>NC_138973.1:109937500-114737500 GCF_055761805.1 Camellia sinensis
TATTTAAATCCTTTTGCTTGGCTAAAGGGTGTGAACCCATTGGGCATCCAAACTTTTCATCTTTCTAGAAAGGGGTTATGGATCCTGATTAATGGGGCTTTAATGACCAACCATAAAGGCTGGTGGCTCTTCATCTCTCCCCTATACATGTATAAATTGAGACTCTCCTGTCAAGTATCAATATAGAAATTTTTGCTTCCATTTTACAAGTCAGTTTGCCAGAAAGTTCCTACTGTGAGAGAATGCTGCCACTGTTTTTGTTCGCTAAGCTAGACAGAGAGTGCTTCTGCCGTAGCTGGTTTTTGACCGTCGTATCCTAGGAGACAGACGCCGGGATTCCTCAAGCACTTGACCCGTGAGGCGGCGAAATCTGTTTTAAGGAAACTGTTACCGTGCAGGTTTCGGTTTGGTTTCTTTATCATTTATTGCTTTGTGTATTTTTGTTGAAATTTAGTTGTAATTATCAGCATATGTTCTCGGTATATAATTTTGATTTCTTCATAAATCTATTTATTTAATTTCACAATTTGAACAACAAGTTTAAAACAGATTTTTATATATTTTCTATAAAATTGATCAAATAGATTTATATAGACAATTAGGTTAGCTTTGTATAATGTTACTAGGAACTGTTGCGGAATTGCTCACTGTTTCAATGATACAAAATATAAATTTGCAAGTTTAGAGATTCAAGTAATTTATATGAATAGGCCATTGTTTCATTTTCTGTCGGTTAATAGCCGGTTCATGATTTTGCTTCTTTGCATGCACATAAAACTATTTTCATGCCTTCTTGCACTGATTCATCCTTCTGAGTAAATTAATATATTCGTGTTTGCTAGTGAATAGACCCATATGTGTTTTAGACATATTACATGCTATTGCTTCTGTTATTTAAGTAGACGACCTGTACTAAAGAGAAAGTCCACTAATTGTTTTTCCTTTGAAAATTCAATGATTGTAAATTATGCAATGTTATTCTCTAATTGCTTAGTTTAATTAGAATGCTCTATCATAATTTGCATACTTAATTGTATTAGTATGATCTTATTTTATGCATATGGTTCATCATTGCCCTACCATGATTTGCATGAATTTTAAGGTTATAAAATATAATTTATGGATGTTGCAATTTTGACATGCTAATTCTATTCTAGTTTTTAATTTGTTACATGCTTATTATTTTCTAGACTAGATTACATAATTTAATATTTTTAGAATTATTTGCACATGTTAATTGCTAAATGGTTATTGGTTTGTAACTCTTGCCTATTAATTTTAGTTTAATGTATTTGGAGTTATAGAGTTTTTATGAATTGTGTACATGATTAATTTGAATTTAATTGGGTGCATTAATCTAAATTATCTAATTGGGTGCATTAATGTGAATTATTTAATTGGGTGCATTAATCTAAATTATCTAATTTGGTGCATTAACTTTGAATTTAACTTATTTATTTGGAGTTGTTAGTTTAAATGTTTATTATGAATTAATTTCATTCATAACTCATGAGTATTGAACTTTATTTTAAAGTTTTAATTAAATTGGCATTTTAATTCATTAGTTAATTTTATAAATAGTTGGCTAGATGGTTTCAATTATTTATTATATTTATTGTTTTGCTTAGATTATTTGTTTGCATTTTGTTATGGTTTTTTCTGCTAACTTTCTTTACAGGAATACTTATGTGAAAGGGAATGGAAAAACAAATATAAAACCAAATGAATAGTATTTGGGATGTAAAAAAAACAAAAATGTTTGGACAACTAACTTTTGTGTTGAATAGGAATACCTAAGCGTGGAAAGGCTTTTGGACTAAATAGAATCCTTATGAATTGGCTATTTTATTGAAATGTTTGAAGCATGTTTTGCTTGAGATTTAGTTGGTTTGTTTATCAATTTGTGGTAGCAAGTTTTATTTTCTTGTTTTGTTAGAAGCATTTTATATGCGTGTAATTGTTATAGAAATTTTTAAATTGCTTGTAAGTTTGGAACTTGGTTTGGTTTTCTGTGATAGAAACCAAAGTTTTAGCTTTGGATAAAGAGTAGTTCTTATTTGTTCAGAAATGACAACTAAGACGGATTTGGTTTCAAACCTTTGGAGTTTGAGGAAGTTTTGGGTTTAATCATTTTATTCCCAACGTGTTGGAAAACCGTGTTTGGAGAAAGTCTTTGGTTATAATCTGATTATGTTTAAAGTGTTTTGGTTTTGAGAAAGGAAACCAAATTTTAGCATTAGCTAAAATATTTTTGATTTTATTCAGAAATAATGGGCTTAGTTCCGGGAGTACCGGTTAACTTTTATGAGTGGTGTAATTCTGGTAGCAAATTTTATTTGCTTGGGAATCGGTTTGTTATAACCTGGTTTATCCCTTGGAAATCTTAATTTTTAAATTGTTTCCTATGGACTAGGAGTCAACATGCTCTTGAATGTTTTGTCAAAAGGTTAACTGGGTTTTAAGTGAGACCGATGTGACCCCTCCAGTCTTCCTGGGAACATTCCTGACCATCTTCGATTCTAGGTTAAATGGTAAGACTAGTTTTGAATTAAATTTCCATCTGAGGGATTTTCTAAGGGTTAAGTTTAATTTCTAGAATCACAGAAGTGAAATTCTGTTGTGATGTTTCAGAAATGGCTTCAAAAGGTGACAAACATAAATGTTGTTCCACCTGACAACCTTAGCCTCGCGAGATTCTTAAAGGAAGATCTTGAGATATCAAGTATAATTAAGGAAATCATAAGATTACATTAAAATATCTCTGAATTGATCAGAGGCAATTAGTATGGTATCATTGTGCTATTTATAGCATTTATGATTGCTATTTGACTTTGCTTGAAAGCAAAGTTGAGACAACCTGTTATAGTAGGTGAATATTTTTTGGATTTTTAAATTCCAAATATATTCTTAAATTGGTGGCTCCTAGTGAGTACAAGATCACTGATCACAGAGATAGAAAACTAGTGGTTCCTAGGAGATGTTAGACCACTGGCTACACAGTTATGAGATTGTGGTTCCTAGTAGTGAACAGATTATTGATCATATGTCAAGACATCATGATTCCTAGTAGTGGAGAGGCAACTGGTCATATGTCAAGACATGATGATTCCTAGAAATTGATCCTATGTCAGGCCATTGTGATTCCTAGTAGTAAAGTGACTACTGATCACAGGTTAAGACATTGTGATTCCTAGTAGTAGAAAGTCTACTGACCACATGCTGAAAAATTAGTGATTCCTAGTGATAAGACTACTGGCCATGTTATGAAGTTCCGAATAGTAGACTATTGAACATTGGATTTGTGTTTCCTAATAGTACGACTATGGGCTTCAGAGTGATAGGTCGGACCTAATATATTTGGGTGCCTAATTCGGTTGATGACATTCTGGGAATGTATTTATTGTGATATGATTTTGAGAGTTTCATAAATCATTAAGACACAAGGATTTGTTCAAAAGGCTTTGTATAAATTCTACAAAGAAGACCTGATTATCCGACTCCGTAATGAGGAGGATAATAGAAAGAAAGGAGGGAGTACCTCCTCAGTGAAGGCCAATGTCATTGAGCATGGCAAATTTTCTAGGATGAGGAAGAAGCCCCCCCTTGAACAAGGGCTCTAATGTTGGGACCAAGGGGTGGTGTTGCAAAGAAGCTGGCATACAAGCCGCGGGAACCTGGTTATCAGTTCTTTGGGAAGTGCTACAACTGTGGTAGCAAGGCTTTTAGTTTTACTAGGGCTACACGCCACATCTGCTCCAAGAAGGAGCTGTTTACAGCTTTCGAACCGGTTACAAATGGTAAGAAGTTGTTTATAGGAAACTCTACTACCTCATTTGTTGAGGGAAAGGTGGTCCTGAAGTTAACCTCAGGAAAAGAGCTAACCTTAAACGAAGTCCTGTATGTTCCGGACATTCGTAAGAATCTTGTCTCTAGGTCTCTTCTCAGTAAACATGTTTTCGCATGGTTTTTTAGTCCGACAAGGTCGTTCTGACGAAACACAAGTGTGAAACTTGTGTTAAATCGAAGTGGACAAGATCCCGTATGAGTTATGAATAGGCGTTAAGCCTTTTTATAAATTCTTACGAATGTAGGGGTGTCTTGTAATAGTGGCGATTCTTACACCCTAACGGGTTAGGATAGGCCTGAAATTCATGGATTGTATATTCATTGGTTATGCACATAATAGTAGTGCATAACGGTTTCATGTACATAAGTCTGAAACTTCAGACATTCACAGGAATGCCATCATGGAGTCAAGGAATGCATGTTTCTTTGAAGACATTTTTCCTTGTCGAACCTAAGAAGGGGTTCTGAGGTTTTGGAGCAATTTGGTGAGCTTGCTAGTGATGATAATCATTTTGATAATCAAGTTGAGAATCAAGGTGGTGATCAGCCTAGAAGGAGTAAAAGGGCTAGGATGTCCAAGTCTTTTGATCCAGACTTCTTGACTTTTATGGTTGAGAACGAACCTCAAACGTTTCACGTAGCTGTGACTTCTCCTGAGAGTCCTTCATGGAAAGAAGCGATCAAAAGTGAGATTAACTCCATCTTACAGAACCACACCTGGGAGTTGGTAGATTTACCTCCAGGTTGTAAGCCTTTAGGCTGCAAATGGATTTTTAAAAAGAAAGATGAAGGCCGATGGGTCTATTAACAAGTATAAGGCGAGGCTCGTTATCATAGGGTACAAGCAACGAGAAGACTTGGATTACTTTGATACGTACTCACCTATAACTAGGATAACATCCATTCGCATGGTGATTGCGATAGCAGCTTTGCGCAATCTGGAGATACACCAGATGGATGTAAAGACAGCTTTCTTAAATGGGGTTTTGAATGAAGAAATCTACATGGAGCAACCTGAAGGGTTTTCAGCTCCAGGGCAAAGCAAGAAAGTCTGTAAACTTGTCAAATCATTGTATGGTTTGAAGCAAGCGCCTAAACAATGGCATGAGAAGTTTGACAACGTAATGTTGTCAAGGGGGTTTTCAACGAATGTGACATGTGTGTTTATGTCAAAGACACTAACAGAAGTTATGTCATTTTGTGTCTATATGTTGATGATATGCTCATTATAGGTAGTTATGATGAAATGATTAAAACTACCAAGAAGTTGTTAAATTCTAAGTTTGACATGAAGGATATGGGCATTGCAGATGTTATTCTGGGAATTAAGATTACCAGAACATCTGGCCGAATTGTACTTTTCCAGTCTCATTATGTTGATAAGATACTTGAGAAGTTTAGTGGATTAGATACGAGTGTGTCATGGACACCTGTAGACTTAAGTTTACATTTTACCAAGAATAATAAAGAATGTGTCTCTCAGTTAGAATATTCTCGGGTAATTGGAAGTTTAATGTATCTGATGAGTTGTACTAGGCTGGATATAGCTTACTCGGTTAGCAAGCTTAGTAGATACACTAGTAATCCCGATACTTCTCATTGGAAGGGCATTGTGCGGGTGTTAAGGTATTTATGCTACACTCGGGATTATAGGCTGCATTATACTCGATATCTAGCGATGCTTGAAGACTATAGTGACGCAAATTGGATATCAGATATAAAGGACTCAAAGTCCACTAGTGGATATATGTTCACTCTTGGTGGGGCAGCCATGTCTTGGAAATCTTCCAAGCAAATGTGTATATCTAAATCAACGATGGAATCAGAGTTTATTGCTTTTGATAAAGCAGCGGGAAAAGCTAAATGGTTTCGCCATTTTCATTGAAGATTTGCCACGTTGGTCTAAACCTGTGCCAGCTATTTGTATTCATTGTGATAGTCAATCTGCAATTGATAGGGCACAGAGCAATATGTATAATGGAAAGTCTAGACATATCTGTCGTAGACATAATTCCATACGACAACTACTCTCGAATGGAGTTGTCTCTATAGACTTTGTAAAGTCTAAGGACAACATTGTAGATCCGTTAACCAAAGGGTTAAATCGAGTGTTAGTCGAAACGTCGTCAAAAGGAATGGGGTTAAGGCCTTCGGAAGTTACCAGAATAGAAACCCAACCTAGTTGACTGGAGATCCCAAGTTCTAGGTTCAATGGGACAACCTAATTGCGTGTAACGGTGGTATGTCACTGAGGAGGTTAAACCTCCAGCCATGCCTTCTATCAGTGATACCTGCAAGTGTAGAGGTTAAGCTGAGCTTTTAATGACTCTAGTGTGTTAAGTTGTTGAGCTAAGTATAGCAGGATACTAAAGTACAGTCACGTATGTGAGTTTGAAGTGGGGCCGCTTCTAGAAGACTTGGCCCGGCCCAGATTCTTTGAAACCACTCGCTGAACCAGGCCAGTGCCCAGGGCCATGCAGGGCACACCAGTGAGAACAGAATGGTGGTAGGAGTAATTCCCGTGTAAGATCTATTGTCTCAGTTTACATAAACGGCAGAGCAGTTCAAGATGTCATATTCACTGATCAGTCAGTAAACTCGATAGGTTTTCACTGGGAGAGGTTCAAAGCCAAAAGCTACCTTCTCTGATGTCGGGGTTAGTCTGTTGTACTCTCTCTCCGAGTCTTTATTGTTGAACGGTGTTCGTTTGTTGAGTCATTCGGTCAATTTTTATTCATGTGGGGGATTGTTGGAAAAAATGATTTTTGGTGACTTTAATTTAATATTAAAGTGTGGTGACTTTAATTAAATATTAAAGTGGGTCTCAACCATTTATTGTGTTGGGTCCAAGTGGGCCAAAAAATCATTGGGTTTTGAATAAGAAATTGCCTCATGATGTTAGATTCATGAATAGGATTTTAAAGGGTATTTAAATCCTTTTTCTTGGCTAAAGGGTGTGAACCCATTGGGCATCCAAACTTTTCATCTTTCTAGAAAGGGGTTATGGATCCTGGTTAATGGGGCTTTAATGACCAACCATAAAGGCTGGTGGCTATTCCTCTCTCCCCTATACATGTATAAATTGAGACCCTCTTGTCAAGTCTCAATATAGAAATTTTTGCTTCCATTTTACAAGTTAGTTTGCCAGAAAGTTCCTACTGTGAGAGGTGCTGCCACTGTTTTTGTTCGCTAAACTAGACAAAGAGTGCTTTTGCTGTAGC
This sequence comes from Camellia sinensis, assembly GCF_055761805.1. NCBI lineage: Eukaryota > Viridiplantae > Streptophyta > Magnoliopsida > Ericales > Theaceae > Camellia > Camellia sinensis. The sequence continues at coordinate 109,944,568 of NC_138973.1, forward strand.
TGGTTTTTGACCGTCGTATCCTGGGAGACAAACGCCGGGATTCCTCAAGCACTCGACCCGTGAGGCGGCGAAATCTGTTTTAAGGAAACGGCTACCGTGCAAGCTTCGGTTTGGTTTCTTTATCATTTATTGTTTTGTGTATTTCTATTGAAATTTAGTTGTAATTATCAGCATATATTCTTGGTATATAATTTTGATTTCTTCATAAATCTATTTATTTAATTTCACAATTTGAACAACAACTATTTTATTATTATTATTTAATAATACCGTGAAATTAAAAAAAGATTTTTTCTACATTAATTAGTTTAACATAAAATTTAGAGATTTAAGATGATCTAAATAAGTATATTTTTTGACTTTTTTATTAAAAGATGTGGAAAAAAAATAGAGATGTGATATGACTTAAAAAAGATTAAAAAAATTAAAAAAAAAAGTAAACTAATATAGGGGATGTCAAATAATGCCTTGATAAAACTCAACAAAAAAATTATTTTTCAAATTTTTTCTTGTAGTTGAAAAAATTGAAGGTGAATCCCTATAATTTAGAATTAACTTATTAGTTATTAATATATATATATATATATATATTATTTATCACCAAATTTATTTTATAATTTTATTTCATTATTTTATAATTTTATTTCATTTTTTTTAATATGTATTCATACAATAATATATATATATATATATATATGTAAGCCCCGCCAATTTTAAAAAATACATATTGGGCAGTAAAGAATTCGCATGGACAGTAAAGAATTAAAGTAATATATTTTGATAATATATACTCTCTTGTATAATATAGAGTTAGAAAATACTGTGCAAACTAACAAATCTTATAAAAGAAATTCTTATATGTCATGCAATAATAAAATTTAAGAAATTAAAATAAGACCCATTTTAATGATATCATAAAAAAAAATATTGCTATACAAATAAAAAAAATTTATATACAATTTTATTTTTATAAATTAATATGGCATGAAGTGATAAAACATTAATGGAAAAATTAGCAATACATCCTCCATATAGTTTGGATAGTAGGTTTTTCATCTCACCTTTACATTGTTTAAGTGATTTCAAAATTTTAAAATTTAATAATTTTTTATTTACATCTCTATTTTTTGTAAAATATTTCTGACACGATCTTTCAAACAAATACATAAGTATTATGAAATTCTAAAGAAAAAACAATTCATTAAATTTTACTGACTCACTGACTTGGTCATCGAAATTTCACTGACCTAGGTCAGTTAAATTTTAGGGATTTGGTTATCAAAATTTCACTGACTTCATTGTCTTGGTCATTGAAATTTCATTGACCAACCAAAATTTCACTGACTTAAACTAACTTGGTTATCAAAATTTCAGTAATCAACAGAAATTTCACTGATTTAGACTCTGTTATCAAAATTTCACTAATCAACCAAAATTTCACTGACCTGTCTTAGGTCATTGAAATTTTGTCAACTTTTTTTTTTTTTAGAATTTTGCATTCATCATGGAGCTTATTTTATAGATCTTGATGAAACAATTCAAAATATACAAATTTTATAAAATAAAATAATAATAAAAAAAAAACCTAAAGATTTAGATCAAAAGTTATAGAATTTTAAAATTTTCAAATGAGTTAAAAAAAAGTTATATAATTTGTCACCATGTGTTTTGGATGATCTAAATTAATATTGAAAATTATATTATTCTTATCTTTCTAAAAAAATATTATTAGAGATCTTAAACGAAAAATTCCAACTTTAAAAGATGAAATGAACCTAGTTTATTAATCAGCCGTGCTAGGACCCCCAGTGGGGGGTGACCCCAGCACCTCCACCCTCACGTGAGAGGCTGTGGACCAAGGAAAAAAATATATATATTATCCACCAATCACACTCCACTAGAGGCCCTGGGGTCAACCCCAGTGCGGGTCTGCCTCTTTTTCCTTTATTAATAGAAAATTTTAAGGGCCTATAATATCGTACAATGCTTTCGAAAAAGTGAGACTCATTAACACGTAACTCCTACATCTTGTGAAAATATTATATTTAATTCTATAATTGGATTTTGTATTCATAGAAGAACTATTATTATGATAAAAATTCATTTCAAAATTTGTTTATATGATATTATTTTATGATAAATATTATTTATTTATACTATTATTAAAAGTGAACAACTTACTTAGTTTTTATGAATCTCGTTCTTTTCTATTGTCAAGTATCAATTTTTTCATTTAAAAAAAAAATAATAGTTACAAGAGTGTTCTTTTCTATTGTCAAGTATCAATTTTTTCATTTAAAAAAAAATTAATAGTTACAAGAGTGACATAATATTTGAACTTATGACTATCGATATAATAAAGAACACTTTAGACATATTTTTAATTCAAAATTAAAATTTATATTTGAAGCACACTATCAATAGGTTACACTCCTAATATATATATATATATATATATTCATTTAAATTACACTCACAAAAATAATATTTAAATTCCATATGGTTACGTTTATTCTTGTCCTTGTCGTCCACCAAATTAATTTCTTAGTAGTGTTTTGAAAAATTGGTAAAAAATTAACTTTCTTAGTAACTTTTTTGACTAAAAAAATCAAAAAATTAACTTTTTTAACTTGTTGTCAAAAAATTTCTTACAAATATCACGTAATTAAATACTCTCTCTGCCCAAAATAAGAGTGCCTTTTAAGAAATTTAACTTTTGTTTTTTGATAGCACAATTAATGTATTTCAAATATTTAAAATTTCCAAAAGTATCATTTGATTTAAAATTAAAATTGTATATATTTTTTTTAAGAATATCAATTGTCATAATTATAAAAAATTAAAAAAACAAAGATAACATAAAAAATTCATATTATTTTATTTCTTAATTTTAGAAAAAAATAACTAATATTTTGAAAGAATAAAAAATAGAATTAAAAAAATGACTAAAAAACTCAACTCGTAATTTTATATTTAAATCATAATTTTACATTCAAATTACAATTTTAAAATTAAACCAAACAAAGCCTAATTTTTTAGAACGGAATGAATAAAAATGGATAAATTTATTAATTTAGTAAAACATATGTATGTATATATTCTATTAATGCTAAAAATAAAAATAAAAAATTGCTGGGATGTGGTCAACCCAGCCCCTGGATCCATCACTAATTCAAAGAGTGGGGGAGAAGGTAAGAACATGGGTGGGATCCACAACCTTTTAATGAAGGAAAAAGTTGGCCTTTGGCCGCATTCAAAGCTTCAACACAAAACACACGTCAAAAGAAAATAATAATAAGACAACCTGACAAAAACCTCCTTTTTGTGTGTGTCAACTTTTGTCATTTGTCAAACACTCCAAAAAGTCTGACACACTACTACCCCACCCTACTTCTCTCCTCGCTCCCTTGTTTGTTTGGTTTGTGGCCAAATAATTTATTAAATTTTTTATTAAACTCTTTACATAATAAATTTATATATGTGTGGGTCTTACATCTATATAAAAAATTTGATAAAAAATTTAATAGATTATTTGGAGTCTTTAATATCACTCAATTAGGGCTGGTTTGACATCTATAAAAAAAAAAAAAAAGTTAAAAAATTATTAAAAATTTAAAAAAGTTACCACTATTTATAAAAAAAATATAAAAAAACAAGTTAAAAAAAAGGTATAAGTCAAGTTTTGGCATGGCAATGATGTATTGTCAGGTGCTTTCAGAACATATATGTATATAGGTTGAGATGTCACGGGTACTGTTGAGCTAGTGAGAACCCACCACGGGTTCCGTTTTGATCATCAGAACTGTTCAATATGTACAACTCGTCGAATATTATATGCCTATAAAAAACCACATTGATCGGACATTGATAACTATATGATCAAATCAGTTTTGTATAAAAAAATGACGGTGCACAAAGTATCGGTTGACAAAAAAATAATCCGATCAGATAGCTATCAACATCCGATCAACATGATTTTTATAATCATATAGTACTCGACGAGTTCTACACATTGAACGGTTTAAATTATCAAAACGGGACCCGTGGTGGGCCCCCACATGCCAAACACCATCGTCCAGTCCGAACAGCACCATAGGCAATCTAGTCCTAGCTGCCCACCGTATGCATAACGGTACCTTCACTGTCAGTAGGCATTTATATATATAGGGGTAATATAATAATTTTATTATTTTATACAATATTTTAATACACATTTTTTTTATAAAAAAAGTCAAAAAGTTATCTCAAACAATTACATTTTTTTCCTTTACTTTTTAATTTAAAAAATCAAAAAATACACTTATTTAGAACATTCCAAACAATCCCGTGTTAAGGGATCTTGATGTGATTAGAAGATTGTTTTGATAACTAATTATTTTAGGAGAAAGTTATTGATAAATTCAATCAAGGAGTGTATAAGGGATTAAAGTCAATACATACATACATATATATATATATATATATAGTGTTAGTAGAGATTCACACTTTTTTGAAATAGTTTGGTGATAAATTTTGAAATATATTTTATTTTTAATTTTATCTTTTGATATTTTTATCTGCTTGACTTTTCGTTGACTATCTGTCAAATTTATATCTATCTATTCAAAATTTTCTTATATCTGTTCAAATATTTTGTCTACCTGTTTAAATTTTTGACTTTCTGTTCAATTTTTTTCCCTATTTGTTCAATTTTTTTCCTAAATTCTATCTATTTATTTGTTGATTTTTTTATCTGCTCAAATCTTTGTTACAATTCTTGTTCTAATTTTTTCTATCTGTTAAAATTCTAAAACTCTATCTGTTAAAATAATTGTCCTATTTTTTCCTGTTAGTTTCAAATTTCAACAAATCTGTTCTATCTGTCAATTTTTTTTAATTTGTTTCATCATAATTATCATCATGAACATCAACAACAATAACAACAACACACATAATCATCTCTTCTTCTACAGTCACCAAAAAAAAAAAAAATGAACAAATTCGTCAATCTAGATTTGAGCAGTGGCGGAGAGACCTCAGATCTAAGATGTGCCATAGATCCAGCAAATTCAAAGCCCCTGAAGTAATCAATGCATACCCTGTTGTAGTAATGAAAGTGTGATAATACGAATAGTATGAACAATTGTTTTGATCTTTGAAGCTCCATTTAGAGAGATTTGATCCCCCTTCGTAATTAATAATAAAAAATCTAGGGTTTATAATTGGATTTAATAAATGCTAATACAAACCAGATCTGAGACTATATCAGTATTATTCAGCTATGATGGCTAGTATTGTTTAGTGGTTGACGGTGGCAGTGGAAAGGCCTACTGTGGTGGATAATGACAGCTATGAAGAGCTTTTATAACTTTCACGACTCCTTTTTTCTCTCTTTCTTCCTAGATCTAAATTTCTCTAGAAATGGAGATCTTTGAGAAAAATGGTAGTGTCATGCCAGTGTAGATCTTGAGAGAAACTAGTTTATTCTGGTGTCGGAGTACGGCTGTAATAACCCCGACCCGTAATTAGCTACTAATCAGTAATTAAGAATGTTAATCAAGTGAATAAAATAAATTACAGGATTATTATGTAAATTGCATGAGGTTTGGCTTTCTATCTATCACTTGTAAAAATATCTGTTTGGAATTCCGCTTTAATGTGAAAATTGAAAGCCTTATCGGCATCCGAAACCGAAATTGACTACACCAATGTGTTATTTGGAATTTTTAGAATCATTTGGAAAATTTTATTAAAAATTGATTCAGTCTGATTCGTTAAGTTGTGTTTGGCTACCTTAATAATCCAATTAATGCATTTTTGACATCATAGCTTTATATATGAGCCTTAAACTCATTTTGAACTCATTTCTTTTACCCCTTGGTGCAAAAATCTGATAATACATTCTAGAGTGAGAGTGAGACTCCATTTTAGAGAGAGAGTGTGTGGATTCAAGGAAGAAGTGAAGAATTTTGCTAGAGTAGCTCAAGTTTGGCAAGGATCTTGTGTAATTGAGGGCGTATGGTGAGCATCTAACCCATAATTCATGAAGAAGTTGTGTTATAAAGATGCATTCATGGAGTTGTTAGGATCATTTGCATGTAATTTACATATGGTTGTGAAGAGGATGGAGGATTTGACTATACTTCCACTTGCATGTGTATATATATGTAGAGGTTGTCATTTGAGTTTGGTTTGGAGCATCTAAGTTATATTAGTGAGTTATTTGGTGCTTGCATGTTAGAATTGCCATGTTAATCACTTAAGTTCGTGTTTTGCAAGAGAATTTCTTACATGCATGGAGCTTATGAGCTCAACTTGATAGTTTCTTGAGTTTTGAAGAAAAGGGTTTGAAAGATTTTACATGCATGCTTTGTTTCTTAAATTTCAAGATGAAATGTGAGTTTTTGAAAAAACCTTGGGCCATGATTTTATGAAATGATCCTAAATTCTTCATGTTTTACAAGTTTACTATGTTATCTCAAGTTTTGAGGCCCAAGAGATATGTTTTGGAAGATTGAATTCGAGTTTTGAGCTTGGTGATCAAATCTGGAAATTCCAGAATTTGCATCCATGCTCGAGCGTGGGAGTTCACACTCGAGCGACCACTCTGAGTGCGTGCACTCCGCTCGAGCGACCAAAAGTCCGCTCGAGCGTGAATTGCAAGCTCCCAGAAGTTTCATGTCGTTTATAGATCGCTCGAGCGAAGGAATGTGCACTCGAGCGACCATTCTCATTTTACATGTCCGCTCAAGCGTGGAAGTTGTAGCTCGAGCGTAGATTGAGACCAACCAGTACTTTCTCCGAGTTTGCAGATCGCTCGAGCGAGAGAATGTGCGCTCGAGCGACCCCTCTCATTTTGCATGTCCACTCGAGCGAGGAAAGCTACGCTCGAGCGTAGACCTTATTTTCAGAAATTTTGCCTAAGTGTTCCAAGGCATGATTTGGCATCCTCATTGTATCTTAGGCATTCCTAAGACCTAATTAAGCTTTGATAATGAGGTTATGGATTAGAAACACACTAAGTGATGAATGTACCAAGTTATGAGACTCAAGAGTGTGTTTTGAGCAATGTGTTAAGCAAGAAACCTATGTAAAGTAAGCTAAGCCGTGTTGGCCACATGAATGTGTAATGATAAGACATGCTTGTGTTATGTATTTTGTGATTGTAGGTCAAGACTCGAGGATTGATTGACCATTTACGGGAACCACTGTGAGTAACATTTCTGTAAAGATATGTTGATATAAATTATGTTCCAAATGAAATATGCTAAGTTCTGATTTCTGAAATGATATCTGTTTTCGTGAACGAATATCCCATGTTTGAAATCTATTATGACATCCATAGATAGTCCCAAGTCATGGGGTACGGCATGAAAATGTGGGTCCATGACATACAAGTAATTACGAGATCTCGTTAGCCACTTCATTGTGGTGATATGTGTTTAATCGGTATTCGGAACCGATTACTCTAGTCGGAAGCCGTTCTGATATGTGTTCTATGGGATGTACCATTATTATGTTCTGATATGAGAATAATTATGCTATGATCTGTTTTCTGTTTATGATATGTTCGGATTTCGTTCAGTAACCCCTTTACCTTAATGTTATTCACTGGGCTTTAGCTCACTGTTTGTATATATATATATATATATATGTATAGGTGAGCATTCTGGAGTTCTAGTCTGGAGACTTTTTGTCTGGATATGTGTTCTATTGTCAGCCAGCCATTGTGCCTCACGTGGAGGTTCCCGAACTGTCTTGTGTTCAAGTTCTGTTGGTTCTGTGTATATATATGACCTGATATAATTCTGTTGACTGTACTTCATATACTTTAATGTGTGTGGGTATAACGTATGATTGACTTTTGACTATGTATATAAAGTTTTAAATATTCTGTTCATATAAGTCAGCACAGCTCATTGGACAACTATATTTATGTATTTGCTTTTGCTAGCACCCTTAATTTTGTTAATCTGTTCAGAGGCTTTCAGTAATCCAAGGATTACTTGCCGGTTACGATGCCAAACCTATAGGGGCGGGTTTGGGTTGTGACAACGGCAGTGCGGATCTTAGTGCTGAAAGGAGCAACGGCACCCCTACTTCGGTTGCGGAGAAGGGCGGCGATATAGAGGAAGCAACAAGATCACTTCAGTTAATCACACAAATAATCTATTCTCAGCAATGGGTATTTATTTTTGACAATTACCCAGTTTAACTTATAGTAGTCAATGCACAACTGCAATGTGCCATCTTGTTTTTTTTGCAAAGAGAGCTAGTCCTCCCCAAGGCAAGGTACTTGGGCAAATGAAGCCCTTATCTAATAAATCTTGGAGCTATACTTTTAACTCACACAACTCAGTTGGCGCAAATCTATACAGTGCTATGAAAATCAGAGTCGTGCCTAGCGCCAAGTTAATAGAGAACTCAATCTCTCTATGGGGTGGCAACTCAAAAAAATCCTCCAGAAAGACATCCAGATACTCTTGAACCACTCTCCATAAGTCACCCTGAACCGTACTGTCCTCACCAACTACCGTGATAGCAAAAGGAAAATCAACCCTTCTCGACCCTTAAGGTCATACAATGGAGGAATAAAACTATCACCCCAGTTACCCAAGAAGTAGAAACACTCTCTTGATGGTGTACACACCGATACCCTTCTATGGGGACAATCTATCAAAGCTTGAAAATGGGTCAACCAATCCATACCCAAAATTACATCAAATGTATGCATGTCAAGAATAATAAAATAAATAGAGAGTCGATGATCTGCGACCTCAATCTCAAAGGAGTGGTATACTCGGCCCAATGCCACCTTACCCCTAACTGGTGTCTCAACTAACAGATGAGACTCCAACAGATCAAACTCTAAACCCAAGATAGATGCAAAAGATGATGCTATGAAAGAATGAGATGTACCCATATCAATCAATACATTGGCTAGAGAATTCAACAACAAGAAGCTACGTCTCACAATAGGAGGTACCGACAACTAACAACATACACACACCCTAAAGATCTTTGATCTACTTGTTCATCCCTCGAAGCATAAGCCTTATGCACAAATTAAGTCAAAGTGGCTCCTTCATTGGCCCTTGAGGCCTGAGCTAACTGTGCTGGCTAATGGCTCTGAGTCTGCCTTGAACCAGATGCACCAAATGTGCCACCAAACTGAGGGCAAAACCTCCTCAAGTGTCTGACTTGTCCACATTGATAACAGGTAGAAGGTTATCCTCTTCTTTGGCCCTAGCTATAAGAATGAGCCGAAGATTGTGCTAATTGTTGCCCTCATTCTCTCTGCGGGCATACTAGAGACTTGTGGCCCAACTGGCCACATTTGAAGCACGTGAATCCATCATAATTGCATCTCCCCGAACCAGAACTTGGCATGAAAATGGTGGAACTTGAATGTGAAGCTTGGGACTGCTGCAAAGTATAACCTCTCTACCTCTTATTGTCCCTTCCATCCCATTAAGACTCCTACCCTCTCTACTTTGAGCCTTTCATACGCTTCTATTCCATCTGAATTACTACTTCCAAATGTGTTGTTAACTCCACCAATTAGCCATAATTTCAGATCATAGAACCGACACTCTTGAAAAGGAGCCCGGTCCTCAACGTATTTTCAAACTCATTATAACGGTGTTCTTTCATTGTCACGAGTTCCAGTACAAACCTTGAAAGGCTAGTAAAGGCCGTTTCAAACTCAGCCACCGATGTGCTCAACTACTTGAGCTTCAAAAACTTCTCCCTCACTATGGGTGGTAGAAACTTATCCTAGAAGGCATTTACGAAAGCCTTCAAAGTCACTCCGATATGGCCCTTCATAAACTTCCACCATTGACTTGCGTTGCCCTTAAGGTGAAAGGCCGCCAAAGTGTAATAACCCTCACCACTGTTTACTGATAAGCCATTGATTACTGTTAAACTGAGGCTAAATATGTTAATTGACTGACTGACTGAAAACTGAAGCCGAATTGATTGAGCATATTAGTTAAATTGCAACTCTATCTGTTTGACTGTTTAATTATCTGTTCATGTTTTATGCTTTAAACTACAAATTGAAGGCCTTATTGGCGGCCGAATCCGAAATTGATTGATGATGTATGATCATTAGAATTTATGTGATTTTATGGTGTATTTATCCGAAATGTGATTTGGTATGATTTAATTAGATTAAACTAAGCTTAACCCCATAAGTTGTCTTATCTACAACTTTGCCATTATAGTGGGCCATTATCTACACATTGTTTGGAGCCTTATCACACTTAGCCAAAACATTTTCATCAGCCATTTTGGGTTCTTGACCGGCTAGAGTGAGAGAAATAGGAGGCTTGTAGAATCAACTAGGAGATTGGCTTGAATTGTGGGAGAATTGAAGTATAGATTGTAAATTGAGCTCTCTTATCTTGCATTGGAGACCTAAGGTAGTATAATTACCCTCTTGTTTATGATTTGAGCTTGTTCTTGCATGATTCATGTCTAAATTAAGGGATTGAGTCTAGAACTAGCTTAAGTTGTTGAATTGAAGCTTAATCTTTGCATGCATGGCATACTCTTGCATTTTTGAGGTTGTTCTTCATAAGTTTGCCACATGCATGTTCATATTTTTGCATTGGACCATGAACTCATCATGGTTTTAAAGGAATTGGCTCATTTGAGCAAGTAATTAAAGCTTTGAATTGGTTTAAACTCATGCATGTCATGTTTGAGTTATGTTCTTGAGCTTTGGTTTGAAATTGGATTTATTTGAACTACCTTTAGGCTTTGATTTTTACAATTGAGCTTTGAATCATGTTAAACTAAGAGTTTTTGTTTTCCAGGAAATGGGCCCAAAGGAATCGAATTTGATACATTTGTAGTTGAATTTGAGCTTGAGGTTCAAATCTGGGAATTCCAGATTTTGAACTCAGGCTCGAGCAGGGTGACTGGTGCTCGAGTGTGGAAATCGTGCTCCCAGCATTTTGTTCTGTTTTTAAGTCAGCTCGAGCGGGGTAATTTACGCTCGAGCGGGTGTCGAGCGCCCAATCAAGCGTGAATTTCACCTATCCAGCACTTTTAACTGTTTTGCAGTACGCTCGAGCGGATGAGTCTACGCTCGAGCGAAAATCGTTGTCTGCATATCCGCTCGAGCAGATTAACCTACGCTCGAGCGGGGACCCCTGTTTTCTGAAAATTCTTTTAAAGTACACCTTTGCATCCTCATTTCATCCTAGGCATCCTTAGGCCTAGTTTAAGGCATCTTAATGAGGATATAAATGTAGAACCACACCGAGTCTAAGTAGGGACTAAGCCTTTGTTTCCTGAATGTGAACTTAGTGTGTGTTCATCCTATAAACTGTATAAGGTTGGCATCTGAGGACACGCTCTAGCTTAACTGTAGCCCAGAACTCTGTGAATAACAACTGTGTAAAGATATGTTCAAATATGATTACCTTCTGAACAATTGAACTGTACTGTTTTTTGAAATGATACTGTTGCTGAATGAATGATGTCCTAATTGTGAACTGTATTGTGGTATCCTTAGCAACTACTGTTACTGTTACTGCTACTGTTACAGAGATCTCTGTCAGTTCCTATGTTTGGAACCATTACTGATGGCCATCATTGACTGTTCAGTCTCTTAAGACCTACTGTTTACTGTACTGCTATGCTAATAGATGTACCACATATGACTGTAATGACTGAATAACTGATATACTGATTGAAATGATTGTTTTCAATACTGTAAGGACATTCATTCTTAACCTCTTTACGCATTATGTTATTTACTGGGTTTTAGCTCACTGTTTATATATATATGTAGGTGTACAGGCACCAGACCGGAGCTAGGAGCGTGGGTTAGACTCCCTTTTTGTCAAGCTAACCACTGTGTCTCACTGCGAGGTTTTGAGTCTGCCAAGCTATGGCTTAGGGGTGTTTTAATTTCCCCCGTCTGTCTCTGTATCTATTTTGTAATAACTGTATAGACTGATAGCACTGTACTGTACTGTCTAACAGGGATTAGGTCCCTGTTCTGATCGACTGTAAATGTTGTACATACTATTTTGTATTGTTCATGTATATACGTATGAAAAATCTTTTTGCATACAAACTGTCACAGCTCATTGGACACTATTTATTTACTGTTTTGGCTTCAGCCATACCCCTGTACTCTGTACTATTGTCTGACTGTTAAGCAGGCCTTTGGTAATCTCGGATTACTGGCCGGTTACGGTGCTAAACCCATAGGGGCGGGTTTAGGTCGTGACATAAAGTCACCCTCAAACCATCGTCGTCGATGCCAAGTATCTCAAACATCTTCATCATCTACTCAAGCCACTCATCGGCCTTCAGTGGCTTCTTCGGATCACCCACAAACTCATCCAAATTTGATCGGAAGAATTTCTTTTTTAGAAAAGACGACCTTGTCTCAGTAACATGGGTCTGGAGCCCTGAGGATGTCCATAGATTCCCGTAAAGCTCTAGCCATTTCCTGAGACAAAACTCTTATGGCTTGTTGGCTCGTAGGCTTGGCCACATTCACCTGGACAATTCTCTCTTCTCATACCAGAATTTTATCCTGAATTACACTTTCAGGCTTCTAGGCTTACCTACCTACTGTAGACGTCCCCGAACGTCCCGGGAGAGAAATCCCGTTTTGTTCGTTTTGGGGCTCACTACAGTTCAGGACTCAAAGTCACGGTCCTGTATCTAATCTCGCAGAGTATAATGCAAGACTGATGAATCGTCAAAGAGTCCAAATCCGGCAAATCGTTTTTGAAAACAGATTTTTTTGAAAGAAGTGCCAAACATGGACTGCTTTGCCAGATACAGAGTCGCCACCTAAATATTTTATTTCGAAAAATTTAGGAAATCCTGACTCGTTGCCTAAGGCCACGTGTCCGTCATCACCAAAGTTGCCTCGGCTCGGGAACTTGGGTACGATTGGGGAAGGTCACTTCGTGAGCACCCCTGCTCGCCCGATCAAACATCGGCCTCTACTAACCATGATATCGAGTTTTGAAAACATTATGCGTTCTTATTCCGGTTATTAGCTTAGATTTACTATGTGATACGCACAACACAAAAGTATAGACTAGATCGCCTAATTTGGAACAAAGCATTGCATATCCGCTTATTTGAAAAATAATTTGAAATTTGCTACTCGCAAGTAGGCTAAAACATGGATTTCAACGAGTTGTTCCAACTCAAACAATCCAACCTTCACCCACAGGCATTCAGGCAATTATATCAACTAAGCACAAAGCCACATGGTAAGCATGCTGTCATGTTAACATTCACATTCATGCGAGATGCTAAAGCACAAATACTTACAGTGTATTCTAAGCCAAAACAAAGAACTTGTTAGTAATCAAATGTATGATCCAAGTCCATGTTAGAATGGCTAATGCATCGCAGGCAAAATCCAATTAAAATAGGCTCGGCTAATCTATGGATGGCATGTGAAATGCAACAGATAACACGTATTCAAGTTAGATTTGAAATACTATGCAGTTAGTATGATGCGCCGAGCCCGGTGCATGCAAGACAGATGAATGATGCAAACATGCAAGCATAAGGTATGCTAATTGAAATATGCCCTAAATCTAACCATTGTAAGCGGCTAAATAAAAGGGAGAAAGAAATAGGGTTGGAAGACATGCATAACACACACGTACACTTATTACAAATTTGCCCTCACTCGGAGGGACCGAATAAATAATACAAGCCACCTAATTAACTAGCTAACAAGCTACTTAATTATTATAGAACCAAATTGAATAACTAGCTACAACTAATTATTACACAACTTAATTAATTAACGAATCAATTAACTAATTGATGAATGGCAACAAGCAGGTAGGGAAAGCAGTAACCGGTGCTATTCCAGCTCTGTTTAAAGAAGGGAGGCATGCATGCTCACTTCGGTTCTTCGCCTCGAAATGCCTTTCGGTTGCTCTTTAGAGGCTCTGTTTGCAGGGTGTCTTCTAGTGCTTGTTGCTGGACCTTACCAAAACACTGCAGGAGAAGTCACCAGTGGCCTGCCGGCCATGAAAGGAGAGATGCCGGCCAACAACAGGGCACTGCCGGCCAAGGGTGTGACACTGCCGGCCATCAGTGGTGCACTGCCGGGCACTGGTGTATTGTGACACCAAACTGCAACGAAGCACAAAATAGAGAAAATGGAGGGTCTTCCAAGGATATGTGCACGCTATGCCACCCCACATCACCTCAAAACATCAAGGGAGAGGCATAGTCGAATCTACGACCATCAATCACGCATCCCGATGCATGATGGCCAAAGATCCAACTTGTGCAAATCAATATGGAAATGAATGCACAAATAAAGCAAGTGAAGCCTAGAACTCTATCATGAATCATCAAGAGCTTTGGCGATCGAGAATTGAGACATGTTCCATCACTCGGAGTATGAAACGCCCCTCGTTCCTCGTGCTCGGATTAACACTTAATCCGAGCAATGCAACACATAAGCATGGCAAACATGCAACATGACCTAAATGTGCAAACATGCAACTAAACCAAGCATGCAACAAGCATATAAGCATGATGTGAGGTGATGACCTTGGACAACATGACAAAATGCAACATGAACATGTGAGCATGCAAGGTATGCAAAGCTTAAACAAGTATGCGACAACATACGAAATGAAACAAGCATGTGACAACATGGTAAGATGGGCTTACACCAAAGATGGACGGCTCTCAACTAGGTCCAAATCAGTAGCCAAAGCGATGAATTAAGCCATACAACACAGTCAAGCATGTGAAATGCGAAAGGTTCATCAAAGGGGCCTAAAAGGACAACTCTCAAAAGTGCCTAAGACGTGACAAATGTGCAAGTGTAACAACACTATATGCACTGAAATGAGATGATAAATGATGCCAAATCATTTAAATAGTTCCAGGATAGCATGCGCGAATCACCGAAACACAAAGCTTGCAAGGCCAATTACACTACAGCTATACAAAGCATGAAGGATATGGCAAGGGCAACCCAAAACAGTCTTAGTACACTTCAAAATAAGCATAAAATCAAGTTTGAGCAAAGCCAAAATATGCTAGTATGATGAGTCAAAACATCATGCACAAAGGGCTAGTAAACATGATTTGTTCTACACCTATATGGAGCATGCAAAGGATGATCAAACCAACTATGGATAGGGTCATAACATGCCAAATGATGACCAAATACATGCTGGAATGTAAACCAAACAAGCTAAAATGACATGGCAAAGCATGGAGCATATGAAGCTAATTTAGGGGATTTACACTACAAGTGCATCATGCAAGCATGGGGTAACAAAACCAACCCAAAACAGGTTCATGGCATGGTAAAACATCACCAAAAATGGACTGAAATGGACTCAACAAAAGCCAAGCACACATGCTACTTTGATGAGCTATGGATGGAGTTACACTACACATAATATATGCAAGCAAGATATGACCAAACCAGCCTTGGACAGGGCCAAGGTAGGTCCTAGAAGTCACAAAAATAGACCTGAACCAAGCCTCAAAAATACATAGAAGGATGGTCCTTTGGAAGGCCAAAAATGCAAGTGAAGAGGAACACAAAGAGAGGGGGCTACCCCCTCTGATTAAGGACCTCAAAACCACACCTTTACCACTGAAAATCCACTGGATTTCAGTGGTAGGAAGGCCAAACCAAGGCTAGCTCGGAGGCCTCAAGATATGGCTTAAAACAAAGCCAAACAAAGCATGCAAGGGAGCTACACACCCCAAACACCAAAATGACCTTAACCAAACTTAAAAAGCACTTAAAAACAAGACTTTTTTCAGTTATAAGCAAAGCCTAAATCAATATGCAAAGAGGGCTAAAGCAAGGTACAAAAAAGTACAAAAATTGGGAAAATACTTACCCTTGAAGACTCTCTTCGAAACTAGCAACTTCAGGGGGTAGAAACTCATTTTCAAACCTCAAGAAGACCTCCTAAGAAGCTTTGTCCAATAGTGGTGGTGTGTCTCTAAGGGTTGTAGTGTAAAAGTACAAGGAAATCCAACTTCAAGGCACAAAACTCCAACAATATAGAGAGAGAGAGAGAGAGAGATTTTTCTCTTCAAAAATGGCTGACCCCTGGCAAAGAGGGAGCCCTCTTGCTTATATAGAGGAATGCAAAGCCAAAGTTTCTTCAAGAAGCTTTACAAGGGCTTCATCCCTCCATACACGTGTATGGAGGGGAGCAAACAAAAAATCAGCTGGCTCAAAAGATCTGGAGGAAAACCAGCTGAGACAAGGGGGATGCCAGCCATCATCAATGGCCGGCAGTGGCTCGCTGATGGCCGGCAGGGCTTCACCAATGGCCGGCAGGAACAAGGCAATGGCCGGCAGTTCCATGCCATGGCCGACAGTGCACCAAGAAGGTCACTTTGAAAGAACCTAACCAAGGTCCAGAAATGGGGCAGAAAGGATACAAGGTCCGGGAAGCTCGAACTGGTGACGTTCCGCCGTGACAGTCGAGTACTCAGCGAGCAATCGAACTAGTTGTTGGGTGTACCTGCAAGCACAACCAAGTCTCGAGGACGGTTAAAAATGGGGTGTCTACACCTACCACCACCACGTTCGCATCATGATATTCTAAAAGAGGTATCATAAAAATTTAGCACATTCACAAATGTGCCATAATTAATTCACGCGTGTCCTCATACAATGGACAACACAATAATTCATTCCACGTAAGTACCGAATCACATATTCACAAATGAATTTCCTTTCTAGATAACAACCATTCCTCAATTGCCAAAGTTTCTCGTAGAATTAGCAATGATCAAGTGCTCTTTTAACGAGACTTTTAGGAATTCATAAACATGATCAATATCTTAGAAACTACATTCCATACTCATTTAATCAAATAACCATGTTATTACATAGCATACTAGGTATACGTCAATTGCTATCTAGCAAGACAAACTCATTGTGATAAAAACTACGTCACACGAGTCCAAAGTATTCAAACCCGGTATGCTCTGATACCAAGTTGTAACGTCTCGAAAATAATAACAATAGATTAGGGCTGCTCGCGGGTCGGTTTTGGCCGGGTGCGGGTCAAAACCGACCCGACCCGCACTTATGCGGTTGGGGAAAAATGGACCCGCAACCGCCCGCGATGCGGTTCGCGGTTTGTGCGGGTGGGTGCGGTTCGGTTTGCGGTTTAGTGTTTTTTTTTTTTTTTTTTAAACTTAAGTAAATTTGACATTTTTTGTTACTTTCTAAACATTTTTTTTTTTAAAAGAGTTATAAATTAAATTACAAGATATACAATTCATGATCATAATAAATAGTCCACATGTTAGATAAGATGATATGGAACCATGCTTGAGGATAGTAATTAATCTTCCTCCTTAGCTTGCAAAAACAAACCCTTAAAAGTCAAACTAGTAACACTAATTTAAATATGCAAAAACAAACCCTTAAAAGTCAAACTAGTAACACTAATTTTAATAGTGGATTAATCTTCATTGTTTAGTTTTTAATATGCAATAATGTAATAATAGAATGACAATTCAAAATATCATATTTAACTGTGTCTACTAGACTAATGGAATATAATGATTTTTTTTTTATATATATAAATAAAAGTCAAACTAATAACACTAATTTAAATATCATTAGATTATGATAATGTATATAAGTGCCCATATAATAAATTTTACTTTCATCCAAAATGTAAAAATAAAAATAATAACTAGTTATCTCCATCCATCCAAAATGCAAAAAATAATAATAATAACTAGTTATTTTTTCTTTAAAAAAAAAAAAAAAAAGATACGGGTTGCGGGCGGGTCGGGTTCGACCCGAACCCGATCTTTTGCCAATTTCTTAACCCGCACCCGCCCGCCTACCTACATCGAAACCGCCCAAAGCACTGCGGGTAGGGTAGGGTCGGGCAGTTTGTGCAGGCGGGTGGGTTTGTTGCCCAGCCCTACAATAGATAGCCTTATAACTCTTAACAGATATACGGAAGCTCATATGAATCAATCATTCATTAAAGACAATATTAGCAGAAAATTCTCTCTTTCATTAATTCCTTCAATGTAGTACAAAGATGACATCATATGCATTAATACATTCATTAACTTTAAGCTATGAATATATAGCAGGTGGCAGAAATACATAGGATACAAGAAAAAAAGAGAAGTTCATGCCCTAATGGCTACATATTTCCAAGACAATGCTTGGTTACAAAAAAAGTGGGTCAAGCCTAATACATAAAAAATCATAGGCTTGTACAAAAGATATTTACAACACAAAAATAAATAAGCCTTCAACTCCAAGATCCTCTCAAACTAATTCCTTAGCGGGGGCATATCATCAACACCTGAAAGTTAATTTCCACGTAGGGTGAGCTAAAACTCAGTAGAGATAAGTTTAATATACTATATGATTCTTAACCTAGTCATGTGGTGAATACACATGAATGCCATTTACCAAAATAATGCATTTTCCTTCTCAAACAATGTAATGCCATGTGTATAATCTAATTCATAAAACACTACTTTCAAAACAGAAAACAGGGTAATAGATACACACACTGGGAATCTTTAGGTACGTATCTACCAATAGGCTATACAAACACTACCAAAACCAGTTTACAGGTACTAACCAGAAGGATCAACACCTAACCGCGCGGGTTTCTAGACTTTCACTATGGACACATAGGCCAACATAATATAAACCACAACCACAACCACACCCCCTAACCAAACTCCAAGTTATTCACCCATTTTTTTTCCTCTAAAAAATGATACATTTTAATGTATATGAAACAAATGTTCAATTTCAATGCATGAGTGAATGATTTTAGTTAACCTAGTTCTAATGCAATTTCTACAACAATCAAAACTATCATCCACAGATAGCTTAAAATAGATATCTCTATTCAAAAGATAAATTTCAAGTAACAGATATAAATTCATAAATTTCAAATTTGGAGTAATAATACATGTTCAACTCACTATTCAACTAAACAAGGGTTCACACATTGCCCCATCATTCTTCTCCTTATTCAAAACCAATGATTTTCAAAGACTTCCAAGGTTTTCCAACAAAATATCTGTTTCTTTCAAAAATCTATTTAAAAGAGAGAATTTCAAGATTTCAACTTTAATCATCAATACAACTATTTCCACAACACTTCTAATGAATCTATTTTAAAACCCCTTTTATACACCTAAAACTAACCCAAATCGAACCCAATATCAACCCAAAATACTACTTTATTCAAGAGTACATAACGCGACTAAAAATCATGTAGAGATGTTAAAGAAATCCCTATCTTAAAATAGAAAGAGAACAGGGATAAACCCCAAGATTTGACAAAGGCCAAAGCTTGAACTTTTCAGATTAAAACGATCACTTCCCCACGCTTTATCTTATATCCCAAAGCACGTATACCACGAGACTCACGGATTAGAGTGTTAAGGGAGATTTGTGCAAGAACTAGAGATAAAAGAGAGAAAATGGGTTTGGATAGCTTTTTGAGAGAGATAGAGAGAGAAAGCAAAAAAGTGAGAAAAAAATCTTTTTTCCACAACTTTATATGCATAGACCGCTCGAGTGTCAGACATAACACGTTGCTCGAGCGACCAAAACCTAGCTTGAGCAAAGAAACAAAATTCCCAAAACATCAACCCTATGGAACAGATCGATCGAGTGAATAAAACAATGCTCGAGCGAAGAATGAACCCCTCTTAGAAGTTTAGACTGCAAAAAACCGCTCAAGCAAAAAAAGGATCGTTCGAGCAAAAAATGGCATACTCCCAGAAATTCAGTCTACAAACACATATTTTGAAAAAAACAAAAGACTGCTCCAGCAAAGAAAAGACCACTCGAGTGAACACAAGAATAAACAGACAGAATTTTTCCGAAAATACTAGGTCCCAACGTGTTCCATAATCAATCAACAAATCCAAGATATCACTTCCAACCAACAATGAGGACTAAAATAGATATAATAACCACAAAAGATACCAGATTCCAAACCAAAGAGTGAAAAAGGGTCGGGTATTAAACCGAGCCGCTATATTATACCCTCTCTTTTTTTCTTTTTCTTTTTTAATGAGGAACTATTTTAAGCTAGGGTTACTTTGGACCCACATATAAAGTAAATTTTTTAATATTTATGTCACCTACAAATCACATATATCAATTAAGACCGGGTACTATATTTGGAGAAGTCAAACCTTAAGCGTCTAGATTTACAATTTATACTAGAACAAGTCATGAACCATAAGACTAGAATGATATAACAAAGACTAATATGGCACTACATTTTATACCCAATTCAAAATTCAACTTACTTAAACCAAGCCACCAATCATACAACCAATAGTGATGCCAGCCATGCAAACTTGGCATGTTTGGTTAAAAAATAGTCGATTCGTTCTATTAACCCCCTTAATAGTTAAAGGGTCTTTTCGTTTAATTCATATTCCGATCAAAAACTCTATTTCTGAAAAGGATTTAAAATTGTCAAAATACACCACTTTGTTGTGATCGATTGGGAGCTTTTCGAGCTAATTCTACCATTTTGGCTCTCAATTTTGTGATTATTTTGTTGTTTTAAAAAAGTTTTATTTTCACAATCACCTTGTTTAGAAATTTATGTTTTAGTTGTCATTTTTTGGCATATCTCTTTTAAGTCTCTAGCATTCAAATTTTGAGCTTAATTTGAATTTGTTATTTGTAATAATTCTATTTTTTATTTTATTTTTTAAGCTTGATTAACAATGAATTCGCTTAATTTCTTTTTTCGTCATCAGATTAAGACTTCTCTTATTATATATATCGATGTAAGTGTTAGAATAAAGCAACTTTTCAATTGATTATAACAAAATTTCGAAATAGAGTTCTCTTCAAGGTGTTTGTACTTAAAATTTTATTACACATTCTACTTGCTTATACACTTCCTTACATCATGAAAAGCCATATGAACAAATTATTTGAACTCTTAATTTGCACTTATAACCTTATTAACATAAGCTATTAGCATAAGCAACATTTTCTTGCATGTGAATGAAGATAGTACTTAATTTTGATAAATTATAATCTAAAGTTGATACAAAATGTGAATATTGGTATCATTCTTTTGGATAAAGTAGTTTAAGTAACAGGTACATCACGTAGCTGATCTAAATTAGGGTTGTTTGGAATGACCTAAATAAATGTATTTTTTGTCTTTTTATGAAAAGATGTGCAGAAAAATAAAGAGGTGATGTGATAAAAAATAAATAAAAAGATAATTTATTTTGAGTATGCCAAACTTGACCTTAATGTACACTTTCACTCACTATTTATTATGTAGTAAATGTAAGACCTAAAAAGTTACTTTTTGCATGTCTGAAGTGTTTAGTGTTTAATTATATCAAACTGTGATTTCATTTTTCACCATATTATAAATGGGGGATATTTATCAATAAATCTTATCTATATAAGTACTCTAATCAGTCCTAAATTTTTTTCTATTGATCAGTTAAGTCATATTAGTGGAGAGTTTCTTTTCATGCGATCCTATTTTTTATTTTGATAGTGTTTTGGTGGACAACTATATCATTTTATTAATGTGACATGTATGATATAAGACTTTAATGTGACATGTATTAATATGACACTCCAACAATGTGACACTTTAAAAAAATTAAAAATTTCTTAGTGTACTTTTCTTAAATGTGACACTCTAACGATTTGACACTTTAAAAAATTAAAAACTCATTAATGTATTTTTCCTAAATGTGACAACGTGACAAGTATGATATGCCACTCTAAAACTTTTACTCCAAAAAAAAAAAAAAAAACTCTTTAGTGTAATTTTTTCTAATGTGATAACGTGATGGGTATGATGTGACACTTCAAAAAAAATAAAAACTCATTAGTATATTTTTTTCAAACGTGACAACGTAGTGTGTATGACGAAATACTCTAAAAAAGTTTAAAACTCCTTAATGTATTTTTTCCAAACATGACATGTGACACTCCAACGTAACAAGTATGATGTGTCATTTTAAAAAATTAAAAACTCTATAGTGTACTTTTCTCAAATGTGATACTCTAATATGACGGGTATAATGTGATACTAAAAAAACTCTTTAGTGTACTTTTTTTAAACATGATACTCTAATGTGATAGATAAATGAGTCATTACACATCAAAAAAATTAAATAAATCATAAAAAAAATATAAAATTATATAAATTATAAGTTCAAAACATTGGACTTGTCCATCAATCTCTCTATAAATAATAAACAAAAATACACGGTCTTAACTTGATGGTAATCTATCCATTAGCTAAAGTACTTTCTCCACTTTTTGGGGGCATTAATGGAGTAGGTTTGGCAAAACATCTAAGACACTCATTCAGGCTATTGATGCCATAAATATCTGAACATACAAGTTAATAGGGTTAGGTTTCAAGTTGTCTAATTAATATTTGGTATGAATTTAATATTGTTAGTCATGATTTAAGTGAAATTTGTCTTGAGAGGTCAAGATAAGTTTTCAGGTTATAATCTTCTCGCTCGGAACAGCTAACAGGACATCTTGGTGATCTTTGTAATAAGACGTTGCCTTAGACCTCTGAAAAAGTGGAAGGATTTTTCCGTAACTAAAAAAAAAGATAATACCAAACACAATTTTCTTGCAAATGTGTAGTCTACAACACAAAAATCTTCCACTCTTCTCGATCACACCAGATCTTCCCCTCTGGAAACAACTTAATTATTAGATCACGTAGCCATCAGCTAAAGCTTATTAAAAGAATTTAAAAGTTCTTGTTATTTGAAGTCTTAAGATAAAATATTACTTTAAGGTACTATTGATGAATCTCTTTAAATTTGACCATGTGATAAAGAGATTAAGGTCAACTTTGGTTATTTTAAATAAGTACATATTTTTTATTTTTTTATTTTTTTTATTATATTATTTCTCTATTTTTTTGTACATATTTTCGTAAAAAGATAAAAAATACACTTATTTAGATCATCCCAAACAACCTTTAAAAAAATGGAACTAGAAAGATTGTACTGACAATTTTAAAAAACTCAAAAGAGTTATTTAAAAGTTATTAAAATATAAAGAATGTAAATCCCATTATTCATTTTGAATAATATTTAAATTATGGAAGTGTTTGGGAACTTAGTTTTTGGGGTTTTTTTGTTTTTTTTTTTTACTATAAGACAAATGTTTTACAAAACAAAAATAAATAAATAAATCCAGACAAAATATCACATCAAATCCCATAATCATTTTACTTTTTCTCTCACAAACATCACATCCAATCACAAAAAAACCTAACTATCTTTCCAAATATAAATTTTTTTTTCTCCAATAATATCCTACAACTAAAAAAACCTACAAAAAAATTCATTTATCAAGCATCCACTATATAAAATTTGAATTTATATTATTACACCATATAAATTCACTGAATAAAGTGTTTATTAAATTATAATTAATTATAAAAATAATATTATTACATTATTTTGGTGAAATTTTTTTTTGGGAGCTTTTTTGATAAGTTTCATTTTTAAGAGTTTTATTCCATCTAGCCCATATTTTTTTTTGACTATTGCATTAGATCTTATTAAAGATAAGAAGATCAAAACACCTTAAATCTCTCTTGCCCCCATTAATATTGATATTTAATATTGATTGTCATTATATATTCACTCCAAAAAAATATGCATTAACTACACACTACTATTTAATGTTGATATATATTACACACAAAAAATTAAACATGGTTCTTTATTAATGACGTGAATGTAAATGTTTATATCAGATGATGTGAATGCGAATGTGAATGTTCATATCAAATGAAGTTGTCATAAAGGTGATGTTAAGGTTCATATCAATATTGCATCAAATTACACAATCACAATCCTTAACTTGAAATGAATCTTTGTTATTGTATCGTCAATTACATGATATGAATATTCATACTAAAACATACGAATGCGAACATTCACATCGCTACATTAGATGAGAGAGAATGTTCACATCACTACATGTTGTGAATAAGAATGTGTTGTTAATTAAAAATATAATGAACGTTCACTACATGTAAATAAGAATTTATTGTCAATTAAAAATAAGAAGGTTCACATATTGTGAACGTTCACATCACTACATTAGATGAGAAAGAATTTTTCGAAAAGGTGTTGTGAACATTTACATCAAATGAGAGATAATGTTCACATTATTTTTAATGTATTGTCAATTAAAAATATATTTATATAAGATGAGAGAGAATGTTCACATTATTTTCAATGTGTTATCAATTCAAAATATATTCACATTATATAATAATATAAAATAATAATATCAATGTTATTTAATTTGTGTATGAAATTTTCTATACCTTGGTCTTTTCTCTCTCTCTCTCTTCTCCCCCAACATTAAATATCAATATTAAATATAAGGGTATAAGAGTCTAACAAAATCAAGAAAAAAGACTTAATGAAACTAAGTGAGTTAAAAAATTCTTTCATAAATTTCTTAAGTTAAAACACTTATAAAGAAGATTTATTAATAAAAATCTCATATGTTTTTATAAGAGTAATATTTTTTTTTTTCAAAAGATAGAACATTATAATCTCATGCTAATCATCATTAATATGAAGAGATCAAAACATAGTAAATGATCTCAACTGTCCAATAAATCCATTTCCTAACCCCTAGCCCATCATGAATGTCAATCAATTACTAGCAATAGGTGCCGAGATTGACTCTCTCTCTCTCTCTAGGTGCCGAGATTCACTCTCTCTCTCTCTCTCTCCAAAAGTATAGGGAAAGGGGGAAGATATTTGAGAAGTTAGCTATTAAAATAGGTTATTTTAATTTTTAATTATTAAGTTAAAATAATTGTATTTAAAAAGATGATTAATTTTTTTATAATTAGATGTGATATTTATGAGAGAAAAAATAAAATAATTATAGATTTAATATGATATTTTATCTTATTAACTATTTTAATCTATTTTATCTTTTAATACTATTTTAGTCCAAAAAATCCAAAAAGCCTATTACCAAAAATTCCTACTGTAAAGTGAAAGGTAACTTTACAGTAA
Source organism: Camellia sinensis (assembly GCF_055761805.1). Classification (NCBI taxonomy): domain Eukaryota; kingdom Viridiplantae; phylum Streptophyta; class Magnoliopsida; order Ericales; family Theaceae; genus Camellia; species Camellia sinensis. The sequence goes on from NC_138973.1 coordinate 109,969,633, forward strand.
TGCTACATCCCTTAATTTTTGAACTCTAATTATGTTGCAAGAAATAAAAAAAATAAAAAAAAAAGTCAAAACATCACCATCACTGTGGGATCCACACACTTAGAGCTCCTTTAAAGCTCCCAATTTAGAGCTTCATGTTTAAAAATTTATGATTTTAATTATTAATAATTATAAAAAATTTCATTGATTTGTAATTATTTTTTTAAAGGCAGTGGCTTTGGTCCAGTCTAAGATCGGACTGGACCGTGTTGTTAGGCCTGTGGGGGCCCACCACGGGTCCCGTTTTGATAATCCGAACCGTTCAATGTGTATAACTCGTCGAGTACTATATGCTTTTAAAAAATCACGTTGATCGGATATCGATAGCTATGTGAACAAAACAGTTTTTTATCAACCGTTAATTGTTTCACTGTCCATTTTTTTATACAAAACTGATTTGATCACTAGCTATTGATATCTGATCAACGTGATTTTTTATATACATGTAGTACTCGACGAGTTCTACACATTCAACGGTTTGGATTACCAAAATGGGCCCGAAAAATAGATCCCATGAGACGAACTAGACGGGTCCAGTCTTGATCTCAACTTGAGACAAGTTGGACCCTTTTTTAAAAATCTCATTAATGTAGCATTTTTCAAAAAAGAAAAATGTGACATAAGTTGGCAGTTCTGCTAATTTAGCAAATTCAAGCCTTGTTTAAGAACAAGATTTTTAGTAATTTTTTTAATTTTTTAGTTAAAATATGATTAAAAAATTAATATTTTGATAATGATTTTTGAAATTTTGGCCTTGTTTGGGAATTTAGTTATTTTAGTTAGTTTTTTTTTAATCTTTTTGACTATTTTATAAGATGAAAAAAGTTATATTTTTGATAATTTGTATTTTTTTTTTATTAATAGTTGAATAGATGATTGTAAGAGAAAAAGTAATTGATTAATGTGTAGGATATAATATTTTGTCTTATTATTTATTTTAACATGCTTTTTATCTTTATTAACTATATTAATTTACTTACCCAAAAAAAAAACTATGTTAACCAAAAAAGCTCTTTCCAAATAAAAGTGAGTACCCAAAGAGGCTTTAGTTTAAAGGATGAAGTCTAAGCCTTTTCTGGTGGTATTTGACAAGTGGTTTTGGGGTTAAAATAGTCACAAAAGACAAAATAGACTATTTTAGTCACAACATACAAAACATCACATCTAACCCATAATCATTTCACTCTTCTCTCACAAAAAAAGTCAAAAAAGTCAGAAAGCCAAAAAGTCCTTCCCAAACCAAGCTTTTTAGCCCAGGCTAAAATAATAAAAAAAAAAACAAAAAGCCAATCCACTTTCCAAATGGAGGCTCTGCAATTTATTGGTGGCGGAAATTTATAGGTCTGGCAATCACCAAATATATACTCAAAAAGTCATTATAAAAAAATAAGGCGTGGTGGTGACGCATGTGATAATGGCTTGCTTTGGCAAGTTCGTAAAAAGTCAGCTTTTGATTTTTTTAGCCAAAAAAGTTAGTTTTGTTACTCAGGTCACTATCCAAAAAGCTAGCTTTTTTGGCTAAAAAAAGTCAAAAGCTAACTTTTTACCAACTTCCCAAAACACCACAATAATGACAATGGTCGTGAATGTGATGGTAGTATTAGTGGTTGTAGTGGTTAAGGGGTGGTGGTGATGATAGTAACTGTGATAATAGTATGATGGTGCCAGTAAATGTGGTGGTGGTAATTCTATCAACGGTGATGACGGTTGGGATTGGGGTGTAATCGACAATGCTACGTAGCTCAAATTTTGTGGCTCAAAAGTGGCTCAAATAGTCAAAACGACGTCGTTTTGAGTACAGAATAACATAAAAATGGCCAAAACGACGTCGTTTTGGCCATTTGAGCCATTTTTGAGCCACAAAATTTGAGCTACGAGACATTTTCCGGGGTGTAATAATGGTGTGGTGGTGATAAGATCGTAATGGTCAACATTGATACTTATTATTATCATATAATATAAACAAAAACGTTGCTAGGTTTTTGAAGTTCAAAATGTCAATGCAAATGTCTCAAATAATTGAATTTATGAATTATGAAAATACACATGTTATGAATGTGTTGGCTTTGATCAATATGCTAATATATTTAAACATTTACACTTAACTCTTATGAAACATTTTATATGAAAATCAACTCAAACTTTTTTGTGTTTCAAACTATCAAAATTATATCATTTATTGATCAATAAGGTAATATTCCCTCAAGTCATAATGCTTTTTAAGAAATAATTTATGAAATGATAAATTTTAATAATATTATATTATAATATTATGAACTCTTTAGTTATATTATTAGTTCTTTCTTAATTATTATTATCTTATTTTCATTTAATTTAAATATTTTGTTAATCAATATGGTAAGTGTTCTAGTTTTCTTTAATTATAATCATCAATTTCCAATAAGCAATAATCTAACTATAATTTCTATAATAGAAATCAGACATGTTTTGAAATTATCACTTTGTTTTTTGTTGATAAATTAAATTATAATTATTATTGTGAGTGATAATTTTTCCAAATCTATTATTATCTATATATTAAAGCAATATAACTTTTTTTCCAAAATGTTTTAAGAGCTTCAAACTATTAATTTCAATTTATAAAAATTAATAAATACATGCCACATAAAATTATTAACCCATCCAAACATATCTAATTTATTTATTTATTCACTATTTGCTCTAGCCACTCTTTCGCCTTTAGTAACTCCTTGGGATCACCAAAAAACTTGTCCGGATAGGACCGGAAGAACTCTCGCTTCAGAAAAGATGACCCCATCTCAACAACATGGGCTTGGACTTGATTCTCTGCCTTGAGAATGTCTATGGATTCTCGCAACGCTACGGCCATTTCGCGAGTTAAGGCGCTCGTGGCCTGCTAACCGACTGGTTCCACCACATTGGCCTAAGCAACTCCCTCCTCTTGTGCTGAAATATCATCCGGTAAAGGCACCTTATAACTTTTAGGCCTACCACGCCTACCACCACGACCACGTCTTGACATCCTAATGAAAGTAACAAAAGAGGTTAGCACATTTACAAATGTACCAAAACTAATTCACTCGGGTCCTAATACGGTGGATAGCAGTAATTCACTCCACATAAGCATGTAGTCACATAAACACATACAAATTTTCTTCCTAAATAATGACCGTCCCGTGGTGTTACCAGAGCTTCGATTAGAAGTACCAGTGATCAAGTGCTCTTCTACCAGGACTTCTAGAAAATCGTAGATCCAATCAATATCTTAGGAAGTAAATCTTATACCCATATAATCACATAAGTATATTATCACATAGCATACCATACGTACTAATGTCTCTATTAAGCGAGACAAACCCATTGCGGTAATAACCACTTCCCACATACTCAAAGTATTCAAACCCGGTACGCTCTGATACCAAGTTGTAACGCCCCGAAATAATTATAATAAACCAACCGTAACGATAATTAAATAACAACATAAATTAGAGTATGATATCTTTCATTTTCATGAAATCCAGTTGTACAAAAGAGGTGGCACATGCAGATATACATTCATAGTCCTAACTCTAAATCTATAGCATGTGTCAATAACAAAATAAGAAGTAGAAGTTAAACAGGTAATGGAAATGCCCTGAAGGCTACAACTTTCCAAAATAATGCTTGGTTCTATCAAAAGTGAGTCTTAAGCTCAATACATATAAAACTCTAGACTTGTACAAACATTAAATACAAAATAACAAAATTGAGCTATTTTAGCCACAAAAGACAAAATAGACTATTTTAGTTACAACAAACAAAACATCACATCTAACATATAATCATTACACTATTCTCTCACAAAAAAAGTCAAAAAGCTAAAAAGCCCTTCTCAAACCAAACTTTTTATCCCAGGCTAAAATAGCCAAAAAAGCCAAAACGTTAAAAAATCAACCCACTTCCCAAACGGAGGCTATATATATTATTTCCAAGTGATATTTTAATGATAAACACTAAGGCGCCGTTTAGTAACACTTACGTTTTCAATTTTCTGTTTATATTTACAAAAATTTTAAAAATTCAAATAAAAACTTGTGTTGGTAAATTTTTTATTTATAAATCAGTAGTCTCAGTTTATAAATTTGGCCAAAAAATGTAAACTCAAAAAATGTGTTTCCGTTTTGAGTTTTGAGTTTTTTTTTTTTTTACCACCCAACACTAGCCACCACCCGCCACCATTTTCCACCACCGTCTTCCGCCACCACCACCCACCACTCGCCACCACTACCCACCTGCCACCCGCCACCCACCCGCCACCCGCTACCCACCTGTCACCCACTCGCCACCATCACTCACCTCTCACCACCACCACTCACCACCCACCCGCCACCACTCACCACCCGCCACCACTCACCACCCGCCACTATCATCCATCGCCCGCCACCACCACTCACCACCCACCTGCCACCACCATCTACCATCCGTCACCACCAGCCACCTACCCGTCACCACCACCCACCACCCGCCACTGTCACCCACCGACCCACCCACACACTACTACCACCCATCACCACCCGCCATCGGCCACCACCACCACCCGCCACCACCACCGCCCACCACCACCCGCCACCATCACCCACCTACCCACCCACCATCACCATCTGTCATCCGCCACCCACCACCCGCCGCCACCACCAGCCACTCACTACAACACGCCACCGTCACCCATCCACCCACCACCTACTCGCCACCATCCACCACTACCCGCCATCCGCCACCCACCCGCCGCCATCACCACCACCCACCACCCGCCACCGTTACCCACCCACCCACTCGCCACCCGTTACCCACCACCCACCGTCACCACTTTTCACCACTGTCTTCCGCCGCCACTTGCCATTTCTCACTCTATTTTATATTTTTAAAATTTTTTAAACATTTTGTCAATTACCAAACGCGTTTGTAGTTTATGTTTTTCTAAAAATAAACAAAAAACCAGTTTATAAAATTTTTATAAATATAAACTGAAAACGTAAACGTTACCAAACAAATCCTAAAGAATCTCCAAGATTTCATCCTAAAATTTTTAATTTTTGTTATTTTAAAAAATCCTATTGACTAACACATTAGATTAATTACATAAAATTAATTATTATGTTGTTATACCTTTATCATTCTTTTCTAAAATAAAAATATTATTATAATTATGCCATCTTGCCTGCAAATAATAATTATTTTATAATAAGAAAATTTTCAATTTTCTCTCTCTCCAACCTACTATCTTTTTCACCCGAAAACCCTAACTGCCGTACATCTTTTTCCACGTCATTCCCAACTTTCTCACCTTATAATGGTCAAGTTCATGCTACTCATTATTTTTAATCTCTTTTTCGAAGACTATTAAAGATTAGTTTATGTTTAATATTTTATGTCGCATATGTGTGCATTCTTTAAACAATATTTTTCATCATTTCTCTTTTTACTCTGCCTTACCTCTTTTTCTTCTTCTTCTTCTTCTTTTTTTATTTATTTTTTATTTTTTTAACTTCCAACCAAATTTTGTATTTTATTGTTTTTCATATTTCTTACATCAAAGAAGTTTCTAACTTGGTATGGATTAACATGTTTTATAATTTTTTGTGGATATTTATTTTTATTTAGTTGTCTTTTAGACAGCTAAATAGTTTTTAAATGTAAAACAATATTATTAAGTCAGTTATAGATTATATACGAAATGGAAAATGTCAATATTATATTATTAAGCATTTTTTTTTAAAACTTTTTAGTTCATTTGCATAACTTTGGTGCTAAAATTTAATTTTTGTTATTTTAAAAAAAATATATATTTGCTAACTTAGCATATTAATTATTAAAAAATAATGAATATTTTCTACCACCCTTTTCCAAAACAAAATTGTTACCATAATTATACCATCTTTTCTTGCAAATAATAATTATCCCATAAAAAAAATTTAAAAAAAAAACAATTTTCTTTTTATTCACTGTTCCACCCGTTCTCTTTCTTATCCAAAATTCGAAAATGCCACCATAAACATAGAACCTCAAAAAGAGACTTTACAAAAGAACATATTTTAATACAATCATATTTTATTTTTTGATTTTTCAATACTGTTTTATTTTTCTACGTAGTTACAAGTGAATGGATTAATGAAAATTAATATTTTATCTAAGAGACTCTAAGTGCTTTAAAAGATTAATCTAAATCTTTTAAAAAATTTTTATTCTTTAAAATTTTGTTTATATTTAAGATACATCTCATTCTAAATTTTAAAATCATTAAATAAAATGTTCAAAATAAAATTTGAGTTATCAAATTTGAAATTTTGAAAAATCAAAAATTTTGTTGAGATTCACAAAAAAATGTCGAAGGATAAAAAATAATTGATGATTTGTTGTAGATTGGATGAATTGACATAAGACAAACTAAGCTACTATTACAAAACTCTAAAGACAAATTATTTATATTTTACCTTAAAGTAATTTTTGTATTTATCTTATACTTTGCTTTGTATATTTATCAATTATGTAATAACACATGTTTTTGTTATTTAATATTTAAGTTGGACCATTAATAATAAGACAACCAAAAAAAATTCAAGTAGTTGTCACGAAGATAGCTTATTTGACAATTTTTTTTAAAAATAATTTTTAGTTTATTATGTAAAACCGTGCATATGTACATAAATAAATATAAATTATTAGTATTGTGGTGGTGTTTGATAACATAATTTAGCAGATAAAATTGAATATATTAAATGAAAATTAATTAATCCTGTTTGATAATTATAATTGATATGACATAAAAATTTAAACACCTCTTAAAATGTAGGATTAAAATTAAAAAAAATTTAAGTGATATGAAACTTATTTAATTCTGACTAAATTATAATATATTAAATATAAGTATTGATACACTATTATAAACTTATAACCACCATCACTACTATCACACTACAACATATAATGGTTTTAGAGACCAAATGTTTTGGTCTCTAAAAGTGAAAATTTTATTGTAAAAGATATTAATTTAGGGCCCAATTTCTATTGTCACGAGGATAACTGCTAAAAGATCGTTTCGAAAAGTAAAAAATAAGACTTTTAGCAACAAAATTTTGAGAATGTCACTAATAAATAGACTTTTAGGGACAAAATACTTTAGTCTCAAAATGGTTTATTTTTTAAGACAAAAAATTTGGTCACAAACGGATAATAATTCATCATTAATGTCCAATTTTCATTGCTAAAAATATAATAACGACACTTTTCTTAACAAAAATATTTGGTGCCAAAAAAATAATTTTGTCCCTAAATTTTGGTCTCCAAATTCTTAATTTTTGTAGTGTCATTATTTTCATTGCGATTGTCCTTATTACTATAAACACCTTTATCACTTCTCTATTGCCATCACACCACCACCCAAGCATCACTAATGGTGTGTTTGGTAACGTTTACGTTTTCAGTTTATATTTACAAAAATTTTATAAACTGATTTTTGTTTATTTTTAGAAAAAAATAAACTACAAACGCGTTTGGTAATTGACAAAATGTTTAAAAAATTTTAAAAATATAAAAAAGAGTGAGAAATGGCAAGTGGTGGCAAGTGGCGGCGGAAGATGGTGATGGAAAGTGGTGACGGTGGGTGGTGGGCAGCTGATGGTGGTAGGTGGGTGGGTGACGGTGGCGGGGTGTTGGGTGGTAGTGAGTGGGAGGTGGTGGTGGCGGGTGGTGGGTGGTGGTGGCAAGTGGGTGGCGAATAGCGGGTGGTGGTGGGTGGCGGGTAGGTGGTGGGTGGTGGTGGTGGTGGTGGTGGGTGGGTGGGTGACGGTGGTGGGTGGTAACGAGTGGGTGGTGGTGGTTGTGGCGGGTGGGTGGCGGATGGCGAGTGGTAGTGGGTGGTGGCAGATGGGTGGGTGGATGGGTGACGGTGGCGGGTGATGGGTGGTGGCGGGTGGTGGGTGGTGGTAGCAAGTAGGTGGCAGATGGCGGGTGGTGGCGGGTGGTGGTGGTGGTGGGTGGGTGGGTGACGGTGGCGGGTGGTAGCGAGTGGGTGGTAGTGGTGGTGGGTGGTTGGTGGTGGTGGCAGGCGGGTGGCGGGTGGCGGGTGGTGGGTGGTGGTGGTGGTGGGTGGGTGGGTTGGTGACAGTGGCGGGTGGTAAGTGGTAGCGAGTGGGTGGTGGTGGTGAGTGGTGGGTGGTGGTGGCGAGTGGTGGGTGGTGGTAGCAGGTGGGTGGCAGGTGGGTGGTGGGTGATGGTGGTGGTGGTAGGTGGGTGGCGGGTGATGGTGGTGGTAGGTGGGTGGGTGACGGTGGCGGGTGGTAAGTGGTAGCGAGTGGGTGGTGGTGGTGGTGGTAGTGAGTGATGGGTGGTGGTGGCAGGTGGGTGGCGGGTGGGTAGTGGGTGATGATGGTGGTGGTGGTGGTGGTGGTGGTGGTGGGTGGGTGGTGGTGGCGGGTGGGTGGCAGGTGGCTGGTGGTGGCAGGTGGTGAATGGTGGTGGCAGGTGGGTGGTAAGTGGTGGTGGCAAGTAAGTGGCGGGTGGTGGTGGCGGGCAGTGAATGGTAATGGCAGGTGGTGGGTGGTGGCGGGTGGATGACAGGTGGGTGTGGGTGGTGGTGGTGGTGGTGGCGGCGGCGGCGAAGGGTGAGTGGTGGTGGCAGGTGGGTGGCAGGTTGGTGGTGGTGACAGGTGGGTGGTGGTGGTGACAGGTGAGTGGTGGTGACAGGTGGCTGGTGGTGGTGGTGGTGGTGGTGGTGGCGACGGCGGCGAAGGGTGAGTGGTGGCAGCGAGTGGGTGGCAGGTTGGTGGTGGCTGGTGGGTGGTGATGGCGGGTGGTGGCTGGTGGTAGCAGGTGGGTGGTGAGTGGTGGTGGCAGGTGGTGGTGGTGGCGGAAGACGGTGGTGGAAAATAGTGGCGGGTGGTGGCTAATGTTGGGTGATAAAAAAAAAAAAACTGAAAACTCAAAATGAAAACACATTTTTTGTGTTTTCATTTTTTGGCCAAATTTATAAACTGAGACCACTGATTTATAAATTAAAAATTTTACCAAACAAGTTTTTATTTGAGTTTTTTAAATTTTTGTAAATATAAACAGAAAACTAAAAATGTAAGTGTTACCAAACGACACCTTATAAATTTATTTTGTTTTATTTTTTAATTGAGATTTTACGTTTTATTTTATTTTACTAAATATAATTCATAATGAATCAAATGCTTAACGGATAAATCTGTCATTTTATAACTTAATCCCATAAGATTTCAATTCCACCATTTCTATCCTATCTTCCTTAGAACAAAATAATTCGACATATATGAGATTCATAAATGAGTGAGACTCTTAATCCAGTTTACAAATTCTCAACCAAACAATAGACTCCATAATAAATTGAATATAGAGTCCATCCCCCTTACAATCCTTCCAAACAAACACCCGTTACTATATAGTATAAACTTGGCCCAATCCTTAGCTGACCTGGGATTTGTATTAGGGGTGCAACTCGGGCGGGTTCGGTCGGGTTGGGGGTCTGCCCAAGCCCGACCCGAATTGTATTTGGTACTGCCCAAGCCTGCCCAAGCCCGACCATGAACCCGAGCATTGTTGCCCAAGCCCGGCCCAAGCTTTGTATTTTGAACTCGAGTTGCCCGAATTGCCCGAAAAAAAAAATAAAAAATAAAAAATAAAAATAAAAAATAAAAATTAAGACTAAAATAAAAAAATAAAAATAAAAATTAAGACTAACTCTGTTACTTAATTTATATATATTACATAATTTATTAAATTATATATATATATATATTATATATTATATATTATATAATTTATATAATATATTAAATTGAATTCGGGTTCGGGTTGCTCGGGTTGGCCATTAGTTCTGCCCAAGCCCGGCCCGAATTGCAATTCGGGCATCAAAAATCTGCCCAAGCCCGTCCAGATTACAAGATATAGTTGTCCAAGCCTTAAAAAAACTCGGACTGAGTTCGAATTGCTCGGATTGAGCCCGCCCGAGTTGCACCCCTAATTTGTATGCGCCTAAAACATAAAATGGTTGTGGTCCTTAAATATACTTTTCTTAATAATTTTTGTAGTATTGTTCACGAATGACAGGTAAGATTGCTTGGGACAAAACACAATTATACTTACCCTTGGTGCCTATATAACAGGCGAAACAAACAAAAAAAACCATACCAAACATACCCTCTGGCTTCTCTCTCTCTCTCTCTCTCTCTGTTTCCTTCACCACATCTTCTTCCACAACAGTCCAAACATGGTGATGGTTGAAACTAGTCTCTCAAAATCCATGAATGCTAGAACCATCGGCTCAGGCGATGAGACCGTGGTTCTGGCACATGGATACGGAGGAGACCAGTCTATGTGGGACAAAATTGTCCCACACTTAGCCCGGCAATACCGAGTTGTGGTCTTCGACTGGAGCTTCTCTGGGGCTGTGAATGATCCAAACCTCTTTGATCCTGTCAAATACTCCACTTTTGATGCTTTTGCTGATGACTTGATCTCTCTCTTGGAGGAGATGAACTTGAAATCATCAGTTTTTGTTGGCCACTCCATGTCTGGTATGATTGGATGTATTGCTTCCATTAAAAGGCCAGAGCTCTTCAAGAGGCTCATGCTTGTTGCAGCGTCACCGAGGTATATAAACACACACACATAACATATATTGACTCTCACCCTGGTAGATTAGATGTTTGGCAATCCACATATGCATATATTTGATAGGAAAAGTTCTTTGTTTTCATAATCCCATCATTTTCTTGTTCAGTTCTTCTACTTTTTACAGAAATCAATCAGATAATCAGATGATTGCGTCCGATTTCATAATTAATTTATATAATGTTAGGTATTTTATTTTATTTTTATTTATTTGGAGATGTTGTCTATCTATATAAACTCAAAGGGGATAGTTGATTGAGAAACTGAGCCGTGATAATAAAAAGTAATTATGAGTTTAAAATTTCGTCGGCTAATATTATTTTTTAGTCTAAAAATTAAAAATTATTAAAAAAATTAAAAAATAAACAATTTATATTAAAGAGTTAAAAATTCTCTTCTCTTTTTATTTTTTATACATTTTTTAGTAAAAAAATCAAAAATCATCTTAAATATATATGTTTTTAATCATATTTTAACTAAAAAATTAAAAAATTATCAAAAAAAACTTGTTCCAAAATGAGGCATAAATATCATAAAGGGCATGATTTTTTGGATCCATCTCAACGTCGGTATCAAGTAATTATTCCATATATATAGAACGGTGAGCTGCATGTATCCGAGATTTATTGAGGCCAAATCTCAAGTACCCTTGGGGGGTGTTTGTTTGGGGATTAGAGCTAGGGATAAGACTCTATGTCTATTACATATGATAGTTTGATATTTGATTTTAAAAATATAAGTTAGATTAATAGTTTCGGATTATCAATCTCTTATTTGTGAAATTATTATATTTCGTGAGGTTTGGGATAAAAATAGTGGATAACTCCTCCTTTGGATTAAAAGGTTAAAATGACATTTTTGACCCTCATTTTTTGCCCTCAATTTATTATTATTATTTTTAATTATACTTAGTAAAGTAAAATAAAATTTAAAAATCTCAACTAAAAATTAATAAATTAAGAGTCGAATGGATTATAATCTTCCTTTTAAAAGTTCATTTTATTTAATTAAAAATAAAATTAAAAGTTCAATTTATTTAAAAGTCCAAATTAAAATAAAATTAAAAAATCTCAACTAAAAATTAAAATAAATTTATATAATTTTTATTGATATTCTATTTATTTAATTTTTTAAAAGTTTTAGTAAAAAAATTAAATAAAATATGATCCATATCGGATTCAATAGAATAGTCAAATCCAAACATCTAATTTAATGACTAAACAAATATAAGATTTAATAGAATAGTCCAATTCAAATATTTAATTTCATGACTAAACAAACCTAAAATACAAATCTAGTCCAATCAAATAGTCCGGAGACAATGTATCTTAGGACTAACAGTTCGGTGGATTACAATCCCCCTTTACCATGTCCGTCCAAACAAACACACACTACAATATATATATATATGTATGAAAAATATATATATATATATATATCTGGGAACTTACATATTGGTTTTAATAGATAAATTTATTATCCAATAAGTCCTATGAAAATTAATGATATTTTGCCGTAAACACTATCAAAAAAGTTACTAATTATTAATAATTAGCGACAGTTTGAAAAAAATTTCACAAAAAATGTCACTAATTATAAGTTTTAACGACAATTATTCGTCACAGAAAAACATTACTAATTATAAGTTTTAATGACAACTTATAAAAACTGTGACAAAAAAAGTCACTAATTGTCAATTTTTAACGACATGTGTAAAAAATCGTCACGAAAAATTATTTTTAGCGACATTTTACCGTGACTTATTTTCAATAGAACTTTATAGGAATTAAATCAAATTATTAAAACCTATTGATAGTTTACCTATATATATATATATATATTTTATGTATGTGTGTTCATAGTTGGATAATTGCATGTTTACTTGTGGTGTTATATGTTCCCTTTTTGGACCATCTTTCCCCATGTCCTTCTCTTTCTTTTTTATTGTTTATTTATTTTGCTGAGAAATATTCCCTGATTGTATTCAAAATCTTTGTTATTTGTTTTCAGAATAATAACATAATCTAGTATTTGATTCACTACAATGATTTTGGACAAAATGTAATGGTGATTAGTTTTTAGTCTCATTGTTAGATTGATGGATAATAATTCTATTTTCAATAGAATTTTTTTTACATAATCAAATATGAGAATAAATATTTAATAAAATAATTATTTTGTTTGTTTCTCTTTTCAACAAATCAAATATTATGCTTCAGATCACTAAAGGTATGTATTTATTTACGTATGTCCCTATGGACAGAGTTTACAACATGTGATAAGATGTACCTCATATATTATATGGTCTAAATCGAGCATATGAAAGATAAAAAAAGATAGGATGGCATATCAGTACCGGTTCCTTTGTCTTATACCATTGTAATTTTATCACCCAAATGCATCACAATTTCATTTAGAGACATCTGACATTTGAAATACTTTAGACATTTGACATAATTACATTACAACACATTAGGTATTTTGTCTCATCTTATTTTAACTAATTATATTTACAGATTCTTTGAGGCTAGGGAAATTAATTTAAGAAGGAGAGAATGTTGTTGGAATATATATTTGGCAAAGTAATTCAGAAAATAAAAAGTACATTTTTTATGTATTTTTACTGGACAAAATACCTTTTAGTGTTGGAGTTGCCCTTAACATGATGAAGTTACCCTTGAAAACCCCAAACCTTTAATTTGGAAGAAGAAGTTCTCAATTTCATGTAGTTAAATGTTCATAAACAGATTTTTTATTAGAATTTTTTTTTTTTTGTTATGGTTAAACACAAAATAATAGATCCTATATTTATTAATGTGGGTCTTATTATCTTTTACTAGTGACAAGAAATTAATAATAATTATAATAATAATAATAATAATAATAATCTAAAGTAATTATAACACCTAAAGCAAATATTAGGTATAAAAGTGAAACCATGAAATTATATCACCCACCAGTAATAAATTTCAAAAAGATAAAGGAATTATAGGATTGGGATTAATGAAAAACAAATGGTGTCCATTAACTGATCCCATTTGCCTTTTTCAACTATGGCTTTTTTCTATTGATTTTTTCTGATTGTATTCATTGTACTTGTGTTTTACATCAATAAAAAAAAATTTCTTGATAAAAAAAATAAAAAAATAAAAAACACCTCACCCCATTTGTAATTTTTTATTATTTGATAATACCACATAAAATTATACCACTATTACACTTAGGCCCTGTTTGGAAAATAGAGTTTTTAGTTAAATTTCTTTAAAAATCATTATAAATTATCAAATTATTCTTTTTATTTTTTCATATTTCTTTATACAAAGTCAAAAAATTAATAAAAAACTTAATTTCCAAACTAGCCCTTAATATTTATCCCACAATTCATGATTTTTTTTGATTAAAAAATTTGTTAGTTTGACTTCAAATTCAATGAACGGTTAATTTTTTTTCCCAATACATTGCTAATTTGATGTACTACAAGTCAATTGTCTTGTATTGTATTGTCAATTTAGCTGAGTCTTTTCACGTGTAAAGTTCTTTTTTGTTCTAGATTGCCATGCTTCGAAGATTTAACCCATTACAAAAATGCTTTAGAACTCTAATGTAGGAGCTCTAATAGTTCTAATGGAATGTGAGACCCACTCTGATATGATGTTTGTACCTTGTCTTGTTTTTTTTTTTTTTTTTTTACTTGGACACATCACTAGAGCTCAAATTAGAGCTCTAGATTTAGAGCTCTCTAGCATTTCCCAACCCATTAATATCTCAAAAAATTGACTTGACTGGATCAAAATCTATAGTAGGTAATAATTACCACTTTATGTACCAAGTTTTCTTCATTTGTAGTGTTACTATATTTTTTAAGTTAATTCTTGTACATACTGAACTTGAAAAATATTGGTAAGTGTGAGTAGTTGGGCAAATTTAGACATTTGTTTATCACAAAATGTTGATGTGTCGTAATTATTTCTTTTAATAACATTTTGTTTATTATTTTTTGTGATACGCTTTTATATTTGTTAAATATTAATAACATTCATTTGATACCCTTATTTCTAATAAGTGTGTTAGTATCATTGCGTTTTAAACAAAATATGATAATAAGGTCATCTAATATCATTATTGCTCCACACATAGATTTGTTGGCAATAAATTAATTTTGCAAGGGTGGGCCTATTGTAATTGCACATAGACGATAAAAAATGGTTTATTTGTAATTTTTTTTTTTTTTTTTTTCCCTCACATATAGGTACATAAATTTGGAAGATTATGAAGGGGGATTTGAAAGCTCAGATGTTGAGCAACTCTTGTCAAGCATTGAATCCAACTTCCACCAATGGGCTTCAAGCTTTGCTTCTCGTGTTGTTGATCCAAATGACCCTACCACTGTTGATAAGTTCAAAAACTCATTGCAAAGAATGAGCCCCGAAGCTGCACTCTCCACAGCCAAACTCATCTTCCACAGTGACCAAAGAGACATGCTTGAAAAGGTTATGATCCCATGCACCATCATCCAGACCACCCATGATCTTGCCGTCCCCACCTCCGTCGGATACTTCATGCAAAAGAAGATCAAGGCCAAATCAACGGTGGAGATCATCGACACAAATGGCCATTTTCCTCAGCTAACTGCACATCTTCAATTCCTGGAGGTGTTGGGTGGAGTTCTTGGTTTTGAGCTTTGATTCGATTAAGTATTGAAGAGGGTGTTTTTAGCTTTCTCCTAAATAAAAGCCAATTTGGTCAAAGTCTTTGTATTCATAATTCCTGACCTATTGGGATGGTGATGGGAAATGGGTGTTGTGTGGGATGGTTTTGTGGTTGTTATAGGTTTGAGTTGTAGTCTTCTAGTTAATATGTAGATGTAAAACTTCTCTCATCATTATGGTGTGTTTGGTTAGGGGATTTGGGAAAGGATTTGGAAAGGGAAAAGGAAAAGGTGTGTGAAACTATGTGAAATATAGGCATGATATATTCACATTTCACCTACCTTTTCCATTTCTCTTTCCAAATCCTTCTCCAAATCCCCCAACCAAACACAACATAAAGGTTTGAAGAGGGTTGGATGAAAACAGTTATATATATATTTGTGTGTGTGAAAGACTGTTTCCGTAATTTGAATATGTATCCCAAACTGCAATTAAACAACTTTTCCATAGTTAATAATTAGATGTAACAAAGCTATTTTGGATTGTAAATATGGAACTTTGTGGATTGAAATTACTAGTTTTGGGATGAATAATTGGATGCTTAAAGTGTTTATTGGATTGGATTATACAACTTCATCTCCTATTCCCCCTGCTTAGATAGCTGGGTGTTTGTTTGTTTGTTTGTTTGTTTTTTTCTTTTCTTTTTTTTGGGTATGTATATTAGTAATATTAGAGATTAATAACTGATACAGAAAAAAAAAAAAAAATTAAGAAAAGTTGTGTGATTCAAACTTAACTCTTATATAATAGAGTCCACACTAATTCAAATAAATTTATATCGCATATTACGTTTTTTGGTATTTTTCAGTATCTAAATTCCTGTTCCCTTTACTCTACGCCTAGTGAAAAGGCCCCAAATTACAACAAAAGAAAAAGGGGAGGGGGGGGGGGGGGGGGGTTGTGATCTTTCAAAATTAACTCTTTTTTTTTTTCTTTTTTTTTTTTCTCTTTTTTTCTTTTCTTTCTCATTAGATTTAAAATTCAAACACAATTCAAATATGTAACTTGAAAAAATTATTCAAAAAAGAGCAAAAAAATTAATGTGTAATATAGATTTAAACTTGGTATTATGGTATTGTGTGAAGCACGGATGAATTTTTTTTTTTTTTTGGAACCAGAAAAAAAGGGCTATGTGGCGAAGCACGGATGAAATTGATCCATTAACTTCAATTTCTGAACACTACTTTAAAATAACGTCCATTTTGTAGCCTTATGCTGTACTCTATAATGGGCCAACATATATTTTGTAGCCAAGCCCAGTCTACCGAGCCTTTGCCTGTTCCCAGCAATTACTAATTATTCAGGAATTCTATTTAAATTTAAAATATATTTTGATACATTCAATTTAAATTCATAAATTTTAATTGCTAATATATGTTAATATGAATTTATTAATAAAGATAATACATATTAAATTCCAAAATAATTTTTTTTCTTCTCATGGTACACTCTAATAAGTTATTCCTACTCAAATCTCTTTATCTTTTTCCCTAAGATATCATAATTATTTCTTCTTCTTCTTCTTCTTCTTCTTCTTCTTTATCCTCTCTCCAAAACTCCAATCCACCCTACCAAAATTCTTCATCATCATCAATATCATCGTTTTTTATTATTTTGAAATTCTAAACCCTAAAAGAAAGTTTGAATAAAATTAAATAATGGATGAAAGTAATAATTAAAATAATTTTTTGAAGCAACCCATCAAAAAGGAGGTAAATATTCAGATAAAGGGGTTTCACAATTTTTGTAGAGCACCATCAATTATTTTCTATATCGTTTTTTGGACAAAAATTAAAAGGCCCACTAATTAAATTAACAATAACATATTATTAGAGTTGTTCTTATTTTGTTATTTAAATAATACATTATTTGAGAACTACTCTTTCTTGTTAGTGTCTAATACTTATGTACTTATAAGTTTGATTTTTATTTTTTCACGAGCATTCTTGTGGATAATTTATAATGTAAAAGTGTTTTTTTTTTTATATTGAAAAGTTTTATAATACTTATGTAAAAGTTTGGTTTTTTTTTTTATTTTTTTTTATTTTTATTTTTTTTATAATGTTTATGTGCTTATAGTTTGTTGTGTTTTTTTTTTTTTTGAGAATTATTTTCTGTATTGAAAAGATTTGAAATAATTTAATTTTTTTAGTTTGTTTATTATTTATTATTTGGGTTTACCTTGAGGGTAATTTGGGAAAAATAATAGTGTGTAATGAGAGTAAAATAAAATTTCAAATAATTAAATAGAGTGTACTTAAAAATTTGGAGTACTTAATGATTTTTTAAGTGTAAATAGAATCCCCTTAATTGTTAAGAGCCTTAATTGGTGATAAATCCAATTTGAGTGTATAAGACATTAAGTGGATATTTTTTTGTTGATGAGAGATGCACACTTTATGAAATAGTTTGATAAGAAGAAGTCTAGAAGAACATTTTGTTTTCAATTTTATCTTTTGACTTTTTTTTTATCTGTTTGACTTTTCGTTGACTATCTGTTGAATTTTTTTTTTTATATTTTCAAATTCCTATCTGTTTAAATTTTTTATCTGTTAATTTTTTTTATCTGTTCAAATTTTTTATTTGTTGAAATTTCTATATGTTTAATTTTTTTTATCTGTTCAAATTTTTTATCTATTGAAATTTTCTACCTGTTCGTTTTTTATCTATTCAAACAATAGATCACTAGCACCATTATCCTCCTCATCGAGTCCACTAAACCTTGTCTGTTCAAATCTATATATATTTTTCCTATATGTTCAGATCTCTCATCTCTCTCCCTATCTATTGCAATGTGCTTCTTTTTCACCATTATAAAAAAAAAAAAAAAAATCAAACATATGTTCAAATCTCTTCTCTCTCTCTCTCTCTGTTACAATCTGCTTCTTTATCATCATCATCATCATCATCATCATCAAAAACAAAAAATCATATTTGTTCATCAATAGCAACACAATCACCAAATCCTATCTATTCATCATCATCATCATCATCAAAAAATAAATAAATAAATAAATAAACATATTTGTATGTGCCTCTTCCAAATACCTCTTCGACTACTTGGCCACACTCTTCGACCTCTTGATCATCAAATTGGACATCCTTAGGTTTAAGCTTAAATGCATGTTTTACTCAAGGATGGTTTGAGGTGACTGGTCAAGGACATTCCTCGATAGCCAAAAAAAAAAAAAAAAAAAAAAAACCTAAATAGGAGCTGCAAAATGGTACACACCGTCAAATGGCAACATTTATTGCCATCGTAATAAGAGCTTCTTCTTGGTGAAGCTGTTGGAGTCCTTTCTCTTTACCTATCTGTTGAGCCACATCTATCCAATGCAATTACAGATCTCATCAACAACATTCATTATCATCAATAACAACAACAACAACAATCAATCAATAACAACAAAAATAAATAAATAAAATAAAATAAAAAGAGCAGGAGAGAGGATTCATTTGTTCAAAAAAAAAAAAAAATCACTTTGCTTGGTTTGAGTTTTCTAAAAGGCAGTGGCTTTAGTCCAGTTCAAGATCGGACTGGACCATGCTGTTGGGCCCGTGGGGGCCCACCATGGGTCCCGTTTTGATAATCCGAACCGTTCAATGTGTAGAACTCGTTGAGTACTATATGCCTGTAAAAAATCACGTTGATTGGATATCAATAGCTATGTGAACAAAACAATTTTTTATGAACTGTTAATTGTTTCACCGTCCATTTTTTTTTATACAAAACTGATTTGATCACATAGCTATTGATATTCGAT
This sequence comes from Camellia sinensis, assembly GCF_055761805.1. Lineage (NCBI taxonomy): Eukaryota > Viridiplantae > Streptophyta > Magnoliopsida > Ericales > Theaceae > Camellia > Camellia sinensis. Next base: position 109,988,795 of record NC_138973.1, read on the forward strand.
CAACGTGATTTTTTATAAGCACGTAGTACTCGACGAGTTCTACACATTGAACGGTTCGGATTATCAAAACGGGCCCAAAAAATAGGCCTCATGGGCCGAATTGGACGAGTCCAATCTTGATCTCAACTTGAGACAAGCTGGACCCTTTTTAAAAATACTTTTCAAAAAATTCTACTTTCTTGTTTTTCGTATTTTTTTATTTTTATTGATTTTTTTTAATATTTTAAGTAATTTTTTTAATTTTTAAACACACCTAACATAAATACACTTAAAAAAATATAATTTTTATGAAAAAAAAAATCTTTAAAATTTCACTAAATACCAAAAATATAATTAAAAAAAATGAAAATTCAGTACATTTTTCGTATTTTGTGCATTTCTTAATTTTTTAAAATATTTTTTTACTTTTTAGACACATCTAAGTAAAGATGCATCTAAAAAGTAAAAAAAAAAAATACTTAAAATTTTAAAAATATTCATTAAAAAAAAAAAACACGAAAAACAAAAAAAACTCAATTTTTAAAAAACTTAATTCAAAAAACCAAACCAAACACACTATAGAACTCTAATCTAAGATGCAAAAGAGAGAGGGTTTGTGTTGCGGTGATGGTTGGATAAGGAAGAGAAAAGAGCAGATCTGGATCAAATCTTAGATCTTGACGTGGTTAGGCCCACAAAGGTCATAGCCCACTATGAACAATCCAAGCCCATCACTTAGAGCCCAACACATAACCCAATTGATGAGATCCTGAACAGCTAGAAGCCAACATGGTACGAAGAACCAATGATATTCAGACATGTGGCAGGTAAAGGACAAGCCACATCAGCAGACAAAGATCTGCAAAGTTATTGCCACTACACATCGCCATTAAATGCAATCCATCACAGCATTTATTACGACAACACCTCTCCGTCGGAATAGCACCCCCTCACCCTGAACAAGGTAAGCTACAGCATAGACTTTCAACCAAGGTGGCAGGTCGGAAGGGACGGCGAAATGATTACCAAAGGATATAAGCAGACGTTGAAGACAAGAAGAAGGTTAAGTTTCTATCTCCAATTCATACCTCTGCATTACACTTTTCTCTCTCTAACTTTCTCGTCGGAGGGTTCGCTGGGGGACTCCCCGTTCCCCTGTTGAACTTGTGTGCAAGTTCTCTGGTGGGCTCAAACACTCAGTTACCGGTTGAAGAAGCGTGGATTAGTCTGACCCATTCCACCTGGGACTCGTTGTGTAGTAACTGTATCATTAGTTGGTGCCGTCTGTGGGAAAGCTTTGCTCATCGCGCCAGTTGTGTTCACTGTCGCCGGAGACCCTGTTCCAATAACCCTTTCTCGCTACCCATCGAAGTGTATGGTCACGACTAGATCCATGGCTTCTCACCAAAATGCTGCCGACCACCAAGCCAACCCCCCCAATCCAAACAACCCACCACAATATTTCATCGAGCTTACCAACAGCATTAACCGCATGGCCGAGCAAAACCAAGCCCTGATCAATGCCCTACTCCAAAGAAACCTTCCAATGCCCCCTCCACCACCTCCTGATATTCCTCCCAGCTACAAATAAGCCCCAAGCCATACTATCTCGCAGCCTAATCCGCCCAACAGAGAAGGCTTGTAACCACCTCCCCCAAATATAAACCTGCCACCCCGAGGCCCACAACCATCGATCCCGGCACCAATCCTTGAAGGAGAGGCTAGCAGCGTCCAGCCCCCGTTGCGCTCCGGAGGTGACCACATCCCTCTCTGGGACGCGGAACTCCGAGCCATGAAGCTCTAACTCCAAGGGGTCATGCAGAACATCCAGCATAAACCCTCTACCATAGCAAACTCACTATTTGTCGCATCCATCCGCGACAAACCTCTACCCTCCAAGTTCAAGATGCCCACCATCGACTCTTTCGACAGTACGACGGACCTAGTTGACCATCTGGAGACCTACAGAACCCTCATGATCCTCTACGCATTCCCCGACGAGATCATGTGTCGAGCTTTCCCCGTGACACTGAAGGGGTCAGCTCGGTTGTGGTTTAGCCAGTTACCAGTAGACTCCGTCTTCACTTTCCAGCATCTCAGTGACTCCTTCCTCAGCCTTTTTATTGGAGCCCAGCGCCAGCGACGCCCGACAACCCAACTTCTTAACATTCGACAGACCGAGGGGAGTCGCTACGCAATTTTGTTACTCGCTTTAACACCGAGGCCCTGCAAGTAGCAGAAAATGATGACAAGGTCATCCTCACCGCTTTCATGGCCAGTCTGCAGTCATCTGACTTCCTGTTCTCCCTCTCTAAAAATCCCCCGACCTCCATGGCAGCCCTACTCTCCAAGGCCCAAAAACACATGAATGCTGAGGATTTCCTAGCTGCCCGGCAAGACCCCATAACCAAAAACCCGACCCCTAGAGAAAAGAGAAAAGACTCAGACCCAAGAAACACCTAGTATAATAGCCAAACACCACACTATACCAATCGACCCCCTTGAGCTGACCGGTCGGCACCAGCCCGACCGCCGGGTCGGTTCGAGCAGTACACACCCCTTAATTCCCCCATGGAACAAGTCCTCAATCAGATCCAGTGGGACTACCCCCTTAAATGGCCCCAACCTTCACGAACCCCTTCCAATCGGAAAGACCAGTCCAAATATTATCACTTTCACCAGGACCATGGCCATAACACCGATGAGTATGTTAACCTCAAAGATCAGGTCGAGACCCTCATATGCCAGGGACGTCTTAGCTGGTTCACGGACACCTGCCCTCAGCAGAGGCAGAGAACTGAACCTCTCAGAAACAACTGCAGACGCACCCCCCGGCAGTCAGCTCAACCTAATCAAGGCCATGATCGCCCTCCACAATAACCTCGGCCGCTAGGCAACCCCCCCACCTGTTAGAGAAATCAAAGTCATTTCAGGTGGCCGTGCTTGCGGGGGACCATCCTGCTCGGCTCAGAGGGAAGAACTCAGGAAGATAAGGCAGGGCTCAGACAAAGCAGTTGCCACGGTCGATTGACCCTCCAAACAGTCCAAGCAGTGGACCGAGCCTATCACCTTCACGGACGCCGACTGTATAGGCGTCCGCTATCCTCATGATGACCCTCTCGTCATTTTTGCCCTCCTCTTCAACTACAAGGTCAGATGAGTTCTCATCGACAACGGTAGTTTTTCAGACATCATCTTTTTCAACTGCTTTTGCCAGCTCAAAATTGGGGAGGAAAGTCTGTCTCCTCTCCAAACCCTTTTGGTCGGTTTCACTGGCAACCGGGTCACCTCCATTGGCTCCATCGATCTTCCCATCACAATCGGCGAGTACCCACGACAGACTACAAAGTTGCTCACCTTCCTTGTTGTCGACTGTTCATCCGCCTACAACATCATCCTTGGCCGCACTGCCCTAAATGCCTTCCAAGCTATCACATCAACTTATCACCTCGCCGTTAAGTTTCCCACCGATCTGGGGGTTGGGACTGTAAGGGGAGAGCAGACCGTGGCTAGGGAATGCTATGTTGCCTCACTAAAAAAAGTCAAGCTGAAGGAAGCCATGATCATTGAAGGACTTGACGTCCGGGATGAGGACGCTGGTCAGAGGGGAGCCTGTGGAGGAGCTCGTTGAGGTTCCCATCGACCCCACCAACCTGGCGAAAACCGCCAAAATTGGCAGCCAACTGTCCCCCCAAGCAAAGGCTGACCTTACTGCCCTCCTGATTGAGCACAACGATGTATTCGCCTGGAGCCACTTCGATATACCGGGCATTGACCCCTCATCCATAACCCATCGCCTCAGCATTGAACCCCATTTCCGACCTTACCGCCAGAAGCAATGCATTTCCCATCCGAAGCGCAATACACTCATTGCCGCAGAGGTCGACAAGCTCCTTGAGGCACAATTCATCAAAAACGTGGACTACCCTAGATGGTTGTTAAACGTGGTCCTGGTCCACAAGAACAATGGTAAATGGCGACTCTGTGTCGACTACTCAGACCTCAACCGAGCTTGCCCCAAAAATAGTTATCCTCTTCCCCGCATAGATCTGCTGGTCGACGCCACGACCGGTCACCAAATGCTCAGCTTCATGGACGCCTTCTCTGGGTATAACCAAATTCTGATGCACCCATCCGATCGGGAACACACCTCCTTCATTACTGACCGAGGCACCTACCATTACCAAGTGATGCCATTTGGACTGAAAAATGCTGGGGCCACCTACCAACGGTTGGTCAACGCCGTTTTCCATCACCAGATCTGCCGAAACATGGAAGTATATGTCGATGACATGCTAATCAAGAGCAAACTCACCGCTGACCATCTGATCGACCTGCGAGAGACCTTCGCCACCCTACGGAAGTACCAAATGAAGCTCAACCCGGAGAAGTGCGCCTTCGGCATAGGATCTGGGAAGTTCTTGGGTTTCATGGTCAGTCAGTGGGGCATTGAAGCTAATCCTGAAAAGATCAAGGCCTTGATCGAAATGCAGTCACCCAGAACGGTTAAGGAAGTTCAGAGACTCACTGGCCGAGTTGCCGCCCTCAACCACTTCATTTCCCGTGCAACAGATAAGTGCCTCCCTTCTTCAAAGTTCTTCGGCAAACTTTTGAATGGACGACGGAGTCCGAAGAGGCCATTCAGCAGTTGAAGCAGTGCATGGCCAACCCCCCCTCATTTCTCAGGCAATCACTGGCGATCCCCTCTTCCTCTACTTAGCCGTTTCAAGCACCGCAGTCAGTGTAGCTCTTATCAGAGAAGACGACTCTATTCAACGGCCGGTCTACTACATCAGTCGGGCCCTCAGGGGCGTCGAGCAGAATTACCCACTGTTAGAAAAATTGTCCCTGGCCTTGGTCACTGTTTCCAGATGACTCCGTCCTTACTTCCAAACCCATTCTATAGTGGTCCTCACCGACCAACCTTTGAAGAAGGTAATGCAGAGACCAGAGCTCTCTGGCAAACTCATGCAATGGTCAGTGAAACTCAGCTAGTTTGACATCTCCTACCGACCTCGAACAGCCATTAAGGGGTAGGCTGTCGCCGATTTCATCTTGGAGTTCACTAATCCTACCCCAACCACGGTCACTCCACTCCCACCAACCTCTACCGAGCCAGAGGACCCTCATTCCTGGACTCTTAACGTTGACGGATCATCCCGCAGAGAAGGCAGCAGGGCTGGCTTCATCCTCACCGCCCCTGAGGGTGGTTATTTCAAATGTGCTCTCCGTTTCTTATTCGATGCCAGTAACAATGAGGCCGAATATGAGGCATTGATAGCAGGGCTCCACCTAGCCAGGGACATCAGTATTAGCCACATCCGAGTGTTCAGCAACTCCCAGCTCATTGTCGGACAAATTACGGGGGAATTCAATACAAAGGAGGACATAATGCGGGCTTACAGGGATATTGCCCTTCCTCTTGTTCGCCTCTTCAATACTTTTCACATTCGGCACATTCCTCGGGCGGAAAACTCAAAGGCAGACGAGATGGCTCAGTTGGCTTCTGCAGACCAGTCCGACCTCAGTCATGGTGTCTGTCTCGAGTACCTAGCCCACCCTGCCATTTCTTCTGATGAACAAGAAGTACAGTTCCTCCAGAATGAGCCCATTCCTTGGGCGTCGGACATCTTTCTATTTTTGACAACGAGGGAACTTCCAGATGACCAACAACAAGCCGCCAAAGTTAAGGCCAGGTCGTCCAATTACAGTCTCGTTAGTGGTGTCTTGTACAAATGTAGTTTTTCACGCCCGTATCTGCGATGCCTCAGTCCAGCTCAAGCAACCTATGTGATACGAGAAATTCATGAGGGTATTTGCAGTAATCATTCAGGCGGCCGGTCCCTAGCCCACAAAATACTTCGCACTGGTTATTTCTGGCCTACCCTCAACCAAGATGCGACCGACTTCATACTTAAATGTGATAAATGTCAACGCTTTGCCAACATCTCCCATGCTCCTCCTACTGAGCTGATCACACTTTGCAGTGCCTATCTGTTCGCCAAATGGGGGATCGACTTAGTTGGACCACTTCCCACCGGCCGAGGCCAGACCAAGTTCACGATTGCCGCCATTGATTACTTCACCAAATGGGTAGAGGCAGAACCCCTTGCCACCAGCACTGAACGGAACACAACCAAATTCATCTGGTAGTCGATCGTATACAGGTTTGGCATCCCTCAAGCCATCGTCTCCGACAACGGCAAACAATTCGACAACGCCAAGTATAGGAAGTTCTGTGCAAACCTCCAGATCCAACCCTGTTTCTCCTCCCCAGGTCATCCCCAAGTCAATGGCCAAGTCGAGGTTACCAACCGTTCTCTTTTGAAGATCATCAAAACTAAGAAGAAGCTGCTAAAGGACTTTGGGCTGAGGAGTTACCGAATGTACTCTGGCCTTACTGTACTACCGCTCGGACTCCCACTGGGGAGACCCCCTTTCACTTAACATACGGTGCTGAGGCGGTCATCCCAGTGGAAGTCGGTCTGCCTACCCCAAGGGTTTTACATCCGAACCCAGAACTAGCCGAGGAGCTCCGCCGGGCTGACCTTGACCTAATCGAAGAGCTCAGAGAAACCGCTACTGTTAGACTGGCCTCCTACCAACAGAAAATGAGAACACACTACAACCGCAGAGTCCGACACAGGGAGTTCACCGTAAGGGACCTTGTTTTGCAAAAAGTAACTCTTGCCACCAAAAATCCGACTGAAGGCAAACTGGCAGCCAAATGAGAGGGACCTTACGTTGTGAAAGCCAGACCACGACCAGACACTTACCGACTTCAGGACATGGAAGGTCAAGACCTCCCCCACCCTTGGAACGCTGAACATTTGAAGCGTTATTTTCAATAAAAGTTGTATTTTTTTATCGTCCAAAATGTTTTATTTTCTTTTGGACAATCTATGTTATCATTTTCTTCTCATATAGTATAAATTTGTGACCCCGCGGGCTACACTTTGTATAACAGCAAGCTTATATCTCAATTATCTGTGGAATTCCAATAATGCTTTGATTGCAGCCTCAGCCAGACTGAGCACAAAGAGCTCGGTCAGACCGAGTCACAAAAAGCCTCAGCCAGACTGAGCACAAAAAGCCTTAGCCAGGCCGAGTCACAACAAGCCTCAGCCAGACTAAGCATGAAGAGCTCGGCCAGACCGAGTCACAAAAAGCCTCAGCTAGACTGAGCATGAAGAGCTCGGCCAGATCGAGTCACAACAAGTCTCAGCCAGACTGAGCATGAATAGCTCGGCCAGACCGAGTCACAAAAAGCCTCAGCCAGACTGAGCATGAATAGCTCGGCCAGACCGAGTCACAAAAAGCCTCAGCCAGACTGAACATGAATAGCTCGGCCAGACCGAGTCACAACAAGCCTCAGCCAGACTGAGCATGAAGAGCTCGGCCAGACCGAGTCACAACAAGCCTCAGCCAGACTGAGCATGAAGAGCTCGGCCAGACCGAGTCACAACAAGCCTCAGCCAGACTGAGCATGAAGAGCTCGGCTAGACCGAGTCACAAAAAGCCTCAGCCAGATTGAGCATGAAGAGCTCGGCCAGATCGAGTCACAACAAGCCTCAGCCAGACTGAGCATGAAGAGCTCGGCCAGATCGAGTCACAAAAAGCCTCAACCAGACTGAGCATGAAGAGCTCGGCCAGACCGAGTCACAACAAGCCTCAGCTAGACTGAGCATGAAGAGCTCGGGCAGACCGAGTCATAAAAAGCCTCAGCCAGACTGAGCATGAAGAGCTCGGCCAGACCGAGTCACAAAAAGCCTCAGCCAGACTGAGCATGATGAGCTCGGCCAGACTGAGTCACTTAAAGCCCCAGCCAAGCCGAAGCCGCCATTGCGACTTCATGATCATAAGCACAGTGGCCGTGTTTTCTCACTTTCACTCTGCATTGAATTTTTTCTTACAAGTTAAAATTCACTTTGCATTGAGTTTTCTCACTTTCACTCTGCATTGAATTTTTCTTACAAGTTAAAATTCACTCTGCATTGAGTTTTCTCACTTTCACTCTGCGTTGAATTTTTCTTACAAGTTAAAATTCACTCTGAATTGAGTTTTCTCACTTTCACTCTGCGTTGAATTTTTCTGACAAGTTAAAATTCACTCTGCATTGAGTTTTCTCACTTTCACTCTGCATTGAATTTTTCTTACAAGTTAAAATTCACTTTACATTGAGTTTTTCTTACATTTTACACTTCACAATAATTTATACATTTCAGGTGCACAAGCAAAAATAATGGACTGAAAGTACAACTCAAATTTTATTTATTCACCCACTAGTACATAAGTTCATTACAGCATTCAAAAAAAAAAAAAAAAAAAAAAAAAAACAAACAAACACACAAACACAACTCTGTACAAATTTTGTTCACTCTAAATCATTCCTCCTCACTGGAAACGAGGTCTTCTTCTTCAATACCCTCATCCAGGGGGGTCTACGCCACATCGTCCTTGTCAATTTTTACACTACTGAGGTCTAAGCTTGGGAACAGCTCTTCAGCTTTACGCTTGAACATTTTCCAGCCATTGTCCCAAAACTCAGCCATTTCGTGCTTATAGAAGTCTGACCGCTGGAAGCTCTCAATAACTTCCGCCTCAGTCCTGCCTCCAGCGGTCATTCCCGACGAGCCCGCCCCCCCAGACACCTCCCTCGCTACGCTGCTAGCGACTGCGGCATCGATTGCCATCTGAAATTCAGCAGACCCCTTGAATTGTTCTATTGCTGCAACATACAGATCGGGGTATGCTGCCCTTTCAGAGGCTGCCTTGGTCCTCTCTTCCTCCAACTCCTTCTGCAGGCTTGCCCTCTCCTCCATTGCCTTAGCACGCTCGTCTTCCAGCTCCTTTTGCAGCCCAGCAATCTTCACGTCTGCTTCATCATTTTCTTTGATTTACTGGGCGCGCAGTTCTTCATTGCTGGTCATAGCCTCTTCATGCCGCTCAATGGCGACCGTGCAGGCCCTTTGAGCCTCCCCCAGCTTCTTCTGCTCGCCACCCAGCTGGAACTCGAGCAACACAACCTGGCGGCATTCGTCTTCTAATTCCAACTTGACCGCGATCAGTTCAGCTTGGGCTCGGTCGGCAACATTGCGGTGAACAATGGCCAACACTTGCATCTTTTTAGCTTTTTCAGCTTCCTGCCAACCTCTGGAGCACGCGCTTCGCGCAGCCTCCTTCCACCCTGCACTCTCCCTTGTGAAGTTTGCTAGTTGAGCCTTGGCCTCATCCGACTTGACCTTTGCAGCTGCCGCCTTTCTCAGCAGAGCCCCAGCTAAGGTGGTTACCTCAATTTGGGCAGAGTATAAACCCCTTAGCAGCTCAGCCTCATTGAACCTGGCCACCGAGCGAACGGTTGCATCATCCACTATCCTCACAAGGCGATCTACAGCTGCTCTGGCTAGGCCTTCTTCTCCCTCCAGTCACCCAGACATGGTGCGGGCGTGGTAGATAGCAGTCGTTAGCCTACCCTCCCTCCTTGGGGCGTAGGACCCCTCTGGGGCTGTTCCTCTACCCTTGGCTCAAGGCCAGTTGCCCCACCCTCTACTTGAACTTCTTGGGCGATCCCACCACTACTGGGACGACCTCCACGGCCTCTGAGGCGACCTCCACCATTCCTGAGGAAACCACCCCTCCTGGGGCCTCCACCACTTCCTCCTCCTCTGCCTCCTAGGCCATGGGGGTCTCCTCTGCCGTTATCTCATTCCTCCTCTTCAAGGCAGGCTCCCTCTCACTCCTCCTCACCTTTCTTTTCTTCTTCTCCACACTGCCCATCTCCTTGGCCCTCTGTTTCAAAGGATCAATTAGGGGCGGTCGTGGCTCAGATTCACCCAAGTCTTTTTCCTTCAGCGATTTTAGGCGCGGTCGGATCCTCTCCCCCGCGATCGGCTTATGTGGTCGGTCTTCTTGCGCCTCCTTGAACTTACTGGCTTGGGCGACGATGGTCCTATCCTCCGCCTCTTGTGCCTTCCTTCTCGTCTCTAATTCCGCTCGGTCGAGGTCTCCATTGTTCGGTTGAGGACCCAACCCTGCCATAAACAAGGCTGACGGCTGAACAAGTTCATCCCACTTGGCTCCCTCCTTCTCCCGCCATTCCTTCACCCTCTTCACCCTCTCCTTCTCTGCTGTCCCTAGTCTTGGCTCCATCGATTTGGTGGGCACTTTCCAAACTGTACGCACACTAACCTCTCCATTGGCGAACACATAGAACCACCGCGGCCTCCACTCTTTGATCGATGACGGCAGCCCCGTCACCAATCCTTTTCCTGCTGCTGCCTGCGGGGTAACCCAAGTCTCCTGCTGCCCTGACGCCTTGTAGCACGCAAAAAACTCGTCCACTGTCATTTCAGCCCCCCCGTTCGCCTTTGGCCAAGCACTCGCACAAGCTAGCAAGATCTTCCACGCGTTGGGCATTAGTTGGCCTGGGGCTACCTCCAACCGGTTCAGTACATCCACCACTATCCGGGAGCGGGGTAGCCTTAACCCTCCCTTCAGCGCCTTCTCGTACAGGGCGAACTCCACCGGTCGAGCATCAGACGCCCTCTCTTTTGATTCTGGCAGTTTCAACTCTATCTCTGCGGGGATCTGGTACTTCTCCCGCATCCCCTCCAGCTCTTTCGTGGTAATGATCGACTTATCAGCCTTTGTATGCCAATGTTCTGGCTCCACCTGGCTTATCGGCGTTAGGGCCGCCATTATGGTGGAAGAATGAGATCGTACCGCCGGCCCCCCTACCCTCTCCATTTGCCTCTCCGCCTTGTATTGCTCCGCCAACTCCACTGCATTGTCATCCCCAAGTGGATCAACCCTGGCGATTCCAGCTTCTTCTTGGGCCATCTCTGTGGTGTGTCTACAAATAGCTTCAGATGCGGGCATAAGGAAATTCAAAAAATGTCGCAGAGGTGTATCGTCAGCAACAAAGGAATTAACACTTGAAATGTTTTGATTTTTTGCAAAGAAGTAGGTAAATCGAATAATACCAAAAGCCCAAGGCTTGCCCGTATTCCAAGGGTCACAATTAATTTTTGCCAGTTTGAAAACTTTTCAAAACATCCAACAAAACTGTCTTTTCAACACCCATCATGACCTATCGTTTCATATTTGGCCCAACGCCTAATCTCCTTCCCCATGAGATGCTGCTACGTGTACGATCACGATTCACTGCCACCCCCCTTAACTGTCTTTTCCACTTCAAGTCATCACGTGACACGCCACCTCTTGAGCCTCGCGCCCCCCCACCTCAACCTTCACGGTCGGTCCTCCTCATTGTCGGCCCATCCACTCGGCCACCTTTCGCGGTCGGTCCTCCTCATGGTCGGCCCTCCCACTCGGCCACCCTTCGCGGTCGGTCCTCCTCATGGTCGATCCTTCCACTCGGCCACCCTTCGCGGTCGGTCCTCCTCATGGTCGGCCCTCCCACTCGGCCACCCTTCGCGGTCGGCCCTCCTCATGGTCGGCCCTTCCACTCGGCCACCCTTCGCGGTCGGTCCTCCTCATCTTCTCCATTAGTATTCCCTTTGTTGGGCTAAAGTTGCACTTGGGAATGGGGCACTACTGACGTGGTTAGGCCCACAAAGGTTATAGCCCACTATGAACAACCCAAGCCCATCACTTAAAGCCCAACACATAACCCAACTGATGAGATCCTAAACAGCTGAAAGCCAACATGGCACGAAGAACCAATGATATTGAGACATGTGGCAGGTAAAGGACAAGCCACATCAGCAGACAAAGATCTGCAAAGTTATTGCCACTGTACATCGCCATTAAATGCAGTCCATTACAGCATTTATTACGACAACACCTCTCCGTCGGAACAGCACCCCCTCACCCTGAACAAGGTAAGCTACAACATAGACTTTCGGCCAAGGTGGCAGGTCGGAAGGGACGACGAAATGATTACCAAAGGATATAAGCAGACGTTGAAGACAAGAAGAAGGTTAAGTTTCTATCTCCAATTCATACCTCTACATTACACTTTTCTCTCTCTAACTTGCTCATCGGAGGGTTCGCTGGGGGACTCCCCGTTTCCCTGTTGAACTTGTGTGCAGGTTCTCTGGTGGGCTCAAACACTCAGTTACCGATTGAAGAAACGTGGATTAGTCCGACCCATTCCACCTAGGACCCGTTGTGTAGTAACTGTATCATCAGATCTCAATATATATATATATATATGTGTGTTCAAATTTGCAAAAGATTTTTCGATTTTAGTGGTTAGAGATGAAATGAGAGAGATGGTGGTGGAAGATCTAGTGGCAATGAGAATTAAGATCTCGATACCAATACTTTGATTCTTGATGTGCTGGAGATGGAAGCCATGGTGTCGGAGATAGGTCTCGCGGTACTAGCACTTTGATTCTTGATGTGCTTCTTGGCAGCCTTACTGGTCAACTTCGTCGGCATGACATCCCCGGCCATACCACCGTCGAATACCTTTTCACTGCCGTGTCTTCTTAGAGAGAAAAGTTAAGAATTATATATGTGCGATTGAGGAGATTAAAAGAGAGAGAGAGAGAGAGAGAGAGAGAGAGAGAGAGGATGAGAAAGAGAAAGAGAAACCGAGAAGATGATGTGTTTCTGGTGGCGCGTGGCGAACTCAGATCTCATAGCGACCTCTTGACCATCGTGACACCGCTTATGGATCTGAAATGATGGAACCATTATGGGGCTAGAGATAGAAGCCATGGCATTGGCGTTCATCAGAGTGAGAGGCAGAAAAGAGAGAGAGAGAAGAGGATGAGGAAGAGAGAGAGATAGGGTTTTGAGAAACTAATTTTGAACAAATAATTGTTTGTATGTTTTATATATAAGGGTATTTTAGTCATTTTGCAGTGTCTTGTCCTTATGGACATACTAGGTGCCTCTATTTACATACCGCTATTTGTCTCAAGGCACACCATTAATTGGTTATTTTTTATTACAATAATGACCTTACCTAAAATGACCAAAATGACCACAAAAGAATATCAATACACAACATCCAAACCCTAACCCTAGCCACCATTGTTGTAGCCGCTACCATTTCTCCGTTGCTTCCTCGTTGCCTCTTTCCAGCTTCGATGAATCCTTATCACCACAAACTCTCTCTCTCTCTCTCTCGATCGATTGATCAATCTGTATTCTTGCAATCTGCAATGTGGTGGGTTGCGAGGTTGGTGATGGAAGGGAGGCGTAACTAGGCTAGGAAGGGGATAGCGACGAAGCGCAAGTGAGAAGAGGGGTTGACTGCGGTGAACGTGATCTACAAAAAGAGACAACGATAGGGCTGAGAAGAAGGTAGCAGCAAATGTGAGGGAGAAGGGAGGGGTTGAAGATAGTAATGGCGATCTACTAGGTGTGGGCCTCTGGGAATGGAGGCGACTTACGGGACTGGGAAGTGGGTAGTGATAGTTGTGAAGACAGAAGGAAGGGTTGATGATGGTGGCCATAGTTGGCATTGATGGTGGTTGCCGGTGATGGCTGCTGCCGTCGGTGGTAAGTGTCTAACAGTTAGGATTTTTTTTTGTTTTTTTGTTTTTTTTTGAATTTGAGGTGTGTACTAAGTGGTGTGGGACTAAGGGCAAAAATGGAATGTTGTGGTGTGTGTTGAGAAAAATTATGTTTTTTTAAAATTATTAAAGGTGTGAACTGAGTAGTGATATATCTTGAGACCAAATATGGTGTGTAAATAGAGGCACCCGGACATACTAAATTATCGCTTGGACATTTGGTCAAGAAAATTGGATTTATCCCCCAAACGCCATTATTTAGAGTGTTTTAAGATATTTTATTAGGCTCAATGTATTATTATGCTACAGCTTAGACCCAACTGTTGGTAATAGGGTTGGGCAACGGTTTATCCGACCCGCCCAACCCGTCCAATCCGCATATAAACGGGTGGTTTCGCAGACACAATGTGGGCAGATGCGGTTTGGAATATGACATGTTTGTGAGTTGTGGGTGGGTTGCGAGTTTAACCCGCACCCGCAAGAAACCGTTTGTACTTTTTTTTTAATTTTTTTTTTAATCTACCCGTTGATTTCATTCCTATATCCTACTTAAATATTTTTGCCTAAAACAAAACACCTAGGATTTTGAACGATTTTACTTTAATTATATTGTTGTGTAGTAGATAGTGAATGTGGTTGATAATCTAGTTTAGGATTTTGAAATATGTCCTTGTGTTAGTTAATGATTTGATTTAGGATTTTGAATGATTTGTTGGTGTTACGAATTGATTTTGTTGTATTTTTAATTTTATAAGTTTTAAATAATTAATTATTAATGTTAGAGCATTTTAAAAAATGGGGGGAAAAGGGCCCAAAATAAATATTTACAAAATGGAAAAAAAAAAGGCTCAAAAATAAAATTTTGAAGAAAAAAGCTCAATCCGCAAACCGCCTGCACATCCACAAACCCTATCCACACAAACAGCAAATCGCACTACGGGTGGTTGCGGGTTGACTTTTTTCCAAATCGCATAGATGCGGGCGGATCTAAATTGATCCGCAAACTGTCCAAATCTGAACTGCAAACACCCCTATTTGGTAATAGTTTGCAAAGCCCCAAATTACTCTAAGTTCAGTGGTTGAAATGTATTGGCCTGAACATGCCCACTTAGGTTAGGTTCTTGAGCAAAGGCCAATGGTTCTATGAAAACAGTAATGATATATAGCTATAATAGTAGAGTTCTAAATAGAACTCTAATGAGGTGGAAGAGAGGGAGAGTAAAGAGATATAGAAAGAGGAGTGTGGGCTCCACCTTCACATGAACACTCTCCACATCATTAAAGTTGCATTAGAGCTTTCAAATTAGAACTCTCAAATATTATTCTTTGTGAAAACATTAAATTCTTTGAAAATAGCTAAATTTATGAGACCGGGGTCAAGCTTGTCTCCTATTTCCTCCCCAACCCTGATCCAAAAAACAAAAAAAGAGGCCAATGGTGAAAAATAATCCCACAACTCGAACTCGAGTGCTGAATTTGCTAACAACTTCTAAATACCTCATGTTTTTCACTAATGGCCAATCTTTACATTAGTTTCATTTCTCTTAAAATTAGATTTATATCCAAAGAGTAGAAACTTTTTTTTTGCAATTTTTTTCTTGGGATTGTATTCTGAATTTTTACTTGTAGAAATATCAGTTGGTAACCCCAAACAAACAAGACAATCCACTGGGCTAAGAAGTCCAATAAAAACATAAGGGGAAAAAAATGTGTTATTTACAAAAACAATTGCCTTTACTAATATATATATATATATATTTTCTAGATTTCATTACAAAACAATTTAGGGTAAATTATCAATAAGTCTTAATAGTTGTACTTAACTCCCATTAAGTCTTATTGAAAATAAGCCTTAGTAAAATCGTTGCTAAAAGTAATTTTTTATGACAATTTTTTGCATGTCATTAAAAATTGATAATTAGTGACGAATTTTTCAAACTATTGTTGAAAATTAAAAAATTAGACTTTTTTGTGACAATTTTTTAAAATTGCCGTTAAAACTTATAATTAGTGACATTTTTTGTGACAAGTTTTAAACTGTCAGTGAAAATTAATAATTAATGATTTTTTTATTTATTATTATTTGATGAAAAGTGTCATTAATTATTATGGAACCTATTGGACAATAAGTCCACCTATTTTGATCTATACGTAAGTTTTTCAAAAATTTAAAATTTTATTTTTTAAGTACATCTAGATTAAATACATGCAAAAAGTAAAAGTAAATTTATTAAAATTTGAATAATAAAATCATTAAAAATATTTATAAAAAAACACACAAAAATAAAATAAAGCTCAAACTTCCCTTTTATTTATTATTTTTTTATTTATTATTTTTGTGAGTTATAAAACAAAACAAAATTTTCCAATTAAGCTCAAAAACCCACTGCACTATTATGTCCTATTTTGGGAAGTGGACTAAAAGTCATTTTCCAGCTTTTAATTCACTTTCATCTCTCACAAAAAAATTAAAAAAAATCAAAAAATAATTTTTAACTATCTTCTCAAAATATAGTATTTGGTTCTGGGCCAGTTTCTGTGCAAGACTTACAAGTTAGGCCAATTTTTGTGCATGACTTTTACAAGCTGTCACAATTTGAATAAGTATTGCGAAACAAATTTTTATTGTTTACAATTTAATCCGTAACTCTAAATTTTTTGTTGATTAAAAGGGTTGAACCTGTAATCTTATCAATGTATTTAGTTGAGGAATTGGAGAAGATATTTTTTAAAAAATAGATAAAATATAAATAAAATATTCTTATATTTCAAATAAGGGTAAATTACAAATATACCCTCTGATGTTCGAATAACACATGAATGTCTCTTTTATTACTAAATCATCAAGTCAATTAATAGTTTTTAATAATATTTAAAATATATTTTAATTAATAATTTAGGTATTATTGTATAAGAGAGTAATTATGAATTTAATTGTTTTAGTTAATTTTGTTAAATAAAAAATTCTAATAAAAGAAGTATTTATAATTTTTTAAACCACTGTATATTATAAACAAACTTTAAGATGTATTTATAACTTACCCTTCAAATAATTTTACACATTTTTTATCTTTATCATTCCAAATTTACAGCGTAAATGAAGAAACCTCAAATCTCTAAGCCTCAACCACTAGGCTATACCGTTTTGTTAACCCAGCACTGCACAACTTAACTCAAAAAAATTGGTAGCCTGAATTTTTAAACTTGAATGACTTAAATGTCAAATGTCGTCGTTTTAAGAGTTAAAAAAGATCGTTTTGATACAATCGAAACAAATCCGACCTACAAGCAATGCGAAGTCTGATTTGTGCTTCTCAGCTCCTGACCCAAACATCCTCACCAGCTCTCTCTCACTCACTCACTCACTCACTCTCTCTCTCTATCTCTCTCTCTCTCTCTCTAAACATCTCCATTTCTGCAACTTCTCTCTCATCGAAGGCCTCCAGTGACGAGTTCGTCAAGGGAAGTGTCCTCCCAAACGGCGTCGCTGTCATCACTCTCGATCGCCCCAAAGCCCTCAACGCCATGAACATGGGTATATCTCTGCCTATGTTTTATCTGCTCATCAACACTTCAATTGAATAGTTCAATTTAGATTTAGTTCATTGGATTGCATTTTGATTGGAATTACAGTTTTTATTATCTATTTGTTGATGGTTGTAGCTATAAGTTTTCTGAATGGTTGTAATTAGTAATCAGAAAATGAATTTTTAAGTTCAACCTTGGTTTTTACCAGACTTGCTTGATTTAATTTTCCAAGTTTAGTTCATTCATGCATGTGTGAACTCTTAAATTCAATAGTTTGATTTTTATCAGAAGATGTGATAATTTTAATGGGAATCTGGGTTGGAATTGTAGTTTTATTGATCCCGATACGATTGGTGGTACTCAATAATGTTTGCTCCCAGAATAAATTGAAATTCAGAATTTCTTTTACTAATCTTTGATTGATTAAATTTTGGAAGTTACTATTGGAATTGAGGGCTGTTTGATTTGCATTTCCAAACTTGCCTTAATATATTGACAGAGACTTTTGGTAGAATTTGTATGAAAATGAATGTAAATTTGGCATGAAACTAAAGATGAGCTTAGAATTTTAGTAGAGATTTTATTTGATTGGATTTAGCATTTGTTGCTACTAGTAGACAGCAGACTAAAAGCTTTCTTGATCAGTGGGGAAGTGGATCCTAAAGTGAAATGTGTTCTGGTTGAGAGCAGCTCACCACGCGCCTTCTCAGCAGGTGACAAGAAGGATACATGGAATATCTTGTTCAACTGTAGATAATTACTTTCAGGGCCTTTGTTGCACACTTAAAAGTGATGCTGGATGGTAGAGGAAATCGGAGCAAGCAATGGAGAAAAAGAAAATAAACAATAACAATTCTCCAAGCCTCGATGTTATTCTTCAACATCAAAGATCAAATCTAATAAAATCAATACACTCGAGCCATAAGCACTATCTAGTTGGGAAACAAAAAGGAATAGGAAACTAGCTAATAAATAAAATCCTATTAAAATCATAATTCTTAATTATATTAAAAGGATTTTTATTAACGTGTTGATGGAGGCAAGTGGCAGCAGCCTCTTAAGGTGTACAAGAGATGCGGAAGAGATGCCTATAAAGCCTGAGCTTTGATTTGGCATACATTGGATGCTGAGCAACTCACTTGGACCTTGGATAGTTATGTTTTAGCCTTATGGGTCTTGTCCTATGGTTATTTTTACATTAAGTCTTTGTTGGTCAATTTTCTAGTTTGGGGGTATTTTGGTAATTTCAGAATTTTCTGGACATGGGTTCTCCAGGTTGCCCGTGGGTTCATCTTGTGGGTCAAGTTGTTTAATTGCTTTTTGTTTATATATCTTTTTGGGTGATGCTACTTAGGCCTAAAAATTTGACCAACTTTTCAAACCTATGTGACAGTCTATTAGAATATAACTCTCTCTCTCTCTCTCTCTCTCTCTCTCTCATGTCTTCTCTAATTATCAACCAATCATCTCACTTACACATCATTGGGTCTAGAAAATGGGCTTGTATATCATTTTCCTTTCTAATTTTGTCTTAGATGGTTTTTCGAAGTCAAAGATTTAGTAGCTTCCTTTTTTGGTTTTAGTTGGTTTAGGAAGTCTCCTAATTCTATATAAAGTCATGTAATACTTCTTATTTCATAGATTTTATATTTTAGAGAATTTTAAGCGCTTTAAAGTTTTCATATGGATTGTGTGATGTGATTAAACCGTAGGTGTGATGCCTAAGGTCTCTTCTTCTTTCTTTCTTTCTTTCTTGAATTTCAGCACTTTCACAGCCCCTAAAACAGTCCCTAAACAGTGCCAAATCTCATATTTTCTCTTTTAAACTCTTACCCCTTTATGGCCCTAAACAAACACTTAAAACCCCTGTATCCTCTTATTGCAATTTCAGCCACAAAACCCAACTAAATTAGCCCTAAAGGTCCACTGTTGCTGCTGGCCCTATTCGTCCTACATCACATGTGCCCTTAGGGCACATATTAAGAAGTTTAAAAGAATTGTACATTCTACATGAAGGTGAGTGGAATTAAGAATGTACAATCTTTTTAACCTTACTTAACATGTGCACTAAGGGCACACATTAACAAGGCCAATATTAAAATTATTGTATTCTTCAATCATTTCAACTCGGTTGAGAAAAACACTAATATGGAAGGGTTGTGATAGTAGTAGTGCAGAAAGTGTATCTCATGTTGGCAAAGCACTTCCTCAATCCAAATAACAGCAGAAGAAGCTGGCACTGTCATCAATGGTCCAACATCAAAAAGTCTTCAAGAATGAATTGCATAATGTGATTATCTTATATTTTTATGATTAATTTTTTCTTATAATTTTTGGGGCTATTTCAGCCTTATAAAGTATTGAGTAAGGTTCTGAGGGTAAACCACTTGATGCAGTACAATTAGGGACAATAGCAAATCTAGGCTGTCGGGATGGATTTTAATTGGATTTTATGGTTGCAATTGCAATAAGAATATAGTGAACAAGTAGGGTTTGTATAGGGTAATAAATATGTAAGAGTTTAAACATAAAAAGATGGGAATTTGGTATTGTTTAGGGGCTGTTTTAGGGCTGTGAACAGTACACATAAACAGTATTTTTGGGCTGTTAAAAGTGCAGACAATAAAAGAGGGAAAGAAGGAGAAGAATAAGATAAGTCTAGGTATCGCACCTAGATTCCATAGGCATCAAACCTAGGATTTGGTTGCATTGCACAATCCATAAAGAAGCTTAAAAGCTTTCAATTTTTTATAAAATATCAACTCTATTGAATTAGAAGCATTACATGACTTTATATAGACTTTAGAAACTTCCTAAACCAACTAGAACAAAAAAAAGAAAATTATCACAATATCTTTGACATCTAAAGCCAATTTAAAACCATATAAGAAATATAAATGAAACCTAATTGAATAACTTGACCCACAAGATAACCCATGGGTGACCTGAACAACTCATATACAAAAATTCTACAAATTACAAAAACATTCCTAACCTTAAAAATCCTAGAAACATAAAATAATTATAAAATAAGACACTGATAATACTATAAACATGATTTTCTATAGTTCTTATTGGTTTCTCTTTGAAACCTTGCCAATTTCCCAATATCGCCGCTTCTTTGAATTTACTTTTTCTTGAGCTTCTTGTACTCTGCATCATTCTCCCTTGGTTGGAAAAAACTCGACCTTGAGTTTTAAAGTGTTGAAGTATAAGAAACTACAAGTTTTGAAATTGTATCCATAGCTTCACATTAAAATCTTCAAGTTGGCAGCATCGATTCTTCTTCATTGGAGCTAGCAATGAAAGTAATGAGATAGTTTTAGCTCTAAAGCTGAATTTTTCTGGAATGACGAAATCAATTGAAGTAGAAGATGAACTTTTAAATTGATTCAAGTGTAGAGTTGCAAAATTCTACCCATCCATTCCATTCTCTTTTGGCTTTGCAATGTATGGCTTGCAATCAATTTGAATGTTGTTTCTTGTATCAACAATCATGGATTTCACATTCTCAGCCTTTTCCTCAATCAAAATGTTGTCATGCAATTCAACCTTGACATCCTGTTGAGTTAAATCAGCACCTATCATTGTTTCTAGCATGTTATCTCACTCAAATTTGCATTATGTGGTGGTGGGTTAGGCAGTTGTGACTCTAATATAGGATCAATATCATGCTGGACATTATGAACGGGTAGAGGTTCATTAGATGACTTTGTTGGCGCCAAATTAGAAAATTTTGGCAACATATTGGTAACCTTTAAAGGCATATTTTGCACAACACTAGTAGCTAGTTGCTTTGATTCTTTAGTCCCTACAGCTTCCCTAGCATCCGATTCCTCGTTTTCAACTCTAGCCTTTACTTGAGTAAAAACTAAATCTTCTTGAGGTGCTTTTGGATCATCAATAAATGCCTTGTTATCTTTCAAAATCTGTTCATCTTAGGAAAATTCTGAACATATTCATTGGCTTGCAAGTTCAATTGTGTATGATTTCCATCCCTAAGAATAATCTTTGGTTTTCCTGCAGCTTCTTGTGGCTTTTCATCATCTTCTTGTGGCACTTTAGCCTTTGGTTTAGGAGTTTTTGTTGGTTTCTCTTATTGGACAGTCTTTCCATTATGCGCAGGCTTCAAAACTGTAGATTTCTCCTTCAATTTTACAAAAAATTCAAATTGTATAGCCATTTCAATAGCATCTTCGAGATCTTCTAAATATGCATGAGACATCTCTATTTTAATTCCAAATCTCAATCCACTTTTGAAACAAGCAATAGTCATTCGTTCACTTTCAACCAGTCCAGACTTGATAAATAACTCTTTATATTGTCTTGCATAATTGATCACACACATATCACCTTGCTCAAGAGTATACAATTGATCAAGAAAATCATCTTGAAGATCCCTGAGATGAATTTTTTTCTCTAAGAAGTGCTTTACTCTCTTCCCAAGTCAATTCACTTGTATAGGATCTCCCGCAATGTGAAAATATCATGGCGGAACTTGAGGATCTGATACGAAGCTGGTGCAAGACAATTAGGACAGTAGCAAATCTAGGCTTTTGGGGCTGATTTTAATTGGATTTTATGGTTGCAATTGCAATAAGAATATAGTGAACAAGTAGGGTTTGTTTACAGTAATAAATAGCTAAGAGATTAAGCATGAAAAGATGGGATTTTGGCACTGTTTAGGAAGTGTTTTAGGGGCTGTCAACAGTGTTTTTGGGTTGTTAAAAGTGCAGACAATAAAGTGAGAAAGAAGGAAAAGAAGAAGATAGGTCTAGGCATCGCACCTAGACTCCATACGCATCACACCTAGTGTTTGGTTGCATCGTACAATCCATAAAGAAGCTTCAAAGCCCTCATTTTTTTTTATAAAATACCAACTCTATTAAATTAGAAGTATTACATGACTTTATATATACTTTAGAGACTTTCGAAACCAACTAGAACAAAAAAAAAAAGAAACTATCACAATATCTTTGACTTCTAAAACTAATTTAAAACTAAATAAGAAACATAAATAAAACCTAATTAAATAACTTGACCTACAAGACAACTCATGAGCGACCCCCGCACAACTCTTATCCAAAAATTCTCAAATTACCAAAATATCCCTAACCTTAAAAATCCTAGAAACATAAAATAATTATAAAATAAGACTCTAATAATACTATAAATATGATTTTGTATAGTTCTTATCGGTTTCATTTTGAAACCTTGCCAATTTCCCAATATCGCCACTTCTTTGAATATATTCTTTCTTGAGCTTCTTATACTCTGCATCACCACTTATGGCCAATGCAGGAATGGATATTGAAGGGGTTGTTGAAATTCGAAAGGACAAAACTACACCTCCCGTGCAGAAGGTGTTATTTTACTTTTTTTGTTTGTTTGTTTGTTTTTTTTTTTCCCAATAGTTTGTGTTTTGCTACTTCTTTGTCTATTGGGTGTCTATGTTGTGATGAATGCACCATACAAAACCTCATGTGATTTTTAACCCAAGCAGTATTGCTTCATTTTGTTTATAAACCCTCTATTAGTTTGTGAGGATGAAAATAGGTGATGTTGCTGCCTTCAGAAGGATGATAGGCATTTCTGTCATAGGTATTATATTGTTATTTTTGCATGTGATTTGTGTTGTCCCAACTTAATAGTCTTACCTTGCTGAAATAGCTACAAATAATTGAGATTATCTGACCTTCTGTGGAATTTGAATTCTCCAAGATAAACGTTGTATCGTGTATTTCTATTAACAAAACAATTTTTGCTTTTTTTGTTCTAATTAGTTTAGTTACTTGAAAGAATTTATTGAAATTGCAGATATTTAAGTTAACAATTCTTGCATTGTTCATGCTTTATGTTTGTCACTTATAAAAGAATGAAAAGAATTATTTGGCTTCCCCATGAATGAGGTAGATGCCATGTATATGTAATAGATTCATGATATAATTTAGGAAACAATATAAACAAGGAAACAATATTAAATCAGTGATTGACACAATCACAGATTATATACATAATACTAAAAATAAAAAGATTCTATGTACACTAATTTCTATATTCAACACTTCCCCTCAAGCTGGTGTGAACAATCGCAGCTTTTTAATGGATGACTGGAAGAAGTCGGAAAAAATTCAAAGGCTAGTCCAAATAAATGTTACCAACAAATCTGGTAATCCACTAAATAAAAAAGGCCAAAAAATGCTTAATACATCAGAACTAGAAAAAGACGGAAAAAACTCAATGACTAGTCCAAATAAATAGTTTTGTCATAATACAATAATGTTTGTGGCAAGATTGCCTCTAATCTTAGGCCGAAATGACTGGGTAAGAGTTGAACCTAGACTCTGATACCAAATTATGATGCCTTAAAAATCAAAAACATCAAGGAATATAATGACATACAAATATAGGGTACTACACAAGTTACAAGTTCAAGAATAAATAATGATACATCACTAATGAGTCATTTGATCAATAATCAAATAAGATCCTAGGAAAGATTGGAGTCGTCAAAGTAGCCTCATTTCTAAGTCCAATCTCCTTAGATAGCAAAACTACCCTTTTGACAGATCTTAACAAGGTATTAACACAAGGTCTACATAAGTTGATGAAAAATAAAGGATAGGTTCCACAAAAGATAATATAGATATATAAGCAAGATAATAATTACAAAGTTGTGTCTTAAGTAACAACAAGAGTTTCTATATTACAACCCCAAAACAAGATTACAAAGGGAGACTAGTTCTAGTTTCTTCTAGGATAGCCATACATCTTCGAACATTTACATGGCATCATCTTTCGGATAAAGTTCTTTAGCACTTGACATGAAATGCCATGAGCTTGGAATGCCCAATAAACTCACACACACTCCGTTTATTTTTTCCAATCTAATACACAATTACAATAATGTCACGATGATATCATACAATGAAAGCAATAATCAAGCAAAGCTTATAATAAATTTAAGTTATCAAGAATGTCAATCAAGTTAGTTCTAGGCAACTCTCCACAAAATGTCGTTTCTACCTAACACTCTAAGCTTGCCTTTAGGCAAATCGGTACCCTTTCCTGCTCACCATTCCAGATGCCCCACTCCTAGGGTTATGTACACAGGTCATGTCATTTTGGAATACAGGAAAGTCACAACCCGTCGGCCACAAGAATTCTCATTTGTATTCTGGATTGCCACGTGAATTCTCATATACGCCACAAGCATTCTTATTTTTGTTCTACTAGACCACCGCACGGCTGGCATAAAGGACCGCGTTCTAAACCTAAGCCAACTTGAGTACCGTGACACAACTTGCACAAGACTTAACCCCACAATCCATCATTTTCCTTCTATTTGCAAATAACTAGTCCATTTGTCTCATCAATCCGATTATCTCATAAAAATTTCTTTACCGATCAAAAACCCAACACCACCCTTATTAAGTTTCCCGTTGAGTTAGTTGTGTTATGTTAAGGTTAGAACAAGTTATTGAAATAATGTTTACCACACAAGTATAAGCATTTGAAAGCACAAATTTAAAGTAATACAACCACAAACATATGTAGATGTCATACTAAAGCTTGAACGATCAATAAGAAGCATATTTAATCAACTAAGAACATGAAACTATTAACAAGAGCAAATTTTCAAATTTGGTTTACTTTAAAGATAACTGCCCAAGTGATATTTTTAGAATGTTTCAGAAGTTGGCTTCTTTAGGGTTTGTAAAGAATTTTGTCTAGTTTCAAAATCAATTTACGAAAGTGGAATAGCTTTTCTAAAATTTTAGTTATTAATGAAATATCCCAGCTCTGTCTAGATTCGTTGGCTAGTACGAAAATTGATTTTTCTCTCAAACCACTCATTTATTTTCAATAAAAAGAATTTCTTGAAAGTTAACACTTTAAGGAAGGTTTTGATGTAAAATTAACCTTAATAAGATTTTTGTGCATTTTTTTAGATGTTTTGGAAGTTAGCTGAAAATACCGGTTATTGGTGCACAAAACTTGAAATAAAAAAAGTTGTAAGAAAAGGAGGAAACCAGGAGTAATTTTCCACTTCTCTCATGATGAAAATATGATAAATAATATACTAATAACTTAGATTTTTAGTTTGAAGATATGCCTTTAAAAATGATCATGAAATGGATAAAAATTTGTGACTTAGCCCAACGAAGAAAGAATACAAGCAAAGTAACCAACACAACTCAACTTCTCGTATCTGAACAGAAGAACACTATACATAAACAAGATTCTAAACATATAATGTCATTTATTTAGTAGAGAAAGAAAAGAATAGGTTGTGTTGTGACTTACTTTCTTGCTTAGGATTAGTGTTGTGCTAGCTTGCTATCTTTTTTCTTTCTTCTTCCTCCGAGGCTCACTCTTGCTCTCCTTTCTTTCTATCTAGCTAAATTTTGTGTGTGTGTGTTTGTGTGTGTGTGTGTGTGTAAAAGTGTTAAGGGATGTGGTCTATTTATAAGAATATTGTAGTGAAAAGTCCAAAGTGCCATCTGTTGGAATAGAATGGAATAGATTTAGATTTAGTTTAAAAGTAATGGAATGGAGGTTGGTTAAAAGGTTTAATTATGGTTTAAAACAAGATTTAGTTTTGATGAGTTTGATTGGAACTAGAGGTACATATACAATTCCAAATTTTGGGGGTATTAGGCTACTTTCTTCTTTAAATTCATGGAAGATGTTTACAAAAGTACCTATTAGTATATATATACAAGGGGTGGCTGGCCATGTGCATGGATTTTGAGGGATTTTTCATTTTCTTTTTGTGTACAAATTCATATATATGTAGTGGATATTTTGTGCAAAAAAATTATTCTAATAGAGTGTACTTTATATACATATATAATATAATAATTTGAGGTTAAAGTGCAATTTTAGTAAAGTGTGAGGCAATGGACCAATTTTACAAATTAAAATACCTATTTCAAGTATAAAATTAATTAAAATAGTGGTAGAAAAAATAATTCGATATGTATTATTTTGCTTTGAATTAAATGGTGATTAACCGAACAAAAAAGATGAAAACTGGAAATTAGAGTTTAGAGTGATTAATCTACAATTAGAGAGTTAAATAATTAATATTAGAGTTTTAGAAATGATTACTAAGCTACTGGGATTGATTAGGTTTTATACGAATTCATCTATGATGTGTTTCAGTTCTAAAGTTTACTTTGCAATAAGGTGAAAATTTAGGGTCTTATTTGAAATGATCTCAAGGTTACAATTTTAAAAGTCTTTACGAAAGTTAGGGTCTCTACATAAAAACACTATAACAATGTCAGATTATTATTATTTTTGTACGTTTCTCTCTCTCTCTCTCTCTCTTATTCTCTACACCGCTTCAATCATATTCCTGTTGTTGTTACTTAGACAAATCGTCATCGCCTCTCTCTCTCTCATTCTCTGCACCGCTTCTATCATATTTTTGTTGTCGTTACTTAGACAAATCGCCGTTACTTCTAGATCTGCCACTGCCATTGCTGCCACTCACAAGCATTGTTTGCAACCACAATCCATATATGAACTGAGTGTCATACATAACTACAAACTCGTTGTTTGCCTCTCCCAAATTTGCTACCATCGCTTCTAGATCCGTTATTGTCGCTCCCAGATCCATGACAATCCCCATCTAGATCTAAAATGCATCACACCGTTCCTAACCACACTCCATATTGTAGACACCCTATATTGACCGGTCTTATGAATTAGGCGCTTCCTTCCAAACACTCGATGATGAAAGTTGGAATGTATTATCTTACGAATTCCTCAACAGAAGAGCCGGGTTCAAGCTTTAATTCCAACCTTACACTCGTTTTGGCCAAACTACTTTAGACCTATTTAAAACCCTTGTTCCAATGTTTTGGTTGTGCAGTTCCAAACATCTCTGCATTGTTCTGATGCTCGCATTTCAAACTTCAAGTGTTATACCTTTTCAGTAAATTGAGAAAAGAACAAAGTGGAAAGGAGGGTAATTCTCTGAAAAAGAAAACCATGTCTTCCTTTCAAAGCAATATAACCGTACGAAATTTGGTTTAACCATACACCTTTGCATTTGGCTGTATATAAAACCTGCAGTTGGATGAAAAATGGATGGCCGGATGAAATATGTGTCGGCCAACTATTTTGCTTGGGAAACAGAGCATTTTCGGGAAAGTCGGCTCCCATGCATGTGGAAAAGCCACCTGTCCAACTTTTTAGATATTTTCGGCCAAAACTCTATAAATACCACCTCTTCGTTTCATTTGCAAGGGAGGAGAGTTATTTTTGACAAGCTAGACCTCTAGCCTACTTGTCTTGGCCAACACACCACCCCAACTTAGAGCCTCTCATCTTTTCTATCTGTCTCTTGATTGATAAACAGCTGTAACATCACCTGGGGGGTACTCGTGCACGTTGACAATTTGGACCCTTGATTTCTTCAATCTAGTCTCACGTGTGTAATGCGAAACATAGATAAGACTCTAGATTTGGCAACTTTTATAGAAAATCCATTTTATTTTTGCTAAAAATGGACTACGTCATTAGATCTCAGAGTCGCCAGCTAATGTTTTGAGAAAATTACGAAATCCGTAACTCATGCCAAGGCCACTATTTGTTGTTACTAAGGATGTTTGGCTCGGAACCTTAGGTATGAGAGGGGAAGGTCTTTAATTGAGCACTCTAGCTCACCCGATCAAAAGATCGGCCTCTACTAAGCCATGATATGAATTTTATTAACTTCATATGTTCATATTCCAATTATTTATAAAATCCTAAAATTTGCTATGTGAAACAAACAAATATAGACTGTGTCGTCCATTTTGGAACAATTTGATTTTATTATCTTGAAAATGTTTTGAATAGTGCAATCATGAAAATTAATTTTATTCGAAATTAAATAACACAACCTTTACCCACTGGCACGCATAGAGTTATATCAAATAAGCAACTAGCCACATGGTAAGATGCTAAACATAATCGAAAAACATGCACAAGTGAGATGCTAATATGAAAACTTACATATTTACTGACATCTCGCAAATAGGTACAAAAACAAAGTTAGTAAACAAATGCATGATCCTATATACAAGATTCTAATGCAATTCACTCATGAAATGCAACTAAAAATTTGACTTCTAATATATGTGAATCATCTCAAGACATGAGGTAATGCACAAAATCACATAATAATCAATTAAACACACATATGCAAATTTAGCTAAGTCTTAAGCCATGAAACATGGATGCAAAGCATGAATATGATGACAAGCAAAATACACTGCATATGTACAGAATATGGAAAGCAAATGAAAAAGCAAGATAGAAAGAAGCATGGATGAGAAATTATTATATTGCTTTGAATATTACAAATCTGAATAAGTGGAGAGGAAAAATATTACAACCAAATTAAATCTTCCAAAACACTTTCTAATTAAAAGAAAAACAACAAAAACAGAAGCTGTAGGGGGCCTCGGAGACCATCAGATACTGTTTTGCTCGACACCGGGAGGTTGCTGGGTTCTATCCAGGTAGAAGTGGCTGGCCAATCAAAAAGTTAGCCGGCCGGTCAATTAATTGATCAGCCAGCCAATCAAATACCAGAAAAACAAATGGAAAATATGCAAGTGGCTCAACTAATCAAAATTGTGTTTTTAGGTGGTTTAACAGTATGTGTGGGGGGAGAGTTACAAGTCTCAGTTTTTCTCTCTTTTGATAACACACTTTCTTTTGGTCAAGGCTCTTAAATTTGGCTCACAGAATTTTTGAGATGGTTTTAGTATATGGAAATATGGAATATCAGTGTATGAAAAAATGGAAGTGTTTTGGCTCTAACTTGAACTTTTCTTTCTCTTTCTCTCTCTCTCTCTCTCTATATATATTTCTGCTCTTAATTCATTTCTCTCTTCCTAATTCCATTCTCAATTCAATTCCCTTCCATCCCCCCTACATTCTGATCCTCTCTATCTCTATAAGCAATCAGGGAATACTGCTAAGTCAAGGAGCAAGTGAAAGACAAGGATGATGGGGGTGACAAGGGTGGTTGAAATGGATGCCCTCTTTTGGGAAGAAGATAATCCCCCTTTTGACAATAAAGGCCAAGGGAGGATAATGGAGGGGGGTGGGTGTGTATTTCGTGCATGAATCATCAAGAAACAGTTGTAATGGCATGACCCACACGCATTTAATAAGAATTATGCTGAAACTGTCTTGCTCCTAGGCAAATTAGCTAGTCGGCCAATTTATTGGTTGGCCGGTCAAAAAAACCTTGGCCGGCCAATTTCTTGGCTGGCCGACCAATTATTTGGTTGTGGCTGACTATTTTGCATGAAACAAGATTGTTTAACATAATTATCATCCTTTCCTCTTATTTCTACACTGTTCTTTGCTCGATTTTCTCAGAAAAAGCTTCATTTTGAAGTTTAAAAGTGAGCCTCGCACGAAAATATTCTGAACAAGGTGCGAAATTTCGAAAGAGAGTCTTGAACGAGACTTAAATAGTTGGACCAAAATAGGCTTAGGGTTGGGAATGAAGCACAAATTCCATATTTCTTATTGAGAATTATGAGAGAAACACATTCTTGTTTTCATCATTGAGGTAATCAAAAGAAAGCACCCGAGTCTTAGGGCCAGTCAGAATGGGGTATCTACAACAGTCCAAACACCATTAAAGCTTGATCTTGGAGCTTGTTGCTGAGGATTCAAGCCATCTCTAAGAGCGTTGAGGGTGTTACAAGGAGGTCTGACAACTAAAAGCTCTTCCCTTCCCTTGAAAGGCAAACTATGAAGAGTTTCTCATCTCTTTCTCTCTTCTTTCTCCCCTTTTCCATAGTTTTTTTCACTTTAACGTGTGATTTTCCTTGGGTTGTGGAGGGCTTGGCCACCTAATCTGTCTTTATTTTCATGTAATTCTTCTAGCATGCAATTATCTTAGCTTTTGGATGTAGATGGCTTTGCCACCATCCATAGAATTGTAGTGTGATCTCTTTGCTTTCATGTAATTCTCTTACCTTTGGAATGTGGAGAGCTTTGCCACCCATACATAGAATTGTAATGTAACTTCTCTTTATTATTGTGCAATCTTCACAAACCCTTTTTCATCATCCAAGTGTTTTGGTTCATATGATCTAACACATTCTCAATCCTAATGGGTATTTGTGGTTGTTTCAGAAATCCCTTGGGTGATCCTTTGCTATCTCTCTCTTTCTCTTTGTTTTCTTTGAAGTCTAAGTGAAAGATTCCTTATCAAAAGTGTTGGAAACTCTATTCTCAATCAACTTTGAGAATAGAAATGGATGTTGAATCTATATTCCATGGGAAGAGGATGAGTTTCCACTTACTCTTGATGATGTAATCCTTACCTAAGCTTCTCCCTTAGAAATGGTGGCAATATGATCTCTCTAATTAATAATATGAACTTGGGTATTAATTTACCCTCGTACATAAAGAGATGAATGTAGGTTTTCATCTATTTCTTTGGGCTTGAGTTTCTTTTAGTTTCAATTCATGCACATATTAGTTCTTGTCCATCTGGTAGCTTTTGTACATATCTTATAGTATCTTTTGTTGTGATATGATGGATGAAGCATATCTACATCTTCATTGATCATCCCCATGATAGCAAGGAGTAGAAAGGATGAGTATTCTTTGAAAATGTTTTGTTTGCTTTGTTTTGGTTTTGTTGCACAACATGGGATTTTCCAAATCTTTTGTCTGGCCATCCAGATAAAAGGCATGGCCAGCAGTTCTTTCATCTACCCAAACCAGTTATTTGTCCAACCAGATGACTCTTCTAGGCAAAACAAAATAGAATAGAACAATTTCTGACGAATGATCTCCTAGACACTTGCAACATTTTGTTATACTTCTCTCTCTACATTCTCATGATTTGTTAGATTCAACTTCGATTTAATTAAATAATTTCATTATCATAATAATTTCGAACCCCACTTCTTTCTATTCATTTCAGTTTTTGTAATAATTTCAAATCCCATGTCTTTTTTTTCTACACCTTTTATTTTCATGCTTCCCCCATCTATTAATAGTATCACGTTTTCTTTTTTATTATATCCATGCCTTCCATCCATATTTCATGCATCTGGATTTGACCCATTCGCATTTGTGGGCTTATCATTTTCTATGTGATTTTGTGCACTACCTCATACTTTGAGGTGATCCACATGTCATGTGTTAGTTACTGAGTCCTTAGTAGCATTCTTGTATATGTATTGCATTAGTATTTTGCATATAGGATCATGCATATTTTGCTAACATTTTTCTTTATCTTTTTTGTTGAATGCGAGTAAATACTGGGTGAGCACTTATAGTTTTAGCATCTCGCATGTGCATTATTTTCTTATTATATCTAGCATCGTACCATGTGGCTACTTGCTTAATTGATCTATCTCTATGATTACCGGTGGATGGAGGTTGTGTTACTCGAGTTGGGATGACGTTGATTCTTGTGCTTCTGAACTAATTTTCTCTTGAATTGTACATATTTCAAAATTCTTTTAAAATGCATGAGATCAAATCATTCCAAAAATGACTGGCATGGTCTATACATGATTGCTTTACATAGTAATTTTAGCATTAGTAATAATCAAAACATGAGCACATATTATTTTTAAAACTCATATCATGGTTTAGTAGATGTCAATCTTTTGATCGAGTGAACGATGGTGCTCAATTCATGACATTCCCCTTTCGTACCTAAGGTTCCGAACCAAAGCATCTTTGGTTATGATGAACATTGACGTTTGGCACAAGTCATGGGTTTCCTAGTCTACCCCAAAGATTAAGTAGCAACTCTGAGATCTGGTGATGTAGTCCATTTCTGACAATTTTTTCAGTAAATGGATTTTCTATAAAGTTGTCAAATTTGGACTCTCATTTATGTTTCACATAGCACTCGTGAGACTAGAGCAAAGATCAAGAGTCTGAATTGTTGGGCGCACTAGGGTACTCTCGGACATCCCACACATGTCTTTGATTTCTATTCTTTTTCTATTTAGTTTTTTGTTCAAAATAATTCGATTTTGACTACCGCACAATGAAATTTCATCGTGACAATAAAATTTTACTTAAAGAAATTTCTCTTTGTTATAGAATCATTAGAGAATGTGGTAAGTCAATGGAATTTAACTTCGCCAAAGTGTTGTCAAAAATGGATTGACAATGGTCACTAGAAAATTGTCGTCGATAGTTAGAGGTACTCATCGACAGTCAGAGGTAGTTGTCAATAACTGGAGGTGGCGGCCGAAAATGGTAGTGGCAACGACAATGTAGTTTTGTTCAAAACTTGACTAAATGTAGTTTTGTTCAAAAAGGAGTTAGTGTCCTTAAACTAATGCACATATTTAAATTGTCCTTAAACTATTACAAAATATTTTCTAGGGAGCTGAATTAAAAAATTCCATTAAAAAAGTAATAGATATTACTTGAAGTGGTGTGGTGGGGGCATTTTTGTCACTGTCTGTTTTGGAGGACCTATACTAATATAAAAAATTGTGTTGTCCTTATCCTTCTAAAAAAATATTATTAGGGATCTGAATATAAAATTCCCCTAAAAAGAGAGAGTAAATTAGTGATAAATTCAATTTAGAGAGTGTTTAAGGCATTAGGTCCAATGGATTTTTTTATTGATGAAAGGTCCACAATTTGTGAAATAGTTTAGTGAGAAATCCTTTTATTAGTTTTGAGGGGCATTTTGTTTCCAATTTTAACCCAGTAATTTATCTGTTGACTTTCGTTGACTTTGTTTAAAATTTTTCCTATCTGCTCAAAATTTTTCCCTATCTGTTGAATGAAAAATTTATGTCTATCTGTTGAATTTTTATTGACTATTTGTTCAAATTTATATCTATCTATGCAAAGTATTTTCTATCTATTCAGATTTACATCTATCTGTTCATTTTTCGACTATTTATTCAATTTTTTCTCCTATCTATTCAATTTTTTCCCCTAAATTCTATTTATCTATTCAATTTTTATCTACTCAAATATATGTCCAAATTTTATTATTTGTTAATTTTTGTTCCTTATCTATTCAAATATCTATCCAAATTTTATTATATGTTAAATTTTTTTTTACTTGTTTGTTTAAATCTATTTATCTCTATCTCTCTATCTATTAAAAAATGAATCTTTTTGTCGAAACACTATCTGCTAGAAATTTGTGTCAAACTTTTTTGCTTATCTGTTGCAATTATCAACAATAACAACAAAAAAGAAAGAAATAATAAATAATTAGATCATCAATAACAAGAAACTCCTACTGATTTGTTAAAAATCAATATCTATTAAAAATCCTACTATATGTTAAAAATCCAAAAAATATTCAACAGATCCAAAAAAAAAAAATACTATCTATTTAAAAAGTAAAACAATTCCCATTATTTGTTAAAAATCCAATAGATTCGTGTTGTATCTGTAAATGGATCTTATGAGTGAATGAAGAAGATGAAGAGATGAGAGTGAAAGAAAAGGATCTGATCAGTGAATGTGTCTACTCTGACCTTGAACTTCTGTTGAAGCTCAAGTCTTGTTGCAATTTGTTTCAGCATCATCATCATCATCAACAACAACTAAAAAGAAAAAAATGTAACGAAAATGAAATCTCATCATCATTAATAGCAACAACAAGAAGGAGGCCACCATCGCCGAACTTGGTTTACAGTTTTTGGTACCGGTGCTCTGATCTATATCACCGTCATGGTTAAGTATCTCACTGTTCAAGCAGAGGAAATATGAGAAAGAAGAGAGAGAGAGAAACAACCATAGGAAAATTATAAAGATTTGGAGAACAAGCTCGACAACGATAACGATGATGATATATTTGAGGAAAATTTAGAAGGTCGAAGCTTTTTAGAAGTACAAGAGGGGTTTACAAGGTTGATTTGCCGAGAGGCTTCGAGAGCTTGAGAACGAGCCAATGTTCGACTGCATTGAAGGAATTTGTGAATTAATTCAAAATTCAGAGGGAGAATTCTAATGAAAAAAAGAGTTCAGAATAAAGATTAGGGATCTAAATACCAGAGTTGCCAATGGAACTACCATTAATGGAGAGGTATGGACACAAAGCCTATTGAGCTTTTCAAGTTTCTCTCATCTCTCTATAGCAACGAGCATGAAGTAAGGAAAAGAGAAGCTACCGATTTCGTCGAGGTCGGCGGCGATCGAGCAAATCGGGTGGAGGCGTGTAGCACCCGCCTCCTTAATTGCTTATATGCTTCTGTGTGCGATGATTATGTGCTATGTGCTATTTGAATGGTGTTATAGTCAACAAATATGATAGAATGTGAAGTGAACTTGTCTGAATCATTAAACCTTAAGGTTAAAATTAAATGTTTGGACTAGGTGAATAAAGCCTAATTCACCTTAGCATGATTAAGTTTGGTTCAAGTTAAATTAGGTTATAATGAGGATTGACTTGATTTAAGTGAATTTGATTCAAGTTAATTCATGCTTAAAATTGATTAAGAAAATTAGAGATAGATATTTTGTTATGTTTGGAACTCAACAATAAGTAGGGAAAAACTAGTAGGACTGAGGGAGAGAGATATAATCTGAGAGAGAGAGAGAGAGAGAGAGAGAGAGAGTGATCAAAAGACTTAGGAGAACAAGAGGAGGAGGAAGAAGAAAAAGAGAAAGAAGGGAAATTGAGCAAATCTTCACCAAATTAACCATCTAAGGTAAGAATCCTCCTCTAATTTCATGAATCTAAGTTGTATTACCCATGAAATCATAGAATCTTGGTTGAATTAAGAAGTTGAGTGGTGAAAGTTGAGGTTGAGAACCCTAAAGAAGAATTGTAGAAACTAGCTCAAGATGTTGATTTACATGGCATTCTTCATGTTCACACACTTGTTTCTTATATGAGTTTTGAGATTTAAGGGGGAAACTTCCATGGATTTTGAGATTGGAACTCATTACATGCATTGTAGCGACCCTAATTTTTTCGTAAGCTTTTATTAATTAATTAATTTTTTTATTATTATTATTATTTTATTTTATTTTTGGCTTTATTAATTGTGTGGTTACATGAGAATTTAATGTGGTATTTAATTAATTTAAGGTGATATTTAATTATATATAATTAATCTGAATATTTATATATATATTTTACATATGTATATAAAAGGTGTTATATATATATGTGTGTGTGTGTGTGTGTTGATCATATATAGTATATTTATATATATTGTATTTGTAAAGTATAATATTATATAATATATCAATTAGGTTAGAATAGTATTAGGTAATCAGCAACAAAAAAAAAAAAAAAAAAAAGAAAAGAAAACAAAGGAATGAGAGCAGCAACAAGCCGAGAGAGAGAGAGAGAGCGAGAGAGAGAGAGAGAGAGGGACGGAGGGGAGAGAGAGTAGAGGAAAAAGGAAGAAAATGGCTAGGGTTTTGTTTTGGTGGTTTCATTAATCCTCCAAATATTTCTTTGATCTTCAAAAAAATTTTGTGAGTACAAAACCCACTTCCTTTTATTTATATTTAATTCGTTGTTTTTATTTATTTTATGTTAGTTTGATTTTGTATTTACATGAAGATGAAAGATTGATTTTAATTATTTTGATTAGTTGTGTATGTCAGGTTTATGGTTTTTATATGTATTTATTTTTATGGTTGTAATCGCACTCATGGTTATATGAAATTAAAATAAACTTAGAACCCATAGATATATTCCTTATACTTCACCATGACTTCATGGATTGTTGTTTTATTTGAGTGTTGGTGAGAAATAGTGTATATAAAGAAAAAAAAGGTGAGAATTATGAGATTTATTTGAATGCCTTAGGCTTGGCATTGTTATGTTTGTTCTCATGGGTGAGATATTTTGTATATATATTATTGCCTCGTTCTCATGAATAAACGAGTGCTTTGACTTCCGCGCGTACGTATATGCTAACCATTCGGGGAGTGTGGATCAAACTCGGGATGACATCCCCGTGCAAGTTTGGCTTTGGAGTGGTGTTAGATGTTAGCATTTGTGCCTTCAAAAACCAATTTATTGACTTTATTAATTGATTATATAAATTACTTGGCATTTTATATTTTGCATTTTGTATGTTATTATGGGTAATGTTAAATTTAATGTTACATATGATGTGAACATAAGGTCCCTTGGGTAACATTGTAGAAAAACATGCTAATGGTTAATGAACCAAAAGCTCGGAGTTATGATTTTTCGGTGCCTTGTAGACCCAATTAATGTTCTAGGCTATGGGTGTTGATTGGGCGTCGCACTACTATGGCCTACACCTGTTTTGCTGCTATATGATAGAATGATTAACTCCATCATTGAGGTAGTGACCTTAAGCAAATAGGTGGGTGTTATGCAATAAGTACATGCACTGAACATGATCGGTTTTAAGAACACCTATGGAATGATCACTATCAGTTTAAAAGGTAGTTCTATTACAATACACTTATTTTCCTTTGACTTGAGAGGCTTATATAAATTAATTATCTATTCATTTAACTTTGACATTGTCAATCGGTGACGCCAAATCAAAGGCTATACACGGACATGTTGGGTTATGTGAGTGGTAATTAATTTATATAGGTGCTTAACATGGAATCCACCATTCTCAAGTGAGAAAGTATATTCAAGCAATTTTTCTTATTAACATTGGACCAAAAGAAAAACCGGCCGGTTACTGTTTCGTAAAAATATTTTATACATATATAATTGTAAAAATACTATTTTTTGAAAAATGCTTTTAGGGTCCAATTAGAAGAAGGAAAAATTTAGAATTCGATTACATGAGTTAGGGCTTTTGATAGTGATAAATTTGTCCATATCTAATAGCTCATGTGGAATATAGTTTGGTGGAAGGAAATTTGTGATTAATTGTAAGAAAGGGCCTCACTTGTAATTCTCTACTTTTAGGGGTTTAATTGTAATGTGTTGATGGACATTATTGCAATTAATGGAAGTTCTATATTATCTGTTTAAAAGATAATTAATAAAAAATTGGATAAGTTGTATCCTGTATATTTAAAATAAAAGATACATCTTTTATTTTATCCCCACAACTAAAAGATAGAGATCCCTAAGGATCCCACCTACATGCAAACTCTATCATGTGTTGTGTATATATATCAGATGTATTTGATACAAAAATTGGCCATCAGAATTTTTAAGGTCTGTAGAAAATATATACACAAAAATAAATCAAAGAGGGTGCAAGGTGAATCACTTTGGAGGCGAGACACTTGGATCGCTTGGTGAGGTATTATCAACAATTCACTTGGAGAAGTTATTTTAGATTGTGTAATCAGGTGGTGTTTCTTTGAAAAAGTATTTTTAAAATAAATTATTTTTCTGCAAACTTTCATTAGAGATACCAGAGGCATATGTGATATATGTGTAGGCCAGAAGTGAAGGGCCGAAGTGGTGAAATTAAGATACAATGAATTAAATATGAACTTATATGTATAGTTTGAATTTTATTCATTTATACATCTTGAAACAAATAATAATTGACCTCAATAAATTATGAAATTTGGGCAGAGGCATGTATACGTAATTCTAGACAACTTTTGTATTTTAACTTTGCATTAAAATAATCGATTAAAACTTATAATCGGATGATCTTGATTATAGTAGTTTTTATTCACTTTAGCAATGCAGATTTAGAGGCTGTTTTAACCCACGAAACGAGCTCATTTTTATTGGTTTCCCATAAACTGAAGTAAAACATTATTCTAAACACTTTTTGTATTTCGGACTTTTCTGAAAAAAATCATCTTACAGCAGTTTCTTTTCATTTTCAGTTCCAGATTTTTCAATCGAATTTTGTTTAGGAATTCTATTAAGCTTTTCTCTCAAACTGTTCAGTTTCTACTAAATTCATTAATCTTTTATAAAATTTGATTTTGTACAACTTTTGTTCTTTGAGTTTTGGTCGATTCAAATTATTTAAGCATGAAACGATGTATTTTTATACTTCTTCAGCAAGTTACTTATGATTGAATTATACTAGCTTTTTTTTATTTTTATTTTTTTGCAGAATGATGGGTCTTACTAACTTTTTATGTAGGGCTGACCCACCATACTTTTATTTTTATTTTGTTTATTTTATTCTCAATTTATATTTAGTTATGTACGTACAAGAAACTAAATGTCACCGTATCGCGTGAAACTATCCATTCGTCTCGGTGTGGATGGAATTACTTGTCTTATCCCGTAACAGGAATTAAATTTATTTTTATTTGTGTTTGGTGGACACATGGGTGTCAAATAATTGTACTCATACCAGTATACTTGTATATTGACCCATTTTGTCTCTTGACATCTCGGGTACGTTTTATTTGAGCGCAGCCGAGCTTCCTTTACAGGATTAGTTGGGGCTACGGTGGTGACGTGAAATAACTATAGTTGTTGGACATGTCTCTTGGATTTCTTTTGTTTTCTTGAGCTTCGGGTTGATATTAGTTTATTGTATTTATTATATTTTTTTTTGACTTTAGTATTTTGACAATTTGACATTGTAGGTTATTTTTTACCTTTGCATTATTTAAGTTGTTTTGATTAGTTATTGTTACTTTAATGTTGGCGTAGACAACCCATTTTTGACCGTCTTTAAGACTTGGACGTCATCACTTGTGCACTCGATGATTATGCTTGTTTGTGTTCGTTTTGAGTGCTCGAAGTCCTTGGTAGAGCACCTTGCCTTTGAGCCTTGAAACCTTATCTGTTTTGTGCACTGTTTTGGACCAAGAGCTTGTTGTTTCAAGTCTGGGAAAGTGGGTGACCTGTAGGCCAGCCCCTTGGGCTGTCGGCCTGGGCTTGTTCTTGTTGGCTACCCGTGGTGGCCGACGACCATTGGTCTCTTTTTCCTGATATTTATTGACAGTTGTGCCAACTATTGTACACTGAGCTGCATC
The DNA here is from genome assembly GCF_055761805.1 of Camellia sinensis. Classification (NCBI taxonomy): domain Eukaryota; kingdom Viridiplantae; phylum Streptophyta; class Magnoliopsida; order Ericales; family Theaceae; genus Camellia; species Camellia sinensis. The sequence goes on from NC_138973.1 coordinate 110,027,683, forward strand.
TCCATACACGTGTATGGTAGGATGTTCCGAAGCTCAAGACTTGTTTTTCTATATATAGGGGGGTTCCTCTCCCATTTTGGAGGGTTAGCAATTTTAGACCAAAAAATCTCTCTCTCTCTCTCTAGCTTTTTTTCTCTCTTGATATTTTGTACCTGGTTGCCTAGTTTCTCTATACTTTTGCATACCAACCCTTAATCAAACTTGACTATCTTTGAGTTGAGGTTCCTCAGAGCCTTGTTTGAGGTTTAGAAGGAGGTTTGAGCTTGAATTTGTGCCTAATTTGTGCTTTGCTTCAAAGGTATAACACTTACCTTGTTCAAGCTTATTTTGTATTTTTGTTTTGCCATCTATTTCAACTGTTTTTGGGGTGATTTTGAAATGTCAAAAACTCTATTTTTATGGTTTAAAAGTGTTAGTTTGAGGTTATTTTGAGTTAGGGGGTGGTCCACCCTCCTTGCTCTTTTGCTTGTTAAGTTTTTGTACCATTTTTCATCACTTTCAAACCAACTTTTTTGGGCCTTTTAACCACTGAATTTCAGAGGTTTTTCAGTGGCAAAAACCTCATTTTGAAATCCAAAACTGAAAGGGTTAGCCTCCCCTCCTTGTGTCTTGTTTGCATGCCTAGTTAGCCTCATGTATTAGCTTATTATTTTAGCTTTTTGTGGCTTAAGTCCAGCACGTTTTAGACTATATTTAGGGTCGTTTTGCCTCTATTTTTGGTTGGTTAAATTATTTAAGCCTTGTATGGCATAGTTGTAGTGCAATTTCCTTCACTAGTTTGGTGCTTTAGAGCTTTAATCACCATTGTTTTGAGTTAATAGCATGTTTTAGTGTTGTTTTGCACTTAATTTCAACACTTTAATCTCTGCAATCTCCCTCAATTCTTCACTCTTTTGTTTGCTTTGAAAGTGGTTTTAAACCCCTTGTTTGCGTAAGTGTGAAATAGAGGTGCTACACCTAACGGTTTAATCCCTTGGGGGGTTCATTACCAACAGTGTAACACCTCTTTCATGCCCAAAGCTACTTGTAGTTTGAGCCATCTTTCCATTAGAGGACGTTCACCAATGGACAATTGGATTAATGAATGGTTTGGTAATTAAAATGAGTAAATAAAATTGGACAAGTAAAAGAGGCAAAATAAGCATCTTTCATGTTGCATTGTATATGTTCGAATCAGACATTAATTCGAACATAAGAAAAATGGGACATTTCAAACTCAAAAGTGATGAAATGTGCCACTTTCCTTGGTCACCATTACCTTTGATCATGTATGATAGGGTGGTGGTTTTTTGAGTCTTGTTGTGCATTTATTAAACTTGTACAAACTTGGTTCCTTAGCCATCATGCATGGAAATTGCTTGATTGATGGTTTGAGGGTCAAGAGTTACACTCATTTGAGCTTGTTTGATGAGAATGAGGGTAACAGTACAGACAATCCTTGAGAATACACTACTTTGCTTCTGTTTGCTCTCTATTGCAGTAAGAGGAAGTTCAGGATAGAAGTGGCTGACCGGCCACCAATGGTAGCCGACCGGCCATCAATGAAATTTGCATAGTGTGTTGATAAGGTGGAGCAAAGGTGTTATGGAAATTGGCGGCATTGTCAGTGTTCAAATATGCAAATAGAGGCGTTCAGTAGCAAGGCGGTGGTTTTTCGGATGGAAACCGAGCATGTATGGGCCTCCCTCGCTTCCCGCCATTAGCTAATTAGATTAATTAGCACTAGATGAAATACATGTTGTAACTATTTAAGTGGAGTAGTTAGTTAATTACTTCATGTTGTAATTAATTAGTTTAATTGATTTGCAATTAGTTAGTTAAGTGTTTAGCTACTTAATTTGATTTGTAATATTTAATTAGCTTAGAATAGCTTAGTTAATTCATTTCTAGTGTTGTAATAGTTAGCTTAATTAGCGTAGCTAGTTGGTTAGTTTATTCATTCGGACCTTCCTTCGCGAGGGCGTAATGTTGTAATAAGTGTGCGTGGGTGTGTGTATATTTTCCAACCCCACGTCTTTCTCCTTTTTATTTAATCGCTTTTGATGGTTAGATTAGGATCATATTTCAATTAGCATATCGCTTGTTTGCATCCATTCATTTGTCTTGCATGCACCGAGACTCGGCGCATCATTCAAACTGCATCGTTATTTCAATATCATATTTGAATACGTATTTAATCGCAGGTTGTTCAAATCGATCCATATGCCATATTAGTAGCCATGCCTATTAATTGCATTCTTCGCATGCATTGCATTAGACATCTTGCATAGTTAGGATCATGCATTTTTCTAACTAGTTTTTGTTTTGGCTTGGAGTACTCAATGAGTTTTTATGCTTTAGCATACTTGTATAAGTGTGATTTTCATATTGCCATGATTAGCATGCTTGCTATGAGGCTATGTGTTTACTTGCTAAACTGTATGAAAGCCTGTTGATGAAGGCTTGTTGTTTGCATTGGAACAATTCAACGAATGTGTGTTTTAAGCCCACTTTGTTGAGTGTCAAATCATGTTTTAAGCCCACCATGTTTGGTGGCAAATCCACAACTTTTAAGCCCACTTGAGGTGGCAAATTCAAACCATTTTCAAAAAAAAAAAATGAGTTGAATTGTTCTAAATTGAGCAAACTAATCTATACTTGCTTGTGTGCATCACATAGTAACGCTAGTTTAAATAACCGGAATAAGAATGCATAATGTTTATAAAACATCATATCATGATTAGTAGAGACCGATCTTTGATAGGGCGAGTGGGGGTGCTTAATTCATGACCTTCCCCTCTCGTACCTAAGTTCCCGTGCCAAGGCAACTTTGGTGATGACAGACACGTAGCCTTTGGCACGAGTCGATGTTTCCTAAATTTCCCTAAAAAAAAAATATTTAGTTGGCGACTCTGTATCTGGTAAAGTAGTCTAATTTTGGCCTTATTTGATTTAAAATCGATTTTCGAAAAAGGTCTGCCGGATTTGGATTCTTTGGTGTTTATCAGTTTCATATTGTACTTGTAAGACTAAATTCAGAACTTTTTCAAACCCTTTTCGAAAGGTGAGGCGCGGAAAAAGGCGAGTCCATAGTTTCTGGCGACTCTGCTGGGGACTTTAGAGAACTTGACTTGAACTCATGATATGATGTTTTATTTACACTTATGTGTTTATTTGCATTTGCATTTGCATTTGCATTGGTGCGTCTAAGTCACAGTGTTTGCCATCTGCTATTCCTAAACAGTTTATCGGAGGCTTGCTTGGAAAAGCTTGCCAAAAGGCTAACTGGTTGTGGGCTCTACCATGATGGGATCACAACCCTTAGATCTGGATTACCGTTGTACCGTTTGATCCTCCTTTCACTTCTCGGTGTTAGGTGTGAGAGGTATATTATGTAGTCTTGCTGAGGTACCCTTTTTGATGAATCGACCTAGTTGTATATCGGAATCCATAGAGACTGTTCCAATAGGATATGTTGCTCCGAATGTAGGAATTGTTTGAAACTGCTTGTTTTGCTTAGTGAATCCTTGCCTCTTGACGAAATTAGGACAAGGCAGCCCTATCCTATCATAGGGATATTTTGGCTCTCACTTGCTTGATATGTGCTTTTAGAGTGAAACTCTACACGAATGTATGTATCAGTTGCAAGTTTGTGTATCAGTTTTGGGGACAGAAATCAGTGTTTGAGTACAGTTCTCCAGCTTATGATTGCAATTGCGTGTTGTTTCTGTCTGATCCGAGGTGCTGTGCGGTTTCTGATTTTTGTTTCTTTTTGTTTTGTTTTGTTTTGTTTTGTTTTGTTTTTTTTTTTTTTTCAAGGTAGTCTTTCACCATTGCTTCAGACAATTCTGTTACCCCCCAAGCACTCTGGACCCGAGTTAGAAGGATTTGCAGATCCGGGGGTCTAGTCAGGGGACAGCCAGTGTTTGTTTCACTCCGGCCGGTTACTAGACGAAGAAGGATTCGACAGAATTCGCCAATTCAGCAGTCATCGTTTACCTCTCATGTGCCCAATCAGGCCCAATCATCTACTGCTACGCCAGATAGTGGGTATTCGTCAATTCCGATAGTTCAAAGTCCTCTAGTCAACATGGAAGATATGTTTCGCCAACTCTAGCAGACCATTGAGAACATGCAGCTAGATGCTGCCTGACAAGCTGAGGTCACAGCTCGCTAAGTTGAGGTTGTAGCTCGCCAAGCAGAAGTGATAGATAGGCTTCAGCAACAGTAACCATAACTGGCAGTAGCCTATGCATCCCATTCACCCCCAGCGGGAATTCCAACACCCGGGGTCACAATTAATGTCTAGGAAAATTAGGGCATTCAGGCGAATCCTATCTTACCTCAGACCTCCAAGGCACCGGTTTATCCGACAGAGGCGTCGTTTGAATTCGAGGTCGACCTTACTGCACTAAAAGTGAGCAAGCTAGAAAAGCTCTTTAAACGGGCCAGGGCGTAAATTCGATCCCTGGCATAAATGATGGCTATACTGATTCGGTAGTGACGTTGCCAAATAGATTCAAGATGCCACATATAGACCGATTTGACGGTTCCGGGGATCCTATGGTCCATCTATGGCTATTCTCTGATATCCTACGACCCATGGGTCTCACTAGACTACAGAAGCTGTTGTTCTTTGGCTGGACCCTGTCGGGTATAGCGGCCATCTGGTATGCCAAACTTGAAGACTCTGTGAAGAGAAACTGGGAGGAAATGGCTGAGGCCTTCATAGCGCAGTACTTCTACAATACTTAGATCGAGGTTACTACTCGTGATCTCGAAACAACTCGTCAGGAGCCGAAGGAGAGCTTTTCAGATTTTGTGACGTGGTGGAGGGCCAAGGCCTCTATGATGATTGTTTGGCTGTCTGAAAAAGGACCAGATCAGAATGGTGGTCCGTAATTTGCAAGGAAGATTATTACAGAAAATGATAGTCTTGCCTTTGTCTACTTTTGCTGACCTCCACAAAATAGGGGTGCAAATAGAAGACGCAATGAAACAGGGTCAGATAGACCATGAGAAGGAACAACCTAAAAGGCCCTTTACACGCAGCTCCAATCCAGCCACGACTAGTAGCACCTCTGCGCGGCCTTCGGATGTGAGCATGGTCACCACCACATACAAGACTGCCAACCCCTTTGCCAGTATATCCAATACAACTTCCCAAACCTCAAGCCATCAGGCCCGAGGCCAGAGAGTTTTCACTCCACTCTACATGTCTCTATCTGCGGCCCTGAGGGTCTTGATCAGAAAAGGACATCTGAAGTCGTTAGAACAACACCCATTGCCCAATCGTCTCCCTCCAAAACACAACCCGGCCAAATACTGTGCCTTTCACCAACAACATGGTCATGATACTGATTAGTGCTTTAGATTACGTCATGAGATTCAAGATCTCATTGACAATAAGGTGATAGCACCTCCTGAAAAGCCCAACGTCACTACAAATCCTCTCCCACCACTTAACCAAGCCCCTCCACCCCGACAAATAAATCTCATACAAACACTAGCCGCCTCTTACGACCCCAGTATATATATCACCCCTGCCCACCTACCTAAGCTGACACTATTCATCTCAGAAAGTACAAATTTGTGCATGATGAACGCGTCCATATCCCAACCCAAACCTGTGGTGGTGACCGTGGTAGATGAAGGCAGGGTATCCTTGGTGGAGAATGGGGATGTCAATTCAGTGCCTGAGGGCTCCGTGAATTTATCTGAGGAGGAATACAACCTATGCTGTTATATTGTGCCAACCAATCAGGCCAAACCAGAGGTGGAGTTGCCAACAGAAATGGAGGTTAGTGTGGTTCAACAGGATGGCCCAAGCTAGGGATTAGATGACCTAGCCGACCTAGAGGAAGACATCAACAATCTGCAGTTCTTCGATGAGCAAGATTCGAGAGATGTGCATATTAACTGGTTCGATCTGAACGGGTCGACAAACAACTCTGGGTGGCTCAATGATGAACCTAATGTGGATAAGGGACTTCAACTAAAGCTGGAAGGGCTAGAAACAGGAATTACTACGAGGGCTGGAAGGGCCGAGGACAAGAGGAAATTGCCGGAGAGCACAGATATCAAGAATTTAGCTTAGGAATCGGGCATTGTTAGTACTACTGATACGGAACAAGAGGCCGCACTGAAGCGTTTTGAATAAGAAAAGGATGAGAATAGTCATAAAACTGAAAAAGTCAAACATCCTGCGGGGGATGATTGTAATGTAAGATTAATTACAACGGAATCGGATAATTGCTTGTCGATTGCCAGAAGAGTATGGTGGGAAGATGATGATCTGCATCTTGCCCACACCGACGAGGATTGGGGCCAAGACTTGCCGGACAACACATGGTATTCTGAGAAGGTGGATCATATGACTAGAAGCGGGCAGTACTTCAAGCCTCCACACTTAGACCAACCCGAAGCATTCGGAAATGACAAGGAGGCTGAAAAATAGAGGGAAAAACTGTTAGATGAAGAGGCTGTGCTAAAGCAGGTGAAAAAGATTCAAGCAGACATATCTATCTGGGGGTTGCTTATGGCTTCTCGAGTACACAAACAAGCTGTATTGTCGGCAATGAATAAAGCTAAATTGTCTATCGACACAACTCCAGAGCAACTAGTGGGACTCGTCTTCCCAAGAGGCGCCGTGCCAACTTTAACCTTTTCGACAAGGAACTGCCACCAGAAGGCTCTGCACATAACAAATCGCTATACATCTTAGTTGAGTGTAGAGAGAAGTGAGTGCTGGTTGTATTGGTTGACACTAGGTTTGTAATCAATGTTTGTCCGTCTCGCACAGCCTATGCTATTGGCATGAAGCCAGCGGATTTTGTACCAATGGCTTAGGTGATCCGAGCTTATGACAACACAAGCAGAGAAGTGATGGGAACAATACAAGTCAAAGTACAAGTTGGCCCGGCTCAACAGGATATTGAGTTTCACGTCCTGGATGTTGCGGCTACTTTCAACTTGTTACTTGGGCAACCCTGGTTGCACCAAGTAAAAGCTGTTTCTTCCACCCTGCATCAAATGCTGAAGTACCTTCTTGGAAAGGAGGTAGCCGTCGTGTTCGGGAATTCATATATACATTCTTCGCCAGAGGTGACTACACCCATACTGGAGATTGTACATGATGACGAGGATTTTTCTTGTCTGGTTTTACCTTAGCTGTGACCCGGGTGGTGCAAAATATCTTAGCTATTGATGAGGGCTCTTATGTCAGTGCTCAATCAGTGTATTTCATGAACAAGCTACAGCATATACTCGGGATGAGATTAGGAAAGAGCGGTCGGAAGGGCGTTATTGCACTGGCCGAAGTGCCACTTAACCCTCATACCTTTGGCTTGGGCCATACGTCCACCAAAGAGGATTGGGTGAGGAAAGGGAAAGAAATGGCTAAAAGAGCCAGAGCAAAGCAAAGTGGGAAGCACTGTGAGCTTGTGCATAGGCCAATTCAAGGAACTCTGAACGACCGCTTTGTCCGAGAGGGGGAAGACTTCCCATTTTGCGGTTTTCCTAAGCCATGGTTGAACTCCGAGAAGTGGCGTCTACCCAGTTTTGAGATTTTCTTCGACTTACAGCTGCAAGAGGATGAAGCCACAAAGGAACAGAATGAATTAACTGCTAAGGCTGAATAGAGCACGCAAAGTGAGTCCAACAACAGTGAACTCTAGATAGGAGTAGCACTAGCATGTCTCTTTTTGGGTCCTCAGATCAACCTGGAGAGCTTGGGGGTGACCTAACCGTTTCCATGATCGGAGACCAATCAGGTGTGGACCCTTCCGGTGGTATTTTGGATGCATCTGACGCACCGTCCCTCACTTGGTAGCTGGAGGAGGGTTTTCTATCCAGTAGTTCTAAGTCGGGTAATGAGCCAGAATCTGATTCCACAGAGTCTGTGGAGTCGGAATCAGATTCCAATTCTTCTGAGTCGGAGTCCGGTATTCATGGGGTTGATAACCCAGATGCCGTTGTTTTGTCCAGGTTCTTTTTCCTTTTCTTTTGAGTTGGTTGTAACCGAGGAATTGGATGAGCTGGATCTTGTGAATGAGAATACCACTACAGTTTCTGAGTACTTCTCTGTGCCACTTGTATATTGCATTGACCATGACTTTCAAAATTTTAGTGAAAACGACGAGGAAGGTATTCCTCTGGTTTTGAAACATTTGATTAATCGAGAGGAGGAGAAGTTTGTAAAACCTCTCGTTAATGAAATCATTCCAATTAATGTGGGTACTGAGAAGGATCCGCGTCTGGTCCAGATCAGGTCTACGTTGTCTTCGGAGGAACGCGAGCACTTAGTCGCTTTATTAAAAGATTTCAAAGATGTTTTCGCGTGGTCCCACGAAGACATGCCTAGAATCGATTATGAGATTGTACAGCATCGGATCCTACTTGACCTCGAGGCCCGACACATTAAGCAGAAGCTTCGGAGAATACGCTTGGACTGGGCTTTAAAGATTAAGGAGGAGGTCACCAAGCAGATAGACGCATGGTTTTTGCTAGAGTCTGAATATCCGACTTAGTTGGCTAACATTGTTTCGGTGCCGAAGAAAGATGGCAGAATTAGAGTGTGTGTGGATTTTAGAGATCTGAACAAAGCTAGTCCGAAGGACGACTTTCCTCTACTGCACATCGACGAATTAGTGGACTTCACCGCAGGCCATGCGTTGCTCTCCTTCATGGATGGATTTTCCAGGTATAACCAGATTTTGATGGCACCCATGGATAGAGAGAAAATCGCCTTCACTACACCGTGAGGAACCTATTGTTACAGGGTGATGTGGTTTAGATTGAAGAATGCTGGGGATACCTATCAACGGGCTACAACCACGATTCTACATGATATGATCCACAAAGAGGTCGAGGTATATGTGGACGATATGATTGTCAAGTCCAAGGAAATAGAGGGCCATTACACCATCTTAAAGAAATTCTTCCAACGGATCATACAATATCGGTTGAGGCTGAATCCACAGAAATGCACTTTTGGCGTAACAACAGGGAAAATGTTGGGTTTCTTGATAACACAGAGGGGCCTCGAGGTAGATCATTCCAAAATCAAAGCCATCCTAGAAATGCCACCATCAATGACTGAAAAGGAGGTGTGAGTATTTCTAGGTAAAATACAATTCATAAGACTGTTTATTTCAAAATTAACCTTGACTTGTGAACCACTATTCGGTCTCCTGAAGAAAGGAAAGAAATTCTAATGAAATGATTGATGTCAGTTTGCTTTTGAGCAGATCAAGCAGTACCTCCAAAACCCGCCTGTGTTGTCGCCGCCAGAGCTGGGGAAGCCCTTGATTCTGTATCTATCAGTAACGGACACAACGATGGGATGCATGCTTGCTCAAGAATTTGAGAATAGGGTGGAGAAAGCCATCTATTATCTAAGTAAGAAAATGTAAGACTATGAGACCCGTTACACCCCGTTGGAGAAGGCTTGCTTAGCCTTGGTATGGGCTACCAGGAAGTTGAGGCACTACCCCGTTAGCTCACTCCGTAATTCTAGTTTCAAGATTAGATCCTATCAAATATCTCTTCGAGAAACCAGCACTTGCGGGTAGGCTAGCCCATTGGTTACTTCTTCTCTCCGAATTTGATCTGAAATATGTCACTCGCAAGTTTGTTAAGGGGAGAGCGGTAGCTGAGTTCTTGGTAGATCACCCAGTGGAAGGGAATGAAGCGGTAGAATACCTATTCCTAGATGAGGCTATTCTGTAAGTCGAGGAAGAGATTTGAACAATGTACTTTGACGGAGCGTCTAACCAGTACGGTTATGGGATAGGGGTGTTGTTGATAGCACCCCCATATACCCTTAGCCTTCAAACTCCGGTTCAAAGTATCTAACAACGAGGCAGAATACGAAATGTGTATCACTGGTTTGGAAGTCGCCCTAGAACTAGGGGCAAAAAGGTTGGACGTCATTGGGGACTGGAACCTGGTTGTGTCTCAAGCAAAAGGAAACTGGAAGGTGAAAGAAGAAAAGATAAAGATCTACCACCAAACCTTGGATGCTTTGATTCCTAGGTTTGAGAAGCTGACCTTTACGCATCTATTAAGAGAGAACAGCAGGTTCGTTGATGCTTTATCAACTCTATCTTCTATGATAGACATCCCGTTGGGAGTCCGGATGCGTTCGATCATTATTGAATAGAGATATACGCCGACCTAGGAGTTGATCGCCGCAATAGATGAAGTGCAAGATCAAAACCTCTTGTATTATGATATCTGGAACTTCTTGGAAAATGAGGTTTATCCACCAAGGGAAAATGCCAAAGATAAGAGGGCAATACGGCGGATGGCCGTTCAGTTTATCATCTGCGGGGGTAAGTTGTATAAGAGGGGTTATCTGGGAATGCACAAGCTGTGTGTTGATGCAGAAAAGTCGAAGTGCTTAATAGAGGCCATCCATGGGCGTGGAGCGCACATGAGCGGAGTAATGCTAGCTCGGAAGATTCTCAAGCAAGGTTACCATTGGTCTACCATGAAAGAGGATTGTATTGGTTTGTTCGGCGATGCCACAAATGCCAAATTCATGCAAATCGCATGAACATCCCGTTGTCGAAGCTGTACAACATGACTTCACCATGGCCTTTCTCAATCTGGAGAATTGATGTCATCGGCGCAGTCACACCGAAAGGTTCAAATAGGCATAAGTACATTCTGGTGGCAATTGATTATTTTATGAAATGGGTCGAAGCTTAGTCTTATGCAGTGTTAAAAGCAGCCCATGAGGCTAAGTTCATCCGAAACAACATCATTTGCCGTTATGGGGTCCCCAAATGAGATCATTTCAGATAATGGCTCCCATTTCAAGAAGGAAGTGATTGACCTGTTAGAGAAATACGTGGTTTTTCATAAGTTATCTATATATCGGCCGCAAACCAATGGAGCTGTTGAGGCCGCCAACAAGAACATCAAACACGTTTTGCAGAAAATGGTTGAGACCTATAGGGACTGGCCAGACAAATTGCCATTTGCTCTCTGAGGCTACAGAACTTCAATTCGAACATCTACTGGGACAACTCCGTACTCTCTGGTTTATGGGATGGAAGCTGTTATACCGATTGAAATAGAGGTTCCGTCGCTGCGGATTATGGCTAAGTGCCAGATAGCAGAAGCGGATTGGCAGCATAGCAGGTTTGAAGAACTAATACTGTTCGATGAGAGAAGACTGAAAGCACTGTACCATGTTCAAGGATATCAACGTAGGATTGTCAGGACTTTTAACAAGAAGTTAAGTCTCGGAATCTTAAGGAAGGGGATTTGGTATTGAAAGACAATCGAGTTCCTATCCATGACCCTAGGGGCATGTTCAGACCTAATTAGACTGGTTCTTACATTATCAAGACCATCTGGTCGGGTGGGGCTGTGATTCTTATGGACCTGGATGGCCTAGAATTTTCCCAACTAATCAACATGGACAAGTTAAAGAAATATTATCCTTGAGAGGCTCGCTAGGCCGAAAACCCGGAAGGGCGACCTAGGCAAAAGTTAGAGCACAAAAGATTGGGAAAAAAAAAAAAAAAAAACTGAGCTCGCAAGGTTGAAAACCCAAAAATGGCGGCCTTGGTAAAAGTTAGAGCACAAAATGAGAGTATTAATACTCGAGTGAACCTGAATCGAACTACGTAGGCAACTTGATTCTGAAGTCCGGCCGTAAACACCTCCAAATCAACTGTGTCCATATGTTTGATCAAGGCATCCTTGTCTGTTCATTATTTGAAAGATTGGTTGTGATCCTTACCTTGAGAGAAGAGCTGACCACAGTGCTGAGCAATGCTATTCAGTCTAGGGGCAATTTTTCATTTCTAGATTCGGGGTTGTACGTCTCAAGGATAGATTCCATGTGTGTCAAGTGATGATCCTTATTGAAAATGATTATGAAAAGTTTTGATAAAAGTTGATTTTTGTTCAAATTAACCTTTTTACAACTTAGACCATTTTTGGACCAAAAAGAAAATTTTCAGTGTCCAAAACTTCAATTTCATTGATTTCAATACAGAGTTCTCTGACTCTCGATACACATCAAAGTTGCTTTTATTACATTCAAAAAGAAAACTTGAAAAGCTAGATCAAAGCAATAAACTTGGGGCATAGAGAAGTCAGGTGTTCCTGCGTCCCCTCCTTGCGCTTGTGGAAGTTTTCGATGCTAAAGTGGGCCCGGATTTCGTCTCATCTTCAAGGCAAGTCAAGCATTCACCAGAAAGTGCACAGTTGAAATTAGGGGCAGGAGCCAGAAGTTCCCTTGTCCTCCAAGCAGTGGGATATCGAGCTAATTGTGAATCTCGAATTGGGAATGAAACTGGGTACTCAACCCCCTCTTCTGGACAAGTCTGGTCATGTCCAAACTGACGCTTGAACTGAAATGGAAAGTAGAATACACAGTGTGTCAGGCCAATCAGTTGAATGTCGGATTGCCGAACCATGCTGCAGCTCATCTCGGGCAGATCAAACCAAAGGCAATGCCAAGTAATATCAGCCGCAGTCCTGTCGCACATCCAATGGCACCACCATCTGTAACAATCCCGACCTATGATTAACGTTAATTCATGATTTCATGTGCCTAATAAGTCACTAAGATCAAATTTTGGATTTATTCCATATGTGTTGCATTATTTGTGTTTCGATCTGTTTATTGTAAGAATATCTGTTTGATATTCTGTTATATTCTGCGAATTGAAGGCCTTATCGGCATCTGATTCTAAAATTAATTTGATTTATGTGTTATGTGGAATTTATAGAATTTTATAGTAGGTTTAATTGAAATTCGATTTGGAACGATTAAATTAGAATAATTAATGCCAATGTGATTAACCTAAGTCAATCTTAATTAAGCCACTTTAATTAAGCCTATCTAAGGCTATTTACACCTCCTTATTTTACTTTACACCTTCATTCCCTACTCCTTGAGCTCAAAAATGTGTGAGAGAATGAGGGACCAAGAGAGAGAGAGAGAGAGTTGAGATCAACAAGAATTGTTGGAATTGGGAAGAATTAGCTTGGAATCTTAGTGTGCTCATCATCTAGATCTTACTTGAGAGGTTGAGGTATGATTTCAACACTTAGATTATATAATTATGATGTTTAGAACATGAATTCATGAAGATTATGCTAAGTTAAGCAAGACTTGAGTTAAATAAGTTAGTAGAAGGACCATACCATGCATGCATGTCTATTCCTTTATAAATTAAGCATGATTTCCAAGAATTCCCCCATGCATGTCTTGAATTCACATTGATTTTGGGAAATTATCAAGTTTTATGTTGTTTTATGGCATTTGATCATGTTTTGAAAAGCTCAAGATCAAGAAAATTCATGCATGTTATGTTCATGAAGCATTCATAAAGTTTAAGTTGAATTTTTGAACAATTGGCATGCTTTTGGGCCTTGATCTCATGAAAGGATCTTTAAATCATGATGTTTCGTGAATATCTAAATGTTTTTCAGAATTTTGGCCCAAGAGGATGAGTTTTGAAGTGTTTAGTTTGAGTTTGAAGCTTGGAGATCAAATCTAGAAATTTCAGAATTTGAATCTACGCTCGAGCGTAGGAGTTCACGCTCGAGCGAAGCACTCTGAATGCGTGTACTTCCGCTCGAGCGACATGATACCCACTCAAGCGTGAAATGCATGTATCCAGAAGTTCATATGTTTTGTAGCACGCTCAAGCGACAAAAGTCACACTCGAGTGAGGGCCTTAGTCTCACACTCAAGCAGAGATTGAGCGTCCATTAAGAGTGAAAAATAAGCAACCAGTCTATATCGTAAGGGATCAGACGACCCCCTACCTCTATGCCAGTGAGCATAAAGAAGTCATAGGGAGTCATCGTCATCTCCTCCGTAGTAGAGAAGTGGAAAGAGTTGGTGGTATCCCACCACCTCTCTACCGATGCGCCAAGTAAAGGTCTACTCGCTATGAGACGCGATAGCCTCAAGCAGAACAAGCCGAAGCCGGCCTCATCGATAATCTGGCGGACGCCGGCGAGGAGCTCCATGTATCACTCCCTTGTGGATGTGGCTCCATATCCTCTGATGGAGTGTGAGTCCTCCTGTAATCAAAATGGGCAGATGAAAAGCGATATAAGAAATACAGTGCAAGAATGTGTTTGAGATAAATAGATAAAATGCAGTGTTAGAAATATAGTGCAGGAGTGTGATTTATGCAGGAAATGCAGGGTACACTGAGGAAAATATAAGAATACAGTGTATACCTCGGTAACGCCGTAGGATAAATGGGACTCCGGCTCTCGTAGCAAAAGGTCCTCTGGCACGCCTCGTGCAAACCCTCTGAAATGACGAATACTGTCGGGTGGAAGCACATGTGTCTCAAGATGATATGTTTCTGGGTCAAAGGGTCGAACCCTGGGTGGTAGTGGTACAGGCTCGAGATCTGCCTCCATTCCCGAAGAAGATCCGTCATGTGGAATGTCGTCTGCCATCTGGAAAGGAGGTGAGAAAGTGGGCGAAAATGAGGAAAATAGGTGGAAAATGCCAAAGGTCAACAAAAGTCAACCCTAGGAGAGAGGAAAAAGGGAAGAAAAAGTCAAAACCCGGGAAAAGGCACCAAACCCAAGAGAAACTCGAGGGAAACAAGCCTCAAGTGGTGAAAATGAAGAAAAAAGCATCGAAATCAAATTTCAATCGGTTCAAAACGAAGGAAATCAAGAGATTTTAGCAAATCAAACGTTCGTGGGGTGTTGGAAAACGCGTATAAGCGCGGATCTAGAGGAGAAAAGTTTCTAGAGAGAGAAAGAGGATGGATTTTCGACAATGAGGAAGTGTGGAAATGAAGTTTGGATGTGTTTACTTAAAGGCCCGAGGAGAAAAGACCAAAATGGCCCTAATTTGCCATCGGTGGCCGACAGGCCACATTGGTGACCAACAGTGCTTGGAGATGGCCGACAAGTGGCTGATGCCTTTCCCTAGTGGCCGACAAGTGCCCAATGATCCTCCTTTGAATTTTGATGCTGTTTTGTGTCTTCTTTTCTCAAGAAATGCAAGGAAAGTTCACTTTTAAGTTCCAATTGCCTCTACGGAAGCTCTAAACCGTGTCTTCAGAACATGATGTTCAGTGCTACTCAATATGAATGAGGTGTATCCTTTTAAAACATATTGCAACTCTTCTGAGAGGTAAATCGGAAGTTGCGACTGAGTCGGTTTTGTCAAACATGCTTTTTTCATTGCATAGAATGTGCATCTTTTTATCGTTGCATGGAATGTGCATATCACATGTGATCTTGCATCACTTCTCACATTTGCATAGAGCATGCTTCAATTTCCCATTCGCATAGAACATGCATTTGGTATTCTGCATAGAACATGCTGCTAATCTTGCATAGAATATGCATTTTGTGCTTTTGATCGTGCATAGAACATGCATTTTGCATTATTGCATTGAATATGCATTCCAATGTGGCATAGAACATGCTCCGGTTCTCGTTGCATAGAATATGCTTTGTTTTGTTTCTCACATGTTTCGCATAAAACATGTCTCTAACATTGTGTCTTGGTTATTCGTCTTGCATAGAACATGCATTTTTACTATATTGTACCTGTTAAGTTTTTTTCTCATGCAGGCACGATATTGTATGTACGATTCATTCAGAGGAGTTCCAGGTAGAATCACTGGTACCCTTCGAATCACCTCTTCTCCGCTCGCGTACGGCGCGTTAGGGCGTTTTGGTTTTAAAGCACTCGGGTGTGTCCCGGTGTTTACACTTCCCTTTGGTTAAAAGCACTTGGGTGTGTCTCGGTGTTTACACCTCCCTTTGGTTAAAAGCATTCAGGTGTATCCTGGTGTTTACACCACTCCCTTTGGTTAAAAGTACTCGGGTGTGCCCCGGTGTTTACACCACTCCTCTTGGTTAACGCGCTCGGGTGTGTCCCGGTGTTTACGCCATCCTTGTTTTCTTTCGCACGTGATGCGGTATGATCTTGTTTGAGACCTTAGGTGTACCTGACGGTCGTTTTTCACTTTTCTGCGCATCGCGTAGTTAAGCTTGCATAATTTTCTTACATCATTTCTGCATGAAATGTGGTTTAGTTCGTGTTTACTTTCTTATTTTCGTGTTTGAGGTTGTTGTACCTTGTTTTGGCATGTATGAATGTAGCATTTCTTTGCATGACATTTGCATCTAGATGTTTCGTTACAACCTCATTGCATGATCATTTACATCTTGCCCCAGAACTACACTGGTTTGATTCCTTGCAAAGGGATACGTAAGCAGCCTGCGGGTGCAACCATTTGTTTTGTCTTGTTTATTTGCTTGTCCAAGTCTTTGGTCTTGTCAAAAATGAGTCGTCTCTGAGCTTTGACATTTACTCCCATCATTTCATGACTTCCGAGTTCTGTTAAAGAGGGGCAACTGTAGACACCCCATTTTTGACCGTCCTTAAGACTCGGACATCATCACTTGTGCACTCGATGATTGTGCTTGTTTGTGTTCATTTTGAGTGTTCGAAGTCATCGGTGGAGTACATTGCCTTTGAGCCTTGAAACCTTATTTGTGTTTGTGCACTGTTTTTGTAGCGATCCTAGTTTTTCCACTTCGCTGAGTATGTCGGGGGTCGAGCTGCCTGATCAGCTCGCGGGGGTCCAGAGGGCAGCGCCCCTTCGCAGGTCCTAGGGTAGCGCCCTGGTAGGGTTGAGGGGCAGCGCCCCGAAAACAAAAATGCAAAATGAATTCGAAGTTGCTTGTCCGCTCGAGCGGGAGAGTAAGCCGCACGTGCGGATTTCAGGGGACAGCACAGCTTGCACACTGCTAAAAAGACAGGTGCGGGAGTGAGGTGCGGTGGGTTGGTGAGATCCAAAATTTTTTCCCTTTTCTTCTCTCTTTGGGCTGAAGTTGAATCACTTTTGTATATATCTCTCTCTCTAAAAATATTTTATCTCCATTCTCTCTACATTTTCTACCAAAAACCTCACAAGATCTTTGATTTCTTCAAATCCTTTGGGATTTGGACCTAAGTTCTTCATCAAAGTTGGTTAGCTCCTCGAGGGCTTCGTTTTGTGCAGTGAAGATCGAGTTTGGACACCGTTGATTTTGGGGGTTTCGTTTAATTTCTTCTTCAAAACTTGAGGTAGGGATTTTTTTAGAGTTATATATATTTTTGCAAGATCTAGATGATTTTCGAAATCATCCTTCGATAGTTTTGAAAATTGATTATTAATTCAAGAAGTTGGGTGATTTTGAAAGTGGATTTGTCTCTTGTTATTTTAAAATGATCTTATGGGTTTTGATCTTCGTTGATTGAAGAAAAGATGATTTTGGAAAGTTTTCTTTCAGAAGATTTGAGTTGTATAGTTTTGGTGAGAAAACCTAGAATTTAGAAAAATTTTTTTAAAGAGACTGAAAATTCATGAATGATATTATTATATTTATTTTGTGTGTCAAAATAAATGCATGTTTGGAAATTTTCGTATTTATATTTATATAAATGATGAATTTTAGGGAATATGAGAATTATTGTTCATTTTGAAAATTATTGTTCAAAACGTTGAAATAATCTTGAAATAACTAATTGTTGAGGGTACTTGAAAAGAGAGAATTGTGTTATTGTTTGGATGATGAATTGGAATAAAAGTATTTATATTCATCTTGTGTTATTGGCATATCAATTCATTTGATTACATTAAACTTTGAAAGTTGATTTGAAAACTTGCATTGAGAAAAGAATGTTGAGAAACAAGTTTCCATGAATTGGTTTTAGGGTAAATACGGTGGTAAGTCTTGACAGGTGGTGTAGATGAAATTGAATAGGTGTCAAGCCTTCCAGTTAATACTGGTAAAAATGACAGATTCTAGGTGTCGAGCCTTCCAGTCAATGCCGGTAAAAATAACAAATTGGTAGTACTTGTATAGTCTACTTGCAGACACCGACCTAAGGATTACCAGAATCATATTTACCATCCTTGAAATGAATTGTTAAGTTTTGAACAATTAAAATTGCATGATATCATTGAGCATGATGGTTTTCAAAAGATGAAAATGTGATTTATCTTCAAAAAGGGCATAGCATGGCATGTGCATTTCATCTCTTGAGACTTGTATAAAATGTATATACTTTGTTAAGAATTTCCTACTGGGCTTTATGCTCACCCTACGAGATTTTTGTGCACGAAAAGATGTGGTGATCCCACCCAACTAGAGGCGTGAAAGTATGTGTGTTGGGAGTACAATGCTCTCATTTTGCTGTGACTCTGTGTGTAAGCCAAGAGCTGTGTTTGTGTGGGTTTGAATAACCGTTTTGTGTAACTAGGCTCAAGCCTTGGAAACTTGTAAACCCCTTAGGGGTATTTATTTGTTTATTTACTTGTTGTTGGATTAATGTATTGTTGCATGAAGAACTATTATATCATGTAATGTAAATTTGGAGATTTATATTCAGTTTTCCTTGAAAGAGTCATGATTGTTGTATTATCATTTGGGCTAGAAATTTGGGGCATTACAACTTTTTGGACCAAGAGCTTGTTGTTTCAAGTTTGGGAGAGTAGGTGACCTGTCGGCCAGCCCCTTGGGCTGTCGGCCTGGGCTTGTTCTTGTCGGCTACCAGTGGTGGCCGGTTGGCTATCAGTGGTGGCCAACGACCATTGGTCTCTTTTTCTAGATATTTATTGACAGTTGTGCCAACTGTTGCACATTGAGCTGCATCTCCATACACGTGTATGGTAGGATGTTCCTAAGCTCAAGACTTGTTTTTCTATATATATTCCTCCCCCCATTTTGGAGGGTTAGCAATTTTAGACCAAAAAATATCTCTCTCTTTCTCTAGCTTTCTCTCTCTCTCTTGATATTTTGAGCTTGGTTGCCTAGTTTCTCTATACTTTTGCATACCAACCCTTAATCAAACTTAACCATCTTTGTGCTGAGGTTCCTTGGAGTCTTGTTTGAGGTCTAGAAGGAGGTTTGAGCTTGAATTTGTGCCTAATTTGTGCTTTGCTTCAAAGGTATAGCACTTACCTTGTTTAAGCTTATTTTGTATCTTTGTTTTGCCATCCATTTCAACTGTTTTTGGGGTGATTTTGAACTATCAAAAACTCTGTTTTTATGGTTTAAAAGTGTTGGTTTGAGATTATTTTGAGTTAAGGGATGATCCACCTTCCTTGCTTCTTTACTTGTTAAGCTTTTGTACTGTTTTTCATCACTTTCAAACCAACTTTTTTGGGCCTTTGAACTACTGAATTTCAGAGGTTTTTCAGTAGCAAAAACCTCATTTTGAATTCCAAAATTGGAGGGGTTAGCCTCCCCTCCTTGTGTCTTGTTTGCATGCCTAGTTAGCTTATTGTTTTAGCCTTTTGTGGCTTAAGTCCAGCTTGTTTTAGATTATATTTAGGGCTATTTTGCCTCTATTTTTGGTTGGTTAAATTATTTTAGCCTTGTATAACATAGTTGTTGTGCAATTTCCTTCACTAGCTTTCACTAGCTTGGTGTTTTAGGGCTTTAACCACCATTATTTTGAGTAAATAGCATGTTTTAGTATTGTTTTGCACTTAATTTCAGCACTTTAATCTCTGCAATCTCCCTTAATTCTTCACTCTTTTGTTTGCTTTGAAAATGGTTTTAAACCCCTTGTTTGCCTAAGTGTGAAATGGAAGTGCTACACCTAATTGTTTAATCCCTTAGGGGGTTCATTACCAACAGTGTAATACCTCTTTCATGCCCAAAGCTACTTGTGATTTGAGCCATCGTTCCATTAGATGACATTCACCAATGGACAATTGGATTAATGAATGGTTTGGTAATTAAAATGAGTAAATAAAATTGGACAAGTAAAACAGGCAAGATAAGCATCTTTCGTGTTGCATTGCACATGTTCGAATCGGACGTCAATTCGAACATAAGGAAAATGGGACATTTCATACTCAAAAGTGATGAAATGTGTGACTTTCCTTGGTCACCATTACCCTTGATCATGCATGATAGGGTGGTGGTTTTTTTAGTCTTGTTTTGTATTTATTAAACTTGTACAAACTTGGTTCTTTAGCTATCATGCATGGAAATTGCTTGATTGACGGTTTGAGGGTCAAGAGTTACATTCATTTGAGCTTATTTGATGATAAGGAGGGTAACAGTACAAACAATCCTTGAGAATACACAGCTTTGCCTCTGTTTGCTCTCTGTTGCAATAAGAGGAAGTTCAGGATAGAAGTGGTCGATCGGCCAACAGCAGTAACCGATCAGCCACCATTGGTAGCCGACCGGCCATCAATAAAATTTGCACAATGTGTTGATAAGGTGGAGCAGAGGTGTTCTGAAAATTGATGGCATTGCCAGTGTTCAAATGTGCAAACAGAGGCATTCAGTGGCAATGCGGTGGCTTTTTTGGATAGAAACTGAGTATGCATGGGCCTCCCTCACTTCCCGCCATTAGCTAATTAGATTAATTAGCACTAGATGAAATACATGCTGTAACTATTTAAGTAGAGTAGTTAGTTAATTACTTCATGTTGTAATTAATTAGCTTAATTGCTTTGTAATTAATTAGTTAAGTGTTTAGCTAATTAATTTGATTTGTAATATTTAATTAACTTAGAATAGCTTAGTTAATTCATTTCTAGTGTTGTAATAGTTAGCTTAATTAGCGTACCTAGTTGGTTAGTTTATTCATTCAAACCCTCCTTCGCGAGGGCATAATGTTGTAATAAGAGTGCGTGTGTGTATGTTTTCCAACCCCATGTCTTTCTCCTTTTTATTTAATCGCTTTTGATGGTTAGATTAGGATCATATTTCAATTAGCGTATCGCATGCTTGCATCCATTCATTTGTCTTGCATGTACCGAGGCTCGACGCATCATTCAAACTGCATCATTATTTCAATATCTTATTTGAATACGTGTTTAATTGCATGTTGTTCAAATCGATCCATATGCCATATTATTAGCCGAGCCTATTAATTGCATTCTTCGCATGCGTTGCATTAGACATCTTGCACAGTTAAGATCATGCATTTTTCTAACTAGTTTATGTTTTGACTTGGAGTATTTGGTGAGTTTTTATGCTTTAGCATACTTGCATGAGTGTGATTGTCATATTGCCATGATTAGCATGCTTTCCATGAGGCTATGTGCTTACTTGCTAAACTACATGAATGCCTGTGGATGAAGGCTTGTTGTTTGAATTGGAACAATTCAACGAATGTGTGTTTTAAGCCCACTTTATTGAGTGGCAAGTCATATTTTAAGCCCACCATATTTGGTGGCAAATCCGCAACTTTTAAGCCCACTTGAGGTGAATTCAAACCATTTTCAAAAAAAACAAACATGAGTTGAATTATTCCAAATTGAGCAAACTAGTCTATACTTGCTTATGCGCATCACATAGTAAAACTAGTTTAAATAACCGGAATAAGAACGCATAATGTTTATAAAATATCATATCATGATTAGTAGAGATCGATCTTTGATCAGGCAAGCGGGGGTGCTCAATTCATGACCTACCCCTCTCGTACCTAAGTTCCCAAGCTGAGACAACTTTGATGACGACAGACACGTAGCCTTTGGCACGAGTTAGGGTTTCCTAAATTTCCCCCAAAACAAAGAATATTTAGGTAGCGACTCTGTATCTGAAAAAGCAGTCCAATTTTGGTATTATTTGATTTAAAATTGATTTTTCAAAAAGGTTTGCCGGATTTGGACTCTTTGGTGTTTATCAGTTTCACATTGCACTTGTGAGACTTGATTCAAAACCGCGAGAGTCCAAATTATGAGGCCTTCTTTTCAAACCCTTTCCGAAAGGCGGGGCGCGGAAAAATGCAAGTCCACAGTTGGAGGTATTGGTTAGTTATGAAATTTATGACGGATGGTTTGGTTGACGTTTTGTTAATTTTTTTTTTAATCCCTTGTAATCTTTTGAGCATAGAATTTATTTAAACCTTGTGGAGATGAGAACGTTTAGTTTTTTTTTGTTTCACCTCTAGGATTTGGATGATGGAATATTGGTTGGGGTTTAGTCTTAATTTAATATTTAATTGTCCAAATTTTGGGCGTGACATGCATGGTTCATACTTTTCTTCTCGAATCCAAGAGTGTGAACTTGTAGATGGCAAAATGAGTTTTGTTTTGAAGTTATAGTTTTGTTTGATGTTTAAAGTCTGGCATTGAAGATGTTTTTAAAAGTTTGGGCCTTGTTTTTCATCCATTTGGAGTTGGAGTTTGAAAATGAGGAAGTTCTAGTTTGTAGCAGAATTTCGGACTGGTTTTGAACCCAGACTGCTTGAGCAGCCAACCCTTGTTTGAACCAACATGCATTTTGCTCGCACAAGTGACTAGACCCACCGCACGAGCCGCCCAAGCCACCACACATGCAGTTAGTAAGGCCGTCTCAGTTTTGTTTTCTTCTTGTTTTCTTCTTGTTTTCTCTGACTTTCGGGCCTCCGTTTGCATGGTTTTCAAATGTTTTCATATGCATATGCATTTCATGAACACAAAAAAAATGGAGGAATGAATACAAATGGTTTAGGGAATAAGTAACGAATAGGTTATGAATCGATTGAATAGATGGAATGTATTGTGAACCGTTGTGCTTGCATGTGTTTGTGTAGGTCAGACGCCGCACTGTGATCACGTGTTGCATGAAGCCAATTATGAATAACAACCTTGTAAAGATATGTTCAATTATAAGTATTTTCTGACTTATATTATACTTTGTTTATGAAATGATGATTTCTGTTTAGTTGAATGATTTTCTTATTTTTCTGAATTGTATTCGTGGCATCCTTAGTATTTGTTTACCGTTACTGTTATAGAGATCTCTGTCAGTTCCAATTCTTGGAACTTCTGTTTACTGTATTGATGGCACGTCTATCAATTCTGACTGTTCGGTCTTCACGACCTACTGTATTGTTCTGTCACTGGATGTACCACGTATGACTGCTATGATTTATGAATGAAATATGGATCTGATAAGCAAGTGATTCTGATTTTCTGTTCACTGTTAAAATTGACTAATTTGGATTATAGTTCATAACCTCTTTACATGGTTGTTATTCACTGAGCTCTACCTCATTGTTATATAAATGTATGTAGGTGATCAAGGGCAAGATGGAACTTAGCGGCGTCAACCTACCCTCTGTTTTGTCAAGCCAACGTTTGTGCGTCACCGTGAGGTTCCTACCGGTCAAGTGTCAAGTCTTTCGGGTGGTACTGGATACCCTTTTGAGATTCATTCATGTGATATGAATGATTTATGAGTTTTGTATATCTTCGAATAATGGGATTAAAGCCCCTTCTTTTGTTTATATTTTTGGTATACAAACTTAACATGGACTGATGTGCATATATGTTTATATAAAAGTTTATTTTGGTTCATTTAAGCCTTCACAATTCGTTGGACGTTTTATTTTCTTATGTATTGGCTTCCTCCAGCCTTGTTACTGTATTACTATTAAGCAGGCCTTTGGTAATCATAGATTACTGGCCGGTTACGACACTAAACTTATAGGAGCAGGTTTGGGTCGTGATAAGGCAAGCGGAGCCAGAGGCGGGACCAGGTGAAACAAGGCGCTTGGCGGCTAGGCGGTGGTTGCGGTGGTGGAGTGGGAGTAGAAAACCCTAGATCTAAAATGGAAGAGGAGAGAGAGAGAGAGAGAGAGAGAGAGAGAGAGAGAGAGAGAGAGAGAGAGAGGAGTGGGTTTGGTTTGGAAACAATGGAACTGGTTATGCAATATATATATATATATATATGCATGATTATTTTGGTCATTTTGTCTACCCTTGTCTTTATGGATAAAGTATTTCTATGCCTGAACCTTTGGCAAAGTGAAATTTCAATTTAAATTTATGAATCGAGTGCACCCAAAAAATATAAATACCAAAACACTGAATAAAATAACAAAACCAACAAGGCTAACTTGATTGGCCAATAAAATAATAATTACATGAAATATTTTTACAAAAAATAATATAAAAAAAAAACGATAATAATAACAAACAAACTATACAATTGTACCCCTCGTCAGACTTTTGGTGTGAGAGAGAAGTTAAAATAAAAGAATGGAGGAATCTATGTATAAAACTAACATTATGTTTAGCCATTTTTGTTTAAATTTGAATAGGCCATAGTCAGTGAAAGGAGTGAAAGGCCATTGTAGTCTAAATTCGATTGAAAAAGTATTTTTGGGTATTTTTGCACTTTTTTGAGGAGTGAGACTATTTGACCATTTTATGATTATTTTTTTAATAAAACCGTGAAATTAAAAAAAGATTTTTTCTACATTAATTAGTTTAACATAAAATTTAGAGATTTGAGATGATTTAAATAAGTATATTTTTTGACTTATTATAAAAAGATGTGTAAAAAACATAGAGACGTGATGTGATTTAAAAAAGATAATTTTTTTTTTTAAAAAAAAAAGTATACTAATATAGCGGATGTCAAATAATGCCTTGATAAAACTCAACCAAAAATTTATTTTTCAAATTTTTTCTTGTAGTTGAGAAAATTGAAGGTGAATCCCTATAATTTAGAATTAACTTATTAGTTATTAATATATATATATATATAAATTTTATTTATCACCAAATTTATTTTATAATTTTATTTCACTTTTTTAATATGTATTCATACAATATATGTATATATATATATATATATATAAGCCCCACGAATTTTAAAAAAATAATTAGTATGTTTTGTTTGAATTTTTTGGATTAAATTTTTTGAAAACTGACTTTTTTGGTTTTCGTATTTTTTTGTTTTTAGTGAATATTTTTTAAATTTTAAACATTTTTTTTTACTTTTTTAGATGTACCTTACTTAGATGTATCTAAAAAGTAAAAAATTTGTGAAAAAATATTTTAAAAATTAATAAATACATAAAAATACAAAAAAATGTACTGAATTCTTATATTTTTTTTGTATTTTTGGTATTTAGTGAATTTTTAAAAGATTTTTTTTTATAATTTTTTTACTTTTTAGGTATATTTATGTTAGGTGTGTCTAAAAAATAAAAAAAATTACTTAAAATATTAAAAAAATTCAATAAAAACAAAAAAATACAAAAAATAAGAAAGTAAAATTTTTAAAAAAATGTTTTTTAAAAAGTGAAAATAAGCAATGATTTTGGTAAGAAATCGCATGGACAGTAAAGAATTAAAGTAATATATTTTGATAATATATACTAACTCTCTTGTATAATATAGAGTCATAAAATATTGTACAAACTAACAAATTTTATAAAAGAAATTCTTATATGTCATGCAATAATAAAATTTAAGAAATTAAAATAAGACCCATTTTAATGATATCAAAAAAATATATATATATTGCTATACAAATAAATTTTTTTTATATATACAAATTTTTTTTTATAAATTAATATGGCATGAAGTGATAAAACTTTAGAGGAAAAATTACCAATACATCCTCTATATAGTTTGTATAGTAGGAAAAATCCAAAATAATTTTCCTTCCTCGTTAAGATCCCTCAGTAGGGTTTGGGATAGGTACTATCACAACACCCTTCTGTGACAACAAAACCCCACCGTTTTGGATGTCAATTTTACAAAAAAAATTATAGGGTTTTTTTGTTTTTTTTTATAATCAAACTAGGTCGAAAGAATTCCGCAATAGTCTCCTTGACGTCTGAAAATTCAGATAGGACTGAAACAGAGAAGGTGTTAAATTAAACGGATCAATTGATAAATCAATTAGAAGAAGAAGAAGAAAATGCGAGAGAACAATTTCTTGATGATGAAAAGATACATCACGAGTTTATGCGTCAATCTAACACCATCAATCCAAAAAAAAAAAAAAAAAAAATGAAGAGAGGGTATTGGTGGGTAGGGATGAAGGGTCTTGTTAAATTCATGTACAAACCTCAAATCTGCCTCTTCTCTTTGTTGCCTATGGAGCTTCTCTTCTAGAATGATTGAGAAGAAAATGGAGATGAAGAAGAACCATGGTTCTCCATGGTTGTTGCAGTTGTTTTTTTTCTTTTTCTTTTTTTCTTTCTTTTTTGGGAAATGATAGAGAGCTCTAAATATAGAGCTCTAATTTGAGCTCTAATGATGTGTCAAAGCAAAAAAAAAAAAATAAATAAAAAACAAAACAAGACACAAACATCACATCAAAGTGGGATCCACCTTCCAATTAGAGCTATTAGAGCTCCTATATTAAAGCTCTAAAGCATTTTTGTTCTTTTTTTGATTTTTTGCTGTCACAACAGGGTCTTGTAACAGCACTCACCCAAACCCCCCTCAGTATTATTATTTTAGTAGCTTAGGTTTTTTTATCTCACCTTTACATTGTATAAGTGATTTCAAAATTTTAAAATTTAATAACTTTTATTTTCATCTTTATTTTTTGTAAAATATTTCTGACAATGTCTTTCAAACAAATACATAAGTAATATGAAATTCTAAAGACAAAACAAATCAGTAAGGTATCGTTTGGGTAGTGAGTTGGTTTTTTAACTTTTTGACTTTTTTGGCTATTTTAGTTTGGGCTAAAAAGTTTGGTTTAGAAAGACCTTTTTGACTTTTTGACTTTTTTGACTTTTTTTGTGAGAGAAAAGTGTAATGATTTTGGGTTGGATGTGATGTTTTATTTGTTGTGACTAAAATAGCCTATTTTGTCTTTTGTGACTAAAATAGTCAAAAAAGCCCATAAACCAACTTGCCAAACAGAGGCTAAATTTTACTGACTCACTGATTTGGTCATCGAAATTTCACTGACTTAGGTCAGTTAAATTTTAGTGACTTGGTTATCAAAATTTCACTAACTTCATTGTCTTGGTCATTGAAATTTCACTGACCAACCAAAATTTCACTGACTTAAACTGACTTGGTAATCAAAATTTCACTAATCAACTAAAATTTCATTGATTTAGACTTGGTTATCAAAATTTCACTGACCTGTCTTAGGTCATTGAAATTTTGTCAACTTTTTTTTTTAGAATTTTGCATTCATCATGGAGCTTATTTTATAGATCTTCATGAAATGATTCAAAATATACAAATTTTATAAAATAAAATTTAAAAAACCCAAAGATTTAGACCAAAAGTTATAGAATTTTAAAATTTTCAAATGAGTTGAAAAAGTTATAGAATTTGTCACCATATGTTTTGGAAGATCTAAATTAATATTAAAATTTTTATTATTCTTATCCTTCTAAAAAAAAAATATTATTAGGAATCTTAAACGAAAAATTTCAACTTTAAAAGATGAAATGAACATAGTTTATTAATAGAAAAAACTTAAGGGCGCATAATATCATACAATGCTTTCGAAAGGTTGAGAGTCATTAACATATAATTCCTACATCCGGTGAAAATATTATATTTAATTCTATAATTGGATTTTGCGTTCATAGAAAAACTATTATTAATATGATAAAAATTCATTTTAAAATTTGTTTATATGATATTACTTTATAATAAATATTATCCATCTATATTATTATTAAAGGGAAAATTAAACTAACAGTCCCTATAGTTTGGGACTCATGTCACTTTGGTCCCTGCCTTTTTAATTGTGACACATTTGATCCTGCATTTTGAATCTTGTTTCAAATAAGGATAATTGAAGATATCATTACTTAATTTTAAGGACAAAATCGTCAATTTGATAAAATATAAACTTATTTGACAAAAATAAATGTCAAAAAAATATTTTTAAAATTTAAAAAATTATTTGTACACACCAAAGATAAAATTATGTAAAATTGATAATTTTTTGGACATTTATTTATTTATTTATTTTTACCAAATTAATTTTTATTATGTGTTTAGATGATGATCGTAATGGGTAGTTGTTAAGATTTTAATGTGCAATCAATATATTTAATATATAAAATGTTTTTAGTTTTGTATTTTTTAATTTATTGGATTGGTTTAATAACGATATCAAAGTTGTTGCCATATTTCACTTTTGGAAATATGGAAACTAATTTAATGAAAACAAAAACAATCACCCATTACTTGATCATCATCCAAACACATAATAAAAATAAATTTGATATTAAATAAATAAATAAATGTCTAAAAGATTTATTAATTTTACATAATTTTATATTTAGTTGGTAGAAATAATGTTTTTAAATTCAAAAATATTTTTTTGACATTTATTTTTGTCAAATTAGTTTATATTTAATCAAATTGACGATTTTGTCTTTGAAATTAAGCAATGATATTTTCAATTGTCCTTATTTGGAACAAAATTTAAAATTCATGATCAAATGTGTCACAATTGAAAAATCAGAGACTAAAATGATACAAGTTACAAACTATAGGGACCGTTAGTGTGATTCACCATTTTATAAAATACAAGCAACAATTCGTATTTTAAGCTAATCATAAGAGCTAATTCGTATTTTAATAGTTATAATTTATACTAAAAGAATTGAATCTGAAATAGTTAAATTTAATAATGACAATTATTTGAAATAGTTGGATAGTAGTTACATAGAACAGATTATTTTACAGAAAGAAAAAACGTTATGACATCCATACTAACTTATGAGTTGCTCCAAGGTCATCTCCTCTGGCTCAATCTCCTGGGCGAAATACAGTTGGTTAACAGTTTGGATCTCAAGTTATCTAATCAGCATTTTGTGTAGGTTCAATACTGCCCCGCTGTACGAGTCCTGACTTAAGCGGAGCTTGTCTTGGGAGGTCGGAGCAAGTTCCCAAGTTATAGTCTCCTCGCTCAAAACGGCTAATAGGATACCCTGGTAATCTCTGCAAGGGGCGCTGCCTTGGACCTGCGGGAGGGTAGGGAGGATTTTCCTGTAACAAAAAAAAAAAAAAAAACCTTATGAGTTAATTTTATATAATAATATAAATGACAGCGCTAAAGTTAAAATTTAATATGCTATAATGCTAAAATTTTAATTTTAATTTTAATTTTGACAATATTATTTCACTCATGTAAATACTATTCTAGCATATTCAAAACATTTCTATTTATTAGATGTTTCTTACTTCTTGGCTATTAGATCAAACTATTTTTGATTGAGTTAACACAAATAATAAAATTGCACATATATGTGAGACATTTAGTAAAAATATTAGTAAAATTTGTAAAATTCTTAACATTTTTCATTATATTATTTTAAATTCTTTGTCAATTTTGTGAATGGAATAGAGATTTATCATTTTATTAGTAATTGCAATAAAAAATGCACATCATCAATTCTTGATTTTAAATTTTAAAAAAACAAAAAAAATTGAAGAAAGTTTCAAAAATTTATGGTAACATTAATTTTATATTAGATAAATTACAAATATTCCTGCTAAGGTTTGTTTAAAATATAAATTTCTCCATGTGATTTTGAATATTACATCCCACCCTTTAAAGTTTTTAATGTTATAAAAAAAATACACATTTTATTAATAAATTATCAAGTCAATTAATAATATTTAAGGATATTAGAAATATATTTTAATTAATAATTTATGTAATTTTATTATTATTTAGGAGAGTAGTTATGAATTTTATTTTTTTCGTTAATTTTGTTAAATTAAAAATTATGATAATAAGATATTTGTAATATAATCTGTATTTTGAGTAAACTTATCCTTTTATATTTTAATAGTACATTTGAGATTAAATGGAAATCTTTATCCAAATGAAATGGATAGACGATTGAAAGAACCAGGATTCCCTCTTTGAGTTTTCTACTTGACTTCTTATTTGTTGAGTTATTGGACCCATTTTTAAGCCTAATTTTGATGATCCAAACCGTTCATATTTTAAGATTTGTTGAGTATATCATACCTGTAAAAAATCAAATTGATCGGATATCACAGGTAGGAAGTCAAGTAATATACAGTGAAAATTAAAAAAAAAAATTATTGGAACCAATAATTTCATTTTTTGGTGTACATAATGTTGGGTATTGGTAGACTAACTAATGTTAGCATGAGATGTGGGTTATTTTTTGGATTTTTAATTATTTTAGTTTGAGATTAAAAAGTCTCGTTTGTGATAGATTTTTAAATTTTTTTTTTTTTACTTTTGTGAGAGAAAAAATAAAATAATTATAGATTAGAAGTGATATTTTATCTTATTAAATTAAAAAAATTCACTTTATCTTTTTGGAACTAAAAAAATAAATAAATAAATAAAAAGCCTCGCATGCAAAAGGGTGTATGATGTTTGGTTGCTCTTGGTAATGCTTAAGCATGTTCGAGAAAGTCTTGTGGACTTTTTGTTGGCACTTGCATGGTTTTCTATCGGAAACAGGATCCCTTCCTTGAGTTTTCTACTTGGCTTCTTATTTGTTCGATTATTGTGCTTACGTTTAGGTCTAATTTCGATGATCTGAACTGTTCACATTTTAAGATTTATTGAGTATATCATACCTGTAAAAATCAAGTTGATCGGATATAAAAAAGCATGTGTCCGGAACATCGAACTAAAAACCATTTTTTAAAAAAATTTAATAAACAGTTTTCCGAACACATATTTTTTGAAATCCGATCAACAAAATTTTTTATAAGTATGATATACTCAATAAATTTTAAAATGTGAACGGTTTGGGTCATCGAAATTAAGCCTAAAAATAGGTCCAATAACCTAGCAAGTAGGAAGTCAAGTAAGAAACTCAAGGAAGGAATCCTGGTTCTCAATATAAGGTAAAAAAAAAAAAAATGTGAAATCCAAATACAACCTATCTCCTTCAAACATGTCGGGTATGTTTGGTTTGATTTTGGAGGAGAGAGTTTAGAAATTTTTTTAATTTGTTTGGTTGTGTATTTTGAAAGTAGTTTTGGAGTTTGAGAGTTTGGAATGATTTGATATTTTGTTATAATTGAGTAGATATGTGCGAGAGAAAAAGTGATTGAGAAGGAGAGAGGAAAGAGAAAAAGTAATTAATTGATAAGTAAAAAAAACAAAAAAAGTAATTTTGAAAAAATTACAAACCAAACAAATTTAAAATTTTTTTTTTTCTCAAAACCATTCTACAAATCCAAACCAAACATATCCGTCATCTCCTCCTAAGTCACATAAACAAGAAAAGGAGAGGTATATACTAGACAAACTAAAAACTGAAAATTCAGTAGTGAATTTAAAAAACAAAACATTGTAGAAACAAATGAAAAAACACTTTTGATTGGAAACCCATAGTTTAAATCTAAAATCAGTAAAGCTACATGTTCAAAAACATTTTCGCAAAAAAGTACACAGAATTGCATTTTGTCTGGCAAAGTGTGGGCCATTTCCAACCTTGTATTTTGTGCATTTTTTTAAAAAATATTTTGCTTTTGTATCGTTATTGATCTAAAAAGATGAGTGAATTTTGTTTGAGGCTACTAGGGATCGGAATTGCCATTGGAGCTGTAGGTGCTGGGCGGTGGACTCACAGTCATCGTGGTGGAGCCGCCACTGCTGTCACCGCTTTGTCTCGTGATCCTAACCAGTGCTTTTGCTTTTGAGGCCGCGGAGACTAATGTCTCCAACAAGCTCTCAAACATTTGAGCTTTGATCTGTCCTCTCTTTGGAGGAGGGCTTGTGTTTGGTTTTCTTGAGGGCTTGGAGGAAGGAGTTGCCATTGATGGACTTAGTAATATGTAAATTTGCAGAGAACGAGATTATGGGATGATGTTTCTAACAAGAAAACGAGAGGAAAGAGACACAGACAGTTTTGATCAGAAAAACAGGGAGGGGAGGGATAATTATAGATGAAATTCAGAATTGAAGGTGAGAGAGAAGTTTTTTCTGAGTTGGGTAAATCAAAAGAAGGAAAAAAAAACAAAACAGAGTGTGGTCTCTGTGTGAGAAAAAGAAAGGAAGATAGAGAAAAGAAGCAGAGTGTGTGAGCTCTGATTAGCAAATAATGGAATGATGAAGAAAAGAAGCCCACAGTTTCTCTCTCTCTCTCTCTCTCAAAAAAGAAAAGAGTTGCATAAGACAAGCAAGGCAAGGAGGTGGGGAAGAGAGAGCGAGAGATAGATAGATAGAGGTATTGGTGAGGAGGTCCAGGGGGAGGGAGAAAGGAAGAGGTTTATATAGAACTTCTGAGGGGTTTATATGGAAGGGGTTGGTGTCCTTTAATATTAGGGCTAATTATAATAATCGTTCTTATAGTTTGAAGTTTGTGTTATTTTAATTCTTAATTTTTTAATTATGATACATTTGATCTTAAATTTGAAATCTTATTCTAAATAAGGATAATTGAAAATGTCATTACTTAATTTTAAGGGTAAAGTCGTCAATTTAATAAAATATAAATTAATTTGATAAAAATAAATGTCAAAAAATTATTTTTAAATTTTTAAAAATTATTTCTCTCCACCAAAGATAAAATTATGTAAAATTGATAAATCTTTTACACATTTATTATTTTTTTACCAAATTAATTTTTATTATGTGTTTGGATAATGATCATGTAATGAGTGGTTGCTAGGCTTTTAATGTATAATCGATATGTTTAATATATTAAATATTTTTAGTTTTGAATTTTTTTGATTTAATGGATTGGTTTAATAATGATATCAAAGTTATCGCCATATTTGATTTTTGAAAAAATAAAAACTAATTTAATGAAAACAAAAACAACCACCCGTTACACGATCATCATCTAAACATATAACCAAAATTAATTTGGTAAAAAAATAAATAAATGTATAAAATATTTATCAATTTTACATAATTTTATCATTGGTAGGTAGAAATAATTTTAAAAAATTTTAAAATATTTTTTTACATTTATTTTTGTCAAATTAGTTTATATTTTATCAAATTGACGACGTTGCCTTTGAAATTGAGTAATGATATATTCAATTATCTTTATTTGGAACAAGATTCAAAATTCAGGGTCAAATGTGTTACAATTAAAAAATTATGGATCAAAGTGATACAAGTCCTAAACTATAAAGACTTTTAATGTAATTCGCCCATTATTAAAAGTGAACAACGCACTTTTCATAAATCTCATTCTTTCCTTTTGTCAAGTATCAATTTTTTCATTTAAAAAAAAATTAATAGTTACGAGAGTGACACAATATTTAAACCTATGACTATCGATATATTAAAGAACACTTAGATATATTTTTAATTTGAAATTAAAATGTATATTTTAAACTCACTTATCAATAGGTCACACTCCTAATATATATATATATATATTCATTTAAAGTACACTCACAAAAAATAATATTTAAATTCCATATGGTTGCGTTTTTTTTCTTTTTTATCACCATATGGTCGCGTTTATTCTTGTCCTTATCGTCCACCGGATCAATTTCGTAGTCTTACAAATATCATTTGATTACCCTCTCTGCCCAAAATATGAGTGCCTATTAAGAGATTTAACTTTTTTTTTTTTTTGATAGCATAATTATTGTATTTTAAATATTTAAAATTTCCAAAAGTCCCATTTGATTTAAAATAAATATCATTTGATTAAATACCCTCTCTGCCCAAAATATGAGTGCCTTTTAAGAG
The DNA here is from genome assembly GCF_055761805.1 of Camellia sinensis. NCBI lineage: Eukaryota > Viridiplantae > Streptophyta > Magnoliopsida > Ericales > Theaceae > Camellia > Camellia sinensis. Next base: position 110,061,058 of record NC_138973.1, read on the forward strand.
ATTTAACTTTTTTTTGATAGCATAATTATTATATTTTAAATATTTAAAATTTCCAAAAGTACCATTTGATTTAAAATTAAAATAGTATACTTTTTATAAAAAAATATCAATTGTCATAAATTCATATTATTTTATTTCATAATTTTAAAGAAAAATAACAAATATTTTGAGAGAATGAAAAATAGAATTAAAAAATAACTAAAAAACTCAACTCAGAATTTTACATTTAAATCATAATTTCACATTCAAATTATAATTTTAAAATTAAATCAAACAGAGCCTAATATTTTAAGACAAAATGAATAAAAATGAATAAATTTATTAATTTAGTAATATATATATATATATATATATTCTATTAATATTTTTTATAAAAAAAAAAATTTGTTGGGATGTGGGCAACCCAGCCCTTGGATCCATCACTAAATGCATCATTCAAAGAGTGGGGGAGAAGATAAGAACATGGGTGGAATCCACGACCTTTTAATGGCGGAAAAAGTTGGCCTTTGGCAGCATTCAAAGCTTGAATAATGATCTGGACTCCTACAGCGCACTCTACGGCGCCCTCGCACCTGTGACTGGCTAATTTTGTTTTTTTCCTTTTCCTATAATCACCAACCTCACGTGTGTGAGGTAGGAATGGCAACGGGACGGGACGGGGTCGGGAATCACATTCTCCATCCCCGATTTTTGATGGTCGAATTTTCTCCAATCCCGGCCCCGATCTCCAACGGGGATCCTATCACTGCCCCCACCCTCGCCCTCAACGGGGATCGGGTTTTCCCGACCCCGAGCATTCCCCGGCTAAAAAAAAAAAAAAAAATTTCAGATGCCTCACACACACAGATCTGAAACAAAAAATACTATGTTTTATCATCATCAACAAATACAGATTTAAACTTTAAAAAAAAAAATTAATCGCATATCAGATCACTCACACACACACAGATCAGATCACACACACACACATATATTGTCATCCCTACACACAGATCAGATCACACACACACACACACACACACACACACACACACACACAGAGACAGATCTAACACAGACAGATCTGAGCGACGCCGTCGGTGGGTTCGGTGGTGGTGACAGAGATCGAGATCGAGAGTGGCTGGCGGTGGTTGTGGGTTCGGTGGTGGTGGCAGAGAGACAGACGTTGTGCGGCGGTGGTGGTGATGTCGCCGTCGGTGAGAGAGAGAGGGAGTCGGGGCCAGCGGTGGTGCTGACGTCGTCGTCGGTGACCGCGAGAGTGAGAGTTGACAGCGAGCGAGATGAACGAGAGAGTAGGAGAGAGTTGAGATGAGAGTGAGGGAGAGAGTTGGTTTATTATTATTATTATTTTATATATATATATATATATAAATATATAAATATAAGGGGTATAAAAGTAATTTCACTTCGGGGAAATTCGGGGATGGGGCCAGGGCCGGGGGCCGGGCCGGGGATCAAACACTGATCACCGTCCCCGGCCCGTGACAGATCGGGGATTGATTTTCAAATATCGTCACCTCCCCGTCGAGAGTATTTTTCGGGAAAAAACCGCTTAAATCGGGGTCGGGATCGGGGATCCCCGTCGGGCCGGTTTCAAATTGCCATCCCTAGTGTGAGGTTGAGAGCGCCTCAATCACTTCCGTCAAAGCTTCAACACAAAACACACATCACAATAAAATAATAATAATAATAATAATAACACCACCAGACAAAAAACTCCATTTTGTGTGTGTCAACTTTTGTCGTCTGTCAAACACTCCAAAAAGTCTCACAAACTATTACCCCACCCCACTTCTCTAGATATGGCAATTGGAATCCGATTCGACAGGAATTCGATCTTCTGATTCTAAATTGAGTGGTGATTTTTCAAAAAATACTTTCGACGGGTCGAGGGTGGTTTTAAAAATTAAATTTTCAATGATATACGAGCCAGGGACGGGGATACATGTTTCAGCCCCGGCCCGGCCCCGATCCCGTCCCCGATCCCCGTCCCGTTTTTCCTGATATAAAATTACTGTTTTGCCCTTGTATATATATATATAACATATATAGGGTTTGGTTGAACCAAACCGCAGCCTCTTCTCCTCCCTTCTATCTTCTTCTCTCTCTCTTTTCTACTCTCACTCTCGCACCTCTCCGTGACGCCGATCGCCTCCTCCGTCGTCCTCCTCCGCCGATCGTCCTCATTCGTCGTCCTCCTCCGCCGATCGTCCTCCACCGACACAGATCTTGTTTTGAAACAGATTTTGTATAGAGGGTTTGTATGAAATACCATTAACCAAACCAAAGCTCAGCGTCATGCCCTAGGGTTTGGTTTTGTGTATGTATGTATACAAATTTTTTTTTAAAATTTTTTTTTGAACGAATATAGATCTGTTTTTGTGTATACAATTTTTTTTTTAATTTTTTTTTTGAACGAATATGAATCTCTGTAAGTGAATTTTTTTTTATTTTTTTTGAACGAATTTTTTGTGTGTAGAGGGTTTGTATGAAATACCATAATAAAACAAATCTGTTATTTTTTTTTATCTGTTATTGATTTTTTGATCTGGTGGTGGTGATGTTGTTTTTTGATCTGTTGATGAGGATCGGGGAATTTCGGGGTCGGGGAAACCCGTTCCCCGTTAGGGACGGGGATGAGGACTGCGATTGGTGCCCCGTCGGGGATCGGGGCCGAGAACGGGGAAGTTTTGGCCATTGGGGATCGGGGACGGGGAGGGTGATCCCCGGCCCCACCCCGTTGCCATTCCTATACTTCTCGCCTCTCTCTCTCTCTCTCTCCCTCTTGTTTGTTTGGTTTATGGCCACTATCATCACTACTATGGGGCCATTAATTATTAATTTTTTTTATTAAATTAGTATGAAAAATGCTCGTCATTTGTCAAAAAATGGTTTGTGGCCACCATCATCACTACTTTTGTCATTAGTATGAAAAATACTATCCATTTTAAATAATTTATTAAATTTTTTATTAAATTTCTCACAGAAGTGTAAATTTACATAAATTTATATGTGTGTAGATATTACACCTATATAACAGATTTGATAAAAAAATTAATTAATTATTTGAAATCTCTAACATCACTCAATTAGTGTTAAGGGATCCTGATGTGATTAGAAGATTGTTTTGATAACTAATTATTTTGAGAGAAAGTTATTGATAAATTCAATCAAGGAGTGTAAGGGATTAAAGTCAATATATATATTTTATGTTAGTAGAGATTCACACTTTTTTGAAATAGTTTGGTGATAAATTTTGAAATGTATTTTATTTTTTAATTTTATCCTTTGATATTTTTATTTGTTTGCCTTTTCGTTAACTATTTGTCAAATTTATATCTATCTGTTCAAATTTTTTCTTATATCTGTTCGAATATTTTATCTACCTGTTTAAATTTTTTGACTTTATGTCAATTTTTTTTCTCTATTTGTTCAATTTTTTCCCTAAATTCTATCTATTTATTTGTTGATTTTTTATCTGCTCAAATCTTTGTTATAATTCTTGTTCTAATTTTTTCTATCTGTTAAAATTCTAAAACATTATCTGTTAAAATAATTGTCCTATTTTCCCTATCTATTTGAAATTCTATCTGTTTCAAATTTGAACAAATCTGTTCTATTTGTCAAATTGTTTTAATTTGTTTCATCATAATTATCATCATGAACATCAACAATAATAACAACACAACACACACAATCATCTCTTCTTCTACAGTCACAAAAAAAAAAAAAAAACATGAACAGATTCGTCGATCTGGATTTGAGCAGTGGCGGAGAGACTTCAGATCTGAGATATTCCACAAATCCAACAAATTCAAAGCCCCTTAAGTAACATTGAAAGAGACAATCAATGCATACCCTGCCATAGCAATGAGAGTGTGATACTACGAATAATATGACAATTGTTTTTATCTTTGAAGCTCCATAAAACTATGGCACAAAGATTTAGAGAGATTCGATCCCCCCTCATAATTAATAATAAAAAATCTAGGATTTGTAATCGGATTTGATAAATGCTAATACAAACCAGATCTGAGACTATATCAGTATTATTCAAACATGGTGGCTGGTATTGGTTAGTCGTTAACGGCGGCTGTGGAAAGGCCTATGGTGGTGGATAATGACGGCTGTGAAGAGCTTCCACAACTCTCATGACTCATCTCTTCTGTCTTTCTCTCTAGATCTAAATTTCTCCAAAAATGGAGATCTTTGAGAAAAATGGCAGTGTGACACAAGTGTAGATCTTGAGAGAAACTGGTTCGCTCTGGTGTGGGAGTCCAGTAGTGCTAATCTTAGTGCTGAAAAGTGTGACGGCACCCCTACTTCAGCAATGGAGAATGGCGACAATGTAGAGAAAGCAACAAGATCCCTTTGGCTGATCAAACAAATAATCTATTCTCGACAATGGGTATTTATTCTTGACAGTTACCTAGTTTAACTTACAGTAATCAATGCACAACTGCAATGTGCCATCTTATTTTTTTCTGCAAAAAGAGCTAGTACTCTCCAAGGCAAGGTACTTGGGCAAATGAAGCCCTTATCTAATAAATCTTGGAGCTGTATTTTTAACTCACACAACTCAGTTGGCACAAATCTATATAGTGCTATGAAAATCGAAGCCGTGCCTGGCGCCAAGTCAATAGAGAACTTAATCTCTCTATTGGGTGGCAACTCATCAAAATCCTCCAGAAAGACATCCAGATACTCTTGAACCACTCTCGATAAGTCACCCCGAACCATACTGTCTTCATCAGCTACCGTGATGGCAAAAGGAAAATCAACCCTTCTCGACCCTTAAGGTCATACAATAAAGGAATAAAACCATCACCCCAGTCACACAAGAAGTAGAAACACTCTCCGGATGGTGCACATACTGATACCCTTCTACGAAGACAATCTATCAAAGCTCGAAAATGGGTCAATCAACCCATACTCAAAATTACATCAAATGCATTCATGCCAAGAATAATATAATTAAAAGAGAGTCGGTGATCTGCGACATCAATCTCAAAGGAGCGGCATACTCGGCCCAATGCCACCTTACCCCTAATTGGTGTCTCAACTAACAGATGAGACTCCAACAGATCAAACTCTAAACCCAAGGTAGATGCAAAAGATGATGCTATGAAAGAATGAGATACACCCGTATCAATCAACACATTGGCTAGAGAATTGAACAACAAGAAGTTACCTCTCACAACGGGAGATACCGACAACTAACAACATATATACACCTTGAAGATCTCTGATCTACTTGCTCATTCCTCGAAGCATAAGCCTGATGCATAAATTGAGCCGAAATGGCTCCCTGATTGGCCCTTGAGGCTTGAGCTGACTGCGCTGGCTAATGGCTCTGAGTTTGCCTTGAACCAGGTGCACCAAATATGCCATCAAACTGAGGGCAAAACCTTCTCAAGTACCTAACCTGTCCACACTGATAACAAGTAGAAGGTTGTCCTCTCCTTTGGCTTGGGTCATGAGAATGAGCCGAAGATTGTGCCAATTGTTGCCTACTTTCTCTCTGTAGGCATACCAGAGACTTGTAGCCCAACCAACCACACTTGAAGCATGTGAATCCACCATAATTGCCTCTCCCCTAACCAAAACTTGGCATAAAAAAAGTGGAACTCAAATGTGAAGCTTGGGACTACTACAGAGTATAACTTCTCTACCTCTTATTGTCCCTCGCATCCCCTTATGACTTCTGCCCTCTCTACTTGGAGCCTCTCATACGCTCCTCTTCTATCTGAATTACTACTTCCAAATGTGTTATCGACTCTACCAAACAGCCATAATTTCAGATCATAGAACCGACACCCTTGAAAAGGAGCCCGATCCTCAACCTCTTTTCAAACTCATTATAACGGCGTTCTTCTGTTGCCATGAGTTCCAGTACAAACCTCAAAAGGCCAGTAAAGGCCATTTCAAACTCAACCACTGATGTGCTTAACTACTTGAGCTTCCGAAACTTCTCCCTCACTATGGGTGGTAGAAACTTATCCTAGAAGGCATTGACAAAAGCCTCCAAAGTTACTCCGATATGGCCCTTCACAAACTTCCACCATTGACTTGTGTTGCCCGTAAGCTGAAAGGCCGCCAAAGTTACTCTTAAACCATCGTTATTGATGCCAAGCATCTCAAACATCTCCACCATCTACTCAAGCCACTTATTGGCCTTCAGTGGCTCCTTCAGATCACCCACAAACTCATTTGAATTCAACCAGAAGAATTTCCTCTTTAGAAAAGACGACCTTGTCTTAACAACATGGGTCTGGACTTGATTGTCAGCCCTGAGGATGTCCATAGATTTCTATAAAGCTCTAGCCATTTCCCAAGCCAAAACTCTCATGGCTTGTTGGCCCGCAGGCTTGGCCATATTCACCTGGCTAACTCTCTCTTCTTGTACTAGAATTTTATCCTAAATTGCACTTTCTGACTTTTAGGCTTACCATACCTACCACCACCATGTTGACGTCCTGACATTCTAATAGAGGTATCACAAAAATTTAGCACATTCACAAATGTACCATAATTAATTCACACATGTCCTCATATAGTGGACAACACAATAATTCATTCCACGTAAGTACTGAATCACGTATTCACAAATGAATTTCCTTTCTAGATAACAACCATTTCGTAATTGCCAAAGTTCCTCGTAGAATTAGCAATGATCAAGTGCTCTTTTAACGGGACTTCTAGGAATTTATAAACACAATCAATATCTTAGAAACTACATTCCATACTCATTTAATCACATAAGTATGTTATCACATAGCATACTAAGTATACATCTATTACTATCTAGCCAGACAAACCTATTGTGATAATAACCACGTCACATGAACCCAAAGTATTCAAACCCGGTATGCTCTGATACCAGGTTGTAATGCCTTGAAATAATAACAATAGATAGCCTTATAACTCTCAATAGATATACGAAAGCTCATATAATTCAATCATTCATTAAAGACAATATTACCAGAACATTCTCTCTTTCATTAATTCCTTCAAAGTAGTACAAAGATGACATCATATGCATTAATACGTTCATTAACTTTAAGCTATGAATCTATAGCATGTGGTAGATATATATAGGATAAAAGGGGAAAAAAAAAGTTCATACTCTAATGGCTACATATTTCCAAGACAATATGTAGACACCCCATTTTTGACCGTCCTTAAGACTTGGACGTCATCGTTTGAACACTCGATGATTACCCTTGTTTGTGTTCGTCTTGAGTTCTCAGAGGTTTCGACTATGCGCCTTACCTCAAGACCTCTCGACTTGTTTGTTTTGTGTTTGGTTTTGCATCAAACACTTGTGGTTTTGCTTCTGAGGGTGGGAAGTAGCTTGTAGGCCATCCCCACACCTCACCGGCCATGGCTTGAGGCCACCGGCCTTGTTTCTTTGCCACCGGCCATTGGTGATGGCCGGTCGGCTCTATTGATGGTCGGTCGGCATTGTGTTTGGTCGGCCGGCCACTATTTCTGATCAATCGGCCACTTTTCCTGGCCGAGACCTTTTCTTGAGGGAGCTTGACCCTTTTGAACCTTTTTTTAGCTTCTTGAGGAAGCTTGAACCTTTTTAGCTTCTCCAAGAAGCTTGACCCTTTTTTAGCTTCTCCAAGAAGCTTGACCTTTTTTTAGCTTTTCCCTTTTGCTCCAAGCTTCTAAGAGAAGCTTGGCCCTTTTTCTCCAAGCTTCTAAGAGAAGCTTTGCCCCCTTGGTTTCTCTATAAAATGAGGGCCTCTCCTTCCCTTTAGAGGGCTAGAAAAATCAGATATATATGATATATATATCACTCCCTCTCTATATCTCCCTCTCTCTCTACATTTGTGTGGGTTAGAGAGTCCAAAAGGGTCTTGTTCTTGGCCTATTGCACACCACTTCATAGCCACACACTTCCATCATCACTTGGAGGTTCTTGGAGCTTGTTTTCAGAGGTTGAGGGTTACATTTTTGGGTCTAAAGGCTGCTGGTTCGTGCTGGTCTTCAAAGGTAACCTCTTTTCCCTCTTTATTCCCCGTTTTTGCAGAACCTTTTAGCCTGTCTTGCTTGTGGATTTGGGCTTTGTGTATAACATAAAAAAGTTCTATTTTTTTGTGTTTAAGATACTTCATTCAGGTCACTTTTGTGTTTGGGGTCGTTTACCCCCTCTTAGGCCTTGTTTGGCCCCATTTTGTGCTATTTTTGGTGAGCTTCGGGACCACCTTGTGTGGGCCTCCTCACCACTGAAATCTTGAGGGATTTCAGTGGTGAGGATGGTGGTTTAAGGTCCTAAGAAGGAGAGGGCCATCCCCTCTCCTTGTTGTCTTCAAAAAGTGCCATTTTAGCCTCATGTGTGAGCACCATTTTTAAGTTCATGTTGGCCATGTCTTAAGTGTTATTTGTGCTTATTTTGCCATGATACAGCGTTGTTTTTAGTTGGTTTAGACACACCATGCTTTCTTTGCATACTTGTCTTGTAATGCCATGAAATTGCCTTAACATGTATCTAGCATTTAGACCACTATGCTTACTTGTTTTGGCTTAGCTTTGTGAAGCTTTTATGCATGTTTTAGTGTGCTTAAGGTCCGTTTTTGGTCATTTGGGTCATCCATGCTTTGCTTTGTATAGCTACCATGCAATCTCCCTTGTAGGCCTTGAGTGTTGACCCCCCTAGCATGCTTTACTTGCTTTGTTTCAGTGGTTTGGAACCACTTATCATGCCATTTTAGTCCTTATAGCATGCTTGTATGCTTGCATTTGATGCTCCTTTAATTCTTTAAGAGGTTGGTATCTTATGCTCCATGTTTGGCCCCTTTTGTATGCTTCCATGTATAGGCCATTTAGATGCCATCTAGGTGTGTCTTTGACCTTAATTTGGCATGATTTGGGACTGTTTTGATTCACTTTGATCATTTGCTTCATGTGTCACATGATCATAGTTTAAGTCCTTGGGCTTGGATGCATGCTTTGCTTGCATTGGTAGGTTGATTTGGCATCATCTTCTACATGTTTTTCAAAGCTTATCATGTATGCTATGTGTCAATGTTTGCCCCTTTTAAGTGTGCTTGAAAGTTGCTTCTATATGCTTAGGTATTCAACCATGTTTGCATGCATGTTTGTATGCTTAGGTACTTGGCTCATGACATTTTGTTGCATGTTTAAATGGTGTTGCATTTGGCATGCATTTCTTGCTAAGTCTCCTAACATGTTACATGCCTTGCATGTGTGCATGGTTAAGATTACACTTTGCATGTTTGCTAACTTGCATACTTGTCCTCATGTTCATGTTGCATACTTAGCCTCCATGCCTAGGTTGCATTGCATAGAGCATGCATGCTTTGCCTCTTGAATTGAGTATGATAGAGGTTGGGCTTTATGTGTTTAATTGATTTGCATGTCATTTGAAATCAAAATGCACAACTTGGTTTCTTGGGCCATCACGCATTGAAATGCGCGATTGGTGGTCCGAGGGTCAAACACCATCCTCCTTTGAGTCATAAACATGATAAGGAGTGTGGTTGGTGCAAACATTGCTTGAAATGCATTGCCATGCCATGTTTTGCCCTCTGCTGCTGTCAAGACAGATTCTGCAGGAAGATTTGGCCGACCGGCCATGTGCAGTGTCGACCGGCCATCCATCCGTGGCCGATATCTAAATCAGAGGCCGGTGGTCATTCTCCATGGCCGGTGGCAAATCCCCTTAGCCGGTGATGTTCCGAAGCATTCAGAGAAGCAACCCTGGGATTTTTGCAGTCTTCAGAGGAGGATAACAGTCAAAGTGGAGGCAACTTGTGCATGGCTATGACTTTCCGAGCGGACCTGAGCACGCGGGCATTGGATCCTCTTCCCGAGGCCTTTACTGCTTTCCATAGTTTAGTTAATTTGTTAATTAATTAAGTGGTCTGTAATAATTAATTTGTATATTCTTTTGGTCCCTCCAAGCGAGGGAGAATTTGTAATAAGTGTGGGTGCGTGTGTGCATGTCTTCCAACCCCACGTCTTTCTTCCCTTTTATTTACCCGCTTATGATGGTAGACTAGGGCATATTTAAATTAGCATACCTTATGCTTAGCATGCGTGCATTCATACATTTGTCTTGCATGCACCGGGTTCGGCGCATCATTCTAGCTGCATTTGTATGTCAATTCCAAATTGAATACGTGTTAGTTGTAGCATTTCACATGTCATTGTAGATTAGCCGAGCCTATCTTAGTTGCATTTTGTATGTGTTGCATTAGCCATCTTAACATGAATTAGGATCATGCATATGATTACTAACTAGTTTTTGTTTTGGCTCAGAGTACTCGGTAAGCATTTATGCTTTAGCATACCGCATGCGTGTGAGTGTTGCCATAACAGCATGATTACCATGAGGCTAGCTGCTTATGTGATATAACTGCTTGAATGCCTGTGGATGGAGGTTGAATTACCTAAATTGGAAAAATGCATTAAAACTGTGAGTTTTAAGCCCACTAGATAGTGGCAAAACCATCTTTTCTAAAAAGCCCACTCGAGGGTGGCAAAACCTGCATTGTAGCCTACTTACGAGTAGCAAACCATTTTCAAAACAAGCATAAAATGTTTTATTCCAATTTAGGCGATTCGGTCTATACTTGTTTGCTGCGCGCATAACATAGTAATTCTAGGCTAATAAATGGAATAAGAACACATAACGTTTTCAAAACTGGATATCATGGTTAGTAGAGGCCGATCTTCGGATCAGGCGAGAGGGGGTGCTCATAGCTGACCTTCCCCAATCGTACCCAAGTTCTCGAGCCGAGGCAACTTTGGTGCTGACTGACACGTGGCCTTTGGCACCGAGTCAGGGTTTCCTAAATTCCCCCTTAAAAACATATTTAGGTGGCGACTCTGTATCTGGCAAAGCAGTCCATGTTTGGCACTTCTTTTCTAAAAATCTGTTTTCTCAAAACAATTTGCCGGATTTGGACTCTTTGGTTCAGATTAAGAACCGTGACACAAATTGAGTCCGAACTGTAGCACGGAGGCCCACGGGCGCATCTATAGTTTCTGGCGACTCCGCTGGGGATTTAGAGAGCTTTACTCGAACTCGTGATATCCTGTTTTGATTTCACTTATGTGTCTCTTTGCATTGCATGTGCATTGGTGCGCCTAGGACATCGTGTTTGCCATCTGCCATTCCTGAACGGTTTGCCGGAGGCTTGACTTTGTCAAAGCATGCCATAAGGCTGACCGGTTATGGGCTCTGACAGTATGGGAACACAAACCCCGATTTTACCGGGCCACCCTTTTCGACCATTCGACCTAGTGCATATTCGGAAACCATAGTGACCATTCCAAGCTAGGACAGGTTGCTTACCCGATTATAGGTTATTTGGAATCGCTGCGTGCGTAGTGAAACCCTAGCTCCTGACAAAATAGGACAGGGAAACCTTACCCCAACATAGGGGTGTTTTGGCTCTCATTTGCTTGCTATGTGATTTTTGGAGTTGGCCTCTACATAAATGCATATATCAGTTTGCAAGTCTGGGTATCAGGCCTGCGGGCATCAGTGTTTTGAGAATCAGTTATATCTGCGGGTATCAGATTCAGATTTGGGGCAGTGATTTTGGGGAACAGTGATCAGTAGTAGAATACAGTTATTCAGTTATGCCTATGCCTGTTCTGATGAAATTGGGCTGAGATGCTGCCTGTTTTCTCTTTTGCTAGGTAGTCTTGGAACCATAGCTTCAGAAGGCTCCAATATCCCCCGAGGTTCATTGGACTTGTACTGATAGACTTTGTCAGGTCATAGACTCAGTTCAAGGGTAATCAGGGCCAGAGAAGGCTAGTCAGGCACAGACCACCAGTACAACAGCTACCAGATCAGTGATCTTTGAGCAGTCGGGCTGAGATTTCCGAGCCTATTGCCGACACAGATATACCGGTTGCTCAGTTAGATTAGAACAGTATGTTGAGTCTGGAAGAGATGGTGCGCCAACTCCAGGATAGTATGAAAGCCATGCAGCAAGACACTGTCCGTCAAGCAGAATTCGCCAAGCAACAGGCTGTGGTCATAACCCAACAGGCAGAGACAATTGCCAGATTGGAGCAGCAAACTGGAGTATCTACTTCGCACCAGGCTCCTCCCCCACCAAGAGTTCCCATACTCGGGGAGGCAACCCATGTCCAGGATGATACGGACATTCCAGTCGGGCCAGCTCCGCCCCCGGTTCTACCCCAGCTATCCAAGACACCCATCAACCTACCGGACTCCCCTTTTGAGTTAGAGACGGATCCAATGGCGCTAAAGATGAGTAAGCTTGAAAGGTTGTTCAAGAAGGCTCAAGGCATGAAATCCATTCTTGACATTGAAGATGGGTATACAGACTCAACTGTGACGCTGCCGGACAGATTTAAAATGCCGTACATCGACCGATTTGATGGGTCCGGGGATCCCATGGTGCACTTGCGGCTGTTTTCAGACATTCTAAGGCCGATGGGCCTCACCAGATTACAGAAGCTATCATTGTTTGGCCGGACCCTGTCTGGGATAGCTGCAATCTGGTATGCGAAATTGGAGAACTCTGTGAAACAGAATTGGGAAGAGATGGCTGAGGCCTTCAGTGATCAATACTCCTACAACACACAGATTGAGGTCACAACTCGTGATCTTGAAGTCACCCGCCAAGAGCCAAATGAGGGTTTTTCAGAGTTTGTGGCGAGGTGGAGAGCAAAGGCCTCGATGATGGCCACAAGGCCTTCCGACAAAGACCAGATAAGGATGGTTGTGCGCAACCTCCAACCCAAACTAATGCAGAAAATGATCATGCTCCCTTTCCCTACCTTTTTAGATCTGCATGAGATGGGGGTACAGATCGAGGATGCTATGAAGCAGGGCCTTATTGATCAGGAGAAGGAGCAGCCCAGGAGGGCGTTTACCCGCAGTTCGAATGCGACCACCAGCGGTGACGCGGCTGCAAGATCTTCTGAAGTGGGCATGGTCGCCACCACCACACCAAGAACAGCCACCCCTTTTGTTGGTGCATCCAATCCAAACCACCGAACTTCGGACTATCTACCCCGAGGCAAGAGGGTTTTCACCCCACTCTTTATGCCTTTGTCTAAAGCCCTGGGGGTCCTACTCAGGAAAGGACATCTGAAACCGTTAGAACAACGGCCTTTACCCGATCCTCTCCCTCCGAAGCATGACCTGACTAAGTACTGTGCTTTTCATCAACAGACCGGTCATGACACCGACAGTTGCGTCCGTCTCCGCCACGAGATACAAAATTTGATTGACAACAAGGTCATCCCCGCACCAGGTCCTGCAAAGTCTATCGACACTTGATCAGTGAACTTGTGGGGGATAATGTGATGTGATCGAGGGATGAACCACCTGCGGGCGGCGTTCAGTTTATTCCAAGATGTGACGTTTGGCACGCATTGCTTTGAGCATTTGCGAATGTTAGTTTTGTACTTTCTGACTTGGGTATTGGGTCACTCTTGTCGTTTTGTTTTGAGTAAGTCTTTTCATACTGAGTCAGTCGGGTCTGTCTTGTTGTATCAAGTCAGTTCTGTTTTGTTAAAGTCGGGTGATTTCGGGGGTGTTACCTCGGACATCACTTGCTTGTTTTGTGTTTGTCTTTTTGTTTTCTTTTGAGTCTGTTTCTACCTTGGAGCCAGTAATGCCAACAGATTTGAATGAACAGCAGTGGATTTTCACACTCTTGTGTTTGCTTCTGCCGTGTGCCAGTTGTGCCAGAAATTCTAAATGAGATGGCAATATTTGACTAGAAGCTGTGTCTTTTCTGTGCCTTGAATTCATCGCATCGACCTAAGTTTTTCAAAACTTTTTTCGAAACATTGTGATAAAAACGAAGAGGAAGGAATTTCTTGGGTTTTGCAAAATTTGATCAATTGAGAGAAAGAGAGGTATGCTAAGCCCTTAATGATCGAGATCATGCTTGTTAATGTGAGTACTGAGAAGTATCCTGACTTGATCCAGATTGGTCCCACACTGTCTTTAGCGCGAGCGATTTGTCACTTTCTTAAAAACTTTCAAAAAAAAAATGTTTTGCGCAGTCTTGCGAAGACCTGTGTGGAATCGCTCTTGAGATTGTGCAGCTTAAGATCGCTCTCAGCCTCGAGATTCGACCCCTCACTTTCAAACCTTGAACCTGAGTTTAGAACGTTCAACGGTCAACCACAATGTGAGGCCTGTGTGGCCATTTTGAAGCAGCCCTCGAACAAGAGGCACCAAAGTCAGATCAAGAAGATCAGATCAAAGGAAGCTTGTAAAGCTAGATCAGAAGCCCCCCCTCAAACTAGGGGCAAAAATGTCAAATATGCTCGAAGAGCTGAAGATGGATCATTCAGTAAATCAATACAACAGCCACTCTCCTGGATACGGATGGCTTCAAAACCCTAAAACCATTTGGCATGGACTTGTTACACTTTTACCCTTTGAGAGGCTCGCTGGGCCGAAAACCCGGAAGGGCGACCCAGGCAAAAGTTAGAGCAAGAGAAAAGAACAAAAAAAAAAAGGAAAAGAAAATAACAACAAGAATAAAAGAAAAAAAAAAGAGAAAAGAAAAAAAAATGAAAAAAAGAAAAAAAGAAAAAAGAATGAAAAAGAATGAAAAGATACAAAAATTAAAAAAAAGAAAGAAAAACAAAGCTCGCAAGGTTGAAAACCCGCAACAGGTGCCTTGGCAAAAGTTAGAGCCTAAAAAGGAGAGGTTAATACCCGAGTGTACCTTAACCCCGAACTACGTAAGGCTTGATTCCCATCCTTGGGATACGTAGGCAACTTCATTATGAAGTCCAGCCCTAAAACACTTCAAATTCGATCATGTCCATATAATGGTTCTGAAAATCTTTGCCTTTTCTGTATCCGGGAGTTCGGTTGCAATCATCGCTCTGAGGATTGATTACAATACACTACGGTGCCATTCAGACAAGGGGCAACTTTCCATTGCCATTCAATGCACCGCGGTGTCATTCAAACAAGGGGCAACTTTCCGTTGCCATTCAATACGTTGCGGTGCCGTTCAAACAAGGGGCAACTTTCCGTTGCCATGCAGCTCTCTTCGAGCAAGGGGGCAATTTTCGTCCAGATCCGAGGTTGTACGTCTCAAGAGTAAGTTCCGCGCTTCTTAAGCATCGGCCGTTTGTAAAAATGGTTTTTGAGAATTTTTACTGAGGTTGACTAATTTTCTAGAAAATTGTTCTATCTTTTCCAACAATTGGACCATTTCTTGGACCCAAAAAAGGAAAATTTTCAGTACTCATAGCCTGACTGGCATGATTTCAAATCAAAACTCGAACAAGTGTGTTAATCTAACTCTCATGTTGGTCAAAATTGTTTTAGTAGAAAACCAAAACAAAAAATGATCAAAATAATGAACTAGGGGCACAGTTGAGTCAGGCTTCCTGTCTTTTCCCTGTTGTCAATGCATTTGCCAGAAAGGGCACAACTGAAGTCAACAACAAAGGGCTGAAAGCTCTCTCATCCTCCAAGCAACGAGGTGTCAAGACAAGTGCGAAGCACGAATTGGAATGGGGCGAGATATCCCACTCCCTCATCTGGACAGATCTAATCATGTCTGAACTTCCCAGCAGAGCATCATCAACTGATGTCAGCTACAGATTTGCTACATACCCAGTTGTAGCGCAACCCCTCTGTGGGAGGAATTCACTGTTGTGAACAAGAATCAAAAGCTGGTAGAATACCAGGGGCAAGGGCCCACGACTTCCTGTTTATCCATCAACCACCCAGGGGAGGGATTGAAAAAAACGAGAGATTGAAGAATAGAGAGATGTGCGATGAGAGAAAAAGTGAGAAAAAGGTTTTTTTTCAGAAAAATAGAGCTTGAGGGCCGAGTGATGTGAGGATCACAAATGAGAAAGGGTGGGAAACAATACCCGGTGAAATAGGCTCCCTGTGCACGTCTGTGTGTCGTGTCTTTTGTTTTGTTTGTCTCGATTCTTGCTTTGAGTTGTTCCGAGCGTGTCTCGATGCGTTTAGGTTGTTTACCTTTTTTTTTCCGTTGTTGAGTCGTAGTGCGCTGTGTTCAGTCGTAGACTCAATACCCGGTTAAGAACTCATTTCTTAACTTCAAAAATAAAATCGCTTTGTGCTTAGAGTGCTGTGCCATTTTTCACGTTTGTGCAAAACAAGATTTGTTCTTTCTTAAAACCGCAGGGTTCAACCCAGGTCATGCAAGAACAGTAAAACAAGGACCTATTTGAAGCTATATGGGTTCCAGACTACAAAGCAAAAGAAAAGAGGGAAAACCGAAGCATCTGAGTGTGTTTCATCTTCAGCAAATTCCGTGATTGTACTCCGGATGTACCTCTTCAGGCCTTGTCAATGCTCCGAAGAATGAGTGTGCCTCTACTCCAATCTTAAGCCTACTTCAAGTCAGAATGGCGATTAAAGCAGCAATAGATGTTATCTCTCGCCAATATAAACAGGGTGTACCCTTTTCAAGCGGAGTGTGTTACAAACCCCTCCGAGAGGTAAATCGGAGGTCGCGTTTGGATTTGGTCTCGTTAAGGCTTGTATTTCCTTATTCGGCATTTTGTTTCAAAAATGCTTTTGAAGTTGCACATTCATCGCATCGTTACGCACACCATTCGTTGCATTGTTATGCACATCTATCTAGCATTGTTATGCTCGTTACTTGCATTTTTATGCAAATCTATCTTGCATTGTCGTGCACCTCTTTACTTGTGTTGTCACGTACGTTCTACTTGCACTGTTATGCACGTTTCAATCATATTGTTATGCACACTTCACTTGCATTGTTATGCATGGTTCCAGTTGCATTGTTATGCACCTTTTCACTTGCAATTGTCGTTCTTTCTCCTCGCGCGTGCGACGGGTTAGACCTCCTTTGGTTTAGAGCATTTGGAATACGTTCCAATACTTATACCATTCCAAAACACCGGGATACGTCCCTGTGTTTCTCCCTTCACTCTGAAACACTGGGATACGTCCCTATGTTTCTCCTCCATTCTGAAACACCGGGATACGTCCCAGTGTTTCTCCTTTCATTACGAAACTCTGGGATACGTCCCTATGTTTCTTCTTCTTTTTCGAAACACCGGGATACATCCCTATGTTTCTCATCCCTTTCCGAAACACCGGGATACGTCCCTACGTTTCTGTCTCCCTTCCGAAACACCGGGATACGTCCCTATGTTTCTCTCTTCTTTCCGAAACACCGGGATAGGTCCCTACGTTTCTCTCTTCCTTCCGAAACATCGGGATACGTCTCTACGTTTTTCTCTTCTTTCCGAAACACCGGGATACGTCCCTACGTTTCTCTCTCCCTTCCGAAACACCGGGATATGTCCCTATGTTTCTCTCTTCTTTTCGAAACACCGGGATACGTCCCTACGTTTCTCTCTTCCTTCCGAAACACCGGGATACGTCCTTACATTTCTTTCTTCTTTCCGAAATACCGGGATACGTCCCCATGTTTCTCATTCCTTCCGAAACTCCGGGATACGTCCCTATGTTTCTTTCTCTTTGTCCAAAACACCGGGATACGTCCCTATGTTTCTCTCTCCTTCCGAAACTTTGGGATACGTCTCTATGTTTCTTTCTCCTTTCCGAAACACCGGGATACGTCCCTATGTTTCTCTCTCCTTCCGAAACACCGGGATACGTCCCTATGTTTCTTCTCTTTTTTCGAAACTCCGGGATACGTCCCTATATTTCTTCTTCTTTTTCGAAACACTGGGATACGTCCCTATGTTTCTCATTCCTTTCTGAAACACCGGGATACGTCCCTATGTTTCTCCTTCATTCCGAAACATCAGGATACGTCCCTACGTTTCTCCTTCCTTTCGAAACACCGGGATACGTCCCTACGTTTCTCCCTTCTTTTCGAAACACTGGGATACGTCCCTACGTTTCTCATTCCTTGCGGAACACAGGGATACATCCCCACGTTTCTCTCTCTTTTTGAAACTCCGGGATACGTCCCTATGTTTCTCATTGCTTGCGGAACACCGGGATACGTCCCTATGTTTCTCTCTCCTTCCGAAACTTCAGGATACGTCCCTATGTTTCTTTCTCCTTTTTGAAACACCGGGATATGTCCCTACGTTTCTCTCTTCTTTTTGAAATACTGGGATACGTCCCTATGTTTCTTCTCCCTTCTTTCCGAAACACCAGGATACGTCCCTATGTTTCTTCTCTTTTTCCGAAACACCGGGATACGTCCCTATGTTTCTCCTTCTTTTTCCGAAACACCAGGATACGTCCCTATGTTTCTCATTCGTTTCGAAACACCGGGATATGTTTCTATGTTTCTCCCTCTTTGGTTAAGAGCATTTGGAATACGTTCCAATGCTTATACATTTTCGAAACACCGGGATACGTCCCTATGTTTCTTGCATGATCATAAGTTATGCTCGACTTTGTACATTGTCTTGCATTTTGCCCCTGCCCTCGGGCGCATATCTTTGTCTGCTGTTTGTATGCTTTGTCTAAGTTTTCGGCCTTGTCAAAAATGGGTCATCTCTGGGCTTTGACATTCACTCCCGTCATTTTTATGACTTTCGAGTTCTGTCAAAGAGGGGCAACTGTAGACACCCCATTTTTGACCGTCCTTAAGACTTGGACGTCATTGTTTGAACACTCGATGATTACCCTTGTTTGTGTTCGTCTTGAGTTCTCGGAGGTTTCGACTATGCACCTTACCTCAAGACCTCTCGACTTGTTTGTTTTGTGTTTGGTTTTGCATCAAACACTTGTGGTTTTGCTTCTGAGGGTGGGAAGTAGCTTGTAGGCCATCCCTACACCTCACCGGCCATGGCTTGAGGCCACCGGCCTTGTTTCCTTGCCACCGGCCATTGGTGATGGCCGGTCGGCACTATTGATGGTCGGTCGGCATTCTGTTTGGTCGGCCCTTTTGAACCTTTTTTTAGCTTCTTGAGGAAGCTTGAACCTTTTTAGATTCTCCAAGAAACTTGACCCTTTTTTAGCTTCTCCAAGAAGCTTGACCCCTTTTTTTAGCTTCTCCAAGAAGCTTGAACCTCTTGACCCTTTTGCCTAGCTTCTCCAAGAAGCTTGGCCCTTTTGCTCCAAGCTTCTAAGAAAAGCTTGGCCTTTTTGCTCAAAGCTTCTAAGAGAAGCTTTGCCCCCTTGGTTTCTCTATAAAAAGAGGGCTTCTCCTCCCCTTTAGAGGGTTAGAAAAATCAGATATATATGATATATATATCACTCCCTCTCTATATCTCTCTCTCTCTCTCTACATTTGTGTGGGTTAGAGAGTCCAAAAGGGTCTTGTTCTTGGCCTATTGCACACCACTTCATAGCCACACACTTCCATCATCACTTGGAGGTTCTTGGAGCTTGTTTTCAGAGGTTGAGGGTTACATTTTTGGGTCTAAAGGCTGCTGGTTCGTGCTGGTCTTCAAAGGTAACCTCTTTTCCCTCTTTATTCCCCGTTTTTGCAGAACCTTTTAGCCTGTCTTGCTTATGGATTTGGGCTTTGTGTATAACATAAAAAAGTTCTATTTTTTTGTGTTTAAGATACTTCATTCAGGTCACTTTTGTGTTTGGGGTCGTTTACCCCCTCTTAGGCCTTGTTTGGCCCCATTTTGTGCTATTTTTGGTGAGCTTCGGGACCACCTTGTGTGGGCCTCCTCACCACTGAAATCTTGAGGGATTTCAGTGGTGAGGATGGTGGTTTAAGGTCCTAAGAAGGAGAGGGCCATCCCCTCTCCTTGTTGTCTTCAAAAAGTGCCATTTTAGCCTCATGTGTGAGCACCATTTTTAAGTTCATGTTGGCCATGTCTTAAGTGTTATTTGTGCTTATTTTGCCATGATACAGCGTTGTTTTTAGTTGGTTTAGACACACCATGCTTTCTTTGCATACTTGTCTTGTAATGCCATGAAATTGCCTTAACATGTATCTAGCATTTAGACCACTATGCTTACTTGTTTTGGCTTAGCTTTGTGAAGCTTTTATGCATGTTTTAGTGTGCTTAAGGTCCGTTTTTGGTCATTTGGGTCATCCATGCTTTGCTTTGTATAGCTACCATGCAATCTCCCTTGTAGGCCTTGAGTGTTGACCCCCCTAGCATGCTTTACTTGCTTTGTTTCAGTGGTTTGGAACCACTTATCATGCCATTTTAGTCCTTATAGCATGCTTGTATGCTTGCATTTGATGCTCCTTTAATTCTTTAAGAGGTTGGTATCTTATGCTCCATGTTTGGCCCCTTTTGTATGCTTCCATGTATAGGCCATTTAGATGCCATCTAGGTGTGTCTTTGACCTTAATTTGGCATGATTTGGGACTGTTTTGATTCACTTTGATCATTTGCTTCATGTGTCACATGATCATAGTTTAAGTCCTTGGGCTTGGATGCATGCTTTGCTTGCATTGGTAGGTTGATTTGGCATCATCTTCTACATGTTTTTCAAAGCTTATCATGTATGCTATGTGTCAATGTTTGCCCCTTTTAAGTGTGCTTGAAAGTTGCTTCTATATGCTTAGGTATTCAACCATGTTTGCATGCATGTTTGTATGCTTAGGTACTTGGCTCATGACATTTTGTTGCATGTTTAAATGGTGTTGCATTTGGCATGCATTTCTTGCTAAGTCTCCTAACATGTTACATGCCTTGCATGTGTGCATGGTTAAGATTAGACTTTGCATGTTTGCTAACTTGCATACTTGTCCTCATGTTCATGTTGCATACTTAGCCTCCATGCCTAGGTTGCATTGCATAGAGCATGCATGCTTTGCCTCTTGAATTGAGTATGATAGAGGTTGGGCTTTATGTGTTTAATTGATTTGCATGTCATTTGAAATCAAAATGCACAACTTGGTTTCTTGGGCCATCACGCATTGAAATGCGCGATTGGTGGTCCGAGGGTCAAACACCATCCTCCTTTGAGTCATAAACATGATAAGGAGTGTGGTTGGTGCAAACATTGCTTGAAATGCATTGCCATGCCATGTTTTGCCCTCTGCTGCTGTCAAGACAGATTCTGCAGGAAGATTTGGCCGACCGGCCATGTGCAGTGTCGACCGGCCATCCATCCGTGGCCGATATCTAAATCAGAGGCCGGTGGTCATTCTCCATGGCCGGTGGCAAATCCCCTTAGCCGGTGATGTTCCGAAGCATTCAGAGAAGCAACCCTGGGATTTTTGCAGTCTTCAGAGGAGGATAACAGTCAAAGTGGAGGCAACTTGTGCATGGCTATGACTTTCCGAGCGGACCTGAGCACGCGGGCATTGGATCCTCTTCCCGAGGCCTTTACTGCTTTCCATAGTTTAGTTAATTTGTTAATTAATTAAGTGGTCTGTAATAATTAATTTGTATATTCTTTTGGTCCCTCCAAGCGAGGGAGAATTTGTAATAAGTGTGGGTGCGTGTGTGCATGTCTTCCAACCCCACGTCTTTCTTCCCTTTTATTTACCCGCTTATGATGGTAGACTAGGGCATATTTAAATTAGCATACCTTATGCTTAGCATGCGTGCATTCATACATTTGTCTTGCATGCACCGGGTTCGGCGCATCATTCTAGCTGCATTTGTATGTCAATTCCAAATTGAATACGTGTTAGTTGTAGCATTTCACATGTCATTGTAGATTAGCCGAGCCTATCTTAGTTGCATTTTGTATGTGTTGCATTAGCCATCTTAACATGAACTAGGATCATGCATATGATTACTAACTAGTTTTTGTTTTGGCTCAGAGTACTCGGTAAGCATTTATGCTTTAGCATACCGCATGCGTGTGAGTGTTGCCATAACAGCATGATTACCATGAGGCTAGCTGCTTATGTGATATAACTGCTTGAATGCTTATAGATGGAGGTTGAATTACCTAAATTGGAAAAATGCATTAAAACTGTGAGTTTTAAGCCCACTAGATAGTGGCAAAACCATCTTTTCTAAAAAGCCCACTCGAGGGTGGCAAAACCTACATTTTAGCCTACTTACGAGTAGCAAACCATTTTCAAAACAAGCATGAAATGTTTTATTCCAATTTAGGCGATTCGGTCTATACTTGTTTGCTGCGCGCATAACATCGTAATTCTAGGCTAATAAATGGAATAAGAACACATAACGTTTTCAAAACTGGATATCATGGTTAGTAGAGGCCGATCTTCGGATCGGGCGAGAGGGGGTGCTCATAGCTGACCTTCCCCAATCGTACCCAAGTTCCCGAGCCGAGGCAACTTTGGTGATGACGGACACGTGGCCTTTGGCACCGAGTCAGGGTTTCCTAAATTCCCCCTTAAAAAAATATTTAGGTGGCGACTCTATATCTGGCAAAGCAGTCCATGTTTGGCACTTCTTTTCTAAAAATCTGTTTTCTCAAAACAATTTGCCGGATTTGGACTCTTTGGTTCAGATTAAGAACCGTGACACAAATTGAGTCCGAACTGTAGCACAGAGGCCCACTGGCGCGTCTACACAATACTTGGTTACAAAAAAAGTGGGTCAAGCCCAATACATTAAAAGTCATAGGCTTGTACAATAGATATTTAAAGCACAAAAATAAATGAGCCTTCAGCTCTAAGATCCTCCCAAGCTAATTCCTTAACGGAGGCATATCATCAACACCTGAAAGTTAGTTTCCACATAGGGTGAGCTAAAATTTAGTAAAGATTAATTTAATATACTATATGATTCTTAACCTAGTCATGTGGTGAATACACATAAATGCCACTCAAACAATGTAATGGCATGTTTATAATCTAATTCATAAACCTCTACTTTCAAAACAGAAAACAGGGTAGTAGATACACACACTGAAAATCTCTAGGTACATATCTACCAATAGGCTATACAAGCACTATCAAAACCATTTTACAAGTATTAACCAGAAGGATCGACACCTAACCACGCAGATTTTTAGACTTTTACCATGGACATACAGGCCAACATAATATAAACCACAACGACACCCCCTAACTAGACTCCAAGTTATTCGCCCTTTTTTTCCTCTAAAAAATGATACATTTTAATGTATATGAAACAAATGTTCAATTTCAATGCATGAGTGAATGATTTTAGTTAACCTAGTTCTAATGCAATTTCTACAATAATTAAAACTATCATCCACCGATAACCCAAAATAGATATCTCTATTCAAAAAATAAATTTCAAGTAACAGATATAAATTCATAAATTTCAAATTTGGAGAAATAACACATGTTCAACTCACTATTCAACTAAGCAAGGGTGGGTTCACACATTGCCCCATCATTCTCCTCCTTATTCAAAACCAATGATTTTCAAAGACTTCTAAGGTTTTCTAACAAAATATCCGTTTCTTTCAAAAATCTATTTAAAAAAGAGAATTTCAAGATTTCAACTCTACTCATCAATACAACTATTTCCACAACATTTCTAATGAATCTATTTCAAAACCTCTCTTTTATACACCTAAAACCAACCCAAATCAAACCTAATATCAACCCAAAATACTACTTTATTCAAGAGTACATAATGTGGCTAAAAATCATGTAGAGATATTAAAGAAATCCTTACCTCAAAATAGAAAGAGAATAGGGAAAAACCCCAAGATTTGATAGAGACCAAAGCTTGAACTTTTCAGATTAAAACAATAACCTCTCCGCGCTTTATCTTATATCCCAAAGCACGTATACCACGAGACTCACGGATTAGAGTGTTGAGGGAGATTTGTTCAAGAACTAGAGATAAAAGAGAGAAAATAGGTCTGGATAGCTTTTTGAGAGAGAGTTAGAGAAAGAAAGCAGAAAAGTGAGAAAAAAAATCTTTTCCCCACAACTTTATATGCACAAACCGCTCGAGTGTCAGACATAACACGTCGCCTAAGTAACCAAAACCTAGCTTGAGCAAAGAAACAAAATTCCCAAAACATCAACCCTGTGGAACAGATCGCTCGAGTGAATAAAACACTGCTCTAGCAAAAAATGAACCCCTCTTAGAAGTTTAGACTGCAAAAGACCGCTCAAGCAAAAAACGGATTGTTCGAGCGAAGAATTACATACTCCCAGAAATTCAGTCTGCAAACACATATTTTGGAAAAAACAAAAAACCGCTTGAGTGAAGAAAAGACCACTCGAGTGAACACAAGAATAAACAGACAGAATTTCCTCGAAAATACTAGGTCCCAACCTATTCCATAATCAATCAACGAATCCAAGATTTCACTTCCAACCAACAATAAAGACTAAAATAGATATAATGACCACAAAAGATACCAGACTCCAAACCAAAGAGTGTAAAAGGTTCGGGTTTTAAACCGAGCCGCTATATTATACCCTTTTTTTTTTCTTTTTCTTTTTTAATGAGGAACTATTTTAAGTTAGGGTTATTTTGGACCCACATATAAAGTTAATTTTTTTAATATTTATGTCACTTACAAATCACATATATCAATTAAGATCGGGTACTATATTTGGAGAAGTCAAACCTTGAGTGTCTAGATTTACAATTTATACTAGAACAAGTCATGGACCATAAGACTAGAATGATATAACAAAGACTAATATGGCACTACATTTTATACCCAATTCAAAATTGAACTTACTGTTAAACCAAGCCAGCAATCATACAACCAATAGTGATGCCGGCCATTCAAACTTGGCATGTTTGGCTCAAATAAAAATAGTTTGATTCGTTCTATTAACCCCCTTAATAGTTAAAGGGTCTTTCGGCTTAATTCATATTCCGATCAAAAACTTTACTTCTTAAAAGGATTTAAAACTGTCAAAATTTACCACTTTGTAGTGATTGATTGGGAGCTTTTCGAGCTAATTCTACCGTTTAGACTCTCAATTTTGTGATTATTTTGTTATTTTAGAAAATTTTTATTTTCACAATCACCTTGTTTAGGAATTTATGTTTTGGTTGTCATTTTTTGGCACATCTCTTTTAAGTCTATAGCATTCAAATTTTGACCTTAATTTGAATTTGTCATTTGTAATAATTCTATTTTTTATTTTATTTTTTAAGCTTGGTTAACAGTGAATTAGCTTAATTACTTTTTTCGTCATCAGATTAAGACTTTTGTTATTATATATATCGATGTAAGTGTTAGAATAAAGCAACTTCTCAATTGATTATAACAAAATTTCAAAGAAGAGTTCTCTTCAAAGTGTTTGTACTTGAAATTTTGTTACACATTCTACTTTCTTATACACTTCCTTACATCAAGAAAAGCCATACGAACGAATTATTTGAACTCTCAATTTGCACTTATAACCTTATTAACATAAGCTATTAGCATAAACAACATTTTCTGGCATGTGAATGCAGATAGTCCTTAATTTTGATAAATTATAATCTAAAGTTGATACAAAATGTCATTGCTTATTGTATCATCTTGTATGATCATGAGTTTTCAAAATAGTTGGCTTCGCGAAGCGTGTAAGTCCATCTTTCAAAGTTTTTTTTCGTACATATCATTTGCATCTTGCCCCAGAACTATGCTGATTTGATTCCTTGTAAAGGGATACGTAGACAACTTACAAGCACAACTATTTAATTTTTATCTTAATTGTTTATCTAAGTCTTACGGCCTTGTCAAAATGGGTCATCTTTGGGCTTTGATATTCACTCATGTCATTTCATGACTCCGAGTTCTGTCAAAAAGGGGCAACTGTAGACACCCTATTTTTGACCGCTCCTACAACTTAGACATCACGCTTTGTTAAGTGTTTGAAGTCCTTAGTAAAATGCCACAGTTTTGAGCCGTCAAATCCCACACAACTTTTGCCTTATTTTGGACCAAAACCCTGGTTTTTCAAGCTTGGAAACCTTGAGGCCGGTCGGCCACCACTATTGGCTACCGGCCACTGTGCTTGGCTGCCGGGCACAAGTGTGTTTTACAGATATTTTCTGCCAGCTCTGCCAGCTGTTGTCACCGATGCATGCACTTGCTTACATGTGTATGTATTGATATTTCTGAGGGAGTGAGATGTTTTTCTATATATAGAGGACCTCCCCTCTTGCTTTGAAGGTTGAAAATTTTGGAGCAAAATTATTTTCTCTCTACAATCCTTTCTCTCTCTTGCTAGTTATTGAACCTTTGCCTATACACTCTAAACCAAACCTTACCATCTTGGAGTTGAGGTAATTTTGAGCCTACTTTGAGCTCTTGAGGGTGTGTTTGTGTTGAATTGTTACTTAGAAGTGTTCTCCTCTTCAAGAGGTATAAGCCTTTGCTTATTGTTTTGCTTTAATTGCTTTGTTTCCTACTATTTTTCTACTAATTTTGGGCTGTATAAACTCTGTAATTTTAGGCTAAAACTTGTGGTTTAAGACCTTAAAGGGTGGAGGGGTGGTTTACCTTTCTTTCCACCTTGCTTCTCTAGTCTTTACCCTTGTGTTTCCCACCTTTACACTATCCTTTTTTGAGCTTTTAAACACTGATTTTTAGAGCTTTTATAGTGGCTAAAATGTTGTTTTGAAGTCTAAAAATGGAGAGGGTAGCCTTCCTTCCTTGTGTCTTGCTTACTAGCTATTTTTTGTCTAAATTTCAGCATATTTTAAGGCTTCTTTAGCACTTTTTTAGGACCATTTTTAAGTGTTCATTGCATTTGAGTCTTGTATTGCATGCTTGTAGTGTAATTGTCATCATAGGTTTGGTGGTTTAGGCCTTAGCCACCATCCTATTTGAGTTGATAGCATTTGTTTATGGCTTTCCATGCTTGTTTTCACCCCTAATTACTTCTGCAACCTTCCTCCTTTCTTAGCTTTTGCTTCACTTTAAAAATTGGTTCAAACTAGTTGCTTGTTTTAAGCATGAGATTGAGGTCTTATGCTTAATGGTTTAATTCCTTTGGGGTTTCATTACCAACGGTATGACACTTCTCTCATGCCTAAAACAACTCTTGGTTTGATGCTTCTTTCCATTAGAGGACTTAAAGCTCACATTTGGACTTAATTTACTAAGGAATGGTTGGTAATTAAAATGGAGTAATAAAATTAAGGACTAAAATTATGCAAGATAATAATTTAGTTTGGGTTCAATCAAACATTAATTGAACCTTTGAGTCTTGAATCATTTCATACTCATTAGTGACGTAAACAGTTCAAGAGTCATTGTCAACCACTTTCCTTGATCAATCCATGATAGGGAGGTGTTGCATTTATTGAACTTGCACCATTTGATTCATAGGCCATCATGTAATGAAATTGCATCGATTGATGTTTTGTGAATCAAGTTTACTACTCCTTTGAGATGTTTGATGATAAGGAGGGGTAAGTTGTGCAAAATACTCTTGAGAATACCCTACTCTTTCTTTGTTTTCTCTCTATTACAACAGGAAAAACCAGGCATCAGTGGCAGGCAAGCCACCTTTTGTAGGTAGCATGCCACTACTTCTAGTCTATCGGCCACCTTTGCAAAATCTAGCAGTGGCTTTTTGAAATGGAACAAAGTTGGTTTTGAGGTGAAAAATAGTGCAAGTGTTTTACTGTGCAACATAGGCATCTGGTAGCAGAACAGTGGCCTTTTTCGAGTGGAAATCCACGTACATGCATGAGCATTCCTCGTTTCCCAAGGCGGAGTAGTGCTTAATACGTCTCTCATATTGTATTTATGTTATAATTAGTTAATTTGTAATTCATTAGTTAGCTCGAATTTGTTAAATAGTTAATTTGTGTAATTAATTAGCTAGTTACATAGACTATTTACTTTGTTGTTGTAATAATTAGTTAAGTATCTTAGTTAATTCATTCATTCGTTTTGCAATAGCTAGTTAATTAATTAGCTTAGCTAGTTAGTTTATTCGGACCCTCTTGTGTGAGGGCACAATGTCGTAATAATGTGTATGTCTTCCAACCCTACGTCTTTCTCCTTTTTATTTAACTGCTTATGTTGGTTAGTTTAGGGCTTCATGTTTTATTTAGCATACTTCAAGATTTATATCCATTGTCTTGTATGCATTAGGCTCGACGCATCATTCTAACTTGCATTATTAGTTAATACTTCTTTGAATACATGCTTAAACCGCATGCTATCAAATTGATTCATATGCCATATTAGTAGCCGAGCTTAGTAATTGCATATTGTATGTGTTGCATTAGTCATATTGCATAGTTAGGATCATGTATTATTCTAACTATAACATCTTTTTTGGCTCGGAGTACTAGGTGAGCTTTTATTTGTTTTAGCATATTGCATTATATGTTAGTCTTGCCATGTAAAGTATGTTCACCATGAGGCTAAGTGCTTATCAGATAAACTGTTTGAATGCCTATGGATGAAGGCTTGTTGCTTGAATTGGAATAATTTGAGTAATGTTCATATGCGATCACTTTTTAAGTGGTATATATTCGAAACAATTTAGCAAACAAACATGAATCAAGTGTTCCAATTTTTACAAGCCAGTCTATACTTGTGTGTGTACATCACATAGTAATGCTAGCCTAATAATCGGAATAAGAGCATATAATGTAAACAAGATTCATATCATGATTAGTAGAGGTCGATCTTTGATCGGGTGAGCAGGGGTGCTCAATTCATGACCTTCTCCTCTTATACCTAAGTTCCTAAGCCGAGATAATCTTGGTGATGACGGATACGTGGCCTTTGGCACGAGTCATGGGTTTTCTAAATTTTCTAAAAATATTTAGGTGGCAACTCTGTATCTGGCAAAGTAGTCCATTTTTGGCAATATGATTCAAAATCGATTTCTAAAAGATTTGTCGGATTTGGACTTTTTGGTGTTTATCTATTTCACATTGCACTTGTGAGATCAGATTCAGAATTGCGGGAGTTCGTTACTGTAGGGCTTATTTGTCTTCCGAAAGGGGGCACGAAAAGTCGAGCTACAGGGGTCCTAGTGACATTTGTTTCGAATAAAGATCCTCGTTTTACGACTCGATTATGGCAGAACCTACAGAGTGCCTTGGGTACGAGATTGACTTTTAGCACTGTGTATTATCCTCAAACTGATGGGCAGTCAGAGCGCACTATTCAGATTCTAGAGGATATGCTTTGAGCTTATGTCCTTGACTTTAAGGGGCTGTGGGAGAGACACTTACCTTTAGTGGAGTTTTCCTATAACAATAGCTTCCAATCGAGTATTGACATGGCACCGTTTGAGGCCTTGTATAGCCAACCGTGTAGAACCCCAGTGTGTTGGGCCGAGGTGGGTAATGCACCAATGTTGGGTCCAGAGTTAATTAGGGAAATGATGAAGAAAATTGCATCTATCCGTAAGAGGTTGGTTACAACCCAGAGTGGCCAGAAAAGTTATGCCGACCATAGGAGGAGACCTTTGTCTTTTGAGGTAGGAGATCACATATTCTTAAAGATATCACCTAGGCGGGGTTCGATGAGATTTGGGAAGAGTGTGAAGTTATCCCCTAGGTTTATTGGGCCTTTTGAGATCCTTGAGTGGATTAGAGAAGTGGCCTATCGTTTGGCCTTGCCGCCATAGCCTTTTGAGGTTCATGATTTGTTTCATATTAGTATGCTTCGAAAGTATGAGTCGGACCCATCGCACGTTTTGGATTGGACCGACTTAGAAGTAAATGAGGATGCCTCGTATGAGGAGAGACTAGTAAGAGTCTTAGATACTTAAGACGAAGTTTTGCGAGGCAAGACAATTCCTTTAGTGAAAGTGTTGTGGAAATATCACGGAGTTGAAAAGGCAACTTGGAAACGTAAGTTGAAAGTCTGTGAGAAGTATCCGGACCTATTTGTTAATGTTTGAGCCTATATTGAAACTTTTGTTATGTTAACTAAATTTAAACATTGTATATGTTTTGGAAATATGGATTGTATATTCGGTATTGAGAACTTGTTTATCATATTGATGAGAATGAACGACCGGTGAATGGGCCATGGTATTGGAATCAATTGATTATCATTATTGTAGTTGGTGTAAACATGGTTTTAAAATTTAAATTGTAATTTCGGAGACAAAATTCCTCAAGGGGGGAGATTATAACGATTCTGGTTTTAGACCCAAATCATTTGATATTCTGGACTCGAGTTTCATGGTTCTGTATTGTTGTTTTTGTCTTATTCCTGTTTTCCCTCCTTGAGTTTGGCTATCGGGTTGTATTGGTTGCGTTTAGAACAGGTTGATAGCTTGGTTTTCAAGCTTTTGTTGTCCAGAAGTTTACTCCTCCGCTTGAGCGTCACTTCTTACGCTTGAGCGGGCTTTGTAGATCCTCAGTACTTTTTCAAGTCTACAAAATTACTAGGAGAGTGTATTCTACGCTCGAGTGGTGCTTCCTGTGCTCGAGCAGTTTTGCGGTGAAGCAGCTATTCTTGCGCTCGAGCGATGGTTTTCTGTCTATAAAACTTCTGGGAGTGTATATTCTATGCTTGAGAGTCACTTCCTGCCCTCGAGTGATGATTCCTTTTTCATTGTGTCTTGGCACTCAAGCATCACTTTTTGCGCTCGAGCGGTAATCATTTTTGTGTATAAACGTTCGAGCGTCCACTACAAGAATTTTCACTTTTGGCGACTAAATTTTTAGTTGCCAAAAGTTAACTTTTAGTTGCCGAAGGGTTTCAATAACTAAATTATTTGGTCGCAAAAATAGTCGTCGAAGAATTGTCAGTAAAGGTAATTAGCGACTAAAATAATTTTAGTCACCAAATGTATACAATTTTTGACTAAAATTTTAGTCGCCAAAAGGTTGGACATTAAATTAAATTAGTACATTTTCGGCGACCAAAATTTTAGTCGCCTAAAGTCCTACATTTTTAGCTACTAAAATTTTAGTCAGCAAAGAGTTCTTGTTTTGGCTACTAAAATTTTAGTCGGCAAAGAGTTCTTGTTTTGGCTATTAAATATTTGGTCGCCTAAAATCCCACATTTTTTGTTACTAAATTTTTAGTCAGCAAAGAGTTCTTATTTT
The DNA here is from genome assembly GCF_055761805.1 of Camellia sinensis. Taxonomy (NCBI): domain Eukaryota; kingdom Viridiplantae; phylum Streptophyta; class Magnoliopsida; order Ericales; family Theaceae; genus Camellia; species Camellia sinensis. The sequence continues at coordinate 110,091,862 of NC_138973.1, forward strand.
GGCTACTAAATATTTGGTCGCCTAAAATCCCACATTTTTTTATACTAAAATTTTAGTCGACAAAAGTGTTTTTATTCTTTAGCTTTTGTTTTTAGCTACAAAATATTTTAGTCGCCAAATGTCTTTTTTTTTTTGCTACAAAACTTTTAATTGCCAAATGTCTTTTCCTAATTTCTTTTTAGCTACTAATTGTTTAGTCGCCAAAAACATGATATTATGTTTTATCGCAAAATTATAATTTATCTACAACCTGTCTATATTCCATGCAACCTGTAATATATATATATATAAAAACAAAATGATACATTTTATCAATCATTCCACAATCTGCATCCATATACAAAAAATAAATAACTTTAAATGTCAAAGTCCATACAAACCAACTATTGTCCAAACTAAAATAATAATTCCGTACAAAATATATCATACAAAAATCAAAGCCCCCCTTATACAAAAAATACATTTACGACCAAGCGAAATTACCATTTGGCATGGTACAAATTACCATCGTAATATGCACCACGACAAAAGGTGATATATGTACCACGACAAAAGTTTTCTATAGACCATGACAAAAGGTCATATATATACGCCGACAATTGGTATATATGTACCACGACAGAAGTGATCTATGTACCACAACAAAAGTTTTTCTATAAACCATGACAAAAGGTCATATATGTACGCCGACAATGGTCATATATGTATTACGACAGAAGGTGATCTATGTTCCACGGCAGTCATTATCTGTTGATTGCCAAAAGTTTTCCATATTAGTAATAGTGAACTACACAAAAGCTGAGGATGACAAAAGTATTATATCACTTCTTGCGCTCAAGCGGACTGTGCATATATTAGTTCATAAAAGTCACTTTTTACATTACTTTTTCATCTCTTTCTCTCTCTAAACAATTCAAAACTCTAAAGTTAAGACTTTCTCTCTCTAGGACCTACTCTCTCTCTACAAATACGCCAAGATCTATCTATTTCTCCACCCTACTCCCTTTGTTAAAAGGGTAGAGCTCACCTAGAGCTTCATTTTCATCCAAATAGAGTTGGGCTTCGACTTCATTCGAGTTTTATCTATACTTTTCTCGCCTTCTGGCTTTAAGGTAGGGATTTTCTACACTCTTTTATGATTTTAACTTAGCTATTTGTTTTTGATAAACAATATTGCGATTTTGGAGGATTTTGAACAAACCTAGGGTTTTAGTTTAAAATCAAAAGAGGGGTTTTCAAATGGTTGTATGGAAAATGGTTGTGAGAGTGGAAATGAGGTTGAGTTGTAAACAAATCGTTGATTTTGACCCTTGGATTGGATTTAGAAGAAATATGGTTTTGCCCTAAATATTTGTTTTGTATAAATAAATGACATTGATAATGGAAATGTGAAATGTGAAATTAGATGGATATTAGTATGGATGGTGGAGTTGGATATGCATTATTGCTCACATCTTGAATTTTTGGAAAGTTTATCTATATCTGAAGATTTTATATTTGTTTAGAAATATCAATTTTGGGCTATTGGTAGAGGATAGCCATGATTGTTGTAAAAATTGCATGAGGACTAGGTGATTTGAAACTAATTTCTCATCCACATGCATTGAACATTTGTTGCGCATTTAATACATTGTACATGTATATGATTTGGAGAAAAATGGGTGAATGTTGGAAAGAGGTGTGTATCACTAAATTAAGTTGGCCTGTATGTGTAGGGTGAAAGTCTCTAAAAACGCACATATACATGGGCGTAGATTCCCGCAGACGAAATATCCATAAAATGGCAATAGTAGTGCTTGTATAGACTACGTTTACATGAGTACCATTTGATAGTTTCCTGCGGATGAAATATCTGTGAAGGGTTGTACCGGTTTGAGAATTCCCCCTTGATTCCTATCGTAAAGGACATGATTTGAGAATTGTGATATAATTCGAGCATGGCTTGATTTTGAGAAAGAAATGTAAACCGTTTTGATATGGGCATTGCATATGCATTTCACCCTTATATCTTTGTTAAGATTCATATATTGTGTTAGATTTTTCTACTAGGCGTTCACCCTATTTAGGAAAAACCATTTTCAAGTATTGGTGATATGACTCCACTAAGGACTTAGCTTGGGAGGACTGTGGAGCTGAAGGCTTAGTTTTGTTATTTTATATTTAATGTTTGTACAAGCCTAGAGTTTTATATGTATTAAGCTTAAGACTCACTTTTGATGTAACCAAGTATTGTCGTGGAAAGTTGTAGCCTTCAGGGCAATTCCATTACATGTTTAACTTCTACTTCTTATTTTGTTATTGACATATGCCATAGATTCAGGGTTAGGACTTATGAATGTATATTCGCATGTGCCACCTCTTTTGTACAACTGGATTTTATGAAAAGGAAGGATAGCATACTCTGATTTATGTTGGTATTTAATTATCGTTACAATTTGTTTATTATAATTATTTTGGGGTGTTACAAATATTGTGCACATTTACTTAGTGTTGTATCTGCAGGGGCACTACCAATCTAAAAAGGCATACTCAAAGACATTTACAAAGTCAACAATCTGATATTAAAACTTAAATGTAATTAGGGGTTTCATCAACTGGTAATTTGCAAATATTTTTATATGATCCTATACGTTCACAAAATTCTGTAGTTGATTATATTATTAAAAAAAAACAACCTTTTACTACTAGTGAATATCCTGATTTTTTAGAAATAATTCACAGAAGTTTTGTATCACAATATCAAGGTTTTTCAAAAAATACTATTAGAAACAAGATTTTAAAGAAATTTGAGAATATTAAAAGTAAATTATTTGACATTTTCCAAAATTTGAATATAATAGTTTGTTTAACATCTAATCTATGGTCAAATAATGATTTAGATTATCAATGTATCACTGCACATTTTATTAATTACGATTGAAAATTAAATAAAGCAATTACTTCATTTAGATTAGTTGAACTTCCGCATACTGGTCATTCACTTCGGGTAGAAATAAGAAATGTGTTATATGAGTGGGCTTTGCAAAATAAAATTTTTACCATTAGTTTAGATAATGTAACATATTACAATCAGACTGTAGGTTGTAGCTCATTTGAAATCAAATTAATAATTTTTTGTTGATGGTAATTTATTTCATGTTTATTGTTGTACTCATATTTTAAACTTGATTGTTAGAAAACTTATGCATGTATATGAGACTTTTGCACTAGTAATAAAAAATGCGGTTCTTACTATTATATCGTTTGCTAGTCGAATTTCAGAATATAAAAAAAAATTGTCAACGAGAAAGTATGCCATTTAAAAAATTAATTTTAGATATAGACAGCAGGTGGAATTCAACATACTATATATTAAAGAGAACTTGTAAATAAAGAAAAGTAATAGATTTATTTTTTGCAACAATATCAATAGGAAGAGTATTGACTTCCACATAACTTAATTGGTGTCAAGTAGCCTTATATAAAATTTTTTTTAAAAGTTTTTAATATTGCAACAAAATTAATTTCTTATATATATATATATATATATTCATACGTCACCATTTGTTTTACATTTGTTAGTAGAAATAATGAAAGTTTTCACAAAATATATAGATAATGAATATTATATAACCATTATTACTGCAATGAAAGAAAAATTTGATAAATATTTTGATCCATTGCCTCATTTTTTAGATTTAGCCATGATAATTAATCATAAGGGTAAAGAAATTGGTTTATAAGAATTTTTAGAACGTATTTTCGCTGATCAAGAACAACTGGGCATGTTATGAAAACATGCAAAAAATTATTTACAAGGTAGCTCTATCTACAAATACACCTGCATACACTATAGCAGCCTCATATCGAGGATAAAGATTATGTGTTTTTCCAGCAATAAAAAGTAGAAGAATATCTCAACATATACACGCAAGTAGTTTTGAATTACAATGCTATTTGGATAGCCCACTAGTGGATGATAGTGAAGATTTTGATATTTTGGATTGGTGAAATAAAATGAATATATGTCGTCTGTACTTTCACAGATGACTCGTGATATATTAACCATTTCTATTTTTATAGTTACTTCTGAAACAACTTTTAGTGCAGGTGGACAAATACTGCATGATTACCGTAACAGGATTATACCCCAAATGGTTGAGGCACTGATAATATCCAAAGATCATATACGTGCACAAATGAGAAGACAAAATTATAGTAAAAATGACAGAATTCAAAGTGATTTGGATGATATATCATTGGATAATGCAAGTGAATTGTCTGTTTCATCCGATGATTGATTAACAACTTTTTCTTTTCTTTTTTTCTTTTTCTTTTTCACTATTTTATTTTGTAATGTTTTTATTTGATTATTGAGGTGGAGTAATAGGTGCCAATCTAGTTGAGATATACTTGATCTATAGTGATACAATTGCTTTACCATCATCAATAATCTATATCTATTTAATTTAATGATATAAAACTTTGTAATATTTTATTTCATTTTGAAATAAAATTTTTTCATTAAATAAACGTTATCTATATAATTTAATAATTGTAATATTTCGTTTTATTTTGATATACATAAAATTATTTATTTCAAAAAGAAAAAATTACGTAACTTCATAGTTTTTTAGTCATAGTAAAAAAAAACAAAAAAAAGAAGAAAAGTCATATATAATTAAAATTCCACCACATGAAATATAACCAAATAGCTCATTAATCTTAACTAAAATATTCTAGTATAATTTTTCTTATATTTTTTTTATCCCTCGTAAATAATTTATATTTATAATATATCTATCGTTTATTTTTAGCCAAAAAAAGGCCCTCCAGGCCTAGCCTGCCTGCCCCACCTAAGGCCTTAATGGGTTTGGACTGGGCCTGGGTCAGACTCTTTGGCCTGTGGGTCGGCTCGAACCAAAAAAAAAAAGTGAGACCCTACGTAGCTCGAAGTGGGCCAGCACAGACCGGTCCAAATTATACCCCGAGGCCCCGTTTGTTTGGCCGCGTGAGTGGTAGAAGTGGTTTGTGTATGAGGCGGGGTCCACCTATGGAACGTTTGGTTTGAAAATTCATGGGAGAATTAATACTCCAAGCTGATCAACAATCCATTACAGTGGCCGAACTAGCTCACCTGTTGGGGGCATGGGATTGAAAAACAATCCTATGGGATTTGTGCTTAAGTAGCAAAACAAAAAATAAATAATTTATTTTTAAGTCTTTTTAGATTATTGAACTTAAAAAAGTACAAACAAATAATTATAATAATATTAAAAAAATATTAAATTTATATATTGATATTATCCATAGTATTACTAATCCAATGGCGTACAACCAAACACTCTTTATTCTATATCTCTAACTTAATACCGTCATATTATTAATCTCTTCACTTAATCTCACCGTACTCATAATCCCACTTAACCTAATCCACCAAACAAACATGGCCCTAGTGCTATGCACGGTTTTAAATAAATAATTAACAATTAATTTAAAAACTAAATAGTAAAAAATAGATTTAATTAAATTTTAATTATTTTTATCATAATTTCACTTATGTTTTTATATATATATATATATATATATTTTATTTCCATATCATTAATGTTATGTTTTAAGTTCTAAATAACAAATACATGAATTATAATGTAATTAGGAAAAATTAAATAAAAAATATAGTAAATTAAAAAATTGCACTTTTTTTATTTTTTATTTTTAGGAACAAAAACTAAACCTATGATAAAATATAAATGCATTATTATGTTCTAAGGGTTTCATAGTTTTAGTTTGCCATATATTAGATTCATATGATGATATAGTAAATTATGTGTATATATAATAGTTTGCCATTTTTTTTTTAAATATCCCAAAAAAAATTTGTTTTTTTTTTTGGTATGAAACACAATCTAGCAAAATTTGTTTAAATTAAAAAATTGAATAACAAAATAAAAATGACAAATAAGGAACTACTAGTGACTCTTATCCTCTTATCCTTCCTAAAATTAACATTTACCTACCAAGTACAATTTTTAGATTTTCTCACACTCGCTAGCTTTGGCAGCTCGCATTGGGCCCTTTCTTGTTCTCTTTTCTCACCCACCACACGACTTTCACAACTCCAATTATTTAACATTTCTCCTGCTAAACATCTTAACTTCTCTTTTTTAGTTGCCCTAGACTTATCACCATCATTTTACTAAACCCCTAAAGTCACTTATATTTGTATATAAAATATTGAATTTGAATAATTTACATATTTTTAAATTGAGTAATGATAGAATTATCATATTTGGATATTATCTGATGTGACTTCTTACATGACACTAATTATATCATTTGAAAGGATCCATATGATATATATGAATAGTGTCATCTAAAGCATGATATCAAATGTGATTAACATAAATTATTAAAATTTTATTTTGAAACATTCTTTTAAAATATTCCAAATCTGAATAAGTAAAATTTAATCAAGAAAATATATATTATAATGTATAGATTCTTTCTAGAATGTTTTTCTTATGAAAATCTTATTTATGTCATAGAATATTTATATGAAAAAAATAACTATTTTTTCTCATATTCTTCTTAACTTTAAATTTGAACTCCAAAATCTATGAATTATTGCTTAAATTAGATTTGGCTTTCAAATAAATTTTTCATCTTTTAAAAAAAAAAAATTAAATTAGATATGTTTGGATGGATTAATAATTTTAAGTGACATGTATTTATTAATTTTTATAAATTGAAATTAATAGTTTGAAGCTCTTAAAACATTTTGGACCAAAAGTTATTGTAACACCCCTAAAATAATAGCATAAATACTTCCACAAACATATATATAAATGATAACATAAATCAAAGTAAATAGTCCTTTTATTACATAAAGTCAATAATACAAAAGAGTTTGACCAAATTACATGCCCTATTGAATTACACTTTTCCAGGTCTTGACTTGGTTACAATAAAATGAGCTTCGCTCAATTACAAATCTAGCCCTAGGCAATACAAAATAAACAAAACATGAAGCTCTTGCTTCCCAAAGGTCCCTTCAATGCTATTACCTTGGTGGAGGCATGCCATCATTACCTGAAAATGTTATTCTCAAATAGGGTGAACCACAGCCCAATAGAATCTAACACAATATATGAAACTTAGCAAAGGTATAAGTACAAGTGCAGAAACAATGCATGTGGTAAAACTTTTCACAACTTTATATACTCATAAGATATCAATTTCAAGTCTTAATCCACTTATTTTCAATTCATATTTCGATTAATTAACTTTCTCAATTCATGAGTCAATTTCATTATTTCACAACAATCGAACGAAGGCTATAACTCAATTATTTTCAATTCACATAACACATATGCATAAACACTTCAAATCTCCATTTCACGGATATTTCGTCTGTGGGTAGCCGTCAAACGAGACCCATGTAAACGTAGGTTATAAAAGCACTGCCATTTTATGGATATTTCGTCTGCGGGCTAGGCACCCATGTATAATTTCGGGACTTTCACCTAAGACACTCAAGCCAACTTAATTATAATGGAGTCTATCCACTTTCTCCTCCCAAACAATCATCCATACATATGCAATGTATTTAAACATACAATCAATCATGGAGCACATCCCATTTCCATCCCCAAACAAACATATATATACAATGTATATAAATACGATCATATTCAATGACAACTATCAAAAGATTAGTTTCTATTCACCTAATCTACATGCAATTTCTACAACAATCAAAGTTATCCTCCACCGATAGCCCAATACAATTATCTCTAAATAGATATTCATTCTCAAACAGATAGTTTATTCAAAACTTCCAAAGGTGGGAAATAATACATGGTCCATTCCACCATTTATATTAAAGATCATCCAATTCCACATTTTCAATAACAATTTACATTATTTGTACAAAATAATGGTTTGATCCAATTAGGGAAATTTCCTCGTTTTTCCAAAATATTAGCCAAGTGCCAAAATCATCAAATTAGACACAACACAATACCATTGTCAAACCCCATAAGCATTTATTTCGTCTTCACCCAAAACCCCTCTTTCAATTTTGTGCCCAAACTCTAGGTTTGTTTAAAACATCCCCAAATCACACCATTGTTACACAAGAGACAATAACTAAGCTAAATATCATATGAAGGTGTAGAAAGAATCCCTACTTCAAAGGAAGAAGATGAGCCAAACAAGAGAGAAACTCCAAGAATGTTGAAACCTACTTCTATTCGGATCAAAATGTAGATCTTGAGATGCTCTATCTTTTTGTCAAAGGTACTAGGGTGAAAAAATCAATGGATCTAGATGAAATCTAAGCGAGAAGGTGAATTTTAGAGAGAGAGGCTCAAGAACAAGCTTTTTGGAAAGTTAGAGAGAGAGAGAGAGAAAAAAAAAGTGATTTAAAATGTCATCTTTTCGGATTGTTATACATGCAATTCGCTCGAGCATGGAAAGCCCCACTCAAGCGTCAAACACAAAGTTCCACTTAAGCATGAAAAGTGGAGCTCGAGCATAGGATACACACTTTTAGAAGTTTTGTAGACGAGGGGGCCCACCACTACAAGAAATTACACTTTTGGCAATTACTTTTGGCGACGACGTCAATTTTTCATCGCCAAAAGTATATTTTTAGCGACACAGTGATCAATTTCGTTGGTAAAAGTATACCTTTACCGACACAATTTGCTACCGTCGCTAAAAAAGCATAACATTCTTTTAGCGCCAAAATTTTTAGTTGGCGCCAAAATTTCAGAACTTTTAGCTACAAGGCTTATGTTTTAGCAACACAATGAGCATTGCTATTAGTGTGCATACTTTTGGCGACGACAAGTTGGCATGGGCAAAGAGTTAACCATTTAGCGACGATAACACTATTCGTCGGTAAAAGTTTTAAGAGTTTTAAATATTCTAGTTATTGAATTGTAAAATTAAAATGATCATTGAATTAGATCACAAAATGAACCCATTAAGCCCAAACACACTCTTAAGTTGAGATGACTAATTTGAGATAATTTAAACTTTCTCAAAAAATATGGTTAGATTATCAATTTCAATATGTTTAGTTTTATTTTCAGAAACTAATTTCAATTTTTTTTTTCCCCTAAAAAACTAAAAAAAATAGGGTGAAATAAAAAATACTTATTATTTTTGTATATTTTTATCTTTTACGTCATAAATACTTTTTAAAATTTTAAAAATATAATTTTGATTTTTATTGCTCTCAAATTATTTTTAATTTTTTCAAAAAAACAAATCTAAAAATTGTTTTGAAATTATTATTATTATTATTATTATTATTTTGGTTGTGATCTGATTATCAGGCAATGGCAAATTCCTTCTTAAAATTCCCTTCTTTTTTTTTTCCCTCATCAAATCTCCCCTCATCCATTTCCACGATTTCACTCTTCACTACTACAAAAATAGTTAAATATTACACTTTGACAATTGAAAATATCTCACTTTTAGTGAAAATGTGATAAAAAAAATTAGATCAATATTTTAATCATACTTAATTTGAGTGAGTATGATAATATTTATTTTTAATCTTATTTTTAAATAAGTTTGATTATATTTATTTTTTTAATCACATTTTCTAAATACATGCGATTGTATGTTTTTTTTTTTAATTTTAATTTTATATAAAACAATTTCCTCTTTTCTGATTCATAAAAATTCAAACTGCCCTTCCCCTTTTTTTAACTGCCCTTTTCCTTTTTTCGCAGCATGCTTCCTATCATTGGTAGCAGCCCTAGATTTGTTTGAGAAAGTTCAAAATCAAAAAGATGGCGAGCAACAACAAGAAAGAAGAACCCAACACGGCTCCTCAGCCCGATCATTGGTTTAACCTAATCCTAGGTTCCTTTTTCAAGGACTACTATCCCTCCTCTAAGTTCTGCACTTTGCGTGGTAAGTTTCTCTCTCTCTCTCTCTCTCTATATATATATATATATATATGTATATGTCTGGATTGCATTCATTCATTGCCTAGAAAGCTCGAAGAAAGAAAATAATGGACCTGGTATTTTTGATTCCCGAAGAACCTACTTGTTGCGATGAGCTCAATTGAACAGACCTTACCCTCAATTTTTGTAATTTTTGTAATTTTTTTTTGTAAATTTTCGAAACCGCAAAAGGGGTTTGTAATTTTAGACGAATTACAATATTTTTCTAATTTTCTCTTCTTGGTTGCTGAGAAAAATCTAGGGAACTGAAACGATTCCCCCCCCCCCTTTTATTTTTCCGAAGTATTTTGATGTTGTTTAAGTCTCCAGCACATGAAATTCTAACCTCAACTAGACCTACTTGTGAGCTTACTGTTGCAGATAAGAAACTTAAGACTGAAATTTTGTATTTTTTAAAACAAATAATTTTCTCTTATTGGAAATGAAAAAATAATTCTTCCAATTTTTCTGGATCCAAATCATTAATGGAAAATGTGAGGTTTGAGTTTTCTCACCAATTGAGTGGCAATATATGGCTACATTTTCAGAAGGATGATGTGGTTTTTAAAAAAAAAAAATATCTTTCAGATGAATTTAAACCAGCATCAATTGATAAGAACTAGGCAGGCTTACTGCACAAGAACAAGGAAAACAGGGTTACTGTAGAATTTCACAACAACCAACCTGGAAAACCAAAAGTGACGTTCGAGGGCAGTAGCGAAGATTACAAGGAAAATGATGCAGTTTTGTTCTTTGATGGTGAGAGCTTTCGGTTAGAACGGTTGCACCAAGCAGTAAAGCGGTTGAGACATGTGCGGCTACCTGGTGAGTCTGCTGCTGCGGCTGCAGGTACTTCACTTGGACCAGCCGTGGAGGCTACTTCACCACCCACCAGTAAAGTGGCTAAGGTCCAGACTTTGAATAAGAGCATACCTCATTCAATGCCTGTGAGTTTTCATTATGGAGAATTTGTTTTCACCTTTTTTCTATAATTTCGTAACCATGACGAAAAAATTAACTTAAGAAGATCTAAAAATCTCACTGTGTCCAAAAAAAGAAAAAAAAACCTATCTCTCACTCACTCCTCTCTCCAAACCCTAACCCTACATCCTTTGATCGGTGGCGACTACGAGCAGCAGCGGCCTGCAGCGGCGGTGAGCGACCGAGGTCTCCAAGATACAAAACACAATATGTTCAAATAAATTGTGCCTTTTATGTTTCTAAATGTAATCTGAAGAATATGAGCAATTCGATAGGCCATAACTTGATTCACCATAATTTGCTTGCTCTTGTGGTGCTAGAGCATCAAAGTAAGATTAATTCCTCTTGCATTTCTGGTTACAATTTGTTTCAAGTTCAGGCAAATTCACAGATTCGAAAGTCGCATATCACTTCCAAATTCTGGGGAAAATGTCTGAATTTACGGAAAACGAAGTTGCCGATGGGAACAAATCGAGTGCTTTCTGTTTTTCCTCAGTCTGTGTTAGCCACCGATCCAACTTCTAAGGTACACTATCAATTTCTAACCTTTTTTTTCCCCCCTTTGCACCGTTTACGTCATTGTGTTCAATTGAATGAATTTATTAGTCCAATTGATTATCTCATTAGTATTTTTAACTCAAGTTTATAATTTTTCCCACATGCCCCTTATTTGTTTATTTTTCATATAAAAAAAAAAAAAAAAACTCAATTGAACCAAATTGAGACAGAGTGATAAATTCATGGTTAAAATCGAGTCAATTGAAATTATAGGGAGTAAAATGACACAGGAAGTAACAGAATACATAGACTACCATTTTAATTTGCCCATTGAATAACTTTTGGAATCAGCTTTTGGGCTTTTTCCATTTTGGTTGAAAATTTTTCAATGTGAAGAGCAATGACAAATATTACAAACGATGATTTGAGTTACTGGTTTGGATGTCAGTTGATTTTGACTATTTCTTTCATTGTAGCAACTTACATAAAGTTCAACCTTGATGGAAATACGAAATTACAGGTATTAACACCATAGGCTTTTGCATTTGTAATTGACCCCAGAAATTTTGTTGGGTTTAGATGAATTCAAATACCTAAATCTTTCAGATAGATAATGTATTCAACATGAGATTCTTGTATCCTATCCAATTGAACAGGTGGTTGTTAGTGCTCCTACTTCAGGTTCTGTATCAGAAATAGATATGCAGGTCACTAATACTAGTGGCACCTTAGTTCTTCACTGGGGTGGGATACAAAATGGAAAAGAGTAAGAACACTTGTAAATATAATGATTTGCTTTGATTCAAGTTTTGAGCTATAGCAATAAAATGTTTTATGTTACTTTTGTCATTTTTTCACGCAGTTAGAATTATGTATTTTTCAAATTGCAAAACTGCTGGAATGGGAAAAGCTAACAAAGATAAAGCATCATCTGAATCTTATAGATTTTGGGGTGTTCTGGCTTGTCACTAGTCTGTCCAATAATGCATCTAAAAATCCTTATTTTTGTCTATTCATATTTGACCACAAAAAGCATGATCACTGACTTATTGATCTTGTAGCCTGTGGATTATGAGCCTCCATTCTTCAGAAACTGCACAGAACAAGAAGCTCATAGCCCATGGACTAAAAATCCTTTGAAAATTGAGAGGTTGGGAATGTCAACAACAAACATTTTGTATTAGCTCTCAGGTAAAGATATAAGATTGCAGGAACACAGAGACACTTGGATCCCTTGTTCAAATTTTGAGTTTTGTAATTGGAAATTATGCAGGTTAAGAGTATGCTTGATCCTTGTGAAGATGAAAATGATGACATTCAAGACGATGATGTGAGCTTGGGAGCTGATTTTGTACAAAGGGATGAGCATTCTGAATCTGTCAGTGAGGTACTGTGTTAACATTTCTTTACTGTTTGTTCTCCATGAGCTTCACTAACTGCTGAAAGCTTGATTTACCATATAGAACAAGTGTTTAGTTAACTACTTGTCAATTTGTAACCCACTTTGGGTTAGCCATTTGCAAGATAACCAATACATAGTCGCGCCAATAGGTAATTACATGTCTTTGTGCTCGGCTGTTTCAGCTTGTTTACATATTAGGTGTTTCCAGTATTCTCTGAAGTTTGAAATGTGAATGACATTAGTTCTTTTGACAGATAAGCAGCAGAATTGTGATGATAATGGATGACATGGTTGATGAAGGTGATAACGACCCATGATGGGTTTCTTGATGCCAAAAGCAACCAGAGGCTAGGTATGTTCAGTCAAATTTTAAGTTCTATTTTTTAAAAAAAAATTTAAATGCTTTTTAAAGCATACCAATTGTCAATGACTTTTCAGGCTAGGCCCACTATGTATCAAGTTGTAAAGGAGATGGTTGACAAGATGGGCTATGCAGTAAGTTTGGCATGATTAGCAATGCCTCTATCTTTTCATACCTTGATTTCTCTTTTGTAAGACCTCCATTTGATATAACTGTTTGTTTCTTATGCAGGTGAAGGTTGTTCGAGTCACCAAGAGGGTACATGAAGCATATTTTGCTCAGTTATACCTAACAAAGGCATATTCCTGTTACAAGCTTGTATTTTGTTTGACTAATATTTTCCATAAAACTTGCTTTAATAGTAATATTTAACTGATAAAGTTTTTTTTTTTTAAATCTCAGTTGGGTAATGAAACGGAGAGTGTTAGCTTTGATCTTCGACCTTCAGATGCCATTAACATTGCAGTAATATGCAAGGTACTTTTGCTCATTTTGAAGATTGTTACTGCTTTGGTGGATTTTTTAGGTTGTTTATCGTCATGTAGTCCTCTTATCTAACATAGTTTTAATCACTGCTCTCTCACTAGATAGCATTATATAATGGTGTTGGATAAACATAATGTTATTTGCATGCAAAACTGATAGCTGAGTAATACTGTGAGATGCAACAAAGTGTACAATGAAATAGAAAAGAAAATGACTTCTGGGAAGGGTATGTGTATTGGGGGTGATGATGACTCAAAAATGAGTGACGAAACAAAAGAAGAAATGGCAAAGAAAATTGGGAAATAAGGAAGGAAAAGAGAGGATAGTGTCCCCCAAGTTTAGGTGGGTTTGTGGACCCCATTTTGAAATTAATGTTTGGGGGATTGGTGAACTGCCACAGTTCTTTCAAAGGAGAAGTTATTTGTTCTCGGGACATCGTTATGTGGTATTTTAATAATATTGTGATTGGTAAAAATAATAGAATTTATGAATTTATATTAAATAATTAAAAAATATAAATAAATATGATAAATTATGATTAAAACTAAGTAATAATTTTTCCTTTCAAAGAGTCCCACAACATGGAAGCTTGTCCCTTGGTAGAGCGCATTCAATTCTATACTTTTCCCATTCACAAGCATTTAATTCGGGATGTTGTCATACTCTCTCTTTCTCTCTCCACCTGTATCTCTAACACAATAAAGACCACATACGCAGTGAAAAAAATGCATATAACATAACTTTGTTATTTTAATATAGTGAGAGGTAAAATTTTCTTTTAATTATTAATTTACGTGATTGAATTAGCAATTCGAGTCTCTCAAATTAGAATGCCAATTCCACGATGGAGGAGGAATTAATAGTCTTACAACTGATTTTTTTATTTATTTATTATAAACAATCATGATTTTAGTAAGACTTACGGATTGCTAAATTAATTTCCTTCTTAAATCTCCAATCAAACATGACCTTTAAGGTCTAAATTTAATTTCATGGGATTGGTTGTTTCTACATGGATTGGAAGAATCGACTTTGGATAGGTCATGAAAAGGTCAGAAGTTTGCTTTTGTGTAGGTAATATATTGCACTGAATTTTTGAAACAAATCACAAATGGTAAAAACAGAGGAGCCTAGTGGTAACCCTACCCATACCAAGTTTTTAAAAAGGTCCCCGACCACATGCCCCAGATTTTAGGGGAAGCCGAGGTGCCTTGCCGAGGAGGTAAAATCACTTATGATCTCATTTGGGATAGGTGGAAATTAATTTTAGGCCAAATTTCACTTTATTTATTTAGGCCAAATTTTAGGCCTCAGAGCATTTTTTTTTTATCCCCAAAAAAAAAAAAAACTATGTTTTAAGTCCTTAAAAATATGACAAAAGTATATATGGTTGTTTATGTATAAGAATATTTTAGTGGTTTTACTCCAGCAATTAATTGTTCAAACAGTTCACCTTGATACATACATAAACTATATTTTTAAATGTTAGAATAATAAAGCGCACATAAAAAGAATCAATACAACCCATGTCTGAATTTTTTCTCAGCCGTTGGAGGCATTGTCGAAAAAGCTAAAGGCAAAAACCCTAAGAAGTTAAGCTCTTAACCTATTGCTGCCACTATGTACTTATCTCTCTGTTATACACACACATCAATTTTATGCATTATGAAAATACATATAGATGTGTACACTTATTATGCATATGTGGACATTTAAACATACACAAACACTGACACTCAAGTTCATGCACAAGTTTCTCAAGATGACTGTGAAGCAATGATAATTTATCAGTTTGGATGATGAGAAAATACAGGAAAGAATATGAGAAGTTGGAACTTGAAAGTTTGTAACAAATTGGGTTTGCAATGATTGTTTTGAGATCCCATGGTTTATTTAATAACTGTAGAGGATATCTCATCCTCTTTTCCAATTTGGGTTTGCAATGACCTCTTTTTTGGTTTTCCTCAGGAATCAACTATTTGAGAATGTCTGATTGATGATTGTCAATAGTTTGATATTCTTCCATACTTCTGAAGTTTTTTTCTATTTTTTGTTTTTTTCTAATTTATATGCAGGCTATTAGCCCGTGAAGGAATCAATGCAGAGCAGTTTGCTCGGGATCTTAAATCTTTTGAATTAAAGGTTATTCTTTCATATCTTCAACTTGATGCATAATTTGTTCTTCTCATTGACTGCCACTTATGATATTTATCGTAGAGTAATTCAATAGTTTTGTTAAGTTGAAATTCTGTATCAAGTGAATCTATTCGTACCATGGATTTCCAGAATTTTGTCCTCTTTTTTTACTTCTTTTTTTTTATTTTTCACTTAGTATTGTTTATTTATTTATTTTTTTATCCATCCTCTCATATTTTAACTTTCTTCTTCAAGATGACTTTTGAAGATGTTTTCCCTGCTGAGGCAACAATAGTGGAAGAGTATCTGCAACAGGTAACTTTCATTCATTTTGTTGCTTATTGACAACATAATGTCAAAATATTGATACTCTAGCGCTTGCTTTCTTGCATTGTTGTGTGTAAATTTTTGCTCACATTGATCGACGGAAAGAAGATTGTAAATTTTGGTTTATATTGCAATGCAGAGAAAATAGTACTTCCTTCCCATTCACTTTGTTGTGTGCCATGCCCTGGAATACCAATATATCAGTTATTGTGCATTACAAAGACAAATAAAGTAGTTTTAAGTTTGGTTGTCATTTATATGTTTATTTGTTTTTCTGCAAGCCATCATTTGGAGCTTAGTATTTTTTATTTTTTATTTGGGTATTTTAATGACTTTACCGTTTTAGGTTTTATACATTGCTTTAAAAAGCAGTATTAGTAGTGTTTTTTTTGCTTGCACATTAACTTTAGGTGATTTCATATCAATGTTATTAGTTTGTAATAGTGGTGCCTGAGGGATGCCTCTTGTAAATTTGTAAATCCTATAAAAATATATAAATTATTTTCAATTATTTTTGTTAGTAAATGTGTCGCCAAAGTTTATTTTTGCCCACTCATATTGTATTGCTAGAAGTGTATTTTTTGTCAATGCCAATTTGTCGTTGTCAAAAGTAAACATTTATCGACAAACAAATCGTCGGCAAATGACAATATTTAACGACGTAAATATGTTGCTAAAAGTTTACTTTTACCCACTCATATTGTGTTGCTAAATGTGTATTTTTTGCCAATGTTAATTTGCCGTTGCCAAAAGTGAAGTTTTATCGACAAACAAATCGTAGGCAAATGATAACATTTACCGACGTAAATGTGTCGCCAAAAGTTTGTTTTTGCCGACGCATATTTTGTTGCTAAAAGTATATTTTTTGCCCACGCAAATTTGTGTCGCAAAAAGTGCCGTACAATCATCATCTTTGAATGACTTTTACCGACGCAAGGTAAATTGCCGACGATGGATGAAGGCTTTTATCGACGACTATGTTCGTTGCTAAAGGCATTACTTTTACCAACGCAATGATAATTTCGTCGGCAAAAACTTTTGCCGACTCACTTTTGCCTACGGGTTGCCAACGTAGCTTGGTGTGTCGGTAAAACTCTTTGCCGACGAATTTTCCCTTTTAGCAACATATTTTGTTGCGTTGCGAAAAATGCAATTTCTTGTAGTGCACTCGAGCGTGAGACTAGACGTTCCAGCGTCCAATGCACATTTCTGGTATTTTCAGACCTGCAAAAGAAATACTGAGAGTTGATGAATCCCGCTCGAGCGCAAGAATGGCCGCTCGAGTGGAGGAGTCAAAATCTAAGCAACAAAAGTTTGGAAAAACAAGCAACCAACAAGTTCTAAACGCACAACTACAATCCGATAACCAAAATAAAGGAGAGACAAGGGGAACAAGACATGAATAACCATTCTAAATCATACTAACCCGAGTCTGGAATACGATAGATAACGGGTCAAAGCCGGAATTGCTTACTTTAATATATAGATAATAATAGATTTGGAAAAATTGTCACTCACAATAATAATTATAATAATTTATCAAGAAAAAATAAAGTGATAATTTCAAAACATGTATGCTTTCTATTATAGAAATTATAGTGAGATTATTGCTCATTAGAAATTGATGATTATAATTAAAGAAAACTAGAACACTTACCATATTGATTAACAAAATATTTAAATTAAATGAAAATAAGATAATAATAAATAAGAAAGAACTAATAATATAACTAAAGAGTTCATAATATTATAATATAATATTATTAAAGTTTATCATTTCATAAATTATTTTTTAAAAAGCATTATGACTTGAGGGAATATTACCTTATTGATCAATAAATGATATAATTTTGATCGTTTGAAACACAAAAAAGTTTGAGTTGACTTTCATATAAAATGTTTCACAAGAGTTAAGTGCAAATGTTTAAATATATTATCATATTGATCAAAGCCAACACACTCATGACATTTGTATTTTCATAATTCATAAATTCAATTATTTGAGACATTTACATTGAGATTTTCAGTTTCAAAGACCTAACAACGTTTTTTATTTATATTATATAATAATAATAATAATAATAATAAGTATTAATGTTGACCATTACAATCTTATCGTCATCACCATCATTATTACACCTCAATCCTAACCAATCATCATCACCGTTGATAGAATTACCGTAACCACTTCTATTGGCACCATCACACAATTATCACAGTTATTATCATCACCACCAGCCCTTAACCACTACAACCACTAATGCTATCACCATATTCACCACCATTATCATTATTATCACATGCATTACCGCCACCCCTTAATTTTTTACAATGACTTTTTGACTATATATTTGGTGATTGGCAAACCTATAAATTTCCGCCACCAATAAATTACAGAAAAGGTTTAGACTTCATTCCATTACTGCTTTAGGTTGGTGGACCATACTTTAAACTAAAGCCTCTTTAGGTACTCACTTTTTTAGCCTAAAAGGCCGGCTTGGAAAGAGCTTTTTTGGTTAATAAAGAAAAAAAACATGTTAAAATAGATAATAAGATGAAATACTATATCTTACACATTAATTAATCACTTTTTCTCTTACAATCATCTATTCAGCTATCTAAAAAAAAAAAATCACAAATTATCACAATACAACTTTTTTCATCTTATCAATAGCCACAAAAAAAAAAAAAAAAAAAAGAAGAAAAAAACTAACTTCCCAATCAAGGCCAAAATTTCAAAAAAATAATTATCAAAATATTAATTTTTTATATCATATTTTAACTAAAAAAATAAAAAAATTATTAAAAAACTTGTTCTTAAACAAGGCCTAAATTTGCTAAACCAGCAAAAGTGCCAACTTACGTCACTTTTTTTTTTTTTTGAAAAATAACACAGTAGTGAGATTTAAAAAAAAATAATTACAAATCAATGCAAATTTTTATAAATATTAATGATAATGCTGTCCGTCCCAGGTGGATGGGTCGGGCTGGTCCAAGCTCTTCAAGTTCCGGTTCAGGGTGATGATTCCGCCAAATGACCTGCAAGCAAGTCCAAAGGGGAACGGAGCAGTCCCCCAGTGAACCCTCCGGCGAGAGAATTAGTAGTCGAAGAAAGGAATGTAGAGAGAGAGAGAGAGATAAAAGCCTAACCTTCCTCTTGTCCTCTATTCTTGCTTATATCCTTTGGTAATCATTTCACTGCCCCTTGTGACGTGCCCCCTTCCGCCGAAAGCCTGTGCCATAGCTTACCTTGTTCAGGGTGAGGGGGCTCTGTTCCGACGGGGAGGTGTTGTCGTAATAAATGCTGTGACGGGCGGCATTAATGGTGATGTGTTGTGGTAATAACTCTGCAGATCTTTGTCTGCTGATGTGGCTTGTGTTCCACCTGCCATGTGCCCGAATGCCATCGGCCCTCCATGTCTAGATGGCCTCCAGCTGTTCTGGGCTTTGTCAACCGGGTTATGCTATTGGTCCCAAGCGATGGGTTTGGGGTGGTTTGTTGTGGGCCGTATGCCTTGTGGGCCCATCCATGTCAATTAATAATTAAAATCATAAATTTTTTACCACCCACTAAGATGTAATTATTAATATTATTATTTTTGGTAACTAATGTTAGCGAAAAATGTATAGGAACTCTAAATTGGGAGCTAACTCTAAGTGTGTGGCCCTACACTAATGGTGATGTTTTGGCTTGTTTTGTTTTATTTTATTTTATTTTTATTCCCTACGACATAGTTAGAGTTCAATTAGAACTTTAAAATTAAGAAATGTATCATTATTGTAACGTTAACTTTCACTTTACAGTAGGGATCTTTGGTAATAGGCTTTTTGGATTTTGTGGACTAAAATAATATTAAAGATAAAATAGATTAAAATAGTCAATAAGATAAAATATCACATTAAATTCATAATCATTTTATTTTTTCTCTCATAAATATCACATCTAATTATAAAAAAATTAAACATCTTCTTAAATAATTAAAAATTAAAATAATCTATTTTAATAGCCAACTTCTCAAGAATTTGGGGTGCCTGCTGTGCATCCAGCACAGCAAGCACTATTGTGTGGCCTTATGAGTTTATTTCGGAATTCGTTTTGATAATCTGAACCGTTCACATTTTAGAATATATCGACTAGAACATACCTGTAAAAAATTATGTGAATCGGATATCGTTAACTCTTTTATCTACTCATATTTGTATCTTCAAAAATAAATGACACTGTGATTTAAAGTATTAAAATGAATGCAACTATGAGTAGATGAAATAGTTAACGATATCCGATTAACTTAATTTTTACAAATATATTTTACTCTATATATTCTAAAATATGAACGGTTTAAATTATAAAAAAAGACTCCAAAATAAGCCCATAAAACTGCACAATGATATCAACTGTGCTGAGTGCACAGCAGGTACCCAAATCCACTTCTCAAATATCTCCCCATCCCTCTATACTTTTGGAGATATATATATATATATATATAGAGAGAGAGAGAGAGAGTATCTCAGCACCTATTGCTAGCAATGGATTGAGGTTCATGATAGGCTTAGACCATCTCCAACCCTAAACCAAACCTGACATCAAATTTAAAATTTGGTGAAAAAAGCACTTTTTCATGCTCTAACGATTTCACCAAATTGATATCAAATTGAGATTTCACCAAATGTTTCACCAAAATGAGGACAGGCTCCGCATTTCACCAAAATACTGTGCATGACCGTTGGGGAGACCAACCGGTCGACCAGCCGGTTGACCACCAAATGGTTCAAACAGTTCAAAAAAAAAAAGGTTCAAACAGTTAAAAATATATATATATATATATATATTTTGCCTGGTCGACCACTAAGCGGTTCAAACAATTCAAAAAAATTGGTTCAAACAGTTCAAAAAAAAAAAAAATTTCCTCTTACTGGTCGACCAGCCGATCGACCAGCCGGTCGACCAACCGGTTGTCCCCGGAACAGATTTGATAAAAAGTGAAGCGTTGGTGTCAGTGGTATCAAATTGAGGAAAGCATCCTTTTTTTTTTATCAGATTTGATGAAAAAAAGAAGTTCATGCTCTTAGGGGCTAGGAAATAGATTTATTGGATAGTTGGGAACAATTATTATGTTTTGATCTTTTCAGATTAATAATAAGTAGCATGAGATTATAATGTTCTATCTTTTGAAGAAAAAAAAAAATTATTCTTATGAAAAAAATATTTCATCAAAATAATGTGATAATATTATTTTTATAATTAATTATGATTTAATAAACACTTTATTTAGTGAATTTATATGGTGTAATAATATAAATTCAAATTTAATATAATTTAAATATTATTCAAAATGAATAATGTGATTTACATTCTTTATATGTTAATAACTTTTTAAATAACTTTTTTGAGTTTTTAAAATTGTCAGTACAATCTTTCTTGTTCCATTTTTCTAATCTCTTTTGTCACATGATCAAATTTAAAAAGATTCATCTTTTAATCAATAGTAACTTAAAAGTCATATTTTATCATGCCTTTGAGAAATCAAGACTCGATATAATAAGAACTTGTAAATTCTTTTAATAAGCTTGAGCTGAGGGTTACGTGATCTAATAATTAAGTTGTTTCAGATATTTGTGGCATCGGTAGCTTAAATGAGTGTCTTAGATATTTTTGCAAACCTACTGCATTAATGCCCCCCCAAAAGTGGAGAAAGTACTTTAGGTAATGGATAGATTACCATCAAGTTAATACCGTGTATTTTTGTTTATTATTCATAAAGTGTTTGACTAATAAATCATATATTTTGGACTTATAATTTATATAATTTTATATTTTTTTATGATTTATTTAGTTTTAGTTTTATTTTTATTTTTTATTTTTTTATGTATAATGGCTCATTTACTCGTCATATTGGAGTGTCATATTTGAAAAAATATATTAAATTTTTTTTTAGTATCACATCAAATCCGTCATATTAGAGTATCACATTTGAGAAAAATATTAAATAGTTTTTAATTTTTTAAAGTATCACATCATACTCCTTACGTTGGAGTGTCACATGTCATGTTTAGAAAAAGTATACTATGAAATTTTTAATTTTTTTTAAAATGTCACATCATACCCACTAGTTGTCACGTTTGAGAAAAATACATTAATAAGTTTTTATTTTTTTTGAAGTTTTACATCATACCCATCACGTTATCACATTAGAGAAAAGTACACTAAATATATTTTTTCTGAGTAAAAGTTTTGGAGTCTCACATCATATCCTCCACTTTATCACATTTAGGAAAAGTATACCAAGAAATTTTTAATTTTTTTAGAATATCACATCATTAACGTGTCATATTTAGAAAAAGTACACTAGGAAATTTTTAATTTTTTTAGAGTGTTACATTAATATATGTTACGTTAGAATATTACATCATACTTGTCACATTAATAAAAGGATATACCTGCCCACCAAAATACTACCAAAATCAAAAATAAGATCACAAGAAAAGAAACTCTCTACTAATAGATCTTAACATATTAATAAAAAAAATTAAGATTAATTAAAATACTTATTTATGAGATGAAATTTATTAATAAATATCCCTCATTTAGAAAAATGAAATCAGAGTTTAATATAATTAAACACCAAACGCTTCAGGCATGCATAAAGTAACTTTTCAGGTCTTACATTTACTACCTAATAAATAGTGAGTGAAAGTAAATATATTAATTTAAATCAGCTACGTGATTTACCAGTTACTTAAACTACCTTGTCCAAAAGAATGATATCTTAAGAACATTCATAATGGGATAGGTAAAATTATTTGTTAAAGTGTGTTATATGATAAAAAGTGATAAAAGTGGGATTCAAAAATATGTATTAAGGTGTGTTAAGAGTTTGTTAATTTTAGAGAGTGAATGGTGGTGCAATGGATGTGCTAAGATGCGTGTTAAGAGGTGTGTTAAGAATATATATATCTATATAATAAGGCACAAAGATTTTTGAAAATATGTTAGAGACAATTGTTCTACTAGGACATTTCAATGGTTATGGTTCATTTTGTCTATTTAGATGGATGGTTGAGATGACTCCCTTAAATATATATCAATATATATCTACACTTACTTTCCGCCCAAAGAGTGAGCTTTCTACTTGCCCACGTCTCCCCTCTATTCTATCTTTACCTCTCTTCTCACCTTCCCGCTTGCCCACGTCTCCCTCCCTTCTATCCTTATCCCTCTCCCTTCTCTGTCCTCACCCACCTATCTCTCTCCCCCTCCCGTTCTTCTTCTTCCATACCCAGTGTGCCTATCTCTCTCTCTCTCCCTTCCGTTCTTCTTCTTCCATACCCATTCTCTTTTTGGGGGTTTTGAGAAAGAAAACCTAGAATAATAAATTGACAGAGATTGTTGTATCTTTAAGATCACTCTGGTATCTGTTTTTTTATTTTTATTATTTATTATTTTTTATTTTTTACAAATTTCAATTATATACATATATATACATATATGTATGTAATTGTATCTCTGTGTATATTGACTTATTTATGTTCTGGATCTTATTTTCTGTCTCAGGCTTGCTTCGTTGTGGCAAGAGTTGTAGAAAATTTGAAACATGATTGGTTCAAAGCATGGAGCATGATTGGTTTTTTTTTTTTTTTTTTTTTTTTTTTTTAACAAATTTCAATTATATACATATATGTATGTACGTGTCGAACCTCAACTCTCCAACAATCTCGACTTCCATCTGGTACCATTACTTTCTTTTCGTTGTTTGTTCGCCGGGAAAATGAGGGAAAACTTTAAAGCAAACTCCTACCTTGAGCTTTTTATATATTTATTTTAGGGTTTAATTTGGTGCTTTTTTGTTTTTGGGTGGAGGGTGATCTCAGGAATAAGGAGGATTTGGAGAAGTTATTTTCTCAGACGAAGTATGTGAATTTGATACAATGTGATTGTGAATTTCATACACAGTGGTCCGCAATTTGTCTAAATTAACAATGTGATTGTGATATGTAGAATAGTGATTTTCGAATTTAAGATCGTCACAATTTGTGTTATGTATTTTGATTTTTTAGGGTTAATTACACAAATAATTATACTTTGTGATATGTTACACTTTGGTCCCAGTCTTTTAATTGTTCCACTTTGGTCCCCAAATATTCAAAACCAGTAAGGGGAGGGGGAAATTTTCATAATTTTACACAAAAAATTGCAACAAAAATAAAAGATTAGGGATGAAAAATGAAAGAAAGTTTATATTTTGGATTAAAATGAAACAAAACGCATATTTTAATAATTAAAATAAAATACTACAAAATGTATATTTTAATAAGAAGGTGTGTGTCTTTTGTCCATTTGATTTTTTTTTTAGTTTTTGTTCTTGCAATTCAGCTGATTAGAAATCAAAAGATGCCTTTTACATTACTAGCAGTGTTTGCAGTGTGGGAATCTTAACAGAGAAGTTTCCCTAGCAATCATTTACCTTTCAAAATAAGGAAAAGAATGTGTTGTGGGAATCGTATTTGAATGCTTAACAATGAAGTTACCAAGTGTCTGGACCTTTCAATGCAAGCATTGATTCATTGCATTAGATATCTTCACACTTACTCCACTATTGACAAAAGTTTTGTGTGGGCTTGTAGTTGGTTTTCTCTTCGTCCTCGACAGTCTATGGCCAACCTGAAAAAATTCCATGTGTTGAGGATTTTGAGTTAATACCTATGAACCCTTATGGGCGGACCAAGGTATATGCTACAATATCCTAAAATATGTCCCCTTTCTACTCACATTCTATGTTTTATGCTCCAAGTCTGTTGGACCATTAGAGAAGGAATGATGTACTTAGTTTAGAAAGGTGCAATTTCTTAATTTCCCCCCCTCTAACCTACGTTTTGTTCCGTTTAATTAGCTTTTCCTCGAAGAAATTGCTCGAGATATCCAGAGTTCAGATCCTGAATGGAGAGTGATTTTTCTGAGGTACTTTAACCCTGTTGGGGCTCATGAGAGTGGCAAAATTGGTGAAGATCCAAAAGGCATCCCAAACAATCGTTTGCCTTACATACAACAAGTAGCTGTTCGAAGATTGCCTGAACTAAATGTTTATGGCCGCGATTATCCCACACCTAATGGTACTGCGGTATGCAGATTCCATTAATGTTACTCTTTTTTAAATTTAAAATAAATAAATAAATTTGCAAAGAACAGAGAAGTTAAGATAATCTGTATTATGCTTGAGAGGCTAATTTAATCATTTGAAGATGGCTATTAATTCTGCAGAAGAAGCAGTGGCTGTGCCTTTCCTGTGGTGATTGCAGCACATCCATCTCAACCTAATCAAATTGCGCTTGGAATGAGCAATGGTGCAGTCTATGTAATCGAGCCATTTGATGCTGAGCAAAACTGGGGTCGAATAGTGCCTCTATAAAATGGAGGTTTTCCCCTTCATCCTTTAGAATTCTGCTTTGAATAGTCAGCCATCTGAAACCCCGTGCTAGGGATATTTGCTGTTTGTAAATTTATATATCCAATACTGTTATAGGTTTTTTTTTTTTTTTTTTTTTTTTTTTTTTTTTTTCCGGACAATTCTAAGTTCTACACATTGTTGAATCATGTGAACTTCTCGAGGTATGATCAAATGATTGTGAGTCAAATAAGATAAAAGGGTTATAAGTTTTCCGGGACAGGAGATCATTTTTGAAGCATAGAAGAGTCTTTTTTATGAACAAGGGAATTTGGAAGTTATGGTTGTTAATTTAGTCCCTGCCATTGTGTGATCTTTTTATGTTTTAGTGTAAGCAACAATGTTATGAAGATGCAGAGGGTCAATGACCATGTTGGCTATATTCAAATGGAACATGAATAATA
Source organism: Camellia sinensis (assembly GCF_055761805.1). Lineage (NCBI taxonomy): Eukaryota > Viridiplantae > Streptophyta > Magnoliopsida > Ericales > Theaceae > Camellia > Camellia sinensis. The sequence goes on from NC_138973.1 coordinate 110,117,844, forward strand.
TGATGGCTGAAATTTGGTTTTCAAACTAAATTTTATTTTTTGAATCTTTTATTTGTCTTTTATAAATTTTTTTCATGTTTTAAATTTTTTATTAGGTGCACTTCATTCATATCTTTCCAATGTCAAACATTGTAAGAAATTTACTCCCTACTCTTTGAAAAGAAAAAAAAATTACATCGTGCCTTTAGGCACGGGCATACGCTAGTATATATATAAACAATAAATAACATAAAATAGTTGAAAAGTGCAGTGGACCCCATCCCATTGCACTGTCAGTCCCGTCTCTCTCTCTCTCTCCCCTCCCTTGTTAACTTGCTCGCCGCAGTTAACACAAACATTAGCATCTGACACAATTTTTGGCCACCTCCATCCCTCTTAACAGCTCCATTGTAGGAGCAAAAAGCAATTTGACTAGCTAAATAAATAACACCTGACACTAGTGGAAGGGTTAACCCTTCCATTGCAGATGCCCTAAACCAATGATGCAATAAGTAATAACAAGCTAACAACATATGAATGCGCAGCTTCAAGCCTAAAATCAACATAGGTTCCCTACAAAAGATCTTGTTAATCATATTATTTAATTTTGATGATATTTGAAATATTATTTGCCAAAATTTAGATTTTTTAATATACATATTATTTGACACAAAATATTATCTGTTTAAAATATATATTGTATGATGCATTTGTTAAATATTATTTAAATGGAAATATTTTGAAAACTTTACTATATAAAGTATGATACATTTGTTAAATATTATTTAAATGGAAATGTGGGGACATAATTTTTGAATGGCAACACGTGGCCGAGGTGGCACCAAAGTGTCAGCCAAGGTGCCACGTGTCCTGATCATGACGCCGAGGTAATCTCGGCTAGGCCGAGGTTATCTGCGAAGATACCGAAATTCAGGATAAGCGAATAAGGGACAAGAGTCCTAGAATGAGAGAAGACTTCAGTTTGGATAAATACAAGACTCTTAGAGAGTTTATCCCAATTCTACTGGGAGTCCAAGATTAGCAGTAATCCAGAGTCCATTGAAGCTAGGTTTCTATTGAGACTAGGTTTGTATTGGTTATAAAAAGGAGGCACGCTCATGGGTCTAAGGTACGTTTTTTATATTTTGAATAGTGAGTTAAGTATTTTTGCTATCTTTGAGAGATAACTGACTTGATTGTCGGAGTACTCCCGGGTGGACGAACCATCGCCAGAATCTCTTCTTTTTGTGACAGGTCATTTGAGCTTAATCTATTCAACCGATGCTCTCCAGCTAAGTACTAATTTGGCAGTGTGGTCAGAAATCTACTCACACAATTTGGCGCCGTCTGTGGGAAAGAAAGGAGAATAGATGGCCAATAACGGACAGAAAGAGAAGGTTAGGGACGACATTCCTACTGGGAGTGGGAAACCTATTGACCTTGATGTCGAAGAAAACAACTACAACAAAGAGGCTCGTGATAAGAATCACGGAGAAAAGGACGTCGGCTAGGAGGGCGACACGTCAAAGAAATCAAACCAAAGCGGGTATTATAACAAGGACGACCTTCAGGTATAGAGAGAAAGATGCCTGAAGAGGGACGACGAGATGAAGGGAATGACAAACAAATTGGCGGACCTGCAAACGGTCGTCAACTTCATGATGCAGAACAATGTCATGCAGTCACCATTCTCGTTACAAGATACGTCGATTCTAGCGGCCAAGAAAGATGCCCGAAAAGATGGGCAGAAAACAGTCCCTATAGTCCCCCCAGCACACCAGGATCGAGAAACACTCTTACCGGCCTTCAAGGGAGGTCGGGCGAGGAGAGTCAAGAAGGGGAGATTCTCGGAGGACGCACCATACCGAGGAAGCTGACCCCAAAGAACATCGGCATGTTCAAGGGTAGGAGTTATGTTTCGATGCAGCCAACGGAGAAAGGACCAAGAGGACTCATAATGAGACTGGGAGTAGTGCTCCAAAAAGGCTAAAATTCGTCGATAGCCGAGCTCCTGGACAAACCAAGGAGGATCTAAGGGATTACCTCCAGAGAAAGCAACAAGATGTTGAGGTAACTTCCCCAGTCAAGCCGAGAACGCCGTTCTCAGTAGAATTGGACAAATTCAAAGCCCTAAAGAGGTTTAGCATGCCGAGATTCCAGATATATGACGGTAAGTCAGATCTCAACTTTCACGTCGGTTTGTACCTGAACTCGATGGCATTAGAAACTGGGAACGAGTCGTTGTTTTGCAAGGTGTTCCCCTCATCCTTTGGGAAAATTGTATCGGACTGGTTTCATAAGTTGCTGAAAGGAGCTGTGAAAACCTGGGAAGGCCTGGCCGAGATGTTTGTGGCCAAGTTCGTGACAAACAAGCTACAACGATTGAGGGTGGACGCCCTGATGGCCCTAAAAATTGGCGAGGACGAAAGCCATAGGGCCTATGCCAAAAGGTATTATGAGGTATTCAACCGAATACCAGGATGTAACCAGGAGTTGGCGGTTGTGTCGTTTAAGAACGGCCTAAAAGTTGATTGCCTGCTTCGAAAATCACTGGCAAAGACATTGCCAAAAATCATGGAGGAGCTTATGGCCAGGATAGAAAAATATACCAGGGCCGAGGAGGACACGCTGGGGACAAAGTCATCAAAACAAGAGAAGAAGGGGCTCGCCGAAGCGAGGCCGAGGTGACGGTGGATACAACAAGCAAGAGACAGGATTAAGGGCTGCACAGGCAGTCACAACCGTATTCCGAATACTGGTCTACAAAGTCTTGGAGAAAATTCGCAATCAGCCCTATTACAGAGCACCAGCAAGGGTATCAGGCGAATTTATGGATAGAAGCCTTGGCAAGCACTGTGCTTACCGCAATGAAGCTGGACATCTGACTCAAAGGTGCAGAGCCCTAAAAGCACATCTGGAAGACCTGGTAAGACAGAGCCACTTAAGGGACCTAATAGACGAAGCCAAGACAAGGGAAGAGCAGACAAGACTGCCCCAAGCACCGGCAGCACCGCCACCCCCAGCACCGCAACCGCAGGTAGGCGGACTTCGAGTGATCAATGTGATTCACTCGAAGGTCAATAAGAATGAAATCTGTGGGGAGACTCATAAGGTAAAACACCTACAACATGTGTATCAGGTCAGGCAGAAGAGACCTAGGGTAGACGAGTGCCAAGGACCAATGGTGTCCTTTATTGAGGAAGATCGAGAGATAGTGCAGCATCTACACAACGATGCCTTGGTAATATCCCTCCAGATTGGAGAGTGCCAAATGAAGTGCATCTTAGTTGACCAGGGCAGCTCTTGTGACATCATGTATATCAGGTGTTACAAGGAGCTTGGCCTTTACCAAGATGATCTGGAGCAGTCCAATGGCCCAATGGTTGGGTTCAATGGAACGCCTGCATGGCCCTTGGGAGCAGCAAGTTTGGAGGTGCAGGCTGGTACCAAGAAGATAAAAACAAAGTTCACCATAATCAACACCCTCTCCCCTTATAGTGTTATCCTGGGAAGGCCATGGCTACATGCAATGGGGGTTGTTCCCTCAACATTGCATCAGCTATTACGGTTCCCAACAGAGCATGGGATAGAGGAGGTCATAGGGGATCAAGTACAGGCAAAGAATTGTTCCATGGCAACAATGAAATCTACCTGCAACATACGAAAAGCAGAAACAACAGAGATAGAGGACGAGAACGTGCAATTCCTAGAGGACGTTAGCAAAGAACCAGCCGAGAAGAGTGAAGAAGCCCTGAAGAAAATCCTTGTCCAGTAAGGAGATGAAAAACGCTTCTTCCTTCTTGGCTCGAGCTTGGCCGATGAAAATGAAAGAGAGCTAGAGACATTCCTAAGAGCAAATCTGGAGGTGTTTGCATGGACACCATACGAGATGCCTGGCATTGACCCCGAGGTCACTTGCCATAGACTGAATGTGGACGGGTCGGCCAAACTTGTCATCCAGCGAACAAGGAGGCCGACATTAATGCATGTTGAGGCAGTAGAAGAGGAAGTATATAGACTTCTGGAGGCCAGAGCCATTCGAGAGGTGAATTACCTGACATGGTTATCAAACACAGTGGTTGTGAAGAAAAAGAATGATAAGTGAAGGGTCTGCGTGGACTTCACCTGCCTAAACAAGGCTTGCCCCAAAGACAGTTTCTCATTACCTAAGATTGACCAATTGATAGATGCCACTTCAAGGCATGGAAGGATAAGCTTCCTAGATGCCTACAGAGGGTACCATCAGATAGCTATATACCCTCAATATGAAGAAAAGACTGCAGTTATCACCCCAAAAGGGCTGTATTGCTACAAAGTGATGCCTTTTAGATTGAAAAATGCAGGAGCAACCTACCAGGGATTGGTGACTAAGATGTTCAGACATCTAATTGGCAAAACTGTGGAAGTATACATAGATGACATGGTCGTGAAGACCAAAGAACCTAAGGGTCATCTGGAAGACTTAAAGGCAGTTTTTGACATCCTTAGAACATATCGGCTCCGACTCAATGCATTGAAGTGTGTATTTGGAGTTGGGTTTGGTAAATTCTTAGAATATTTGGTTACCAGAAGGGGCATTGAGGCAAGCCCAGATCAGATCAAGGCCATCTTAGAACTGAAGAGCCCAACGTCAGCAAAACAAGTACAGATGTTGACTAGAAGGGCAGTAGCCCTGAATAGATTCATAAGCAGAAGCTCTGATAAATGTAAGCCTTTTTTCAGCTTAGTGAAGAAAGCCATAGACTTCTTATGGACCGAAGAGTGCGAAGCTGCCTTGGCCGACTTGAAGAAGTATTTGACCACAACTTCAGTTCTCTCAAATCCAGTACCTGGAGAGGAGCTGTTCTTATACTTGGCAATTTCAGAGCACATAGTGAGTGCAGTAGTAGTTAGAGAAGAAAATGGAGAGCAAAGGGCAGTTTACTACGTGAGTAAAATCCTGGCAGATGTAGACACCAAATACCTACCCTTGGAGAAGTTAACACTGGCTTTAGTAATGGCTTCTAAGAAGTTGAATCATTACTTTCAAGCCCACAAAATTGTGGTGTTAATTGAACATCCTTTGAGGTCCCTATTGCAGTAGGGAGATCTGATAGGTAGAATAGGCAAATGGACAGTGGCCTTGGGCCAATATGACCTGGAATTCAGACCCAGGACAGCAATCCAAGGCCAAGTCTTAGCCGACTTTGTGGCCGAATTCACACCAAATGCCGTCATGCATCGGGCTCCGTTGAGCCGAGGTATACAATATCCAAGTGAGCAAGGAAGAACCCAGCGAGGGACAGCAGAACAAAGGAATGAAGAGAAACTCAGGCCCTGCAGCATTTACATCGGTGACTCCTTCCGTTTGTTTATTAATGGGAGTTCAAACCGACAAGGAGCGGGGGCATGAGTAGTACTAGTATCGCCAGATGGGCAGATACTGGAACAATCCATTCGTTTGGGGTTTAAGGCCTCAAACAATGAAACAGAGTATGAAGTACTAATCACAGGATTAAAGCTGGCAGCAGCCATGGAAGCTGACAAGGTAATAGTCTTCTGTGACTCCCAACTTATAGTCAACCAGGCAACAGGCGAATATATAGCCCGAGATGAAAGGATGTCGGCCTATGTAAAAGAAGTGGGCAGACTGGTAACCTTATTCTAGAATTGCCAACTACAGCAAGTTAGCCGAGATGACAACAGCCATGTAGATGCTCTGGCCAACTTGGCTAGTGCAGTAAAACCTGGAGAGGCCAGAGTAATAATGGTTGACTACTTGTCAGGTCTAAGCATAGAACCACTAAATATAGAGCGTGAAGCAATGTGTGTGGAGATGGGACCAAGCTGGATGGATGCAATAATAGTATTTCTTAGAGATGGGAAACTTCCAAATGATCATAAAGAGACGCACAAGATCAGACTGAAGTCGACAAGATTCAGTTTGACAGCAGAAGGACATCTCTGCAGAAGATCTTTTACTAGACCCCTTCTGAGGTGTGTGCATCCAGCACAGGTTGAAAATTTTCTGTATGAGATACATGAAGGAGTATGTGGAAGCCATGCTGGGGGCAGGTCACTTGCTCATAGGGCCATTACTCAGGGGTACTGGTGGCCCTACATGCAGAAAGATGCTGAAGCCTATGTCAAGAAGTGTGAGAAGTGCCAAAGATTTGCACCTTTGATACATCAGCCAGCAGCAGACCTGAACCTAGTGTCCAACCCTTGGCCATTTGCCCAATGGGGCATGGATCTTGTTGGACAACTGCCTCAAGCAACTGGACAGAGGAAGTATCTGCTAGCAGCAACAGATTACTTCACCAAGTGGGTAGAAGTTGAACCCCTTGTCAAGATTCGGGACATTGATGTGAAGAACTTCATATGGAAGAACATCATAACCAGGTTTGGGATCCCAAGAGCAATAATAGCTGACAATGATACATAGTTTAACAGTACGCTAATTAAGAGCTTATGTGCAAAGTACAAAATCAAGAACTATTACTCTACCCCAAGTTTTCCTCAGAGTAATGGTCAAGCAAAAGCCTCCAATAAAATTATCTTGGATAGGATCAAGAAAAGGCTGGAAGCAGCAAAGGGAAAGTGGGTGGAAAAGCTGCCCAATGTACTTTGGGCATATCGGACTACGCCGGGAAGATTGACTAGCGAGTCCCCATTTGCCATGGCTTATGGCACAAAAGCAGTCATTCCACTGGAGGTCGGCATCCCAGGGATCAGAACCCAGGGAGTAGAAAATGGAACCAATGAGGCATTCCTGGCCCAAGATCTGGATCTGCTAGAAGAAAGAAGGGAGAAAACAGTAATTCAACTGGGGGCATACTAGCAGCAGCTTACTAGGGCTTATAATAAGAAGGTGAACCCGTGAGAGTTCCAAGTTGGTGACCTCGTCCTGAGAAAGGTCTTCGGCAACAAGAAGGATCCTAGAGAGGGCAAGCTTGGCCTAAATTGAGAGGGACCCTATAGAATCATCTCGGTCATGGGCAATGGGGCATATCGGCTTGAAGACAGTGAAGGCAAAGAGCTGCCAAGGCCCTGGAATACTTGCAATCTGAAGTTTTTCTATCACTAGATTTTCTTGTTTTTTAAGTTTTCTTTTGTTTTGTTATTAGCCGAAGTAATAATAAAGTTTTAGCTTGATTTTTAAACTTACGTAGTGTAACTGACCAGATACTTGACGACGTTTCTGATTGAAACATGAAGAATAACTTAGACTTATTATTTGGCAGAGTCAAATTACACTTGCATATAATAGAGTTGAACTAAGTTGGCGATGTTTCTAAGAAAAACATGACGAATAACTTAGACTTATTATATGGCAGAGTTGAATTATACTTGCATATAATAGAGTTGAACTAAGTTAGCGATGTTTCTAAACGAAACATGATGAATAACTTAGACTTATTATATGACAGAGTTGAATTATACTTGCATATAATAGAGTTGAACTAAGTTGGATTAACCTGGACTTGTCACATCGGTAGAATTAGACACAGATTAGAGCTAAGTGCATGTCAGTCAGATTAACAAAAAGACCAAGGTTGGTAACCTCGACCGATCTTTGTTCGAATTTGACATCGGCGACGAGGTCAAAGCCACATGCTTAATGAGAACCCAAGTGAAATTGAAGTTCGCGTTAGGGGGCAGAGGGCTGGAAAATGATGCTTGGGAGTTGGAATTTACAAGCTAAAGTTGGTTTAACACTTGTTGAAATATTAAGAAAAAATCACAAGTTGAAGTTAAGCCGAGATTATGTTAAAGGAAGTTGGTTTAACACTTGTTGAAATTTTAAGAAAAATTTACAAGTTGAAGTTAACCCAAGGTTATGTTACAATAATAGAGGACAGAGGTCTTGAGTGAAGTGGCAAGTTGTAAGTAACACTTGTGAAAATATTATGAATATTTTCAAGTGTTAGGACAAAGCTGAGATAAACTGTTAGTGGGTATAGTCGAAGTATTCCACACCGGGAAGATTACACAGTTAAGGTGTACGTTGAAGACACATAAATTATTCTAAGTATAGAATCATACAAGAGAAAAAGGAAGGCAAACATTTAATTACACTGAAAGAATAAATTAGAGAATTCATTCAGACAAGGAAAGAAGGCACTTCGGCCTGACATTAAAGAGTAATTGTTCAGGCTACAAAAGTGGCACGTCGGCCAAATTAAAAGCTTACATTGTTTTAAAAGTAAGAAAAAGTACAAGGTACAAGAAATAAAGAAACTAGACTATTCGACGTCATTAGTTGGTTGGTTTTGGGGCTTAGAGGACATCTGGGAACTCTTCTTGGTGGCTTTCTCAGCCGCGAGCTCGGCGTCGATCTTTTTAAGAGTCTTGTCGAGGCTCTTCTCGACGATAGGCGCCTCGGATGGTGTCTTCTCAGCAGAGGCACCCTTTAAGACCACGTCCTCCTCATCATGAGTCAAGTCCAGGACTTGTTCATTCAGAGTAGGAGACTTGGCCCCAGCTGCTTCTTTTTTCTTCTTTTCGGCCTCAGCTTCCTCCTCAGACTCAGCCTCGTCCTCGGATTGGCTTGGAGTGGGGGAGGAATGGTAGGATGAGGTTGCCGGCATCTTTGAGGGGAGAGTCCTCAGGGACAACAAACTTTTTCAGTGCAGCGATCCAACTAAGGGTGAAACCCTTGTTGCATGCCTGCCTGACTTGTCTCTTGTAGTCTTCTTTGACGTCGGCTGCCCCCTCGGTGTACGCCTTCTTGTCCGTGGCCTTGATCTCGACATCTTTGGTGGCCAGGGCAGCAATAAGTTCGGCCTGGGCGTCGGCGGTCTTTCCCTCGGCCTCTTTCTTTTCGGCCTCAAGGACCTTGGCAATGGCCTCGGCGGCCCCTGTCCTCTCATCGGCCTCTTTTTGAGCTTTTTTGGCTTCCTCAGCCTGTTTCATTAGAGTCTTCATCTTGGCCTCAGCCTTGTTAATGGCCTTCTGCAAGCCAACAGCCTCCTTGGTCTTGTTGGCTAACTCCTTCTTGATGTTGAAGGCTTGCATTGCGAAGGAGTGGCCATGCTGGATCGCTTAGAAGAAATGGACATAACAAGAGTTAGCAAAATTTTCTAAGTAAGAAAAACAGAGAATGTAAAGCACCAAGTATTAGGAGCTTACTTGTACGGAGTGCTGCAACATTAGAGAGAAATTTTCGTATTTGCTTATCACGACATTACAATTGAGATCATTGGGAAGGAGCAAGGCGATAGAGAGGGCAACGTTGACTTCAATGTCGTCGGCGCTGTCGCCAGCTCTGACCAGCTTGTCCTTGATTGTAATTACAAGAGCCTAGGGGGCATTAGACTTCAGAGAGCTCGAGGTTGTTGCCGACTCGGACCTCGGTCTCTTCGACCTAGTTGATTCAGAAGGAGCAACCTCGGCGGGCCTCTTTTCGGCAGCGGAGGCACTTTTCTCTACCTCAATAATCTTGGAGATAGGCAAGGTGTCCTCAGTGTCGATCTGAGCCATCGTTGCCTTGGGTTGGGCCTTTTTCAGTCTTTTAGGCTTTGGCTTTGGTTGAGACTGGGATGGAGAAGGTTGAGCGTTGACAGTGTTGGGGATGTCGGCTAGAAGATCGTCTGCAACTGTTTTCTTGCGACCCATCTCGGCAGTGATTGCAGTTTGGCGTCAACGTTTGCGTTGAGATGGAGGGATCAGATATGGAGCTGAGGTTGATGGTTGCTCAGCTAGATCAGAAGTTGATCCCTGATTTGGCTGGGGTGATGAAGTTGTTGGTGGAGTTGTGGCGGAAGGAGGAGACTTGCTCTTCTTCTTCGGGATGTCGGGAAGAACTGACTTGTAAGTTGGGATGTAATTGAGCAACAAAGGGGCTCTCTACCTATGAACTGGCAGATCCAACAACTTTTTGAAGTCCTTGCTAGGGAATAAGGACTTACGGAAGTCTTTTGGCGGTTGTGGAAGAGCTGCAAGAAAAACAGACGTTAGAACATATAGAAAGAACAAAGTATTTAAGACTTGGAAAACAAGTAAATGTAACACTTGGCTCTTACCATTACCCTCTATGAATACTGTTCGGCTAAGAGTGTAGAGGTGAAGGTCCTCATCTGGAGCGAACTCCCAGTTGCCCGAGACAATGAATTAATTGTCCCTGGCTCCTTTATTGGAGTTTGGGAGGTCGGCAACAAGTTTGTATTATGTGGACCTCGGTTTGAGGTAGTAGATATAGCCTTTTTCTAACTTGAGTCCACACATGGTGTAGCAGTATTGGATGTCGGCTAAAGTTACCCTAGCGTTTTCTCAGCTAGCTAAGGCTATGATACCATTGATGACTTTGTAAGAGTTAAAGGCTAATTGCATTGGGTTAAGTTTATAATAGTAAAGGACTTCTCGAAAAAGCATGTTGAGAGGGAGCCTAAGTCCACACTCTATGAAATCTACAACTGGGAAGGGCATGGAGTCGATTGTGGGCATAATGGAGTCATCCTCCCCAGCCAACCTGAGATGGACGTCGGCCGGGATGGAAAACTCCTGCCTGAAATATTCTAACTTAGTTGGGATGTCTAACTTATACCTCCACATACCCATGATGTCGGCTTGGAGGAAAGGTGTTGGATTTTAGAGGGAAGTGGTTTGTTAAGGCTTGAAAGACCTCGGCTAAAACCTAAACGAGTACTGTGGTAAGAATTTGTGAGGATCTAAGGGGAATTTGTTTCAGTTCTTCCTAAGATTCGTGAGTTCTACAACAAATCCCAAACCTAAGCCTATGCAAACAAGGATTGAAGGCATGATTTGGAGAAAACACAGAAAACAGAAACATGAATGTGATTCAGAATCAAGAATAGTGATGAACTATCAAGAACACAGTGATAAAGTTTGTGCAGGTGTGTAGGGCCAAGAATAGTGGCAAAAATCAATAGATATGTAAGCAATGTGTGTATAAACAGGAAAAGATTGGGCAAAAACAAAATCATGAGGCAAACCGCCCTTATACATGATTGAATTCAACGCACAGGTGAAGGTTCAAGAACATGAATAAAGTCGCAGTAGCAGAATATAAATGTAACAGTTTGAGAAGAAACAAGAAATAGAAACAAGGAGGAACAGTGACTCACCGAAGAAAATGAAGCTTCTGTTGAGTATGCCGAAGGCAGATGATGACAGCAACCGGAAAAGATTAGCAAAGGCTTCGCCGGAAGGGAAGAGTAGAAGTGGTTGTAGAGCTTGAAAACAATGGTGGATTTGGGAGAGTAGAGAGAGAGAGTTAGCACGAAACTGAAGATGCAAAAGTGAAAAGACGGAGAGAGAGAAGTGGTTTTGATCAAAACCACGAAATGACGGCAAAACTACAATCAATATGCCTAGGACGACGTGCTTGTCAGACGGCACATGCAAAAACGATGCGATTTGATGGCGCGTATCAGGTACGACTCAGTAGGGGAAAGACGCGTGGCAGAAACGATTGAAATATTGTGCGTGACAACTCATACGCATGATAAAACTCTTGGAGTTCTTGATTTAATGAAACAAAGACCTCGGTTACGGGGGCGATCTCGGCTCAATGAACTTGAACAGACTTGGTTATTGGTTTTGAAGCGTTGATACAAACACGCTGAAGTGTTTATCATATGGAAGCCGATGTGTGGCAACCTCGATAATGAAAGATAGAGCAAGTTTAGCTGACGTGCTATGAGTTCAAATGATATAGGTTCCATCACCTTAGTATGCCGAGGTAATAGAACCTAGGAGACAGTTGTGGGGACATAATTTTTGAATGGCAACACGTGGCCGAGGTGGCACCGAAGTGTCAGCTAATGTGACATGTGTCTTGATCATGATGCCGAGGTAATCTCGGCGAGGCCGAGGTTATCTGCAAAGATATCGGAATCTGAGATAAGCGGATAAGGGATAAGAGTCCTAGAATGAAAGAAGACTTCAGTTTGGATAAAGACAAGATTCTTAGAGAGTTCACCCCAATCCTACTGGGAGTCCAAGATTAGTAGTAATCCAGAGTCTATTGAAGCTAGGCTTTTATTAAGACTAGGTTTGTATTGGCTATAAAAGGGAGGCATCCTCATCGGTCTAAGGTGCGCTTTTTATATTCTGAATAGTGAGTTAAGCACTTTTGCTATCTTTGAGAGATAACTAACTTGATCGTCGAAGTGCCCCCTGGTGGACGAACTACCGCCGAAATCTTTTCTTTCTGTGACATGTCGTTCGGGCTTAATTTATTCTGCCGGTACTCTCTAGCTAAGTACTAATTTGGCAGTATGGTCAGAATTCTACTCACACAGGAAATATTTTGAAAGCTCTACTATTCACTTTTTGAAAAATTAGGCTGATCACTATTCATCTTTTGACAAATTGATTGGTTGTGTTATTTTGACAAATTTGGTATTGACAGGTTGTCATCTTTTAACAAAATTGATATGGAGTGGTAGGATATATTTAGTTTAAAATCTCTATAACATATACAATAATTTAAAGAGGGCATATATTTTCAGATCTATCATAAATATTATTTAAAGAGATTTTTCTGTGTATGCAAATATGTGATTAGAATATATACATGATATTATGTTCAAAAATGTTGATTAAACTATATATACGAAACCTTGATGATTTGCCTGTAATGTTTGACAAAGAAAAAGTGGATAAAGAAAATATAATGTTTGACAAAGAAAAATTGGACAAAGAAAATATAAGGTTTGACAAAGAAAAAAGTGGACAAAGAAAATATAAGGTTTGACAAAGAAAATGCAATTTTTGACAAAAGAAAAGAGTGCCACATGATGTATTTTAGATGTCTTTTGTCAAGGAGCGTGCCTATGTAATCCATGACGTCAACAAGGAGCTCCTACCTCCAACAGGTATATTTTTGTGAGAAATGTTGTGTGTGGAGAAAAATTAAGAACTTGAAGAGAAAAATTTTTGTGTGCTTCAAAATTTTAAGTATATTGTATTCTGCTCTTTCACTTTTAGATCTAAGTGTAACCTTTGTTCTTATACTTTCATATCTACTCTTTGTGAGAGAATTATTGTAAAAGAGGGTAACTTATTTTTATTCATTATTTTGTGAGAGATTTTGTAAGGGTAAGGCATTTATTATTGAGTGAGGCTCAATAGATAAGAGTAAGTCATGTGTCAAATCCATAAGCTTGGTGGTGTATTTATTCAGTTGATAGTAAAGAAATTCTCAAGGAGGTTCCTTGGGGAGTAAACGTAGGCCTGGCGTGCCGAACCGCTATAAATCTCAGTATTTGATTTTGTCTCCCTATCTCTCTTACTTTTATATTGATAATTATTATTCTTTTTTTTTGGATTAAAATTCTAAATATTGTGTTAATTTTAATATTGTAAAATTTTTAATAACCTAATTCACCCCCCATTTCAGGTTGCCTACCTGGGATAACAGATCTAAAACACACTCTAACCACACCAAAACATGAGACGAGGAAAGAAAACACCACTTAGGGTTGCACTTTATGCATCCTGAGAAACAGGGAAACGAAAACTGCTCGGGATCGCGTTTCACGCATCCGGAGATAAAAATCGCTTAAGGTCGCACTTCACGCGTCCTGAGAAACTGAGAAAAAGGAAACCGCTCAAGGTCGCATTCCACGCGTTCTGAGATAAAACTGGCCCAGGGCTGCGCTTCACGGGTCCTAAGATAAGAGAAAATTGCTCGGGCTCGCATTTCACACGTCCAGAGATAAAACACGCCCAGGGCCATGCTTCACTCATCTTGAGATAAAAGAAAACCACTCAGGCTCACGTTTCACGCGTCCCAGGATAAAACATGCCCAGGGTCGTGCTTCACGCGTCTTCAGATAAGTGAAAACTGTTCAGGCTCGCGTTTCATGCGTCTCGAGATAAAATGCGCCCAAGGCCGTGGTTTACGCATCCTGAGATACAAGCAAAAGATGCAAAGAGGAATGAGCATGTATGATAGATACACAAAGTGAGTGAGTGCGATAGATGCATAAAGTGAACGATAATGACAAATCAGTACAGTGAAACACATATTCCATGTAAGATAGACAACCTACGCATGATGTTAATTAAAGGCATGCTCTATGCATGAAACAAAAACATATTCTATGCAAAATTGAAAGCATGTTTTATGCACGAATCATGAATGATGCAGGACACGCATGCAACATAAGTGTAAAATGCATATTCTATGCAACAAAAGAGAACAACTACGCGATTTTAACAAAACGAATAAAAATGCTATTCGGTGACAACCTCCGATTTACCCCTCGGAGACTCAACATGTTCAAAAAGGATACACCTCGTCTATATTGGCAAGTAGGGCACATTCACGCACCGAAACTTAGTTTCGAGATCCCTTAGAATCAATTTGGACCCAATAGTGAACCTCATACACACTTTTTGGGGAAAAAAAGCACAAACAGTATCAGGATACAGATGAGGACCACCGGCCACCTGCCGGCCACAACGGAAGGCTGCTGGCCACCAGTTTGGCTTGCCTCCCATAAATGTGGCCTGCTGGCCACCCATTCTAGTTTCGGGGTAGAAAGGTCTTTTCAACCTCGAGTCTTTAAGTATATAACTCCAAGCTTCATTTCCTCACTTCCACACCTCCGAAAATCTTCACCCTCTCTCTCTAGGTGCTTCCTCTCTCTAGATTTGTGCTTTCTATGCGTTTTCCAACACCCCACGCAAACTTTTTTCGCTAAACCCTCTTGATTCTCTACACTTTGAACCGATCAAATTTTGATTTCGTCACTTTTTCTTGCATTTTCACCACTTTAGGCTTGTTCTCCTCAAGTTTCTCTCGGGTTTTGCGAACTTTCCCGGGTTTTGACTTTTTCTCCCATTTTCTTTCTCCGAGGGTTGACTTTTTCCAAGTTGACTATCTTTTCTCCATTTTTCATCCACTTTTCAGATGGATGATAATATACAGCATGATGGAGCTCCTCTTGAGGTTCCACCCCTATTATCACCCTATGCCGAGGTTGAAGAGCCGGTGATTGTCGAGGCTGGTGAGGCGACAGAGGACATTGCAGCTGACCTTGAGACGGAGTTCGCTCTAGAGCTTGAGCCAGGGCCATTACCATTAAGAGTGCGGCCCTTCGATCCGATGACATATCACCCCCGCCCACACATATTGCCACCCGGAAGCATCAAGCATTTCAGTGACTTCGCTCGTGGCGTGCCAGAGGACCTCCTACTGAGAAAGCCGAACTCCCACCTTTCTTCTAGTGCTACCAAGGTATGAACTCTATTTTCATGCATTCATGCCTTTCCTTTAACTGTATTTCTTGCACTACTTTTCATCTGAATGCTCTGTTATTACTTTATTTCATCTGATTCACCTTTTCTTTGCCACAAAAGGGACTCTCGCGCTTATAGGGGACATGAAGCGATGACGATGAGGGACTGGTATAATGAGCTCCCCGTCGGAGTCCACAATATTGTTGACAAGGCTAGCTTTGGCCTTTTCTGCTCTGGACTTTCACGCCTCATAGCAAGCCGGCCCTTTCTCAAAGCGTTAGTGGAGAGGTGGTAGGACACCACCAACTCTTTCCACTTCTCTACATCCAGGGAGATGACGATGACTCCCTACGACTTCACTATGCTCACAAGCTTAGGAGTACGGGGTGATCCGATCCCCTTCGAGACGGATATGGGCGAGTGGAAGGCTGCATGGATCCATCTGTTGGGAGCACGCCCACCTCTGTACCAGCCGACCATGGTGAGGTATCGTTGGTTTGCCAAGTAGTTCTGCAGGAGTGAGCCTGAGACACCAGAGGAGATGGAGCAGTACGCCCGGGGCTTCCTAATGTTTCCCTTTGGTACCACTTTGTTTTTGAACAAGTGGAACACTGTAGGCTCATATCTACTGAGCGCCCTGGTGACCCTGTCCCAGGTCTAATTTTATGATTGTGGCAGAGTTGGCCTTGCCACTCTCTACGGTTACATAAGCTCCACATCTCGGATGAGGGGAGAGCGAGTTGGAGGCTCCTAGAGAGCCTGGGAGGTATGCACCACACCTTTCTGATTTTGTACTTTATGTTTCATATTTGTTCATACATTGTGCTTTCTGCTTTGCACTTTTTGTTTCATATTTGTTCATGCATTAACACTGCTGCCCTCTCTTTGTAATTGTGGGTTTATGCTTACTTCCCAGCTCTAGCTCCGGAGCCTATGGAGGAGATTCCCCCAATGGTGCCATTCTCATGACAGTATGATGGCCGGTGTCAGCGTCGGCGTCGGCGTCAAAACTGCGATGACACGACCTTTGCCTTCTTCCGTTGCTACTTCGATACAATAACCGCTGACAAGGTAACCCGAAACTCATAGTTATTTTTTTCTTTACTAGCGCTCCCATTTGTACTTTGGCGACTGACGTCCACTAACAATCTGTACATTCTTTGTTTGTAGATCACATGGCAGCCCTGGGTGACGATGCCAGCTAGTGTAAGGGACTAGTATGCGGGGGCTTGGGGTACGTCCTGTTTTTGGATTTTGCTAGAGGGCCTAGTCTGCCGGGCCTGGTTTCTAAGCTAGCAATTTGTACGCCAGGTCGTGGGCTCACCTGATGCGATCATTCTCATGCCACCCCCAGCGTCTATAAGGACAGTGGATAGCCTACTGGTTGATGCGATCATCCAGTTCATAGTGGGCCTAGACGCTAACTTCTTCAAAGGAAAGGGTGACTACACGACACTCATCCAGATTCATCTTATGTCCCCTCTGACGGGTGCTCACGCAGGCGAGGGAGTAGGAGCTCATGTGGCGGATGAGACGACTCGGGTGACCAGGGCCTATACTAGAGGACGCCTTCCTATTGGGCAGATGACCAGTTGGCCGGAGATTCCTACTGCGCTCACATGTTGGCGGCCGACTGGAACTGCCTACCAGATTCCAATCGAGCCGGCAGAGGCAGGGCATGAGTATGTTAGAGCTCGAGGCGTGCCTCAAGTATGGACTATACTTTATAATTTGCACCCCACATTTTCCATTTCAGATATGTTATTCCGGATATTGATCAGTCAAATGCACTTGCAGACACCTACTACGGAGTATGCAGAGAGCCTCCTCGAGCTAGTTGCTTCTCTGATCGGCATGGCGCAGAGGAGAGAGACGCTGCTTGGTCTCCACGGTATTCAAGTATTTTTCCTCATTTCAGCATGCATTCCAACACTAACTCTGTTGTGCACCACACTATCATATTTCCACTGATACATTAGCACCTCAACTGTAGTCCTTCCCAGATTGCACTAGTACATTACATTGGCACACTGTACTTACACACTGTACTCATACTATATCTGGTTTCTGCATGACACTCATTCTGCATACTATGCCTGTATCTGATACATACACTGTTGCTGAGATGTTGACAACTATTTTTCTAGATTCCATCTATACCAAGGGCACCAGTTGCAGCAGCAGCACCAGCACTGGCAGCAACTCATTCAGCAATAGGGAGGAGAGAGAGGAAGACCCCAGCACGCGGCCGAGATGTGCACTGCGGTCGAGGCAGGGATAGGGGTACCCGAGGCCGGAGTAGTCCCTCAGAGCCCATTTTGAGCACTAATGATGCTGAGACTAGCGACTCCAAGGAGGCAGCGAGTCGACATTCTGAGTCATCTAATAGTAGAGATGATGATGCTGGCTCAGGGTCTGGGAGTGAAGATGACGCCGAGACGGGCTCTAAGGTAGAGAGTGGAGATGATACCGGCTCTGGTTCATAGTCTGGTTTTGACAGCGGTGCTGATGGAGACAGTGCCCCTGAGTCCCCTCCGAGAAAGAGGACGAAGAGGGCCTTTCGAGCTTAAGATGACTGGCGCCGATTTTTGTATTTTTGCTTAGTTTCTTTTTATTTGGCAGCATTAGCACATGTATAGCTTCAAATAGGTTTTAGTTTTTCTCTTGAAACTTGTACTCCTCTTTTGTAAAAACCATGATCGGAATAAAACCTTGCATTTTTTATGAAAAGTGTTATCATTTTGCATCACGAGCACCATATTTGCACGAAATGACATGGAATTGAATTTGAAAATGCAAACTTGCATTGGCACCATGTTCTTAATCAGGGAATGAGACAACCAACAATCAAAATACAAAACACAACTCGATAAGCAAAGCAAAAACAACTCAAACACAAATACACAGTTGCTAAGACCAAAAGACTCAAAACAAGACCTCAAAACACAAAGATCAAGACAAAAAGACTCAAAACAAGTCCTCAAAACACAACGATCAAGACAAAAACTAGGCTACCAAAACTGCCCAGTACAAAAGTGGACGATAGGCCAGAAAAGGGGGTTGTCAACCATAAAGGGAGGTTTGCCGGCCACAAAAGGGGGTTTGCCGGCCAGGAGAAGTGGCCTGTTGGCCATAATTAGTGGCCTACCGGCCACAAATGTGAAGAACCACCAGAAAGCTGACAGCTGGCCTCTACTATAGCCTTATCTTCTACAAAAGGTTCTCCTTCGTGATTTCTTCTCCAGAACCTCATTTTAGCTGCTGTTTCTTCTACAAATGGAGATATTCTTTGCTGAAAAGCTCACAGATTGGATAACCACTTTAGACGGCGCAAAAAAGGTAAATTTTTGGAGTTTCGGCATAAATGAACTTTTTCTGTTAAACCATACTTCACTTTGCTTTCCATTCCTCCATGCTACGGCCCAATGCTGGGACACAATTACACATGTCTTTCACTTTGGAACACAAGAAATGTGCCCAACTCTTAAGGAATTTCAGGCACTGATGGCAACCCGGCACGATGAGGAAATCATACCTCAGCCTCGTTTTGGCCACGCCCAAGCTTTGGGGCAAATGTGTGGGCTCACTTTGCATGAAGCTCGATCTCTGGCTCACGACAAGAAGTTGAATATACCCGGCTTAATTCACCAATTTTCTAATATCGAAGACAGAGGCGACCTCCTCTGGCGAGACTTTTGGCAATGTGCCCTCTGTTTATGTATGCTTGCGCATTTTCTTCTTGACCCTAGTTTTGGCAAAACCAACATTCGATTGATCGAAATGGCCCAATGTCTGAAATGAGGCAAGAGTTGTATTGGTTTGGCGCTGGCCGAGACCCTGATAGACTTGGATGCTTTTCATCGGCAAGAGACTACTAGGTTGGCGGGGAATCCATTACTTCTTCAGGTATTGTTTCCCACTATTTCTCAGATGTGTTTCTCACATCACTCAGTACTTATGCTCTATTTTTCTCTCAAAGCCCTTTCTTTACTTTTCTCTCTATGCACATCTCTCTATTCTTTAATCTCTCTTACTTTTCATCCCTTCCCAGGTATGGCTTATGGATAAGCTAAAAGTGGTGGACTCTTGCCCCGAATATTCAGTTTGAGCTTATTTCTTCCACCACCGACTAGTGGATTTTCCCAACGAATGATGGTGGTGCAACTGGATGTGCAACAGGTCTACGGTTGACATAGCTTGGCGTTGCCCCTGGTTTCATATGACAGAGATGAGTTACAACATGATGCGGCAGCCTGGCATACAATTAATTGGCCTTACGCACTGCGTGTTTTACTTTC
Source organism: Camellia sinensis (assembly GCF_055761805.1). Taxonomy (NCBI): domain Eukaryota; kingdom Viridiplantae; phylum Streptophyta; class Magnoliopsida; order Ericales; family Theaceae; genus Camellia; species Camellia sinensis. Next base: position 110,137,313 of record NC_138973.1, read on the forward strand.
CCCTCTCGTTCAGACGCCAATTTGGGCATGATCAGACTTGCCTAGAAGAAGGGGTAGAATACCTAGCTTCATTCCCGATTCATGCTTCACATTTGGCTAGGTACTTCACTATTTGGAGGACAAGAGAGCTTCGAGCCCCAGCCCCTAGTTTCAGTTATGCCCTTTCTAGCAAGTGCTTGGCTTGGCTTGGCTTGAAGATGAGTACAAACACCCTATTTTTGATGGCCCTTATGACTTGGACGTCCTCGTATGCACACCGAATGATGAGTTTATATGCTCGCCAAGTGCTTGAAGTCCTCAGTAGAATGCCAAAACTTTGAGCCTTTCAAACCCTATGCCTTTGTTGTCCCAATTTTGGACCAAGCCTAGCTTTTCCAGCCTGCAGCTTCTAATGGCCTGTTGGCCACCTTTTGAGGTTGCTAGCTATCACTTTTGGGCTGCCGGCCACTGATGTGGCTTGTCGACCACCAGTGATGGTCGGCCGACCACCAGTGTATTTTGCAGATATTTTATGCCAACTGTGCCAGCTGTTTGCACAGATGCATGCATCTATCTCCACGTGTAGGGCTGGATCTCCTTGAGGGAATTTCATGTTTTCTATATATAAGAGGCCCTTCTCTCATGTTTTAAGGTTAGAAAATTTTGAGATCAAAATTTTTTCACTCTCTATAATTCTCTCTCTCTCTCTCTCTCTCTCTCTCTACCAAATCTCTATACTTTTGCCTACAAATCTTCAATCTTTGCCTATACACCCTTAACCAAATCTCACCATCTTTGAGCTAAGGTACTTTTGAGCTTTGTTTGAGCTCCAGAGGGTGTGTTTACTTGGTTTTGTTGCTTGGAATTGCTTCTTCTCTTCAAGAGGTATAAGACTTTGCTTGTAGCTTTGTTTTATTTGCTATTATTCATACTATTTTTCCATTGTTTTGGGCTGTCAAAAATCTCTGGTTTTTGGGTTGAAGCTTGGGTTTAAGGTCATTAAAGGTTGAGGGCCTGATAGCCATTCTTTGTACCATGTTTTGGAGGCCTTTGCCCTTGCATTTCCCACCCTTTTACTATCTTTTTCAAAACTTTTAAACACTGATTTTCAAAGCTTTTTTAGTGGGCAAAATCATATTTTGAAGTTCAAATTTGGAGGGGTTAGCCTCCCCTCCTTGTGTCTTGCTTACTAGCCTAGGTTGAGGGGATGATAGCCATTCTTTGTACCATGTTTTGGAGGCCTTTGCCCTTGCATTTCCCACCCTTTTACTATCTTTTTCAAAACTTTTAAACACTGATTTTCAAAGCTTTTTTAGTGGGCAAAATCATATTTTGAAGTTCAAATTTGGAGGGGTTAGCCTCCCCTCCTTGTGTCTTGCTTACTAGCCTAGTTAGTGCCATGTTTTAGCATATTAATCTAGCTATTTTTAGCTTAATTCCAGCATATTTTAGGACTACTTTTAACCTATTTTAGCACTATTTTGGGTAGTTTTTTTCATTCGAGCTTTGTTTTGTATGCTTATTGTCACAACCCAAACCCACCCCTATGGGTTTAGTACCATAATCGGCCAGTAATCCGAGATTACCGAAGGCCTGCTTAACAGTAAAACAGTAATACAAAGTACAGGGGTTGGCGGAAGCTAAAACAGTAATTAAAAGATGTCCAATGAGCTGTGACAGTCTGTATGCAAAAAGACTATTCATAACATATTCACATTCAGAACAAAAATAGTATATACATACATCATATACAATCATTCAGGTTAGGGACCAAGTCCCTACCATAACAGTATAGTAACAGTCTATACAATCGATACAAAACAGAGACAAAAAAGGGGGAATCTAAAACACCCCGAAGCAGCCTTAGCTTGGCAGCACTTGGGACCTCGTAGTGAGGCACGTTGGTTGGCTTGACAAAAAAAAAGGAGTTTAAACCCCACACCCCTAGCTCCGATCTGGTGCCTAGACACCTACATATGTATATAAACAGTAAGCCAAAGCCCAGTGAATAACATATGCGTAAAGAGGTTAAGAATGAATGTCCTTTTAGTATTTAAAACAGTCATTTGAACAGTATATCAGTTATTCGGTTATAGCAGTCATAAGTGGTACATTCAATAGCAAACAGTACAGTAGGTCTTATTAGACCGAACAGTCAATTGATGGCCACCATATCAGTAAACAGTAGTGGTTCCAAACATGGGAACCGACAGAGATCTCTGTGACAGTAGCAGTACAGTATAGTAACAGTAAATTGCTATGAATGCCACGAATACAGTTTGCAAATCGGACAAGTATTCATTCAGTAAGAAATATCATTTCAGAAAGTAGTACAGTTGATCATTCAGAAAATATTCATGATTGAATATATCTTTACAACATTGTTACTCACAGAGTTCTGGGCTACAGATAAGCTAGTGCGCATCCTCGGATGCCAACCTTACACAGTTACAAGATGAACACACACTAAGTCATATACTTGGGAATCGAAGACTTAGTCCCTACTTAGACTCGGTGTGGTTCTACATCAATATCCTCACTAAGATGCCTTAAACTAGGCCTAGAAGTGCCTAGGATGGAATGAGGATGCAAAGATGCACTTTAAAACACTTTTTAGAATTTTCAGAAAACAGGGGTCCCGCTCGAGCGTGGGTTTGTCCGCTCGAGCGGACATGTAGACAAAAGGGCTCCGCTCGAGCGTGGATTCATCCGCTCAAGCGGACTGTAAAAGTACTGGATGCACGAAATTCACGCTCGATGGGCGCTCGATACCCACTCAAGCGTGAGACACAAGTCCTCGCTCAAGCATGCATTTCCATGCTCGAGCGGACTGTAAACACATGCAAAGTACTAGATACACTCATTTCCCGCTCGAGCGTCACTTTACCCGCTCGAGCGGACTGCGTGAACACAGGTTGTACACTCGACCGTGGAGTTCCCCGCTCGAGCGTGAGTCCAAATTCTGGAAATTCCAGATTGAACCTTCAAGCTCAAAATCAACTTTAAATGTACCAAAATCGATCCTTTTGGGCTAATTTTCTGGAAAACACTTGTAAACTCATAATATGACATGTTTCAAAGATTAATTTGAGAAATCAAAGCCCAAAAGTAGTTCAATTGAGCACAATTTTCATCCAAAGTTCAAAAACATAATTTAAATGTGATATGCAAGTGCTCAACCAAATTCAAATCTTCAATGCAAGCTCAATTGAGTCTAAACTTCCAAAAACATGATGAATTCATGTACTAGAACTATAATATGAACATGCATGTAACAATTTCCATGAACATAACCTCAAAACTTCCATATAAGGACATGCATGCATGGATTAAGCTTCAATTCAACATGTTAGAACCAATTCCAGACTTAGATCGCTTATGACTCATGAACCATGCAAGAATCAGCTCAAATACACAAACAGGAAGATAAATTCTCTACCTTAGGCCTTCAATTCCAAGTCTAGAAGTTCAATTTGCCAATTCTCTCTTCAATTCTTCCAAGTTTTCCAAGCCAATTTCAGATGGAATCAAGCTTTCTCCTACTCTCTCTCTCTCTCTCTAGTCGGTTTGTCTCTCAAAATGGCTGAGCAAAAGGTATGTCTAAGTGTACTCAAGCCTCAAGGTGTTGGAGAAAGTGGCCTTCTAAGCATGGCAATTTGATGAATACGTCCATCTCTTGTAAAAGTATTATTTAATCCAATTTAAACATACCAAATCACATTTCAATTAAATATATCATAAAATTACATAAATTCTAGTCAACACATAACACTAATCATTTTCAGATTCGGCCCCGCCGATAAGGCCTTCAATTTGCAGTTTAAAACATAACATATGAACAGATCATTTAACAGTCAAACAGATAGACATGCATTTAAACTAACACACTCAATCAATTAACTCAGAATTTCAATCAATTCAATCAGTTAACATGCTTAATCATGGATTAGCACTAATCAGTGGTGAAGGTTGTCACAGTCTCCCCTTCTTACAAAGAGTTTGGTCCTCCAAACTCGAATTACCTTCATTTTGGAAGAATACTGGATCCAGAGGGAACAATTCAGGATATCTCTTGATCATATCGTCTTCTCTTTCCCAAGTGGCATACATGCCACCATGGTTTTGCCAATCAACTTTCACTAACGAAATCTCTTTATTCCTCAACTTCTTGATCCGTCTGTTTACAATCTGAACAGGCCGTTCTTCATAAGTGTAGTCATCACTTAGCACTACACGGGTAGGCTCAATCACATGGAAAGGATCCTGGAGGTAATCTCTCAACATTGAAAAATGGAACACGTTATGCATATGCTCTAGCGCTACTTGATACGCCACCGGATTGATATTTTCAATGATCTCGTACGTTCCGACATATCTCGGCGCTAGCTTACCCTTGACTCCAAAACGAGTCTGGCCTTTCATCGGTGTTACTTTTACAAAAACATGATCACCTACTTCATACTCTCTGTCCCACCTTTGGACATCCGCATAACTTTTCTGTCGGCTTTGTGCGGTTTTCAGTCTCTGTTGGATTAGTTTCAACTTTTCTGTGGTTTCCTGTACAATCTTGGGCCCAAGCAAAGGCCCATCTCCAACTTCTGCCCAGCAGATAGGAGATTGACGTTTCTTGCCATATAAAGCCTCGAAAGGTGCCATACCAATGCTTGAATGAAAACTGTTGTTGTAGGCGAATTCAGCCAACGGTAAATGGCTTTTCCAATTTCCTTGGAAATCAAGAACACACATTCTCAGTAAATCCTCCAGAGTCTAGATGGTTCTTTCTAACTGGCCATCTGTCTGAGGATGGAACGCACTACTCAGTCTTAGTTCAGTACCCAATGCTGTCTATAAACTTTGCCAAAATCTCGATGTAAACTTCGAGTCCCTATCAGAAACAATGGACACAGGCACTCCATGTAATCTAACAATCTCATCAATATAGAGTATAGCCAATTTGTCCGCATTATAAATTGTTTTGATAGGTAAGAAATGAGCAAATTTAGTCAGTCTATCAACAATAACCCAAATTGAATCCATACCTTTACTGGAGCGAGGTAAACCAACAATGAAATCCATAGTGATATGTTCCCATTTCCACTCCGGTATCGGTAAGGGTTGCAATAAACCTGCGGGTCGTTGATGTTCGGCTTTGACTTGTTGACAATGAAGACATTTCGACACAAAACCAGCAATTTATTTCTTCATTCCCGGCCACCAGAAATTCAGTTTCAAATCTTGGTACATTTTCGTATTTCCTGGATGAATAGACAGTTTTGAATTGTGGCCTTCTTGCAGAATTCTTCTTTTCAATTCAGAATCACTCGGTACACACAATCTTCCCTGAAATTTCAACACATTATTTTCAAATTTGAAATCCGGCCTTAGTTTAGATTCCCGTTCTTCGACGATCTTCCTCAAGAAGTCATCCTGTTGCTGTTTCTCTTTAATCTCTTCAATCAATGCCGGTTGAGCAGAGATAGCGGCCATTGTTCCATCTTGTTCACGCAAAACAATCTCAATTTCAAGTCTTTCAAGGTCACATAGCAACTTTTTCTACTCGGTGAGTAAACAGGCTAAATTTCCAATCGATTTCCGACTCAGTGCATCAGCAACGCTGTTAGCTTTTCCTGGATGGTACAAAATTTGCAGGTCATAATCTTTTATCAGTTCTAACCATCTCCGCTGCCTCATGTTCAGTTCTTTCTGTGTGAAGAAGTATTTCAAACACTTGCGGTCTGTATACACCTCACATGTTGCCCCATAAAGGTAGTGACGCCAAATTTTCAGTGCAAACACTACTACAGCAAGTTCCAAATCATGGGTCGGGTAGTTCTTTTCATGTGGTCTCAGTCGTCGGGAAGCATACGCAATCACTTTCATATTCTGCATTAAAACACACCCCAAACCCTTATGAGAAGCATCACTAAATATAGTGTAACCATCCATACCTGAGGGTAGGGTGAGAATCGGTGCGGTCACTAGTCGAGTTTTCAACTCTTGAAAAGCTTATTCCCTTTGATCGGTCCAGACGAATGATATCCCCTTCTGAGTCAGCTGTGTCAGTGGTAGGGCAATTTTGGAGAAATCTTTGACAAACCTTCTGTAATACCCGGCTAAGCCTAGAAAACTTCAGACTTCGGTAACATTTGTCGGTCTAGGCCAACTCACTACTGCTTCAATTTTCTGCGGATCAACTGAAATTCCATCTTTACTGATCACATGCCCTAAAAACATAACATTGTCAAGCCAAAATTCACATTTAGTCAGTTTAGCATACAGTTTCTGTTCTCTTAGGGTCTGTAGGGTAATCCTCAAATGATGTTCATGTTCCTCCATGCTTTTGGAATAAATTAAAATGTCATCTATGAATACAACAATAAAGTCATCGAGGAATGATTTAAAAATTCGGTTCACAAGGTCCATAAATGCAGCTGGTGCATTAGTAACTCCGAAGGGCATAATAAGAAATTCGAAATGTCCATACCTCGTTCGAAAGGCAGTCTTTTCAATGTCCCCTGTCTTATTTTCAACTGGTGGTATCCAGATCTAAGGTTAATTTTGGAGAACACTTGGGCACCCTGTAACTGGTCAAACAAATCATTAATACGAGGCAATGGATATTTACTTTTCACTGCTACCTTGTTCAGTTCACGGTAGTCAATGCAGAGTCTCAATGAGCTGTCTTTCTTTTTCACAAATAAGACCGGTGCGCCCTACGGTGAAGTACTGGGCCTGATGAACTTCTTATATAGCAGTTCTTGTAGCTGAACTTTCAACTCTTTCAATTCAGTTGGTGCCATTTTGTAAGGAGCTTTAGATACTGGCTGTGTACCCAGAATCACATCAATGGTAAACTCAATCTCTCTATCAATCAAATCCCCTGGCAAATCATCTGGAAAAACATCTGGGAATTCTCTAACTATAGGAATACTGTCCACATTAGTTTTAGCATCAGTAGGTACAGTCAATACACAACCCAGATATCCTTTACACCCATTTTTAATCAGTTTAAAAGCTTTCATGGATGAAATCAGATACGGGGGAGGTACTACTCCAACTCCATTAAACACAAATTCAGGCAGTCCAGGTGGACGGAAAACAACTTGTTTTGTTACACAGTCTATGGTAACATGATATTTTGTTAACCAGCCCATTTCCAATATCACATCAAAGTGATCAATATTCAGAGGCAATAAATCAATATACAAATGAACATCCCCAACAATAATTTCACATGCAGGGTACATATAAGCACAAGTCATGGATCCCCCAATAGGTGAAGATACAGCTAACAGATAGTTCATTGGTTTCAGTGGTCTATTTAATTTGCGTGAAAAAACATGCGATACATATGAATGTGTAGACCCCGAATCAATCAGAACATATGCATTTTGAGCACAAATTGAGAGTATACCTGACACAACGGTCTCGGTATTCTGTACGTCTCCCGGTACGAGTGCGAACACTCAGCCTTGTCACATAGGCTCTTTTCCAGTCGCTTTGGGGTTGGGTTTCGGTGGAGCAGTAAATACTGCGGCACTTGGTGCAGCTTTACTATTACCCTGAGGATCAGAAGGGCAATCTTTGACCATGTGGCCCACCTTGCCACACGTGTAACAAGCACCAGATATTTTATAGCAAACCCCCTTATGTTTTTTACCACATTCAGAATAGGGCGGTATAGAACTACTTCCCTGACTGGAACTGGTTGTTGACCCTGTATTCTACTTTTTGTTCGATGAATTATTTCTGCCTTTCTTAAACTTGAAGCCTCGCCTCTTACCACGCCACTCGGTTCCCAGTGTTTCAGTCTGTTTCAGTGCCTCGATGTTCGACTCAGCCATTATTGCTTGGTCAAGAACATCCACATACTTAAGCAGTTTCAAAACATTAATTCTGTCAAGTATTTCTACATTAAGGCTGCCTTCAAACTTCCTGGCCTTCTTGTAGTCAGTGTCCACCATGTGTGGTGCATATCGGGCAAGTTCGGTAAACTTTGATTCATACTCTGCTACCGACATGGAGCCTTGTTTCAGTTGTTCAAATTCGGTCACCTTTCGATCCCTGATACACTATGGAAAGTATTTCTCAAAGAAGGCCCCCTTAAACTGAGCCCAAGTCATAACGGTGTCGGTGTCACGGACAAGCATCCACTACCTTCTGGCCTCTTCTTGTAAGGTGAAGGTAGCCAGTAGCACTTTGTGTGCTTCAGAACACAGAAAGACTTCAAACAATTTCTCGATCTCTAGGACCCATGCTTTGGCCCTTAAGGGTTCAAGGCCTCCCTAAAAGGATGGCGGTTTCATCTTGCTAAACTTCTGTGTCAGAGCTATTATATCATCATTAACATTCTGTTCTGGTTGAACTAGGGGAGGTGGGGGCTGTTGGTTCTGTTGTTGTAGCCTCAAGGCCTCCGTCAACATTTCAACTGTTCTTTCTAGCCTTGCCATTCTGGCCTCGGATGATTCAGTTTCACCAGTAGTTCTTGCATTCTCCATTTCACTATAGGCAATTATGGAAATTATAAACATAGACAGTTGCATACTTAACATATTAACACATTAGCACGTATATTCATGTCATGGCCACACACACTTATCAATGCTCACGCAATGCCCTATTCACTTTTCTAGGACATCCTATAGCTCATTTGGGCACGTGTGTGCGGTATAACTCGTGGTTTAGTATCGCTCTGATACCACTCAGTCACAACCCAAACCCGCCCCTATGGGTTTAGTACCGTAACCGGCCAGTAATCTGAGATTACCGAAGGCCTGCTTAACAGTAAAATAGTAATACAGAGTACAGGGGCTAGCAGAAGCCAAAACAGTAATTAAAAGATGTCCAATGAGCTGTGACTGTCTGTATGCAAAAAGACTTTTCATAACATATTCACATTCAGAACAAAAACAATATATACATACATCATATACAATCATTCAGGTTAGGGACCAAGTCCCTACCATAACAGTACAGTAACAGTCTATACAGTCGATACAAAACAGAGACAAAAAAGGGGGAATCTAAAACACCCCGATGCAGCCTTAGCTTGGCAGCACTTGGGACCTCGCAGTGAGGCACATTGGTTGGCTTGACAAAAAAAAGGAGTTTAAACCCCACGCCCCTAGCTCCGATCCGGTGCCTGGACACCTACATATGTATATAAACAGTAAGCCAAAGCCTAGTGAATAACATATGCATAAAGAGGTTAAGAATGAATGTCCTTTCAGTATTTAAAACAGCCATTTGAACAGTATATCAGTTATTCGATTATAGCAGTCATAAGTGGTACATTCAATAGCAAACAGTACAGTAGGTCTTATCAGACCGAACAGTCAATTGATGGCCATCATATCAGTAAACAGTAGTGGTTCCAAACATGGGAACCAACAAAGATCTCTGTGACAGTAGCAGTATAGTACAGTACAGTAACAGTAAATTGCTATGGATGCCACGAATACAGTTCGCAAATAGGACAAGCATTCATTTAGTAAGAAATATCATTTAAGAAAGCAGTACAGTTGATCATTCAGAAAATATTCATGATTGAATATATCTTTACAACATTGTTACTCACAGAGTTCTGGGCTACAGATAAGCTAGTGCGCATCCTCGGATGCCAACCCTACACAGTTACAGGATAAACACACAATAAGTCATATACTTGGGAATCGAAGACTTAGTCCCTTTAGACTCGGTGTGGTTCTACATCAATATCCTCACTAAGATGCCTTAAACTAGGCCTAGGAGTGCCTAGGATGGAATGAGGATACAAAGATGCACTTTAAAACACTTTTTAGAATTTTTAGAAAACAAGGGTCCCGCTCGAGTGTGGGTTTCTCCGCTCGAGCGGACATGCAGACCAAAAGGCTCCGCTCGAGCGGACTGTAAAAGTACTGGATGCACGAAATTCACGCTCGATGGGAGCTCGATACCCACTCAAGCGTGAGACACAAGTCCCCGCTCGAGCGTGCATTCTCCCGCTTGAGCGGACTGTAAACACATGCAAAGTACTAGATACACGCATTTCCCGCTCGAGCGTTACTTTACCCGCTCGAGCGGACTGCATGAACACAGGTTGTACGCTCGAGCGTGGAGTTCCCCGCTCGAGCGTGAGTCCAAATTCTGGAAATTCCAGACTGAACCTTCAAGCTCAAAATCAACTTTAAATGTACCAAAATCGATCCTTTTGGGCTAATTTTCTGGAAAACACTTGTAAACTCATAATATGACATGTTTCAAAGATCAATTTGAGAAATCAAAGCCCAAAGGTAGTTCAATTGAGCACAATTTTCATCCAAAGTTCAAAAACATAATTTAAATGTGACATGTAAGTGCTCAACCAAATTCAAAGCTTCAATGCAAGCTCAATTGAGTCTGAACTTCCAAAAACATGATGAATTCATGTACTAGAACTATAATATGAACATGCATGTAACAATTTCCATGAACATAACCTCAAAACTTCCATATAAGGACATGCATGCATGGATTAAGCTTCAATTCAACATGTTAGAACCAATTCCAGACTTAGATCGCTTATGACTCATGAACCATGCAAGAATCAGCTCAAATACACAAACAGGAAGATAAATTCTCTACCTTAGGTCTTCAATTCCAAGTCTAGAAGTTCAATTTGCCAATTCTCTCTTCAATTCTTCCAAGTTTTCCAAGCCAATTTGAGATGGAATCAAGCTTTCTCCTACTCTCTCTCTCTCTCTAGTCAGTTTGTCTCTCAAAATGGCTGAGCAAAAGGTATGTCTAAGTGTACTCAAGCCTCAATGTGTTGGAGAAAGTGGCCCACAAAGCATGACAATTTGATGAATAAGTCCAACTCTTGTAAATTAGCATTATTTAATCCAATTTAAACATACCAAATCATATTTCAATTAAATATATCATAAAATTACATAAATTCTAGTCAATACATAACACTAATCATTTTCAGATTCGGTTGCCGATAAGGCCTTCAATTTGCAGTTTAAAACATAACATATGAACAGATCATTTAACAGTCAAACAGATAGACATGCATTTAAACTAGCACACTCAATCAATTAGCTCAGAATTTCAATCAATTCAATCAGTTAACATGTTTAATCACGAATTAGCACTAATCAGTGGTGAAGGTTGTCACACTTATAGTGTAATACTCCTCATGAGTTTGGTGTTCTAGGCCTTAGACACCATCTTGTTTAAGTTGATAACATTTATTTATGCTTTTCTCACCCATTTTCAGCACTTAATCATCTCTGCAACATCCCTCTTTTCTTGGCTTTTTATTTTTATTTGAAAGTGGTTCAAACTATTTATTTTTTTAAAACATGAGATTGAGATGTCATGCTTAATGGTTTAATCCCTTGGGAGGTTCATTACCAACGGTGTGATGTCTCTTTCATGCCCACAACAACTTTTGGTTTGAGTTTTCTTTCCGTTAGAGGACTAAATCTCACCCTTTGGACTCAATTGATTAAAGGATGGAAAGGTAACTAAAATGGAGTAACTAAAACTTAAAATTAAAAGTGAGCAAGATAATAATTTGGTTGTGTTCAATCGGACGTTAATTGATCACATGGAAACTTGAACCATTTCATACACATTAGTGATGAAATCATTTAAGGTTCTAAGATCACCACTTCCCTAGATCATTCATGAAAGGGAGGAGGTTTGTGTCTTGTTTTGCATTAATTGAAATTACACACTTTGATTCACAAGCCATCATCTAATGAAATTGCTTGAGTTGGTGGTTTGTGGTTTAAGTTCACCACTCCTTGGATTTGTTCATGAAAAGGACGGGTGAATTATGTAAACAAACCCTTGAAATACCCTGTATATGCTCTGTTTGTCCTCTGCTGCAACAAGATGAACCTGTGCAGAAGTGGCTAGCAGGTGGCCGACAGACCACCTTTGATGGCCGGTTGGCCATCACTGGTGGCTGGCAATCTTCATCACTGGCCGACCGGCCACTGGTGCAAAATTCAACATTGAGTTTGTAAGTCAAAGTAGAGTGAGTAGCAGTGTTAGTGTTCAACTGTGCAAACAGAGGCATTCAGAAGCAAAACGGTGGTCTTTTTCGATGGAAACCGAGCATGCGCATGAACATTGCTCATTTCCTGAGGCATAGTAGTTGGTTGTTTAGTTTAATTATTTATCTTAATTGCACTTGTGTTGTAATTACTTATTTAGTTACTTAACTAGTTAGTTAATTCAAGTGTTGTAATAATTAGTTAAGTAGTTTAACCAGTTATTCATTCCGATTTGTAATAGTTATCTTAATTAGCTTTAGCTTAATTAGCTTAGCTTTATTTAGCTAGTTAGCTTGTTAGTTCATTCGGACTCTCCTTTGTGAGAGCGCAATGTAATAATGTGTATGCCTTCCAACCCCACGTCTTTCTCCTTTTTATTTACTAGCTTATGATGGTTAGTTTAGGGACATCACGTTTTGATTAGCATAGTTCATGTTTGCATCCATTTGTATTGCATGCACCAAGGCCCGGTTCGTCATTCTACCTACATTGTTAGTTTCAATACTTTTTTGAATACGTGCTTAGACCGCATGTTATCAAATTGTTTCAAATACCATGTTAAGTAGCTGAGCCTATTTAGCTGCATATCACATGCGTTGCATTAGTCATCTTGCATAAGTTAGGAATTATACATTTTTTCTAACTCTTTTGTTCATTTTGGCTTGGAGTACTAGGTGAGTCTTTATTTGCTTTAGCATATTGCATAGTGTGTTAGTGTTGCCATGTTTAGCATGCTTGCCATGAGGCTAAGTGCTTAAGTGCTATAACTGCTTGAATGACTGTGGATGATGGCCTATTACTTGAATTGGAATAATTTGAGTAAATGTTCATATGCGATCACTTTTTCGAGTGGTATATATTCGAAACAATTTTCAAAACCCAACATGACTCGAAATGTTCCAATTTTTGCAAAGTTGGTCTATACTTATGTTTGCGCATCACATAGTAATGCTAGCCTAATAACCGGAACAAGAGCATATAATGTTGATAAAAATCATATTATGATTAGTAGATGCTAATCTTTGATCGGGTGAGTGGGGGCGCTCAAATGTATTCATGACCTTCCCCTCTTGTACCTAAATTCTTGAGCCGAGACAATCTTGGTGATGACGGACACGTGGCCTTTGGCACGAGTCATAGGTTTTCTAAATTTTCCCAAAAATAAAATATTTAAGTGGCGACTATGTATCTGGCAAAGCAGTCCATTTTTGGCATTTTGATTCAAAATCGATTTTCCAAAAGATTTGCCGGATTTGGACTCTTTGGTATTTGTCAATTTCATATTGCACTTGTGAGATTTGGTTCAGAACTGCACGAGTCCGAACTGTATGACTTATATTCGAACTTCCGAAAGGGGGCGCGAAAAAGTCGAGCTATAGTTTCTGGCGACTCTACTGCAGAAATTTAGAGAACTTAACTTGAAATTCATGATATGCATTTTTATCTACACTTATATGTTTCTTTGTATTGCATTTGCATTGGTGCGTTTAAGTCACTGTGTTTGCCATCTGCTATTCTTGGGCAGTTTGCCGGAGGCTTGCTTGAAAAACTTGGCAAAAGGCTGACCAGTCACGAGCTCTGCCACGATGGGAACGCAACCCTTGGATCTGGACTGCCGTTGTACCATTTTATCCTCCTTTCACTTCTCGGTGTTAGGTGTGAGAGGTATATTAGGTAGTCTTACTGAGGTACCCTTTCAACCATTTGGCCTAGTTGCATATCGAAAGCCATAAAGATTGATCCAAACTAGGATAAGATGCTTACCCAAATGCAAAATTACGTGAAACCGCTTTATTTGAATAGTGAACCCTAGTTCTTGATGAAACTAGGATAGGATAACCTTACCCCTTCATAGGGGCGTTTTGGCTCTCACTTAACTGATATGTGCTTTACAGTGAAACTGTACAGAAACGTGCATATCAGTTGTAAGTTGGGTATCAATTTTGGGGGGCATAATTCAGTATTGAGTGCAGTCCTACAGCTTTGATTACATTTGTGTGCTGTTAACATCTGAGCTGAGGTGCTGTGCAATTTTTGACTACTGATTTCTTTTAGCTTTATTTCTTTTTGCTAGATAATATAACACCATAGCTTCGGACAGTTCGGATATCCTCTAAGCGCTTTGGACCCATGTCAGGAGGCTTTATAGATCTAAAGACCTTGTTAAGGGACAACCTGCTTTTGCTTCGCTCCCACCGATTACTAGGTGGAGAAAAGTTAGGCACAATTCACCAGTCCAGCAATCACCTGCATCTAGTCAGGCTCAGTCTTCTGCATCTAGCCCAGTACGAGATCATTTACCCACCGATGGCACAATATCCCCCAGTCAGCATGGAGGACTTGATTCACCACCTTCAGCAAACAGTTGAAATTATGCAGCAAGATGCTGCTCGTCAAGCCGAGGTCACAGCATGTCAGGCTGAGGACATAAATAGGTTGCAACAACAATAACCACAGCCGGCAGCGGCTTCTGCATCTCATGCACCTCCTACGGGTATCCCAGCACCCAGAGCCACAGTCCATATTGCTAATGCTCAGGCAGAGAATCAGGGCAACCCAGTAGAACTAATTCCATTACAGGCCTCCAAAGCACTTGTGTATCAAACGGAAGCTCCATTTGAGTTTGAGGTTGACCCAACTATGCTTAAGGTCAACAAGCTAGGGAAGCTTTTCAAGAGAGCGCAGGGGGTGTGAACTCTATTCCTGACATAGAAGATGGGTATACCAACTCTGCAGTGACATTGCCAGACTAGTTCAAAATGTCGCACATCGATAGATTCAATGGTTCCGAAGACCCTATGGTTCATCTTCGACTGTATTCAGACATTTTGCGGCCGATGGGCCTGACCAGATTGCAGAAGCTCTCACTCTTTGGCCAAACCTTGCCTGGTATAGCAGCAATATGGTACGCAAAGTTGGAGGATTTTGTGAAGTAGAGTTAAGAGGAAATAACTGAGGCCTTTATTGCACAGTACTTCTAAAGCACACAAATCAAGGTCACAACTCGTGATCTTGAAGCAACGTGCCATGAGCCAAAGGAGGGCTTTTCAGAATTCATGACAAGGTGGAGGGCCAAAGCTTCAATGATGACTACACGACCTTCAGAGAAAGATCAGATAAGAATGGTAGTCTGCAATCTGCACAAGAAGTTATTACAAAAAATGATCGTCCTACCCTTGTTCACGTTTACCGAGCTCTGTGAGATAAGAGTTCAGATTGATAACGCCATGAAACAAGGGCTGACAACTGATGAAAAAGAGCAGGCAAAGAGGCCTTTTGTGCGTAGTTCCAATGCAACCACTAGTCGTAGCACAGTTGCACGGCCGTTTGATGTGAGTGTTGTCACCACCACAACCAAGACCGCCAATCCCTTTGCCAGCACAACTCCATAAACTTTAAACAACCCGATCTGATCCCAGAGGACCTTTATCCTACTCTACATGCCTTTATCCCAAGCCATGAGGGTGTTGATCAAAAAAGAGCACCTCGAGCCGTTAGAGCCCCCCCACTACCCGATCCTCTTCTACTAAAACACAACCCAGCCAAGTACTGGGCATTTCAGCAGCAGCACGGTCACAACACCGACCAATGCTTCAGGCTGCGTCATGAGATTCAAGACCTCATCGACCATAAGGTGATTGCACCACCCTAGAAAGAAAATGTAACTACCAACCCTCTCCCAGCCTACAACCAGGTTCCCTCACCTCATAATCTAAACCTAATTCATACACTGGCCCTTCCCTATGACCCCAACATATATATTATCCATTTCTACCTACCCAGATCGATGGTGTTCATTCTTGAAAGCATAGATTTATGCATGATGGGCACGTCCACACTTTAACCTACACCTGTGGTGGAACAGTTACAGTAGAAGAGAGGTTGGCCGTAAAAGAGAGTACGAGTCCACTGCCTGAGTGCTCTGAGGATTTGACTAAGGGAGAGTATGATCCATGCGGTTACATTGTGCCGATTAATTAATTCAAACTGGAAATGGTATTGCCAACTATAGCGGAGGTCAATGTGGTTAGGGAGGATGGCCTGAGCCAAGGTTTGGATGATCTGGTGAAGCTTGAGGAAGATTTAGACAACCTGCAGTTCTTCGATAAACAAGATCAAGGGGATGTGCAGATTAACTGGTTCATTTTGAATAGGTCAACGGACAACTCAAGGTGGTTGAGTGATGAACCTGACAGGGAGAAAGGAACTAAAACAAAACCAAAAAAAAAGGAAGCAAGAATTGTTGCGGTGGTCGGAATGGCCTATGAAAAGGGAAAACTACTGGACAGCGCTGACGTCAAGAATTTAGCTCACGAATTAGGTACTGTGAATACTGCGGATACACAACAGGAAGTTGCGTTGAAGCAGTTTGAAAAAGAGAGAGTTAAAGACAACCAGAGAGCTGGAATAGCCCAACACCCTGCGGGGAATGCTCGTGATGTAAGAATGATCAGAACGGAGCCAGACAATTGTTTGTCAGTTGCTGGAGGTACATGGTGGGAGGATGACGATCTACATCTGGCCCACACTAATGAAGACTGGGATGAGTCCTTTCCAGACAACACGTGGTATGCTGAGTAGATTGGTCACATGACAAGAAGTGTGTGGTATTTCAAGCCACCACACTTAGACTAAGCTGAGGCCTCTAGGAAAGATAGGGAAGTTGAGAAAGAAAAAGAGAAGCAGCTGGAAGAAGAGGCAGTGTTGAAACAACTGAAGAAAATTCAAGCCAACATCTCGATCTGAGGTCTCCTTATGGCCTCCCGGGTACATGGACAGGCTCTATTATCAGCAATAAACAAAGCCAAACTGTCCATTGACACCACCTCTAAACAGCTTACGGGATTAGTTTCCCCAGGTGGTGCCTGGCCAACCCTAACTTTTTCCGAGAAAGAACTCCTGCCGAAAGGCTCAGCACACAACAAACCCCTGTATATACATGTTGAGTGCAGAGAAAAATGGGTGCCAGTGGTGTTGATCGATATTGGGTCAACTATCAATGTCTATCCGTCTCGCACAACTTATATCATCGACCGTAAACTAGCAGACTTCGTGGCCACAGCCCAAGTGATTCGGGCATATGATAATACCAGCAGAGAGGTGATGGCCACAGTACAAATCCGAGTTCAAGTTGGCCCAGCTCAACAGGATGTCAAGTTTCATGTGCTGGATGTGCCAGCCACCTTCAACTTACTGCTAGGGAGACCCTGGCTGCATCATGTAAAAGCTGTCTCCTCTACCCTTCACCAAATACTGAAATATCCTCATGAGGCAGGAGTGGCTATTATTTTCGGGAATTCATCCATTCACCTACCATCAGAAGTGACTACACCAATGTTGGAAATCATACACGACGAAAAGGATGTTTTCCTCTCAGGGTTTACTCTGGTCGAGTCCCGAGTGGTGCAGAACACCTTGGCAGCTGATGAGAGCATGTATGTCAGTGTCCAGTCAGTTTATTTCATGAACAAACTCCAACACGTGCCAGGAATGGGACTAGAAAGAAGTAGCTGGAAAGGCGTCACAGCATTGGCCGATGTGCCGCATAATCCGCATGCCTTTGGTCTTGGCTATATGCCCACCAAAGAGGATTGGGTCAGGAAAAGAGAAGAGATGGCAAACAGAGCTAGAGCCAAGCAGGCTTGGAAATGCTATGAGCTCATTCACAAGCCAATCTGGGGAACGCTGAATGGCCACTTTGTTACTTTCCCAAGCCCTAGATGAATTCTGCAAAACAACACGTCCCCAGCTTTGAAATCTTCTTCGACCTGCATTTACAAGACAGTGATGCTAAAGAAAAGACTGAGCCCAGTGCTGAGTTGAATAGAGCGTGGAAAGTGATTCGGACAATAGCGAGCTTGAAGTAGGGGCAGCACTGACATGTCTCCTTTCAAATCCTCTAGCCAACTCAGAGAGCTTGGGAGATAACCTGACCATCTCTATGATCGGGAACTAATTGGGTGTGAACCCATCTAGCATCATTTTGGATGCATCTGAAGCACCATCTCTCGTCTTGCAGCTGGAGGAGGGCTACCTATCTAGTTTTGAGTCGACTAATGAACCAGAATCTGATTCCACAGAGTCTATAGAGTCAGAATTGGATTCCAGTTCTTCTGAGTTTGAGTTTGGCATTGCTGGGGGTGATAACCCGGATGCCAAGGTCTTGTCCAGGTCCTCCTTTTTTTTTCCACTTTTGAGTAGGTTGTAACCGAAGAACTGGATGAGCTGGATCTTATGAATAAGAATGTCGCTGATTCTGAGTATTTCTCTGTGCCACTTGTTTATTGCATTGACCAAGCTTTTCAAAATTTTAATGAAAATGAAGAGGAAGGAATTCCTGTGGTTTTGAGAAACTTAATTAATCAAGAGGAGGAGAGGTTTGCAAAATCTTGCGCAGATGAAATCATTGCAATTAATGTGGGTACTGAGAAGGATCCGCATCTGGTCCAGATCAGGTCCACGTTTTCTTCGGAGGAGCGCGAGCGCTTAGTCACTTTATTAAAAGATTTCAAAGATGTTTTTGCGTGGTCCTACGAAGACATGCCTGGAATCAATCCTGAGATTGTACAACATTGGATCCCTCTTGACCCCGAGGCTCGATCCATCAAGCAGAAGTTACGAAGAATCAATCCGGATTGGGCACTGAAAATCAAAAAAGAGGTCACCAAGTAGATCAAAGCAGGTTTCTTGTTAATATCTGAATATCCGACTTGGTTGGCCAATATCGTCCCAGTGTCGAAAAAGGATGGTAGAATCCGGGTGTGTGCGGACTTCAAAAATTTGAACAGAGCCAGTCTGACGGACGACTTTTCCCTACCACACATTGATGAGTTGGTTGAGTTCACCGCGGGCCACGCATTGTTTACCTTCATGGATGGGTTTTCCGGGTATAACCAGATTCTAATGGCGCCTGAGGACAGAGAGAAAACTACATTTACTACGTTGTGGGGTACCTACTGTTATCGGGTTATGCCGTTTGGGCTGAAGAATGCCAGGGTTACCTATCAACGAGCTACAAGCACTATTCTGCATGAAATGATCCATAAAGAGGACGAGGTGTACGTGGACGACATGATTGTTAAGTCCAAAGAAAGAGAGAGCCACTACACCGCCTTAGAGAAATTCTTTTAACGGATCAGAGAATACAGACTGAGGTTGAATTCGTAGAAGTTTACTTTCAGCGTAATGGCAAGGAAGATATAGGGTTTCTTGATCACATAGAGGGGCATCGAGGTAGATCCTTCCAAAATCAAGGCTATCCTAGAAATGCCACCACCAAGGACTGAAAAGGAGGTGCGAGACTTTCTAGGTAAAGTGTAATTCATAAGACGGTTTATTTTCAAATTAACCTTGACTTGTGAACCATTTTTTGGTCTCTTAAAGAAAAGAAAGAAATTCTGATGGGATGATCGATGTCAATTTGCTTTTGAACAGATTAAGCTATACCTTTAGAATCCGCCTGTGTTGTCGCTGCTAGAACCGGGGAAGCCTTTGATTTTGTATCTGTCAATCACAGACACTACAATGGGATACATGCTTGCTCAAGAATCTAAGGATGGGGTGGAGAAAGCCATCTACCATTTGAGTAAGAAAATGATGGATTATGAGACTTGCTACATTCCGCTGGAGAAAGGTTGCCTAGCCTTGGTATGGGCTACCAGGAAGTTGAGGCAATACTTGTTAGCTCACTCTGTAATTCTGGTTTTGAGATTAGATCCCATCAAATATCTCTTTGAGAAACCGGTGCTTACAGGTAGGTTGCCCATTGGTTGCTTCTTCTTTACGAATTTGACCTCATGTATGTCACTCACAAGTTGGTCAAGGAGAGAGCTGTAGCGGAATTCTTGGCAGATCACTCGGTAGAGGGGGATGAAGTGGTAGAATACCTATTCCCAGATGAAGCCATTCGGTAAATTAAGGAGGAGACTTGGACAATGTACTTTGACGGAGTATCCAATCAATACGGTTATGGGATAGGTGTGTTGCTGATAGCATCGGAAAACTCCCATATATCCTTAGCCTTCAAACTTCGGTTCAAGGTGTCCAATAACGAAGCAGAATATGAGGCATGTATCGCTGGTTTGGAAGCCACCCTAGAACTAGGGGAAAACAGATTGGATGTTATCAGGGACTTAAGCCTAGTTGTTTCTCAAGCAAATGAAGACTAGAGAGTCAAAGAAGAAAAGATTAAGATTTATCACCAGACCGTAGATGTTCTGATTCCTAGGTTTGAAAAGCTGACTTTCACGTATCAACTGAGAGAGAACAATAGGTTCACTGATGCTTTATCAACTCTATCTTCCATAATAGACATCCTTCTTGTAGTCCGGATGCATCCGATCATATTTGAGCAGAGATACACGCCAACCTATGAGACTATTGCCACAATAGATGAAGGGCAAGATCAAAACCCTTCGTACTATGATATCTGGAACTTCTTGGAAACGAAGATTTATCCACCAGGGGCAAATGCCAAGGACAAAAAGGCAATACGGCGGATGGCCGTTCAATTTATCATCTGCAGAGGTAAACTGTACAATAGGGGTCATCTGGGAGGGCACAAGTTGTGTGTCGAATAAGAGGAGTCAAAGCGCCTAATGGAGGCCATCCATGGAGGAGAGTGCGGAGCGCGCATGAACGGAGTAATGTTAGCCCAAAAGATTCTCAAGTAAGGTTACTACTGTTCTACCATGGAGGAGGATTGTATTGGTTTTGTTTGGGGATGCCACAAATGCCAAATTCATGCTAATTGTATGAGCATCCCGCCGTCAAAACTGTACAACATGACTTCGCCATGGCCTTTCTTAGTCTAGGGAATCGACGTCATCGGCACAGTCACACCAAAAGGGTCGAATGGGCATGAATACATTCTGGTGGCAATTGATTACTTCACAAAGTGGGTGAAGGCTCAGTCCTATGCAGTGTTGAAAGCAGTGCATGTGGCTAAATTCATCAAAAACAACATCATTTGCCGTTATGGGTCCCGAATGAAATCATTTCAAATAATGGCTCCCATTTCAAGAAAAAAAATGATAGACTTGTTGGAGAAATATAATGTGGCTTTTCACAAGTCATCTACATACAGGCCGCAGACCAATGGAGCTGTTAAGGCCGCCAATAAGAACATCAAGCATATTTTGCAGAAGATGGTTGAGACCTACATGGATTGGCCAGATAAATTTCCATTCACACTCTGGGGTTATAGAACTTCAATCCTGACGTCTACAGGGGCAACTCCTTATTCTCTTGTATATGGGATGGAAGTTGTTATGCCAATCGAAATAGAAATCCCGTCACCGTGAGTTATGGCTGAGTGTCAAATAGCAAAGGCGGACTGGCAACAGAGCAGGTTTGAAGAGCTGATACTGTTTAATGAGAGAAGGCTGAAAGCATTGTACCATGTTCAGGGCTATCAACGCAGAATTGCTAGGGTTTTTAACAAGAAGATTAAGTCCTGGAATCTCAAAGAGGGGGATTTGGTGATGAAAGACAACTGAGCTCCCATTCATGACCCTAGGAGCAAGTTCAGACCCAATTGGATTGGTCCTTACATCATCAAAACTATCTGGTTGGGTGGAGCTATTATTCTCATGGACTTGGATGGCCTAGAATTTTCCCAACTGATCAATATGGACAAGTTAAAGAAATACTATCCCTGAAGGGCTCGCTAGGCCGAAAACCCGGAAGGGCAACCTAGGCAAAAGTTAGAGCATGAAAAATTAGAAAAAAGAAAAAGAAAAACTAAACTCGCAAGGTCGAAAACCTAGAAGGGCAGCCTTGGCAAAAGTTAGAGCACAAAAAGAGAGTGTTAATACTTGAGTG
The DNA here is from genome assembly GCF_055761805.1 of Camellia sinensis. Taxonomy (NCBI): domain Eukaryota; kingdom Viridiplantae; phylum Streptophyta; class Magnoliopsida; order Ericales; family Theaceae; genus Camellia; species Camellia sinensis. The sequence goes on from NC_138973.1 coordinate 110,159,140, forward strand.
AACTTGAACTGAACTACGTAAGGCCTGATTCCCATCTTCGGGATACGTAGGCAACTTCATCTTGAAGTTCGGCTGTAAGTATCTCCAAATCAACTATCCTGTCCATGGGTCTGATCAGGTCAGCTTTGTTTGTCCTTTACCTAAGGGTTTGGTTGTGATCTCTACTATGAGAGAAAATCTAGTTACAGTGCTGAGCAGTGGTGTTCAAACAAGGGGCAATTTGTGATCTTTTGATTCGGGGTTGTACATCTTGTGGATTGATTTCGTGTGTGTCAAGTGGTGATCCTTTTCGAAAATGGTTTTGGAAAGTTTTAATAAAAGTTGATTTTGTTCAAATTTTACCTTTTACAACTTAGAACATTTTTGGACTAAAAGGAAAATTTTCAGTGCTCACAACTTTAATTTTATTGATTTCAATACAAAGTTCTCCAACTCTCTGATACAAATCAAAGTTGTTTTTATTACATTGAAAACAAAACTTGAAAATAAAGGTCAAACCAATAAACTATGGGAATAGATGAGTCAGGTGCTCCAGCGTCCCCCGCTTATGCTTATGGAATCTTCTGAAGCCAAAGTGGGCCCGATTTGTGCCTCATCCTCGATCCAAGCCAAGCATTCACTAGAAAAGGCACAACTGAAACTAGGGGTAGGGGCCAGAAGCTCTCTTGTCCGCCAAGCAGTAAGGTACCTAGCCAAGTGTGAACCTCGGATGAGGAATAAAATCGGGTACTTTACCCCATCCTCCAGGTGAATCTGATCATGCCCAAATTGACGTTTGAATCGGAAAGGGAAGTAGAGCACACAGTGTGTGAGGCCGATCAACTAAATGCCAGGCTACCGAGCCATGTTGTTGCTTATATCGGTAAAGTTAAGCCAGGGGCAGCGCCAAGCTATGTCAGCAGCAGACCTGTTGCACATCCAATTACACCACCATCCCTCATTTAGGAAATCCACTAGTTGGTGGCAGAAAAAATAGCCTCGAGCTGAGTACTCAGGGCAAGAGTCCACTACCTTCAGCTTATTCATAAGCCACACCTAGAAAGGGATGAAAGAAAAGAGAGATTAAAGAATAGAGAAATGTATGATGAAAGAAAAATAAGAAAAGGGGTTTGAGAGAAAAACAGAGCATGAGTGCCGAGCGATGTGAGAAACACATATGAGAAGGGATAGGAAATATTACCTGAAGAAGTAGTGGGCTCCCTGTGAATCTGGTAGTCTCCCGCCGATGAAAGGCATCTAAGCCCATCAAAGTCTCGGCCAACACCAAACCAATACAACTCTTTCTTTCTTTCAAACCTTGGGCCACTTCAATCAATCGGATGTTGGATCCGCCAAAACTAAGGGTAAAAAGGAAATGAGCTAGCATACATAAGCAGAGGGCATGTTGCCGAAAACCCTGCCAAAGACGGTCATTGCAGTCACCAATGTTGGAAAATCAATAGACCAAACTGGGAAAGTCCAGCTCTCATTTGTGGACCAGAAATCGAGCCTCGTGCAGAGTAAGCCCACACATCCATCCCAAAGCTTGGTCGTGGCCAAAATGGGGCTGAGGTATGATTTTCTTATTGTGTTGGGATTCCATTAGTGCCTAAAATTCTTCAATTGCCGGACACATTTCTTGTCCCCCGAAGCTAAAGACAAGTGTAATCGGGTCCTAGCACCTAGCCGCGACATGAAAAAACGGAAAACAAAGTGGAGTTCGGCTCAACGAAAAAAGTGCATTTATGCCAAAACCTTGAAAATTTACCTTTTTCGAGCCGTCTAAAGTCGCTATCCAATCTGAGAGTTTTTTGGTAAAAAATGGCTCCACTTGTAAAGAATTTGCAGCTGAAATGAAGAATTCACGAAGCTCAACCTTTTTGTAGAAGATAAGGTAGTGAGTGGAAGCCACCTATCATCAATCTGGTGATTCTCACTGTTTGTGGCCGGCAGGCCACATTGGTGGCCGGCAGGCTACTTGCCAGCCACTTCTTGTGGCCAGCATGTGGTCGGCAAAATCCTTTTCAGGTTTGTTGTCCACCTTTGTGCTGAGCAGTGTTGGAAGCATGTGTTTTGTTCTGCTCTTTGTGTGTTTTAAGTTCTTGTTTTGAGTCCTTTTGACTTTAGCAAGTTTTTTTATTTTAGTTGTTTTGTTTTGTTTATTGAGTTGTTGTGTTTTGTTTATCGAGTTGTTGTTGTATTGTTTATCGAGTTGTATGTTGCTTTTTGTATTTTGGTTGTTGGTCAGTTCATTACCCGATTAAGAATTTTGTTTCAATCAAGTGCTCTTGGCCATTTCAATTCCATGTCCATTTCATGCTAATATGGTGCTCATGATGCAAAAATGACAAAAACTTTTCATAAAACTGCAAGGTTTTATTCCGGTCATGGTTTTTTACAAAAGAGAAGTACAAGTTTAAAAAACAAAAACAAAAATTTCCTCTATACAATGTGTTGATGCTACAAACAAAAAGAAACTGAACAAAAATACAAAAAAAATCAGTGCCAGTTGCCTCATGTCCGGGAGGCCCTCTTCGCCCTCTTCCTCGGAGGAGAAGACTTTGGGGCACTATCTCTATTGACTCCACTATCTGAATCTGCCTCTGAGCCAGAACTAGAACGGACATCGTCTCTACTCTTTGCTCTAGAACCCTCCTTAGTATCGTCGCCTTTGCTCTCGGAACTTGAGCTAGCATCATCGTCTTCACTCTCGGACGGCTCAGAATGCTGACTCGCTGCCTCTTTAGAATCACTGGTCTCAGCATCATCATCGCCCAAGATGGGCTCAAGAGGACTGCTCCGGGCTTAGGTACTCTTGTCTCTGCCTCTCCTCCCTGCTGTTAGAGGAGGTACTACCCGTACTGGTGCTCCTGCCGTTGGAGTAATCGGTATGGCTGTGATCTAAAAATGACAGTTTTCACATATAAGTTTTAGTGTGTGTATCAGATGCAAGCGTGCAATGCAGAATGAGTGTATGTAGAAGTCAGATATAGTGTGCCAATGCAGTGTGCCAATGTAGTGTATCAGTGCAGCTTGGAACAGACTACAGTTGAAATGCTAGTGCATGAATGGAAATTTGATAACATAAGGTGCAAATTGAAGAAATTACCGAGATGCCGTGGAGACCGAGCAACGTCTCCCTCCTCTGTATCATACCCATCAAGGAGGCTATCAGCTCAAGAGCGCCCCCTGTGTACTCAATGGATGCTTGCAAATGCATTTGGATGATCAATGTTCGCAGTGAATATATCTGAAATGAAATGTGGGATGCAAGTGGTAAAGAGTAGTCCATACCTTAGTCGAGCCTCTAACCCCGACAAGCTCATGTCTAGCCGCGGCAAGCTCAATCGGGACCTAGTAAGCATCTTCAGTATGCTGCCAGCATGTCAGTGCAGTGGGAAGCTCTGGCCAACTGGTCCTCTGCCTCACCTGGGAAGCCCCTCTCTCGTAGCAGGAGCTCTCGCTCCCTCACCTCCACAAGCACTAGTTAAAGATGGCATAAGATGTGTCTGAATGAAGGTCACATAGTCGCCTTCTGCTCGAAAGTATTCAGCATCCAAGCCCACCATAAACTGAGTGACTTCATCAATGGATAGGCTATCTACTGATCCCATGGCCTTTAGCAACGACATCAAAATGATCGGGTCTGGCAGGCCCATAGTCTAGAGCACAAATCGCTTGCTCAGGAACCAGGCCCGGCAGACTGGGCCCTTAAGTAGAATACAAAAGCGAGAAGTGGCCTAGGCCCCGACATATTGGTCCCGAATCCCGACCGGCATCATGGCCCATGCCTGCCACATGATCTACAAATAGAGATTGTACGGATTATTAATTGTTATCAATTACTAAATGTGAATTAGAACAGTTGTAAAGCAAAAATGACTATGTTTCAGGTTACGTCATGAGCAGCCACAATGTCGAAGTAATGCCAGAAGAATGTGAAGCTCTCGCAGGTCCTACACTGGTGCTGGCCGTCATACCTTCGTGAGTAAGGGACTACCAATAGGAACTCCTCTATAGGCTCTGGAGCCAGAGCTGAAAAGTATGCATACACCCACAGCTGCAAAGGAACTGCAGTGATATGTGAGAACAATGCATGAACAGATATAGAAAGTGCAAAGCAAAAAGCATAATGTGTGAATAGATATTGAAAGTGCAAAGTATAAAGCGCAATGTATGAATAGATGCAAAAAGTGCAAAGCAGAAAGCATAGGTGTTGAATAAATGTAAAGCAAAAAATGTAAAGTGCAAAAAGGAAACTGAGATGTATACCTCTCAAGCTCGCCAGTAGCCTCCAATCAAGTCTCCCCTCAGATGGGAGGTAGAGCTCATGTAGCCATACAGCGTGGCGAGGCCGGCTCCGCTCCAATAATAGAAGCACACCCGGGAAGGGTCACCAAGGCGCTCAGCAAGTATAGGCCTACGGTGTTCCACCTGTTGGACAACAAGGTGGTACCAAAAACGAACATCAGGAAGCCTCGAGCGTACTGATCCATTTCCTTCACTGTTTCAAGTTCGCTCCCTCTAAACTGATCGGTGAACCAGGTATATCTGACCATACCTGCTCGGTATATGGGTGGACGCACTCCCAGCAGCTTAACCCAGGCTGCCTCCCACTCCCCCATGTCTGAATCGAAAGAGATCGAATCACCCCCTACGTCTAAGCCGGTGAGCATGGCGAGTCATAGGGAGTCATCGTCATCTCCCCTGTAGTAGAAAAGTGGAAAGAGTTGGTGGTGTCCCACCACCTCTCCACAAGAACATCCAAAAGAGGACGGCTCGCGATAACCCACATCAAGCCGAAGCAGAATAGGCCGGAGCCGGTCTCGTCTACGATGTCACGAACTCCTGCGGGGAGCTTGTTGTACTAGTCCCGTGCAGTCATGGCTCCGTATCCTCTAAAGGCATGGGACTCTCCCTATGGCAAAGAATAGATGAATCAAATAAGGCGGTAATAAAAGTACAGTTAGAAAATGCAGTGCAAGAAATGCAAGTAAAACACAGGCAACAGTGCATGAAAACAGAGCTCATACCTCAACTGCGATAGATGAAAGGTAAGAAGTCGACTCCTTCAGCAGGAGATCCTCTAGCACATCGAGAATGAAGTCGCTAAAGCGCCTAATGCCACCAGCTGGCAAGATATGTGTCAAAGGATGATACCTCTCCAGATCAAATGGCCGTACTCTCATTGGTAGTGGCTCAGGCTCAGGCTCAGGTCTTTTCTCCATTTTTTCTTCATTTTTCACCTACTTTTCACACATTTTCCAAATGGCGGATGGTTCACCACACGATGAGGCCCCTCCAGAGATTCCCTCTGCATTTTCACTTGCTCCTAAGGCAGATGAGTCGGTCATTGCCAAGGCGGCTAGAGGTATTGAGGCTGACCTCGAGGCAAACTTAACCCTAGGAGAGGGAAAATGGAAGAAAAAGTCAAAACCAGGAAAAGTGTACAGAACTCGAGAGAAACTAGAGAGGAACAAGCCTAGAAAGGTGAAAATGAGAAAAAAAAACGTCGAAATCAAATTCTGATCGATTTAAAGTGAAGAGGATTAAGAGGGTTTAGCGAATAAAGTTTGCGTGGGGCGTTGGAAAATGCGTAAAAAGCTCGGATCTAGAGAGGGAAAGCACCTACAGAGAGAGGGAGAAATTTCGGATGTGTGGTAGTGAGGAAATGAAAGGTCTTGGTCCATACTTAAAGACCCGAGCCAAAAAGACCGAAAAACCTCTGCACTGCCATTGTTGGCCAGCAAGAGGCCAGCAAGATTCATTGGTGGCCGGCAAGGCTCTGCAGTGACCGACAGGGGGCCAGTAATCTCCCCCTGTGGACGGCCAATGGCTATTGGCCTTTTTTTGTATTTTGATGCTGTTTTGTGTCTTTGTTTCCCAAGAGTTGCAATGAAGGTTCACTGTTGGGTCCAGATTGTCTCTACGGAAGCTCAAAACTATGTTTTATGGTACGGTGTTCATCATTTGTCAACATGGATGAGGTGTATCTTTTTCAAACATGTTGCAATTCCTTTGCGAGGTAAACCGGAAGGTACCATTGAACGTCATTTTTGTGCGTTTTATAATTTCGTTCTTTTTAGCATAGAATATGCATTTACGTATGTTGCATGCGTGTCTTGCATAATTCGTGATTCATACATAGAATACGCTATCAATCTTACATAGAACACGTCATCAATTCTGCATAGAATATGCTCTTGTTCTTGCTCATTATTTCATGCATAGAACATTCTCTCGGTTAACTTCATACGTCGATTGTCCATCTTGAATTGAATACTTTGTGCATCTATCGCACGCATTCACTTTGTGCATCTATCACACTTACTCACTTTGTGCATCCATCGTATACTAACCAACAAACGATATTGTATGTACGGTTCATTCAGAGAAGTTCCAGATAAATTCATTTGTGTCTCGGTAGGAGAACCTGCTCCTTCATTTTCTACATCTATCGCACTTGTTCATTTTGTGCATCTATCGTACTTGTTTACCTTTGTGCATCTATCACACACCACTCTCCTATTTCTCGGGACGTGTAAAACACGACCCCGAGCAGTGTTGTTTCTCAAGACGCATGACGCGTGGCCCTGGGCGGGTTTTATCTTGGGAACGTACAAAGCACAACCCTGAGTGATATTGTTTCTCAGGACGCGTGATGCGCAGCCCTGGGTGGGTTTCATCTCGAGAACGTGCGAAGCACGCTCTCGAGCGGTGTTGTTTCACAGGACGCATGATGCGCGGCCCTGGGCGGGTTTCATCTCGGGAACGTGCGAAGCACGACCCCGAGCGGTGTTGTTTCTCAAGACGCATGACGCGCGGCCCTAGGCGGGTTTCATCTCGGGAATGTGCGAAGCACAACCCCAAGTGGTGTTGTTTCCCAGGACGCGTGACGCGCAGCCCTGGGCAGGTTTCATCTCGGGAACATGCGAAGCATGATCCCGAACAATGTTGTTTCTCAAGACGCGTGACGCGCAGCCCTGGGCGGGTTTCATCTCGGGAACGTGCGAAGCACAACCCCAAGCGGTGTTGTTTTTCAGGACGCGTGACCCGCGACCCTAGGCAGGTTTCATCTCGGGAACATGCGAAGCACAACCTCGAGTGGTGTTGTTTTTCAGAACACGTGACGCCCGGCCCTGGGTGGGTTTCATCTCGAGAACGTGCGAAGCACGACCCTGAGCGGTGTTATTTCTCGAGACACGTAAAATGCGAGCCCGAATGGTTTCTCTTGTATCTCGGAACATGCGAAGCATGAGCCCGAGCAGTTTTCTTGTTATCTTACGCTGCGTGGCGCGCGGTCTTGGGCAGGTTTCATCTCGGGACGTGCAAAGCATGAGCCCGGGCGATTTTCTTGTTATCTCAAGGTGCGTGACGCGCGGCCCTGGGTGGGTTTCATCTTGGGATGTACGTAGCACGAGCCTGAGCGATTTTCGTGTTGTATTTCAAGTTGCGCAAAATGCGGGCCTGAGTGGGTTTTCTTGTTTCTCATGCGCCCCCAAGTGGGTTTTCTCTTATTTCTCGGGACACGTGAAACGCAACCCTGAGCGGTTTTCATTCTCTTATATCTCGGGACTTGTGAAACATGACCTTGAGCAATTTTCTCAGTTTCTCAAGGTGCGTGAAACGCAACCCTGAGTGGTGTTTTCTTTCCTTGTCTCTTGTTTGGGCATGATTAGAGTACGTTTTATTTCTTCATGTGTTGTTATCCTACTTATTGTATTCATTCTTGCTTATCATATTTGTTATTGCTTATTGCATTATCTTGCATAATCATGAGTTTTCAAAATAGTCAACTTCGTGAAGCGTGTGAGTCCAACTTTCAAAGTTGCATTATGCATATCATTTACATTTTGCCCCAGAACTACGCTGGTTTGACTCCTTACGAAGGGATACGTAGGTAGCTTGCGGCGCAACTATTTATTTCTGTCTTGATTGTTTGTCCAAGTCTTACGGCCTTGTCAAAATGGGTCATCTCTGGGCTTTGACATTCACTCACGTCATTTCATGACTCCAAGTTCTGTCAAAGAGGGGCAACTGTAGGCACCCCATTTGTGACGGCCCTTACGACTTGGACGTCCTCACATGCACACCTGGCAATGAGTTTATATGCTCGCTAAGTGCTCGAAGTCCTCAGCGGAATGGCACAACTTTGAGCCTTTCAAACCCTGTACCTTTGTTGTCCCAATTTGGACCAAGCCTAGCTTTTCCAGCCTGCAGCTTCTGGTGGCCTGCCGGCCAACTTTTGAGGCTACCGGCTATCACTTTCGGGCTACCGGCCACTAGTGTATTTTGCAGATATTTGATGCCAGTTATGCCAGCTGTTTGCACAGATGCATACATCTATCCCCATATGTAGGGCTGGATTTCCTTGAGAGAATTTCATGTTTTCTATATATAGGAGGCCCCTCTCTCATGTTTTAAAGTTAGAAAATTTTGAGATCAAAAATTTTTCTCTCTCTACCAAATCTCTACACTTTTGCCTACAAATCTTCAACCTTTGCCTATACACCCTTAACCAAATCTCACCATCTTTGAGTTCAAGTACTTTTGAACTTGGTTTGAACTCTAGAGGGTGTGTTTACTTGGTTTTGTTGCTTAGAATTGCTTCTTCTTTTCAAGAGGTATAAGACTTTGCTTGTAGCTTTGTTTTATTTTCTATTATTCCTACTGTTTTTCCATTGTTTTGGGTTGTTAAAACTCTGTGCTTTTTAGGTTGAAGCTTGGGTTTCAGGCCATTAAAGGTTGAGGGGTTGATAGCCTTTCTTTGTACCTTATTTTGAAAGCCTTTACCCTTGCGTTTCCCACCCTTTTACTATCTTTTTCCACGCTTTTAAACAATAATTTTCAAAGCTTTTTCAGTGGCCAAAATCATGTTTTGAAGTTCAAATTTGGAGGGGTTAGCCTCCCCTCCTTGTGTCTTGCTTACTAGCCTAGTTGATGCCATGTTTTAACATATTAATCTAGCTATTTTTAGCTAATTCCAGCATGTTTTAAGACTTCTTTTAACTTGTTTTATCACTGTTTTGGGCTGTTGTTTGCATTTGTGCTTTGTTTTGCGTTCTTATAGTGTAATAGTTCTCATGAGTTTTGTGTTCTAGGCCTTAGACACCATCTTGTTTAAGTTGATAGCATTTATTTATGCATTTCTCACTCATTTTCAGCACTTAATCATCTCTGCAACCTCCCTTCTTTCTTGGCTTTTTATTTTTCTTTGAAAGTGGTTCAAACTATTTGTTTATTGAAAGTATGAGATTGAGATGCCATGCTTAATGGTTTAATCCCTTAGGGGGTTCATTACCAATGGTGTGATGTCTATTTCATGCCCATAACAACTTTTGGTTTAAGTTTTCTTTCTATTAGAGGACTTAATCTCATCCTTTGGACTCAATTGATTAAAGGATAGAATGGTAACTAAAATAGAGTAACTAAAACTTGGAATTCAAAGTGAGGAAGATAATAATTTGGTTGTGTTCAATCGAACACTAATTGAACACATGGAAACTTGAACCATTTCATACTCATTAGTGATGAAATGATTCAAGGTTCCAAGGTTACCACTTCCCTTGATCATTCATGAAAGGGAGGAGGTTTGTGTCTTGTTTTGCATTAATTGAAATTGCACATTTTGATTCACAAGCCATCATGCAATGAAATTGCTTGAGTTTGTGGTTTGTGGTTTAAGTTCACCACTCCTTGGATTTGTTCATGAAAAGGAGGGGTGAATTGTTCAAACAAACTCTTAAAATACCCTATATATACTCTGTTTGTTCTCTATTGCAGGAAGATGAACCTGTGCAGTAGTGGCCAGTAAGCCACTTTCCATGGCTGGCAGGCTACCTTTGATGGCCGGCCGGTGGCCATCACTGGAGGCCATCAATCTTCATCACTGGCCAGCCGGCCACTAGTGCAAAATTTAGCAGTGTGTTTGTAAGGCAGAGCAAAGTGAGCAGCAGTGTTGGTGTTCAACTGTGCAAACAGAGGCATTCGAAAGCAAAACAGTAGTCTTTTCAAGTGGAAACCGAGCATGCGCATGAACATCCCTTGTTTCCCGAGGCATTGTAGTTAGTTGTTTGGTTTAATTACTTATCTTAATTGCACTTTTGTTGTAATTATTTAATTAGTTACTTAACTAGTTAGTTAATTGAAGTTTTGTAATAATTAGTTAAGTAGTTTAACTAGTTATTCATTCCAGTTTGTAATAGTTAGCTAGTTAGTTCATTCGGAGTCTCTTTCGTGAGAGCGCAATGTAATAATGTGTATGTCTTCCAACTCCACGTCTTTCTCCTTTTTAGTTACTAACTTATGATGGTTAGTTTAGGGACATCATGTTTTGATTAGCATACTTCATGTTTGTATCCATTTGTATTGCATGCACCGAGGCTCGGTTCATCATTCTAACTGCATTGTTAGTTTCAATACTTCTTTGAATACGTGCATAGACCGCATGTTATCAAATTGTTTCGAATACCATGTTAAGTAGTTGAGCCTATTTAGCTACATATCGCATGCGTTGCAATAGTCATCTTGTATAAATTAGAAATCATGCATTTTTTCTAACTCTTTTGTTCATTTTGGCTTGGAGTACTAGGTAAGTCTTTACTCGCTTTAGCATATTGCATAGTATATTAGTGTTGCCATGTTTATCATGCTTGCTATGAGGCTAAGTGCTTAAGTGGTATAACTGCTTGAATGACTGTGAATGAAGGCTTATTGTTTGAATTGGAATAATTTGAGTAAATGTTCATATGCGATCACTTTTTTGAGTGGTACATATTCGAAACAATTTTCAAAACCCGACAAGACTCGAAATGTTCCAATTCTTGCAAAGTTAGTCTATACTTGTGTGTACGCATCACATAGTAATGCTAGCCTAATAACCGGAACAAGAGCATATAATTTTGATAAAAATCATATCATGATTAGTTGAGGCTGATCTATGATCGGGCGAGTGGGGTTGCTCAAATGTATTCATGACCTTCCCCTCTCGTACCTAAGTTCCCGAGCCGAGACAATCTTGGTGATGACGGACACGTGGCCTTTGACACGAGTCATGGGTTTTCTGAATTTAAAAATCATATCATGATTAGTAGAGGCCGATCTATGATCGAGCGAGCGGGGGTGCTCAAATGTATTCATGACCTTCCCCTCTTGTATCTAAGTTCCCGAGCTGAGACAATCTTGGTGATGACGGACACATGGCCTTTGGCACGAGTCATGGGTTTCCTAAATTTCTTCAAAAATAAAATATTTAGGTGGCGACTTTGTATCTGGCAAAACAGTCCATTTTTGGCATTTTTTATTCAAAATCGATTTTTCAAAAGATTTGTCAGATTTGGACTCTTTGGTGTTTATCAATTTCACATTGCACTTGTGAGATTAGGTTTAAAACCGCAGGAGTCTGAACTGTAAGGCTTATATTCGAACTTCTGAAAAGCGACGTGAAAAAATCGAGCTACAGCACAAGTAGGGGCCACTTTGGCTTCAGAAGCTTCTGCAAGCATGAGCAGAGGACGCAGGAACACCTAACTCATCTATGCTTCTAGTTTATTGCTTTGACCTTTCTTTTCAAGTTTTATGATGTAAAAGTAACTTTGATTTGTATCAGAGAGTTGGAGAGCTTTATGTTTGAAATCAATGGAATTAAAGTTGTGAGTGCTAAAAATTTTCCTTTTGGTCCAAAAATGGTCTAAGTTGTAAAATGTACAATTTTGAACAAAATCAACTTTTATTAAAACTATATAAAACCATTTTTGAAAGTGATAACCACCTGACACGCACAGAATCAATCCTCAAGACGTACAACACCAAATCAAAAGATTAAAACTGCCCCTTGTTGAATACAATATTGCTCTACATTGTAACGAGTTCTTCTTCTCATAATGAAGATCACAACCGAACTCTCAGATGATGGACAAAGATGACCTAATCAGACACATGGACAGGACAGTTGAGTTGGAGATGATTACGGCCGATCTTCAAGATAAAGTTGCCTACGTATCCTAAAGATGGGAATCAGGCCTTACGTGGTTCAGTTCAGGTTCACTCGAGTATTAACTCTCTCCTTTTGTGCTCTAACTTTTGCCAAATTCACCCTTTACGGTTTTCGACCTTGCGAGCTTAGTTTTTCTTTATTTCTAATTTTTCATACTCTAACTTTTGTCTAGGTAGCCCTTTCGGGTTTTCGGCCTAGCGAGCCTCACAGGGATAGTATTTCTTTAACTTGTCCATGTTGATCGGTTGTGAAAATTTCAAGCCATCCAGGTCCATGAGAATAACCGCTCCACCCTACCAGATAGCTTTGATAATGTAAGGACTAGTCCAATTGGGTCTAAACTTGCCCCTAGGGTCATGGATGGGAGCTCGGTTGTCTTTCAACACCATGTCTCTCTCCTTGAGATTCTGGGACTTAACTTTCTTGTTAAAAGCCTTAGAAATTCTGCACTGGTAGCCCTAAACATGATACAATGCTTTCAGCCATCTTTTATCAAACAGTATCAACTTCTCAAATCTGCTTTATTGCCAATCCGCCTCTCCTATCTGACATTCAGCCATAACTCATAGCAACGGGACTTCAATTTTGATTAGCTGAACGACTTCCATCCCGTAGACGAGGGAATAAAGGTTGCTCCCGTAGATGTCCAGGTCGAAGTTCTGTAGCCCCAGAGTGCGAATGGCAATTTATCTGGGCAATCCATGTAGGTCTCAACCATCTTTTGCAAGACGTTCTTGATATTCTTATTGGCAGCTTCAATAGCTCCATTGGTTTGTGGCCTGTATGTAGATGATTTATGAAAAGCCACATTGTATTTGTCCAACAAATCTATCACTTCTTTCTTGAAGTGGGAGCCATTATCTGATATGATCTCGTTAGGGACTCCGTAACGGCAGATGATATTGTTTCTGATGAACTTGGCCAAATATAAAGCCTTCAACACTGCATAGGACTGAGCTTCCATCCACTTTGTGATGTAATCAATCGCCACCAAGATATATTCATGCCCATTCGACCCTTTTGGCGTGACTGCACCGATAACGGCAATTCCCCAAACTGAGAAAGGCCATGGCGAAGTCATATTATACAGTTTTGACAGAGGAATATTCATGCAATTGGCATGAATTTGACATTTGTGGCATTGCCGCACAAAACCAATACAATCCTCCTCTATGGTGGACCAGTAGTAACCTTGCTTGAGAATCTTCCCGGCTAGCACTACACTATTCATATGTGCCCCGCATTCCCCGCCATGGATAGCCTCCATAAGGCGCTTCGATTCCTCTTCTTCCATACACAACTTATGCATTCCCAGATGACCTCTTTTATACAACTTACCCCCGCAGATGATAAATTGGACGATTATTCACTGTATTCCCCGTTTGTCCTTGGCATTTGCTCCTGGTAAATAGATCTCCTTTTCCAAGAAGTTCTAAATATCGTAGTACCAGGATTTTTTGTTTTGCACTTCATCTATCGCGACAATAGTTTCATAAGCCGGCGTGTATTTCTACTCGATGATAATCGAACGCATTCGGACTCCGAGTGGGATGTCTACCATAGAAGATAGAGTTGCTAAAGCGTCAACGAACCTGTTGTTGTCTCTTAGTAGGCGTGTGAAAGTCAGTTTTTCAAACCTACGAATCAAAACATCCAGGGTCTAATGATAAACCTTCATATTCTCTTCTTTAACTTTCCAGTCTCCATTTGCTTGAAAAACAACCAAGTTCGAGTCCTCAATAACATCCAATCTTATTGCCCCTAGTTCTAGGGCGACTTGTAAACTAGCAATACACGCTTCCTATTTTGCTTTATTGTTGGATACCTTGAACCGGAGTTTGAAGGCTAAAGGTATATGGGAATCATCAAGTGTTATCAACAACACACATTTCCCATAACCGTACTGATTGGATGCTCTGTCAAAGTACATCGTCCAAGTTTCCTCCTTAACTTGCAGAATGGCTTCATCTGGGAACAAGTATTCCACTGCCTCATCTCATCTTCTTCTACCGGGTGATCTGCTAGGAACTCTGCTATAACTCTTCCTTTGACCACCTTACGAGTGACATATTTGAGATCAAATTCGAAGAGAAAAAGCAACCAACGAGCTAGCCTACCCATAAGCTTTGGTTTTTCAAAGAGATATTTGATGAGATCTAATCTTGAAACCAAGGTTACAAAGTGGGCTAACAAGTAATGCCTCAACTTCCTAGTAGCCCATATGAAGGCTAAGCAAGCTTTCTCCAACGGAGTGTAGAGGGTCTCGTAATCTAACATTTTCTTACTCAAGTAGTAGATGGCCTTCTCCACCCTATCTTCAAATTCCTGAGCGAACATGCAGCCCATGGTCTTGTCTATTACTGACAAGTATAGAATCAGAGGTTTTCCCGGCTCTGGCGGTGACAACACAGGTGGATTCTAGAGGTACTGCTTAGCCTACCCAAAGGCAAATTGACATCGATCATCCCATTGAAATTTCTTCCCTTTCTTCAGGAGACCAAATAGTGGTTCACAAGTTAAGGTTAATTTGGAAATAAACCATCTTATGAATTGCACTTTACCCAGAAAGCCTCGCATTTTCTTTTCAGTCCTCGGTGGTGGCATTTCTATGATGGCCTTGATTTTGGAAGGATCTACTTTAATGCCCCTCTGTGTGATAAAAAAAGCCCAGTATTTTTCCTGCCGTTATGCCAAAAGTACATTTCTGCGGGTTTTACCTCAATCTATATTCTCTGATCTATTGAAAGAATTTCTTCAAAGCAGTGTAGTGGCCCTCTCGTTCTTTGAACTTGACAATCATGTTGTCCACATACACATCAACCTCTTTGTGGATCATGTCATGCAGAATGGTGGTTGCAGCCCTCTGATAGGTAGCTCTAGCATTTTTCAAACCAAACAGCATAACCCAGTAGCAATAGATACGCTACGGCGTAGTGAATGCAGCCTTCTCTCTATCCTCAGGCACCATCAGAATCTGGTTGTACTTAGAGAACCCGTCCATGAACGATAGCAATGCGTGGCCCGCAGTGAAATTCACTAACTCATCAATATGCGGCAGAGGAAAGTCATCCTTCGGACTGGCTCTGTTCAAGTCCCGAAAGTCTACACACACCTAGATTCTACCATCCTTTTTCAACACTGAAACGATGTTAGCCAACCAAGTCGGATACTTAGATACTAAAAAGAAACCTGCCTCGATCTGCTTGGTGACCTCTTCCTTGATTTTCAGCGCCCAATCTGAACAGAATCTACGAGCTTCTGCTTGACGGGTCAGGACTTGGGGTAAAGAGAGATCCAATGTTATACAATCTCAGGATTGATTCCAGGTATGTCTTCATAGGACCACGCAAAAACATTTTTGAAATCTTTTAACAAAGCGATTAAACACTCACGCTCCTCTGAAGACAACGTGGACCCGATCTAGACCTAGTGCGGATCCTTCTTAGTACCCACATTAATGGTAATGATTTCATCAGTACAAGGTTTAGCAAACCTCTCCTCCTCTCGATTAATAAAGTTTTTCAAAACCAGGGAAATTTCTTCCCCTTCGTTTTCATTAAAATTCTGAAAATCTTGGTCAATACAATAAACCAACAACACAGAGAAGTATAAAGAAAAAAGGTCCAGATCTTCAATTACAGACTCAAAAGAAAAGTTAAATGAAGACCTGACAGCACTTTGGTATCCAGATTACCACCCCCAGAAATTCCAAACTCAGACTTAAAAGAACTTGAATCTGATCCCGACTCCACAAACTCAGTGGAATCAGATTCTAGCTCATCGCCAGATTCAGAACTGGACAGATAGCCTTCTTCCAACTGCCAGGTAAGAGATGGTGCCCCTGATGCATCCAAAATGCCACTGGTTGGGTTCACACCTGGTTCTTCCCCGATCAGGGAGACGGTAAGGTTATCTCCCAAGTTCTCTAGGTCGGCCGCAGGATCTGTCAGGAGACTAGCCAATGCTGCCCCTATTCCAAGTTCGCTGCCATCTAAGTCAATTTCCATGCTTTGTTCAGCTTTGATGCTTGTTCCAGCCCCTTCCTTATCATCACTGTTCTGTAGCTGCAGGTCAAAAAAGATATCTAACTTGGGACACACAGCTTCATGGAATTCACCCAAGGCTCGAGAAAGCTGCAAAAAGGGAAATATTCTCCCTCCCAAACAAAGCGGCCATTCAGTGTCCCCCGGATTGGCCTGTGGATAAGCTCATAGTGTTTCCCAGCTTGCTTAGCCTTGGCTCTGTATTTCATCTCTTCTCTCTTTCTAATCCAGTCCTCTTTGGTGGGTACATAACCCAAACCAAAGGCATGTGGGTTATGCAGCACATCCGTTAGTGCAGCAACACCTTTCCATCCACTTCTTCCGAGTCCCATTCCAGGAACATACTGCAGTTTGTTCATGAAATAGATAGATTGGGCGCTGACATACATGCCTTCGTCTACAGCCAAAATGGTCTACACTACCTAGGCTTCAACCAGAGTGAATCCCAAGAAGAATACATCCTCCTCGCCATGGGTGATCTCTAGCACTGGCGTAGTTACCTCTGGCGGGGGATTGATGGATGAATTCCTAAAAACAATCGTCAATCCTCCCCCATGAGGTTATTTCAACATTTGATGGAGAATGGAGTAGATGGCCTTTACATGATGCAATCATAGCCTCTCTAATAGCAAATTGAAGGTAGCCGGCACATCCAAAACATAGAACTCGACCTCCTGCTCAGCTGGGCCCACTTGGACTCTGACTTACACCGTGCCCATGACCTCTCTGCTCATATTATCATATGTCCGAATTACTTAGGCTGTGGGAACAAAGTCCGTTGGTTTGAGGCCTATTGCATAGGCGGTATGAGAAAGACAGACATTGATGGCCGAACCGGCATCTACCAATACCACCGGCACCCATTTCTCCTTACACTCTATAGATATATACAAAGGTTTGTTGTGGGCTGAACCTTTCGGCAGTAGTTCTTTGTTAGAGAAGGTCAGAGTTGGTCTGGCACCACTTGGGAAGATCAATCCTACCAGCTGCTTGGGCGTGATGTCAATGGACAATTTAGCTTTATCTATTGTCGACAACACTGCCTATCATTGTACCCAGGAGGCCATGAGAAGACCCCAGATGGAAATGTCAGCTTGGATTTTCTTGAGTTGTTTCAACACTGCCTCTTCTTCCAGTCGTTTCTCTTTCTGTTTCTCAGCCTCTCTATCTTTTCTAGACCCCTCTGCCTGATCCAGGTGCGACAACTTAAAGTACTGCCCACTTCTTGTCAAATGGTCAATTTCTTCCGCATACCACGTGTTGTCCAGAAGGCACTCGCCCCAGTCTTCGTCAGTGTGGGCCAGATGCAGATCATCATCGGGCAACCATTCCCCTTCAGTAGTCAACAAACAGTTGTCCGACTCTGCTTGTATCACTTTCACATCATGAGTATCCCCCATAGGGTGTTGAGCCGTTATGGCTTCCTAGTTCTCTTCAACCCTTTCTAGTTCAAACTGCCTCAATGCAGCTTCCTATTTTGTATCTGCAGTGCACACAGCGCTCACTTCCTGGGCTGAATTTTCTACGCCAGCGTTCTCCAGCAGCTTTCCTTTCTCATCGGCCTTTCTGGTCACTATAGTGATCCCTGTTTCCTTTCCTTATGATTTTATTTCAGTCCATTCTTCCTTGTTTGGCTCATCACTTAGCCATCCAGTGTTGTTAGTTGATCCGTTCAAGTTGAACCAGCCGATTTGCACATCACCCTGATCCTGCTCGTCAAAGAACTGCAGATTGTCTAAGTCCTCCTCAAGTTCTGCTAGATCATCCAACCCCTAACTCGAGCCATCCTCTCTGACGACAATGATGTCTACCAAGGTTGGCAGCACCAATTCAGGCTTGATTTGACCAGTTGGCACGATATAGCAGCTTAGGTCATACACCCCATCAGTTAAGTCCTCAGAACACCCCGAATAATCTACCGAGTCACTCATGGGCATAGGTATAAAGTGTGCCAATTTAGTCAACCGGTCAACTACCACCCAAATTTCATCATTACCCCATTAAGTCCTCGAAAGGCCCACAACAAAATCCATCGTGACATGCTTCCATTTCCACTTGGCCATAGGAAAGGGTTGTAACAAACCAGCTAGCCTCTGATGCTCAGCGTTCACTTGTTGACATGTAAGGCACCTCGATACAAACCCGGCCACATCCTTCCTTATTTCCCTCCACCAAAATTGGCGACTAAGGTCGTGATACATCTTTGTGCCTCTCGGATGCACTGCAAGGCGTGAATGGTGAAACTCTCACAGTACTTCCTCTCGACAAGACTCCGGCATGAAAAGATGATCACGATATCTAACACTCAAATTGGGATACACATTCAAGCCCTTCTCTACCTTCCCACTAGACATCTTCTCCCAGAGAGATTCTACCTCAAGGTCACTCTTCTGCACTTCTATCACTTGGTTCACAAGTGTAGGTTGTGCAACTACCAAAAACAATGCTACAGACTCAACGGACTCGCCAAGATGCAAGTGAAACTCACCAATAGCACCCAACATCTCTCATTCCCAAATGGCAATACAAGCTACACTACTAATAAATTTCCTACTTAAGGCATCGGCTACAACATTGGTCTTATCCAAAACATTGGCCTTTCCCACAACATGTAGCTCAAAATCATAATCTACTATAAACTCCATCCACCTCCTATGCCTTAAATTTAAGTCTTTTTGTGTAAACAGATATTTCAGACTCTTGTGATTAGAAAACACTTTAAACTTCTCACTATATAAATAATGCCTCCAAATCTTCAAGGTAAAGATCACCGCCGCTAACTCTAGGTCATGAGTAGGGTAGTTCCTCTCATGTGTTTTCAACTGCCATGAACCATAAGCTACTACCTTCCCTTCGTCCATCAATACACAACCCAAACTTTCCCTTGAAGCATCATAATACATCGAATAACCCAAACCCCTTTCCAGAATAATTAATATTGGAGTAGTGGTAAGTCTAACCTTAAGCTCTTGAAAAGACTTCTCACAAGTCTTGCTCTACACGAACTTAATTCCTTTCCTCGTCAGTCTAGTTAATGGTGAAACTAATTTAGAGAAATCTTTCATAAACCGATGGTAATACCTGGCCAACCCCAAGAAACTACGGATCTCAAAAGTATTCTTAAGTTGTTCCCAATCTTGCACTACCTCTGTCTTGAATGAATCTACAGTCACCCTTTCCTCGGATACCACATGGCCTAAGAACTTAACCTCTCTCAATCAGAATTCACATTTCCCAAACTTAGCATATAGTTTGTGGGCTTTAAGCAACTCAAGCACCACTCGCAAGTGTTCCTCGTGCTCCTCCTCAGATAGTGAGTAAATCAAGATGTCGTCCACAAAGACGACTACAAAATGGTCTAAGAACTCAATTTGATTCATGAAATCCATAAACATAGCTAGTGCATTGGTCAGCCTAAAAGGCATCACTAGAAATTCATAATGGCCATACCGCATACAGAATATTGTTTTCTGGATATCCTCCTCCCTCACTCTCAACTGGTGATAACTCGATCTCAGGTCTATCTTAGAAAAGCAACAACACCCCTTTAACTGATGAAACAAATCATCTATACGAGGCATTAGGTACTTATTCTTAATAGTTACCCGGTTCAACTTCCAGTAATCAATACAAAGTCGTAACGCACCATCTTTTTTTTTTTTTGGCAAAGAGAGCCGGTGCTCCCCAATGCGAAGTACTAGGGTGGATAAAACCCTTATCTAACAGCTCTTGGAGTTGAATCTTCAACTCACTCAACTCGACAGGTGTAAACCTATATGGTGCCATAGAAATCAAAGTCGTGCCAGGCACTAAATCAATAGAGAACTCGATTTCTCGGTGAGGTGGTAAGCTAGTAAGATCCTCAGAAAAAACATCTGAGTATTCACAAACTACCCTTGGCAATTCAACTTGGACCTCGTCACTCTCACTACCCAAGAAGTTGGTAAGAAGACAACTAAGCTCACTCCACACACGCGGATCATATATCGACGATAAAACTCTATCGGCTCTATCTCCCATGAAATAAAAGCAATCACCGCTCAATGTACATACAGTAACTCTCTGACGGTAACAATCTATGACAGCCCAATAAGATGACAACCAATCCATATCCAAAATAGCATCAAAGCTAGACAGGTCAATCAACACAAATGCAAAAAGAAGTCGGCGACCGACAACCTCTATGTCACAACCGTGACACCCTTACTCCACAACAATCTCACCACCAATAGGTGACTTTACACTAAGAGGAGATGCTAACCGGCCAACTCTAACCCCAAAGTCGATGCAAATGCAGACGAGATAAATGAATAGGATGCACCCGTATCAATCAACACATTAGCAATGGAATTGCATAATAAGAAAGTACCTCTCATTACCGAAGGCGCTGGTACTAAGTCTGGCGCGGTAACAACATACACACACCTTGAAGGTCTCCGCTCACACATCGAAGCATAAACCTGATGCACTGATTGAGCCGAAGAGGCTCCCTAATTGGCCTTTGAGGCTTTTACTGACTATGCAGGCCGGTGGCTCTATGTCTGCTTCGAACTAGACGCACTAAGTGTGCCACCCAACTGTGGGCAAAACCTCTTCATATACCATGTCTGCCTACGCTGATAACAAGTGAGCGACTCCTCTCTTCCTTGGCTCTGGCTCTGAGAATGAGCCATAGACGGTGCAGACTGCTGCCTAACTCCCCTCTGCGAGCAAGCTGGAGACTTATGGCCCAACTAACCACACTTGAAACAAGTGAAATCTCCCTGACTACCTCTCCCAAAACCCAAGCTCAGGACTAGAAAAATGGACCTCAATTGAGCTCCGTAGGACTGCTGTGGGTTAGAACTCCTCTATTTCTTACTATCACCCTGAACCTCTTGACTCCTCCTAGAGCCCATCATCTGCTCCTCCTCCATTTGCATCACGATCTCAAGATGAGCCGCCGCCTCCACAAGGCGTCCATAATATCTAATCATCGAACTAGCTACCTTAAAAAGAAGCCCGGTCTTCAACCTTTTTTCAAACTCCACACAACGGCGTTCCTCAGTCGCCAATAACTCTGGTACAAATCTAGAGAGACTAGTAAAGGTTACCTCAATCTCAGCTACAAGCGTGTTGAGCTACTTGAGCTTCGAGAATTGCTCCCTTAACCTCTCCCTAACAGTGGGAGGCAAAAACTTATCCTGGAAAGCATTGACAAAAGCCTCCCAAGTCACTGCAATACGCCCACTCACATACTTCCACCACTGACCCGCATCTCTGTTTAGCTGGAAGGATACCAGGGTCACTCTCAGTCCGTCGTCCTCGATGCCAAGCATCTCAAACCTCTTCACTATTTGCTCTAGCCACTCTTCCACCTTCAGTGGCTTCTTGGGATTACCAAAAACTCGTTCAGGTTGGATCAGAAAAACTCTCACTTCAGAAAAGACGGCCCTGTCTCAGCAACATGGGGTTGGACTTAATTCTTAACCCTGAGAATGTCCATGGATTCTCGCAAAGCTACAGCCATTTCACGAGCTAAGGAGCCCATGGTCTGCTGATTGACTGGTTCCGCCACATTAGCCTAAGCAACTCCTTCCTCTTGTACCGGAATATCATCCGGTAAAGGCACCTCATGCCTTCTAGGCCTACCAAGCCTACCACCACGACCACGTCTTGACATCTTAATGAAGGTAAAAAAAAAGATTAGCACATTTACAAATGTCCCGAAGTTAATTCACTCGCGTCCTAATACGGTAGACAACAGTAATTCACTCCACATAAGCACGTAGTCACATAAACACATACGAACTTCTTTCTTAGATAATGACCATCCTGTGGCGTTGCCAGGGTTCCAATTAGAAGCAGCAGTGATCAAGTGCTCTTCTAACAAGACTTCTAGAAACCCGTAGACCCAATCAATATCTTAGGAATTAAATCTCATACCCATATAATCACATAAGCATGTTATCACATAGCATACCATATGTACTGATGTTTCTATCAAGCGAGACAAACCCATTGTGGTAATAATCACTTCCCACGTAACCGAAGTATTCAAACCCGGTACACTCTGGTACCAAGTTGTAATGCCCCGAAATAATTATAATAAACCAACTGTAACGATAATTAAATAACAACATAAATTAGAGTATGATATCCTTCATTTTCATGAAATCTAGTTGTACAAAAAAAATGGCACATGCGGATATACATTCATAAGTCCTAACCCTAAATCTATAACATGTGTCAATAACAAAATAAGAAATAGAAGTTATACAGGTAATGGAAATGCCCTGAAGGTTACAACTTTCCAAGACAATGCTTGGTTCCATCAAAAGTGAGTCTTAAGCTCAATACATATAAAGCCCTAGGCTTATAAAAATAGAGTGGAGGCATGTCACCAGTACCTGAAAATGGTTTTTCCCAAATAGGGTGAACCAAAGCCTAGTAAAAAAATCTAACACAATATATGAATCTTAAAAAAGATATAAGGGTGAAATGCATATGCAATGCCCATGTCAAAACGGTTTACATTTCTTTCTCAAAATCATGCCATGCTTGAATTATATCACAATTCTCAAATCATGTCCTTTACCATAGGAATCAAGGGGGAATTCTCAAACCCATAGATATTTCATCCGCAGGAAACCGTCAAACGGTACCCGTGTAAACGTAGTCTATACAAGCACTACTATTGTCATTTTATGAATAGTTCGTCGGCGAGAATCGACACCCATGTATACGCGCAGTTTTGAGACTTTCACCCTGGATACACAGGCCAACTTAATTTGGTGATACACACATCTTTCCAACATTCATCCATTTTTCTCAAAATCATATATATTTACAATGTATTAAATACGCAACAAATGTTCAATGTACGTGGATGAGAAATTAGTTTCAATTCACTTAATCCCCATGCAATTTCTACAACAATCATGACTATTCTCCACTGATAGCCCAAAACAGATATTTCTGAACAAATATAAAATCACCAAATACAGATAAACTTTACAAAAATTCAAGATGTGAGCGATAATACATATCCATCTCCACCATCCATACTAATATCAATCTAATTTCACATTTCCATTATCAATTTCATTTATTTGTACAAAACAAATATTTGGGACATTTAGGGCAAAACCTTATTTCTTTCAAAATCCAATCCAAGGGTCAAAATCAACGATTTGTTCACAACTCAACCTCATTTCCACTCCCACAACCATTTTCCATACAACTATTTGAAAACTCATTTTTTGATTTTAAACCAAAACCCAAGGTTTGTTCAAAATCCTCCAAAATCACAATATTGTTTATGAAAAACAAGTAGTTAAGTTAAAAATCATAAAAGAGTGTAGAAAATCCCTACCTCAAAGCTAAAAATGAGAAAAGCACGGATGAAACTCGAATGAAGCCAAAGCCCAACTCTATTTGGATAAAAATGAAGCTCTAGGTGAGCTCTACCTTTTTAACAAAGAGAGTAGGGTGGAGAAATGGGTAGATCTTGATGTATTTGTAGAGAGAGAGTAGGTCCTAGAGAGAGAATGTCTTAACTTTAGGGTTTTGAAATGTTTAAAGAGAGAAAGAGATGAAAAAGTGATAGAAAAAATGACTTTTATGAACTAATATACACACAGTCTGCTTGAGCGCAAGAAATGACGCTCGAGCTTCTAAACACAAAAATGATTACTGCTCAAGTGCAAGAAGTGACGCTCGAGCGCCAAGACACAATGAAAAAGGCGTCATCGCTCGAGCGCAAGAAGTGAGACTCGAGCGTAGAATACGCACTCCCAAGAATTTTATAGATAGAAGACCATCGCTCGAGTGCAAGACTGTTCGAGCGCAAGAAGCACCGCTTGAGAGTAGAATACACTCTCCCAATAGTTTTGCAGATCTGCAAAAGTACTGAAGATTCACAAAGCCTGCTCGAGCGCAAGAAGTGACGCTCGAGCGGAGGAGTAAATTTTTGGGCAACAAAAGTTTGAAAACCAAGCTACCAACCTATTCCAAACCCAACCAATACAACCTGATAGCCAAATTCAAAGAGGGAAAAGAAGAATAAGACAAGAACAACAATATAGAACCATGAAACTCGAGTCCAGAATATCAAATCGGTTGGGTCTAAAACCAGAATCACTATAATATTTACATTTTTCTTTAAATACAGTTGTACCATGAGAATTAGTTACAGGTACTCTTTCAAAATGCTCACAAACAGTACTAGACGTGCCCTTAGATGATGATGTTGTTGTTTGAAGAAGGATATTAGGTACATTAGAAGGAGAATAAACAAATTAATGTTGTGTATATGCATCAATATCAACATAAACATTAGGAATATTAGGATCCATAATAATGTAAGTAAAATAATATATGAACTAACAATTAATTAAAATAATGAGTAAACAATAATGAATTTCAGAATAACAACTAATATATGTTACGAAATAATTAACGAAAAAAATAAGTAACTAATAAATATTAATTCAAATAATTAATGTCACCGATTGGCGAATGCGATATAAAAATTAATTTCTTCTAATAAAAGTTTCTTCTTGCGCAATTGCAATTGCCACTTAGGGATAAGATTTCAAAATTAATTGAGAGAGTTAACAGTTGAAAGAGAGATTTGTGTGTGAGAAATGAAATGGGAGAGGGGTGGTATTTATAAGAGTTGGGAGGAATGAAGGGTTAATTTATATAATTAAAAAACAATTGTGACCGTTGATAGGAAACGGTCGTTTGACCATTTGAATAATTTTTTTTTTTACTGTTGGTTGGACATTGCACACTTATGCAACACATGAAGCCTTTGGAGGGTGGGCCAGCAGGGTCGAGAAAAAAAAATCGGGTCGCGGAGGGCTGCGCCACAGGTCAAGCCGGGCTGTGAAATAGATAGGCTAGGCCAGGGCCCCGGGTTGGACTCGGGCTGAAGCTTGACTAGACCTGGTCCACCTGGGCTACGGCGGCCCAAGAGTTGGCAGGCCAATTTTACACCCTTACATATCACAAGTATTACACTAGTATAATATAAGCAAAAACGTTGCGCCCTCTTTGAGATTGGAAGTCTCACTCTAATTTTCTCAATTTTTCTTAATTTTATAATTTGTAAAATACACATGGTATCTTACAATTGGTCCAAAATCTAATTTAGTTAAATTAAAATAATATTTAAATTCTCCGAATGAATTCCATTAAATTGAATTACAATCACTTATTACCAATAATAGAATCAATAATTATGGAAATGACAAAGTCTTAATTCAAAAGACTTTCCATTTCCTTCAATCCGAACATGTTTTTCCAAAAATATATATTTTTTAAAATTTTAAATTACGTATGTCATAAAGATTTCTTCTTTAAATTATGTTATTGTATGGACAATTTAATGCTTTATTTATAGAAATATCCAATAGTGTAATAGCTTAAATTAGGGTAACAATCGATAGAAATCATGTGTTGTTTTTTAGATTGGCATTTTGAGTAACTTTTTTTTTTATTTTTTTCATTTTTAGTGATTTGTTTGTTTTTATTTTCAAAAAGTTTGACTTTTAAAATCTGGTCGACTAGATGAACTAGAAAAATCAAAAATAAATAAAAATATTTGAAAAAAAGTATTAAAAAATATTTATAAAAAAATTTTTGTATTTTTTATTTTATTTTATTTTATTGGCTTTTTTCAAATCTATATCTATATATATTATAGCAAAGTGACATTTCAATGATAAAAGCTAAGGAATATTCAAGATATCATCCTGAAATTCTTAATTTTTGTTATTTTAAAAAAATCCTATTGGCTAACATATCATATTAGTTACATAAAATTAATTATTATGTTGTTGTACCTTTACCATTCTTTTCTAAAACAAAAATATTACTATGATGCTTTTTTATTTTTAAATTTTTTTTTTCTTTTTTTTGGATTTTTTCAAATCTATATATATATATATATATATAATAGCAAAGTGATATTTTAATGATAAATGCTAAAGAATCTCCAAGATTTCATACTAAAAGTTTTAATTTTTGTTATTTTAAAAAATCCTATTGACTAGCACATCATATTAATTACATAAAATTAATTATTATGTTGTTATACCTTTACCATTCTTTTCTAAAACAAAAATATTATTATAATTATGCCATCTTGCCTGAAAATAATATTTATTTTATAATAAGAAAATTTTCAATTCTCTCTCTCTCTCTCTCTCTCTCTCTCTCCAACCTACTATCTTTTCACTCGAGAACCCTAACTGTCGTACATCCTTTTCCACGTCATTCCCAACCTTCTCAAAATTGGTCAAGTTCATGCAACTCATTATTTTTAATCTCTTATTCGAAGACTATTAAAGGTTAGTTTTGTAACAATCCAGATTTTGACTTATTCTTTAAAAATTATACTAATATTATTTAATCACAGTTGGAAAAATATACGATTTATTTTGTATTATTATGTGTTATTCGGTAAAACAAGTTTTAATTGTAGGACATGATGATGGTTGCAAAATAGAGTGGCTACGCGTCGCCCAAACTTGTTAAGCAAGTATGAAACTTGGTATAAAAAGAGTAGTAGTGCTGTGAATAGAACAAGGGAAAGAAATTAAGAAAAGGGAAAGAAAATACTGGAAGTCGAAAGGGTATTTGGTAGTGGAAAGAAAAAGTGAAAATATTAATTTTAAGGTGAGTTATATTATACCTTGAGTCACCATCATATATTTTATATATATTTTGAGTTACCATAAGTTATTGTACGTAATTTGTGTTTTATAAATTATATTAGCAAATTTAATTTATGAACCTTATTTTATATAATAAGGAAAACTCATGGATATAACTGTTTATTAAAATTTATTTTGAGTAATTATTTTATAAGTACCACCACGGAGGTCTCATGTCTTGGGGGACTTAAATAACCATTGGCCCTCTGATTAGTAACTTTGTGACCCTCTGTCTGTCATGGATCCATTGACACTTTGATTTCTGGTGTGGAACAAAGTGTTATACGGAGCTAAGTGCTATACTATTGTAGAAGCCACCTCTTGAGTCCATACTTCTGTTCTGTTCTGTACTGTAGTTATGATTTCTAGTGTGAAGCAAAGTGTTGTATGGAGCTAAGTGCTACACTATGGCGGGAGCCACCTCTACAGTTCATACGAGCCATCTCTTTAGTCCATACATCTGTTATGTTCCGTTCTATACCGTGCTTATGATAATTTTGTTTATATGATTTCTGTATTATATGTCAAATGATCTCTGTATTATATGTTCTGCATTTTAATATCAAGCTTGATTTTATACCCTCATGCTCTCTCAGTATAATACTTCTCACTCTGGCAAGTGCTTATAGCTATTTATCAATTTTCAAGAAACAATGCAATTCAGAAATGGCTTTTGAAGAGTCTTAGACGTGGGGCGGCAGAATAGACACACACAACACTTTTATGGTTTTTTTATATAAATATCGGTCTTTTGCTCAATAAATTTTGTTATAAAAATAGAAGCTCCAATGATTATTTTCGTACCCTCACTTAAATATTTTTTCGCTCGCGTTTAGTGATTTGTTTAAGAATTGTAACTTCAATTACTGGCTATCACGATACTTAACTCTTAGGTACGGGGAGCAGCTCGTGAAAAGTGGTATCAAAGCCAGGTTTATTCAAAAAAAAAAAAAAATCATTGGAGTTTAGGACACACGCACAATTAGGAAGTTGGATAACGGGGATGAGAGGGAAAGGGATACTCAATTTAAAGTGAGTAAACAGAATTCCATACTTGATCTCATAGAGACATATAGAATTCTATGGAAGACCATATTCAGTGAAAGTTGTATATACGGCTTGGAGGGAGATCTTTCATATCTTTCAAGATCCACCCTACAATATGGGGTAAAAAAAGCCAAAATAAGTGATTTTAGCCCTTACAAAAAGAAAACGGTTTCTTGAACCTCTTTCACGCTCATGTCACGTCGAGGTACTGCAAAAGAAAAAACTGCAAAATCTGATCCAATTTATCGCAATCGATTAGTTAATATGTTGGTTAACCGTATTCTGAAACACGGAAAAATAAAATCATTGGCTTATCAAATTATCTATCGAGCCATGAAAAAGATTCAACAAAAGATAGAAACAAATTCACTCTCTGTTTTACGTCAAGCAATACGTGGAGTCACTCCCGATTAAATGTTATATTTTGTTAAGTCCATTTATTTATATTTTATATTTTATATTTTATTTGAGCAAAGAGGTCGAAAATTTAATTTTAAAAAAAAAGTAAGAAATAATTGTATCAGAGCGCGCAGCAAAAACAATGAGATAATTTGCTAAATCAATTTCGAGGACGAAATTTTAAAAGAAGGGAAGATTGTAACAATCTAGATTTTTACTTATTCTTTAAAATTTATACTAATATCATTTAATCACAGTTGGAAAAATATACGATTTATTTTGTATTATTATGTATAATTTTGTAAAACAATGTACTTAGTAAGAAATTTGGGGGTCAAAGTGTAAATACACTTAGCTAAACTTATCCATTTGAGGGATAAGCTTTAAGTCTAGGACATGATGATGGCTGCAAAATAGAGAGTCACCCAAATTTGTTGAGCAAGTATGAAACTTAGTATAAAAGGAGTAGTAATGCTGTGAATAGAACAAGGAAAAGAAAATAAGAAAAAGGGGAGAAAATACTAGAAGTCGAAAAGGTCTTTGGTAGTAGAAAGAAAGAGTGAGGTGTAAATTTTAAGGTGAGTTATATTATACCTTGAGTCACCATCATATATTTTATGTATATTTTGAGTTACCACAAGTCATTTTACACAATTTGTGTTTTATAAATTATATTAGCATATTTAATTTATGAACCTTATTTTATATAATAAGGAAAACCCATGAATACAACTGTTTATTAAAATATGTTTTGAGTAATTATTTTATAAGTACCACCACGGAGATCTCATGTCTTAGAGGATTTAAATAACCTATAGCGATTCTGGTTTTGACCCATTACTTATTATATTCTGGACTCGGTTTGGAATGGTTTTGAATAGTTATTCATATTTTTCCCTTGTCTCCCCTCCATTTTTGATTATCGGGTTGTAGTTGTGCGTTTGGGATAGGTTGGTTGCTTACTTTTCAAAACTTGTGTTGCCCAGATTTTGGCCTCTCCACTCGAGTAGGAATTCTTGCGCTCGAGCGGGCTTGACAATTTCACTTCCCCGCTCAAGCGGCTATTCTTGCGCTCGAGTGGGAATCGTCAACTCTCAATATTTCTTTTTGCAGGTTTGAAATACTGGAAATGTGCATCAGACGCTCGAGCGTCCACTTCCGCGCTCGAGCGGGGACCTTCGTCTACAGAACTTCTGGAAGTATGCATTCTACGCTCAAGCGGAACCTTGTGTCTGACGCTCGAGCGGGGCTTTCCACGCTCAAGCGGATTTCGTATATTTCAGCTTGAGAAGATGACATTTTGAATTACTTTTTCTTCTCTCTCTCTCTCTCTCTCTCTCTCTCTAAAACTTTCCAAAAAGCTAGTTCTTAAGCCTTTCTCTCTAGAATTCACCTTCTCTCTAAGATTTCATCTAGATCCGCCGATCTACTCACCCTAGTGCCTTTGAGAAAAAGGTATAGTGCATCAAGATTTACATTTTGATCCGAATAGAAGTGGGTTTCAGTGTTCTTGGGGTTCCTCTCTTGCGTGGCTCATCTTCTTCCTTTGAGGTAGGGATTTTTCTACACCTTCATATGTTATTTAGCTTGGATATTGGTCATTTGTGTAACAAAGAGACATGCATGAAAAGGTTATGATCCCATGCACTATCATCCAGACCACCAATGATCTTGTTGTTCCTATCTCCGTTGGATACTTCATGCAGAAGAAAATCAAGGCCAAATCAACGGTGGAGATCATCGACACAAATGGCCATTTTCCTCAACTAACTGCACATCTTCGGCTCCTGGAGATGTTGGGTGGGGTTCTTGGTTTTGAGCTTTGATTTCGATTAAGTAGAGAAGAGGGTGTTTTTAGCTTTCTTCTAAATAAAAGCCAATTCGGTCAAAGTCTTTGTATTCATAATTCCTGACCATTATTGGGATGGTGATGGGAAATGGATGTCGTGTGGGATGGTTTTGTGGCTGTTATAGGTTTGAGTTGTAGTCTTCTAGTTAATATGTAGACGTAAAAATACTCTCGCCACTACAAGTTTGAAGAGGATTGAATGAACACAGTTATATATATCCCTATGTGTGTGAAAAGGCTGTTTCCGTAATTTGAATATGTATCCCAAACTACAATTGAACAACTTTTCCATAGTTAATATTTAGATGTAACAAACGTATTTTGGATTGTAAATATGGAACTTTGTGGATTGAAATTACTAGTTTTGTGATGAATGATTGGATGCTTAGTGTTCATTGGATTGGATTATAGAAGTTCATCTCCAGTTTCCCTACTTAGATAGCTGGGTGTTTGTTTGTTTGTTTGTTTTTTTTTTTTTTTTTTTTTTTTGGGGGGGGGGGGGGTATGTATATCAATAATATTAGAGATTAATAACTAATACACAAAAAAATATTAAGAAAAATTGTGCGATTCAAATTTAACTCTTGTATAATAGAGTCCACACTAATTAGAATAAATTTATATCACATATTACTTTTCTTGGTATTTTTCAGTATCTAAATTCTTGTTCCCTTTACTATATGCCTAGTGAAAACGCCCCAAATTACCAAGAAAAAAAAAGAAAAAAAAGGGCGGGGTCGGGGTCTTTCAAAATTAACTTTTTTCTTTTGTTTCTTTTTTTTTCGTGCTCACCGGATTTTTAAAATTCAAACACAATCCAAATATGTAACTAGAAAAAATTATTCAAAAAAGAGCTAAAAAAATTAATGTGTAATATAGATTTAAACTTGGTATTATGGTATTGTGTGAAGCACGGATGAAATTGATCCATTAATTTCAATTTCTGAACACTTCTTTTAAACATATATATATATATATATATTGGGATAAACAACATACATTTTGTAGCCTTATGTTGTACTCTATATTGGACCAACATATATTTTCTAGCCAAGCCCAGTTTACCGAGCCTTTGCCTGTTCCCAGCAATTACTAATTGTTAGGCATTCCATTTGATCCAAAATATATTTCAGTACATTTAATAAATTCATAAATTTTAATTCTTAATATATTTTAATATTTACTTATAATAACAATATATATTATACTCTAAAATAATTTTTTTTCTCTCATAGTACACCTTAATTAGTTATTCATATTCAAATCTATGTATTTTCTTTCCTAAGATATCAAAGTTATTTCTTCTTTTTCTTCATCCTCCCTCCAAAACTTCAATCCATCCTACCAAAACTCATCATCATCATAAACATCATCATTTTTTATTATTTTGAAACTCTAAACCCTAAAAGAAAGTTTGAACAAAATCAAACAATGGATGAGAGTATCAATCAAAATAATTTTTTGAAGCAACCCATCAAAAAGGAGGTAAATATTGTTTTTATTTTGTATTGTTTTTATTTTGTACCATCAATTATTTTTTATATTGTTTTTTTGACAAAATTAAAAGGCCCAGTAATTAAATTAACAATAACATATTATTAGAGTTGTTCTTATTTTGTCATTTAAATAGAACATTATTTGAGAACTACTCTTTCTTGTTAGTATCTGATGCTTATGTGCATATAAGTTTGCTTTTTACTTTTTCACGAACATTCTTGTGAATAATTTATAATGTAAAAGTGTTTTTTCTATATTGAAAAGTTTTACAATGCTTACGTAAAAGTTTGGTTTTTTCTGTATTTATAATGTTTTTGTTTTTATAAGTTTTTTTTTTCCTGTTTTTGAGAATTATTTTCTATATTGAAAAAATTTGAAAAAATTTAGATTTTTTAGTTTGTTTATTATTTATTATTTGGGTTTACCTTGAGGGTAATTTGGAAAAAATAATAAGGTATAATGAGAGTAAAATAAAATTTTAAATAATTAAATAGGATGCACTTAAAAATTGGAAGTACTTAATAATTTTTTGGGTGTAAATAGAGTCCTCCTGATTGTTAAGAGCTTTAACTAGTGATAAATCCAATTTAAGGAGGGTATAAGACATTAAGCAGATATTTTTTGTTGATGAGAGGTCCATACTTTATAAAATAGTTTGGTGAGAAGTCTAGAAAATTTTGTTTCTAATTTTACCACTTAACTTTTTTTTATCTATTTGACTTTTCGTTGACTATTTGTTGAAATTTTTTTTATCTATTCAAATTCCTATCTGTTTAAATTTTTTATCTGTCAAATTTTTTTATTTGTTCAAAGCTTATTGAAATTTTTATATGTTTAATTTTTTTTTTTATCTATTCTAATTTTCTACATGTTCGTTTTTTATCTATTCAAACAACAATCATCACTAGCACCATCATCCTCCTCATTGAGTCCACCAAACCTTATATGTTCAAATATATATATATATATATATTTTCTATATGATCAGATCTCTCCTCTGTTTCCCTATCTATTGCAATATGCTTCTTTTTCATCATCATCAACAACAACAAATAAAATAAAATAAAAAATTCAAACATTTGTTCAAATCTCTTTTTTTCTGTCTCTCTCTATATTTTTTTTTTTTGAACAAATGAGCAAAAAAAATCACTTTGCTCAGTTTGAGATTTCTAAAAACACTTTTCAAAAAATTCTACTTTCATATTTTTCTTTTTTTTCTTTTTTTTTACTGAATTTTTTTAATATTTTAAAAAGTTTTTTAATTTTTAGACACACCTAACATAAATACACTTAAAAAGTATAATTTTTATGAAAAAAAATTTAAAAAATCCACTAAATACCAAAAATACAAAAATTCAGTACATTTTTCATATTTTTGTGTATTTCTTAATTTTTAAAAATATTTTTTCACAAATATTTTACTTTTTAGACACATCTAAGTAAGATGCATCTAAAAAAGTAAAAAAAAAAAATACTTAAAATTTTTAAAATACTCACTAAAAACAAAAAAAAAATACGAAAAATAAAAAACTAAATTTTCAAAAAACTCAAACTAAACACACTAATATAGAACTCCGATTTGAGATGAGAAAGAGAGAGGGTTTTTGTTGCTGTGATGGTTGGATGAGGAAGAGAAGAGAGCAGAACTAGATCAAATCTCAAATCTCAAAACCCTAATATATATATATATGTGTGTGTGTGTGTGTGTGTGTGTGTGTGTGTTCAAATTTGCAAGAGGTTTTTCGATTTCGGTGGTCAGAGACGAAGTGAGAGAGACAGTGGTGGAAGATCTAGTGGCGACGAGAACTAAGATCTCGATACCAATACTCTGATTCTTGATGTGCTGGAGATGGAAGCCATGGCATCGGAGATAGGGCTCTCAGTACCCGCGCTCTGATTCTTGATATGCTTCTTAGCAACCTTACTAGTCAACATCGTCGGCGCGACATCCCCAGCGATGCCGTTGTCGAATACCTTTTCGCTGCTATGTCTTCTTAGAGAGAAAAGTTAGGAATTATATATGTGCGATCGAGAAGATGAAGAGAGAGAAAAAGGATGAGAAAGAGAGACCGAGAAGATGACGTGCTTCTAACGGCGGCGGCGAACTCAAATCTCATAGAAATAGAACTGAAGGCGTGCTTCGGGTTGACCCCTTCTACTAATCCTCCAACTCTGATCTTCAACCTGACGAGACACGAGCAATAGTGACCTCTTGACCACCGTGACACCATTCATGGATTTGAAGTGACGGAACCGCAATGGGCCTAGAAATGGAAGCCATGGTGTTGGTGTTCATCAGAGTGAGAGACGGAGGAAAGAAAGAGAGATGGAGAGACAGAGAGAAGATGAGGAAAAGAGAGAGAGAGAGAGATAGGGTTTTGAGAAACTAATTTTGAACAGATAAGTAAGTGTTTGTATGTTTTATATATAGGGGTATTTTAGTTATTTCACAGCGTCTTGTCCTTATGGACATACTGGGTGCCTCTATTTATATACCACATTTTGTCTCAAGGCACACCATTAATTGGTTATTTTTTTATTACAATAATGACTTTACCTAAAATGACTAAAATGACCACAAAAGAATATCAATACATACCTTAGTTGAATACACAACATCTAAACCCTAACCCTAGCCACCATTGTTGCAGCTGCTGCCATTTCACCGTCGTTGCTTCGTTGACTCTCTCCAGCTCCGTCAAGTCCCCATCACCACAAACCCTCACCAGTGATCTCTCTCTCTCTCTCTCTCGCCATCTGTATTCTTACGATCTACAATGTGGTGGGTTACGGGGTTAGTGACGGAAGGGAGGTGCAACTAGGCTAAAAAGGGGGCAGCGGCGGACCGCAAGTAAAAAGAGGGGTTAACAGCGGTGAAGGTGATCTACGAAAGAACGCGACGACGGAGCTAAGAAGGAGATAGCAACAAACGCGAGGAAAGAGGAAGGGGTTGAAGACGATGGCACCGATCTCCGAGGTGGTAGGTCTGTGGGAATGGAGGCGACTTACGGGACTGGGAAATAAGCAGCGACAATTGCGAAGACGGAAAGAAGGGTTGACAGCAGTGGCCATGGTTGGCGTTGATAGTGGTTGTCAGTGATGGTTGCTGCCGTCGATGGTAAGCGTCTAACAGTTAGGGTTTTTGTTTTTTGAATTTGAGGTGTGTACTAAGGGCAAAAATGGAACGTTGTGGTGTATGTTGAGAAAAATTATGTTTTTTTAAAATTATTAAAGATGTGAACTGAATAGTGGTATACCTTGAAACCAAATGTGGTGTGTAAATAAAGGCACCCGGACATACTAAATTATCACTTGGACATTTGGGCAAGAAAATTGGATTTATCCCCCGAACACCATTATTAAGAGTGTTTTAAGATATTTTATTGGGCTCAATATATTATTTTGCTACTACTTAGACCCAAGTGTTGGTAATAGTTTGCAAAGCCCCAAATCACCCTAAGTTTAGTGGTTGAAATGTATTGCGCTAAACGTGCCCACTGACGTTAGGTTCTTGAGCAAAGGCCAATGGTTCTATGAAACAATAATGATATATAGCTCTAATAGTAGAGCTCTACATGGAACTCTAGTGAGATAGAAGAGAGGGAGAGCAGAGAGAGATAGAAAGAAGAGTGTGCCCCCCACTTTCACATGGACACTCTCCACATCATTAGAGTTGCATTAGAGCTCTCAAATATTATTTTCTGTGAAAATATTAAATTATTTGGAAATAGCTAAATTTATGAGACCGAGGTCAAGCTTGTCTCTTATTTCCTCCCCAATCCTGATCCAAAAAATAAAAAAAGAAAAAAAAGAGGCCAATAGAGAAAAATAATCCCAGAACTCGAACTCGAGTGCTGAATTTGCTTACAACTTCTAAATACCTCATGTTTTTCACTAATGGCCAATCTTTACATTAGTTACATTTCTCTTAAAATTAGATTTAGATCCAAAGAGTAGAACTTTTTTTTCGCAATTTTTTTCTTGGGATTGTATTCTGATTTTTTACGTGTAGAAATATCAATTGGTAACCCCAAACAAACAAGACAATCCACTGGGCTAAGAAGTCCAATAAAAAAAAGAGTGAAAAAAAATGTGTTATTTACAAAAACATTTGCCTTTACGAATATATATATATATATATATATTTCAGGTTTCATTGCAAAACAATTTAGGGTAAATTATCAATAAGTCTTAATATTTATACTTAACTCCCATCAAGTTTTATTGAAAATAAGCTCTAGTAAAATCGTCGCTAAAAGTAATTTTTTGTGACAATTTTTTGCATGTCACTAAAAATTGACAATTAATGCTTTTTTTTGTTACAATTTTTATAAATTGTATCTAAAACTTACAATTAGTGACGAATTTTTCAAACTGTCGCTGAAAATTAAAAATTAGTGACCTTTTTGACTATTTGTTTAAACTGTCGCTAAAACTTATAATTAGTGTCATTTTTTGTGGCAATTTTTAAACTGTTACAGAAAATTAATAATTAATGACTTTTTATTATTATTATTTGATGAAAAATGTCATTAATTATTATGGAATCTATTGGACAATAAGTCTATCTATTAGGACCTACACATAAGTTTCCAAAAATTTTAAAATTTTATTTTCTAAGTACATCTAGATTAAATACATGCAAAAAGTAAAAGTAAATTTATTAAAATTTGAATAATAAAATCATTAAAAATATTTATAAAAAAAAACACAAAAATAAAATAAAGCTCAAACTTCCCTTTTATTTTTATTTTTTATTTATTATTTATTATTTTTGTGAGTTATAAAAAAAACAAAATTGTCCAATTAAACTCAAAAACCACTGCGCTGTTATATATATCTATATAGGGTATCCTGGCCTGGGCCAGTTTGTGTGCTTTCAAGTTGGGCCAGTTTGCGTGCATGACTTTTAAGCTAACGTCTTGTTTGGCAAGTGACTTTTTCAGTCAAAAAGTTAAAAATTATTAAAAAAATTAAAAAAATATATTAAAAAGTCAAAGATTTTCTTTTTTTTTTTCTACTTTTTGCATATCTGTTTGTAAAAAACTAAAAAGTCATCACAAACATACTAATTTTTTTTACATCATATTTTAGCTAAAAAGTTACTAAAAAAGTCTATTCCCAAACGAGGCCTAAGCCACAATTTGAATAAGTATTCTGAAACAAATTTTTATTGTTTACAATTTAATCCGTAACTCTAAAAATTTTGTTGATAAAAAAAGGTTGAACCTGTAATCTTATCACTGTATTTAGTTAAGGAATTTGAGAAGAAATTTTTTTAAAAAATAGATAAAATAAAAATAAAATATTCTTATATTTCAAATAAGGGTAAATTACAAATATACTTTCTAAGATTTGATTAAAATATGAATTGTCTATTTTATTACTAAATCATCAAATCAATTAATAGTTTTTAATGCTATTAAAAATATGTTTTAATTAATAATTTAAGTAATTTTATTATTGTATAGTAGAACAATTATGAATTTAGTTTTTTTAGTTAATTTTGTTAAATAAAAATTTATAATAAGAAAGATATTTATAATTTTTCAAATCACAGACACAATCTATATTTTAACAAATTTCAAAATATATTTATAATTTACTCTTAAAATAATTTTACACATTTTTTATTTTCTCCATTCCAAATTTCTTTCCAATACAGCGTAAATGAAGAAATCTCAAGTCTCCAGCCTCAACCACTAGGCTATACCCCGTTGTGTTAACCCACCACTGCACAACTTAATCCAAAGAAAAGAAAACAGCAATGTTAGGTATCATAAAATTTTTTTTATGAAAATAATCATGAAAGTTTTGTAACTCTTGAATTACACTTAGAATAAAGTATCACACAATAATTAAGATAATCTAAGAATCATAAATTTTTCATGATCATTTTCATAAAAAAAAAATTTCATGATTCCTAACTTTTTCCAAAAAAAACAGCCATGCTTGGTTTTGATTTTATGATCCGAATGATTTAAATGTCTGAAAACACGAGCTATCAAACATTTAGGTAAAACATCAATTTTTTTGATACATTCGAATCATTTGCTCTACGTAAATCTGAGCTACCGAACATTAAAAATAAATAAATAAATAAAAAGAGGCAAATGCGAAGTTTGATTTGTGCTTCTCAGCTCCTGACCCGAACATCCTCACCAGCTGTGTCTCACTCACTCACTCACTCACTCACTCTCTCTCTCTCTCTCTCTCTCTCTCTCTAAACATCTGCATTTCTGCAACTTCTATCTCATCGAACCTTGGTGATCATGGCCTCCAGCGACGAGTTCGTCAAGGGAAGTGTCCTCCCGAACGGCGTCGCTGTCATCACTCTCGATCGCCCCAAAGCCCTCAACGCCATGAGCATAGGTATATCTCTGCCTGTGTTTTATGTGCTCATCATCAACACTTCAATTGAATAGTTCAATTTAGATTTAGTTCATTGGATTGAATTTTGATTGGAATTACAGTTTTTGATTATCTATTTGTTGATGGCTGTAGCTATAAGTTTGATGAATGGTTGTAATTAGTAATCAGAAAATGAATTTTTAAGTTCAACCTTGGTTTTTACAAGACTTGCTTGATTTAATTTTCCAAATTTAGTTCATTCATGCATGTCTGAACTCTTAAATTCAATAGTTCAATTTTTATCAGAAGATGTGATAATTTTAATGGGAATCTGGGTTAGAATTGTAGTTTTATTGATCCTGGTATGATTGGTGATATTTAATAATGTTTGCTCCCAGAATAAATTGAAATTCAGAATTTTTTTTACTACCCATTGATTGATTAAATTTTGGAACTTACTATTGGAATTAAGGGCTGTTTGATTTGCATTTCCAAATAAAGTGTGTTTGAAATTCGGATAAGTAAATTCTGAAGACCGAAATTTATTCTGCAATAGAAAAAACGAATATATTGCCAGAGACTTTTGGTGGGATTTGTACGAAAATAAATATAAATTTGACATGAAACTAAAGATGAGCTTAGAATTTTAGTAGAGATTTTATTTGATTGGATTTTGCATTTGTTGCTACTAGTAGACAGCAGACTAAAATTCAAGTGATTTTTTTTTTTTTGGTTACAGGAAAATCCTCTCACTCTCCCGCAGGTCCAAGGCAGCGCCCCCTTGAGGAGATCACCAAGGTGTCTTGTTGTCCGTTCCGAGTAAGAGACTATAACCTAGAAGCTTGTCCCGACCTCCCAAGGCAAGCTCCGCTTAAGTCAGGACTCACACAGCGGGAGAGAATTAAACCCACACCAAGTAGCTGATAAGGCATCCTTGAGGTCAACCTCCTAACCAACTGTGCTACGCCCAGGAGATTGGCCCAGAGGAGAGTTGAACCCACGACTTAGGGGCTTAAACCCCAGGCCCTTACCGGGTTGCCACTCACCCCTGGGTTTTGCTGTTTCTATCACTAATTTACCCATTTTAGGGACAGCCCTAGAGGCTTCAGGTGCGTACGCATGCGCTGAGATTTTTATAAATTTGTTGGTTTTAAAAGCTGTTACATGTGTTCCACGTGCACATTTTCTGTCATTTAAGAGATAATGCACTGATAGCAGGGCAAAAAACCAGACACACTTGAAAGTTTAAGGGACCATGATTAGAACTGTGAAGCAACCCAGACCTCAAGGGCTCGATGTGTATTTTTACCCAGTTATTGATGTGATTCTTGTCTCTTCCACTTGGATTCTGATTGTACTAAATTTTAAATGCATTATTATGCAGATATGGATGTCAAATTCAAAAGCTTTCTTGATCAATGGGAAGTGGATCCTAAAGTGAAATGTGTTCTGGTTGAGAGCTGCTCACCACGTGCCTTCTCAGCAGGTGACAAGAATGATATATTATGAAATATCTTGTTCAACTGTAGATAATTACTTTCAGGGCCTTTGTTGCACTTAAAAGTGATGCTGGATGGTAGAGGAAATTGGAACAAGCAATGGAGAAAAGGAAAATAAACAATAGCAATTCTCCAAGCCCAATGTTATTCTTCAACATCAAAGATCAAGTCTAATAAAATCAATACACTCGAGCCATAAGCACTATCTAGTTGGGAAACAAAAAGGAATAGGAAAGTAGCTAATAAATAAAATCCTATTAAAATCATAATTCTTAATTATATTAAAAGGATTTTTATTAACGTGTTGATGGAGGCAAGTGGCAGCAGCCTTTTAAGGTGTGCAAGAGATGCGGAAGAGATGCCTATAAGGCCTGAGCTTTGATTTGGCATGCATTGGATGATAAGCAACTCACTTGGGACCTTGGATAGTTATGTTCTAGCCTTATGGGTCTTGTCCTATGGTTATTTTTACATGAAGTCTTTGTTGGTCTATTTTCTAGTTTGGGGGTATTTTGGTAATTTCAGAATTTTCTGGACATGGGTTCTCCAGGTTGCCCGTGGGTTCGTCTTGTGGGTTAAGTTGTTTAATTGGTTTTTGTTTATATATCTTATTGGGTGATGCTACTTAGGCCTAAAAATTTGACTCGCTTTTCAAACCTATGTGACAGTCTTTTTGAATATCTAAAGTAACTCTCTCTCTCTCTCTCTCTCTCATGTCTTCTCTAATTATCAACCAATCATCTCACTTACACATCATTAGGTCTAGAAAATGGGCTTGTATATCATTTTCCTTTCTAATTTTGTCTTAGATGGGTTTTTCGAAGTCAAAGATTTAGTAGTTTTTTTTTTTTTTTTTTTGTTCTAGTTGGTTTAGAAAGTCTTCTAATTCTATATGTAATACTTCTTATTTCAGAGATTTTATATTTTAGAGAATTTTAAGCGCTTTAAAGCTTTCTTATGGATTGTGTGATGCGATTAAACCGTAGGTGTGATGCCTAAGGTCTCTAAGAGTGATTCCTAGAATTATCTTTTTCTTCTTCTTTCCTTCTTTCTTGAATTTCAGCACTTTCACAGCCCCTAAAATAGTCCCTAAACAGTGCCAAATCTCATATCTTCTCTCTTAAACTCGTACCCCTTTATTGCCCTAAACAAACACTTAAAACCCCTATATCCTATTATTGCAATTTCAGCCACAAAACCCAACTAAATCAACCCCAAAAATCCGCTGTTGCTGCTGACCCTATTCGTCCTACATCACATGTGCCCTTAGGGCACATATTAAAAAGTTTAAAAGAATTATACATTCTTCATGAAGGTGAGTGTAATTAAGAATGTACAATCTTTTTAAGCTTACTTAACATGTACATTAAGGACACACATCAACAAGGCCAATCTTAAAATTATTATATTCTTCAATCATTTCTCCTCGGTTGAGAAAAACACTAATATGGAAGGGTTGTGATAGAGTAGTGCAGAAAGTGTATCTTATGTTGGCGAAGCACTTCCTCAATCCAAATAATAGCAGAAGAAGCTGGCACTGCCATCAATGGTCCAACATCAAAAAGTCTTCAAGAATGAATTGCATAATGTGATTTAATCTTATATTTTTATGATTAATTTTTTCTTATAATTTTTGGGGCTATTTCAGCCTTATAAAGTATTGAGTAAGATTCTGAGGGTAAACCACTTGATGCAGCACAATTAGGAATAGCAGCAAATCTAGGCTTTTGGGACAGATTTTAATTGGATTTTATGGCTGCAATTGCAATAAGAATCTAGTGAACAAGTAGGGTTTGTTTAGGGTAATAAATAGGTAAGAGTTTAAACATGAAAAGACGGGATTTTGGTACTGTTTAGGGGCTGTTTGAGGGCTATGAGCAGTACCCATGAATAGTATCTTTGGGCTGTTAAAAGTGCAGACAATAAAAGAGGGAAAGAAGGAAAAGAAGAAGATAGGTCTAGTAATCGCACCTAGATTCCATCGGCATCACGCCTAGGATTTGGTTGCATCGCACAATCCATAAAGAAGCTTCAAAGCTCTCAATTTTTTTTATAAAATATCAACTCTATTGAATTAGAAGCATTACGTGACTTTATATAGACTTTACAAACTTCTTAAACCAACTAGAACAAAAAAAGAAAATTATCACAATATCTTTGACATCTAAAACCAATTTAAAACCAAACAAGAAATATAAATGAAATCTAATTGAATAACTTGACCCACAAGATAACCCATGGGCAAGGTTATGAAAAGCGGTTGCGGTCGTCGTAACGGTAACGGTGGCGGTGGTGCGGTTGCGGGGTGTAAAGGCCGCAGCGTAACGGTTGCAGTTACCGGAATTGTGATTTCTTTTTAATTTTTCGCACAATTTGCAAAAAACTTACCGATACATATATATATTTTTTTTAGAATCATATTTATTGGGTTTTAAAATAAATTTTGATAAATTTTTGATAGTTTTTACGTATGATCCAATATATTTCATATTTTTAAATCATTTTATATTTTATTGGGTTAATTACACTAATAGTTCGTATAGTTTAGGGTTTGTGTCACTTTCGTCCCTGACTTTTCAATTGTGACACATTTGACCCTGAATTTTGAATCTTATTCCAAATAAGGACAATTGAAAATATCATTAGATTTTTCAAGGGAAATATCGTCAATTTGATAAAATATAAACCAATTTGACAAAAATAAATGTCAAAAAAAAAATTTTTAATTTTTTAAAAATTATTTTTATCCACCAATAATAAAATTATGTAAAATTAATAAAAATTACATGATTAATTTTCTACAATTAATTTTACATAATCATCATCTAAACACATAATAAAAATTAATTTGGTAAAAAAAATAATTAAATGTTTAAAAGATTTATCAATTTTACATAATTTTATTTTTAGTAGGTAGAAATAATTTTTAAAAAATCAAAAATATTTGTTTGACATTTATTTTTGTCAAATTAGTTTATTTTTGATCAAATTGACAATTTTACCCTTGAAAAATCTAATGATATCTTCAATTGTCCTTATTTGAAGCAAGATTCAAAATTCAGGGTCAAATGTGTCACAATTGAAAAGTCAGGGACCAAAGTGACACAAGTCTCAAACTATGGGGAAATATTTGTGTAATTTTCCCTATTTTATTTCAACTAGAAAATAAATTTTTTCTATTTTTAACTCAAAAATTTTTTCGCACAATCTATTTTTTCTATCATTTCATATTTTTAAATCATTTTATATCCACTAGAAAATAAATTTTTTTACATTTTCTTTCAATAATTAATGACTTAATATGTCATAAATCCATATTACACTTGTGGCAAAAATTTCTTTTATTGGACTTAGATGTATAAAATTATTTTTAATTATTATACTTGTGGAAGCATATGTACATTTTAACTCAAATAGTTTTAAAAAAGTATACATTCTTAATGGAAGAACTTGACAAAGTACATAACATCATAGCACAAATTACAAATAACAGAGAGTATATTTTACATAATGTTACTACTAAAATTACATAATGTCACCACAAAAATGAGTGACGTGGTGCATCTTGGGATTCAGATTGTTGAGTTTGATTGTTGTTGCTACCTTCACCCTACCAAAATGAATGACGTGGTGCATCTTGGGAATTAGATTGTTGAGCTTGATTGCTACTACCTTCACCCCATTCAGTAGGAAATATATAAGTAAATGTGCTCATCATGTCATCCCTTTCTGTTTCGTGCATTGAGAGAGATAATGGATACCTTGGCTAAAAAGGATTAACATACTCTTCTTGAGTTTGTTGATAATTTGGAAAACCGTATCCTATAGGACCATGTTGTTGAGGGGGCCAAAGATAATTTTGTTGAGGTGGGTAAGGATAGCTCTGGCTATCACTGCTATAGGATGGGTAAGGGTGATATGGATAACTATGACTACTATCAGATGAATCAAGCTGTTGTTCTCTACTTTTTATTCTTCTTTCATCCCTACGTATATCACTACCACAAAACCTCCTAGGTAGTTGGGGTAAAGGTGCAACAGGTTCTCCAATATCATAATGTTCCCCAACATCACATAATCCAAATCCTCCAATAAAATCTTCACTTCTTGCACCAAAACTAGTACCATCACCACCGTTGTTGCTGCCACCACTATCATCATCATCTGAGACCAAATCTAGCCATTCGGAATTATCCACACCATCTAGTAAAGGATTTTCCCTTTCTTCTATCCATGGACTTATTGGATCATCTTCTTCAAATATGTAATCCAAGTTAATAGGATTAAAACTCCTATCAATCTCCTCTTGGATGCTTCTTTTAGCGTGTCTCAATTTTAATCTCATGTTGTAGGTGATGAAGACTAATCTTTGAATTTTCTTATATTTCAATCTATTCCTCGTCTGTGTATGGATGAGACTTAGGCTTGGTTTGGCATCTTCAAAAAAAGTCAAAAAGTCAAAAAGTCACTTTCCTATTTAAGTCACATCATCTTATTTAAGTCACATCACCTCTCTACAACATCACTTTAAACCCAACTCATATTTCATAAAAAATCAAAAAGTGCACTTATTTAGATCATCTCAAATCACCCCTAAAAGTACTCCGATTACGTTCATAGTGAGATGATGTGGTGGTTTGACTTAATACCTTCACAACTATTTTTTGAAGTTCAAGAGCACAACTGCTATGAATAATCCACCACTCAGCTGCACAAAATTACATTACATTAGATATAAGTCAAAATATGATAGAAAATTATTTAAGTATTTATATATTGTAAATTCGTAATTTTAAAAATAAAATCTAGATTTGATTGTTTCCATGCTCTTTGTGCTAAAGGAGTGTCAAAAGTTTCCTGTTTATCTCGAAACAGCAATAACTACAATTTGATCAATTATTACAAGTAACATTTGCAAAAGTAGATTATTACTATTAAAATTTAAATAATTGGTACGTACTCGATTTGTTGCTTTCACTTGAGCATCCATATTAGGCTCTAATCTGGTAATTACTTTTTTAAGTCT
Organism: Camellia sinensis; assembly: GCF_055761805.1. Classification (NCBI taxonomy): domain Eukaryota; kingdom Viridiplantae; phylum Streptophyta; class Magnoliopsida; order Ericales; family Theaceae; genus Camellia; species Camellia sinensis. The sequence continues at coordinate 110,203,528 of NC_138973.1, forward strand.
ATCTATCACTTCTCTTATCATTTCATTGGATGAGGTAACACCATATTAGAATTGAGGATTTAAAAAATATCCTTCAAAAATAAAAAGACAATTAATAATTGTAAATAAATATACATTTTATAATTGAAATCGTAACACTTACCAGTCGCATACAAATCTTAATGCAATCGAAAAGACAATCGAGTATTAATAATTTTCCAATACTCAGTGTAGTATCGACAATCTTTTTTAATTGCCAACTTTGCTCTATCTGTAGCTTCATATATGAAACCTATTGTTGGCTTCTCATCCCCATCAATCAACCTCAATACTCTAACTAGTGGCTCATGAACTTTACAAAGTTCTATTGCTTTCTGCCAAAACTCCTTTCCCAAAATAAATTTTTTCACATTATAAGGCTACCCAGTCTTTGCCTTCCCTTATCTAGAATTCTTCCACTCATCATTATTAAATATAGCTCTCAATTGTTATTTATATCTAACAATACTCTCAATGGCAATAAAATTTGTAGCAAATCGAGTGATGGCAGGTCGAATCAATTCTCTATTTCCAGCGAATTTTCTCATTAAATTCAACACCCATCCACTATTATAAATGAAATTGGTGATGGTTTTACCATCTTCAATCACCTTTGCTACACTTTTCTTATTGGCTCTGTCTTTTAGCATAAGATCGATACAATGTGTTGAACAAGCTGTCCAATATAAATGTTTTCTTTTTCTCATTAACATTTTGCCGGCAACTTTCAGTGCAGGTTTATTATCAGCCACCACTTGAACAATGTATTGCTCTCCAATTTCAACAACTTTATCTAACAACCCAAAATAATATTCAGCAGTCCTACTAATAATATTAGAGGCATCAATTGATTTGTGAAATATAGTACCTTTATTGCAGTACACTAAGAAGTTGATGATGTGTTGCTGAGTTAGACTGCTCCAACCATCACACATGATGGATACACCTCTCTCTGCCCAAATTCCCTTGAATGATCCTATCCATTCTGTCATTTCATTATGCTCCATGTTCAAATATATTTCAGAAATTTCATAACCACTAGGACCCTTTAATTCTGGCCCTACTTTAACAGCAACATCAAGCATGGGTTGTGTATACTCTAAATCAACTGCATTGAATGGAATATGACTATAGAGTATAAACTTGGACACTACCCGTCCCAATCTCTCCCTTAACTTCTGTAAATTCATTGTAGAGATTTTTCGTTGCTTTGTATTCTTACTATTTTGGAGTTCTACATCCATTGCTCTCAACCTTGCTTTAGGAGCATTGGGCTTAATCCAATTACGTCAACTTCCACCAGTTTCACGCACGGATTATGGTCGACGAAAACCATTAGCAATACCTGACCCTTTTGACATTCTTTGACCACTACTTTCTGCACCAGAACTACCACCTGCATCATATTATGATCAATGACCTGCAGTACCTAGTCTAAATTGTTGTCTTTCCTCCCGTTGTTGTTGTGAACGAATACTTGCTTGTCTAACCCTAGTCATCTCTGGATCAAAGTCAAAGTCATCATCGCGAAGATCTACAAAATCTCCTCCTTCATCCTCATAATAGAGATCATCTCCCCTAATATGTGCTTCCAATTCGGCTTTTCTCTTTTGTTTGTTTACTTTACTCATTTTCTTATCTTGTAAATGTTTCATCATTTCTTGCATCACATCTCTACTAACACTAAAACAAGAACGCACTTGCCCCACTTGATGTGCTAAGTGTTGCTTGAAACGCGTAATTCCACCTTTAATGAGATGTCCACAAAATTTGCAAATAATATGATGCCTTCAACTGGAGTTCCAAATTTCCAACCAATATCATCACTTGGGGGGTTCATCATTGGCACCCTTTTGTTGTGGCATTTTTGAATTTGAATTTTGCATCATTAATACATTTTTAATTTATTTAAATGTTTACAAAATTATTTTTCTACAAAATTTGAACTAACTAAATAAACAATATTTACATTTGTTAAATGAAATGATTGTAAAAAAAATGTAACCACTATTTATACATTTGAATTTTACATGCTAATGTAATCATATAAAAATTAAAAATAAATTATAATTAGAAAAATTGTCATAAAAAAATTGTTGTCACAACACATTACAATAACAAAATAAAAAAATATTTATAATTGAAAATTAAATAAAATGATTATAAAAAAAATTCAACCACTATTTCTACATTTGGATTTTACATGCTAATGTAATTAGGAATAAACACACTTTTCATGGCATTGTTTGAGCTATTTATTTATTTTTTTGTATTTTTTTATTTTATAGAAAATACTTTTTTTTTTAAAAAAAATTGTGCCATCAAAATTGTTGTCACAACACGCTACAATAACAAAATAAAAAAATATTTAAAATTAAATACTAAATAAAATAGTTAACAAAAAATGCAACTACTGCTTATACGTTTCAATCTTACATGCTAATGTAATCATATAAAAAATAAAAAATAAATTATAAAGAATTTTCGTTTTAGGTGTTGATTTTTTTTTTCAAAAGATATTTTCTGAAAAAAATTGTGCCATAAAAATTGTTGTCACAACACATTACAATAACAAAATAAAAAATATTTATAATTAATTATTAAATGAATTAATTATAAAAAAAAATTAACCACTATTTATACATTTGAATTTTACATGCTATTGTAATCATGATTAAAGACATTTTTCATGGCATTGTTGGACCTATTTTTTTTTTTTTTTAAATATTTCTTTATTTTACAGAAAAGACATTTATTTTAAATAAAATTGTGTCATCAAAATTGTTGTGACAACACATTACAATAACTAAATAAAAATGTATTTAAAATTAAATACTAAATAAAATTGTTATAAAAAAAATGCAACCACTATTTATACATTTTGATTTTACATGCTAATGTAATCATATAAAAATTAAAAATTAAATTATAAAGAATTTTTTTTGAGGTATTGATTTTTTTTTTTTAAATGATATTTTTAAAATAAATTTGTGCCTTTAACATTGTTGTCACAACACATTACAATAACAAAATAATAAATATTTATAATTAAATATTAAATGAAATTATTATTAAAAAAATGCAACCACTATTTATACATTTGGAGTTTACATGCTAAAATAAAAATTAAAAAATAAATTATAAAGAATTTTTTTTTTGAGGTATTGATTTTTTTTTTAATAAAAAAGATATTTTTAACATAAAATTGTGCCTTTAACATTATTGTCACAACACATTACACTAACAAAATAAAAAATATTTATAATTAAATATTAAATGAAATTATTATAAAAAAAATGCAACCACTATTTATACATTTGGAGTTTACATGCTAATATAATCAGATAAAAATTAAAAAATAAATTATAAAGAATTTTTTTTGAGGTATTGATTTTTTTATTTATTTTTTGTTCTTTTAAAAAGATTTTTTTTTAAAAAAAAAATTGTGCCTTCAACATTGTTCAACATTGTTGTCACAACACATTACAATAACAAAATAAAAAATATTTATAATTAAATATTAAATGAAATTATTATAAAAAAAATACAACCACTATTTATATATTTGGAGTTTACATGCTATGTAATCATATAAAATTAAAAAATAAATTATAAAGAAAAAAAATTCATACATGGTTGTTTTTTGGGTTTCAATCACTTGAATATTTGTTATCTTTTTGAATAACCTGCAAGAAAAAAAAAATCAATGAAAACTGATATATATATATATATATAATGTATTAATATAATTATAGGTGTTATGATTTTTAGATATTATATATAAAAAAAATCAATCACTAATTATTATATATAAAATGCTAAAAGTAAGTGCACAGCTCTCTCTATATATATTTTTAAATTAAAATTGCTAAATATATCACCATAAATTTTTTAGGCTTTGTATCAGTCAAAAATCTTTGTTCAAAAAAAAAAAAAAAAAAACAAACAAACAAACAAACAAAATCAAAATGCCAGTTGGAGATCACCTATGAAAAACAATTGATTATATATGTTCCCAAGACAATCTGAGAGGCAGCCAAGGCAGCAAACAAAATAAAAAGAAAAAAGAAAAAGGCAAGAGATACAGAGAGGAAGCCATGTTCTTCGTCTTCAACTTTAACACAGAGTCACTAACAGGTTTGTTCTTTGTCTTCAACACAGAGGCAGCCTTGAAGACTTCAACACAGGTTCATCTCTTCCCTCTTCTCTCTTTTCTCTCTCTATCTCTCACTCATCCGTATTTCCTTTTCTCTCTCTCTTCATCTTCCCATGAACCACTCTTTTTTATTTTTCGATTAGAAACTAGATGGTTGAAAATTTGTAGATCTGAAGATTTGAATCAATTGCAATTTTCAGATTTGAAGATCTGAAAATTTGTGGATGTATTCTGAAAAAAGGAAAATTTGTGGATATATTCTCACCTCAAAGTTTTTCACGGGCTGAAAAGAGGAAAGACAATATGTTCAATCATAAAGGTATGTACAACAACATCCATAGTTTTTTAGCCTTTTCTTTTGCTTTTTTTTTTTTTTTTTTTTGAAAAAAATCAGCTAATAAAAGAGGGTAACGGTGCGTAACGGGCGTTACGGCCATTACGGCACTGTTACGGCCGCTACAACGGCCGTAACAGCCGATACACCTGTGAATCTCAATCACACCGCAAAAGCGGGGGTAACACGTGGTGTCTACCGCCGCAACCGTTACGTAACAGCCGCAACTATTACGTAATGCCACATTTTGCAACCTTGCCCATGAGCGACCCGAACAACTCATATACAAAAAGTCTACAAATTACAAATATATCCCTAACCTTAAAAATCCTAGAAACATAAAATAAGTATAAAATAAGACACTGATAATATTATAAACATGATTTTCTATAGTTCTTATCAGTTTCTCTTTGAAACCTTGCCAATTTCCCAATATCGCTGCTTCTTTGAATTTACTCTTTCTTGAGCTTCTTGTACTTTGCATCATTCTTCCTTGGTTGGAAAAAAATCGACCTCAAGTTTTAAAGTCTTGAAGTGTAAGAATCTACAAGTTTTGAAATTGTATCCATGGCTTCACATTAAAATCTTTAAGTTGGCAGCATCGATTCTTCTTCATTGGAGCTAGCAATGAAAGTAACAAGATATTTTTAGCTCTAAAGCTGAATTTTTCTAGAATGACGAAATCAATTGAAGTAGAAGATGAACTTTTAAATTGATTCAAGTGTAGAGTTGCAAAATTCTATCCATCCATTCCGTTCTCTTTTGGCTTTGTAATGTATTGCTTGCAATCAATTTGAATGTTGTTTCTTGTATCAACAATCATGGATTCCACATTCTCAGCCTTTTCCTCAATCAAAATGATGTCATGTAATTCAACCTGGACATCCTGTTGAATTAAATCAGCACCTGTCATTGATTCTAGCATGTTATCTCACTCAAATTTGCATTATGTGGTGGTGGGTTAGGCAGTTGTGACTCTAATATAGGATCAATATCATGCTGGACATTATGAACGTATAGACGTTCATTACATGACTTTGTTGGCGCCAAATTAGAAAATTTTGGCAACACAATGGTGACCTTTAAAGGCATATTTTGCACAGCACTAGCAGCTAGTTGCTTTGATTCTTCAGTCCCTACAGCTTCCCTAGCATCCAATTCCTCGTTTTCGACTATAGCCTTTACTTGAGTAAAAACTAAATCTTCTTGACGTGCTTTTGGATCATCAATAAGTGCCTCGTTATCTTTCAAAATCTGGTCATCTTTCATCTTGGGAAAATTCTGAACATATTCATTGGCTTGCAAGTTCAATTGTGTATGATTTCTATCCCTAAGAACAATCTTTGGTTTTCCTATAGCTTTTTGTGGCTTTTCGTCATCTTCTTGTGGCACTTTAGCCCTTAGTTTAGGAGTTTTTGTTGGTTTCTCTTATTAGACAGTCTTTCCATTATGCGCAGGCTTCAAAATTGTAGATTTCTTCTTCAATTTTACAAAAAATTCAAATTGTATAGCCATTTCAATAGCATCTTCGAGATCTTCTAAATATGCATGAGACATCTCTATTTTAATTTCAAATCTCAATCCACTTTTGAAACGAACAATAGTTATCCGTTCACTTTCAACCAATCCAGACTTGATAAATAACTCTTTATATTGCCTTGCATAATTGATCACACACATATCACCTTGCTCAAGAGTATACAATTGATCAAGAAAATCATCTTGAAGATCCCTGAGACGAATTTTTTCTCTAAGAAGCGCTTTACCCTCTTCCCAAGTCAATTGAGAATCTAATACCAAGCTGATGCAAGACAATTAGGGACAGCAACAAATCTAGGATTTTGGGGGTGATTTTAATTGGATTTTATGGCTGCAATTGCAATAAGAATATAGTGAACAAGTAGGGTTTGTTTACGATAATAAATAGGTAAGAGATTAAGCATGAAAAGATGGGATTTTGGCACTGTTTAGGAAGTGTTTTAGGGGCTGTCAACAGTGTTTTTGGGCTGTTAAGAGTGCAGACAATAAAGAGGGAAAAAAGGAGAAGAAGAAGATAGGTCTAGGCATTGCACCTATATTCCATACCACATCACACCTAGTGTTTGGTTGCATCGTACAGTCCATAGAGAAGCTTCAAAGCTCTCAATTTTTTTATAAAATATCAACTTTATTAAATTAAAAGCATTACATGATTTTATATATACTTTAGAGACTTTCTAAACCAACTAAAACAAAAAAAAAATAAAAATGAAACTATCACAATATCTTTGACTTCTAAAACTAATTTAAAACTAAATAAGAAACATAAATAAAACCTAATTAAATAACTTGAACTACAAGACAACCCATGGGCAACCCCCGCACAACTCATATCCAAAAATTTCCAAATTACCAAAATATCCCTAACCTTAAAAATCCTAGAAACATAAAATAATTATAAAATAAGACTATAATAATACTATAAACATGATTTTGTATAGTTCTTATCGGTTTCTCTTTGAAACCTTGCCAATTTCCCAATATCGCCACTTCTTTGAATATATTCTTTCTTGAGCTTCTTATACTCTGTATCACCACTTATGGTCAATGTAGGAATGGATATTAAAGGGGTTGTTGCTAAAATTCGAAAGGACAAAACTACACCTCTCGTGCAGTGTTATTTTATTTTTTTGTTTTTTTTTCTAATAGTTTGTGTTTTGGTACTTTATGTTGTGATGAATGCACCATACAAAACCTTATGTGGTTTTTAACCCAAGCAGTATTGCTTCATTTTGTTTATAAACCCTCAGTTAGTTTGTGAGGATGAAAATGGGTGATGTTGCTGCCTTCACAAGGATGATAGACATTTCTGTCATAGGTATTATATTGTTATTTTTGCATGTGATTTGCGTTGTTCCAACTTAATAGTCTTACCTTGCTGAAACAGCTAAAAATAATTGAGATTATCTGACCTTCTGTGGAATTTGAATTCTCCAAGATAAAAGTTGTATCACGTATTTCTATTAACAAAACAATTTGTGCTTTTTTGTTCTAATTGGTTTAGTTGCTTGGAAGAATCTATTAAAATTGCTGACATTTAAGTTGACAATTCTTGCATGGTTCATGCTTTATGTTTGTCACTTATAAAAGAATGAAAAGAATTATTTGGCTTCCCCATGAATGAGGTAGAGGCCATGTATATATAATAGATTCATGATACAATTTAGGAAACGATATAAATAAGGAAACAATACTAAATCAGTGATTGACACAATCACAGATTATATAAATAATACTAAAAATAAAAAGATTTTATGTACTGTAATTCTATATTCAACACTCCCCCTCAAGTTGGTATGAAGATATTCAACAATCGCATCTTTTTAATGGATGACTGGAAGAAGTCGAAAAAAATTCAACGACTAGTCCAAATAAATGTTACCGAACAAATCTGGTAATCCACTAAATAAAAAAGGCCAAAAAATGCTTAATACACCAAAACTAGAAAAATCTGGAAAAAAACTCAACGGCTAGTCCAAATAAATAGTTTTGTCATAATATAGTAATGTTTGTGGCAAGATTGCCTCTAATCTTAGGCCAAAATGACTGGGTAAGAGTTGAACCTAGACTTTGATACCAAGTTATGACGCCTTAAAAATCGAAAACATCAAGGAATATAATAACATACAAATATAGGGTACTACACAGGTTACAAGTTCAAGAATAAATAATGATACGTCACTAATGAGTCATTTGATCAATAACCAAATAAGATCTTAGGAAAGATCGGAGGAGTCAAAGTAGTCTCATTTCTAAGTCCAATCTCCTTAGATAGTAAAACTACCATTTTGACAGATCTTAACAAGGTATTAACGTAAGGTCTACATAAGTTGACGAAAAATAAAGGATATGTTCCACAAAAGATAATACAGATATATAAGCAAGATAATAATTACAAAGTTGTGTCTTAAGTAACAACAAGAGTTTCTATGTTACAACCCCAAAACAAGATTACAAAGGGAGACTAGTTCTAGTTTCTTCTAGGATAGCCATACATCTTCGAACATTTTCATGGCATCATTTTTCGAATAAAGTTCTTCAGCACTTGACATGAAATGCTATGAGCTTGGAATGCCCAATAAACTCACACACACTTTGTCCACTTTTTCCAATCTAATACACAATTACAATAATGGCACGATGATATCATACAACAGAAGTAATAATCAAGTAGAGCTTATAATAAATTTCAGTTATCAAGAATGTCAATCAAGTTAGTTCTAGCCAACTCTCCACAGAATGTCGTTTCTACCTAACACTCCAAGCTTGCCTTTAGGCAAACCGGTACCCTTTCCTGCTCACCATTCCAGATGCCCCACTCCCGAGGTTATGTACACAGGTCATGGCATCTTGGAATACAGGAAAGTCATAACCTGTCGGCCACAAGAATTCTCATTTATGCCACAAGCATTCTTATTTTTGTTCTACCAGACCACCGCACGGTTGGCATAAAGGACCGTGTTCTAAATCGAAGCCAACTTGAGTACTGCAACACAACTTGCGCAAGACTTAACCCCACAATCCATCATTTTCCTTCTATTTGCAAATAACTAGTCCATTTGTCTCATCAATCCGATTATCTCATAAAAATTTCTTTAGTGATCGAAAACCCAACATCACCCTTATTAAGTTTCCCATTGAGTTAGTTGTGTTATGTTAAGGTTAGAACAAGTTATTGAAATAACATTTACTACACAAGTATAAGCATTTGAAAGAACAAATTTAAAGTAATACAACCACAAACATATGTAGATGTCATCCTAAAGCTTGAACGAACAATAAGAAGCATATTTAACCAACTAAGAACATGAAACTATTAACAAGAACAAATTTTCAAATTTGGTTTACTTTAAAGATAATTACCCAAGTGATATTTTTAGAATGTTTCAGAAGTTGGCTTCTTTAAGGCTTGTAAAGAATTTTGTCTAATTTCAAAATCAATTTGTGGGGATATATTTTTTGGGTAGTCCATGTGGCCGAGGTTGTCAGTCGAGGTGCTATGTGGGCAGATCATGTTTGCCAAGATATTTGGGCATTGCCGAGGTATTCTGCGGCAATACCGGAATCTGAGATAAGCGGATAAGGGACAAGAGTCCTAGAATGGGAGAAGACTTCAGTTTGAGTAAAGATAAGACTCTTAGAGGGTTTATCCTAATCCTACTGGGAGTCCAAAATTAGCAGTAATCCTAAGTCCATTAGAGCTAGGCTTCTATTGGGACTAGGATTAAGTTTGCTATAAAAGATATGCACCTCCATGGATCTAAGGTATGGAATTTGTATTCTGAATAGTGAGTTGAGCACTTCTGATATCTTTGAGAGATAACTAACTTGATCGTCGAAGTGCCCCCGGTGGACGAGCCACCACCGAGATCTCTTCTTTCTGTTGCCGGTCGCTCGGGCATAGTCTATTCTGCCAGTGTTCTCCAGCTAAGTGCTTGATTGGCAGTGTGGTCAGAAATTGACACACACAATTTGGCGCCGTCTGTGGGAAAGAAAGAAGAATAGATGGCCAGCGACGGACAGAAGGATAAGGTTAGGGACGAAATCCCTGTTGGGAACGGTTATCACGTAGCCCCTAACATGGAGGAAAATGGTTGCAACGAGGAGACTCAAGACCAGAATCACGGAAAGAAAGACGTCGGCTAGAAGGATGACATACCAAAGAAATCGAATCGAAGTGGGTATTACAATAAGGACGACCTCCAGGTATGGAAAGATAGATGCCTGCGGAGGGACAAAGAGGTGAAAGAGATGGGAAATAAATTGGCAGACCTGCAATCAGTCATCAATTTCATGATGCAAAACAACGTCATGCAACCACCGTTTCCGCTGCAGGACACGCCAATTCCAGCTGCCAATGCCCAGAAGGGAGGGCAGAAAACAGTCCCTGCAGTCCCCTAACACACCAGGAGCGAAGAACACTCTCACCGACCTTCAAAGGAGGTCGGGCGAGGAGGGTCGAGAAGGGAAGAATCTCGAAGGACACACCGCACCAAGGAAGAAAACCCCAAAAAACATCGGCATGTTCAAGGGCAGGAGTTGTGCTTCAACACAACTAATGGAGAAAGGTCAAAAAGGGCTCACAACTAAGCTGAGAACAGTGCACCGAAAAGATTAAAGTCAGGAGATAGCCGAGCTGATCGTCGGATCAAGGAAGACTTGAGAGATCACCTACAGAAGAAGCAACAAGACGCCGAGGTAATCTCCCCGGTCAAGCTGAGAACTCCGTTCTCGGTAGAATTGGACAAACTCGAAGCCCTGAAGAGGTTTAGCATACCGAGATTCCAGATCTACGACGGTAAGTCGGACCCCAACTTTCATGTCGGCTTGTACCTGAACTCGATGGCGTTGTACACCGGGAACGAGTCGTTGCTCTGCAATGTGTTCCCCTCATCCTTCGGAGAAATTGCATTAGACTGGTTTCACAAGTTGCCGAAAGGAACTGTGAAAACCTGGGAAGGCTTGGCCGAGATGTTTGTGGCCAGGTTCGTGACAAACAAGCTACAGCCATTGAGGGTGGACGCCCTAATGGCCTTGAAGATCGGCAATGATGAAACCCTCAGGGCCTACGCCAAAAGGTATTATGAGGTATTCAACCGAATACCAGGATGCAACCAAGAAGTAGCGGTCGTGTCGTTTAAAAACGGCTTGTAGGATGACTGCCCGCTTCAAAAATCACTGGCAAAAACATTGCCGAAAAGCATAGAGGAGCTGATGGCCAGGATAGAAAAGTATGCTAGAGCCGAGGAGAACACGCAGGGGACAAAGGCGTCCAAACAAGAGAAGAGAAATGGCTCGCCGAAGCGAAGCCAAGATAACACTGGATACGAGAAGACAAGGGCTTAGCCCAAGTGAGCAGATCCCAGATCCCAAAAGACAAGATCTCGGCTTAGATGATTAAGTCCGAGAAGAGAAGAGCTTGGCCTAAGTTAAAGAATTTTTTCCACAAAAGAGTATGCAGAAGCCATGCAGGGGGCAGATCCCCTACCCATAGAGCAATATCAAGGTCAAAGCCATGTGCCTAATGAGAACCCAAGTGGAACTTAAGTTCACATTAGGGGGCAAAGGGCTGAAGAATGATGCTTGAGAGTTGGAATTTCACAAGCCGAGATGATGTTTAACACTTATTGAAACTTGAGAAAAGTTTACAAGTTGAAGTTAAACCGAGATGATGTTTAACACTTGTTGAAACTTGAGAAAAGTTTACAAGTTAATGTTAAACCGATATGATGTTTAACACTTGTTGAAAGTCTGAGAGAATTTACAAGTTGAAGTTAAACCGAGATGATGTTTAACACTTGTTGAAATTCTGAGAGAATTTACAAATTGAAGTTAAACCGAGATGATGTTTAACACTTGAGAAAAGTTTATAAGTTGAAGTTAAACCAAAATGACGTTTAACACTTGTTGAAATTCTGAGAGAATTTATAAGTTGAAGTTAAACCGGGATGATGTTTAACACTTGTTGAACCTTGAGAAAAGTTTACAAGTTGAAGTTAAACCGAGATAATGTTTAACACTTGTTGAAACTTGAGAAAAGTTTACAAATTAAAGTTAAACCAAGATGATGTTTAACACTTGTTGAAACTTGAGAAAAGTTTACAAGTTGAAGTTAAACCGAGATGATGTTTAATACTTGTTGAAATTCTAAGAGAATTTACAAGTTGAAGTTAAACCGAGATGATGTTTAACACTTGTTGAAACTTGAGAAAAGTTTACAAGTTGAAGTTAAACCGAAATGATGTTTAACACTTGTTGAAATTCTGAGAGTACAAGTTGAAGTTAAACCGAGATCATGTTTAACACTTGTTGAAATTCTGAGAGAATTTATAAGTTGAAGTTAAACTGAGAAAGAATATTGATTTAACACTTGTTGAAATTTTGAGAAAATCTACAAGTTGAAGTTAAATCCAAGGTTATAGAAGAATCTATACACGTGACGAGGTGACTATGTTACCAAGACTTGAAAGATAATGGAAGATAGAAGTTTTAAGAAGTAAAAGCAACACTTGTGAAAATATTTGTTACAATGTTTTCAAGTGTTAAACCGAGACCAAGATAAACAAGGTCGGAAGTTTTGTCCGAGGTATATTAACTTGGGGAGATTGCATAGTTAAAGTGTATGTTTAAGACATGCAAATTGTATTCTAAGTATGGAATCATACAAGGTATTAAGAAGAGGGAAAACATTCAAAGCACTTGAAAGAAGTTAAAAAAATGCATTCAGATAAGGAAAGAAGGCACTTCGGCCTGATATTGAAGAATAAATTGTTTGAGTAACAAAAAAGTACAAGGTACAAAGACAGTACATGTTCAGTACATGGTGAAATTCAAGATACAGGTTAAATGATCAAAAGACATGAACGAGTAAAGCAATGAAGCCGAAGTAAAGTTCGCTGGGATCAGACGGTGGCTGTAGGCAAGAAAGTGCAGTAGAAGCCTCGCCAAAGAGGAGAGTGAAACTGGTTGCAAACAGCTTCGCAAAAACAGCAATAGAGGATTTGAAAGAGAAAGTTTAAACAAAAACGAAGATGCAGAAGTGAAAAGACTGAGAGAGTGAAGAGATTTTGATCAAATACGCAGATACAAGGCGACTTAATGACACGTATTAGACACGGACCAGTAAAGGAAAGATGCGTGGCAAAAACGGTTGAAAAATTGTACATGCCAGCTTATACACATGAAGAAAACTCTTGAAGTTCTTGATTTAATGAAACAAATACCTCGGCTAGAAGGACAGTTTCGGCTGAGAAACTTGAACGAATTTGGTTGTTGGTTCCAAAGCCTTGATAAAAGCAGACTATAGGTCTGGGTCGTATTGAGCCGACGAGTTATGACTTCGGCAACAAATGATGAAGCAAGCTTAGCCGATGTGCTGGATGAAAGAGATAATATAGGTTCCATCACCTCAGTTTGCCGAGGTAATAGAACCTAGGGGGCAGTTGGGGGGACAAATTTTTTGGGTAGTCCACGTGGCCGAGGTTGTTAGTCGAGGTGCTACGTGGGCAGATCATGTTTGCCGAGATATTTGGGGCACTGCCGAGGTATTCTGCGACAATACCAGAATCCGAGATAAGCGGATAAGGGACAAGAGTCCTAGAATGGGAGAAGACTTCAGTTTGGATAAAGATAAGACTCTTAGAGAGTTTATCCTAATCCTACTGGGAGTCCAAAATTAGTAGTAATCCTAAGTCCATTAGAGCTAGGCTTCTATTGGGACTAGGATTGAGTTTGCTATAAAAGAGAGACACCCCCATGGGTCTAAGGTATGGAATTTGTATTCTGAATAGTGAGTTGAGCACTTCTGATATCTTTTGAGAGATAACTGACTTGATCGTCAGAGTGCCCCTGGGTGGACGAGCCACCGCCGGGATCTCTTCTTTCTGGTGCAGGTCACTCGGGCTTAGTCTATTCTGCCAGTGTTCTCCAACTGAGTGCTTGATTGACAGTCTGGTCGGAAATTGACATAGACACAATTTATGAAAGTGGGATAGCTTTCCTAGAATTTTAGTTATTAATGAAATATTCCAGCTTTGTCCAGATTCGTTGGCAAGTACGAAAATTGATTTTTCTCTCAAACTACTCATTCATTTTCAATAAATATAAAAAATAAATAAAAAAAAATAATAAAAAAAAAATAATCTTGAAAGTTAACACTTTAAGGAAGGTTTTGATGTGAAATTGACCTCAAGAAGATTTTTGTGCATTTTTTAGATGTTTTGGAAGTTAGCTAAAAATACCAGTTATTGGTGCACAAAACTTGAAATAAAAAGAGTTGCAAGAAAAGGAGGAAACCACGGGTAATTTTCCACTTCTCTTGTGATGAAAATATGATAAATAATATATTAATAACTTAGATTTTTAGTTTGAAGATATGCCTTTAAAAATGATACATGAAATGGATAAAAATTTGTGACTTTTCTCAACGAAGAAAGAATACAAGCAAAGTAAACAACAAAACTCAACTTCTCGTATCCAAACACAAAAACCCTATACATAAACAAGATTCTAAACATATAATGCCATTTATATAGTAGAGAAAAGAAAGAATAGGTTGTGTTGTGACTTACTTTCTTGCTTAGGATTAGTGTTGTGCTAGCTTGCTATCTTTTTTCTTTCTTCCTCCTCCAAGGCTCACTCTTGCTCTCCTTTCTTTCTATCTAGCTAAATTTTGTGTTTGTGTGTGTGTGTGTGTGTGTGTAAAAGTGTTAAGGGATGTGGTCTATTTATAAGAATATTGTAGTGAAAAGTCTAAAGTGCCATCTGTTCGAATAGAATGGAATAGATTTAGATTTAGTTTAAAAATAATGGAATAGAGGTTGGTTAAAAGGTTTAATTATGGTTTAAAACAAGATTTAGTTTTGATGAGTTTGATTAGAACTAGAGGTACAAACACAATTCCAAATTTTGGGGGTATTAGGCTACTTTCTTCTTTAAATTCATGGAAGATGCTTATAAAAGTACCTATCAGTATATATATATACAAGGGGTGGCTGGCCATGTGTAAGGATTTTGAGGGATTTTTCATTTTCTTTTTGTGTACAAATTCATGTATATGTGGTATATATTTTGTGAAAAAAGATTATATAATAGAGTGTACTTTATATACATATATAATATAATAATTTGAGGTTAAAGTACAATTTTAGTAAAGTGTGAGGCAATGGACCAATTTTACAAATTAAAATACCTATTTCAAGTATAAAATTAATTAAAATAGTGGTAGAAAAAATAATTCGATTTGTATTGTTTCGCTTTCAATTAAATGGTGAATAACCGAACAAAAACGATGAAAACCAGAAATTAGGGTTTAGAGTGATTAATTTACAATTAGAGAGTTAAATAATTAATATTAGAGTTTTAGAAATGATTACTAAGCTACTGGGATTGATTAGGTTTTATGCGAATTCATCCGTGATGTGTTTCAGTTCTAGAGTTTAATTTGCAATAAGGTGAAAATTTAGGGTCTTAGTTGAAATAATCTCAAGGTTACAATTTTAAAAGTACTTACGAATGTTGGGGTCTCTACATAAAAACACTACAACAATGTCAGATTATTATTATTTTTGTATGCACCTCTCTCTCTCTCTCTCTCTCTCTCTCTCTCTCTCTCTCTCTCTCTCTCTTACATTTTCTGCAACTCTCTCTCTCTCTCACTCATTCTATGCACCGCTTCAATCATATTCCTGTTGTTGTTACTTAGACAAATCGCCGTCGCCTCTCTCTCTCTCTCTCTCTCTCTCTCTCTCTGCACCATTTCAATCATATTTCTATTGTCGTTACTTAGACAAATCGTTGTCACTTCTAGATCTGCCGCTGCCATTGCTGCCACTCACAACCATCATCTGCAACCACAATCCATATATGAACTGAGTGTCATACATAACTACAAACTCGTTGTTTGCCTCTCCCAAATTTGCTACCATCGCTTCTAGATCCGTTATTGTCGCTCCCAGATCCATGACGATCCCCATCTAGATCTAAAATGCATCAGACCATTCCTAACCACACTCCATATTGTAGACACCCCATATTGACTGGTCTTAAGAATTAGGCGCTTCCTTCCAAACACTCGATGATGAAAGTTGGAATGTATTATCTTACGAATTCCTCAACAGAAGAGTCGGGTTCAAGCTTTAATCCCAACCCCACACCCGTTTTGGCCAAACTACTTTAGACCTATTCAAAACCCTTTTTCCAATGTTTTGGTTGTGCAGTTCCAAATATCTCTACATTGTTCTGAAGCTCACATTTCAAACTTCAAGTGTTATACCTTTTTCAGTAAATTGAGAAAAGAACAAAGTGGAAAGGAGTAGAAATGAGGGTAATTCTCTAAAAAAAATCCTGTTTTCCTCTCAAAGCAGTATAATCGTACAAAATTTGGTTTCGCCATACACCTTTTCATTTGGCTGTACATAAAACCTGCGGTTGGATGAAAAGTGGTTAGCCGGATGAAATACGTGTTGGCCAACTATTTTGCTTGGGAAATAGAGCATTTTCGGGAAGTAGGTTTCCATGTATATAGAAAAGCCACATGTCCACCTTTTTAGATATTTTTGGCCAAAACTCTATAAATACCACCTCTTCGTTTCATTTGCAAGGGAGAAGAGTTATTTTTGACAAGCAAGACCTCTAGCCTACTTGTCTAGGCCAACACACCACCCCAACTCAAAGCCTCTCATCTCTTCTATTTGTCTCTTGATTGATATACAACTGTACCATCACCTGGAGGGTACTCGTGCACGTTAACAGTTTGGACCCTTGATTTCTTCGATCTAGTCTCACGCATGTAATGTGAAACATAGATGAGACTCTAGATTTGGCAACTTTTATAGAAAATCCATTTTATTTCAAATTCTTTTGTCAAAAATGGACTACGTCATTAGATCTCAGAGTCGCCAGCTAATGTTTTGGGAATATTAGGAAATCCGTGACTCATGCCAAGGCCACTGTTCGTTGTTACTAGGGATGCTTGGCTCGGAACCTTAGGTATGAGAGGGGAAGGTCATTAACTGAGCACTCTAGCTCACCCGATCAAAAGATCGGCCTCTACTAAGCCATGATATGAATTTTATTAACTTCATATGTTCATATTCACTCATGAAATGCAACTAAAAATTCGAATTCTAATATATGTGAATCATCTCAAGACATGAGGTAACGCACAAAATCACATAATAATCAATTAAACGCACAGATGCAAATTAAGTTGAATCTTAAGGCATGAAGCATGGATGCAAAGCATGGATATGATGACAAGCAAAATACACTACATATGTACAGAATATAGAAAGCAAATGAAAAAGTGAGATAGAAAGAAGAAGGGATGAGAAATTATTACATTGCTTTGAATGTTACAAATCTGAATAAGGAGAGAGGAAAAATATTACAACAAAATTAAATCCTCCAAAACACTCTCTAGTTAAAAGAAAAACAATAAAAACAGAAGTTGTAGGGGGCCTCGGAGACCGTCAAAGACTGTTCTGCTCAACACTGGGAGGTTGCTGGGTTTTGTCCAGGTAAAAAGTGGCTGGCCATCCAAAAAGTTAGCCGGCCGGCAAATTAATTGATTGGCCAGCCAATCAGACCAGGCTGGAAACTCTATTTTGCTTCAAATACCAAAAAAATAAATGAAAAATATGCAAGTAGCTCAACTAATTAGAATGGTGTTTTTAGGTGGTTTAACAGTATGTGTGGGGGGAGAGTTACAAGTCTCTTTTTCTCTTTTTTGATAACACACTTTCTTTTGATCAAGGATCTTAAATTTGGCTCTCACAGAATTTTTAGGATGGCTTTAGTATATAGAAATATGGAATATCAGTGTATGAAAAAATGGAAGTGTTTTGGCTCTAACTTGAACTTCTCTCTCTCTCTATATATATATATATGTCTACTCTTAATTCATTTCTCTCTTCCTAATTCCTTTCTCAATTCAATTCCCTTCTATCCCCCCTACATTCTGATCCTCTCTATCTCTATAAGCAATCAAGGAATATTGTTAAGTCAAGGAGCAAGTGAGAGACAACGATGATGGGGTGACAAGGATGGTTGAAATGGATGCCCTGTTTTGGGAAGAAGATAATCCCCCTTTTGACAATAAAGGATAATGGAGGGGGTGGATGTGTATCTCATGCATGAATCATCAAGAAACAGTTGTAATGGCATGACCCACACGCATTCAATAAGAATTCTGCCGAAACTGTCCTGCTTCTAAGCAAATTAGCCAGTTGGCCAATTTATTGGCTGACCGGTCAAAAAAACCTTGGCCGGCCAATTTCTTGGCTGGCCGACCAATTATTTGGTTGTAGCTGACTATTTTGCATAAAACAAGATTTTTTAACAGAATTATCATCCTTTCCTCATATTTCTACACTATTCTTTGCTCGATTTTCTTAGAAAAAGCTTCATTTTGAAGTTTAAAAGTGAGCTTCACACGAACATATTCAAAACAAAGTGCGAAATTTTGATAAAGAGTTTTGAACGAGACTTAAATAGTTCGACCAAAATAGGCTTAGGGTTGGGAATGAAGCATAAATTCCATATTTCTTAAACACATTCTTGTTTTCATTATTGGGTAATCAAAAGAAAGCATCCAAGTTTTAGGGCCAGTCAAAATGGGGTATCTACAACAGTCCAAACACCATTAAAGCTTGATCTTGGAGCTTGTTGCTGAGGATTCAAGCCATCTCTAAGAGCCTTGAGGGTGTTACAAGGAGGTCTGGCAACTAAAAGCTCTTTCTTTCCCTTGAAAGGCAAACTTTGTAGAGTTTCTCATCTTTTTCTCTCTTCTTTCTCCTCTTTTCCATAGTTTTTGTCGTTTTAACATGTGATTTTCCTTGGGTTGTGGAGGGCTTGGCCACCCAATCTGTTTTTATTTTCATGTAATTCTTCTAGCATGCAATTATCTTAGCTTTTGGATGTAGATGGCTTTGCCACCATCCATAGAATTGTAGTGTGATCTCTTTGCTTTCATGTAATTCTCTTAGCTTTGGGATGTGGAGGGCTTTGCCACCCATACATAGAATCGTAATGTAACTTCTCTTTATTATTGTGTAATCTTCACAAACCCTTTTTCATCATCCAAGTGTTTTGGTTCACATGATCTAACCCATTCTCAATCCTAATGGGTATTTGTGGTTGTTTCAGGAATCCCTTGGATGATCCTTTGCTATCTCTCTCTTTCACTTTGTTTTCTTTGAAGTCTAAGTGAAAGATTCCTTATCAAAAGTGTTGGAAACTCTATTCTCAATCAATTTTGAGCATGGAAATGGAAGTTGAATCTATATTCCATGGGTAAGAGGATGAGTTTCCACTTACTCTTGATGATGTAATCCTTACCTAAGCTTCTCCCTTAGAAATGGTGGCAATATGATCTCTCTAATTAATAGCATGAACTTGGGTATTAATTTACCCTTGTACATAAAGAGATGAATGCAGGCTTCTATCTATTTCTTTGGGCTTGACTTTCTTTTAGTTTCAATTCATGCACATATTAGTTCTTGTCCATCTGGTAGCTTTTGTACATATCTTATAGTATCTTTTGTTGTGATATGATGGATGAAGCATATCTACATCTTCTTTGATCATCCCCATGATAGCAAGGAGTAGAAAGGATGAGTATTCTTTGAAAATGTTTTGCTTGCTTTGTTTTGGTTTTGTTGCACAACATAGGATTTTCCAGATCTTTTGTCTGACCGTCCAGATAAAAGGCATGGCTAGCAATTCTTTCATCTAGCCAAACCAGTTATTTGTCCAACCAGATGACTCTTCTAGGAAAAACAAAATAGAATAGAACAAGTTCCGATGGATGATCTCCTAGACACTTGCGACATTTTGTTATACTTCTCTCTCTACCTTCTCATGATTTGTTAGATTCAACTTCGATTTAATTAAATAATTTCATTATTATAATAATTTCCAACCCCACTTCTTTCTATTCATTTCAGTTTTTGTAATAATTTCCAATCCCGTGTATTTTTTTTTTCTATCCCTTTTATTTTCATGCTTTCCCTATCTGTTGATAGTATCACGTTTTCCTTTTTATTATATCCATGTTTTCCATCCATATTTCATGCATCTAGATTCGACCTATTCGCATTTATGGGCTTATCATTTCTTATGTGATTTTGTACGCTACCTCATACTTTGAGATGATCCACATGTCATGTGTTAGTTACTAAGTCCTTAGTAACATTCTTGTATATGTATTGCATTAGTATTTTGCATATAGGATCATGCATATTTTGCTAACATTTTCTTTATCTTTTTTGTCGGATGCGAGTAAATACTAGGTGAGCACTTATAGTTTTAGCATCTCGCATGTGCATTATTTTCTTATTATATCTAGCATCTTACCATGTGGCTACTTTCTTAATTGATCTATCTCTATGATTACTGGTGGATGGAGGTTCTGTTACTCGAGTTGGGATGACGTTGATTCTTATGCTTCTGAACTCATTTTCTCTTGAGTTGTACATATTTCAAAATTCTTTTAAAATGCATGAGATCAAATCATCCCAAAAATGATTGGCATGGTCTATACATGATTGCTTTACATAGTAATTTTAGCATTAGTAATAATCAAAACATGAGCATATATTACTTTTAAAACTCATATCATGGTTTAGTAGATGCTAATCTTTTGATCGAGTGAACGATGATTCTCAATTCATAACATTCCCCTTTCATACCTCAGGTTCCGAACCAAAGCATCTTTGGTTATGACGAACATTGGCGTTTGGCACAAGTCATGGGTTTCCTAGTCTACCCAAAAGATTAAGTAGCAACTCTGAGATCTGCTGATGTAGTCCATTTCTGGCAAATTTTTTAGTAAATGGATTTTCTATAAAGTTGTCTAATTTGGACTCTCATTTATGTTTCGCATAACACTTGTGAATCTAGATCAAAGATCGAGAGTCCGAACTGTTGGACGCACTAGGGTACTCTCGGACATCCCACACATGTCTTTGATTTCTATTCTTTTTCTATTTATTTTTTTGTTCAAAATAATTCGATTTTCACTACCGCACAATGAAATTTCATCGTGACAGTAAAATTTTACTTAGAGAAATTTCTCTTTGTTGGAGAATCATTAAAGAATGTGCTAAGTCAATGGAATTTAACTTCGCCAGAGTGTTGTCAAAAATGGATTGACGATGGTCACTAGAAAATTGTCGTCGACAGTTGGAGGTACACATCGGCAGTCAGAGGTAGTTGTCAATAACTGGAGGTAGCGGCCAAAAATGGTAGTGGCAATGACAATTATGGTTGAATGCGGTGGAATAGCAAACCTTGACTAAATGTAGTTTTGTTCAAAAAGGAGTTAGTGTCCTTAAACTAATGCACATATTTAAATTGTCCCTAAACTATTACAAAATATTTTCTAGGGAGCTGAATTAAAAAATCCCATTAAAAAAGTAATAGGTATTACCTGAAGTGGTGTGGTGAGGGCATTTTGTCACTGTCTGTTTTGGAGGACCTATACTAATATAAAAAATTGTTGTCCTTATCCTTCTAAAAAAATATTATTAGGTATCTAAAAATAAAATTCCTTTAAAAAAAAGAGTAAATTGGTGATAAATCCAATTTAGAGAGTGTCTAATGTATTAGGTCCAATGAATTTTTTTATTGGTGAAAGGTCCATCATTTGTGAAATAGTTTAGTGAGAAATCCTTTTGTTAGTTTTGAGGGGCATTTTGTTTCCAATTTTAACCCAGTAATTTATCTATTGACTTTCGTTGACTCTGTTTAACATTTTTTCCTACCTGCTAAAAAATTTTCCCTATCTATTGAAAATTTTTCTTATTTGTTGAAAGAAAAATTTATATCTATTTGTTGAATTTTTATTGACTATCTGTTCAAATTTATATCTATCTATTCAAATTATTTTCTATCTGTTCAGATTTGCATCTATCTGTTCATTTTTTGACTATTTATTCAACTTTTTCCCCTATTTGTTCAAATTTTTCCTTAAATTATATTTATCTATTTAAATTCTTTTTTTCTATCTGTTCAATTTTTCCCCCTAATTTCTATTCATCTATTCAATTTTTATCTACTCAAATATATGTCCAAATTTTATTATTTGTTCATTTTTTTTTCTTATTTGTTCAAATATCTATCCAAATATTATTATATGTTCAATTTTTTTGCTTATTTGTTTAAATCTATCTATCTTTATCCTATCAAAAATTGAATCTTTTTGTCAAAACACTATCTGCTGGAAATTTGTGTCAAAACTTTTTTGCTTATCTGTTGCAATTATCAACAATAACAACAAAAAAGAAAGAAAAAATAAATAATCAGATCATCAATAACAAGAACCTCCTACTGATTTGTTAAAAATCAATGTCTATTAAAAATCCTACTATCTATTAAAAATCCTAAAAATATTCAACAGATCCAAAAAAAAAAAAAAAAAAAAAAAACTACTATCTGTTTAAAATGCAAAACAATTCCCATTATTTGTTAAAAATCCAACAAATTTATGTTGTATTTGTAAATAGATCTTATGAGTGAATGAAGAAGATGAAGAGATGAGAGTGAAATAAAAGGATCTGACCAGTGAATGTGTCTACTATGACCTTGAACTTCTGTTAAAGCTCAAGTCTTGTTGCAATTTGTTTCAGCATCATCATCATCATCATCATCATCATCAACTAAAAAGAAAAAAATATAACGAAAATGAAATCTCATCATCATTAATAGCAACAACAACAAGGAGGCCACCATCCCCGAACTTGGTGCTTCGATCTATATCACCGTCATGCTTGAGTATCTCACTGTACAAGCAGAGGAAATTTGAGGAGGAAGAGAGAGAGAGAGAGAGAGAGAGAGAGAGAGAAAGAGAAACAGCCATATGAAAATTATAAAGATTTGGAGAACAAGCTCGACGATGATGACGATAACGATGACGATAATGATGTATCTGAGGAAAATTTAGAAGGTCGAAGCTTTTTAGAAGTACAAGAGGGATTTACAAAGTTGATTTGCTGAGAGGCTTCGAGAGCTTGAGAACGAGCCAATGTTCGACTGCATTAAAGGAGTTTGTGAATTAATTCAAAATTCAGAGGAAGAATTCTAATGAAAAAAAGAGTTCAAAATAAAGATTACGGATCTAAATACCAAAGTTGTCAATGGAACTGCCATTAATAGAGAGGTATGAACACGAAGCCTATTGAGCTTTTCAAGTTTCTCTCTATCTCTCTATAGCAACAAGCATGAAGTAAGGAAAAGAGAAGCTACCGATTCCGTCGAGGTCGGCGGTGATCGAGCAGATCGGGTGGAGGCGTGTAGCACTCACCTCCTTAATTAACTACTAATTCTGTGGTTTGTCTTGCTTATGTGTTTATATGTTGCTTGTGTGCTTCTGTGTGTGATGATTATGTGCTATGTGCTATTTGAATGGTGTTATAGGCATCAGATATGATAGAATGTGCAATGAACTTGTTTGAATCATTAAACCTTAAGGTTAAAATTAAATGTTTGGACTAGGTGAATAAAGCCTAATTCACCTTAGCATGATTAAGTTTGGGTCAAGTTAAATTAGGTTATAATGAGGATTGACTTGATTTAAGTGAATTTGATTTAAATTAATTCATACTTAAAATTGATTAAGGAAAATTAGAGATAGATATTTTGTTATGTTTGGAACTCAACAATAAGTAGGGCAAAACTAGTAGACTTGAGGGAGAGAGATATAATCCGTGAGAGAGAGAGAGAGAGAGAGAGAGTTCAAAAGACTTAGGAGAACAAGAGGAGAAAGAAGAAAAAAAAAAAGAGAAAGAAGGGAAATTGAGCAAATCTTCACCAAATTAACCATCTAAGATAAGAATCCTCCTCTAATTTCGTGAATCTAAGTTGTATTACCCATCAAATCATAGAATCATGGTTGAATTAAGAAGTTGAGTGGTGAAAGTTGAGGTTGAGAACCCTAAAGAGAAGAATTGTAGAAACTAGCTCAAGATGTTGATTTACGTGGCATTCTTCATGTTCACATACTTGTTTCTTATATGAGTTTTGAGATTTAAGGGGGAAGCTTCCATGGATTTTGAGATTGGAACTCATTACATGCATTGTAGTGACCCTAATTTTTTTGTAAGATTTTATTAATTAATTAATATATTTATTTATTTATTATTATTATTATCTTATTTTATTTTTGGCTTTATTAATTATGTGGTTGCATGAGAATTTAATGTGGTATTTAATTAATTTAAGGTGATCTTTAATTATATATAATTAATCTGAATATTTATATATGTTTTATATATGTATATAAAAGGGGTTTCATAGATATGTGTTGATCATATATAGTATATTTATATATGTTGTATTTCTATAGTATAATATTATATAATATATCAATTAAGTTAGAATAGTATTAGGTAATCAGCAAAAAAAAAAGAAAGAGAAAAGAATGAGAGCAGCAACAAGCCGAGAGTGAGTGAGAGAGAAAGAGAGACGGCGGAGAGAGAAAGAGTAGAGGAAAAAGGAAGAAAATGTTTTGTTTTGTTTTGGTGGCTTCATTAATCCTCTAAATATTTCTTTGATCTTCAAAAAATTATTGTGAGTACAAAACCCACTTCCCTTTATTTATGTTTAATTTGTTGTTTTTATTTATTTGATGTTAGTTTGATTTTGTATTTATATGAAGATGATAGATTGATTTTAATTATTTTGATTAGTTGTATATGTTAGGTTTAGGGTTTTTATATGTATTTTTTTTTATGGTTGTAATCACACTCATGGTTATATGAAATTAAAATAAATTTAGAACCCATAAATAAATTCCTTATACTTCACCATGACTCCGTGGATTATTGTTTTATTTGAGTGTTGGTGAGAAAGAGTGTATAAAAAAAAAGGATGAGGGTTATAAGATTTATTTGAATGCCTTAGGCTTGGCATTGTTATGTTTGTTCTCATGAGTGAGATATTTTGTATATATATTGTTGCATCGTTCTCAAGAGTAAATGAGTGCTTTGATTTACGCACGTACATATATGCTAACCATCCGGGGAGTGTAGGTCAAACTCGGGATGATATCCCCGTGCAAGTTTCGCTTCGGAACGATATTAGGTATACGAGAGGCACATGGGATATATGTGTAAGCTGGAAGTGAAGGGTCGAAGTGGTGGAGTTAAGGTACAAGGAATTAAATATGAACTTATATGTATAGTTTGAATTGTATCGATTTGTACATCTTGAAACAAATAATAATCGACCTCAACAAATTATGAAATTTGGACAGAGGCATGTATATGTAATTCTAGACAACTTTTGTATTTTAACTTTGTACTAAAATGATCGATTAGAACTTATAATCGGATGATCTTGGTTATAGTAGTTTTTATTCACTTTAGCAATGCAGATTTAGAGGTTGTTTTAACCCACGAAACGAACTCATTTTTATTGGTTTCGCGTAAACTGAATTAAAACATTATTCTAAACACTTTTCGTGTTTTGAACTTTTCCAAAAAAAATTATCTTACAACAGTTTCTTTCCGTTTTTAGTTCCAGATTTTTTGATCAAATTTTGTTTAGGATTTTTTATTAAGTTTTTCTCTTAAACTGTTTAGTTTCTACTAAATTCGTCCCTGTAACCTCTTATAAAATTTGATTCTATATAACTTTTGTTCTTTGAGTTTTGGTCGATTCGAATTATTTAAGTATGAAACAGTGCATTTTTATACTTTTTCAGCAAGTTACTTTTGATTGAATTGTACTAACTTTATTTTTATTTTTATTTTTGCAGAATGATGGGTCTTACTAACTTTTTATGTAGAGTTGACCCACCATATTTTTATTTTTATTTTGTATATTTTATTCTCAATTTATATTTAGTTGTGTATGTGTAAGAAACTAAATGCCACCGTATTGCGGGAAACTATCTATTCGTCTCGATGCGGATGGAACTACTTGTCTTGTCCCGTAACAGGAATTAAATGTATTTTTATTTGTGTTTGGTGGACACATGGGTGTCAAATAATTGTACTCATACCAGTATACTTGTATACTGACCCGTTTTGTCTCTTGACATTTCGGGTGTGTTCTATTTGAACGCGGCTGAACTTCCTTTACAGGATTAGTTGGGGCTACAATGGTGACGTGGAATAACTATAGTTGTTGGACATGTCTCTTGGATTTGTTTTCTTGAGCTTAGGATTGATATTAGTTTATTGTATTCATTATTTTTTTTTATGACCTTAGTATTTTAATAATTTGACATTGTAGGTTATTTTTTACCTTTGTATTATTTAACTTGTTTTGATTAGTTAGTGTTACTTTAATGTTGGAAGTATTGGTTAGTTATGAAATTTATGATGGATGGTTTGGTTGGCGTTTTGTTAAATTTTTTTTTTTTAATCCCTTGTAATCTTTTTGAGCATGAAATTTATTTAAACCTTATGGAGATGAGAACATTTAGTTTTTTTTTTTTTTTTCACCCCTAGGATTTGAATGATGGAATATTGATTGGGGTTTAGTCTTAATTTAATATTTAATTGTCCAAATTTTGGGGCATGACATGCATGGTTCATACTTTTCTTCTTAAATCCAAGATTGTGAATTTGTAGATTGGCAAAATGAGTTTTGTTTTGAAGTTATAATTTTGTTTGAAGTTTAAGGTCTGAAATTGAAGATGTTTTTAAGAGTTTGGGCCTTGTTTTTCATCCATTTGGTGTTGGAGTTTGAAAAGGAGGAAGTTCTAGTTTGTAGCAGAATTTCGAATTGGTTTTGAACCCAGACCGCTTGAGCAGCCAACCCTTCTTTGCAACAACATGCATTCTGCTCGCACAGGTGGCTAGACCCACCTTCTCTGACTTTCAGGCCTCCGTTTGCATAGTTTTCAAATGTTTTCATATGCATATGTATTTCATGAACACAAAAGAAATAGAGGAATGAATATGAACGGTTTAGGGAATAAGTAACGGATAGGTTACGAATCGATTGAATAGATGGAATGTATCGTGAACCCTTGTGCTTGCATGTGTTTACGTAGTTCAAACGCCGTACTATGATCACGTGTTGCATGGAGCCAATTATGAATAACAACCTTGTAAAGATATGTTCAATTATAAGTATTTTCTGACTTATATTATACTTTGTTTATGAAATAATGATTTCTATTTAGTTGAATGATTTTCTTATTTTTTTGAACTGTGTTCGTGGCATCCTTAGCATCTGTTTGCCGTCACTATTACAGAGATCTCTGTCAGTTCCAATTCTTGAAATTTCTATTTACTGTATTGATGGCACGTCCATCAATTCTGACTATTCGATCTTCATGACCTACTGTGTTGTTCTATTACTGGATGTATCACGTATGACTGCTATAATTTCTGTATGAAATATGGATCTGATAAGCAAGTGATTCTGATTTTCTGTTCACTGTTAAAACTGACTAATTTGGATTATAGTAAAAACATCATTTATAACCCCTTTACATAGTTATTATTCACTGGGCTCTAACTCATTGTTATATAAATGTATGTAGGTGATCAAGGACAAGATGGAACTTAGCGATGTCAACCTAGCCTCTGTTTTGTCAAGCCAACGTTTGTGAGTCACCGCGAGGTTCCTACCGGTCAAGTGTCAAGGCTTTTGAGTGGTACTGGATACCCTTTTGAGATTCATTCATGTGATATGAATGATTTATGATTTTGTATATCTTCGATTAATGGGATTAAAATCCCTTCTTTTGTTTATGTTTTTGGTATACAAACTTGACATGCACTGATGTACATATATATTTATATAAAAGTTCATTTTGGTTCATTTAAGCCTTCACAATTTGTTGGACGTTTTATTTTCTTATATACTGGCTTCCTCCAGCCCCGTTACTATATTACTATTAAGCAGGCCTCTGGTAATCATAGATTACTGGCCAGTTACGACACTAAACTTATAGGAGCGGGTTTGGGTCGTGACAAGGCAAGCAGAGCTAGAGCGCGGGACGAGGTGCAACAAGGCGGTTGGCGGTGGTTGCAGCAGTGGAGTGGGAGTAGAAAACCCTAGATCTGAAATAGAAAAGAGAGAGAGAGAAAGAAGAGTGGGTTTGGTTTGGAAACAACGGAACTAGTTATGCAATATATATATATATATATATGCATGATTATTTTGATCATTTTGTCTACCCTTGTCTTTATGAATAAAGTATTTCAATGTATGGTCCTTTGACCAAATAAAATTTAAATTTAGATTTATGAATCAAGTGTTCCCAAAAAATATAAATACCAAAACACTGAATAAAAAAACAAAACCAACCAGGCTAACCTGATTGGCCAATAAAATAAGAATTAAATGAAATGTTTTTACAAATAATAATAAATAAATAAATAAACGATAATAATAAGAAACAAACTATACAATTGTACCACTCGTCAGACTTTTGGTGTGAGAGAGAAGTTCAAATAAAAGAATGAAGGAATCTATGTATAAAACTAACATTATGTTTAGCCCATTTTTATTTAAGCCTCTGTTCGGGAAGTGAGTTGATTTTTTAGTTTTTTGGCTTTTTGGCTTTTTTGGCTATTTTAGCCTGGATTAAAAAGCTTGATTTGGGAAGAGCTTTTTGGCTTTTTGACTTTTTTTGTGAGAAAAGAGTGTAATAATTATGGGTTAGATATGATGTTTTGTTTATTGTGTCTAAAATAGTTTATTTTATCTTTTATGACTAAAATAGCCCCAAACCTCCTTGTCAAACGGAGCCTAAATTTGAATAGGCCATAGTCAGTGAGAGGCCATTGTAGTCTATTCGATTGGAAAAGTATTTTTGGACTTTTTTTAGGAGTGAGACTATTTGACTATTTTATTATTATTTTTTTAATAAAACCGTGAAATTAAAAAAAGATTTTTTCTACATTAATTAGTTTAACATAAAATTTAGAGATTTGAGATGATTTAAATAAGTATATTTTTTAATTTTTTATAAAAAGATGTGTAAAAAATAGAAAAGTGATGTGATTTAAAAAAGATAAAAATTTTTTTTTTTTTAAAAAAAAGTGAGATGTCAAATAATGCCTTGATAAAACTCACCCAAAAAATTATTTTTCAAATTTTTTCTTGTAGTTGAAAAAATTGAAGGTGAATCCCTATAATTTAGAATTAACTTATTAGTTATTAATATATATATATATATATATTATTTATCACCAAACTTATTTTATAATTTTATTTCACTTTTTTAATATGTATTCATACAATATATGTATATATATGTAAGCCCCACCAATTTTAAAAAAAATAATATGATTTTGATAAGAAATCGCATGGACAGTAAAGAATTACGTTTTGTTTGATTGGAGGATTTAGAGAGGGATTTGGAAAGGGAAATGAAAAAGGTGTGTGAAACTATGTGAAAAATATGTATGTTTTATTCACATTCCACCTATCTTTTCCATTTCTTTTTCCAAATCTCTCCTCAAATCTCTCAACCAAATACAGTATTAAAGTAATATATTTTGATAATATATACTAACTCTCTTGTATAATATAGAGTTATAAAATATTGTACAAACTAACAAATCTTATAAAAGAAATTCTTATATGTCATGCAATAATAAAATTTAAGAAATTAAAATAAGACCCATTTTAATGATATCACCAAAAAAAATATTGCTATACAAATAATTTTTTTTTATATATATACAAATTTATTTTTATAAATTAATATGGCATGAAGTGATAAAACTTTAGAGGAAAAATTAACAGTACATCCTCTATATAGTTTGGATAGTAGGAAAAATTCAAAATAATTTTCCTTCCTCCTTAAGATCCCTCAGTAGGGTTTGGGATAGGAACTATCACAACACCCTTCTGTGACAACAAAACCCCACCGTTTTGGGTGTCAATTTATAAAAAAAAAAATATAGTTTTTTTTTTTTTTTTTTTTTATCTGCAATAGCCTCCTTGAAGTCCGAAAATTCAGATAGGACTGAAACAGAGAACGTGTTAAATTAAACGGATCAATTAGAAGAAGAAGAAAATGCGAGAGAACAATTTCTTGATGATGAAAAGATAGATCACGAGTTGGTGCGTCAATCTAACACCATCAATCCAAAAAAAAAAAAATGAAGAGAGGGTATTGGTGGGTAGGGATGAAGGGTCTTGTTAAATTCACGTACAAACCCAAATCTGCCTCTTCTCTTTGTTGCCGATGGAGCTTCTCTTCTAGAATGATTGAGAAGAAAATGGAGATGAAGAAGAACCATGGTTCTCCATGGTTGTTGCAGTTGTTTTTTTTCTTTTTCTTTTTTCTTTCTTTTTTTGGTTTTTTGCTGTCACAACAGGGTCTTGTAACAGCACTCACCCAAACCCCCAGTATTATTATTTTAGTAGCTTAGGTTTTTTTATCTCACCTTTACATTGTATAAGTGATTTCAAAATTTTAAAATTTAATAATTTTTATTTACATCTCTATTTTTTGTAAAATATTTCTGACAAGGTCTTTCAAACAAATACGTAAGTAATATGAAATTCTAAAGAAAAAACAATTCATTAAATTTTATTGACTCACTGACTTGGTCATCGGAATTTCACTGACCTAAGTCAGTTAAATTTTAGTGACTTGGTTATAAAAATTTCACTAACTTCATTGTCTAATTTGTCTTGGTCATTGAAATTTCACTGACCAACCAAAATTTCACTGACTTAAACTGACTTGATAATCAAAATTTCACTAATCAACTAAAATTTCATTGATTTAGACTTGGTCATCAAAATTTCACTAACCTGTCTTAGGTCATTGAAATTTTGTCAACTTTTTTTTTTTTTTAGAATTATGCATTCATCATTGAGCTTATTTTATAGATCTTCATGAAATAATTCAAAATATACAAATTTTATAAAATAAAATTTAAAAAACCCAAAGATTTAGATCCATAGTTATAAAATTTTAAAATTTTCAAATGAGTTAAAAAAGTTATAGAATTTGTCACCATGTGTTTTGGATGCTCTAAATTAATATTGAAAATTTTATTATTCTTATCCTTCTAAAAAAAATATTATTAGGGATCTTAAACCAAAAATTCCAACTTTAAAAGATGAAATGAACCTAGTTTATTAATAGACACTACAAGAAAAAAATACATTTTGGCGACTAAATTTTTAGTCGCCAAAAGTCAATTTTTAGTCACCAAAAGTCGGTTTTTAAGTTTTCCCGACTAAATTTTTTAGTCGTCGATTTGGTTGCTAGAAAACAGTCGGGAAAGGTATTGGCGACTAAAAAACTTTTAATCGCCAAAAAGCAAGTCTTTATGGACCAAAACTTTGGTCGCCAATAGTCAATTATATTTTTTAAATTATACATTTGGCAACTAAATTTTTAGTCGCCAATAGTCAATTATATTTTTTTAAATTATACATTTACCGACTAATGCTTTAGTCGCCAATACTAAGGGAATCGGCGACCAAACAGATTTAGTCGCCAAAAGCTCATTCCGAAAAGAAAAAAAAAACATTACACCTTGCTTTTGTGGAGATTCGAACTATCAACCTCCCACACCATAAATCTTATACAAGACACACTCATTCCACTACACCTCCATAACATCATATGATTATATATACAACATATTATTTATATAGTACTTAGGCCCGTATTAATATCAAAATATATATATATATAAACATAATTATTTTTTATTGAACATAATTTATGTAAAAATAAATTATTTAGTAGAAAAAAAAAAGAACACCACTTTTGTCAATTAAACATAATTTTAGTCGCCAATTCTATACTTTTGGCTACTAATTATTTTTTAGTCGTTAAAAAAAATTTCTTGCGCTAAAATTACCACTTTTGGCGACTAAAATTTTTTTTAGTTGCCAAAAAGTCTCACTTTCGGCTACTAAACATGTTTGTAGTCACCGAATGCTTCACTTTTGACTACTAATTTTTTTTTAGTCGCCAAAGGGCCTTACTTTTGGCTAATCATAAGAGCCAAGGATTGAAAAGTCAAGGATCAAAGTGATACAATTCTTAAACTATAAGGACCGTTAGTGTGATTCGCCTTTTTATAAATTACAAGCAACAATTCGTATTTTAAGCTAATCATAAGAGCCAATTCATATTTTAATATTTATAATTTATACTAAAAAAATTGAATCTGAAATAGTTAAATTTAATAATGACAATTATTTGAAATAGTTGGGTAGTAGTTACATAGAACAGAATATTTTACAGAAGTAAAAAACGTTATGACATCCATACTAACTTATGAGTTAATTTTATATAATAATATAAATGACAGTGCTAAAGTTAAAAATTATGCTATAATGCTAAAATTTTAATTTTGACAATATTATTTCACTCATATAGGGACACTTTGGGAAGATTGATAAAAAGCTAACTTTTTGACTTTTTAGTTTTTTTAGTTAAAAAAATTAACTTTTTTACCAAAAATAACCTAACTTTTTATCAAAAAAATCACTAAAAAAGCCAAAAAAACTAAAAAGCTAACTTTTTACCAATTTCTCAAAACACCACATAAATACTATTCTAGCATATTCAAAACATTTATATTTATTAAATGTTTCTTCTTGGCTATTGGATCAAACTATTTTTGCTTGAGTAACACAAATAATAAAGTTACATATACATACATGTGAGACATTTAATAAAAATATTAATAAAATATTTGAAATTCTTAACATTTTTCATTATATTATTTTTAAATTCTTCAATTTTGTGAATGGAATAGAGATTTATCATTTTATTATTAATTGCAATAAAAAATGCACATCATCAATTCTTAATTTTAAATTTAAAAAAAAAAAATTGAAGAAGTTTTAAAAATTTATGGTAACATTAATTTTATATTCGATAAATTACAAATACACCTGCTAAGGTTTATTTAAAATATAAATTTCTCCATGTGATTTTGAACATTACATCCCACCCTTTAAAATTTTTAATGTTATAAAATTACACATTTTATTAATAAATTATCAAGTCAATTAATAATATTTAATGATGTTAGAAATATATTTCAATTAATAATTTATATAATTTTATTATTATTTAAGAGAGTAATTATGAATTTTATTTTTTTAATTAATTTTATTAAATTAAAAATTATGATAATGAGATATTTGTAATATAATCTGTATTTTGAGTAAACTTATACTTTTATATTTTAATAGTACATTTTAGATGAAATGGAAATCTTTATCCAAAGCCATGCAAGTGCCAACAAAAAATCCACAAGACTTTCTCCAACATGCACACCCATTACCAAGAGCAACCAAACATCATATACCCTTTTGCATGCGCGGCTTTTTTTTTTTTTTTTTTTTTTTTTTTTGCTATTTTAGTCCCAAAAAGATAAAGTAAATTTTTTAATTTAATAAGATAAAATATTACATCTAATCTATAATTATTTTATTTTTTCTCTCACAAAAGTTTAAAAAAAAAACTAAAAAATTATCACAAACGAAACTTTTTAATCCCAAACTAAAATAATTAAAAATCCAAAGAACCAACACACATCTCATGCTAACATTAGTTATATTCTACCAATATCCAACATTATGTACACCAAAAAATGAAATTATTGTTTCCAATAATTTTTTTTTTTTAAATTTTCACTGTATATTACAGACAACAGGCCTCAAATATAAGGTAAAAAAAAAAAATGTGAAATCCAAATACAACCTATCTCCTTCAAAAATGTCATCTCCTTCTAAGTCACATAAACAAGAAAAGAAGAGGCATATACTGACAATCTGAAATCTGAAAATTCAGTAGTGAATTTAAAAAACAAAAATTGTAGAAACAAATGAAAAAACACCGTATGTGTTTAGGAAGTAGGTTTTTATGTAGGTTTTTTTAGTTGTAAAATATTATTGGATAAAAATTTTTAATGTTTGGGAAGATAGTTAGGTTTTTTTGTGATTGGATGTGATGTTTATGAGAAAAAAAATAAAATGATTATGGGATTAAATATGATATTTTATTTGAATTTATTTTTTTTTTTATTTTGCAAAACCTTTATCTTTTAGCAGAAAAAATCAAAAAAAAATCTGGGAACCACGTTCCAAACACATTGGAAACCCATAGTTTAAATCTAAAATCAGTAAAGCTACATGTGCAAAAACATTTTCGCAAAAAAGTACACAGAATTGCATTTTGTCTGGCAACGCGTGGGCCATTTCCAACCTTGTATTTTGTGCATTTTTTAAAAAAATATTTTGCTTTTGAATCGCCATTGATATAAAAAGATGAGTGAATTTTGTTTGAGGCTACTAGAGATCGGAATTGCCATTGGAGGTGTAGGTGCTGGGCGGTGGACTCACAGTCGTCGTGGTGGAGCCGCCACTGCTGTCACCGCTTTGTCTCGTGATCCTAACCAGTGCTTTTGCTTTTGAGGCCGCGGAGACTAATGTCTCCAACAAGCTCTCAAACATTTGAGCTTTGATCTGTCCTCTCTTTGGAGGAGGGCTTGTGTTTGGTTTTTTTGAGGGGTTGGAGGAAGGAGTTGCCATTGATGGACTTATTAATATGTAAATTTGCAGAGAACGAGATTATGGGATGATGTTTCTAACAAGAAAAAGAGAGGAAAGAGACAGAGACAGAGTTTTGATCAGAAAAACAGGGAGGGGAGGGATAATTATAGATGAAATTCAGAATTGAAGGTGAAAGAGAAGTTTTTTCTGAGTTGGGTAAATCAAAAGAAGGAAAAAAAAAACAAAACAAAACCAAGTGTGGGCTGTGTGTGAGAATAAGAAAGGAAGATAGAGAAAAGAAGCAGAGTGTGTGAGCTCCGATTAGCAAATAATGGAATGATGAAGAAAAGAAGCACACAGTTTCTCTCTCTCTCTCTCTCTCTCAAAAAAGAGAAGAGTTGCATAAGACGAGCAAGGCGAGGAGGTGGGGAAGAGAGAGAGAGAGAGAGAGAGAGAGGTGTTGGTGAGGAGGTCCAGGGGGAGAGGGAGAAAGGAAGGGGTTTATATAGAACGTCTGAGGTGTTTGGAAGAGGGTTGGTGTCCTTTAATATTAGGGCGAATTACAATAACTTGAGATTTGTGTTATTTTAATCATTGATTTTTTAATTATGATACATTTAATTTTAAATTTTAAATTTTGTTTTAAATAAGAACAATTGAAAATATCATTACTTAATTTCAGGAGTAAAGTCATCAATTTAATAAAATATAAATTAATTTGACAAAAATAAATGTCAAAAAATTATTTTTGAATTTTTAAAAATTATTTCTACCCACTAAAGATAAAATTATGTAAAATTGATAAATATTTTACACATTTGTTATTTTTTTACCAATTTAATTTTTATTATGTGTTTAGATAATGATCATATAATAGGTAGTTGCTAGACTTATATGTGTAATTGATATAATATATGAAATATTTTTAATTTTAATTTTTTTGATTTAATGGATTGGTTTAATAATGATATCAAAGTTGTCGCCATATTTGACTTTTGAAAAAATAGAACCTAATTTAATAAAAACAAAAACAACCACCCATTACACGATCATCATCTAAACATATAATCAAAATTAATTTGATTAAAAAAAATAAATGTGTAAAATATTTATCAATTTTACATAATTTTATCATTGGTGGGTAGAAATAATTTAAAAAAATTTTAAAATATTTTTTTACATTTATTTTTGTCAAATTAGTTTATATTTTATCAAATTGACGGCGTTGCCCTTGAAATTAAGTAATGGTATATTCAATTATCCTTATTTTGAACAAGATTCAAAATTCAGAGTCAAATGTCTCACAATTAAAAAGTTATAGACCAAAGTGATGCAAGTCCTAAACTATATGAACCTTTAGTGTAATTCGCTCATTATTAAAAGTGAACAACTCACTTTTCATGAATCTCATTCTTTCTTTTTGTCAAGTGTCAATTTTTTTATTTAAAAAAAAATAATAGTTACAAGAGTGACGCAATATTTAAACCTATGACTATCGATATAATAAAGAATACTTAGATATTTTTAATTCAAAATTAAAATTTATATTTTAAACTCACTTACCAGTTACGTCACACTCCTAATGTATATATATATACTAGCGTATGCCCGTACTTGAAGGTATGGTATAAATAATGTTAGGATTAGAATATAATTATAATCTCAATACTATTTAAATTTATTTTTTAACTTGATAAAATAACAAATTTAATATAAAATTTTAGAGTTCTTACAAAACTCTTCACGAAAACTCGCTTTTGCTTATATAATATATAGCTAGATAGATAGATGCGTCTAGCATACATACAATTTTCACAAGCATATATACAATACTGCTTTTGCTTATATAATTATATGGAAATTGTATGTATGCCCGTAATGCCCTAGTGTATTACGGGCATACAAACATTATACGGAAATATGTGTAAAATATATTAAACAAAAAGAAGAAAATAAAAAAAATAAACAAATAGAGAAAAATAAAAACGAGAGAAAATAAAAAGAAAATAAAAAGAAATGTGGGATCGTGGGATTATGGAAGGATGGGTAAGAAAAAGAAAAAGTAAGAGAGAGAGAAGCGGGAAAGTAGAAAATATATATATAAGATATTTTTTAGAAAATATATCTCAGCCATTGTTTTATAATTTGGACAGCTCTGAACCATCCAAATGTTCTAATAGGAAAAATGTGTGTAGGATAAATTTA
Organism: Camellia sinensis; assembly: GCF_055761805.1. NCBI lineage: Eukaryota > Viridiplantae > Streptophyta > Magnoliopsida > Ericales > Theaceae > Camellia > Camellia sinensis. Next base: position 110,240,226 of record NC_138973.1, read on the forward strand.
AAAACCATCCTGCTTTATTATATAAATGTTGAAGATTTATATGAAGTTATCTAAATTTATGAAATTTATCAGGTATTAGGGGTTGTTTGGGATGACCTAAATAAGTGCACTTTTTGTCTTTTTACGAAAAGATGTGTAGAAAAGTAGAGAGGTAATGTGATGGAAAAAAGATAAAAAGATAAAAAGATTGATTATATTGGGATTGCCAAACTTGGCCTAAATATATTTAAAAATAATAATTAATTGTTCAAATTAATTTAATTTGTGAACTATAAAATTTGATTAATTTAATCTCTACTACACACAGTAAAATGTAATTTCTAATTTTGGGATCGCAGATTTTTTCATATAATATGAATAAAAATAAGTGAACAAAAATGAGAAGAAAAAAAAAAACAAATAGAGAGAAAAAAAAAATGGGAGAAGATAAAAAAAATAAAAAGAAAAGAGAGATGAATGTGGGATCATGAGATCATAGAAGGATTGGTGAGAAAAAGAAAAAGTAAGAAAGAGAAGCAGGAAAATAGAAAATGTACATATAGGATATTTTTTAAAAAATATATCTCAGCCATTGTTTTATAATTTGAATAAATCTGAGCCATCCAAATGTCCTAATAGAACAAATGTGCGTAGGAAAAATTTAAAAAGTATCTTACTTTATTATATATATATTCATTTAAATTACACGTACAAAAATAATATTTAAATTTCATATGGTCGCGTTTATTATTGCCCTTATCGTCCACCGGATCAATTCTTACAAATATCATTTGATTAAATACCCTCTCTACCCAAATTATGAGTGTCTTTTAAGAGATTTAACTTTTTTTTAATAGCATAATTATTGTATTTTAAATATTTAAAATTTCCAAAAGTACCATTTGATTTAAAATTAAAACAGTATACTTTTTAAAAATATATATATCAATTGTCATAATTTCATATTATTTTATTTCTTAATTTTAGAGAAAAATAACTAATATTTTAAGAGAATGAAAAATAGAATTAAAAAAATAACTAAAAAATTCAACTCATAATTTTACATTTAAATCATAATTTCACATTCAAATTATAATTTTAAAATTAAATCAAATAGAGCCTAATATTTTAAGACAAAATGAATAAATTTATTAATTTAGTAAAAAATATATATACATATATATATTCTATTAATATTTTTTTAAAAAAAAAAATTTGTTGGGATGTTGCCAACCCAGCCCTTTGATCCATAATGCATCATTCAAAGAGTGCGGAGTTGGCCTTTGGCCGCATTCAAAGCTTGAAAATGATTTGGACTCCCACAAGACACTCTACGGCGCCCTCTGACCTGTAATTAGCTAATTTATTTATTTTTTCGCCTCCTTTAATTACCAACCTCACGTGTGTGTGGTAATGGTAGGGAGGGAGCATCCCAATCACTTCCGTCAAAGCTTCAACACAAAACACACATCACAATAAAATAATAATAACAACACAACCAGACAAAAAACTTCTTTTTGTGTGTCAACTTGTGTCATTTGTCAAACACTACAGAAAGTCTAACACACCACTACCCCACCCTACTTCTCGCCTCTCTCTCTCTCTCTCTCTCTCTCTCTCTTGTTTGTTTGGTTTGTGGCCACCATCATCACTACTATGGGGCCATTAATTATTAAACCTTTTTATTAAATTAGTATGAAAAATGCTATTGTCATTTGTCAAAAATGGTTCGTGGCCACCATCGTCACTACTTTTGTCATTAGTATGTAATAATTTATTAAATTTTTTATTAAATTTCACGCATAAATGTAAATTTATATAAATTTACATTTGTATAGATATTACACCTATATAAAAAATTTGATAAAAAATTTAATAAATTATTTAAAATTTCTAACATCAGCCAATTAATGTTAAGGGATCCTGGTGCGATTAGAAGATTGTTTTGATAACTAATTATTTTAAGAAAAAGTTATTGATAAATTCAATCAAGAAGTATAAGGGATTAAAGTCAGTATATATATATATATATATTTTGTGTTAGTAGAGATTCACACTTTTTTGAAATAGTTTGGTGATAATTTTTGAAATGTATTTTATTTTTAATTTTATCCTTTGATATTTTTATTTGTTTGACTTTTCGTTAACTATTTGTCAAATTTATATCTATCTGTTCAAATTTTTTCTTATATCTGTTCAAATATTTTATCTACTTGTTTAAATTTTTTGACTTTATGTTCAATTTTTTTCCCTATTTGTTCAATTTTCCCCCTAAATTCTATCTGTTTATTTGTTGATTTTTTATCTGCTCAAATCTTTGTTACAATTCTTGTTCTAATTTTTCTCTCTGTTAAAATTCTAAAACACTATCTGTTAAAATAATTGTCCTATTTTTTCCTATCTACTTGAAATTCCATCTGTTTCAAATTTGAACAAATTTGTTCTATCTATCAAATTGTTTTAATTTGTTTCATCATAATTATCATCATCAACATCATGAACATCAACAACAATAACAACACAACACACACAATCATCTCTTCTTCTACAGTCACAAAAAAAAAAAAAGAACAAATTCGTCGATCTGGATTTGAACAGTGGCGGAGAGACCTCAGATCTGAGATCTGCCACAAATCCAGCAAATTCAAAGCCCCTCAAGTAACATTGAAAGAGACAATCAATGCATACCCTGTTATCGCAATGACAGTGTGATACTACGAATAATATGACAATTGTTTTGATCTTTGAAGCTCCATAAAACTATAGCACAAAGATTTAGAGAGATTTGATCCCCCTTCGTAATTAATAATAAAAAATCTAGGATTTGTAATCGGATTTGATAAATGCTAATACAAACTAGATCTAAGATTTTATCAATATTATTCAAGCATGGTAGCTGGTATTGTTTAGTGGTTGACGGCGGCGGTGGAAAGGCCTACGGTGGTGGATAACGACGGCTATGAAGAGCTTCCATAACTCTCACGGCTCCTCTCTTCTGTCTTTCTCTCCAGATTTAAATTTCTCCAGAAATAGAGATCTTTGAGAAAAATGGCAGTGTGACACAAGTGTAGATCTTAAGAGAAACTAGTTCGCTTTGGTGTAGGAGTCTAGCAGTGCGGATCTTAGTGCTGAAAAGTGTGAGGGCACCTCTACTTTAGCTGCGGAGAAGGGCGGCAATATAGAGGAAGCAACAAGATCCCTTCGGTTGATCAAACAAATAATCTATTCTCAGCAATGGGTATTTATTCTTGACAGTTACCCAATTTAACTTACAATAGTCAATGCACAACTGCAATGTGCCATCTTATTTTTTCTGCAAAGAGAGCTAGTACTCCCCAAGGCAAGGTACTTGGGCAAATAAAGCCCTTATCTAATAAATTTTGGAGTTGTACTTTTAACTCACACAACTCAGTTGGCGCAAATCTATACAGTGCTATGAAAATCGAAGCCGTGCCTGGCGCCAAGTCAATAGAGAACTTAATCTCTTTATAGGGTGGCAACTCAATAAAATCCTCCAGAAAGACATCCAGATACTCTTGAACCACTCTCAATAAGTCACCCCGAACCATACTGTCCTCATCAGCTACTGTGATGGCAAAAGGAAAATCAACCCTTCTCGGCCCTTAAGGTCATACAATGGAGAAATAAAACTATCACCCCGGTCACACAAGAAGTAGAAGCACTCTCCTGATGGTGCACACACCGATACCCTTCTACGAGGACAATCTATCAAAGCTCGAAAATGGGTCAATCAATCTATATTCAGAATTACATCAAATGCATTCATGTCAAGAACAATAAAATCAAAAGACAGTCGGTGATCTGTGACATCAATCTCAAAGGAGCGGTATACTCGACCCAATGCCACCTTACACCTAATTGGTGTCTCAACTAACAGATGACACTCCAACAGATCAAACTCTAAACCCAAGATAGATGCAAAAGATGATGCTATGAAAGAATGAGATGCACCCGCATCAATCAACACATTGGCTAGAGAATTGACCAACAAGAAGTTACCTCTCACAACAAGAGGTACCGACAACTAACAACATACACACACCCTACAGATCTTTTATCTACTTGTTCATCCCTCAAAGCATAAGCCTGATACATAAATTGAGTCGAAATGGCTCCCTGATTGGCCCTTAAGGCCTGAGCTGACTGTGTTGGCTAATGGCTCTGAGTTTGCCTTGAACCAGATGCACCAAATATGCCATCAGACTGAGGGCAAAACCTCATCAAGTACCCGACCTGTCCACACTAATAATAGGTAGAAGGTTGTTCTCTCCTTTGGCTCAGGTGATGAGAATGAGCCGAAGATTGTGCCAATTGTTGCCCTCCTTCTTTCTACAGGCATGCCAGAGACTTGCAGCCTAACCGACCACACTTGAAGCACGTGAATCCACCATAATTGCCTCTCCCTAAACCAAAACTTGGCATGAAAAAAGTAGAACTCAAATGTGAAGCTTGGGACTACTGTAGACTATAACCTCTTTACCTCTTATTGTCCCTTGCATCCCCTTATGACTTCTGCCCTCTCTACTTGGAGCCTCTCATACGCTCCTCTTCCATTTGAATTACTACTTCCAAATGTGTTTTCGACTCCACCAAACAGCCATAATTTCAGATCATAGAACCGACACCCTTGAAAAGGAGCCCGGTCCTCAACCTCTTTTCAAACTCATTATAACGACGTTCTTCCGTTGCCATGAGTTCTAGTACAAACCTCAAAAGGCTAGTAAAGGCCATTTCAAACTCGGCCACCGATGTGCTCAACTACTTGAGCTTCAGAAACTTCTTCCTTACTATGGGTGGTAGAAACTTATCCTAGAAGGCATTGACAAAAGCCTCCAAAGTAACTCTGATATGGCCCTTCACAAACTTCCACCATTGACTTGCGTGCCCTTAAGCTGAAAGGCCGCCAAAGTCACCCTCAAACTATCGTCATTCATGCCAAGCATCTCAAACATCTCCACCATCTACTCAAGCCACTCATTGGCCTCAGTGTCTCCTTCGGATCACCCACAAACTCATCTGAATTCGACCAGAAGAATTTCCTCTTTAGAAAAGACGACCTTGTCTCAACAACATGGGTCTGGACTTGATTATCAGCCCTCAGGATGTCCATAGATTTCCGTAAAGCTCTAGCCATTTCCCGAGCCAAAACTCTCATGGCTTGTTGGCCCGCAGGCTTGGCCACATTCACCTGGCCAACTCTCTCTTCTTGTACTAGAATTTTATCCTAAATTGCACTTTATGACTTTTAGACTTACCATACCTACCGCCACCACATTCGCGTCCTGACATTCTAATAGAGGTATCACAAAAATTTAGCACATTCACAAATGTACCTTAATTAATTCACACATGTCCTCATACAGTGGACAACACAATAATTCATTCCACGTAAGTACCGAATCACGTATTCACAAATGAATTTCCTTTCTAGATAACAACCATTCCGCAATTGCCAAAGTTCCTCGTAGAATTAGCAATGATCAAGTGCTCTTTTAACGGGACTTCTAGGAATTCATAGACACAATCAATATCTTAGAAACTACATTTCATACTCATTTAATCACATAAGTATATTATCACATAGCATACTAGTTATACATCTATTACTATCTAGTGAGACAAACCTATTGTGATAATAACCATGTCACATGAGCTCAAAGTATTCAAACCCGGTACGCTCTGATACCAAGTTGTAATGCCTTGAAATAATAACAATAGATAGCCTTATAACTCTCAACAGATATATGAAAGCTCATACGATTTAATCATTCATTAAAGACAATATTACCAGAACATTCTCTTTCATTAATTCCTTCAAAGTAGTACAAAGATGATATCATATGTATTAATACATTCATTAACTTTAAGCTATGAATCTATAGCATGTGGCGGATATATATAGGATAAAAGGAAGAAAAAAAAAAAAGTTCATACTCTAATGGCTATATATTTCCAAGACAATACTTGGTTACAAAAAAAGTGGGTCAAGCCCAATACATTAAAAGTCATAGGCTTGTACAACAGATATTTAAAACACAAAATAAATGAGCCTTCAGCTCCAAGATCCTCCCAAGCTAATTCCTTAGCGGAGGCATATCATCAATACCTGAAAGTTAGTTTCCACATAGGGTGAGCTAAAATTCAGTAGAGATTAATTTAATATACTATATGATTCTTAACCTAGTCATGTGGTGAATACACATGAATGCCATTTACCAAAATGATGCATTTTCCTTCTCAAACAATGTAATGGCATGTTTATAATCTAATTCATAAACCACTACTTTCAAAACAAAAAACAGGGTAGTAAATACACACACTGGAAATCTCTAGGTACATATCTACCAATAGGCTATACATGCACTATCAAAACCATTTTACAAGCACTAACCAGAAGGATCGATGTCTAACCGCGCGGATTTTTAGACTTTCACCATGGACATACATGCCAACATAATATAAACCACAATGACACCCCCTATCTAGACTCCAAGTTATTCGCCATTTTTTTCCTCTAAAAAATGACACATTTTAATGTATATGAAACAAATGTTCAATTTCAATGCATGAGTGAATGATTTAAATTAACCTAGTTCTAATGCAATTTCTACAACAATCAAAACTATCATCCACCGACAAAATAGTTATCTCTATTCAAAAGATAAATTTCAAGTAACAGATATAAATTCATAAATTTCAAATTTTGAGTAATAATACATGTTTAACTCATTATTCAACTAAACAAGGGTTCACGCATTGCTCCATCATTCTCCTCCTTATTCAAAACCAATGATTTTCAAAGACTACTAAGGTTTTCCAACAAAATATCCGTTGTTTTCAAAAATCCATTTAAAAGAGAGAATTTCAAGATTTCAACTCTACTCATCAATACAACTATTTCCACAACATTTCTAATGAATCTATTTCAAAACCCCTCTTTTATACACCTAAAACCAACCCAAATCAAACCCAAAATACTACTCTATTCAAGAGTACATAATGCGGCTAAAAACCATGTAGAGATATTAAAGAAATCCATACCTCAAAATAGAAAGAGAATAGAGATAAACCCCAAGATTTGATAGAGACCAAAGCTTGAACTTTTCAGATTGAAACGATCACCTCCCCGCACTTTATCTTATATCCCAAAGCACGTATACCACGAGACTCACGGATTAGAGTACTGAGGGAGATTTGTTCAAGAACTAGAGATAGAAGAGAGAAAATGGGTCTGGATAGCTTTTTGAGTGAGAGTTGGAGAGAGAAAGCAGAAAAGTGAGAAAAAAATCTTTTTCTCACAACTTTATATGCACAGACCGCTCGAGTGTCAGACATAACACATTGCCTGAACAACCAAAACCTGGCTTGAGCAAAGAAACAAAATTCCCAGAACATCAACCCTGTGGAATAGATCGCTCGAGTGAATAAAACACTGCTCTAGCAAAGAATGAACCCCTCTCAGAAGTTTAGACTGCAAAAGACCGCTCAAGCAAAAAAAAGATCGTTCGAGCGAAAAATTACATACTCCCAGAAATTCAGTCTATAAACACATATTTTGGAAAAAAAACAAAAACCGCTCGAGCGAAGAAAAGACCATTCGAGTGAACACAAGAATAAACAGACAGAATTTCCCCGAAAATACTAGGTCCCAACCTGTTCCATAATCAATCAACGAATCCAAGATTTCACTTCCAACCAACAATAAAGACTAAAATAGATATAATGACCACAAAAGATACCAGACTCCAAACCAAAGAGTATAAAAGGTTCGGGTTTTAAACCGAGCCGCTATATTATACCTTTTTTTTTCTTTTTCTTTTTTAATGAGGAACTTTTTTAAGTTAGGGTTATTTTGGACCCACATATAAAGTAAATTTTTTTAATATTTATGTCACCTAACAATCACATATATCAATTAAGACCGAGTACAATATTTGGAGAAGTCAAACAATCACGACCCAACCCCGCCCCTATGGGTTTAGCACCGTAACCGGCCAGTAATCTGTGATTACCGAAAGCCTACTTAACAGTCAAACAATAATACAGAGTACAGGGGCATAACGGAAGCCAAAACAGTAAATAGACAATGTCCAATGAGCTGTGACAGTCTATATGCAAAAAGAATTTTCATTCATGTGCACATATACAATCAGTACCAAGACAGTATGTACAATATATACAATCATTCAGGACAAGGACTTAATCCCTGTTAACAGTACAGTGCAACATCATTCAGTCTAAACAGTAGTTATATAACAAATACAAAAATGGGGAACTAAAACACCCCAAAAGCCCTAGCTTGACAGGCTCGGAACCTCGCAGTGAGGCACAGTGGTAGGCTTGACAAAACTGGAGTTTACCCTAACGCTTCTAGCAACGGTCTGGTGCCTGTACACCTACATATATATATGAGCAGTGAGCTAAAGCCCAGTGAATAACATAATGCATAAAGAGGTTAAGAATGAATGTCCTTTCAGTATAGAAAATAGTCGATTGCTTCGGTATATCAGTCATTCAGTCATAACAATCATATGTGATACATCCAATAGTAGAACAGTACAATAAATAGTAGGCCTTGAAAGACCGAACAGTCAATGATGGCCATCAGTAATGGTTCCAAACATGGGAACTGACAGAGATCTCTGTAACAGTAATAGTAACGGTAGTTGCCAAGGATGCCACAGTACAGTTCAGAATAGAGGACAAACATTCATTCAGTTAACAGTAAACAGTTCAGAAAATAGTTCAATTGATCATTCATACAATATTTATTTTCGAACATATCTTTACAACATTGTTACTCACAGAGTTCTGGGCTACAGATAAGCTAGAGCGCATCTCCGAAAGCCAATCCTACACAGTTGCGGAATGAACACACACTAAGCTACACAGTTGGGAAAATAATAACTTAATCCCTATCTTGACTCGGTGTGGTTCTACCTCAATATCCTCATCAAGATGCCTTAAACTAGGCCTAAGAATGCCTAAAATGGAATGAGGATGCAAAGATGCACTTTAAAAATATTTTCAAAATTTTCAGAAAACAGGAGTCTCGCTCGAGTGTGGGATTCCCCGCTCGAGCGGACATGCAAACAAAAGCCTCCGCTCGAGCGTAAACTTTCCCGCTCGAGCGTACTGAAAAAGTACTGGATGTGTGAAAATCACGCTCGATTGGGCGCTCGATACCCACTCGAGCGTGCGACACAAGTCCTCGCTCGAGCGTCCAATACCCCGCTCGAGCGGACTGTAAAACAGTGCAAAGTGCTGGAAGCATGAATTTCACGCTCGAGCGCCAGTCACTCCGCTCGAGCGTGAGTCCAAAATCTATAAATTATAGATTCGAACCTCAAGCTCAAAACCAAGTTTTAATGTACTAAATTCGATCCTTTTGGGCTAATTTTTTGAAAAACACTTCAAAACTCATAACATAACATGTTTCAAAGGTCAATTTGAGAAATCAAAACCCAAAGGTAGTTCAATTAAACTCAATTTCAAACCAATTTTCATAGACAAACTAATATGGAACATGCAAGAACTTAAACGTTTCAAAGCTTCAAATGCTAGCTCAACTGAGCCAATTCTTTTCAAAACAAGATAAATTCATGGTCCTTAGCAAAAATATGAACACGCATGTGACAATTTTCCATGAAAACAACTTTAAACTCCTCAATATAGGCATGCATGGATGAAATGAGCTTCAATTCAACATATAGAATCAATTCGAGACTTTAACTCACTAAATTTCCATGATTCATGAAAATACAACTTAAATACATAAACCAAGGGATAGAATCTCTACCTTAAGTCTCCAATCACAAGTCTAGAGGCTCAATTTGGCAAATTCTCTAACAATTCTTCCAATTTCCAAGCAAACCATCAAGTTGAACTCAATTCTCTCACTCTCTCTCACTCTTGGTCGGCTAGCTCTCAAGGAAAAAGGCTGATGAAATGTTTGGTATGAATGTAATAAAACTCAATATGTTTTGTATGAGGTGGGCCACTAGGTGGCAAAGTGGTAATTAAGTCAACTATTGCAATTTATCCTTATTTAATCTAATTAAATCATACCAAATCACATTTCAGGTAAATACACCATAAAATCACATAAATTGTGATTAACACATATCACTAATGAATTTCAGATTCGGCCGCCGATAAGGCCTTCAATTTGTAGTTTAAAGCATAAAACATGAATAGATAGTTTAACAATCAACATATAGATATGCATTTAAACTAGCACATTCAATCAATCAGTTTAGTTTTTCTGTCAGCTCAATTACTTATCATGATCAATCTCAGTTTAGCAGTAATCAGTAGCTTAATCAGTAATCAGTGGTGAGGGTTATTACAGTCTCCCCTCCTTAAAAAGAATTTGGTCCTCCAAACTCGAATTACCTTCATTCTGGAAGAAAACAGGATTCAGTGGGAACAATTCAGGATATCTCTTGGCCATGTCATCTTCCCTTTCCCAAGTGGCATACACGCCACCATGGTTCTGCCAGTCAACTTTCACTAACGGAATCTCTTTGTTTCTCAACTTCTTGATTCATTTGTTTACAATCTGTATAGGCCATTTTTCATAAGTGTAGTCATCGCTTAGCACTACACGGGTAGGCTCAATCACATAAAAGGGACCCCGAAGGTATTCCCTCGACATTGAAATATGGAACACGTTGTGCATATGTCCATTTCAAGAGGAAGCGCTACTTGATACACCCCCGGATTGATTTTCTCAATAATCTCAAACGGTCCGACGTATCTCGGCGCTAACTTACCCTTGACTCCAAAACGAGTCTGGCCTTTCATTGGTGTCACTTTCACAAAAGCGTGATCACCTACTTCATACTCTCTGTCTCGCCTTCTGACATCCGCATAACTTTTCTGTCGGCTCTGTGCGGTTTTCAGTCTTTGTTGGATCAGTTTTACTTTTTCTGTAGTTTTATACACAATCTCGGGCCCAAGCAAAGGCCCATCTCCAACTTCTGCCCAGCAAATCGAAGATCTATATTTTCTGTCATACAATGCCTCGAAAGGCGCCATACCAATGCTTGAATAGAAGCTATTGTTGTAGGCAAATTCAGCTAACGGTAGATGACTTTCCCAATTTTCCTGGAAATTAAGAGCACACATCCGCAGTAAGTCCTCTAGAGTCTGGATGGTTCTTTCTGACTGACCATCTGTCTGAGGATGGTATGCACTACTCAATCTCAGTTCAGTACCCAATGCTGTCTGTAAGCTTTGCCAAAATCTCGATGTAAACTTCGAATCCCTATCAGAAACAATGGACACAGGCATTCCATGCAATCTCACAATTTCCTCAATATAGAGTATAGCCAATTTGTTCGCATTATAAATTGTTTTGACAGGTAAGAAGTGAGCAGATTTAGTCAGTCTATCAACAATAACCCAAATTGAGTCCATACCTTTACTGAAGCGAGGTAAACCAAAGATGAAATCCATGGTAATATGTTCCCATTTCCACTCTGGTATCGGTAAGGGTTGCAGTAAGCCTGCGGATCGTTGATGTTCAGCTTTAACTTGTTGGCAATGAAGACATTTTGATACAAAATCAGCAATCTCCTTCTTCATTCCCGGCCACCAGAAATTCAATTTCAAGTCTTGATACATTTTTGTATTTCCTGGGTGGATAGGCAATTTTGAATTGTGGCCCTCTTACAGAACTCTTCTTTTCAGTTCAGAATTATTCGGTACACATAATCTTCCCTGGAATTTCAACACATTGTTCTCAAATTTGAAATCCAGTCTCGGTTTGGATTCTCGTTCTTCGATGATCTTCTTCAAGAAGTCATCCTATTGCTATTTCTCTTTAATTTCTTCAATCAGTGCCGGTTGAGCAGAAATAGCAGCTATTGTTCCACCTTGTTCTCGCAAAACAATCTCAATTTCAGATTTCTCAAGGTCACAAAGCAACTCTTTCTGTCCGGTGAGTAAACAGGCTAAATTTCTAATCGATTTCTGACTCAGGGCATCGGCAATGGTGTTAGTTTTCTCCGGATGATACAAAATCTGTAGATCATAGTCTTTTATCAGTTCTAACCATCTCCGCTGCCTCATATTCAGTTCTTTCTGTGTGAAGAAGTATTTCAAACTCTTGTGGTCTGTATACACCTCACATGTCGCCCCATAAAGGTAGTGACGCCAGATTTTTAGTGCAAACACTACTGCAGCAAGTTCCAAATCATGGGTCGGGTAGTTCTTTTCATGCGGTCTCAGTTGTCAGGAAGCATAGGCAATAACTCTCTCATTCTGCATTAAAACACATCCTAAATCCTTATGAGAAGCATCACTAAAAATGGTAAAACCATCCATACCTGAAGGTAGGGTAAGAACCGGTGCAGTCATAAGTCGAGTTTTCAATTCTTGGAATACTGATTCTCTTTGGTCAGTCCAGTCAAATGATATCCCTTTCTGAGTCAGCTGTGTCAGTGGTAAGGCAATTTTGGAGAAGTCTTTGACAAATCTTCTGTAATACCCGACTAATCCCAAAAAGCTTCGAACTTCTGTAACATTTGTTGGTCTAGGCTAATTTACTACTGCCTCAACTTTCTGCGGATCAACTGAAATTCCATCCTTGCTAATAACATATCCCAAAAACATAACATGATCAAGCCAAAATTCACATTTAGACAGTTTAGCATACAGTTTCTGTTCTCTTATGGTCTGTAAGGCAAGTCTCAGATGATGTTCATGTTATTCTCTACTTTTAGAATAAATCAGAATGTCGTCTATAAATACAACAATAAAGTCATCGAGGAATGGTTTAAAAATTCTGTTCATAAGGTCCTTAAATGCAGCAGGTGCATTGGTAACTCCGAAAGGCATAACTAGGAATTCGTAATGTCCATACCTTGTTCGAAAAGCAGTTTTGTCAATGTCCTCTGGTTTAACTTTCAGCTGATGATATCCGGATCTGAGATCAATCTTAGAGAACACTTGAGCACCCTATAACTGATCAAATAAATCATCAATACGCGGCAATGGATATTTATTTTTCACAGTTACCTTGTTCAGTTCGCGGTAGTCAATACAAAGTCTCACTGAGCCGTCTTTCTTTTTCACAAACAAGATAGGTGCTCTCCACGGTGGAGTACTAGGCCTGATGAACTTCTTGTCTAGCAACTCTTGTAATCGAACTTTCAACACTTTCAGTTCAGTCGGAGCCATTCGGTAAGGAGCTTTAGATACTGGCTGTGTACCCGGGATTACATCAACGGTGAACTCAATCTCCCTATTAATCAAATCCCCTGGCAGATCATCTGGAAAAACATCTGGGAATTCTCTAACTATAGGAACATTGTTCACATTAGTATTATCATCAGTAGGTACAGTCAATATAGAACATAAATACCTTTTACACCCCTTTCTAATTAATTTAAAGGCTTTCATGGAGGAAATCAGATACAGGGGAGGTACTACTCCTACTCCGTTAAACACAAATTCGGGCAGTCCGGGTAGACGGAAAACTACTTGTTTCGTTACACAATCTATGGTGGCACGATACTTCGTTAACTAGTCCATCGCCAATATTACATCAAAATGGTCAATGTTCAATGGCAGTAACTCAATATACAGATGCATATCCCTAACAATAATTTCACATGCAGGGTACATATAAGCACAAGTCATAGATCCCCCAACAGGTGAAGATACAGCTAACAGATAGTTCATGGATTCTAATGGTCTATTCAATTTTCGCGAAAAAGCATGCGATACATATGAATGTGTAGACCCCGAATCAATCAATACATAAGCATTTTGGGTACAAATAGAGAGGATACCTGACACGACGGTCTTGGTATTTTGTACGTCTCCTGGTACGAGTGCGAACACTTGGCCTTGCCTCATAGGCTCTTTTCCAGTAGCTTTGGGGTTGGGTTTTGGTGGAGCAGTTAATGCTGCGCCGCTGGCTGCAGCTTTACTATTGCCCTGAGGAGCAGAGGGGCAATCTTTTACCATGTGGCCCACCTTGCCACACCTGTAACAAGCACCAGATAATTTATAACAAATCCCTTTGTGTTTCTTACCACATTCAGAACAGGGCGGTATGGAACCACTTCTCTGACTAGAGCTGGTGGTTAACCCTGAGTTTTGCTTTTTGTTCAGTGGGTTGTTTCTGCCTTTCTTGAATTTAAAACCCCGTTTCTTCCCGCGCCACTCAGTTGCGAGTGTTTCAGTCTGTTTCAGTGCTTCAATATTTGATTCGGCCATGATTGCTCGGTCAAGAACATCCACATACTTCAATAGTTTCAAAACATTGATCCTATCAAGGATTTCAACATTAAGGCCGCCTTCAAACTTCCTGGCCTTTTTGTAATCTGTATCAACCATGTGTGGTGCATAACAGTCAAGTTCTGTAAATTTAGATTCATACTCAGCTACCGACATGGTACCCTGTTTCAGTTGTTCAAATTCAGTCACTTTTCTATCCCTGACACGCTGTGGAAAGCATTTCTCGAAGAATGCTCCCTTAAACTGAGCCCAATCCATAGCAGTATTGGTGTCACGAACCAGCATCCACCACCTTCTAGCTTCTTCTTGTAAGGTGAAGGCAGCTAGCAACACTTTATGTGCTTCAGAGCACGGAAACACTTCAAACAATTTTTCTGTTTCAAGAACCCAAGCCTCAGCCTTTAAGGGTTCAAGGCCTCCCTGAAAGAATGGCGGTTTCATCTTACTAAATTTCTGTGTCAAAGTTATGGTTTCATCATTAACAGGTGGCTCTGGTTGTACTGCAGGAGGTGGGGGCTGTGGGTTCTGTTGTTGCTCTAGTCTTTGAGTTAATAATTCCACCATTCTCTCCAACCTCACCATTCTTGCCTCAGAAGATTCAGTTTCATCAACATTTCTTGCGTTGTCCATCTCACTATAGGCAATTATAACAATTATAAACATAGGTAGTTGCATACTTAGACAGATTATCACATTAACAATTATATTTATTCATGTCTTAGCCACACACACTTATCATGCTCATGTAATGCCCTAATCACTTTTCTAGGACATCCTATAGCTCATTTGCACACGTGTGTGCGGTATAACTCATGATATAAGTATCGCTCTGATACCACTCTGTCACGACCCAAACCCGTCCCTATGGGTTTAGCACCGTAACCGGCCAGTAATTCGTGATTACCGAAGGCCTGTTTAACAGTCAAACAATAATATAAAGTAGAGGCGCATGGCGGAAGCCAAAACAGTAAATAGACAATGTCCAATGAGCTGTGACAGTTTGTATGCAAAAAGACTTTTCATTCATGTGCACATATACAATCAGTACCAAGACAGTATCTACAATATATACAATCATTCAGGACAGGGACTTAATCCCTGTTAACAGTACAGTGCAACATCATTCAGTCTAAACAGTAGTTATATAACAGATACAAAAAGGGGAAACTAAAACACCCCAAAAGCCCTAGCTTGACAGGCTCGGAACCTCGCAGTGAGGCACAGTGATAGGCTTGACAAAACTGGAGTTTACCTTGACGCATCTAGCAACGGTTCGGTGCCAGTACACCTACATATATATATATATATATAAGTAGTGAGCTAAAGCCCAGTGAATAACATAATGCGTAAAGAGATTAAGAATGAATGTCCTTTCAGTATAGAAAACAGTCGATTGCTTCGGTATATCAGTCATTCAGTCATAACAGTCATATGTGGCACATCCAATAGCAGAACAGTACAGTAAATAGTAGGTCTTGAAAGACCGAACAGTCAATGATGGCCATCAGTAATGGTTCCAAACATGGGAACCGACAGAGATCTCTGTAACAGTAGCAGTAACAGTAACAGCAACAGTAGTTGCTAAGGATGCCACAGTACAGTTCAGAATAGATGACAAACATTCATTCAGTTAATAGTAAACAGTTCAGAAAATAGTTCAGTTGATCATTCATAAAATATTCATTTTCGAACATATCTTTACAACATTGTTACTTACAGAGTTCTGGGCTACAGATAAGCTAGAGCGCGTCTCCGAAAGCCAATCCTACACAGTTGCAGAATGAACATACACTAAGCTACACAGTTGGAAAAATAATAACTTAATCCCTATCTTGACTCGGTGTGGTTCTACCTCAATATCCTCATCAAGATGTCGTAAACTAGGCCTAAGAATGCCTAAAATGGAATGAGGATGCAAAGGTGCACTTTAAAAACATTTTCAGAATTTTTAGAAAACAGGGGTCTCGCTCGAGCGTGGGCTTCCCCGCTCGAGCGGACATGCAAACAAAAGCCTCCGCTCGAGCGTAAACTTTCCGGCTCGAGCGTACTGAAAAAGTACTGGATGTGTGAAAATCACGCTAGATTGGGCGCTCGATACCCGTTCGAACGTGCGACACAAGTCCTCGCTCTAGCGTCTAATACCCCGCTCGAGCGGATTGTAAAATAGTGCAAAGTGCTGGAAGCACGAATTTCATGCTCGAGCGCCAGTCACTCCGCTCGAGCGTGAGTCCAAAATCTGAAAATTTCAAATTCGAACCTCAAGCTCAAAACCAAGTTTTAATGTACTAAATTCGATCCTTTTGTGCTAATTTTCTGGAAAACACTTCAAAACTCATAACATAACATGTTTCAAAGGTCAATTTGAGAAATCAAAACCCAAAGGTAGTTCAATTAAACTCAATTTCAAACCAATTTTCATGGACAAGACTAATATGGAACATGCAAGAATTTAAACATTTCAAAGCTTCAAATTCTACCTCAACTGAGCCAATTCTTTTCAAAACAAGATAAATTCATGGTCCTTAGCAAAAATATGAACATGCATGTGACAATTTTTCATGAAAACAACTTTAAACTCCTCAATATAGGCATGCATGCATGAAATGAGCTTCAATTCAACATATAGAATCAATTCTAGACATTAACTCACTAAATTTCCATGATTCATGAAGATACAACTTAAATACATAAACCAAGGGATAAAATCTCTGCCTTAAGTCTCCAATCACAAGTCTAGAGGCTCAATTTGGAAAATTCTCTAACAATTCTTCCAATTTCCAAGCAAACCATCAAGTTGAACTCAATTCTCTCACTCTCTCTCACTCTTGGTCGGCTAGCTCTCAAGGAAAAAGGCTGATGAAATGTTTGGTATGAATGTAATGAAACTCAATATGTTTTGTATGAGGTGGGCCACTAGGTAACAAAGTGGTAATTAAGCCAACTATTGCAATTTATCCTTATTTAATCTAATTAAATCATACCAAATCACATTTCAGGTAAATACACCATAAAATCACATAAATTGTGATTAACACATATCACTAATGAATTTCAGATTCGGCCGCCGATAAGGCCTTCAATTTGTAGTTTAAAGCATAAAACATGAACAGATAGTTTAACAGTCAATAGATAGATATGCATTTAAACTAGCACATTCAATCAATCAGTTTAGTTTTTCAGTCAGCTCAATTACTTATCATGATCAGTCTCAATTTAGTAGTAATCAGTAGCTTAATCAGTAATCAGTGGTGATATTTGGCTAAATATATACTCAGCCTATCTGCGTCCCCTGATATTCGGCTCCCATATTGATCTAAATTAATATATATACTTTCACTCACTATTTATTAGGTAGTAAATGTAAGACCTGAAAAGTTACTTTATGCATGCCTGAAGCGTTTAGTGTTTAATTATATCAAACTCTAATTTCATTTTTCACCCTATTATAAATAAGGGATATTTATCAATAAATCTCGTCTCATAAATAAATACTTCAATTAGTCTCAAATTTTTTCTATCGATTTGTTAAGATCTATTAGCAGAGAGTTTCTTTCCACGTGATCCTATTTTTGATTTTGGTAGTATTTTGGTAGACAGCTATACCCTTTGATTAATATGACATATATGATGTAATACTCTAATGTAACATGTATTAATGTGACACTCCAATGATGTGACACTCTAAAAAAATTAAAAACTCATTAGTATACTTTTTCTAAATGTGACACGTTAAGAATGTGATATTCTAAAAAAATTAAAAACTCTTTAGTATACTTTTCCTAAATGTGACAACGTGGAAAGTATGATACGACACTCTAAAATTTTTACTCAAAAAAATATATTTAGTGTACTTTTTCCTAATGTGATAACGTGGTTTGTATGATGTAACACTTCAAAAAAAAATAAAAACTTATTAGTGTATTTTTCTCAAATGTGACAACTAGCGGGTATGATGTGACATTCTAAAAAAAATTAAAAATTCCTTAGTATACTTTTTCCAAACATGACATGTGACACTCCAACGTAGCGAATATGATGTGACACTTTAAAAAATTAAAACTTATTTAATATTTTTTTCAAATGTGATACTCTAATGTGACGGGTTTAATGTGATACTAAAAAAAAATTTAGTGTGTTTTTTTAAATATGACACTCCAATGTACTGAGTAAATGAATCATTATACACAAAATATATATATATATATATAAAATTATATAAATTATAAATCTAAAATATAAGATTTATTAGTCAAACTCTTTATAAATAATAAACAAAAAATACACGGTATTAACTTGATGGTAATCTATCCATTACCTAAAGTACTGTCTCTACTTTTTGGGTGCATTATTAATGCAGTAGGTTTGCAAAATTATCTCAGACACTCAGGCTTCGTTTGGGAAGCCATGGTTTGAATTTTTTTGACTATTTTAATCACAAAAAATAAAATAAGCTATTTTAGTCATAACAAACAAAATATCACATCTAACCCATAATTATTACATTCTTCTCTCATAAAAAAACTCAAAAAAGTCAAAAAGTCAAAAAGTTCTTCCCAAACCAAGTTTTTAAGCCCAGATTAAAATAGTCAAAAAAGCCAAAAAATTAAAAAGTCAACCCACTTCCCAAACGGAGGCTCATTTAGGCTATCGATGCCATAAATATATGAAACAACTTAATTATTAGATCACGTAGCCATCAGCTCAAGCTAACTAAAAGAATTTAAAAGTTCTTACTAATTCAAGTCTTAATTTCTCAAAGGTATGATAAGATAAAGTATCACTTTTAAGTTACTATTGATTAAATGATGAATCTTTTTAAATTTGATCATGTGATAAAGAGATTAAAAAAATGGAACAAGAAAGATTGTACTGACAATTTTAAAAACTCAAAAAAATTATTTAAAAAGTTATTAAAATGTAAAGAATGTAAATCACATTATTCATTTTGAATAATGTTTAAATTATATTAAATTTGAGTTTATATTATTACACCATATAAATTCACTAAATAAAGTGTTTATTAAATCATAATTAATTATAAAAATAATATTATCACATTATTTTGGTGAAATATTTTTTCATAAGAATAATTTTTTTTTTCAAAAGATAGAACATTATAATCTCATGCTAATCATCATTAATGTGAAAAGATCAAAACATAACAAATGTTCCCAACTATCCAATAAATCTATTTCCTAAGAGCATCTCCAACGGTTAACCTTCTTTTTCATCAAATCTGATGAAAAAAAGGGTGATTTTCTTAATTTGGTATTATCTCCTCCAACGGTTGCATCAAAATAATACTGGCTGGGGACAACCAGTGGAACGACCGGCCAGTCGACCGATAAGGCGAAGAAATTTTTTTTTAAACCTGTTTGAACCTTTTGGACCCTGTTTGAACCTACTTATATGAAAGGAGCCGGTCGACCGGCCGGTTGACCGGTGGCCCCACCTCCAACGTTCCTGCACAGTAAAATGGTGAAACCTTACGCGTATTCTTAGTTTGATGAAATTTTTGCTTCATTCTCAGTTTGATATCAGTTTGGTGAAACTATTGAAGAGGAAAAAGGTGGCTTTTTTCATCAAATTCAAATTTGATGCTGAGTCTGATGCAACGTTGAAGATGGTCTAACCCCTAGCCCATCATGAATGTCAATCCATTGGCGGTGTTTGGCAACTTGATTTTTGGATTTTTTTTTTTCGTTTTTTTCACTATAAGACAAATGTTTTACAAAAAAAAAAAAAAAATTCAAACAAAATATCACATCAAACCCCATAATCATTTCACTTTTTCTCTCACAAATATCACATCCATCCACAAAAAAACTCAACTATCTTCCTAAACACAAAAATTTTTTTCTCCAATAATATCTTATAACTAAAAATTTACAAAAAAACTCACTTCCCAAACACCCACACTGCTAGCAATAGGTGCCGAGATACTCTCTCTCTCTCTCTCTATATATATATATATATACATATATATATATATATATATCTCCAAAAGTATAGAGAGAGGGGGAGATATTTGAGAAGTGGATTTGGGGTACCTGCTGTGTACTCAAAATAGTAGATATTATTGTGCAGTTTTATGGACTTATTTTGGAGTTTTTTTGATAATTTGAACCGTTCACATTTTAGAGTATATCGAGTAAAATATATCTGTAAAAATTAAGTTAATCGGATATCGTTAACCATTTCATCTACTCACATTTGTATTCATTTTAATACTTTAAATCACAATGTCATTTATTTTTGAAGATACAAATATAAATGGATGAAAGAGTTAACGATATCCAATTCACATAATTTTTTACAGGTATATTCTATTCGATGTACTCTAAAATATGAACGGTTCAGATTATCAAAACGAATTCTGAAATAAGCTCATAAGGCCGCGCAACAGTGCTTGCTGTGCCGGGTTGTAGCAACCCTCACCTTACTCTTGTCATACTTGCATACATTCATGCATGATCTTGTCTTGTTATGTTGTTTTGCAAGTTTTGCCTTGCCTTGTTTTGTTAAGTATTGCTTGCATGATTTTGTTCCTTGCTTGGTGTGTAGCCGAGGTCATCTTGAGCTTAGTTCACCTCTGAACCTTTGTACTTAGAACTGTTTTGGAACCACTTGGTTGACCCCCATCTTCACCCCGGGCTTGTTGCCGAGATGTTTTGCACTTAGTGATCCTTGTCCTTGGGAAGGTTTGGCCTAGACCGAGGTGTGGCACACCCAGGCCAAGGTTTGGCACGGCTTAGTCAAGTGTCGTCCTCCCTAGCCGATGTCTTTGTTACCCTGTGGCCGAAGCTTTGACTTTAGCCAATGTCATTTCTTGCCGATGTATCTTGCCGTCTAGCTTGTTGAATACGCTTTGTCATAGACTTGTCTTATCAATCAGTCACCTTTTGAGTTGAACCAACCCGATAGCGCCACATGTTCGAACTGGAGGTTAAGTCAGCCAGCAGGCCTGTGAACATATCATTCTTTTGTATCATTTTGTTGCAAGTTTTGTTCTTGTAGAGAGAGAAGCTCTAGAAGAGGGAGAAGGAGTTTTAGAGTGAGAGAGTAGATTTTCGAGTTGACCTTCGGTGTTGAGCTGTTAGATTCGAGCTTTGGGGTAAGAATCTTAATCTACTCTGATTGTTGTTATTGATCATCTAGCTGCATTGCATGATCGGATTTGTTTTGCATGTCATGCATCGATTTGAAGTTGGTTTTGGAAGATAAAAATAGTATTCATGTGTTCTTGAAAAAAAGTCTCGTTTTGATTCGAAAGTTTGGAACAAGAACCATGTTTTGTGTTTGTCCTTGCATGACCTTCTTGTATGGGTACCCAGGTCCATGTTTTGAACTCATGGAATGAAATCTCAGATTTTTGTAACAAGTTATGATCTTGCATTCATCTTCCTCATGATCATGTTCATCATGTTCTTCAAAGGGAAACCCAGGTTTTCCCGACTTTGCTTTTGAATAAGGCCATCGGGACCATACCTCGGCAAGGAGGTGTAGGACCTCAGCAAAGACCTGGTTGGTACCCAGTGTGTTTTCATGAGACGGGAGCAGTGTTTAAACTCCCAGCATGTTTTGCTTTGCTATTGACTTGGATCTGGTGAGAATGTCGGGATCATTTGCATGCATATAAAGCTTGTTTTGAGAATGTGATTGCCATGTGATTGTAGGACCTTGATCCTTGCTTTGAGCTTACACCTGAAGAACTAGGTGAGCGGTGTTTTTAATAAAGATATGTTATACTGTTTTTGATAAATCTTGTTTTGCTTTGCTTTGTTTTGACGAAAGTATTTGTTAAGCATGAATGAATAGCTCTGTTTTGATGTATCAAGTATAAGCCTTGTCTTGATGTCATTCTTGAAAAGTCCCTAGTGCTGGAGGACTCTAAACTTTCGCAGCACTAAGTATAAAAGGATACGGTCCTTTCTTGGAAAGACTATCATGTTAAAGCGGGCTACGGGCCTAAGTAACACAAGACCATCGTGTTAAAAGGAGCTACGGGCTTAAGTAACACAAGTCCCTTATGCTGGAGGACTATAAACTTTCGCAGTACCTATGACTAATCGATTACGGATCGTGCAGTTTTTGTTTTGCCACTGACGGTTTACCGCGTGGATTTGTTTGTTCGGAAAGCTTGATTTGTGTTTTGCCGATGCCAGTAAGCATCCCTTGAGACTTGTAAGACTTGATAGATGAATACGGTTCATCCCTTGTTTTGATAAAGTTTTGATGTGTTTTGCTCCGAAAGGACCTCGGCTAATATTCGTATGGTTTTGGCATGTTTTGTTTTGAAAGACTTCGGCTATATTCATGCAAAACCTTTATTATTTGCACCATTCACTGAGTATCCAAGCTCACCCTCTCTATATATATGTAGGTGATGAGCAGGACGTCGGCGACGCCTAGATGTGTTTTTGAAAGCTTGTTTTGGATCCATGATTTTGTCGGCTTTGTTTTGTATTCACGCCGGCGATGTCATTTTTCTTTATGTCGGCAATTCTTGAAAATTATGCTTCTTTGCTTGTATTCACTGTATTTTGTATATGTCGGCTCGAGAAACCTTTTGATCAAGATGTAATACATATTTTACTTTGTTGTATTCAATTTGTAAAGATATATGCCATTTCATTGGACTTATGCACTGCTCTTATGGACCACTTGTATTTGATTTATCGCTTCCGCATCTGTGAGCCCCATATACTATACTCTGATTGTGTTAAACTTTTGAAAGTTGGCCTTCGGTAATCTCGGATTACTGGTCATCACGGCACCAAACTACTAGGGGCGGTTTGGGGTCGTGACAGAATGGTATCAAAGCACAAGTTCCTCAGTATACGTTATTCACACACTTTGAGTCCTAAAGAGCATAGGATTTCCCATAGAAAGATGTTAGGATTTGCATCATGGTGCTTGCTATTTGAACGAGGTGTGCATTGTCTTGACATACCTATTTGTTACTTGTCTACGTGGTTATTTACTTATTTGTTTTAAAGTCACACTTTACATGCTCATAGCACCATGAGGAGAGGTAAACCTCCAATTGGCCGGGATCAGCCCGAAGACAGATTGGACAGACTGGAAAGATTAGTTGAAGGTTTGGCCCGCGAGTTGAGGCAAACAAGACAGCAGTACGCTAGTGCTACGTCGACTCAGGACGAGCTGACCAACAGCCGAAATGTAGTTCCGCCTCCACCTCCCCCAGTGCCACAAGTTCCTCCACAGCCAGCCTTATATGGGGATGGCACGATAGCTTTGATCAGGGAGTTCAAGAAAATGAAACCACCAAGATTCACTGGGGGTATAGAGCCAATGAAGGCTGAGGCGTGGGTTTTGGAAATGGAAAAGTTATTCGAGATCTTTCCTAGCACCGACGCTCAGAAGGTGACGTTGGCAGCATTCACGTTAGATGATGACGCTCGCAGATGGTGGATGATGGTTCGAGAAAGCAATCCAGATCTGACTTGGACCCGATTCTTAGAGTTGTTCTATAACAAACACTTTCCCTTAAGTGTTCAAAACCGCAAGGCTACCGAATTTTAGACTTTGACGCAAGGCAACCGAACAGTGGCGGAATACGACCGCGCTTTTACTGAATTGGCGAGGTTTGCACCTCACATGGCCAACGATGAATACATGAACGCCAGGAAGTTCAAGAGTGGGCTTCGCGGACCGATTCAAGACCGGGTTAACTTGCATACTATGCCGACTTACGCCGAAGTGTTGGATAAAGCCATTTTGGCCGAAGCCAACCTGAATCGATACCAGAGCTCAGGGGAGAACCAGCGAAAGAGACAGAACTATGACAATCGCCGAGCACAGCTGGGCACCAAGAAGAAGACGAACATGGGCAGTGTTGGTAACCTAAGGCAGGAAGGTAGTGCTAAACCGACGTGTTCGGATTGTGGGAAGCAACATTTCGGGGTCTGTCGTCGGACGTCTGGAGCTTGTTATGAATGTGGCGAAATGGGTCATTATGTGAAAGATTGCCCTAAGACAAAGGCTGATAACAACAAGAAAGATGAGAATATCTCGGGTTCCGTCCAGAAGGGTAATGTTGGAAAAGGACAAATAAGACAGGGCAGAGTATTTGCGCTAGTACCAGGAGACACTCAAAATGCTGAGGCAGTGGTGTCAGGTATACTCCTAATTTGCTCCCAAAATGCCTATGTGTTGATTGATTCGGGTTCTACACATTCGTTTGTATCTGCTAAGTTTGCCGAGAAGATTAATAGAGAACTAGAACCCCTTGATTATGTATTATTTGTGTCTACTCCATCTGGGAGATCTATGATTGTTGTATCCATTTATAGAGCATGTGTTGTTGTGATTGAGAATGTTGAATTGCTAGTAGATTTAATGCCTCTGGACATAACTCATTTTGATGTTATACTGGGAATGGATTGGTTAGTCGCAAATCATGCATCTATTAATTGTGTTTCGAAAAGTGTCACACTGAGACCCCCAAACCTAGCCGAGGTTATTTTCCAGGGTAAAGGGATAGTGCCCCCACCTTACTTGATTTCGTCCATTAAAGCCTATAAGTTAATTCAGAAAGGGTGTCGAGGCTACTTGTGTAGTATACTGAGTGATCAGAATAGAAATGTTAATTTAGCCGACATCCCAGTTGTTAGTGAATTCCCCGACGTCTTCCCAAACAAATTGCCTGGCTACTTAGCTGATAGAGAAATAGAGTTTACTGTTGACATCATGTCGGGAACACAGCCGATCTCCAAAACACCTTACAGGATGGCCCCAGCTGAACTTAGGGAATTGAAACTGCAATTACAAGAATTGTTGGATAAGGGATTTATTAGGCCGAGCACTTCACCATGGAGAGCACCTGTTTTATTTGTTAAGAAAAAGGATGGCACACTCCGTCTTTGTATCGATTATAGAGAACTTAATAAGGTCATTATTAAGAACAAGTACCCATTACCTAGGATTGATGATTTGCTTGACCAATTACAAGGAGCACGAGTCTTTTCTAAGATTGACCTTAGGTCTGGTTACCACCAGCTTAAAGTTAAAGCCGAAGACGTTAAGAAGATTGCTTTTCGGACAAGATATGGCCACTACGAGTTTTTAGTAATGCCTTTTGGGGTGACCAATGCCCCTGCTGCATTTATGGATTTAATGAACAGAGTCTTCAAGCCATATTTAGATGAGTTTGTAGTTGTCTTCATTGATGATATATTGATCTATTCCAAGAGTAAAGCTGAACATGAGAATCATTTGAGACTTGCCTTACAGATTTTGAGAGACCGAAACTGTATGCTAAGTTTAACAAGTATGAGTTTTGGCTTCCTACTATCTCATTCTCGGGTCATGTAATTAATGAAGTGGGTATCTCGGTTGATCCTAGCAAAATTGAAGCCGTAGTAAATTGACCGAGGCCGACTAATGTATCTGAGATTCGTAGTTTTCTGGGTTTGGCAGGTTTTTACAGGAAGTTTGTGAAGGATTTCTCAAGGATTGCAATTCTATTGACGCAATTGACTAAGAAGGGAACACTGTATGAATGAACTAAAGATCGGGAGTCAGCTTTCTAGGAACTGAAGACGAGATTAGTTACAGCACCAGTACTCGTACTTCCATCAGGTAATGAAAAGTTTCACATCTATAGTGATGCATCGCATAAGGGTTTGGGTTGTGTATTGATGCAAAAGGGTAAAGTCATAGCATATGCATCTCGTCAGTTAAAGCCACATGAGAAGAACTATCCTACCCATGATTTGGAGCTAGCAGTCGTCGTATTTGCTTTAAAGATTTGGCGTCACTATTTGTATGGAGCTTCTTATCAGGTTTTTACAGATCATAAGAGTTTAAAGTACCTGTTCACTCAGAAGGAATTGAATTTGAGACAAAGAAGGTGGCTTGAGTTGTTGAAAGACTATGATATGCAAATTCAACATCACCCAGGTAAAGCTAACAGCGTGGCCGACGCTTTGAGTAGAAAGTCAGATGGAAATTTGGTGTGTCTGACCATGATAGCAGTGGAGCCGACTATTGTTGATGAGGTAAAGATAAGACAGATGGAGGATAAATTCTTCAAGAAAATAGCCGAGGAGATTGTCACAAAGCCAAGATCAGGATACACCATCGAAAATCAAGTGCTCAAGTTTGAAGGAAGGTTATGCGTGGCCGACATCCCAGAGTTAAAAAGGAAGATCTTGCAAGAAGCCCACAACTCCAAATTTTCCGTCCATCCAGGAAGCACCAAGATGTATCAAGATGTGAAGCGGACCTTCTGGTGGCCAAATATGAAAAGAGAAATAACTGAGTTTGTATTGCAGTGTCTGTGTTGTCAGCAAGTGAAGGCAGAACACCAGAGACCAGCAGGACTTCTACAACCCTTGTCAATTCCTGAGTGGAAATGGGAACACATCTCCATGGATTTTGTGATGGGTTTGCCGAGGACGCGAAGAGGTATGGATTCAATTTGGGTTATCGTTGACAGATTAACTAAGTCAGCGCACTTTTTGCCAGTTAAAACTACGTTCAATGTCGACCGACTTGCCGAACTGTATGTGAATGAGATTATTAGACTTCATGGTGTGCCGGTGTCCATTGTATTAGACCGAGATTCGAAGTTCGTTTCTAGATTTTGGCAGAGCTTGCAAGGAGCCTTGGGAACTGAATTGAGGTTTAGCACAGCTTTCCATCCCCAGACTGATGGGCAAACGGAAAGAACCATTCAGACACTTGAGGACATGCTCAGAATGTGTGTATTGGATTTCAAGGGAAGTTGGGAATCGCATCTGCCATTAGTAGAATTCGCATACAACAACAGTTATCAAGCCAGCATTAGAATGGCGCCATACGAAGCTTTGTATGGAAGAGAGTGCAGGTCGCTGATATGTTGGACCGAGGTGGGAGATACAGCTTTGATTGGCCCCGAGTTAGTTCGAGGAACGACCGAAAAGATTAAGCTCATTCAGTAGAGGATTAGAACCGCGCAAAGTCGACAGAAGAGTTATGCCGACCAGAGGAAAAGGGAGCTAGAATTCGAGGTTGGGGATCATGTATTTTTTAGGATCTCGCTGATGACAGGAGTTTCAAGATTTGGAAAAAAAGGTAAATTAACACCCCAATATATTGGACCGTTTGAAATTCTTGAAAGAATTAACCCCGTTGCCTACAGACTTGCCTTGCCGCCAGATTTAAACCAAGTCCACAATGTGTTTCATGTTTCGATGTTGAGGAAGTATATCCGAGATCCACTACATGTAATTGATCATTCTGGGATTACGGTTAATGAGGATTTGGGCTATGAGGAGAAACCAATGAGGATTATTGACAGGCAAGTGAGGCAATTGAGAAACAAATCGATACCAATGGTAAAGGTCGAATGGAAGGAGCATTATGACACAGAAGCCACGTGGGAAAAGGAAGAGGATGTGAGAATCCGTTATCCGGAGTTGTTTACAGAGCAAGGTAATTTAAGTTTGGGGACCAAACTTCTTTAACGGGGGTAGACTGTAGCAACCCTCACCTTACTTTTGTCATACTTGCATACATTCATGCATGATCTTGTCTTGTTATGTTGTTTTGCAAGTTTTGCCTTGCCTTGTTTTGTTAAGTATTGCTTGCATGATTTTGTTCCTTGCTTGGTGTGTAGCCGAGGTCATCTTGAGCTTAGTTCACCTCTGAACCTTTGTACTTAGAACTATTTTGGAACCACTTGGTTGACCCCCATCTTCACCCCGGGCTTGTTGTCGAGATGTTTTGCACTTAGTGATCCTTGTCCTTGGGCAGGTTTGGCCTAGACCAAGGTGTGGCACACCCAGGCCAAGGTGTGGCACGGCTTAGTCAAGTGTCGTCCTCCCTAGCCGATGTCTTTGTTACCTTGTGGCCGAAGCTTTGACTTTAGCCGATGTCATTTCTTGCCGATGTGTCTTGCCGTCTAGCTTGTTGAATACGCTTTGTCATAGACTTGTCTTATCAATCAGTCACCTTTTGAGTTGAACCAACCCGATAGCGCCACATGTCCGAGCTGGAGGTTAAGTCAGCCAGCAGGCCTGTGAACATATCATTCTTTTGTATCATTTTGTTGCAAGTTTTGTTCTTGTAGAGAGAGAAGCTCTAGAAGAGGGATCAGGAGTTTTAGAGTGAGAGAGTAGATTTTCGAGTTGACCTTCGGTGTTGAGCCGTTAGATTCGAGCTTTGGGGTAAGAATCTTAATCTACTCTGATTGTTGTTATTGATCATCTAGTTGCATTGCATGATCGGATTTGTTTTGCATGTCATGCATCGATTTGAAGTTGGTTTTGGAAGAGAAAATAGTATTCATGTGTTCTTGAAGAAAAGTCTCGTTTTGATTCGAAAGTTTGGAACAAGAACCATGTTTTGTGTTTGTCCTTGCATGACCTTCTTGTATGGGTACCTAGGTCCATGTTTTGAACTCATGGCATGAAATCTCAGATTTTTGTAACAAGTTATGATCTTGCATTCATCTTCCTCATGATCATGTTCATCATGTTCTTCAAAGGGAAACCCAGGTTTTCCCGACTTTGCTTTTGAATAAGGCCATCGGGACCACACCTCGGCAAGGAGGTGTAGGACCTCGGCAAAGACCTGGTTGGTACCCAGTGTGTTTTCATGAGACGGGAGCAGTGTTTAAACTCCCAGCATGTTTTGCTTTGCTATTGACTTGGATCTGGTGAGAATGCCGGGATCATTTGCATGCATATAAAGCTTATTTTGAGAATGTGATTGCCATGTGATTGTAGGACCTTGATCCTTGCTTTGAGCCTACACCTGAAGAACTAGGTGAGCGGTGTTTTTAATAAAGGTATGTTATACTATTTTTGATAAATCTTGCTTTGCTTTGCTTTGTTTTGACGAAAGTATTTGTTAAGCATGAATGAATAGCTCTGTTTTGATGTATCAAGTATAAGCCTTGTCTTGATGTCATTCTTGAAAAGTCCCTAGTGCTGGAGGACTCTAAACTTTCGCAGCACTAAGTATAAAAGGATACGGTCCTTTCTTGGAAAGACTATCATGTTAAAGCGGGCTACGGGCCTAAGTAACACAAGACCATCGTGTTAAAAGGAGCTACGGGCTTAAGTAACACAAGTCCCTTATGCTGGAGGACTATAAACTTTCGCAGTACCTATGACTAATCGATTACGGATCGTGCAGTTTTTGTTTTGCCACTGACGGTTTACCGCGTGGATTTGTTTGTTCGGAAAGCTTGATTTGTGTTTTGCCGATGCCAGTAAGCATCCCTTGAGACTTGTAAGACTTGATAGATGAATACGGTTCATCCCTTGTTTTGATAAAGTTTTGATGTGTTTTGCTCCGAAAGGACCTCGGCTAATATTCGTATGGTTTTGGCATGTTTTGTTTTGAAAGACTTCGGCTATATTCATGCAAAACCTTTATTATTTGCACCATTCACTGAGTATCCAAGCTCACCCTCTCTATATATATGTAGGTGATGAGCAGGACGTCGGCGACGCCTAGATGTGTTTTTGAAAGCTTGTTTTGGATCCATGATTTTGTCGGCTTTGTTTTGTATTCACGTCGGCGATGTCATTTTTCTTTATGTCGGCAATTCTTGAAAATTATGCTTCTTGGCTTGTACTCACTGTATTTTGTATATGTCGGCTCGAGAAACCTTTTGATCAAGATGTAATACGTATTTTACTTCGTTGTATTCAAGTTGTAAAGATATATGTCATTTCATTGGACTTATGCACTGCTCTTATGGACCACTTGTATTTGATTTATCGCTTCCGCATCTGTGAGCCCCATATACTATACTCTGATTGTGTTAAACTTTTGAAAGTTGGCCTTCGGTAATCTCGGATTACTGGTCATCACGGCACCAAACTACTAGGGGCGGTTTGGGGTCGTGACACGGGTGCACAACAGGCACCCCAAATTCTTGAGAAGTTGGCTATTAAAATAGATTATTTTAATTTTTAATTATTTAAGAAGATGTTTAATTTTTTTTATAGTTAGATGTGATATTTATGAGAGAAAAAATAAAATGATTATGAATTTAATGTGATATTTTGTCTTATTGACTATTTTAATCTATTTTATCTTTAGTATTATTTTTGTCCAAAAAATCCAAAAAGCCTATTACCAAAGATCCCTAGTGTAAAGTGAAAGTTAACGTTACAGTAATGATACATCCCTTAATTTTGAAGTTCTAATTGAACTCTAATTATGTTGTAGGGAATAAAAAATAAATAAAATAAAACAAAACAAGCCAAAATATTACCATCACTGTAGGGTCCACACACTTAGAGCTACCTCCCAATTTAGAGCTCCTAAACATTTTTGGCTAACATTAGTTGCCAAAAAAAATAATATTAATAATTACATCTTAGTGGGTGTTAAAAAATATATGATTTTAATTATTAATATTTATAAAAATGTGCACTGATTTGTAACTTTTTTTTTTTAATCTCACTAATGTGATATTTTTCACACAAAAAAAAAAAAAAAAAAAAGTGACATAAGTTGGCACTTCTCCTGGTTTAGCAAATTTAGGCATTGTTTAAGAACAAGTTTTTAGTAATTTTTTTATTTTTTTAGTTTAAATATGATATAAAAAATTAATATTTTCATAATGATTTTTTGAAATTTTGGCCTTGTTTGGGAAGTTAGTTATTTTAGTTAGTTTTTTATTTTATTTTATTTTATCTTTTTGGCTATTTATAAGATGAAAAAAGTTGTATTGTGATAATTTGTGATTTTTTTTTTAGATAGCTAAATAGATGATTGTGAGAAAAAAAGTGATTGATTGATGTGTAGGATATAATATTTTACCTTATCATCTATTTTAACATGTTTTTTTTTCTTTATTAACCAAAAAAAGCTCTTTCCAAACAGGCCTTTTAGGCTAAAAAAGTGAGTACCTAAAGAGGCTTTAGTCCACCAACCTAAAGCAGTAATGAAATGAAGTCTAAACCTTTTCTGTAATTTATTGGTGACGAAAATTTATAGGTTTGGCAATCACCAAATATATAGTCAAAAAGTCATTATAAAAAATTAAGGAGCGGTGATGATGCATGTGATAATAATGACAATGGTGGTGAATGTGATGATAGCATTAGTGGTTGTAGTGGTTAAGGGCTGGTGGTCATGATAATAACTGTGATAATGGTGTGATGGTGCCAATAGAAGTGGTGGTGGTAATTCTATCAACGGTGATGATTGGTGGTTAGAATTGAGATGTAATAATGGTGGTGATGACAATAAGATTGTAATGATCAACATTGATACTTATTATTATTATTATATAATATAAACAAAAAGTTGTTAGATCTTTGAAGCTCAAAATCTCAATGTAAATGTCTCAAATAATTGAATTTATGAATTATGAAAATACACATGTCATGAATGTGTTGGCTTTGATCAATATGATAATATATTTAAACATTTGCAGTTAACTCTTATGAAACATTTTATATGAAAATCAGCTAAGTTTTTTGTGTTTCAAACTATCAAAATTATATCATTTATTGATCAATAAGGTAATATTCCCTCAAGTCATAATGCTTTTTAAAAAATAATTTATGAAATGATAAACTTTGATAATATTATATTATAATATTATGAACTCTTTAGTTATATTATTAGTTCTTTCTTATTTATTATTATCTTATTTTCATTTAATTTAAATATTTTGTTAATCAATATGGTAAGTGTTCTAGTTTTCTTTAATTATAATCATCAATTTCTAATGAGCAATAATCTAACTATAATTTCTATAACAGAAAGCATACATGTTTGAAATTATCACTTTATTTTTTCTTGATAAATTAAATTATAATTATTATTGTGAGTGACAATTTTTCCAAATCTATTATTATCTATATATTAAAGCAAGCGATTCCGGCTTTGACCCGTTATCTATAGTATTCCGGACTCGGGCTAGTGTGGTTTAGAATGGTTATTCATGTCTTATTCCCCTTGTCTCCCCTTTATTTTGGTTATCGGGTTGTAGTTGTGCATTTGGAACATGTTTGTTGCTTGTTTTTCCAAACTTTTGTTGCCCAGATTTTCGCTCCTCCGCTCGAGCGGCCATTCTTGCGCTCAGGATTCATCAACTCTCAATATTTCTTTTGCAGGTCTGAGAATACTGGAAATGTGCATTGGACGCTGGAACGTCCGGTCTCATGCTTGAGCGGGGCCCCTCGTCTACAAAACTTCTGGAAGTGCGTATCTTATGCTCGAGCGCCACTTTTCACGCTCGAGTGGAACTTTGTGTCTGACGCTTAAACGGGGCTTTCCATGCTCGAGCGGATTGCGTGTATAATAGTCTGAGAAGATGACATTTTAAATCACTTTTTCTTATCTCTCTCTCTAACTTTCCAAAGAGCTTGTTCTTGAGCCTCTCTCTCTAAAATTCATCTTCTCTCTTAGATTTCATCTAGATCCATTGATCTTTTCACCCTAGTACCTTTGACAAAAAGATAGAGCATCTCAAGATCTACATTCTAATCCGAATAGAAGTGGGTTTCAGCATTCTTGGAGTTTCTCTCTTGTTTGGCTCATCTTCTTCCTTTGAGGTGGGGATTCTTTCTACACCTTCGTATGATGTTTAGCTTAGTTATTGTCTCTTGTATAACAATGGTGTGATTTGGGGATGTTTTAAACAAACCTAGAGTTTGGGCACAAAATAAAAAGAGGGGTTTTGGGTGAAGATGAAATAAATGCTTGTGGGGTTTGACAATGATATTGTGTTGTATCTAATTGATGATTTTGGCACTTGGCTAATATTTTGGAAAAACAGAAAAATTGCCCTAATTGGATTAAACCATTATTTTGTACAAATAATGTAAATTGTTATTGAAAATGTGGAATTGGATGATCTTTGATATAAATGGTGGAATGGAACATGTATTATTTCACACCTTTGGAAGTTTTGAATAAACTATTTGTTTGAGAATGAATATCTGTTTAGAGATAATTGTGTTGGGCTATCGGTGGAGGATAGCTTTGATTTTTGTAGAAATTACATGTGAATTAGGTGAATTAAAACTAATCTTTTAATGGTTGTCATTGAATATGACCATGTTTATATATATTATTTATGTACGTTTGTTTGGAGGTGAAAAGGGGATATGCTCCATGTTTGATTATATGTTTAAATACATTGCATATGCATGGGTAATTGTTTGGGAGGAGAAAGGGGATGGACTCCATTATAATTAAGTTGGCAGACGAAATATCCATAAAATGGCAATTGTAGTGCTTGTATAGCCTACGTTTACATGGGTCCCGTTTGACGACTGCCCTCAGACGAAATATCTGTGAAATGGAGGTTTGAAGTGTTTATGCATATGTGTTGTGTGAATTAAAAATAATTGAGTTATAGTTTCAGTTCGATTGTTGTGAAATAATGAAATTGACTCATGAATTGAGAAAGATAAGTAATCGAAATATGAATTGAAAATAATTGGATTAAGACTTGAAATTGATATCTTATGAGTATATAAAGTTGTGAAAAGTTTTACCACATGCATTGTTTCTGCACTTGTACTTTTACCTTTGCTAAGTTTCATATACTGTGTTAGATGATTTCTACTGGGCTGTGGCTTACCCTATTTGGGAATAACATTTTCAGGTAATGATGGCATGCCTCCACCAAGATAATAATAGCATTGAAGGGACATTTGGGAAGCAAGAGCTTCATGTTTTGTTTATTTTGTATAGCCTAGGGCTAGATTTGTAATTGAGCGAAGCTCATTTTGTTGCAACCAAGTCAAGACTTGGAAAGGTGTAAGCCAATAGGGCATCTACTTTGGTCAAACTCTTTTGTATCATTGACTTTATGTAATGAAAGGACTATTTACTTTGATTTATGTTATCATTTATATATATATATATATATATGTTTGCAGAAGTATTTATGCTATTATTTTGGGGGCGTTACAACAACTTTTTGTCCAAAATGTTTTAAGAGCTTCAAACTATTAATTTCAATTTATAAAAATTAATAAATACATGTCACATAAAATTATTAACCCATCCAAACATATCTAATTTAAAAAAAAAAATTATAAAAGATGAAAAATTTATATGAAAGCCAAATCTAATTTAAGCAATAATTCATAGATTTTGGAGTTCAAATTTAAAGTTAAGAAGAATATGAGAAAAAATAGTTATTTTTTCATATAAATATTCTATGACATAAATAAAATTTTCATAAGAAAAACATTCTAGAAAGAATCTATACATTATAATATATATTTTCTTGATTAAATTTTACTTATTCAAATTTGGAATATTTTAAAAAAATGTTCCAAAATAAAATTTTAATAATTTATGTTAATCACATTTGGTATCGTGCTTTAGATGATACTATTCATATATATCATATGGATCCTTTCAAATGATATAATTAGTGTCATGTAAGATATCACATCATATAATATTCAAATATGATAATTCTATCATTACTCAATTTAAAAATATGTAAATTATTCAAACTCAATATTTTATATACAAATATAAGTGAGTTTAGGGGTTTAGCAAAATGATGGTGATAAGGCAAGGGCAACTAACAAAGAGAAGTTAAGATGTTTAGCAGGAGAAATGTTAAATAATTAGAGTTGTGAAAGTCGCGTGGTGTGTGAGAAAGGAGAACAAGAAAGGGCTCAATGCGAGCTGCCAAAGCTAGCGAGTGTGAGAAAATCTAGAAGTTGTTCTTGGTAAGTAAATGTTGATTTTAGGAAGGATAAGAGGGTAAGAGTCACTAGTAGTTCCTTATTTGTCATTTTTATTTTGTTATTCAATTTTTTAATTTAAAAATTTTTTGCTAGATTGAGTTTCATACCAAAAAAAAAAAACAAATTTTTTTTTTGGGATATTTAAAAACAAAAATATGGCAAACTATTATATATACACATAATTTACTATATCATCATATGAATCTAATATATGGCAAACTAAAACTATGAAACCTTAGAACATAATAATGTGTTTATATTTTATCATAGGTTTAGTTTTTTTTCCTAAAAATAAAAAAATAAAAAAAAGTGCAATTTTATAATTTACTATATTTTTTATTTAATTTTTCCTAATATAATTCATGTATTTGTTATTTAGAACTTAAAACATAGCATTAATGGTAGGAAAATAAAAAAAAAATATATATATATATATAAATAAAAAAATATAAGCGAAATTATGATAAAAATAATTAAAATTTAATTAAATCTATTTTTTACTATTTAGTTTTTAAATTAATTGTTAATTATTTATTTAAAACCATGCATGGGCCATGTTTGTTTGATGGATTATGTTAGATGGGATTATGAGTACGGTAGGATTAAGTGAGGAGATTAATAATATGGTGGTATTATGTTAGAGATATAGAATAAAGAGTGTTTGGTTGTACGTCATTGGATTAGTAAAACTATGGATAATATTAATATATAAAATTAATATTTTTTTAATTTTTAATATTTTTAATATTATTATAATTATTTTTTTTGTACTTTTTAAAGCTCAATAATCTAAAAAGACTTAAAAATAAATTATTTATTTTTTGTTTTGCTACTTAAGCACAATTCCCATAGGATTGTCTTTCAATCCCATGCCCCCAACAGGTGAGCTAGTCCTGCCACTATAGTAGATTGTTGATTAGCCTGGAGTACTAATTCTCCCATGAATTTCCAAACCAAACGTTCCATAGGTGAACCCCACCTCATACACAAGCCACTCCTACCACTCACGTGGCCAAACAAACGGGGCCTAGGGGTGTAATTTGGGCCCGGGCTGTGCTGGCCCACTTCGAGCTGCGTAGGGTCTCACTTTTTTTTGTTCAGGCCGGCCCACGGACCAAAAAGTCTAACCCAGGCCCAGTCCAAACCCATTAAGGCCTCGGGCGGGACAGGCAGGCTGGGCCTGAAGGGCCTTTTTTTTGGCTAAGAATAAACGATAGATATATTATAAATATAAATTATTTATGAGGGATAAAAAAACAGAAGAAAAATTGTACTAGAATATTTTAGTTAAGATTAATGAGTTGTTTGGTTATATTTCATGTGGTGGAATTTTAATTATATATGACTTATGTTTTTCTTTTCTTTTTTTATTTTTATTATGACTAAAAAACTATGAAGTTACGTAATTTTTTCTTTTTGAAATAAATAATTTTATGTGTATCAAAATGAAAAGAAATATTACAATTATTAAATTATATAGATAACATTTATTTAATGAATAATTTTTACTTCAAAATAAAATAAAATAAAATAAAATATTAAAAAGTTTTATATCATTAAATTAAATAGATATAGATTATTGATTATGGTAGAACAATTGCATCACTATAGGTCAAGTATATCTCAACTAGATTGGCACCAATTACTCCACCTCAATAATCAAATAAAAACATTACAAAATGAAATAGTGAAAAAGAAAAAAGGAAAAAAAAAGTTGTTAATCAATCATCGAATGAAACAGACAATTCACTTGCATTACCCAATGATATATCATCTAAATCGCTTTGAATTCTGTCATTTTTATTATAATTTTGTCTTCTCATTTGTGCACGTATATGATATCTGGATATTATCAGTGCCTCAACCATTTGAGGTATAACCCTATTACGGTAATCATGTAGTATTTGTCCACCTGCACTAAAAACTGTTTCAGAAGTAACTGTAAAAATAGGAACAGTTAGTATATCACGGGTCATCTGTAAAAGTACAGACGACATATATTCATTTTGTTTTCACCAATCCAAAATATCAAAATATTCACTATCATCCACTAGTGGGCTATCCAAATAGCATTGTAATTCAGAATTACTTACGTGTATATGTTGAGATATTCTTCTACTTTTTATTACTGGAAAAACACATAATCTTTATCCTCGGTATGAGGCTGCTATAGTGTATGTAGGTGTATTTGTAGATAGAGCTACCTTCTATTCTTCAAATAATTTTTTGCATGTTTTCATAACATGGGCAAGTTGTTCTTGATCAGCGAAAATACGTTCTAAAAATTCTTATAAATCAATTTCTTTACCCCTATGATTAATTATCATGGCTAAACCTAAAAAATAAGGCAATGGATCAAAATATTTATCAAATTTTTCTTTCATTGCAATAATAATGGCTATATAATATTCATTAACTATATATTTTGTGAAAGCTTTCATTATTTCTACTAACATATGTAAAACAAATGGTGAAGTATGAATATATATATATATATATAAGAAATTAATTTTGTTGCAATATTAAAAACTTTTAGAAAATCTTTATATAAGGCTACTTGACACCAATTAAGTTATGTGGAAGTCAATACTCCTCCTATTGATGTTGTTGCAAAAAATAAATCTATTACTTTTCTTTATTTACAAGCTCTCTTTAATGTATTATACGTTGAATTCCACTTGCTGTCTATATATAAAATTAATTTTTTAAATGGCATACTTTCTCGTTGACAATTTTTTTTTTATATTCCGAAATTCGACTAGCAGGCGATATAATAGTAAGAACCGCATTTTTTTATTACTAGTACAAAAGTCTCATATACATGCATAAGTTTTTTAACAATCAAGTTTAAAATATGAGTACAACAATGAACATGAAATAAATTACCATCAACAAAAAATTATAAATTTGATTTCAAATGAGCTACTACCTACAGTCTGATTGTAATATGTTGTATTATCTAAACTAATGTTAAAAATTTTATTTTGCAAAACCCACTCATATAATACATTTCTTATTTCTACCCAAAGTGAATAACCAGTATGCGGAAGTTCAACTAATCTAAATGAAGTAATTGCTTTATTTAATTTTCAATCGTAATTAATAAAATGTGCAGTGATACATTGATAATCTAAATCATTATTTGACCATAGATCAAATATTAAACAAACTAATATATTCAAATTTTGGAAAATGTCAAATAATTTACTTTTAATATTCTCAAATTTCTTTAAAATCTTATTTCTAATAGTATTTCTTGAAAAATCTTGATATTGTGATACAAAACTTCTGTGAATTATTTCTAAAAAATCGGACTAGTAGTAAAAGGTTGTTTTTTTAATAATATAATCAACTACAGAATTTTGTGAACGTATAGGATCATATAAAAATATTTGCAAATTACCAGTTGATGAAACCCCTAATTGCATTTAAGTTCTAATATCAGATTGTTGACTTTGTAAATGTCTTTGAGCATGCCTTTTTAGATTGGTAGTACCCCCTGAGGATACAACACTAAGTAAATGTGCACAATATTTGTAACGCCCCAAAATAATTATAATAAACAAACCGTAACGATAATTAAATACCAACATAAATCAGAGTATGCTATCCTTCTTTTTCATAAAATCCAGTTGTACAAAAGAGGTGACACATGTGAATATACATTCATAAGTCATAACCCTGAATCTATGGCATATGTCAATAACAAAATAAGAAGTAGAAGTTAAACATGTAATGGAAATGCCCTAAAGGCTACAACTTTCCAAGACAATACTTGGTTACATCAAAAGTGAGTCTTAAGCTCAATACATATAAAACCCTAGGCTTGTACAAACATTAAATACAAAATAACAAAACTAAGCCTTCAGCTCTACAGTCCTCCCAAGCTAAGTCCTTAGTGGAGTCATATTACCAATACTTGAAAATGGTTTTTCCCAAATAGGGTGAACCAAAGCCTAGTAGAAAAATCTAACACAATATATGAATCTTAATAAAGATATACGAGTGAAATGCATATGCAATGCCCATGTCAAAACGGTTTACATTTCTTTCTCAAAATCAAGCCATGCTCGAATTATATCACAATTCTCAAATCATGTCCTTTACCATAGGAATCAAGGGGGAATTCTCAAATCGGTACACCTTTCACGGATATTTCGTCCGCAGGAAACTCTCAAATGGAACCTATGTAAACGTAGTCTATACAAGCACTACTATTGTCATTTTACGGATATTTTGTTCGCGGGAATCTACACCCATGTATATGTGCGTTTTTAAAGACTTTTACCCTAAACATACAGGCCAACTTAATTTAGTGATGCACACCTCTTTACAACATTCACCCATTTTTCTCCAAATCATATACATGTACAATGTATTAAATGCGCAACAAATGTTCAATGCACGTGAATAAGAAATTAGTTTCAAATCACCTAATCCTCATACAATTTCTACAACAATCATGACTATCCTCTACCAATAACCCAAAATAGATATTTCTAAACAGATATAAAATCTTCAAATATAGATAAACTTTCCAAAAATTCAAGATGTGAGCAATAATGCATATCTAACTCTACCATCCATACTAATATCCTTCTAATTTCACATTTCACATTTCCATTATCAATGTCATTTATTTATACAAAACAAATATTTGGGACATTTAGGGTGTAGCACGCCCGCAAGGGACTCCGCTACTACAGTTCGGACTCGATTTGCGTCACGGTCCTTAATCTGAACCAAAGAGTCCAAATCCGGCAAATCGTTTTGAGAAACAGATTTTTGAAAAGAAGTGCCAAACATGGACTACTTTGCTAGATACAGAGTCGCCACCTAAATATTTTAAAATTGGGGGAATTTAGGAAACCCTAACTCGGTGCCAAAGGCCACGTGTCCGTCATCACCAAAGTTGCCTCGGCTCGGGAACTTGGGTACGATTGGGGAAGGTCAGCTATGAGCACCCCCTCTCGCCCGATCCGAAGATCGGCCTCTACTAACCGTGATATCCGTTTTTGAAAATGTTATGTGTTCTTATCCCGATTATTAGCCTAGAATTACTATGTTATGCGCACAGCAAATAAGTATAGACTAGATTGCTTAATTTGGGAATAAGCATTGCATATCCGTTTGTTTTGGAAACTGTTTTGGAATTTGCTACTCGCAAGTAGGCTAAAATACGGATTTCAACGAGTTTTTCCAACTCAGACAATCCAACCTTCACCCACAGGCATTCAGATAGTGTATCACATAAGCATCTAGCCACATGGTAAGCATGCTGTCATGATAGCATTCACACGCATGCAATATGCTAAAGCATGAAAATACTTACATCGTACTCCGTGCCAAAACAATAAACTAGTTAGCAATCAATGCATGATCCAAGTCCATGTTTGAATGCCTAATGCAACGCATACGGAATGTCACTAGAGTAGGCTCGGCTAGTCTATGAATGACATGTGAAAATGCACAACTAACACGTATTCAATTTGGAATTTGAAATACAAATGCAGTTAGAATGATGCGCCGAGCCCGGTGCATGCAAGACAAATGTATGAATGCACGCATGCATAGCATAAGGTATGCTAATTTAAATATGCCCTAGCCTATCATCATAAGTGGGTAAATAAAAGGGAAGAAAGACGTGGGGTTGGAAGACATACACACACTCACGCACACTTATTACACAATTGCCCTCACTTGGAGGGTCCAAATAAATATTACAGTCCGAATAAATAATACTAAATTAATTATTACAAAATTTCTAATCTAATTAACAAATTAAATGCAAAGAGAAGATGGTCGCAGCCCCCGCCTCGAGATGCGTGAATGATGCATGCTCGGATTTATCTTCCCCCGAAAGCCCGTACCATACCACTGCTGCCTCTGTTTACACTGCCCTGCTTCTCTGAAAATTGCCAAAATTCTGGGATAGATCCCCTGAACACTGTGGAACACCATCAGCTGAAGGAAATGTCCACCGGCCATTGAAAATATCCATCGGCTGCTGATGAAGCTACCGGCCCAGGAAGGATTGTCGGTCGGCACTGAATACTGCCGGTCGGCAGAAAGTTCCTGCAGAATCTGGTTTTTGACAGCAACAAGAACAGACAGTGTATGGCATGGAATTTCAAGCAAGTGTATGCATGGCCACTCTCCCAATCATGTAATGGACTCAAGGGAGTATGCCCCTCGACCCTCGGGCCATCAATTACGCATGATGGCCCAAGAGGCCAAGTTTTGCAACTTTGATATCAAATGAAATGCAAGCACAAAACACATCAAAGGGCCCCAACCCCTATCATGATTGATCAAGAGGCAAGGGATGCATGCTCAATGAAATGCAACCTAGGCATGGAGGCTAAGTATGCAACATGAACATGCAAATGAGCAATGTATACTAGGCACGCAACCTAAACATGTA
Organism: Camellia sinensis; assembly: GCF_055761805.1. Classification (NCBI taxonomy): domain Eukaryota; kingdom Viridiplantae; phylum Streptophyta; class Magnoliopsida; order Ericales; family Theaceae; genus Camellia; species Camellia sinensis. The sequence continues at coordinate 110,281,596 of NC_138973.1, forward strand.
AGTAAACATGGCATGCAACAACATGCGATGATGGACTTAAACTAACATGGATAGCTCGCAAGCATGCCAAAATCGGCGGCCATTAGATGAAAATGAGACTCTCGAAACGCGTGCACGCATGCACGCAAACCGAGGACCAAACCTAAGGCATAGTATGAAACTCTAGCAAGGCATGGCGAGGCATGAAATATGGCATACAAGCATGCAATTTCAGCACTGAAATGTGATATAAAATAGCCCCGAAAGATGGCAAAATAGCACCCGATGCATGAAATGAAACCGAAATGCAAAACTAGGCCCATGCATTGGCCTATAGCTATATAAAACATGCATTATTCGATTATGACATGTGAATACAGATTCTAGGCAGCCCCAAAAAAAGAATTTTTTCAGTTTTAAACAAGGCCAAACAGCAAACACACATAGGGCAAAACTAGCATGCAAAAATGGCCCTAAATGTGAGATAAAGAAGCAACTCACAGCTTCTGACCCCAAACAGATTAGGACCCTTCAACAATGTTGAAGAAGGGCCCAAAATATGACCTTTTACAGTATACAACAAACCACAAAAACCAACACAGGTATGGCTAAGCTCTCATGCAAGAAATGGGCCAAAAGAGGGTCAAAGAAGCAAGTGGTGGTTGCTGGCCTCAAACACAAAGGGTCCCTTCAACAATGTTTAAGAGGGGCCCAAAATATAGCACTTTAAAGTGGATGGCCGGACCCAAAACAGTATGCATGCAAGCCTAAGATACTACACAAAATAAGGCCCAAAAGAGAGATATAACACAAAGTGTATGAAGGATGCCTCAAACCATGAAAGACCCTAAATGAAACATGAATATGGGGTCAAAATAAGGCCATTTGTAGTTCGAACCACAGCCCAAAAACAGAAGCAAAAGAGGCTAACAAATCATGCAAAAATATGGCCAAAAGAGAGATATAATGGCAAGTAGCAAATGGAAGCCTCAAAAAGCAATGAGCCCTTCAACAATGTTGAAGAAGGGATCAAAATAAGTAACTTTTCAGTTCATGACAGAGCTCAAAATAGTTTATACATAAGCCAAAAATACTACACAAGATAATGGCATACAAGAGGGACAATGAAGTAAGTGCAACAAGGAGGTCTCAAACAGTGAGAGGCCCTTGAATAAACATGAAAAATAGCTCAAAATAAGCCTAGTTCCAGTTAGGGTCGGAGTCCAAATATGCAAGCATGTATGGCTTAGAAAGGATACAAAAATAAGCTTAAAAGATAGGAAATGTTGCTCACCCTTGAAGACCAAACTTTAGCAGCCTTTTGGCTTGAGAAAAGGTGGCTCCAAAGCTCTGAGAAGGCCCTCCAAGCTGCTGGAATGGAGTGGTGGTGTGGTGCTATAGGGTGTAGTGCAAATGGAGCAAGGATTTTAGGGTTTGGAGGCTTGGATGAGATAGATATATGGAGGATTGTATGTAATGCTCCAGCTGGTTTTCTAACCTGGTATAAGGAAGAGGAGAGCTTCCTTTATAGAGCCAAGAGACTAAAGCTTCTTGTAGAAGCTTCAAACCAAGAGTAAAAATCCTCCATACACGTGTATGGAGGATCCAGTCTGTGCCCTCCAGCTGGCACAGCTGGCATCCACTCAATCTGTAGAATACTCCGGAAGGTCGTTGGCCAGCAAAAATGGTCGGTCGGCTATTTTAAATGGCCGGTCGGCACAATAAATTGCCGGTCGGATAAATAGATTGCCGATAGATGCTGCCAAGGTCAAAAAATGGCCGGTGGGTGTCCAAATTGAAGCCCCGAAAGTTAGCTTTCCAATGGCGCAAACCTTGCATTAAAATTCCTCCTGTGCAAAAAGTTATGCCCTTTTTGGTGAAGCCGCGCAGATTCGATCCAACCGGGATGATGCCCAACTTCAACTGATCCCCCACCCGGACTTGGCTTTAAGAGATTCTTGAGTGAAAAATGAAGCCCCGGAAGTGAGCTTTCCGACGGTGGTGGCCCCATAGCTAAAATCCAAGTATGCAGATTAATAAGCCCGATTCAGCGAGGACTGCTCGACTCCCTTCTACCCAGATTCATGCCTGTCTTCTCCTCCAACTTGGTTTCTTTTCTCTTCCCCTCCTTTCTTCAACTTCAAACCCCTAAGCAAGGTGTTTTGAAAGATTTTTCAAAGATTTCATCTCTCTTTCATTCATTCCCACTTCGTCCCTGCTCGGTTTACCGAAAAGCGCGACATTTGACAAAATGCAAGCCTCGGAACATCGCAAAAACTTTATTTCAAAAAAGTTTTGAAAGAGAGGGTTTTAAGGTCTAAAAACCATCCAAAATAGCTTTGGTCCAAAACGGGGTGTGAATTTGAGACTTGTCTCTCTCCTTGCCGAAGAAACTGGATCTTTGCCCTGCACACCTTTTATCACCAAGTAAACCATCAGTAACGCCCAAGTCTTATGGGCTGTCAAAAATGGGGTGTCTACATAGGGCAAAACCATATTTCTTCCAAATCCAATCCAAGGGTCAAAATCAACGATTTGTTCACAACTCAACCTTATTTTCACTCCCACAACCATTTTCCATACAACCATTTGAAAATCCCTCTATTGATTTTAAACCAAAACCCTAGGTTTGTTCAAAATCCTCCAAAATCACAATATTGTTTATTAAAAACAAATAGTTAAGTTAAAAATCATAAAATAGTGTAGAAAATCCCTACTTCAAAGCTAGAAGGCGAGAAAAGTACAGATAAAACTTGAATGAAGTCGAAGCCCAACTCTATTCGGATGAAAATAAAGCTCTAGGTGAGCTCTACCCTTTTAACAAAGGGAGTATGGTGGAGAAATGGATAGATCTTGGCATATTTGTAGAGAGAGAATAGGTCCTAGAGAGAGAAAGTCTCAACTTTTGGGTTTTAAATTGTTTAGAGAGAGAAAGAGATGAAAAAGCAATGTAAAAAGTCACTTTTATGAACTAATATGCGCATAGTCCGCTCGAGCGCAAGAAGTAATATAATACTTTTGTCGTTCTCAGCTTTTGTGTAGTTCACAATTACTGATACAGAAAACTTTTGGCAATCAACCGATAATGACTGCCGTGGTACATAGATCACCTTCTGTCGTGGTACATATATGACCATTTGTCGGTGTACATATATGACCTTTTGTCATGGTTTATAGAAAAAATTTTGTCATGGTACATAGATCACCTTCTGTCATGGTACATATAAATCATTTGTCGGCATATATATATGACCTTTTGTCATGGTCTATAGAAAACTTTTGTCATGGTACATATATCACCTTTTGTCGTGGTACAGATTACAATGGTAATTTGTACCATGCCAAATGGTAATTTCGCTTGATAGTAAATGTATTTTTTGTATAAGGAGGGCTATAATTTTTGTATGATATATTTTGTATGGAATTATTATTTTAGTTTGGACAATAGTTGGTTTGTATGGACTTTGACATTTAAAGTTATTTATTTTTTTTATATGGATGCAGATTGTGGGATGATTGATAAAATGTATCATTTTGTTTATATACATATTACAGGTTGCATGGAATATAGATAGGTTGTGGAGAAATTATAATTTTGCGATAAAACATAATGTCATGTTTTTGGCGACTAAACAATTAGTAGCTAAAAAGAAATTGGGAAAAGACATTTGGCGACTAAAAGTTTTGTAGCAAAAAAAAAAAAAAAAAAGACATTTGGCGACTAAAAGTTTAGTAGCCAAAAGAAAATCAAACATTTGACGACTAAAATATTTCGTAGCTAAAAACAAAAGTTAAAGAATAAAAACACTTTTGCCGACTAAAATTTTAGTAGCCAAAAATATGGGATTTTAGGCGACCAAATATTTAGTAGCCAAAACACGAACTCTTTGCCGGCTAAAAATTTAGTAGCAAAAAATGTGGGACTTTAGGCAACCAAATATTTAATAGCCAAAACAAGAACTCTTTGTCGACTAAAATTTGAGTAGCCAAAAATGTGGGACTTTTGGCGACCAAAATTTTAGTAGCCAAAACAAGAACTCTTTGCTAGCTAAAAATGTGGGACTTTAGACGACTAAAAGTTTGGTCGCCAAAAATGTACTAATTTAATTTAATGTCCAATCTTTTGGCGACTAAAATTTTAGTCGGAAATTGTATACATTTGGTGACTAAAATTATTTTAGTCGCTAATTATCTTTACCGACAATTCTTCGACGACTACTTTTGCGACCAAATAATTTAGTCGCTGCAACCCTTCGGCAACTAAAAATTAACTTTAGGCGACTAAAAATTTAGTCGCAAAAAGTGAAAATTCTTGTCGTGGACACTCAAACGTTTAGACACAAAAATGATTACCGCTCGAGCGCAAAAAGTGACGCTCGAGCGCCAAGACACAATGAAAAAGGAATCACCGCTCGAGGGCAGGAAGTGACGCTCGAGCATAGAATATACACTCCCAGAAGTTTTATAGACAGAAAACCATCGCTCGAGAGCAAGAATGGCCGCTCAACCACAAGACTGCTCGAGTGCAGGAAGCACCGCTCGAGCATAGAATACACTCTCCTAGTAATTTTGTAGACTTGCAAAAGTACTAAGGATCCACAAAGCCCACTCGAGCATAAGAAGTGATGCTCGAGCGGAGGAGTAAACTTCTGGACAACAAAAGTTTGAAAACCAAGCTATCAACCTGTTCTAAACGCAACCAATACAACCCGATAGCCAAACTCAAGGAGGGAAAAGAGGAAAAAGACAAAAACAACAATATAGAACCATGAAACCAGAGTCCAGAATATCAAATGGTTTGGGTCTAAAACCAGAATCGTTATAATCTCCCCCCTTGAGGAATTTTGTCCTCGAAATTACAATTTAAATTTTAAAACCCTGTTTACACCAATTACAATAATGATAATCAATCGATTCCAATACCATGACCTATTCATCGGTCATTCATTCTCATCAATATGATAAACAACTTCTCAATACCGAATATACAATTCATATTTTCAAAACATATACAATGTTTAAATTTAGTGAACATAACAAAATTTTCAATATAGGCTCAAACATTAACAAATAGGTCCGGATACTTCTCACAGACTTCCAACTCACGTTTCCAAGTTGCATTTTCAACTCCATGATGTTTCCATAACACTTTCACTAAAGGAATTGTCTTGCCTCGCAAGACTTGGTCTTAAGTATCTAAGACTCTCACTGGTCTCTCCTCATACGAGGCATCCTTCTAAGTCGGTCCAATCCAACACGTGCAATGGGTCCGGCTCATACTTTCGAAGCATACTAATATGAAATACATCATGAACCTCAAAAAGCTATGGCGGCAACGCCAACTGATAGGCTACTTCTCTAATCCACTCAAGTATCTCAAAAAGCCCAATAAACCTAGGGGACAAGTTTCCACTCTTCCCAAATCTCATCGAACCCCGCCTAGGTGATATCTTTAAGAAGACGTGATCTCCTACCTCAAAAGACAAAGGTCTCCCCCTATGGTCAACATAACTTTTCTGGCAACTCTAGATCATAACCAACCTCTTACAGATAAATGCAACTTTCTTCGTCGTTTCCCTGATTAACTCTGGACCCCACATTGGTGCATTACCCACCTCGGCCCAACACACAGGGGATCTACATGGTTGGCTATACAAGGCCTCAAACGGTGCCATGTCAATACTCGATTGGAAGCTATTGTTATAGGCAAACTCCACTAAGGGCAAGTGTCTCTCCCACGACCCCTTAAAAGTCAAGGACATAAGCTCGAAACATATTCTCTAGAATATGAATGGTGCGCTCTGATTGCCCATCAGTCTGAGGATAATACGAGGTGCTAAAAGTTAATCTCGTGCCCAAGGCACTTTGTAGGCTCTGCCATAATGTAGTCGTAAAACACGAATCTTTATTCGAAACAATTGTCACTGGGACCCCTGTAGCTCGACTTTTCGTGCCCCCTTTCGGAAGACGAATAAGCCCTACAGTATCAAACTCCCGTAGTTCTGAATCTAATCTCACAAGTGTAATGTAAAATAGATAAACACCAAAAAGTCCAAATCTGGCAAATCTTTTGAAAAATTGATTTTGAATCAAATTGCCAAAAATGGACTGCTTTTCCAGATACAGAGTCGCCACCTAAATATTTTTAGAAAATTTAGGAAACCCATGACTTATGCCAAAGGCCATGTGTTCGTCATCACCAAGATTGTCTCGGCTTAGGAACTTAGGTACAAGAGGGGAATGTTATGAATTGAACACCCCTACTCGCCCAATCAAAGATCGGCCTCTACTAATCATGACATGAATCTTGTTTACATTATATGCTCTTATTCCGATTATTAGGCTGGCATTACTACGTGATGCACACACACAAGTATAGACTGGCTTGCAAAAATTGGAACACTTGATTCATGTTTGTTTGATAAATTGTTTCGAATATGTACCACTTAAAAAAGTGATCGCATATGAACATTACTCAAATTCTTCCAATTCAAGCAACAAGCCTTCATTCACAGGCATTCAAACAGTTTATCAGATAAGCACTTAGCCTCATGGTGAACATGCTTTACATGGCAACACTAATATATGATGCAATATGCTAAAACAAATAAAAGCTCACCTAGTACTCCGAGCCAAAAAAGATGACATAGTTAGAATAATGCATGATCCTAACTATGCAATATGACTAATGCAACACATACAATATGCAATTACTAAGCTCGGCTACTAATATGGCATATGAATCAATTTGATAGCATACAGTCTAAGCACGTATTCAAAGAAGTATTAACTAACAATGCAAGTCAAAATGATGCGTCGAGCCTAATGCATGCAAGACAATGGATGAAAATCATGAAGTATGCTAAACAAAACATGAAGCCCTAAACTAACCAACATAAGCAGTTAAATAAAAAGGAGAAAGACGTGGGATTGGAAGACATACACATTATTACAACATTGTGCCCTCACACAGGAGGGTCCGAATAAACTAACTAGCTATTACAAAATGAATGAATGAATTAACTAAGATACTTAACTAATTATTACAACAACAAAGTAAATAGTCTATGTAACTAGCTAATTAATTACACTAATTAACTATTTAACAAATTTGAGCTAACTAATGAATTACAAATTAACTAATTACAACATGAATACAATATGAGAGACGTATTAAGCACTACTCCGCCTCAGGAAACAAGGAATGCTCATGCATGCGTGCAGATTTCCACTCGAAAAAGGCCACTGTTCTGCTACCAGATGCCTCTGTTGCATAGTAGAACACTTGCACTATTTTTCACCCTCAAAACCAACTCTGTTCCATTTCAAAAAGCCAGTGCTGGGTTTTGCAAAGGTGGCCAACAGACTAGAAGTGGTGGCCTGCCGCCCACAAAAGGTGGTCTGCCTGCCACTGATGCCTGGTTTTTCCTGTTGTAATAGAGAGCAAACAAAGAAAGAGAAGGGTATTCTCAAGAGTTTTTTGCACAACTTACCCCTCCTTATCATCAAACAGCTCAAAGGAGTAGTAAACTTGATTCACAAACCATCAATCGATGTAATTTCATTGCATGATGGCCTATGAATCAAACGGTGCAAGTACAATAAATGCAACAAATAAGACTCTCAAACCCCCTCCCTATCATGGATTGATTAAGGAAAGTGGTTGACAATGACTCTTGAACTGTTTACATCTAATAAGTATGAAACGATTCAAGACTCAAGGGTTCAATTAACGTCCGATTGAACCCAAACTAAATTATTATCTTGCATCATTTTAGTCTCCAATTTTATTAGTCCATTTTAATTACCAACCATTCCTTAGTAAATTAAGTCCAAAGGTGAGCTTTGAGTCCTCTAATGGAAAGAAGAATCAAACCAAGAGTTGTTTTAAGCATGAGAGAAGGGTCATACCATTGGTAATGAACCCCCAAAGGGATTAAACCATTAAGCATAAGACCTCAATCTCATGCTTAAAACAAGCAACTAGTTTGAACCAACTTTCAAAGTAAAGCAAAAGCTATGAAAGGAGGGAGGTTGCAGAAGTGATTAGGGGTGAAAACAAGCATGGAAAGTCATAAACAAATGCTATCAACTCAAATAGGATGGTGGCTAAGGCCTAAACCACCAAACCTATGAGGACAATTACACTACAAGCATGCAATACAAGACTCAAATGCAATGAACACTTAAAACTGGTCCTAAAATAGTGCTAAATAAGCCTTAAAACATGCTGGAATTTAGACAAAAAATAGCTAGAACAATAAGCTAAAACAAGGAGCTATGTAAACTAGTAAGCAAGACACAAGGAGGGAAGGCTACCCCCTCCATTTTTGGACTTTAAAACAACATTTTAGCCACCAAAAAAGCTCTAAAAATCAGTGTTTAAAAGCTCAAAAAATGATAGTGTAAAGGTGGGAAACACAAGGGTAAAGGCTAGAGAAACCAGGTGGAAAGAAAGGTGAACCACCCCTCCACCTTTTAAGGCCTTAAACCACAAGTTTCAGCCTAAAATTATAGAGTTTATACAACCCAAAATTAGTAGAAAAATAGTAGGAAACAAAGCAATTAAAGCAAAACAATAAGCAAAGGCTTATACCTCTTGAAGAGGAGAACACTTCTAAGTAACAATTCAACACATACACACCCTCAAGAGCTCAAAGTAGGCTCAAAACTACCTCAACTCCAAGATGGTAAGGTTTGGTTTAGAGTGTATAGGCAAAGGTTCAATAACTAGCAAGAGAGACAGAAGATTGTAGAGGGAGAAAATAATTTTGCTCCTATTTTTTTCAACCTTCAAAGCAAGAGGGAAGGTCCTCTATATATGAAAAAACATCTCACGCCCTCAGAAATATCAATACATACACATGTAACCAAGTGCATGCATCTGTGACAACAGCTGGCACAGCTAGCAGAAAATATCTGTAAAATACACTTGTGCCCGGCAGCCAAGAACAGTGGCCGACAGCCAATAGTGGTGGCCGACAGGCCTCAAGGTTTTTCAAGCTCGAAAAACCAAGGTTTTGGTCCAAAACAAGGCTAAAGTTATGTGGGATTTGACGGCTCAAAACTGTGGCATTCTGCTGAGGACTTCAAACACTTAACAAGGCGTGACGTCCAAGTCGTAGGAGCGGTCAAAAATAGGGTATCTACAGTTGCCCCTCTTTGACAGAACTCGGAGTCATGAAATGAAGTGAGTGAATGTCAAAGCCCAAAGACAACCCATTTTGACAAGGCTGTAAGACTTGGACAAACAATTAAGACAAAAATTAAATTGTTGCGCTCGTAAGCTGCCTACGTATCCCTTTGCAAGGAATCAAATCAGCGTAGTTCTGGGGGAAGACGCAAATGATATGTACGGAAAAAAACTTTGAAAGATGGACTTACATGCTTCGCGAAGCAAGCTATTTTGAAAACTCATGATCATACAAGATGATACAATAAGCAATAACAGATGCAATAAGTAATAACAAGATAACAGCATATGAATGCGCAGCTTCAAGCCTAAAACCAACATAGGTTCCCTGCAAAAGATCTTGTTAAGCATATTGTTTAATTTTGATGATGTCCGAAATATTATTTGCCAAAATTTGGATTTTTTAATATACATATTATTTGACACAAAATATTATCTATTTAAAATATATATTGTATGATGCATTTGTTAAATATTATTTAAATGGAAATATTTTGAAAACTTTACTATATATAGTATGATACATTTGTTAAATATTATTTAAATTGAAATATTTTGAAATCTCTACTATTCACTTTTTGAAAAATTAGGCTGATCACTATTCATCTTTTGATAAATTGATTGGTTGTATTATTTTGACAAATTTGGTATTGATGGGTTGTCATCTTTTAACAAAATTGATATGGAATGGTAGGATATATTTAGTTTAAATCTCTACAACATATACAATAATTTAAAGAGGGCATATATTTTCAGATCTATCATAAATATTATTGAAAGAGATTTTTCTGTGTATGCAAATATGTGATTAGAATGTATACATGATATTATCTTCAAAAATGTTCATTAAATTATATATACAAAACCTTGATGATTTTCCTGTAATGTTTGACAAAGAAAAAGTGGATAAAGAAAATATAATGTTTGACAAAGAAAAAAGTGGACAAAGAAAATATAAGGTTTGACAAAGAAAATGCAATTTTTGACAAAAGAAAAGGGTGCCACATGATGTATTTTAGATGTCTTTTGTCAAGGAGCGTGCCTATGTAATCTATGACGTCAACAAGGAGCGTCCTACCTCCAACGGGTATATTTTTGTGTATATATAGAAGTGTTGTGTGTGGAGAAAAATCAAGAATTTGAAGAGAAAAATTTTTATATGCTCCAAAATTTTGAGTATACTGTATTCTGCTCTTTCACTTTTAGATCTAAGTGTAGCCTTTGTTCTTACACTTTCATATATACTCTTTGTGAGTGAATTATTGTAAAAGAGGGTTTAAGTACCACTTATTTTTATTCATTATTTTTGTGAGAGATTTTGTAAGGGTAAGACATTTATTATTGAGTGAGACTCAATAGATAAGAGTAAGTCATATGTCAAATCCACAAGCTTGGTGGTGTATTTATTCAATTGATAGTAAAGAAATTCTCAAGGAGGAACTTGGGGAGTAAACCTAGGCCTGGGGTGCCGAACCACTATAAATCTCAGTATTTGATTTTCTTTCCCTATCTCTCTTACTTTTATATTGATAATTATTATTCTTTTTTTTTATTAAAATTCTGAATATTGTGTTAATTTTAATATTGTAAAATTTTAACAACCCAATTCACCCCCTTCTCGGGTTGCCTACCTAGGATAACAGATCTAAAACACACTCTAACCACACCAAAATGTGAGACTAGGAAAGAAAACACCACTTAGGGTTACGCTTCATGCATCCTAAAAAACAGAGAAACGAAAATCGCTCGGGATCACGTTTCACGCATCTAGAGATAAAAATCGCTCAAGGTCACACTTCACGCGTCTTGAGAAATTGAGAAAAAGGAAATCGCTTAGGGTCGCATTTCACGCATCTCAAGATAAAACACGCCCAGGGCTGCGCTTCACGGGTCCTGAGATAAGAGAAAATTGCTCGGGCTTGCATTTCACACGTCCAAAGATAAAACACGCCCAGGGCCGTGCTTCACGCGTCTTGAGATAAGAGAAAACCACTCAGGCTCAGGTTTTACGCATCCCAAGATAAAACATGCCCAAGGCCGCGCTTCACACTTTTTCAGATAAGTGAAAACCATTCAGGCTCGCGTTTCATGCATCTTGAGATAAAACGCACCCAGGGTCGTGGTTTACGCATCCTGAGATACAAGCAAAAGATGCAAAAAGGAATAAGTGTGTACGATAGATGCACAAAGTGAGTGAGTGCGATAGATGCACAAAGCGAACGATATGACAAATCAGTACAATGAAAACACTTATTCCATGCAAGATAGACAACCTACGCATGATGTTAATTGAAGGCATGTTCTATGCAAGAAACAACAACATATTCTATGCAAAATTGAAAGCATGTTCTATGCACGAATCATGAATGATGCCGGACACGCATGCAACATAAGTATAGAATGCATATTCTATGCAACAGAAGAGAACAACTACACGATTTTGACAAAACGAATAAAAACGCTATTCGGTGATAACCTCCGATTTACCCCTCGGAGACTTTGCAACATATTCAAAAAGGATACACCTCGTCCATATTGGCAAGTAGGGCACATTCACGCACCGAAACGTAGTGTCGAGATCCCTTAGAATCAATCTGGACCCAATAATGAACCTCATACACACTTCTTGGGGAAAAGAAGCACAAAACAGCATCAGGATACGGATGAGGACCACCGGCCACCTGTCGGCCACAAGGGAAGGCCGCTGGCCACCAGTTTGGCTTGTCGCCCATAAATGTGGCCTGCCAGCCACCCGTTCTAGTTTCGGGGTAGAAAGGTCTTTTCAATCTCGAGTCTTTAAGTATATAACTCCAAGCTTCATTTCCTCACTTCCACACCTCCGAAAATTTTCACCCTCTCTCTAGGTGCTTCCTCTCTCTAGATTTGTGCTTTCTACGCGTTTTCCAATGCCCCACCCAAACTTTTTTCGCTAAACCCTCTTGATTCTCTACACTTTGAACCGATCAGATTTTGATTTCGTCGCTTTTTCTTGCATTTTCACCACTTTAGGCTTGTTCTCCTCAAGTTTCTCTTAGGTTTTGCGAACTTTCCCGGGTCTTGACTTTTTCTCCCATTTTGTCTCTCCTAGGGTTGACTTTTTTCAAGTTTACTATCTTTTCTCCATTTTTCTTCACTTTTCATCCACTTTTCACCCACTTTTCAAATGGATGATGATATACAGCATGACAGAGCTCCTCTTGAGGTTCCACCCCCATTATCACCCCATGCTAAGGTTGAAGAGCCGGTGATTGTCGAAGCCGGTGAGGCGATGGAGGACATTGCAGCCGACCTTGAGGCGAAGTTTGCTCTAGAGCTTGAGCCAAAGCCATTACCATTAAGGGTGCGGCCCTTCGATCCGACAACATATCATCCCTGCCCACACATATTGCCGCCTGGAAGCATCAGGCATTTCAGTGACTTCGTTCGTGGCATGCCAGAGGACCTCCTACTGAGAAAGTCGAGCTCCCACCTTTCTTCCAGTGCTACCAAGGTATGAACTCTATTTTCATGTATTCATGCCTTTCCTTTAACTGTATTTCTTGCACTACTTTTCATCTCAATGCTTTGTTATTACTGTATTTCATCTGATTCACCTTTTCTTTGCCACAGGGGGACTCTCGCGCTTATAGGGGACATGAAGCGATGACGGCGAGGGACTGGTATTATGAGCTCTCCATCGGAGTCCGCGATATTGTTGACAAGGCTGTCTTTGGCCTTTTTTGCTCCAGACTTTCATGCCTTATAGCAAACCAGCCCCTTCTCGAAGCATTGGTAGAGAGGTGGTGGGACACCACCAACTCTTTCCACTTCTCTACAGCCAGGGAGATGATGATGACGCCCTACGACTTCACCATGCTCAAAGGCTTAGGAGTAGGGGGTGATCTGATCCCCTTCGAGACGAATATGAGCGAGTGGGAGGTTGCATGGATCCATCTGTTGAGAGCATGCCCACCTCTGTACCGGCCGACCATGGTGAGGTATCATTGGTTTGCCAAGTAGTTCTCTGGGAGTGAGCCTGAGACACCAGAGGAGATGGAGCAGTACGCCTGGGGCTTCCTAATGTTTCTCTTCGGTACCACTTTGTTTTTGAACAGGTGGAACATTGTAGGCTTATATCTACTGAGCGCTCTGGTGACCCTATCCTAGGTCCGATTTTATGATTGGGGCGGAGCTGGCCTCACCACTCTCTACGGCTACATGAGCTCTACTTCTTGGATGAGGGGAGAGCGAGTTTGAGGCTCCTAGAGAGCCAAGGAGGTATGCACCATACCTTTCTGATTTTGTACTTTCTGTTTCATATCTGTTCATACATTGTGCTTTCTACTTTGCACTTTCTGTTTCATATCTATTCATGCATTGTGCTTTCTACTTTGCACTTTGTGTCTGTTCATACACTGTGCTTTCTACTTTGCACTTTCTGTTTCATATTTGTTCATGCATTAACACTGCTTCCCTCTCTTTGCAATTGTGGGTTTATGCTTACTTCCCAGCCCTAGCTCCGGAGCCTATGGAGGAGATTCCTCCAATGGTGCCATACTCGCGACAGTATGATGGCCGGCGTCGGCGTCAAAACTGTGGTGACACGACCTTTGCCTTCTTCTGTCACTACTTCGATACAATGACCGCTGACGAGGTAACCTGAAACTCATAGTTATTTTTTGCTTTACTAGTGCTCCCATTCATACTTTGGCAACTGACGTCCACTAGCAATCTGTACATTCTTTGTTTGTAGATCACATGGCAGCCCTGGGCGACGATGCCAGCTAGTGTGAGGGACCAGTATGCGGGGGCCTAGGGTACATCCTATTTTTGGATTTTGCTAGAGGGCCCAGTCTGTCGGGCCTGGTTTCTGAGCAAGCAATTTGTATTCCAGACCTTGGGCTCACCTGATCCGCGATCATTCTCTTACCACCCCCAGCGTCTATAAGGACAGTGGATAGCCTACTGGTTGATGCGATCGTCCAGTTCATGGTGGGCCTAGATGCTAACTTCTTCAAAGGAGAGGGTGACTACACGACTCTCATCCAGACTCATCTTGTGTCCCCTCTGACAGGAACTCACGCAGGCGAGGGAGTAGGAGCTCGTGTGGCGGGTGAGGCAACTCAGGTGACCAGGGCCTATACTAGAGGGCCCCCTACTGTTAGGCAGATGACTAGTTGGCCGGAGATTCCTACTGCGCTCACATATTGGCGGCCGACTGGGACTATCTACCAGATTCCAATCGAGCCGGCAGAGGTAGGGCACGAGTATGTTAGAGCTCAAGGCGCGCCTCAGGTATGGATCATACTTTACAATTTGCACCCCACGTTTTCCATTTCAGATATGTTTATTTCAGATATTGATTAGTCTAATGCACTTGCAGGCACCTATTACGGAGTATGCAGAGAGCCTCCTCGAGCTAGTTGCCTCTTTGATCGGCATGGTGCAGAAGAGAGAGACGTTGCTTGGTCTCCACGGTATTCGGGTATTTTCCCTCATTTCAGCATGCATTCCAACACTAACTCTGTTATGCACTACACTATCATATTTCCACTGATACATTGCACCTCAACTGTAGTCTTTTCCAAATTGCACTAGTACATTGCATTGGCACACTATACTCATACCGTATCTGGTTTCTGCATGACACTCATTCTGCATACTATGCCTGTATCTAATACACACACTGTAGCTAAGATGTTAACGACTATTTTTCTAGATTCCATCTATACCAAGGGCACCAATTGCAGCACCAGCACCAGCACTGGCAGCACCTCCTTCAACAACAGGGAGGAGAGAGAGGCAGACCCCAGCACGCGGCCAAGATGTGCGCCGTGGTCGAGGCAGGGATAGGGGTACCTGAGGCCAGAGCAGTCCCTCAGAGCCTATTTTGAGCGTTGATGATGCAGAGACTAGCGACTCCAAGGAGGCAGCGAGTCGACATTCTGAGTCATCTGAGAGCAGAGATGATGATGCTGGCTCAGGGTTTGGAAGTGAAGATGACGCCGAGGCGGGTTCTGAGGTAGAAAACGGAGATGATACCGGCTCTGGTTCTGAGTCTGGTTCTGACAACGGTGCTAATGAAGACAGTGCCCCTAAGTCCCCTCCGAGAAAGATGACGAAGAGGGCCTCTCGAGCTTAAGATGATTGGCGCCGATTTTTGTATTTTTGCTTAGTTTCTTTTTGTTTGGTAGCATTAGCACATATATAGCTTCAAATAGGTTTTAGTTTTGCTCTTGAAACTTGTACTCCTCTTTTGTAAAAACATGATCGGAATAAAACCTTGCAATTTTTATGAAAAGTGTTATCATTTTGCATCACGAGCACTATATTTGCATGAAATGGACATGGAATTGAATTTTAAATGAAAACTTGCATTGGCACGATGTTCTTAATCAGGTAATGAGCCGGCCAACAATCAAAATACAAAACACAACTCGATAAGCAAAGCAAAAACAACTCAAACACAAATACACAGTTGCTAAGACCAAAAGACTCAAAACAAGACCTCAAAACACAAAGACCAAGACAAAAAGACTCAAAATAAGTCCTCAAAACAAAACAATCAAGACAAAAACTACTAACACTGCCTAGTACAAAAGTGGACGGTAGGCCAGAAAGGGGGGTTGTCGACCATAAAGAGAGGTTTGCCAGCCACAAAGGGGGGTTTGTCGGCCAAGAGAAGTGGCCTGTTGGCCATAATTAGTGGCCTGCTGGCCACAAATGTGAAGAACCCCCAGAAAGCTGACAGCTGGCCTCCACTACAGCCTTATCTTCTACAAAAGGTTCTCCTTCGTGATTTCTTCTCCAAAACCTCATTTTAGCTGCTGTTTCTTCTACAAATGGAGATATTCCTTGCCGAGAAGCTCACAGATTGGATAGCCACTTTAGACGGCACAAAAAAGGTAAATTTTTAGGGTTTCGGCATAAATGCACTTTTTCCGTTAAACCATACTCCACTTTGCTTTCCATTCCTCCATGCTGCGGCCCGATGCTAGGACACAATTACACATGTCTTTTTCTTCGAAACACAAGAAATGTGCCCGACTCTTGAGGAATTTTAGGCATTGATGGAAACCCGACACGATGAGGAAATCATACCTCAACCCCGTTTTGGCCACGCCCAAGCTTTGGGGCAAATGTGTGGGCTCACTTTGCATGAAGCTCGATCTCTGGCTCACAACAAGAAGCTGGATATACTCGGCTTGACTCACCGATTTTCTGATATCGGAGACAGAGGCGACCTCCTCTGGCGAGGCTTTCAGCAACATGCCCTCTGTTTATGTATGCTTGTGCATCTCCTTCTTGCCCCTAGTTTTGGCAGAACCAGGATTCAGTTGATCGAAGTAGCCCAATGTCTGAAAGGAGGCAAGAGTTGTATTGGTTTGGCACTGGCCGAGACCCTGATAGGCTTGGATGCTTTTTATCGGTGAGAGACCACTAGGTTGGCAGGGAGTCCACTACTTCTTCAGGTATTGTTTCCCACTCTTTCTCATATGTGTTTCTTACATCACTCAGCATCCATGCTCTATTTTTCTCTCAAAGCCCTTTCTTTACTTTTCTCTCCATGTATATCTCTGTATTCTTTAATCTCTCTTACTTTTCATCCCTTCCCAGGTATGGCTCATGGATAAGCTAAAGGTGGTGGACTCTTTCAGCTTGAGCTTATTTCTTCCACCACTGACTAGTGGATTTTCCCAACGAGGGATGGTGGTGCAACTGGATGTGCAGCAGGTCTGCGGCTGACATAGCTTGGCATTGCCCCTAGTTTCATCTGACTGAGATAAGTTACAACATGACGCGACAGCCTGGCATACAATTGATTGGCCTTACGCATTGTGTGTTTTACTTTCCCCTCCGGTTCAGATGCCAATTTGGGCATGATCAGACTTGCCCAGAAGAGGGGGTAGAAGACCCGGCTTCCGTGCTTCACATTTGGCTAGGTACTTCACTGCTTGGAGGACAAGAGAGCTTTGAGCCCCTGCCCCTAGTTTCAGTTATGCCCTTTCTAGCAAGTGCTTGGCTTGGCTTGAAGAAGAGTGTAGACACCCTATTTTTGATGGCCCTTATGACTTGGACATCCTCACATGCACACCCAATGATGAGTTTATATGCTCGCCAAGTGCTCGAAGTCCTCAGCGGAATGCCAAAACTTTGATCCTTTCAAACCCTGTGCCTTTGTTGTCCTAGTTTTGGACCAAGCCTAGCTTTTCCAGCCTGCAGCTTGTGGTGGCCTGCCGGCCACCTTTTGAGGCTACCGACCATCACTTTTGGGCTACCAGCCACCAGTGAATCAGTGATGGCCGGGCGGCCACCAGTATATTTTGCAGATATTTTATGCTAGTTGTGCCAGCTGTTTGCACAGATGCATGCATTTATCCCCATATGTAGGGCTGGAGCTCCTTGAGGGAATTTCATGTTTTCTATATATAGGAGGCCCCTCTCTCATGTTTTAAAGTTAGAAAATTTTGAGATCAAAAATTTTCCTCTCTCTCTACCAAATCTCTACACTTTTGCCTACAAATCTTCAACCTTTGCCTATACACCCTTAACTAAATCTCACCATCTTTGAGTTGAGGTACTTTTGAACTTGGTTTGAGCTCCAGAGGTTGTGTTTACTTGGTTTTGTTGCTTAGAATTGCTTCTTCTCTTCAAGAGGTATAAGACTTTGCTTGTAGCTTTGTTTTATTTGCTATTATTCCTACTATTTTTCCATTGTTTTGGGCTGTCAAAACTCTGTGTTTTTTGGGTTGAAGCTTAGGCTTAAGGCCATTAAAGGTTGAGGGGTTAATAGCCCTTCTTTGTATCTTGTTTTGGAGGCCTTTGCCCTTGCATTTCCCACCCTTTTACTATCTTTTTCCAAGCTTTTAAATATTAATTTTCAAAACTTTTTCAATGGCCAAAATCATGTTTTGAAGTTCAAATTTGGAGGGGTTAGCCTCCCCTCCTTGTGTCTTGCTTACTAGCCTAGTTGATGCCATGTTTTAGTATATTAATCTAGTTATTTTTAGCTTAATTCCAGCATGTTTTAGGACTTCTTTTAACCTGATTTAACACTGTTTTGGGATGTTGTTTGCATTTGTACTTTGTTTTGCATTCTTATAGTGTAATAGTCCTCATGAGTTTGGTGTTCTAGGCCTTACACACCATCTTGTTTGAGTTGATAGCATTTATTTATGCTTTTCTCTCTCACTTTCAGCACTTAATCATCTCTGCAACCTCCCTTCTTTCTTGGCATTTTATTTTTCTTTGAAAGTGGTTCAAACTATTTATTTGTTGAAAGTATGAGATTGAGATGCCATGCTTAATGGTTTAATCCCTTAGGGGGTTCATTACCAACGGTGTGATGTCTCTTTCATGCCCACAACAACTTTTGGTTTGAGTTTTCTTTCCATTAAAGGACTTAATCTCACCCTTTGGACTCAATTGATTAAAGGATAGAAAGGTAACTAAAATGGAGTAACTTAAACTTGGAATTAAAAGTGAGGAAGATAATAATTTGGTTGTGTTCAATCGGACACTAATTGAACACATGGAAACTTGAACCATTTCATACTCATTAGTGATGAAATGATTCAAGGTTCCAAGGTTACCACTTCCCTTGATCATTCATGAAATAGGGGAGGTTTGTGTCTTGTTTTGCATTAATTGAAATTGCACACTTTGATTCATAAGCCATCATGCAATGAAATTGCTTGAATTGGTGGTTTGTGGTTTAAGTTCACCACTCCTTGGATTTGTTCATGAAAATGAGGGGTGAATTGTGCAAACAAACCCTTGAAATATCCTGTATATGCTCTGTTTGTTCTCTATTGTAGCAAGATGAACCTGTGCAGCAGTGGCCGGCAAGCCATTTTCCATGGCTGGCAGGCCACCTTTGATGGCCGGCCGGTGGCCATAACTGGTGGCCAGCAATCTTCATCACTGGCCGACTGGCCACTGGTGCAAAATTCAGTAGTGTGTTTGTAAAGAAAAGCAGAATGAGCAGTAGTGTTGGTGTTTAACTATGCAAACAGAGGTATTCAGAAGCAAAACGGTGGTCTTTTTCGGGTGGAAACTGAGCATGCGCATGAACATCTCTCGTTTCCCGAGGCTTTGTAGTTAGTTGTTTAGTTTAGTTACTTATCTTAATTGCACTTGTGTTGTAATTATTTAATTAGTTACTTAACTACTTAGTTAATTCAAGTATTGTAATAATTAGTTACGTAGTTTAACTGGTTATTCATTCCAATTTGTAATAGTTAGCTAGTTAGTTCATTCGGACTCTCCTTCGTGAGAGCACAATGTAATAATGTGTATGTCTTCCAACCCCACGTCTTTCTCCCTTTTAGTTACTAGAATATGATGGTTAATTTAGGGACATCATGTTTTGATTAGCATACTTCATGTTTGTATCCATTTGTATTGCATGCACCGAGGCTCGGTTCATCATTCTAACTGTATTGTTAGTTTCAATACTGCTTTGAATACGTGCTTAGACCGCATGTTA
The DNA here is from genome assembly GCF_055761805.1 of Camellia sinensis. NCBI lineage: Eukaryota > Viridiplantae > Streptophyta > Magnoliopsida > Ericales > Theaceae > Camellia > Camellia sinensis. Next base: position 110,301,236 of record NC_138973.1, read on the forward strand.
TCAAATTGTTTCAAATACCATGTTAAGTAGCTGAGCCTATTTAGCTGCATATCGCATGCGTTGTATTAGTCATCTGCACTGCAAGGCGTGAATGGTGAAACTCTCAGAGTACTTCCTCTCGACAAGACTCCAGCACAAAAAGATAATCACGGTATCTAACACTCAAATTGGGATACACATTCAGGCCTTTCTCTACCTTCCCACTAGAGATCTTCTCCCGGAGAGATTCTAACTCAGGGTCACTCTTCTGCACTTCTATCACTTGGTTCACAAGTGTAGGTTGCGCAACTACCAAAAACAACACTGCAGACTCAATGGACTCGCCAAGATACAAGTCAAACTCACCAATAGCACCCAACATCTCCCATTCCCGAATGGCAATACAAGCTACACTGCTAATAAATTTCCTACTTAAGGCATCGGCCACAACATTGGCCTTTTTCCATAACATTGGCCTTTCCATCAACATGTAGCTCAAAATCATAATCTACTATAAACTCCATCCACCTCCTATGCCTTAAATTTAAGTCTTTCTGTGTAAACAGATATTTCAGACTCTTGTGATTAGAAAACACTTTAAACTTCTCACTATATAAATAATGCCTCCAAATCTTCAAGGCAAAGATCACCGCCGCTAACTCTAGGTCATGAGTAGGGTAGTTCCTCTCATGTGTTTTCAACTGTCACAAGCCATAAGCTACTACTTTCCCCTCTTGCATCAATACATAACCCAAACTTTCCCTTGAAGCATCATAATACACCGAATAACCCAAACCCCTTTCTGGAATAATTAATATTGGTGTAGTGGTAAGTCTAACCTTAAGCTCTTGAAAAGACTTCTCATAAGTCTCGCTCTATACGAACTTAATTCCTTTCCTCGTTAGTCTAGTTAACGGTGAAGCTAATCTAGAGAAATCTTTCATAAACCGATGGTAATACCTGGCCAACCCCAAAAAACTACGGATCTCAAAAGCATTCTTAAGTTGTTCCCAATCTTGCACTGCCTCTGTCTTGGATGAATCTACAGTCACCCTTTCCTCGGATACCACATGGCCTAAGAACTTAACCTCTCTCAATCAAAATTCACATTTCCCAAACTTAACATACAGTTTGTGGGCTTTAAGCAACTCAAGCACCACTTGCAAGTGTTCCTCGTACTCCTCCTTAGAGAGTGAGTAAATCAAGATGTTGTCCACAAAGGTGACTACAAAGCGGTCTAAGAACTCACGAAAAATCTGATTCATGAAATCCATAAACACAGTTAATGCATTGGTCAGCCTAAAAGGCATCATTAGAAATTCATAATGGCCATACCGTGTACGGAATATTGCTTTCTGGATATCCTCCTCCCTCACTCTCAACTGGTGATAACTCGATCTCAGGTCTATTTTAGAAAAGCAACAAGACCCCTTTAACTGATAAAACAAATCATCTATACGAGGCATTAGGTACTTATTCTTAACAATTACCCGGTTCAACTTCCGATAATCAATACCAGAACGTGCCATCTTTTTTTTTTTTTGGCAAAGAGAGCCGGTGTTCCCCAATGCGAAGTACTAGGGTGGATAAAACCCTTATCTAACAGCTCTTGGAGTTGAGTCTTCAACTCACTCAACTCAACAGGTGTAAACCTATATGGTGCCATAGAAAGCGGAGTCGTGCCAAGCACTAAATCAATAGAGAACTCGATTTCTCGATGAGGTGGTAAACTAGTAAGATCCTCAGAAAAAACATCCGGGTATTCACAAACTACCCTTGGAAATTCAACTTGGACCTCGTCACTCTCACTACCCAAGAAGTTGGCAAGAAGACAACTAAGCTCACTTCGCACACGCGGATCATACACCGGTGATAAAACTCTATCGGCTCTGTCTCCCATGAAATAAAAGCAATCACCACTCAATGTACATACAGTAACTCTCTGACGGTAACAATCTATGATAGCTCGATAAGATGACAACTAGTCCATATCCAAAATAGCATCAAAACTAGACATGTCAATCAACACAAATGCAAAAGGAAGTCGGCAACCGGCAACCTCTATGTCACAACCGTGACACCCCTACTCCAAAATAATCTCACCACCAATAGGTGACTCTACACTAAGAGGAGATGCTAACCGAGCCAACTCTAACCCCAAAGTCGATGCAAATGTAGACGAGATAAATGAATGGGATGCAGCCGTATCAATCAACACATTAGCAATGGAATTGCATAACAAGAAAGTACCTCTCACTACCAAAAGGCGCTTGTACTAAGTCTGGCGCAGTAATAACATACACACACCCTGAAGGTCTCCTCTCACCCTTCAAAGCATAAACCTGATACACTGACTGAGCCGAAGAGGCTCTCTAATTGGCCTTTGAGGCATGTACTGACCATGCAAGCTGGTGGCTCTATGTCTGCTTCGAACCAGACGAACCAAGTGTGCCACCCAACTGTGGCAAAACCTTTTCATATGCCCTGTCTGCCTACGCTGATAACAAGTGAGCGACTTCCCTCTCACTTGGCTCTGGCTCTGAGAATGAGCCGTAGACGGTACAAACTACTGCCTACCTCCCCTCTGCGAGCAAGCTGGAGACTTATGGCCCAACTGACCACACTTGAAACAAGTGAAATCTCCCTGATTACCTCTCCCAGAACCCGAGCTCAGGACTGGAAAAATGGACCTCAATTAAGCTCCTTAGAACTGTTGTGGGTTAGAACTCCTCTGTTTCTTACTGTCACCCTGAACCTCCTGACTCTTCCTGGAGCCTCTCATCCGCTCCTCCTCCATTTGCATCACGGTCTCAAGATGAGCCCCTGCCTCCACAAGGCGACTATAATATCTAATCATCGAACCGGTTACCTTAAAAAGAAGCCCGGTCTTCAATCTTTTTTCAAACTCTACACAGCAGCGTTCCTCAGTCGCCACAAACTCTGGTGCAAATCTAGAGAGACTAGTAAAGGTTACCTCAAACTCAGCTACAAGCGTGTTGAGCTATTTGAGCTGTGAGAATTGCTCCTTTAACCTCTCCCTAACAGTGGGAGGCAAAAACTTATCCTGGAAGGCGTTGACAAAAGCCTCCCAAGTCACTCCAATACGCCCACGCACATACTTCCACCACTGACCCACATCTTCGTTTAGCTGGAAGGATGCCAGGGTCACTCTCAGTCCGTCGTCCTCGATGCCAAGCATCTCAAACGTCTTCACTATTTGGTCTAGCAACTCTTCCACCTTCGGTGGCTCCTTGGGATCACCAAAAAACTTGTCGGGTTGGATCAAGAAAACTCTTGCTTCAGAAAAGATGGCCCCGTCTCAGCAACATGGGCTTGGACTTAATTCTCAACCCTGAGAATGTCCATGGATTCCCTCAAAACTACGGCCTTTTCACAAGCTAAGACGCCCATGGTCTGCTGATTGACTGGTTCCGCCACATTAGCCTGAGCAACTCCTTCCTCTTGTGCTGGAATATCATCCGGTAAAGGCACCTCATGCCTTCTAGGCCTACCAAGCCTACCACCACGACCACGTCTTGACATCTTAATAAAGGTAACAAAAGAGATTAGCACATTTACAAATGTGCCAAAGCTAATTCACTCGCGTCCTAATACGGTGGACAACAGTAATTCACTCCACATAAGCAAGTAGTCACATAAACCCATACGAATTTCTTTCTTAGATAATGACCATTCCGCGGCGTTGCCAGGGTTCTGATTAGAAGTAGCAGTGATCAAGTGCTCTTCTAACAGGACTTCTAGAAACCCGTAGACCCAATCAATATCTTAGGAAATAAATCACATACCCATATAATCACATAAGCATGTTATCACATAGCATACCATACGTACTGATGTCTCTATCAAGCGAGACAAACCCATTGTGGTAATAACCACTTCCCACGTATTCAAACCCGATACACTCTGATACCAAGTTGTAACGCCCCAAAATAATTATAATAAACCAACTGTAACGATAATCAAATAACAACATAAATCAGAGTATGATATCCTTCATTTTCATGAAATCTAGTTGTACAAAAGAAGTGGCACACATGGATATACATTCATAAGTCCTAACCCTGAATCTATAGCATGTGTCAATAACAAAATAAGAAGTAGAAGTTAAACAGGTAATGGAAATGCCCTGAAGGTTACAACTTTCCAAGACAATGCTTGGTTCCATCAAAAGGGAGTTATAAGCTCAATACATATAAAGCCCTAGGCTTGTACAAATAGAGTGGAGGCATATCACCAGTACTTGAAAATGATTTTCCCCAAATAGGGTGAACCAAAGCCTAGTAAAAAAATCTAACACAATATAAAAATCTTAAAAAAGATATAAGGGTGAAATGCATATGCAATGCCCATGTCAAAACGGTTTACATTTCTTTCTCAAAATCATGCCATGCTTAAATTATATCACAATTCTCAAATCATGTCCTTTACCATAGGAATCAAGGGGGAATTCTCAAACCAGTACAACCTTTCACAGATATTTCGTCCGCAGGAAACCGTCAAACGGTACCCATGTAAACATAGTCTATACAAGCACTACTATTGTCATTTTATGAATATTTCGTCGGCGAGAATCGGCACCCATGTATACGCGCGTTTTTTGAGACTTTCACCCTGGATACACAGGCCAACTTAATTTAGTGATACACACCTCTTTCCAACATTCACCCATTTTTCTCAAAATCATATATATTTACAATGTATTAAATACGCAACAAATGTTCAATGTACGTGGATGAGAAATTAGTTTCAATTCACCTAATCCCCATGCAATTTCTACAACAATCATAACTATCCTCCACTGATAGCCCAAAACAGATATTTCTAAACAAATATAAAATCTCCAAATACAGATAAACCTTACAAAAATTCAAGATGTGAGCGATAATACATATCTAACTCCACCATCCATGCTAATATCAATCTAACTTCACATTTCCACTATCAATTTCATTTATTTGTACAAAACAAATATTTGGGACATTTAGGGCAAAACCTTATTTCTTCCAAAATCCAATCCAAGGGTCAAAATCAACGATTTGTTCACAACTCAACCTCATTTCCACTTCCACAACCATATTCCATACAACCATTTGAAAACCCCTTTTTTGATTTTAAACCAAAACCCTAGGTTTGTTCAAAATCTCCAAAATCACAATATTGTTTATGAAAAACAAGTAGCTAAGTTAAAAATCATAAAAGAGTGTAGAAAATCCCTTCCTCAAAGCTAAAAGACGAGAAAAGCACGAATGAAACTCAAATGAAGCCAAAGCCCAACTCTATTTGGTTAAAAATGAAGCTCTAAGTAAGCTCTACCTTTTTAACAAAGGGAGTAGGGTGGAGAAATGGGTAGATCTTGATGTATTTGTAGAGAGAGAGTAGGTCCTAGAGAGAGAATGTCTTAACTTTAGGGTTTTGAAATGATTACAGAGAGAGAGAGAGATGAAAAAGTGATGTAAAAAGTAACTTTTATGAACTAATATACGCATAGTCTGCTTGAGCGCAAGAAGCAACGCTTAAGCTTCCAGACACAAAAATGATTACCGCACAAGTGCAAGAAGTGACGCTCGAGCTCCAAGACACAATGAAAAAGGCGTCATCACTCGAACGCAAAAAGTGACACTCAAGCGTAGAATACGAACTCCTAGAAATTTTATAGATAGAAGATCATCGCTCGAGCGCAACACCGTTCAATCGCAGGAAGCACTGCTTGAGAGTAGAATACACTCTCCCAATAGTTTTGCAGATCTGGAAAAGTACTAAAGATTCACAAAGCCTACTCAAGCGCAAGAAGTGACGCTCGAGCGAAAGAGTAAATTTCTAGGCAACAAAAGTTTGAAAACCAAGCTACCAATCTGTTCCAAACGCAACCAATACAACCCTATAGCCAAACTCAAAGAGGGAAAAGAAGAATAAGAACAATATAGAACCATGAAACCCGAGTCCAGAATATCAAATGGGTAGGGTCTAAAACCAGAATTGCTATAATATTTACATTTTTCTTTAAATACAGTTGTACCATGAGGATTAGTTACAGGTACTCTTTCAAAATGTTCCCAAACAGTACTAGACGTGCCCCTAGATGATAATGTTGTTGTTTGAAGAAGGATATTAGGTACATTAGAAGGAGAATAAACAAATTCATGTTGTGTATATGCATCAATATGAACATAAACATTAGGAATATTAGGATCCATAATAATGTAAGTAAAATAATATATATGAACTAACAATTAATTAAAATAATGAGTAAACAATAATGAATTTCAAAATAACAACTAATATATGTTACGAAATAATTAACGAAAAAAATAAGTAACTAATAAATATTAATTCAAATAATTAATGTCACCGATTGGCGAATGCGATATAAAAATTAATTTCTTCTGATAAAAGTTTTTTCTTGCGCAATTGCAATTGCCACTTAGGGATAAGATTTCAAAATTAATTGAGAGAGTTAACAGTTGAAAGAGAGATTTGTGTGTGAGAAATGAAATGGGAGAGGGGTGGTATTTATAAGAGTTGGGAGGAATGAAGAGTTAATTTATATGATTAAAAAAAAAATTATGGCAGTTGGTAGGAAACGGTCATTTGACCATTTGAATAATTTTTTTTTACTATTGGTTGGACATTGCGCACTTGTGCAGCACATGGAGCCTAGTGGGGTTGGGGGAAAAAATTCGGGTCGGGGTGGGCTGCGCCACGGGTCAAGCGGGCTGTGAAACAGATGGGCTAGGCCAAGGCCAAGGGTCTCAGGTTGGACTCGGGCTCGAGCCTGACTAGGCCTGGCCCACCTGGGCTGCGGCGGCCCAAGAGCTGGCAGGCCAATTTACACCCTTACATATCACAAGTATTACACTAGTATAATATAAGCAAAAACGTTGTGGCCTCTTTGAGATTGGAAGTCTCACTCTAATTTTCTCAAATTTTCTTAATTTTATAATTTTTGAAATACACGTGGTATCTTACAATTGGTCCAAAATCTAATTTAGTTAAATTAAAATAATATTTAAATTCTCCGAATGAATTCCATTAAATTGAATTACAATCACTTATTACCAATAATAGAATCAATAATTATGGAAATGACAAAGTCTTAATTCAAAAGACTTTCCATTACCTTCAATCCAAACATGTTTTTCCAAAAATATATATTTTTTTAAATTTTAAATTACATATGTCATAAAGATTTCTTCTTTAAATTATGTTATTGCATGTACAATTTAATGCTTTATTTATAGAAATATCCAATAGTGTAATAGCTTAAATTATGGTAACATTCGATAGAAATCATGTATTGTTTTTAGATTGGCATTTTGAGTAACTTTTTTTTTTTTTCATTTTTAGTGATTTTTTTGTTTTTATTTTCAAAAAGTTTAAGGCTCTATTTGGTTGCATTCTCAAAATACAATTCCACCATATCATTCGCACTTCACGTTTGTTTAGGAGTTTCAAATCATAATTTCACCCTCACTTTTGAAAACTCAGTCGAAGGCGGGAAAATTTGGACTAACTGGTCATCCCACCAGACGTCCCATTGGTCGTTCGGCCGGTTGACCGGAACAGTGCAAATAATTTTTTTTTTTTTTTTTTTTTTTTGCAATTGACATATGTTAACTTTTATGTATTCGAAAAAAATATTTTCCAAATTTTTAAATTTTTTTTATGTGCTTTAATAGAATTTTGAGTTGTATGTTTGGTTATGAGTTGTAAGTTTTTTTATCAAATATCATATGTCATATCAAAAATTCTCCACTTAATTCAGAACTATCTTCAAAACTCTTTCACCAAACAAATTTTCCACACTCAAATCATAATTTCAAAACTCACAAGCTCAAAATACAACTCCTACTCTCAAATCATATTTAGAAAGCTCTACCAAACGCAACCTAAGACTTTTAAAATCTGGTCGACTAGATGAACTAGAAAAATAAATAAATAAATAAAAATATTTGAAAAAAAGTATTAAAAAAATATTTATAAAAAAGCTTTTTTTATTTTTTTATTTTATTTTATTTTTTTGGCTTTTTTCAAATCCATATCTATAGATATTATAGCAAAGTGACATTTCAATGATAAAAGCTAAGGAATATTCAAGATATCATCTTGAAATTCTTAATTTTTGTTATTTTAAAAAAATCCTATTGGCTAACATATCATATTAGTTACATAAAATTAATTATTATGTTGTTGTACCTTTACCATTCTTTTCTAAAACAAAAATATTACTATGATGCTTTTTTATTTTTTTAAATTTTTTTTCTTTTTTTTTTTTGGATTTTTTCAAATCTATATATATATATATATTATAGCATAGTGATATTTTAATGATAAACGCTAAAGAATCTCCAAGATTTCATCCTAAAATTTTTAATTTTTGTTATTTTAAAAAATCCTATTGATTAACACATCATATTAATTACATAAAATTAAGTATTATGTTGTTATAACTTTACCATTCTTTTTTAAAACAAAAATATTATTATAATTATGCCATCTTGCGTGAAAATAATATTTATTTTATAATAAGAAAATTTTCAATTTTCTCTCTCTCTCTCTCTCCCCCCAACGTACTATCTTTTTCACCTGAGAACCCTAACTGTCGTACATCCTTTTCCACGTCATTCCCAACTTTCTCACCTTATAAATGTCAAGTTCATGCAACTCATTATTTTTAATCTCTTCTTCGAAGACTATTAAAGGTTAGTTTTGTAACAATTCAGATTTTTATTTATTCTTTAAAATTTATATTAATATTATTTAATTACAGTTGAGAAAATATATGATTTATTATGTGTAATTTTGTAAAACAAGTTTTAAGTCTAGACATGATGATGGCTGCAAAATAGAGAGGCTACGTGTCAACCAAACTTGTTGAGCAAGTATGGAACTTAGTATAAAAAGAGTAGTAGTGCTGTGAATAAAACAAAAATTAAGAAAAGGGAAAGAAAATACTGGAAGTCGAAAGGGTCTTTGGTAGTGGAAAGAAAGAGTGAAGTATTAATTTTAAGATGAGTTATATTATACCTTGAGTCACCATCATATATTTTATGTATATTCTGAGTTACCATAAGTTATTTTATGTAATTTGTATTTTATAAATTATATTAGCATATTTAATTTATGAACCTTATTTTATATAATAAGGAAAACTCATGGATATAACTGTTTATTAAAATGTGTTTTGAATAATTATTTTATAAATACCACCGCGGAGGTCTCATGCCTTGGGGACTTAAATGACCATTGGCCTTCTGATTAGTAACTTTGTGACCCTCTATTTGTCATTGATCCACTGACACTCTGATTTTTTGTGTGGAACAAAGTGTTGTACGACGCTAAGTGCTACAGTATTGTAGAAGGCACCTCTACAGTTCATACGAACCACTTCTTGAGTCCATACGTATGTTCTGTTCTGTTCTGTACCGTGGTTATGATTTCTGGTGTGAAGCAAAGTGTTGTATGGAGCTAAGTGCTACACTATGGCGGGAGCCACCTCTACAGTTCGTATGAGCCACCTCTTAAGTCCATACATCTGTTCTGTTCCATTCTGTACCGTGGTTATGATTATTTTGTTTATATGATTTCTGTATTATATGTCAAATTATCTCTGTATTATATGTTCTGCATTTTATATCAAGCTTGATTTAGCCAATAATTATCCATGGTGATTTTATCCCCTCATGCTCTCTCAGTATAATATTTCTCACTCTGGCAAGTGCTTATAGTTTTTACCAATTTTCAAGAAACAATGCAATTCAAAAATAGCTTTTATAGAGTCTTAGACGCGGGGCTGCGGATAGACACACACAACACCTTTATGGTATTTTTATATAAATATGGGCCTTTTGGTCAATAAATTTTGTTATAAAAATAGAAGCTCGGATGATTATTTTGGTACCCTCACTTAAATATTTTTCCGCTTGCGTTTAGCAATTTGTTTAAGAATTGTAACTTCAGTTACTGGCCATCACGATACTTAACCCTTGGGTACGGGGAGCAGGTCGTGACAAGTGGTATCAAAGCCAGGTTTATTCAAAAAAAAAAAAAAATCATTGGAGTTTAGGATACACTCACAAGTAAGAAGTCGAATAACAGGGAATTGGTACTTAAATGTTATATTTTGTTAAGTCCATTTATTTATATTTTATATTTTATTTGAGGAAAGAGGTCGAAAATTTAATTATAAAAAAAAGTAAGAAATAATTGTATTAGAGTGCGCAGCAAAAACAATAAGATAATTTGCTGAATCAATTTCGAGGACGAAATTTTAAAAGAATGAAAGATTATAACAATCCAGATTTTTACTTATTCTTTAAAATTTATACTAATATTATTTAATCACAGTTGGGAAAATATACAATTTATTTTGTATTATTATGCATAATTTTGTAAAACAATGTAATTAGTAAGAAATTTGGGGGTCAAAGTGTAAATACGCAACTTATCTAAACTTATCCATTTGAGGGATAAGCTTTCAGTCTAGGACATGATGATGGCTGCAAAATAGAGAGGCTACGTGTCACCCAAATTTGTTGAGCAAGTATGAAACTTAGTATAAAAGGAGTAGTAGTGTCGTGAATAGAACAAGGAAAAGAAAATAAGAAAAGGGGAAGAAAATACTGGAAGTCGAAAAGGTCTTTGGTACAGGTTGGTTGCTTACTTTTCAAAACTTGTGTTGCCCAAATTTTGGCCTCTCCGCTCGAGCAGGAATTCCTGCGCTCAAGCGAGCTTGACAATTTCACTCCTTCACTCGAGCGGCCATTCTTGTGCTCGAGTGGGAATCGTCAAATCTCAATATTTATTTTTGTAGGTCTAAATACTGGAAATGTGCATCCACTTCCACGCTTGAGTGGGGACCTTCGTCTGCAGAACTTCTGGACGTGTACATTCCACGCTCGGGCGACACTTTTCACGCTCAAGCGGAACTTTGTGTCTGACGCTCAAGCGGGGCTTTCCACTCTTGAGCGGACTGCGTGTATTTCAGTTGGAGGAGATGACATTTTGAATCACTTTTTCTTCTCTCTCTCTCTCTAAAACTTTCCAAAAAGTTAGTTCTTGAGCCTCTCTCTATAGAATTCACCTTCTCTCTAAGATTTCATCCAGATCCGCCGATCTACTCACCCTAGTGCCTTTGAGAAAAATGTATAGTGTATCAAGATCTACATTTTGATCCGAACATAAATGAGTTTTGGTGTTCTTAGGGTTCCTCTCTTGCGTGGCTCATCTTTTTCCTTTGAGATAGGGATTTTTCTACACCTTCATATATTATTTAGCTTAGATATTGGTCATTTGTGTAACAAAAAGACATGCTTGAAAAGGTTACGATCCCATGCACTATCATCTAGACCACCAATGATCTTGCCGTCCTCATCTCCGTCGGATACTTCATGCATAAGAAGATGAAGGCCAAATCAACGGTGGAGATCATCGACACAAATGGCCATTTTCCTCAGCTAATTGCACATCTTCAACTTTTGGAGGTGTTGGGTGGAGTTCTTAGTTTTGAGCTTTGATTTCGATTAAGTAGAGAAAAGGGTGTTTTTAGCTTTCTCCTAAATAAAAGCCAATTCAGTCAAAGTTTTTGTATTCATAATTCCTGACCTATTATTGGAATGGTGAAGGGAAATGGATGTTGTGTGGGATGGTTTTGTGGTTGTTAGAGGTTTGAGTTGCAGTCTTCTAGTTAATATGTAGATGTAAAAATACTCTCGCCACTCCAAGTTTGAAAAGGGTTGAATGAACACAGTTATATATATCTATGTGTTTGAAAAGACTATTTCCGTAATTTAAATATGTAACCCAAACTGCAATTGAACAATTTTTCCATAGTTAATATTTAGATGTAACAAACCTATTTTGGATTGTAAATGTGGAACTTTGTGGATTGAAATTACTAGTTTTGGGATGAATGATTGGATGCTTAGTGTTCATTGGATTGGATTATAGAAGTTCATCTCCAGTTTCCCTGCTTACATAGCTGGGTGTCTGTTTTTTTTTTTTTTTTTTTTTTGGGTATGTATATCAGTAATAGTAGAGATTAACAACTGATACACCAAAAAAATGTTAAGAAAAATTGTGTGATTCAAATTTAACTCTTGTATAATAGAGTCCACACTAATTAGAATAAATTTATATCACATATTACTTTTCTTGGTATTTTTCAATATCTAAATTCTTGTTCCCTTTACTATATGCCTAGTGAAAATGCCCCAAATTACAAAAAAAAAAAGAGCAAAAAAACGGCGGTCGGGGTCTTTCAAAATTAACTCTTTTCTTTTATTTCTTTTTTTTTTCTTTTCTTTCTCACCAGATTTAAAATTCAAACACAATCCAAATATGTAACTAGAAAAAATTATTCAAAAAAGAGCTAAAAAAATTAATGTGTAATATAGGTTTAAACTTGGTATTATGGTATTGTGTGAAGCACGGATGAAATTGATCCATTAATTTCAATTTCTGAACACTTCTTTTAAATATATATATATATATATATATTGGGATAAACAACATACATTTTGTAGCCTTATGTTGTACTCTATATTGGGCCAACATATATTTTCTAGCCAAGCCCAGTCTACCGAGCCTTTGCCTGTTCCCAGCAATTTGTTAGGCATTCCATTTGAACCTAAAATATATTTCAGTATGTTTAATTTAAATTCATAAATTTTAAATCCTAATATATTTTAATATTTACTAATAATAACAATATATATTAAACTCCAAAATAATTTTTTTTTCTCTCATGGTATACTTTAATCAGTTATTCCTATTCAAATTTCTGTATTTTCTTTCCTAAGATATCAAATCGTCTTCTTCATCCTCCTTCCAAAACTTCAATCTATCCTACCAAAACTCACCATCATCATCAACATCATCATTTTTTATTATTTTGAAACTCTAAACCCTAAAAGAAAGTTTGAACAAAATCAAACAATGGATGAGAGTAACAATCAAAATAATTTTTTGAAGCAACCCATCAAAAAGGAGGTAAATATTCAAATAGAGGGGTTTCACAATTTTTGTAGAGTACCATCAATTATTTTTTATATTGTTTTTTTTTTTGACAAAAATTAAAAGGCCCAGTAATTAAATTAACAATAACATATTATTGGAGTTGTTCTTATTTTGTCATTTAAATAGAACATTATTTGAGAACTACTCTTTCTTGTTAGTATCTGATGCTTATGTACATATAAGTTTGATTTTTACTTTTTCACGAGCATTCTTGTGGATAATTTATAATGTAAAAATGTTTTTTCTGTATTGAAAATTTTTATAATGCTTATGTAAAAGTGTGGTTTTTTTTGTATTTATAATGCTTATGTGTTTATAAGTTTAGTTTTTTTTTTTTCTTGTTTTTGAGAATTATTTTCTATATTGAAAAGATTTGAAATAATTTAGTTTTTCTAGTTTGTTTATTATTTATTATTTGGGTTTACCTTGAGGTAATTTGGAAAAAATAATAAGGTGTAATGAGAGTAAAATAAAATTTTAAATAATTAAATAGGATGCACTTAAAAATTGGGAGTACTTAATAATTTTTTGGGTGTGAATAGAGTCCTAATTGTTAAGAGCTTTAATTGGTGATAAATCCAATTTAAGGAGGGTATAAGACATTAAGTAGATATTTTTTGTTGATGAGAGATCCACACTTTATAAATGGTGATTCTACTTACACCACTCTTTTACCTCCTTACACCCTCCATCTCATTACACCACTAAAAAAAAATATAACTCTCATTACACCCCCATTATATTACCAATAGTAACCCTAAATTAAACCTTTCATCTCTTTACACCACTCAACTTTTTGAGGGAAAAGAGAGAAGCAGCAGCAAGGAAGAGGACAGGTCCGACGCAGAGAAGGCTAGTGTTTCGGACGGCAGAAGGGATTTGAACGGCGTTGTGGTCTGTGTTATCAGCGTGGATGATTAAACTCATTCTTCTCATTCGCTCAAGGTAAGTGAAAAACTCTCCTTTCTCTCTCTATACTGACAGACATATATATATATGTATCTTTATCATCTATATCATAATTTTTTTTTTGAATAAACAAAGAATAACACATTCCCAACACAGTTTTGGTGGTTTTAATCTTCTAATTTAATTGGGTTTGTAATTTTTGGTGCTAATTGTGAATGTTGAAGTTCAAATTTTGGTCCTCTATTTTGTCAGATTTTTGTTCTCTGTTTTGATGTTCTAATTTGGAATTTGAATGTGGGATCTTCAAAATGATCTTGCTTTCGAACCGGAGTAGAATTAGTTTGTAAACCATAGCTTATTACAGTAGCATTTCTTTCTACAAAATGGAGAGCTCCAGGGCATTACATGGGATTGCTAAAAAGCCATTGATCCACTTCTCTATTTGTTATGAATGATTTAACTTGCTCAAACAAGGGGTAGAAGAGAGATTCTATGATTTTATTGAGATTGATTCCTTTTGTAGTATTATTGGAAAGGAAAATGCTAATGAGATTTTTTTGCAATTATAGACATTGCTGTGGGCCTTCTGATATTCTTATGTATGAAGTTTCTGCATATAATTTTGTTTGTATAGAATTACCCTGAACAAAGAAAGACACTTCAAATTTTGTCTTCTTTTTTTTTTTTGGGGAAAGAGCTGAAAAGATGAGCCTTTGTGCTACAACTTGGTGCTACAAGCTGTTAAATTTTGTAGTACAATTGTTGTTTTTCCACCCAAATCCTAATAGATGCAGCAATTAACAAGTTGTGGAGAGTTAGGGAGCTGATGAAAACAAAAAAAGATGTTGCATTATTGTTACCTTATTAAAATAACTGAAAAATTATCTCGACTATTGTAGATTACCGTGCAAATTCCAAGACAGTAGATTTAACATTTAAGACAAGGAGTCACATGATGAGGAGGAAGTAATGAATACAACAGGTTAGGAAGCCTGCTCGAGGAAACTGAATTAGCAGATATTGAAATCAGTGCTATCGTAGATAGTTTTAGGAAGGGGAAGAGGATAGAATTACAATGAATTGACATGGAAACAAATGATTTTGAGGTATAGTTTATGAGGAAAATGTGTATAAAGAGACAAAGTATATCATTGATGTTCTTACAGAATAATTGAAACAATACAAGGCAACAAGACAAAGCCACTTAAAGAGGGGAATGAATGTGAAATCATGTGAGTGGAAGAAGGAATATTTGTTTTCAAGTATGCCACAAGTAGAAGGTAATGGTCAATGAAGTCAAGGTGCCAAAAAAAAAAAAAAACTCAAAGCGAGTGTGTCTATTGAAAGCAGCACCAAGTCACTTCTGATGCATCGGAGGGACTGAGAGTTGAAAAAAGTAGGCCCATTTAAAATAAGGATCTATTAAAATGATCAAATAATCGCTATGAGATCAGTGCACTTAAATGTATAGGTATTCTTCATAAAACAAATTTTAAAAAAAAATGACCAAATGCAATAAAAAATTAGCAGAAGATAAAATTGTGAACAATTAGACGATGACTTTCAAGGGTTGCTTTCCATGAGAAATAAGATAAAAGAAAATAAGTTAAAGAAATGAACTAATGACCAAGAAGAGACCTGGCCTGTCATTTTTTTACCAAAATTAAGTAGAACGTCTAATAAATGTGGTTGAATTTAAAAATTCTCATGTGCACAATGACATTATTGTATTGAAAGAAAGCACATGTATAGTGTCAGGACACATTGTAGAATTAGAATATGACGACCTTAATGATAAATGTATCTCCAGTTGCATGCCAATAAAAATGAAATGTATCTCCAGTTGTACTTAAAGATCATTAGTCCCAACTTATTTTTCCTCCTCTAAAACTCTGCAAATTGAATTCTTACAATTTGCTTAATAGAAATATGGTACTGCTGCACTGTTATTTGCCCACATTATCCAAGTTCCTTACTATTATTTGCCAACAAGCTCCTTTACAGGCATTTTGGCAACTAATATCCTACCAGGGGACTGAAAACATTTCCAGAAATTTAGTTAACAAGAAGTCATAATGGCTTCTTTTATCTGTGAAATTATGGTTTCTTTGCTAATATTGTTTACATCGTTCATTTAATATATTCAAGTTTTTGCTGATATTGGGTTTAATGTTTTTTTTTTTTTTACACATAAATGGTTAGTGGTGTCTCACGTAAGAGACCAGCAGCATCCAACAAAAGACGTGGTAGGCAAACAGAACCTGAACCAGTGGAAGTGAATGCCCCTGTGGAGGAGGATGACCATGTGGATGCGAATAATGATAATGTTGACGACGATATTGGTGTGGAGGATGACGATGTCGATAATGATATTGGTGTAGAGGCCGATCTCATGGAGGACGATATTGGTGTGGATGATGACAACACAGAACCAGTTCCGAGTGCTCCAGAGGATCCTTCATTGCTAATTAGCTTCTGTAACCATATTGCTGCCGCTGTTTGGAAGAAAAAGGTATTTTGAGAATTTCTCAACAATAAACTAATCATATGTACTATATGCTTCAAATTATTTATATGTTTTATGTAAAATGCAGGAATGGAGACCTCTTAAATGTTTGAATCGTTCTCGAAAGCTTGCCGAGTGACCGTCACCAATAGTCCAAAATGTTAGGTGGAGACATTTGGTTGAGCAGTCTGGTCTTAGTGTCCTTATTGATCACACATATCGGCATGGCAATAAAGTGGCAATATCTACCTTCGTTGAAAGGTGGCATACAGAGACAAATACATTTCACATGCCAGATGGTGAGATGACTGTCACATTGGATGATGTGCAGACCATACTTGGCATTTCCATCACTGGCATGGCTTTGTCATGTCCTAAGTTAACAAGGTGTGAGGCTGCTGAACTGGTGAATGCTAGTTGGGGAGTGCCAGTGAATGATGCATTTGCAGAATTAGTTCAATCTCGTGGGCAATCCGTGAAGCTAGAGTGGTTGCGAATTAGATTTCATAAAGTTAACGATACAGATGATGCAAATTTCATAGAATACGCAGCGAGAGCTTACTTGCTATATTTATTAGGTTGTACCCTTTTCGCTGACAAGAGTGGGACTCGAGTACCTATTGCTTACCAGGACATGTTGACTGACATTGATGCTGTTAGCTCATATGCATAGGGTGCTGCAACTTTGGCATTCTTGTATAGCCAATTAGGACTTGCGAGTAGGGCTGGTGTTAAGCAGATTGCTGGTTACTTGAAGCTATTGGAAGTATGGATTTATGAGCATTTTCGTTTAGGAAGGCCTCATCCAAATTTGTCCTATTCTGATGAACAACCTCATGTATGTCGTTGGAGTTCGCGGAGAGATGGAGGTTTTACAGAAGACCACTTGCAGACATTACGAGAGCAACTTGACATGTTACATGCTAATGAGGTTAGACATTTTATAATAGTGTGATATTATAAAAAAAAAAAAAAAAAAGGATTTCCCAACTAACATTATGCATTCCTTATTTGTAGATCGAGTGGGATCCATACCATTTATGTAGGACACACCATCCACTTCATAAGGTTGCATATTATACTGGATGTTTAAAATGCTTTGATATTGTTGAACCCTATCACCCCAATAGGGTATTGCGACAGTTTGGTAGGGTCCAAACCATCCCACCAGAACCATTATCTCCTATTCGAGCTACACGGGGCAGTAAATCAGGACAGTACAGAATCATGTATCAATACCATGACACGATATGGGCGCAATGGGAGAATCATGGGTTGTCCATTAATGCTCGCAGTGTGCCTATACAACAGTAGCCATCTGAATGTGTACGGAGATACCGTGAGTGGTGTGCTCGTGTTTCGCATTGGGTTGTTCAAAATCCTACACATCACTCTCAGTTTGATCCACGTGTTCAACGTCCCGAGAATGATGTTACTGTGGATCCTGAGTGGGTAAGCAAATTGTGAATTAACTTTTTTCACTTTTAAGTGGTTCACCATAAATCAAACACTAAGTACGATTTTTATCAAATTTTTTTGTAGTGTAATGATGCTGCTTTCAATGTTGGTGCTGCAGTCCATAGGCTCGGTCGTGATGAGTATGTCTTGCACCTTGACATGCTGTATGAAACCATTGGTCGCATGCTGCAAGTTCTTGATGGACAGAGTTTGGGACTACTTTGACATGTACAGAGCATCAAGTCTAGTATTGTAAACGTCGTAGGATGGACCGTACATGAGTATTGAGATCTACTTTTTGTTTAATAACATAATTTTGCATAATGTCTAGCCCGTATACATTTTGGGATATAGTTTTGTGTTAACCGTGCATGATATTTGGGATGTAGTTTTTTTTTATGGCATAGTTTTTGTGAAAGCCTATACAGAATTTGGGATCTAGTTTTTTTTTTATGACATAGTTTTTGTGAATGCCTAGGTCGTACAGAATTTGGGATATACTTTTCCCTAATGGCATAGTTTTTGTGGATGCCTTGGATCTTTTGTAAACTGGATGCTTGGTTGGACAAGTAATGAATTGTTATACTTTTGTAAGAATTTTAAACAGTTTCACATCTATTTTGTATTCAATATTTATGTCAATGGAAACTTATTTTGGCGAACATATGGATTTGTTATTGTTTGTAATGCATTGTAATGGTATTAAAATGTTTTGGAGGGATATGGTATCATTTGCTGGAAGTAACATTGTTTTTTTCAGTGTTATGGGCCAATTCAGTGTCATACTGCTAAACAATTTGAATTTGTAACGCCCTCAAAATAATAACATTAAACCCAACAAATAAGACATGCATTTACATATAAACTAACCACATTCTTTTATTCATTAGAGTTCCATTACATAGGTATTACATGTTAACATCAAAACAAAATGCCCTACGGGCTTACAGCTTTCCAAGTTAACACTTGGTTACAACAAAAGAGTACTAACTCGTTTACACATTAAGCCCTTGGCTTGAAGTTACATGTAATACATCAAAAGTTAAGCGACAAAAGTATGTCCGCCTCTAGCCTCCCAGCTATGTCCTTGGAGGTGGCATGCTACCTGCACCTGAAAATGATATTCCCATATAGGGTGAGTCACAGCCCAGTAGAAATATACTAAACCAACCATGAACAATGACTAAAATATTAGCAATTGATAGATGGCCAACTCTGATACAATCACATAAATCACATATTTATGTCATACGACTTATGAGTCCAAGTTTCCTTTCATTTTCCCTTTTTCAACGGATAGGCATATAAGCACTAACCACATTCTCAACAGATATGTATAACCACAATATCCACAGATAAGCATATGAGCTATATCCACACATTCTACAACAGATATGTATAACCACAATATCCACAGATAAGCATATGAGCTATATCCACACATCACAAAGATAAGCATATAAGCTCTATCTTCACTTCTAGACAAGCATATGAGCTGTATCTACGGAATTCATCCCCTATCTTCTCCCAACACTATCCGGTTTAGAGGTACATCCCCTATCTTCCCCTAAACCGCGGAGTACATCCCCCATCTCCTCCTCTACACATAACGTATACAAACACATTGGTTCTATATACAATCACCCAATACATATAATTAATGTATTCTATCAACTGTCAAGTTCCATGACACACTTCATTGATTAGTTTCAGTTTGCCTAATCGTCATGCATTGTCTACAACAATCATGACTATCCTCCACCGATAGCCCAAAGCAGTTATTTCTAAACAGAAAATAAATGCACAATGGATATTCAATCAACATTTCATTTCCTCATTCCTCACAATTAATTATCCCAATTAATTAAACAATGTAATTAGGTCTATTCCCATAATTCTCATTTCAACCCTTAGGTCCCATTTTCATCAATGATTTAACATCAATTCCATTTCTCTATGCCAAACATGCATCTAGGTTTATTATGAATAAAACCCCAACTTTTGTAAAATTACACAAAAGCCCCAAACTTTCACAAAATTACCAAACCAACCCCAACATCTCAAAATACCAAAATTTAAGGACAAAATCCATAGAGAGGAGTAGGATATCCCTACCTCGAAGTTTAAGCCAAAAAGGAGATGAAGACTCGAAGATCAACTTGCTCCAAATCCAAACTTTTTCAGATTAAATCAAAGCTCTCAACGCCCTCTATCTTTTTAACAAAGGCTCTAGGCTAGATTCACACTCTAGGGAGATCAAATCTTAGAGAGGGTGTAAGTTTAGAGAGAGAGAGTCTCGAATTTAGGGTTTGATCAAAAAAAGAAATGAAAAACTGAAGTTCAAAATCGCTACTGTCCGCTGATATAAAACACGCTCGCTCGAGCGAAGACTTGGTCGCTCTAGCGACCAGACACAGAAAACTCTCGCTCGAGCCAAGAAGTTCTCGATCGAGCGAAGAAAAACCCAGACTGCTCGAGCGAAGGAAGCTCGCTCGAGCCAAGAAAGGCAACTCTCAGGTCTAGAACCAGACGCAACACTCGCTCGAGCGAATCCACCCTGGCTCGACCCACCAGACACGAACCTCACTCTCGCTCGAGCGACAAACTACTCGCTCGAGCGAAGGTCCAAAAATCTGGGCAGCAACACTAGGCTCCCAAACACAACCAACCTGTAACAAACCTGCCCAACACATCTTATAACTCAATATACAAAGTAAAGAGGATGCAAACATGATAATAAACAACTACCAACATCCACGGACACATGTCCGGATCACTGTACAACAAGGGTAAACCCGGGAACGCTATAGAATTATTCCGGTGTTCAGTTGCCGGAAACAATAGATCCCTCCTGCATTTAGTTGCTATATATTTCTAGAGCCACATTGAAGTACCTGTTTGGTCACACAATGCGAAACAATTTACAAAAATTCGGTACTATAATGCCGGAATAAATGGTTTTGTCCAGCCTTTTGTGGCTATACATTTACAGAGCCGCATCCTTCCAAATGATGTGGTAATAATTTGTGCTGGGGCTATTTGGTAATAAAATGCTAGTGAATTTTAATTAGTCCAGTGTTGTGTTACTAGACAAAATAGTTTTTCCTAGCATTATGTTGCCATATAAATGGAAAATTTCAATTTGTTTCATAACAAAGTCAGTGGAGCCCACTGTGAAATATCTGTTCAGTCACACAATGGTAGACAAATTACATTTGTCCGGTGTTATGTTGCTGGAAAAAATATATTTGTCTAGCGTTTTGTTAGCCACTTTGTTATAAATAATAATTTGGGGCTATTCGGTAATATAATGCTAGACTTTTTTTTTTTTTTGGCAATGTGATGTCGGACTATGTTATTTTGTTCAATTTCGAAACACCGAACAAAAGTCACACACCAACCCAGAAAATCGAAACAAAAACCTACCAAACTAAAAAAAAAAACTCACCATTTCACTTTTTTGATGGTTTTTCACCACCATTTCTTCATCCATTATTTTTTTTGATGATCAAAACACTATGATTATCAGTTTTTCAAAAGAGATGTGTAAGAGAAAAGAAAAGTTGAGAAAGGAAAAAGAGAAGTAGGAATTGAAAGGTCAGGGGGTGTAAGGAGATATTCAAATACATTTAATTTTAGTATTATGTCCCTTTAAGTAATTTCACATATAGATAAAATTAGAAGAAAAAAAACAATCTTATATGGAGGGTGTAAGGAGGTAAAAGAGTGGTGTAAGTAGAATCACCCCTTTATAAAAGAGTGCTGCTATTAGCACCTGTCAAAATTCTTTGGACCCCCTATTTTATAATTTTTTTTATTACAATTATACTATAAAGTAAAATTACATGAAAAGACATTATTAACTGGAACACCCACCTATCAATAAGAACTAATACTCTATAATATTGGACACCCACTCCCACTCCCACTCCCACCTCCACCCTTACCCCCACCCCCACCCCCACCTCCACCTCCAACTCCAACTATACGTATTTCATGTTTGTAAACCCTAAACCTACTACTTTTCATAACCAACTAATATAAACCCTAAATTTATTATTTTTTATAATCATCTTAAGTACCGAATGTGTCATCTTCACTATCATCATCAACGCTATTGAACTTGAAAGTTTTGCTTCAAGTATAACGTATACTTCATCACTTATTTCACTGTGTAGAGCAATGGAGGACGAAGACAACAATTCTAGTGACACCGGCGTTCCATTAATAATTTTATCTGTCTTGTATTAACATTCTCGGTCATTTTCGATCGTTCTTGTTTCGTTCGAACTGTTCGGTATTGGTTTGCTGACTGTTAGAATTATGTTCGGTAATACAGTACTGAACATAATCCTTTCGTTCAATACATAGGTTCCGAACATTAATACAGATAGTCAGTTATGTAATTTTCTTTGTTAAACTAACTTAGAATGGAAAAGAGTGAATTGGAATGGATTTAAGTTATGTATTTTGAATGGATTTAATTCATGTTATTTTAAGTTGTGAATTGGAATGGATTCAAGTTACACAGTGATGAACAAATTTTGTTCGGACATACAGTGCTGACAGGATCATTATTGTTCGACAAAACAATTCTGAACAAAATACATTTTTTCGGCTACACAGTGGTGAACAAATTATTTTGGGCTACATTCAGAATTCTAATGGCGATACATTCAGAATTCTGATGATGATGGATTCTTTTGGAAGCGCCGATACAGAAGCAATGGGCGTCCAACACCGCCCACTGTACGCTCATCTTGATGATGATGATGAATGTGATTGAATTTTTTTATAGGTTTTGATAATAATGGCACACTAAGAATTCACATATTTGGACTGAAAATTGAACAAATAGACGATAATGATGAACAGGCCATTGCCATGGCTATTATGTCTTCTTTTCTTTCAGTCACTGTGAACCACCCAACATGCAATAACATCCGAGTATCATCTGTTTTCTTCTTTTCTTTTCATTAGGGTTGTTTTAGGAATTGGATGAAAAATTAAGTGAGTGTGCATTTCATTGTGAAAATGTTATGAATATGGGTAGATTTGGTAATAAGTGGGGTGTCCCAAAAAATATTATTAAAATTTAGGGTTTAGGGTTGGAGTCCAAAGAAATGGGAGGTCCAAAGAATTTCGGCAGGTACTATTAGCAGCACTCTTATAAAATAGTTTAGTGAGAAGTCTAGAACATTTTGTTTCTAATTTTACCCCTTGACTTTTTTTAACTGTTTGACTTTTCGTTGACTATCTGTTGAAATTTTTTTTATCTATTCAAATTCCTATCTGTTTAAATTTTTTATCTGTTAATTTTTTTATTTGTTCAAAGCTTTTTTATTTGTTGAAATTTTTATCTGTTAATTTTTTTTATCTGTACAAATTTTTTATTTATTGAAATTTTCTACCTGCTTGTTTTTTATCTATTCAAACAACAATCATCACCAACACCATCATCCTCCTCCTCGAGTCCACCAAACCTTATCTATTCATATATATATATATATATATGTTCAGATCTCTCCTCTCTCTCTCCCTATCTATTGCAATATGCTTCTTTTTCATCATCATCAACAACAACAAATAAAATAAAAAAAAATTCAAACATATGTTCAAATCTCTTTTTCCTGTCTCTCTCTATATCTGTTACAATCTGCTTCTTTATCATCATCAGCATCAAAAACAAATCATATTTGTTCATCAACAACAACATAATCACCAAATCCTATCTACTTATCATTATCATCATCATCATCATATCATCAAAAAAAAAAAGATTTGTACGTGCTTCTTCCAAATACTTCTTCGACTACTTCGCCATACTCATCGGCCTCTTCATCATCATCATCATCATCAATTTGGACATCCTTAGGTTCAAGCTTAAATGCATGTTTTACTCAAAGATGGTCTGAAGTGACTGTCTCACGAACATTCCTCCATAGCCAAAAAAATAAAGGAACAAAAAAAAGAACCAAAAAAAAAAAAAAAAAAAAAAAAAAGCTAAATAGGAGCTGCAAAATGATACACACAATCAAATGGCAACATTTATTGCCAGCGTAATAAGAGCTTCTTGGTGAAGCTGTTGGAATCCTTTTTCTCTCTCCCTATCTGTTGAGCCAAATCTATTCAATGCTATTACAAATCTCATCAACAACATTCATTATCATCAAGAACAACAATCAATAACAACAAAAATAAATAAATAAAATAAAATAAAAAGAGCAGGAGAGATTAATTCATTTGATCCAAAAAAAAAAAATCACTTTGCTTGGTTTAAATTTTTTAAAAACACTTTCTAAAAAATTTTACTTTCATATTTTTTTTATTTTTACTGAATTTTTTTAATTTTTAGACACACTTTAACATAAATGCATTTAAAAAGTATAATTTTTATGAAAAAAAATCTTTAAAAAATCTACTAAATACCAAAAATATAAAAAAAATACAAAAATTTAGTACATTTTTCATATTTTTGTATATTTCTTAATTTTTTAAAATATTTTTTTATAAATATTTTACTTTTTAAATACATCTAAATAAGATACATCTAAAAAAATAAAAAAAATACTTAAAATTTTAAAAATATTTACTAAAAAAATACAAAAAATAAAAAATTCAATTTTCAAAAAAACTCAAATCAAACCCACTAATAGAGAACTCCCATCTGAGATGAGGAAAGAGAGAGGGTTTGTGTTGCGGGGATGGTTGGATGAGGAAGAGAAGAGAGCAGAACTGGATCAAATCTCAGATCTCAAAACCCTAATATATATATATATATATATATGTTCAAATTTGCAAAAGGTTTTTCGATTTCAGTGGTCAGAGAGGAAGTGAGAGAGACAGTGGTGGAAGATCTAGTGACGGCGAGAACTAAGATCTCGATACCAATACTCTGATTCTTGATGTGCTGGAGATGGAAGCCATGGCGTCGGAGATAGGGCTCTCGGTACCAGCGCTCTGATTTTTGATGTGCTTCTTGGCAACCTTACTGGTCAACTTCGTCGGCGCGACATCCCCGGCGATGCCGTTGTCGAATACCTCTTCGCTGCCGTGTCTTCTTAGAGAGAAAAGTTAGGAATTATATATGTGCGATCGAGAAGATGAAGAGAGAGAAAAATGATGAGAAAGAGAGACCGAGAAGATGACGTGCTTCTAACGGCGGCGGCGAACTCAGATCTCATAGAAATAGAACTGAAAGCGTGCTTCGGCGCTGACCGCTTCTACTAATCCTCCAACTCTGATCTTCAACCTGACGAGACACGAGCACTAGTGACCTCTTGACCACCGTGACACCATTCATGGATCTGAAGTGATGGAACCGCTATGGGCCTAGAGATGCCAACGCTCGTTCATCAGAGTGAGAGACGGAGGAAAGAAAGAGAGAGAGACAGACAGAGAGAAGATGAGGAAGAGAGAGATAGGGGTTTTTGAGAAACTAATTTTGATCAGATAAGTAAGTGTTTGTATGTTTTATATATAGGGGCATTTTAGTCATTTTGCAATGTCTTGTCGTTGTGGACATATTAGATGTCTCTATTTACATACTACATTTTGTCTCAAGGTACACCATTAATTAGTTAAGGTGATCCTACTTATACCACTCTTTTACCTCCTTACACTCTTCATATGAGATTGTTTTTTTCTTCTAAATTTATCCATGTGTGAAATTACTTAAAAGGACAAAACACTAAAATTAAATATATTTGATTATCTCCTTACACCCCTTGATCTTCAATCCCTATTTTTTCTTTCTCAACTTTTCTTTTCTCTTGCACATCTCTTTTGAAAAAGTGATAATCATAATGTTTTGATCATCAAAAAAAGCAATGGATGAAGAAACGGTGGTGAAAAACCATCAAAAAAGTGAAAACAGTGAGTTTTTTTATTAGTTTGGTAGGTTTTTGTTTTGATTTTCTGGGTTGGTCTGTGACTTTTGTTCGGTGTTTCGAAATCGAACAAAATAACATAGTCCGGCATCACAGTGCCGAACAAAAAATATAAGTCTGGTATCAAATTGTCAATAAAAGATACATTTTCGGTAAATTACATAACAAAAAATATAAGTCTAGTAACAAATTGCCGAATAAAAAATACAAGTCTGGTATCAAATTATCGAACAAGCCCAAATTATCATTTGGAACAAAGTGGCTCTGTAAATATATAGCAACAGAACGCTAGACAAATCTATTTTTTCCAGCAACATAACATTAGAGTAATTAAAATTCACCAGCATTTTATTATCAAACAGGCCCAGCACAAATTATTACAACATTATTTGGGAGGAAGTGGCTCTGTAAATGTATAGCAACAAAAGGCTGAAACAAACAATTTATTCCAGCGTTATAGCACCGAATTTTTGTAAATTGTTTCGTATTGTGTGACCAAACAGGCACTTCAATGTGGACTCTACTGATTTTGTTGGGAAGTGAACTGAAATTATCCAATTGAATGGTAACATAATACTGGGAAACAAAATTTTATCCGGTAACATGGAACTAGAGCAATTCAAATTGTTTAGCATTGTATTACTGAACAGGCCCAGCACAAAGTATGTGTGTAAAGAGATGGGTTTTGAAAAGTTTTTTATCATAGGGTTTGTTTTGGTAATATATTAGGTGTAATGAGAATTTAATTTTTTTTTTAAGTAGTGTAATGAGATAGAGGGTGTAAGGAGGAAAAAGAGTGGTGTAAGTAGAATCACCCAATTAGTTATTTGTTTATTACAATAATGACTTTACCTAAAATGACTAAAATGACCACAAAAGAATATCAATACACACCTTAGTTGAATACACAACATCTAAACCCTAACTCTAGCCACCATTGTTGCAACCGCCGCCATTTCACCGTCGTTGCCTCGTCGCCTCTCTTCAGCTTCGGCAAATCCCCATCACCACAAACCCTCACCGATGATCTCTCTCTCTTTCTCTCTCGCGATTTGTATTCTCACGATCTGCAATGTGGTGGGTTACGGGGTTAGTGACGAAAGAGAGGCGCAACTGGGCTAAGAAGGTGATAGCGGCGGAGCGCAAGTGAAAAGAGGGGTTAACAGCGGTGAAGGTGATCTACAAAAGGAGGCGACGACGGAGCTGAGAAGGAGATAGCAACAAACGCGAGGATGGAGAGAGGGGTTGAAGACGATGGTAGCGATCTGCGAGGTGGTAGGTCTATGGGAATATAGGCGACTTGCGGGATTGGGAAGTGAGCAGCGATAGTTGTGAAGACGGAAGGAAGGGTTGGCGGTGGTGGCCATGGTTGGCTTTGATAGTGGTTGTCAGTGATGGCTGCTGCCGTCGATGGTAGTTTTTTTTTTTTTTTTGAATTTGAGGTGTACTAAGGGCAAAAATGGAACATTGTGGTGTATGTTGAGAAAAATTACGTTTTTTTAAAATTATTAAAGATGTGAACTGAGTAGTGGTATACCTTGAAACCAAATGTAGTGTATAAATAAAGGCACCCGGACATACTAAACTATCGCTTGGACATTTGGGCAAGAAAATTGGATTTATCCCCCGATTGCCATTATTAAGAGTGTTTTAAGATATTTTATTGGGCTCAATATATTATTTTGCTACTGCTTAGACCCAAGTGTTGGTAATAGTTTGCAAAGCCCCAAATCACCCTAAGTTTAGTGGTTGAAATGCATTGCGCTGAGCATGCCCACTCAAGTTAGGTTCTTGAGCAAAGGCCAATGGTTCTGTGAAACAGTAGTGATATATAACTCTAATAGTAGAGCTCTACATAGAACTCTAGTGAGGTGGAAGTGAGGGAGAGTAGAGAGAGATAGAAAGAAGAGTGTGCACTCCACCTTCACATGGACACTCTCCACATCATTAAAGTTATATTAAATCTCTCAAATATTATTTTTTGTGAAAACATTAAATTCTTTGGAAATAGCTAAATTTATGAGACCGAGGTCAAACTTGTCTCTTGTTTCCTCCCCAACCCGGATCCAAAAAACAAAAAAAGAAAAAAAAAAAGAGAGGCCAATAGTGAAAAATAATCCCAGAACTCGAACTCGAGTGATGATTTTGCTTACAACTTCTAAGTACCTCATGTTTCTCACTAGTGGCCAATCTTTACATTAGGTACATTTCTCTTAAAATTAGATTTAGATCCAAAGAGTAGAATTTTTTTTTTGCAATTTTTTTCTTGGGATTGTATTCTGAATTTTTACGTGTAGAAATATCAATTGGTAACCCCAAACAAACAAGACAATCCACTGGGCCTTCCAATAAAAATATAAGGTGAAAAAAAATGTGTTATTTACAAAAACAATTGCCTTTACTATTTTTTTTATTTTTTTCAGGTTTCATTGCAAAACAATTTAAGGTAAATTATCAATAAATCTTAATAGTTGTACTTAACTCCCCATCAAGTCTTATTGAAAATAAACCCTAGTAAAATCGTCGTTAAAAGTAATTTTTTGTGCGTCACTAAAAATTGACAATTAATGACTTTTTTTATCACAATTTTTATAAATTGTATCTAAAACTTACCATTAGTGACGAATTTTTCAAATTATCACTGAAAATTAAAAATTAGTGACTTTTTTGACTATTTTTTTAAACTGTCGCTAAAACTTATAATTAGTGTCATTTTTTTGTGACAATTTTTAAATTGTTACTGAAAATTAATAATTAATGACTTTTTTATTATTATTTGATGAAAATGTCATTAATTATTATGGGACTTATTGGACAATAAGTCCACCTATTAGGACCTATACGTAGTTTTCCAAAATTTTAAAATTTTATTTTTTAAGTACATCTAGATTAAATACATGCAAAAAGTAAAAGTAAATTTATTAAAATTTGAATAATAAAATCATTAAAATTATTTATGAAAAACACACAAAAATAAAATAAAGCTCAAACTTCCCTTTTATTTTTATTTTTATTTATTATTTTTGTGAGTTATAAAACAAAACAAAATTGTCCAATTAAACTCAAAAACCCACTGCACTATTATATATATCTATATAGGGTATCCTGGCCTGGGCCAGTTTGTGTGCTTTCAAGTTGGGCCAGTTTGCGTGCATGACTTTTAAGCTAGGCCACAATTTGAATAAGTATTCCGAAACAAATTTTTATTGTTTACAATTTAAAAATTTTAATAGGCTAGTGACTTTTTGACTAATGACTTAAATAAGTTAGTGATTTTTTGATTTTTTGAATTTTTTAAAGGTTGCCAAACTTAGCCTTAATCCGTAACTCTAAAAATTTTGTTGATAAAAAAGGGTTGAACCTGTAATCTTATCACTGTAGTTAAGGAATTTGAGAAAAATTTTTTTTAAAAAATAGATAAAATATATATAAAATATTCCTATATTTCAAATACGGGTAAATTATAAATGTTTATTACTAAATCATCAAGTCAATTAATAGTTTTTAATAATGTTAAAAATATATTTTAATTAATAATGTAGGTATTATTGTCTATGAGAGCAATTATGAATTTAATTTTTTTAATTAATTTTATTAAATAAAAAATTCTAATAAGAAAAATATTTGTAATTTTTCAAACTATAGAGACAATCTATGTTTTAAATAAATTTCAAGTTAATTTACCCTTCAAATAATTTTACACATTTTTTATTTTTTCCATTCCAAATTTCTTTCCAATATAGCGTAAATGAAGAAACCCAAGTCTCCAGCCTCAACCACTAGGCTATACCGTTGTGTTAACCCAGCACTGCACAACTTAACCCCAAGAAAACACAACAATGCTTGTGGTCTGAATTTTCATAGTCTGAGTCTCTCAAAACGACGTGGTTTCAAATCATTTGGGCCACGCAAATTCGTGCTTCTCAGCTCCTGACCCAAACATCCTCAACAGCTCTCTCTCTCTCTCTCTCTCTCTAAACCTCTCCATTTCTGCAACTTCTCTCTCATCGAACCTTGGTGATCATGGCCGCCAGCGACGAGTTCGTCAAGGGAAGTGTCCTCCCGAACGGCGTCGCTGTCATCACTCTCGATCGCCCCAAAGCCCTCAACGCCATGAACATAGGTATATCTCTGCCTATGTTTTATCTGCTCATCAACACTTCAATTGAATAGTTCAATTTAGATTTTGTTCATTGGATTGAATTTTGATTGGAATTACAGTTTTTGGTTATCTATTTGTTGATGGCTGTAGCTATAAGTTTGATGGATGGTTGTAATTACTAATTAGTAATCAGAAAATGAATTTTTAAGTTCAACCTTGGTTTTTACAAGACTTGCTTGATTTAATTTTCCAAGTTTAGTTCATTCATGCATGTGTGAACTCTTAAATTCAATAGTTCGATTTTTATCAGAAGATGTGATAATTTTAATGGGAATCTGGGTTAGAATTGTAGTTTTATTGATCCCAGTATGATTGCTGGTACTCAATAATGTTTGCTCCCAGAATAAATTGAAATTCAGAATTTCTTTTACTAACCTTTGATTGATTAAATTTTGGAAGTTACTATTGGAATTAAGGGCTGTTTGATTTGCATTTCCAAATAAAGTGTGTTTGAAATTCAGATAAGTGAATTCTGAAGACTGAAATTTATTCTGCAATAGAAAAACCAAATATATTGCCAGAGACTTTTGGTCAAGGTTCTGAAAAGCGGTTGCGGTCGTCGTAACGGTGGCGGTGGCGCAGTTGCGGTTGCGGGGTGTAAAGGCCGTAGCGTAATGGTTGCGGTAATCGGAATCGTGAATTTTTTTATTTTTAGCACAATTTAAAAAAAACTTACCGATACGCATATTTTTTTTCCATGATCATATTTATTAGGTTTAAAATAAATATTGATCAATTTTTGTAAATTTTTAAGTATGATCCCATATATTTTATATTTTTAAATCACTATAAATTAAGTTTTTTACATTTTATTTTAATAATTAATAACTTTATATTATACAAAAAATCCATCATTAACTATTATATATAAAATAAACAATGACAAAAGTAAGAGAATAAATAAGAGCCTAAATATATATATATATATATACACATACATATTTTAACCAAGCCAAATTGATAATGACCACATTTATTACTATTATTATTATCAAACAATATATAGATAGACATATACAAACAAAATGGTTGAGTGATAGCAGCTGAATAAAATAGCATAGGTTTTACAGTTTCAACAAATCAATAATATGTTCTTCATCTTCCCTCTTCTCTCTCTATCTCTTGCTCCTTCATCTTCTCTCTTTATCTTCGCACTTCTCTCTATCTCTCTTCCACAATTTTTAGTTTTTTTTTGTGTGTTTTTTCGAAAGAAACAGTTCGGAACCGTTGCGTAATAGTGCGTAGCAGGCCGTTACAGCTGTTACGGTACTATTACGACCATTACGGTAGCCGCTACAGCCGACACACCTGTGAGTCTCAATCACACTGCAAAAGCGGCCGTAACGGGTGGCGGTAACCACCAAAACCATTACGTAACGGTTGCGACCGCTTTTTAAAACCTTGCTTTTGGTGGAATTTGTACGAAAATAAATGCAAATTTGACATGAAACTAAAGATGAGCTTAGAATTTTAGTAGAGATTTTATTTGATTGGATTTAGCATTTGTTGCTACTAGTAGACAGAAGACTAAAATTCAAGTGTTTTTGCCGTTTCTATCACTAATTTACCCATTTTAGGGACAGCCCTAGAGGCTTCCGGTGCATACGCATACGCTGAGATTTTTATAAATTTGTTGGTTTTAAAAGCTGTTACTTGTGTTCCATGTGCACATTTTCTGTCATTTAAGAGATAATGCACTGACAGCAGGGCAAAAAACCAGACACACTTGAAAGTTTAAGGGACCATGATTAGAACTGTGAAGCAACCCAAACCTCAATGGCTCGATGTGTATTTTTACCCAGTTATTGATGTGATTCTTGTCTCTTCCACTTGGATTCTGATTGTACTAAATTTTAAATGCATTATTATGCAGATATGGATGTCAAATTCAAAAGCTTTCTTGATCAGTGGGAAGTGGATCCTAAAGTGAAATGTGTTCTAGTTGAGAGCAGCTCACCACGTGCCTTCTCAGCAGGTGACAAGAAGGATACATGGAATATCTTGTTCAACTGTAGATAATTACTTTCAGGGCCTTTGTTGCACTTAAAAGTGATGCTGGATGGTAGAGGAAATTGGAACAAGCAATGGAGAAAAAGAAAATAAACAATAGCAATTCTCCAAGCCCAATGTTATTCTTCAACATCAAAGATCAAGTCTAATAAAATCAATACACTCGAGCCATAAGCACTATCTAATTGGGAAACAAAAAGGAATAGGAAACTAGCTAATAAATAAAATCCTATTAAAATCATAATTCTTAATTATATTAAAAGGATTTTTATTAATGAGTTGATGGAGGCAAGTGGTAGCAGCCTCTTAAGGTGTACAAGAGATGCGGAAGAGATGCCTATAAGGCCTGAGCTTTGATTTGGCATGCATTGGATGATGAGCAACTCACTTGGGACCTTGGATAGTTATGTTTTTAGCCTTATGGGTCTTGTCCTATGGTTATTTTTACATTAAGTCTTTGTTGCTCAATTTTCTAGTTTGGGGGTATTTTGGTAATTTCAGAATTTTCTGGACATGGGTTATCCGGGTTGCCTGTGGGTTCGTCTTGTGGGTCAAGTTGTTTAATTGGTTTTTGTTTATATATCTTATTGGGTGATGCTATTTAGACCTAAAAATTTGACCCATTTTTCAAACCTAATGATGTGATAGTCTATTAGAATATCTAAGGTAACTCTATCTCTCTCTCATGCCTTTTCTAATTATCAACCAATCATCTCACTTACATATCATTGGATTTAGAAAATGGGCTTGTATATCATTTTCCTTTGTGATTTTGTCTTAGATGGGTTTTTCGAAGTCAAAGATTTAGTAGTTTCCTTTTTTGGTTCTCCTAATTCTATAGGAAGTCTCCTAATTCTGTATAAAGTCATGTAATACTTCTCATTTCATAGATTTCATATTTTAGAGAATGTTAAGCGCTTTAAAGCTTTCTTATGGATTGTGTGATGCGATTAAACCGTAGGTGTGATGCCTAAGGTCTCTAGGAGTGATTCCTAGAATTATCTTTTTCTTCTTCTTTTTTTCTTTCTTGAATTTCAGCACTTTCACAGCCCCTAAAACGGTCCCTAAACAGTGCCAAATCTCATCTTTTCTCTCTTAAACTTACCCTTTATTGCCCTAAACAAACACTTAAAAGCCCTATATCCTCTCATTGCCATTTCAGTCACAAAACCCAACTAAATCAGCCCCAAAAGTCCACTGTCTGCTGGCCCTATTTGTCCTACATCACGTGTGCCCTTAGGGCACATATTAAGAAGCTTAAAAGAATTGTACATTCTACATGAAGGTAAGTACAATTAAGAATGTACAATCTTTTTAGGCTTTACTTAACATGTGCACTAAGGGCACACATTAACAAGGCCAATATTAAAATTATTATATTCTTCAATCATTTCTCCTCGGCTGAGAAAAACACTAATATGGAAGGGTTGTGATAGTAGTAGTGCAGAAAGTGTATCTCATGTTGGCGAAGCACTTCCTCAATCCAAATAACAGCAGAAGAAGCTGGCATTGCCATCAATGGTCCAGCATCAAAAAGTCTTCACGAATGAATTGCATAATGTGATTTAATCTTATATTTTTATGATTAATTTTTTCTTATAATTTTTGGGGCTATTTCAGCCTTATAAAGTATTGAGTAAGGTTCAAAGGGTAAACCACTTGATGCAGGACAATTAGGGACAGCAGCAAATCTAGGCTTTTGGGGCAGATTTTAATTGGATTTTATGGCTGCAATTGCAATAAGAATATAGTGAATGCTGGAAATTTGTGTTAATGTATATAATAAGATAGTGGCATGTATATAATATGATAGTGGTGTTGGTGGCAGATAGTGGCATGTATAGAATATGATAGTGGTGTTGGTAGCAGATAGTGGCATGTATAGAATATGATAGTGGTAGATAGTGGTAATATATAATATGTAAGTGGCATATAATGGGTTATAATGATGTTTGTAATATCTCCTATATAAGGAGTGTCATTTGGTCTTGTAAGATAAGAAGTTTTGAATATAACAGAAATATATTCCTTCTTCCTCATATTTTCGGAGTTCTTCTTCCTCATATTTTCTAAGTTGGTATCAGAGCAACAAAAAACACAGCAGCCCTAAAACCGTCATAGCCATGTCGGAAGTCACGTCCGAAACCACTTCAACCCCTGCCGCTGCCATTCCGGTGAAAACGTCCAACTCTCACTCTGTCCAAATCACCACCATCCGCCTAAATGGTGATAATTTTCTCCGCTG
This sequence comes from Camellia sinensis, assembly GCF_055761805.1. Taxonomy (NCBI): domain Eukaryota; kingdom Viridiplantae; phylum Streptophyta; class Magnoliopsida; order Ericales; family Theaceae; genus Camellia; species Camellia sinensis. The sequence goes on from NC_138973.1 coordinate 110,335,429, forward strand.
GTCACAATCTGTCCGGATGTATATCCGTGGGCAAGGAAAGATCGGTTACATCACTGGTGACAAGAAGGCTCCTGCTGTTAATGATCCGCTGTTCGACAGTTGGGACGCTGAAAACTCCATGGTTATGACATGGTTGGTCAATTCCATGGAGGAGGATATAAGCTCTAATTACATGTGCTATACTACTGCACAAGAATTGTGGGATAATGTTAGTCAGATGTATTCTGACCTAGGAAATCAATCTCAAGTTTTCGAATTAACTTTGAAGTTGGGTGAGATTCGTCAAGGAGATGATTCCGTCACCAAATATTTCAATTCGTTGAAAAGGTTGTGGCAGGATCTTGACATCTTCAACACATACGAATGGAAATCGGTTGACGACTGCAACCACCACAAGAAAACTGTGGAAGACAGCCGTATTTACAAGTTTCTTGCCGGCCTCAACATTGAGTTCGATGAAGTGCGAGGAAGAATTATTGGCAGACCTCCTCTCCCATCCATTGGCGAAGTATTTGCCGAAGTCAGAAGGGAAGAGAGCCGAAGGAGCGTCATGCTTAAGAAAAAAGGTACTGGTGAATCAATTGAAATTTCTGCTTTAATTAGCGATGCTGCGGCCAACAAGGCTGTAAATTACCAGCGCAGGTTTGATGATAAGCCACGGGTCTGGTGTGATTTTTGCAACAAGCCTCGCCATACACGCGAAACGTGTTGGAAGATCCATGGCAAACCTGTCAACTGGAAAAGCAGCAAACAAGGAGAGAAGCATCGTGGCTTTCCTACCGCTAATGAAGCCGATTCAGGTCCCTTCAACAAAGAGCAGATTGATCAACTCTTAAAGCTGATAAAATCCAACTCCTCATCCAGTACTCCTAGTGTTTTGTTGGCACAAACAGGTAGAAATCCTAAAGCCTTCTCTTGCCTAAACTTCTCTCTGTGGATCATAGATTCCGGTGCCTCCGATCACATGACTAGTTTTTCCCATTTATTTAGTACCTATTTCCCTTGTTTTGGTCGTGACAAAATCAGAATAGCCGATGGTAGTTTTTCACCTATTGCAGGAAAAGGATTTATTAAACTAACTGAGAAAATTAATCTCAATGCTGTTTTTCACGTCCCCAACTTAGCCTGTAATCTTTTGTCTGTCAGTAAACTATCTAAGGATTCTAATTGTCGTATTACATTTTTTGAATCCCATTGTGAATTTCAGGACCAGAACTCGGGGATGATGATTGGGCATGCTAGGATGCTTGAAGGTCTTTACTACTTTGATGAAGTACCTGTTAGTAATAAAAAAGCTCAGAGCTTTAATAGTACTAGTTCAATCTCTGTTCGAGAAAAAATAATGCTATGGCACTATAAGCTAGGACATCCTAGTTTTCTTTATCTGAAACATTTATTTCCAGAATTATTTAAAGGGATTGATTGTTCTTCTTTTCATTGTGAAAGTTGCATTTTTGCAAAATTTCATCGCTCTACTTATTTGCCAAAACCTTACCAGGCTTCCAAACCTTTTTATTTGATTCATAGTGATGTTTGGGGCCCTTCTAAAATCACTACTCTTTCTGGTAAAAGATGGTTTGTTACATTTATTGATGACCATACCCGCTTATGTTGGATTTATTTGATGAATAAAAAATCTGACGTGAAAAATTTATTCACAAATTTTTACAATATGATTGAAAACCAATTTCAAACCAAAATTGGTATTTTACATTTTGATGATGGAACAGAATATTTCAATGAGCAGTTGGGTGAGTTTTTGGAAAAAAAAGGGATTTTTCATCAATCTACATGTCGGGATACCCCTCAACAAAATTGCATTGCAGAACGAAAAAATAAACATTTACTTGAAGTAGCACGTGCTATAATGTTTTATATGCATGTTCCTAAATATTTATGGGGTGAAGCAATTTTAACAGCCTCTTATTTGATAAACAGGATGCCTACAAAGGTGTTAACATACAAAACACCTTTTGATTGTCTCAAAACTTTTTTCCCTGACACGAGGTTGTTTTCTGATTTACCTGCCAAAGTTTTTGGATGTACTACCTATGTTCATGTTCCCAGTCAATTTCGTTCAAAACTTGACCCCCGTGCTATAAAATGTGTTTTTTTGGGTTATTCCTCAAACAAAAAGGGGTATAAGTGTTTCGATCCTCAAACCAAGAAATTTCATGTGAGTATGGATGTGTCATTTGTGGAAACAAAATCCTATTTCCCCAACACTTCTCTTCAGGGGGAGACAAGTGGAGTAGAAGACCATTTTTGGGATATTTCTATCCCGCTCCCCAATGTCATTTATCCTACACAAAAACCACATCTGTCTGATAATGATCACTTAGGAGAACCAAGTTCTATGGTGCCTAGTCAAGAAGATTCTTGTTTAGGGGGAGAAGTACTACAAAATGATCTAAATTCTGAGCTTCAGGTTTATACTAGGAAGCGATTTCATCTGAGGAATAATGACCCGAATGTCCATCCTAATGACCCGAATGTCCACCCGAGTTCTAGCATCGAAATTTTAGGTAATCCTATTCCTTCTATTTCCGACCTTGATGTTCCTATCGCAATTAGGAAAGGTGTCCGAAATTGCATTAAACATCCTATTGCAAATTACCTCTCCTATCAAAGACTGTCTAAAAACCATAGAGCTTTCACATCTAGGATTTCACACTTGTTTGTTCCAAGGAATATACAGGAAGCATTGGATGATCCGAATTGGAAATTAGCAGTCATGGAGGAGATGAATACTTTAAGGAGAAGTGGTACTTGGGAGATAGTTGATCTACCCAAAGACAAGAAAACAGTTAGGTGTAAATGGGTGTTTACGATAAAATGTAACGCAGATGGAAGCGTTGAGAGATACAAGGCGAGACTGGTGGCTAAAGGCTTCACTCAAACTTATGGGATCGACTATCAGGAGACGTTTGCTCCTGTTGCTAAAATAAATTCCATCAGAGTACTGTTATCTCTTGCAGTAAATTCAGATTGGCCTCTACATCAACTTGACATTAAAAATGCATTTCTCAATGGTGATCTTGAAGAGGAGGTGTTCATGAGCCTACCGCTGGGATTTGAGCAGAGACTTGGAAGCGACAGAGTATGCAGATTGAACAAGTCATTATACGGACTTAAACAATCACCAAGAGCGTGGTTTGAACGCTTTGGGAAGGCAGTTATCAGTTGTGGCTTCTCGCAGAGTCAAGCAGATCACACAATATTTTATAAACATTCAAAAGACAGTAAAATTGCAATTTTGATTGTTTATGTTGATGACATCATTTTAACTGGTAATGATGAAGCAGAGTTAGCAGCCCTCAAAGAGAAACTCGCAAAAGAATTTCACATTAAGGATCTGGGAGCCTTCAAGTATTTCCTTGGAATGGAATTTGCAAGATCCAAGGAAGGTATATTCGTTAATCAGAGAAAATATGTTCTTGATCTCCTTGGAGAAACAGGTATGCTTGGTTGTAAGATGGCGGAGACTCCGATCGAGCCTAACTTGAAGTTACAAGCTGCTAAGGCTGAAGAAGTCAAAGAGAGGGAACAATATCAGCGACTTGTAAAGAAATTGATTTACTTGTCTCATATGCGGCCTGATATTGCCTTTGCAGTCAGCATAGTAAGTCAGTTCATGCACTCACCAGGGGCAGAGCACTTTGAGGCCGTTTATAAGATCTTAAGATATTTGAAAGGAACTCCAGGGAGAGGCTTACTGTTCAAGAAACATGGACATCTTCAAGTTGAAGTATACACAGATGCAGACTGGGCAGGAAGTGTTACAGACAGGAGATCAACATCCGGATACTTCTCCTTTGTAGGTGAGAACCTAGTTACATGGCGGAGTAAAAAACAGAATGTGGTAGCTAGAAGTAGTGCAGAAGCAGAGTTCAGAGCTGTTGCCCATGGAATCTGTGAAGTAATGTGGATTAAAAGAATTCTTGAAGAATTAAAGCTTTCTCACCCGACACCTATGAAGGTCTATTGTGACAACAAAGCAGCTATATCTATAGCTCATAATCCAGTTCTACATGATCGCACAAAACATATAGAAGTGGATAAACATTTCATCAAGGAGAAAATCAATGCTGGCATAATCTGTATGACCTACCTTCCAACAGGTGAACAATTAGCTGATGTGCTAACGAAGGGACTACACAAGAAGCAATTTGATAAGCTGACTAGCAAGCTGGCTATGGACGATATCTTCAAACCAGCTTGAGGGGGAGTGCTGGAAATTTGTGTTAATGTATATAATAAAATAGTGGCATGTATATAATATGATAGTGGTGTTGGTGGCAGATAGTGGCATGTATAGAATATGATAGTGGTGTTGGTGGCAGATAGTGGCATGTATAGAATATGATAGTGGTAGATAGTGGTAATATATAATATGTAAGTGGCATATAATGGGTTATAATGATGTTTGTAATATCTCCTATATAAAGAGTGTCATTTGGTCTTGTAAGATAAGAAGTTTTGAATATAACAGAAATATATTCCTTCTTCCTCATATTTTCTAAGTGTGAACAAGTAGGGTTTGCTTAGGGTAATAAATAGGCAAGAGTTTAAACATGAAAAGATGGGATTTTGGCACTGTTTGGGGCTGTTTTAGGGCTGTGAACAGTACCCATGAACAGTATTTTTGGGCTGTTAAAAGTGCAGACAATAAAAGAGGAAAAGAAGGAGAAGAAGAAGACAGGTCTAGGTATTGCACCTAGATTCCATAGGCATCATATTTAGGATTTGATTGCATCGCACGTTCCATAAAGAAGCTTTAAAGCTCTCAATTTTTTTTATAAAATATCAACTCTGTTGAATTAGAAGCATTACATGACTTTATATAGACTTTAGAAACTTCCTAAACCAACTAGAACAAAAAAAGAAAACTATCACAATATCTTTGACATCTAAAACCAATTTAAAACTAAATAAGAAATATAAATAAAACCTAATTGATAACTTAACCCACAAGATAACCCATGGGCAACCCAAACAACTCATATACAAAAATTTTGCAAATTACAAAAATATCCCTAACCTTAAAAATCCTAGAAACATAAAATAATTATAAAATAAGACACTAATAATACTATAAACATGATTTTCTATAGTTCTTATCGGTTTCTCTTTGAAACCTTGCCAATTTCCCAATATTGCCGCTTCTTTGAATTTACTATTTCTTGATCTTGTTGTACTCTGCATCATTCTCCCTTCGTTGGAAAAAAATTCGACCTCAAGTTTTAAAATTTTGAAGTATAAGAATCTACAAGTTTTGAAATGGTATCCATGGCTTCACTTTAAAATATTTAAGTTGACAGCATCGATTCTTCTTCATTGGAGCTAGCAATGAAAGCAACAAGATATTTTCAACTCTAAAGTTGAATTTTTCTGGAATGACGAAATCAATTGAAGTAGGAGATGAACCTTTAAATCGATTTAAGTGTAGAGTTGCAAAATTCTGCCCATCCATTCCATTCTCTTTTGGCTTTGCAATGTAATGCTTGCAATTAATTTGAATGTTGTTTCTTGTCTCAACAATCATGGATTCCATATTCTGAGCCTTTTCCTCAATCAAAATGTTATCATGTAATTCAACCTTGACATCCTATTGAATTAAATCAGCACCTATCATTGTTTTTGGCATGTTATACACACTCAAATTTGCATTATGTGGTGGTGGGTTAGGCAGTTGTGACTCTAATATAGGATCAATATCATGCTGGACATTATGCACAGGTAGAGGTTCATTAGATGACTTTGTTGGTGCCAAATTAGAAAATTTTGGGTGACCTTTAAAGGCATATTTTGCACAGCACTAGCAGCTAGTTGCTTTGATTCTTCAGTCCCTACAGCTTCCCTAGCACCCAATTCCTCGTTTTCGACTCTAGCCTTTACTTGAGTAATAACTAAATCTTGTTGAGGTGCTTTTGGATTATCAATAAGTGCCTCGTTATCTTTCAAAATCTGGTCATCTTTCATCTTAGGAAAATTCTGAACATATTCATTGGCTTGCAAATTCAATTGTGTACGATTTTCATCCCTAAGAACAATCTTTGGTTTTTCAGCATCTTCTTGTGGCACTTTAGCCCTTGGTTTAGGAGTTTTTGTTGGTTTCTCTTGTCGGATAGTCTTTCCATTATGCGCAGACTTCAAAACTGTAGATTTCTCCGTCAATTTTACAAAAATTCAAATTGTATAACCATTTCAATAGCATCTTCGAGATCTTCTAAATATGCATGAGATATCTCTGTTTTAATTCCAAATCTCAATCCACTTTTGAAACGAGCAATAGTCATCCGTTCACTTTTAACCAGTACAAACTTGATAAATAACTCTTTATATTGTCTTGCATAATTGATCACACATATCACCTTGCTCAAGAGTATACAATTGATCAAGAAAATCATCTTGAAGATCCCTTAGACAAATTTTTTTCTCTAAGAAGTGCTTTACCCTCTTCCCAAGTCAATCCACTTGTATAGGATCTCCCACAATGTGTGAATATCATGGTGGAACTTGAGGATCTGATACCAAGCTGATGCAGGACAATTAGGGACAGCAGCAAATCTAGGCTTTTGGAGCTGATTTTAATTGGATTTTATGGCTGCAATGGCAATAAGAATATATTGAACAAGTAGGGTTTGTTTACGGTAACAAATAGGTAAGAGATTAAGCATGAAAAGATGGGATTTTGGCATTGTTTAGGAGGTGTTTTAGGGGCTGTCAACAGTGTTTTTGGGCTGTTAGAAGTGCAGGCAATAAAAGAGGGAAAGAAGGAGAAGAAGAAGATAGGTCTAGGCATCGCACCTAGATTCCATACGCATTACACCTAGGGTTTGGTTGCATCGCACAATCCATAAAGAAGCTTCAGAAGCTCTCAATTTTTTATAAAATATCAACTCTATTAAATTAGAAGCATTACATGACTTCATATATACTTTAGAGACTTTCTAAACCAACTAAAACAAAAAAAATGAAACTATCACAATATCTTTGACTTTTAAAACTAATTTAAAACTAAATAAGAAACATAAATAAAACCTAATTAAATAACTTGACTTACAAGACCCATGGGCGACCTTACACAACTCATATCCAAAAATTCCCAAATTACCAAAACATCCCTAACCTTAAAAATCCTAGAAACATAAAATAATTATAAAATAAGCCTCTAATAATACTATAAACATGATTTTGTATAGTTCTTATAGGTTTCTCTTTGAAACCTTGTCAATTTCCCAATATCGCCACTTCTTTGAATATATTCTTTCTAGAGCTTCTTATACTCTTCATCACCACTCATGGCCAATGCAGGAATGGATATTAAAGGGGTTGTTGCTGAAATTCGAAAGGACAAAACTACACCTCTTGTGCAGAAGGTGTTATTTTGCATTTTTTTTTTTTTTTTTCCAATAGTTTGTGTTTTGCTACTTCTTTGTCTATTGGGTGTCTATGTTGTGATGAATGCACCATACAGAACCTCATGTGGTTTTTAACCCAAGCAGTATTGCTTCATTTTGTTTATAAACCCTCTGTTAGTTTGTGAGGATGAAAATGGGGTGATGTTGCCGCCTTCACAAGGATGATAGGCATTTCTGTCATAGGTATTATATTGTTATTTTTGCATGTGATTTGTGTTGTTCCAACTTAATAGTCTTACCTTGCTGAAATAGCTAAAAGTAATTGAGATTATCTGACCTTCTGTGGAATTTGAATTCTCCAAGATAAATGTTGTATCATGTATTTCTATTAACAAACAATTTGTGCATTTTTTGTTCTAATTGGATCAGTTACTTGCAAGAATCTATTGAAATTGCAGACATTTAAGTTAACAATTCTTGCATTGTTCATGCTCTATGTTTGTCACTTATAAAAGAATGAAAAGAATTATTTGGATTCTCCATGAATGAGGTAGAAGCCATGTGTATATAATAGATTCATGATACAATTTAGGAAATGATATAAATAAGGAAACAATACTAAATCAGTGATTGACACAATCACAGATTATATACATAATAGTAAAAATAAAAAGATTCTATTTACTGTAATTTTTATATTCAATACTCCCCCTCAAGTTGGTGTGAATATATTCAACAATCGCAGCTTTCTAATGGATGACTGGAAGAAGTTGGAAAAAACTCAACGGCTAGCCCAAATAAATGTTACCGAACAAATCTGATAGTTCACTAAATAAAAAAGTCCAAAAAATGTTTAATACATCAGAACTAGAAAAAGCCGAAAAAAACTCAACGACTAGTCCAAATAAATGCTACCAAACAAATCTAGTAGTCCACTAAATAAAAAAGGCCAAAAAGTGCTTAATACATCAGCACCACACCCTAGAAAGGGAAAAAAATAGGGACTGAACTGCCCTAGAAGAAACTGACCGGAATCAATATTGAAACAATTTAAGGGGTCTTGCCGAACCGTTGTAAAAACTGACTGGAACTAATGTCGGGGCAGTTTAAGATCATGTTGGACCATTGTAGGAACTAATCGGAATCAATGTCGAGGCAGTTTAATGGGTCATGTCGGAGCGTTGCAAAGACTAACCGGATGTTGAACCAGCAAGTGTGACACACACATAACTTATGACGTGGTGCTAAATGATGATGGCAACAGATGACTGAGTGTGTCAAGAGGCGGCTTATTAGAAAGTGTGCCACAGGCGGCGGCTTAGGTGGTGCGCCAAGGGGGCAACTTTGGTTGTGCACCAGTTTAAGGTTGAAACAGAGGGAAAGACAAAGTGGAACAGAAACACACAAAAAAAATGGATTGCAAGTAAAAAAAAAAAAATATGATAGAGATATTTGGGATAGGAATAAACTAGTAGATAGAGGAAGAGATCACCATGAAGTGATACTGAAAGAAAATATGGCAGTGGAATGGGTTGACGTCCGGCGGGCGGCCAAGGCAAGGCTGTCGCCTGCCAGTGAAGCAAAATAACTAGGTACGTAACCTAACTTTGATACCAAAAAGAATAAAAAGAATTATTTGGCTTCCCCATGAATGAGGTAGATGCCATGTATATATAATAGATTCATGATACAATTTAGGAAACGATATAAATAAAGAAACAATACTAAATTAGTTGTTGATAATATCACAAATTATATACATAATACTAAAAATAAAAAGATTCTATGTACTCTAATTTCTATATTCAACACTTATTAGCAGGATCCTCCTATTGAGGTGATAAGTTCTCTTCATAACCTTGATTCTATGCTTCAAAAGTAAGAATTGTATTGCTCACATCGAAAAAGAACCACGTTCCCAATTGAGATGGAACTTCTCAAACATTTAAATCTTAAAGAAATCAAAAGAAAAAGCTACCAAGTGAAAGAAAATTTGTAGTAGCCATAAGATATTGGAAAAAAGAAATGTAACTCAAATTTATTCTAATATTTTATATTTACATAATTTGTAATTACAAAAAACAATTTGTAGTTGACATCATTATTATTATAAATCAGAAAAAAAAAAAATAAATATATAAATGCTTCTATAGGAGCTCTCAATCTTAGACCCTTCTATGTGCCCCTGCCCCCACTTTGTGTAACTAAGGTTTGTCAATAACGCTTTCTCCTCATCACGAGTCACGACATACACTTGTTATCTTGGAGCTAAAAACATAAAATTTTTAGATTTAGTTTGTAGTTGCAATTGAAAAGCCCAGCCCATATTTCTCCTTAAAACCCAGGACATACAGTAGAGATAGGGCAACTCCAGGCGATGTGGGACACCTTCCAATACACCCTCCTGGACCAGGACATACAGTAGCCGGACAAACGGCACACCAATTACAAGCCCAACTAAGTTCTGATATCAAATTGAAAAGCCTAGCCCATATGTCTCCTTAAAATCCAGGTTTTAAGGAGAGGGAAAGTAGAGCTTTATAACCAGCACAAATGGGATAACTCCCGGCGATGTGGGACATATTCCACCAATTGCTTGTTGCTCATGTGATTCATTTTGATTGTGTGCTTGCTTAGTTGATATATCTCTCATTGGCTGATATAAATCACAATTTTGACATAGTTTTCATGTGAATGACATTTCAGCAATAATTTGCTTCTGTAGTTGGTAGATTTTATGTTTATTATGTCTATTGTGTCTATACTTGATTGGAACATAAGGCTTAGTTTGATTTGGTTTGGTTTGGTATGTTAGCTGAAGTTTATAAGTGCTTATCATGCCAAATTCTCTGGCAGGTATACGCTGCAGAATATTCTCTAATATGTAAAATTTCTGAGTACAAAAAGCCGTATATATGCTTCATGGATGGGATAACAATGGGCTTTGGAATTGGCCTATCTGGTCATGGTCGCTACCGGCTCATCACAGAGGTCCGATTGCCTTTTCTAACAGATGAATTTTTGTTTTATAACTAAAAACATTGTGGAAGTTAAGTTTTTAATTTTACTTATATGAGTTTGTTTCAGAGGACTCTTCTTGCTATGCCAGAAAATGGGATTGGCTTGTTCCCAGATGTTGGGTTCGCTTGCATAGCAGCACAAACACCAGGAGAAGGATCAGTTGGTATGCTTTCTGTTATTTTAGAATGTTCAACTGGGTTAAATGGAGGGAACGCTTATCATGTTCTCTTCTCTTGTTTTCACGTCTAAGATTTTTCTATCGCATTTAAATTTATTGAATTAATGTTTAAATTCATCAATGAGGCGCATGATGCTCATTATTTTTTAATGAAAGCAAGCGTGAAAATGAATGAGAAAAAATAAAAGCTGTGGTGGATTCTCTGTGATTGTCACAAAATCAATCTTCCCGTACAATAACAAATGAGTACATATAGCTAGTATGGGTATCGTATTTACGAGGTCTATTCAATTACTTTGACTATTTCAACGAGTAATTCTTAATTTAATTTGAAAAAGGTTTTGGTTTGGTTAACAATAATTTGAAAGAAAATAAAATTAAAACCCTTAATTGAAAAACGATAAAGTGTTTAGAAAATTGAATAGAGATAGAGAACCTGGCTATGAAGCACAGACACCTCTCCGGAGGTCGCGTACAGGTGTCTGACACATGTCGGACACAGACACGCGCCGGACACACTAGAAAGAGTTGGACACGCAAGGGACACGTTAAGTACACATTGGAGACACGCTGAGGACACGCAAAGTACTATTTTTTTGAAAAAAAATTATAATTTTTAATTTTTTTACTAAAATAGCATACTTAAAGTTGATAAATTTGGTAAAATTAAATATTTAACATAAAATAGATATTAAATATTTAAAAATATACATATAATAAAAATATGAAAATATATGTTTTAAACGTGTCCCCAACGTGTCGTGTCTTGCATTTTTTGAAAATTTATGTGTCCGTGTCACGTGCCTATGTCCGTGCTTCTTAGTAACCTAGGGTACCAAATCCACCACTAGCCATACAATCGGATTGTAATCTTAGGTTCTATGAAAGTATGCCTTTGAAATGAACAACTTCAAACTACAAGTTCGAAGTTGTTAACAAGATAAATGAGATATTGAACCCACTAGCATGAACTATCTCTAGCAGGCACAAGTTGTCCACAATAAATTAGGGTTGTGGCACAACTCATCTAGCCCAAGCATAATCTGTCCAGTGTTTCCAACTCTTAATGAAGAAAATGGTTGTAAAATGCACATTCACAATCACAAAATGAGAAGTGCAAGATACATAAAGCGATGAAAGGAGATTCCAATCCAAAAGTTTTAGGGGGACTTACATGTACGTCATAATAGGTGGACTTACTATCCAATAGGTTCTATGATAATTAATGGCGTTTTTCATCAAATACTATTAAAAACGCCACTAATTGTTAATTTTCAGCGATAGTTTGAAAATTGTCACAAAAAATGTCATTAATTATAAGTTTTAGAGACATTTTAAAAAAATATCACAAAAAACGTCACTAATTTTCAACTTTCAACGACAGTTGAAAAATTCGTTATAGAAAAACGTCACTAATTATAAGTTTAGCGGCAATTTATAAAAATCGTGAAAAAAAAAAGTTACTAATTGTCAATTTTTAGCGACATGTGCAAAAAATCGTCAAAAAAAAAAATAATTTTAGCGATGATTTTATTAGGTCTTATTTTCAATACGACTTGATGGGAATTAAGTCCAACTATTATGACCTATTGGTAGTTTATCCTAAGTTTTACAACTATTTCAAAGTTTACAATCATGGGAAACCCAAGTTACAATTCAATTACTCTCTAGGGTTTCATCAAAACACTAAGAATGGTGCCTAGCCACTCATGATGAAGTGATAAGACGCCATTGACGAAGAATCCGCCATGGGTAAGCTTGTGGGGAAAATCACCTCTTTGCATTAGCCCTCTTTCTCTGTAGAATATCATAACCCTAATCTCTCATTTTGAGCTTCTATTTATACTTCTTCAGTAGGACAGGTCATTTCCATTATGGGGTTCGCCTCCCCATGCTCCACCGCACGTGTGGATTACTGCACGTGCGGTGAGTGTTGACTTGGTCAATTTCCACTCTTTGACAACTTTTTCTTCTTAGGACAGGTCCAACCTGATTTAGATCAACATGTTCATAATATAAGTCAGGTTGTAACTGTAACGGACTAAGAAATATAAATTAAGGGCCTCATTGTGACACATTTTGGCCTTTATCACTCTGTCATGGAGTTACATAGTTTTGCTATGAGATGGCTGATTTCTTATTTTTCTTTGTTGTCTGCATATTATATTTTCTGTTTTACCATTTTTTTTAACAATTTTAAGTTTGTTCAGGTGCTTATCTTGGATTGACTGGAAAAAGGATTTCTACACCTGCTGATGCACTATATGTAGGACTTGGAACACACTATGTACCATCTGGGAACCTGGGTTCATTAAAGGAGGCTCTCTTAGCAGCCAACTTGTATATCTCAGATCTTCTTTCAGTTTATAATTAGTATCTTTGTTTTGGTGGAATTGTTTATTTGATATATCACAAATTCACCATTGTGTCATATGGATTCCATGCACCACTGCCTTATGTTCTCATTTGCCCAATATAAGTTACTAAATCTGAAGTTGAGTTTGACCATTCTTTATATTTTACTAAAACCTTTAGTAATATGCTTCGTTTTATGCCGAAGTGGCGTGCACGTAATTTGTGTCATTCTATCACTTAGGTCTGTGAAATGAGGAGGCATCCATGTCTTGAGTGATGGTGAGTTAGTAATGTTGTTTCCCACTGTATCCGTAGACATGGGGCTGTGAAGACACCACTTTTTTGACCAATTCATGAATTTTCATAGTTACTATTGGTGCTCTTTATTATACATGTACTATGTGGTCTGAGATAATTTTTGATACTTCTTGACATCATATGTAAATATTGCTTTGCTAGTCTGCTGTTTTGTGCAAAGTAAAGAGAGATTGTTTCCATATATCCACTCTGTCTTATTCAAGCCATACATTTATTATAATCCATACAGTTCGCAGGATCCACATGAAGACATCGGAACAATTTTGGCAAATTACAGCAGTAACCCAGAGTCCGAGCCCCAGTTGAAGCAGCTTTTACCTCAAATCGTTTCATCCTTCTGTGGGAACAAATCTGTTACTGAAACAATCGAAGAGCTGAAAAAGCATCAACTGAGTACCAATGCCACAGGTGAGCTAGTTAATGCTAGTTGTCTATCTATATAGGAATATGTATACATCTTATAGGTAGCGTCTAAGAAGCATGGACATGGACATGGACACAGACACGTGGAATGACACGGATATGTTGACACGGAAAATTTTCAGAAAATGTTGGACACAAGTGGAGGATCCGTGCAAAATATATAATTTTATATATTTATTGTATGTCGTATGTAAGGATAAATTATTATGTCATAATTGTGTGTCATATACAAGGATAAAAAAGTATTATGTCATATATATATGAATATTTAAGTCAAAGATAATAATTTTTAAAGTCTAAAGAAGGAGAATAAGTATAAATTTACATTATTTTTGTTTTATCATTGGATTCCAAGTTTTTTTATTCTAACTTGTAATATATTTTATGTGAATGTCTAATGAGTGTCGCGTCGCGTCGGTGTCAAACACGACACATTACTTTCTTAGAAGTGTGTACTTTTCAGGGTAGCATAGTGTCCATTTCATTTCAGCCAGCATACTAATTGCCCTTGTTTTTGTGAGCAGTAACAGAGTGGGCAAAGGAAGCCCTTACAGGGCTTGGAAAAGGTGCTCCCTTTTCTCTCTGCTTAACGCAAAAATATTTCTCTAGAGTTGCATCTGCCCATGGAAAAAATGACAATGATCTATCCAATGTGAGTTTGGAGTTGCACTTTGATTTTTCTTTTAATTTTTGAATTATATAATAAATCTCTTCGGAGAGATGACCAGTAACATTTATTCTTCCCATGATTGCTGTACCCAGTTAAGTGGCATAATGAAAATTGAATATCGCATTGCTATAAGGTCATCCCTTCGGGATGATTTTGCTGAAGGTGTCCGGGCAGTCTTGGTAGACAAGGATCAGGTTCGCTTCTCATTCCCAGTCTCTTTTCACTCTATGATTGAGGAACAGGAAAGTTCTAATTTATCGATTCAAGGATTAACTAGATTTCATCTCCTTGACAAAAAATTTGATTGTTTCCGAGAGGAATTTAATCAGCGGCTAGTTAAAGCAATCAACACTCTTTAGCTTCCCAGTTTTTGTTCATGGTTTAATTTCCCCAATATTTTACCTAAATTGCACCTAATTCTGTGGCCAGTGGTTCCATTTTGTTGCACCTTAGTGTAAAATGGTTAGGGTAGTACCAGCACATATGTTAAGTACTCTCCTATTTGGCTCCTCCACAGATTTACATTTCTTCTTTGAATGATTCTATAGATACTAACACTCTTACTAAAAACATCCTAAAAGTACAAGAAGCTAAATATGATTGGTTGTCATCCCATAAACATTCAATGATAGTTGGACATGTTTTAATAAGAATTTTAGTGCATGTAGCATTGCTCTTCTTCTTTAAGAACTTGAATTGAGTCGAGTATATTACGATTAAAAGTAGTTTAGGGTAGGGTATCCTACCCAAAAAAAAAAAGGTTTGTATAAAGAATTTGAATGTTTGGCTTAATTAGTGGAGTTAGGATTTTAGTGGAAAGGGGGCAAATATTAAGACAAGTTATTGGGTTAGGTCAGTTTAGAACACAAAGTTTAGTATGGTTAAAATAAAAATAAAAATACATTATCAATATTTCAAAACTACTCTAATATTATACATATCACTACAATAAAACCATTTTAGCATTTAAGAACTCTCGAAAAATGAAAAAAAAAAATGTCAATTAAATACACATAATAAAAGGAAGTGATTTTTTTGGATTT
Source organism: Camellia sinensis (assembly GCF_055761805.1). Lineage (NCBI taxonomy): Eukaryota > Viridiplantae > Streptophyta > Magnoliopsida > Ericales > Theaceae > Camellia > Camellia sinensis. Next base: position 110,350,801 of record NC_138973.1, read on the forward strand.
ATTTGTTTGTGTTCTAATTAATGGTGTGTTAAGTTTGTTGGAAGAAGAATGAGAAAAATTTTAAAGGTACATATATAATTTTAGAGGGAAAAATTTTTGAAAACAGTTTCAAAATCTTTGCTTAAAATATAAAAGTCCAGGGCCACATTCTCCTCCTGGAGGCCTCTGCCCCTCCTTGTGATTGTCCTTTCTTCAGTTTACCACCTATGTTCTTACCTGTGGCGGACTTGCACTGCCAGTGTAGACAGTCTATCACTAGGGCTATGAGGCTAAGAACCCAGAAGCGTTCGATGCCTTACTTAAACTATGATGCGACTCATTGTACAAACTTTATAGTCCTTGAAGACTGCATACATATTTTGAAATTTTGCTCTATCAAATTTGTCAATTTCAGATGAGATAAAATGGCTGTTCTGGCTGGAAATGGTGTTTTCTTTATCATGTTCTTACCATTGGTCTCAAGAACCATCACATTTTTCCCATTGATTGTCTTGTTCGGCATTTGCAGAACCCAAAGTGGAACCCTCCAAGTCTCGAGGAAGTTAACCCGAGGGAGGTTGAAGCACTCTTTGAGCCACTGTCATCAGAACTTGAGGAACTGAAAGTTTGAGCTTCATCTGTTTACTTGTCCTAGTGTCTTTGCTTCAATTATGGTACAAAGAATTATTTTTTATTATTATTAGAACATATTGGACATTAGTAAAAATAAATCATATATTTTATGGCCATTAATTCTAGTATAATATTGCTGCTTAGTATATTTGTTTGAACTATTAGTGAGCCTCATATCATATGTACATGTCACTTGTTTGTATTTAGACACAAAATTATTATGGGTGAGAGAAAATTGTCATATAGTTTACGTTTTTGTTGTACTAAATGCCAGAAAAGGCATAATTTTTTTTTAAAAATATGTCTGTTCAAATGAACGGAGCAACTTTGATGCCCATGTCGAATTAGGAGATCAATGGCGAAAGAGAGTAATTCAGCTTGAAAATTTTGCCTATTTGGTTGTCTCTGTTTTGTATTTTCACTTTTCAGAAAATAAAGGATAAGTTGTTTGCAAATTGTTTCTGAAAACAACTCACTTTTTAAGAAACATCAAATATTTGTTTCTGAAATTTTCAAAAACTGTTCTCTAATCCAAAAAAAAAAAATTGATACGAAAATGATGGATGCTTTTGCAATTTTTGTGATTTTATTTATTTAAAGAAAAAACCGCAAAACCTTTTTGTTTTTTGAAGTACAACCAAACTGGCCCTCCTTGCAACAGCGATCAACTTCAAGCTCTCCACCTCTCCATCTACTGCATTTTAAATGGGCAAACTGTTCGGATTGGTCCGGTTCTAAGAAAATTTAGGAACCAAATCGGTCATAATGGTTCTTTAATTTTGAGAATCAAATTGAACCGTTCACACCTATAGAACTGGACCAAAACCAAACTGGAAAAATTGTTCTGCCCCGAATTGTGTAATGGTTCAAAAAAATAATCACTACTCCATTAAAGTAAAATGATAACTTTTATCTTAGCCTTCGTTTGAGAAGTGGGTTGGCTTTTGGCTTTTTGATTTTTTTGGTTATTTTAGCCTGGGCTAAAAAACTTGGTTTGGGAAGGGCTTTTTGACTTTTTTGACTTTTTGACTTTTTGGTGATGTGTCTTACTATTCAATTACCAAACTGCCCCTTATGTTTAACTTGTACCTGTGGTAATGAAAGTGGTCCTCAACGTCAGCCTCTGTGGAGGACAGAATTTGGATAAATTTTTTTTTTAATTTTAAATAATTTAAATAATGTTAATATTGGATAATTTAAATAATGTTCAATTTAAATAATTTAAAATATTAATATTTTCAATTTGAAAACAACTCTACACTCAAATCGTAACCAAACACATAAAATATTTATTATATTGTCCTGCGTATTTTATTTTTATTTAATTTTAATTTATTTTTAAATATTTAATATAATTTTTATTTTTATTCAAATTTTAATTTTAATTTAAATTTTACTTTTATTTTAAATATTTAAATAATGTAAATAATCTAAAAAATTGAATAAGTAAAAAAAATTAAAATAAATATTCAAAAAGTTATTTTAACAAAAAAATTAAAAAAATTTAAATACATAATTAAGAAATTATTTTGAAAACTCATAACCAAACACATAATTCGAAACTCCATACTACTTTCATAACTCTACACTCAAATCATAACCAAATACATAACAAAAAAATTAAAATATTTAAAAATATTTTTATAAAATAGAGTTTGAATTTTTTTATAAATTTAATTTTAATTTTAATTTTAATTTTATTTTTATTTTTAATATTTAAATAATGTAAATAATCAAAAAAATGTAATGCGCAAAAATTTAAATTAAATATTCAAAAAGTATGTAAATCGTAAAAATTTAATCAATTTAAATAATAAAAAAATTATTTTAACAACAAAATTTAAATAAATTAAATATTCAAAAAATTTAAATAATTTAAAATGTTAATATTTTAAATTTAAAAACAATTCTACACTCAAGTCGTAACCAAACACATAAAATGAAACTCAATTAATAAATTATTGAGGTAACTCATAACCAAACACATAACTCGAAATTCCATACTACTTTCACAACTCTACACTCAAATCATAACCAAATATATAACAAAAAAAAAATTATTTAAAAATATTTTTATCAAATATAGTTTAAATTTATTTTCATAAAATATTTTAACAAAAAACAAAAAAAATGTTTTTATTTTTTTTTTTTCAACTTTCTTTGTCTTTCCTGGTAAAAAGCCTGATTTGATTTTTTTTTTTTTTTTTTTTTATACTTTCTGTGGGCTGACGCCGCCCCTCTTTCATGTAGGGTAGTATGGTAAATTAACTTGTCAAATTGTTGCAGCCATGCTCCCAATTTTCTTTTGTCCGTTTGTAGTTAAATTAGTCACTTTTGTCATTTAGTGACTAATTTAGCCTAAACTCAACTTCCCAAACGCAGCCTTATAATAAAAAAATAATTAATCAATACTAAAAAAAAATCAACTTGTTGAAAGTTGAATCCAATAACCAATCCAAACATAACAATTATACAAGTTAACAAATTGTTCTTCCCAACATCAAAATAGCAAGAAGACGAGGATAAGACAAAGATGTATGAAAGCAGTGAATGACTTTTGTCCAGTCTTTGGAAGTGGGAACGAAGCTGTAGGCACTAAGGTCAAGTTTGGGAAGTCTAAATAAGTGTACTTTTTATCTTTTTAGACTAAAAAGTTGAGGTTGAAAATATGAATGTTTGGGTTAACTTTTTGACTTTTTATGGAAAAATGTATAATAAAAAATTGTAAAAATTGATTTGTAGGAGAAAATTAGAATTGGGAGTTGTGCAGCCGTAATTGTTGACTTTTGATGAATAGTGATAACTTTTTAACTTTTTGAGTAACTTTTTAACTTTTTAACTTTTTGGGGTGTTCCCAAACTTGGCCTAAATTTTAAAAATTACCTATCGACACACATGTCAACGTGACATGACAGGTGCACTGCTAAAATGGTATGATGACGTGGCTTTAAGGAATTAAATAGAAGCCAAAAAGGCTAGGGGATTAACTATTCCAAACCAGTTGAGAATCAGGTGCTAGAATTATGGGAACAAGACCAAGTCAAAACGCAAAATTTGCAAAATGGTTCCTATGAAGGGGGGATATGGATAAGTGGTAGCTAAGATCAAGAAGGATCATGGGGGTATGTGTTGCTGCAAGTATAAAAACTAAATTGAACCCAATTCACAAATTGTGATATCTAGGAGTAGCTTCTATCAGTTAGCAGTAGCAATTTAGCAGCTAGTTAGGAGTAACCTAGTCATAGTTTCCTTGTCCATTCGTATATTTTTAGTTTATTTGTTCTTGTTTAAGTTCATGTAACTTGTAATAAGTGGCAATTTACTTGATTTATATCAATTTAGTACCTTTTACTCGTGTCTTTCTTTGTTTATTTTCCTCCAAAGAAGTCTTTGACATTTCAAGGCATAGAACTCAATCACATTGTTTGATCTTTTGTGTTTAGCAAACTTTAAGTATTGTTTGTCGATTTCTCACTGTCGATTGACCCTAAACTAAACTTTTGTGATCCTGGCAAGAAACTCGTTGGGGAATATACCCACCTTGAGTATGGTGAGGACATGGATGAGATCAAAGAAAACATTAATGGCAGCCATTCAATGGCTAGGTTTGATGAAGGCCAAAAGAATGGCCAAGAGGTGTCAAATTTGGCCAATTTAATGGCTCAACACTAGAAGAGTTACTTGTGCTTGCTTAAGCGCAGCAGGCAATGGAAAGTATGCCTGAGCAAAACAACCATGAGTTGAACGCCACCTTAAGAGCTATGGATGGAGCTAGCTATAGCAGTCCTAGTTAAGACCTGACCCTTTTATACTCATTGATATGGGTTTTAGTATCTATTGGTGTTGTTGTCATCTGTTCTAATCTTATGTCTTCTTGGAGTTATGCTAAAACAAGTAGGATTTTTAGTTTTTTCGAAAAATATTGGCTTTTTGTTCTTGGGTTCGCTCGAGCGGTGGGTTGGCCGCTAGAGGGGTCTTTCATCTCTTCTAGACTCTGAGTTTGTAATATGATCTTCTAAGAGTTTGCATTCAGCGCTCGAGCGGTATTTTGGTCGCTCAAATAGTATATTCTACAGAGTTGATCTTCTAGGAGTTTGGTTTCTTCACTCAAGTAGTTTTGGTCACTCGAGCGATCTGTTGTGTCTGACGCTCGAGCAATCTATTTGTATAAAGCTACGAGAAAAGATCTTTTTCTTACTTTTTCTAATTCTCTCTCTCTCTCCCTCTCTCTCTCTCTCTCCACCATTTTTGTGTCCTTTAAGCTTTTAGGCTTGGATTTCATCTATTTCTACCCAATTTCTACCTCAGTTCCTATGCTAAAACGTAGAGCTCCGCGAGGGCTTCTTTTTAATTTGAGCAAATCGTGTTTTCGTCGTCATGGATTTTTCAAATTTTCTCCTCGTCGCTTCGAGAAGTAGATAGACATGTAGTTTTTATTGCACAAAAAGCATATTTGTTATGGGATTTTCACAAGAATGAAAAGGGGTTTAGAGTTTGAGGTGTTGGAAGTTCTACTAGCATGTTGTTGGTTGTTTTGATAATTTGGGAGGTAGTTAATCACATATATGATGATATTGGCGAAAATCCTTAATTTGTTATTAAAGGTTTAATAAAATGAAAAGGAGTAAAATTGGGTGACGGTTGAGTTAAGTGTTACGGTTGCCAAGAGGGAGTTAATCAGGTCTTGTGACTGTTTGATTAATATTATGTTGTGTTGAGTCATGGTTGTGTATCAACAAATTGGGGATTTTATTAAAGGAAATAGGGTTTTGGCTAAGGGTTGAAAGTGTTGAGGTTTTGGAACCACGGGCTTGGTTTTGAAAACAAATGATGTGTGTAACTCTTTTGCGAAATGAAATGGAAAATGGTTGATTTGAAATAGTGGAATTGTTTGTGAATGTAATCTACGAAATTATGTATTTAAAATGTTAGAGGTTTTTTCCTTAGTTATCAGCAGAGGATGACATTACTGTTGTTGAGTAGGTTATATGCATGTATTACACTCGTACATTATTTATGTAATCTAGCATATGGTGATAGTGTGGTGGTTTGTTTCTCTCCAGTTGAAACCCATAAAGCATGGCACCTTGAGATGGGTTCCTCTCCCTTCTAGTTTGCACTCAGTAAAGTGTGGATTGAGGTATGTTACTCTCCAGTTCAAGCCTGTAAAGTGTGGCGCCTTGAGATAGGTTACTCTCCCTTCTGGTTTGCACTCGGTAAAGTGTGACCTATTGGTCTCTCATGTTTGGGTGAGGCCGGTAAAGCATGTAATGTTATGGGGGTTGTTTCATTAGCCCTCCGTGCTTTAGGCTATGTTATTCACTTTTATATATCTATATGCACATAGATGTATTTTATTGTATTGCTGGAGGTGTTCTTTTACCTTCGTGCTTAAGGCCAGAGAAGGTGGTCGATGTGCTAATGGATATGTGTGAAGTAAGTTGTAACGTAAGACGGGTTATTGACTAGAATGTGTGAACGTGTTATCAAAGTAGACAGTGGTGTGATTATCGTTTTTGGGATGAAGGATAGAATGAGTGAATGATTGATTGTTTTAAAACATTTCTCTAAAGTAAAGAAGTTCTTTTAAATCATAATTGATGAGATGAAAAGATGATAGATGAGCTTTCCTTGAAAGGTGAAAAGGTGGATTTTGAGAAGAAATTATATATATATATATATATACATTTAGGGATGTTTTATTTTTGATACAAAACTGTCACATTACTTATATAATATGATGTGGCGTATTTATGATCATAGCTATCTGTCTATTGTTATTATTTAGGATCATTTGGGATCTCTACTAAACTTTATGTTTATCCCATGTTACTAATCCTTTTTCAGGTGCACGTTGAGAAATGGTTCAAGGTTGAAGGATCTTCTTTAATTGTTGGCCAAGGGGCCTTATACCTGTTGGCCAAGGGGCCTTATACCTATTGGCTGGACGCCATTATTGTAAAGGGTTAAGCCTTATCTTTTTATGAATTAATGTAAGCCTGCGGGCATTTCTTTTAAGTATAATTCATTTTGCATTCAGTGTAAATATGAATGAGAGAATTTCCATTAATCTATGGACGTTAATGTATATAATTTCCATATGTTATTAATGAAATTGGATTATAATAATGGTTGTGGTAATGTCATTCGGGTAATAAAAGGGGGGTGTGACAACCTGATATCATAGTGAGCCGGGTTTGAATACTTTGGGGTCGTGAAAAGTGATTTTTAACACAATGGGTTTATTATGCTTGGTGAGGACATTTGCATATAGTTAGAATAAGTGTTAGGACTTTATGTGTTGCATTTATGTGAGCATGTGGCTAAGTTTCATGGATAGTACTCGTAGCCAGTGAACTTGCTTTAAGGTCTTGTGGGAAACACGCTTAATCAACGTGATTTCTGATGGGAATTCCTTGAGAGTTCTAGGACGAATAGTTATCCTTGTGGACTTGATTCGATTATGTGATTAAATGTTTAAACTATTTATGTGCAATAAGATTGTGTGGTTTTATGCTAAGTGTGTTTTGTAGCTAAGCGATGGTGAGTGTATGCCTCAGGGAAGGCTGTTGTGTTGTTCCCTAAACTAGTTTTTTCATTTTTCAATTTTGGTTTTTGGTTTTTGGTTTTATAGGTACATGAGGGAGTAAAAGTCATATGGGGAATAAAAGTGTTGGTAGGGGCACAGTAGTTTCGTTAGCACCTGCCCTTGCAACATCAGTTGTGGACAAGGAAGTTGCACGCAAGATTGTAAGAGAGGTGAGGGATGCTCTAGCTCACAATGAGGGGGACCATGGGTGTACTCTTAAGCTTACCAAGGAAATTCTCAGCTCTAATCCACCTAAGTTTTTGGGGAGCCTAAACCGTTGGAGGCAAAAGATTAGTTAGAACAGATTACCAAGACTCTTAATCTACTCAACGTTGAGGACGAGGAGTTGAGGATTGCTTTGGCATATTTCCAACTAAAGGAAGACATTAGTATTAATGGAAATATGCGAGTATTTATGTGGGCACCACTTAGATCGCATTCACTGAGGCCTTTCTAGCTAAGTGTTTTCCTCCTTTCACTTGGGAAAGATTAAGGAAACCATTTTTTGATTTGCGCCAAGATGCTATTCTTTTAGCATAGTTTGAGATGAGGTTTACTAGTTTGTCGAGGTTTGCTTCAAAGTTGGTTGCAACAAAGGAGCGTCGTCGTTTTGAGTTTGAGAGAAGGTTGTGTGATGATATCCGGGGAAAGGTTGCCAGGGCTATGTATAGGGATTACGTGGAAGTCGTTATTCTTGATATTTATCAGGATGGAGAGGAAGAGGCCATATCAGCAATTCTGACAGTTCGAGAAGGTGTTAGGCTTAGTAAGAGTTAGAGACGAGTGAGATCTCAAGCAAAGACGCAGTTGACGCCTCAATCTACTTTTGTTTCTTCGAACTCGTCCTTTGGAAGGTCCAATCAGATTTAGGTTTTTTTGAGTCAATAGCGAAATAGAGGGCCACCTACTTATTCTAGGTGTGGTCAGTCGGGCCATATTAGGCCTCGTTGCCCTATGCGTGGGCAGGGCCAGTTTCAGTAGTCCAAGTGGGAATGATAGTGATGCTATGGAGTGATATTATATCATTTTATGTAGGGCTTTATGTCAACTGATGTTACATTTGTATGTATATGTTGTTGTAACCCAAACGGTGGAGCCATGTATTTAATCTTGAACTTGCTTGTGTTGGGAACTGGTGACGGGACTAGTAATCTTAGTTTTATCGGGTATCTGTTATGGTTTCCTAAGTTTAGCACGTGTTGGCTTGTGAGCCTTAGATTGATTTAGAGTTACTTGTTGGAAAACAGTAATATGTGTTGTTATGACTGGTTTTGGAATGCAATGAGGATGGAGTTGTATGGTTCTAAGTGTGTATGATCTGGGGTGGTGGGAGGTGAAAGTGTTTAAAGGGAATATGAGACTCGTGTCTCTTAATGATGGGGGTAGTTCTTGTGTTTGTGGTTTGTTGAAAATTGGTGGGTTATGTGTAATGTGATTTAGGTTGTGATGCTTAAGTGTTGGGTGGCACTACTAGTAATTGTGTAGGGTTTGTGAAAGTGATGAGAATTTCCTAGTTGTTTTGTGTGCCAAGGGTTATTTGATTTACAATTGACCCTATCAGTCTTTTGTTCGTAATGTGAAAGGTGTGATTGCCATATAGGCATATGAGTGGTGATTTGTTTGGAAAACAAGAAGTGCTACGGTTTAATCTTGAGGAATCCGATGTGATTCAAGAAATATGTGAGATTATGTGCAGAACTCCATATCAAAGTAAATGGTGTTGTGTAACATGTCGGTGTTTAGTGCCTAGTGTAAAGTATTGTTGAAGCAGTTAGTCGGTTTGTTATTATCGAAGTTTGGTTGACAAACAATCACCTTAAGAATAGCTTGGGCTGGAGTATAAGGGTTCTAAGGCGGTGAAGCATCTTAGAGTGAACTTGGAAGCATTAAGTCTCGTGTATGTGAGTGTGAAGCTTATGTGAGCTCATGGTAATCCTTCTGGTTAGGGTTACATGTTAGGGCCTTAGTTTTGTGGGTGTTTTTGTGCCGATATGTGGTTGGTGATTGTGATGGGATGAGACACCCAAGAAATTATGAATTTTCCTTGTGCTTTATTGTGTTATTGGCATTTTGGTAATTTCCATTAATTGTTATAATAGAAATGTTGTGTTTGTATTGTGGCATCACTGTAGAAGTGATGGGTGTCGTTGGGTGTCGTTGGGTGTTGTTAAACTGAGAATGTTGTGGATATAATCTAAATTGTAATGAGGGTTTACAACAAGTAACTTATTCAATCTAACAAAAGTTGAATCTAACAAATCATGAGAATGTGGTTGATTATGTGTTATGAGTAACCCTTATTGTTTTCAGAAAATCTTTATGAAACTTTTAAGTTTTATATGGAAATTGAAAACATATTTTGATAGGAAGGTTTGATGTTGTTGGGGCTTATTGTGCCGAAGCATTGTCTTTTGGACCGTGTTTTGTGGTGAGTCCTCTCATTTTGTGAGAGTTGACTGTCTTTTTCCTCAACGTGCTAGTGTTGAGCACTCGGTGGTGGTTTTGAGTGTTGTTGGCGGTTGGGACGTGGTTGCCGTCTTTAGGTGCATAAAGAGACCATTGTTTGTTTTCTTGTCTCATAGACCCCAATGAGTTATGTGGGTCGAAGAGGCATTTGTGACCTTTTTTTTATATTTTTGTTATACAGGTGTCTTTGGGACCCCGAGGCGTTCGACTGGGATTTTGGAAATTATCCCAAGTATGGATCTAGATTTGGGTTGGTAGTTATATCGCCTTACATTATAGAATTTTTTTTCTCATTTCGGGGATGAAATTTCCCAAGGGAGGGAGGTTATAGTGGCCCAGGTTAAGACTTGACTCTTTTATACTTGTCGATATGGGTTTTAGTATCTATTGGTGTTGTCCTCATTTGTTCTAGTCTTATGTCGTCTTGGAGTTATGTCAAAACAGGGGGGATTTTGAGTTTACTAGGAAAATGTTGGTTGTTTGTTCTTGGGTTCGCTCAAGCGATGGATTGGTCGCCCAAGTGATCTTCCATTTCTTCTGGATTTTGATAGTTTGTATTCAGTGCTCGAGCGGTGTTTCGGTCACTCGAGCGGTCTATTCTGTAGAGTTGATTTTCTAGGAGTTTGGGTTCTTCACTCGAGCCTAATTTTGGTCGCTCGAGTGATGTGTTGTATTTGACGCTCGAGCGATGTTTTGTTCCCTCGAGCAGTCTATTTATATAAAGTTGCGAGAAAAGATCTTTTCCTTACTTTTTCTGATTCTTTCCCTCGCTTCTCTCTCTCTCTTTCCGCTATTGTTGTGTCCTTTAAGCTTTTAAGCTTGGATTTCATCTAGTTCCACCCAATTTCTACCTCTAGTTCCATATACCAAAACGTAGAGCTTGGTAAGGGTTTCTTTTTAATCTGAGCAGATCGTGTTTTCATTGCCATGACTTTTTCAGCTTTTTTCCTCGTTGCTTCGAGAGGTAAGAATTCCTTTACTCATTTTCAATATTTTGTTATAAATAGACATGTGGTAGTTTTTATTGCATAAAAAGTATATTTGTTATGGGATCTTCACAAGAATGAAAAGGGGTTTAGGGTTTGAGGTTTTGGAAGTTCTAGTAGCATGTTGTTGGTTATTTTGATAATTTGGAAGGTAGTTAATCACGTCTATGATGATAGTGGTGAAAATCTTTAATTTGTTATTAAGGGTTTAATAAAACGAAAAGGAGTAAAATTGGGAATGGTTGAGTTATGTGTTATGTGAATGAATTAGTGCTTTGGTTGCTAAGAGGGAATTAATCGGGTCTTGTGCTTGTTTGCTTAATATTATGTTGTGTTGAGTTATGGTTGTGTATCAACAAATTGGGAATTTTATTAAAGGAAAGGGGGTTTTGGCTAAGGGTTAAGAGTGTTAAGGTTTTGGAACAATGAGCTTGGTTTTTAAAACAAAACGATGTGTGTTAACTCTTTTGTGAAACGAAATGGAAAATGGTTTATTTGAAATGGTGGAATTGTTTGTGAATGTAATCTACGAGATGTATTTAAAATGTTAGAGGTTTTGTTCTTGGTCATCAGTGAAGGATGACATTGTTGTTGTTAAGTAGGTTATGTGTATTTATTACACCCGTACATTATTTATGTAACTTAGCGTCTTGTGATATTATGAAGGTTCATTTCTCTCTGGTTGAAGCCACTAAAGCGTGGTGTCCTGAGATAGGTTTCTCTCATTTCTAGTTTGCGCCGGTAAAGTGTGAATTGAGGTCTGTTACTCTCCGGTTATAGCTGGCTTTTCGTGCTCTTCAGAGGAGTTTAGTCTCCTTGGATACGATAGCCCTAGAGTTCGAACTCCTATGGTTCTGAATCTGGTTTCACAAGCGTAATGTGAAACAGAAAAAACACAAAAGAGTCCAAATCTTTGGAAAATTGATTTTTAATCAAAAATGCCAAAAATGAACCGCATTGCCAAATTTCAGAGTTGCCACTTAAATATTTTTGAGAAATTTAGAAAACTCATGACTCATGCCAAAGGCCACTTGTCCGTCATCACTAAAGTGTGTCAGCTCGAGAACTTAGGTATGAGAGGAGAAGGTCATGAATTGAGCACCCCACTCACCTGATCAAAGATCAGCCTCTACTAATCATGATATGATTTTTATGTACAGTATATGCTCTTGTTCCGATTATTATGCTATCTTTACTATGTGATGCACACAAATATAGACTAATTCACAAAATTTAGAACTCTTTGATTTCATGTTTGTTTTGAAAAGTGTTTTGAATATGTGCCACTTGTAAAAGTGACTCACATGTGCATTCAATCAAATTATCCCAACTTAAGCGAAAAAGCCTTCATCCACAAGCATTCAAACAGGTATATCAAATAAACACTTAGCCTCATGGTGAACATACTTGTTATGGCAACAATTGCATGCATGCAATATGCTAAAGCAAGAAATGCTTACCCCAAATATTCGAAGCAAGCCAAAAGAAAGAAAATAGTTAGAAAAAAAAAAATGCATGATCCTAAATAATGCAACATGACTAATGCAACACATACAATATGTAATTAATAGGTTCGGCTACTAACATGGCATGTGAGTTAATTCAAGACATGCGATAAAGCACATATTTGAATAAGGAATTTGAAATTGACATTGATTAGTATGATGCTGGACTCTTATGTATGCAAAACGAATGGATGCAAGTCATGGAAAATGCTAAGGAAAATATGATACTACATGCAATCCATCATAAACGGGTAAATAAAAGAGAGAAAGAAATGGGGGTTGGAAGACATTCACAAATTATTACATATTTGCCCTCGCGCGGGAGAGTTTGAATGTCCGAGTGTCTGAATTTTAACTAACTATTACAAATCCAAATAAATGAATTAACTACACTAACTAATTACATATTAGAATTAAACTAACTAATTAATGAACTAGCTATTACAAATTCAAAGCTAATTAATTACAATACTTACAACACATTAATCTAAGAGCTATTTAAGCTAAGAACTACGCGCGCAGCTAAAAACATCCTCCCGGAAACCCCATTGTTTTGCTGCCTGAACTATTCTGTTCACAGTCAGAAAATTAATCTGTTTTCAGCCCGTCCTTTGCTCTATTCTGCCATGAAAATGGCACTGCTTGGTCAAAATGAGGTGGCTGGCCAGCCAAGGAAAGTGGTCGGTCGGATGGTACGGTGGCTGGCTTGGCCACTATTTTTTGGTACTGTCATTCTGCAACAAAATGGAAACAGAGCAAAAACAGAGTATTTCCAGGGGATATTTATCCTCTCTGCCCCTCTCTATCATGAAATTGATCAAGGGAGGAGTAGAATCGGTTCACAAATCATCAATGGTCGCAAGGTTGTTGTATGATGATCTATAAATCGATGGGATAAAGACTCAATGAATAGCAATAAAAGAAGACCAACAAAACCTCCTCCCTATCATGGAGTAATCTCAAGGGAAGCATTAGACATTGATTCTTGAACCATTAACATCACTAAGAGTATGTAATGATTCAAGACTCAATGGGTTCAATTAGTATCCGATTGAACCCAACTTGATTTTATTCTCTTGTTTATTTTAGTCCAATTTATTAGCCTTTTTTAATTACCATTCTTTAATCATTTTAGTCCAAAATGAGAGTTATCTCCACTAATGAAGAGAAGTGTCAAACAAGGAGTTGTTCCTGGCAAGAGAGAGATGTAATGCCTTGGTAATGAACCTTCAAAGATTTTAAGCCATTAAGCATGGAAGGTCTCTTTCGCATGCCTTAAACAACACTCATTTAAAATGACTCTCAAACAAAGAAAACCAAAAAAGGAAGAAGGGTGCAGAGATGAGTATTACAAGTGTAAGCATATGTATGAAAGCTATGAAAATAGCCTAATATGCAAAGCATGAATGAAGTAAACACACTAAAACAGTCCTAAAACTCACAAAAATAGTGCTGGAAATGCTTTGAAAAAACCAAAAAAAGTAAGCAAAAATGAGAGAGAATTAAAGCTAGTAAGCAAGCGTAAGGAGGGGTGGCTAACCCTCCCATTTTTGGACAACAAAGCCACATATTTTAGCCTTTTAAAACTCTAAAAATCAATGGTCAAAAGTTGAGAAAGAAATGGGAAACACAAGGACAAAAGCTTATAAAATAAGTTCAAAGAAGGGTGGTCAACCCCTTTACCTTTGGTAGCTTTAAGTCACAAGTTTCAGCCTATAAAAATAGTCCAAAAATAGTATAAAAATAGCAAGAAAAGAAAAAGAAAGAATAGTGTAAAGAAGGCAAAAGTTATACCTCTTGAAGAGAGGTTACTCTTTGATTCACAAACCAACAAGTGATCACCCTCAAGAGCTGAAATTTTAGCTCAAGAACCTCAGCAAGGAGCCTCAAATTTTTGGTCTAGGAAGTGTTTGTGTAGTGTATGTGTGTTGCAATATATATATATATATATATAGAGAGAGAGAGAGAGAGAGAGAGTACTTAGCAAGTTTTTGGGCTTTGGTAATTTTTTCTAACCTAAAACCATAAGGGATGGTCAAGTATATATAGAAAAACAGGTTGCTATCTCAAAAATATATGTATTGAGCCAGCTGGTGCAGTGCATGCACATGGGGGGACAGTTGACAACAAATATCTATTCCGCCTCGAAACATGGCCGGCCAGCCAGATGGAGGATAGCCAGCCACTAATTTTTGGCCTGCCGGGCACCTGTTGGAAAATAGGCCTCTGGGTGGTCAGGTTTGGGGAAAAAAAATAGGTTTTAGCTCAAAGCAGGTGCAAGGTTTCTAGGCTCTGAAATTCAAAATCGAGGCTCTTTGCTGAAGAAATCGAACGTTTGTACATCATAGTATTTCATCATCGAGTGTTCGACCTGAGGCGCCCAAGTCTTAAGAACTGTCAAAAATAGGGTGTCTACACTGGTTAAAGTCAGTAAAACGGTAAGACAGGTTCCTCTCATTTTCAGTTTATGCTCAGTAAAGTGTGACTTGCAGGTCGTTCCCATCCTAGTGAGGCCGATAAAGCGTGTTATGTTATGGGGGTTATTTAATTAGCTATCCATTGCTTTGGGCTGGTAAAAATGGAAGTGTGTGTTATTTTACGTTATTCATGTTTATATAGTTGTATGTGCATAGATGTATTATATTGTATTGCTGGAGGTGTTCTTTTGCCCTTGTGCTTAAGGCCAGAGAAAGTAGTGGACGTGCTGATGGGTATGTGTGTAGTGAGTTATGATGTAAGATGGGTTATTGACTAGAATATGTGAACGTGTTATCAAAGCAGATGGTGGTGTAATTATCATTTTTGAGATGAATGGTAGAATGAGCGAATGATTGATTGTTTTAAAAAGTTTCTCTAAAGTAAAAAAGTTCTTTTGAATCATAATTGATGAGATGAAAAAATGATAGATGAGTTTTCCTTGAAAGGTGAAAAGGTGGATTTTGAGAAAAAATTATATATATTTAGGTATGCTTTATTTTTTATATAAAATTGTTACATTACTTATATAATATGATGTAGCGCATTCATGATTGCAGTTATCTGTATGTTGTTATTGTTTAGGATCATTGGGGATCTCTACTAGATTTTATGTTCATCCCATGTTGCTAATCCTTTTTCAGGTGTACACTGAGAAGTGGTTCAAGGTTGAAGGATCTTCTTTAATTGTTGGCCAAGGGGTCTTATATCTGTTAACGAGACGCTATTAGGGTTAAGCCCTTTCTTTTTATGATTTAATGTAAGCATGCGGGCATTTCTTTTAAGTATAATTAATTTTGCATTTAATATAGATACGAATGAGAGAATTTCCAATTTTTATGGACGTTAATGTATATAGATTACGCATGTTATTAATAAAATTGGATTATAATAATAGTTGTGGTAATGTCATTAAGGTAATAAAAGTGGGGTGTGACACTAGCCTTGGGTTTAGTCCACCAAAGCCAATCAGAAGTAAAGTCTAGCTTAGCAAGGTACAATTTCAACCTACTATTAATGCTTAGACTTACATATCAGGGCCTGCAAAGGCCCAAACATTGCATGAGTCCACTTCTTATTATAAACCTCTAACTTTCCAAGAGGAAATTCAAGAGAGGTTTCAAATGAATCCAAACCAGGACTATGTTCACAAGGAACTAGGATCCAAACCTGGACCAGAGGGGTGGTATGGCCCCCCAAACCTCCTGTTTTTAAAGAAGGCATGGAGGAAAGGTCATGGTATAACCTATCTTTATACAAAATTATGAAGAAACAAGAGCCAGGCCTTTGTACGAGGGGAGTAAACCTAGCCTCTAATGTACAATGAGCCTATAATCGACAGACCTAGGTCGGATAATTATAATTTTGTTGACCAAAGGTCCAGGCAGTTAAATTATGAAAATACAAGACTGAGGGCTTATAATTATGAGTATAATCTAGGACATAGGTAGCAAAACCATAGTGACCAAGGGTTTAGGCAGCCTTATTATGAACCTCATTACATGGAACTAGGGGTATTTTCCAAACCGTGAAACTTGACCCACCTGGCTAGACCGTCCGACCCGATCAGCATACGGACGCTTTCGAAACACCCTACAGTCGGCTGCAGTTTGTTAAAATTAATTTTTCAATTATTGTTTTAGTCAACAGGTTTAGATATTTGGGACCCGTTGAAACCAAACCAATTAAGTATATATTGTAAGAACTTTACCTTTCTTCTTGTCAAGTTTTTCTTGGTCTTTGTAATTGCACATTATTTGCGTCACATGCCTATTATGATATTTGGAAAGCTATCAAACATGTTTCTCTTTTATCTAAACATCAATCTCAAAACTCTCAACCACTTTATCTATTTTCCAGGCATTGTATCTATATTTCTCTTATTCTCTCTCTTTCTGTCAACAAATTTCTCTTTTTTCCTTGTATCTCTCTTTATTGTTCCCTCATTCTCTTTTTTCTGTCTTACTTAATGTCAACCACTTTCTCTTTCTCCTATGTATCTCTCTTCTTCTTTGTCACTATTCTATTAGAGATTCAATTGTAACCCTAAACTCTAGTCCAAAAACCTTATTTTCTGATGATATAAACATCCAAAGGGAATGCCTCGTTCCTTTTCACGGTCGACAACCTTTGAGCTTTATTGTTCTTGAAGTTTCAAGAACGATGATGGTAAAAATACACATGGTTGGATGCGGTAGTGGTATCAATTGATTTAAGTTTTGTTTTATTTTTTGATTGATCTAGATCTATTGATCCTTAAGTTTAGTTTTTTATTTTATTTTTAAGTGTAGTTAATTTGTTTTGGTATACCGAAAATCGTGTTTATATGGAAGTGTTTTTCGTTATTCTTTTAGTTATTGAATCTATTGATCCTCGTAAATCTACAATTGTTTTTCTGAATTTTTTGATATTTGTCTTTTGTAATTTCGAAATCATCCCAATTCAGCCACCAAACCAAAGAAGATAGACAAATAGTTTCGAATTAACATGCAGTCGAAAACGATTGAACCTGTTTCCAAACTGAACAATTTTGGTCAAGCAGCGAGTCTAAGTCGAACCCACCTCGACTAGATTCATGATCACCTCTACATGGAACCAGGGTGTAGAGGACCTGAGCCACTGTCACAACCCAAACCCACCCCCATAGGTTTAGCATCGTAACCGGCTAATAATCCTAAGATTATCGAAGGCCTCTGAAACAAATTAACAAAATAAGGGGCTAGCGGAAGAAAATATCAAACATACAATGTCCATAGAGTTGTGTAGACATATATGGGACAAAAAATTTAACCTTATACACATATGTGTGATGCCATAAATATACATTAGTCCTTCGTCACCTTCATATACAGATTAAACAAAATGGGACTTAGCCCAGTATACAGAGTATGCAAAAACTTGTTCAGATACAAACAAAAAGAAATGGAAATCTTCAATTGAATTCACAAATTCGACCACTCAAAGCATTTCGGGAACCTCCTCAGGAGGTGCACAGGTTGGCCAACATAAAACAGATCTAGGTAGAAGCTTAGGCCTGATCACGCGCCTCCTACATACATAAATAATACAGTGAATTGGAGCCTAGTGAATAATAACCGAAAAAAGGTTTTATAAATGATGTCCATGACAGATTTAGAAATCAGAATTCAATTCAGAAACAAATTCATATTCATATCAAATTCGTATAGATAATTATACGTAGTACATCCAATAGCGCTAGCAGATGACTCATGATTACATAAGACGGTACAGATGACCCATGAAGGGACCAAATAACCCATTAAAGGGACGTATACAAAGCAGATAAACAGTTATACATAACCAACCTTGGTACCAGGTAATATAAACATATCATATGATGCTAAGGATGCCACAATACATTTCAGAAATAGGACAATCATTCATCTATACAGAAAATATCATTTCAAAAAACAGAGCTTATCATATCATTTCATTCAGAAAATACTTATAGTCAAACATAACTTTATAGAGTTGTCACTCAAAGATAACTCCAAAAGAAGAACAAATAGATCAGACAGTTTAGATGGACTATGGCGCATGACCTACACAGATACATAACAGATACACATTGAAACACAAGCTTTGCTGGTGCTTAAACTTATTACTCTTCTTTCTTGGTGTGTTTCTAATCCTTATTCTCCTTATTATGGCTTAATCATGGCCTAGGAATGCCTTAGATGCAACAAGGATGCAAAAATGCACTTTGAAGCACTTAGCTAAATTTCTAAAAATAAAGCAGTTTGCTTAAGCAAAGCTCTGGTCACTCGAACGGTCTACAAAGTCTGTAAAAGTACTAGATGCTCGATTTTCAAGCTCGACGGTCGCTCGACAATCACTCGAGCCAAGTACTGAAAAAATAGTGTTCGTTTGAGCGTACAATTGGTTGCTCGAGCCACCGTGCAATTGTCTGCAAAACTTCTGAAAGCTCGAATTTTACATTCGAGTGAAGCTTTGGTCGCTCGAGCGATGCGACCAAATTCTAGAATTTCTATAGTGCTTTTCAAAATACAAAACTCAATTACAAAGTTTCAAAACACATTCTCTAGACCCAAAACTTAAGAAAACATGTAGAAACTCATAACACATCATGACTTGAAAACGATTTCTTAAAATCAAGCCCCAAAGCATTGACAATTATCCAAAACTCAACTTGAAACTCAATATATAGAACATGCATGAATTGATATGAGTTCTTTTCTTCCAAAACATGAACTATTGAGGTAATTTGGTATAAAACTTCATGAATTCTCAAAACAAAGTCAAGATGAACACATGCATGTGGGAATTCTTTGAAATCAAACTCAAATTGTGATGAAATGGACATGCATGCATGGAATGCTATTTTTTTTTTACTTCTAAGCTCAATTCTCATGTTTTAACACTTAAACCACTTGAATTCATACACTAATGTCTTAATTACAAAGTTTAAGGGTTTGATTCTTACCTAGAGTTCTTAATTCTCCTGAATTATAGCAATTCTTGCTTAATTCCTCCAATTTCTTCACAATTACCTTGCAATTCCCCTTTTTCTTGTTTGATCTCCCTCTCTCTCTCTCTCTCTCTCTCTCTCTCTCTCTTCTTCTTCTTCTTCTTCTTCTTCTTCTTCTTCTTTCTCACATTTGGAGTCTCACGGATGATGAAATGAGGGTGTAATGGAATGGTCTACCATCAAATTAGCCTTACATAGGCTTGGTTAGGCTAAATTAATTAATCCTTGATTAAACTAATCAATTACAATTATTTTATTCTAATTATTTGATTTCGAATTAGATTTCAATTAAACCTACCATAAAATTTTAAAAATTCTCAATTACATGATGACCTAGTGTAGATACCCAATTTTTGACGGCCCTTACGACTTGGACGTCGTCACTTGTACACCCAATGATGAATCTATATGCTTGTTAAGTGCTCGAAGTCCTCAGCGGAATGCCACAGTTTTGAGCCTCTCAAACCCTACACCCCTGTTGCCTTGTTTTTGGACCAAAACCTTGGATTTTCAAGCCTGCAACCTCTGGTGGCTTGCTGGCCACCTCTATGGGCTGCCGACCATTGCTCATGGTTGTCAGCCACTGATGTGGTCGTGCCTTTTACAGATATTTTATGACAGCTGTGCCAACTGTTTGCACAGATGCTTACATATGCTCCCACGTGTATGGTTGGAAGTTTCTGAGGAAGTTTCATGATTCTCTATATATAGAGGGCCTCCCCTCTTGCCATGGGGTTAGAAAAATTTTGGAGCTAAATTTTTCCTTTCTCTTTACAATTCTCTCTCTCTCTCTTGTAAATTTCATAAACTTTGCCTTTACACTCTTAACCAATCCTCTCCATCTTTGAGCTGAGGTAACTTTGAGCCTTGTTTGAGCTCTTGAGGGTATGTTTGTCTTGTTTTATTGCTTGAAAGTGATCTCCTCTTCAAGAGGTATAAAACTTTGTCTCTTTACTTGTTGTATTTACTCTTTTTCTTACTATTTTCTAACTATTTTTCGGCTATAAAAACTTTGTATTTTTGGGCTAAAACTTAGGTTTTAAGGCCAATAAAGGTTGAGGGGTGGTTCACCCTTCTTTAGACTTTGCTTTCAAGGCCTTTACCATTGTGTTTCCCACCTTTACACTATCTTTTTTTGAGCTGTTAAACACTAATTTTAAGAGTTATTTCAGTGGCTAAAATCATGTTTTGAAGTCCAAAATTGGAGGGGTTAGCCTCCCCTCCTTGTGTTTTGCATACTAACCTAGCATGATCCATGTTTTAGCTTATTATTCTATCTGTTTTTGTCTTAATTCCAACATATTTTAGAACTTATTTAAGACTATTTAAGGACTGTTTTTAAGTGTTTGTTATGTTTGAGCTTTGTTTTGCATGCTTATAACGTAATTGTCCGCATAAGCTTGGTGTTTTAGGCATTAGACACCATCTTCTTTGAGTTGATAGTATTTATTTATGGCTTTCCATACTTGTGATCACTCTTAATCACCTCTGCAACCTCCCTCATTTCTTGGCTTTTGTTTTTCTTTCAAAGTGGTTTCAAACTACTTGTTTGTTTAAGCATGAGATTGATATGTCATGCTTAATGGTTTAATCCCTTTGGGGATTCATTACCAATAGTATGATGTCTCTTTCATGCCCAAAGCAACTCTTGGTTTGAGCCATCTTTCCATTAGAGGACTTAAATTCACCTTTGGACTCAATTGGCTAAAGAATAGATGGTAATCTAAAATGAAGTAATAAAATTGAGCCTAAAAATGTGTAAGATAATAACTTGTTTGGGTTCAATCGGACGTTAATTGAACCCTTGAGTCTTGAGTCGTTTCATGCTTATTAGTGATGAAAACGGTTCAAGATTCATTGTCAACTACTTATCTTGATCTTTCATGATAGATAGGTGGTTTTGAGAGTCTTGTTTTATTGCATTCATTGAATTTGAACACTTGATTCATAAGCCATCATGCAATGAAATTGCATCCATTGGTGGTTTGTGAATCAAATTTACTACTCATTGGAGCTGTTCAAATGAAAAGGAGGGGTACATTGTGCAAACAAATCCTTGAGAATACACTGTCTCTACTCTGTTTGCTCTCTATTGCAGCAGGACAACCCAGTCAGCTATGGCTGGCAGGCCATCATCAGTGGATGACAAGCCCTTTGTTGGCCACCAGTGTAAAATTAAGCAGTGTCCTTTTGAAGCAGAACAAAGTTGTTCTGGAGGTGGAAATCAGTGCAAATGTTCTACTGTGTAACAGAGGCATTCAGTAACAGAAACAGTGGCTTTTTCGAGTGGAAACCGCATTCATACATGAGCCCTCTGTCGATCCTCGGGATCCGGGTTTTAAATATATTAGTATTGTGATTAAAATAGTGGCTTTGTAATTAATTAGTTAGAATAGCTAATTCGTCTCGTGATGTACTTATTTTTAATTAGCTAGATTAGTTAATTAATTAGTTCATTTGCTGTTGTAATAATTAGTTGAAGTAGCTTAACTAAATTATTCATTTGGTTTGTAATAGTTAATTAATTAGCTTAGCGCTTTAATTAGTTAGCTAGTTAGTTCATTTGGACTCTCCTTTGTGAGAGCGCAATGTTGTAATAACGTGCATGTCTTCCAACCCCACGTATTTCTCCTTTTTATTTACTAGCTTATGATGGTTAGTTTAAGACATCATGTTTTGTTTAGCATACTTCATGCTTGCATCCACTTGTATTGCATGGACCGACGCTCGGTTCATCATTCTAACTTGCATTGTTAGTTTAATACTTCTTTGAATACGTCCTCAGACCGCATGCTATCAAATTGATTCATATGTCATATTAATAGTCGAGCCTAGTAATTACATATCGGGTGTGTTGCATTAGTCATATCGCATAGTTAGGAATCATGCATTTTTCTAACTTGTTTCTCTTATTGGCTTGGAGTATTAGGTAAGCCTTTACTCGTTTTAGCATATCGCATGTTGATGTTGCCATGTTTAGCATGCTTGCCATGAGGTTAAGTGCTTAGTTGATAATTGCTTGAATGCCTGTAAATGAAGGCTAATTGCTTGAATTGGAATAATTTGAGTAATGTTCATATGCGATCACTTTTTTAAGTGGTACATATTTCGAAACAAAATTCAAAATCAACATAAGCCAAGTGTTCCAATTCTTGCAAATTAGTCTATACTTTTGTGTGTGCGCGTCACATAATAATGCTAGCCTAATAAACCGAAATAAGAGCATATAATGTAAATAAGATTCATATCATGATTAGTAGTGGCCGATCTTTGATCAGGCGAGGGAGAGTGCTCAATTCATGACCTTCCCCTCTCGTACCTAAGTTCCCGAGCCTAGACAATCTTGGCAATGATGGACACTTGGCCTTTGGCACGAGTCATGGGTTTCCTAAATTTTTTAAAAATATTTAGATGGCGACTCTGTATCTGGCAAAGCAATCCATTTTTGGCAATTTGATTCAAAATCAAATTTTCAAAAGATTTGCCGAATTGAGACTCTTTGGTGTTTATCTATTTCACATTGCACTTATGGAATCAGATTCAGAACCATGAGAGTCCGATACTGTAGGGCTTATTCGACTTTTGAAAGGGGGCACGAAAAAGTCGAGCTACAGTTTTGGCAACTCTGCTGGGGAAATTAGAGAACTTGACTTGAAATTCATGATGTGAAATTTTATCTACACTTATATGTTTCTTTGCATTGCATTTGCATTGGTATGTTTAAGTCAGTATGTTTGCCACCTGCTATTCTTAGACAGCTTTCCGAAGGTTTGCTTAAAAGCTTGCCAAAAGGCTGACTGGTCACAGGCTCTGCCATGATGAAAACACAACCCTTGGATCTGGACTACCGCTGTAGCGTTTGATCCTCCTTTCACTTCTCGGTGTTACGTGTGAAAGGTATATTAGGTAGTCTTGCTGAGGTACCCTTTTGACCATCCGGCCTAGTTGTATATCGAAAAGCCATAGAGATTGTTCCAAACTAGGACAAGATGCTCACCAGAATATAGGATTGCGTAAAATCGCTTTGTTTGAATAGTGAATCCTAGTTCTTGACGAAACTCGGACAGGGTAACCTTACCCCCTCATAGGGGTGTTTTAGCTCTCACTTAATTGGTATGTGCATTATAGTGAAACTGTACAGGAATGTGCATATCAGTTGCAAGTTCGGTATCCGTTTTGGGGGGCAAAATTCAGTGTTAAGTGCAATCCTACAGTTTTGATTACATTTGTGTTGGTAACATCATTAGCTGAGGTGCTGTGCGGTTTTTGATTACTGCTTTCTTTTTGTTTTATTTCTTTTTGCTAGGTAGTTTAACACCATAGCTTTAGAAAGTTCAAATATCCCCCAAGTGTTCTGGACTCGAGTCAGAAGGCTTTACAAAGCAGAAGATCTTGTTCGGGGACAACCCGTGTTTACTTCACTCCCACCGGTTACAAGACGGAAGAGAGTCAGACAGAGTTCACCGGTCCAGTTTTTACAGTAGTCACCCATCAATTCACCTATATCCAGTCAGGCTCAGGGACAGTCTTTTACTTCTAGTGTAGCACGAGATTACTTGCCCATTCCAATGACACAATATCGCCCAGTCAGTATGGAGGAATTGATACATCATCTTCAGCAAACAGTTGAAACCCTATAACAAGATGTTGCTCGTCAGGCCGAGGTCACAGCCCGTCAGGCTGAGGTAATAAATAGGTTACAACAACAGCAGCTGCAGCTGGCCGCAACCTTAACATCCCATGCACCTCCCACGGGGTATCCCGACACTTGGAGCCATTGCCCATACTACTAATGTCCAAGAAAATCAGGGCAATCTAGGAGAGCCGATCCCAGCACAAGCCTCCAAACCACCTATTTACCAAACCGAAGCTCTGTTTGAGTTTGAGGTTGACCCAACTGTACTCAAGGTCAACAAATTGGAGAAGTTATTCAAGAGAGCACAAGGTGTTAACTCCATCCCGGACATAGAGGACAAGTATACCGACTCTACAATGACATTGCCAGATCGGTTCAAAATGCAGCACATTGATCGATTCGACGGCTTCGGAGATCCCATGGTTCATTTATGGCTGTTTTCAGACATTTTGCGGTCGATGGGCCTAACTAGATTACAAAAGTTGTCTCTCTTTGGCCGTACCATGTCTGGTATATCGACCATTTGGTATGCGAAGTTAGAGGATTTTGTTAAACAGAATTGGGAGGAAATGACCAAGGACTTTATTGCTCACTACTCGTATAACACACAAATCGAGGTCACAACTTGTGATCTCGAGGCAACGTGCCAAGAGCCAAATAAGGGCTTATCAGAATTTGTAACGAGGTGGAGGGCTAAAGCTTCAATGATGACCACAAAGCCTTTCGAGAAAGATCAGATACGAATGGTAGTCCATAATCTACACGAGAAGTTATTACAGAAGATGATTGTCCTACCTCTATTCACATTCACCGAGCTCCATGAGATGGGGGTTCAAATCGAAGACGCCATGAAACAAGGGCTGATTACAAGTGAGAAAGAGCAGGCAAAAAGGCTTTTTGTGCATAGTTCCAATGCTACCACTAGTGGTAGCACAGCTACAAGACCGTCAGATGTGAGCGTTGTCACTACCACAAACAAGACTGCCAATCCCTTTGCCAACACAGCTCCACAAACTTCAGCCAACTCTACTCGATCCCAGAGGACCTTTACTCAACTCTACATGACCCTATCTCAAGCCATGAAGGTGTTAGTCAAAAAAGGGCACCTCAAACCATTAGAGTCTCACCCACAGCCTGATCCTCTTCTACCCAAACACAACCTAGAAAAATACTGTGTGTTTCACCAACAGCATGGTCATGATACCGACCAATGCTTCCGACTGCGTCATGAGATTCAAGACCTCATTGACAATAAGGTGATCGCACCACCCCAGAAACCAAATGTAACTACAAACCCACTCCCGGCCCATAATCAAGTTCCTCCACCTGAAAATCTAAACCTAATCCATACACTGGCCATCCCCTACAACCCCAGCGTATATATTACCCTTTCCCACCTACCAAGACCGATGTTGTTCATTCCTGAAAGTACAAATTTGTGCATGATGGACACATCCACACTTCAACCTAAGCCTGTGGTGGTGACAGTTGTAGTAGAAGGAAGGTTGACCTTGGAGGAAGGTATGAGTCCATTGCCGGAGAGTTCTGAGGACTTACCTAATGGGGTGTACAATCCGAGCTGCTACATTGTGCCAACCAGTCAAGTCAAGCCGGAATTGGTGTTGCCCACTGTGGTAGAGGTTAATGTGGTTAGGGAGGATGGCCTGAGCCAAGGGTTAGATGATTTGGTAGAACTCAAGGAGGATTTAGACAAACTATAGTTCTTTGACGAACAAGATCGAGGGGATGTATAAATTGGCTGGTTCGATTTAAATGGATCGACCAACAACTTTGGGTGGTTGAGTGATGAGTCAGATAAGGAGGAAGGAACTGAAATGAAATCGGAGGAAAAGGAAGCAGGAATTGCTATAGTGGCCAGAAGAGTGGATGAAAAAGGAAAACTGCCAGAGAACACTGGCACAGAAAATTCAGCTCAGGAACTGGGCGCTGTGAGCACTGTGGACACAAAACAGAGAAGCTGCACTGAAGCGGTTTGAACGGGAGAGGGTTGAAGATAACCAGGAAACTATAATGGCCCAACACCCTATAGGGGATACCTGTGATGTGATGGTAATACAAATGGAGCCGGACAACTGTTTGTCGGTTGCTGAAGGTGTATGGTGAGATAATGTCGATTTGTATATACCCCACACCGACAAAGACTAGGGTTAGTGTCTTCCAAACAACATGACAAGAAATAGATCACATGACAATAAGTGGGCGATATTTTAAGCCACTGCACTTAGATCAAGCTGAGGCGTCTGGAAAAGAGAGAGAAGTTGAGAAACAGAAAGAGAAGCAGCTGGAAGAAGAGGCAATGTTGAAGCAGCTTAAGAAAATCCAAGTTGACATCTCAATTTGGGGTCTTCTCATGGCCTCTTGAGTACATTGACAGGAAGTACTGTCGGTAATGAACAAAGCTATATTGTCCATTGACACTACCCCTGAACAACTTGTGGGATTGGTCTTCCCAGGTGGCGCCAAGCTAACTCTAACCTTTTCTGACAAAGAACTACCACCGGAAAGCTTAGCTCACAACAAATCCTTGTACATATTTGTCAAGTGTAGTGAAAAATAGGTACCGGTGGTGTTGATAGACACCGGTTTAGTTATCAATGTTTGTCCTTCCCGCACAGTTTATGCCATCGGTCTTAGACCGACAAACTTTGTGCCCACGACCCAAGTAATTCAGGCATATGATAATACAAGCAAGGAGGTCATGGGCACGGTGTAAATCAGAGTCCAGGTGGGCCCAGCTCAGCAAAATGTCGAGTTCCATGTCCTGGATGTGCCGGCCACCTTCAACTTACTGCTAGGGAGGCCTTGGCTGCATCATGTGAAAGTTGTCTCCTTCACCCTCTATCAAATATTGAAATACCCTCACAGGAAAGGAGTGGCGATTGTTTTCAGGAATTCATCCATCCATCCCCCACCAGAGGTAACTACACCAGTGTTGGAGATCACTCATTGCGAGGAGGATGTATTCCTCTCAAGGTTGACTCTGGCTAAGGCCCGAGTAATGTTGACCATTTTGGCTGCTAATGCGGGCATGTATGTCACTGCCCAATCTATCTATTTCATGAACAAACTGCCGCATGTGCCAGGAATGGGACTTAGAAGAAGTGGCCGGAAAGGTGTCACAACATTGATAGATGTGTTGCATAATCCACATGCCTATAGTCTGGGTTATGTACCCACCAAAGAGGACTGGATCAAGAAAGGAGAAGAAATCAAAGGTAGATCCAGAGCCAAGTAGGCTGGGAAACACTATGAGCTCATCCATAAGCCAATCCGAGGGACACTGAATGGCCGCTTTGTTCAAAAGGGAGAATATTTCTCCTTTTGTGGCTTTCTCGAGCCCTAGATGAATTCCACGAAGCAATGTGTCCCTGGATTTGAGATCTTTTTTGACCTGCAGCTACAGAATAATGATAAGGAGAAAAAGGCCAAACCAAGTGCTGAAGCTGAACAGAGCATGGAAAATGAATCGGACAACAGCGAGCTTGGAGTAGGGACAGCATTGGCTTGTCTCCTTATAGATCCTGTAGCTGACTCAAAGAACTTGGGAGATAACCTTACCATCTCCATGATCGGCGAAGAACCGGGTGTGAACCCAACCAGGATGCATCAGAGGCATCATCTCTTATATAGCAGCTAGAGGAGGGCTATTTGTCTAGTTCTGAGTCGGGTGATGAGCTAGAATCTGATTCCACTAAGTTTGTGGAGTCGGAATCAGATTCTGATTCTTCTGAGTCTGAGTTTGGTGTTCCCAGGGGTGGTAGCCCGGATGCCAAGGTCTTGTCCAGGTCCTCTTTTTCTTTTGTTTTTGAGTCGGTTGTAACCGAAGATCTGGATCTTATGAATGAGAATGCTGTCGATTCTA
This sequence comes from Camellia sinensis, assembly GCF_055761805.1. NCBI lineage: Eukaryota > Viridiplantae > Streptophyta > Magnoliopsida > Ericales > Theaceae > Camellia > Camellia sinensis. The sequence continues at coordinate 110,378,463 of NC_138973.1, forward strand.
AGTATTTCTCTGTGCCACTTATTTATTGTATTGACTAAGATTTTCAGAATTTTAATGAAAACGAAGAGGAAGGAATTCCTCTGGTTTTTAAAAACTTGATTAATCGAGAGGATGAGAGATTTGCTAAACCCTATGTTGATAAGATCATTACTATTAATGTGGGTATTGATAAGGATCCACGCCTAGTCCAGATCCGGTCCACGTTGTTTTCGGAGGAACGCGAGCACTTAGTCGCTTTATTAAAAGATTTCAAAGATGTTTTCGTGTGGTTCAACGAAGACATGCCTGGAATTGATCCTGAGATTGTACAGGATTGGATCCCTCTTGACCTCGAGGCCCGACCGATCAAGCAGATGTTGTGTAGAATTCGTTCAGATTAGGCACTAAAAATCAAGGAAGAGGTCACCAAACAGATCGAGACAGGTTTCTTGTTAGTATCTGAGTATCCGACTTGGTTGGCTAATATCGTCCCAGTGCCGAAAAAGGGTGGTAGAATCCCGGTATGTATAGACTTTTGGGACTTGAACAGAGCCAGTCTGAAGGATGACTTTCCTCTACCACATATTGATGAGTTAGTGGACTTCACTGCGGGCCATGCATTGCTATCCTTTATAGACCAGATTCTGATGGCGTTCGAGGACAGAGAGAAAATCGCGTTCACTACGCCGTGGGGTACCTACTGTTACTGGGTTATGCCGTTTGGGTTGAAAAATGCTAGAGTTACCTATCAGAGGGCTGTAACCATCATTCTGCATGACATGATCCACAAAGAGGTCGAGATGTATGTGGATGACATGATTGTCAAGTCCAAAGAATGAGAGGGCCACTACATCACCTTGAAGAAGTTCTTTCAATGGATCAAAGAATACAGATTAAGGTTAAAACCGCAGAAATGCACCTTCGGCATAACAGCAGGAAAAATGTTGGGCTTTCTGATCACATAGAGGGGCATTGAAGTAGATCCTTCCAAAATTAAGGTCATCTTAGAAATGCCACCACCAAAGACTGAAAAGGAGGTACGAGGCTTTCTGGATAAAGTGCAATTCATAAGACGGCTTATTTCCAAATTAACCTTGACTTGTGAACCACTATTTGGTCTCCTAAAGAAAGGGAAGAAATTCTAATGGGATGATCGATGTCAATTTTTCTTTGAGCAGGTTAAGCAGTACCTTCAGAATCCGCCTGTGTTATCGCCGCCAAAGCTAGGGAAGCCTTTGATTTTGTATCTGTCAGTGACAGACATGACTACAGGATGCATGCTTGCTCAAAAATTTGAAGATAAGGTGGAGAAAGCCATCTACTATTTGAGCAAGAAAATGTTGGAATATGAGACCCGCTATACTCCGTTGGAGAAAGCTTGCCTAGCCTTAGTATGGGCTACCAGGAAGTTGAGGCATTACTTGTTAGCTCACTCTGTAATCTTAGTTTCGAGATTAGATCCCATCAAATATCTCTTTGAGAAACAAGCGCTTACGGGTAGGCTAGCCCATTAGTTGCTTCTCTTCTCCAAATTTGATCTCAAATATGTCACCCGCAAGTCGATCAAGGGAAAAGCTGTGTAAGAGGGGCTAATTTGAGCCCACTAAATTATTTAGGCCCAATAGCCCAAGATTAGTGGGCCCGAATTTATCGCAAGTCCAAGAATCGGTGGGCCCAGATTTATCGCCATCAAACGGATTGAATCGCCCTAAGCCTCGAAAGGGTTCGGATCCACGAACCTAGAGACTTACTCAGGCCCGGACTCGAAAGGGTATTAAGCAAGCCTAGAGATCCGAGGCACTCGGACTCGAAAGGATTCGGACCCACGAATCTAGAGATCCGAAGTACTTGGCTTCGAACGGATTCAGACGCAATCTAGAAGTCGCTCCGTTAATGAGTCCCAGAACACTTGCGGGCTCGGAGCTTTCCGGGATCTACGCACCAGAACCATGGGCGTAATGGAGTTCGAACAAAGGACCCGATCCCGAGGACGGTGAGTGGAGATAAATTCACTCTTCGGTTAAACTAGCCTATACCCGGGTCGAGGTGGCACGACCCCGGGGGGTCCATGAGACTCGGCAATATTTTGCGGCAGGACGTCCTCTGGGACTACCCCTGACCCTTTGGGATGATTGGGGATCATTGGTTAGGTGTGGCTAAGAAGAAGGGTTCGCCGAGGGATTGATCTCCTCTTCGGGGTTTTCTCATCCTCGGAGAAGTCACCTCCTCGGAGAGGTCACCTCCTCGGACAAGGTGGTTAGAGAGAATATCCCCCATGTGCCTTGCACATGGGCTCTATCCTACATCATGAGGTGCCTATAAATAGCACCCACCCATAGCTTTACAAGGGATGGGTTTTGGAGATTTTTAACTCTTGGGAAAGAACTAATTTCCCTTCTCCATTATCAACCTTGAGAGTGAAAGTGGGAGATCAATGGGAGAGCCTTGCCATTATTCTCTCTCTAGCCATTTTGCCTTCTTCTTCACCCAATCTCTTATCTCCATCATCTCCTTTGTTTTTGTGTTCCTAAGTTGAGATTATTGAAGAATCTAAGCCTCTCATCATATTCTAGAGAATTCGAAGTTGTTCTTCAAGGATCTTGAAGATCTTCGAATTTTCCAACTCTTTTCTTGAACCCTCTCCTACATGTTTCTTATCCATGTGAAATCGAGGAAGTAAAAGCTCTAGTTAAGGAATGGGTGGCTGACGGAGAGCTAAAATTGCCTTATGTTGAAGAAATGCCATCAAAGAAGGACCGTGAGAGCCCTGAATTCTGTGTCTACCATCGTACATTGAAACATCCGACAGAGAAGTGTTGGACTCTCAGGAAAATCTTCAGAGATAAAGTCGAGGCAGACGAATTGAGGTTCAAAAAGCAAGGGACTCAAGACATCCGAGAACAACCATATCCTCAACACCGAGACAAGGGCAAGAATGTTGCTATGATAGCTTATGAAGGCCCGATGATCGAGGCTATCGCCAATCTTGATGACGATGATTGTTATCTGGACGACATCCTCGAGCCAGAGGGTGAGCAAGTTTACTATGGAAGTGCTTTCGATCCAGAGGGCAGAACATTTATGACTCATGGCGAGGATCCCTTCGATCCAGAAGGAGGAGAAGAGTACTACGGGAGAGGAGGACACCATGTTTATGTGGCATCTTATTTTGAAGAGACCGAGGAGATGGTTAACTACGAGCCTCCAAGAGTGGAAAAAGATCCGGATCACTATGCCAAAACCTTGCAAGACTGTGTAAAGTTCAAGCAGTTCTTTGACCAGCTTGGACTTTCCAGGGAGGCAAGAACGGAAATCACCAAGTCTATCATTAATATAGCCGAGGCACACCATGAGGAATGCATGTCGACTGAGGGGTCTATCCCGAGGAAGGCAAAAGAGCAATCTAGTGCCATTACTTTCTTCGAGGCTGATCGAAAGTATCCTTTTTCTCACAATCGCCCGCTTTATGTGACTGTTTTTATTAACAGGGTTGAGTTCAAAAGGGCCTTTCTAGATAGTGGAGCCTCTATCAACATTATGACTCGCGCTACTCTAGAAAAAGCCGGAATCTCTGAAGAACGCATTGTGAAGCAGCTGATAGTCATCACTGGCTTCAGTGGAGAAAGGAGAGTTACTATCGGATGCGTAACAGTTGATTTAGCCGTTGGAGAGATTCGCTCAGCCACCAAGTTCCATATTATCGATTCTGAGGCAAATTATCACATCATTCTAGGGAGGACCTGGATGCATAGATATGGGGCTGTACCATCGAGTTATCATCAGTGTGTTAAGGCTAAATGGGGAAAGAAGACGGTGACAATTCAGGCTACAGAAAGGCCTTTCGAGATCCATGAAGCTCATTATTCTGATGCCATCTACTTCACCGAACTGGCTGTCGAAGAAGTTCCCACCACCTCTAAGCCTCGAGGGGTCAAAATTCCTCGTTGGGAGGATATCAAAGATGACAAGGAGCTAATGGCAGAGTCGAGTAAGCGGGCAATGTCTAGACCAGAAAGTCCGCCTATTCCTCGAAAGGTGATGAAAGTTCTAGAAGGAGGCAAGATGGTGTACTATTTATGAAGGTGCGGGGAGTCAGTTTCTTCAGTCACCGACTCCGAGTCAAAAGAAGAGCCTCCTGACAATGATATAGTAATAAAGCCTGAAATGGCTCCAGAATGTATGCAAGATGGGCCGAAGCCTCAGCCCGAACAACTTATTGAAATAGATCTGAGTGATAGACAAGATGCACCGAGGCCGGTATTCGTAAGTTCGAGCCTTAGCCCAGAGAAGCGGGAACAGTTGTTAAAGTTGATAAGCCGATACTCAGATGTGTTTGCTTGGTCATATAAGGAAATGCCCGGACTAGATCCTGACCTAGTCTCCCACTATCTTGATGTGTTCCCAAACTCCAAGCCAATTAAGCAAGCTGCTCGAAAATATCATCCAGATCTCGAAGAGAAGATTAAGGAGGAGATTGAAAAACTTCAACAGGCTGGTTTCATCCGGCCAATACAGTACCACACGTGGTTAGTAAACATCGTGCCAGTAAAGAAGAAGAATGGCCAAATCAGAGTATGTGTAGACTTTCGAGATTTGAATAAATCTTGCCCGAAGGATGAATTCCCTCTTCCTCACATCGATGGCCTCGTGGATATTACCTCGGGACACCAGATGTTCTCATTCATGGATGGATTCAGTGGATACAATCAGATTAAGATGGCTGAAGAGGACGCAGAAAAGACTGCTTTTAGAACACCTCTCGGAAACTTCTTCTATACAGTCATGCCTTTCGGACTCAAGAATGCCGGTGCAACTTACCAAAGGGCTATGACTGCAATCTTTCATGACATGATCCATCATGAGGTGGAAGATTATGTTGATGATCTAGTGGTGAAATCCAAGAAAGAAGAAGACCATCTCCGAGACCTTGAGAAGGTATTCAAGAGGTGCCAGAAATTCAAAATGAGGATGAATCCTCTCAAATGTGCTTTCGGGGTGACGGCCGAGAAGTTCCTCGGGTTTCTTGTACATAGGCATGGTATCGAGGCAGATGAAGACAAGGTCAAATCTATCAGAGCAATGCCTCCCCCGCATTCTCAGAAGGAGTTAAAGAAGTTCCTCAGGAAGATGTCTTATATTCGGAGGTTTATCCCATCACTTGCAGAGATCTCTGCCCCTTTCGGCTCATTGTTAAAAGGAGATGCCAAGTTCGAGTGGAACTAGGAGCACCAAAAGGCCTTTGAGAGAATCAAGGCGGCCTTGACCTCGCCTCAGACCATGATAGCCCCGCAGCCCGGGGTGCCTCTAATGTTGTACTTAACTTCAACCCCCAAGTCCATAGGGGCATTATTGGTCCAAGATGTAGATGGAGCAGAACGCCCGGTGTATTACATCAGCCAGAAGATTCGAGGAGCAGAAGTCCGATATACTCCGATAGAGAGACACTGCTTAGCTTTGGTATTCACCGCCCAAAAGCTCAGACATTACTTCTTAGCACATCAGATTCAGATTGTTACTAGGAGTGATCCAATCCGATACCTCATCAGCAGGCCTGCTATAACCGGGAAGGTGGCAAGATGGTTGTTAGCACTGGGTGAATTCGAGATCACATGTGTAGCCCCCAAGGCGATTAAAAGCCAAGCCTTAGCTGACCTCCTTGCTCAAATTCCAAGTGGTGACTATGAACCAGTGAATGAAGAAGTAAGAGGAGAGGTGCATGCAGCTATGGCTTCCGAGGAAAGCTTTTGGACATTGAGCTTTGACGGAGCAGCAGCCGGAGGTAAAGGAGGAACCGGGATAGTCCTTTCAAGTAAAAGTGGGGAAAAGTTATATTTGTCTTATAAACTGGATTTCCATTGTTCGAATAATGAAGCCGAGTATGAGGCTCTTATGTTAGGCTTGATAGCAGCTGAGAAGCACAGTATCAAGAAGATTCGGATTCGGGGGGACTCAAAGTTGATAGTGAAGCAAGTTTCAGGACAGTTCGTCTTAAAGGAGCCTGCCTTGGCCACATATCGAACAACAGTCCGAAGGCTTCTTGACAAATTTCAGAAGGTCGAAATAGAGCATGTGCCTCGTTCCGACAAAAAGTTTTCAGACGCCCTCGCTACATTAGGGGCAGGAGTTGATATCCCAGAGGAGGAGGCGACAATTATTATCAAGAAGAGAATAGAGCCTTCGATAATATCTGAAGACAAAGGCCTTCCGGAGGACTGGAGAGGAGAAGTCCTCGAACAACTCAGAAGCAAAGTTGGAAAATTGACTATGGCCAAGCTTGCCCAATTCATAATTATTCAAGGTGAACTTTTCTTTCGAGGAGGTACCGGATTCCTAGCCCGGTGTGTTGGCCAACAAGAAGCAAGCTTCCGGCTACAACAGATCCATGAAAAGTCTTGCGAGGATGAGGATATCAGTCTGTACAAAAAGATCCAAAGGCATGGCTATGATGGTGCATGATGGCCACAACCCGAGCAGCTGGTGAAAGCTTTCCAAATGATCTTGCAACTCTAGGGGCAAATGTCAACATTCCACGGAAGAAGTCTATCTATGACATTTACAGTTTGCATTTACTGCATTGTCCATGAAGTTCTATCTTTCTTATGTTATGAAGAAATTTATTTCCTCCATATTGTGTATCTCCATTAAAAGTTATTTTCTCTACATTGTATATCTTCATTGTGTTATTTTGCTTGAAACAGTCTTCAATTTTGTTGCCCCTCAAAGAAGAAAAAGGAATGGTAGACTCAATTACCAACCTGAAGGGAGTTTTCTTGACACAGTAGAAGTATACTTCCACTCGGACCCCTGAAGAGCAGCCCTTACTTCCATCAATGCAAGCTTCGAGGGTCTTTCTTATTGAAGTAGAGTGTGTGTTCCCATTTCGACTTCCGAAGAATAGCCCTTACTTCTATCAGTTCAAGCTTTAAGGATCTTTCTTGCTGAAGTAGAGTGTGTTCTCCGCCTCAGACTTTCGAAGAACAGATCTTGCTTCCATCAGTGCGAGCTTCGAGGGATAGCCTTTGCTTCTATTAGCTGCCGAAGTAGAAGTGCGCATCCACTCGGACCTCCGAGAGACAGCCTTGTTCCTGCTCGGACTTCTGAGGGAGAGCCTTCCGAGGGACAACTCTTGCTCTCATTAGTGCGGGTTCGAAGAACAACCCTTGATTTCATCAATACGAGCTCCGAGGATCTTTCTTTTCAAAGTAGAGTGAACTCTTACTCGAACTCCCGAGGGATAGCCTTTGCTTCCATTAGCTGCCGAAGTAGAAGTGCGCATCCACTCGGACTGCCGAGGGACAGCCTCGTTTCTGCTCGGACTTCTGAGGGGCAGCCTTGTTTTCGCTCGAACTTCTGAGAGACAATCTTTACTTCTATTGGTGCAAGCTTGGTAGACTCAGTTATCTTCCAGAGGAATCTTTCTTGCCAAAGTAGGGTGTGTGCTACCTTCGGACTCCCGAGGGACAGTCTTGCTTCTGTTCGGACTTCCGAGGAACAGCCCTTGCTCTCATTAGTGCGGGTTCCAAGGGCCCCGAGGTCGTGGATTTCAATCAAGAATTCATTTGCCTGAAATAGCAAAGCCAACAAACGAGACAAGCAATATCAATTTCAGATCATGATTCAAGCATTATCAGAATGGGGGCAACATCAACAAATAATAATTATCTATTTAAGCTACAACAATTTTACTCCTCCGAACAAGTTCATGAAAATGCAACAATCAAGTTTTTGTCTCTCCAGGCCAATTCCTCTCAAGCCGACGTAAAGCTACAACGGTCACACAAAATTTTGGCATCAGCTATGTATTTCCCAAGCATCCACAAGTTAAACAAACCACAATATATCATCTTTATTATTCAACGAGGTATTTCATCATATCAACAAGTCCTACGATGAATTCTACATCAGGAGTTCAAACATGATATCTAATATTCTCGGGGTTGCAACAATCAATCATTCGATAACAAAATTTATATTCAACATTACGAGTTTCATTACTGAAATCATTCCATCGAGTATCAACAACAACAACAACAACAACAAAATTTTGTTTGTTCTACTCCTTTCAATACTATCAAACATGGAGTGATGAATATATTTATATATTCAACAAGAGGAAGAGGGAGCCGAATTTCATACTCACAAATTTGGGACTGTTAGAGGGGTGAAGTCCAAAGCCGATGTTGGAAATTCAAGTTGAAATCAGAAAGGTTTTATAGACTGTAATCAACAGGATTGAGCTAGGCTGGGCAAGACCACGCACGTTGCGTTGAGTGGGCGAACGTGCGTGGTCGGCGTTGGACAGTTGAGGACGAAGGCAGTGTTGAAGACGTAGCGGAGTCGGCGTCGATCAAGATCAACAAGACTAGGCTAGGCTTGGCAAGACCACACACGTTGCGTTGAGTGGGCGAACGTGCGTGGTCGGCGTCAGACAAGTTGAAGCCGGAAGCAACGCTGGTACCACAGAAGAGTCAGCAACCACACACGTTGCGTTGAGAGGGCGAACGTGTGTGGTTTGCATTGAACCGTCGAAGCCGGAGGAAGAGTTTCAGCAAAGAGAGGCCGATGGTAGGCTGGTTCGGTCTTGGCACAAGGCATCAAGCGTGACATCATTCCTATCACATCTCCACCCTTGACATCAATATTTCAATGCAAGCATAAAATATTCTATTTATGTTAGATTTGTCAACATGAGTTCAAGATTTGGTAACAGTGGTTCAAACACATAAGTGAGCAGTAAAATTTCATCATTCTCGGATTTAACAAATCTCAGCAGTATAGTTCAGATCCCAAGTGAGGATTCAAAATGTATTTTATCAAGCATTATCAACAGATATTTATGTTCAAACTCGGTGATTCAGCTACTCTGTAAAACAAAGATTAGCAAAATTCAATATCAGAGCATTTCTTTTCTCTCCATGACCAAGCACTAGCTATTTAGAAGTCAAGAACACAAATCCCAAATTTATTCTTTGCAAGCCCAGGTTCATGAGCAACAAAAAAAAAAATACATATATATATATATTTATGTATCAGAAAAATCAAAAAAAAAAAAAAATATATTCAAGAATGGGGTTTCAGCAACACTTGCTCACAAACCGAGAATGACAGCGCGGGCATTGGGCAACTGGGCAAACCGGCACCGCGCTAAGTCGGCGGTGTGGTTGGTGTTGATTAATCACGGCTGGAACCAAGGGCGATGAATTTCAGTGGGTGTGAAATCAAGGCCAAGATCTGGGGGTTCGGAACTCTGAAAAGTGTTGATAAGTTGAGATGGAGGACCGGTGATGAGCTAAATAGCGCTGGGCAAGACAATGCATGTCGCGTTGAACGGGCAACATGCGTGGTCAGCGTCGGACAATTGGGGCCGGAAGCAAAGAGGCAAGGAGAGGGCCAGCGGTAGGTCGGGTCGGTGATAAGGACGACGCCGTCATCGGGAGTTGCAGCAGACGTTGACGTGAACCGGTGGTAGCCGAAGCTGACGTGACGCCAAGGTTAGCCGAAGCTGTGGCTGTTAACGGTGGTCAGCGTTGATCAAATCACGGCTGAAGGTTGCAGGACGTTAGCAGCATGAGCAAGCAGCTACCGTGGCGAGCTGGTTCCAGTACTGGCCAACCGTGACAGTGGTGTGGGTCTTTGATGGTGTTGCTTGGAGCTGCGCCGACCAGCATGCAAATGGCGTTAGCCTCAGATTTGTTGAAGAACAAAAAGCCTGGGTTGGTCTCTGTTTTGGAGAGAGGGGCGGCTGAGTATAGGGTTGGACAAAAAGAGACTAGGTCAAAAAACTTATGGTCCTCATAAGGATATATATGTATATATATAAAAATAAATAATGGGCCTTATCTTTCTAAAATAAAAAATGATGGTCGGTGTGCTTTATTTTTTTGCTTGGAATGAAATATATATATATATATATATTGAGATGTAAAAAAAAAAAAAAAAAAAAAAAAAAAAAAAAAAAAAAAAAAAAAAGAAAAAAAAAAAAAAGAGTACAAAAAAATAAATTTCTTGCTTGTCAATTTTTTCTGTAAATTGAAGTGCGTCATCAACTTTATCCATAGGCTCTGTCGTGACAAAATGTTTTTTTTTTTTTTTTTTTTTGGGGAACGTGATGCGAAACAGGGTCGAAGAAATGACAGTATGCATGTCTGAGAAATTTAAAATTTCTCATACACGCAAGGGGCAAATGTAAGAGGGGCTAATTTGAGCCCACTAAATTATTTAGGCCCAATAGCCCAAGATTAGTGGGCCCGAATTTATCGCAAGTCCAAGAATCGGTGGGCCCAGATTTATCGCCATCAAACGGATTGAATCGCCCTAAGCCTCGAAAGGGTTCGGATCCACGAACCTAGAGACTTACTCAGGCCCGGACTCGAAAGGGTATTAAGCAAGCCTAGAGATCCGAGGCACTCGGACTCAAAAGGATTCGGACCCACGAATCTAGAGATCCGAAGTACTTGGCTTCGAACGGATTCAGACGCAATCTAGAAGTCGCTCCGTTAATGAGTCCCAGAACACTTGCGGGCTCGGAGCTTTCCGGGATCTACGCACCAGAACCATGGGCGTAATGGAGTTCGAACAAAGGACCCGATCCCGAGGACGGTGAGTGGAGATAAATTCACTCTTCGGTTAAACTAGCCTATACCCGGGTCGAGGTGGCACAACCCCGGGTGGTCCATGAGACTCGGCAATATTTTGCGACAGGACGTCCTCTGGGACTACCCCTGACCCTTTGGGATGATTGGGGATCATTGGTTAGGTGTGGCTAAGAAGAAGGGTTCGCCGAGGGATTGATCTCCTCTTCGGGGTTTTCTCATCCTCGGAGAAGTCACCTCCTCGGAGAGGTCACCTCCTCGGACAAGGTGGTTAGAGAGAATATCCCCCATGTGCCTTGCACATGGGCTCCATCCTACATCATGAGGTGCCTATAAATAGCACCCACCCATAGCTTTACAAGGGATGGGTTTTGGATATTTTTAACTCTTGGGAAAGAACTAATTTCCCTTCTCCATTATCAACCTTGAGAGTGAAAGTGGGAGATCAATGGGAGAGCCTTGCCATTATTCTCTCTCTAGCCATTTTGCCTTCTTTTTCACCCAATCTCTTATCTCCATCATCTCCTTTGTTTTTGTGTTCCTAAGTTGAGATTATTGAAGAATCTAAGCCTCTCATCATATTCTAGAGAATTCGAAGTTGTTCTTCAAGGATCTTGAAGATCTTCGAATTTTCCAACTCTTTTCTTGAACCCTCTCCTACAAGCTGTAGCGGAGTTCCTGGAAGATCACCCAGTAGAAGAGGATGAGGCAGTGGAATACTTGTTCCCAGATGAAGCCATTCTACAAGTTGAGGAGGAGACTTGAACGATGTACTTTGATGGAATAGCCAATCAGTATGGTTATGGGATAGGTGTGTTGCTAATAGCACCCGATGACTCCCATATACCTTTAGTCTTCAAACTCTGGTTCAAGGTGTCCAATAATGAAGCAGAGTATGAAGCATGTATCGTTGGTTTAGAAGCCACCCTGGACCTAGGGGCAAAAAGATTGGATGTTATCGGGGACTCGAACTTAGTTATTTTTCAAGCAAATGGAGACTGGAAAGTCAAAGAAGCAAAGATGAAGGTTTATCACCAAACCCTGGATGTTCTGATTCCTAGGTTTGAAAAGCTGACTTTTACGCATCTACTGAGAGAGAACAATAGGTTCGTTGATGCTTTGGCAACTCTATCTTTTATGGTAGACATCCCACTTGGAGTCCGGATGCGTCTGATTATCATTGACAAGAAATATACGCTAGCTTATGACACTATCACCGTAATAGATAAAATGCAAGACAAAAACCCTTGGTACCACGATATTTGAAACTTCTTGGAAAATGAGATTTATCTACCAGGGGCAAATGCCAAGGACAAATAAGGAATACGGTGAATGGCCCTCCAATTTATCATTTGTAGAGGTAAACTGTATAAAAGAGGTCATCTGGGAATGCACAAGTTGTGTGTCGAAAAAGAAGAATCAAAGCGCCTGATGGAGGCCATCCATGAGAAGAGTGCGGAGCGCACATGAACGATGTGATGTTAGCTCGGAAGATTCTCAGGCAAGGTTACTACTAGTCCACTATGGAGCAGGATTGTATTGGATTTGTTCAGCGACACCACAAATGCCAAATTCATGCCAATCGCATGAATATCCTGCCATCAAAACTGTATAACATGACTTCGCCATGGCCTTTCTCAGTCTGGAGAATCGACGTTATTGGGGTAGTCACACCAAAAGGGTCGAATGGGCGTGAATATATCTTGGTGGCAATTGATTACTTTACAAAGTGGGTGGAAGCTCAGTTCTATGCAGTGTTGAAAGTATCGCATGTGGCCAAGTTCATCAGAAACAATATTATTTGCCGATATGGAGTCCTAAACGAGATCATATCAGATAATGGCTCCCACTTCAAGAAAGAGGTGATAGACTTGTTGGAGAAATACAATGTGACTTTCCATAAGTCATCTACATACAGGCCGCAAACCAATGGAGCTGTCGAAGCCTCCAATAATGCTAGCCTAATAAACCGAAACAAGAGTATATAATGTAAATAAGATTCATATCATGATTAGTAAAGACCGATCTTTGATCGGGCGAGCGGGGGTGCTCAATTCATGACCTTCCCCTCTCGTACCTAAGTTTCCGAGCTGAGACAATCTTGGTGATGACGGACACGTGGCCTTTGGCACGAGTCATGGGTTTCCTAAATTTTTCAGTAACATTTTGGTGGCGACTCTATATCTGGCAAAGCAATCCATTTTTGGTAATTTGATTCAAAGTTGATTTTCTAAAAGATTTGCCAGATTGGGACTCTTTGGTGTTTATCTATTTCACATTGCACTTGTGAAATCAGATTCAGAATCGCAGACGTCCGATACGGTAAGGTTTATTCGACTTATGAAATGGGGCACGAAAAAATCGAGCTACACTTAGTCAATTTCATGTTCGAATGTCCTTAAGGCCTTTAATTCGCATATTGAAACAGAAATTCAGACAGATATTCCTACGCCAGACAGATATAAGAGCAATTAACACAAAACACATGTAATAAACTCAGAATTTCTTCTTAATTACTCATTAGGCATTCTTAATCATGGTTTTTTGACTAATCGCAGATCGGGGTTATTAAAGCCACCTCCTCAACAACATTTGTATAAGGAAGTAGACCATGGTGCACAGAATGCACAATTGGAACATGAGCCTGTTCAAATTAATAGGAACCAGATAATAAAGGTCATTCAAGAGATATATGGCCCAGGCCTAAGGAGGCCTAATAGGCTAATGTTTAGAAAACCACATCCCCCATGGGTAGATGCACTTCCATTCCCTAGGAACTATAAAGTCCCTGAGCTTTCTTTATTTATTGGGGAAGAAAAACAATCCATCATTGAGTATATAGGTAGATTTACCTTGCAATGTGGGGATATTTGGAATAATGACAACTTAAAACACAGATTTTTTCCACGTTCACTGTCAAAAGTAACCTTTACGTGGTTCATTAATTTGCTAGAAAATTCAATTAATAATTGGCAAAAAATGGAAGGCCAATTTTATGCTCAATTCTATAGAACTGAACCTGAAGTAACCATGGTAGACTTGTCCAAATTTAAACAAAAACAAGAGGAATCTGCAGAACAATACATTGCGTGACAACCCCACCGCGCATAGTATTCTGTATTTAATTAATTGATTATGGAGATTTGAATTTTAGTTGCATGTTATTCTGATTTAATTTTGGAATTCATAAGCATTATTGAGTCTGATTCGTATATGATTTTGTTAAGGATTTATTTCGGAATTAGAAATTGAAGGCCTAGGTGGCTCAAGAAGGTAAATTGATGAGTGGAATCAATTTAATTTCATGTATTAAACCATATGAGAGTTTAATTAAATATTTGATTTAGTTTAGTAAAATTAAGATTTGATTAAATTGAGTCCTAATTGGAATTAATTAAGTAATTAAGTTATGAGGATTGCGAATTGTAATTATTCTGAATTGGAATTGCTTGTGAGGTGTCTAATTTGTATATGTAATTTATTGAGAGGAATTTTGAGTTTGATCAGGAATTGAAGACTTTAGCGATTTGAGAAATCAAAATTGATGAGCTTAATAAATTTAGTGTAATATTTGAAGCATTTTGGGAGTTTGATTAAAAATCTGATTCAGATTGATAAACTTAACTATGATTAATTGCGCCTTAATTGGGGGTTAATTAAACCAGTTGAGTTATCTGGGAATTATGATTAATGAAGACTAAATATGATTTGATTAAGGTAATCCTATTCATGTGATTAATTATGAAGTGGTGTGAAGAGGATTATAGCCTTGTGTATGTATGTAAATGGATGTGTTGAAGCCCCAAAGTGTGTGCACATGTGCATTGTGCTAAGAGTGTGTGTGTGTATTACTTGGCTGATGACTTCTCAAAGTCAAGAGGGGGATTCATTTGCTATGTGTGCTGGAGAGTGTAGAGAAAAAGGAGAGTTCAAGTTAAAGAGAAAGTGTGAGAGTTGGAGAGCTCATCTTAGAGAGAGAAACCTATTTTGTGCTGGAAATTGATGGAGAAGTAGAAAGAAACCTATTTTGTGCTGGAAATTGATGGAGAAGTAGAAAGCTAAGGAAGAAATCAATTAAACTTGCTGAAATTTAAGTTTAAGGAATGGAAATTATGCTTGATTTGTGTAGAATCTTCATATTATACTTGAGATTGAGAAGGGTTTGGGATTATATTCATGAAATTAGAAGGAAATTAGATAGTTGATGAAGAAATTGAGCTATAATGAAAAGATAAGGAAGATTACATTATGTTCATCATTTTAATTTGAGTTTTGCAATTGCATGCATGAGAGCTTATCTTTTGTTTATTTACAGAAAATTTCAATAAGTTCATACTCTTAATTTCATGGATTTATGCATTTAATTTCATGTTTTGAAAATCAGGAGAAAAGAATTGGAAAATCTTTGCATGCATGAAGATTGGATTTAAGTTTTGTTGAGTAAATAATTTGCAAATGGTTATGTATTTGTGTTTTCCAAAGTATTTTCATGTTTTGAGTAAGCCATGTGTGACCCCAAGTTTTGAAATGTGTTTGATGGCATTTTTGCTACATTTCAAAGCCTAGAATTTTACAAACCGCTCAAACAGTATAGTCACTGCTCGAGCACACGTAGCAAGCATCCAGTATTTTTGCAAACAACACAGTTTGCAAGAGCGACCAAAGTTCTGCTCAAGCAGTCAGACTTATTTCAGCATGTTTTGGGAAATTACATCTTGTTCGTATTTTCATCCTCATCTCTTTTTGAGCATTCCTAGACCTGATTATGGCTCATTTAGGATTAATAAGTTAATAACCAACATAAGATAATTAGTTAAAGACGCAAAGTAAGAATTCGGGTTATTTGAGAAGAAAGAACAAGAGAAATAAGACTCGATCAGAAGAATAATATAATGTTGCAAAATATATGGTTATGTGCAATGTGTAGATTGGAACATCAAGGTGGAACATCGAACTAGTCAAGGTGAGTAATGTCTTCGTAAAGATATTTTTGTATAAATGATTTTGAAAATGCTATGGCATGGGATGTTTTACGAAATCTGTATATTCCATTTGAGATGTTCCAATATGATAATTTTTTTCGAAATTATGTTCTTAAGTATCTATTTTGAAACGTTATGAAATGTTATGTTTTCTGAAATCATGTTTTGCTATGAATGAATGAATTCCTCATTTGATAATTTATTGTGACATTCTTAAATGAATTCTCTATGAATGATATGTCGAACATGAGGTCATTCTGTCTTATCTGTTATAAGTTGGACCAGAGGTCATTCTATACAGTCCTTATATATATATTGGACCCGAGGTCATTCTGCTATATGTTGGACAAGAGGTCGTTTTGTACGGCTGTTGTATATTGGACTAGAGGTTGTCCTGCCATGTATTGGACCAGAGGTCGTTCTGCTATGTATTGGACCAGAGGTTGTTCTGCTTAATAATGAACCAGAGGTCATTCTGTCAAGTTTAAATATGTTTAATGCTATTGAGAATTATCCCATCATCTGATAATCTTTGAAAGGTTTGATAAGTTTTCTGAATAATATGCTTCGAATAACTTAATGTGTGTAATTATGAAAGGTTTGATGAATTTTATGTATTACATATTTCTGAAAATGTTTTTGTCCATGATAAGAATGTTTTTTTTTATTTAAATTTTTTATTAATATGGAACTCATTCATTAATCCTTTACATTAATGCTACTCACTGGGCTTCAAGCTCACCCCCTTCCCCTATCTATGTAGGTGAGCATCAGGAGGATCAGCATTAGAGTATACTTGGAGTCACCCTTTTCGTGAAGACCATCCAAAGATGTGCCTCTGTATTGAGGCATTAACTTTTACTTTTGTTCAAGCTTTGTTAAGCTTTAGTTATGTCAAGTTTTGTTAAGTCATATATGTGATCTTGGGATGTAGAAGATAAATGTCTATATGTATTATAAGTGTGTTATGAACTATTTTAATTATTTTTGTTTATTCCATGTATGCACTGCTCAATGGACAACGTTATTTTTGTTTTACTTCCGCTTTGAGCCTCGATATTATTTAAAAATTTTCTGATTTGTTTAAGAGGTCGTAGGTGATCTAGGATTATTGGCCGGTCACCGCTCTAACCTCTAGGGACGAGTTGGGGTCATGACACATTGATAGGTTTAAAAAGGCTAGAAATAGATGCCATGTTTATGTGCTTGAGATAAAGGCAATCAGATTGGCGCAAAATGACCTAGATTTTGAGCTAAAGAAAGAAATTTGAGGGAATGAAGTTTAGCGACCTGTTTATTCAGGTGGATCATCTTTTCATCATGTTTGATTTGGGGACTTTCTTCTCCTCTTCTCTATTTGATGTATGAATTTTCTTATCCTAGCATATTTGTTTTATCATGTTTATGTGGTATTTTGTTAGATATGATTTTTAAAGAAATTTGGGGATTTTGATATATATATATATATGTTAGCATATCACCCGTGCTATGCACGGGATAAAATAATATATTATTTATTAAAAATAAGATAATTATATTTAATTTTTTTATATTTTGTTTCTCGTAAATAAAATTTGATATATAAATTTAAAGGTTTTTGTTTTAAATGTTCCTTTACTATAATATAATATATAGATAGGTAGATGTTAAATACCAAAAAAAAAAAGAAGAAGAAAAATCAAAATTTCTACACAATAGTCATATGGCGTGTGAGTCTCATATAGTATCAATTCTATTCATATGATTATTGTGTAAAATATTTGATAAATTTGTTTAGACTTCGAAGAAGTTGTTTGAGAAGTAATTTTTTAATAATTTTTTGACTTTTTAATTACATATGAGGCGAAAAAATTAATTAAAACTTTAGTAATTAATTATTTTAAAATTATCATTTTTATTAATTAATTAATTATAAATATCTCATAATTAATTAATTAAAACTTTTAAAATTTAACCTCTATTGAATTGAAGCATGCACAATACTACAATATTAAATAGGATGGGAGTATAAGATTCACTTTATTTGAGTAAAATAACTCATTTTTTTCCTTATTTTCCGATGTGATTATCAAATAAAAGATAGTTAATGAAGATTTTCTTAATTGTTTAAAATTAAAAAAATCAAGAAAATTAATATGAGATATTGAAACTCTCACAAGACTCCTCACTCAATGGGATGAGAATATAAGATTTATTTTATATGAGTAAAATAACTCTTTTTTTTTTTACTTCTTTTCCCGATGTGGGATTATCAACTAAAAGTATAAAATCACTAAAATCACGGTTAAACTAGCGAATCAATCAAATCAAAAATGATTTAGCCTAATCGGCTAGGTCATAATTAATTAATTAAAACTTTTAAAATTTAAACTATGTTGAACTGAAACATGCACATCACTACAATATTAAATGAGATAGAAGTATAAGATTCACTTTATATGAGTAAAACAACTCACTTTTAAGTCAATGGAGATTTTCTTAATTGTTTAAAATTAAGAAAATCAAGAAAATTAATATGTGATATTGAAACTCTCACAATGCTCCTGACTAAATGGGATGGAAGTATAAGATTAACTTTATATAAGTAAAAACAACTCATTTTTTCACTTATTTTCCCGATGTGGGATTATCAAACGAAAGTTAGCTAATGGAGATTTTCTTAATTGCTTAAAATTAAGAAAATCAAGAAAATTAGAATAAAAATTTGGAGCTCCTAGAAGGTTTCTCACTAAAAAGTCAATTTTCCTTATATAGTATATATAGATATAGATAATCCAAAACTAGGGCTTGCCCTTCTGTTTGTCTAAATCTCAAAGTTTTCCTCTTTAATAGATAACGGATGCTTGAAGTTCATAGTTTGGTTATTAATTTGGCAAAACCCTGATTTTTTTGCTCAAATCCTAAGATATTGAGAATTGAAGAAAGATATGATTTGAGAAATTGATGATATGTGATGAAAATTATGAACTATTTTGGGAATATTGGATATTATGGAAGTTTTGAGGATATTTGGAAATATTAATTTTTATGCTCTCGTATTACCTTTTTTGTGGAATACTTTGATATAAATAACTGTTTTGGCAATCGATGGAAGATTGAATTGTTATGTTATAGAAATGAATTGGAATTAGGAAAAATTGAAACCATGCATTGCATAGTCATACTCATACTCATACTCATACTCATTCTTTTATTTATGTATATCATGGAACGTTTAGAGAAAATTGATGTTGAGAGCTTTTTAATACCCTTTGAAATCTTGTTGAATTGTTAAAGGTAAATAATGTGGTTAAATCTGGAATGTGTAGAAAGGTTTGAAAATTGAATTAAGTTGGCTTGAGGTTCTTGGTGAAAATTTGGAAACCCGCGTGGAGTCAGGTGTCCTTCTGATTAATAGCCAGAGAATGTGAATTTTTAATAGTTCTGAATAGATTACTTGCAGACACATGCTTAGGAATTTCTCGTGCATTATTTACTATTTAATAATTGGTTTACTTGGAATTTATTGAAAAGTTTTACATTGTTGCATTCATGAACCGTGAAAACCTTTGAGCATGAAATGTGTAACGATCTGAATTTTTAAACAACTAATTAGTTTGATTAATAATAATATTAAGTCAGTTAACAGTGATTATTAAATTATCAAATTATATAGCATCATGGTTGATGCCAATATTAGATTCCTTTAAATAAAAATTATTTATCTTTCTGTGATAATTTTTTTTTTTTTTTTTGTATCTAAATATAGTTGTGGAAACTAAATGAGTTAAACAAATAATAACTAAGTTAGTAAGAGAATAGTAGGGAGCAAAATATCTAAGTAACTGGGTTATATATATATTCAATTGATTTTTATTTTTGTACAAAAAAAAATAATAATAAAATAATAATAAAAAAAAAGGTCATATATATACTAATATTGTATTGGCATCAATTTCAATTCAATTCAATTCAAAAAAAAAAAAAAAGGGAGAGGGGTCAAATTGCAAGAAAAGTGGCTGACTACCGCTTCTTTTTCCCAAGGCTGCTCTGCTGCATGCAAGGCTGGCTTGTTTTCCCAATTTCACACTCAACATCCCTAGAAAAGTAAGCATGGCATAGGATGGCAATTCCAAGCAAATAGAAGGTTCATTTATTTACTTTTATAATTTACAGGGAAAAGGTGATAATTCTCAACAATTTAGATAAATTTTTTGTACGCTTTTAAGTTTAAGAGGTTAAAGTAATATTTCTCAATAATTTAGGGATTTTCATGTAAATAATCTATAAAAAAAATCATAAAATAAGATTAAAAAAAAACAAGCCAAGTATACCAAAGTGTGTGATGGAATAATTTTGGAAAGGAAAATGCTATGGATCCCAAATAATTTACCAAATTTTCTATCAAATCTCTCACATGGATGTGGGTGGGTCTCACACCATGTGAGAGGTTTGGTAAAAAATTTGGTAAATTATTTAAAATTTATAGCATCACTCTTTTGAAAACTATTTTTCAGATTGAGTTTTGTAGTTTCACACCATCTTTGGAAAATCATTTCGTAAACTACTTCGTTGATAGAGTTTTGTGGTTTCACACCATCTTTGGAAGCATCATGGAAATTTGTGGATGGGTTTTGTAGTTCATTCACACCAACTATCTATGCCATAAGTAGAAAATTCAGCATATTACGTGGGAGTATTTTACGAAGTGTATTTTTTTTTTCGCTTCCTTATTTTTTTGCTTTTTTTCGCCTTTATTGATTTTTTTTTTAATTTTTTCAAAAAAATTTAGGTTTCTAGGTTTAGCTCACAAAACAAATTAGAAAATTATAATTTTTTTTAAAAAAAATCCCAAAAAAAAATTCAGAAAAGACAAAAATAAGTATTTTTTTTTATGATATTTTTCTTTAGTGATTTTTTTTTTTTTCTGAAATTTTTCATAAAAATATACTTTTTAGATTCATCAAAACAAAGTCTGGAAAGGTAAAAAATTTTGACATTATTTTTAAAAAAAAACACTAAAAAAAAAATTAAAAAAGTAGGTAACATTTTTTTTATTGGCAAAATGGGCCGTAGTCGTACGTGTTTGAAACACCTCATAAAAAGTCACTCTCATTGAATAATGGAAATTTCTTCCTTACACATTTTAAACACTTTGTTATATATGTATTTTATATATATATAATGTAATTTTTTTAGGAGAATTTTTTTTAAGATCTCTAATATTAAGATTTTACAAGATAAAGGACATGTAATATTTTCATAGTGGTTGTGGTTCTTTAACATTTTTTTTAGAGAAATTTCGAATAAGGGAAGTTTTGATCCAAAGAAATTTTGAAACGCAGAGAAATTTAGTTTGAAATTTCTCTAATTTTCTCAATTTTTCTAATTTTCTCTCTATTTTGAAAATTTCTCTGTGTTTTGAAATTTCTCTAGGTTGAATTTTTTTTTATTTGATCACAAATTTCTCTATAATTTGCTCACAATTTTCTCTGTATTTTGACTAATTTTCTGTAATTTGCTCATAATTTTCTTTATGTTTTAACCAATTAGAGAAAATTGTGTCTTTTCATAGAGAAATTTCTCTCCAAAAAGAAATTTCACACAAGATAAATTTTGAGAGAAATTTCAGACAACCTTGAACAAACATATACATAAAAAGAGAGAGAATTAAATCTGAGTTTGTCCACTAGAGTAGTCAAATTGAGTATAATAAAAAACTTATATGAACAAATATAAATATATACATATATTTGTGTATATGCATACATTCGATTGATATAATATATAATATAATAGAATAGAATCATACCTCTATTGACGAATCGAACCAGAGAGAGATGACAGAGCGTGAAGCGGTGAGAATGCTATATGAATTTATATAATAAATAAATAGTAGTAGCAATCGAGAAATGGATTACTCAATTTCATAGAGAGAGTAGAGAGAGAGAATCTCAAACTTTGTTTTCTGATAAATGGATTGCTTTGTGAGGTTTCTGAGAAATGGGTCTGCTACTATTGTTGCCGTTGCCAGTTGCTATGGTGGTGATGGCAATCATGACAGTCATCGTGGCGGAGGAGGAGGCTATGGCAATCACGGCCGTCAGTCACGGTGATGGAGAAAGAGAGAGAATGAGTGTGTGTGATATATGGGTACGAGTGTGCGTGAGGCACTTTAAGTTTAAAAAAAAAAATTAATATTATAGATATCTTCCACTATTAAAAGTTAGAAAGAGTTGTTAAACTAAATATCCCATATATATATATATATATATATATTGTATAATTTTGTTATAAATATTTCATAATTTTCTTCTAGAATTACGACAATCAATAACTCAAAATAAAATTATGCATTTTTGGTGATAATATAATGTTTTTTTTTTTTTGTTTAGCAGTGTTGCATAATTTTTTATCAAATTATTTTTAAATAACAAAATGTGTAATATTACAAAAATATATATATATACAAGTAACTTTATTTTTTAATCACGATCTCTTTTAGAAAATTATGCAATTTTCATCACAAAATTAAAATATTTAAAAATCTTTAAAAAAACCTTTTTAATTTAAGCCACAATAATACCAGCTTTCTTATCACATTATTATAAATAAATATATTAATCTGAAGAGTAATGATACATAACTCTAATATTTGAGCTCTAAAGAGAGCTTTACACATGTGATAAGGAAAAAAAACAAACAAATACACATACACACGCATCATATTACAAGTGAATTCCACCCATTTAAAGCTTCTCTAAAACTATCTTTTTAAAACTCTCAATCATTTTTATATTCTAAAATTGTGATCCATAACATATCTATCACAAATCTATATAATAAGGAAGGAAGGTTTTTGAAAATGTATAAAATGTATGTGAGATACATTTTAATTTAATGGCTGAGATTAATCCCAAGTTTATATCAATGGTTCAGATCAATAGATCTCCCGCCCAAACAACTCTTTGCTCTCTCTCCCACGTCTAGCTAAACACATCTGCTCTACACATTCTCTCTCATCCTCCTCCTTATCCCAAAAGCCTCTAATGCCTTACCTCTCCCTCTATACCTGACCAACGGCATTTTCTTCACACTTTTCTTCTCACATCGTTAGCGCGATCAGATCCGATCCTCCACCTCTCTCCACGTCGTCACTCTCTCTGAACTCGCTGCCATCGTCTCCCTCATCGCTTCCTTCATCTACCGCCTTGGTTTTATCGGCATTGGTTTCGTCCAATCCTTCATCACCCGTGCTTCTCACAACGCTTGAGACTATGACCGCTTCGTTCTCAAAGAAGATCGCTGCCTCATTTCTTGCTCCTCCTCCGCCTTCGCCGTTCTTCATTGCACCGTCCCCCTCCTGTGCCCAAACTGATGGATCTGCCGCATGTGAATCGTCAAATCGGTGTGATTTGGGTTTGATATTTTTTTCCCTTCTCTCTCTGTTCTTCTCCTTCATTTCATGAATACATACATTTTTAGGGTTGTTTATAACATTCTTGGGTTTGATTGGTGCAATTGGGTTTGATATTTTTTTTCCCTTCTCTCTCTGTTCTTCTTCATTTCATTAATACATACATTCATGAAAACATTGATATATTTTTAGTTTCATCATCTGGGTTTCAAATTGGGTTCATTGGGGCTTACAATCTGTGTAATTTGGGGTATATTTTTATTTCCTTTTTTTATTAGAATTTTGTGTCCAATACTGTTTTTATTATAATTTGGGGTTACCATGCATAGTTTGTTGAGCAACATAAGTATTAAATTATTCAATTGAGAAGTAAAAAGTAAATCCTGTTTTCTAATAGTTTCATAATCACGTGGTGTGATTCCGTGCATCAACCTTAGTTTGTTGAACTTTCTGTGCTTAATTAGTAGTGAGTTTTTGATTTGGATGAGTGTTGGAGCATGATCAAAACAAATTAATGTCCCACATGTGTATATTTTGAACACTTGATGCACAATGCATATTCATATAATAACTTTGTTTTGAAATGAATTTCACCCAAATCCCACTACACCAATTTCAGAAGCAAATTGAGGTGCTTTTAGGTTTCAATCTCCAAACTACTGTTGACATATGATGGTATAGTAATTTGTCTTAATTTTATAGCCTTTAGTTTGAGTCTGTATTTTGAGACAATTTAGAGATTTATTGCTTAGAAGAGCTACTGGAATATATGCTTGAGTTTATGTATAAGCCTGTGTTACATAGACTCGCCACTTTGGGGCGAAGTACCCGTGTCGACACGACACGACACGGGTGCGGGTGTGGGATCTGTGTCGGATTCGCCTATTCTTTTTCGGACACGGCTCTTTACAGTGCAAAAGAAATGAAAAAGGTGAGAGCAAGAGAGAACCTGGTCGAACCAGTCGATCCAGTCGAAGATCGAAGACCTCGATTGAGCTCCATCCTTTCGATCTAGTCGAAGATCGCAGTTGCATCAGTCGATCGAACAGCCGAACACCCAGACGACTTCGAAAAGCCTCTCTCTCTCTCTCCCTCTCCCTCGCGATCGCGATCGCGATCGCGATCGATGGCTTCGCTTTTCTCTCCGTCTGTCTCAGTCGTTCGTCTCTGTTGATTCATATCTCTATTCGTATCTATCTGTATATAATAATAATAATAGTATATAATAATAATCTATCTATATATAATAATAATAGTAGTTTATGTATAATAATAATAATAGTTAAGAAACTGAATAATAAATAATAATAACTATTATTATGATAACTATAATAATAACCATTATTATGATAACTATAATAATAACCATTATTATTATATATTACATAATAATTATTATATAACATATATTTATAAGATAATATATATTTATATATATTAATAAAAAAATAAAATAAAATAAAATAATTAATTGAAACACATTATTTAAAAAATAAAATAAATAAATAAAATAATTAATGTATATTAAAATAAAAATATTTATAAAAAAATTAAAAAATTTCCTGTGTCTCCTGTCGTGTCCGTATCCCCATTTTTCAAAAATTGTCGTGTCCTGTGTCCGCGTTATAATAAATATATATTTTTTTAAAAAAACTATTTAACGTATCCCCGTACCCGTATCCAAATTTGGATATATATCCACGTATCCTTAATTTTTAATTTTGAAGTGTCCGACCCCTAGATACCCACCCGCACCCGCACCCGATACCCGTACCCGAGTCCGTGTAACTTAGGTATAAGCTGGGTTTCTACTCATTAGTTTATCACCGTATTGTGCTTATGAAAAATTTCAATTATGTTTGTGTCTCATTAGCACATGTCTAATGTATATGAAGTTTTATAGGACTACAGTTTTTTGAATATTTGTCACACAATTTTGATTTTTAAAAATGCCTTTAGAATTGCTAACTGAATGAATAAACATGTCACATTCAGTTAATAACTGCTAATTAGTTTTCAAAACCAACTCATGTTTCTCATTCAGCAAACAACCCAAAAAATTAGACATAGAATTGCAAACGCAGATGAGGATAAAAACAGTATTGGACATAGAATTGCAAACGCAAACAACCCACCATTCCTTCGAACTTGCACTGACCAATACTCTCTCTTTGATCTCTCTCTCTAGCTTTTTGTCTCTTTTTGGCGTTTTTCATTATTTTTGACCTCAATTACTCTCTTCCCATCTAATTTCAGATCTCTTTGACCTCTATTGTGTTTGATTCTTCTCATTTTTAGGGTTTTGGGATGAAATTGATTCTAATTTCTATTATTTTTATTTTTTATTTTTGTTCAAATTTTATGTTGTATTGATATATTGGAAATGACTTAATAAGATATGGGTAGCAATTGCTACAGATAGAACTGTTTTATCAAATCGATTGAGTATGTTTTGTTGAATAGTGGTTTGTTGGTGTTTAGCTATTTAAGGTGTTTTCAATCCATCTTAGTAAGCAATCTAGGGTTTTTCAGGATGTGGGCTGATTTTTGAATTTGGCCTCTTAGGCAAGTGGTTGTTTTAGATAAAAATGTATTACTCTGATCCATAGAGAGATTATAGTGAACATTGATGGATGATGGAGGGAAATCACTGCAGAGGAGCTTAATCTTTCCCTCTAAATATTTTGAGAAAGAAATTCGATTTTGTTTGATACTTATTATTTTCTTTCTTTCTCTTTTTTTATATTAATTAGCAAATTTATTAAGGGTCAAGATTTCTTTAATTCTCACCCACCCACCTTCTTTTCCCCCATCTTTTTGTTCACTTATGCAATCTCTCTCTTTCTCTCTTGCCCACATTCCTTCCGCTTTCCTTTTTATTTTTTTTATTTTTATTTTCCTGCCTATGTTTTTCCCCCATCTTTTTTTTCTCCTTTTTACTCACTTATTTACTTTCGGTGCATTGTTTGGTTGCTGATAATTTAAAGAAAAAAAATGGAAAAACAAGTAAGGAAAATAAAATTGTATTTTCAACATATTGTTAGAACACCATTAGTTACCAAGATGAGTTCAATTTGTTAGAATTGAATAGGGAAGTATCATAGGAAGATTGATTTCAAGTCACATAGGCCCATATACAGTTCTTAGACATGCTTGCCCCCAAAGCTTTTTCATCTATTAAGTGGGTATTTTGATTGTTGTGAAATAGAAGATTGGATTCTTTGATTCAGATTGAAAATTTGAGTTCAATTTGGTATAATAAGCTCCAAAATCAAGGGCTTTGGAATTGAGTTAGTGTCGTTTGGTTTTATCAATTGATACTCCTATCTATATAATAAGGGAGAAGGGTTTTTGAATCTTGATGAGACTTTTGTCTATTTGTCAAAATATACACCATCAGATTAATTCAATCCAATGGTTGAAAATGTCTCACTCTCATTTGGACATTTCAATGGTTCAGATTTTTTTGGGTGAATATCAATGCTTCAAATTAGTTTGGTATTTCTGGGATCATTTTGGGTGAAAATGTGGCTCTCTCTCTCTTTTTCCCACCCTCAGAATTGAATCTCCAAAATCTGGGATCATCTTCACTCTTTCTCTCTCTAATTTTGATTTCAAAATTTGAAACTCCATTCTCTCTCATACCTCTTCCTCTTCTCTTTCCTCTTCCCACTACACATCTTCCTCTTTCCACCAAGCTTTCTCTCTCTACAAGTTTGATCTCCTATGGTGATTTCCAGACTATAGCCCCGGTGGTGATTTCTACTATCTGCTTCAATCTCTGCCTCCTCTCTCTATACACAGCTCCAAGGTAAAAGCTATCATCCCTGTTGTTTTCTTTTTCTTTTTTTTTTTTTTTGGAAGAATCTAGGGTTTTTATTTGGGTTTTGGATTTTGATATGATAATCAATCTTTGCCTCCTCTCTCTCTCACACACTTTTTTCCCCCTCTTTTATTTGGGTTTGTTTTTCTATTTTTATTTTTTTTATTTTTTTTTGTTTGTTTGTTTGTTAGCAGCACATAAATATTTCAGTCCTGTTTGGTTGCCAAGAAAGTGGCAACAACAGTAAAGAAAATGAAATTTCTAGGACAAGTGCTGATGTTGTTGTTTTGGAGTGAGTCTATCTTAATTGCTATAAAATTGTTGGTTATCTTCTTGATCATTAGCTTTGGTTAGGTAACTAATTGCAAATTTTGCTAGAAAGTTGTGGCGGTTGTTTTTAATGGTCAAATTTTGGATGTTCTGTAAAATGCCTCAATAAAAATAGTTTATTTTCTTTTGGTTAAACTAACTGCTTATATAATTATACTTTTTTGTTGTTCAAATAGTGAGTGAATCTATCATGACATGCCAAGTAAATGATTAAACAACATTTCCTATAGAGAGTTTGATTAACAGTGCTTCAATGCACTTAGTGCTGGTAATGTGGATGTCCTAATTGATCAAAGTTATCGTAGTGAGTGAATCTATCATTTTCTACATTTTCCCCCCAAATAGTGAATGATACATGCCTTGGATATTTGGTAAGGTTAACAAAAATAGAGGTATATTCAAATTGGTGAATTAAACAATGGGAGTTGGATCTTATTTTTAATAACAAACAGTGGACAATTTTTAGGGAGTCGATTTTGGATAATGGATAATGGAGCTTGCTTACCTATATTTTCTATTCTTTCTTTTGCTTCAAGCACATATGCCTTAGCTCATAAAAAGTTGTTATGGCTTTGTTTGCTACAATGGTTGATTAGGTAATTTGTTTCTTATCTATTGTTCAACTTGGCTTCATTTTACATGTTGTGAAAATTAAGAATCTTAAATTTAAAATTAAGAATCTTAAATTTTGTTCAACTAGGTTCAGAACCAAGAAGAGCGAGTACTTGATTTTTTTATGGTGATAATTTGAGTCTTCTATTTTAATTTTTGAATTTCATACAATTCTTATGATAATCATTGTGATAATTTTAGAATGCCTTTATGTTTGATTTTATTGTTTTTCAAAAACAAGATGTTTTACTTTGTTTTGATTAGACTTGAAAAATTCAAGTTATACAATGAGTGGAAGTGTTGTATGGGTCTATTAGTGAATGTTTTAAGAAATGGAGAGCAATGGCACAACGGTCCATTGAACAAGTGAGTCTTTTTTTTTTTTCTTCACAATTTTGGATCTTTGTTTGGAAAACTAGAAGTTTATTTGTTGAGTTTCTTTTTTGGGGGTGGAAGAGAAATAACTTTGTATATTCTTTTTTGGGGGAGTTTCAAGAAATAACTTTGCCTATTACTTTTTTCACACCCTATAACTCTACCAGTGCTTATAATCAATTAAAATTTTCATTCTAAAATTTAAACACTATAGGCACAATTGTACATTCATTTTAAAATAGATGTGAGCTTTTTTTTTTCTTCATAATTTTGGATCTTTGTTTGGGGAACTAGAAGTTTATTTATTGAGTTTCTTTTTGGGGGGTGGAAGAAAAATTTAGATTTTGTTGATTCAATAAAATAGCTTTGCCTATTACTTTTTTCACACCCTATAATTCTACCAGTGCTTATAATCAATTAAAATTTTCATTTTAAAATTTAGACACTATAGGCACAATTGTATGTTCATTTTAAAATAGATGTGACAAACAAATGTGATTATAATAAATTAAAATTTTGATTGGATGGGTTAGAGTCAATTTTTTTTTTTTTTCTTCTTCCCTTTACCCTTGTGACTCTTAACTCAATATATTTTAGTTTCATTGGGTGAAAATCATCTGTTATTTTTTACAGGAGCTAAGCCTATTCTTTCCTTTCTTCATTTTTTTTTTCTTTTTCTTTCTACTTCTTCGCCTCCCATTTTTTTATTTTACTTTCAGAGTGAGGATTGTAAGTTGTGATAAAAAATAAAAAATAAAAATTATACTTTCAGCTTTGCCAGTTATTTTATTAGACTATTAATAATGCTGAGATTGGCTCAATGAGATCTAGAAAGAATTTGAAAAAAGAATATAGTAAAGAGGTCTAGAGTAACAAGAGCCAGTTTTAAGCCAATTGGCCGTTTCTTTTTTTCTTCGAATATTTGGTTTTGGAACTAAATTAATTCAATAGATCATCTATATTATTAGTTAGTCATCCTGGTGTAATGAGTGATGGCATAAACTTACTTTATGATTGAAGTAGTTTAAACCTGCGTTATACTTTTAATTGGATGACTATGCATAATGGTACCTCATAAGTGTAGAAGAAGGTGGTTTCACTTTCAACCCTTAATGTTGGTGAAGTACCCTCTTAAATGTTGTAGGCAAATTCTTGGTGATTGATGGCTTCTCCTTTTTTGTTTCAGCTATTCACTTTGTATTTATTTTATTTTTTGTGTTAAAAAAATAAAGTTCTTTGAGACCTACTTGGATATTTGAGGTTCAATAGATGGATGGTAGCTTCCTTTTAATTAGTTCCAATTCATGTCTTATTCTTTCTTATGTGTGTTGTTGCATGTGTGTTCTTTTTATAGTTGTGTTGTTGTATGCATTGTTTTTTTGTCCACATTTTTTTTGTGTTTATTTAACATAATTGTTGTACCAAAGTTTCAAGCACAAAAACACATCATACTACAAACAGTTTTTCGATGTTAGTTTTAGTGATATGTTGAATTATGTGAAAGTAATTAGAATTATATTTTTGTGATGGATAGTTCAAACTTTGTATGTGTTGTGATATTATTTTTAGGTACGAGTCATTGGTTAGCCTCCCTTCTCTCTCTAATAGCAAGAGATCATGTTCGCATTTTTTATTCCTTATATTTTTCACTTTTCTCTATCCTCACTTAATAACCAGCATGCTATCAATCACTTTTCTCTATCCTTAGTGTTTTTTTTATTAAAAAATTGCTGAAATTTTGGGAAATTTTGGTTGATTTTCATATGGGTTACAGTATTGTTAATGAATTTTCCCATATGGATTTTTCATGTAAGCATTTAAGAGGCCTCTGTAGATAATCCAATTTCTAAGCATTTTAAATCGATCTTTCTCTGATTACTGGTTAATTATACCCATCATGGCATGGATGAGTTTTGTAAATTGGTGCTACCATTTACCCACAAACAAGGCATATATCTTTCCTTGGTATGATGTGTTCCTTTATATCTTTAGTAATGTTATGTTTCACTAGAATTGTGTTATGCATGGATTTTTGAATGGTGAAGTCTGAGTTTCTCTTTCATGTCTTTTATTCTTTTTCCTTGGCCAATATTTATTTTCATTTTTCCTTTCCTTTCCTTTCCTTGGTGTATGTTTTCATTTGACTGTTGTTTTGGGCCTTAAGCAAAAGAACCCAAAGTTCCTTTATTTCCATGCATTTGTTATTCCTTGGTGTATGTGTTGGGTAATGATTAGACATTCTTCTGATTATTTCCATGCATTTGTTATTCTTGATTTAATTGGTCACTTTGAATATTTTAGTTGAGAATGTTATGGTGTTTGAGTGGGTTCTTTGATGATTTTTTGAACTTCCTTTACATCTTCATTCAGGGAAGAAGTCTTCAAAGATTGTGGGGAGTCCATACTATATGGCCTCAATGGTTTTGAAGTGAAATTATGTTATGTGGGGTTCCTTCATTTTGAGTAGGTATTGCTTTTCTTCATGTAAAGGTTGCTGATATAAACATGATTACAGACCTATGGTGTCAATAGTCTTATGAATTGTATTGTTGAGTTGTTTTGCTCTCATTGTATGTTGTAGAAATGAATTGTATTGTTGCTTTGGCAATTCTTGGGGGGTGGGGTGATTGAGACGTATTCACAATTTTCAGTTGAAGGTTGGAAGCAAAATGAATGACTGGGTGATTTGGATTTTTGGGTAGGTCTAAATGGGGGTTTTGGGGCTGTATTGATTTGTAGATGATGGAAAATTAAGTTCGTTAGCGTTTGCTGTATTGATTTGCCAAGTGAAGAGTTTGTTTTTTGAATCTAATTTAATTTTTATTTTTTTTGGTAGTGGGTTGGCTACTTCCCATGAGCAAACCAAATGGATCCAAAAGGGTTGGTTTTATATTTTGTTTATGGGAGGATTTGAATAGTTGGAGCTATTTGACTTTTCATTTTTTTTATTATTATTTTTTTTATTTTTATTTTTTACGGCTACTGGTCGTAGCATTTCAATGCACCATGTTAACCCATTTTAATATTGTCATTTCTAAGTTACTGAAAATGATAAATGATAAAAACATTTGTTATTCATATACTCATTTCTTATTGCAAAACATTTGTTTTGTCATATGGTTGCTTGGTCTAATTATTAGTTTCCTATTATTTGTCATACGTCATTTTAGCTACCATTTAAGCAGGTTTGTTTATGTAGTGTTGATTGAATTTTTTTTCCTTGAGTTGGGCATAAATGTTTGTGTTTCTTTATGGTTTTGATTTCAATTATATGAATATGAAATGGGTTGAAAAAAATTGTTTGATTTATGAAATAGGTTACTATGGGATGAGATAAATCTTTTTCAATGAAATGTGTTTCTATGAATGGGTGACTTCTATTTGTTTTTCTACTCTGAAATGAGATAAGTCTTTTTCTATGAATGGATTTTTCATGTTAAAAAATTGTCACTCAGTATGGAAGGTTGAAACAGTCATTGCGGTTAATTGCTATTTACTACCTTCAACTTGGTTTGTTTCTTTATATGTTCATAGAAATGATTTTTCATGCTTTTTGGCACATTTATGTGGTTACTAATTGATAGTTGAAAAGAGCATGCATTTGAAAAGAGCCTATTAATCTAAGATTGGATTGGTACCATTTCATCAACAAAAATAATTTTGCTTAGATATGTAAGGTTGTGTTTGAATCATAATTACTTTATATTTCCCTCATCTTTTCTTTTTCCTTTTCAAATTTCTATCTAAATTTAAATTGATATTTTCGGACATTTCAGGTTCTTAGCTATTGATTGTTAACTACTCGAGAGAATCAGTGCTTGAACCCATTTTGTTTATTTCATGTGCTCTAAGATGAACCCTAATCATGTGCTTGAACCCTAACCTACATAAAATTTACATAAAACATCTGATTAAATAGAGATATTATGAAAATTTACATAAAACATCTTACCATAAAATTTGTCTTCCAGTACATCTGGTCACAACATGGTAAGATATTGAGACAAAATTATTATTCCAGTGCTATTTTGGGTTTATCTTATTAAATAGAGACATTCACTTCTATATTAAAAAATAATTTTTTTGAAACATAGGTGTTTTTTTATAGATATTTTTTAAATACACAGCTTTTTCCCTCTAGAAGTTCCTTCTAATAAAATTTTATATTTTCTCCAAGTGATAGGTGCTTAAGACAATTTCAGTCTCATATTCAAGTTCGAAAAGTCTTGAATCTCTTCTTCCATAAGGTTTCACTTTAATTTTTATTTTTAATTTTTTTTAGATTGTTGAGCACTGGCTGGTGTGCATTGTTTGTTATTTAATTTTGAATTCTATTTTTAAGGATTGCATAGCACGGGCTGGTGCGCTTCATTTGGTGTTTAGTAATTGTTTGGTATTGCAAAGCACTGGATGGTGTGCATTGTTTGTTGTTTATTTTTAATTTTCATTTTTAAAAATTGCAGAGCATTGGTTGGTGTGTATTATTTGGTATTTATTTTTAATTTTAATTTTTTGAAATTGCAGAGCACTGTCTGGTGCAGTGTTTGTTGTCTAATTTTGAATTCTATTTTTTGAGATTATATATCACTGACTGGTGTGCTTCAATTGGTGTTTAGTACACTTTTTTATTTATTTATTGTAAAGTATTGATAGATATACAATAACTTTGACTGGTATTATTTAGTAACGAATGAATAATGAAAACGTAATATTTATGATTAAACAACATATATATATATACCTGTGCCTAGGGGGTGGTTATCTTTAATTCAGTTCTGTAGAGTGTGTGGTACCAACAAAATTGTTGGAAGTGTTTTAAAAATGATATTTCTTTGTATTTCTCAATGTCTTAAGTTTTTGGTATGTTTTTCGATAAATTACATTTCTATTCAACTACATTTTGATCTCAATATTATTTATATCGTGTCATTAGGCACGAGCATACCTTTTATTCTGTACTTTACATACCTCTTATTTTTCACTTTTTTCACTTCTTCTCTCAAAAATCATTTAACACCAAGTTAAAAATCTTATCTCTCTGTTTATGTACCTGCTCTTCTCATCTTGATTGTAACCCTCTCTTTAAAATTAATTTTTATATTTTATTATGTGATTTGCTACTAAAATTGTTAAAAGTTCTTTATGAAGAATAATATTTCTTTATATTTTTCCAGTGCCTATCCAAAAAAAAAAAAAAAATGCTATAGACTTTACAAATTTTAACATGATGTGTATAACTTATAGCTAAATTTTGATTCTAACATAATTTACACTGTGCCTTTAGATAGTTCAATTTCTCCATCTGTGATATTCATGCATAAAAGAACTTCTTAAAGTGGGTTGTTAACTAAAATATGTTAGGAGGTTGTTAATTTTGTATTGATAATTTTTCTTTATGGCAATTATTAAACCTCATTTTGCCTTACAGTTATCTTTGTCAAATTTACATAACCAAACACTTTCAGGTTGAGACACCATTGACCTTCAACCTCTAATTATGGACAACATTATTATTTTTAGTCACGTAAATTGTTTTCTTTTATATTTATTTGAAAAAAAAAATACACATTTCTTATAAGTTGAAGTTAATTTTCTTTTCTTTTCACGATTTTTTTAATCTAATTTCCTTATAACAAAATGATCTTTTCTTATAATTTACGTATGGATGGAAACCTATGCCGAACTGTAATGCTGACTTCTTTTTCTCATTTTCTTAGATGTATAAATTTTTTAATTTTTTTTTCCTCTAATTCTTTTGTATTTATAGGTTCAATTTCTTCAAGAAAGATATGCTAATGTTGTAATCAATGATGAACGTGACCTTAATGTCATCTAGGGTTCGAGAGGTATGCCCAATTTAATTATATAGATTTTTTTTTCTTTCAAAACGCCGTATATTCTTATTTACATTATTTTTTAAACTTTCAAAACACCGTATATTTCTTTGAAATATTTGTTTTGGAACATGAACCTCGATCATTTTTTGTTTTTTGACATATTGCTTGCACAGTGCCATATACTGGCCTCGTTTGGGAAGTGGCTATTTTAGAGACTTTTTGGCATTTTAGCTATTTTAGTAGGCTATTTTAGTTTTTGTGTTTGGGAAGATGAGATAAATTTTTAGTTGAGTTGTTGTATTGAAAAGTGTGTTGAAATGATGTTTGAATTTAAAATGACAAATTTGTCCCTAAAATTATATTTTTTTAAATTGATGAGAAGGGACAAAACCGTAATTTCCCACGTGATGTAACAACTTGTCACTTTGACAATGAACCTATTTTTTTTTTTTTTTTAATAACAAAGAATGAAAAGTGGGCTTTTTGGCTTACATCTCATTTGAGGCTATAATAGTCTCATTTGCCACTTGCCAAACGGCGCCACTGTAAAATTGACATACTACTTGCACAATGCCATGTAAATTTGAAGCAGTAATTATTGTGGTTAATTTGTTATTTGTCATTTTTTTTTGCATTCTTGAATATTGGTTAATGTGCTTAATTTGTTGTTTTGCATTCTTTTTGTATTACAGAACATTGGCTGGTGTGCTTAATCTGTTATTTGACATTTTCTTTTTATTGTAGAGCATTGACTGGTGTGCTTAATTTGTTTATTTATTGCAGAGCACTGGCTGATGTATTTCGTCTAATTTTTATTATATGTTTATGTGTTAAGGGATTTACATTTTGTTATTTGTTTAAAATTTTATACTTTTATTGTGCTTGAATTTTACGTATCAATTATGTGTTTACTTTTCACTATTTCATTTACCTATAATTTTATATTCAATTACATTTTCATTCAAATAATATTTTAACCGTGCATTCAGGCACGAGTATATACTAGTACATATATATCACAAAAATGAGGAAAACTGCACATGCCGTACACATGCTACCGAAGAGTTGGCTTGAATAATGCAGACACAGGAACAGACTTTTTCGAAGCAAACGCAACTAATTTACAAAATCGTTACGGAATAAAAAAAAAAAATTTCGAATCTTTACTTTAAAATTAAGAGTTTTATTAATGAGTATTCTTAAAGTATTTGATAAGAAATTAGGGGTTGTTTGGGGTATCCTAAATAAGTGTATTTTTTGTCTTTTTTGACTAAAAAATTGAGGAAAAAAATATGGATATTTGGGTTAACTTTTTGACTTTTTATGAAAAATGTATATTAAAAAGTTGTATAAATAAGTGTATAGGGAAATAAAGTAATGGTGTAGGCCGTACGGTTGGAAGCAGCGCTGCAGAGGGTGTGTAGGAGATTGATTCTCTACTTTTCGGGCATAAATTGGTCGGTTCTGTTCAGCCCATGGGGGCCAGCACGGGTCCTTTTTTACTAATCAGAACTGTTCAATGTGTAGTCGAGTATTATATGCTTGTAAAAACTCACGTTGATTAGATATCGATAGCTATCTGATCGTGTTAGTTTTTTTTGTTAATTGTTAACTATAACACCATCCATTTTTATACAAAACTGATTTGATCATATATTTAGCGATATCCGATAGACGTGATTTTTTATAGGCATATAGTACTAGACGAGTTCTACATATTGAACGGTTCAGATTACCAAAACAAGACCTATGGTAGGCCCCCACTCGCCCAGCTCTAGCATCCAATTTAATGAATATTTTACCCCCTATTTTTTTTCTCCAGTCACTGACGGGCCCATCACATCATACCTTGTTAATTGTATTTTTTTTATTTGTATTATTATGTGGATATTTTTTTTTTAATATTTTTTTTAGTGAATAGTGTTAACTTTTTGACTTTTTGAATAACTTTTTGACTTTTATAGTGTATGCCAAACCAAGCCTAATATGTTTGTATATAGTGTATGGGAGTACGTGTATCATGTTATGTATAATTAATTTAAACATTGAGTAATGCTAGAAATTCAAAAGTTCTACCAAAATTTCTATTAAATATATCACATGACTCACACTATGTGGATTCTACACTCATGTGAAATATTTGATAAAATTTTTGGATCTGTAACATTTTTGTTAGGGAGACTTATTTATAAGTCCTTTTTCAGACACTTATAGTAGGCTAAGTCCTGTGTAATTTCTCATAAAGTTTCAAGTCCTATTTAAATAGGAATGTATTCCACAAGACCCTACATAAACATAACGTGACGTGACACTTACATAAACATAACGTAACGTGACATCTATATAAACGTAACGTAACGTGACACCTACATAAACGTAACGTGACTCCTACATAAACGTAACACAACGTATCACGTTACATTTCGCAAACTTAATGAGTTATTATTTTTTTAAATTGAATGTGAAAATGTTGCTGATTTATATTAGTGTCACGTTACATTTCATATAAATATGATCTATAGTAACATTCAATTTCCTATATAGGAAATTGAATGTTGCCATATATTATAGGTGTCATGTTACATTTATATAGGTGTCACGTACGTTACGTTTATGTAGATATGATCTATGGTAACATGCAATTTCCTATATAGAAAATTGCATATTACCATAGATCATAGGTGTCATGTTTCGTTTATGTACGTGTCACGTTACATTTATGTAGGTGTCACGTCAGGTTACGTTTATATAGATATGATCTATGGTAACATTCAATTTCCTATATATGGTTTTACTATTATTTATGATATTAGCAACTAATGTTGATGGTAAATGTGTTAACAAACTTCCCACAGGACTTATGAGAACATAAGTTTTTTAGTAGAGTCTCCCTAATAGGACTTATAAATAATTTTCCGTTTTTGTTAAAGATTATTAACCAATATCCTTAACACACTCGTTAACCAAATTCAAAAAATAAATGTATAATATAGATTTAAACTTAATAAAATGTCATACTCGCAATAATGGTAAACAATTGACTTATTTTTTCTTTTTTTCTTTGCTTGTAATTTTCAAAATTTGTAGTATTGAATAATCGAAGTAGCTTCACTTCAATCCCGCTTTTGGATTGGAGGGTCAATTTCTCTAGTTTTGGACTGATTTGAATAGTTTAAATTATAAGATTCACTGCGTAAATTATTCATATAAAAAAAATTGAGTCAGTAGATTATTCATATATAAAAAAAATGAGTCAATAGTTATATGATCGATTTATAATTGTATTGGAAGAAAAATATTTGAGATTGTCAGGAAACCTATTACAACTTGATCAGCAATTATGCAATGTAATAAATGTTAATTTTTAATTTGTCATACACCCAATTGTACAGGCCTTTCTTCTTTGCCCCATTATTGTGGGAGAATATTAGGTGTTTAAAATATGGATCTTTAGTATTTGTCAAAAAAAAAAAAAAAATAATGAATGGTCTATTTTTTTAAAGGGTTATTTGCATGGAGATCCTTTAAACTATTGAGAAGTATCACTTTGATCCCTTATATTATAAAAGTATATAAATAGATCCCCTAAACTATTGACGTGTTTCACTTTTACCCATTTCGTTACTGTATTGACATTTTTAAGACAAAAATACCCTTCAACACTCTATATAACACATCTAACAACACTTATTCTCAATTTTTCTCATTTTTCTATTTTATTATTTTTAAAAAATATTCTTTAGCAAAAATATATTTTCAAAGAATATTTAAAAAAATAAAAATAAATGAATGCTTATATTGAATTTTTTTTTTAAAAATAATAATAATGAAATTGTAAATATATGAAGTACTGGAGGGTATTTTTGTCTAAAAAATATTTAAAAATTTGGTTTAACTCATGGTGTAGTGACCGAAGGGGGTCGCCAATAGTTTAGAGGATCCATTTGTATTCTTTTATAGTTTAAGGGGTCAAAATGATACTTTTCAATAATTTGGAGGGTCCATTTGTATTTTTTTATAATCTAAGGGTCAAAGTGACACTTCTCAATAATTTAGTGGGTCTTTATGTAAATAACCCCTTTTTAAAGAAAAAATTATAAATATATCCCTTAAGATTTGCTTAAAATACAAATTGTCTTTTGTAATTTTGAAAATTACATCTCGTTGCCTTGAAATTTCGAATTTCATAACAAATGACTCATTTTATTAACAAATCATTAAGATAATTAATAGTTTTTAATAATGTCAAAATTTTATTTTTATTATTAATTTTATTTATTGTATATAAGAGTGGTTAGAAATTTCATTTTTTCAATTAATTATGTTAAACAAAAAAAATTGACAACGAGTTATTTGTAATTTTTTAAATTATAGGGAACAATCCGCATTTTAAGCAAATTTAAGAGGATGTATTTGTAATTTATCATTTTCTAAATTATATTTGGTCATCCATTTTATTAATTAAAAAGGTTAGAAATGTGATATGATCATTTAATTGCTAAAATCCAATTAACTTAATTTTTTTCATAACTAAAAATTGCAAAAATTGAATTCTTTAATAGGGGGTGAGCATGGTCCGATTTGAATTGATTTGGGAAGAAATTAGGACCTATCCATTGTTTAGGGTTCAATAAAAATTGAAATAAAAACAAACCTTTAAAATCATGAAATCGATCCAAACTTAAATATTTGAAGACGGCTGGATTCGGTTTGAAAACTCGAACCACATAATCTGTCATAAATTCAAAAAAATTCAAAAAATTAAGCAAAAATATTTTAAGAAATTCAAAAATTATATAACA
Source organism: Camellia sinensis (assembly GCF_055761805.1). Lineage (NCBI taxonomy): Eukaryota > Viridiplantae > Streptophyta > Magnoliopsida > Ericales > Theaceae > Camellia > Camellia sinensis. The sequence continues at coordinate 110,417,191 of NC_138973.1, forward strand.
TTTCCAAAAAAAAAAAAAAAAAAAGTCTATCATAAATTTTAAAAGTAATAATATGCCCATTAGACAAACTATTCTCATAATATTCATCAATTAAGCAAAAATATAACATTAAGTAAATATTGTTCAACATTAAGCTGTTATGATTTTTCTAAACATAAACTTTCAAAACATAAATATATACAATATTTAACTATTAACTTAAACAAACATAATATCTAACAAATAAACATATATAGTTTAAGTTATACAATTCAATTTAATTCAAATCCAGAGCCATAAATCTAAATCTAGAACTAATCCACAAAAATCGATTATCTAATTTTTCAAACCATGATCAAACGCCGAATTAAGAGGTTGTTTGGCAAAAACTAAAATATCACACTTTTTTTAAACTTTTTAATCTTTTAAAGCCACGCTTAGAAATATATTATTTTAATAATTTTTTAATTTTTACAAAAAGATATACAAAAAAATAGAAAGAGTAATGTGAGAACTTATAATGAATTTTTGATCTTTTAATTAAAATATATAATTAACAAACGTGACCTTAAATCATGTCAACTTTCTATTTTTATAAACAATATTTTATAAAAAATAAAAAATATAACTTATTTAACACATTCTAAACAGCTCCTATAACTTATTTAACACATTCTAAACAACTCCTAAAAAATCAAACCATCTATGAAATTCACCTCCACCCGTTGAATTTGCGAATTTTTCGAATAATTTATTATTCTCAAACAGGTGAAAGCAAACAAACACAAAAATGATTCTAACGCCATCATCATCCAAATCAACCGTACACAAAAACCCCTGTTTTAGCGATTCACTATTATATATTCCCGCGCGATGGTTCTCATCGCCACCGTACGGTCAGTCTGTTTCACGCCCGTTTTCGACTCGGACAATGTCTTCTTGCTCCTCCGAAAGTCCACCTCCTACGCTGCGTACAGTCACCATTTCCTACTCACACCTCAAAGTAAGCTTCTCTCTCTCTCTCTCTCTCTCTCTCTCTCTCGACCTGTTTGGTTGCCGAGAAAATTCTCGGAGGAAAGAATTGAACCGCCTGTGTTTAGTTTGCTGTTTATGTTTTTCCCTCGGTTTCTCCACAGCCAAATTGGCACAAACTTCAATTTCCTTCTTGTGTGTTCGTGTTGTATTTGACGTATCCTAAGCTATTATTATTGAGTGATCGATGAAAATTTGCTTGTCAATAGGTTTGAATTCATATTCAAATAGGTTTAATTTGACTTAAATGGTGATAGCTGTTGCCTTTTGATTGTAATCGGACCTCCTCAAAGTAAGCTTTTCTCTTTGTTTCTCTCGACCTGTTTGGTTGCCGAAAAAATTGTCGGCAGAGAGAAGTGAAAAACCTGGAATTTGGTTGAGGTTGGAGTGTGTGTAGCGTGGTTTTGTCTCTTGTATTTTTCCTCGGTTTCTCTGCTGCCAAATTGAGTACACTCATGTTTCTTTGTTATCCTCCATTGCTATTTCATGTCCAACAAATTAAGGCTTTGTTGACAAATTTTTAGGGACGGAATCACTTTTTACACGAAATATTTTTAGTAATGAATTTGGACATTTAGTGATGAACTATTCGACCAAAATTTTAGACTCCTTTTTTTGGTACAAAATTGTTGTCCCTGCAACATTTTCAAAATTTTGTCACTGAAGGTCTTTTTTTTAAAATAACTTTTCAAGATGGTCATTTATACTGTGTTTAGATTATGGATTTGGATGGGGATTTGGAAACATAAAAGGAAAATGTGAATAAAATATTGTTATATGTCACAATTTTTTTCTATTTTTCTTTCCAAATTCTTACCCAAATCTATGATCCATTCACAGACTTAGTGACAACTCACATGATGACAGGAATTGACCTACTAATGCTTTTTGTAACAAAATTCACTTTTGAAGATGAAGAAGTTTGGTTCCTAAAACCTTCATATGTTGTGCTGGTCTTGTGTTTTTTCTCTGTCTCTCTTTGTTATTTCGCGTTCATGTTATATTTTATATATTAGTTGAATGAATGTGTAGAATTGTCCCCCTCTCTCTCTGATAGGATCCTAAGCTATTATTATTGAGTGATAGATGAAAATTCACAGGTCAGTAAGTTTGAATTCAAATTCAAATAGTTATAATTTGGCTTAAATGTTTACACTTATTGACTTTTGATTATATTTATGAAGTATAGAGCTTGGATGTCATCCTAAGGAAGAAATTAACCATTTGTTGGTTGTTGGGTGGAAAATGGCCAACAATATTGTAATTTTGATCAGTAAAGTCAAACGTGTATCATATAGATGAGTATCTAAAGGGGATGCTTCCATGTAGGCATGTACAAAGGTTAAACCAATATTATCTAATGGCTCTCGAAACAAAAGAGGCTTGTATTCTCAAAAGACAAACATAAAAATGCCAACAGATTCTTACAAATGAAGAGAATCTACAAATTGATGAATATTATTGAGTATAACCTTTCCAATGATGAATATTCTTAAGTAAAACCTTTCCAATGACCTAAACTAGGTAACGCGGCAAAAAAAAAAAAAAAAAAAAAAAAACAGAAGAAAAACTGTCTAAATGGTTGCTCCCGAACTCCTTGAAACGTCATCCTATTCCGTTTGCTTTACAAAATCCACATAAAGCACAAAGGAGCAGATAGTCAGGCTTTGCATCTTTGCTTTCCCACCCTATTTCCTTACCAGCCAAACATAACCCCGTCACATCTATTTGAAAAACCTGCTCCATCCCAAACACTGTTAAAGCCAACCTCCACAACTCCTAGCCACTTACACTGAATAAACAAATGAGAAACTAATTCCTCATCATATTATAAAGGCAATACCAATTTACAACTATTGTCGTGTCTTGATGAGATTGTTGACTGTCAAAATCTTCTCATAAGCCACATTCCATGCAACAAATACAACCTTGGACGGAGCCCTAACCCTCCATCCAAATGCCTTTTCTCAAAAAATTCATCCTTTTACTATCTAAAAGAACCATATAAACAAACTTTACATGAAACCTCCCTTTATTTAATACTAGCCACCACAAAGACTCCACCCCTTCTCAAATGCTTATATAACTATAAATGCAAATTAAGAAGGTTAGATAACTGATCCAGTTCCCAATTCTTACAAAGTCGCCCTCAGTAGTGCAACATCCTAAAAACATCTATGCCTCGAGCATAATCTGCCGAGGTTTTTCCTTTTTTTTTTTTTTTTTTTTTGAATTTTTTCAGTTACAAGAAGAAAAATGGAAAGAAAAGATCTCTCCAACACCTCATCTGTGCACTACATATGCCACCAAAACTTTACCCAATCTTCCCTTCCCACCACCTTAAAGCTAGTACTTCTCAAGAAATCCTCCCAAACTAGACAAGTACCCTTCCGCAACCCTCTCCTATGATATACATCATCAGTTCCAAAGAAGTCCAATCACCCCAAGAGTTGTCATATGTTGTAGTCACCACCCTTCTCCCGTATGTACATCTCACATGCAAATCTCCATAACCACTTTTCCAAGAGGGTTGTATTGAAGATATCCACCAACTAATCCCTAAACCATCTTCCTTCACCAGACTGCCACACAGTATCCCAATCCACAAGATGGTATTTGAACTCCTTCCCTACACCACCCCATAGAAAGTCTAGCTATAGCATTTTAAGACTCCTTGCCACCGAGACTACAATTGTGGGTAGTGATATAAAATAGGTTGGACGGCTTGAAAAGTACTCTTAATGTGTTGGATAGAAACTTCCTCTTCAACCCTACCAATCTTTTTTGGAACAGCTCCACTGTCCCATCCCAAACCGCCTTAGCATTAAATAAAGACCTTCTAACAAACCTACCTTAAAACCTTCCGTTAACCCCCTTAATTGTCCTACTAGTAATTCTACACAAAGCCTCCATAACTAGAATGAAAAAAAAAAAAGTGATGACAGATTCACTTACTTCGAACCCCTTGGTGTGTGAAAGAAACGAATTGGTGATCCATTCACCAAAACCGAAAACTGAATTGAAGACATACAATAATGAATCCATTGCCTCCATCTACATCCAAAACCCATCCATCCCAAGTATAATAGAAAATCCCAATCACATGATCATATGAATTTTCAATATCTAGCTTACAAATGACCCTCGCCTCACTAGTATGTATTATGGAATCAACACACTTACTAGGCACAAGTATGACCAGTGTTTTAAAAGGAGTGTGTGCCTAAGCGCGAGGCGTAGCCTTGCGCTTCGAACAGGTCAAAGTGAGGCGCAATATGCAAGGCGCAGCTTAGGCGCTGAGGCGAGGGCTTTTTTTTCGAGCCGTGGGCTTCATGGGCTTTACTTATTTTTTTGCTCAAACTATTGATTAAGTGTTTTTTTTGTGGGCATACCCACAGGGATTCAAAGCTCTTCTATATAAAATGACCAAACGTGGTCAAAATAGAGCAGAAAGTGATAAAAGATTGATTGTTATGCTTTATATCTTTTGTCGGATATTATATTTCTAGTTTTTAGAAGATTGAATGTTATGTTTAAAGATTATCAGAAATGGTTATGATTTTTGAAATTCTATATATATTTGTTATGTTGAAAAGTTTGTCTATTTTATAATTTTGCTTTTCTTCTACCACTTGCGCTTCGCTTTGGTGAGACGCACACCTTGCCTTGTGCCTCTGACTTAGGCTATAGAAGACCTTATCGCCTCAGTGCACCCAGAGCCTTTTAAAACACTGAGTATGACATCCAAAATCTGATGACCATGCATAAAAGCATTTTGAGAGTCAGAAAACACCAATTGTAACACATCTTTCAAAGGTTTTAAAAAGCGGCCGCAACCGTTACGTAACGCCGTTACGTAACGGTTGTGGTAGTTACCGCCACCCGTTATGGCCGCTTTTGCAGTGTGATTGAGATTCACAGGTGTATCAGCCGTAGCGACTGCTATAGCGGTCGTAACGGCGCCGTAACGGCCATAACGGCCTGTTATGCACCGTTACATAACGGTTCCGAATTGTTTCTTTCAAAAAAACACAAAAAAAAAAAAAAAAAAAAAGTTGAAAATGGGGGAAGAGAGATAGAGAGAGAAGAGGGAAGATGGAGGAACAAGAGATAGAGAGAGAGAATAGGAAATATGAAGAACATGTTATTGATTTGTTGAAGTTGTAAGACCTATGCTATTTTATTCAGCTATTACCACTCAACCATTTTATTTGTGTGTCTATTTATATATTGTTTGAAAATAATAATAATAATAATAATAATAATAATAATAATAATAATAAGTGCGGTCATTATCTATTTGGCTTGATTAATATATATATATATTTAGACTTTTATTTATTCTCTTACTTTTGTCATTGTTTATCTTATATATAATAGTTAGTGATTATTTTTTGTAAAATATAAAGTCATTAATTATTAAAATAAAATGTAAAAAACTCAGTTTATAGTGATTTAAAAATATGAAATATATTGGATCAAACTTAAAAATTTATAAAAATTGATCAATATTTATTTTAAAACCCAATAAATATGATCATGAAAAAAAAATATGCGTATCGGTAAGTTTTTTTCAAATTGTGCGAAAAATAAAAAAATTCACGATTCCGATTACCGCAACCGTTACGCTACGGCCTTTACACCCCGCAACCGCAACCGCGCCACCACCACCGTTACGGCGACCGCAACCGCTTTTCAGAACCTTGCATCTTTCAGATAGATGGCCAACACTTATGCCAACAATTCATATTCCCTACCAAGCAAAATAACAAGTTGAAAGTCTCTTCAATGTGCTCCACACACCCTTTATTAGGGATTAAAGCTACAAAGGAAGCATTCAAAGTTTCAAAGTTTTTTCAAACATGCGCTCGTGAAAATAATTCATCATACCCATCATCTCCTCTCTCACCACATTCCAATAATTTAGAAAACTGGTCATAGTTATACCATCAGATCTTGGAGTTTTGTCCCCATTAACGTCCTGTAGGGCTCTAAGGATCTCATCTTCCAAGAAAGGTCTATCCAGCTGCTCCACCCCCTCAATTGATATGCTGCCAAAATCGATGCCATCCATTCATAGACTCCACCCCCTATTCTCCCCAAACAAACCCACAAAAGCTTGCAATTCACTCCTAATCTCTAACTTCCCTAAGAACCCTTCTATCAATCCACACCCTCATGAGATTATTCCTCCGTCGAATATTAGCTATTATGTGAAAAAACCAATGTTCTTAATTCCTTCCTTAGTCCGTCCTTAGGTCACAGGGACCTAGCCTTTTGGTTTCCGACTAATTTGTTCTATCTTTGGTATTCTCCCATACTCCACTGCCTTCTCCTCTAACCTGCCATCATCCTCCGAAAGGCCATTAATAGCCTCTTCCTCGTCAAGACTTTGAATATGTTCTGGCATCTTTGCCTTAGGTACCTCTAACCTGCCAAACTCCCCATATTCCATCTTTTTAGATCTGCTTTTAAAAACTTAACTGCTTATCTAGAACAAGGCTATGATTACCCCTAACTTGGTAGCCTCTCCCCCAATCAGGCATCTTGTCACAAAAACCATTGACCTGCAACCACATATTCAAATCTCATGTCATTGCTTTCTACCAATGAAAATTCAAATCTTATGATTGAGTGTCTTCATCAAGATAAAGAGCAATTAGCTCAATCTAAAAAACATGGCCACCAAATTGAGTAGAATCGTCCCGAAGAACAACCAGAAATTTTGTTTTGTTTTGTTTAGAGGAAGCTCACAAGATCAATAGTATTTCCCCAGGCATTGATAATTCTGTTAGTGGAATCTATGTTTAGCCATCCGAAAGAAGTTTGATGGTCTCAAATGAAGGTCCTTCAAGCTTGGTTCTTTCAGTTGTGAAGCCACAATACTTGTAGTTCTACGAGTTTGAGTTGAGCATAAAGTTACTGAAGCATCATGAGAGATCAATAGAATTTCCCTAGGCATTGATAATATGGTTAATGGAGCTCATGTTTATCAATTTGAAAGAAATTTAATGGTCTCAAGTGAAGGTCCTTCAAGCTTGATGCTTTCAGTTGTGCAGCTACAATATGTGGAGTTGTACAAGGTCAAGGATAATTTTACTATAGCACCATCAATTTTCTTTAAAGAGGTTATCAAGCTTTCACAGCTTAGTCAGTCAAACAGGACCGTGCTGGTGATGGAAAAAATGTTTTTGAAATTAAATTGTAAAGTCTATGATGTATGAGAATTGAATCTTGGAAAATTCAAATATATTTATCAACTTTGAGGACAAGGCTATTTTCAAATAGGTTTAATTAGGCTTAAATGCTGATAGTTATATTGCATTTTGAGTGTATTTTGATGTGCTTAATTACTCTGTGTAAAGTGTAGATATTGTATGGCATTGTAAGGAAGAAATGAAACATTAGGTGGTTGTTAGGTGCAAGATCACCCACAAATGTGCTCAAAAGGTGAACGCTTGACCACCCAAGTGATCAAACCCTTTGATATTACCATATTTCTAGTTACATTCCTTTTGGAACGTTACAATGCTCTGTCTAAGTGTGTTGCGTGTGTGTGTGAGCCTTTGATATTAACCTTTCAATTATTATTATTATTTTTTTTTTGGAATTGATGGATGCAGGATAAGAACATTGATTTGTCGGCGAAGATTGAAGAAGGTTTTGGACCCAATGGGTTGGGAATTTTGTCGATATCAGATGTATGAAATGAATTTTTTCACATCTTTGCTTGAATAATGCAAGTCTATTTGTCATCTCTTGATTTCAATTTTGGATACGTATAGACAATTGTATGCTCTTATTTGTTCAGTATGCTTGAAGTTTGCAGAACTAACCCCACTGTATAGATGAATTGTTTTAGTTTGAAAAAAATGTCATTCTTTACAATCTAATAACAGGAACCCCACCATATGTAATTCTTGTTCATGGTCCTGTTTGTAAAAATCCATGAGAACTTTTTTGTATTATAAATAATAATCTTTGTTAGCCCCGGGATGATTGTGCATCAAAAGCTTGATACTTGCATCAAACAGTGTGTAAGAAACCATGCTGTCTATATATATTAACTTAGGAAAATTCTGTTCATACATAAAGTTCATATAAAACCACTTTACAAGAATGATGTGGCAATGCCATTATTGTAAATAAATGCATCTTCAATGGTATTTTTTTGAAGTGAATGGTCCATAATGAGCCACATCATTATGTATAAAAATTTTGTATGGATTTTTTGTTTGTATAGCATTACTCATTAACTTATAGAGCTTGATAGCTGCTTTCATTTATTGGAACTAATCACTTTATATACAATTCGTGATTGCTTTAGGTTCCTGAGTATTCTTCATTGCGTCAAAATCTTCTGTGTCTTTCACCTAGGTATAAGCTGTTGAATGGATTTTCTGTATTTATTTTTGATGAATCTGCAGATATTAAATACAAGGATTGTTATTATTATTTTTTAAAAATCATAATACCTATTGGATTGATCTTTTTCTTTTATCAGATTAGCCTGTCTGCCTGAAGATGTGAAGAAAGAACTGGAAGATCCTAACAGTAGGTAATACAAGAATTGCTTTCTAATTTTCCACTTCTTTAATGGTTAGTTGTCACTCACTGCTAGGTATAAACAAATATTGTGTCCCTCTCTTTGCTTAAAATTGGTTACTTTTGACAATACAAGTTTTATCAAGTTTCAGTTTTTTTATTTTATTTTAAAAACAATATGTTTGTTTTCATCCACTTTTATCATTTCAATTTTTTTATAACTTCTGGATGAATGCCTAGGTACAATTTTGGATGGAGTCATGGGAAAGAGAAGCTAGAATCTGGAAAACCAGGTAGACTTGTCCCGAGTCAATTATGTTAGCCAATTATATGAGCTTATAAACAATGCAGCACTATGTTAACTACCCAAATCTAATCTTAAACATGAGGAAACCTCTATGGACCACTAAGTTGTTCTTGATTGACCATTAAATTGTTTAGGATTAGGTAAGAAGTCGAGTATGCTTTTTGTATTTTGCATCCTTTCCACAACACTAAATGATCTCTTCAATAGTTACTGCTTCAAAAATTGCTCTCATGCTGTTTTGTATATCTATTGGAAAGCTTCTTACTGAAACATACAAATTTAACTCTAGGAATTCTATCATATGCTTTTCCTAATTTCAAAAAATCGTGTTCTAATATTTTCTTCTCTAGTAAACCATGTATACTGCCTAAAAAGTAGTTTTCTGTGGTAGCAAACCTCCTTGGATTGAAGCCAGAATGGTTCTCACTGATTCTACTTTATGGTTTATCTGCGGTAGCAAACCTCTAAGCTCAAGTGCACGGTCGCATAAGTGACAATGTACTGTGAGTTCAAGCCTGATTTTCATAAATGCAAGCCCTGGTTGATCCAAAATGCTCCTGACCTCTACCGTGATCTTCTTGAGGAGGCAAGTGCAAAGGAAACTGATGAAGTCTCCAATTGCTTCCTGTCCACTCTAAATTCCAATGGAATTGCCCCTTCTGGTGGTTCTTCAATTTCAAAGGAAGAAAAAATAAAATGCCTTCCTGCGGGAAGATAGAAAAAAAAAATGAAAGAGAAACAAGGATTTGTAGCCAAAGGTGGTGCATAACAAGTGAAAATGCATGACCGTTGTGTAAGGCCTGGATCTTTCTAGTGTTAAATTTAGTGATTGTTCAGAAGAGCATGGGAAGACGCTTGCCACCAGAGCCTCTGTTGTTAAGGGACCAACTGAAAAAAGAGTTGTGTGATGTTCAAGTAGACATAACATAACCAATAATGTTTTTGGAGTTCCTCAGAGACCTGGCTTGATGTGCCAGAATCTGTATTATCCTTTGTTGAGGATGAAAAAAGGGCTCCAATTGTTGATTTTTGAGTGGGGTGTGGTACCTTTCTTTCCATTGGCTTGACTCTTCATCAAATCTAGTGTACTCTGAAATCAAAGGGTTGTAATAAATAAAATTGAAGGCAGTGGATACTGTTCTTATATTTTATGCTTAGTGCTGTTTTTTTTTTTTTTTTTATTCTTTTTCTCCTCTCTCTCTCTCTCTCTCTCTTCTTTTGTGTGTGTGCTTGTGTGTATTTACACATCCACAGAATCAAAATAATGGGCTAACTAACAGCTTTCAAAATATCTAGAAGTATCTTTGGACATAAAATTTAATATTTTGTTGACCTTGCCAAATCAAGTCTTAAATCCTATCAAATGGGATCGGCTATATGAATTCTTCTTCTCCACTCGACTCTATCAATGGCCACTTGGTTTGTCAAATTAAGGAGATTTCTATTTACTACACTAGCCCATGTCAATCTAGGTCTGATCCTTCCCCTAACAATTCCATCTACAGTCACTGTAGCGCATCTCTTCACTACTGCCTTTGTTGGTCTCCGTTGTATATGACCAAATCATCTCAATCTATTCTCTCTCAACTTATCTTCTATTGGTACTACTCATACCAATTCACGAATATACTCATTCCTAACTCTGTTTTTTCTAGTCTTGCCACTCATCCACCTTAGCATCCTCATCTCAGTGATACTCATCTTATCTATATGTTGTTTCTTAGTTACCTAACATTCTGTCCCATACAATATCACTAGTCTCATGGCCGTTCTATAGAACTTTCTTTTTAGTTTAGTGGGTACTCATTTACTATTTTGCTAACCTTAAGAGTGGAAAACGATATCACAAGTTTTTCTAAAGAAACTCAGCATTCTCAAACAATAGAAGTTCATTTATTCACACTTCTAGCTGGTGAATTCCTATCTGGGTGATAACTTTTGATATGCCAGCTAAAGGTTATTGTTGTGGGGTGTTTATCTTTTTGGTTTTAGTCATATTGTGAAATATAGGATTTTTAATTTACTTCAGTTACATTAAATCTTTTAGTGAAATAAGAGTTATGATGACAACAACATATCTCTGATTCCAGCTTTATTTACCTCAGTGGCCTAAGTAGGGAAATTAATTTAAGAATTATTCATATCCAGCCCATGGTTAGTCAAGCTGGTTTCAAGGTTGAATCTCCAATTTGTTTATCGTGAGACCTCAATTTTGCCAAGAGTGAGTGGTGAAAGAAGATTATGTTGCTAAAGAAGGAACTTTTAAGCATGAAATTTGATGAGAACTTGATGTGTTATAGCGTGTAATCTAATCAGCCTATCTTTTGGCATATTTACAGTAGTAAAGTGTAGATGCAAATTGATTATTGTTTGTATATATATGTATGCGTAGCACAAATATCTATATATAGATGTGAGGTCGTGTATGTGTCAGGTTTAGTTCATGCTTTTCTTACACTTTGTATACCTGGTAGAGATTTTTATGCTTTTTATTGTGCAGACATCTTGAAAGGCTCTTTCTATGCAAATCCAATATTCGATACACCTACAACTGATGAATCTCTTGTTCAACGGTAAGTCTAAGAAAAACCTTTTCTATTTTTTGGTGCTTCTACATGTCTGTTGTACAAGGCACTATTGTGCACCACATATGGTGATGTGATTTCACAACTTCTGCTTTCATGTTATGTCTTCTAGGTACCCATCATATTGTGGATCAAATATATGGCCTGATAGGGCTCTTCCAGAACTTGAAGTGGGTATGTTTTCATCTAACTTTTTAATCACTAGAGCTGTGGATTACTTGCATGTGTCCATTTGTTCTTAGAATAATATCTTTGTGATTGTGATTTTGCTTAGCCGTCATTAGTTGTAGTTTCCTTTTGTGCCTTGAGGCTTCTATTGTACGTTTCATATTATAAATCTATAAGGGAGTGATGGTCTCATCATCCCCTAAGTTTGATTTCTCCTAAAATAAATATGGTATCAGAGCCATGTTCATCATCCACCTTTACCTAACGACCATAGTACCACCATGCTACACCGCTAAACCACCACACACCACTAGGACCACCCGACAGCCACCCAAGGCCCAGTCGACAGCCACCCATGCCCATGCGACACCGCTAGAGCCTATTTTGGCTCTTCTACAGCCTCACCTAGGGCTCAGGACTTGGACAGGACAATTTCAACACCTCTCTTGATGCTTGATTAGGGTTTCGGCAGCCTCTCTTTGCCCCAGCCTATGTTTTGATTGACCCATTTGGTTCTTTGTTTCTCCCTTGCTACAAGTCTTCACTTTATTACTGAGAGTATTTCAGTCCCTGTTTTGATTGATGGTACCTTCTCCCTATTTTTTGTTTAATTTTTTGGGTCAATATATGGCCCTAATCCTCAGCCTTGACTAATTGTATCTCTCCATCGTTTATGGTTGATTATATGTGCCTTGATTCCAGTCATTTTTCCTTCTTCCACTAGTAGTGATTGTTGCAGGTTGTTGTTTAGATAGTAGCATAGTAAGATGGCTGAACTTACGAGTGAATCCACCACTAGTTCCTAGCCACCTAAAGGGGAGAGTTCCATTATGACTACTGCATAAGAAAACCTTAACCCTAGCCTAAAAATCACCACCTCTTTGTTTAATGGACGGAACTATCTTGCATGGTCGCAATATCTGACACTTTTCTTGAAAAGCCGAGGAAAAATGGGTTATGTTGATGGGAGAATCCAAGCTCCTAGTACCACTGATCCTAGTTATGACCAATGGGAGATTACAAATTCTCTAATTATAGGGTGGCTCATCCACTCAATGGTTCTTGATATTTGGTGAGGGCTACTTATCTATGGATACAACTCAGGATATTTGGGATGTTGTGGCTACTACCTATTCCTGAAAGGGGAATTTTTCACAGACCTTTGAGTTGCGCCGCTCAATTAAGCGCTCAATACAGGGTGAGATGACCATCCTTCAGTACTTTACCTTCCTCAGTAATAACTAAAAACGTCTGGATCATCTTCAGGACTACAAATCAGTCTACTCAACCGATTCTGTAGGGTACCGCAAATTTATTAAGAGAGGGTCTTCAAATTTTTGGAGGGTCTCAATGTGGAGTTTGATCCTGTTCGAAGTCGTGTCCTTGGTATGGATGTTCTCCCTTCCTTTCAGGACGCGTTTGCTTATGTTCAGAATGAGGAGAGTCGCCGCTCAGCTATGCTTCCTCGTGCCTCTATAGAGCACTCAGCCTTAGTCTCTACTCCTCATAGAGATGGAGATCGTCTGTCCTATGGTACACGCAATCCTTCTGAGAATGATACTTTGTTCTGTGACTACTGTCGACGGCCTAAACACACTCGTAAGACATGTTGGAAGCCTCATGGTACTCCATCTGGGGGTTGTAGTGATCGCTCTGGTAGTCGAGGGGGTCGATCCGGACAGTCTAGAGGACATGGGTCTAATCCACGTGTCCATCATTCTAGTGCAAATGATACACATGACTCTGTTCCAGCTATCTCGTCTACTGATATTGTGTTTGGTATGTAATCTTCTGAGTTTGAGGATGCTCTACGTTACTTGCTAGACAGCCGGACTTACACAACTCCTACCGGTGCAGGTAACTTAGCCTTTTTTACAAATGCTTTCCTATCTCATAAAACTTTGCCTTGGATTATTGATTTTGGTGTCTTGGATTATATGACTGGATCTTTTGATCTTTTTTCGGAATATGAGCCCTTTTCAAGTTAGGACAAAGTTAGGATTGCTGATGGTACAATTTTTTCTGTTTCTGGGAAAGGTTTAATCTATGCCACATCTTTATCTTTGTCATCAGTTTTATATGTTCCCAGTTTCTTTGTTTATCTTCTATCATTGAGTCGTCTTACTCAGGATTTGAATTGAAGTGTAACCCTTTTTCCCGATCATTGTCTTTTTTAGGACCTTATCACGAAGACGATTGGCAGTGGTAGAGTAGAGAATGTTATCTGCATCTTGGATCAGGCATATCACATAGCTCATCATACCATCTAGTCTCCAACCACCAAGGATGACGTTTGGCTTTGGCACCGGTGTCTGGGACATCCATTTTTTTTATTACTTAAGCATTTGTTTCCTTCTTCTTTTAAGAACAATAATGTTTCTGAGTTTAATTATGAGTCGTGTCAACTTGGCAAACAACACCGAGCTTCTTTTGCTCTAAGTATTAATAAAAGTTTCGTTCATTTTTCATTGATTCGTTTTGATGTTTGGGTCCTTCTCGTGTTGTTTCATTAAAAGGCCATAGATAGTTTGTCATCTTCATTGATGATTTTTCTCACACTACTTGGGTGTATTTACTAAAAGGAAAGAGTGAGGTTCTCTCTGTGTTTCAAACATTTCATCAGATGATTTATGCTCAATTTGGGGCTGTTGTAAAAATTATGCATTCAGATAATGGGGGTGATTATATTGATTCGGGGTTAGGGAAATGCTTCAGCACTTATGGCATTATTCATCAGACTTCTTGCACCAACACCCCTCAGCAAAATGGGGTTGTGGAACGCAAGAATCGTCATTTTCTTGATATAGCTCGTTGCATGACTTTTTGTATGCATATGCCTCGATCTTACTGGGGTGAAGCTGTCCTCACCGCTGCCTATCTTATCAATCACCTTCCGAAACCCCTCTTTAGGTATTCTTCGGCTCTCAGCCCGTGTCTTCTATTCTCCTCAAAGTTTTTGGGTGCCTGCTTTGTTCACAATCATTCCCTTACTCGTGGTAAATTGGATCCTCATTCTCTTAAATGTGTCTTTCTTGGGTATTCACCCACTCAAAAAAGGTATTCACCCACTCAAGAATGTGTCCATGGATGTCACATTCTTTGAGTCCCAGTCCTACTTCTTGTCTTTCCGGTTTCCGAGTCATCCCTTCAAGGGAAGCCTTGGTGTGAAGAGATTCTTGGCATAGGAGTATTACTTGTTTCTAAACCTTTATGTAAAAATTGATGTATTATTGATTGTTATATTGATATTTATTACAATGATTCATGATTCCTATATATAGAAGAGGGTGAGTGTGTAGTAGGTAAGGAGTAGGTGAAGTGGAGGTGGTAGTGGTGTAGTGGGTTAGGTTTAGTGGAGTAGGTGAGGTGGTAGTGGTGTAGTGGGTTAGGTTTAGTGGAGTAGGTTTAAGTGGGTGAAGTAGGTGATAGGTTTTAACAGCCCCCCGCAAACTCAAGGGGGATAGGAACTAGCCAACTTGAGTTTGGAGAGAGTAACAAAACAAGAAAATAGACGAATACATAAAAAAAAGAGGATAGGAGACACTGTATGGTCGTGTCAGACCGATGGTGAAGACACTGTATGGTGGTGTCATAACGTTGTAGAGGACACTGGATGGTGGTGTCATAACGTTGTAGAGGACACTGTATGGGGGTGTCATAACGGTGTAGAAGACAGTTTATGGGGTCATGTCGGACCGTTGTAGAAGACAGTTTATGGGGTCATGTCGGACCGTTGTAGCAGACAATGTTGTGACAGTTGTTGTGACAGTTTACGGAGTCTTGCTGGACCCTTGTAGAAACTAACCGGAATCAATGTCGGGACAGTTTACAGAGTCTTGTCGGACCCATAAAGGAGCTAACCGGAATCAATGTCGGGACAGTTTACAGAGTCTTGTCGGACCCATAAAGGAGCTAACCGGAATCTATGTCGGGACAGTTTACAGAGTCTTGTCGGACCCATAAAGGAGCTAACCGGAATCTATGTCGGGACAGTTTACAGAGTCTTGTCGGACCCATGAAGGAGCTAACCGGAATCAATGTCGGGACAGTTTACAGAGTCTTGTCGGACCCTTAAAAAGTCGCACCCTCAAAAGGTGTGCCAAATCTTTCAAAAGGCGTGCCATCAAAAGGCGTGCCCAATCCATAAAAAGGTGTGCCGGACATGATGGCGAGGCACGTGAGCGCCTTGGCTTGCGCGCCCGTTTTGTCGTCTGTCGGCAAGTGGCGCGCGATGCGCGTGTCTGCCTCTTCGTCAGGGTCTTTATAAACTGAGGCGGAGGCTGTGCTTGAGGCAGAAGCGAAGACAAAAAAACCTTGTGAAAAAAACTTCTGAAAAACTCTTCATTTTTCTGAGAGAGATATTCGTTTTCTGAGAGATTGCCTCTAAGAGCTGCAAATCTTGAAACACTCTGTAACCAACCCTTCCGAACATTACCAGTCTGAAATTTCTATTTCGCTGAAACACTTAGCAACCCAAAACATGGCCTCTTCTTCCCGGTCAGCTACCCAGAATATGGCCTCTTCGTCCCGTGGTCTGCTCACTCTCTTTCCCGACCTCAACGAGTCAACAAGAGAGGTAACTGGTGCGGTAGCCAGTGAAC
This sequence comes from Camellia sinensis, assembly GCF_055761805.1. Lineage (NCBI taxonomy): Eukaryota > Viridiplantae > Streptophyta > Magnoliopsida > Ericales > Theaceae > Camellia > Camellia sinensis. The sequence goes on from NC_138973.1 coordinate 110,433,408, forward strand.
CTCAACCAAACACCTCTGGTTTTGCTCCGTTGAACTTTCCGATGCGGTCTGTGGAGCAAAAAATGGCGGTGCAAACTGATATTGAGGCCAATCAGTATACTTTGAAGTCATGTGTGGAAACCATGACTGCAGTCACAAACTTGTCGAACCGGCTTCAAAGTAGGACAAATGAGGTGCAGCAGTTAAACGCCCAACTGGCTCTGCTCCAACGCATGTATAAGGATGCGCGAGCAGAGATAAGTGTGCTAAAGGCAGAAAATAAGGAGCTGAAGCGGAAGGCCACCGTGATGTTCCGATTTGGAGGTCCACCATATGCTGCAGTGGAGGAGCAGGGAGGAGTGAACGTGCTCGGTGGATTAGGAAACACGGAGGCAGCACCGTCAAGGGCCGCGCAGGACGGAGGCAAAAAAAAGAGACCGGCAGTAGAGTAGAGAAGGGTAAAGAAAAATCCCTCCTGGGGAGGGAGGGTGTTGTGTGTGTGGTGGTTGTTGGTTTGGTTGTTGGTTTGGTTGTTGTTGTTGTTGTTTTTTTTTTTTTTTTTTTTTTTTTTTTTTTTTTTTTTGTGTGTGTAAAATTGGGATTGGGGTTGATCCCGGCAAGAAGAAACGACAAGTTTGTGGGAAGGAAAACGAGTGGGGTGTGAATGGATTGTTGGTGTTTTTTTTTTTTTTTTTTTTTTTTTTTTTTTTTTTTTTTTTTTGGTGGAATGAAATAAAAGAAAATGGTGAAAAATCAAAAGTGGTTGGAATGGACATAGATATAGATAGAGATAGAAAAGAAAAGAAAAGAAAAAATATAATAATAATAATAATAATATAAATAATAATAAAATAAAAATAAATAAAAATAAAAAGAAATAAATAAATAAATAAAAAGAAAAGAAAAAGAAAGAAAAGAAGAGATGATGGATATTTACGTGAAAGATGTTTTGGTGGAAGAGATGATTATAGTTTCAAAAAGGAGATAAAAAATAAATAAATAAATAAAAGGAAAAAGAAAAAAAGATTGTTGTCTGGGTAGCAAAAGTGGGGCATCTCTGTGTGTCTTTAAAACTATAGGCTGGTTTTGAGCAAAACCGTGGGCCAAATTACCACCCACGTGAGTCCACTTTCCCATGTACCAACATCAAACTTGTTTCGTTGAACCAGCAGAGGAGGGAAGGTTTCGTTGAACCCATTGTTGGAGAGGTTCAGGTTGAGGAGGCCGGAGATGAGAGAGAGAGAGAGATTGAGAGATCTGTAATGGGTGCTTTGGTTAAGCTTGTAGACGCAATACTCTTCCTCGTATTCACTGTGATCGCTCTTGCTGCGCCACTCATTGACGGATAGACTTGCCTTTCTGTAGATCTCTTCCCTAAGGTTCTCGTCGATCTCAAGCTCTGGTACACCAGCGAATATGGCGATTACTTGTTCACCGATAAGCCCAAATTTTTTTTTTTTTTGTGGGTCTTGTTTGGCTCGAGCTGCTCTTCCAGTGGCCCCTCTGTCTCGCCAATCTTTACGCCATTTTGGCTGGCAAGTCTTGGTTTCCCACCACTTGCTTGATCTATGGCGCCTCCGCTTTCACTTCCATGGCTGCGATATTATCAGAATTGATGAGGTCCAACAAGGCATCAGATAAGCTGCTGGTGATGTACTCCCCTTTCATGGGTTTTGCTGTTTTAGCAATTTTGCAAGAGCTCCACCCTCACTCCTCCATCTATAAACAGATTGCGAATGCTGTGAACCAAGGGAAGCTTGTTCCAGAAGATATAATTTTTGGTCTGTGGTCAAAGAGGCTGGAAGAAGGTTACTCCAGGGCAAGAAATTCTTATGGGCAAGTCCGGCGGCAGCGGAGGAGCACTGAATTTTCAGTCCTCACCTAAAAAGCGGCGACCCGGGACACCATCGATGAATTCAGAAGAATCTGTGACGACTACTTGTGTCCAAAGCGGTGGTTTTCGAGACGCTTTTGCACAACGAGGAGGAGGGAGACGAGATCGCTGATGATGTGGAGGACGGTGTAGCTGGTGGCGGAAGGAGGAGCATCGGTGTAGAAAACATTGAAAGTGGTGGACTCGAAGAAATTTTAAGGTATGTGTAGACAATTTTAGCGGACTAGGTTGAGGTCCGGCGGGCGGCTAAGGTGAAGTTGCCGCCCGCCGGGGAAGCGAAAATAGTAGGTTCTAAACCTGCTCTGATACCATGTAAAAATTGATGTATTATTGATTGTTATATTGATATTTATTACAATGATTCATGATTCCTATATATAGAAGAGGGTGAGTGTGTAGTAGGTAAGGAGTAGGTGAAGTGGAGGTGGTAGTGGTGTAGTGGGTTAGGTTTAGTGGAGTAGGTGAGGTGGTAGTGGTGTAGTGGGTTAGGTTTAGTGGAGTAGGTTTAAGTGGGTGAAGTAGGTGATAGGTTTTAACACTTTATGAGTCGTTGAAGCTGATACACTCAAGGAGTAAGGAAAAGTTTATGTCAGGGATAAAGAAAGACAAAAGGCTACTTGGATTCAAGAGACCACTTCTCCTGATCTTCCACTGTCGTTTCCTTCAACTGATGAGAGTCTAGGCAACTCTGATAACCTTGAATGCACAAATCTTGATATTCTTATTGCCCATCGGAAGGGTGTGAGGTCTTGTACTCAACATCATATCTCTAATTTTGTATCCTATTCTAATTTGTCTCCCTTATATAGAGTCTTTGTGTCAAATTTTTCCTCTGTTAGTATACTTAATAATTTTCAGGATGCTCTTGCCACCTCTGAGTGGAAACGTGCCATGATTGAAGAAATAGAAGCACTTCATAAGAATGATACTTGGGAATTGACAGAGTTACCCAAGGGCAAATGAACTGTGGGATGCAAGTGGGTGTATATTGTGAAGCACAAGGCAGATGGAATTGAAAAGTTCAACCCACACTTCTCCTTAAACCCAGGTATTAAGGAGAGGGAAACTGGAGCCTTATAACCAGCATAGATAGGGAAACTCTAGGCGATGTGGGCCACATTCCAACACACCTTCCTGGATCACAACATATTGTAGTCGGACAAACGGCACACCAATCACAGGCCCAACCAAGTTCTGATACCAAATTGAAAAGTCCAGCCCATACCTCTCTTTAAAACCCAGGTATTAAAGAGAGGGTAACTCTAGGCGATGTGGGATACATTCCAATAGATGGTTCAATTGAGTGCTATAAGGCTTGGCTTGTGGCAAAGGGCTTTACTCAGACTTATGGAGTAGACTGTCAAGAGACATTTACACCAGTTGCTAAGATGAATTCAGTCAGGGTGCTCCTCTCTCTGGCAGCTAATCTGGATTAGCCACTTCACTAGTTTGATGTGAAAAATGCTTTCTTATATGGTGATCTAGAAGAAGAGGTGTATATGGACATTCCTACTGGCATTGAAGATCTTAAAACAAAGGGTAAGGTGTGTAGGCTTCGGAAATCACTTTACGGCCTCAAACAGTCCCCAAGGGCTTGGTTTGAGAGATTTACTCAGGCAATACTTAGATATGGATTCAAACAAAGTCAAGCTCATCACACTTTGTTTGTTAAACATTCCTTACATGGTAAGATTACAACTTTCATTATATATGTGGATGACATAGTACTTACAGGAGATGATGTTGAAGAAATTTCTCGGTTGAAGGAATATTTGGCAAGCGAGTTTGAAATCAAAGACTTGCGGAACTTAAAGTATTTCTTAGGTATTAAGATTGCTCGGTTCACTGATGGAATCTTCATTTGTCAAAGGAAATATGTGCTTGATCTGTTATAAGAAATCGAGAAGCTTGGCAATAAAGCTTGTGACACACCGCTAGAGCCAAACTAGAAACTTGGTGATGAGAGTGGAGGAGTTTTTGTTGACAAGGGAAGTTATCAGAAACTAGTGGGTAAGATCATTTACCGATCCCATTCACGTCCTAACACTGTTGTTGCGGTTAGTGTGGTCAGTTAGTTCATGCATGCTCCTCATGAGGCACACTTGGTTGCAGTTATGCGGATTTTTAGATACTTAAAATTTTCTCTTGGAAAGGGTCTCTATTTCTTCAAACATGATCATCTTAGTGTGGAAGCTCATACAGATGCTGATTAGGTAGGATCGGTAACTGATAGTAAGTCCACATCAAGATATTGTACCTTTGTTGGGGGAAATTTAGTTACTTGGAGAAGTAAGAAGCAGAATGTGGTAGCTAGATCTAGTGTAGAGGCGAAGTTTAGAGCCATGGCACAAGGTGTGTGTGAACTTTTGTGGATCAAGTTACTGTTGAGTGATCTTGGAATTGAGCAGATAGACTCCATGCGGCTAATGTGACAATAAGGCTGCTATTAACATAGCTCACAATCCAATTCAACATGCCTGGACAAAACATGTTGAAATTGATTGTCACTTCATCAAGGAGAAACTCACTATGGCACTATATGTACTTCTTTTGTGAAGTCTGGAGAACAGCTGGCCGATATTCTCATCAAGGGAGTTGCAAGTAAACCGTTTTATGATATTATTAGCAAGCTAGGCATGAGAGATATTTTTGCACCAGCTTGAGGAGGGAATGTTAGAATAATATCTTTGTGATTGTGATTCTGCTTAGCTGTCATTAGTTGTAGTTTCCTTATGTGCCTTGAGACTTCTATTGTACGTTTCATATTATTAATATATAAGGGAGTGATGGTCTCATCATTCTCTAAGCTTGATTTCTCCTAAAATAAACATTTGCAAAGTTTGTCTAACATTGCAGTGTGATGCCTTTGTGATCCATTTTAAGTAAAACTTCTGCATTCACTTTTTGACCATGCATGTCAAGCTGAAGTTGTCATTTGCTTAATGTGTTCATCATGACACAAACTATTCTAATGGAACTAAAAGACATTTCCATCATAAACTCAATCATATGGGCACGCACTCGCCCTTTTAATCTTTCATTAATTGTCTTCTAATCTCTCTAAATTTTTTAAATATATATATTTTTTATTTTATAGTTTGGCATCAACTTGCAGCTTTCCTTGTGTGTATGTGTGTGTGTGTGTGTGTGTTTTTTTTTTTGGCATGAATTTTGCAACTTTCGTTGTGTTAAAATTTGTATTTTTGTTCGACCCTTCATAATGAGCAATTAACTGGTGGATGGCTTGACATAATGAGCAATTAACTGCCAGATGGCTTTGTTTCCTAGTGAGCTTTGGCATTTCTATTTTTCATGGATCCTATGGTTACATAACTTTCTTCTTTGTACATAGCATTCAAAGCTCTTGGAAAGCTGATTCTGGATGTTGGGTTAATGGTGGCATATCACTGCGATAGATATGGTAATTCCTCATGATTAAAATTTTCAGTATTTTTATTATGGAATTGTAAAAATGAACTCTTGTTTTTCTTGGCCTCAATTTCCACGGATTCTCTGAATGGTTGAGTGAGTGTTTGCCAAGATATTTTAAAGAAATTCTTTGGTTGCGTTTGGTAGAGTTTTGTAAATGTGATTTGAGAATTGAGTTGTATTTTGAGTTTGTGAGTTTTAGAATTATGATTTGAGTATAGAAAACTTGTTTGGTTATGGTTTTTGAATAGAGTGTTGAAATGAGATTTGAATTGAAGTTGGAATTAAGATTTGAAAGTTTTATGTGACATGTAAAAGAAGAAAATGTGTTTGGTTATGAATTATGGAAATAGTTTTCAAACTGTAATTCAAATTATTATAACCCATAATCAAACACATAACTCGTAACTGTATTGAGCTTATTAGTCAACATTCATAACCAAACTCTTTTTTCAATACAAATCAATAAATTAATTAATAATTTTGCTTCCAATTATTAATTCGTTTTAATAAAAAAAAAAATCGAATGAAAATTTTGTTTGTATAATTTGGCTCCACATAAATTTGTGATTCAAATAATTATGACCCAATTCTTTTTTTCCTGTTAATTTTTTTTCATTTCAATTTATGTTTTAAATTAATTTATTTTCCAATTACGTTTGTTTGCAAATAAAGAGAAATAGAGAATTGTATTATTGATTGATTGTATGTTATTCTATATTACAATTACAAGGATTCCTATTATATAGGAGTGTGTTTGGGAGTAGGTGGAGAGTAGGTGAAGTGTGGTAGGTGGTAGTGGTAGGTGGAGAGTAGGTGAAGTGTGGTAGGTGATAGTGGGTGAATTTTAACAGCCCCCCGCAAACTCAAGGGGGATAGGAACTAACCAACTTGAGTTTGGAGAGAGTTACAAAACAAGAAAATACATAAAAATAAAAGAGGATAGGAGACACTGTATGGTCGTGTCAAACCATTGGCGAAGACACTGGATGGTGGTGTCATAACGTTGTAGAGGACACTGTATGGTGGTGTCATAACGTTGTAGAGGACACTGTATGGGGGTGTCATAACGTTGTAGAGGACACTGTATGGTGGTGTCATAACGGTGTAGAGGACACTGGATGGCGGTGTCAGACCGATGTAGAAGACAGTTTATGGGGTCATGTCGGACCGTTGTAGAAGACAGTTTATGGGGTCATGTCGGACCGTTGTAGCAGACAATGTTGTGACAGTTTACGGAGTCTTGCTGGACCCTTGTAGAAACTAACCGGAATCAATGTCGGGACAGTTTACAGAGTCTTGTCGGACCCTTAAAGGAGCTAACCGGAATCAATGTCGGGACAGTTTACAGAGTCTTGTCGGACCCTTGAAGGAGCTAACCGGAATCAATGTCGGGACAGTTTACAGAGTCTTGTCGGACCCTTAAAAAGTCGCACCCTCAAAAGGTGTGCCCAATCTTTCAAAAGGCGTGCCATCAAAAAGTGTGCCCAATCCATAAAAAGGCGTGCCCATGTTTTCAAAAGGGGTGCCCATGTTTTCAAAAGGCGTGCCCAATCTATAAAAAGGCGTGCCATCAAAAGGTGCGCCATAAAAAGGCGTGCCATCAAAAGGTGCGCCAGAAAAAGGCGTGCCATCAAAAGGTGCGCCAGACATGATGGCGAGGCACGTGAGTGCCTTGGTTGGCGCGCCCGTTTGTCGTCTGGCGGCAAGTGGCGCGCGATACGCGTGGCTGCCTCGGCTATTTAACCAAGACGAAGGCTGAGGCTGAGGCATACCATTCTGAAACCTCTGAAACCAACCCTTCTCTGAAAAACTCTGCCTCTTCGGAGAGAGAAACTGTGGAACACTTTGTAGCCCAGAAAAATGGCTTCGTCTTCCCGCGGGCTGCTCACCCTCTTTCCCGACCTCAACGAGTCAACAAGAGAGATAACTGGTGCGGGGGCCAGTGAACCTCAACCAAGCGCCCCAGGGTTTGCTCCGTTGAACTTTCCTATGCGGTCGGTGGAGCAAAAAATGGCAGTGCAAACTGACATTGAAGCCAATCAGTATACTTTGAAGTCCTGTGTGGAGACGATGACGGCAGTCACAAACTTGTCGCACCGGCTGCAGAGCAGGACAAATGAGGTGCAACAGTTAAACTCCCAGCTGGCTCTGCTCCAACGCATGTATAAGGATGCGCGAGCAGAGATAAGTGTGCTAAAGACAGAAAACAAGGAGCTGAAGCGGAAGGCCACCGTGATGTTCCGATTTGGAGGGTCACCATATGCTGTAGTGGAGGAGCAGGGAGGAGGCAACTTGCTTGGTGGTCTAGGAAGCACGGAGGCAATACCGTCAAGGGCCGGCCAGGACGGAGGCAAGAAGAAGAGACCGGCGGCAGAGTAGAGAAGAAAAAATCCCATTGTTCCGATTTGTGTTGGTTTGGTTTTTTTTTTTTTTTTTTTTTTTTTTTTTTTTTTTTGTGGTGTAAAATGGGGATCGGGGTGAGCCCCGATATGAATAAAATGAGTTTGGTGTGCAGTTCTTCTTCTTCCTCTTTTTTTTTTCTTTTTTTTTTTTTTTTTAAATAAATAAATAAATAAATAAATAAAATAAAATAAAATAAAATAAAGAAAGTGGAGCAACGTGGGTGAGGTGCAAAAGGTGAAGATTGATTGTGCAAAAGTGGACATGGTGAGAGCTTGAGGTAATATATTATAATAAACATATATATATATATATTAAAAGAAAAGAAAGTTGAGTGGGATTGGTGTTGGTGAAAGCAAGATCAAGATCTGTGAGTGGGGTATTAAAAAAAGATTAAAGGTGAGTGTCCTGTAAAGTGATTAAAAACAATGTGTTTATCTGAGAAAGTTGTGTTTGGAACCTGCGAGGTCCACCGCCAACATCAGTACAACAGCTGCGAGCATCTTGAACACCTTTAAGCCATTGAACAATAAACAAATGCCATAAAGAAAATGACAGGTCCACCTCCCTTCAGAAAACGAGGAGGTGAGATAGGTGTGCACAAAGACAATTTGAAAGAGGAGCATGCTGCACTGCAAATTCACTAATATCCAAAAGCACTGCACTACTTTCCCAAGGAGGAACGGTCTCAGAAACGCAAAGATTAATAGCCATCTGACTATCACTCTCAATCTCAACATATGAAAGACTGTAAGAGTGCCACAACACAAGCTATACGAACTGCCTGGGCTTCTGCTGATACTACCGAAGAAGCATCAATTGCCCTTGCTATTCCATCAACCAAGTGCCCAGGTGAGTCCCTCATAACTGCTGCTATGGAAGCAGAGGAGTGCTGGTTGCAAAAAGAGGCATCACAATTGAATTGATCTTGAGTTTTCCAAGAGGAGCTGGTCGCCAACCTGAGACTGTGTTCTGCTGCGACATTGTAGGGAGCTGACCAGGTCCATGATTATTACTCAAGAAATTGCTGTGCTTATTCCAGGAAAAGGAAAAAACGATGCAGAGTAGCTAATGGATCCACAGGTTGGATTGCTTTTGGAGGTTTTGCTTTGCAGGGTTGTTGTTGTTGTTGTTGTTGGAACTGATTTCGAACCACAGCTTTATGTGATGGAGAGAAAACTGCTGGAGGGGCAATCTGATCGGAAAATCGAGGAGATGAGACCTCTGTGGAAACTTTCTGAGATGTGTCGGCGAGAAGCACGACATGTCATTTAGGAGCTGCTGTTGCTGAACTTCACAATCTAGCAGCATATTGAGCTCCTCGGTGGGAATGTCCCTGGCATTAAAAGATGATCTCAGACGACTTGGCTGGAGATTGCTTCCAGGAAGATGTAAAGTAGGGATGTTTGGCTGTGGCCAAGCAACAGACGGGTGCGAAATAGCATTTCCAGAAGGAGATATGGGTGCTGAGGGAGAACCAGGCAAAAAGGCTCAATGCCACAGCCATATCCATGACAGTAGCAGCAGAAGTGGACTAGGTTGAGGTCCGGCGGGCGGCTAAGGTGAGGTTGCCGCCCGCCGGGGAAGCGAAAATACTAGGTTCTAAACCTGCTCTGATACCATGTAGAAATATAATGTAAAGAGAAATAGAGAATTGTATTATTGATTGATTGTATGTTATTCTATATTACAATTACAAGGATTCCTATTATATAGGAGTGTGTTTGGGAGTAGGTGGAGAGTAGGTGAAGTGTGGTAGGTGGTAGTGGTAGGTGGAGAGTAGGTGAAGTGTGGTAGGTGATAGTGGGTGAATTTTAACACCAATAATTTTTTGGCAATTAGTTTCGATTTATTCCGTAAATTTTTTTCCAATGCATTTATTTTCATTAATTTATTGCAACACCCATCTATATACACTTCGTCCTCCTCTATATACACTTCGTTCTCCTCCACCAAGGCAGCACCAAATACACTTCCTACTCCTGAACCAAGGCACCAGCCAACATACAAGATCAACATAATTGATATTCCCCTCCCAACACAGTCTCTATCCACTAAACATTCAAACTTCTGCCTTCAAAACACTTATATCCACTGGACGTCTGACTGAGCAAGGCAACAACATAACCAGCAAGGTGGCGAGAGAGGGTAGCAGCTGAATACAGCAGCAGGGGGCCGACCGGTGGGTTGACCGGTGGGTTCACTGGTTGGTTGACCGGCTGGTCAACCGGTTTCTGCATTTTTTTTTTTTTTTCTTCCTCGCAGTGTCCATATCTCACTTCATACCAGTTTAGCTCATCACATTGCATTTATTAACCTTAGTTAGTCACTTATTAACCTTTATAATTCACATGTGTATACCATTTCAAAGTTCAGAGAATGCTTTTCAGAATTTCAACGTGCTTTCCTGTGAAGGTATTCAGTGTTAGGATTATTGCTGATCCATATTTTAGACCGTTGAAATTGTGTGCTGCAGAGAAACGGGGGGAAATCGTTGCCAAACAATAAACAGAGTTGTATTTTGAATTGTGTGCTTGAATTATGACTTGAGTTCTGTATCCAAACGTGAAGTGCAAAACGTGGTCTGGAAATATAATTCCAGAACACCTCCAAACAGAGCCTTTGTTTTTTTTTTTTTTTCCCCTTTCTGTTTGGCCGTTAGTCTTACTGTTAGATTTATGTATGGAATGCCTAGAAAGTTTACTAAGAAAGAATGCACCTGTATAATTTGACATTTCTGGCAAGTAGAAGTGTTTCTAGGTAATTAAGGGGTTATTTCTATGTGAGAGAATTATGCTTCGAGTAGCAAGCTAAAGCCGAACTTCTAGATGGCGCACATTTAACAATCATGATAGTACATTCATGCAACCAAACCAAACTGAGAGAAACTATATGGAGAGACTTGTGAAGAATCTGACCTATTTTGAGATGTTCTCTAAAAGGTTACAAAAAATGTTATAAAGCTCAAAATGTTTCCTTGAATAATTTAATATGGTTATGAAGTTTATGTGAGAAGTAACCAGAAGAATTTCTTATTGTTCAAGCAAAGTTTGCCATCAGTTTCCGATGAAGAAGAGCTTCCATCCATTGTGTTCGCATCTACAAGATAAGACTGTACGTGCTGGAGATGTTACTGATAGTTAGCGGTAGCCTTTGCTATCATAAAAGACATTTATCAAATGAAGAACTAATTATTAGTTGAGCTATTGTTGCATTTTTGAAGTTCTTCCCCCTTTGCAAGACCACAATTACAGTCCAGATTTCAGCAAATCTTGCTTCATGCAACCAGCATTTTATGGGCTGTGGTAGACGTAGACCCAAACCTGTCCAGTTGCCTGCAGTGGATCTTTGTTTCTTCATTTTGAATTATTTTTTCTTCTGACTATAGTTCATATTTATTTGTTTTGCAATTTTGGTTTAAACTGAACTATTTAGGTTGTGATATGCATTTGAGCAGTATCCAGGGGGATGAAAATGCATGAGGATGAAGGCCTTGAACAGATACTTCTGCGCTCTCGGTGTCATAAAGGTCGTCTGCTTTATTATTTTCCTTCCCTTCAGAGGTGATCTATTTCTTCTTATTACAAGTTTTTTCCATGATTAAATATTTTTAATTTTACCATTGGAGTGCCCCAAGTGCTTTAGCAGTCATCGTGAGCATTCAGGAACATTAGAATCGGTTATGTGGTTAGTGGCTAAATTGATGTTTTGTTTGGTGTACCATATTTTCCATTTGCCTCATGCGTATGCATAGAAGATCAAGGGGTTTACATGATCGATGTACTTGTGGTGTGCATAACATTTCTTAGATAGACACTTCTCAAATTTCTTGGCTTCTCTTGTCAAATTTAAGCCTTTTGCTTTTTTCTTGTTTTGCTTTTTAATTATTTAATTTTGGCCAAGTAGGCATCCTTAAATTAGATTACTTGATGTACCATATGAGGCCAGGATAGTTAATCACAAGTTCTATGAAAGTTCACAATTGAAATCCCTAGGAATTCTAGATTGCAATGGAAGAGATTGAAGATGAATTCTTGATGGGTCACAAGGTCAAGGAAATTAAGAAAGCTGGCAAGTGGCACGAGCAGTGAGCTGTCACGTATTTTCCATTTCCAATGTCATAATAAAAGTATATGAGCTAGGGACCTCATTACCATTTAATTTCATGAGCTTTGCAAACCCATTTTTTTCCCTCTCTTTTTTTTTTCTTCTTTTTTTTCCCCATATGGTTGCACATGGTCTCCACTAAAGAATTTTGTTGTTTCAAGGACAATAAAGTACTTTGTTCAGTATTTAAAGAAAACTTTAACTGGTGTTTTTCTGTATGTTTCCTCGAAAGGCCTAGACGCCCCCTTCCCTGTAGCCTCATCCTCTTTGCTTGAAGGGAAAGTCAACTTACTTTTACAATGACATTATGTTGAACAAAATTGCTATTTTTTTCACCTTTCAGCCACAATATCTTGATTTGTGAATCTTGTTCATTCTTCTGATCTTGAAAGGCACTGGCATTTTTATTTTCATAATCCTACTAAAGCAGTTTTTTGCTCCATCTTTTATTTTATTTTTTACTTACAAAAAAAGTCTTTAGTTTCTTGTATAAAATAAGCTTGTCTTAGTTAAAAACTGGAATAATTCTCGCTACGATTTTACTTTGTCAAAAATGTTATCTAAGCAAAAAGTTAAAAATTTAAGCAGCTATGATTTCATAAAGTCCGAATGTCAGCTGTTAAGTAACCTGGTCTATGTATTTCAACTCGTGTCTTGTTTATAATAGATTGATTACCTTTGTGATTTTGTTATCTTGCTAGATGATATTCAACCATGGAATTCTAATGTCCATATGCATAATGGTCCAATATCCTTGTGTAGAATCTTGCTTTAAAAACTTTACAATCCAATTGATTGCTTGTAGTAAATTTACAATCCAATTTTTTCCAGTGGCGTAACATCAGCTTAGGCTGGAAATCTATGAACCTTCCTTTCATTCAGTATAGAGTCTGAACATTGCTTTGTTTAGATCTCCATTCTCATGACTGATTGGTTTTTACTGTGCATGCACATAATGATTTAGTGCAGCCATTTTATCATGAAGTGCATAATAACTTGTTCTATTGCTTTGAATTGTTGTTGTTGGTTTTTCCATGTTGCTCTTTTCCAGTGATTCTGATAAACTTCTTACCTTGGACCAACAACTTCCTATGAACTCTTCTTGATGGGAGAATCTTTTCTTATGAATTGAAAATTGTGTTATTTGAATACAGTATGGAGTGTTTACTTTTTTCAATTTTAAATAAAATAAATTATTGGTTTGAAGACATCCAACCAATTAATAAGTTGAAAATGACTTTCTTGCAGTGTTTTTACCCAAAATGGTGAGTCTATGTCATCTTGGTGTGGGTGGCACACTGATCATGGTTCCCTCACAGGTGAGCAATTTTTCTGCCCAACCTATTGCAACATTTGTATCTGGAGCTCTATAAGGTGATAAACTGAGTTGGATAACCCATGAGCTAGCTCATTGAAATGATGATCATCCAATACAAAGTCCTTTCCTCTCCCTCCATATTAATAATTACAAGGACAAAAGGCTTGTGAAATCCTCCCCTATAGCACACTTTCTTTTTCATTTTTTATAAATAAAAATTTTATCAATGAACTAGCATTCTGACAATGCTAATGAATACAGCTGGAAAATTGACAAAACCCAAACCTAACCACAAAGAGTATCTATAAAATTGTCATAAGCAAACAAATCCGGAGATACGGTCCCTGACACCCAACTATACAAAATCACCAACCGAGCTTTCATACAAGCCACCAAATCATCCACTCCTTGAAAAACACGCCGATTCGAGATTTGTGAATCATCCACCTCCTATATAACACACTTAACGAGATATACGTCTAATTTATCTGTTAAACCTTGGAGGGCATGCAAATTTCACTTGATTGAATGTAAGCATTACGTTGAACAATAAAAGGGAGAAGAGGTAACAGATAGGGAAATGAGCCTCGCTCTGCTTGGACCACATGGAACTTCAATGTGAATTTATACCCTAAGAAGCACGGACACAGACACCTAACACGACACGGACACGCGGACTCGTAAATTTTCAAAAAATGAAGGACACGACACGTTGGAGGCACGTGTAAAAAATATAATTTTATATATTTATTATATGTCATATTTTTAAATATTTAATATGTATTTAATGTCAAATATTTAATTTTATCAAATTTAGGTATGTGATTTTTAGTAAAAAAAATTTTAAAAATTAATTTTTTTTGAAAAAAATAGTCCTCAGCGTGTACCCAATGTGGCCCCAGTGTGTCCCTAGCGTGTCCTCAGCATGTCCCTATGTGTCCACAGCGTGTCCCTAGCGTGTCCTCAGCATATCCCTATGTGTCTACAGCGTGTCCGACTCTTTCAAGCATGTCCGACATGTGTCGGACACTCATAAGTGACCTCCGGAGAGGTGTCCATGCTTTATAGTTTATACCTGTGCTGGTGGTTGAAATTGTTGCTAGGTGAAGCAAGAACATCGCCAATACGATGAAGAGTGGTGTCCCAAACCAAAATTTTGAATTCAAATATAAAGCAGATTTGGTAACTCAAATTGAACTTCTACAAGGAGAGAGCCTTGCTGATAAAGTACCGGATTTGTATATTCGATCAAAGCATCTGCATATACAATTATTAATTTAAAAATATCATTTAAATTTTTTTTCTTCTTCTTATTTATAGACGAAGGAATGTAATTTCGGCAATACTACTAGTGCTGGATTTGCCTTCAGTTTGTTGAGCCAAGAAAAGGAGGGCCGCCTGTCCCCTTTCTTCCACTTAGTCATGTGACCAGATGAGCTGGCCTCCATGGCTTGACCCTCTTATTAATAGAGCCTCCCTTCATTCATGCAAGACAACCTTCTCCATCTTTCCAACCATAGAGGTTCTAGTGCAACATCTGACCCACATGACTCTTTTTCTCTCCCTTGCTCTGATACTGCATCTGCTCTCACCTTGTCTACTTTTCGATGGGCCATGCCACCTCAACGAGTGCCTTACTTCCCAGAATGCTTCCTCACCAGCCCACGTGATCTCCACCGCTCATGTTTATTACATGTATATTGTGAAAATGAAGTAATATACAGCTTTAGTAACCACCATCCTATCAACCACACTTGAGACTGGCAAAGGACCTTTCAAAATTTTGAATTGTATGTGACAAGCATGATGTCATAGTTCAGATTCCAATGCTAAGTATTCACCTAGAATTTTGAAAATTTTGCCCTAATTTCCCTCTATGAAATAAATATGATTTTTAAACAAGTTTTTATATGTATTCCCTATCCATAAACAATTTATTGGATAGCCTGCAGCTTGATAAACAAATTCAGATCAATTTCAGATTTTTCCAGTAGATTTGAAATTGTTGTCAATATTTCTTATTTTGTCTCTAATTTGTGGTTGAATTCAACATGTAGGTCTTACCCGTGGCATGTTTATGAGAGATGCTGTAGAGTTACCTTGCCCTGATAGTGCTGCCGGTCTTTATATCAAAACACGAAATGATCAAATAGTTAAAGTATACTTTCTTGTGCTTGAAACTGTAGTTGTGCAAAGATTTTACTTGCACTTTATTTATCCGATTTGATAACAGAATATATGCTTCATTGAAGGTTTTTTATTTCAACTTTAGAAGTGATAGTTTTCCATTTATTCAAAATTATGTATGCAAATGTTGTGGATCTATCTCACCTCAAAATTGGGGGAAATATATACCTTGAAAATAGTATACATGGTGGGTAACAAGAAGGTTGAGATTGCATCTGAAATCCAATGAGTGTTAAAAGAGCCAAGTTCATCAATGAAAGTAAATATAAAAAAGATAATATCGGTAGTGGACATGTTTAACGCAGTGGTGAAGTCATGCAATGGAAGTTAAAAGGGAGATTCAAAATTGGGAAATAATGTGGAAAATTGTTTATAGATGTTGTTGATGTTTGTGGTAGACTTGAACTTTAATGTCAGATAAAATAAAATAAAAAGAATTGCATAGAACATGTAAGCAATTAATCACATGTATAAGCAATAATGGTTGGGCACATCATACAAATGGGAAATGAAATTCAAGGTGGTTCTTTTTTTTGTTGTCCTTACTGACAATTCATAGGATTTCATACCTATTTTAAAGTAACCAAAATGATACTGAAATTTTTTAGATGCATGTTCATGAGGGACTGTCTTAATAAAGAAACTACACAACCAGAACAAAATTCATATGATATGACAATTTGTGTAGGTGAAAAAATATAAAATCCTAATTGCTGAGACAAAGATTGATGCGCTTCTTTTGCTTCCCTAATAGCATATTTTGTGTATGGCCCAAAATAGAAGGTAGGTTTTAAGTACACAACGCATAATTGGGGGTGTACTGAATACCGAACATCTATCCCGCATTTGAATTAGTTGTTGATAGCATCACAGGTTAGGCAAGATGGATACTTTCAAGAAAATCATAATAAAAAGAAGATTGGTCAAAAGTCATTGAATTTTCAATATCCATTGGAGTGTCTGTCCCAGGGCGGTTTTAACTAAGAGAAGGATAACTTTATGATTTATTCTCAATGTGTTATTCTCTGAGAACTTCATAAGCATGCCTTACTGACAGGTTCTATGGGCAGGATAGAAATTATAGGAGAAATGAATCCAAGACAGTAAAGAAATGTCGCAAGTGGAGATTTCATTATCCTTTGCAACATATTCTTATAATTTGATAATTATTGCTGATGTTGTTTATTTCTTACACAAGTAACAACAAAACTTGACTCAACAAACCCATTCCGACTACTAAGTTGTTTTATAGATTTATTTTTTCCTTTTTTCCGATTGCCCATACTTACGAAATCTGTTGTTAATTCATAGCTATCATATTTTTTCTAACATAACCCTGAATGTGGTTATTCTTCGTTCTTACTGCCTTCAAATTGAAACAAATTAATCCTTAGGGTGTCGTCATTGCTATTCAATGCATGACGTTCTTAATTAACGCGCTAATCTTCTTGTTGTTGCTTAATTCTGCTAATCCTTCATTTCTAAGTCTACCTTTGTTTATTCTCTTTTTAGCAACTCTCACTTGATGGACATCTAGCTTTTCGATTATCCTACAATGACCTAAAGCAGGTCTAACCTGACATCCTTATAAATTTTCCCTATGGTTTCATGGCTTCAACTATAACAGCACAAGAAGTATCTTCTTCACTTCATCCACCCTGGTCTAATTTTCAGGTTGGTTGTTCCATTGACCTTCTTATCAGGAATGATTGAAACCAAATACTGAAAATGTTCACTTTTTGGTAACGGCCTTAGAATTTCATTCTCTTCTTTTGACTCCTAGTTTTCTGAGTCTGCAATCTATGTACTAAGTTTCTGTGTTCATACTAGAACCTTTTTAGCTCAAAGCATCTCGCTCCATTGCTATTAAGTTTTCACCTATTTTTAGCTCAAATTTCAACTTCAAAGCATCTCGCCCTGTTGTTAATTAACTCCCTTGCTACCAAGCATCTCTCCCTGTTATTTGAGTAACAAAAACCACTTCATCTCAAGTGTTATCTAATGTAAACCCATTATTGATGCAGAAAGAAACAGTTGTCGGAAACTTTGATGCAGCTCTGTTCTGGTTAAATATGCACTCACATTGTTAACTAAGAATAGAATGGATTAGTTAGGTCAGTGTTCAGCCTCACTCGGGTTCCATTTGGTTAAGGTCAATCTACTGTTAAGCAAATTTTTGTTGCAGTTCTGATGAACCAAACCATATTAAAACTTAAAAGTGAATTGAGAAAGATCTTTGAAAGGAAAATTGCAGATTGTCATGCTAGTCAAGGTTTAACAGTTGAATTTCTTTGGCAACAGATCTTAACTTCGTAAAAAACTTTGATTTGTTATCTTGTGTGTTATGGTTTGAATGACGGTGCTCTATCGCACAGGTTTTACGACCAATAGAATATTTGGCTCATGTAAATATAGTTTTTGTCTAACTCGTATTCTTCTTAATGCATCAGGTGGTATTTGGAGAAGATGAAATAGCATACCAGATTGGTGAAACCACTGAAATACTGTCAAGAGGTCATCTTTGTGCAACACCACATTGTGTTCGGGTACTTTTGGTCTTTCATTAGTCACCTGTCTCTTGCTTTTAACTTTCCCTCTTGCAATGTCATAATTAAAGCTTCCTCTTAATTCATTTGGCTCTCAGTTTATATGTCAGTTTTCTCACCCCCTTTCCCTTTACTCTTTGAGGGAGATTCCTGGTTGTTGGTTGTCAAAATTGAAAAAAACCCCAAATTCGAAATTCATTGATTTGTAATTTGAATTCAATGCAACCGATCTCTCAACCAATTGAACAATTAACACAATCACAATATGACCTAATCTAATTCAATGCAAATCAAATTAGATCTAAACAATTAAGGACAAGAGAGATTTAACATGGAAAAAAATCACAATTGGACTCCAATTGTGATATATAAAAAAAAAAACCATAGGCCAATGGCCACCAAACCAATCCACTATGAAGAATAGGAAATTACACAAGGAATTCTCACACAATCAGCAATCCGCTGTGAGGAATAGGAAATTACACAAGGAATTCTCACACAATCACCTAGCGAATCCATGCACAAATTGCCTCAACCCCTTGTACCTCTTCCAACATTGCCTTCACCACGAAATTGCTTCTCCAACACTGAATCCACGATGATAAGCCACTTCGGAATCTACCAAAGCTTCCAAGCTCAAATCCCCGGAATCCACCGAAGAACTCTCTTGGAAAGTGTAATTGATGTAGAAACCCTTGGTGATTTTCAATCCCTATAGCTTTGATCACTATCAGTTTCAATTTATCAAGGTATATGTGCTCTGTCTCTCTCTCTCTCTCTCTCTCTCTCTCTCTCTGTTGTTTGCACTTTAGGAAGAAGAATTGGAGTCTCAATCCAGATCTGATCCAAAATGCGCGGTTATAACTGAATGACCGCCTTAGACCGCTTGAGCAAACTATATGACTCTACATGATTTCTGACTGAAGACCTGAGATGCTATGAGACTGAATGGACAGCTCGAGCACAAGTTTTACTGCTCGAGCAGTCGATGTTACCCTGTAGGTTCTTCTACAGCAGGTCTTTGATACTGCAAGATGGAAATTGCTGACTGATGATTGCTTGAGTCAGACTGGGACGGATTCACATATAATAACACTCTCAACTCACAAAAGTAAAAGAACAAATGCTAATACATCACAACAGTTTTGTCAAACGGAATTGCCAACACAAAATACAACAAAAATTCCTAACAAAAATTTTTAGCATTGAGGATACCATTATTTTTAATGTTTGATGGTGTTTTTTTGCCTGCATCAAAGATAATGGAGCTCATATCGATTGTGTTAAAAGAAATCATCCTTGTATTTTTTATGGGTTGAAAGCTTGGTTGCTGGTGCCTTTGTGTACTGGGGGGTCTCTGCTCTAGACTTTAACTCTGCAAGTAGAGTACAACAATTAGAGAAAATCATTTGAGTTTTAAGAAATATAAGGTCTTAATGTAAACAAGGAATTCAAATAGGAAACTTTCACTACTTTAATACTTGTTCAAATTAGAAATAAGAGATAGTATCACATTCCTTTGCCATTGATGATCAACGTTGCTCTTCCTAGTGTTTTTCTCTCACATATCTATATTATTTTACTAAAATGCGTTTCTTTTACTATATTTGTTTCAGTTCCCTTGAATTGTGGTGAGTACATGTATTTTTCAAAACTGTTTTTTATCTGGCATATTTTCTTACCAGCATGTCTTTTCTCACACCATAAACCACTAACTTTTTGGCAGGATCTTTTGATTTTTGTCATGTAGATAAGATTAGGCTAAAAAATAGCTTTTCAGATTAAAGTGGTTTGGTATTAGGTTGTTTTGATGTGAAATGATATTTCTTGCCGGAAATTCTAGAGAAAGAGGTATTATCAGGAATTTTGAGGTTGTCATGGAAGGTAATTAGAGATTAGGGTTAGCATCAAAGGGTTAAGGTTTTGGAATTAATTTAGCATGAAATAAGGGCTAAAATCCTCTAGGAATCATTTAAAAAAAGAAGAGGATGAAAGAGAGAGAGCCTTAGATCACATTAGGGCCCCTCTAAGAGTCTCACTTAGAAGAAATCAATTGGGTTGAGTCTCACCTGAAAAAAGAGCAAAATCTGCGGAGTATTTTCTTTCTTTCTCTCTCTTGTATTTATTTATTTATTTTTTGGATAAGTAAAACTTCATTAGCAAAAAGGAGTGCCTTGAAGGGGGTAAACCATGTACAATGAAAGGGACAAAATGCTGTATGCCATACATCCAGGGTCACCTATAAGCTGCACAAAAGTTTCAATAGGAGAAAAGGATGCTTTTCTCAACTAAAAAAACAGAGAAAGGATCAAAGGTCCTTTCAAACTACTGATTGGGAGCTCAACATTATCAAAAGATATAATATGCTCCCTCCCTCCCTCCCTCCATACCACAAAACACATAATACAGCCACCTACCAAGCCTTACCTATTGCCTAGAGACAACGAAAAGGATTTCCTAATGTTGAATAGCTTGATATACATTGTTGGGTCCATTTCCTAATAGTTTAAGCTTTTAGGATAATTGGTGACTTAACGTTGTGTCAGAGCTCTCCGTTGGCATTTGGTATTTTGTCCGCATTAGTTTCTTCTTATCTATTTGGTTGTTTACTTCTTTTGTTTGGTTCTATCATTGTCTCTCCACGTGCAAGACAGGTTGCATGTGAGAGAGAATGTTGAATAGCTTGATATACATTGTTGGGTCCATTTCCTAATAGTTTAAGCTTTTGGGACAATTGATGACTTAACACCTAACTCCAAAACTATGGTATCCTAAACCAATTAAAGTTAAACTAACTAGGACTTAATAGAACCCATTACAAAACAAAGGTAAAATAATTGAAATATCCCTAGTTCTGTTAAGGTACAAGAATGCCCCTGACACTGCAAGCTCTAGTCTGTCTTAATGAAAATTTACATGTGACACCAGTTGCGGGATCAAAATGAATGTCCCATTTTCCCCATCCTTTTCAAGCATACACCTTAAGAGTTCAAACCCCATCACCCTTTCAGCCACATATCTCTCTATATATATGCGCACGCACGTGCGCGCGCACACAGAGTATTATAACATTTGTAGTGGGCACACATTCTTGACATGATATTTGTAATATACTTAAAAGTTACAAACCATTTGGGTTTTATGTTTGAAACATGTAGAATACTCAAAAGTCATGCATTTTTAGTTATGAGTAGGGCTTCTCTGTATCTCTAAGCTAATCATATAAATTACTCTTTCATTTCTTCATTCTGTACACTTGTTATTTCTCTGATAACCTACTCTTTCTTTGTACACTTGTTATTGCTTTATCATCCATGAATTTTATCCTGATTAGTGGTTACATGTTAGGCACCTAAGGGGGAGGAGGCTTCTGGCATTGAACGCTCAACATTTGCATTATTCATGCAGCCTGACTGGTAAGCTTATTAGTGAAAACAAATCTTTACTTGTTTTACGGTTACATGGTACTCTTAGATGGAATGATCTTGTTCACTGTCAGCAGCGACTTCTCTAATATTGCGAGTTTAGTAAGAATCTCAGTTGTGAAATATGATGTAGAAACCTGGAAGGAATGAACAAATTATGAGATGCAAATTGAGGTGTAGATCCACCAACTAATTCCAAAGTAATCTTGCAAGCCTTGATTTTGATTACTTATCCCAAAAAAGCCTTGATATGGATTACGCACACACATGCACACACATCTGGACCATGCATGTGGTTTTGTTTATGACGTCAATAAAGCATCAAAGTCCCTGCTTTTACCACATCCCTCTTTTCTAATTGCATGAGAAAGGAAGTTTTAGTTCTTGCAGTATGTCGTATCTGAAAAGTTTTGGTTGCCTTTATGTGCATCATGTCTAATATTAAGATTATTATATTTTCTGAACAAAGGAAACATAATTATTATTATTAGCATTTTTGTTTTCAGTCAAAACATTTTAGCCAAAATAAAGTGCTCCTGTGAGAATTTAGCATACTCCATTTGTTTCTAATTCAATGTACCATTGCTTTATGTTGTCACTCTAAATGCAATTGAAATGTGCTAAAGCACAGTTAGACTGCTATTGGGAGTGCTAGGTTCTGCATTAGAATCAATGTCAATTGACAACTAAAATTTTAGCAAGTCTTGATTCATGAATATCCATCCATTTGAATTAATTATCTTTCTGTGCAAGTATGAAATGTCAGATTTAAAGTTCCTTGAAATCTAGAAATCAAACCCATAGTTATCAGAGCAAGTCTAGCAGGTGGGAAGTGAAAGTGAGAATCAGGATTCCGTAGACAGGGAATTAAGAAGTAACTCTGACCTATTACAGAGGTAAAAGCATTTCAACATGTTAAGACTCCAGAGCTTACAATAATAATGTGTAAAGAAGTATTAACTTGGTGGTGCATAAATCAACCAAAAAAAAAAAAAAAAAAGAAAAAAAAAAAAGAAAAAGGAAAGAAGCATGACCAATAAATTGTCATGTTAAAGTAATGTAACATTGTAGAATATAAATACTAAAACTTAATTACAGTAGTTGTTATTAGTTCATTATCAGTCGCAGCCATTTGTTATCTTAACAAGTAATATATATTTTATTTATTTATTTTTTTTTTCTGGTGAAGGATAACTCCTTAGAAACCTTACAAATCCATGGTTATCAACTGAGCATAGAATGCTTATGAAATTGGGGAAAAGATAAGGAAAGAAAAATAAGAACTCTGAGTAGTTGTGGTTTGTGAATTGTACTTCTTCAAAGGCATTGAGTTTGTCTAAACCATGCTTGCACTGGGGTGTGCTTTCCACCATTAAAGAAGTTTCTGGTAGCCATGGTCCTCATGCACTTTGCTTTATTAGCAGTATGAATGAGTTGAATCATGTAGGTTACAATGAAACATGTTTTATACTGAATCTTAAAGTAATTATCCAGGCGTCCAAATCTTCATAACTCTTCAGGAATTTATTTACATGGACTTTTTGGTTTTATTGTCTCCTAAGGCTGTGTTTGTATCAATGATTTAGAAGGGGATTTGTTGATGGGAAGGGAAAAAGTGGAAAAAAAAATTTAACTCATCGTTAACTTTTTTCCCTCCTTTTTCCCTTTTCCTTCACAAATTCTTACTCAAATCCACAGCCTAAAGAAAATGAAGTTGGAAAGAAACTTATGTTCGTTTCTAAAGGTCATAACTTCTGTTATCAGAATCTTACGATTCGTGATTCGATACGCAATTTTTGCAAAATCGATACGAATCTATGAGTGAATCTATTTTGGAAGTGAATCTCTAGTGAATTGCACGATTCACGATCGATTCACGATTCCATTCACTTTTTACGATTCATGCAATTTTTGAAATTATTGTGTTCGACATATTTTCGACTCATTTTTTCTATTTTTTTAGTGAAAATGACATAATACAACTTCTAATGGCATTTAATACCAAAATAACCAACATATATATATGATTTGTTGTTATTTTTGTAATCATGGAGTTTTTTATAGCATCCAATCAGATTCAGTCGAACCTAACATATTTTTAACATTTCTTCTCATTTTTTTCCCCTTCAAAAAATTGTAATATATCTTCTAAAGATGTTTAAGATTAAAGTTACACTATGAATTATCTATTACTATTTTATTAAATTGAATATTACATGTGTGAGGTCAGTTATACCTTTTAAAATATTTTAGGCTTTAAAATAAAATATCCTAAATAATTCTTTCTTATTATTTGCTTACTCTTACTTAAAAAAGTATATATGCTTGTTGTCCAAATATCAATATTGTTGTTAACTATTGTTACTTTAGAAATTAATAGTTTGTTTATTTGGTTATTATCTTTATTAAGAATGGTTGATAAAAAATATCTATAAAAAAAAGAAAAGAAAAGAAAGGTAAGATGGTGATTTTACATAGGAACCTTTGTTAATTTCTTACCTATTAAATTACGTGATTATTATTCAAAATAACATTTTTGTTGATTTAAGTCTAAATATTTTATATTCATAAGATATATTTAACATCTAAATGTGTAGATATATGTTTTTAAGTAATTTAGAAAAGTGACCGAATCTTTACGATTCATGATTCGATTCAATTCAATTCGCAATTCGGTACGAGGTCATTTCGATTCATGATATGAATCCCGATTTGACAACTATGACTCAACTTAGAAAATATGAGGAAGAAGAACTCCGAAAATATGAGGAAGAAGGAATATATTTCTGTTATATTCAAAACTTCTTATCTTACAAGACCAAATGACACTCCTTATATAGGAGATATTACAAACATCATTATAACCCATTATATGCCACTTACATATTATATATTACCACTATCTACCACTATCATATTATATACATGCCACTATCTACCACCAACACCACTATCATATTCTATACATGCCACTATCCTTCACCAACACCACTATCATATTATATACATGCCACTATCTACCACCAACACCACTATCATATTCTATACATGCCACTATCCTTCACCAACACCACTATCATATTATATACATTAACACAAATTTCCAGCACTCCCCCTCAAGCTGGTTTGAAGATATCTTCCATAGCCAGCTTGCTAGTCAGCTTATCAAATTGCTTCTTGTGTAGTCCCTTCGTTAGCACATCAGCTAATTGTTCACCTGTTGGAAGGTAGGTCATACAGATTATGCCAGCATTGATTTTCTCCTTGATGAAATGTTTATCCACTTCTATATGTTTTGTGCGATCATGTAGAACTGGATTATGAGCTATAGATATAGCTGCTTTGTTGTCACAATAGACCTTCATAGGTGTCGGGTGAGAAAGCTTTAATTCTTCAAGAATTCTTTTAATCCACATTACTTCACAGATTCCATGGGCAACAGCTCTGAACTCTGCTTCTGCACTACTTCTAGCTACCACATTCTGTTTTTTACTCCGCCATGTAACTAGGTTCCCACCTACAAAGGAGCAGTATCCGGATGTTGATCTCCTGTCTGTAACACTTCCTGCCCAGTCTGCATCTGTGTATACTTCAACTTGAAGATGCCCATGTTTCTTGAACAGTAAGCCTCTCCCTGGAGTTCCTTTCAAATATCTTAAGATCTTATAAACGGCCTCAAAGTGCTCTGCCCCTGGTGAGTGCATGAACTGACTTACCATGCTGACTGCAAAGGCAATATCAGGCCGCGTATGAGACAAGTAAATCAATTTCCCTACAAGTCGCTGATATTATTCCCTCTCTTTGACTTCTTCAGCCTTAGCAGCTTGTAACTTCAAGTTAGGCTCGATCGGAGTCTCCACCATCTTACAACCAAGCATACCTGTTTCTCCAAGGAGATCAAGAACATATTTTCTCTGATTAACGAATATACCTTCCTTGGATCTTGCAAATTCCATTCCGAGGAAATACTTGAGGGCTCCCAGATCCTTAATGTGAAATTCTTTTGCGAGTTTCTCTTTGAGGGCTGCTAACTCTGCTTCATCATTACCAGTTAAAATGATGTCATCAACATAAACAATCAAAATTGCAATTTTACTATTTTTTGAATGTTTATAAAATATTGTGTGATCTGCTTGACTTTGCGAGAAGCCACAACTGATAACTGCCTTCCCAAAGCGTTCAAACCACGCTCTTGGTGATTGTTTGAGTCCGTATAATGACTTGTTCAATCTGCATACTCTGTCGCTTCCAAGTCTCTGCTCAAATCCCGGCGGTAGGCTCATGAACACCTCCTCTTCAAGATCACCATTGAGAAATGCATTTTTAATGTCAAGTTGATGTAGAGGCCAATCTGAATTTACTGCAAGAGATAACAGTACTCTGATGGAATTTATTTTAGCAACAGGAGCAAACGTCTCCTGATAGTCGATCCCATAAGTTTGAGTGAAGCCTTTAGCCACCAGTCTCGCCTTGTATCTCTCAACGCTTCCATCTGCGTTACATTTTATCGTAAACACCCATTTACACCCAACTGTTTTCTTGTCTTTGGGCTCCTTAAAGCATTCATCTCCTCCATGACTGCTAATTTCCAATTCGGATCATCCAATGCTTCCTGTATATTCCTTGGAACAAACAAGTGTGAAATCCTAGATGTGAAAGCTCTATGGTTTTTAGACAATCTTTGATAGGAGAGGTAATTTGCAATAGGATGTTTAATGCAATTTCGGACACCTTTCCTAATTGCTATAGGAACATTAAGGTCGGAAATAGAAGGAATAGGATTACCTAAAATTTCGATGCCAGAACTCGGGTGGACATTCGGGTCATTAGGATGGACATTCGGGTCATTATTCCTCAGATGAAATCGCTTCCTAGTATAAACCTGAAGCTCAGGATTTAGATCATTTTGTAGTACTTCTCCCCCTAAACAAGAATCTTCTTGACTAGGCACCATAGAACTTGGTTCTCCTAAGTGATCATTATCAGACAGATGTGGTTTTTGTGTAGGATAAATGACATTGGGGAGCGGGATAGAAATATCCCAAAAACGGTCTTCTACTCCACTTGTCTCCCCCTGAAGAGAAGTGTTGGGAAAATAGGATTTTGTTTCCACAAATGACACATCCATACTCACATGAAATTTCTTGGTTTGAGGATCGAAACACTTATACCCCTTTTTGTTTGAGGAATAACCCAAAAAAACACATTTTATAGCACGGGGGTCAAGTTTTGAACGAAATTGACTGGGAACATGAACATAGGCAGTACATCCAAAAACTTTGGCGGGTAAATCAGAAAACAACCTCGTGTCAGGAAAAAAAATTTTGAGACAATCAAAAGGTGTTTTGTATGTTAACACCTTTGTAGGCATCCTGTTTATCAAATAAGAGGCTGTTAAAATTGCTTCACCCCATAAATATTTAGGAACATGCATGTAAAACATTATAGCACGTGCTACTTCAAGTAGATGTTTATTTTTTCGTTCTGCAATTCCATTTTGTTGAGGGGTATCCCGACATGTAGATTGATGAAAAATCCCCTTTTTTTTCAAAAACTCACCCAACTGCTCATTGAAATATTCTGTTCCATTATCAGAATGTAAAATACCAATTTTGGTTTGAAATTAGTTTTCAATCATATTGTAAAAATTTGTGAATAAATTTTTCACGTCAGATTTTTTATTCATCAAATAAATCCAACATAAGCGGGTATGGTCATCAATAAATGTAACAAACCATTTTTTACCAGAAAGAGTAGTGATTTTAGAAGGGCCCCAAACATCACTATGAATCAAATAAAAAGGTTTGGAAGCCTGGTAAGGTTTTGGCAAATAAGTAGAGCGATGAAATTTTGCAAAAATGCAACTTTCACAATGAAAAGAAGAACAATCAATCCCTTTAAATAATTCTGGAAATAAATGTTTCAGATAAAGAAAACTAGGATGTCCTAGCCTATAGTGCCATAGCATTATTTTTTCTTGAACAGAGATTGAACTAGTACTATTAAAGCTCTGAGTTTTTTTATTACTAACAGGTACTTCATCAAAGTAGTAAAGACCTTCAAGCATCCTAGCACGCCCAATCATCATCCCCGAGTTCTGGTCCTGAAATTCACAATGGGATTCAAAAAATGTAACACGACAATTAGAATCCTTAGATAGTTTACTGACAGACAAAAGGTTACAGGCTAAGTTGGGGACGTGAAGAACAGCATTGAGATTAATTTTCTCAGTTAGTTTAATAAATCCTTTTCCTGCAATAGGTGAAAAACTACCATCGGCTATTCTGATTTTGTCATGACCAGAACAAGGGAAATAGGTACTAAATAAATGGGAAAAACTAGTCATGTGATCGGAGGCACCGGAATCTATGATCCACGGAGAGAAGTTTAGGCAAGAGAAGGCTTTAGGATTTCTACCTGTTTGTGCCAACAAAACACTAGGAGTACCGGATGAGGAGTTGGATTTTATCAGCTTTAAGAGTTGATCAATCTGCTCTTTGTTGAAGGGACCTGAATCGGCTTCATTAGCGGTAGGAAAGCCACGATTTTTCTCTCCTTGTTTGCTGCTTTTCCAGTTGACAGGTTTGCCATGGATCTTCCAACACGTTTCGCGTGTATGGCGAGGCTTGTTGCAAAAATCACACCAGACCCGTGGCTTATCATCAAACCTGCGCTGGTAATTTGCAGCCTTGTTGGCCGCAACATCGCTAATTAAAGCAGAAATTTCAATTGATTCACCAGTACCTTTTTTCTTAAGCATGACGCTCCTTCGGCTCTCTTCCCTTCTGACTTCGGCAAATACTTCGCCAATGGATGGGAGAGGAGGTCTGCCAATAATTCTTCCTCGCACTTCATCGAACTCAATGTTGAGGCCGGCAAGAAACTTGTAAATACGGCTGTCTTCCACAGTTTTCTTGTGGTGGTTGCAGTCGTCAACCGATTTCCATTCGTATGTGTTGAAGATGTCAAGATCCTGCCACAACCTTTTCAACGAATTGAAATATTTGGTGACGGAATCATCTCCTTGACGAATCTCTCCCAACTTCAAAGTTAATTCGAAAACTTGAGATTGATTTCCTAGGTCAGAATACATCTGACTAACATTATCCCACAATTCTTGTGCAGTAGTATAGCACATGTAATTAGAGCTTATATCCTCCTCCATGGAATTGACCAACCATGTCATAACCATGGAGTTTTCAGCATCCCAACTGTCGAACAGCGGATCATTAACAGCAGGAGCCTTCTTGTCACCAGTGATGTAACCGATCTTTCCTTGCCCACGGATATACATCCGGACAGATTGTGGCCAGCGGAGAAAATTATCACCATTTAGGCGGATGGTGGTGATTTGGACAGAGTGAGAGTTGGACGTTTTCACCGGAATGGCAACGGCAGGGGTTGAAGTGGTTTCGGACGTGACTTCCGACATGGCTATGACGGTTTTAGGGCTGCTGTGTTTTTTGTTGCTCTGATACCAACTTAGAAAATATGAGGAAGAAGAACTCCGAAAATATGAGGAAGAAGGAATATATTTCTGTTATATTCAAAACTTCTTATCTTACAAGACCAAATGACACTCCTTATATAGGAGATATTACAAACATCATTATAACCCATTATATGCCACTTACATATTATATATTACCACTATCTACCACTATCATATTATATACATGCCACTATCTACCACCAACACCACTATCATATTCTATACATGCCACTATCCTTCACCAACACCACTATCATATTATATACATGCCACTATCTACCACCAACACCACTATCATATTCTATACATGCCACTATCCTTCACCAACACCACTATCATATTATATACAGTAACACAAATTTCCAGCAACTCATAACTGACACCTCCACTTTGTCAAAGCTTCTCAGGCTATCTTGTTCAATCTTCTTACTGGTGCTAAATTGATTTTGGTTGATGTTCTCTATTTTGTTCCCCAGTGACTATTTGCTTGACCAAAATGGAAAATATTGCTTATGATCCAATAAATTGTGTTTTCTTAAGAATCATCACATATGGAACTGACTTTTCTTTAACAAATAGAGCTAGACACCTTAGTGAGACCACTGAAATGGCTTATGTGCTGTTTAGCTCCATCTTCTGATTAAATCCCTGTAGTCTTCTTAATGACATTTCACTATCTATGGGACTAACTGGACATATGTGAAGCTTTTAAGTCTCTTTGTCGATCAGTTCAGTAGCATCTGAATGTCACTCAAGCTCTAAATTTACACTCCGTTTGTTCTGGCAGAAACATAGAAAATGTTTTCTTATGTTTAGTTGCTACCTTGAAACCAATATGCTAGTGGTTGTATTAGTGATGGTGGTGGTGATGGTAGTGGTGGGATGGTGGAGGTGGTGGTAGTATGGTGGGATGGTGGAGGTGGTGGTGGTAGTATAGTGGCATTGGTAAAGACTTCAATCCATAAAATGTTTTCACCCCAATAAGCTTTTTTTCGTTGGCCACAGAAAATGTTTTCGTTAACTTTCATTTTTTGTTGTACTAAATATTAGAAAATGCAGAAAACATATTTCACCGAAACAAATGGAGAATTAATTTTGAACATGTTACAAAATGAAATGCCTAGTTCTGATTTCATTTTCTTATTCAAATTTCAGGGATGAAAAGCTTAATTTTCCTGAGGTGGTCCATATCCATCAGGAGGTATGTTTTTTAAACCCTGAAACCCTGTGATTCACTTGGTATATCAAGGAATTCCATCATGTGAATAAAAAATGATCGAAGACCATTTGACAATCCAATAGAACTTAAGGAGCTACCGAAATTATATTTTAATTGACACT
Source organism: Camellia sinensis (assembly GCF_055761805.1). NCBI lineage: Eukaryota > Viridiplantae > Streptophyta > Magnoliopsida > Ericales > Theaceae > Camellia > Camellia sinensis. Next base: position 110,463,529 of record NC_138973.1, read on the forward strand.
AATACATCGCTATAGTTGCCAAAATGAAAAATAAAAGGGTTATGCTTAAGACAACATAAATGTTTAATGGGTTGCCTTGATAACTTGGCCTATTGAACTTAGTTGACGTTGTAAACAGTTCATACTGATGCAACTCAAATTAGTTGTGCCTCTTTTGCAAGTGTAAGACACTCATATGAAATGGTTTTGAGTTTTTCAGATAGCTCTACAACTGTCTTGCAGGGGTGTTTGGATCTTGGATTTGGGGAGGGAAAAGGGGGGGGGGGGGGGGGGAGGGACACCCAATTAGTAGACATTATTGTGTGTTTGGGAGGGGAAAAGTGAATGAAGTAGAAGCCTTCTTTATAGAGTTGCTAATAGCACCCACCTTTTATCTTTGGACCCTTGCCCCTTCCATTTTTTTTTTTCCTATCACAATTTTACCCTAACACAAAATTTCAATTTTATCCTCCATCTCCAACCTGCCAAACCCTAAGGTTACCCACCACTAGCTGCTCCAGCCACCCTCCCCTGTCCCTCCCCACCACCTCCTCTAGCCTAACCCCCCTCTGCCACCACCCCCCATCATTCCTAGCCACTTCCTTCGGCCCTTTCCCACCACCCTCTACGGCCCCCTGGCTGTCTCGATCACCACCCCATTCCAGTCCCACACCCGTGACCACCACCACAACCTCTTTCTTCTTCTTCTTCTTCCCCCACAGCCCCTCCTCGTAACTGTCCCTCTCGCTCTCTCGCGACATCTGGTGGGGAAAGGAGAGCTTGTTGGCAGAGGAAGAGGAGAGGTTGTGCAATGGGAGAGTTGGGAAGAGGGTTGTAGTAGGAAGGGGGTCGCTGGTGTGGGAGGGGGGATCGTCAAAGGCGGAGGTGAGGGCTTGGATGCTGACAAGGGCGGGTGTCTAAAGAAAGGGGTATTATTGGGGATTGTGGTGGGAGTTCAAAGAAAAAAGGTGGGTAGCAATTTTGGCAGGTGGGGGTTCTAAATAAAAAGGGTGGTGGCTATTAGAAGCATTGAGCCCTCGTTTGGGATGAGCTAATTAGCTTGACTTTTTGACTTTGGCTATTTTAGCATGACTAAAATAGTTATGCTTTGGATAAATTTTTACTCTTTTTTTTTTTTTTGGTAGTTAATTTGATAGTTGTGAAAAAAAAAAAGTAAAATGATTATGGTTTGAATGTGACGTTTTGTCTTATTGGCTAAATTAGTGGATTTTGTCTTTATTGGCTAATTTATCCAAAATAGCTCATGCCAAACGTAGGTAGTTTCAAATGGTTAGAATCTTCCTTAAACTGACCAAAGTACCACTCCCTTTTCCCTTCCCCTCTTCTTTCTTTTCCTCTTTCCTTTGCAACTCCTCACCGTCGACCACCACTACAAAACCCTCTCCCGCAATCCCCAGCCCCCACCCTTCCCTACACACCCTTGCCCTAGTCCCTCTCCCGCCAACCCCAGCCCCTTCCCCACCATTCCCTACCACTCCCAGTCATTCCCCCACCACTCCCAGCCCCTCCCCTCCCCACTGAACAACCCTCGCCCCTCAAAACCTAGCCATCAGTCACCCCAACCCCCCAACCCCTCCCCCATTTTAATCCACATCCCCTACCCTATTGTTGTGACACATTCTCAGTGCAAGAGCAAAACGTGCACAGTTGCAAGTGTTGCACATAATTTTTGTGACAAAGTTATTATATAAGGGCATAACTAGTATTCAGTTTATTTTCCCGTTTCACTCTGGGTAAAAATTATGAATATCATGATCATAATCAATTGGTATTTGTTCTTTTGTTGTTTCCCAGTTAATCTCATCTTATGGATCTCTTACTTTCGGTGAGTATACTGAAAAGCTCCTTGACAAGTATTACCACCTTAAAGCATAAAAGCTCGGATTGCCTAAACAGGTTCTCGTTATGAATATGTATATCTTCCATTATTGCAAAGGGTACTACCTGCACTATCCAATCCTTGTCATGTATAACTTTTTTTTTTCCCCTGCATTATTGACTTCTTGTTTGCCAATTTATGTTGCTCCGTGATATAACGGTTTAGTTTCATGATTTTGGATGCTGCCCATTTCGGATCCTATGGAGAAAATATAAGGGGTTGCTTTCTGCTACAAACGATCACTGGTCGTAGCTCATGGAGGGATCATTGTTTATATAATGACCAAATTATGTACCTACCTAGAAGATTTACACAATAATTAGGTAGGATGATCTCAATTGTTTGTCATAATCCAAACTCTGTTAGAAAGTACAGTTTTTCAAGTAAGTGGATGGAAATTACAAATGGTATCATTTAGATTGTTCAATATATTGCCTTATTTTTAAAATTCTCTTGCCAGAAAATCCATGATTGAAAACTAGAGGTTCGCATACCCTACGTTTTCACAACGACACGCTAGCTTGTCGAAGTGTTTCCTATTGGATGAGTCCTAGTAAAAGAGGACCCAGAAAATTGGCCCCACTTAGGATATTTACCAATAAGTCTCATCTCACAAACAAGTAATCCAATTAGTCCCAAGTTTTTTTTATTGATCGGTTTCTTTTTGTATAGTCCTATTTTCAATTTTAGTAGTATTTTGGTAGACGACTATACCCTTTTATTAATGTGGCATGTATGATGTGACACTCTAATGTGACATGTATTAATGTAACACTCAACATGACAGGTATGATGTGACTCCAAAAAAATTAAAAACTCTTTAATGTATTTTTTTTAACAACAATGCTAGGTAGCTCAAAATTTGTGGCTCAAATGGCTCAAATCACTCAAAACGACATCGTTTTGACAGATTTTGAGTGTAAAACGACGTCGTTTTGACAGATTTGAGCCATTTGAGCCACAAAATTTTGAGCTATCAAACATTTTCCTTTTTTTAAATGTGGCAACGTGGCGTGTATGATGTGTCACTCTAAATCTTTTTTTCAAAAAAAAAAAAAAAAATTCATTAGTGTATTTTTTTCAAATGTGACAATGTGGTTGGTATAATGTGACATTCTAAAAAAATTAAAAACTCATTAGTGTACTTTTTTCAAATGTGATAACGTGGCGGATATGATATGACACTAAAAAAATTAAAAACTCATTAGTGTACTTTTTTCAAATATGGCAACGTGCGGGCATAATGTGACACTCCAAAAAAAAATTAAAAATTCATTAGTATATCTTTTCCTAAACGCGACATGTGACACTCTAACGTGGCGGGTGTGATATGACATTGCAAAAAATTAAAAAAAATTAGTGTATTTTTTTCAAATATGACACTCTAACGTAGCGGGTATGATGTGATATTAAAAAAAAAATTAGTATATTTTTTTCAAATGTGATATACTAATGTGGTGGGTAAATGAGTCGTCATACAAAAAAAAACTAAATGAATCACAAGAAAAAATATGGGATTATATGGATTGCAAGTCTAAAATATGGGACTTATTGGTCAATCTCCCTTTAATAATTGCTAATAAATGTAGAAATACAATGATATACATACGCGTAATGAGTATATATAGGAACAACATATTAATAGGGATGCGAATGAGTCGAGTTATAAGTTGTTTAAACTTGATTTGAAAATTTTTAAAATGTGATATAATACTTTATATTTTTAACAAACCTCAATGATGTATGATTTATCCTTATTAATAATGGAAACAGATTGGGATGGCTAATATAAGAAAATTTAGGATAAATTGCAAATATACTCCTTAAGATTTGTTTAAAATATAAATTATCTTATGTGGTTATAGAAATTATATCTTGCTCCTTAAGATTTGTTTAAAATATAAATTATCTTATGTGGTTATAGAAATTATATCTTGCTCCTTAAAATTTTTAATTTCATAATAAATGACTTATTTTATTAATAAATTATCAAGTCGTTTAATAGTTATTAACGACGTCAAAAATTTATTTTAATTAATAATTTAAGTAATTTTATTATTTTATAAGAGACCGTTAAGAATTTCAGCTTTTTAGTTAATTCCGTTAAAAAAATTCTAAGAAAACGATGTTTATAATTTTTCAAATCACAAAAAATAATTCATATTTTAAATAAACTTTACAAGGTGTATTTATAATTTTCTTAAGAATTTAATAGATATGAAGGCTAAAACATGAAAATTTAATGATTTTAAGCAGACAAACCTTTTGCATGGAATTACAATCTTTTTTTTCCTTCTTTTTTTTTATTTTTTGAAAACAAAAGTTATTATGTTGTACCCTTTTCCCATCATAGTTGGCCCTTGCCAGGGGTGCCTCTAAATGCACCTCAATTATTTGGTTGAGCGCATTAATTTTTAAATTTTTTATAATACCACTTTACCCATTAAATAAATGATCGAAATGTCCAAAAACCTAACTCTGGCCGACCACTCAACTTCGGCCACCTTTACCTAGCTCTGGCCACCTTTACCTAGCTCTAGCCACTCCTTCACAACCCCTCTCGCCACACTCTAGTCGTTCTCTCACGTCCCAACGCCACCCACCAACCCATTCTTGCCGTTTGTCATCGCCGCTGCAACACCAACAACCTCTCATCTCTACAACTCGCGAAATACCCCCATCGCCCTCTACTTACATGAAATCGATCTCCAATTCAAAAAAAGTTGGCGGCGGTGGTTGGCGGCAAAAGAGTGGTGCTGGTAGATTGTTACCTCGTCGGAGTCCATTGTTGGGTCTTCCTTAATGCATTGAATTGGGTTTCTGGGTTTAGGATCGAAGTGAAGGTAGAGAAAGAAACTGAGAGGGGAGAGAGAGAGAGGAAATTCTATTTCCACACACTTAATTATCAGTGTACATTTTCTCTCAGTACGCACACTTATTAATTTGATTATTAATTAATTTTCTTAATCCATAAACTAAAAGTTACAATTATACACTTCACTCATAATCATTGTGCACGCACCACTTAACTCTCCTTTCCACACACTTGCTGAGTGACCCTGCTTCCAGATTTGTAGACCTATTGTAGATCCACGTGAAAACTATTCAAGACCGCAGTGAGAAGTGAAGTGAAGACAAAGTCCTCTATTGAACCTCCATTAAAAATCTTCAATATTATTGAAGATAATGCATCTTTCCATTTTGTTATTACATTTATCATTCTGTTATTGCATTTACCATTTTCAGATCAATGTACTTTCCATTGCCATAAAACCCTTGTTTTTATTTTTATTTTTATTATTATTATTATTATTATTATTATTATTATTATTATTATTATGTTTTTCGGTTTGGGGATTTCGACACTAGTTTTTCAAAATTATACATTTAATTCGAAACTTAACTTCCGAATAAAAGTGATTAATTCGACAAATTTGTTCCGAAAAAAATAATAAAAAAACTTTCAGTAGTTGATGTCCGAATATAATGAAATAATTCGGTAGTTGATCTCCAAATATAATGAAATACTTTGGCACTGATTGTACGACTGAAAACTGCAAAAGGACAAAAAAAAAAAAAAAAGTTCTGCACCAAAAAAGCCAAATATCTCTATACACACCATCACCTAGAAAGAATCTCTTTTCTATTATTTTTCAAATTGAAAATATTAATATTAGTATTTATAGAGATATTTGTGTTTTTCATATGTCAATTATTTAAATGAGTGCATACACATCAATGGTGTGTGAATAAAATATTATTGTCATATAAATTTAATGATTAAGGTGTCGTTTGGGAAGAATTCATTTGGGTTCTTTTGGCTCTTTGAGCCACAAAAGACAGAATAGGCTATTTGAGCCACAGCAGACAAAACATCACATCCAACCCATAATCATTACACTCTTCTCTCACAAAAAAAGTCAAAAAAGTCAAAAAGTCAAAAAACTCTTCCCAAACCAAGCTTTTGAGGCCAGGCTCAAATAGCCAAAAAAGCTAAAAAGCCAAAAAGCCAACCTACTTCTCAAACGGAGGCTAAATAATATGCACTAAAAGAATTAATGGTGCGTAAATAAAATGACCCTATACGTAATACAGTGTATTGCCCTGCTGCTCTCTGAGTAAGGAGGACATAGGGAGCCGAATTGATATTGATGTACTTTAACCCCTTCTTCACCTCAGACTTTATATTCATACATGTGTATGTATAATCCATCATATTTAGTCCTGATTTGGTATTCATTTTGGGATTAAATAATAACAAAAAGACAAAATTGATAATAAAAGTCAATAAGATAAAATATTACTTTTTACCCATAATCATTATATATATATTTTTTCTCTCACAAAAGTCAAAAAAGTCTCAAAACAAAAACTAAACAAGTCTAAAAAAGTCAGGCTAAAAAAATCCTAACATAAAAAAGTTGACTATATTAACTAACGCCAAGCGAACCTTAAAATAATATTCGGGTTATCATGACACATATGATACATAGGAAGTAGAGAGTTTTGATGAAATATTGAACAAATTATGATGGTAGTTTTTATTTATTTTTTGTTCTTATGCCATTTTTATTCCTGTAATTTCAATTATTTTGATTTTAATCTTGAATTTTGTCTCAATTTTTATCCAATTGATTACAATTCTTTATATTTTTTTTTATATAAAAAACACGTACATAAGTGACATGTGTCATATTTTTAACGGGCAAAATTATAAATTTACTCAACTCAGTAAATTAACGTCAACCAATTGAGCGATAATTCTTTATTAAAAATACTAACGGCATTATCAATTACACCAAATTGATACAAAATCATAAATTTAGGATAAAAATTGAGTCAATTGAAAATGTAGAGATCAAAATAACACAAGACAAAATATAAGGATCATAAACGTAATTTGTCCTAAAATATTTGAGTTATATAAACAATGGAGTAGATCATATAAGTTGTTAGTATTATTAATTTAAATGATAATACTCATGCATGCATTTCTTTGTACCAAGTCAAACATATGAATGAATCCACTCTCTATATCTCTATGTATAATGATAAAAAAATATTGAATAAAATATATACTTATTGAGATAATGAAAAAAAATAAGCAATCACAAACATAGAACACAGTAGAACAGAATACACAATCAAGCCAGCATCACAAATAAGTATATGACAATTACTCAATCTACTTTTACAACAATATTATCAAAGATTAGCCCAAACTTTGCCCACGTCTACCTTAACCACCACTGCATTATCCACATTATCATATGTTACAGTAGCAATAATGGTTTTCTGTCTTAACCTGCAACAAGGATTTAGAGAGAAAAACATGTGAGTTCAAGTGTTTTGTTTATAGGAATTTGGGAAAATGATGAGGTAACATGAAATTGCAAATAAAATGCATGAAATTTAAGAAATTATGGATAATCAAGAGTGGATAATAGGAAAAAAATTCAAGTTATATGCAAAAAAATAAAGGGTAAAATCTATTTTACCTCTTCATGATATGACCCAATAGCATTTTACCTCCCTGTCTTTTAAAAATAACCACATATTTTGGACTAAAGTATTACAGTTATATTTTCCGTTCAAACTAAAAGAGTGTGTCTCACATTCTTATTTTGAAAGTGAAGAAGGAAAAAAAAATTATCAAAATTAAATTTCAATGTAAGAAAACGAATCTAGCCTTGTTTTACCTTTTTAATTTTTTTTATTTTTTTAAATCTAATTTCTTATTTAATAACATTTTAAATGTTATTAAAAATTACTATCTAAAAAAAAATTTAAATTAAACATACATATTATATATATATATATAATTAAATTAACCTAAACACCTTAATTTATTATTATAAAAATTAATCATCACATTGTCAAAACCTAATTTTTAATCTTCAACCATATTTTTATTTAATAACATTTTGAAATAAATATAAACATATATATATATATATATAACAAATTAAATAATAAATTAAACTAAACACCATAATTTATTACCATTAGATTACCTTATTTAATAACATTTTAAATTAAACATATACATAATACATATATATATATATATATATAACAAATTAAATCATAAAAGTCATGTCATCTAATTTTTAAATTTTAGATCAATTTATTATTTGATAAAATTTTAAATTAAACATGTAAATATATATTTAACAAATTAAATCATAAATTAATTAAAATTAAAAATGAAGTTTATTAAAAAAAATATTTAGGGAACTCTAGTTTCTTAAATTAGTTTTGTGTTATTTTTTAAAACTTTTTGCTTAGTCATGGGGGTAAATTTATTTATTTATTTATTTATTTACAAAGAGAGCAAAAAATAAAAGAAGACATAAAGGGTAAAATGTTATCGAATCATACTACAAAAAGGTAAAATAGATTTTTCCCAAAAATAAAAATGAAAACAAAGAAAATAAAGAATGCATAGGCAATATGTATTCAACTTTAACGTGTGTGACACCTTAGCCCATATTGGATAGATATTAATAGTCTGACCAACCATACATGGAATAACCCATCCTAAACTTTGTGAGGTCTTTTGTGAGAGGCCATAAAGATAAAATTGTGATGGTCCACGGACCCAAAGCATATCTTGATGGTCCATAGACCCAAAGCGAACAATATCAATATCACATAGATCGTGGGGATGGGTTATTATGCTTAAAGAATTGAGGTTATATATGAATTTTAAATTTAAAAAAATATTTAAAAGTTAATAAGACAGTAGAGAGCCTTTAATAAATTAGTCAGTACAAATGAAATACATAATGTGAGTCATAGTTACAAACCATAATCACCATGTCAATCCACAAATTATCATTGGCCAATATTCAAATAGGGTCATGCAATGGGGCTTTTGTATTTCTACTTCGTATTTAACTGCAGGTCACAAAATTCACTAGAATAACTTTTATTTTATTTGTTATGCAGTCAGTTAGATGTGGCATGCAGATTGCTACTATGACTTACAAATACACATTATAGATTGGAGGATAGCTTGAATCCAATAGTTTTTCCCTTAAATTCTGTAATATGTTTGTTTGAGTGGAATGGATTTATGAAATTAGCATTATTAGGACGGTTTTGAATAATTAATCCTTTTGGATTATGTATCATATCCTATGTTTGGATTGGTACAGGATTATACGATGAGATTGATAGTCTGAACCTCTCATTAATCTTTTATTTTGTACGAGAGATACTATGTATTTTTGCATTTTATTAGATTATTAGTTCAATCCTATGGCCAAGTTCGTCCAAACAAACATGCCCTAAATGTAAAACTAGCAAGCACTTGGAGCTTTGCATACCATTTGGCTTCTAAGTTGGTATTTGATGAAGTGGAATAAATGGAATGGTATTGATTATTCCACCGATTTGGTAAAAAAGAAAGGAATGTGTATTGCAAATAAAATCACTATTCACCATTTTAGAAAAAGGATAAAAGACAACTTTAGTACCTAAAGTATGCAATCTTATCATTTTAGGCCTTTAAGCTTCAATTTTGTTATTTTGGTCCTTCAAATTGTCAATTTGAGTCAATTTAGTTCTAGGTCTAACGTCCATCTACATTGATAACAGGAATATAGATAAAAGACAGTTTTAGTCCCCAAAGTATGCATTCCTTGTTAATTTAGTCCCTTAAATTTTAATTTTGTTATTTTGGTTGTCAAAGTTGTCAATTTGTGTTAATTTGGTCATAGCTCAAACTAGAGGTGAGCATTCATTGGGCTGGGCCGGCACTACATGATAAGGGATTTTATGTCTTCCCAAGCTCGACCCGACCATAACATCGGGCCTTTACATCTGTGCAAGTCAACCAAAAAATAATTACAAATCCCAAGTCTAGCCATCAGGCTATATGTTAAAAACAAAAATTAAAACATTTCATAATTAAATTTAATCATTCATTATATTTTCTTAAGTAAATATATTGACATCATTTTAAATTGAAGAATTTTGTGTATAAATTGAAAGGATTTCTTAAATAAATTGAATCAAACATCACTACAAATGTGAGTTTCAATAAAATCAACAAAGATAAAGTTTACATCCCAACAAAAAAAATATATTTTTAATATATTATAATTAATTAATTTAATAGTTGGTTGAGATGGGTCAAGCTGGATTGAAAGTATAAATTCAAAACTTATCACATTAATATATCGGGTTAAAATATTGGCCCAGCTCGACACTATGGGCTAAAACAATCTTTCCAAACCCTAAAAAAATAGAGTCAAGCTGAGCGGGCCAACGGGTTGGTGGCCACCTCTAGCTCAAACTGACAACTTTAAGGACCAAAATAATAAAATTAAAACTTAAGGAACTAAAATGACAATACGCGCATACTTTAGAGACCAAAATTGTCTTTTATCCAAGGAAAATATACGTTTCCTGTTATCAATGAAACGGACATTAGAGATTGGATCAAATTGACTTAAATTGACAACTTTAAGGATCAAAATGACAAGATTGAAACTTAAGAGACTAAAATAATAGGAAACGAGTACTTTAGAGACTAAAGCTGTTTTTATCCTTAGAAAAATGACAATTTTTTTTGAGTGATCAAGAAATAGTCATTCTATACTACCCAAAATCATTCCAATCAATTAAAGGCTACCTTAGTTAAAGTATGATGGGAAATTAAAAATTGTGTTAAATGAAAAATTCTAAATATGTGAAATATCTATGCTTGACAATTGACAGTTGGGTTAAGGCAGGGGATATGAGTGCAACACGTTTAGTAAGACATGCAGTCGACAAATATTTTTAAGTAAATGAGTTAACTATAAAACTAAATTACGCATAATATACAAATATACAAAGTAAATTACATCCCGTCCCTGTAATTATGAAATTTATCCACGTCCTCCTGTCCTTTCGGATGAGAATTAGGTGAATTCGAACCTCGGACAACTACTGATAATCAATACTCATATTTGAGTCTATGTAAAATAGATTTACCAAAAAAAAAAAAATGATAACACCTCCTTCATAGGGTTCTGCCTTTCGGGGCCAAAATTGGTGCATCTTTTCATTCAAATATTTTATGCATGTAATACATGTATCTGAGCATTAATAAATAATAAAAGGTGGGGAATGTGGTGAATTACTGGTCTGACGCGAAAATATGATAACCTTGAATTGGCAACTTTTATGGGTGAACTATGAAGATTTATTTTGGTTTTGGTTGTGGTCAATGAAACAATTCTATATACGTATAACTGCTGGTTCTTGAGTGAATTGCTCATAGTGTTACTCATGCACAAAAAGAACTAAATGTGCATTAGGCAGGACCCCTAGCAGAATATATATAATAACCTCTTACTTATTCTGTAATTAGATAGTATACTTTTAAAGATATAGAACCAGAAAAAAGCAACAAGTACCATGAAGTTAGAGAGTATAATACAATCATGATTCATGATAACTGACAAAATAAATCATTAAAACTAAGAATGAGCATCACATACCTGAAAACATAATCCATGTTTGCTAATTTCTTCTGCCAACCTGTCTCAACATTTTCACCTTTTTATGCTTTTTCCCTTCAACAATTCTTACAAACAATTTTGGTTTTCCAGTTAAGAACATGAGAAAACCAATAACCAATCCCAATGCCATTCCATACGCATACCCCATCACCACGGCTTCCCAAGTAAATCCACTTACAAAATTTGAGTCATCTTCCTGTTGTAATAGCACCCCCGGCTGAACTTGTGATTGATTATCTTCACATTCCTTTGACAATGGAAACCCACATAATCCCAAGTTCCCAACATATGAATCATTTCCAAATGTATCAAATTGTTTGCCTCGAGGTATGGGTCCATCGAGACGGTTACATGAAAGGTTAAAGACCTCAAGAAATGTCAAACTCAATAAATGGTTAGGAATGTTCCCAATAAGCTGGTTTGAAGAGAGGTCTAGTGATTCAAGCTCTGTCAAGTCTCCTAAAGATGATGGAATAAGGCCTGTAAGGCTATTATGAGATAAATTAAGCACTATGAGAGAATTAAGACTTCCGATGACATTTGGAATATCTCCACTAAATTTGTTAGATGATAAATCAATTGCTGTGAAGACAGTCAAAATTCTGGTTAAATAAATATCAAACCCTTTCATCGTCACCGTAACAGAATCTTGATAATACGATCGAACACTCAAATATTTTTCATTTGGCATAGTTTTATTCCTCATAGCTTTGAAAATTTTGAAATATCTCTCTGGCAAATGACCAGTGAACTTATTGTGGGAGAGGTCAATAATTCGGAGTTTAGGGAAATAGAGTTTTGGCTTGGAAGTGTCTATTGGACCGTGAAATTTGTTGGATCGCAAGACAAGAACTCGTAACTCTGGAAGTATCCTCAACCAGTATGGAAAAGTGTCATTTATCTTGTTGTTTCCGAGGTCTAGAACTTGTAACTGTCTACAATTGGTTAAGGATCGTGGAACTGGTCCTTCGAACTGATTTCCATTCAAATTAAGAATTTCCAACTGATTACCCTTTCCAAATATCATGGGGATGCTCCCTTGAAAGGCATTGAACCGCAGATCTAATACAAATAGAATGTTGCTGAAGTTTCTCAAACATTGTGGAATTGCACCATTCAAGTGGTTGTGAGACAAATCAAGGATGAAAAGGGAACTCACATTGCAAATTGAAGAAGGAATTTCTCCGGTGAGTTTATTTTGTGAGAAAAGGAAGTAAGATACAAAGGGTGGTGGAACTAGAAGTGGTCCTTGAATCAAGTTGAAACCAAGATTAAGATAATAAAGATTTTTTAGATTTGAGAATGTTTGTAGCTCTAGAACACCACTCAAATTATTTGACGAAAGATCAAGTTGTGTCAAATTCACAAGATTTGAAATTGATTGTGGAATGGGGCCACGTAGTTCATTATGACTCAAGTCAATGTTCATCAATTTTGATTTATGCTGGAACTCAGGAATTTGGCCAGTTAGTCGATTACTACCCAGTTGTAATTCCGTCAATGACGGAAGATTCAACAACCAATATGGTAGTGTCCCATTCAGTGAGTTATTGTGCAAGTAAAGTGCTTGTAGGTTGTGTAGCCCACTAATGATGGAGGGAATGGGACCCATCAGTTCAATACTTGGTATATATAAAATAGCAAGTTTTGTCAGGTTGGCTACCCCACATGGCAATGGACCATTGAAATTGTTATCTCCAAGTGCTAAACACTCTAGCTTTATCAGCTTACCGATAAAATTAGGAATTTTTCCATGGAGATTATTTCCAGAAAGATCCAAGGAAATGAGCTGATTAAGATTTGAGAGAGTAAATGGGATCTGACCGTTGAAACTATTTCCCCCTAAGTATATAGAAGTGATCTGTGTAAGGTTCCCGAGTGATTCAGGAATGGACCCGAAGAATTTGCAACCGTTGAGATCCAAGGAAATGAGCTGATCAAGATTTGAGAGAGTAAATGGGATCTGACCGTTGAAACTACTTCCCCAGAAGGATATATCAGTGATCTGTGTAAGGTTCCCGAGTGATTCAGGAATGGACCCGGAGAATTTGCAACCGCCGAGATCCAAGGACGTCAGAGACCTGAGATAGCCAATTGAATCTGGTAATTCTCCAGAAAAACTCGTAGAACTAAGACCCAAGGACGTCAAAGACGTGAGATAGCCAATTGAATCTGGTAATTCTCCAGAAAAACTCGTAGAAATGAGATCCAAGGACGTCAAAGACGTGAGATTGCCAATTGAATCTGGTAATTCTCTAGAAAAACTCGTAAAACTGAGATCCAAGGACGTCAAAGACGTGAGATAGCCAATTGAATCAGGTAATTCTCCAGAAAAACTCGTAGACCCGAGATACAACTGCTGGAGGGAACTACTACTACTCCAGTTTACTTTGGGTAAATTACCAGTGAGATCATCGTTGGCTCCTAAAAAGAGAATTTGCAAGTTTGGAAGATGAAAAATGCTATCCGGTAATTTCCCATGCAAGCCGGTGAAAGTAAGATCGAGATATGTCAAAGAAGACATATTCGTCAAAGACATCGGTACAACTGAAGATATGTTTACACCAGAAAGGACAAGTTCTTGCAATTGGGTTAGGTTTTTTAGCATCATTCTGAAATTGTGCGGTTCAAGTCTTAGTTGATCAAAATAGGAGGAGAGATCGAGTGAAACTAGTTTGGACAGGTGGCGAATTTCTGATGGGATTGAGCCTGAAAAACTGGAAAAAGATAGGTTGAGATGTGTCAAATTGGGAAAGTGAGCAAATGCTGATGGAATGTGGGAGTAATTGAAGTGATTGAAGGCGAGATTGAGGTGGTGGAGGTGAGAGAGTTGGAAGAGGCTACTGTTAGGATGGATACTGCCATAGAGCTGGCTACAACTGAGGTCAAGCCCAATCACGTGACCCGTCAGACCATCACACGTGACTCCTTCCCACGAACAACAATCAGTACAACTCTCGTTCCAAGATAACATCTTTGGAGAAGCCAAATCCAAATGCTCACACCGCCAAGAAGCATAGCTAGAGTTGTTCCAAGATAACATATGCTTGAATTGCAACAATGCAAACCTCTGGTCATGTGGACACAAATGATGTGTACAAGTAGAAAAAGAAGAGATAGATGATGAACAAGAAACCTGATGATATTGCATGAAATACAAAAGGAATTGGAACAACCATATCAATCGCTCCATTTTTTGTTTTTTTTTTTTTTGTTGTAAAAGAGGAGAATCAAGTACGAGAGTTAAGAGAAGAGGAAGATGAGAGAAAGTGGGTAGTGATTTATTAGTCTAATTCATCATTTTATATAGGAAAAATTTTACGAGAAATTATCAATAGGTGCTAATATTTAAACTTAATTTTCATTAAGTTCTATTGAAAGTTAACCCAAATAAAATCATCACTAAAAATAATTTTTGGTGACGATTTTTATATTTCGCTAAAAATTAATAATTAGTAATAATTTTTTTGTCACGATTTTTATAAATTGTCACTAAAATTGACAATGAATAACAGTTTTTTTTTTTTTTTTTTTTTGTGATGAATTTTTCAAACTGTCGCTAAAAGTTAAAAATTAGTGACTTTTGTGAAGATTTTTTTAAATTGTCGTTAAAACTTATAATTAATAATGTTTTTGTGACAAATTTTCAAACTCTTAATGAAAATTAATAGTTAGTGACGTTTTTAATAATATTTGATGAAAAACTTCGTTAATTATCACAAAACCTATTGGATAATAAGTTCACTTAATAGGATCTATACGTAAGTCCACCAAAACTTTATGGTAGGTACTTTGGTTAAAAGTGTGTATTACATGCTGTTATGAGCATTTTGTGGTATTAATTATGAATTCATGCTAGTGTTTAGTTATGAGATTTTGTTAGTACTAATTATGAATTGTGTTAGTATGTAGTTATGAGATTTTGTTAGTATTGAGAGACTTGTTATTTAAGACTAAAAATTAAATTCATTTTTTAAGCTCAATGATATGGCAATCAATTAAGATATTAAAAGTAATACACTCTCTTATATCTTATCTAATTATTAACTAATTATATCACTTATATATCATTAGATCTATAAAAAAAAAAGGTTTAAAAAGTGAATTTATATATTATTTTCTTAATATTAATTATAAATGGAGAGAATCAAAATTTGTCAAGTGTAAATGTGTTAACCGAGACATATAATACACCTCAGAGGGTGGTTGTGGAAATATGAGAGCCGTACATATTATGGGAATACAAGTTGCATTGAGAACATGGAACAGTAACAACTACAAATGTTATAGTTGAAAATGTCAATTTGTTTGTGAAAGTTTAACTATTTGGGACTAGTTTTGATTTACTTTAGTAATTTAAATCGTTCATTTTATATAACTAATTGAGAAAATTATCTATACAAAATATCAAATTCAATCAACATAGATTGTTATAGAGCAATGTTACGTCGCTCGAAAACAGGCCCCCCGAATTCCCCTAAAGGCAAAAACGACGTCGTTTTTGCCTTTTTTTTTTTTTTTTTTTTGGTTGAATCAGAAACGAAGAAGAAGATGGAAGAAGAAGAAGGAGGAGGGAGGAGGAGAGGGAGGAGGAGGAGGAGGAGGAGGAGGGACTGGAGGGGGCCCAACAAATGGGGCGGAGGCGAAGGCGAAGGCGGGGGGCAGAGGCGGCAGAGGCAGGGGCTGCGAGGGGCGGGGCTGCGACGGCGGACCTGTGGAGGCGACGGCGGAGGCGAGGCTGCGACGATCGGGCAGAGGGTTGCGACGGCTGAGACCTGCCTCCTCTTCCCCTCTCTTTCTCTCCTCTGTGATTTCGGGGGATTCGGGGGAAAAAAATTAGGGGGACAAATCATTTTCCGATTGTTATACCATCAACTCATTTTATCTATACAATGTACATATTTTAAAGAATTGATTGTTCATTTGTTATAACATATATGTGATTTGATCATGTGAATATTTATATTTGATTATTATAATTTTTTGCATACATGCTTTTTTGAACTTATCAAGTGAAATGAATTGTTCAGATTACGAGATGGATCCAAATTGATTCTATAATACGTCAATTTCACTTACAAAGTTGAAATTTTTGACTTTAACAAATTTGACGCAACAACTATTGTGGTAAATCACATGTTTAAAATTATGGCTCGGTAAGGATAAAGTTGGGCTATTTGGACTAAAATATCCAATAAAGATAAAATAAATTAAAATAGATAATAAGACAAAATCTTACATCCAACTAATAATCATTTTACTCTTTCTCTCACAACCATCAAATCAATTACAAAAAAATAAAAATAAAAATAAAAATAACTATCTTTCCAAACACAATTTTTTTAGCCAAACTAAAAAAGCAAGCCAACTAAAATAGTTAACTTCTCAAACGAGACCATTATTAATATTTAGGACTTGTTTGATTGAGCAAATTATAGCATAGGGTTGAGATTACTAACCCGTAATACTCACAATTCTAGTGTTTGATTGTAATTTTGGTTATTTAGATTAGATTTCAATGCATATTCTATCTAACAAAATTGGTAAGTTTTCTAATTGTACAACTATAATACTGCAAAATAAACGTCATGTACTTTTATATTCATTGCAAAACAAACAAGGATAAAAAGAATTATATCATACTAATCCATATAGATAGCAAATTCTACACTAATTCCATAAATTATTAATCATCTCACTATTAATCTTACTAATTAAACATGACCTTAATTACTCTCAAATATCTATAGTCTATTTTTGCACATTGATCATATAAAAATATATATTTTAAGACCCAAAATTTTTTTTTTTATATGAAAATCATTACATATATGATGCTGTCCCTCCTAAGGGACACCTTTCAGGAAATAAATTAATAGAAAAAAAAATTAACTATTTTAAATCACTAAATTCATCATTTTTGAACAAAAGTATCCTATGTTTCAAAATATGACATAAATCATCCAATAATGTTGAGCTAAAAAGCCACCAATTTTTACTTAGTTTTAATTAATGGAAATTCTGTGTTTGGGGCTGAAATTTTATGTAATCCAATTAGCTACGGCCTAGCCTACATATGATGAGCAAGAGTTGTCAATAAATAAAGGGTTAGTTACACTTTTTAGCATTATAGTTTGATTTAAATTTTTACTTTAATTCTTGTAGTTTAAATTAAACAATTTGATCCTTACGTTTCAAATCTAGTTTCAGCTTGGTACTTCCAATCAAGTTGAAGGCTAAAGTTAATAATTTTAGAATATTTGTCAATCTCATAAAGTGTATATATAAGAAAAATTAATAAAATTTAGGTAGAATGACCAAATTAAAACTGATTTTAAAGTACTTCAACCAAATTATTTAGTTTGAAATTATAAGACTCAAAATGAAATTTGAATGAAAGTACAAGTTGTAAAGTATAGTTATCCCGTAAATAAATATAGATGAATGAAACAATGCAGGCAAAAGCTGGATGAGGGGTCACTGCAGTGGTGCCCCCTGCTGTGCCGTTCAAAACGGCAAAACGGCACCGTTTTTTTTTTTTTTTTTTTTTTTTTAGAATTACATCAACTTCTTATTTCATTACTCAAAAAAAAAAAAAAAAAAAAAGAAGAAGAAGAAAAAAAAGGGCACAGTTTCATCTTTTTTTTTTTTTTTTTTTTTTTTCATGTTCTCACTATGTTTTTTGACATGATAAATTACACTTTATCCATATATTTGGTCACTTTTTTATTTTAATTCTTAATTTTGTTTTAAGATTTAGGGTTTAATTTTTAAATTTTATTTTTTTATTTTATGGTTTAGGGATAAATTTTTTTTTTATTTTTTTTAATTTTAGGGTTTAATGTTTAATTCTTAAAATTTATTTTTTTATTTTAAGATTTAGGGATAAAAATTTTTTATTTTTATTTTAGGATTTAGGTTTTTTTTTTTTTTTTGAGTAATGAAATAAGAAGTTGATGTAATTCTTAAAAAAAAAAAAAAAAAAAAAAAAACGGTGCCGTTTTGAACGGCACAGCAGGGGCACAGCAGGGGGCACCACTGCAGTGACCCCTCATCTGGCAAAAGCTGTTTTAATCTTATGGATATTGACTTTATTATTTTTTGTTTTTGGGTATCTATACTATATATATATATATATATAAACAAATGTAATGGAGTATGAGAATTCTCCAAACTCTTAATACTAAATTCTTATGGATTCTCTCTCTTACGTGTCACTTCTCAAGTCTCTACTCCAACTTTTCCTAATTTTTAATCATTTGTCAATTAACTAAATCTCAAAAGCTAAAAGGATTATATATATTTAAATAAAATGATAAATATTTAAATATGAACAACAAAGAGATAGAGATAAAAATATAAAATAAAAAGATAACTATTCAAATTTCAACCACAAAACAATATAAAGAGTCAAATAAAAGATAAAAAAATTAACTATATAAAAAATATTACAAGTCAATTAATTATAAAAATAAAAAGTTAACTATTTATATATGAACAATTAAAAAAAATCTCCAAACACTTAATACTAAATTCTTATGGATTCTCTCTCCTACGTGTCATTTCTCAAGTCTCCCCTCTCACTTTTCCTAATTTTTAATCATTTGTCAATTATCTAAATCTCAAAAGCTAAAAGGATTATATATATTTAAATAAAATGATAAATATTTAAATATGAACAACAAAGAGATAGAGATAAAAATATAAAATAAATAAAATAAAATGATAACTATTCAAATTTCAACTACAAAACAATATAAAGAGTCAAATAAAAGATAAAAAAATAACTAAATAAAAAATATTGCGAGTCAATTAATTATAAAAATAAAAAGTTAACTATTTATATACGAACAATTAAAAAAAATTAAATAAAAAAAATATTAGGAGTCAAATGATTTTTAAAATAAGAAGGTAATTATGTATATGTGAATAACAAATAAATATACATGAAAAAATATACAAAAATAAAAATATAGCTATTTAATGAAAATTCAAATAAAAGATAACAAAATATTTATATATAAAAAAAAAAGAATAAGATTGGGATATAAATATCCCAAAAAGATGATAATTTTTTTAACGATCTATATTTATCTTTTATTAGTTTGTTATAGAATTTCTATATATTTCAACTTAATCTTTTTAAAGTTTATCTTTAAGTGGAACTTAATATTTTATCTTTTAAAATCATCAATTACTTATCCATACAAATTTTAAACATGATAGAATTCCATATATATCTTTTGTTTAAGCATAATCTTTTCAATATAAAAATAAGTTCCTGCAAAATAAACCATGAACAGAAAATTAGGGGGGAAAACAATCAACATTGAGCCATTTCTGATCCTTTTCCAGTGCCTAAAAATCTTAAATATTTGGTTTTACATATGAAATGTGTATTTGCATGAGTTTTTGCATTTGTAAGAAAGTGAGTTCATATAAATGGATATATTTTTTTATTTTTTTTTTGTTACAATCTGTATTTTTCTTTATTTCTTTCTTTCTGTTAATAATGTGTCATTTAATTGAGATTTTATTCTTTTTTTATATTTATAAAAGTACTGCTATTATCAATTTGTAACTCTCTTTCTTATTGATTATTTGTGTTTAATTTTTTTTTTTTTAGTGTAGATGTTAGATTGAAAATGAAAAACACATCAAAATTTATTGGATCTGGGTTATACTTTAAATGTATTCATCAGTTAATTTTTTATCGTTGATTATCCTGTTGAAGTAATTCATGATTAAATTTATTTTTAGTAACTTATTTCCTTTGAGAACAAAACCACAAATTTCTTCTTTTTAAAATTTTATTTATTTATTTATTTGGATTTAGAGTTTGAGCAAATGGACAATATCTCATATTTAAAATGTTAATTTTTTTTTAATAATTTAAATATTTATATTATTTAAGTTTGTCAATTCAAGTTTAACGCATTTTCAAACCTTTTTATTTTTTATTTTTTTATAATCATTCCAAACCTATTTGTGTTTAATGAATCAATATAACGAAAAAACAAATAAAAATTTTAACCACTAATTGAATATAACGGGAATTAAAATTAATTTTATTTTAATTTATTATATTATATGAGATGATTAATGTAATATCTACTATACATTAAGCAAAATTAGTGTTACTTTTATTTAATATATTAGTCATTTTGGTTAATTATAATATGCCTTTGTTAATCTACTTTTGGTTGTCCGAAGTAATTCTTAGATAAATTAGCTATTATATATGTGATGATTTACTAATGTATGATAATTTTTTAAAATTTTCAATAATGTGAAATATTAAATATTTTTAATGATGTGAAGTAAGATTTATATACACAAACCAAATAAAAATATTAAGAAATATAAACAAATAGCAAATTTTTTTTTTAGTAATTATTGACTTTCTAAAATCCTGTGTATCGCACGGGTGACCACTAGTTCTATAGATATATATGTATCATTTGATATCTTCTTTTTGCATTAAAAAAAGAAAAGAAAAGAAAATAATGACTGTTTTTAAAATTTTCATTATTTGTTTACTAAAAGAATTTTTCATTAACCTTAGTTTTTCTTTGAACACATTTTAAAGACGAAATTAAACAGATGGTTTTTTTAATTTCCTTCTTCAAGATCTATCCAAACAAAAATTTACATTGAATATAAAATTCGAAAATAAATAAAATTTTAAAATTTGACGTATTAATTAGATCTAACTATTTGGAACAATTAGATGTAATCTTTGGTTATTTACCTATTAAATCCTTTTTTCTTTTTCTTTTTTTATTTTTATTTTTTTATATTGCATTGGTCAATTAAAATTACACACAACTTAATAATTTTACTCGGACTTACTATTTGATTATAAGATTTTGTCTTATTTTGTTTTGAATGGAAGTAACTTTGGTTACGAGACTTTCATTGTTTTTTTTAGTGAACCAATTTAATTTTGTTCTACATCACGTATCTCATAACTAGTGTCATGTTGTGTGTAAAAGAATACAAAAAAGTGAGGAGTCTCACTATTTTAACTAATAAAATTTAGATAGAGATATTGCATATATTTGTTTGTGTAGCAAATAATAGTTTCCCCTTTCAACTTGGACATTTTGAAGGATATTGGTTTGGCTAACTCTTAACTAATACTAATTTCTCATCCAAAATTGAAGACAAAACTATCCAAAACTGAAGACCATACTATACCATACTATACGCTAAATTGAAGATGACCACGAAGACCTATCATTATTGAGCTACATAGAAAAGTCTAGCTTAGGGAAAAAGATTTTCCAGAAGAGCATTAATTGAGTAAAAAAATCCATTCAACAATGAATAAAATAATTGAGAAAGCAATTCCAAAGGAAGGACTCAACAAGAAAATGATGGTCTTTTAGGTTCTTTTCCGTTAATAAATATTGAATATAACACTGATACTATGTGATAGTGTCATTATCTAACGAGTAATTTCACTTATTGTAGAGACCACAATATGGTTGGACTAGACTTGTCTAATTAATCTCATTTGTGATTTTCTATTGCTTGAACAACACTTAAGATGTGAAACTTGGGCCAAAATAGGTAAGGTGTGTTTGAATGTAATATAGACTTGACTATATATATTTATGCGTAAATTATGCAAATGGTTCCTATAATTTACACGATGTGTTAATTTGGTTCCAATTGTTTTAATTTGCTCGATTTTGCCTCTTAATTTAATGGATTGTGTCATATTGCTCCAATAAATAATGGCCACTAGGTTTTGTAGCGATCCTGATTTTGACTCGTCTCTTGTGGTATTCCGGGCTCGGGTTGGTATGGTTTTGAACGGTGTTACGTATCTTAGTTTCCCTTGTATTTCCCTTATTTTTGGTTATCGGGTTATAGCGGTATGTTTGGAACAAATAATGTCTCCAAATCTTTAAATGCGAATCCAACCTAAATTGTGCCTTGCAAAGTTGTATCGGAAGTTAATTCTTTCATGTTTTGCCACTTCGCTGAGTATGTCGGGGGTCGAGTCACCCTATACCGCTTATGGGGGTCGAGCTCGCCGAATTAAAAATGCAAAATGCATTCGAAGTTGCTTGTCCGCTCGAGCGGAGAATGTTTGGTTCTAGAAGTTTGAACTATCTGCAAAAGTACTGGGAAAGTGTATTCGACGCTCGAGCGGGGCTTTCCACACTCGAGCGAACCATGTTATATCAGTTCGCAAATCTGATATTTCAGATCACTTTTGTATATCTCGCTCTCTAAAAACCCTTTCCTCTCCCTTCTCTCTACATTTCCCTACATCAAATTGGATCAAAACCTTGATTTCTCAAGATCCATTAGAGTTCTTCCATAAGTTTTTCATTAAAGTTGATTGACTTCTCTAGGGTTTGGTTGTGTGCGGTGAAGATCGAGTTTTGACGCCGTTGATTTTGGGGGTTTCATCTCATTTCTTCTTCAAAACTTGAGGTAGCGATTTTCTTAGAGTTATATATATATATATATATATTTGCAAGATCTATATGATTTTTCGAAATCATCTTTCAATAGCTTTGAAAATTGATTGTTGATTCAAGAAGTTGAGCGATTTTGAAAGTGTGTTTGTCTTTTGTACTTTTAAAATGATCTTATGGGTTTTGATCTTCGTTGATTGAAGAAAAGATGATTTTGGAAAGTTTTCTTTCAAAAGATTTGAGTTGCATAGTTTTGGTGAGAAAACCTAGAATTTGGAGATTTTTTTTAAAAGAGACTGAAAATCCATGAATGATATTGTTATATTTTTTTTGTGTGTCAAAATAAATGGATGTTTGGAAAATTTCTTATTTATATTTATATAAATGATGAATTTCAGAGAATATGAGAATTGTTGTTCATTTTGGAAATTATTGTTCAAAATGTTGAAATAGTCTTGAAATGACTAATTCTTAAGGATACTTGAGAAGAGGGAATTGTGTTATTCATTGGATGATGAATTAGAATAAAAGTATTTATATTCATCTTGTGTTATTGGCATAGCAATTCATTTGATTACATTAAACTTTGAAAGTTGATTTGAAAACTTGCATTGATAAAAGAATGTTGAGAAACAAGTTTTCATGAAATGGTTTTGGGGTAAATACGTTGGTAAGTCTTGATAGGTGGTGTAGATGATATTGAATAAGTTGGCTTGAGAGTCCGGGTGAAAGACCGAAAACCCGTGTGGATAGGTGTCGAGCCTTCCGATTAATACCGGTAAAAATGACAATTTGGTAGTACTTGTATAGTCTACTTGCAGACACTGACCTAGAGATTACCAAAGTCGTATTTACAGCCTTTGAAATAAATTGTTAAGTTTTGAACAATTGAAATTACATGACATCATTGAGCATGATGATTTTCAAAAGATGAAAATGTGATTTATCTTCAAAAAGGACATAGCATAGCATGTGCATTTCATCTCTTGAGACTTGTATAAAATGTATATACTTTGTTAAGGATTTCCTACTGGACTTTATGCTCACCCTACGGGATTTTTGTGCAGGAAAAGATGTGGTGATGCCACCTAACTGAAGGTGAGGAAATGTGTATTGAGAGTACAAGACTCTCATTTTGCTATGACTCTGTGTGTAAGCCAAGGGTTGTATGTATGTGGGTTTGAATAACCGTTTTGTGTAACCAGGCTCAAGCCTTGGAAACTTGTAAACCTTTGGAGTTATTTATTTGTTATTTACTTGTTGTTGGATTAACGTATTGTTGCATGAAAAACTATTGTATCATGTAATGTAAGTTTGGAGATTTATATTTGGTTTTCCTTGAAAGAGTCATGATTGTTGTATTATCATTTGGGCTAGAAATTTGGGGCGTTACAACTTGGTATCAGAGCTACCGAGTTTGAATACTTGGAGCTCGTGGGAAGTGGTTGTTTAACCACAATGGGTTCATTTAGCATGCTTAGGATGTGTTATGCATTTTGTGACTATGTGATAACATGCTTATGTGACTAAAGGGATATGGGATTGGACTTTTGGGATGTTGTTTGCACCTGTTAAATTCCTTGAGGTCTTATTAGAAGGGTACTTGATCAATACTTATTCTACAAAGAATTCTTGATTTTTCGTGGGACGAATCTCATCATAAGAGTATAATCTGTATGTGTTTACATGACTAAGTGCTTATGTGGGGTGAAATTTAATTGTTATATGGTAGAGGAATATATAAAATTATTATGATCAAACGTATAAGGCAAGTTGCGGGCACGTGTGGGTTAGTGTGCTAAATTAATTCTATTGTCATTTATAGGATGTCAGGAAGAGGTCAAGCCAGTGGTGGTAGAGGGGGGAGGCGTGGTAGGGCTCGCCGAGGTGTGCATGAGGTATCGGTCCATGAGGTTTCGGTGCAAGAGGAAGAGTCCGGCCAAGCTAATATGGTCGAACAAGTGGGGCAGACGGGAATCCCGGGACAAACGGGTCAAACCGCAATAGGGGCCCTAGCTCGAGAAATGGCAGGGGCTTTAAGAGAGTCTATGAACTTGTTGAGGGCGGAGAATCAAGCCCGAGAGAACACCGCGGAGTCAAGGGCAAGTTTCCTTACTAGAGAGTTCTTGCGAGCCAAACCGGATGAGTTCTGTGGTGGCCCTGAGCCCAAGAAAGCGGATGAGTGGCTCGAACAAATTGTGAAGACATTTGAGATGCTTCACATCGAAGATAGTAAACTAAGAGTGACTCTAGCAAGTTACAACCTTAAGGGAGACGCGGGTCAATGGTGGAAATATGCCTAGGGTAGAGTGGAGCCGACATAGGAAGCCTTTCCAGTTGCTTTCCAAGATAAGTACATACCTCCCACTGCTAGGGAGAGATTGAGGCAAGAATTTAAAGACCTCAAACAACTCGACATGTCTGTAGCAGAGTTTGAGGCGGTCTTCTCTAGTTTGTCCAGATTTGCACCAGAGTTGGTGGCAATGGAGGAGCGTCGTTGCATCGAATTTGAAAAAAAATTGAAAACAAAAATTATGTTCAAGCTTGTCGGAAATATGATTCGGGAATATGACCGTCTTGTGGAGATGGCGACACACGTAGAAATTTCCATACAAGCGGCGGAGGAGAGACTTCAGAGTTCGAGGTCTAGGAGCCAAGAGTCTCAAGGAGACTATAGGCAGAACAAGAAGAACAGGAACACCTATCCATCTCAGTCCCAACCACAGCAATCTAGATCCACTTTTCCTTTGCCGAGTGCAGGTTCGGGAAAAAGTGCATCGAGTAGCTTATCGTGTTTCAAGTGTGACCAACCGGGTGACAAAACCTTCTCATGCCCACAGGAGGGAAGAGGACAGTTAATATTACCACCACCTAACCGATCTCAAAGTCAGTCTCAGTCTCAGAATAAAGGTCAAGGGTTTAATTGTTATCAGTGTGGTCAGCCGGGGCATATGAAGAGAACTTGCCCACAGTTGGGAGGCGCATCTGGCGTATCAGGGTCGAGGCAGACTCAGAGCCACCAGCAAGCTCAATCAGTCCAAGCTTCGCAAGTTAATCAGGGAGCCGCTTCGGCTCAGTCAGTACAATAGGCCTATGCTCTGAGAGGGGAGCAAGTTAATTAGGGGCCACAGGGGCGCGTTTATGCTGTTATCGTGCCAGAGCAGTTGCCAGAATCCTCAGTTGTGAGAGGTATTTTTATTGTGTGTAATTCTTTGGCTAATGTATTGATAGACACGGGTGCGTCTTATTCATTTATATCTACTGCATTTGCTTCTGCATTGGGGTTAGAGGTAGCACGGTTAGTGCATCTACTCAGAGTAGAGTCACCTATTGGGGGTACGGTTGATTTAGACCGGGGTTGTTGTGATTGTGAAATAAAAGTTGTCGGGCGTCGACTTTCGTTTGCTTTTGTGTTGCTAGATATGTTGAGTTTTGATGTCATTTTAGGCATGGACAGTTGTGTTCTTATCAAGCTGTGATTGATTGTTACCATCAGAAAGTTACGGTGTGCACTTCGAGTGGTGATCGTTTCTATTTTCTAGGGAACCGAGTTGATAAAGCCTTGTCGCCAATTGTTGACCCTCGTAATAGGAGCAAGCTTAGTGGCCTTCTTGCAACTCTCTTGGATAGTGAGAGTGACGAGGCTCGTGTTGAGTTACCAAAGGTAGTTTGTGAATACCCGGATGTCTTTCCAGAAGATCTTACTAGTTTACCACCTCACTAGGAAATCGAGTTCTCCATTGAATTAGTGCTTGGCACGGCACCGATTTCCATGTCACCGTATAGATTTGCACCCGCCAAATTGCATGAGTTGAAGATTCAACTCCAAGAACTTTTAGACAAGGGATTCATTTGCCCTAGTACATCGCCTTGGGGAGCGTCGGCTCTCTTTGCAAAGAAGAAGGATGGGTTATTGCAGTTGTGTATTGATTACCGCAAGTTGAATAGAGTTACAGTTAAGAACAAGTATCCTCTACTCAGAATAGATGATTTGTTTGACCAACTTAGAGGGTCTCGTTGCTTCTCAAAAATAAATTTGAGGTCGGGGTACCATCAGTTGAGAGTCCGGTAGGAGGACATTCAGAAGACGACATTTTGTACTCGTTATGGCCACTATGAATTCCTTGTAATGCCTTTTAGGTTGACCAATGCACCGGCTTCCATTACGGATTTGATGAACATAATTTTTTGGGAATACTTGGACGATTTTGTGGTCGTCTTTGTGGACAACATCTTGATTTATTCAACCTCTGAAGAGGAACACGAGACTCACTTGTGGGTAGTGCTAGGTTTACTTAGTGAGCACCAACTGTATGCCAAATTTGAAAAATGAGAGTTTTGGTTAACAGAGGTGAAGTTTTTGGGGCATCTAGTGTCTAAAGAGGGAGTGACTGTGGACTCCTCAAAGATAGATGTCGTACAGGAATGGGAACAACCCAAGAATGTTTTTGAAATCTGGAGTTTCTTGAGATTAGCAGGGTATTATCGACGTTTTGTAAGGGACTTCTCTAGACTAGCTGCACATTCGACTAGGTTAACTAGAAAGGGTATCAAATTTGTGTGGAGTGAGGCGTGTGAAAAGTCATTCCAAGAGCTTAAGACTAGATTGAATACCGCACTGGTTTTGATAATTCTGGAAAGGGGTTTGAATTACACTGTCTATTGTGATGCGTCCGGGGATGGACTTGGTTGTGTCTTGATGCAAGAAGGAAAAGTTGTGGCCTACGGTTCACGACAATTGAAAACTCATGAGAAAAATTACCCCACCCATGATCTAGAATTAGCAGCGGTGATTTTTGCTTTGAAAATTTGGAGGCATTACTTGTACGGTGAGAAGTTTGAGGTTTTCTCCGATCATAAGAGTCTAAAGTATTTGTTTTCTCAAAAAGACTTGAATTTATGACAACGAAGGTGGATGGAATTTATGGAGGCTTATGACTTTGAGTTACACTATCAACCGGGGAAGGCCAATGTGGTGGCCATTCTTTGAGTCGAAAATCTGTGAGTAGTTTGGCAAGTGTGGCCATTCGGGAATGGGATATGCTAGATGTTATTGGCAAGTTTGATTTGCACTTGGGTGAGTCCGGAGAGAGTGCTACCTTGTTTACTTTGAATGCTCAACCTACCTTGGTTAGTAAGGTCATAGAGGCACAACGAGGAGACCGTGATGTGGAATCAATTCGTGTTAAGATTTCCAATGGGAAAGAAGAGAAAGGTTTGAACGTTCACTAGAATTTGAGTATACGTTACCTAGACCGTTTGTTTGTACCAAAATCTTGTAGAGAGAAAGTACTTCGGGAGTTCCATCACTCACGCCTTACGGTACGCCTGGGAGACACTAAAATGTATCATGATCTTAGTCGCCAGCTTTGGTGGAGGGGTATGTAACAGGATGTCACTTTATTTGTATCGAAGTGCCTTACTTGTCAACAAGTGAAGGGTGAACACCAAATACCAGTGGGTTTGTTACAACCCTTACCAATAGCCGAGTGGAAATAGGAGCGTGTTACCATGGATTTTGTAGTTGGGCTTCCTAGAACACAACGAGGCAATGACGCCGTTTAGGTGATTGTTGGTAGGTTGACTAAGTCTACCCATTTCATTCCGATGTGTACCAACGACTCAGTTGAACGCTTGCCAGAGTTGTACATTAGAGAGATAGTTTGACTTCATGGAGTCCCTATGACTATTGTGTCAGATAGGGATCCTCGTTTTACTGTCCAGTTATTGAAAAGCCTTCAAGAGGCGTTGGGAACCCAGTTGACTCTTAGCATCGCTTATCATCCTCAAACCGACGAACAGTCGGAATGTACAATTCAAATTTTGGAGGACATGCTTAGAGCTTGTGTCCTTGATTTTAAGGGGCCTT
Organism: Camellia sinensis; assembly: GCF_055761805.1. Lineage (NCBI taxonomy): Eukaryota > Viridiplantae > Streptophyta > Magnoliopsida > Ericales > Theaceae > Camellia > Camellia sinensis. The sequence goes on from NC_138973.1 coordinate 110,492,227, forward strand.
GGGAAAAGTACTTACCATCGATTGAGTTTGCTTACAACAATAGTTACCGAGCTAGTATTGGGATGGCACCAATTGAGTCATGGTATGGCCGACCTTGTAGATCACCGGTTTGTTGGGCTGAAGTGGGTGATGAACCGTTACTGGGTCCGAAAATTATTAGAGAGACAACCAAGAAAGTTGTTCTCATTCAGAAGAGGTTAGCTACGGCCCAAAGCCGACAAAAGAGTTATGCCAATAAGAGGAGACAACCTTTATCTTTTGAAGTTGGTGACCATGTATTTCTAAAAATCTCACCAAGGCGGGGTTTGATGAGATTTGGTAAGAGTGGTAAATTATCTCCAAGGTTCATTGGGGCGAAGAACAACTGGTTCAAATATTAGATACCCGGGAGCAAGTGCTACGGGGCAAAACTACACCGTTGGTAAAGGTGTTGTGGAGACACCATGGAGTTAAAGAAGCGACGTGGGAACGAGAGGTAGAAGTCCGCTCTAAGTATCCGGATTTGTTTGAAAATGCTTAAGTTGTTTTTCCTTGTAATATTCCCTAGTGTTTAAGGGAAATGTATTAAAATTGTTGGCCACATGTTGTTATGTATGTTGTTATGTTAAGCATGAAGTAGTTACGGATTATCATTTCTTTGCTTCATGTTCAGGTCAATGTGGACGGTTGTTGTTAATGAGATAACCATGGTGAAAAAAAAAATGGTTAAGAGTTAATATTTTGATTTTAAAATGAAATAGCGTGGTTTTGATCGCTAAAAACCCCCTTTGTTTGAGTAGTTTGATTTGAAATTTTGGGGACGAAATTCTTTGAGGGGGGGAGGTTGTAGCAATCCCGATTTTGACCCATCTCTTGTGGTGTTCCGGGCTTGGGTTGGTATGGTTTTGAACGGTTTTACGTATCTTAGTTTCCCTTGTATTCCCCTTATTTTTGGTTATCGGGTTATAGTGGTGTGTTTGGAATAGGTAATGTCTCCAAACCATTAGATGCGAATCCAACCCGAATTGCGCCTTGCAGAGTTGTATCGGAAGTTAATTCTTTCATGTTTTGCCACTTCACTGAGTATGTCGGGGGTCGAGCTGCCCGATCAGCTCGCCGAAGCAAAAATGCAAAATGCATTCGAAGTTGCTTGTCCGCTCGAGCGGCCGTTTATGGGCTCGAGTGGAGAATGTTTGATTCCAGAAATTTGACCTGTCTGCAAAAGTACTGTGAAAGTATATTCGACGTTCGAGCGGGGCTTTCCACGCTCGAGCAGACCATGTTATATCAGTTCGTGAATCTGATATTTCATATTACTTTTGTATATCTCTCTCTCTTTAAAAACCCTTTCCTCTCCCTTCTCTCTACATTTCCCTACACCAAATTGGATCAAAACCTTGATTTCTCAAGATCCATTAGAGTTCTGCCATAAGTTTTTCATCAAAGTTGGTTGACTTCTCAAGGGCTTGGTTGTGTGCGGTGAAGATCGAGTTTCGACACCATTGATTTTGGGGATTTCATCTCATTTCTTCTTCAAAACTTGAGGTAGCAATTTTCTTAGAGTTATATATATATATATTTGCAAGATCTATATGATTTTCGAAATCATCTTTTGATAGCTTTGAAAATTGATTGTTGATTCATGAAGTTGAGCGATTTTGAAAGTGTGTTTGTCTTTTATTCTTTTAAAATGATCTTATGGGTTTTGATCTTCGTAGATTGAAGAAAAGATGATTTCGGAAAGTTTTCTTTCAAAAGATTTGAGTTGTATAGTTTTGGTGAGAAAACCTAGAATTTGGGGATTTTTTTAAAAGAGACTGAAAATCCATGAATGATATTGTTGTATTTATTTTGTGTGTCAAATTAAATGGATGTTTGGAAAATTTCTTATTTTATTTATATAAATGATGAATTTCAGAGAATATGAGAATTGTTGTTCATTTTGGAAATTATTGTTCAAAACGTTGAAATAGTCTTGAAATGACTAATTCTTAAGGATACTTGAGAAGAGGGAATTGTGTTATTCATTGGATGATGAATTAGAATAAAAGTATTTATATTCATCTTGTGTTATTGGCATAGCAATTCATTTGATTACATTAAACTTTGAAAGTTGATTTGAAAACTTGCATTGAGAAAAGAATGTTGAAAAACAAGTTTTCATGAAATAGTTTTAGGGTAAATACGTTGGTAAGTCTTGATAGGTGATGTAGATGATATTGAATAAGTTGGCCTACGAGTCCAAAGTGAAAGACCGAAAACCCGCATGGATAGGTGTCGAGCCTTCCGGTTAATACCGGTAAAAATGAAAATTTGGTAGTACTTGTATAATCTACTTGCAGACACCGACCTAGGGATTAGCAGAGTCATATTTACCGCCCTTGAAATAAATTGTTAAGTTTTGAACAATTGAAATTGCATGACATCGTTGAGCATGATGGTTTTCAAAAGATGAAAATGTAATTTATCTTCAAAAAGGGGCATAGCATAGCATGTGCATTTCATCTCTTGAGACTTGTATAAATTGTATATACTTTGTTAAGGATTTCTTACTGGGCTTTATGCTCACCCTACGGGATTTTTGTGCAGAAAAAGATGTAGTGATGCTGCCTAACTAAAGGCGAGGAAATGTGTGTTGAGAGTACGAGACTCTTATTTTGCTGTAACTCTGTGTGTAAGCCAAGGGTTGTATGTGTGTGGATTTGAATAACCGTTTTGTGTAACCAGGCTCAAGCCTTGGAAACTTGTAAACCCTTGGGGGTATTTATTTGTTTATTTACTTGTTGTTGGATTAATGTATTGTTGCATGAAGAACTATTGTATCATGTAATGTAAGTTTGGAGATTTATATTCGGTTTTCCTTGAAAGAGCCATGATTGTTGTATTATCATTTGGGATAAAAATTTGTGGCGTTACAAAGTTTTTAGAAGCTGAATGTGTATTTTCCTGTAATATGGGTAAACGCAGATTGATGTGGGATAATGTAGTGAGATATGAATCTCCTTAATTTGACTAACCAAATAGCCTTTGATATAGCTGAATGGAGAAGAAAGATTCATGTAGCTGACCCCATATGATGGGACTTCAGACTTGTTTGATTTGGTTTGGATGAAATACATGAATTGCCTAACAAAATAAATGGTTCAAATTATTCAAATAGGATCCGTGATGAGTCTCACGAATCCAAACAGCTCCCTCCTTTGAACTGGAGGAGATCCTCTCCCTTGCTAAATAACTTACATTTCGCCATAAAATCCTTAACCATTGTACTAATATTCTAATCTAGTTCACTTTTACCATTGCTTGATGAATCTTGACATGAGCTTTATTGTACAAATCTAAGATGCCGCAACATCCACCGCAAGCCAAGAACCATTTTTGAATCTGATGGTGTGACGACCTAGCATGCCATCCGTCTCTTTTCCCTTGTTTAATCTCGAATTTGTCATGTTAGTGTGTCGAGTCTCACATGAAGTCTTGTTAAATCATTCGAGTTGTTGTCATGCTCAGAAGTTTGTCTCAAATTCTTGTTCTTGCCTCTTTGGTGTTGATTTCTTTTTGTCCCGGAGGATGTGGGGTCCGATCCAAGGTACCTAGAATTGAAGAGAGAAAATTTTGGGTTGGAAACCAAGGGCCGCATGTGCGGGGAGTGAGGCTGCACGTGCGGAATTTAGGGGTTGTTTGGCATAGCACACTGCTTAAATTGTAGATGCAGAGAGGAAGTGCAGGGGCAGCCGCACGTGCGGAGATCAGTGCCGCACATGTGGGAAGAAGGCAGCCACACGTGCGGGGGCACGTGCGGGACAGGCCTGGATCCGAATCTCTGTTTTTTTTTTTTTTTTTGCTTTTTTGGCTGAATTTGTATCACATTTGGGGCTTTCCTCTCTCACTCTAAACACCATTTTGCTCTTCCTTCTCTCTAAAAACCCTCACCTAACACTCCAAATTCTTGATTTCCTTGTGATTCCTTGAGCCTAGGATCATCATCTTTCCTCTAATCTTGAAGATCAAGCTAGGGCTCCTCTTGGTGTAGTGGAAGTTAAAGGATCTTCCATCAAAGCTAGGGTTTCACCTCCATTTCTTCATCAAACCTTGAGGTAGGAATTTCTTGAGTTATATATACATGTTTTGCTATAATGATGTTGATTTAAAAAGTTTTCTTGAAATCTTATGTTGATGTTTATTTTGAGACCAAACTGTAGAGAGTTTTAAAGAGTGGGTTTTAAATCTCAACCCTTGTTAATCCTAGGGTTATTTTCCTTTTTATTAAACTCAAGAAAAATGGTTTTGGTAGGGCTTCACCAAGGAAATGGAAATGTTTGGTTTATGATGAAAAACCCTAGAAATCTAGGGATTTTGGAAAGTATGGAAATGTCTAGAGTGATTTTATTCTTCTTGTGATAAAAGAATGGATATGTGTAGGTTTCATGATGTGGCTTTACAAAATGGCAAATCAAATTGATATATCGAAATGAAGAATTTGTTTTAGAAACTATTGTTAAATATATGATGATATATGGCTATGAGATGACAAATTGTTGTGCACTATGGATTTGTAAGATTTATAAACATTGGAGATTAATGTTTGAAAGCACCACATGTAGTCTTGAAGAGACTAAATTGTTGAGACTTATGAAATAAGAAGTTGTAACTATGTGTTGATGACATATGGTTATCTTGTGGAAGAACATTGAAATGAGGAAATAGGAAGTGTGATTATTGACATTATTGTAGACATATTTGAAAATGGAGAAATGCTATGAGGTATGGAAAATCATTGCATTGCATGCTCATTCAATTTATAATTATGCATTGTGAATTTAGATTGAAGATATTTACTTCATGAAAGAAAAAGGCATTGTAATAAGAACTATGGAAATGTGTTGTGGGGTAAATACGTTGGTAAGTCCGGATAGGGGTGTAGACGAGTTTGATAAGTTGGCCTGAGTGTCCGGGGTGAAAGACCAAAAACACGCACGGAGGAGGTACCACTTCCCTTCCAGTTAGCAACCGGTAAAGTGAGGTATTGGTAATGCTTGTTGAGCCTACTTGCAGACACCAACCTAGGGATTACCTGACTCGTATTTACCGCCCCTATTAAATTAAAATGGAAAGTTTTCTTTGGAAATTGTTGAGATCGCAAACTTTCATTGAAACATGTTGACCATCAACAAGAACATGACATGAAACTCTCCTTCTAATGGCATTGCATGGCATGGACATTTGCATTTTACATTGAGAGTTTGCATAACTGTATATACTTTGTAAGAAATTCTCTACTGGACTTTATGCTCACCCTTATGGGATTTGGTGCAGGTAAAGATGTAGTAATCCCGCCGAGCTGAGGGCGTGGATATGTTTTGAGAAGAGTAGATTACTCTATTGTGTTGTACATTATTTTGTAAAGCCAAGGGTTAAAAGTGTATGGGTCCGAAAGACCATTTGGTGTAACCAGGCTCATGCCTTGGAAGATATAAGTCCATAAGGGCATTTTGTTTATTTTTGAGACTGTATGCTTCACATGCTATAGATTCATGCGTTTTCCTACCAATGAATGTATAATTCGTATGTGAAACTTTTGTGTAAACTCGCTTATTAACTATATAGAAATGGAACGATTATTGTCATTATTTCGTGGATGTCAGTTGATGTTGTTGAGCATATTGGTTTATTTTCGAGGCGTTACAGATGGATATGGACTTCACATTTTTTTATATATATTTATTTATTTTGGGTATTCTATACATAAAGTGAAGAAAATAGAAATAATTGCTCAAAAATTCACATATGTGCATGTATAAGACATTAGATTTGAATCTTTATTTGTGCGAATGACATAGTCACAATATTTTTTTATTATTGATTTGCTTCTTTAATATATATATATTTTTTTGTTTAAACTTTAAAATGTTATAAATTTAGCTCTACAACTATGTTTAATAAAATCTGTCACTTTATTGGTTTTGTTTTCATAATCTATTTTTTGAAAAAAATATTAAAAAACTAGTTTGGTGAAAATAAATATCAAAAAGATATTTTTGAATTTTAAAACTGTTATTTATTTATTTATTGGTGAGTATGTGTAAAAAAGAGAACAATATGAAAATGTTAAGTCTTTTTGGGATTTTCATTATTTTTTCACCAGAATAAATTTTCATTAGCTTTAGTTTTTCATTGAACACATTTTAAAGACAGAACCAAACAAATTGTTTTTGGATTGCTTTTTTGAGATATTTCAAAGAAAATTTATATTGAATATGAAATTTAGAATTTTTTTTTAAGCTTGACCTAATAATTGGTGCAACTATTAGCGACAATTAGATATAATCATTTGGTTATTTACTGATTAAATCCCTTTTTTTTTTTTATTGCATTGGCCTATTGAATTAAACACAATTCAATAATTACAGTTAAAATTACTGTTCGATTATAAGATTTTGCAGTGTTTAGTAATAAATCGAAACGAATTTGGTTATGAGACTTTGTCTTGTTTTGTTTTGAATTGAAGTGACTTTGGTTATGAGACTTTCATTGTATTTTTAAAAAAAAATATTTATGAACCAATTTAGTTTTGCTTTGTACCACTTATTTCAAAACTAGTGTAATATTTTCTCCTAAAAAAACATAAAAGTGGTAAATGTCACTATTTTAACTAATAAAATATAAGTAGAGATACCACATATATTTATTGGTGTAGCAAATTATAATTTCCTCTTCCAATTTGGACATTTTAAAGGATATTAGTTTGGATTAAAACTCTTAACCACCACTAATTTCTCACCCAAAACTGAAGACGAAGCCCTTAGGGCCAAATTGAATAAAAAAGTGAAGCTCATGGAAATGATTTTTAAGAATTGCGTTAATTGAAGTAACAACCCATTCAACACGCTATAAATAATTGAGGAAGCAACTCCAAAAGGAAGGACTCATCAAGAAAATGATGGTCTTCTAGGTTGCTTTCAATGAACAAATATTTGAAAATGGAGAAATCCTATGAGGTATGGAAAATCATTGCATTGCATACTCATTCAATTTATTATTATGCATTGTGAATTTAGATTGAAGATGTTTACTTCATGAAAGAAAAAGGCATTGTAATAAGAATTATGGAAATGTGTTGTGGGGTAAATACGTTGGTAAGTCCAGATAAGGGGTGTAGACGAGTTTGATAAGTTGGCCTGAGTGTCCGGGGTGAAAGACCGAAAACACGCGCGGAGGAGGTACCACTTCCCTTCCGGTTAGCAACCGGTAAAGTGGGGTATTGGTAGTGCTTGTTGAGCCTACTTGCAGACACCAACCTAGGGATTACCTGACTCATATTTACCGCCCCTATTAAATTAAAATGGAAAGTTTTCTTTGGAAATTGTTGAGATCGCAAACTTTCATTGAAACAAGTTGGCCATCAACAAGAACATGACATGAAACTCTCCTTATAATGGCACTGCATGGCATGGACATTTGCATTTTACATTGAGAGTTTGCATAACTGTATATACTTTGTAAGAAATTCTCTACTGGGTTTTATGCTCACCCCTATGGGATTTGGTGTAGGTAAAGATTTAATGATCCCGCCGAGCTGAGGGCATGGATATGTTTTGAGAAGAGTAGATTACTCTTTTATTTTGCTGTACATTTTTTTGTAAAGCCAAGGGTTAAAAGTGTATGGGTCCGAAAGACCATTTGGTGTAACCAGGCTCATGCCTTGGAAGATGTAAGCCCATAAGGGCATTTTGTTTATTTTTGAGACTGTATGCTTCACATGCTATAGATTCATACGTTTTCCTAACAATGAATGTATAATTCGCATGTGAAACTTTTGTGTAAACTCGCTTATTAACTATATAGAAATGGAAGGATTATTGTCATTATTTCGTGGATGTCAGTTGATGTTGTTGAGCATATTGGTTTATTTTCGGGGGCATTACAGATAGATATGGACTTCACTTTTTTTTATATATATTTATTTATTTTGGGTATTCTATACATAAAGTGAAGAAAATAGAAATAATTGCTCAAAAATTCACATATGTGCATGTATAAGACATTAAATTTGAATCTTTATTTGTGCGAATGACATAGTCACAATATTTTTTTATTATTGATTTGCTTCTTTAATATATATATATTTTTTTGTTTAAACTTTAAAATGTTATAAATTTAGCTCTACAACTATGTTTAATAAAATCTGTCACTTTATTGGTTTTGTTTTCATAATCTATTTTTTGAAAAAAATATTAAAAAACTAGTTTGGTGAAAATAAATATCAAAAAGATATTTTTGAATTTTAAAACTGTTATTTATTTATTTATTGGTGAGTATGTGTAAAAAAGAGAACAATATGAAAATGTTAAGTCTTTTTGGGATTTTCATTATTTTTTCACCAGAATAAATTTTCATTAGCTTTAGTTTTTCATTGAACACATTTTAAAGACAGAACCAAACAAATTGTTTTTGGATTGCTTTTTTGAGATATTTCAAAGAAAATTTATATTGAATATGAAATTTAGAATTTTTTTTTAAGCTTGACCTAATAATTGGTGCAACTATTAGGGACAATTAGATATAATCATTGGGTTATTTACTGATTAAATCCCTTTTTTTTTTTATTGCATTGGCCTATTGAATTAAACACAATTCAATAATTACAGTTAAAATTACTGTTCGATTATAAGATTTTGCAGTGTTTAGTAATAAATCGAAACGAATTTGGTTATGAGACTTTGTCTTGTTTTGTTTTGAATTGAAGTGACTTTGGTTATGAGACTTTCATTGTATTTTTAAAAAAAAATATTTATGAACCAATTTAGTTTTGCTTTGTACCACTTATTTCAAAACTAGTGTAATATTTTCTCCTAAAAAAACATAAAAGTGGTAAATGTCACTATTTTAACTAATAAAATATAAGTAGAGATACCACATATATTTATTGGTGTAGCAAATTATAATTTCCTCTTCCAATTTGGACATTTTAAAGGATATTAGTTTGGATTAAAACTCTTAACCACCACTAATTTCTCACCCAAAACTGAAGACGAAGCCCTTAGGGCCAAATTGAATAAAAAAGTGAAGCTCATGGAAATGATTTTTAAGAATTGCGTTAATTGAAGTAAACAACCCATTCAACACGCTATAAATAATTGAGGAAGCAACTCCAAAAGGAAGGACTCATCAAGAAAATGATGGTCTTCTAGGTTGCTTTCAATGAACAAATATTTGAAAATGGAGAAATCCTATGAGGTATGGAAAATCATTGCATTGCATACTCATTCAATTTATTATTATGCATTGTGAATTTAGATTGAAGATGTTTACTTCATGAAAGAAAAATGCATTGTAATAAGAATTATGGAAATGTGTTGTGGGGTAAATACGTTGGTAAGTCCAGATAAGGGGTGTAGACGAGTTTGATAAGTTGGCCTGAGTATCCGGGGTGAAAGACCGAAAACACGAGCGGAGGAGGTAACACTTCCCTTCCGGTTAGCAACCGGTAAAGTGGGGTATTGGTAGTGCTTGTTGAGCCTACTTGCAGACACCAACCTAGGAATTACCTGACTCGTATTTACCGCCCCTATTAAATTAAAATGGAAAGTTTTCTTTGGAAATTGTTGAGATCGCAAACTTTCATTGAAACAAGTTGGCCATCAACAAGAACATGACATGAAACTCTCCTTATAATGGCATTGCATGGCATGGACATTTGCATTTTACATTGAGAGTTTGCATAACTGTATATACTTTGTAAGAAATTCTCTACTGGGCTTTATGCTCACCCCTATGGGATTTGGTACAGGTAAAGATTTAATGATCCCGCCAAGTTGAGGGCATGGATATGTTTTGAGAAGAGTAGATTACTCTTTTATTTTGTTGTACATTTTTTTGTAAAGCCAAGGGCTAAAAGTGTATGGGTCCGAAAGATCATTTGGTGTAACCAGGCTCATGCCTTGGAAGATGTAAGCCCATAAGGGCATTTTGTTTATTTTTGAGACTGTATGCTTCACATGCTATAGATTCATGCGTTTTCCTACCAATGAATGTATAATTCGTATGTGAAACTTTTGTGTAAACTCGCTTATTAACTATATAGAAATGGAAGGATTATTGTCATTATTTCGTGGATGTCAATTGATGTTGTTGAGCATATTGGTTTATTTTCGGGGGTGTTACAAATAGATATGGACTTTACATTTTTTTATATATATTTATTTATTTTGGGTATTCTATACATAAAGTGAAGAAAATAGAAATAATTGCTTAAAAATTCACATATGTGCATGTAGAAGACATTAAATTTGAATCTTTATTTGTGCGAATGACATAGTCACAATATTTTTTTATTATTGATTTGCATCTTATATATATATATATATATATTTTGTAACGCCCTCAAAATAATAACAATAAACCCATCTAATAAGACATACATTTACATATAAACTAACCACATTCTTTCATTCATTAGAGTTCCATTACATAAGTATTACATGTTAACCTCATAACAAAATGCCCTACGGGCTTACAGCTTTCCAAGTTAACACTTGGTTACAACAAAGAGTTCTAACTCGTTTACACATTAAGCCCTTGGCTTGAAATTACATGTAATACATCAAAAGTACAACAACAAAACTATGCCCGCCACTAGCCTCCCAGCTATGTCCTTGGAGGTGGCATGCTTCCTGCACCTGAAAATGATATTCCCATATAGGGTGAGCCACAGCCCAGTAGAAATACACTAAACCAACCATGGGCAATGACTAAAACATTAGCAATTGATAGTTGGTCAACACTGATTCAATCACATAAATTACATATTTATATCAACGACTTACAAGTCCCAATTACTTTTCATTTTCCCTTTTCAATAGATAAGCATGCTAGCTCTATCATCATTTCCACAGATATGTATAAAAACTATATCTTACATTCTCAACAGATATGTATATCAACGGTATCCACAGATAAGCATACAAGCTGTATCCACATTCTACAACAGATATGTATATCAACAATATCCACAGATAAGCATACAAGCTGTATCCACACTTTACAAAGATAAGCATATGAGCTCTATCTTCACTTCTCTAGACAAGCATATGAGCTCTGTCTACGGAGTTCATCCCCTATCTCCTCCCAATACCTATCCGGTTTAGAGGTACATCCCCTATCTTCCCCTAAACCGCGGAGTACATCCCCTATCTCCTCCTCTACACATAACGTATATAAACACATTGGTTCTATATACGATCACACAATACATACAATTAATGTATTCAATTAACCGTCAAGTTCCATGACACATTTCATTGATTAGTTTCAGTTTACCTAATCATCATGCATTGTCTACAACAATCACGACTATCCTCCACCGATAGCCCAAAGCAGTTATTTCTAAACAGAAAATAAATGCACAATGGATATTCAATCAACATTTCATTTCTTCATTCTTCTCAATTAATTATCCCAATTAATTAAACAATGTAATTAGGTCAATTCCCATAATTAACATTTCAACCCTTAGGTTCCATTTTCATCAATGATTCAACAATCATTCCATTTTTTTCTATGCCAAACATGCATCTAGGTTTATTATGAATAAAACCCCAACTTTTGTAAAATTACACAAAAGCCCCAAACTTTTACAAATTACCAAACCAAGCCCAACATCTCAAAATACCAAAATTTAAAGACAAACCCATAGAGAGGAGTAGGATATCCCTACCTTGAAGTTTTAGCCCAAAAGGAGATGAAGACTCCAAGATCAACTTGCTCCAAATCCAAACTTTTTCAGATTAAATCGAAGCTCTCAACGCCCTCTATCTTTTTAACAAAGGCCCTAGGCTAGATTCACACCCTAGGGAGATCAAATCTTAGAGAGAGTGCAAGTTTAGAGAGAGAGGGTGTCGGATTTAGGGTTTAATCAAAGAAAAGGACTGAAAAAGTGATGTTTTAGACGCTGCTGTCCGCTGATATAAAACACCCTCGCTCGAGCGAAGGATTTGTCGCTCGAGCGACCAGACACAGAAAACTCTCGCTCGAGCCAAGAAGTTCTCGATCGAGCGAAGAAAAACCCAGACCGCTCGAGCCACGAAAAACTCGCTCGAGCCAGAAACTACAACTCTCAGGTCCAGAACCGGGGCAACACTACTCTCGCTCGAGCGACAAACTCCTCGCTCGAGCGAAGGACCAAAAATCTGGGCAGCAACACTAGGCTCCCAAGCACAACCAACCTGTAACAAACCTGCCCAACACATCCCATAACTCAAAATACAAAGTAAAGAGGATGCAAACTAGGAAATAAACAACTACCAACATTCACGGACACATGTCCGGATCATTGTACAACAAGGGTAAACCCGGGATCGCTATAACCTCCCCCCCTTAAAGAATTTCGCCCCCGAAATTAAGCACAAGTTTTCAAAAACAGGTTTTCCTCCATTTTAAACAATGTTACAATTTAACATTCAATAATTCGACCCATTACTGGTCATCCCATCCCTTTAACAAGAGACATATCACAATATGTAAACAACATATGTATTATTAACATGCATCAACATTATGCACTAACTTTCCAATGTCAACAATATACTAAACACCTATAATGTTACATTCAACTTCCATATGAGGCAAGTTCCAAAACATACTTCCAATAACCAAAACATTTTCAATGTTTCACAACTTAAGACATATATAAAAGCTCTTAAGTTCAACAAAATGTAAAATTTAAATACAAAATTACATATCAATAAACAAGTCCGGATATTTCTCTCGGACTTCCAACTCACGTTCCCAAGTGGCTTCCTCCACTCCGTGATGTTTCCACAAGACTTTCACCAAAGGAATGGTCTTGCCACGCAGGACCTGATCCCGCCTATCCAAGACCCGAACCGGTCTCTCCTCATACGAGGCATCCTCATCTACCTCTAAATCGCTCCAATCCAGCACATGTGATGGATCTGGCTCATACTTCCGAAGCATACTCACATGAAACACGTCATGCACTCCGGACAACTGCGGCGGTAAGGCTAATCGATAAGCAACCTCACCTATCCTCTCAAGGATCTCAAAAGGACCAATAAACCGAGGGGATAACTTCCCACTCTTCCCAAACCTCATCAAGCCTCGCCTAGGTGATATCTTCAGAAAGACATGATCACCTACCTCAAACGCCAAAGGCCTCCTCCTACGGTCGGCATAACTCTTTTGTCGACTCTGGGCTGTAACAAGCCTCCTACGGATAAGCTCAACTTTCTCCGTCGTCTCCCTAACCAACTCCGGACCCAACAAAGGTGCATCACCTACCTCGGCCCAACAAACTGGAGACCTACACGGTCGGCCATACAAGGCCTCAAACGGTGCCATACCGATGCTAGACTGAAAACTGTTGTTGTAGGCAAACTCTACCAATGGCAAGTGCCTCTCCCACGTCCCACAGAAGTCCAGGACACAACCCCGAAGCATATCCTCGAGGATCTGAATAGTACGCTCGGACTGCCCGTCAGTCTGAGGATGATAAGCCGTACTAAAGGTCAACTTAGTGCCCAAGGCACTCTGCAAACTCTGCCACAACCTAGCAGTAAAACGAGGATCTCTATCTGAGACGATCGTCACTGGGACCCCGTGCAATCTCACTACGTCCCGAATATACAAATCGGCAAGATGATCTACCGAATCTCTCACGCGCATAGGAATAAAGTGCGCCGACTTAGTCAACCGGTCTACAACCACCCAAATAGCATCACTACCCCGCTGAGTCCTCGGAAGACCTACAACGAAGTCCATAGTGACATGCTCCCATTTCCACTCGGCAATAGGCAAGGGTTGCAACAAACCCGCTGGCCTCTGATGCTCGGCCTTCACTTGCTGGCAAGTAAGGCACTTCGATACGAAAACAGCCACATCTCTCTTCATACCCCGCCACCAAAACTGGCGACCCAAATCCTGATACATCTTAGTACCTCCCGGATGCACCGCAAGGCGCGAATGGTGAAACTCTCGGAGTACTTCCTCACGGCAAGCCTCCGGTACAAACAAACGGTCTCGGTATCTCACACTCAGGTCGGGATACATCGTCAAACCCTTCTCAACTTTCCCACTGGAGATCTTCTCTCGGAGGGATTCTACCTCAAGGTCACCTCTCTGTGCCTCTAACACTCTAATCAAAAGTGTAGGCTGCGCAACAACAGAAAACAAGGCCGCAGCCTCAACAGATTCGCCCAGTAGCAAATCAAACTCGCCAAGTGCTCCCAACATCTCCCATTCCCGGATGGCTATACAAGCTACATCACTAATGGATTTCCTACTAAGGGCATCGGCCACAACATTGGCCTTTCCCGGATGATAATGCAACTCAAAATCATAATCCTCGATGAACTCCATCCATCTCCTCTGCCTCAGATTCAAGTCTCTCTGTGTAAACAGATACTTCAAACTCTTGTGGTCCGAGAACACCTCGAACTTCTCACCATAAAGGTAGTGCCTCCAGATTTTCAAGGCAAAGATCACAGCCGCTAGTTCTAGGTCGTGTGTGGGGTAATTCTTCTCATGTATTTTCAACTGACGTGAGCCATAAGCTACCACTTTCCCCTCTTGCATCAACACACAACCCAAACCCTCTCGTGAGGCATCACAATAAACCGCATAACCCAACCCTCTTTCCGGAATAATCAACACCGGAGCGGTGGTCAATCTAACTTTCAGCTCTTGGAACGACTTTTCACAAGTCTCACTCCACACAAACTTGACTCCCTTCCTAGTCAGTCTAGTCAATGGTGACGCTAACCTGGAGAAATCTTTCACAAACCGACGGTAATACCCAGCTAATCCCAGAAAACTGCGGATCTCAAACACACTCTTAGGCTGTGCCCAATCCTGCACTGCCTCAACCTTGGATGTATCAACAGACACCCCTTTCCCGGATACCACGTGGCCTAAGAATTTGACTTCCCTCAGCCAGAACTCACACTTCCCAAACTTGGCATATAGCCTATGGGCTCTAAGCAATTCAAGCACCACTCTCAAGTGTTCCTCGTGCTCCTCCTCAGTAGGCGAATAAATAAGAATGTCGTCCACGAAGACGACCACAAATCGGTCTAAGAACTCCCGGAAAATCCGGTTCATCAAGTCCATAAAGACTGCCGGTGCATTGGTAAGCCCAAATGGCATCACCAGAAACTCATAATGGCCATACCGCGTACGGAATGCCGTTTTCGGAATATCCTCATCCCTGACCCTCAACTGGTGGTAACCCGATCTCAAGTCTATCTTAGAGAAACAACGGGAACCCTTCAACTGGTCAAACAAATCATCTATACGGGGCATAGGATACTTATTCTTAACCGTAGCCCGATTCAACTTTCGGTAGTCTATACACAATCTCAAGGCACCATCTTTCTTTTTAACAAAGAGTGCCGGTGCTCCCCACGGCGAAACACTAGGGCGAACAAAACCCTTCTCTAGCAATTCCTGGAGCTGAACTTTCAACTCAACCAACTCTGCCGAAGCAAAACGGTAAGGTGCCATAGAAATCGGCGCCGTACCCGGCACTAAATCAATAGAGAACTCGATCTCTCGGTGAGGTGGCAAACTAACAAGATCTTCGGGAAAGACATCCGAATACTCACAAACCACCCTCGATAACACAATCTGAGTCTCAACACACTCGCTACTCTCAAGGCCAGCAAGTAAACCACTAAGCTCACTTCGCCCTCGCGAATCATACCCTGGTGGCAAAACACTACCAACCCGGTCTCCCAAGAAATGGAACCACTCCCCGCTCAAGGTACATAACGTGACCCTCTGGCGGTAGCAATCAATAACAGCCCGGTATGACGATAACCAGTCCATACCCAAAATAACATCAAAGCCCTTCATGGGCATGACAACAAACGGGAAAGGAAGCCTATAGTCGGCGACCTCTATATCACATCCTCTAACACCCTGTTTCAGGATCAACTCACCACCCAAAGGCGATACCACACAAATAGGAGATGCTAACTGTGCTAACTCCAATTCCAAAACAGATGCAAATGCAGCAGATACAAAAGAATGAGATCCACCCGTGTCTATCAACACATTAGCAACCGAGTTGCAAAACAGAAAAGTACCTCTCACTACTGATGGAGCCGGTACTAAATCCTGCGCGGTAACGGCATACACGCGCCCCGTAGGCCCCTGGTCTACCTGCTCACCTCTCGGAGCAAAAGACTGCTGCACAGACTGGGATGACGAAACTCCCGGATTGGCCCTCGAGGCCTACACAGACTGAGCTGGCTGAAAACCCTGCGTCTGCCTAGAACCAGACGCTCCCGAAGTGGCACTCAACTGTGGGCAAAACCTTTTCATGTGCCCAGGTTGTCCACACTGATAACAAGTCAAGAGCTGCCCCCTACCCAAACTCTGACTCTGTGGTCTAGCTGAAGAAGAAGCAGCTTTCTGACCTCCACCCTTCTGCGGGCAAACAGAAACCTTGTGACCCAGCTGGCCACACTTGTAACAAGTAAAATCCCCCTGACCACCTCTCCCGGAGCCTGCACTCGGCACTGGGAAGGTCGATCTAGCAACACCACCCTGCGACTGCTGAGGGTTAGAACCCCTCTGCCTCCTGCCATCACTCTGACTATCTTGACTCCTCTTGGAGCCTCTCTGCCCCTCATCCTCTTCCTGCATCATAAGCTCCATATGAGCTGCAGCGTCCACTAGGTGTCTATACTCCCGGATATAGGACCCACCAACTCTCAACTTGAGGCCCCGCCTCAACTTCCGCTCAAACTCATAGCAACGGCGTTCCTCAGACGCCACCAGTTCAGGTGCGAACCTGGACAGACTAGTAAAGGTAGCCTCAAACTCGGCCACTGACAAGCCCTGCTGATTAAGCCGGCTAAACTGATCCCTCAGCTTCTCCCTAGCTACTGCAGACAAAAACCTCTCCTGAAAAGCATTTATAAACGCCTCCCAAGTGCCACCAACACGAGCTTTCTCGTACTTCCACCATTGACCCGCATCTCCCTTCAGCTGGAAGGATGCCAAGGTCACTTTCAGTACTCCGTCCTCGATGCCAAGCATCTCAAACGTCTTCGTTGTCTGTTCGAGCCATTCATCTGCCTTAAGCGGCTCTTTGGGATCCCCGATAAACTCGTCCGGATTACACCGGAAGAACTCCCTCTTCAAGAAAGAAGGCCCTGCCTCAGCTGCCTGATTCCCAGCTCTAAGAATACCCAAAGCTCCTGCTATCTCTCTAGCCAAGGCACCCATAGCCTGCTGACCCACTGGTTCGGCCACATTGGCCTGCCCCACTCCCTCCTGCACTGCTGGAATCTCACCCTGTGACGGTACTTCCTGCCTCGCAGGTCTACCACGCCTAGCACCTCTTCCTCGTCCTGACATCCTAATAAAGGTAACACAGAACGTTAGCACATTCATAGGTGTGCCGAAACTAAACACTCACGTCCTAATGCATGGACAAGTGTAATTCACTCCACATAAGCACATAAACACATAAGCACTTACGAATTTCATTTCCGGATAATGATAGTCCCAAGACGTTACTAGAGTTCCGGTTAGAAACAGCATTGATCAAGTGTTTTTCCAACAAGACTCCCAGAAACTCAAGGATCCAATCAACATCCCAGAAATTAAATCCCATACCCACATAGTCACATAAGCATGTTATCACTTAAGCACATAACATATGATACCACATCTAAGTCTCTATCAAGCGAGACAAACCCATTGTGATCCTAATCACTTCCCACGTACCCAAAGTATTCGAACCCGGTACGCTCTGATACCAAGTTGTAACGCCCTCAAAATAATAACAATAAACCCATCTAATAAGACATACATTTACATATAAACTAACCACATTCTTTCATTCATTAGAGTTCCATTACATAAGTATTACATGTTAACCTCATAACAAAATGCCCTACGGGCTTACAGCTTTCCAAGTTAACACTTGGTTACAACAAAGAGTTCTAACTCGTTTACACATTAAGCCCTTGGCTTGAAATTACATGTAATACATCAAAAGTACAACAACAAAACTATGCCCGCCACTAGCCTCCCAGCTATGTCCTTGGAGGTGGCATGCTTCCTGCACCTGAAAATGATATTCCCATATAGGGTGAGCCACAGCCCAGTAGAAATACACTAAACCAACCATGGGCAATGACTAAAACATTAGCAATTGATAGTTGGTCAACACTGATTCAATCACATAAATTACATATTTATATCAACGACTTACAAGTCCCAATTACTTTTCATTTTCCCTTTTCAATAGATAAGCATGCTAGCTCTATCATCATTTCCACAGATATGTATAAAAACTATATCTTACATTCTCAACAGATATGTATATCAACGGTATCCACAGATAAGCATACAAGCTGTATCCACATTCTACAACAGATATGTATATCAACAATATCCACAGATAAGCATACAAGCTGTATCCACACTTTACAAAGATAAGCATATGAGCTCTATCTTCACTTCTCTAGACAAGCATATGAGCTCTGTCTACGGAGTTCATCCCCTATCTCCTCCCAATACCTATCCGGTTTAGAGGTACATCCCCTATCTTCCCCTAAACCGCGGAGTACATCCCCTATCTCCTCCTCTACACATAACGTATATAAACACATTGGTTCTATATACGATCACACAATACATACAATTAATGTATTCAATTAACCGTCAAGTTCCATGACACATTTCATTGATTAGTTTCAGTTTACCTAATCATCATGCATTGTCTACAACAATCACGACTATCCTCCACCGATAGCCCAAAGCAGTTATTTCTAAACAGAAAATAAATGCACAATGGATATTCAATCAACATTTCATTTCTTCATTCTTCTCAATTAATTATCCCAATTAATTAAACAATGTAATTAGGTCAATTCCCATAATTAACATTTCAACCCTTAGGTTCCATTTTCATCAATGATTCAACAATCATTCCATTTTTTTCTATGCCAAACATGCATCTAGGTTTATTATGAATAAAACCCCAACTTTTGTAAAATTACACAAAAGCCCCAAACTTTTACAAATTACCAAACCAAGCCCAACATCTCAAAATACCAAAATTTAAAGACAAACCCATAGAGAGGAGTAGGATATCCCTACCTTGAAGTTTTAGCCCAAAAGGAGATGAAGACTCCAAGATCAACTTGCTCCAAATCCAAACTTTTTCAGATTAAATCGAAGCTCTCAACGCCCTCTATCTTTTTAACAAAGGCCCTAGGCTAGATTCACACCCTAGGGAGATCAAATCTTAGAGAGAGTGCAAGTTTAGAGAGAGAGGGTGTCGGATTTAGGGTTTAATCAAAGAAAAGGACTGAAAAAGTGATGTTTTAGACGCTGCTGTCCGCTGATATAAAACACCCTCGCTCGAGCGAAGGATTTGTCGCTCGAGCGACCAGACACAGAAAACTCTCGCTCGAGCCAAGAAGTTCTCGATCGAGCGAAGAAAAACCCAGACCGCTCGAGCCACGAAAAACTCGCTCGAGCCAGAAACTACAACTCTCAGGTCCAGAACCGGGGCAACACTACTCTCGCTCGAGCGACAAACTCCTCGCTCGAGCGAAGGACCAAAAATCTGGGCAGCAACACTAGGCTCCCAAGCACAACCAACCTGTAACAAACCTGCCCAACACATCCCATAACTCAAAATACAAAGTAAAGAGGATGCAAACTAGGAAATAAACAACTACCAACATTCACGGACACATGTCCGGATCATTGTACAACAAGGGTAAACCCGGGATCGCTATATATTTGTTTAAACTTTAAAATGTTATAAATTTAGCTCTACAACTATGTTTAATAAAATCTATCACTTTATTGGTTTTGTTTTCATAATCTATTTTTCGAAAAAAATATTAAAAAACTAGTTTGGTGAAAATAAATACCAAAAAAATATTTTTGAATTTTAAAACTGTTATTTATTTATTTGTTGGTGAGTATGTGTTAAAAAGAGAACAATATGAAAATGTTAAGTCTTTTTGGATTATTCATTATTTTTTCACCAAAATAAATTTTCATTAGCTTTAGTTTTTCATCGAACACATTTTAAAGACAGAACCAAACAAATTATTTTTGGATTGCTTTTTTGAGATATTTCAAAGAAAATTTATATTGAATATGAAATTTAGAATTTTTTTTTTAAGCTTGACCTAATAATTAGGTGTAACTATTAGGGACAATTAGATATAATCATTTGGTTATTTACTGATTAAATCCCTTTTTATTTATTTATTGCATTGGCCTATTGAATTAAACCCAATTTAATAATTACAGTTAGAATTACTATTTGATTATAAGATTTTGCGGTGTTTAGTAATAAATCGAAGTGAATTTGGTTATGAGACTTTGTCTTGTTTCGTTTTGAATTGAAGTAACTTTGGTTATGAGACTTTCATTGTATTTTTAAAAAAAATATTTATGAACCAATTTAGTTTTGCTTTGTACCACTTATTTCAAAACTAGTGTAATATTTTCTCCTAAAAAAAACATAATAGTGGTAAATGTCACTATTTTAATTAATAAAATATAAGTAGAGATACCACATATATTTACTGGTGTAGCAAATTATAATTTCCTCTTCCAATTTGGACATTTTAAAGGATATTAGTTTGGATTAAAACTCTTAACCACCACTAATTTCTCACCCAAAACTG
The DNA here is from genome assembly GCF_055761805.1 of Camellia sinensis. NCBI lineage: Eukaryota > Viridiplantae > Streptophyta > Magnoliopsida > Ericales > Theaceae > Camellia > Camellia sinensis. The sequence goes on from NC_138973.1 coordinate 110,512,893, forward strand.
AAGACGAAGCCCTTAGGGCCAAATTGAATGGAAAAGTGAAGCTCATGGAAATGATTTTTAAGAATTGCGTTAATTGAAGTAAACAACCCATTCAGCATGCTATAGTTAATTGAAGTAAACAACCCATTCAACACGCTATAAATAATTGAGGAAGCAACTCCAAAAGGAAGGACTCATCAAGAAAATGATGGTCTTCTAGGTTGCTTTCAATGAACAAATATTATATAATTGAGGAAGCCACTCCAAAAGGAAGGACTCATCAAGAAAATGATGGTCTTCTAGGTTTCTTTCAATGAACAAATATTAAATAATTGAGGAAGTAACTCCAAAAGGAAAGACTCATCAAGAAAATTATGGTCTTTTCGGTTGCTTTCAATGAACAAATATTAAATATAATGGTGATATTACACAATAGTGTCATTATCTAATGAGTAATTTCACTTTGTAATAAAGATGACAATATGATTGGACTAGACTTGTCTACCTAATTGTATTGAGAGTCTGTTAATCCAAACTTACCTATCTAGAATTTTCTGAGTGGGTGATTGTATGGTGGAGACTAATTTGTGTAATGTAGGGTCCATATAGGCTGTGGTAGAGATTATTTTCTCGATAATTTTTAAATTGCTAAGAGTGAGTTTGTAATATTACTCAATTATACTTTTGATTTTTTATTGCCCGAACAACCCATAAAATATGAAACTTGAGCTAAAGCAGACAAGATTGCTTGAATGTAATGGATATGAACTTAACCTTTTTTTAGGGACATTCTATGCATGTATATATCATTTGGTTTCTTATGAAGGAAAAAAAAATTAGAAAGTTGAAAAGAGAAAAGAGAAATGGAAATGTAAGACCCAAGTATAAACCAATACCAACTCATTTTGTAGGTTTTCATTGGTTCTATTATAGAGCTCATTTACCTAACACCATTCTAGGGCCGGTCTTGAAACAAGGCGGGGAAGGTTGTTGCCTTAGGCTACATGGCCTTGATTGGTTTGCATCTACAAATACAATTTTTGAGAAAAAAATTTCCAAAACTCCAAAACTATTATCAAAACACAACCAAATAAATTTTCAAATTTTGTAAACTTTTTCTAAAAAAATATTTTTCAAAATTGTTTTACAAATACAAACCAAACATGGCGCATAATTCTGTTTTAAAAATAGGGTTCTGAAATAATTTCAATCTTGAGTAATGTTTGGTTAATTATTTCGGTCTTAAGTTATCTTTGGTTTATTGAAATGAAGTTGAATAGAATAATCATTTTATCATAATGTCCGTCCTCACGTTTAATTTACTAAAAAATATTACAAACATCCTCACGTTTAATTTACTAAAAACTGTTACAAACGAAATCACCATTAATCATTGTGAGGAAATAGTCATTCTATAAAGAATGACCATTCTATTCTATTCAATTTTATTTCTATGAACCAGATACTAGACTATTGTATTATTAATTTAAAAATGAAGGTTATAGGATTAAAATATATCTATATATATATATATATATATATTAAATTGGTGAATTATTTAAAAGTAATGGATGGTTGTTTGCCAAATGTATAAATTATTTATAAAAATTATTTGAGTATACCGGTTACAATTGTTTCTGGAGAAATTAAAAAAAAAAAAATTTAAGTTGAAGTTTATTGGATTGGATAGATATAGAACTAAACCTAAAACTAATTGATTTTTAGATTTTTGGATCTAGAATCGAACTAATCATATAAAAAGCAAAATCAAACCTGCTTCAGACAATTCAGGTTGCATTGGGTTGAATAGTGATTCCACCTATACGAAGGTCATGTTGGCAAGAGATTTTTTTATTAAAAAGTTAAAAAGTTAACAAATTCAACTTTATTAATAAAATATCACATTATACATATCAATCAATTAATTTTTCTCTCACATCTATCTATTCAATTAAAAAAACTATTTCAAACATATTAACTTTTTCTACTTCATTAAAACATCTCCAACAATAATTGACATGCCAAATTTATAATTGGCATTCTACAGTGTAAAATGACAAATAATAACAATGTTGTTGCAATATTACAAATGTCTTTATTTTTATTTTTTATTTTTTATTTTTTATATTGAGTCAACTTTCATCTTAAACGTTGGATTGACATATTAATAAGTAGCCATTTGATGACCATCTAAAAATATCTACCATCACATTGTTTGGTTTCAATTTCCAAAATTCAATTTTTCTAGAAATTGAATTTTTTATGTTTTGTATTTTCTTTTATTTTTAATGAAATTTTTAATATTTTAACCAAATTTTTTACTCAAAGTCTGGATCATTCTCAAACTCTCTTGGTCATTGCCTTAACACCCAACTTTCACCTCCTCTCTCACACGACTCTTAATCTCTCGCACACACTCTCTCATACAACTCTTTCTCTCTGGGTTTGTAGGTGTTGTTTGTACATCAATTAGAGGATTTTAGATAATAATAATAAAAAGTAATGCTAGAAACTCACATTTGAGACTCCTAAATATACCCACAATGATATGGCATGGAAGTAGAGCCCTACATGATTAAGTGTGTGACAAATTAAAAGTTAACACCCATCATTTCACATCATTGTGGGTAAAATTGTGAAGATTTTATTAGAAGCCTCAAACATTTTCCATAAAAAGTATATTTATATAACAGTACGTATGCAAAATGAACCCATCCTTCGTTCCAAATAATTTTATGAGCAGAGAGATTACAACAACAAATGGAACTCATCAAAAGATGAAGAGGGCAACAAAAACTGAAAATAATTTTGGTTTCAAGTGAATATTCATAATTCTCATAAAATAATACATGTAAATTGTAACCAAGAGATTTGTGCACTAATTAGGATCTGTTAGGACCCTACTTGTTGTCAAATTTCGTGGATAAACTTGAATTAAATTGAGTTGTAATTTTCTTTTGTTTTTGGTCTTCCCGCTCGAGCGGGGAAAGCGGCGCTCGAGCGGAGATTCCACCCTCACAGTATTTTGGCTTGATTGCAAAATATACTAAGTGGTGTGATTGTACGCTCGAGCATGGGATCTTATGCTCGAGCGTGAACCCTGGTTTGAAACATGCGATATAGAGTCCTCGCTCGAGCATCCATTTCCACGCTCGAGCGGACCTCGCGATCTCAGCCTCTATAAAACCTCAAGTTGCTCCAAATCTAGGGTTATGTTTTCTAGATTTTCTTAAGGGTTTTAGGGTTTTCTTTTGGGGATATTTTTCTGGTTTTCTTTGATGTTTGATTGAGTTTGAACTTATGTTCTCATAAGCACACATCAAGGAGTTTGTTTGATCTTCTTTGAGAGTATTCTTCTTTGGTGGAATCCGAAGATTCAAGCACAGAGTAATCAAAGGAGTTTGATGCTATGTGCAGTCGTTGATTCAACAATGGATGTTGTGGATTCAATATCAATCTAATCAATTCCGATACGAAGGTTGCGGTGAAAGATATACAGAAGATTTGAAGACAAATTGGAAGCATTTGGGTAATTTGTTTAGTATCTTTATAATCTTTCTTTCTTCAGTAGTGGATTGATTTGTGGCATTTCACCTGTGATTTTTTTATCACAATTGAAGGTGCTTCAATTATGATTTTTCCACGTAAAAATCGTTTGTGTTGATTTATTGTTTTCTGAAACAACAATCTAAATCACTTTTATACATGCTTGATGATTTAGATTGTGAGTTTTAATTGGTTGGGAATTGGAACTATAAAATCTTGATCTAATCACAAATCACTTAGGTTATTCATTTGGTATCAAAGCAGGTCACTCTATAGCGATCCCGGTTATCCCTTTACTGTTCTGTTGTATTCCGGACTCGGTTCCGTGAAGTTGGTAGTGGTATCTATCTTGTTGTGTCCTTTAATTCCACATGATTGAGTTCTAGGATGCTTTGAACAGGGTTGTTACAGGTTGGTTAGGCCTTGGTTTCAATTCCTTGTTGTTCAGTTTTTAGGGGTTCCGCTCGAGCGGGTATTCTTGCGCTCGAGCGGGGATTGCACACCTCCAGTATTTCGGGTTTCTGCAAAACTTCTGTAGATGTGATTTCTGCGCTCGAGCGGGTTTCTTTACGCTCGAGCGATGGCGCTCGAGCGGGTAGTACTTCCTGGGTGTAAGTTCTGGGAGGGGGAAATCTGCGCTCGAGCGGACTGGTTTTCGCGCTCGAGCGGAAGTGCTTCATTCTTGTGTCTTGGCACTCGAGCGGGCCTTATTGCGCTCAAGCGTGTCCAGAGTTTTGTTCTTGGCGCTCGAGCGTCGTGTTCTCTGCTCGAGCGGGTCATACGTATATGAGTTATCCGCTGGGTGATTTTAAATCACTTTTTGCTTTTCTTTCTCTCTCCTACTTTTTCTAAAAACCCTTTTTGAGAGCCTCTCTCTCTAGATACTCCCTTCTCTCTAGGGTTTGATCTAGTTAGAGTGTCCTCCTTCTCTTCGGCCTTTGTAAAAGTTGTGTTGATCGTCGAGGGTGTCGTTTTGATCTGAAAATTTCGGTCTTTGGAGCACTTTGGTTTTGGTCTCTTCTCCATCCGAGCTCTAACTTCGAGGTAGGGATATCCTACTCCTCTTTATGAGCTTTGTCTTTAAATTTTAGTATTTTGAGATGTTGGGGTTGGTTTGGTAATTTTGTGAAAGTTTGGGGGCTTTTGTGTAAATTTACAAAAGTTGGGGTTCTAGCTATATAAAACCTAGATGCATGTTTGGCATGGAAAAATGTGAAATTAATGTTAAGACATTAATGAAAATGGAACCTAAGGGTTGTAATGTAAATTATGGAAAATGCCCTAATTACATTGGTTAATTAATTTGTATAATTAATTATGGGAAATGAGGAATTGATTTGGGAAGACATGGGATTAAAGGGTGTAGTTGGATTACTTATCACTCACCTAGTTGGAATGTTGATTATATATCCATTGTTGCATTTATTTTCTGTATAGAAATAACTGCTTTGGGTTATCGGTAGAGGATAGTCTTGATTGTTGTAGACAATGCATGATGATTAGGCAAACTGGAACTAATCACTGGAATGTGTCATTGAGATTGACGATTGAAAGAATACATTAAATTTATGTATTGTGTGATGATGTGTATAATTGTTGTTTATATGCATTGTGTTGTGTTGGAGGAGATAGGGGATGTACTCCGCGGTTTAGGGGAAGATAGGGGATGGACCTCTAAACCGGATGTTGTTGGGAGGAGATAGGGGATGGACTCCGTAGATAGAGCTCATATGCTTATCTAGTAATGTGTTGACAGAGCTCATATGCTTGTCATTGGAAGTGTGATAGTGCTCATATGCATATCTGTGGAAGTGATGATATAGCTTGTATGCTTATCTGTCGGTATGTGATATAGCTAGTATGCTTATCTGTTATGTAATGGGAAAGTGTTTAATATGAGTTACTGTCTCATATGAGTTGTTTGGCCAGGTTCTGAGCCATGGTTATAAATTGAGAATTGAAAGGAATTGGAAAATGAATGGTAATATGGACTTGTATGTCATGAAACCGTAAAGTGTGATAAGGAAAAGTATCAGTGATTGGCCATCTATCAATTGCTAATCTTTTAGTCATTGTTCATACTTGGTTTAGTATATTTCTACTGGGCTGTGGCTCACCCTATATGGGAATATCATTTTCAGGTATAGGTAGCATGCCACCTCCAAGGACGTAGCTTGGGAGGCTAGAGGCGGACACACTTTTGTCGTCTTATTTTTGATGTATTACATGTAAATTCAAGCCAAGGGCTTAATGTGTAATTGAGTTAGTACTCTTTTGTTGTAACCAAGTGTTAACTTGGAAAGCTATAAGCCTTTAGGGCATTTGCTTTTGTCGTTAACATGTAATACTTTTTGTAATAAAACCCTGATGAATGGAAGAATGTGGAACTTTTATATATCAATGCATGTCTATATTGATGTGTTTAATGTTGTTTTTTTTGAGGGCGTTACACACTCTTTGTTTTTATGAAAACTATAGGAGTGTGATTTTGTGTGATTGGTGATATGGATTCAATCTGCGAAGGTAACTCGACCCATAGACCTCCCTTACTAGATAGTACAAACTATTCTTATTGGAAAGCTCGTATGAGAGCGTTTGTAAAATCTATCGATAAGAAAGTTTGGCACTGTGTGATCTATGGGTGGGGTGAACCTATTGTCACCATTGATGGTGTTGATATTCCCAAACCCCTTGATAAATAGGACTCATTCGACTATCAAAACTCAAGTTGGAACAGAAAGGCTCTCAATTCCCTTTTTTGCTCCGTCACACCTGAAGAGTTTCGTCTTATTTGCACGTGTGAGGTAGCAAAAGAGGCTTGGGACATTCTTGAAACAATTCACGAGGGTACTACTTTTGTTAAAAGGCCAAAACTTTAACGTCTCACCTCTGCCTTTGAAACTCTTTTTATGTATGATGATAAGACGTTTGATGATTTTTATGCTAAGCTGAGTGACATCGTGAATTTCTGTTTCACACTCGGTGAAAAAATCCCTGAAGCTAAGGTTGTTGGAAAAATTTTGAGGTCTTTACCCGAGAGGTTCCAATCAAAAGTGACAGCTATTGAGGAGACTCAGAATGTTGATACCCTCAAGCTTGATCAGTTGGTTGGAAACTTGCAGACTTATGAAGCCCACCAGATTTCTAAGAAAAAACAAAAAGATAGTTCGACTTTCACGAGTGCCCATGAGACTACAAAAACTCCTGAGACTGAGTTTGATCTAGAGTCCAAGATAACGGCTATGTTTACTAAACAGTTCAAAAAAAATTTAAAGAAAAAGAAGCCTAATTTCAGGAACCTTATTTCAAAAGTAAGAGTAATGAAAAACCCAAAACGTTTCCACCAAAACTTGCTCCAAAAACTGAAAAGAAGATTGTGAAAGGGCAAGGGGTCGAGTGCTACGAATGTTAAGGGTTTGGACATATTGCTCTTGAATGTCCATCGAAAAAGAATCGGAAGAAAGTCTATACAGTGACTTGGGATGATGAAAGCGGGTCAGAGCAAGAACCCGAAAAAACCGAATCCGGTGAAGAGGAAGATAGTGCTTTCATGACATTCTGGTCTACTGTCACTCAACCTCCTCCGAAGCCAGTAGAATTTGCTCGTGGTTAGAATCTGCACCGTGCTCCTACCTTTGATGGGAGTAAATACTTGTACTGGAAGATCAAAATGAGGGTGTTTTTGAGAGCTTTCGACCTTGAGGGCTGGCAAGCCATTGAAGAGGATGTTTAAAGCACTGACAATCCGAGCAATCAGAGAGTTTTGTCTACTATTCGTGAAGTAATTTTTGATGAAGAACAACAACGGGTTGCTCACTGCTCAAAGGCCAAAGATGCTTAGGACATTCTGAGTCAATTTCATGAAAGATGAGAGTCATCTTCACCACCATCTATCACCTTTCCTGCCTTAGTTGCTCGACTGGATGAGGTCTAGGAGAAAGAGGAGCAAAAAGAAGATGATGAAACATCAGAAGACAATGATGAGATTGATGGTGATGATCTACAACAAGCTTACAAAAAGCTTTACGATGAATCTCTAAATTTGTCTAAGATCAATGACAAACTCACTTTTAAGCTCAAAGCATGTGAAAGTGAGAATGTCAAGCTAAAAAGAGAAATTGCAACAGCAAAGCAAAATATCATCAAGATCTCTAATGACAGGCAAGACTTATGTGAGAAACTTCTATTTTGTGAGATCGAAAGGAATGACACTACAACAAAACTGACTTTTTACAGCACCACATCAACGGCATACAATAAATGCACGTCGTAGTTTCTCATTTTTACGAATTGCTTTTTTTGCACGTCGTAAATACTTTTCCAACCACGGCGTGTCTATTGCGTAGGCTGTGAATGATAATAACGATAATTTTTTTTAAGGCTTGCAATGCACGCCATAAATAATAAAACTTTCTACGACGTGCATATGGCGTGCCGTTAATACATCAATTATACATGACACACATACGCCAACCGTGAAAAGTATTCACTTTTCACGGCGCACACAACGCCCGTCATTAAAAAGTATTTCCTTTTTACGACACACACAACGCCTGTCGTTAAAAGTATTGCAATTTTTACGATAGACAATGTATGTTGTAAATTGTATGATAAAAACAAAGAAGTGCCAAAATGAAATTTCTCGCGCCAATTCACCAAAAAAACAAAAAAAAAAATATTTAGGGAAAGAATATATACATCAACTATTTGGGCTTCTAATAGATTCTAATCATCAGACACTGGTTCGAAGGGCATCCATCGCCAGTACAACTCCACTTAACAGCGTCGGGCACAGGGAGGGAGATAAGGAATGGTACAAACTCATACTCTTCTATTCTCTTCTCTCTCTCACACACACACACACAGATTTGCCCTAAACACATCTCATTTAGGGCATCTCTCTCTCTCTCTCACACACACAGATTTGCCCTAAACACATCTTATTTGGGGCATCTCTCTTTCTCTCTCTCAGATTTGCGAACGAGATTGAGTCGGGCCAAGTCGAGTTGCAAAGTTACTCTGACGAGTCGTCGCTCGAATGAGAGACCAAGTCAAAGAAGAGGTAGACCTCGTTTGGGTCATGTGGGGATATATTTTCTGAGTACCAACACGTGGCTAAGGTGACCCCGACGTGTCAGCCGAGGTGCCATGTGTCCTGGTCATGACGCCGAGGTTATCTCGGCAAGGCCGAAGTTACCTCCGAAGATATCGAAATCCGAGATAAGCGGATAAGGTACAAGAGTCCTAGAAAAGGGGAAGACTACAGTTGGGAAAGGATAAGACTCTTAGGGAGTTTATCCCAATCCTACTGGGAGTCCAAGATTAGCAGTAATCCTAAGTCCATTAGAGTTAGGCTTCTATTTGAGACTAGGATTGTGTTGGCTATAAAAGGAAGGCACCCCCATGGGTCTAAGGTACGCAATTTATATTCTGAACAGTGAGATTTGCACTATTGATTATCTTTGAGAGATATACTGACTTGATCGTCGGAGTACCCCCGGGTGGACGAACCACTGCCGGAATCTTCTCTTTCTGTTACAGGTTAGCCAGGTATCATCTATTCTGCCAGTGTTCTCCAGCTGAATACTGAGTTGGGTAGTGTGATCGGAAAATCACTCACACAGGTCGGCAGCAAAGACAGAGCATGGCGAGGTCGAGAGGAAGAAAGGAACTCCATGGAGAGAAGAAGAACACAGGTACATTTTCTGAGTTGTTTAGATTCTTTTCTTGGCTACCAAACAGCGTGTTTTCTTAGGGGCCAAACAGAGCATCTAGTTATGTACATGAGTTTCTTGATTGAAATGTTTTTTTTTCCTCTTTTGATTTTGTGTTTTATTAAGAACTACGGTGATGCGCATAGCCTCCTGACAAATTTCACTAGTATGGTGCAGCAGAAATGCTGAAGTAATGATGGTGCTCTTACTAGTGCTAAAGGCCTGGTGGTTGTAGGAATGGGAAGTTTGGGATGAAATAGTGAATCCTTTTTTGAGAAAGCTCTAGAAGTAAAAACAAAAACTTGCTCATGAGTATACTACCTGCTGGAAAAGCAACATGTGATGCTCTTATCATCAAAAAATGAAAATTGTTATAACTAGATATGGGTATGTTCTCATTTTTTGTTTTTTATTTTATTTTATTTTATTTGTTTATTTTTGTAATAAATAAGTAGCTAACTATTCCCTCCCTTCCCCTCCCAACCAAAAAAAAAAAAAAAAATTATCAATACTGGAATATATGTGAATGGTGTTGTTAAGTTTTTTATTTTTATTTTTTTGTTGGACTTGTATAAGTTGAAACCATTAGATGATTTCCTGAAAAAGTTCTATGGAAATTGTATCATGATTCATTATGTCTAGACTCGAGTGGTGGAGAAGATACTAGTTGCTCATCTTTTGAAAGAAAAAAAAATGCTCATTTTTGTTTACTTCGTTCTGAAGCCTCTATTGTACCAAAAAAAAAAAAAAAAATAGAAAAGAAGGACAGTTTAGTATTATGCCTTTCAAACTCTATGGTGTGCATTGTTATTCACCCAATGTATGTTTGTAGAGAGTGAGGCATAACCCATTATGTTCCAAATTCCTGAACATCTCATTCAAATGACCAAGGGAGATACGGAAAAAGGTCATCAAGAAGTTCACTGACTCTGTTTGCATTGGATACATGGGTTTGTGTTGAACAAAATGGTCTTCAAGCATTCTCTTTGTGCAGAAGGGATATGGTCTTTTAGTAAACATACAATGCGTTCTCATTTGCAATGTACTCTATTAAGATATATCTTAACCAAGTTTTCTTCTGTTACTGTGGAGGTATTGCATTAGTTTTTGATATTTACTGTTTAGGTTTATTTGGTGTAGCTTTTTGTTAGAAGTCCTTCATGAAAAAGGCATTTTGCAAAAAGAAAAAACGAAGAAACGAGTACAATTTTTTCCAAGACCAGAGCTTCTCCTCAATAAATTCTACTTTAATACATTCACATGTTTTTTATTATGGCTGCTTTCTAGTTACTAAGTGGATTCTTAGACGTCTTATTTGTAATGATTAATTCTCAAAAGAATCCAACCTACAGCATGAGCTGATAAACTGTGGTATGTATCTTTTAATTTAATTTAAATTTTTTTTTTTTTGGATCAACAACAAAAATTTTATAAACTGATCAAAAAATAAACTGCGGTATCTATCGTATCTCTCAATGCCGCTTCTATGCTATATCAAATTGCTATTTTATCTTGACCAGCATAAAGTGATTCCTATCCCATTACATGATTTTGAGCTCTGTATGCAATTTGTTAGTGCCTTTGTTTTAGGTGAGTGCTCCTAAGAGTGCCCGTTATGACTGATCCAACTTTCTGGGTGGTCTATGTTAAGCACAGTGTAGCCACAAGCTTTTTCTCAGCACTTAATTCGTGACTGTTTGCAAAGAAATCTTTAAATGGTTGATATTGTAACAAAAGGCCTATAATAGTGGTTGAAGTATGTGTAGCTAATTAGATATATCGTAACTTCATATCATTAGGCCTTTGATTGACTGAAACGTAGTCTACTTGCATGTATTTTTGAAGTAACTGGAAGTTTTCCGATTTCAAATCTTTGACTAATGGGTGACTTGTTTCTTAATTTATTGCAGTGCTAAGTTCAAGGATGAGATAACAACAAAGTTAAAGCATACTGGAGCTGGCATTATATCCATGGAAAATGCTGGCCCAAATACCAATGGAAGCCAATTCTTTATTACCTTGGCACCTACACCGTCACTACATGGTAAATATGTGACTCTGCTTAGTAACTGGTAGATTTATTTTGTCAATCTGTTTAGCATAATGTCTAAACATGTGAACTTTGCATATTTAGTCAGATGCTATAGGCTTTTGTGTAAACAAGAAGGATGATTTCATGATGCTTAACAAGAAGACACATTCTTTGATCCTTTTCCTTTATTTTTAATTTGCTTAGCTCATTGCTGACATTCATGCTGGTGAAGGGCATCTGGTTTAAGTATCACATAATCACTATTTTGGCCCCTATATGTGGGGCTTAGACTTAATCTGTATATTTCACAATAGTACCTATGGTTTTCTGCTAAAATACCGAATCTTTTTATTGTCCGGCACTTTAGAGGATGCTTGGCTATAACAATCAACATCTAGTTGGCATATTAACAACAAAGGGTTAGTTTCTGTACTTGTTTCATTGTGTGGCAGAAGCAGAAATTCTACACGTAGATCTTGTATTTTAAGCTATCATATCGTTACTTGCCACTGTAACTGTCATACAGAACACCACCCTTTCTTTCTCTTCTTCAACTCAGCTATTTACATGCAATATCTTTGATAGAGAACCCTTCATACAGAACACCTCAAAATTTCTGCAGGGTTCCAATTTAGGCTAACATTTGGTTTGTCATTGCTGGGCTTTGTTTTGAATTAAATCTCAGCATGGTGTGAGAATGGCATGTTTATTCTTTCATTTCTTCTATTTGATCTTCACTAGGTACATGTATCTTGTAGCCTTGTTCTCAGCTGATAATGCTGTAATTCATGATTATCTTTTGGCTAGGAAAACACACAATTTTTGGAAGAGTATGCAGAGGAATGGAAATTATCAAACGACTCAGTAGTGTTCAAACTGACAATAATGATAGGTATGTCTTTTTTCGGGATATATTCTTTCCATTTAGGTATTAATCCTCTATGCTTAGTACACTCTGCAAGAGCTCACAGCTGTCTGACTTGCCATTCAATCAGAATACATGGGTAATCTGCTTGGATGACTAGCTTTTGTGTTATCTTAAATCTGAAACACTAAAATGTAAATGATTATGACCTAGAAGTTATTTTGGCTTTTGTCTAAATTTCCCTTATTTTTTTGTTTAAATTTCCCTTCTTTCCTCTACATATTTTGCAACTTCCACCATGAATAGAACCTTATGAAAAATATGAGTAATTTTAGATAAGTCTATTCAGAATTATTTCATGATGATATCAAAGTACTCAAATTATATGAATAAAAAGGAGGTAAGTGCTAAATCCAATAAAGGGTTAATTACACCAAGATCCCATTTACTATTTGTTAATATTACATTACCCCCTCATCTATATACATGTACATTTTAACGCCCTCAACTATGAAAACCATACAATGCCCCCTTCTGGAGGGGAGCAAGAGGAGATGAAAGTGATGCATTTTTATGATTGAGGGGATCAAAATGTAATTAACTCTCTAATACTGTAAACGAAGCGAGATTCTGGTAGCAAACTTACAATAATTGCTCTCTCCTTTTGTGCATCAGAAGAATCTCATTACAGATTTGAAACCTGACCTTTATGCCAGTCAAACAACTGGTGATACAGCTTCTTGGTTTATGATTATAGATCTTTAACCAGACAAGTCCACCGAAATATGTTGCATGTATTGTATGTATTTCTCAGTGAATTGTGGATTCGCCATATAATTAACCTCATGAAAAGATCTATACCCAACCCTCTATTGCGATTTAGCTACCTCAATAAAATTGGATTGATGGAAAAAATAATTACTGTCATGTAATTATGAATTCTTAGTTCATACTAAAGTTTGGTGTTCATATGAAAGTGATCTAATCCTATTTTCATCCAAATGCAAGATGGTTCTATGGTGATTTCCTTTAAGAAAGAAGATACAACCTCTGTGGTTTTCACTACAGAAATTGAACTCTTTTGATGCATGTGGCAATCCAGTTTATGCGTTCAAACAATGGAAAAATTCTGTCTAAATAAACAGGGAAGCCTAGTGATATTCTACATGGTTTGTTCACTTGTTGACCACAAAGGTCTAAATTGCCAATAAACCTAGGCATAAGAAAGTAGCAGTCATAAAGGATAACTAGTAAAAAGCAATTGATGCAGATTAAGGAAGTCACCAATTTGAATAGTAATCTGCAAACAATACTCAATTCTAGTGGGCTAGTTAATCAAGATTTGAGAATATATGAATATCTCAAACTCAATTCTATTCAACAAATAATTGTACAAGTGTTCAATAAGGTTCTTTGCTACTATGTTGTTTGTTGTTGTGCTGTTTTGTTTGGGCTGCTGATATGCTGATATGCTGTTTTGTTTGGGCTGCTGTGCTGTTTTGTTTGGGCTGTTGTTGCTGTGCTGTTTTGTTTTGGTATGGATGTTGAAAAAATTATCTGTTCCTTATTTTTACAGCACTGGGTGAACAAATTTGTCTTCCTATAAAATTTAACTGTTTTTTACTTTTGTGCTTCCCATCTATCTTAGATATAAGGATATTTCACAAAGTTTGTAAAAATAAAAAATTGCGGAGATATGCTAAAGTGGTGTCTAAAATTTTGGTTTTTCATGTGATTTGACGAGTTTGAATTACTTTTGATTATGGGGAATATATAAAATTACAATGCATCATATGAAAGTTGATTTTGTTGTAGAAATAAAAAAAATCTAATACAATGACATTGATGATAACTAGTTGAATGAAATTCTTAGTTATGCCATTGAATTTGTTTAGGGCATGGACGATATATACAATAGATGACAGAAGAACCCTAATACCAATGATGGATTAGTAAACCATTTCATCAAACTCTAATATTTATTAGTTAAAATAGTAAAATTTATTATTTTATTTTATTTTTTAAATAATGGTTTGCTTTGGAGCATTATTTCAACACCATCAAAACAACCCCTCCCAAAAGGGTCTGTAACAGATCAGTAAAGTGCAAGGACTAGGCTCAGAGCTTTAGGAGGTCTCGTGAAGTCCCTATCCTTATCCTAGAAGCAATGAGAGTGGGTTTGACAATTTTTTATTCTAATCAATACTTAAACAAACAGGTCTTAATCAAAAGTGGGAGCTGTGAAAGGGATTTTTGAAGGGGATGAAGAAGAAGTCACACACCTTTGCTTTGCAGCCCTTTCTTTCTTGCGTTACATTTTGACATTCTCTCAATTGTTTTCCATCTATGTTTATTTGGGCTATGATTTATTCCCCGACAGCCCAAATGGTTCTTCCTCTAGATCTTCGTGATTTTTTTATAATTTAAATCCATAAAACAATTTCACCATGATGTTGTTCCATTACAACTTCTGGTCCAATCTCTAAATCTTTTAGTTTTTTTGTTTGATGTATTATTTTTAGATCAGATCATTTGATGTAAATTGCTGCTAGACTGGGTGGTGGCATATTGGCGCTTGAATCTTCAAATATTTTCATCATGGATATAAGATGCAGATATCTTCTTTTTTTCTTTTTATTTTTTATTTTTTAATTTGTTAGTAAAACTTGATCCATCACATAAAAAAAGAGTTGGGTGAGCAAAAGGAAAGAGCGCCAGAATTTCATTTTGTTTTCTCTAAGATTTCCTGTATATATATTCTTGATATGCTGCTGCTTCACCACTTCGAAAATCAATATGGTGGTCTCTCAACTACCTCTTCTCACTAAACTGCTTTACAGAACACTCTCTATCTTCAACTCTAAATTCCTACAATCATCTTTGGTCATCCCTTGTTTGGGCTGCTGTTGTTGTGCAGTTTTGTTTTGGTATGGATGTTGAACAGATGCTTGATGATATGCTGATATGTTGTGCTGATATGCTGTGCTGGTGAACAGATGTTTGGACTAGGTAGTCTTGGGTTGTTTTGTGGCTAGCTGGTAATTAATAAAGGCCCATGAAGATATTAATTTATTTTTTATCTATGGTGCTGCTCTCTGATAATTGGGTCTCTATAATTTCAATTCAATCAATTTTGACTGTAATTTTTTTTTTATATATTAGGTCTATTTAGTTCAATTGATAACAATGATTAAGAAATTTGGATAGAAATTGAAAGAAAAATAGTTCATTCAAAATGAAATGGAATATTTTAAATTAGATGTCAACTTCTTAATCATTTTGTGAAGAATGAGTTGATTATTCTGTATGAACCAATGTTTGTATTTCCTTTGTTGTTACATTGTCTAACTTGGGTTCCTTATCATAAATGTTATATATTGCAGAATAAGGTTCAAGAACTTCATGCTACAGAAGAAGGGCCAACGTCTATCAAAGATGATGCAATTGTTCATGCATCTGGTCTAGAACGGCGTGGTAGGGTAAGAGGGCTTGGATTTGGAGCATTGCCATCTAAAGTTGATGCACAAGCATACCAAAATCAAAATATAAGAAAACTAAATAAAAAATTGCTGCTCTTAGAACAAGAACTCTATGGATAGTTTTGAGGACTTTGATGGATAGATTTTTATAATTTTTGAATAGTTTTGAATAATGTTTACAAACTTATATATGTACAGTTTTGGATGATTTATAACTTTTTGGATAATTTAAAACTTCAGGATAGTCCTTTTGGATGTTTGGAATGGATATATTGACAATTTTTGAATGTTTATAATTTATAGATATAGTTTATTTTTCATAGTTGAAATGATATTTTGGTGGTTGATTAATATTTTGTGAAGCTTGTTTGTAATATTAGATTGTACAAAATAGGTCAAATATAGAATCTACTGAATTAAAAAAATGCATATTCTACGGCAAGCAAATTAGGTCATTATATGAAATATTCCATAGCATTCCATGTATGCCGTGGTTGTCACGACCCAAACCCGCCCCTATGGGTTTAGCACCGTAACCGGCCGGTAATCCATGATTACCGAAGACCTGCTTAACAGTCAAACAATAATACAGAGTATAGGGGCATGGCGGAAGCAAACAGTAAATAGACAATGTCCAATGAGCTGTGACAGTCTGTATGCAAAAAGACTTTTCATATATATATACAATCAGTGCAAAACAGCATGTACAACATTTACAATCGTTCAAGACAGGGACTTAATCCCTAATAAAACAGTACAGTAACAGTGTATACAGTTTATACAGTAGTTACATAACAGATACAAAAATGGGGAAACTAAAACACCCCATAGCCTTAGCTTGACAGGCTCGGAACCTCGCAGTGAGGCACAATGGTTGGCTTGGACAAAAGGAGAGTCTAACCCACGCTCCTAGCTCTGGTCTGGTGCCTGTACACCTACATAGATATATGAGTAGTGAGCTAAAACCTAGTGAATAACATAATGCGTAAAGAGGTTAAGAATGAATGTCCTTACAGTATTGAAAACAATCATTTCAATCAGTATATCAGTTATTCAGTCGTTACAGTCATATGTGGTATATCCAGTAACAAAACGGTACAGTAGGTCTTATCAGACCGAACAGTCAGTTGATGGCCATCATATCAGTAAACAGTAGTGGTTCCAACATGGGAACCGACAGAGATCTCTGTGACAGTAGCAGTACAATACAGTAACAGGAGGTTGCTAAGGATGCTACAATACAGTTCACAATTAGGACATCATTCAATCAGTAATAATATCATTTCAGAAAACAGTACAGTTCAATTGTTCAGAAGATAATCATATTTGAACATATCTTTACACAGTTGTTACTCACAGAGTTCTGGGCTACAGTTAAGCTAGAGCGCGTCCTCAGATGCCAACCCTACACAGTTTACAGGATGAACACACACTAAGTTTAGATTCGGAAATCAAAGACTTAGTCCCTACTTAAACTCGGTGTGGTTCTACATCTATATCCTCATTAAGATACCTTAAACTAGGCCTAAGAATGCCTAGAATGAAATGAGGATGCAAGGATGCACTTGAAAAGCATTTTTAGAATTTTCAGAAAACAGGGGTCTCGCTCGAGCGTGTGGTTCCCCGCTCGAGCAGACATGCAAACAAAAGCCTCCGCTCGAGCATAAACTTTCCCACTCGAGCGTACTGAAAAAGTACTGGATGTGTGAAAATTACGCTCGATTAGGCGCTCGATACCTGCTCGAGCATGTAACACAAGTCCTCGCTCGAGCGTCCCATACCCCGCTCGAGCGGACTGTAAAACAGTGCAAAGTGCTGGATGCATGAATTTCACGCTCGAGCGCCAGTAACTCCGCTCGAGTGTGAGTCCAAAATTTGGAAATTCTAGATTCGAACCTCAAGCTCAAAAACAAGTTTCAAAACACCAAATTCGATCCTTTTGGGCTAATTTTCTAGAAAACACTTCAAAACTCATAATATAACATGTTTCAAAGCTCAATTTGAGAAATCAAAGCCCAAAGGTAGTTCAATTAAATCCAATTTCAAACCAATTTTCATGAACATAACTCAAACATGTACATGCATGAATTCAACAACTTCAAAGCTTCAAAGCTAGCTCAATTTGAGCCAATTCTTTCCAAAACATGATGAAACCATGGACTATACCAATAATATGAACATGCATGTATCAAACTCCATGTAGTCAACCTCAAAATGCAAAAGTATGCCATGCATGGAAAGATTAAGCTTCAAATCAACAACTTAAGCTAGTTCTAGACTTAATCCCTTAATTTAGACATGAATCATGCAAGAACAAGCTCAAATCATAAACAAGAGGGTAATTATACTACCTTAGGTCTCCAATGCAAGATAAGGGAGCTCAATTGCAATCTATACTCCAATTCTTCAAGTTCTTCAAGCCAATACACAAAATCAAGTTGAAATCACTCCTATCCTCTCTCTCTCTCTCTCACTCTAGCCGGCTATGTCTCTCAAAAATGGCTAAAGAAGATGTTTTGGTCAAGTGTGTATGAAGCTCCAAGTGTTTAGTTAGTGGGTCACTAGGCATGGCAAAGTGGTAGATAATGCAACTTATGGGATAGCTCATTTTAGTCTAATTAAACCATAACAAATCAATTTTCAATAAATTTTACCATAAAATCATATAAATTCTAATGATCATAAAACATCAGTCAATTTCTGGTTCGGCTGCCGATAAGGCCTTCAATTTGCAGTTTAAACAGAAAACATAAACAGATAATTAAACAGTCAAACAGATAGGCATGCATTTAAACTAGTACGTTCAATCAGTCAGTTCAGTGTTTCAGTCGATTCAATTACTTTTCATAATCAGTCTCAGTTTAGCAATAACCAGTGGTTAATCGGTACACAGTGGTGAGGGTTATTACAGTGGTATGTTCCACTTATCTACGGCAGGCTGAGCAAGTCGTTGTATTATATATTTTACAGCGTGCAATCAGTGTTGTTGTTTGTCTCACCAATTAACGACATGCAAAAGTAGTCGTAGAAAAAGTAATAATGACGCACAAAATCTGTTGTTAAATAGTTTTTAACGGCGTAATATAGCATGTCGTAGAAAAAGTAACAACGAGGCACAAAATCTGTCGTTAAATAGTTTTTAACAACGTATAAAGCATGTTATTGAAAGTGAATGACTTTCTATGACTGGTCATAATATGGCATGCGCCTGCACGTCTTAGAAGGGTTTTTACGGCGTGCATTACGCGCCGTAAAAACCCTTTTTTGTTGTAGTGAACTTCTGAAAATATATGTCACATTTGAAGAGAAGATCGAAAGCCTTGAGATGTCACAAGCTATATTGGAAGAGATGGTTGGTCAAAAAGATGAAGAACTCAGAAATGCTAGAGCCACAATTGCCATGTGGAACAAAAGTTCCAAGTCATTAGAAGACATCCCCGGGTCTTAACAAATGGGTTGTGACAAAAGTGGGCTAGGCTATGATAATGCGATAGCTCACGAGAGACAAGCCTCTACATCACATGATCTAAAGACTCAAGCAAAGGGAAAGCTGAAGGTGCACCAGGGTGATCCCTCACTTCATCTGCCTAACGGAGATAAGATCAACAAAATAGAGGTAAAACCTGTTTTTGCTTGTCATCATTGTGGTAGGTATGGCCACATTTGTCCTTATTGCTTTGAGTTGTTTGGAAAAGTGTCTCAAAAGGGTAGAAATTCTAAAACTTTTTGGGTTAGGAGATAACCTTACATGTCTAGGTAGAACACTAAGGTTCATGAGGGTGTTCACAACGCTAAGACATTCACCAAGACCGCCAGTCCTGATTTTGTTAAGACTAAAAAGATATGGGTGAGAAAGGATGACTTGACTTGTTTTGTTGTTCACACTGCTCTAAAAGCACGTGACTCACACATGTGGTACCTTGATAGTGGGTGCTCTCGTCACATGTCAGATGACAAATCCTACTTCTCCTCTTTTGAAAAATATGAAGGAGGAATTGTTACCTTTGGAGATGGTGGCACTTCTAGAGTCATTGGTAAGGGCTCTATAAGTATGGCTGGTCTTCCTAAGCTTGAAAATGTATTACTTGTTGATGGCCTTAAAGCAAATCTTTTGAACATCAGTCAATTGTGTGATTCCCACCATGAAGTATTATTTTCAAAAAATAAATGTGAAATTTTAGATAAAAAGGAAAATACTGTCATGCGTGGAATTCACACATCTGATAACTGTTACGGGATTGTTACCACTAATGATCTCACTTGCCACTCAGCCATCATAAGTAACATTGATCTGTGACATCAAAGATTAGGTCACATGAATTTCAAAGACCTAACTAAGATAGCCAACAAAGAGCTTGTGAGAGGAGTACCTAAACTGGATAAGAATCTGAACCATGTGTGTGGACCATGTCAACTTGGGAATCAAACCCGTGCCCCTCATAAAAAGGTGAACAACTTTACAACCAAACTTCCTCTTAAATTGGTTCATATGGATCTTATGTGACACACTTGCACTGAAAGCATTGGAGGTAAAAGATACATTTTTTTGACCGTTAATGATTTTACTCGTTTTTCATGGGTAAATTTTTTAAGAGAAAAATCTTATACGTTTGATGCTTTCTAGGCCTTAGTCCTTAAAATCCAAAATGAACAGGGTGTTTCTATTGGGCATATCATAAGAATCCGAGCTGATCATGGTCGTAAGTTTGAAAATAGTTCGTTCTCGGATTTTTGTGATATGGATGGAATTAAGCATGAATTTTCTGCACCAATTACTCCACAACAAAATGGAGTTGTTGAGAGGAAGAACAGACTTGTTCAAGAGATGGCTAAAGTCATGCTCCTTAGTAAGAAAGTTCCTCTAAAGTTTTAGGCTGAAGCTTTAAATACTGCTGTTTATGTCATAAATCGTGTGTATTTAAGGCCTGACACTTTACAAACTCCATATGAATTGTGAAAGAGATTGAAAGCTAATGTAAAATACTTCAAAACTTTTGGGAGTAAATGTTACATTTTCAAAGATAGAGAGCCTTTGGGTAAATTTGACTCCCGAAGTAATGAAGGTATTTTTCTAGGATATTCAACCACTAGTAGAGCTTTTCGTGTCTATAACCTGCAAACTTTATCTTTAATGAAATCAATCAATGTGGTTATAGATGACATAGGTTTTCCTACTTCAATAATAAATGAAGAAGAAAATGGTGAGTCTCCAATCCTGGATACTGAACCACCAAGTCAAAGAGAAGCTGAGGTCCGAGCACAAGAAGTTGGGACAACACCAACTTCTCAGGTAAGTCAGAGTCCAAAGAGTGCACAAAGAGACACCACTTTTGATGCTTCTGTCACCACAAGTCCAGAGTTCAAACATCAGCAAGGGTGAAACTGAATCATCCAACTCAACAAGTGATTGGAAGTGTCTCGTATCGAATGAAAACCCGAAGACGAATTCGGGAGGAGGTATCTCATATGTGTTATGTTTCATTAATTGAACCTAAAAATATAAAAGAGGCCTTACTAGATGATAGTTGGGTCAATGTTATACATGAAGAATTAGGTCAATTTGAACGTAACAATGTTTGGACTCTAGTTCCCAGACCTAGAGACATGAATGTGATAGGTACCAAGTGGGTCTTTAAGAATAAATCTGATGAGAATGGTACTGTGGTTAGAAATAAAGCTAGGTTGGTTGCTCAAGGATACACACAAGTAGATGATGTTGACTATGATGAGACGTTTTTCCCAGTTGCACGCCTCGAACCTATTCGTATTTTACTTGGTGTTGCATGCTTTCTTGGTTTCAAACTGTTTCAGATGGATATGAAAAGTGCCTTTCTGAATGGGTACTTAAAAGAAGAGGCTTATGTTGAGCAACCAAAAGGGTTTGAGGACCCTAAATGTCCAAACCATGTCTACAAGTTAGACAAGGCTTTGTATGGGTTGAAATAGGCCCCTCGGGCTTGGTATGATAAACTTACTACCTTCCTACTTGGCAATGATTTTCAAAGGAGTAGTGTGGACAAGACTTTATTTGTGAAACATACTAAGTCTCATATACTTGTTGCTCAGATTTATGTTGATGATATTGTGTTTGGATCCACTGCTGATCATCTTGTTAAATATTTTTTGGATTCCATGACACATGAGTTTGAGATGAGCATGATGGAAGAGTTGTCTTATTTCTTAGGTCTTCAAATTAAACAGTCTCCTTCAGGTATGTTTATTTCTCAGACTAAGTATGCCAAAAACCTTGTGTCAAAGTTCGGTCTTGAGTCAACCAAACATGCACGCACTCCCATGAGCACCAGTCTTCACCTTTCCATAGATTCCTCTAGTACTGATGTTGATCCTACCCTTTATAGGAGTATGATTGTGAGTCTCTTGTATCTCACAGGCAGTCGTCCTGACATTGCATTTAGTGTAGGTGTTTGTGCCTGTTACCAAGCCTGTCCTAAAGAGTCTCATTTGATTACTGTCAAACGCATCATTAAGTATGTGTAGACACCCCATTTTTGACCGCTCTTAAGACTTGGGCGCCACTGATTGCTTACTTGGTGATGAAAGTTGTGCAGTGCAAAGGTTCGATTTCTTCGGCAAGAGGAGCTTCAAATCCCAACCTCACACCCCCTTTTGGACCAAATCCTTTTGATCAAAAAGATCTTAGACCTTAAAACCCTCTCTTTCAAAATATTTTTGAAAAAAGTTTCTACGATGTTCCGAGGCTCACATTTCGTTAAATGTTGTGCTTTTCGGTAAACCGAGTAAGGACAAAGTGGAATAAATGAAGGAGAGGTGAACTCTTTGAAAAAATCTTTAAAACATCTTATTTAGAGGTTTGGAGTTGAAGAAAATTGGAGGAAAGGGAAAAAAACCTAGTTGGGGAAGAAGTTAGGCATGAACTGTTAAAAGAGAGAGTCAAGCAGCCCTCGCTAAATTAGGCCTATCCTTTTGTACACTTGGATTTCAACTATGAGGCCACCACCATTGGAAAGTAGACTTTCAGGGCTTCATTTTGCATTCAAGAATCTCCTAAAGCCAAGTCCGGATGAGGGAGCTATGGCTGGTTGACGTTAGGCATCAATCCGGTTAGGATCAAAACTGAGCAGTGTTCACTAAAAGAGGCATATCTTTTTGCACACTTGTAATTTTGATGTGAGGCTGCCACCATTGGAAATCAGACTTCTAGGGCTTCAATTTAGGCTCAAGAATGACCTGCAAAGGAGTCCAGATGAAGGAGATATGCCCATTTGAAGTCGGGCCTGAAAAGTAGATTTTTGCTGTCGGCCACTAGTTGTGCTTGTCGGCTACTAAAAGTGGCCGTTGGCCACCAAAAGTGGCCGGTTGGCCACTAGTGTCCAAAACTCAAATATTTTGCAGATATTTCCCCTCTAGCTGTTCCACGCTGCCTCAGATATTTCTAAATTGATATTTTCGACCAAGGCTCTCTTTTTTCTATATATAGAGGCCATATCTCTCATAGTTCAAGGTTAGCAAATTTTGGGAGCCTCTCTCTCTAAAAATCCTCTCTCTCTAGATTTCTCTCTCTCTTGCCCTTTTGTGCATACAAGTAGAGATACACTTCTCCTTTGCCTAGACATCCTTGATCAAAGTGGTTCATGTTTGGGCTGAGGTTGCTTGAAGCTCTCTTGGAGCTTGCTTTGAGCTCTAGAAGGTGGTTTAAGCTGAGATTTGTGCCTATTTTGTGCTTTGTTTCAAGAGGTATAACCTTTACCCTTTAAGCTTGTTTTTCACACTTGTTTTTGCCATCTTTTTGTACTGTTTTTGGGGTGGTTTTAAACTGAAAAAAAAACTCTGTTTTTATGATTAAAAATTGGTGATTTGAGGCTATTTTGTGTTAAGGGGTAGTCCACCCTTCTTGTTGATTAATTGTGAAGCCTTTTGTGCCATCTTTTAGCATACTCAAATTAAACTTTTTGGACCTTTAAACCACTGAAATTCAGAGTTATTTCAGTAGTGGAAAACATATTTTGAAGTCCAAAATTGGAGGGGTTAGCCTCCCCTCCTTGTGTCTTACGTGCATGCCCAGTTAGCTTCACATGGTAGTGTAACATGCCTGGGGGATACCCGCGCTCGTTAAACAGTTCGGACCCTCGATCTCTTTGATTTAGCCTCACTAGTGCAATGTGAAACATAGATGAGAGTCCAAATTTGGCAACTTTTATTGAAAATCCACTTTATTGCAATTTTGTCAAAAATGGACTGCGTCATTAGATCTCAGAGTCGCCACCTAATATTTATTTTGGGAAATTAGGAAACCCATGACTCACGCCAAGGCCACTGTTCGTCGTAACCAAGGATACTTGGCTCGGAACCTTAGGTATGAGAGGAGAAGGTCAATAATGAGCACCCCCGCTCACCCAATCAAAAGATCGGCCTCTACTAAACCATAATATGAATTTTATTGTCTTTATATGTTCATGTTCTGATTATTTAATAAATTCTAAAATTTACTATGTGAAGCATACAAATATAGACTATGTCACCCATTTTGGAACAACTTGATTTCATGTACTTTTGAAAGAGTTTTGAAGATGTATAACCCAAATAAATTGAGTTTACAAATATGAAAAATCATCATTCCAAATTAAGCGACACAACCTCCATCTACTGGTATTCATACAGTTATATTAAGTAAGCAAGTAGCCACATGGTAGGATGCTTAAACATAATAAGAAAAACACACACAAGCGGGATGCTAAAACATAAAAAATTACATATTTATCGACGTGCCGCGAACAGCTACAAAACAAAGTTAGTAAAACATGCATGATCTTATATACAAAATCCTAATGCAATTCACTTATGAGATGCAACTAAAGATTCGGCTTCTAAGATATGACATGTGAATCATCTCAAGAACATGAGGTAGCGCACATAATCACATAAGAATTGATTAAATCCACAAATGCAAACTTCGTCAAATCAAGATGCATGAAACATGGATGCAAAGCATGAATATGATGAAAAATAAATATGATGTTTATGTACAAAAAAGGAAAGCAAGTAAAAGAATGGGATAGAAAGAAATGGGGATGAGGAATTATTACAACACTTGAATTATTACATATCCAAATGAGAGGAAGAGGAGGGAATATTGCAATACAATAAAATAAAACCTCACAAAACATTCAAAACAAAAATAAACAAAATAAAAGCTTCATGTTCCTTGGAATCGTTGGCGAAAATTGGTCAACATTGGGAGATTACGACATCTTGTCCGAAAGAAGCTAACCGACCTGCCAAATAGGCAGGCCGGCCAACTAGGCCGAGCAAAACCTGTCTTGTTGCGAAACCAAGAAAATGAACAAATAAGAAATATGTAGGTGGCTCAACTAACCACTACCGGTTAGCTTACAACACAATTAATATGAAACAAGAGCAAGCCAATAAGCAATAATAATAATAATAATTTATTATTATTATTATTATTATTATTATTATTATGAACTAAACAAACCACTTGGATCACAACAACACCCTATGAAATATAAAGTATGAAAATTATAACAAAACACTATGAAATAAGAAGCAAGAAAATAAATATGAGATAGAAAATATAAGAAAATGAAAGACTAGAAATTCACTTTCCAAAGAAAGATTGAACTTCTTGATTTCCAAACTTACTCTTGATCACCCTCAAGTATATGAATTATGTTCTCAATCCTCAATTTGAAAGCTTGGAATTCTTGCTAGAATGATGGCTTGGAGGTGTATGTGGTGAAAAAGTGATTGTCTCTCTTGTTTTTGCTCACTTTTACCAACACCCACTCTTCCTCTTGATCAAAGCTACTGAAATTCAAGTATTTCAGAATTTTTGGAGGAGTTTTAGATGTAGAAAAGATGGAATTTCAGTTTGTATGGAACATATAGGGTGTATATGGAAGATAAGAGTGTGTTTAGCTCAAAAACTCAATTTTTCTCTCTTTTTTTCCTCTTTTCTCTAGCTTAAATGTTCTCTCCTTAATCTATTCTCCTCCTTCTCTCAATAATCAGATGTATACTTATAGGCTAAGCAAGTGGAGAAATGATGGAAGATATGGTAGAAGACAAGATAGAGCATAAATGAAGGTAATGGAGCTAATGGAACACTAATGGAGCTAATGGGAGCAAAAATGGAGCATTATCTTCAATAGAGAAAACACTAGGTAATGAGGGATGAGTATACATGAATTGGGACATGTTTGGGTCATAAAATGGGTCAGTGTCCCAACCGAACCAAACAATGGGCTGCTGCTATTTTGGCCTGAGTCAACAAAATCTGCTGTTAAGTCCAACTTCAAATAGGCATATATCCCTCATCTAGACTTGGTTTTAGGTGGTTCTTGAGTCTAAATTGAAGCCCCAGAAATCTAATTTCCAATGGTGGTAGTCTCACATTTAAATTCCAAGTGTACAAAGAGATATGCCTAATTTAGTGAAGGCTGTCTCAGGCTGGGTCAACAAAATCTACTCTTAAGCCCAACTTCAAATGGGCATATCTCCCTTATTTGGACTTGGTCTAAGGTGATTCTTGGGTCTAAATTGAAGCCCCAGAAGTCTACGTTCCAATGGTGGTGGTCTCACATTTAAATTCCAAGTGTACAAAGAGAAATTCCTAATTTAGTGAAGGCTGCTCATTTCCTTCTTAATGATTTGATACTCATCCTTTTCCTAAACCAGTTTTCTTTCATCCCCTCCTATTTCCTTCAACTCCAAACCTATAAAGAAGATGTTTTTAAATATTTTTCAAAAAGTTCACCTCCCTTCCATTTATTTCCACTTTGTCCTTACTCTATTTTAATTAAAATAGGAGCCTCGGGACATCGTAGAAACATTTAAAAAAACATATTTTGAAAAGAGGGTTTTAAGGTCTAAAATATTTTGGCCAAAAAATGGGTGAAGGTTGGAATTAAAGCTTAAATTTCATCTTTCTTACTGAGGACTCTGTGAGAAACACATTCTAATTGTCATTATCGAGTAATCAAAAGAAAGCGCCCAAGTCTTAGGGCTGGTCAAAATGGGGTGTCTACAGGTAGCATGTTTTTGTAGCTTAACTTAGCTTATTTTTAGCATATTTTTGCCTCTGATTTGGACTATTTTAGCTCTGTTTTGGGTTACTTTGGTCATATGAGTCTTGTTTTGCATAGTTGTAGTGCAAATGGCTTCACTAGTTTGCATGTTGAAGTGTCTTCAATATGCTAATCCTAATTTCCTAATTTTTTGTTTTTTTAAAAAAAAAAAATTTAATCTCAACATTTATTAACTTCTCTCAACTCACAAGACTTTTTGACTTCTCTCATAATTATTATAGTTATAGCAATCCTGGTTTTTCCTCTCCTTATTTATTGTATTCCGGACTCGGTTCCGTGGATGTGTTGTCTCATTCTCATTTCCATCCTTTACTCTTCGTATTTGAGTCTTGGGTTGTGTTGGGCAGGTTTGAAACAGGTTGGTTGTGCTTTGAAACCAAAAGTTGATGCCCAGAATTTGGCCTTCACGCTCGAGCAGGGCTTTTGACGCTTGAGCGGGCCCTTTGTTGTTGCTTCTCCGCTCGAGCGGGCGTTTTGATGCTCGAGCGTAAATTTCCATCTCCCAGTATTTTTTCTCTGTAGGTCTTCGTACGCTCGAGTGGGGACCATCGCCTGCAAAACTTCTGTGAGTGTGCATCCGACGCTCGGGCGTGAGTCTGTGTCTGACGCTCGAGCGGGGCGACTTGTATATCAGTCCGAGTTTCACCTTTTTGGATCACTTTTTGATTTCCTTTCTCTCTCTTACTTTTTCAAAACCTCCATTAGAGAACACCTCTCTCTAAAACCCAACTTCTCTCTAGGTATTGATCTAGTTAGAGTGATCTCTCACCTTTGTCCCTTTGTAAAAAGTGTTGTGCTTGGCGTGGGCTTCACTTTGATCCGAAAATTTCTTGATTTGGAGCACTTCGAGTTTTCTTCACCTTCTCCCTTTGAGCTCCGAATTTGAGGTAGGGATAACTACTTATTCTTATGGTCTTTGACTTAAATTTTTAGTCATTTTGATAAAATGTTGATGTTGGGTGATTTTGGGTGTTAGGGTTTCAAATTGTATAAGGAGGGGTTTGTTGTTTTGGCTCATAATGTGTATCTTGGGTCCTAAAATGATGTTGTTATTGTTATTGTTGTTGAGGATATTTGGGACCTTTGGGTCATTGTAGAGAAAAAGGGGGAGAAAGCCCTAATTTTTACTATAAGTTAATTTATGAAATTGAGTTGAGAATAATGAAATTGGCTCATTATGTAGTGGAATGGTAGAGTTGGATTTAATAATCACTCACCTTTGAGAATTGTCGATAATTTACCTGTTGGTACATTTATTATCTGTTTAGAAATAACGGCTTTGGGCTATCGGTAGAGGATAGTCTTGATTGTTGTAGACACTGCATGATGATTAGATGAATTAAAACTAATCAAGTTGAGTATTTGAATACATGGGTGCTGAATCCCGTGGATGAAATTTCCGTAAAATGGCCATTCGAAAATAATCACACATGGGTGCCGAATCCCGCGGACGCAATTTTCATAAAATGGCAATTCAAAATATCTATACATGGGTGCCGGATCCGGCGGATGAAATTTTCGTAAAATGGCAATCCGAAAACATCTATATATGGGTGCCGAGTCCCGCGGACGAAATTTCCGTAAAATGACCATAGGAAAACAATTACTCATGGGTGTCGAATCCTGCGAACGCAATTTCCATGAAATGGTAGTTTAAAGTATTGTTGGCTTGAGATGTAGTCTCGCTTAAGTTGTTTGGCCAGGTTCTGAGCCGTGTTTATAAGTTGAGTTTTGTTAAGTGAAGGATTATGGAACTGAATTGTACTGTATGTTGGTTTATATGAGTTAAACTTTTATCAAGTGCTAATGTTTTAGTTAGTCCTCATATTATGTTTAGCATATCTCTACTGGGCGTTGGCTCACCCTATATGGGTCATCATTTTCAGGTACAGGTGTTATGCCACCTCCAAGGAAGTAGCTTAGGAGGCGTGAGGCTGTCAGATTTCCTTTTTGTCGTTTTGTTGTATTACATGTATATCAAGCCAAGGGCTTCTTTGTGTAGAGTTAGTACTCTCCTTTTTGTAACCAAGTATTGACTTGGAAAGTTATAAGCCTAGGGCATTTACTTTTATTGTCAACATGTAATACTTTTTTGTAAGAATACTCTGATGATTGTTATAGGAAATCTCTTCTATTTATCGTGAATGTATGTTATAGTGGGTTTATTTTTTAGGGCGTTACAACTTGGTATCAGAGCGTACTGGGTTCGAATACTTTGGGTATGCGGGAAGTGGTTAGTATCACAATGGGTTCGTCTCGCTTATTAGAGACTTAGATGTAGTGTTATATGCTTATGTGATAACATGTTTATGTGACTACTTGAGTATGAGATTTAGTTTCTAGGATGTTGATTGGATCATTGGGTTCCTGTGAGTCTTGTTGGAAAAGCACTTGATCAATGCTGTTTCTAACCGGAACTCTAGTAACGCCTCGGGACTATCATTATCAATGAATGAAATTCGTAGGTGCTTATATGATTATGTGCTTACGTGGAATGAATTATAGTTGTCCATTGCATTAGGACGCGAGTGTTATAGCTTCGGCACATTTGTGAATGTGCTAATGTTCTTCGTTACCTTTATTAGGATGTCAGGACGAGGACGTGGTGCTAGGTGAGGTAGGCCTAGGAGGCAGGAGATGCCTATACCGGATAAAGTTTCGGTGCAGCAGGAGGGTGTTGGTCAGGCCAAAGTGGCCGAGCCAATGGGGCAGCAGGCCATGGGTGCCTTAGCCCGCGAGATAACAGGAGCTATGAGGGAATCCATAGGCATTCTCAGAGCTGAGAATCCAGTTCAGGCCCAGGTTGTTGATGCAGGGCCTTCCTTTCTGAAGAGAGAGTTCTTCCGGTCTAATCTGGATGAGTTTGTTGGGGATCCCAAGGAGCCACTTAAGGCTAATGAGTAGTTAGAACAGATGACCAAGTCGTTTGAGATGATTGGCATCGAAGACGGGGCATTGAAGGTGACCTTGGCATCTTTCCAGCTGAAGGGGGATGCGGGTCAGTGGTGGAAGTTCATGAGAGGCCGTGTTGGTGGTACATGGGAGGCTTTTGTAGATACTTTCCAGGAGAAGTTCTTAGCCCCAGCTGTCAGGGAGAAGTTGAGGGACCAGTTTTGTCAGCTCAAGCAGCTGAGTTTATCAGTGGCCGAGTTTGAGGCCGCATTTACTAGCTTACCCAGGTTCGCACCTGAACTTGTGGTGTCTGAGGAACGCCGTTGCATCGAGTTTGAGAGGAAGTTGAGGCATGGCCTCAAGATGAGAGTTAGGAGATCCATGATCAAGGAGTATGGGCGTCTTGTGGATGCTACGACCCATATGGAGACTATGATGGAGGAGGAGGAGAGGATGAGGGCTCCAAGAGGAGTCAGGAAGGCCAGGGGGATGGTAAGAGGCAGAGGAGTTCTAACCCTCAGCAGTCCCAGAGTGCCTTGGTGAGGTCTACCTTTCCAGTATTGGGTTCAGGTTCTAGGAGAGGCAGCCAGGGAGACTTTACCTGTTTCAAGTGTGGTCAGCTGGGCCACAAGTCTCCAGCTTGCCCGCAGAGGGGAGGAGGTCAGGGAGCAGCTTCATCTTCGACTCGACCTCAGAGCCAGAGTTAGGGCAGAGGCTGGTCATCCTCTTGTTACCAGTGTAATCAGGCAGGGCACCTGAAGAGGTTCTGTCCACAGTTGGGTGGTACACCCGGTGCGTCTAATTCGAGACAGACGCAGAGTTCGCAGCCAGCATAGTCTGTTCAGGCCTCAAGGGCCAATCTAGGGGCTTCATCGTCTCAGTCTGTACACCAGCCTTTTGCTCCGAGAGGTGAGCAGGTAGATCAGGGGCCTACAGGGCGTGTGTATGCTATTACCGCGCAGGATCTAGTACCGGCTGCATTTGTTGTGAGAGGTACCTTTTTGTTTTGCAACTCGGTTGCCAATGTGTTGATTGATAC
The DNA here is from genome assembly GCF_055761805.1 of Camellia sinensis. Lineage (NCBI taxonomy): Eukaryota > Viridiplantae > Streptophyta > Magnoliopsida > Ericales > Theaceae > Camellia > Camellia sinensis. Next base: position 110,543,526 of record NC_138973.1, read on the forward strand.
GGGTGCATCTCATTCCTTTATATCTGTTGTATTTGTATCTGTTTTGGGGTTGGAGTTGGCACAGTTAGCATCTCCTATTTGGGTTGTATCACCTGTTGGGGGTGAGTTGATTTTAAAATAGGGGTGTCGGGGCTGTGATATAGAGGTCGCCGACTGCTGGCTTCTATTTTCTTTTGTAGTTATGCCTATGTCAAGCTTTGATGTGATTTTGGGTATGGATTGGTTATCATCATACCGAGCAGTTATTGATTGTTACCGCCAGAGGGTCACTGTATGTACCGTGAGCGGGGATTGTTTCTATTTCTTGGGGGATCGGTTGGTAGTGTGTTGCCATCGGTGTATGATCCGCGAGGGCGGAGTGAGCTTAGTGGTCTTCTTGCTAGCCTTTTGAGTAGTGAGTGTGATGAGACCGGGGTTGAGTTGCTGAAAGTGGTTTGCGAGTATTCGGATGTCTTTCCCGAGGACCTTGTTAGCTTACCACCTCATCGAGAGATTGAGTTCTCCATCGACTTAGTGCCTGGTACGGCACCAATTTCTATGGCACCTTATCGTTTTGCCCCGGCTGAGTTGAGTGAGTTGAATATTCAACTCCAGGAGTTGTTAGATAAGGGTTTTGTTCGCCTTAGTGTTTCGCCGTGGGGAGCACCGACCCTCTTTGCTAAAAAGAAAGATGATGCCTTGAGACTTTGTATCGATTACCGAATATTGAATTAGGCGACGGTTAAGAATAAATACCCTATGCCCCATATGGATGATTTGTTTGACCAGTTGAAAGAGGTCCCGTTGTTTCTCTAAGATAGACTTGAGATTGGGTTACCACCAGTTGAGGGTCAGGGAGGAGGATATTCCGAAGACGGCATTCCGTACGCGGTATGGCCACTATGAGTTTCTGGTGATGCCATTTGGGCTCACCAATGCACCGGCAGTGTTTATGGATTTGATGAACCGGATCTTTCGGGAAATCTTAGATCGTTTTGTCGTCGTTTTCGTGGACGACATTCTGATTTATTCACCGTCTGAGGAGAAGCACGAGGAACACTTGAGAGTGGTGCTTGAGTTGCTTAGAACCCATAGGCTGTATGCCAAGTTTGGGAAGTGTGAGTTCTGGCTAGGAGAGGTCAAGTTCTTAGGCCATGTGGTTTCTGGGGAAGGGGTGTCTGTTGATACTTCCAAGATTGAGGCAATGCAAGATTGGGCACAGCCTAAGAGTGTTTTTGAGATCCGCAGTTTTCTGGGATTAGCGGGGTAATACTGCCGGTTTGTGAAAGATTTCTCTAGACTAGCTTCACCGTTGACTAGATTGACGCGGAAAGGGGTCAAATTTGTATGGAGTGAGACTTGTGAAAAGTCGTTCCAAGAGTTAAAAGTTTTATTGACCACCGCTCCGGTTTTGATTATTCCAGAGAGAGGTTTGGGTTATGCGATTTATTGTGATGCCTCACGAGAGGGTTTGGGTTGTGTGTTGATGCAAGAGGGGAAAGTGGTAGCCTATGGCTCACGTCAGTTGAAGATTCACGAGAGGAATTACCCTACTCATGACCTAGAACTAGCAGTAGTAATTTTTTCCTTGAAGATTTGGAGGCACTACCTTTATGGTGATAGATTCGAGGTATTCTCGGATCATAAGAGTTTGAAGTACCTGTTTACACAGAGAGACTTGAATTTGAGACAGAGGAGGTGGATGGAGTTCATTGAGGACTATGATTTCGAGTTGCACTATCACCCGGGAAAGGCCAATGTTGTGGCTAATGCCCTTAATAGGAAATCCATTAGTGATGTAGCTTGTATAGCCATCCGAGAGTGGGAGATGTTGGGTACACTTGGCGAGTTCGATTTGCTTCTGGGTGAATCCGTTGAGGCTGCGGTCTTGTTTTCTGTAATTGCGCAACCCACACTTATGAATCGAGTGTTAGAGGCACAGGGAGGTGACCTTGAGGTGGAATCCCTCGGAGAAAAGATCTCCAGTGGGAAGGCTGAGAAGGGTTTGACGGTGTATCCTGACCTGAGTGTGAGATACCGAGACCGCTTGTTTGTGCCGGAGTCTTGCCGAGAGGAGGTACTCTGAGAGTTTCACCATTCATGCCTTGCGGTGCATCCGGGAGGCACTAAGATGTATCGAGATTTGGGTCGCCAGTTTTGGTGGCAGGATATAAAGAAGGATGTGGCAGCATTTGTGTCTAGGTGCCTTACTTGTCAGTAAGTGAAGGCCGAGCATCAGAGGCTAGCGGGTTTGTTGCAACCCTTGCCTATTGCCGAGTGGAAGTGGGAGCATATCACTATGGACTTCGTTGTAGGTCTTCCGAGGACTCAGCGGGGTAGTGATGCTATTTGGGTGGTTGTAGACCGGTTGACTAAGTCGGCGCACTTTATCTCTATGCGCGTGAGAGATTCGGTAGATCATCTTGCCGAATTGTATATTCAAGACATAGTGAGAATGCACGGGGTCCCAGTGTCGATCGTCTCAGATAGAGATTCACATTTTACTACTAGGTTGTGGTAGAGTTTACAGAGTGCCTTGGGCACTAAGTTAACCTTTAGCACGGCTTATCATCCTCAGACTGACGGCCAGTCCGTGCGTACTATTAAGATCCTTGAGGATATACTTCGGAGTTGTGTCCTTGACTTTAGTGGGTCCTGGGAGAGGCACTTGCCCTTGGTGGAGTTTACCTATAACAACAGTTTTCAGTCGAGTATCAGTATGGCACCGTTTGAGGGCTTGTATGGCCGACCATGTAGGTCTCCAGTTTGTTGGGCCGAGGTGGGTGATGCAACTTTGTTGGGCCCAGATTTGGTGAGGGAAACGACGGAGAAAGTTGAGCTTATCTGTAGGAGGCTTGTTACAACCCAGAGTCGCCAAAAGAGTTATGCCGACCGTAGGAGGAGGCCTTTGACATTTGAGGTGGGTGATCATGTTTTCCTGAAAATATCACCTAGGCGGGGTTTGATGAGGTTTGGGAAGAGTGAGAAGTTGTCCCCTCAGTTTATCGGTCCCTTTGAGATCCTTGAGAGGATTGGGGAGGTTGCGTACCGCTTAGCTTTACCGCCACAGTTGTCCGGGGTGCATGATGTGTTTCATGTTAGTATGTTTCGGAAGTATGAGCCGGATCCATCACATGTATTAGATTGAACCGACCTAGAGGTTGACGAGGATGCCTCGTATGAGGAAAGGCCGGTACGGGTCTTGGATGGGCGGGATCAAGTCTTGCGAGGCAAGACCATTTCCTTAGTAAAAGTTTTGTGGAAACATCACGGAGTGGATGAAGCCATTTGGGAACGTGAGATGGATGTCCGTGAGAAATATCCGGACTTGTTTGTAAATGTTTAACCATGTATTGGGATTTTGTAATATTGATGAACTTTAAGAGCATTAAATATGTCTTAAGTTGTAAAACATTGTGAATGTTTTGGTTTATGGAAATATTGTGGAACTTGCCTTGTAATGGAAGTTTATTTTAACATTGCATATGTTAACTCTGTTTTAGAAATGCAAATATAATATTGGCATTGAAATTGCTTTGTGATGCATGTTGAAAACACATGTTGGAGATTATGTTGGAATTTGCCTTTGGAAAAGAGATGGTATGACCGGTATTGGGTTAAGTTGATGAATGTTGAGTTGTAATACTGTTGAGAATTGAGAAAAATATGTTTTTGAAAACTTGTACATAATTTCAGGGACGAAATTCCTTAAGGGGGGAGGTTATAGCGATCCTAGTTTTTCCTCTCTTTATTTATTGTATTCCGGACTCGGTTCCGTGGATGTGTTGTTGTCTCATTCTCATTTCCATCCTTTACTCTTCGTATTTGAGTCTTGGGTTGTGTTGGGCAGGTTTGAAACAGGTTGGTTGTGCTTTGAAACCAAAAGTTGATGCCCAGAATTTGGCCTTCACGCTCGAGCGGGGCTTTTGATGCTCAAGCGAGCCCTTTGTTGTTGCTTCTCCGCTCGAGCAAGCGTTTTGACGCTCGAGCGTAAATTTCCATCTCCCAGTATTTTTTCTCCGCAGGTCTTTGTACGCTCGAGCGGGAGTTTTGACGCTCGAGCGTGACCCTTTGATTTTGTTCCTCTGCTCGAGCGGGGACCATCACCTGCAAAACTTCTATGAGTGTGCATCCAACCCTCGAGCGGGCGTTTTGACGCTCGAGCGTCAATCTGTGTCTGACGCTCGAGCAGGGGTTCCCACGCTCGAGCGGGGCAACTTGTATATCAGTCTGAGTTTCACCTTTTTGGATCACTTTTTGATTTCCTTTCTCTCTTTTACTTTTTCAAAACCTCCATTGGAGAGCACCTCTCTCTAAAACCCAACTTCTCTCCAGGTATTGATCTTGTTAGAGTGATCTCTCACCTTTGTCCCTTTGTAAAAAGTGTTGTGCTTGGCGTGGGTTTCACTTTGATCCAAAAATTTCTTGATTTGGAGCACTTCGAGTTTTCTTCACCTTCTCCATTTAAGCTCCGAATTTGAGGTAGGGATAACTACTCATTCTTATGGTCTTTGACATAAATTTTTAGTCATTTTGATATAGTGTTGATGTTGGGTGAGTTTGGGTGTTAGGGTTTCAAGTTGTACAAGGAGGGGTTTTGTTGTTTTGGCTCATAATGTGTATCTTGGGTCCTAAAATGATGTTGTTGTTGTTGTTGTTGTTGTTGAGGATATTTGGGACCTTTGGGTCATTGTAGAGAAAAATTGGGAGAAAGCCATAATTTTTACTATGAGTTAATTTATGAAATTGAGTTGGGAATAATGAAATTGGCTCATTATGTAGTGGAATGGTGGAGTTGGATTTAATAATCACTCGCCTTTGAGAATTGTCGATAATTTACCTATTGGTGCATTTATTATCTGTTTAGAAATAATTGTTTTGGGCTATCGGTGGATGATAGTCTTAATTGTTGTAGACACTGCATGATGATTAGGTGAATTAAAACTAATCAAGTTGAGTATTTGAATACATGGGTGCCGAATCCCGCGGATGAAATTTCCGTAAAATTGCCATTCGAAAATAATCACACATGGGTGCCAAATCCTGCGGACGCAATTTTCGTAAAATGACAATTCAAAATATCTATACATGGGTGCTGGATCCGGCGGATGAAATTTCCGTAAAATGGCAATCCGAAAACATCTATATATGGGTGCCGAGTCCTGCGGACGAAATTTCCGTAAAATGGCCATAGGAAAACAATTACACATAGGTGCCGAATCCCGCGGACGTAATTTCCGTGAAATAGTAGTTTGAAGTATTAATGGCTTGAGATGTAGTCTTGCTTAAGTTGTTTGGTCAGGTTTTGAGCCGTGTTTATAAGTTGAGTTTTGTTAAGAGAAAGATTATGGAACTGAATTGTACTGTATGTTGGTTTATATGAGTTAAACTTTTATCAAGTGCTAATGTTTTAGTTAGTGCTCATATTATGTTTAGCATATCTGTATTGGGCGTTGGCTCACCCTATATGGGACATCATTTTTAGGTGCAGATGTTATGCCACCTCCAAGGACGTAGCTTGGGAGGCGTGAGGCTGTCAGATTTCCTTTTTGTTGTTTTGTTGTATTACATGTATATCAAGCCAAGGGCTTCTTTGTGTAGAGTTAGTACTCTTCTTTTTGTAACCAAGTGTTGACTTGGAAAGTTGTAAGCCTATAGGGCATTTACTTTTATTGTCAATATGTAATACTTTTTTGTAAGAATACTCTGATGATTGTAATATGAAATCTCTTCTATTTATCGTGAATGTATGTTATAATGGGTTTATTTTTTAGGGCGTTACAGCAATTCCTTTTCCAAAACAAATAATTTGTATATTAAAAATTTTTAAAACAAATATAAATATCTATATCTATATCTATCTATTTATTTATATCTATCTCTAACCTAGTTTTGTGGGAGTTCCAATATCTGAACCTTAATTTCTTAATTTTTTTAATTTTTTTTGAAAAAAAAAACTTAGCACTTATTAAATTCTTCCAAGTCTTTTTAACTTCTCTAATACACACATTCTTTTTAACTTTTCACATATCTATTGCAAATAGTGAGTCTCCTTTTTGTTTTCTCCTTCTTGACTTCTCACTTATACACTTTCAACTTCAATGACCACGTATGCAAACAGTAAGTCTTCTTTTTGTTTTCTCCTTCTTGACTTTTCCTTTTGTTTACTGTTTTAATATTGTAGTAAGATAGCACATACAAATATTTGTGATTTGTCTAGCAAATAAAAAATTGTAATTTGATTTTTTAATATGATTGAAGTTAGATAAATATAAACCCTTACAAAGAGAAAAATGTGATTATAATTAGTTGAATGATTCTTTTTTTTTTTTAATGTGATTGTAGTTAGTTTAATAGTTCTTTTTTTTTTCAATTATTTATTTTATTATGTGAAAAATGTGATGTAATTGTAGTTTGTTCAATGGCTCTTTTTTTAATATGATTGTTGTAGTTATTTCAATGGTTTTTTTTTTAATGTTATATAATCTTTTCATTTACTATTTTAATTTTATTTTTTATTTTTTAATATGATTGAAGTTAAACAAATATAAACTCTCACAAACAGAAAAATGTGATTATAATTAGTTGAATGATTTTTTTTTTTTTTAATGTGATTGTAGTTAGTTTAATAATTCTTTTTTTTTATTTATTTATTTTATTATGGGAAAAATGTGATGTGATTATAGTTTATTCAATGACTCTTTTTTTAAATATGATTGCTGTAGTTAGTTCAATGATTTTTTTTAATGTTATTTAATCTTTTTATTTACTATTTTAATTTTATTTTTAATATGATTGAAGTTAGATAAACATAAACACTCACAAAGAAAAAAATGTTATTGTAATTAGTTCAATGGTTTTTTTTTTTTTAATGTGATTGTAGTTAGTCAATGGTTCTTTTTTTCATTTATTTATTTTTCTTATTATGGAAAAAATGTGATGTGATTGTAGTTTGTTCAGTGGTTCTTTTTTTAATGTGATTTAATCTTTTATTTACTATTTTAATGGTTTTTCTTTACAATTATTTATGAAAAAATATGATTGTAGTTAGATAGCATAAAAATATTTGTGATTTGACTTGATTTTTTTTTTTTGATTTGATTTTTAAAGTATCAATTATTGATAATGATTAGATTGTATTTTGAAAAAAAAATTAATTGATTTTTTTACTCATTGTGTTTTTTGAAAAAAAATTATTGTGTGTTTTTTAACTATTAATTCACTTAATTTGTGATTTGACTTTTAACTCATTGTGTTTTTTGAAAAAAAAAAATGGATTGTAATCATTAGGGTCACATAATGTATCATTTATTGATGAGGATTAGATTGTATTTTGACTCCAAAAAAATTTGTAATTGATCTTTTTAACTCACTATGTTTTTTGAAAAATAAATTATTGTGTTTTTTAATTATTAATTGACTTAATTTGTGATTGGTTTTTTTAATTATTGATGATGATTAGATAGCATTAAAAAAAATTGTGATTTGTATGATTGAAGTTATCTCCTTTTCTAATTTTTTGATTTTTAAAAAAAAAAATTAACCTCAGCATTTATTAACTTCTCTCAACCCACAAGACTTTTTGACTTGTTTGATAATTACTGCAGTACCTTTTCCAAAACAAATAATTTGTATATTAAAAAAAATTTAAAACAAATATAAATATCTATATCTATATCTATCTATTTATCTATCTATCTATCTATCTATCTATCTATATCTATATTATATATTAAGCAAAAGGGATTTTTTAACCCCAAGGCTTGTGGGAGCTTCAATATTTCAATCTGAATTTTCTAAATTTTTTATTAAAAAAAAAACTCAGCATTTATTAATTTGGTCAAAATCACCTGATCAGCATTTATTAACTTTTTTCAATTTACATGTCTTTCTACATGCCTGCATTTATTGATTTGGTCAAAATCTCCTGACCAGCATTTAAAATCCCCTCATACAAATAATTATAGATACAATCTATGTATAGTTACTGCAATACCATTTTCAACTTCTTTCATACACTATAGTTAGTGATAAGATTGTTATTTTTATAAAAAAAATTTAAAAACATAATTTATATATTAAAAAAAATCTAAAACAAATATAAATATCTATAATTATCCCGTGCATAACACGGGTGATAGGCTAGTTATATATTAAGCAAAAGGAGGTTTTTAACTCCAAGGCCTGTGGGAGCTTCAATATCCCAATCTGAATTTTCTAAATTTTTTATTTAAAAAAAAATTTAGCATCTATTGATTTGGTCAAAATCCTCTTATTAGCATTTATTAACTTTTTTCAATCCACATGTCTTTCCTTATGCCTGCATTTATTGATTTGGTTAAAATCTTTTGATCAGCATTTAAAATCTCCTCATACAAATAATTATAAATACAACCTGTGTATAGTTATTACAATATCCTTTTCAACTTCTCTCATACACTATGGTTAGTGATAAGATTGTTAAATTATTTTTATAAAAAATCATGAAAAACATAATTTATATATTAAAAAAAATCTAAAACAAATATAAATATCTATAATTATCCCGTGCATAGCACGGGTGATAAGCTAGTTATCTATATATGTGAATTGCGATTTTTAAATATTTTTTTTTAAATGTCTTCTTTTTTTCCTTTTTTTATATTATATTAAAGTTTAATATTTTGATAATAATCAAAATGTCTTCTTTTTTTTATATTGTATTAAAGTTTAATATTTTGATAATAATGTGTTAGACTTTTCAATAAAAAAATTTTATGCTTGTTCTTAATGCATTAAAGTGTTATTATGATGGTAAGACTTGGGGGTTGGGAGAAGTTAATAAATGTTTTTTTTTAATCAAAAAATCAAGAAATTTAGATTGAGAGATTGGAACTCCCACAAGGTTTGGGGTCAATTAAAAAAATCAATCACAAGTTATATAGTATAGTATAGATAATTAAAAAAATCAATCACAAACTAAGTCAATTGATAATTAAAAAATACAACAATTTATTTTTCAAAAAATATAGTGAGTTAAAAAGATCAAGTACAAATTTTTTTTTTTGTCAAAATACAATCTAATCATCATCAATAATTGATACATTATGTGACCCTAATGAGTACAATCCATTTTGTTTTTAAAAAAACACAGTGAGTTAAAAATCAAATCACAAATTAAGTTAATTGATAGTTAAAAAAACATAATATTTTTTTAAAAAAAACACAGTGAGTTAAAAAAATCAATTACAATTTTTTTTCTCAAAATACAATCTAATCATTATCAATAATTAATAATTTAAAAATCAAATTAGAAAAAAAATCAAATCAAATCACAAATATTTTTATATTATCTAACTACAATCATATTTTTTTCATAAATAATTGTAAAGAAAAACCATTAAACCAGTAAATAAAAGATTAAATCAAATTAAAAAAAAGAACCATTGACTAACTACAATCACATTAAAAAAAAAAAGAACTATTGAACTAACTACAATCACATTTTTTTCTTTGTGAGTGTTTATGTTTATCTAACTTCAATCATATTAAAAATAAAATTAAAATAGTAAATAAAAAGATTAAATAACATTAAAAAAAAACTATTGAACTAACTACAACAATTATATTAAAAAAAAGAGCCATTGAACAAACTACAATCACATCACATTTTCCCATAATAAAATAAATAAATGAAAAAAAAATTATTAAACTAACTACAATCACATTAAAAAAAAAAATCATTCAATTAATTATAATCACATTTTTCCCTTTGTGAGAGTTTATATTTATCTAACTTCAATCATATTAAAAAATCAAAAATAAAATTAAAATAGTAAATAAAAAGATTAAATAACATTAAAAAAAACCATTGAACTAACTACAACAATCATATTAAAAAAAAAAAACCATTGAACAAACTACAATCACATCACATTTCTCACATAATAAAATAAATAAATGAAAAAAAAGAACTATTAAACTAACTACAATCGCATTAAAAAAAAAGAATCATTCAACTAATTATAATCACATTTTTCTCTTTGTGAGGGTTTATATTTATCTAACTTTAATCATATTAAAAAATTAATTATAATTTTTTATTCGCTAGACAAATCACAAATATTTTCATGCGCCGTCTAACTACAATATTAAAACAGTAAACAAAAGGAAAAGTCAAGAAAGAGAAAACAAAAAGAAGACTTACTGTTTGCATACGTGGTCACTGAAGTTGAAAGTGTAGAAGTGATAAGTCAAGAAGGAGAAAACAAAAAGGAAACTCACTGTTTGCAATAGGTATGTGAAAAGTTAAAAGAGTGTGTGTTGTGGAGAAGTTAAAAAAATTTGGAATAATTTAATAAGTGCTAAGTTTTTTTTTCAAAAAAAAAAATCAAAAAAATTATGAAATTAAGGTTCAAATATTGGAACTCCCACAAAACTTGTGGGTTAGATATAGATGTAAATAAATAGATAGATATAGATATAGATATTTATATTTGCTTTAAATTTTTTTTAATATACAAATTATTTGTTTTGGAAAAGGTACTGCAGTAATTATGAGAGAAGTCAAAAAGTTTTGTGGGTTGGGAAAAGTTAATAAATGCTGAGGTTAATTTTTTTTTAAAAAAATAAAAAAATTAGAAAATTAGGATTGACATATTGAAGCTCCCACAGGCCTTGGGGGTTAAAAACCCCCCTTTTGCTTAATATATTTATTTTAAATTTTTTTTAATATACAAATTATTTGTTTTGGAAAAGGTACTGCAGTAATTATGAGAGAAGTCAAAAAGTCTTGCGGGTTGAGAGAAGTTAATAAATGCTGTGGTTAATTTTTTCTTTTAAAAAAACAAAAAATTAGAAAATTAAGATTGGCATATTGAAGCTCTCACAGGCCTTGGGGGTTAAAAATCCCCTTTTACTTAATATATAGTATAGATATAGATATAGACAATACAAAACTAGGGCTTGCCCTTCTGTTTGTTTAAATCTCAAAGTTTTCCTCTTTAATAGATAATGGATGCTTGAATTCATAGTTTGGATATTAATTTGGCAAAACCCTGATTTTTTTGCTCAAATCCTAAGATATTGAGAATTGAAGAAAGATATGATTTGGAGAAATTGATGATATGTGATGAAAATTATGAACTATTTTGGGAATATTGGATATTATGGAAGTTTTGAGGATATTTGAAAATATTAATTTAGTTATGCTCTCGTATTACTTTTTTTTGTGGAATACTTTGATATAAATAACTATTTTGGCAATCGAGGGAGGATTGAATTGTTATGTTATAGAAATGAATTGGAATTAGGAAAAATTGAAACCATGCATTGCATAGTCATACTCATACTCATTCTTTTATTTATGTATATCATGGAACGTTTAGAGAAAATTGATGTTGAGAGCTTTTTAATACCCTTTGAAATCTTGTTGAATTGTTAAAGGTAAATAATGTGGTTAAATTCGAAATGTGTAGAAAGGTTTGAAAATTAAATTAAGTTGGCTTGAGGTTTTTGGTGAAAATTTGGAAACCCACGTGGAGTCAGGTGTCCTTCTGATTAATAGCCAGAGAATGCGAATTTTTAATAGTTATGAATAGATTACTTGCAGACATATGCTTAGGAATTTCTCGTGTATTATTTACTATTTAATAATTGGTTTACTTGGAATTGAAAAGACTTGGAATTTATTGAAAAGTTTTTACATTGTAGCATTCATGAACCGTGAAAACCTTTGAGCATGAAATGTGTAAGGACCTGAATTTTTAGACAACTAATTAATTTGATTAATAATAATATTAAGTCAATTAACAGTGATTATTAAATTATCAAATTATAATGTTAATAGCATCATGGTTAATGCCAATATTAGATTCCTTTAAATAAAAATTATTTATCTTTCAGTGATAATTTTTTTTTTTTTTGTATCTAAATATAGTTGTGGAAACTAAATGAATTAAACAAATAATAACTAAGTTAGTAAGAGAATAGTAGGGAGCAAAATATCTAAGTGACTAGGTTATATATATATATATATTCAATTGATTTTTATTTTTGTACAAAAAATAAAAAAATAAAATAATAAAATAATAAAAATAACAATAATAAAAAAAAGGGTTATATATATATATATATATATATACTAATATTGTATTGGCATTAATTTCAATTCAATTCAAAAAAAAAAAAGGGGGTCAAATTGCAAGAAAAGTTGACTGCCACTTCTTTTTCCCTAGGCTGCTCTACTGCATTCAAGGCATGCTTGTTTTCCCAATTTCACACTGAACATCCCTAGAGAAGTAAGCATGGCATAGGATGGCAATTCCAAGCAAATAGAAGGTTCATTTATTTACTTTTATAATTTATGGGGAAAAGGTGATAATTCTCAACAGTTTAGATAAATTTTTTGTACGCTTTTAAGTTTAAGAGGTTAAAGTAATATTTCTCAATAATTTAGGAATCTTCATGTAAATAATCTATAAAAAAATCTTAAAATAAGATAAAAAACAAGCCAAGTATACCAAAGTGTGTGATGGAATAATTTTGGAAAGGAAAATGTTATGGATCCCAAATAATTTACTAAATTTTCTATCAAACCTCTCACATGGATGTGGTGGGTCTCACACCATGTGAGAGGTTTGATAGAAAATTTGATAAATTATTTAAAATCTCTAACATTACTCTTTTGAAAACTATTTTCCGGATTGAGTTTTGTAGTTTCACACCATCTTTGGGAAATCATTTCGTAAACTACTTCGTTGATAGAGTTTTGTAGTTTCACACCATCTTGGGAAAATCATTTCGTAAACTACTTCGTTGATAGAGTTTTGTAGTTTCACATGTTAGATAATATCTCAATGGGACCACATAATTAAATGTGGTGTTATTATTTATAAGAAGCCTACAATTTAAGTGATTCAATTTAGTTAATAGGCTTAAGGGTATATGTGTTATGGACCTAATGTGTAGATACTAGTTGTATAATTTCTATTTCTATGAGGGGCAGAAATAGAAATTAAAACATATTGGTTAAAGTTGGTTTTCATTACCTTTGTAAACATAAATTTCAGAACATGAAACTTCATGTTTCGGATCATCTACCATGTATATCATCAAGAAAACAAGACTAAAACTTACCTGAATCCATCGATGAACGGTTAAACGGAAGCGTCTGATTGTCAATAAAACCTTTGATATTGACTTTGTTAGTGCCTTCTAATCCTTTCCCTTTTGGTGCCTTATGTTTCTCCTTGAGAGGATTTAGAAGAAGAATTGTAGCTTTTTTTCAACATTGGAAGGAATAGGGACCATAACCTTTTAAAGGTTGTAATTGGTTTTCAAAACTGAAAGGTTGTGGAAGTTCAAAATGAATGAAAACCAACTTTCACCAATATGTTTTAATTTCTATTTCTGCCCCTCATAGAAATAGAAATTATACAACTAGTATCTACACATTAGGTCCATAACACATATACCCTTAAGCCTATTAACTAAATTGAATCACTTAAATTGTAGGCTTCTTATAAATGATAACACCACATTTAATTATGTGGTCCCATTGAGACATTATCTAACAATCTCCCACTGGACCACATATGTATCCTGAAAAATGTGCTTAACTTTAGTGAGCTCAGAAATTTGTTATCATGACCTGAGGGTATCCAAACAATCTTGTCCATTAACTATATTAATATAGGATCAAAACGGTCTTCATTACATCAATCGTAACTCGACCCACCAATGGTCACGTATACTAATATAGCTAAATGACATAGATCAATCATGGATGCGTAGCATGGAAATTACATATAGCGATCCCGGGTTTACCCTTGTTGAACAGTGATCCGGACATGTGTCCGTGAATGTTGGTAGTTGTTTATTTCCTAGTTTGCATCCTCTTTACTTTGTATTTTGAGTTATGGGATGTGTTGGGCAGGTTTGTTACAGGTTGGTTGTGCTTGGGAGCCTAGTGTTGCTGCCCAGATTTTTGGTCCTTCGCTCGAGCGAGGAGTTTGTCGCTCGAGCGAGAGTAGTGTTGCCCCGGTTCTGGACCTGAGAGTTGTAGTTTCTGGCTCGAGCGAGCTTTTCGTGGCTCGAGCGGTCTGGGTTTTTCTTCGCTCGATCGAGAACTCCTTGGCTCGAGCGAGAGTTTTCTGTGTCTGGTCGCTCGAGCGACCAATCCTTCGCTCGAGCGAGAGTGTTTTATATCAGCGGACAGCAGCGTCTAAAACATCACTTTTTCACCTCTTTTCTTTGAGCAAAACCTAAATCCGAGCCTCTCTCACTCTAAACTTACACTCTCTCTAAGATTTCATCTCCCTAGGGTGTGAATCTAGCCTAGGGCCTTTGTTAAAAAGATAGAGGGCGTTGAGAGCTTCAATTTAATCTGAAAAAGTTTGGATTTGGAGCAAGTTGATCTTGGAGTCTTCATCTCCTTTTGGGCTAAAACTTCAAGGTAGGGATAACCTACTCCTCTCTATGGGTTTTGTCTTTAAATTTTGGTATTTTTGAGATGTTGGGCTTGGTTTGGTAATTTTGTGAAAGTTTGGGGCTTTTGTGCAATTATACAAAAGTTGGGGTTTTATTCATAATAAACCTAGATGCATGTTTAGCATGAAAAAAATGGAATGATTGCTGAATCATTGAAGAAAATGGGACCTAAGGGTTGAAATGGTAATTATGGAAAATGGCCTAATTACATTGTTTAATTAATTGGGATAATTAATTGGTGAGAAATGAGGAAATGAAATGTTGATTGAATATCCATTTGTGCATTTATTTTCTGTTTAGAAATAACTGCTTTGGGCTATCGGTGGAGGATAGTCGTGATTGTTGTAGACAATGTATGTTGATTAGGCAAACTGAAACTAATCAATGGAATGTGTTATGGAACTTGACAGTTGCTGGAATACATTAATTGTTTGTATTGTGTGATTGTATATAGAACCAATGTGTTTATATACGTTATGTGTAGAGGAGGAGATAGGGGATGTACTCCGCGGTTTAGGGGAAGATAGGGGATGGACCTCTAAACCGGATAGGTATTTGGAGGAGATAGGGGATGTACTCCGTAGACAGAGCTCATATGCTTGTCTAGAGAAGTGAAGATAGAGCTCATATGCTTATCTTTGTGAAGTGTGGATACAGCTTGTATGCTTATCTGTGGATATTGTTGATATACATATCTGTTGTAGAATGTGGATACAGCTTGTATGCTTATCTGTGGATATTGTTGATATACATATCTGTTGAGATTGTGGATATAGCTTTTATGCTTATCTGAATGTGAGATATAGTTTTTATACATATCTGTGGAAATGATGATAGAGCTAGCATGCTTATCTGTTGAAAAAGGGAAAATGAAAAGTAAATGGGACTTGTAAGTCGTTGACATAAATATGTAATTTATGTGATTGTATCAGTGTTGACCAACTATCAATTGCTAATGTTTTAGTCATTGTCCATGGTTGGTTTAGTGTATTTCTACTGGGCTGTGGCTCACCCTATATGGGAACATCATTTTCAGGTGCAGGAAGCATGCCACCTCCAAGGACATAGCTGGGAGGCTAGTGGCGGGCATAGTTTTGTCGTTTTACTTTTGATGTATTACATGTAATTTCAAGCCAAGGGCTTAATGTGTAAACGAGTTAGACCTCTTTGTTGTAACCAAGTGTTAACTTGGAAAGCTGTAAGCCCGTAGGGCATTTTGTTATGAGATTAACATGTAATACTTATGTAATGGAATTCTAATGAATGATAGAAGGTGGTTAGTTTATCTATCAACGCTTGTCTTATTTGTTGGGTTTAATGTTATTATTTTGAGGGCGTTACAACTTGGTATCAGAGCGTACCGGGTTCGAATACTTTGGGTACGTGGGAAGTGATTAGTATCACAATGGGTTTGTCTCGCTTGATAGAGACTTAGATGTAGTATCACATGCTATGTGCTTACTTGATAACATGCTTATGTGACTATGTGGGTATGGGATTTAATTTCTGGGATGTTGATTGGATCCTTGAGTTTCTGGGAGTCTTGTTGGAAAAGCACTTGATCAATGCTATTTCTAACCGGAACTCTAGTGACGTCTCGGGACTATCATTATCCGGAAATGAAATTCGTAAGTGCTTATGTGTTTGTGTGCTTATGTGGAGTGAATTACACTTGTCCATGCATTAGGACGTGAGTGTTTAGTTTCGGCACACCTATAAATGTGCTAACGTTCTGTGTTACCTTTATTAGGATGTCAGGACGAGGAAGAGGTGCTAGGCGTGGTAGACCTGCGAGGCAGGAAGTACCGTTACAGGGTGAGATTCCGGCAGTGCAGGAGGGAGTTGGTCAGGCCAATGTGGCTGAACCAGTGGGTCAGCAGGCTATGGGTGCCTTGGCCAGAGAGTTAGCAGGAGCTTTGGGTATTCTTAGGGCTGAGAATCAGGCAGCTGAGGCAGGGCCTTCCTTCTTGAAGAGGGAGTTCTTTCGGTGTAATCCGGACGAGTTTATTGGGGATCCTAAAGAGCCGCTTAAGGCAAATGAATGGCTCGAACAGACAACGAAGACGTTTGAGATGCTTGGCATCGAGGACGGAGCACTGAAAGTGACCTTGGCATCCTTCCAGCTGAAGGGAGATGCGGGTCAATGGTGGAAGTACGAGAAGGCTCGTGTTGGTGGGACTTGGGAGGCATTTGTGAATGCTTTTCAGGAGAGGTTTTTGTCTGCAGTAGCTAGGGAGAAGCTGAGAGATCAGTTTAGCCGGCTTAATCAGCAGGGCTTGTCAGTGGCCGAGTTTGAGGCTACCTTTACCAGTCTGTCCAGGTTCGCACCTGAACTGGTGGCGTCTGAGGAACGCCGTTGCTATGAGTTTGAGCGGAAGTTGAGGCGGGGCCTCAAGTTGAGAGTTGGTGGGTCCTATATCCGAGAGTATAGACACCTGGTGGATGCTGCAGCTCATATGGAGCTTATGATGCAGGAAGAGGATGAGGGGCAGAGAGGCTCCAAGAGGAGCCAAGATAGTCAGAGTGATGGCAGGAGACAGAGGGGTTCTAACCCTCAGCAGTCGCAGGGTGGTGTTGCTAGATCGACCTTCCCAGTGCCGAGTGTAGGCTCAGGGAGAGGTGGTCAGGGGGAATTCACTTGTTACAAGTGTGGCCAGTTGGGTCACAAGGTTTCTGTTTGCCCGCAGAAGGGTGGAGGTCAGAAAGCTGCTTCTTCTTCAGCTAGACCGCAGAGTCAGAGTTTGGGTAGGGGGCAGCTTTTGACTTGTTATCAGTGTGGACAGCCTGGGCACATGAAGAGGTTTTGCCCACAGTTGAGTGCCACTTCGGGAGCGTCTGGTTCTAGGCAGACGCAGGGTTTTCAGCCAGCTCAGTCTGTGCAGGCCTCGAGGGCCAATCCGGGAGTTTCGTCATCCCAGTCTGTGCAGCAGTCTTTTGCTCCGAGAGGTGAGCAGGTAGACCAGGGGCCTACGGGGCGCGTGTATGCTGTTACCGCGCAGGATTTAGTACCGGCTCCATCGGTGGTGAGAGGTACTTTTCTGTTTTGCAACTCGGTTGCTAGTGTGTTGATAGACACGGGTGCATCTCATTCTTTTGTATCTGCTGCATTTGCATCTGTTTTGGAATTGGAGTTAGCACAGTTAGCATCTCCTATTTGTGTGGTATCGCCTTTGGGTGGTGAGTTGATCCTGAAACAGGGTGTTAGAGGATGTGATATAGAGGTCACCGACTATAGGCTTCTTTTTCCGTTTGTTGTCATGCCCATGAAGGGTTTTGATGTTATTTTGGGTATGGACTGGCTATCGTCATACCGGGCTGTTATTGATTGCTACCGCCAGAGGGTTACATTGTGTACCTTGAGCGGGGAGTGGTTCCATTTCTTGGGAGACCGGGTTGGTAGTGTTTTGCCACCGGGGTATGATTCGCGAGGGCGAAGTGAACTTAGTAGTTTACTTGCTAGCCTTGAGGGTAGCGAGTGTGTTGAGACTCTGAGTGTGTTGCCAAGGGTGGTTTGTGAGTATTCGGATGTTTTTCCCGAAGAACTTGTTAGTTTGCCACCTCACCGAGAGATAGAGTTCTCTATTGATTTAGTGCCTGGTACGGCGCCGATTTCTATGGCACCTTACCGTTTTGCTCCAGCAGAGTTGGTTGAGTTGAAAGTTCAGCTCCAGGAATTGCTCGAGAAGGGCTTTGTTCGCCCTAGTGTTTCACCGTGGGGAGCACCGGCACTCTTTGTTAAAAAGAAAGATGGTGCCTTGAGATTGTGTATTGACTATCGGAAGTTGAATCGGGCTACGGTTAAGAATAAGTATCCTATGCCCCGTATAGATGATTTGTTTGACCAGTTGAAGGGTTCCCGTTGTTTCTCTAAGATAGACTTGAGATCGGGTTACCATCAGTTGAGGGTCAGGGAGGAAGATGTTCCTAAGACGGCATTCCGTACGCGGTATGGCCATTATGAGTTTTTGGTGATGCCATTCGGGCTTACCAATGCACCGGCAGTCTTTATGGACTTGATGAACCGGATTTTCCGGGAGTTCTTAGACCGATTTGTGGTTGTCTTCGTGGACGACATTCTTATCTATTCGTCTTCTGAGGAGGAGCACGAGGCACACTTGAGAGTGGTGCTTGAGTTACTTAGAGCCCATAGGCTGTATGCCAAGTTTGGGAAGTGTGAGTTCTGGCTGGGGGAAGTCAAATTCTTAGGCCACGTAGTATCCGGGGAAGGGGTGTCTGTTGATACATCCAAGGTTGAGGCAGTGCAAGATTGGGCACAGCCTAAGAGTGTGTTTGAGATCCGCAGTTTTCTGGGATTAGCTGGGTATTACCGTCGGTTTGTGAAAGATTTTTCCAGGTTAGCGTCACCGTTGACTAGACTGACTAGGAAGGGAGTCAAGTTTGAGTGGAGTGAGACTTGTGAAAAGTCGTTCCAAGAGCTGAAAGTTAGATTGACCACCGCTCCGGTGTTGATTATTCCGGAGAGAGGGTTGGGTTACTCGGTTTATTGTGATGCCTCACGAGAGGGTTTGGGTTGTGTGTTGATGCAAGAGGGGAAAGTGGTAGCTTATGGCTCACGTCAGTTGAAAATACATGAGAAGAATTACCCCACACACGACCTAGAGTTAGCAGCTGTGATCTTTGCCTTGAAAATCTGGAGGCACTACCTTTATGGTGAGAGGTTCGAGGTATTCTCGGATCATAAGAGTTTGAAGTATCTGTTTACACAGAGAGACTTGAATTTGAGGCAGAGGAGATGGATGGAGTTCATCGAGGATTATGATTTTGAGTTGCATTATCATCTGGGAAAGGCCAATGTTGTGGCCGATGCCCTTAGTAGGAAAACCATTAGTGATGTAGCTTGTATAGCCATTCGGGAATGGGAGATGTTGGGAGCACTTGGCGAGTTTGATTTGCTACTGGGCGAATCTGTCGAGGCTGCGGCCTTGTTTTCTGTTGTTGCGCAGCCTACACTTGTGATTAGAGTGTTAGAGGCACAGAGAGGTGACCTTGAGGTAGAATCCCTCCGAGAGAAGATCTCCAGTGGGAAAGTTGAGAAAGGTTTGACGGTGTATCCCGACCTGAGTGTGAGATACCGAGACCGTTTGTTTGTACCGGAGTCTTGCCGAGAGGAAGTACTCCGAGAGTTTCATCATTCGCGCCTTGCGGTGCATCCGGGAGGTACTAAGATGTATCAGGATTTGGGTCGCCAGTTTTGGTGGCGGGGTATGAAAAGAGATGTGGCTGTTTTCGTATCGAAATGCCTTACTTGCCAGCAGGTGAAGGCCGAGCATCAGAGGCCAGCGGGTTTGTTGCAACCCTTGCCTATTGCCGAGTGGAAGTGGGAGCATGTCACTATGGACTTCGTTGTGG
This sequence comes from Camellia sinensis, assembly GCF_055761805.1. NCBI lineage: Eukaryota > Viridiplantae > Streptophyta > Magnoliopsida > Ericales > Theaceae > Camellia > Camellia sinensis. The sequence goes on from NC_138973.1 coordinate 110,563,344, forward strand.
GTCTTCCGAGGACTCAGCGGGGTAGTGATGCTATTTGGGTGGTTGTAGACCGGTTGACTAAATCGGCGCACTTTATTCCTATGCGCGTGAGAGATTCGGTAGATCATCTTGCCGATTTGTATATTCGGGACGTAGTGAGATTGCACGGGGTCCCAGTGACGATCGTCTCAGATAGAGATCCTCGTTTTACTGCTAGGCTGTGGCAGAGTTTGCAGAGTGCCTTGGGCACTAAGTTGACCTTTAGTACGGCTTATCATCCTCAGACTGACGGGCAGTCCGAGCGTACTATTCAGATCCTCGAGGATATGCTTCGGGGTTGTGTCCTGGACTTCTGTGGGACGTGGGAGAGGCACTTGCCATTGGTAGAGTTTGCCTACAACAACAGTTTTCAGTCTAGCATCGGTATGGCACCGTTTGAGGCCTTGTATGGCCGACCGTGTAGGTCTCCAGTTTGTTGGGCCGAGGTGGGTGATGCACCTTTGTTGGGTCCGGAGTTGGTTAGGGAGACGACGGAGAAAGTTGAGCTTATCCGTAGGAGGCTTGTTACAGCCCAGAGTCGGCAGAAATCTTATGCTGACCGTAGGAGGAGACCTTTGGCGTTTGAAGTAGGTGATCATGTCTTTCTGAAGATATCACCTAGGCGAGGTCTGATGAGGTTTGGAAAGAGTGGGAAGTTATCCCCTCGGTTTATTGGTCCTTTTGAGATCCTTGAGAGGATAGGTGAGGTTGCTTATCGGTTAGCCTTACCACCGCAGTTGTCCGGAGTGCATGACGTGTTTCATGTGAGTATGCTTCGGAAGTATGAACCAGATCCATCACATGTGCTGGATTGGAGCGATTTAGAGGTAGATGAGGATGCCTCGTATGAGGAGAGACCGGTTCGGGTCTTGGATAGGCGGGATCAAGTCCTGCGTGGCAAGACCATTCCTTTGGTGAAAGTCTTGTGGAAACATCACGGAGTGGAGGAAGCCACTTGGGAACGTGAGTTGGAAGTCCGAGAGAAATATCCGGACTTGTTTGTTGATATGTAATCTTGTATTTAAATTTTGCATGTTGTTGAACCTAAGAGCTTTTATATATGTCTTAAGTTGTGAAACATTGAAAATGTTTTGGTTATTGAAAGTATGTTTGGAACTTGCCTCATATGGAAGTTGAATGTAACATTATAGGTGTTAAGTATATTGTTGACATTGGAAAGTTAGTGCATAATGTTGATGCATGTTAATAATACATATGTTGTTTACATATTGTGATATATCTCTTGTTAAAGGGATGGGATGACCGGTAATGGGTCGAATTGTTGAATGTTAAATTGTAACATTGTTCAAAATGGAGGAAAACCTGTTTTTGAAAACTTGTGCTTAATTTCGGGGGCGAAATTCTTTAAGGGGGGGAGGTTATAGCGATCCCGGGTTTACCCTTGTTGAACAGTGATCCGGACATGTGTCCGTGAATGTTGGTAGTTGTTTATTTCCTAGTTTGCATCCTCTTTACTTTGTATTTTGAGTTATGGGATGTGTTGGGCAGGTTTGTTACAGGTTGGTTGTGCTTGGGAGCCTAGTGTTGCTGCCCAGATTTTTGGTCCTTCGCTCGAGCGAGGAGTTTGTCGCTCGAGCGAGAGTAGTGTTGCCCCGGTTCTGGACCTGAGAGTTGTAGTTTCTGGCTCGAGCGAGCTTTTCGTGGCTCGAGCGGTCTGGGTTTTTCTTCGCTCGATCGAGAACTCCTTGGCTCGAGCGAGAGTTTTCTGTGTCTGGTCGCTCGAGCGACCAATCCTTCGCTCGAGCGAGAGTGTTTTATATCAGCGGACAGCAGCGTCTAAAACATCACTTTTTCACCTCTTTTCTTTGAGCAAAACCTAAATCCGAGCCTCTCTCACTCTAAACTTACACTCTCTCTAAGATTTCATCTCCCTAGGGTGTGAATCTAGCCTAGGGCCTTTGTTAAAAAGATAGAGGGCGTTGAGAGCTTCAATTTAATCTGAAAAAGTTTGGATTTGGAGCAAGTTGATCTTGGAGTCTTCATCTCCTTTTGGGCTAAAACTTCAAGGTAGGGATAACCTACTCCTCTCTATGGGTTTTGTCTTTAAATTTTGGTATTTTTGAGATGTTGGGCTTGGTTTGGTAATTTTGTGAAAGTTTGGGGCTTTTGTGCAATTATACAAAAGTTGGGGTTTTATTCATAATAAACCTAGATGCATGTTTAGCATGAAAAAAATGGAATGATTGCTGAATCATTGAAGAAAATGGGACCTAAGGGTTGAAATGGTAATTATGGAAAATGGCCTAATTACATTGTTTAATTAATTGGGATAATTAATTGGTGAGAAATGAGGAAATGAAATGTTGATTGAATATCCATTTGTGCATTTATTTTCTGTTTAGAAATAACTGCTTTGGGCTATCGGTGGAGGATAGTCGTGATTGTTGTAGACAATGTATGTTGATTAGGCAAACTGAAACTAATCAATGGAATGTGTTATGGAACTTGACAGTTGCTGGAATACATTAATTGTTTGTATTGTGTGATTGTATATAGAACCAATGTGTTTATATACGTTATGTGTAGAGGAGGAGATAGGGGATGTACTCCGCGGTTTAGGGGAAGATAGGGGATGGACCTCTAAACCGGATAGGTATTTGGAGGAGATAGGGGATGTACTCCGTAGACAGAGCTCATATGCTTGTCTAGAGAAGTGAAGATAGAGCTCATATGCTTATCTTTGTGAAGTGTGGATACAGCTTGTATGCTTATCTGTGGATATTGTTGATATACATATCTGTTGTAGAATGTGGATACAGCTTGTATGCTTATCTGTGGATATTGTTGATATACATATCTGTTGAGATTGTGGATATAGCTTTTATGCTTATCTGAATGTGAGATATAGTTTTTATACATATCTGTGGAAATGATGATAGAGCTAGCATGCTTATCTGTTGAAAAAGGGAAAATGAAAAGTAAATGGGACTTGTAAGTCGTTGACATAAATATGTAATTTATGTGATTGTATCAGTGTTGACCAACTATCAATTGCTAATGTTTTAGTCATTGTCCATGGTTGGTTTAGTGTATTTCTACTGGGCTGTGGCTCACCCTATATGGGAACATCATTTTCAGGTGCAGGAAGCATGCCACCTCCAAGGACATAGCTGGGAGGCTAGTGGCGGGCATAGTTTTGTCGTTTTACTTTTGATGTATTACATGTAATTTCAAGCCAAGGGCTTAATGTGTAAACGAGTTAGACCTCTTTGTTGTAACCAAGTGTTAACTTGGAAAGCTGTAAGCCCGTAGGGCATTTTGTTATGAGATTAACATGTAATACTTATGTAATGGAATTCTAATGAATGATAGAAGGTGGTTAGTTTATCTATCAACGCTTGTCTTATTTGTTGGGTTTAATGTTATTATTTTGAGGGCGTTACATTACATGTGATGTGATCCATACATGCCTATTTCCAACTGGTCTTGCTTAACTTTATTGAGATCAATACTTCACAATACGTAACAGAGTGTAATAAACTGAATACTTCATTTCTGCAGAAATTAATCTAATTACATAGATAAAACTCAAGGCTGACATAAAACAGTAATATAAATACAAACTCCCACTAAACCAGAATGTTCTCAAATAGAACAACACCCATCTGAGCAGTGTGCTCATGAAAGACCTTGGGTGGTAGTCCCTTCGTAAGTGGATCCGCTATCATGGAGTTTGTCCCAATGTGCTCTATGGAAATCTGTCCACTCTGCACTCTTTCTTTTACAACTAGGAACTTGATATCAATATGCTTCGATTTTGTCGAGCTCCTGTTGTTATTGGAATATAAAACTGCAGACTTATTGTCACAATATAACTTAAGTGGTCTTGCAGTGCCTTCCAAAATACGCAACCCAGTGACAAAATTCCGCAGCCATATCCCTTGGTTTGATGCCTCATAACATGCTACAAGACGTGCCTTATACCTCTCCACATTACCATTTGAATCCCTTTTGGTTTTAAATATCCATTTACAACCTACGGGCTTCGCACCAACTGGTAATGAGACAAGTTCTTATTGTCTTGCATAGACTTATATTCTTCATTCATGGCTTCTATCCACTTATGAGAGTTGGAACTTTCCATGGCTTGACGAAAGTTGATTGGATCATCTTTCGACATTCCATTTTCTACCTCATGTTCCTGGAGATATACAATATAATCATCTGAAAATGCAAATCTCCTTTCTCTGGTGGATCGCCTTAATGGCACAGATTAGAGTTTGTTCCTCAGGAACAATTACCTCATCTTCACATTAAGTTACCAAACAGATAATCTTTAAATAAATTAATTTAATGACAACATCTCAAGATACCTAGCACAACATTAATACCAAGCCTTTGGGTAGTGATATTAACTGTAAGTGGTATTCTTGTTGTAATGATCAAACATTGACAATAAGTTATGTCAAATAACAAATCTATCTTTTGATGGATTTATTATTCACATTAGGTTTCCTTGACAATTGGCACATGTTTATCACCACAAAATGTGTGTGTAATTCTGCCAAGTCTTAATCATGTCTTTGGACCGATAAATACCCGCACGAGATACACAGACATGAACTTCAAAACATTCCATATAAAACAATCTAGACAAGAGAGATCACTTTTGTGACATCTTGTTTGAATTGACTTATATTGAGAATGTTAGAAAATTAAATTTCTGTAGACGTTGTATGAAATTACATTAAATTTAAAGATTTCTAAATTTGTGACCCCGTATATGTTATATAATCTGCAGCAATTCCAATTATATACATATATATATATAATTAAACACATGATGTTATCCATTTGAAAAATGAACCGCCCATCCGAATTATGTTCCATTTCCAGAAAACAAAACAGAATTTGCAACAGAGGAAAAAACAGAAAAACAAAAAACAGAATCTGATTCCAGGAAACTAAATAGGATGAATAAAAGCATATCTATTCTGATAATACACATGATATAACCACTCTGATACCACTTGTTAACATAAATTTCAGAACATAAACCTTACACTTTGGATCATTTACCATGTGTATTATCAAGAAATCAAGACAAAATAACATACCTAAGAACATGATCCAATCAACTTTCGTCAGGCCATGGAAAGTTCCAACTCTCATAAGTGGATAGAAGCCACGAATGAAGAATATAAGTCTATGCAAGACAATAAAGTTTGGGAACTTGTCTCATTACCAGTTGATACGAAGCCCGTAGGTTGTAAATGGATATTTAAAACCAAAAGGGATTCAAATGGTAATGTGGAGAGGTATAAGGCACGTCTTGTAGCCAAAGGCTTTACTCAAAAAGAAGGAATTGACTTTAAAGAAACTTTCTCTCCAGTTTCTTCGAAAGATTCTTTTAGGACAATTATGACGCTTGTTGCATATTTTGATCTTGAGTTGCATCAGATGGATGTCAAAACAGCTTTTCTTAATGGTGACATTAAAGAAATAATTTATATGGTGCAGCCAGAAAACTTTGGTTTGCAAATTGACTAAATCCATCTATGGACTCAAACAAGCTTCTCGTCAGTGGTACTTCAAATTTCATCAAATTCTCACTTCGTATGGTTTTGAAACTAATGTTGTTGATGAATGTGTGTATCACAAGTTCAGTGGGAGTAAACACATATTTTTGGTTTTATATGTTGACTACATATTGCTTGCCACAAACGATATAAACTTATTGCATGACACCAAGAGATTTCTATCTAAGAATTTTGAAATGAAAGATCTTGGTGATGCTTCCTTTGTATTAGGAATCGAAATACTCCGAGATCGTTCTCGGGGTATTCTGGGATTATCACAAAGGAGCTATATCGAAAAAGTACTCAATAGATTTGGCACTACAAGACCACTTAAGTTATATTGTGACAATAAGTCTGCAGTTTTATATTCCAATAACAACAGGAGCTCGACAAAATCAAAGCATATTGATATCAAGTTCCTAGTTGTAAAAGAAAGAGTGCAGAGTGGACAGATTTCCATAGAGCACATTGGGACAAACTCCATGATAACGGATCCACTTACGAAGGGACTACCACCCAAGGTCTTTCATGAGCACACTGCTTAGATGGGTGTTGTTCTATTTGAGAACATTCTGGTTTAGTGGGAGTTTGTATTTATATTACTGCTTTATGTCAGCCTTGAGTTTTATCTATGTAATTAGATTAATTTCTGCAGAAATGAAATATTCAGTTTATTACGCTCTGTTACGTATTGTGAAGTATTGATCTCAAAAAACTTAAGTAGGACCAGTTGGAAATAGGCATGTATGGATCACATCACATGTAATTTCCATGCTATGCATCCATGATTGATCTATGTCATTTAGCTGTATTAGTATACGTGACCATTGGTGGGTCGAGTTACGATTGATGTAACGAAGACCGCTTTGATCCTATATTAATATAGTTAATGGACAAGATTGTTTGGATACCCTCAAGTTATGATAACAAATTTCTGAGCTCACTAAAGTTAAGCACATTTTTCAGGATACATATGTGGTCCAGTGGGAGATTGTTAGATAATGTCTCAATGGGACCACATAATTAAATGTGGTGTTATCATTTATAAGAAGCCTACAATTTAAGTGATTCAATTTAGTTAATAGGCTTAAGGGTATATGTGTTATGGACCTAATGTGTAGATACTAGTTGTATAATTTCTATTTCTATGAGGGGCAGAAATAGAAATTAAAACATATTGGTGAAAGTTGGTTTTCATTCCTTTTGAACTTCCACAACCTTTCAGTTTTGAAAACCAATAAATAGAAATTAAAACCAATAATGGTTAAAGTTGGTTTTCATTCATTTTGATCTTCCACAACCTTTCAGTTTTGAAAACCAATTACAACCTTTAAAAGGTTATGGTCCCTATTCCTTCCCAAGTGGAAAATAAGAACACTGTTTTTTTCCTAAATCCTCTCAAGGAGAAACATAAGGCACCAAAGGGGAAAGGATTAGAAGGCAATAACATAATCAATAACAAAGAGTTCATTGATAATCACGCTTCCGTTTAACCGTTCATCAATAGATTCAGGTATGTCATTTTGTCTTGATTTCTTGATAATACACATGGTAAATGATCCAAAGTGTAAGGTTTATGTTAACAATTGGTATCAGAGCCAAGTTTATCATGTGTCTTATCAGAATTGATATGCTTTATTCATTCTATTTAGTTTCCTGGAATCAGATTCTGAATTTTCTTATGGATGTAAATTCTGTTTTTTCCTGTTTTGTTCTGTGAAAATGGCAATCTGTTTTCTGGAATTGTAAAATGATTCAGTGGGCATTTTTTTTTTTTTTTTTTTCTCTCAAATGGATGAACATCATGTATTTATATATATATAGATATATCTTGCGATTTGATCGGTTTAATTTTGAACATCATAAAAAAAAAAAAACTATTTGTTTTTGAACCCGTCAATTCTATTTATATATGTATATATATAATTGGAATTGCTGCAGATTATATAACATATACGGGGTCACAAATTTAGAAATCTTTAAATTTAATGTAATTTCATACAACGTCTACAGAAATTTAATTTTCTAACATTCTCAATATAAGTCAATTCAAACAAGATGTCACAAAAGTGATCTCTCTTGCCTAGATTGTTTTATATGGAATGTTTTGAAGTTCATGATACCACTTGTTAACATAAATTTCAGAACATAAACCTTACACTTTGGATCATTTACCATGTGTATTATCAAGAAATCAAGACAAAATGGCATACCTGAATCCATTGATGAACGGTTAAACGGAAGCGTCTGATTGTCAATAAAACCTTAATATTGACTTTGTTAGAGCCTTCTAATAATTTCCCTTTGGTGCCTTATGTTTCTCCTTGAGAGGATTTAGAAAAACAAACAGTGTTCTTATTTTTTACTTGGGAAGGAATAGGGACCATACCTTTTAAAGGTTGTAATTGGTTTTCAAAACTGACAGGTAATGAAAACCAATAAATTAACCATTATTGGTTTTAAAACTGAAAGGTAATGAAAACCAATAAATTAATCATTATTGGTTTTAAAACTGAAAGGTAATAAAAACCAACTTTAACCAATATGTTTTAATTTCTATTTCTGCCCCTCATAGAAATAGAAATTATACAACTAGTATCTACACATTAGGTCCATAACACATATACCCTTAAGCCTATTAACTAAATTGAATCACTTAAATTGTAGGCTTCTTATAAATGATAACACCACATTTAATTACGTGGTCCCATTCTTGGGAAGGAATAGGGACCATAACCTTTTAAAGGTTGTAATTGGTTTTCAAAACTGAAAAGTTGTGGAAGTTCAAAAGGAATGAAAACCAACTTTCACCAATATGTTTTAATTTCTATTTCTGCCCCTCATAGAAATAGAAATTATACAACTAGTATCTACACATTAGGTCCATAACACATATACCCTTAAGCCTATTAACTAAATTGAATCACTTAAATTGTAGGCTTCTTATAAATGATAACACCACATTTAATTATGTGGTCCCATTGAGACATTATCTAACAATCTCCCACTGGACCACATATGTATCCTGAAAAATGTGCTTAACTTTAGTGAGCTCAGAAATTTGTTATCATACCTTGAGGGTATCCAAACAATCTTGTCCATTAACTATATTAATATAGGATCAAAGCGGTCTTCGTTACATCAATCGTAACTCGACCCATCAATGGTCACGTATACTAATACAGCTAAATGACATAGATCAATCATGGATGCGTAGCATGGAAATTACATGTGATGTGATCCATACATGCCTATTTTCAACTAGTCCTACTTAACTTTATTGAGATCAATACTTCACAATACGTAACAGAGTGTAATAAACTGAATATTTCATTTCTGCAGAAATTAATCTAATTACATAGATAAAACTCAAGGCTGACATAAAGCAGTAATATAAATACAAACTCCCACTAAACCAGAATGTTCTCAAATAGAACAACACCCATCTGAGCAGTGTGCTCATGAAAGACTTTGGGTGGTAGTCCCTTCGTAAGTGGATCCGCTATCATGGAGTTTGTCCCAATGTGCTCTATGGAAATCTGTCCACTCTGCACTCTTTCTTTTACAACTAGAGATGAGAACTAAATGCACGAGCAAATCATCAGATAGGTCGAGCTTTAGTGCCTTAAGTTTTGAAGCAAGATGAGACATTTCCATGATGTACTCGCGAACATTACCCTTGCCTTTATACTTGATTGAAATCAAGCTTCCGTTTAACCGTTCATCAATGGATTCAGGTATGTCATTTTGTCTTGATTTCTTGATAATACACATGGTAAATGATCCAAAGTGTAAGGTTTATGTTCTGAAATTTATGTTGACAAGTGGTATCAGAGCGGTTATATCATGTGTATTATCAGAATAGATATGCTTTTATTCATCCTATTTAGTTTCCTGGAATCAGATTCTGTTTTTTGTTTTTCTGTTTTTTCCTCTGCTGCAAATTCTGTTTTGTTTTCTGGAAATGGAACATAATTCGGATGGGCGGTTCATTTTTCAAATGGATAACATCATGTGTTTAATTATATATATATATATATATATATGTATATAATTGGAATTGCTGCAGATTATATAACATATACGGGATCACAAATTTAGAAATCTTTAAATTTAATGTAATTTCATACAACGTCTACAGAAATTTAATTTTCTAACATTCTCAATATAAGTCAATTCAAACAAGATGTCACAAAAGTGATCTCTCTTGTCTAGATTGTTTTATATGAAATGTTTTGAAGTTCATGTCTGTGTATCTCGTGCGGGTATTTATCGGTCCAAAGACATGATTAAGACTTGGCAGAATTACACACACATTTTGTGGTGATAAACATGTGCCAATTGTCAAGGAAACCTAATGTGAATAATAAATCCACCAAAAGATAGATTTGTTATTTGACATAACTTATTGTCAATGTTTGATCATTACAACAAGAATACCACTTACAGTTAATATCACTACCCAAAGGCTTGGTATTAATGTTGTGCTAGGTATCTTGAGATGTTGTCATTAAATTAATTTCATTAAATTGGTTTTCATTACCTTTCAGTTTTAAAACCAATAATGGTTAATTTATTGGTTTTCATTACCTTTCAGTTTTAAAACCAATAATGGTTAATTTATTGGTTTTTATTACCTTTCAGTTTTGAAAATCAATTACAACCTTTAAAAGGTTATGGTCCCTATTCCTTCCCAAGTGAAAAAATAAGAACACTGCCATTTTTTTTTCCTAAATCCTCTCAAGGAGAAACATAAGACACCAAAGGGGAAAGGATTAGAAGGCTCTAACAAAGTCAATATCAAAGGTTTTATTGACAATCAGACGCTTCCGTTTAACCGTTCATCAATGGATTCAGGTATGTCATTTTGTCTTGATTTCTTGATAATACACATGGTAAATGATCCAAAGTGTAAGGTTTATGTTCTGAAATTTATGTTAACAAGTGGTATCAGAGCAGTTATATCATGTGTATTATCAGAATAGATATGCTTTTATTCATCCAATTTAGTTTCCTGGAATCAGATTCTGTTTTTTGTTTTTCTATTTTTTCCTCTGCTGCAAATTCTGTTTTGTTTTCTGGAAATGGAACATAATTCGGATGGGCGGTTCATTTTTCAAATGGATAACATCATGTGTTTAATTATATATATATATATATGTATATAATTGGAATTGCTGCAGATTATATAACATATACGGGATCACAAATTTAGAAATCTTTAAATTTAATGTAATTTCATACAACGTCTACAGAAATTTAATTTTCTAACATTCTCAATATAAGTCAATTTAAACAAGATGTCACAAAAGTGATCTCTCTTGTCTAGATTGTTTTATATGGAATATTTTGAAGTTCATGTCTGTCTATCTCGTGCGGGTATTTATCGGTCCAAAGACATGATTAAGACTTGGCAGAATTACACACACATTTTGTGGTGATAAACATGTGTCAATTGTCAAGGAAACCTAATGTGAATAATAAATCCATCAAAAGATAGATTTGTTATTTGACATAACTTATTGTCAATGTTTGATCATTACAACAAGAATACCACTTACAGTTAATATCACTACCCAAAGGCTTGGTATTAATGTTGTGCTAGGTATCTTGAGATGTTGTCATTAAATTAATTTATTTAGAGATTATCTATTTGGTAACTTAATGTGAAGATGAGGTAATTGTTCCTGAGGAACAAACTCTAATCTGTGCCATTAAGGCGATCCACCAGAGAAAGGAGATTTGCATTTTCAGATGATTATATTGTATATCTCCAGGAACATGAGGTAGAGAATGGAATGTCGAAAGATGATCCAATCAACTGTTGTCAAGCCATGGAAAGCTCCAACTCTCATAAGTGGATAGAAGCCATGAATGAAGAAAATAAGTCTATGCAAGACAATAAAGTTTGGGAACTTGTCTCATTACCAGTTGGTGCGAAGCCCGTAGGTTGTAAATGGATATTTAAAACCAAAAGGGATTCAAATCGTAATGTGGAGAGGTATAAGGCACGTTTTGTAGCATGTTATGAGGCATCAAACCAAGGGATATGGCTGCGGAATTTTGTCACTGGGTTGCATATTTTGGAAGGCACTGCAAGACCACTTAAGTTATATTGTGACAATAAGTCTGCAGTTTTATATTCCAATAACAACAGGAGCTCGACAAAATCAAAGCATATTGATATCAAGTTCCTAGTTGTAAAAGAAAGAGTGCAGAGTAGACAGATTTCCATAGAGCACATTGGGACAAACTCCATGATAGCGGATCCACTTACGACGGGACTACCACCCAAGGTCTTTCATGAGCACACTGCTCAGATGGGTGTTGTTCTATTTGAGAACATTCTGGTTTAGTGGGAGTTTGTATTTATATTACTGCTTTATGTCAGCCTTGAGTTTTATCTATCTAATTAGATTAATTTCTGCAGAAATGAAATATCCAGTTTATTACGCTCTGTTACGTATTGTGAAGTATTGATCTCAATAAAGTTAAGTAGGACCAGTTGGAAATAGGCATGTATGGATCACATCACATGTAATTTCCATGCTACGCATCCATGATTGATCTATGTCATTTAGCTGTATAAGTATACGTGACCATTGGTGGGTCGAGTTACGATTGATGTAACGAAGACCGCTTTGATCCTATATTAATATAGTTAATGGACAAGATTGTTTGGATACCCTCAAGTTATGATAATAAATTTCTGAGCTCACTAAAGTTAAGCACATTTTTCAGGATACATATGTGGTCCAGTGGGAGATTGTTAGATAATATCTCAATGGGACCACATAATTAAATGTGGTGTTATCATTTATAAGAAGCCTACAATTTAAGTGATTCAATTTAGTTAATAGGCTTAAGGGTATATGTGTTATGGACCTAATGTGTAGATACTAATTGTATAATTTCTATTTCTATGAGGGGCAGAAATAGAAATTAAAACATATTGGTTAAAGTTGGTTTTCATTACCTTTCAGTTTTAAAACCAATAATGGTTAATTTATTGGTTTTCATTACCTTTCAGTTTTAAAACCAATAATGGTTAATTTATTGGTTTTCATTACCTTTCAGTTTTGAAAACCAATTACAACCTTTAAAAGGTTATGGTCCCTATTCCTTCCAAGTGAAAAAATAAGAACACTGCCATTTTTTTTTCCTAAATCCTCTCAAGGAGAAACATAAGGCACCAAAGGGGAAAGGATTAGAAGGCTCTAACAAAGTCAATATCAAAGGTTTTATTGACAATCAGACGCTTCCGTTTAACCGTTCATCAATGGATTCAGGTATGTCATTTTGTCTTGATTTCTTGATAATACACATGGTAAATGATCCAAAGTGTAAGGTTTATGTTCTGAAATTTATGTTAACATCACACCATCTTTGGAAGCATCATGGAAATTTGTGGTTGAGTTTTGTAGTTCATTCAGCATATTACGTTGGAGTGTTTTACGAAGTGTATTTTTTTTGCTTCCTTTTTTTTTTTTTTTTTTCAAAAAAATTTAGGTTTCTAGGTTCAGCTCACAAAACAAATTAGAAAATTATAATTTTTTTTTAAAAAAATCCCAAAAAAAATTCGAAAAAGACAAAAATAAGTATTTTTTTTATGATATTTTTCTTTAGTGATTTTTTTTTTTCTGAAAATTTTCATAAAAATATACTTTTTAGATTCATCAAAACAAAATCGTCTGGAAAGGTAAAAAATTTTGACATTATTTTTAAAAAAAACACCAAATTTTTTTTTTAAAAAAGTAGGTAAAATTTTTTTTTATTGGCAAAATGGGCCGTAGTCGTACGTGTTTGAAACAGCTCATAAAAGTCACTCACATTGAATAATGGAAATTTCTTCCTTACACACTTTAAACACTTTGTTATGTATTATATATATACTAGGGTATGCCCGTGCCTAAAGGCACGGTGCAAATAATATTAAGATTAAAATACAATTATAAAAATATATTTAACAGACTGTACTCTACAATTCCAAACAAATCAAATATAAAAAAAAAATTTAATATCAAATAATGCACACCAGCCAGTGCTCTGCCTGCCCGTGCCTAAAGACACGGTGTAAATAATATTAAGATTAAAATGAAGTTATAAAAATATATTAAAATATTTTTCTTCTTAAAGAACTTGTAACAATTTTGTTTGTATTACATGCTCTACAAAACTCAAATAAAATAACTCCTCCTCTAATCTTAATGCAAATTAAGAAACAAACATATCAGATTTATAATGTTTACTAATATTGCAAATCAAAATATAAGAGCAAGTTAAAAAAAAATTGTAATATAGCAGAAGCTTAAAACAAAAGTTGGCCATTGAAAACAAAAAAGGCAGCACTTCAACTGTATTTTCAAATCTCACTGTGATTGGAGATTGCCAACCAATCAATATTCAAGGAGTTAAATATAAGATAGACCGGACACATACAAATGACCAAAACATTAATCCAGTATTTCCCTTTATTTTAACAAATACCTGAACAGTTATAATCTGTTTTTTTCAAACAATTGCTAGATATGAGTATCCTAACAATTGTTAAATGCAAAGCAAAGCAGTAACCAACAAACTCAACTTCAGAGAAAGTTTCGGATGTGTAATGACTTCACATCAACCATCTCATCATCCTTAAATTCCTCCCTGAAATATATTGAAAGCATTCCATCAATTAACCATAAAAAAATAATAATAATAATAATTAAATAAATAAATAAATAAAAACTGTATACAATAAATGTTAATGGTGTAGACAAATGCATAGTAATTGAAGGGGAACACTAACACACAGGGTATAATAACAGTTGGCAGAGACCCAGAGCAAGGGTCATGGGCTTGAAGCTCTATTCATGGGGCTATGGCAGTGTAAAAATGAACTGGTACATGGAGCAATATGCTATACTATTCAATTCACTTAATTGATATTGCAACCAAACTTCAGTGTGTCCCAAGTTTATGATAGCATATTAACATATACTTCTGTGATTTCTGTGAAAATGGGATTGGTGGATATTTTTGGGATTTGGTGTGGCTCAAGTGTATGATAACATATTAAATAATGGGATTACTATCCCAATTGTGGATAGTGATTCCCTAGATTTAGACATTTAATTTAAAAATAATAAATAAACAAATAAAGAATGTTGATCCAGATCCAAACCCACCAATTTTTTTTAAAAAAAAAATGGAACCCAGTTTAGTGGCATATAAACCTACCAAACTTTAACATATACTTATAATTAATATAAAAAATAAAAAATAAAAATAGAAATAAAAGAAGAAGAAGAAGAAAAATAAAAATAAAAGCCTATAAGTAAAGAGACGATTACCTGGATGCGAAGCTAAATCAGCGTGTCTGGGACGCGCTCTGCTAGAGAGTGGTTGAGCGGCAAAAAAATAATTAATCCATTCAAAAATCCAAAATCAAACACTGGTGCTAACTTTGCACCCGAAAATACCTTAATCTTAATGTACACTTATTCTAACCAATCCTAATAATTATGGGTTGTTTTGAAAAGTTGGTTCAAAGCTGATTTTTTAGTATTTTTAGCTAATAATGTTCATCTAGCAAATAATTAATCTACGTGTTCCTGAAAACTTGTTTATAACATAGGTCAGTTGTAAAAAGATTGGTTCGAATTGCAATGTCATTTACATATATGACCTAATACCTTCTTGTGGTTCTATTCCATTTAAAACCCCACTACACACTTGCCTTGATTCTCCTAAAACATAGAAGTCAAGTATGTGTTCCATCTAAGCTTTAGGCAATCGTAATGGCAGTGATGACGGGTAGTAATATCACATGGTAACAAATACCAGGTCCAAGGAAATGCGTAAGGAGGTAATCAATCTCTCAACCAACGTGTTATCTATATTCTCACACTTATATTCCAACACTTTCACAAAACAGTAAGACGTAATTTTTTCACGCGTTTTTCATCAACCCACAAAATATTAGCAAATATCATAAAAAATTCCCCTTTATGTCTAGAATTGCCAAATCATTTCAACATGTACAAATTGCAAGTACCTACTTTCCTGTTCTCCCAAGTGATATAAATAAGAATTTTTGCGAATCCATCAGTTTCTCTATATGGGTGTGTGTATTGTCAGGGAAAAAGAAGGAAAAAATGCAGAAGATTACTAACAGCGGAGGGAAAATCAAGAGCACATACTGGGCCTACTGGCTACTTTCCCACCTTCTCAGTGGAGAAGGAAATAAAAACCATCCACATATCCCTTAATCTCTGCCTTTACCCATGTCATGGTTTCAACAACAAAAAAACTAACAATGAACCCAATTTACAGAAGATACACGGGAAACAAATATAACTACAGATATTAAACATTGGAGCTAGTTTCGTCCAAAATAAAAACAGATTGTAAGCCCCAAATTACACAGATTGTAAGCCCCAATGAACCCAATTTTAAACCCAGACGATGAAACTAAAAATATATCAATGTATTCATGAATGTATGTATTAATGAAATGAAAAAGAACAGAGAGAGAAGGGGAAAAAAATATCAAACCCAAATGCACCAAAAAATGTATGTTATAAACAACCCTAGAAATGTATGTATTCATGAAATGAAGGAGAAGAACAGAGAGAGAAGGGAAAAAAATACTCACAGTATCAGAGAGATGAAGAAAAATGCATGTTATAAACAAAAAATGCAACTGAAACTGACAGATTCGAATGATATGTTATAAACAAAAAATGATATGTTGTAAATTGGGTCTGTCAGAGATGCAACTGAAAAATGCAATCCGAAGAAGCCCAATTTACTGAAACTGAATTTTACATTTTCATTTTCAAAAACCTTCCCCCCTTATTACATTCTCAAAAACCTTCCCCCCTTATTATATAGATTTTTCTCACATTTTACTAATCTTTTCCCTTTTTGATTTCCAAATCTCCAAACACAGCCTCAGTAAACAAATTCTCTTTCTCACCATTTCTCACTCAATTTATAAACAATTGATAAATTGAAAATGAGAAAAGAGTTCACTTTTGCATCATTTACCAAACCACCCCATCCAAACGTAGTGTGAGACAACTCGTGACCCGGCATTTTTCTGGGCAGCAGAGTGATTCAACCAGCCACCATATTGGCATGGCCAAAGACAAAACTTGGGAAACTTGAATAGTGGAGGCCATAGCCCTTGACCAACAGTTTCATCTTGACAAAACGAACAAAAACAATCAAATCAAATTTTCTGTCTTTCTTTCCTCATTACTTTATTTTCGTGAAGGTGAAGTTACGGTTCAATAGGAAGCAAATGATAGCATGACAAAGTAAATGCATGGAAATTACCAGTATATGTCTCCCAAGGGTAAATGATTCCATTGTCGTCCATGTCAAAAAAGGCCACATGTTGCTGAAGAACACTCAACCCATAATTCTTATAGCCTGGTGTTCCATTTGGATAGTCTGTATCCGGAGCAGCCAATGCTCTTGCCAAATCTGAATTCATGAATGCCAAAGAGACACATTAGTAGCATAAAGGTGGAGGCTTTTTGAGACTTCATTAGCACCAAGATAAGTGGGTGAGATGTAAATAAGATATAGTATTCATTTTACTTTTTACACACATTTTCTCCTTTTCATTTTAAATTCTTATCCAAATACATGATATAAAGTAGCCTAGTGACACATATTACATACACACAAATCATAATATTCCCACTTGGAAAAAATATTTTAAATATTTTTCTTAAATATCTCCTTAACTTTAAATATTTTTTTGTTAAATTCGATGATTCTCTGCATGCCACTATATAAGCCTTATTGTTAGTTTAATAATATTCCCACTTGGAAAAAATCATATCATATATATAAAGAAAGAAAACATGATCTGCACTAAAGGAGTCTAGCCACACCACTATGCTTGTTCCCACCTCGACAGGCTGTCACTGCCTTTGTGCAATGAGTGAGGGAAGATGCTTGAAAATGGCTTAATTTGTTTAGCATTTTCTGCGCATTTTCTTCTATTTTCCAACAAAAAGTCAAGAATCCAAAAGGACATAGAGGAGGATGGGGATATGAAAATTCATATAATTTGTTAGCGTACTAAAACCAGGGGGGAAAAAAAAGTAAATTTACTTTTATTATGGTGTTTCTTTCCCTAAGTTTTCTTGGCAGGCAAACAAAGCATTAACAAACTAAGAAACTCTAGAGACTTTGTTGAGGTTCACATGATAAATACTGGTAAGAACTTTTATTTCATAAAAGTGTTGGTTGATTGATAAAAACACAAATCCAATTGCCTCAATAGTTTACATAGATTGAAAACCCCAAATTTAATTACCTCATAAACCCAGATAAACAATCAAACCTTGATGATAATGATGATAAACAAACAGATTTATTATAACCATTATAGACCTCAATACCACCAACAAACAACACACCGAAATGTATATAATTCCTCTTCCCAATCCTGAATTCACTTCCAAATTCAGACCTAGCTCACCAAATTAGCTCCAAACGTAGAAACACTCCTAAGTTTCCATCAAACAAATCCAATGACACCAACCCACAAACAAAACTACTACTATTAAGTCTTAAAACTCAAAACCCAATAAAAAGAAAACAAATCAATAGATCAATGCGAAACAAACACAATTACAAACTAATTAGGTACAAACAAATCAACACAATTACAAACTAATTTGAAACACAAATCAACACAATTAGGTACAAACAAATCAACATAATTTGAAACACATCAACTATACATACACACAATTACAAACTAATCGAAACCTACAGTGGAATTGAAGTCACTATCAAAAAAGAAAACACAAAAACACTCACAGATCAATGCGAAGCGGTATATAAAGAGAGCTTTGTAACCGAAATGGTGTTTTTCGGAGAATTGTTTTAGAGCAATCCAAATACCTAAAAATGATATCCAGAAAATACCTAATTAACAAATCAATTTAAGGTTTAGAAAAACAAAAATCAAAATCAAAAATCAAAGCCCCAACTCTTCTGGATATTGAAATCAAAGCCACAAAACAATATTGAAATCGGAAAGGGTTGTAAGGGAATCTTACCTTGCGATGAAGAGGAGCGTGACCAAGGAGGAGGAGGAGGAGGAGGAGAAGGAGGAGGTAGCGAAGAGGGTAGGTGTCGATGAAGAGAATTGAAATCGAACGGTTGATGAAGAGGGACGTGACGAAGGAGAAGGAGGAGGAGCGTCGGTTGTGATAGAGAGGGTGAACTTCTGTTCAAGAAGAAGAACAGAGAGTGAAAGAGAGAGAGCGACAGCGAGAGAGAGAGAAAGAGATAGAGATAAAGAGGGAATGTGGGGGGGGTTGATACGTGGAGGAGCGTCGGGTGGGTTTCTTTGCTTCTGTTGAAGAACAGAGTGAGAGTGAAAGAGAGAGGGCAGGTGGGGGGAACAGAGTGTGTTTCTTTAGACAGCAATCATCATTCATCTCAACCAATCTGAACCATCGACATAAACTTAAGATGCATCTCAGCCGTTAATATCAAATGTATCTCTCATACATTTTCTATATTTTCAAAAAGCCTCTTGCCTTATTATGTAGATATATATATATATATATAATGTAATTTTTTTAGGAGAATTTTTTTTAAGATCTCTAATATTAAGATTTTACAGGATAAATGACATGTAATATTTTCATAGTGGTTGTGGTTCTTTAACATTTTTTTTAGAGAAATTTCGAATAAGAGAGGTTTTGATCCAAAGAAATTTTGAAACACTGAGAAATTTAGTTTGAAATTTCACTGATTTTCTCAATTTTTCTAATTTTATCTGTATTTGGAAATTTTCTCTGTGTTTTGAAATTTCTCTAGGTTGAATTTTTTCTGATTTGCTCACAAATTTTTCTATAATTTGCTCACAATTTTCTCTGTATTTTGACTAATTTTCTGTAATTTGCTCATAATTTTCTTTGTGTTTAACCAATTAGAGAAAATTGTGTCTTTTCATAGAGAAATTTAGGCTGTGTTTGGTACAGTTTTTGAATCATGATTCTATCTTTTAATTTAAGTGCGACATTTGTTTATAGTTTTCAAAAATCATTTCTACACCCACGTTTGAAAATTCGTGTATTCGGTCATCCCCCGGCCGGTTGACCGCTACAATATTCGTGATTTTTTTTTTCACCTGTTATTTTTATATTTTAAATAAAAAATATTTTCAAATTTTTTTAGGAACTTTGAATAAAATTTTCAGTTGTGTGTTTGGTTATGAGTTGCAAGTTTTTGTATAAACAATTATGTCACATCACTCAATTCAAAAATTCTTTTCAAAATGCTTTTTAAAACTTATTCACCAAATAAACTTTCTATACTCAAATCATAATTCTGAAACTCACAAACTTAAAATATAACTCACATTTTTAAATCATAGAAAATTCTACCAAACGATACCTTAAACTCTCCAAAAAGAAATTTCACGCGAGATAAATTTTGAGAGAAATTTCAGGCAATCTTGAACAAACATATACATAAAAAGAGAGAGAATTAAATATGAGTTTGTCCACTAGAGTAGTCAAATTGAGTATAATAAAAAACTTATATGAACAAATATAAATATACACACATATTGGTGTATATACATACATTCGATTGATATAATATATAATATAATAGAATCATACCTCTATTGACGAATCGAACCAGAGAGAGATGACAGAGCGTGAAGCGGTGAGAATGCTATGAATTTATATAATAAATAAATAGTAGTAGTAATCGAGAAATGGATTACTCAATTTCATAGAGAGAGTAGAGAGAGAGTGTAACGCCCTCAAAATAATAACATTAAACCCATCAAATAAGACATTCGTTGATATGTAAAAGTTCCACATTCTTCCATTTTTCAGAATTCCATTACATAAGTATTACATGTTAACAACAAAAGCAAAATGCCCTACGGGCTTACAGCTTTCCAAGTTAACACTTGGTTACAACAAAAGAGTACTAACTCATACACATTAAGCCCTTGGCTTGAATTTACATGTAATACATCAAAAAGTAAAACAACAAAAGTATGTCCGCCTCTAGCCTCCCAAGCTATGTCCTTGGAGGTGGCATGCTACCTGTACCTGAAAATGATATTCCCATAAAGGGTGAGCCACAGCCCAGTAGAAACACACTAAACCAACCATGAACAATGACTAAAAGATTAGCAATTGATAGATGGCCAACACTGATACATTCACATAAATTACATATTTATGTCATACGACTTATGAGTCCAACTTACTTTTCATTTTCCCTTTTTCAACAGATAAGCATGTTAGCTCTATCATTATCTCAACAGATATGTATAACAACAATATCCACATTCACAGATAAGCATATAAGCTATATCCACACTTCACAAAGATAAGCATATGAGCTCTATCTTCACTTCTCTAGACAAGCATATGAGCTGTATTTACGGAGTTCATCCCCTATCTTCTCCCAACACTATCCGGTTTAGAGGTACATCCCCCATCTTCCCCTAAACCGCGGAGTACATCCCCCATCTCCTCCTCTACACATAACGTATACAAACACATTGGTTCTATATACAATCACCCAATACATATAGTTAATGTATTCTATCAACCGTCAAATTCCATGATACATTCCATTGATTAGTTTCCGTTTGCCTAATCATCATGCATTGTCTACAACAATCACGACTATCCTCCACCGATAGCCCAAAGCAGTTATCTCTAAATAGAAAATAAATGCACAATGGATATTCAATCAACATTTCATTTCCTCATTTCTCACAATTAATTATCCCAATTAATCAAACAATGTAATTAGGTCATTATCCATAATTGACATTTCAACCCTTAGGTTCCATTTTCACCAATGATTCAACTTTTATTCCATTTCTCTATGCCAAACATACTTCTAGGTTTATTATAAATAAAACCCCAACTTTTGTAAAATTACACAAAAGCCCCAAACTTTCACAAAATTACCAAACCAACCCCAACATCTCAAAATACTAAAATTTAAAGACAAAATCTATGGAGAGGAGTAGGATATCCCTACCTCGAAGTTTGAGCCAAAAAGGAGATGAAGACTCGAAGATCAACGTGCTCCAAATCCAAACTTTTTCAGATTAAGTCGAAGCTCTCAACGCCCTCTATCTTTTTAACAAAGGCCCTAGGCTAGATTCACACTCTAGGGAGATCAAATCTTAGAGAGAGTGTAAGTTTAGAGAGAGAGAGTCTCGGATCTAGGGTTTGGAAGAAAAAGAGAGTGAAAAACTGATGTTCAAAAACGCTACTGTCCGCTGATATAAAACACGCTCGCTCGAGCGAAGACTTTGTCGCTCGAGCGACCAGACACAGAAAACTCTCGCTCGAGCCAAAAAGTTCTCACTCGAGCCAAAAACTCAGAAGTGCGCTCGAGCGAAAGAATGCTCGCTCGAGCCAACAACTCAAACCCTCAGGTCTGCAACCAGCACGCTCGAGCGACAGACTTCTCGCTTGAGCGAAGAACTAGCCAGACTGCTCGAGCGAAGAAAACTCGCTCGAGCCAAGAAATACAACTCTCAGGTCCAGAACCAGACGCAAGCGCTCGCTCGAGCGAAGCCACTCTGGCACGATCCACCAGACACGAACTCAACTCTCGCTCGAGCGACCAACTCCTCGCTCGAGCGAAGCTTAAAAAATCTGGGCAGCAGCACTAGGCTCCCAAACACAACCAACCTGTAACAAACCTGCCCAACACATCCTATAACTCAAATATGAAGTAAAAAGGATGCAAACAAGATAATAAACAACTACCAACATCCACGGACACGTGTCCGGATCACTGTTCAAGAAGGGTAAACCCGGGATCGCTATAGAGAGAATCTCAAACTCTGTTTTCTGATAAATGGATTGCTTTGTGAGGTTTCTGAGAAATGGGTTTGCTACTATTGTTGCCGTTGCCAGTTGCTACGGTAGTGATGGCAATCATGACAGTCATCATGGCGGAGGAGGAGGCTATGGCAATCACGGCAGTCACGGTAATGAAGAAAGAGAGAGAAGAGAGAGAATGAGTGTGTGTGATATATGGGTACGAGTGTGCATGAGGGACTTTAAGTTGCAAAAAAAAAAAAATATTATAGATATCTTCCATTATTAAAAGTTAGAAAGAGTTGTTAAACTAAATATTCCATATATATATATATATATATTATATAATTTTGTTATAAATATTTCATAATTTTCTCCTAGAATTACTACAATCAACAACTCAAAATAAAATTATGCATTTTTGGTGATAATATAATTTTTTTTTTTTTTAGCAGTGTTGCGTAATTTTTTATCAAATTATTTTTAAATAACAAAATGTGTAATATTACAAAAAAAAAAATACAAGTAACTTTATTTTTTAATCACAATCTCTTTAAAAAAATTATGCAATTTTCATCACAAAATTAAAATATTTAAAAATCTTTAAAAAAAAACTTTTTATTTAAGCCACAATAATACCAACTTTCTTATCACATTATTATAAATAAATATATTAATCTAAAGAGTAATGATACAAAACTCTAAAGAGAATTTTACACATGTGACAAGGAAAAAAAACAAATAAACAAATACACATGCACACGCATCAGATTACAAGTGAATTCCACCCATTTAAAACTTCTCTAAACGTATCTTTTTAAAACCCTCAATCATTTTTATATGGGTCATGCTTAAGTGTGCAACCCCCTTAAGGTTGCACACCATATGCAACCCAATTGTTAGCCGTTAGATTACAATAATTGATCAAGACCATTGAATTGTTTAATCCTGAAAAAGTTGAAACCGGGGCAACCGGTTAATGCTTGTATTTGCATGATTGCATCCCACTCACTCTCTGTATTTCGTCTCTATCTCTCTCTGTTCTCCTCTCTGTGTAAGGTTGAGTCAGTGTAACCGTTGATTTCCATTACAGGGAGAAGCCCCTGTTGGGTTCGTTCCATTGACGAAGCTCTGTAGGGAACAGTATAACGGGCGATTTCCAACAACAACGTAACTAGAAGGCTGTGTTGGTTCCATTGCTGAAGTGAAGCCCTTCTCTCGAACTAGATATGAGGTATGGAGCTGTGTCCCTCTCTCTGTCTCCCTCTCTGTCTCTCTGGCCCGTTCACTTCAGCTATTTTCCCTCAACTAAACCCCCATCCTAACTTCAACCACTCTACGCTTCGCTCCAACGGAAACCCCTCCATTGGCAGCTAACCTTTCTCTTTCTGTTTCTCAAGCGAGTGTTTGTGTTTGCACAAACAGGTAACCCGTGTGAAAATGTCATGTTTGTGTTTGTGTTAACAATTTTCGGTCATCAAGTAATTGTTGGTAGTAATGTCATGTGCAGTATGGCCCCAGCGGAAGTTAAAAGGGAAGGTGATGATTATGACATTCCAAATGAAGCAGATGACATCCGTTTGATGAATGAAAGTCGGGCAGAACCTGATCATGGTTGTGAAGCTGGTCCGAGCAATGAAGAAGCAACCAACATGAACGTTGAAGATGGCGGAGCCGATGTGAAAAAAGAAATGGTTGACGATGCTCATCGCAATGACATGGTTGGTGATGTTGAACGTGCTATTCTGGAACAGAAATTTGATTCGGTCGAAGATGGAGAAGATTTCTACAATGCGTATACTAAAGCCAAGGGATTTAGTATACGAAAATCCAGATTTAACACAAATAAAGAGGGAAAGGTCGTTAGTAGGCTGTGGTTGTGTTCAAGGGAAGGTCAGAGATTACCAAAATACTTGGACCGTGTTGCTGAGAAGAGTAGAGCTCCCAAGGCACTAACAAGAGTAGGTTGCAAAGCCCAATTTCGCATACGGTACGATGCGGATGCTGGTGAAGGGGGAAAGTATGTTGTGACTCACTTCGTCGCAGACCACAACCATGAATTGGCGGAACAACACTGTGTGATGTATCTGAGGTCACATCGCAGTTTAAACAGCGGTGACAAAGCTCAAGCAATGGCTATGCGCAATGTCGGTGTGAAGACTAGCCAAATCATGGACTATATGGTAAATCAGTCCGGGTCTTATGAGAATGTTGGTTTCATCCGCACGGATCTGCACAACCATATTCAAGCCGAACGTAGAGCAGAAGTTGAGGATGGTGATGCGCAGGGTGCGTTGGTTTACCTATGCGCAAAACTTGATGTTGATGCACGTTTTTTTTACAAGTATGATGTGTGTAACGATAACAAGTTACAAAATCTGTTCTGGGCAGATTCGAAATCGCGGGCCGACTACGCAAAGTTTGGTGATGTGTTGATATTTGACTCAACTTACAGAACCAATGCATACAAGAAACCGTTTGTCATGTTGGCTGGTGTGACTAGCCACTTTAGGACCACGATATTTGCATGTGTTTTGCTAGCTAATGAGACAATTGAGACATACACATGGGTTTTGGAAACATTTATGGAGGCGATGGGCAATAAAGCACCTGTGTCCGTACTGACAGATGGGGATAAGTCGATGCGAGAGGCAATCAGAAGAGTATTTCCAGATGCAAGACATCGATTATGTAATTGGCATCTTGGGAAAAATGCTGTTTCAAATGTTCACATAAGTGGCTTTGCACATGCTTTCAAGCAGTGCATGGACATGGAAACGGATGAGACAAAGTTTGAGCATGGCTGGACGACAATGGTCGAAGAATTTGGACTTCAAACCAACAGTTGGGTGTTGGAGACATATGAGAAGTGTCATATGTGGGCTGAGGCATATATGCGTGGACATTTCTTTGCTGGGATGAAGAGCACTCAGCGCTCGGAGTGTATGAATGCTTATTTCAATCCCTTCCTCCAACACAAATTGAAGCTATATGAATTTGTTAGGCACTATGATCGGGCTCTTGCAAGGATAAGGTATAACGAGGCTGGAGATGATGCTGAAACAAATAACACTTTTCCGGTATTGATTACTCCATTGCGAGATATAGAGAGACATGGAGCTGAGCTATTCACCCGAAATATATTTAGAATGTTCCGTGATGAAATCTTAGAAGAGGGGAAGTTGAATGTGAAGGATGTGTTCCCTTTGCCGGATGGTCAGAAATGCTACTATATTCATAAGTACAGAGTGAAGGACAGATCATGGATAGTAACACACAGTCCAATGGATGCTGCAATGAGATGTTCTTGCATGAAGTTTGAGTCGTTGGGGCTACCTTGCTGCCACATGATATGTGTTATGAAAGCTGAAAATTTAACGCAAATTCCCCCAACTTGTGTGCTGCATAGATGGACAAGGGCTGCAAGCAAGGATGGCCAGCAATGGCCTCAACCCTCAATTGATAGCACTACAACACAGACGGCCCGGTATGGGATATTGTGTTCTTCCTACAACGAAATGTGTTTCTATGCCTCGCAATCAACGGAAGGTTTCAAGGATGCTAGGGATGCATGTCTTCCAATGACGACCCGGATGAAGGAGTTATATGAGAGGAATTTGAACGGTGGGAATGGAGACAAAGGGAAACATTCATTCTGTCGACAATTTGGAGTAGAAGATCCTGATGTTGTGAAGACAAAAGGGAACCCAGGACGGGCCTCGTCCAACTGTCGAAGACCAAGAAAATGCGGGAATTGCAAATGCATTGGGCACACAAAGCGAACGTGTCCTAAGGTTCGGTTTAGCCGAACAGTGGGTAATAACTCAGATGCAGATACACCCCACATAACTGACCGTGAGTACAATGCGGAGTCATTGCCCGTTCGCTGCAAAATTGGGTTGGTGGATCCAAGTACACCGCACATTAAGCAACGGCGACTATTTTTTGATGTTTCTCCTGATTCCAAGCAGCCTGTGGGCCAATACGGTAGTGTTGAAGCAGCAGTGTGGAAAAATGATTCGAACACAATTGATGAGGTGAATCAGGTAATTGTATAATTTATATGATTTACTTATTCCCTTAGCTATTGAAAACACATGGAAATAATGTATGTAGTTTTCATTTTGCACGGATTGCTGTACGTAACGTGTAAATAATTGGTTATGTACAATGCCAGGAAATGGCACAACGTTACTTATGTACAAGGCCACGAGTTGTAAATTTCCCATGTTGTTTAGAGTGATGTTGTCATTTGTGTTTGCAGTGACTTGTCATTTTCAAAACTAACTGAAGGTGAGGTGAGATATATATGGGTTGTCTGTGTGTTGTTTTGGGTGGGAAATTGGCTTATGTCTGTATTCCAAGATTCCTATTGCGGGTTGCTTGTTTCTGTTCCATATTTGGTTGGATCTAACTGAAGGGTTTTTTTGCGGTGTGGTTTATCAACTAACGATGTGTTTCGCTTCGTATTGATTTGTTATGACTTGTGTCTGTAAATTAGTATTATATTTCGAGTAAAATACGAATTTTGTCCAAGTGGGTTTGCAAAATTACATACCAGCACATGTATTTTGTATATAATCCAAGTGGCAGTTAATTTTGGGTGTTACTTGGAGAAAGTAACCCAACGAACTCGTTACTTTATCTCCATGCCGATCGGTATATGAATTACGAGTTACGAACAGGAGTTGTGAAATTATTTAATGTTTACTATGGGTTTATTGTTAGTAAAATTATGGTGGGCCTATATGGACAGCAACGAAGCAGTAATTTAAAGTTGACAAGTTCAAGAAGAAAATCAAGCAATTGTGGTATTGGTTCAAATGCCTGAAATGGATGAAGACTTCTTTCGATGAAGTGATGGTAACAAAGTAGAAAGTAACAAAGTAGAAAGTAGAAAGTAGAAAGTAAGTTGTTGTGTTGTTGTGTTGTTTGTAACAAAGTAGAAAGTAGAAGGGAAAAAACTACACAGAAGTTACAATGTAGAAAGTAAGTTGCCACCTGTCGAAGTGCATATAATTGAAGTTACCACCTGTGCCCAGGTCCTTTTAGCCTTTCCTCGACAGATACAGACTCCCAATTCGTTCATGTTTCCTGTTGGAGGGTGGCCACTAAATCCATGAGCACTGCCAGTAACTGCTCCAGCGTGTAAGTCAGGTGGCATGCAAGATTCAATGTTAGTTGAATGGAGCAGCTGTTGGGAGGATGTGGGAAAAATAGGTGCAAAGAGGAATTTTTAATCTAATATCCAATCAGAATGTAGGTGAAAATATGAGTGAACTTTTTTTTAAAAAAAAGTAGTTCCCATTTTTTGGATTATAAACCCGAGATGTATATTTTGTTTTTGATATAAACAAGTTGTGTATTTTCGTTACGTAAAATGTAGGACAACAATTGTGTTTAAGTCATTACAATACAGAAAAAGGTTATTTCAAACGTATTTTCAAGTTTACCGACATTGAATATATTTTGATTAAATTACAGGGAAAATTCAATATTTGGCAGAGTTTGATGATTCATAGTCAGGGGCAGTAACTGTGAGTGGCCAAGTGTTGCGGTTCATTGACCCAGTTTGCAAGGACTGTGGTTGTGTTTAGTGGACAATATTCTGTCGATTTTTGTCTCATAATGATGAGGGACATGCCCCACAATGGTGAAAAGGAAGGTCGACAGGGAAGAGTCAATATTTGGCAGAGTGGACTTGAAGATTCGAAGTCGGGGCAGTTACAGTGGCAGTTATGGTGTAGACGTGTAGGATCATGCAATGATGGGCCACAAAAACAGTATACGGATATCAATACTAAACCTCCACTTCTATCTGTCGAGCTCCCTTTTCTTATGTTTATTTCATGGCCACCAACTGTTTTAAACTTCTGTCGACAGAGCAAGGCTCCTGCTTTGTCTCATGCTTCCTCCTGAAAGTGTGCCCGCTAACTCCGTGACTGGTGGTAAAAACTTCCCCTATCACTTCTAGGTGACCCACATGCAGAGAGCCCACTTTCAGGTCGTGGACATTCCTTCAGACTTGGCCACATGCCCTCGATTAAGTGGACCATCTGTCGACAGAGACTGGCAAAACTTGGTGCAAACAATGGCCCCCATGTTCAAGTTAAATATTGCGGAAGTGATTGAGACCCCCCCAATCACCACCCCCCCCCCACACACACACACACGTGGGGGCTGCTGTTTGGAGAAGGAAAAAAAATAAGAAATTGAAAAAAAAAAAAAAAAAGTGGCCAATCAGAGAGAGAGGGGGTCATGGGGGTCCAAGTCATATGATATTTAACTTCAACGAGGGGGCCATTGTTTGGGCCCAAAACAAGCATAAAGTACAGCCCAATATAAGAGCTTTTAAATATACTGGCCCCATCATAAGCTATAAAAGACCCACCCTTTCAACTTCAAACCACTTCATTTCCCTCTGATTCGAACTCCCCAGACTGTACTCCTTCTTCTCAACCATTGCCGTTCAAAACCAGAGCACCACAAAACCCTAAGCCATGGCACCGAAAAAATCTCAACCATCTCCATCTGAGGAGAACAATGAAGACCTACTCCGCTTCCCGGACCCTATCAGAGCACTTATCGCTCCTCTAAAATTTGCTGCAACCCTATTGCCCAGCCCAAGCTCTGTCGCTAAGGCTACTCTAGGCCCTACCTTCGCGTCTTACTTCCCAGACGAGCTAGCTCCATACTATCCCCTTGGTAATGGTGAGAACCTTCTTCTCAACCAAGCTGGACTCAAGTGGACTAACTGGAATGTCAGCAAAAACCCACTCAGAGGGTGGAGGTCACCAGACTCTGATTGGCGAAGCTGGGCCAGGAGAATTGAAGGTCACGACGCCGAAGTATGGAAGCACCAGGGCATTGCTGAAGCAATTAGACTGTCGACTAAAATTTATGACGTGGAGAAAGGGCTGATTGCTGCTGCTGCATGCTTTTGGTCGCAGTCTAGTAACTCCCTACTCCTCAATTTTGGTATGATTTCCCCTACCATCTTAGATGTAGCTCACTTGACTGGTCTGCCAATCTTGGGCAATCCAATTCATGCTCTCCTTGAGCCTCCAAAAGTGACATTTACTTTAAACACTGACATGTGCTATACAGATTTTGCCAAAAAATACCAAGGCAAGCGTGGTTCCCCTGTCGATGACAAAGAAAGAACTGCTTTTTACTTACTTTGGCTTTGTGAGTTTCTTTTTTGTGTCCCTGGGTACAAGATCACGAAAGAATACCTCCCCCTTGCCTTGTGTATGCAAGACGGCCCTTATCTTCTTGCCACCCTTTACAAGGCCCTATTTTCCTTTGTCGACAAGAAGATTTCTGGCAACTGTGGTGGCCCCTTCTGGCTCTTCCAGGCCTGGTTGTATGCCTATTTCCCTGAGGCACGACCCCCACCACCTAACACCTTGAAACCTGTTTGCCACTCCTATGCTGAGCAACTGCTCACTTATAACAGCCATTCAAAACTCACTTTCACAAATCATCTTACCATGTTTTACAACCTTCCTTCCCAGAGACCTTCCAACCTGTACATGCCATTTCAAAACTTTGAATTCTCCTCCAGTAGACTTCGCTTCCTCTTCACATACCCTTCTGATTTACACAATGAGCAAGTCCAAGAACAAAATGAGAGTTGGAGACACATTCTCACCTGTAGACATGTCTTGGTTGGCTGTTCCATATCCTCCGCCAAGCTATCCAGCTGCAGTTTTGAGACATACTGTCCCAATCAATGGTCCAGGCAATTTGGTCTTTCCCAGGCTATCCCTTATCCTTATTTCCACCCAACCATCCATGAGGAGATTGGGTCCAGAATCCACTTGAAAGATCCTACACAAGCTGAATCCATTCTGACAGAGAACACCAAACTTTTCCAAGATTTTGGCCCCTTCTTCTTCAAACCTGCTTCGGACTGCTCGGCTGCTTTTGACCATTGGTGGGGACTTATGACTGCCATTATTTTCTGCAAGCCACTTGAAAGCTGCCTTAACGATACTTGTATTCATATTCAGGGCCGCATATCCTCGCCTTCCAAGCTTAAGGCTACAGGTATCCTTCCTTCATATACTTCATATCCCTGACTGTGTCATGCAATTTGTTTTGTTTTTTTCTCTACAACACTAACTTGTTTAACCCTTGACAGCCAAAATTGTGCCTGCTGCTGAACCATTGGTTAGGGACCAACGTAAAGGCAAGGATCCAATGGATGCAACTACTCAGACAAACACCCCCTCAGTTCCGAAATTAATGGCAGACTCTTTCGCAGCCGCGCAGACACAAGCACAGAGAGGAGCTACCACCCGTACCCCTGCTGAGACAGAGGTCACGGCGAAGAAGAGAGAAGAGCCTTCCACTGCTCCTGCTCTAAGCACAGACCTAAGTGAGTGGGATATCCCTCTCAGCCAAATGGTTGGCGAAACAACATCAAATCCTTCAGGGCAGCTCTACCAAGTAAGCCTTCACTTTACATATTTACAGCATCTGAATTTGCATTCACGCCCGACTGATCACTTACTTTTGTGCAGAGAAAAAGAAGGAGATTACTCCTTGCTGCTGCTGATGATGACGATGCTTCCACTTCTCCTCAACACATTCATCAAATTCCCAGTCCAATCAGTAATGTACCCACAGAACCCACTGTACAACCAACTCCACCACCACCTGAAGCATCGCAACAAACTTCCTTACAACCTGCTTCACAGTCTTTGCCACAACAATCCACACAGTCTGCATCACAACATCCTTCCACTTCTCCTCAACACATTGTCCCTTCTGTCTCTAGCCCTCAACCATCACCATCCAACCCCTCCAATTCCCAAACGTCAAACAAAGAATCTCAGAGGATTGAATTTGACATTTCAATCAACAGCCAATCCTCTCCAACAGATGACAACACAAAATCCCCTCAACCAGAAGTTCACCACAACCAAGGTAAATAGAAATACAAATGTTACTGTTCGTTTGGGAAAAAAAAACTTCTCTTTAAGTAACTGGTATTGTTCTCCAATTTACAGGGATGGACATAATACAGGACTCATCTCCACGACCAATGGGCGAGACAGAACTTGAAGGTCCTCATGACTTTCCCCTGCTAGCAGAACCAGAGAAACACCCTCAAGGCGCTGATGCTGCCATCTCATCAGTACCAGAAACAACTCGTCCTCATGCGACAACCACAGCTGAACAAGGCCAACCGTCTGCGTGCACGTTATCAGGACAGGTACTACCATTTCCAACCTCATCCTATTTACTCTTTATTACTTGCAAGCATATATTCTCACCAAACTATTAATGTTCACAGGCCGTCGGTCCATGCCAGGATATTTGGGCCGAAGTTTCTATTCTTCAACAAGATCTAGACGAAATATCCCCATTGCCTCAAAGGCTACATCTGTTTGATGCTGAAACTCAACAAACCTTAACCACCTTCATCAACCTCATTAACACCCCAGTTGAAGAAATCATTCTCCACAAACCTGATGAAACCTTGGCCTGTCTTTCTGCTGTTGTAAACCTCTCCCCTAATCCTTTCAACCCCATTCAACTAAAGCAATTGGCCAAGATCATCACAGAATGGCCAACCCTTTCAGAGATGGTTCAGACTTGCTCGAAGGATATTCAAACCAATAAGGATTTCCTAAACGAAGCCCACACCATATCTACTTCACTCAAACTCAGCCAGCAGACCTCTGCAGCCATTCTTCAGCAACACTCAGCACTTGAACTTGAGGAAGCCAAACTCATGGCAGAACTTGCCTCTGTCCGGCAAAGAAAGGCTCATCTGCAGCAGCAACACGACCAGCTTAATCAAGAAGCAAGGATGATGCTCTCCCAAATTAGACATCGTTCTGCATCCATTCAGACAACTAAAGCTGAGTTGGACCAAGCCCAAGCCATGCTGGCAGATGCTCAATCAGAGTGGGGTGTTCTAGGCGTTCTGTTCCCCAAATCCTAGGCTAGTTTATATATGTATTCTTTTGTATTGCACACCTAGGAATGATTTGGAAAGGTAGGAATGATTGCCTTTTTAATGATAAGATTGTTGATGGGCCTGAATTGGCTGAGATGGTGAAAGTGAGGGTTGCACTTTGCTGTAAGCAAAGTTATAGAGGCCTACAGTATTCAGTGGACGACATATATTGTATTCTGGATAGTATCAAAGTCTCATTTAGGGGGTGGTGTTTGGTGTTTTTTGAAACTGGGGTGCAGGAGTTTGGTCAAGCTGTGGTATGCAGGATTTTGGTCAGTCTGTGGTATTACCATATCTTCTTGGTGGCTACTTTTGCTCTGCTGTGCTTCAATGTTGCTATGCTTTGCCTTATTTTTGGCTTGTTGCTCTGGCTTAGTTTATGGGGTCAAGCATGCTCATTTCTGGTTGCTGCTCTGCTGTGCTTCAAATCTGCTCTGCTATATATGTACTCTGCTGCTGCTATATGGGATCAACGAATAGGCTTAAGTCTGCTGCTGCATATTGGCCTTTTTGCAATTGTTTGAATGATGTTTTGGTGTGCTGTATTGGAAGTCTGCTGTTGGATTGGGGAAAGTTATTGGAGGTCTGCTGCGGGCCTTGTTGTAATTGTTGGTCTGCTGCTGTACTAATTTTTTTTTTTTGGAGGTTGAAGGATCAGGCTCAAGTCTCAATGGAGGTTGAAGGTTCAGGCTCAAGTCTCAATGGTGGCTGTATGGTCTGAAGTTTGTTCATGCTGCCTTGGAGTTTCATCTGGTTGCCCTATTATGTGGTTTTGTGAGGATGGGCTTGGAGTTACATTGTTATTGTTTTCCTTCTGTTTTTGTTTCTCTTCGTTGGTCTCCAACCTCCTCTTTGTTGATGTATCATTGACACCTTGTATGTGCTTTTCCATCAATACAGTTTTTTGTTTTGCTGAACAAAAAAAAAAATTGAATATCAATAATCTGTGTTTTTAATGGTCTGTTGTATGGTTGTTTTTATTTTTTGTGCAATTTTTCACCGTTTGTGCATTTTTATGAAGTAATCAATTCCCCTTCAAAGTGCATTATAGTCACCGCCATTTGTTTCTTCTGTGGGCTTTTTTTTGCTTTGTTTTGGACAAAATCATGGCATTAAAAAAAATCGAACAAACATAATTCATGTGGTCAAAGCGAACAAACATTACTACTTTCAACTTGCATTGTTTGTTGGACAAATATCACATTGCACTGGACAAACATTAGTATAGTCATTTGGGCAAATATGACATTGCATTGTTTGTTCTGTACTGTACCCATAACATTGGAATTATGTGTATCACATTACGTACAGGCCACGATAAAACCAAACAAACATGACTACTTTCCCTCGTTTGTTCGAGTCCCAAACATTGGAATTATGTGTACAATCAATACGCGTGGGAAATTAGTATTATCACAGCTGCGACCTAAAAAGTTGTCACGACAAGCTGATGCAGTAATCCAGTTGTGGTTGGGCATCGAAATTACACTCGTACTGGCAGGCCATGATAAAATCGCTGCACTATTTGTTGTAATTGCAATCAATCACATGCACAAACGATACTCGCCCATCTTTGTATTGTTCACATCCATAACGAAATCAAGCACCAACTTCCGGCGCACAGAAGGATGAAACTATGTACAGAAAGCGAATAACACAAATCAGGTACGGTTACAGCGGTAGGGAATAAACGGATTTATTTCGCAATTGGAAATTAAGCGGTACAATGTACCTTGTGTGGACCGCTGGGTATATCAGGCCGCTGCATGTACTTGATCACAAACATCCCACAGTCGAAAGTGCTACAAATGAAATGTAACATTCAGTCTCTCGTAAAATATAAGCAGGTTCGTTAAATGAGTGATTCAAGAGTGAAGTCAATGTGACGCAGTGTTTGTGGATTACTCGTCCAGCTGTTGTAATGGCCTTTGTTCTAACATGCGCACCTCAAAGGTACGCATGTCTACAGCATATTCATTTCCAAACTGTAGTTGCAGTAAGGCATGCATTGTTTGAACCTGTTGCAGAATGAGACGGTTAGTTTATGTGAAGGATGTGACAGTGTGGAAGTAGATTTGTGAAATTCAGCACGACATACCAACATTTTTGCTGTGTTCAGCTTGTTGGTGTCCAGTGTGGCGGATGCCAATGAGTCAAATAGGTACGCCACACGGTCTACCATATCTATTTTTAGGCACACCCAATGTACTCCTCGATAATTGAAAGGCATGTAAATCTACACATAAACATAAACACAAGCGAAGACATTGTTTAGAGGGCATGCGAACATGTACGCACTTTCATATTTACATTGACATTCAAGTAAATGGGATCGACATTCATATTACCGACGTCCATATTAAATCTACTCGCTTCAATGGGATGGACATTCATATTACCTTCTCACATGCATCAAGCACCCCAGTATATCTGTCATGTCCAAAATATGATTTGACCATATTTTCATGGTTCAGAGGTTGAGTTTTTTGATTTAGTATCAAAGTCTGCATGTTTAGTGTGTAAAGTTCAGTCAGCCAAAGTTTTCTGAAAATATGTCTTCTGCAATACACAACCGACCTAAAACACTTACTTACCGACAAATATACTGGAAAGAACCACGCAGTATGCCTACCGTCTTTGTGTACTTGCCGCTGTCCGTTAGTCAATTGAACCGCGACCAAGTTGATTGGCTGGAACATTGTAACAGACCAGGCAACTTGCGAAATAAGGTTTGCCATTTGTTTAAATGTAATACGAAATAACAATGTCCCTACATGGATATGTCCATCATGCAAATATAGTGGAAATAACATTGTCAGATGCCACGACTTACAGTGTCGGATAGCCATGCCCCTGGTTTCAGCGTGCGCATGTCACGTCGCGTAGCACATTCGCAAGGCATTTCATGCAGATTCATAGACACGACAATGTCCCTACATAAAACGTATACATCAATCAGTAAGAAGCAACCTACAGCCTAGTAAAACTTAAACGTATCTGGCTTAACTCTACAACATAAGATTAGTTTTTCCTGTTGTAGAACTATGGCAGATATTCCTGATTCTACTAGGCTCCAATCCAATGAAGATTAGTTTTAAGTTTTTAAAAAACAAAATGAAAAGACAAAGTTTTAGATATTACAACTCATGACATGTCCAATAGTATTTGCTAAAATAATATGTGAAAATTGAAATGCTCATTTACAGGTCAGCAAGTTAAAAAAAAAGAAACACGTTTTTTACAAACTGGAGCCAACAATATCCCAAAATGATCAAAATGGAAAATGTAAGCAGAGTAGAAGAAAATAGGTAGGGAAAATTGCACTTCATTATAAGTTCTCAAAAAAATTTGCAAATCATTGGTAAACTTTATTAAGTTTCATAATTAAAATTATAAAGGTTTCCATGAATGTGTAAATATTTTTGTGAAAATATCAGTGGTTTGCAATTTTCCCAATAGGTACATGTGTGCAGGATAAGACCAAAAGAATAAAACTTCAGACAGGAAATTTAGCCACTGATCTTTCCGTAGCCCACTGCATTAAATTCAAAGAGAATCCTACATACGACATGGATAAACCCATCATAAACCCATCATAAACCCATCAAAATCATAGAGAATGAAAAATTAAAGAACTGATACCTACAAGAATCAAATAAACATAGCACGACACATGAAAATTGTGGAATTCAAACTTATTTCACAAATACTACGGAACAGGTTAATTGCGAGTACTAAACTCATCCGTACCTTTCATTGTTTCTGTCGTCAAGTACAGAGTCAACAACTTCGTCTTGGGCCGCTGATAAAACCTCTCTGCTCTCCAGTGTTATCAAGTCCTTCTATCAATATAAACAATCAAGTAACATCAACTCCTCCTATTAATATAAACAATTAACTAACTCACCACTGTTCAGAAATGTGATTTGCAAAGTACATAACACATCCTTATGCATCTAAAATTGGTGAAGCGATGTCTAACCTCTGAACGGAACCGCTTGTCCAACCTGTGCAGTTTGGACAGGAGTTTGTCCGAAATCTGTAAGACAATTGTACAACATTTGTTACTGCAAACTTGCAGTAGAATGACAAATATTAAAATACAACACAAATAATGGTTCTATTATGATCAGTAATGCTGTCGGCATCAATTGGTAATGAAACATACGAAAGGTGAAGTGATGTGGCGACTTGGGAATTTTTCGGCAGTAAGTCGAGTACTTATTTTGCTATCGTTGCACGAATGCATATCCCCTACGTCTGTCGCTTCAACACCTCTTCCTCTTCCTCTTCCTCTTCCTCTTCCTCTTCCCTTTCGTGTGGCTGTTACAATTTGTCCCGCTCCCAATGTTTGGGCAACCTTACCAGCAGAAGGATGCACATTGTCTGCTTCTCCTCGCATTGGTGGCAAGGTTTGCAAATCATCAAACGAAGATAAACTCTGTTTTGCAACGTTCCTCATGGACAGAAACTGAACTGAAAGAGATTTGCTTTCTTCGCTTGCGTATGTTTCCTCCAACGCAAGGCGACGGTTGTTGTGCATGTCCCCAACTTCTTGGACGGTACGCAACTGTCCAACGTGCATATCAATTATCTCATTGGACAACATTCCATTCACATAATTGTCCTCCCAATCCACCCCCTGTAAATCTTGAACATTACCCTCATTTGGGCTACCATAATAATTTGGGAAGACCACGCCGCCATCATGCAACTCGACTCCCATGGTAGGGTCAACACCCTTTTCCTCTGAGCGAGCCAATTGTGCTGTTTCCGATAAACCTTCCAGCACTTGCTGCATCATTTGCTTCATTTCAGCAATGTGTGTCTGTTCAGTAAACGGTTGTTTCCCAGACAATATAGCTGCAACCAGTTCGTTCAGCATTCCTTTCAGTTCACCAATGCTGGAGGATATGTTAATGTTACAATTTCTTTCAGTGGACTCCACCTAATCACACAAACACATACATTAACCTGGTACGATATTTCATCTTCAAGTAACCTCTGTGAATTGTGTGAAGCATGTGTACTGATTGCTTTTGCTTACCTTTGCATTGTGAACAGCTTCCTTCCCTCGGAAATTGAGCAATATCTCCCTTATTTCCGCATTGCTGTGAAGCACTTGCTTCATGGTTTCCTTCAGTTCACCAATGTCAGTCTCAACCTTGCTCAAACGAACATCATCAATCCGTGGTTTCTGTTTGTTATTGACATGGTGTGTGTCAATTGCGTCATCAATGTCGTTGCTTTCCGCTTTTGTTGGATGAAACTCCACCTAACATAGTTGTCAAATCGGGATTCAAATCATAAATGAAAATGGTAATGCACTGAATCGTTAATCGAGCTCAACTGTGAATCGTAAAGTTTCCGTCTGCTTCCTTAAGTTGCACACAACATATGTGTACATACACACTTTACATATTAAATATATCTAATAAAAATTAATTACTCCATTCGTCTGAAATGGAAAAAAAATGTTGTTGTAAATGATGCTCATCTGGTGTGGATAAAAACTTCACAGTCGATCCCATGTTTACCACTTTACCTTTTCCCAATTACATAAACAAAGAGAAACTTTCAATTACAAACTAACTAACAATAACTGAACGACAATGTTTTGACCTTTTTACAAGGTTAAAAAACCAAAATCTTCAAGCTTTTCCAAAAATCTGACTTCAGGGCTTAACGAAAATTCATTTCGTAACAGAAGTAGTACATAAAATTGAATTTGTAAGGCTACAACATCGTCCACATGGAAACTTCATGTTTTCCCCCCAAAAGTTCGAGTATTTCAGAGTAAATAGGGAGGGACAAACTGAAAATATGACGTACGCTAAGGAATGGGTCACTGTTTGTCGGTGCTTGTCACCTAGTCATAGGAACACATATTCTGTCTGTCACCGTTATCCATAACACAGGTGGGGCAATGCTGTCAAATGTGCAGAACGAATGGGTTGATTACCTCATGTTGCTGCAACATTTGCTTCCTTCCCATAAGTCGCCTCGTCTCCCGTATTTCGGCATCACCCCCATCATTTAGCCGAGGGATGGAGCGTGTAGTAGCCGACGTACTCTTGCAGGGAGGGGCAAAACGATCCAAGTAAAATAGCTGCATTGTAAGGGGGAAAAGATATTTACTATACACTTCCGAGCAAAGTAATCCGTATTCGCTAACAATGCATACAACTTACAACACAATCATATGTATGTGTTTATGTGTCTCGATGGCAGAATCCCCATGCAGCTTTCCGGTTCAAAAGATAAGCTTTTCGTGGTTACAAAAAATGTGGCCCGTACAGGTATATTTGTCATGCTGTTCAATAACAGGTAAGTTTGTATTTCGCAACGACTGCCATTTTATTGAACCATATGCACAGCAATGGATGAAATATGTAATCGGCATGGTACAAACAAACAACGGTCGATTACGTTACCATTAGAAGGAAAACACATCCAGTTGCCTGGCGCTGAAGTTTCATCTTATACTTCCGAACACCTTTCACAAGGAATTGCAGTGTCACCTTTGCCCAATTACATGCCCCCATACCGGTCACGTCCTTCACGGCATGAACGAACGACAGGCTCAACGCGGTCATTGTGGTAGGACACAACATGGCCCCCAACACGTACAGCGCAAACTTCCGCCGAAACTCGTCATCCGCACCATCACTCTCAGTCAGATAAACTCTCAACTGGTTCAAAGGAATGATTCCTTTAACAGCTCCAACCTCTTCGTAGATATTGGGATATGCGTCTATTGAACCAGTGAACTGCACGTCATTGCCTTCTGACCGTATACCCAATAAGACATGCACTTCCTCACAGGTGAGCCTCAGGTGACGGCCATGAACAGTCAACGAACACGTGTCGGGATCGAAGTTCTGTACCAACCATTGGCACATGTTGTGATCTATACGGGTACACTTTAACCCCAGGAGGCCACCGAACCCAATATCAATGACTGCCTGCTTTTGTGCTTCGTTACACCGGTTCACGATATCAAAAATTGCCTTCAATGATATGCGGACTTGCATTTTACTCTGCAATGTGATTAACGTGAACATTAATACAAAAAAGTAACCAACATTGTGTCGATAGCAGGTCCTCCCCAAATGCAGTTACGAAAACACTAAGCACGTAAGTACCTTTGCAGATTTCTTTGCAACTTCTTCGCCTAGTTCCTTGGCACTTGCCTTAGCCATGTCCTGAAACCTCTTCTTCTCATCACAAGGGAGTTCCTTCCACCTTTCCCCAATATCCTTTCGGCTCTGTAAGTGTTACACCAACGTGACGCACATACAGGACAAATAGGAGCTGTAAGTCCAAAATAATTGTCAGCAAAAGTTGTATCACTCGCAATGTGTGCACATTTTCTGGTATTTACATATGTTTGCACATACAAATTACTATTTCGCACACAGTTGAAATAAAAACGGACATGGAATTTTACAAATAATCGGAGTTTATAAGAACATGCAATATGGCTTCTATGACTGCTGGAAATCGCGAAATGCGACACAATGGAAGCACATGACTGGTGCGCGCATGGAATAGAAGTCCATACTTTGCTATCACAGCAGTCACGTGTTTCCATCACGGTACTCTACTTACTACATGTCTGCACACTAACCATATTCGGTCCGGGGTTGTCTGCTTCTCGTCTTTCCTTGAATTGTTCCTGGCTGCAACCATTGTCAATTTCGGCGCAAGTATATGTTAGATATGGATGGATATATATACATATACGTACACAATTTGTGACACAAACAAATTTGGTCCCAACTACATAATAATGCATCCGTAATGTCCAATTTTGGTTGCTAAAAATATAATAACCACATCATTTCTGCAACAAAAATTATAAATGGTCCAAATTATTTTGGCCCTTACTTTTGGTCTCTAAAATCTTAATTTCTTGTGAGTACAAACTGAAATCTGCACAGGCGCAAGCTATGAGTTCAAAATATGTAATGCAGAATTGTGCAAAAATACTGTCACATGTTTCTGACGAGAGGGATTCGTACTGTGAGCCGCTTTGAAGGACACGGATCGAACCTGTAAAAAATAAATGGCCCAAGTGGCCGCTTTCGACGAGGGGGCTCGGTAATGTCAACCCTTTCCATTCCTGAACCTTTGCCACTTGCCTTCAATGTTTTCCTTTGCCTGTAACAAATATCAGCGTAAATGAAATTTTGTTCAAGGCCAAATTACATCGGTGGTATGTACATTTTGTGCATCCTATCATCTTCGTCGGTTAACTTTCAAGTTAGTCAATCTTGCCTTCCCATTTCAAAAGTTGTGCCATTTTCGTGAAATTGGTAACGTCGTTTTCCGTTGTCACCGAAAATGATGAACCGAATTGGTTTAGTATAACTCAGTGAATTATGGATTTCACAAATGCTCTCCGCAGAATACGCGACATGTGCCGTATGTGCACATATTCTGGTAAGAAATCGACACAGTTTTAATCCATTACACGAAATTCATGGTGCAATTTGAGGCTATCGCAAATGTGTCAAACTCAAATCGCACAACCTCCTGATGGCAGTACATAACGGCACAATATGCCATACACGAACAGACCGTGGTATTTAGTAGGTACAGGAAACATAACCTTGCAAACCTAAATGTATCAAATACTGAACGACATAAACTCACAGTTGCTTCGCATTGTCTGACATGTCGCCCATATCCAATTACGATAATTCCTGCAAAGAATTGCATGCAATATTCATAAGGATGCAGAAAGAACGTTACTCCCACATTGTAACAAAACGAAATTGACTGTTAACAACTTACAATCAACGGACCATTGAGTCGTACGTGCATTGTACGAGTGGTACTTTTCGTTTATTTTCAACTACGATATGTTGTCGTTAATTTATGCAGATATGGCATGCCACTGTTTTACGAAAATTAATTGGCCATATGTTGTACTTGTTTTATAGTATTTACGACTTGAAGCCCGAATCAACAACCAATGCGCACACTTGAAACAGGGCCACATCGGACATTCAACCCAACAGCACCCATACGCAACTTACCTTCATGCAGAGAAATAAAAACCCGACTACACTGCTCAACGAAGACCGTCTGTCAGTTTGGAACTCCTCAATGGCAATATCAGTTTGTCACCCGTGTAGTTTGTATACCTAATCGTACGTATGGTTTCAATTACCTAAGGAGGAACAGTTTC
The DNA here is from genome assembly GCF_055761805.1 of Camellia sinensis. Classification (NCBI taxonomy): domain Eukaryota; kingdom Viridiplantae; phylum Streptophyta; class Magnoliopsida; order Ericales; family Theaceae; genus Camellia; species Camellia sinensis. The sequence goes on from NC_138973.1 coordinate 110,604,906, forward strand.
ATAGTTCATAAATGGTAATGTCGTGCGAGTGGAACACAGTAGGTCATAATAATAATGTGCTCCGAAATAAAAAATAGACAGACTCACACATGCCGGAGAAAATGGTGACTGTTACCGTCGGCGACCTGGCGCAGTCGAAATGGAGACACAGAGAGAGAGTGTGTTACTGGAGGTGGACAGCAAAACCGAAATGGAGAGAGAAGGAGGGACAGCAAAGTAGCCGAAATTTGTATGGGAAATGGAAATGAGTTGGTGAGATTAGAAAGGCTACGGCATGTGTGTCATCATGAAAAGTACTGCGTCTGTGGGATTTCAAAAGCGCTGTCTGCCGACTTTGGTTTTTGTTCCAAATTTGGGAGGGAAACGGAAACGTACGTGACACTACATATTAAGGCCAAGTTTGGCAAGTTGGGAAAAAAAACCAAAAAGTCAAAAAGTTATTACTATTCACAGGAAGTCAAAAATTAGGCCTACACAATTCCGAATTCTAATTTTGCCTTACACATTAATTTATACAATTTTTTAATACACATTTTTTTATAAAAGTCAAAAAGTTAACCCAAACATCCACATTTTTTTCATCCACAAAGACAAAAATTGCACTTTTTTAGTCCAATTTTTTTCCTCACTTTTTAAATATAAATAAATGTATTTTTTCACTTTTTGTGAAATATGAGTTCCGTTTGGGTTAGGGGTTGAAATGATGTGTGTGACAGGTGATGTGACTTAAAATAATGTGATCAAAGTAAAAATATTGACTTTTTGACTTTTGGCTTTTTGTAAACATGTCAAACCAGCCCTAAAAGGTGGTTAGGAAGTTGCTATTTTTATGTTATTTTAGTATTTTCATATTTTTTAAATTTAATTTTTTGTGTTTTCAAAGTAATAGATTTTGTTGTACTTGGATATGATGTTTGTGACAGGAAATTTGCACTGATTATGTGTTAATGTTGTTCGTCCCAGTGTATGGATCAGACAGGTCTAAGCTCCTCCAGGCCGTGTCCAAATGATCAAGCCCACCAGATAACCTGCAGGCAAGTTCAACGGGGAACGGAGTAGTCCCCCAGCGAACTCTCGGACGAGCAAGTTGTTGGAAAGAAGCAGAGTATATGGGAGAGGATTCCAAATAGAGAACTTAACCTTTTTCTTGTCTACAACATTTGCTTATATCCTTTTCTCATCATTTCGTTGTCCCTTCCGACCTGCTCTCCTTGCCGAAAGCCTATGTTGTACCTTACCTTGCTCAGGGTAAGGGGGTCCTGTTCCGACGGAGAGGTGTTGTCGTAATAAATGCTTGCCTCAAAGGTCATGGAGGTGGTGCCAGTGGTGGCGGCGATCGCCGTAGGGGGCGCAAAGGTCGTCCCCGAAAGGCAAGTGGAGGATGAGGCTGTTGGCCCTGGGCCAAGGAGGGAGGGACAGCCTCAGGGGGGTCTTCTACCTCAAGAAGGAGGAGTCGGTAGGACCGCAGGGCGGCTGGAGGGAGAAGAAGGCCCAGCCAAAGCAGGGGCAGATCGCCTTGTAGGGATTGTAGAAGAGGCAGCCTTGCGCTCGGCCTCCAGATTCAACGAGGCTGAGCTGCTAAGGGGGTTATACTTCGCTCAAATGGAGGTAACCACCTTAGCAGGGGCCCTGCTGAGGAAGGCGGGGGGTGGCAAACTCAAGGCAGATGAAGCCAAGGCCCAGCTTGCAAAGTTGAAGGAGAAGAGTGCAAGTTGGGAGAGTGTCCACACTGAGCTGCAAACGGTTCAGGCGGAGCTGGAGGACACACGCCGCCAGGTTGTGTCGCTCGAGTTCCAACTTGCTGGCGAGCAGAAGAAGATCGACGAGGCCCAAAGAGCCTGTGCCGCCGCGGTCGAGCGACATGAAGAGGCTATGAGCAATAATGAGGAGCTGGTCAGGCAGAAGGACGAGGTGGATAGCAGAGTAGGCGATCTCTAGAGGGAATTGGAGGGCGAGCGCGCCAAGGCAGGGAAGAGAAAGGGAGGCTCCATAGGGACTTGGAAGCAGAGAGAGTGAATATAGCGATCCCGGTTTCCCTTTTCTTTACTTGTTATATATAGACTTAGGTTCTGTGGAGCTGATTGTTGAGAGTATGTTGTTTGCACCCTTTAATCCTTATTTTCAGTCTTGGGTTGTGTTGGGAAGATTTGGAGTAGGTTGGTTGAGCTTAGGAACCCAGTCTGGTTGCCCAGATTTTGGCTTGTCCGCTCGAGCGGGGGTTTGGACGCTCGAGCGGGGAATACACCCATCCAGTATGTCCTGTGTAGTGTTGGCCGCTCGAGTGGGGGATTAGACGCTCGAGCGGGAAGTCGTGAATAACGCTCGAGCGGGGAGTTGGGAGCTCGAGCGGGGACATGTCTGCAAAAACTTCTGCGAGTGTGCATTCGCCGCTCGAGCGGGAGTTTGGCCGCTCGAGCGGGAGTCTGTGAGTGGCGCTCGAGCGGGGGTTTCCACGCTCGAGCGGGGCGACTGGTATAAAAATCCGAGATCCGACTTTCTGGATCATTTTTCATCTCCTTTTTGATTTTAAAACCCTAGAACCGTCTTCTCCCTCTCCCTACACACCTTCTCTCTTAGGTTTGATCTACTTAGAGTGTATTTCTACCCTAAGTCCTTTGTTAAAAAGATAGAGAGGGTCAAGGGCTTCCGTTTAATCTGAACAATCGTGGGTTTGGAGCACCTTGGTTTTCGTCATCTTTTTCATTCCAGTTCTTTTCTTCAAGGGTAGGGATTTCCTACTCCATCTTATAAGTTTTGTTCTAAGTTTTGGTATTTTGATATGTTGGAAATGCTTTGGTAATTTTGGGAAAAACCCTAGTTGTAATAATAAATTAATTTGTATAATTAATTTCAGGAGATTGGGGAATTTTGTTAAATTCATGAAATTGAGGAATTCATTGATTAAATGGAGTAGTTGTGTAATTTAAATCACTCACCTATTGAATTGTTGATATTGATATATTTATTTGCAGTCTAGAAATAACTGTTTTGGGCTATCGGTGGAGGATAGTCGTGATTGTTGTAGACATTGCATGTGGATTAGGAATAACTGAAACTAATCACATTGGTTAAGTCATTAATTTTTGACTATTGCATTGATACAGAAAATACGTGTATTGATTGAGCATTGCATTTGCATACATTGTTTTGTGTGGGAGGAGATAGGGGATGTACTCCACGGTTTAGGGAAAGATAGGGGATGGACCTCTAAACCGGATTTTGTTTGGGAGGAGATAGGGGATGGACTCCATTAGCATCACTTTTATGTGTGCTTATTTATATAGAAGTGTTTTATTGATACAACACTAAAATGTGTATCAATCTGGAAGTATGAAGTGTTTTGATTTGAGCTTGAGTCTCATTTGTTTGTTGATATTGGAAGAATGTGAATATGATATATATAATTCACTGTTGTAAGTTTGGCCAGGTTCTGAGCCATGTTGATAAAGTTGGAAAGTAAAACGTATCTTAGACAATAGTGTCATGAGACTGTAAAATGAAGTAATTGATTATCTTGGTTAACCATCTGTTGAACGCTATTGCTTTATTCATTGCTTATATGTGGTTTAGTATATTTCTACTGGGCTGTGGCTCACCCTTTATGGGAACATCATTTTCAGGTTCAGGTGATAAGCTACCTCCAAGGACTTAGCTTGGAAGGACTTGGACTTTGAAGACTATTTCTAGTTATTTGTTTTATTTTATTGTTAGTACAAGTAAACACTCAAGCCTAGGGCTTTATTTATATTTGAGTTAGAACTCATACTTTTGTGTCCAAGTGTTGGCTTGGAAAGATGTAAGCTGTTAGGGCATTAAATTTGATGTTACATGTAATGTTTTTGTTTAGTAAGACTCTGATGAATATTATAATGAATTATTGAAGTGTTTTCTTTAAATAATACATGTCATTGATATATATATAATGGGTAAATTTTTAGGGCGTTACAGTGAATAAATCAACTTGATTTTTTACAGGTATGATATACTGAATAAATTAGAAAATTTGAACGGTTTGGATTATCAAAATTGGGCCTAAAAGTAGGCCCGACGGCTCTGCAAGGACGGGCACAAGGAGGGGCTTGCAAGGAGAGGATCCTTGTACGGGGAAAGGGGGTCCCAGTCTTAATTCATTCTGTCTTTTGTTAGTGATTTTTTGGCTTATGGACTAAAAATTAAAATGAAGACTGTTTGGTTTGTTTTTGGGAGAGTTGTTTTTAAAAAAAAATTTGGGGAGAGAGTTTAAAAATTTTTAGGTTTGTTCTTTTAAATAACAACAGCAGCTCGACAAAATCAAAGCATATTGATATCAAGTTCCTAGTTGTAAAAGAAAGAGTGCAGAGTGAACAGATTTCCATAGAGCACATTGGGACAAACTCCATGATAGCGGATCCACTTACGAAGGGACTACCACCCAAGGTTTTTCATGAGCACACTGCTCAGATGGGTGTTGTTCTATTTGAGAACATTCTGGTTTAGTGGGAGTTTGTATTTATATTACTGCTTTATGTCAGCCTCGAGTTTTAGCTATGTAATTGGATTAATTTCTGCAGAAATGAAATATTCTGTTTATTACACTCTGTTACGTATTGTGAAGTATTGATCTCAATAAAGTTAAGTAGAACCAGTTGGAAATAGGCATGTATGGATCACATCACATGTAATTTCCATGCTACGCATCCATGATTGATCTATGTCATTTAGCTGTATTAGTATACGTGACCATTGGTGGGTCGAGTTACGATTGATGTAATGAAGACCGCTTTGATCCTATATTAATATAGTTAATGGACAAGATTGTTTGGATACCCTCAAGTTATGATAACAAATTTCTGAGCTCAGTAAAGTTAAGCACATTTTTCAGGATACATATGTGGTCCAGTGGGAGATTGTTAGATAATGTCTCAATGGGACCACATAATTAAATGTGGTGTTATCATTTATAAGAAGCCTACAATTTAAGTGATTCAATTTAGTTAATAGGCTTAAGGGTATATGTGTTATGGACCTAATGTGTAGATACTAGCTAGTTGTATAATTTCTATTTCTATGACAGGCAGAAATAGAAATTAAAACATATTGGTTAAAATTGGTTTTCATTCCTTTTGAACTTCCACAACCTTTCAGTTTTGAAAACCAATAAATAGAAATTAAAACCAATAATGGTTAAAGTTGGTTTTCATTCATTTTTAACTTCCACAACCTTTCAGTTTTGAAAACCAATTACAACCTTTAAAAGGTTATGGTCCGTATTCCTTCCCAAGTGAAAAAGGTGAAAAAAGAAGAACACTGCCATTTTATTTTCTAAATCCTCTCAAGGAAAAACATAAGGCACCAAAGGGGAAAGGATTAGAAGGCAATAACATAATCAATAACAAAGAGTTCATTGATAATCACGCTTCCGTTTAACCGTTCATCAATGGATTCAGGTATGTCATTTTGTCTTGATTTCTTGATAATACACATGGTAAATGATCAAAAGTGTAAGGTTTATGTTCTGAAATTTATGTTAACAATGGTTGTGTATTTTGGGAGAGTTGTTTTTTTGGGAGTTTGGAATGATTTGATATTTTGGGAGAATTTGAGTAGATGTGTGTGAGAGAAAAAGTGATTGGAAAGGAGAGAGGAGAGAGAAAAAGTGATTGATTGATATGTAAGTGAGAGAAAGTGATTTTGAAATTTTTTTTACAAAAACTAAAACCAAACAATTTTTTAGAAATTTTTTTCTTTAAAACTCGTCTCCCAAATGCAAACCAAACATAAATTTCCGTTTTCCGGCTCTGCTATATAGGTTATACAGAGTATACACCTCAATCTCATTCTCACTCCCCCTCACTGTCACACTCACTCCTCCTCCACCGAATCACTCCTCCTCCACCGAACCCAGCCTCACCGGCGACCACTCCCAACGGCCACCCACTCGTAAACCCAACCCACCGCTGTAGCCCTCATTTTCTCTGCTTCGCGAACCATAGCTCGACCGCGACCACCATCGGCTGTAGAGAAGGAATTTGTTGACGATAACGTGGGCTTTCAGGCCATAGATGAACCAGGTTCGTCCTCCAAACGCTGAAATAAAAAAGTTAGGGTTGTGATTCACAAAATATATTTCAAAATTACTGTTATGCAGATAGATAAATGGTATGCTTGAAAAATGCGGCACATATTGTGACGAACATTTATGCATTTACCTTTTAGAGTTAAAGTATAAATTTTGCAGAACGTAGTATGAATACGCAGAAACTGATCCAACATAAAATGAAAGGATCACATCTTTGCAGAACATAGTATGATTATGCAGATTGATAATTAGTTGAACGAATGCATATAGTTGTGTAATTTTCAATGTGTGATTGATAATGTGATTTTGCTGAATTTGTTGTCAATCACGCATGAATTGTTGTAATGAACTGCTATCAACTAATGTGTTAGCTGCGTGACTTGAATTAACTATTATCAACATTGGTAACTATTATCAAACTGAACTTAAATGTTCATAACTATTACTGATTTGTTGATAAGTATTTCAGTGTGCTTTGTTGAAAATCACATGTGTCATTTGTTGATAACTATTTCAGTTTGATAACTACTGAATCACAGTCTCCAACAATCTGCCCCTAATCATTTCACTTCAGCATGATTTGTTGATAATAGTTGTTTAACATGTGTGATTGATAATTTACTTGACATTGACCTGATATGTTTGTAAAACTGCCATGTTTGTTCAGATTGAAAATGCTATGTGTGTAACATGTGTGTAATTAATCACAAATGCTATGTTTGAAACTGCTGTATTTGTTCAGTTTCAAAATGCTACGTGTGTACATTGAGCTGCGATGTTTGTTCAAATGCTATTAACAGTTTAGTCTGTGTAACCTCTGTGCAAATGCTATTAAACATGGCAGTTTGAACAAATAGATGTTTTCAGTAAAGACACACTCTGTCCCTCAAATTAACCTAGACCTGCTATTAACCCCATCAAACAGAAGCATAGCAGACCACTACAAATTTCTCATGTATGCGGATTTTAAAAATGGCTTCTTCTTCTAACATTAGCAACATAAGATTACAAACGAGGCTGTGCAATTGTGGAAGAACCGCTGCCATACGTATTGTCAGAACAATAAGAATGGAAATGAAGGGCGTTTGTGCTTTGTTTGCCCATCAAAATATGTAAGTATGTATTGGAAATTTTAATCCTTTAGTAGTCACAGTAATATTTGTCGTATTCAACTAACTGATTGTCATGCATTGTAGAGTACCACTCCCACTCCCCATTGCAATTACTTCAACTTCGTGGCTGAAGATGATGAAGGCGTTATGTCCACAATCCCTTCCAACACTAGAGCTGGTGATGCTTTAACAGTAGAACACTTCAACGATGTAAGGACGAGGCTTCATGACTTGGGAAATGACCATGGTCGAAGGCTTGAAAGGATAGAAAATATAATCAAAGCGATGGTGTATTTCATTATTTTTTCTAGGGCCTTGCTACATGCCCCTAATTTTTGGCCCCCTAATCCCCCTAAATTTCAAACCAAGGCAAAAAAAAAAAAAACGGTAAAAAAAAAAAATAATAAAAAAAAAATAAATTTGCCCAAAACCACGTCGTTTGGGGCATTAGGGGGATTAGGGGGGGCATTTTTAGGGGGACAAATCATTTTGCTATTTTCTATCATTGAGAAATGATTTGTCCCCCTAAAAATGCCCCCCCTAATCCCCCTAATGCCCAAAGCAACGTCGTTTTGGGCATGTTTTTTTTTTTGCCTTGTTCTGATTTTTCGGGGGATTAGGGGCCCCCAAATTCGGGGGATGTAGCACAGCCCTTCTATCATTTTGTACTTGATCATGTAACTTTCGTACTTGTTTGTATTTTGGGAAATTGAATGGAAGTTTGTACCAGTTTTTGTTGTATTGTACTTCATTATGTAAGTAATGTTTATGGAATGAATTTTATTATGATGTAACTTATGTAACTTACTTAATAGCTTTGTGGAATGAATTTTATTATGGAATGAATGTACGGAATGAATTTTATAAGTTATTATGATGTGACTTATAATGTTAGTCTGTAATGAATTTTGGGAAACATTGGTGTCATTGTAAGAGCTTTGTGGATGCTATTTGGCAGATCTGTGGACGAATTTTGTGGATGGTATGTGGATTCATTTTTGTGGATGCTCTGTGGATGAATTTTGTGGATGCTTTGTGGATGACTGAATTTTTTCGGTGCATTGTCACTTATCTGTGGCCTGTTTTCTGTTGCAGGTTCTCTTATCTGGGTGCATCAATTTTGGTTGTAATGAACAACTTCTGTTATGTGTTGCAGGTTTGTTTGTAATTAACAGATTTGGCAAATCTGTTATCTGTCAACTAGTATCTGTTTGTCACTTATCTGTGGCCTCAACTATTATCTGTTAGCAAGTTGAAAGCAGATGTAGGATGCGTGGTACATTTCTTCACCATCGTGCTGACTTCTTCATTAATGAATATCAATACTCTGTTTCTGCATGGTCTATTGTATATTTTTTTGTTTGAAGGGGAGCTGATTAGTTCATAACAATGCACAATGGGAGAAAAATTGGTAATGCACAGGTTGACCCCATGGGGTATGCTTCCACACAACCGTCGTCTTTGAAAAAACAAAACATTTTGTGCCCATATTGATGGTAAGAGTGTATGAGACCGTTGGCTGGTTGTGCACAATTTTTGTTTGCAATTACAGCTTGTGATTCCAGGCAATGATTCCGACACTTAAACCTTGTTGTCCATATTGAACGATTCACAAACATGAAGTAATCAACAAAACGTAGGTTAATGATAGTTTCTGATATCGGTCATTGACATTACAAAAATATTACCTTGTCATCGTACCAACAAAAATCATAAGACAGATTTTAGTCGAGGACGGTGACCCAAAAAAATACCTTCAACAAATCATTTTGATGAAGACGTTAATGCATGCACCGTTGCAATGGTTAGCAGAGTATGACGGTCTGTTAGTTTCTAAGTCGTTTATTTTCGCGCGACGATGCCATCTCACAAGACTACGCTTACTATGTCATACACATGTCCAGGTCTGCTAATCCTCGCTCAAATCAACAACTTCGGAGTCTGAGTAATCTGAAAGGTTAGGGTCCGACACCAGTGCAGGATCCTCCATTATAGCCTTTATCGCAGATGCCGGGTTCGATCCATGTATCTTCGACTCTGCCTTTGCGTCCTCTATCTGTGAGTTCCTAATGAGTCGACGAGTCATTTGATCAACCTCACTTTGCAAACGATGCCTAAGTTGGGAGTCGCTGACATGAGGGAATTGCCGCTGCATTTCAACCGATCGGGCTTTTGTGACCTTCAGGAAAGCACATCGACAGTGGTGTTCACACTGAACTCGTTTGGCAAACAGTGAAACTGGAATTCCAAAATACTTCCCCAGGCAAGCATCTTGTATTGGGGTGCAGTTGTAATCCCGTAGAGGTTCAAAACTCCACAGTGGGAACCCTGTTTCAAAGAAACGTCGATCACCGAAGGAATCAATATACCCACCTGCATAATCCAATTCTGGTGACTTCGGTCGGGAGCTGCCAGCCGTTGCAAGTGATTGTCCACGACCACGTTTACCGTGGTGTGCATCCATAGGTGTGAAGCTTCTTGATTGAGTCCAACTTTGTTTTCGCAGGTTCACGAAGAATATATGGACGCAAAAACAAACCCAAATGCAAAGGAAACAACACTGGTTGCAACCTTTTTGTGGTTGGTTGTAAATGTTAAATTACCTTCAACCCATAGTCATTAATACATTGGTGGTAGGTTTAAAGACGTGAACACATTTATTGTTGTTTGGTGGCAACAACTACCCAAACTGCGTAAAAGCAACTTAATGACTGCGGGTATTGCATTTAAAGGTTCGGTGCAATTGGAACGGCATATGTATCTGATAAGAGCAATTTTGCTAACCTTTATGGATGAGTAGACATGTAATTGGCTTGGGGCACAAATACAAATGACGAATGTGACTGTATGATGAACTGTGGGTGTGGAAATCAATGACAGTGGGCTAGTACTGATGGAAGGTACAATGCATGTGTGTTGGAAATGCCAAATAATGGACGATCAGGGGTACTGAACGGATGACTTGGTGCATGCAAGAAGGAACGAATTTTTGCAAGATGAATTCGGCCAGTTTGAGAAATTAATACGATGTATGTCACAATGCATGAGGTCTTCTGCAAACATACAAGTCATGTACCATATATTACAAATACTTACAGCATAGTGTTGTGTAATATTATGAATCTGTACATTCCTTTAAAAAAGTAGTCAGTAAAATAAACCATACACATATTCCTACAAAATGTCCGATTCGAACAAGATTGAAGCTATTGTTGAAGCTCATGTTGCTCCTGTATTCCAGCAGTTGCAAGCTATCTACGAAAGGCTGAATGAAGTGGACACACGGTTGTCAAGTTTGGAGCGGCAAGTCGGCGCTATCAAGCAGAACGTTGATTGGCTGACCGATGACAAATTGGCGGCGGACGAAGCGAAGTCTGATAAGACAATGGATGAGGACAGTCAGTCAGACAGTACGGATAACTCTTCAGAAGACGCTGCTGATGATGCAGCAGATATGTAGATTTGATTTATTTTTTTTTTATCCTTCCCTGTAAGCCATGAAAGTTTTTTTTTGGCTGGAGTCATATGTGCTAATGGGCTGATATATAACTTACCTACGAAGAGTATTGAGTTTTCATTCATAATGTGGTTTCTTTCATTTTTGAAAATTAATTTTGCCTTTTTTGTAATTAAATTATAAATTAACTTCGGTAACAAAAGCAGCCGTAAATTATATACAGTTACAGTCGCATTCATCCGAACAAGAAACATGCGTAAACAAAACAGTACTAAGTCAGCAGCCACGTCGACATGTTTGATCCATGTTTACATCGACATGTTTGATCCATGTTTACAGTTGGTCCATATTTACATCGTCCAGCAAAAACAATACTGGGGACCCATAATTAACATCCATATTGAAATCAAAGAATAAAAAATTAGTTAAAGTCCTATTGCCACCCAAATTAGTGGCGTACTGGCAGCCCATTCCCATCACTGGCCTAGCTTGTGGCATTGCTCATATGAAGGCAGTCCCGGTACTCTGCGATCTTTGCATTATTGACATCCATAACGATGTCAACCAACAACTTATGACGCACAGAGGGAGCGAACTTTGTCCACAAAAATCGTAAGACAAATCAGTTAAAATTGGAGGACGTACGAGGAAGGATTTGATTGACAAATGGAAATTAAGCGGTAGAATGTACCTTGTGTGGACCGGGGCTTAAATCAGGTTGCTGCATGAATTTGATGACGAACATCCCACAGTCAAACGTGCTACAAAAATAATTTCACATTAAAGTTGTCGTCAATACGTAATAGGTTCATTAAGTCAGTCATGCAGCTTAGACATTAATGTGAGGAAGGGATTGTGGATTACTCGTCCAGTTGTTGTACTGGCCTCTCGTCTAACATGCAGCGGTGGAAGGTACGCACGTCTGTAACATAATCATTTCCAAAGTGTAGTTGCAGCAAGTCGTGCATAGTTTCAACCTGTTCCACAAGGTTGAAGTTGGTTTACGTAAAGGATGTTCAAGTTTTTTGTAGTGTTCAGAAATGCACCAGAAGGACATACCAAAATTTTAGCTGCATTTAGCTTCCTTTTGTTCGGTCGGTTGGATGGGACTGAGTCGAATAGGTAGGCTACACGGTCCACCATATCAATTTTAACGCACAACCAATGCACTCCTCTGTAATTGAAAGGCACGTAAATCTACACGAAAACACAACGGCAGACCTTGTTTAGAGGCCATGCAAACATGTAATGGCTTTCATATTTTCGTTTTAATATAACGGGATGAACATTGATATTACCCTCTGGCATGCATCAATCGCACCAGTGTATCTGTCATGTCCGAAAAATGATGTGACGATATGTTCATGGTCCAGAGGTTGCATATCTTTATTTAGAATCATAGTCTGCATGTGTAATGCGTAAAGGTCATTGACGGAAACATTTGTCAAAATATGTCATACACAATACACAACGTAGCTTTAAACACTTACTTACCGACAGATATACGGGAAAGAACCAATCAGTGTGCCTCCCGTCATTGTGTAAATCCCTCTGTCGATTAGTCAATTGCACCACCACCAAGTTGATTGGCTGGAACATTGTATGCAAGACACAAGGCAAGTTGATTAGAAAGGTTTCTGAGTTAGGGGTACTGAAAAACGCAGATTCATATTTGTGCAGCCAACACTTACAGTGTCGGATAGCCACGACCCTGGTTTGAGCGTGCGCATGTCACGCCGGGTGCCAACTTCACATGCCCGTCCATGAAGATTCATGGAAACAACAATGTCCCTACAAGCAATAAATGATCCTTAGAACGATAGTTATTTCACAGTGGACTGTCATTGAAAATTTGCAAGTAGTAAATGAAACAATACATTTCATTTTTGCTATCGTCAAATACATAGTGAAGAAGTTTTTGTTCCTCCGCCGATAACAACCCTTCGCTGTCCAACATTGTCAACGAGTCCTACAAAAATAAACAGCCAACTAACAGTACACATTTCATAAAAGTATTGAAGCTTATATTACAAGGTCTGTAGTCATAAAAAAAACGTGAAATGATGTAAAAACTGTGAGCCCCAGAGTTTTCCCAACTTGTGATGTTTGGTGCGGAGTTTGTTAGAAATGTGTACTAACATATGGCAGCAGTCATAACTGCAAACATGCAATTCTTTGACAACTAGTACAATACAACACAGATGATTGTAAAATTACTGATTCACATTATTGATGTGGGCATGAATTGGGTATTCACAACTTGTGGGGCATTAAAGGCAGTATTTGTACCTTGTTCACGTTGTCCACACCATCAACATCCACAGGTGAACTGCTGTCGTCAACTCCACTATTTGTTTTGCTATCGATGCACAATTGCATATCCCCGACCTCAGTGGCTTGAACTCCACTTCCGCACATTTTTCCTTTTCCTTTTCCTTTTCGTCTTCCCTTTGCACTTCTTCTAACGATTCCAGTTGCTCCCAATGGTTTGCCAAGCTTAGTAGGAGAAGTATGCACATCGCACGCCACGTTCTTCACGCCCACTGACTGAAGGTCAGGACTGTATTTATCTTCAGTTTCATATGTTTCCCCTGACTGAAGTCCTCCCTTCTTGTTGTTGTCGCCACCTTCTTCGATGTTCAGCTTGTGCCCATCATGCAAATGACTTTTGTCCCTTGCCAAGGTTCCCTTCAAAATATGTTGTTGGTGATCCACCCCTTGTACATCTGAAATATTACACTCCATTGGGTTAACTTCGTCCGATGGTTTGACCACGCCATCCTCATGCGCCTCGACTCCAACAGCAGGGTCCACACCCTGTTTGGCCACGCCTGCCGGTTGCGGTGTAGAGAATATACCTTCGATGAGGTGGTGTAGCATTTGCTTCAGTTCACGTAAATTGGTTTGTTCAGTGAACGGTTCGTTGCAGCCCAAACTGAAACGTTGAAGCAGTTGCTTCAGCATGTCCTTCAGTTGAGCAACATTGGAGGAGAGGTTAATGATACACACATCATTGCCTTCCACCTAATTATACATACACATTCGTGAACTTAGTCTTACAAACCATCTTCAAATGATGTGGCTCAACTGTGTGAAAATTGCGTAATGCTTGGATGGATTACCTTGTCATTGCGAACAACTTGCTTGCCTTCGAAATGTCGCAACATCTCCATTAAATCTGTTTGGTTGTGGAGAACTTGCTTCATCATTTCCTTCAGTTCACGAATGTCGGACTCCAAATTGCTCATACGGACTTCATTGTACTGTCCTGTTTGTTGGTTCTCGACATGGCATGCATCCATGTCAGCATCATCGGCGTTACTGTAATCAAACTCCACCTAATCATAGAAACGCATAAATGAAGTCTGACATTGTATGTTGAAGACAAGTGGGTCGATGGTGTGAAATGTGCACAGTGGTAGGAGTGCTTACCGCAATTGTTGGGAAATTTTGCTTCCTTCTGATACGTCGCAGCGTCTCCCGTATTTGGGTATCACCCCAATCATGAAGCCGAGGTGTGGACCGCGTCGTAGTCGAGCTCAGACAAACACAATCAAGGTACAACAGCTGTGGACATTAAGGGGCATACCATAATTAAGTTGTTCTTCCCACAGAAATGAACTATATTCAGTAACAATGACATTCATTATTCTCAATTTTGCAGTGGAACGTACATAGCATACCGATTTTGTTGAGGATGCTGTCAACTTTATAGGCACATATCATGCAATGTTTTTAGGGGAAAAAATTGTACAGCACACCAAGGACTTTATTGATGAAACCAAGAAAAATTTTTTATGTACATGTTCCCCTCTTCGCAACGTAGTTTTAATTGGTTCCTCCATTGAGGTTCAGCATACTTTTTGCCCTGTACTCTTTGTTCTTAAATTCATGACGGTAGTCACACAAAATTTATTTCTGCAAGTACCATACTTGGTCAGGAAGAGTGCTGTTTGTCGTACTCACAAAGCAGGTACCATTGTATGTCCCAATCAAGGCCAATTTGTTGAACCATGACAGAACAATGCATGAAACACATGAAGGGGGGAATGGAAAAAAAATTCAAGGTATTGGCATACCATTAGCATGAAAACACATCCAGTTGCACCGCGATGACCTTTATACTTGCGAACACCGTTGTGAAGGAATTGCAGTGTCAACTTTGCCCAATTACAAGCTCGCATACGATTCACGTCCTTCACGGCATGAATGAACGATGGCTTCAACCCGGTCATTGTGGTAGGACACAACATGGCCCCCAACACGTACAGCGCAAATTTCCGCCGAAACTCGTCCTCCGCACCAGCAGTCTCGGTCAGATAAAGTCTCAACTTGTTCAAAGGAATGACTCCGTTAACAACTCCAACCTCATCGTAGATATTGGGATATGCTTCCAATGACCCAGCCAACTGCACGTCATCGCCTTCACACCGTATTCCCAATAAAACATTAACTGCCTTACACGTGAGCCTGACTTAACAACCATGGACATTCAATGAACTACTGTCAGGATCGAAGTTCTGTACCAACCATGCGCACAAGTCGTGATCTATACGTGTACACTTCATCCCCAGGAGGCCAGCAAACCCAATGTCAATGACTGCCTGCTTTTGTGCTTCGTTGAACCGGTTAACTAGCTCAACAATTGACTTCAATGATATGCGGAGTTGCCTTTTACCCTGCACATTTTTTACCCTTAAATTAATAAAAAAATACAACCAACAATGTCAGCAAAGCAGGACCTAGGCAAATGCATTTACGAAAACATGAAGTACGTAATGACCTTTTCAGACTTCGGTGCACATGGTACTACTTTGGCGTGTTCCTCAGCGCTCGCCTTAGCCATTTCGACAAACCTCTTTTTCTCATCAGAGGGGAGTGCCTTCCACCTTTCCCCAATCTCCTTTCTAGTCTTTAACCAAGAAAATGACAGACGTACAAGACAAGTAACAACTATGAGTCCGAAATTACTGTAACTACAACTTTATGCCAAACGCAATCCGCGTGCATTGTTGCTAATTAAATAAGATTGCAAATACAAATAACAGTTGCAGCAAAAAGTCAGCGACGAAACGTAGCTGGACTTTTACAACGAATTGAAATTTACAAAAACAATAGGAAGGTGACATTATTACATGCTACAATCCTACAAACGCGAAACAATCACAAGCCCACTACGACCATTCAATACAACGTGTGGATAGCAACCCAGCGATGTGTTTCCATCATACTGTATTATAGAGAATACAGATTTCAACACTCACCATTTTTCGTCGAGTGTTGTCTGGCCCTTGCATTTCCTTGAATTGTTGCTGGCTGCATGCAAGCATCGTCAAGCTTATCATCACTAAATGTGAAATATGAATACATATATATATATATATATGCAAGTTTTTATGTCACGCTGGCCCTGAAATCAGCATAAGACAGCTTTCGTACATCCGGGACTGAATCGACACCAAGTAAACATTTTCAGACATGCGGAACAAAACCAATTTGAAACATCACAAACTGAACTTCGACGAGGCGCGTAATTTCAGTACGAAATATGTAATTCCAAATTGTCAAAATAAAGAACTAGTACCTGTAACAAATGAATGGTGCAACTGGCCGCTTTCGACAAGAGCCAGCGATAGTGTCAGACATTTGGATATGTTGTTCGGCAATTGTCTTCAATCTTTTCCTTCCCCTTATGAAAGAGCAAATCATACAAATTAGATTGAAGGGAAAATTACAGGGGTGGTGTACACATTTTGTCCGTCGTCTAATTTCGATCGATGCACTTTAAACTACCTAAATTGTGACAGTCCATTTCAAATTTCGTGGACATTTTCGGTCAAATTGCTAATGCCGTTTGTCATTTTTAAAACAAAGATTGTAATGTCAATTGATTCAGATTATGTAAGTTCAGTAAAGTTATAAGTTGACTACAACAAAAAATACAGTTGCCACGTATATGCATATTTTCTGATACAAAACAGTGAAGAGTTGAAATCAAATGGACATAATTGAAACAAAAGTTCAAAATTGATGGTGCAAAGCGAGGCCATTCAAAATTTGTGCAAAACAAATAACACAAACACAAAAGTACAAGGGCTGCTGTAAGAATTGATCCGGAAAAAAATCAGCGTATTCCTTGGTGATGGATTTCGTTTGTTTACAAACATATGTACCAAACCAACTGGTAGCAAGTCTTTAAGGAGAAAACTAACATTGTTGGTGCGAGGTGACCAATATCCATCAGATGCAATGACGACAACTCCTGCAAAGTATTGCAATCAATATTTACAGGAACACAAACAAACGGCTGCAACATGTGGCTGTTAACCTTAAAATTTTGCGTAAACACAGACAACAACACGCAGAATTTCCCAACACATACAGATTTTGAAACAGACAAAAGAAAGGGCACACATGGAAATTTTGCATTTCTTTCACACAGCTTACAATTAAAACAATTATGTGTACAAGCGATAAATGCATAATTTCACAAATATTCAAGAGGAAGGACTGCATTGTGTTTTTCATTTAGGGCTGAAGGACTACACGCACATACTTTTATGAAGGCCCGCCTACAAATGACAAAGAAGCAACTGAACTATTTCATGACGGGGTTAAACAATCAGGACACGATTCTTCTGTGACAGAAATTGGTGCTCATCCTAGGCACAAAAACCAGATGAAACCCCATCCATCAAGTTGAGGGCTTCAATTTCCTACTGAGCAACTTGGTTGCAGAGAATCGAGGTGGCTGCATCGTGGCCCGTGCTCCATTACCTTTGGGTGGTCAGATCAGAGAAGAATACTTTTCTGTGGTTGACGTGTCTGTAGGTGAAATCTTTAGGAGGGATCTCAACTGTGCGTGCACATACAGTGTGCTCCCATCGCAGGTGATGTTCAACTGCTTAACGAAGTTGTTCAGTTCTTCAACTTCACGAACTGTCGTAAGGGTGAGGTGAAGAAATTCAGAGAAGTCAACAAGCCCAGGCAATTCACGAAGAAAATCTAATTTGTAGAAATGGACAACCTTGCCTGTCATTGCACGCAACTTTTGAATGACGGTTACCTTTCTGTTGAAGTTATCATCTTGCATATATATACAGCAGTTACATTTGAAGAGGAAGGTAGCTGTCATTCATGAGTTGCGGGCTGTTTGAACTTCATTGAGCGTAGAAATGAAATGCGTACTCTCATTTGTCTTTTTTATGACCTTCGTGCAGAATGAGAATGGATGGGTACGTTAGTAATATTTTTTGGCAGGCAGTGGCAGTCTTGCTTGTTTCATTGTCGCATACAATTGATGAAACTTGTTTGTCAACCACAGAAAAGTATTCTTCTCTGATCTGCCCACTGTCTGAGCACCCGAAGATAATGGAGCACGGGCCAGGATGCAGCCACCTCGATTCTCTGCAACCAAGTTGCTCAGTAGGAAATTGAAGCCCTCAACTTGATGGCTGGCCTTGCCAACAACTTAAGCGGCCGGAGAGTGCGTGCACACTGTATGTGCACGCACAGTTTAGATCCCTCCTAAAGAGTTCACCTACAGACACGTCACCCACGGAAACAGAGGGCATTGACGATGCCCGGATGGACCACATCTTAGAAAAGTTGGATATTAGACAAGGACTGAAGGCAAACTTCTTCCTTAATCTGTTAGGGTTCTCCGACTCAGATGGGGAGAAGGTATTGGTTTTCAGCCATCGTCTCCGGCCACTTAAGTTGTTGGCAAGGCCAGCCATCAAGTTGAGGGCTTCAATTTCCTACTGAGCAACTTGGTTGCAGAGAATCGAGGTGGCTGCATCGTGGCCCGTGCTCCATTACCTTTGGGTGGTCAGACAGTGGGCAGGATGCAGCCACCTCGATTCTCTGCAACCAAGTTGCTCAGTAGGAAATTGAAGCCCTCAACTTGATGGTTGGCCTAGCCAACAACTTAAGTGGCCGGAGACGATGGCTGAAAACCAATACCTTCTCCCCACCTGAGTCGAAGAACCCTAACAGATTAAGGAAGAAGTTTGCCTTCAGTCCTTGTCTAATATCCAACTTTTCTAAGATGTGGTCCATCCGGGCATCGTCAATGCCCTCTGTTTCCGTGGTTGACGTGTCTGTAGGTGAACTCTTTAGGAGGGATCTAAACTGTGCGTGCACATACAGTGTGCACGCACTCTCCGGCCGCTTAAGTTGTTGGCAAGGCCAGCCATCAAGTTGAGGGCTTCAATTTCCTACTGAGCAACTTGGTTGCAGAGAATCGAGGTGGCGGCATCCTGGCCCGTGCTCCATTACCTTCGGGTGCTCAGACAGTGGGCAGATCAGAGAAGAATACTTTTCTGTGGTTGACAAACAAGTTTCATCAATTGTATGCGACAATGAAACAAGCAAGACTGCCACTGCCTGCCAAAAAATATTACTAACGTACCCATCCATTCTCATTCTGCACGAAGGTCATAAAAAAGACAAATGAGAGTACGCATTTCATTTCTACGCTCAATGAAGTTCAAACAGCCCGCAACTCATGAATGACAGCTACCTTCCTCTTCAAATGTAACTGTTGTATATATATGCAAGATGATAACTTCAACAGAAAGGTAACCGTCATTCAAAAGTTGCGTGCAATGACAGGCAAGGTTGTCCATTTCTACAAATTAGATTTTCTTCGTGAATTGCCTGGGCTTGTTGACTTCTCTGAATTTCTTCACCTCACCCTTACGACAGTTCGTGAAGTTGAAGAACTGAACAACTTCGTTAAGCAGTTGAACATCACTTGCGATGGGAGCACACTGTATGTGCACGCACAGTTGAGATCCCTCCTAAAGATTTCACCTACAGACACGTCAACCACAGAAACAGAGGGCATTGACGATGCCCGGATGGACCACATCTTAGAAAAGTTGGATATTAGACAAGGACTGAAGGCAAACTTCTTCCTTAATCTGTTAGGGTTCTCCGACTCAGGTGGGGAGAAGGTATTGGTTTTCAGCCATCGTCTCCGGCCACTTAAGTTGTTGGAAAGGCTAGCCATGAAAGTGAATGCTTCAACTCTTGATTCAGAATTGGGTGTGGGAACGAATAGCTCTCTACAAAATTTGGAAATCGTCATCCTCATTTCAACTCTTTCAATTGGCTTTCCTATGTTTTAAGTTGAATACCGTCAACTATGCATGAACTTCAGCACTGAAAGAAAGAGTTGTTTACTGTGTTACACGGACTCGGGTACGGGTCCTAGGTGCGGTATGCATGTACAGGTCCGACTCATTATATCTTAACCCTACATTCAATGGTACACGGTGTGGGGAAAAAATATCATATTTTTAATCTAATATGTGCCATAAAATGGTACTATATGTAACTCACGGTGTCAAAATCACATTTATAGTAATTTCACAATAATTTGCACATATAATAATTGTGTTTTATACAATTATATAAGAAGTGTCCGTTGAAAAGTATCCGACACATATCCCATACCCTTGTCCGACTCTCAGGTGTCCGACACGGGTATTTGATCTATTTTGAAGAGTCCGTGTACCACAGATTGTTTCTAAACATAAGTTCCGGCAATATAAAATCACCGAGTACAGCAAAATTTAAAGCACAATTCAACCGAGTGTGCTACCTTTTGCGGAAACAAGATTAGTCATTGTTTGTTTATCGAGTTTCTTATTTTTGCTTTTTTGGCTACTCGAAAAGAAAAAAAAAATTTGTTTTTCCCGTGCCAACATTACACAAATTTCTTTTAAAGTCTTCTTTCGTTATATATAACCCAACATAACAAGTTCGCCATGTAAATGCAGAACACCTTTTATTCTTGTTGCTAACTACTATCATACCTATGTTCAACTTGCAGCACTGATAGCAGAGGGAAGACTTCCTATTCGGAAGGGAGAAAATACAAAAAATCGAGTACAGAACAGTTCCTATTGGGTTCATTTCGGTTAGCAGAGGGAAGAGTTCCTATTCGAATAGCACAAAATACCAAAATGGAGTACAGAACAGTTCCTATTGGGTCGATTTCGGGTTGGGTGTGAAGGTATATGCGAATGATAGAAGACAAACAAGGAGACAGATAATGTACCAGCACGAAATAAAGGAAATACCAACCGGATCAGACGAACCGACGGTGGTGCTCGATTAACCCTTGCGGTTGTGCTCCACCGACAAAAATCAACTCAAAAAAAGTATTTACGCATCCACTTCCATGGCTAGCCTTCCCAAGAACTTAAGCTCAGCACTCAAATATTGTTCTCTGTAAAACCCTACAGCTACGGGGAAATGGAACAACGGAGAGACGGGCAGACAGAAAGACAAACAAAGAGAGAGGTCCGAGATGGAAGAGAGACGGACGGGCCGACGGAACTTACACCTCTTCTAACACTTCGGCAATTTTTTAAGTTTTATACTTGTTCTGACAACCTACACCTTTTAATGAAAACTGACATCATTTATAAATTAATTTTCTTCATAAAAGTTACACCTTGGAACTTTATCTTTACATTACATTAATTTTCTTAGTAAAAGTTACACCTTGGATCTTTTCCAAAAACGAAACATTCAGCTTTAATTCGGATTGGTCTTCTTTGGGAACTTATATCTTTTGTAAAAACGAAACATTCAGCTTCGATGGTTGCTCTTATTTGGGAACTTGTACCTTTTGTAAAAAATCACAAAGTTTACAACTATTCCTAAAGTTTACACCTTTCCTAAAAATTTACACCTCCTCTCGGAAATATTTACAACTTCTTGAAAAATGACACATTTTGTGGAAAAACCTTTTTCGTAAAATTTACACTTATTATTTCAAGTTACACCTTTAGTGAAAAACAAAACTTACATCTTTTCTATGGTCATTTACACCTTCTACGGACAAACATACACCATATTTGAAAAGGTTATACCTTTTGTCAAATAATTTCTTGGTGTGTTTGGTAACGTTTACGTTTTCAGTTTATATTTACAAAAAATTTATAAACTAGTTTTTGTTTATTTTTTGAAAAACATAAACTACAAACGCGTTTCGTAATTGACAAAATGTTTTAAAAAAATTTAAAATATAAAAAAGAGTGAGAAATGGCGAGTGGTGGCAAGTGGCAGCGGAAGACGGTGGTGGAAAGTGGTGACGGTGAGTGGTGGGTGGTGGTGGTGGTGGTGGTGGGTGGGTGATGGTGGCAGGTGGTAGCGAGTGGGTGGTGGTGGTGGTGGTGGTGGTGGCGGGTGGTGGGTGGTGGTAGCGGGTAGGTGACGGGTGGTGGTGGTGAGTGGATGGGTAACGGTGACGGGTGGTGGGTGGTAGCAAGTGGGTGGTGGTGGCAGGTGGGTGGCGGATGGCGGGTGGTGGTAGGTGCTAGGTGGTGGCGAGTGGTGATGGTGGGTGGGTGGGTGGGTGACAGCGGCGGGTGGTGGGTAGTAACGAATAGGTGCTGGTGGTGATGGTGGCGGGTGGTGGTGGCAGGTGGGTGGCGGATAGCGAGTGGTGGCGGGTGGTGATGGTGGGTGGGTGGGTGACGGTGGCGGGTGGTGGTGGCGGCGGGTGGTGGTGGCATGTGGGTGGCGGATGGCGGGTGGTGGTGGGTGGTGGCGGGTAGGTGACGGATGGTGGTGGTGGTGGTGGTGGTGGTGGTGGGTGGGTGACGGTGGCGGGTGATAGGTGGTAACGACTGGGTGGTGGTGGTGGCGGGTGGCGGGTGGTGGTGGCAGGTGGGTGATAGGTGATGGTGGTGGTGGGTGGTGGGTGGTGGTGGTGGCAAGTGAGTGGCAGGTGGTGGTGGGTGGCTAGTGGTGGCAGGTGGTGGTGGCAGGTAGGTGGTGGCAAGTAGGTGGTGGTGGCGAGCGGTGGATGGTAATGGCAAGTGGTGGGTGGTGGCGGTTGGATGGCAGGTGGGTGGTGGGCAGTAGTGGTGGTGGTGGGGGTGGGGGTGGGGGTGGGTGGTGGTGGCGGAGGCGGAAGACGGTGGTGGAAAATGGTGGCGGGTGGTGGCTAGTGTTGGGTGGTAAAAAAAAAAAAAACTGAAAGCTCAAAATGGAAACACATTTTTTGTGTTTTTATTTTTTGGCCAAATTTATAAACTGAGACCACTGATTTATAAATCAAAAATTTTGCCAAACAAGTTTTTATTTGAGTTTTTTAAATTTTTGTAAATATAAACAGAAATTTTACTCCTTCTGTGTTTACGAATATTTTGAAATGAACGCTTTGTTACTCCATTTGTGGTTTTGAACACTTTGAAATGTTACTCCTTCATACTTTTCGTGAAAATACTTACACCATTTTTGAAAAGTTACTCCTTTAAGTTTGTGAGCGGCAACTTAAAGCTTCGTCAGAAGTCACTTATAGCATTTGTGATAAAAAAAACAAAAAATTTACACATTTAGCTTATGCTTACACCTTTTCGTGGCAGGGCTTACACCATTTTTGAAAAGTTACTCCTTTTGTGTAAGAATTTTTTTCGTAACATTTATACTTTAACTTCTAACTTACACCTTTTGTGAAACCCCAACTTAAAGCTTTATTCGGAAGTCACTTACACCTTTTGGGAAAAAAAAAAATCATCAAATTTACACCTTTTTCTTAAGCTTACACCTTTTCGAGAAAATACTTACACCATTTTTGAAAACGTACTCCTTTTGTGTAAGAATTTTTGGCATAACATTTATACTTTTTCTTCCAACTTACACCTTCTGTGAAAGATTGTATAAGCACAGAGTAAATGTTATGACAAAAATTCTTACACAAAAGGAGTACATTTTCAAAAATGGTGTAACTATCTTCCCAAAAAGGTGTAAGCTTAAGCAAAAGGTGTAAATTTCATTAATTTTGTTTTTCACAAAAGGTATAAGTGACTTCCGAAGATGCTTTAACTTGGTCTTTCACAAAAGGTGTAAGTTGGAAGAAAAAGTATAAGTGACTTCCGAAGATGCTTTAACTTGGTCTTTCACAAAAGGTGTAAGTTGGAAGAAAAAGTATAAGTGTTATGCCAAAAATTCTTACACAAAAGGAGTACCTTTTCAAAAATGGTGTAAATATGCTCCCAAAAAGGTGTAAGCTTAAGCAAAATGTCTAAATTTTATGAATTTTTTTTTTCACAAATGGTATAAGTGACTTCCGACGAAGCTCTAAGTTGGGCTTTCCCATAAGGTGTAAGTTCGAAGACAAAGTATAAATGTTATGCCAAAAGTTATTACACCAACTGAGTAACTTTTGAAAAATGGTGTAAGCACTTCCACGAAAAGGTGAAAGCTTAAGGAAAATGTGTAAATTTGATGAATTTTTTTTTCCACAAAAGGTGTAACTTCGGAGCAAAAGTATAAATCTTATGAAAAAAATTGTTACACAAAAGGTTTAAGTTGGGCTTTCACAAACGGTGTAAGTTCGAAGAACAAGTATAAATCTTATGCCACAAAGAAATGTCAGTAACTTCGCAAAACGTCTAAGTTCGGTTTTTTCCCCCGAAAACCTGTAAGTTCCTAAAATCGAATCACACTGTATTTGTCTTGTTCAGATAATGGCAATGTGAGAGAGAAGGGCGTTTCGGAGGGCTTGGCCTTTCTCCCAGTAGAACTCCGTTTCATACAAGACGAGTCTGGGAAGGATTCCAATAGCGACTCCGAGTCCAAATCCAACCAAGTATGTCAATGTAAAAGAGAACCGTTGATAGACTGAGGTCAACAGACATAGAGACCTAGATGGACACTTATCGACAGAGGGACCGAAATCGACAGAGATCGACAGAGAAGAGACCCACGCTGGAGACAGACCGAGATAAACAGGGATCGACAGAGACAGACCGACATCGACACAGAGAGTCCAAGATCGATAGGCAATCTTTCAAAAAATCTTTGCTTTGCGGCGGCGGTGCAAGTGGAGTTGCCGATCTCAGAAGGCTGTGAGGACCGGAGCCCACCGACGCTTGGGTGGTCAGCGGGGGTCACGAACCCTTTGATTTGTTCAGTGGTTGTGTCAATTGGTTTATGAACACTTCGAAATGTTACTCCTTTTGTGTTTACTACTTTGAGATGAACATATGTTACTCCTTCTGTGTTTACGAACATTTTGAAATGAACCCTTTGTTACTCCTTTTCTGGTTATCAACACTTTGAAAAGTTACTCCTTCGTTAATATATTTACACCATTTTGGAAAAGTTACTCCTTTTGTGTAAGAATTGTTGGCATAAGATTTATACTTTTTCTTCGAACTGACAGTTTTTCTGAAAGCCGAACTTAAACCTATTTCGGAAGTCACTTATACCTTTTGTGAAAAAAAAAATTCATTAATTTTGCACCTTTTGCTTATGCTTACACTTTTTCCTGAAAATACTTACACAATTTTTGAAAAGTTACTCCTTTTGTGTAAGAATTTTTGGCATAACATTTATACTTTTGGGCTTATATACTCTTTCACAGAAGGTGTAAGTTTGAAGAAAAAGTATAAATCTTATGAGAAAAATTATTTCATAAAGGAGTAACTTTTCAAGAAAAATATAAGCAGTTTCATGAAAAGGTATAAGCCGATGCAAAAGGTGTAAATTTGATGAATTTATTTTTTCACAAAAGGTATAACTGACTTGCGAAAAAGCTTTAAGTTGGGCATCCACAAAGGTGTAAGTTCGAAGAAAAGCTATAAAAGTATGCCAAATATTTTTACAGAAAAGGAGTAACTTTTTAAAATAAATATATGCACTTCCACGAAAAGGTATAAGTGACTTGCGAAAAAGGTTTAAGTTGGCCTTCCACAAACGGTGTAAGTTCGAAAAAAGGTATAAATCCTATGCCAAAAATTCTTACACAAAAGGAGTAACTTTTCAAAAAAAATTATAAGCACTTCCACGAAAAGGTATAAGCTTCGGCAAAAGGTGTAAATTTGATGATTTTATTTTTCCACAAACGGTATAACTGAATTCCGAAAAACCTTTAAGTTGGGCTTCCACAAAAGGTGTAAGTTCGAAGAAAAGGTATAAATCTTATGCCAAAAATTCTTACACAAAAGGAGTAACTTTTCGAAAAATATATAAGCACTTCCACGAAAGGTGTAAGCTTAAGCAAAAAGTGTAAATTTGATGAATTTATCTTTTCACAAAAGGTATAAGTGACTTCCGAAATGGGTTTAAGTTGGCCTTCCACAAACGGTGTAAGCTCGAAGAAAAGGTATAAATCTTATGCCAAAAATCTTACACAAAAGGAGTAACTTTTCCAAAAAAATATAAGCACTTCCACGAAAAGGTATAAGCTTAAGCAAAAGTTGTAAATTTGATGAATTTATTTTTTCAGAAATGGTATAACTGACTTCCAAAAAAGCTTTAAGTTGGACTTTCACAAAAGGTGTAAGTTCGGAGAAAACGTATAGATCTATGCCACAAAGAGATGTAAGTAACTTCGCAAAACGTCCAAGTTCCGTTTTTTTTGTAAGTTCCTAAAATCCAATCACACTGTATTTGTCTTGTTCAGATAATGGCAATGTGAGAGACAAGGGCGTTTCGGAGGGCTTGGCCTTTGTCCCAGTAGAACTCCATTTCAGAGAAGACGAGTCTGTGAGGGCTTGGAATAGCGACTCCGACCCCAAATCCAACCAAGTATGTCAATGTAAAAGAGAACCGTTTTTAATATAGCGCAACGGACAGAGAGAGAGAGAGAGAGATAGACTGAGATCGACAGACATAGAGACCTAGATGGACACTGATCGACAGAGGGACCGAGATCGACAGAGATCGACAGAGAAGAGACCCACATGGACACCGACAGACCAAGATCGCTGGAGACAGACCGAGATAAACAGGGATCGACAGAGAGAGACCGACATCGACACAGAGAGACCAAGATCGATAGCCAATCTTTCAAAAAACCTTTGATTTGCGGCGGCGGTGCCAGTGGAGGTGCCGATCTCAGAAGGCTGTGAGCACCGGAGCCCACCGACGCTTGTGTGGTCAGCGGTGGTGACGACCCTTTCATTTGTTCAGTGGTTGTGTCAATTGGGTTTATGAACACTTCGAAATGTTACTCCTTCTGTGTTTACTACTCTGAGATGAACATATGTTACTCCTTCTGTGTTTACGAACATTTTGAAATGAACCCTTTGTTACTCCTTTTCTGGTTATCAACGCTTTGAAATGTTACTCCTTCATACTTTTCGTGAAAATGTTTACACCATTTTTGAAATGTTACTGCTTTTGTGTAAGAATTGTTGGCATGAGATTTATACTTTTTCTTCGAACTTACACCTTTTGTGAAAGGCCAACTTAAACCTATTTCGGAAGTCACTTATACCTTTTGTGGAAAAAAAAAATCATCAAATTTACACCTTTTTCTTAACCTTATACCTTTTCGTGGAAGTGCTTATATTTTTTTTTAAAAGTTACTCCTTTTGTGTAAGAATTTTTGGCATCAAGTTTATACTTTTCTGGTTATATACTCTTTCACAAGAGGTGTAAGTTTGAAAAAAAGTATAAATCTTATGACAAAAATTATTTCACAAAAGGAGTAACTTTTCAAAAAAAATATAAGCACTTCCACGAGAGGGTCAAAATGTGTAAATTTGATGAATTTATCTTTTCACAAAAGGTATAAGTGACTTCAGACAAAGCTTTAAGTTGGCCTTCCACAAACGGTGTAAGTTCGAACAAAAGGTATAAAAGTTATGCCTAAAATTGTTACACAAAAGGAGTAACTTTTCAAAAAATTATAAGCACTTCCACGAAAAGGTATAAGCTTAAGCAAAAGGTGTAAATTTGATGAATTTATCTTTTCACAAAAGGTATAATTGACTTCCGAAAAAGGTTTAAGTTGGCCTTCCACAAACGGTGTAAGTTCGAACAAAAGGTATAAAAGTTATGCCAAAAATTGTTACACAAAAGGAGTAACTTTTCAGAAAAATATAAGCACTTCCACGAAAAGGTATAAGCCTAAGCAAAAGGTGTAAATTTGATGAATTTATCTTTTCACAAAAAGGTATAATTGACTTCCGAAAAAGGTTTAAGTTGGCCTTCCACAAACGGTGTAAGTTCGAAAAAAGGTATAAATCTTATGCCAAAAATTGTTACACAAAAGGAGTAACTTTTCAAAAAAATATAAGCACTTCCACGAAAAGGTATAAGCCTAAGCAAAAGGTGTAAATTTGATGAATTTATCTTTTCACAAAAAGGTATAATTGACTTCCGAAAAAGGTTTAAGTTGGCCTTCCACAAACGGTGTAAGTTCGAAAAAAGGTATAAATCTTATGCCAAAAATTCTTACACAAAAAGAGTAACTTTTCGAAAAAAATATAAGCACTTCCACGAAAGGTGTAAGCTTACGCAAAAGGTGTAAATTTGATGAATTTATCTTTTCACAAAAGGTATAAGTGACTTCCGAAATGGGTTTAAGTTGGCCTTCCACAAACGGTGTAAGTTCGAAGAAAAGGTATAAATCTTATACCAAAAATTCTTACACAAAAGGAGTAACTTTTCGAAAAAAATATAAGCACTTCCACGAAAGGTGTAAGCTTAAGCAAAAGGTGTAAATTTGATGAATTTATCTTTTCACAAAAGGTATAAGTGACTTCCGAAATGGGTTTAAGTTAGCCTTCCACAAACGGTGTAAGTTCGAAGAAAAGGTATAAATCTTATGCCAAAAATTCTTACACAAAAGGAGTAACTTTTCCAAAAAAATATAAGCACTTCCACGAAAAGGTATAAGCTTAAGCAAAAGGTGTAAATTGGATGAATTTATTTTTTCACAAATGGTATAACTGACTTCCAAAAAAGCTTTAAGTTGGACTTTCACAAAAGGTGTAAGTTCGGAGAAAACGTATAGATCTATGCCACAAAGAGATGTAAGTAACTTCGCAAAACGTCCAAGTTCCATTTTTTTTGCAAGTTCCTAAAATCCAATCACACTGTATTTGTCTTGTTCAGATAATGGCAATGTGAGAGAGAAGGGCGTTTCGGAGGGCTTGGCCTTTCTCCCAGTAGAACTCCGTTTCATACAAGACGAGTCTGGGAAGGCTTCCAATAGCGACTCCGAGTCCAAATCCAACCAAGTATGTCAATGTAAACGAGAACCGTTTTTAATATAGAGCAACGGACAGAGAGAGAGAGAGAGAGAGATAGACTGAGATCAACAGACATAGAGACCTAGATGGACACTGATCGACAGAGGGACCGAGATCGACAGAGATCGACAGAGAAGACACCCACATGGACACCGACAGACCAAGATCGCTGGAGACAGACCGAGATAAACAGGGATCGACAGAGGGAGACCGACATCGACACAGAGAGTCCAAGATCGAAAGCCAATCTTTCAAAAATTCTTTGATTTGCGGCGTCGGTGCAAGTGGAGTTGCCGATCTCAGAAGGCTGTGAGCACCGGAGCCCACCGCGCTTGGGTGGTCAGCGGGGGTCACGAACCCTTTGATTTGTTCAGTGGTTCTCTCAATTGGTTTATGAACAATTCGAAATGTTACTCCTTCTGTGTTTACTACTCTGAGATGAACATATGTTACTCCTTCTGTGTTTACGAACATTTTGAAATGAACCCTTTGTTACTCCTTTTCTGGTTATCAACGCTTTGAAATGTTACTCCTTCATTAAAATATTTACACCATTTTGGAAAAGTTACTGCTTTTGTGTAAGAATTGTTGGCATAAGATTTATACTTTGGACTTTTTCTTCGAACTGACACCTTTTGTGAAAGCCCAACTTAAACCTATTTCGGAAGTCACTTATACCTTTTGTGAAAAAAAAAATCATTAATTTTGCACCTTTTGATTAAGCTTACACTTTTTACTGAAAATACTTACACCATTTTTGAAAAGTTATTCCTTTTGTGTAAGAATTTTTGGCATGACATTTATACTTTTGTGCTTATATACTCTTTCACAGAAGGTGTAAGTTTGAAGAAAAAGTATAAATCTTATGAGAAAAATTATTTCACAAAAGGAGTAACTTTTCAAGAACAATATAAGCAGTTTCACGAAAAGGTATAAGCCGAAGCAAAAGGTGTAAATTTGATGAATTTATTTTTTCACAAAAGGTATAACTGACTTGCGAAAAAGCTTTAAGTTGGGCATCCACAAAAGGTGTAAGTTCGAAGAAAAGGTATAAATCTTATGCCAAAAATTCTTACACAAAAGGAGTAACTTTTCGAAAAATATATAAGCACTTCCACGAAGGTATAAGCTTAAGCAAAAGGTGTAAATTTGATGAATTTATCTTTTCACAAAAGGTATAAGTGACTTCCGAAAAAGGTTTAAGTTGGCCTTCCACAAACGGTGTAAGTTCGAAGAAAAGGTATAAATCTTATGCCAAAAATTCTTACACAAAAGGAGTAACTTTTCAAAAAAAATATAACCACTTCCACGAAAAGGTATAAGCTTAAGCAAAAGGTGTAAGTTAATGAATTTATCTTTTCACAAAAGGTATAACTGACTTGCGAAAAAGCTTTAAGTTATCCTTCCACAAACGGTGTAAGTTCGAAGAAAAGGTATAATCTTATGCCAAAATTCTTACACAAAAGGAGTAACTTTTCAAAAAAATATAAGCACTTCCACAAAAAGGTAGAAGCTTAGGGAAAAGGTGTAAATTTGATGACTTTATTTTTCCACAAAAGGTATAACTGATCGACAGACTGTTATCGACAGATATAGATACCGTTTTTAGTATAGAGCAACGGACAGAGACATAGAGAGAGAGAGATAGAGAGAGAGATAGACTGAGATCCACAGACATAGAGACCTAGATGGACACTGATCGACAGAGGGACCGAGATCGACAGAGATCGACAGAGAAGAGACCCACATGGACACCGACAGACCAAGATCGCTGGAGACAGACCGAGATAAACAGGGATCGACAGAGAGAGACCGACATCGACACAGAGAGACCAAGATCGATAGCCAATCTTTCAAAAAACCTTTGATTTGCGGCGGCGGTGCCAGTGGAGGTGCCGATCTCAGAAGGCTGTGAGCACCGGAGCCCACCGACGCTTGGGTGGTCAGCGGTGGTCACGACCCTTTCATTTGTTCAGTGGTTGTCTCAATTGGGTTTATGAACACTTCGAAATGTTACTCCTTCTGTGTTTACTACTCTGAGATGAACATATGTTACTCCTTCTGTGTTTACGAACATTTTGAAATGAACCCTTTGTTACTCCTTTTCTGGTTATCAACGCTTTGAAATGTTACTCCTTCATACTTTTCGTGAAAATGTTTACACCATTTTTGAAAAGTTACTGCTTTTGTGTAAGAATTGTTGGCATGAGATTTATACTTTTTCTTCGAACTTACACCTTTTGTGAAAGGCCAACTTAAACCTATTTCGGAAGTCACTTATACCTTTTGTGGAAAAAAAAATTCATCAAATTTACACATTTTTCTTAACCTTATTCCTTTTCGTGGTAGTGCTTATATTTTTTTTTAAAAGTTACTCCTTTTGTGTAAGAATTTTTGACTTCCGAAAAGCTTTAAGTTGGGCTTCCACAAAAGGTATAAATCTTATGCCAAAAATTCTTACACAAAAGGAGTAAGTGTTCATAAAAGGTGTAAATGATTTATACTTTTCAGTAATCAGTTACGCCTTTTCTGAAATTCCTTACGCCTTTCTTGAGACCATTTACACCTTTAGTCATATAATATATTATTTTATTAATTTACCTGGAAACTGACCTGCTTAGCAGGTCACCAATGTGTAAGTTTTCAAATATTTTGATATAACCCAATACATATAAATGTGTAAATGCAAAATGGAAGGGTGTAACTGCCTTACATACCATATGCAAGGCACACATGAGAAAAGTCCTTTTTATATTCTAAAATTGTGATTCATAACATATCTATCACAAGTACATACATATCACAAAAATGGGGAAAGCTGCACATGCCGTACACATGCTGCCGAAGAGTTGGCTTGAATAATGCAGACACAGGGACAGAATTTTTCGAAGCAAACGCAACTAATTTACAAAATCGTTACGGAATAAAAAAAATATATTTCGAATCTTTACTTTAAAATTAAGAGTTTTATTAATGAGTATTCTTAAAATATTTGATAAGAAACTTAGGGATTATTTGGGGTGTCTTAAATAAATACATTTTTTATTTTTCTAGACTAAAAAGTTGAGAAAAAAAATATAAATGTTTAAGCTAACTTTTTGACTTTTTATGAAAAAATATGTATTAAAAATTATATAAATAAGTGTATAGAGGAATAAAGTAATGGTGTAGGTCGTATGGTTGGAAGTAGCGCTGCAGAGGGTGTGTAAGAGATTGATTCTCTATTTTTGTGTAGTCGAGTATTATATGCTTGTAAAAAATCATGTTGATTGGATATCGATAACTATCTGATCATATTAGTTTTTTTTGTTAACTGTTAACTATAACACCATCCATTTTTATATAAAACTGATTTGATCATATATTTAGCGATATCCGATAGACGTGATTTTTTTATAGATATATAGTACTAGACGAGTTATACATATTCAACGGTTCAGATTACCAAAACGGGACCCATGGTAGGCCCCCACTCGCCCAGCTCTACCATCCAATTTAATAAATATTTTACTTCCTTTTTTTTTTTCCCCAGTCACTGACGGGCCCATCACGTCATACCTTGTTAATTGTATTTTTTTTTTATTTGTATTATTATGTGGATATTATTTTTTTAAATTTTTTTTAATAAATAGTATTAACTTTTTGACTTTTTGGGTAACTTTTTGACTTTCTAACTTTTATAGTGTATGCCAAACCAAGCCTTAATATGTTTGTACATAGTGTATGGGAGTACGTGTATCATGTTATGTATAATTAATTTAAACATTGAGTAATGCTAGAAATTCAAAATCCTACCAAAATTTCTATTAAATATATCACATGACTCACACTACGTGGATTCTATACTCATGTGAAATATTTGATAGAATTTTTGGATCTCTAATATTTTTGTTAGGGAGACTTATTTATAAGTCTTTTTTCAGACACTTATAGTAGGCTAAGTCTTGTGTAATTTCTTATAGAGTTTCAAGTCCTATTTAAACAGGAATGTATTCCACAAGACCCTACATAAACGTAACGTGACGTGACACTTACATAAACATAACGTAACGTGACATCTATATAAACGTAACGTAATGTGACACCTACATAAACGTAACGTAACGTGTCACGTTACGTTTTGCAAACTTAATGAGTTTTTATTTTTTTAAATTGAATGTGAAAATATTACTGGTTTATATTAGTGTCACGTTACGTTTCATATAAATATGATCTATAGTAACATTCAAGTTCCTATATAGGAAATTAAATGTTGCCATAGATCGTAGGTGTCACGTTACGTTACATTTATATAGATATGATCTATGGTAAGGAAATTGAATGTTGCCATAGATCATAGGTGTCATGTTACGTTTATGTAGGTGTCACATTACGCTACGTTTATGTAGATATGATCTATGGTAACATGCAATTTCCTATATAGAAAATTGCATGTTACCATAGATCATAGGTGTCATGTTTCGTTTATGTACGTGTCACATTACATTTATGTAGGTGTCGCGTTACGTTACGTTACGTTTATATAGATATGATCTATGGTAACATTCAATTTCTTATATATGGTTTTACTATTATTTATGATAATGTGTCAACAAACTTTCCACAGGATTTATGGGAACATAAGTTTTTTAGTAGAGTCTTCCTAATAGGACTTATAAATAATTTTTCCTTTTTGTTAAAGATTATTAACCAATATCCTTAACACACTCGTTAACCAAACTCAAAAAATAAATGTATAATATAGTTTTAAACCTAATAAAATGTCATACTGGCAATAATGGTAAACAATTGACTTCTTTTTTCTTTTTTTTCTTTGCTTGTAATTTTCAAAATTTGTAGTATTGAATAATCGAAGTAGCTTGACTTCAATCCCGCTTTTGGATTGGAGGGTCAATTTCTCTAGTTTTGGATTGATTTGAATAGTTTAAATTATAAGATTCGCTTCATAAATTATTCATATAAAAAAAAATTGAGTCAGTAAATTATTCATATAAAAAAAATTTGAGTCAATAGTTATATGATCGATTTATAATTGTATTGGAAGAAAAATATTTGAGATTGTCAGGAAACCTATTACAACTTGATCGGCAATTATGCAATGTAATAAATGTTAATTTTTAATTTGTCACACACCCAATTGTACAGGCCTTTCTTCTTTGCCCCATTATTGTGGAAGAATATTAGGCGTTTAAAATATGGATCTTTAGTATTTGTCAAAAAAATAAAAATAAATAATGAATGGTCTATTTTTTTAAAGGGTTATTTACATGGAGACCCTTTTAAACTATTGAGAAGTATCACTTTGATCCTTTATATTATAAAAGTATATAAATAGATCCCCTAAACTATTGACGTGTTTCATTTTTACCCATTTCGTTACTGTATTGACATTTTAAAGACGAAAATACCCTTCAACACTCTATATAACACATCTAACAACACTTCTTCTCAATTTTTCTCATTTTACTATTTTATTATTTTAAAAAAATATTCTTTAGCAAAAATATATTTTCAAAGAATATTTAAAAAAATAATAATAAATGAATACTTATATTGAATTTAAAAAAAGAAAATAATAATGAAATTGTAAATATATAGAGTACTGGTGGGTATTTTTGTCTAAAAAATATTTAAAAATTTGGTTTAACTCATGGTGCAGTGACCGAAGGGGGTCACCAATAGTTTAGAGGATCCATTTGTATTCTTTTATAGTTTAAAGGGTCAAAATGATACTTTTCAATAATTTGGAGGGTCCATTTGTATATTTTTAAAATCTAAGGGTCAAAGTAACACTTCTCAATAATTTAGTGGGTCTTTATGTAAATAACCCCTTTTTAAAGAAAAAATTATAAATATATCCCCTGAGATTTGCTTAAAATACAAATTGTCTTTTGTAATTTTGAAAATTACATCTCGTAGCCTTGAAATTTCGAATTTCATAACAAATGACTCATTTTATTAACAAATCATTAAGATAGTTAATAGTTTTTAATAATGTCAAAAATTTATTTTTATTACTAATTTTATTTATTGTATTTAAGAGTGGTTAGAAATTTCATTTTTTCAATTAATTATGTTAAACAAAAAAAAATTGACAACGAGTTATTTGTAATTTTTTAAATTATAGGGAACAATTCGCATTTTAAACAAATTTAAGAGGATGCAATTGTAATTTATCATTTTCTAAATTATATTTAGTCATTCATTTTATTAATTAAAAAGGTTAGAAATGTGATCTGATCATTTAATTGTTAAAATCTAATTAACTTAATTTTTTTCATAACTAAAAATTGCAAAATTTGGACTCTTTAAAAAATTGCAAAATTTGGACTCTTTAATTGGGGGTGAGCATGCTCCGATTTGAATTGGTTTGGGAAGAAATTAGGACCTATCCATTGTTCATGGTTCAATAAAAATTGAAATAAAAAAACCTTTAAAATCATGAAATCGATCCGTACAGTCACCATTTCCTACTCACACCTCAAAGTAAGCTTCTCTCTCTCTCTCTCTCTCTCTCTCGACCTGTTTGGTTGCCGAGAAAATTCTCGGAGGAAAGAATTGAACCGCCTGTGTTTAGTTTGCTGTTTATGTTTTTCCCTCGGTTTCTCCACAGCCAAATTGGCACAAACTTCAATTTCCTTCTTGTGTGTTCGTGTTGTATTTGACGTATCCTAAGCTATTATTATTGAGTGATCGATGAAAATTTGCTTGTCAATATGTTTGAATTCATATTCAAATAGGTTTAATTTGACTTAAATGGTGATAGCTGTTGCCTTTTGATTGTAATCGGACCTCCTCAAAGTAAGCTTTTCTCTTTGTTTCTGTCGACCTGTTTGGTTGCCGAAAAAATTGTCGGCAGAGAGAAGTGAAAAACCTGGAATTTGGTTGAGGTTGGAGTGTGTGTAGCGTGGTTTTGTCTCTTGTGTTTTTCCTCGGTTTCTCTGCTGCCAAATTGAGTACACTCATGTTTCTTTGTTATCCTCCATTGCTATTTCATGTCCAACAAATTAAGGCTTTGTCGACAAATTTTTAGGGACGGAATCACTTTTTACACGAAATATTTTTAGTAATGAATTTGGACATTTAGTGATGAACTATCCGATCAAAATTTTAGACTCCTTTTTTTGGTACAAAATTGTTGTCCCTGCAACATTTTCAAAATTTTGTCACTGAAGGTCTTTTTTGTAAAATAACTTTTCAAGATGGTTATACTGTGTTTAGATTATGGATTTGGATGGGGATTTGGCAACATAAAAGGAAAATGTGAATAAAATATTGTTATATGTCACAATTTTTTTCTATTTTTCTTTCCAAATTCTTACCCAAATCTATGATCCATTCACAGACTTAGTGACAACTCACATGATGACAGGAATTGACCTTCTAATGCTTTTTGTAACAAAATTCACTTTTGAAGATGAAGAAGTTTGGTTCCTAAAACCTTCATATGTTGTGCTGGTCTTGTGTTTTTTCTCTGTCTCTCTTTGTTATTTCGCGTTCATGTTATATTTTATATATTAGTTGAATGAATGTGTAGAATTGTCCCCCTCTCTCTCTGATAGGATCCTAAGCTATTATTATTGAGTGATAGATGAAAATTCACAGGTCAGTAAGTTTGAATTCAAATTCAAATAGGTATAATTTGGCTTAAATGTTTACAGCTATTGACTTTTGATTATATTTATAAAGTATAGAGCTTGGATGTCATCCTAAGGAAGAAATTAACCATTTGTCGGTTGTTGCGTGGAAAATGGCCAACAATATTGTAATTTTGATCAGTAAAGTCAAAAGTGTATCATATAGATGAGTATCTAAAGGGGATGCTTCCGTGTAAGCATGTACAAAGGTTAAACCAATATAGTCTAATGGCTCTCGAAACAAAAGAGGCTTGTATTCTCAAAAGACAAACATAAAAATGCCAACAGATTCTTACAAATGAAGAGAATCTACATATTGATGAATATTATTGAGTATAACCTTTCCAATGATGAATATTCTTAAGTAAAACCTTTCCAATGACCTAAACTAGGTAATGCGGCCAAAAAAAAAAAAAAAACAGAAGAAAAACTGTCTAAATGATTGCTCCCGAACTCCTTGAAACGTCATCCTATTCCGTTTGCTTTACAAAATCCACATAAAGCACAATGGAGCAGATAGTCAGGCTTTGCATCTTTGCTTTCCCACCCTATTTCCTTACCAGCCAAACATAACCCCGTCGCATCTATTTGAAAAACCTGCTCCATCCCAAACACTGTTAAAGCCAACCTCCGCAACTCCTAGCCACTTACAGTGAATAAACAAATGAGAAACTAATTCCTCATCATATTATAAAGGCAATACCAATTTACAACTATTGTCGTGTCTTGATGAGATTGTTGACTGTCAAAATCTTCTCATAAGCCACATTCCATGCAACAAATACAACCTTGGACGGAGCCCTAACCCTCCATCCAAATGCCTTTTCTCAAAAAATTCATCTTTTTACTATCTAAAAGAACCATATAAACAAACTTTACATGAAACCTCCCTTTATTTAATACTAGCCACCACAAAGACTCCACCCCTTCTCAAATGCTTATATAACTATAAATGCAAATTAAGAAGATTAGATAACTGATCCAGTTCCCAATTCTTACAAAGTCACCCTCAGTAGTGCAACATCCTAAAAACATCTATGCCTCGAGCATAATCTGCCGAGGTTTTTCCTTTTTTTTTTTTTTTTTTTTGTTGAATTTTTTCAGTTACAAGAAGAAAAATGGAAAGAAAAGATCTCTCCAACACCTCATCTGTGCACTACATATGCCACCAAAACTTTACCCAATCTTCCCTTCCCACCACCTTAAAGCTAGTACTTCTCAAGAAATCCTCCCAAACTAGACAAGTACCCTTCCGCAACCCTCTCCTATGATATACATCATCAGTTCCAAAGAAGTCCAATCACCCCAAGAGTTGTCATATGTTGTAGTCACCACCCTTCTCCAGTATGTACATCTCACATGCAAATCTCCATAACCACTTTTCCAAGAGGGTTGTATTGAAGATATCCACCGACTAATCCCTAAACCATCTTCCTTCGCCAGACTGCCACACAGTATCCCAATCCACAAGATGGTATTTGAACTCCTTCCCTACACCACCCCATAGAAAGTCTAGCTATAGCATTTTAAGCCTCCTTGCCACCGAGATTACAATTGTGGGTAGTGATATAAAATAGGTTGGAAGGCTTGAAAAGTACTCTTAATGTGTTGGATAGAAACTTCCTCTTCAACCCTACCAATCTTTTTTGGAACAGCTCCACTGTCCCATCCCAAACCGCCTTAGCATTAAATAAAGACCTTCTAACAAACCTACCTTAAAACCTTCCGTTAACCCCCTTAATTGTCCTACTAGTAATTCTACACAAAGCCTCCATAACTAGAATGGAAAAAAAAAAGTGATGACAGATTCACTTACTTCGAACCCCTTGATGTGTGAAAGAAACGAATTGGTGATCCATTCACCAAAACCGAAAACTGAATTGAAGACATACAATAATGAATCCATTGCCTCCATCTACATCCAAAACCCATCCATCCCAAGTATAATAGAAAATCCCAATCACATGATCATATGAATTTTCAATATCTAGCTTACAAATGACCCTCGCCTCACTAGTATGTATTATGGAATCAACACACTTACTAGGCACAAGTATGACCAGTGTTTTAAAAGGAGTGTGCGCCTAAGCGCGAGGCGTAGCCTTGCGCTTCGAACAGGTCAAAGTGAGGCACAATATGCAAGGCGCAGCTTAGGCGCTGAGGCGAGGGCTTTTTTTTCGAGCCGTGGGCTTCATGGGCTTTACTTATTTTTTTGCTCAAACTATTGATTAAGTGTTTTTTTTGTGGGCATACCCACAGGGATTCAAAGCTCTTCTATATAAAATGACCAAACGTGGTCAAAATAGAGCAGAAAGTGATAAAAGATTGATTGTTATGCTTTATATCTTTTGTTGGATATTATATTTCTAGTTTTTAGAAGATTGAATGTTATGTTTAAAGATTATCGGAAATGATTATGATTTTTGAAATTCTATATATATTTGTTATGTTGAAAAGTTTGTCTATTTTATAATTTTGCTTTTCTTCTACCACTTGCGCTTCGCTTTGGTGAGGCGCACACCTTGCCTTGTGCCTCTGACTTACGCTATAGAAGACCTTATCGCCTCAGTGCACCTAGAGCCTTTTAAAACACTGAGTATGACATCCAAAATCTGATGATCATGCATAAAAGCATTTTGAGAGTCAGAAAACATCAATTGTAACACATCTTTCAGATAGATGGCCAACACTTATGCCAACAATTGATATTCCCTACCAAGCAAAATAACAAGTTGAAAGTCTCTTCAATGTGCTCCACACACCCTTTATTAGGGATTAAAGCTACAAAGGAAGCATTCAAAGTTTCAAAGTTTTTTCAAACATGCGCTCGTGAAAATAATTCATCATACCCTTCATCTCCTCTCTCACCACATTCCAATAATTTAGAAAACTGGTCATAGTTATACCATCAGATCTTGGAGTTTTGTCCCCATTAACGTCCTGTAGGGCTCTAAGAATCTCATCTTCCAAGAAAGGTCTATCCAGCTGCTCCACCCCCTCAATTGATATGCTGCCAAAATCGATACCATCCATTCATAGACTCCACCCCCTATTCTCCTCAAACAAACCCACAAAAGCTTGCAATTCACTCCTAATCTCTAACTTCCCTAAGAACCCTTCTATCAATTCACACCCTCATGAGATTATTCCTCCGTCGAATATTAGCTATTATGTGAAAAAACCAATGTTCTTATCTCCTTCCTTAGTCCGTCCTTAGGTCACAGGGACCTAGCCTTTTGGTTTCCGACTAATTTGTTCTATCTTTGGTATTCTCCCATACTCCACTGCCTTCTCCTCTAACCTGCCATCATCCTCTGAAAGGCCATTACTAGCCTCTTCCTCGTCAAGACTTTGAATATGTTCTGGCATCTTTGCCTTAGGTACCTCTAACCTGCCAAACTCCCCATATTCCATCTTTTTAGATCTGCTTTTAAAAACTTCAACTTCTTATCTAGAACAAGGCTATGATTACCCCTAACTTGGTAGCCTCTCCCCCAATCAGGCATCTTGTTACAAAAACCATCGACCTGCAACCACATATTCAAATCTCATGTCATTGCGTTCTACCAATGAAAATTCAAATCTTATGATTGAGTGTCTTAATCAAGATAAAGAGCAATTAGCTCAATCTAAAAAACATGGCCACCAAATTGAGTAGAATCGTCCCGAAGAACAACCAGAAATTTTGTTTTGTTTTGTTTTGTTTTGTTTAGAGGAAGCTCACAAGATCAATAGTATGTCCCCAGGCATTGATAATTCTGTTAGTGGAATCTATGTTTAGCCATCTGAAAGAAGTTTGATGGTCTCAAATGAAGGTTCTTCAAGCTTGGTTCTTTCAGTTGTGAAGCTACAATACTTGTAGTTCTACGAGTTTGAGTTGAGCATAAAGTTACTGAAGCATCATGAGAGATCAATAGAATTTCCCTAGGCATTGATAATACGGTTAATGGAGCTCATGTTTATCAATTTGAAAGGAATTTAATGGTCTCAAGTGAAGGTCCTTCAAGCTTGATGCTTTCAGTTGTGCAGCTACAATATGTGGAGTTGTACAAGGTCAAGGATAATTTTACTATAGCACCATCAATTTCTTTAAAGAGGTTATCAAGCTTTCACAGCTTAGTCAGTCAAACAGGACCGTGCTGGTGATGGAAAAAATGTTTTTGAAATTAAATTGTAAAGTCTATGATGTATGAGAATTGAATCTTGGAAAATTCAAATATATTTTTCAACTTTGAGGACAAAGCTATTTTCAAATAGGTTTAATTAGGCTTAAATGCTGATAGTTATATTGCATTTTGAGTGTATTTTGATGTGCTTAATTACTCTGTATAAAGTGTAGATATTGTATGGCATTGTAAGGAAGAAATGAAACATTAGGTGGTTGTTAGGTGCAAGATCACCCACAAATGTGCTCAAAAGGTGAACGCTTGACCACCCAAGTGATCAAACCCTTTAATATTA
Source organism: Camellia sinensis (assembly GCF_055761805.1). NCBI lineage: Eukaryota > Viridiplantae > Streptophyta > Magnoliopsida > Ericales > Theaceae > Camellia > Camellia sinensis. The sequence continues at coordinate 110,645,642 of NC_138973.1, forward strand.
CCATATTTCTAGTTACATTCCTTTTGGAACGTTACAATGCTCTGTCTAAGTGTGTTGCGTCTGTGTGTGAGCATTTGATATTAACCTTTCAATTATTATTATTATTTTTTTTTGGAATTGATGGATGCAGGATAAGAACATTGATTTGTCGGCGAAGATTGAAGAAGGTTTTGGACCCAATGGGTTGGGAATTTTGTCGATATCAGATGTATGAAATGAATTTTTTCACATCTTTGCTTGAATAATGCAAGTCTATTTGTCATCTCTTGATTTCAATTTTGGATACATATAGACAATTGTATGCTCTTATTTGTTCAGTATGCTTGAAGTTTGCAGAACTAACCCCACTGTATAGATGAATTGTTTTAGTTTGAAAAAAATGTCATTCTTTACAATCTAATAACAGGAACCTCACCATATGTAATTCTTGTTCATGGTCCTGTTTGTAAAAATCCATGAGAACTTTTTTATATTATAAATAATAATCTTTGTTAGCCCCGGGATGATTGTGCATCAAAAGCTTGATACTTGCATCAAACAGTGTGTAAGAAACCATGCTGTCTATATATATTAACTTAGGAAAATTCTGTTCATACATAAAGTTCATATAAAAAAACTTTACAAGAATGATGTGGCAATGCCATTATTGTAAATAAATGCATCTTCATTGGTATTTTTTTGAAGTGAATGGTCCATAATGAGCCACATCATTATGTATGAAAATTTTGTATGGATTTTTTGTTTGTATAGCATTACTCATTAACTTATAGAGCTTGATAGCTGCTTTCATTTATTGGAACTAATCACTTTATATACAATTCGTGATTGCTTTAGGTTCCTGAGTATTCTTCATTGCGTCAAAATCTTCTGTGTCTTTCACCTAGGTATAAGCTGTTGAATGGATTTTCTGTATTTATTTTTGATGAATCTGCAGATATTAAATACAAGGATTGTTATTATTATTTTTTAAAAATCATAATACCTATTGGATTGATCTTTTTCTTTTATCAGATTAGCCTGTCTGCCTGAAGATGTGAAGAAAGAACTGGAAGATCCTAACAGTAGGTAATACAAGAATTGCTTTCTAATTTTCCACTTCTTTAATGGTCAGTTGTCACTCACTGCTAGGTATAAACAAATATTGTGTCCCTCTCTTTGCTTAAAATTGGTTACTTTGACAATAAAAGTTTTATCAAGTTTCAGTTTTTTTTATTTTTTTATTTTAAAAACAATATGTTTGTTTTCATCCACTTTTATCATTTCAATTTTTTTATAACTTCTGGATGAATGCCTAGGTACAATTTTGGATGGAGTCATGGGAAAGAGAAGCTAGAATCTGGAAAACCAGGTAGACTTGTCCTGAGTCAATTATGTTAGCCAATTATATGAGCTTATAAACAATGCAGCACTATGTTAACTACCCAAATCTAATCTTAAACATGAGGAAACCTCTATGGACCACTAAGTTGTTCTTGATTGACCATTAAATTGTTTAGGATTAGGTAAGAAGTCGAGTATGCTTTTTGTATTTTGCATCCTTTCCACAACACTAAATGATCTCTTCAATAGTTACTGCTTCAAAAATTGCTCTCATGCTGTTTTGTATATCTATTGGAAAGCTTCTTGCTGAAACATACAAATTTAACTCTAGGAATTCTATCATATGCTTTTCCTAATTTCAAAAAATCGTGTTCTAATATTTTCTTCTCTAGTAAACCATGTATACTAAAAAGTAGTTTTCTGTGGTAGCAAACCTCCTTGGATTGAAGCCAGAATGGTTCTCACTGATTCTACTTTATGGTTTTTCTGCGGTAGCAAACCTCTAAGCTCAAGTGCACGGTCGCATAAGTGACAATGTACTGTGAGTTCAAGCCTGATTTTCATAAATGCAAGCCCTGGTTGATCCAAAATGCTCCTGACCTCTACCGTGATCTTCTTGAGGAGGCAAGTGCAAAGGAAACTAATGAAGTCTCCAATTGCTTCCTGTCCACTCTAAATTCCAATGGAATCGCCCCTTCTGGTGGTTCTTCAATTTCAAAGGAAGAAAAAATAAAATGCCTTCCTGCGGGAAGATAGAAAAAAAAAATGAAAGAGAAACAAGGATTTGTAGTGTTAAATTTAGTGTAAGGCCTGACCGTTGTGTAAGGCCTGGATCTTTCTAGTGTTAAATTTAGTGATTGTTTAGAAGAGCATGGGAAGACGCTTGCCACTAGAGCCTCTGTTGTTAAGGGACCAACTGAAAAAAGAGTTGTGTGATGTTCAAGTAGACATAACATAACCAATAATGTTTTTGGAGTTCCTCAGAGACCAGGCTTGATGTGCCAGAATCTGTATTATCCTTTGTTGAGGATGAAAAAAGGGCTCCAATTGTTGATTTTTGAGTGGGGTGTGGTACCTTTCTTTCCATTGGCTTGACTCTTCATCAAATCTAGTGTACTCTGAAATCAAAGGGTTGTAATAAATAAAATTGAAGGCAGTGGATACTGTTCTTATATTTTATGCGTAGTGCTGTTTTTTTTTTTTTTTTTATTCTTTTTCTCCTCTCTCTCTCTCTCTCTCTTCTTTTGTGTGTGTGCTTGTGTGTATTTACACATCCACAGAATCAAAATAATGGGCTAACTAACAGCTTTCAAAATATCTAGAAGTATCTTTGGACATAAAATTTAATATTTTGTTGACCTTGCCAAATCAAGTCTTAAATCCTATCAAATGTGATCGGCTATATGAATTCTTCTTCTCCACTCGACTCTATCAATGGCCACTTGGTTAGTCAAATTAAGGAGATTTCTATTTACTACACTAGCCCATGTCAATATAGGTCTGATCCTTCCCCTAACAATTCCATCTACAGTCACTGTATCGCATCTCTTCACTACTGCCTTTGTTGGTCTCCGTTGTATATGACCAAACCATCTCAATCTATTCTCTCTCAACTTATCTTCTATTGGTACTACTCATACCAATTCACGAATATACTCATTCCTAACTCTGTTTTTTCTAGTCTTGCCACTCATCCACCTTAGCATCCTCATCTCAATGATACTCATCTTATCTATATGTTGTTTCTTAGTTACCCAACATTCTGTCCCATACAATATCACTAGTCTAATGGCCGTTCTATAGAACTTTCTTTTTAGTTTAGTGGGTACTCATTTACTATTTTGCTAACCTTAAGAGTGGAAAATGATATCACAAGTTTTTCTAAAGAGACTCAGCATTCTCAAACAGTAGAAGTTCATTTATTCACACTTCTTGCTGGTGAATTCCTATCTGGGTGATAACTTTTGATATGCCAGCTAAAGGTTATTGTTGTGGGGTGTTTATCTTTTTGGTTTTAGTCATATTGTGAAATATAGGATTTTTAATTTACTTCAGTTACACTAAATCTTTTAGTGAAATAAGAGTTATGATGACAACAACATATCTCTGATTCCAGCTTTATTTACCTCAGTGGCCTATGTAGGGAAATTAATTTAAGAATTATTCATATCCAGCCCATGGTTAGTCAAGCTGGTTTCAAGGTTGAATCTCCAATTTGTTTATCGTGAGACCTCAATTTTGCCAAGAGTGAGTGGTGAAAGAAGATTATGTTGCTAAAGAAGGAACTTTTAAGCATGAAATTTGACGAGAACTTGATGTGTTATAGCGTGTAATCTAATCAGCCTATCTTTTGGCATATTTACAGTAGTAAAGTGTAGATGCAAATTGATTATTGTTTGTATATATATGTATGCGTAGCACAAATATCTATATATAGATGTGAGGTCGAGTGTGTGTTAGGTTTAGTTCATGCTTTTCTTACACTTTGTATACCTGGTAGAGATTTTTATGCTTTTTATTGTGCAGACATCTTGAAAGGCTCTTTCTATGCAAATCCAATATTCGATACACCTACAACTGATGAATCTCTTGTTCAACGGTAAGTCTAAGAAAAACCTTTTCTATTTTTTGGTGCTTCTACATGTCTGTTGTACAAGGCACTATTGTGCACCACATATGGTGATGTGATTTCACAACTTCTGCTCTCATGTTATGTCTTCTAGGTACCCATCATATTGTGGATCAAATATATGGCCTGATAGGGCTCTTCCAGAACTTGAAGTGGGTATGTTTTCATCTAACTTTTTAATCACTAGAGCTGTGGATTACTTGCATGTGTCCATTTGTTCTTAGAATAATATCTTTGTGATTGTGATTTTGCTTAGCTGTCATTAGTTGTAGTTTCCTTTTGTGCCTTGAGGCTTCTATTGTACGTTTCATATTATAAATCTATAAGGGAGTGATGGTCTCATCATTCCCTGAGTTTGATTTCTCCTAAAATAAACATGGTATCAGAGCCATGTTCATCATCCACCTTTACCTAACGACCATAGTACCACCACGCTACACCGCTAAACCACCACACACCACTAGGACCACCCGACAGCCACCCAAGGCCCAGTCGACAGCCACCCATGCCCATGCGACACCACTAGAGTCTATTTTGGCTCTTCTACAGCCTCACCTAGGGCTCAGGACTTGGCCAGGACAATTTCAACACCTCCCTTGATGCTTGATTAGGGTTTCGGCAGCCTCTCTTTGCCCCAGCCTATGTTTTGGTTGACCCATTTGGTTCTTTGTTTCTCCCTTGCTACAAGTCTTCACTTTATTACTGAGAGTATTTCAGTCCCTGTTTTGATTGATGGTACCTTCTCCCTATTTTTTGTTTAATTTTTTGGGTCAATATATGGCCCTAATCCTCAGCCTTGACTGATTGTATCTCTCCATCGTTTATGGTTGATGTAGAAATTTAATGTATAAAGAGAAATAGAGAATTGTATTATTGATTTATTTTTGTTATGTTTACAATGAGTCCTATATATAGAAGATTAGAGGAGGTAGGTATGTAGTGGGTGGAGTAGTAGGTGGAGTAGGTGAAGTGGGTGGAGTATGTGTAGTAGGTATGTAGTGGGTGGAGTAGGTGAAGTGGGTGGAGTAGGTGTAGTGGTAGGTGTTGGTAGGTTTTAACAGCCCCCCGCAAACTCAAGGGGGATAGGAACTAACCAACTTGAGTTTGGAGAGAGTAACAAAACAAGAAAATAGACTAATACATAAAATAAAAGAGGATAGGAGACACTGTATGGTCGTGTCAGACCGTTGGTGAAGACACTGGATGGTTGTGTCATAACGTTGTAGAGGACACTGGATGGTTGTGTCAGACCGTTGTAGCAGATAAAGGCTGGACAGTTTATCGGGTCATGCCGGACCGTTGGAAAAGCTAACCGGAATCAATGTCGGGACAGTTTTATTGGGTCATGTCGGACCGTTGTAAAAGTCGCACCCTCAAAAGGTGTGCCCAATTTTTCAAAAGGCGTGCCATCAAAAGGTGCGCCCATGTTGTCGTCGAGCGCCGAGCGGCGCATGATGCGCGTGTCTGCCTTGGCTATTTAACCAAGGTTGAGGCGAAGGCTGTGCAAACCAGTCTGAAACCGCTGAACATTTGCATTCTGAAATACTCTGTAAACACTCTGTAACCAATCCTTCTCTGAAAGTACCAGTCGGAAAGCGCTGCTTCGCTGAAACACTCAGCAACTCAAAAACATGGCCTCTTTTTCCCGTGGTCTGCTCACTCTCTTTCCCGACCTTAACGAGTCCACAAGAGAGATAACCGGGGCGGTGGCTCGGGAACCCCAACCAAGCGCCCCTGGTTTTGCTCCGTTGAACTTTCCGATGCGGTCTGTGGAGCAAAAAATGGCAGTGCAATCTGATGTTGAGGCCAATCAGTATACATTGAAGTCATGTGTGGAGACCATGACGGCGGTCACAAACTTGTCGCACCGGCTGCAGAGTAGGACAAATGAGGTGCAGCAGTTAAACGCCCAACTGGCTCTGCTCCAGCGCATGTATAAGGATGCGCGAGCAGAGATATGTGTGCTGAAAGCGGAAAACAAGGAGCTGAAGCGGAAGGCCACCGTGATGTTCTGATTTGGAGGACCGCCATATGCTGCAGTGGAGGAGCAGGGGGGAGTGGACGTGCTCGGCGGCGTGGGAAACACGGAGGCAGCACCGGCAAGGGCCGCTCAGGACGGAGGCAAGAAGAAGAGACCGGCGGCAGAGTAGAGAAGAAAAAAAAGGCCTGCTTGTGGATGTGGTTATTTTGTTTTGGTTTGTTTGTTCTGCTTTTTTTTTTTTTTTTTTTGGTGTAAAATTGTGATCGGGGTTGATCCCTGAAATGAATAAAGCAAGTGTGTTTGGCAAACTCGAATGGTAGGTGTGGTAATGCAGAAAAATCAACTGGAATGAATTTTTTTTTTTTTTTTGTGAAAATAATAATAATAATAATAATAATAATAATAATAATAATATTGGTATCATGGAGTGGGCAGTGGTACAAAAATATTGTGTAGAAAAAGAGGGAGATGGTGGAAAATTATTGTTTAGACAGAGAGAAGGCATGTGAGGTGTAAAGTGGAGGACAAAATAAAAGAAAAAAAGGTGAGAAATGTGATGATTTCTTACATACCGTATCATCTTCAACCTTATCAACAACAACAACAACAGATATCATCAACAGCAACAACAGCAGATTCAAGGTTCGAGTGATGAGAATAGGACGATCTGGATTGGTGATCTTCAACAATGGATGGACGAAGGTTACATCAACACCTGCTTTGCTCACACTGGCGAGGTTAACTCTGTCAAGGTTATTCGCAGTAAGCAGACTGGTCAGTCAGAGGGATATGGGTTTATTGAGTTCCTTTCTCACACAGCAGCTGAGAAAGTTCTGCAGAGCTTCAATGGTACTACAATGCCAAATACCGAGCAAACTTTCCGCCTAAATTGGGCAACCTTCAGCGCAGGTGCGGCGCCGCCAGCAAGAGTAGGGCGGAAGCAGCGGAAGCAGAAGGGGCCAGAGGCGGCAGCCCGTCATAATTGATGGGGTTGACATTTGCAAGTTGGGCCTTCATGATCTTAGGTCTCAGTTTGGGATCATCCCTCAGGACCCTGTGCTTTTCGAAGGAACGGTTAGAAGCAATATTGATCCCATTGGGCTGTATTCAGATTCGGAAATATGGAAGAGTCTTGAACGTTGCCAATTGAAAGATGTTGTGGCTGCAAAGCTTGAAAAACTCAATGCATCAGTGGTTGATGGCGGAGACAATTGGAGTGTGGGACAGAGACAGCTTCTGTGCTTGGGGAGAGTCATGCTGAAACACAGCAAGATTCTGTTTATGGACGAAGCAACGGCTTCTGTCGACTCCCAGACCGATGCTGTCATTCAGAAAATCATTCGCGAGGACTTTGTGTCGTGTACAATAATCAACATAGCTCACAGAATACCCACAGTTATGGACTGTGACAAAGTGACGGTTATGGATGCTGGATGGGCAAGGGAATATGAAGCCCCATCTCAGTTGCTCGAGAGGCCTTCGTTATTAGCCCAGCAATTCTCAGATTACTATGCATTTAGAGGCCATGAGGTGTACCAAACACCATTCAAGGAGGGGAAGAAAAGAGGGTCTGAGAAGCTTGATCAGAAGCAGGTTGTCCATAGGAAGTCCATTGATGCATTTGGACAGAGGACTTCACAGTATAGAGGTGTCACAAGGCATAGATGGACTGGTAGATATGAAGCCCATCTATGGGACAACAGTTGTAAGAAAGTTGGAAGAGGCAGGAAAGTGAAGGTATGTGTACAAAATTCCAGCGGGCAGCGAAGGCACGGTTGCCGACCGGCTGCCCGCCGGTGAGAAAACAAAATACGGGCCTAAATCTTATGGCTCTGATACCATGTAGAAATTTAATGTATAAAGAAAAATAGAGAATTGTATTATTGATTTATTTTTGTGCCTTGATTCCAGTCATTTTTCCTTCTTCCACTAGTAGTGATTGTTGCAGGTTATTGTTTAGATAGTAGCATACTAAGATGGTTGAACTTACGAGTGAATCCACCACTAGTTCCTAGCCACCTAAAGGGGAGAGTCCCATTATGACTACTGCATAAGAAAACCTTAACCCTAGCCTAAAAATCACCACCTCTTTGTTTAATGGAAGGAACTATCTTGCATGGTCGCAATGTCTGACACTTTTCTTGAAAAGCCGAGGAAAAATGGGTTATGTTGATGGGAGAATCCAAGCTCCTAGTACCACTGATCCTAGTTATGACCAATGGGAGATTACAAATTCTCTGATTATAGGGTGGCTCATCCACTCAATGGTTCTTGATATTTGGTGAGGGCTACTTATCTATGGATACAACTCAGGATATTTGGGATGTTGTGGCTACTACCTATTCCTGAAAGGGGAATTTTTCACAGACCTTTGAGTTGCGCCGCTCAATTAAGCGCTCAATACAGGGCGAGATGACCATCCTTCAGTACTTTACCTTCCTCAGTAATAACTAAAAACGTCTGGATCATCTTCAGGACTACAAATCAGTCTACTCAACCGATTCTGTAGGGTACCGCAAATTTATTGAGTAAGAGAGGGTCTTCAAATTTTTGGAGGGTCTCAATGTGGAGTTTGATCCTGTTCGAAGTCGTGTCCTTGGTATGGATGTTCTCCCTTCCTTTCAGGAAGCGTTTGCTTATGTTCAGAATGAGGAGAGTCGCCGCTCAGCTATGCTGCCTTTTGCCTCTATAGAGCACTCCGCCTTAGTCTCTGCTCCTCATAGAGATGGAGATCGTCTGTCCTATGGTACACGCAATCCTTCTGAGAATGATACTTTGTTCTGTGACTACTGTCGACGGCCTAAACACACTCGGAAGACATGTTGGAAGCTTCATGGTACTCCATCTGGGGGTTGTAGTGATCGCTCTGGTAGTCGAGGGGGTCGATCCGGACAGTCTAGAGGACATGGGTCTAATCCACGTGTCCATCATTCTAGTGCAAATGATACACATGACTCTGCTCCAGCTATCTCGTCTACTGATATTGTGTTTGGTATGTAATCTTCTGAGTTTGAGGATGCTCTACGTTACTTGCTAGACCGCCGGCCTTACACAACTCCTACCGGTGCAGGTAACTTAGCCTTTTTTACAAATGCTTTCCTATCTCATAAAACTTTGCCTTGGATTATTGATTTTGGTGTCTTGGATTATATGACTGGATCTTTTGATCTTTTTTCAGAATATGAGCCCTTTTCAAGTTAGGACAAAGTTAGGATTGCTGATGGTACAATTTTTTCTGTTTTTGGGAAAGGTTTAATCTATGCCACATCTTTATCTTTGTCATCAGTTTTATATGTTCCCAGTTTCTTTGTTAATCTTCTATCATTGAGTCGTCTTACTCAGGATTTGAATTGAAGCGTAACCCTTTTTCCCGATCATTGTCTTTTTTAGGACCTTATCACGAAGACGATTGGCAGTGGTAGAGCAGAGAATGGTATCTGCATCTTGGATCAGGCATATCACATAGCTCATCATACCATATAGTCTCCAACCACCAAGGATGACGTTTGGCTTTGGCACCGGTGTCTGGGACATCCATTTTTTTTATTACTTAAGCATTTGTTTCCTTCTTCTTTTAAGAACAATAATGTTTCTGAGTTTAATTGTGAGTCGTGTCAACTTGGCAAACAACACCGAGCTTCTTTTGCTCTAAGTATTAATAAAAGTTTCGTTCATTTTTCATTGATTCGTTTTGATGTTTGGGGTCCTTCTCGTGTTGTTTCATTAAAAGGCCATAGATGGTTTGTCATCTTCATTGATGATTTTTCTCACACTACTTGGGTGTATTTACTAAAAGGAAAGAGTGAGGTTCTCTCTATGTTTCAAACATTTCATTAGATGACTTACGCTCAATTTGGGGCTGTTGTAAAAATTATGCATTCAGATAATGGGGGTGATTATATTGATTCGGGGTTAGGGAAATGCTTCAGCACTTATGGCATTATTCATCAGACTTCTTGCACCAACACCCCTCAGCAAAATGGGGTTGTGGAACGCAAGAATCGTCATTTTCATGATATAGCTCGTTGCATGACTTTTTGTATGCATATGCCTCGATCTTACTGGGGTGAAGCTGTCCTTCCCGCTGCCTGTCTTATCAATCACCTTCCCAAAACCCTCTTTAGGTATTCCTTGGCTCTCAGCCCGTGTCTTCTATTCCCCTCAAAATTTTTGGGTGTCTGCTTTGTTCACAATCATTCCCCTACTCGTGGTAAATTGGATCCTCATTCTCTTAAATGTGTCTTTCTTGGGTATTCACCCACTCAAAAAAGGTATTCACCCACTCAAGAATGTGTCCATGGATGTCACATTCTTTGAGTCCCAGTCCTACTTCTTGTCCTTTCCGGTTTCCGAGTCATCCCTTCGAGGGAAGCCTTGGTGTGAAGAGATTCTTGGCATAGAAGTATTACTTGTTTCTAAACCTTTATGAGTCGTTGAAGCTGATACACTCAAGGAGTAAGGAAAAGTTTATGTCAGGGATAAAGAAAGACAAAAGGCTACTTGGATTCAAGAGACCACTTCTCCTGATCTTCCACTGTCGTTTCCTTCAACTGATGAGAGTCTAGGCAACTCTGATAACCTTGAATGCACAAATCTTGATATTCTTATTGCCCATCGGAAGGGTGTGAGGTCTTGTACTCAACATCATATCTCTAATTTTGTATGCTATTCTAATTTGTCTCCCTTATATAGAGTCTTTGTGTCATATTTTTCCTCTGTTAGTATACCTAATAATTTTCAGGATGCTCTTGCCACCTCTGAGTGGAAACGTGCCATGATTGAAGAAATAGAAGCACTTCATAAGAATGATACTTGGGAATTGACAGAGTTATCCAAGGGCAAACGAACTGTGGGATGCAAGTGGGTGTATATTGTGGAGCACAAGGCAGATGGAATTGAAAAGTTCAACCCACACTTCTCCTTAAACCCAGGTATTAAGGAGAGGGAAACTAGAGCCTTATAACCAGTATAGATAGGGAAACTCTAGGCGATGTGGGCCACATTCCAACACACCTTCCTGGATCACAACATATTGTAGTCGGACAAACGGCACACCAATCACAGGCCCAACCAAGTTCTGACACCAAATTGAAAAGTCCAGCCCATACCTCTCTTTAAAACCCAGGTGTTAAAGAGAGGGTAACTCTAGGCGATGTGGGATACATTCCAATAGATGGTTCGATTGAGTGCTATAAGGCTTGGCTTGTGACAAAGGGCTTTACTCAGACTTATGGAGTAGACTATCAAGAGACATTTACACCAGTTGCTAAGATGAATTCAGTCAGGGTGCTCCTCTCTCTGGCAGCTAATCTGGATTAGCCACTTCACTAGTTTGATGTGAAAAATACTTTCTTATATGGTGATCTAGAAGAAGAGGTGTATATGGACATTCCTACTGGCATTGAAGATCTTAAAACAAAGGGTAAGGTGTGCAGGCTTCGGAAATCACTTTACGGTCTCAAACAGTCCCCAAGGGCTTGGTTTGAAAGATTTACTCAGGCAATACTTAGATATGGATTCAAACAAAGTCAAGCTCATCACACTTTGTTTGTTAAACATTCCTTACATGGTAAGATTACAACTTTCATTATATATGTGGATGACATAGTACTTACAGGAGATGATGTTGAAGAAATTTCTCGGTTGAAGGAATATTTGGCAAGCGAGTTTGAAATCAAAGACTTGCGGAACTTAAAGTATTTCTTAGGTATTGAGATTGCTCGGTTCACTGATGGAATCTTCATTTGTCAAAGGAAACATGTGCTTGATCTGTTATAAGAAACCGAGATGCTTGGCAATAAAGCTTGTGACACACCGCTAGAGCCAAACTAGATACTTGGTGATGATAGTGGAGGAGTTTTTGTTGACAAGGGAAGTTATCAGAAACTAGTGGGTAAGATCATTTACCTATCCCATTCACGTCCTAACACTGTTGTTGCGGTTAGTGTGGTCAGTTAGTTCATGCATGCTCCTCATGAGGCACACTTGGTTGCAGTTATGCGGATTTTTAGATACTTAAAATTTTCGCTTGGAAAGGGCCTCTATTTCTTCAAACATGATCATCTTAGTGTGGAAGCTTATACAGATGCTGATTGGGTAGGATCGGTAACTGATAGTAAGTCCACATCGGGATATTGTACCTTTGTTGGGGGAAATTTAGTTACTTGGAGAAGTAAAAAGCAGAATGTGGTAGCTAGATCTAGTGTAGAGGCGAAGTTTAGAGCCATGGCACAAGGTGTGTGTGAACTTTTGTGGATCAAGTTACTGTTGAGTGATCTTGGAATTGAGCAGATAGACTCCATGCGGCTAATGTGACAATAAGGCTGCTATTAACATAGCTCACAATCCAATTCAACATGACTGGACAAAACATGTTGAAATTGATTGTCACTTCATCAAGGAGAAACTCACTATGGCACTATATGTACTTCTTTGTGAAGTCTGGAGAACAGCTGGCCGATATTCTCATCAAGGTCAAGGGAGTTGCAAGTAAACCGTTTTATGATATTATTAGCAAGTTGGGCATGAGAGATATTTTTGCATCAGCTTGAGAGGGAATGTTAGAATAATATCTTTGTGATTGTGATTCTGCTTAGCTGTCATTAGTTGTAGTTTCCTTTTGTGCCTTGAGACTTCTATTGTACGTTTCATATTATTAATATATAAGGGAGTGATGGTCTCATCATTCTTTAAGCTTGATTTCTCCTAAAATAAACATTTGCAAAGTTTGTCTAACATTGCAGTGTGATGCCTTTGTGATCCATTTTAAGTAAAACTTCTGCATTCCCTGTTTGACCATGCATGTCAAGCTGAAGTTGTCATTTGCTTAATGTGTTCATCATGACACAAACTATTCTAATGGAACTAAAAGACATTTCCATCATAAACTCAATCATATGGGCACGCACTTGCCCTTTTAATCTTTCATTAATTGTCTTCTAATCTCTCTAAATTTTTTAAATATATATATTTTTTATTTTTATAGTTTGGCATCAACTTGCAGCTTTCCTTGTGTGTATGTGTGTGTGTGTGTTTTTTTGGCATGAATTTTGCAACTTTCGTTGTGTTAAAATTTGTATTTTTGTTCAACCCTTCATAATGAGCAATTAACTGGTGGATGGCTTGACATAATGAGCAATTAACTGCCAGATGGCTTTGTTTCCTAGTGAGCTTTGGCATTTCTATTTTTCATGGATCCTATGGTTACATAACTTTCTTCTTTGTACATAGCATTCAAAGCTCTTGGAAAGCTGATTCTGGATGTTGGGTTAATGGTGGCATATCACTGCGATAGATATGGTAATTCCTCATGATTAAAATTCAGTATTTTTATTATGGAATTGTAAAAATGAACTCTTGCTTTTCTTGGCCTCAATTTCCACGGATTCTCTGAATGGTTGAGTGAGTGTTTGCCAAGATATTTTAAAGAAATTCTTTGGTTGTGTTTGGTAGAGTTTTGTAAATGTGATTTGAGAATTGAGTTGTATTTTGAGTTTGTGAGTTTTAGAATTATGATTTGAGTGTAGAAAATTTGTTTGGTTATGGTTTTTGAATAGAGTGTTGAAATGAGATTTGAATTGAAGTTGGAATTAAGATTTGAAAGTTTGATGTGACATGTAAAAGAAGAAAATGTGTTTGGTTATGAATTATGGAAATAGTTTTCAAACTGTAATTCAAATTATTATAACCCATAATCAAACACATAACTCGTAACTGTATTGAGCTTATTAGTCAACATTCATAACCAAACTCTTTTTTCAATACAAATCAATAAATTAATTAATAATTTTGCTCCCAATTATTAATTCGTTTTAATAAAAAAAAAAATTCGAATGAAAATTTTGTTTGTATAATTTGGCTCCACATAAATTTGTGATTCAAATAATTATGACCCAATTCTTTTTTTCCTGTTAATTTTTTTTCATTTCAATTTATGTTTTAAATTAATTTATTTTCCAATTACGTTTGTTTGTAAATAATTTTTTTCCAATAATTTTTTGGCAATTGGTTTCGATTTATTCCATAAATTTTTTTCCAATGCATTTATTTTCATTTAATTTATTGCAACACCCATCTATATACACTTCATCCTCCTCTATATACACTTCGTTCTCCTCCACCAAGGCAGCACCAAATACACTTCCTACTCCTGAACCAAGGCACCAGCCAACATACAAGATCAACATAATTGATATTCCCCTCCCAACACAGTCTCTATCCACTAAACATTCAAACTTCTGCCTTCAAAACACTTATATCCACTGGACGTCTGACTGAGCAAGGCAACAACACAACCAGCAAGGCGGCAAGAGAGGGTAGCAGCCGAATATAGCAGCAGGGGGCCGACCGGTGGGTTGACCGGTTGGTTGACCGGCTGGTCAACCGGTTTCTGCATTTTTTTTTTTCTTCCTCGCAGTGTCCATATCTCACTTCATACTAGTTTAGCTCATCACATTGCATTTATTAACCTTAGTTAGTCACTTATTAACCTTTATAATTCACATGTGTATTCCATTTCAAAGTTCAGAGAATGCTTTTTAGAATTTCAGCGTGCTTTCCTGTGAAGGTATTCAGTGTTAGGATTATTGCTGATCCCTATTTTGGACCGTTGAAATTGTGTGCTGCAGAGAAACGGGGGGAAATCATTGCCAAACAATAAACAGAGTTGTATTTTGAATTGTGTGCTTGAATTATGATTTGAGTTCTGTGTGGGTGAGAGGTGTGGTCAGAGGTAGTTCGGGAAGATGGCGGGCACTTCAATGGCCTGAGATCACCGGAGGTGGAGAGGAGGAAGTCAAGGCAAGCTTGGAGAGGGAGAGGTTGGCAGTGATAGACCTTGAATATTAATGCAAAGTGAGAGAGGGTGTTGAAGTATGAAACTTGGTTGTATTGTTGTTATTATGTCTCGCTGCATATACGATACGTTATATAGGCCGCAGGAGTATTGGAGCCCAAGCAAACTGTTGGACAGGTGGCTCGTTCTCCTCAACTCTACCTGAAGTAATATAAGCCCTTCTGCCGTCCGTGGCTTGACGGCAAGCGGAGAGCAACGTTTCATGGCAGGCAGAAAGTAACGTTTCGTATATGCATCGGATGACATGAACGTAAGGTCATTGCTGCCTCTTCTCCAAGCCTGGTCGAGATGGAGTTGTCTTAGCAAGAAGACAAACATCTCGACGATCCCATGACCTCAGCCGCCAGTCCAGTATCCTCTGATGATCCCGAGCAGTAGTGCCTAGGTCCTGCTCCCAACCTAGGCATCCAAGTAGATAAATGGGTCAGGGCCCACCTTAGTGTTTAAGAGAGCCAGGGGCTCGCCTCCAAGCGACCAAGTAGGAGAATGGGCCGCAGGCTTATCTCGATGTTTAAGAGAGGGGCTCGTTTCTGAGCGACCAAGTAGGAGGTTGGGCCGCAAGCCTATCTCAATGTTTAGGAGAGCCATTGTTTATCAATCCAAGTCCAAGTGAGCTGGGAGCTGATTGTATTGTTGTTTGGCCTTGGAGCGAGGTATGAAGGACCATGGGCCCTGGGGCCATGGTGCTGCCTGTTGCAGGGCTCTTCATATCTAGATATATTTGGGCTTATATGTATGCTCCCGCTTAGGCTAAGCATATAGTCTTGGCTGCCTTGGCACATGACGCCCGTAGGGGTCGCCATGTAGCAAACATACGACATGCCCGACGTGGTGCCTTATTGGTCTGCCACGTGGGTGGGGTTTTGGTGATGTGGCACCTGTAGGGCTTACCACATATTGAGCTTGATACAAGTACCCACATTCTGTATCCAAACGTGAAGTGCAAAACATGGTCTGGAAATATAATTCCAGAACACCTCCAAACAGAGCCTTTGTTTTTTTTTTTTTTTCCCCATTCTGTTTGGCCGTTAGTCTTACTGTTAGATTTATGTATGGAATGCCTAGAAAGTTTACTAAGAAAGAATGCACCTGTATAATTTGACATTTCTGGCAAGTAGAAGTGTTTCTAGGTAATTAAGGGTTTATTTCTATGTGAGAGAATTATGCTTCGAGTAGCAAGCTAAAGCCGAACTTCTAGATGGCGCACATTTAACAATCATGATAGTACATTCATGCAACCAAACCAAACTGAGAGAAACTATATGGAGAGACTTGTGAAGAATCTGACCTATTTTGAGATGTTCTCTAAAAGGTTACAAAAAATGTTATAAAGCTCAAAATGTTTCCTTGAATAATTTAATATGGTTATGAAGTTTATGTGAGAAGTAACCAGAAGAATTTCTTATTGTTCAAGCAAAGTTTGCCATCAGTTTCCGATGAAGAAGAGCTTCCATCCATTGTGTTCGCATCTACAAGATAAGACTGTAGGTGCTGGAGATGTTACTGATGGCTAGCGGTAGCCTTTGCTATCATAAAAGACATTTGTCAAATGAAGAACTAATTATTAGTTGAGCTATTGTTGCATTTTTGAAGTTCTTCCCCCTTTGCAAGACCACAATTACAGTCCAGATTTCAGCAAATCTTGCTTCATGCAACCAGCATTTTATGGGCTGTGGTAGACGTAGACCCAAACCCGTCCAGTTGCCTGCAGTGGATCTTTGTTTCTTCATTTTGAATTATTTTTTCTTCTGACTATAGTTCATATTTATTTCTTTTGCAATTTTGGTTTAAACTGAACTATTTAGGTTGTGATATGCACTTGAGCAGTATCCAGGGGGATGAAAATGCATGAGGATGAAGGCCTTGAACAGATACTTCTGCGCTCTCGGTGTCATAAAGGTCGTCTGCTTTATATATTCAGATCCCCTCTCTCATCCAGTGTTTCTTCATCAATTACACAGATCCACCTTTTTTTTCTAAATTATTCCCTGACAGTGCTTGTTCTCCACCTCCCTCTTTTTTCTAAATTATTCGGGCCCTGACAGTGCTTGTTACATTCTCATCACTTTTCTTTTATCTATATATATATATATATACGTGCCCACCCCCATGCCTTTTTCTCTCTCCCACTTTACCCACACCACACAACCCCTTTCTTTTCTTTTCTTTATTCTCCACTCACAAAACATTATCATCACCTTTTGCACCTCACCCGTTGCTCCACTTTCTTTCTTTTATTTTATTTTATTTATTTATTTATTTATTTTATTAATAAAAAAAAAAAAAAAAAAAAAAAAAAAAAAACCACCAAACAAACAAACAAAGAGGAAGAAGACGAACTGCAAACTTATTTTATTCATATCGGGCCTCACCCCGATCACCATTTTACACTAAAAAAAAAAAAAAAAAAAAAAAAAAAAAAAAAACTACAAACAAAACAACCACACCCACAGTGGGATTTTTTCTTTTCCCTTCTCTATTCTACTGCAGGTCTCTTCTTCTTACTTTTCTCTTGGTTGTCCCGTGACTGCCCAGCCTCCATGCTTCCTAGACTACCACGCAAGTTGCCTCCCCCCTGCTCCTCCACTGCAGCATATGGCGGACTTCCAAATCGCCACATCACGGTGGCCTTCCGCTTTAGCTCCTTATTTTCTGCTTTCAGCACACTTATCTCTGCTCGCGCATCCTTATACATGCGTTGGAGCAGAGCCAGCTGGGAGGTTAACTGCTGCACCTCATTTGTCCTACTCTGCAGCCGGTTCGACAAGTTTGTGACCGCCGTCATGCTTTCCACGCATGCCTTCAAAGTAAACTGGTTGGCCTCCACATCCGACTGCACTGCCATTCTTTGCTCCACAGACCGCATCGGAAAGTTCAACGGAGTAAACTCCGGGGCGCTTGGTTGAGTTTCCAGTGCCACCGCACCAGTTCTCTCTCTCGTTGACTCGTTGAGGTCGGGAAAGAGGGTGAGAAGCCCGCGGGAAGACGATGAAGCCATTTTCTAGGCAACAGAGTGTCACACAGTATATCTCTCGCAACAGAGTGTTACAGACTCTCTCTCTCAGCACACCGCAGAGTTTTTCTGACTCTCTCTCTCAGCACAATGAAGTTTTTTTTTTCAGAGGTTTTTTCGCAGCTTTTCTTTGCCTCAGCCTCAGCCTCCGTCTTATAGCCGAGACAGCCACGCGCATCGCGCGCCTCTCGCCAGACGACAAACGGGCACGCCAACCAAGGCACTCACGTGCCTCGCCATCATGTCCGGCACACCTTTTGATGAATTGAGCACGCCTTTTGATGGCACGCCTTTTGACAAAATTGGGCACACCTTTTGAGGGTGCGACTTTTTATGGGTCCGACAAGACTCTGTAAACTGTCCCGACATTGATTCCGGTTAGCTCTTTTATGGGTCCGACAAGACTCTGTAAACTGTCCCGACATAGATTCCGGTTAGTTTCTACAAGGGTCCGACAAGACTCTGTAAACTGTCCCGACATTGATTCCGGTTAGTTTCTACAAGGGTCCAGCAAGACTCCGTAAACTGTCACAACAACTGTCACCACATTGTCTGCTACAACGGTCCGACATGACCCCATAAACTGTCTTCTACAACGTTATGACACCACCATACAGTGTCCTCTACACCGTTATGACACCACCATACAGTGTCCTCTACAACGTTATGGCACCACCTTTCAGTGTCTTCACCAACGGTCTAACACGACCATACAGTGTCTCCTATCTTCTTTTATTTTTATGTATTTTCTTGTTTTGTTCCTCTCTCCCCGCCAAGAAGCGGGAGGAGGAGGCAGACAAACGCGCCGAGGCAGACGCTCGCAAAGCAGAGGCGCGCCGGATCGCCGAACAGGAGGAGAAGGAGCTCATCGTTTGGCCCGAGTTGCTGGGTTTTGATATAGCTTTGGCTATGAAGATCGGCCAGTTCATGGAAATGGTTGACCATGCTTACTAAGGCTGTTGCTCAGCACAAGCCAGTAGCCTGCATAAGAGTGGTTGGGTCTGAGTTCGTTTAGAAATACTTGGGCGAGGTGTTCGACGAAATATCCCAGAGGGATTTTGGGTTTGCTTCGGCGAGGTGGTGAAGAAGAGTGAAGGTATGTGTAGAAAATTCTAGCGGACTAGGTTGAGGTCCGGCGGGCGGCCAAGGCGAAGTTGCCGCCCGCCGGTCAAGAAAAATATTAGGTTCTTAAACCTGCTCTGATACCATGAAAAAATTGATGTATTTATTGATTGATTTCTTGATGTTTTCTATTACAAATCAGAGTGGCTCATTATATAGGAGAGAGTTTGGGTAGTAGGTGAGGAGTAGGTGAGGGTAAATTGGTGGTAGGTGTAGTAGGTGTGGTAGTAGGTGGTGGTAGGTGTAGGTAAATTCTAACATCTTCTTATTACAAGTTTTTTCCATGATTAAATATTTTTAATTTTACCATTGGAGTGCCCCAAGTGCTTTAGCAGTCATCATGAGCATTCAGGAACATTAGAATCGGTTATGTGGTTAGTGGCTAAATTGATGTTTTGTTTGGTGTACCATATTTTTCATTTGCCTCATGCGTATGCATAGAAGATCAAGGGGTTTACATGATCGATGTACTTGTGGTGTGCATGACATTTCTTAGATAGACACTTCTCAAATTTCTTGGCTTCTCTTGTCAAATTTAAGCCTTTTCTTTTTTCTTTTTTCTTGTTTTGCTTTTTAATTATTTAATTTTGGCCAAGTAGGCATCATTAAATTAGATTACTTGATGTACCATATGAGGCCAGGATAGTTAATCACAAGTTCTATGAAAGTTCACAATTGAAATCCCTAGGAATTCTAGATTGCAATGGAAGAGATTGAAGATGAATTCTTGATGGGTCACAAGGTCAACGAAATTAAGAAAGCTGGCAAGTGGCACGAGAAGTGAGCTGTCACATATTTTCCATTTCCAATGTCATAACAAAAGTATATGAGCTAGGGGCCTCATTACCATTTAATTTCATGAGCTTTGCAAACCCATTTTTTTCCCTCTCTTTTTTTTTTCTTCTTTTTTTTCCCCATATTGTTGCACATGGTCTCCACTAAGAATTTTGTTGTTTCAAGGACAATAAAGTACTTTGTTCAGTATTTAAAGAAAACTTTAACTGGTGTTTTTCTGTATGTTTCCTCGAAAGGCCTAGACACCCCTTTCCCTGTAGCCTCATCCTCTTTGCTTGAAGGGAAAGTCAACTTACTTTTACAATGACATTATGTTGAACAAAATTGGTATTTTTTTCACCTTTCAGCCACAATATCTTGATTTGTGAATCTTGTTCATTCTTCTGATCTTGAAAGGCACTGGCATTTTTATTTTCATAATCCTACTAAAGCAGTTTTTGCTCCATCTTTTATTTTATTTTTTACTTACAAAAAAAGTCTTTAGTTTCTTGTATAAAATAAGCTCGTCTTAGTTAAAAACTGGAATAATTCTCGCTACGATTTTACTTTGTCAAAAATGTTATCTATGTAAAAAGTTAAAAATTTAAGCAGCTATGATTTCATAAAGTCCGAATGTCAGCTGTTAAGTAACCTCATCTATGTATTTCAACTCGTGTCTTGTTTATAATAGATTGATTACCTTTGTGATTTTGTTATCTTGCTAGATGATATTCAACCATGGAATTCTAATGTCCATATGCATAATGGTCCAATATCCTTGTGTAGAATCTTGCTTTAAAAACTTTACAATCCAATTGATTGCTCGTAGTAAATTCCTGCCAGTTCATGCTAAGGATTTTTTCCAGTGGCGTAACATCAGCTTAGGCTGGAAATCTATGTACCTTCCTTTCATTCAGTATAGAGTCTGAACATTGCTTTGTTTAGATCTCCATTCTCATGACTGATTGGTTTTTACTGTGCATGCACATAATGATTTAGTGCAGCCATTTTATCATGAAGTGCATAATAACTTGTTCTATTGCTTTGAATTGTTGTTGTTGGTTTTTCCATGTTGCTCTTTTCCAGTGATTCTGATAAACTTCTTACCTTGGACCAACAACTTCCTATGAACTCTTGTTGATGGGAGAATCTTTTCTTATGAATTGAAAATTGTGTTATTTGAATACAGTATGGAGTGTTTACTTTTTTCAATTTTAAATAAAATAAATTATTGGTTTGAAGACATCCAACCAATTAATAAGTTGAAAATGACTTTCTTGCAGTGTTTTTACCCAAAATGGTGAGTCTATGTCATCTTGGTGTGGGTGGCACACTGATCATGGTTCCCTCACAGGTGAGCAATTTTTCTGCCCAACCTATTGCAACATTTGTATCTGGAGCTCTATAAGGTGATAAACTGAGTTGGATAACCCATGAGCTAGCTCATTGAAATGATGATCATCCAATACAAAGTCCTTTCCTCTCCCTCCATATTAATAATTACAAGGACAAAAGGCTTGTGAAATCCTCCCCTATAGCACACTTTCTTTTTCATTTTTTATAAATAAAAGTTTTATCAATGAACTAGCATTCTGACAATGCTAATGAATACAGCTGGAAAATTGACAAAACCCAAACCTAACCACAAAGAGTATCTATAAAATTGTCATAAGCAAACAAATCCGGAGATACGGTCCCTGACACCCAACTATACAAAATCACCAACCGAGCTTTCATACAAGCCACCAAATCATCCACTCCTTGAAAAACACGCCGATTCGAGATTTGTGAATCATCCACCTCCTATATAACACACTTAACGAGATATACGTCTAATTTATCTGTTAAACCTTGGAGGGCATGCAAATTTCACTTGATTGAATGTAAGCATTACAATGAACAATAAAAGGGAGAAGAGGTAACAGATAGGGAAATGAGCCTCGCTCTGCTTGGACCACATACTTGGAACTTCAATGTGAATTTATACCCTAAGAAGCACGGACACAGACACCTAACACGACACGGACACGCGGACTCGTAAATTTTCAAAAAATGAAGGACAGGACACGTTGGAGGCACGTGTAAAAAATATAATTTTATATATTTATTATATGTCATATTTTTAAGTATTTAATTTGTATTTAATGTCAAATATTTAATTTTATCAAATTTACGTATGTTATTTTTAGTAAAAAAAATTTTAAAAATTAATTTTTTTTGAAAAAAATAGTCCTCAGTGTGTACCCAATGTGGCCCCAGTGTGTCCCTAGCATGTCCTCAGCATATCCCTATGTGTCCACAGCGTGTCCCTAGCGTGTCCTCAGCATATCCCTATGTGTCTACAGCGTGTCCGACTCTTTCAAGCATGTCCGACATGTGTCGGACACTCATACGTGACCTCCGGAGAGGTGTCCATGCTTTATAGTTTATACCTGTGCTGGTGGTTGAAATTGTTGCTAGGTGAAGCAAGAACATCGCCAATACGATGAAGAGTGGTGTTCCCAAACCAAAATTTTGAATTCAAATATAAAGCAGATTTGGTAACTCAAATTGAACTTCTACAAGGAGAGAGCCTTGCTGATAAAGTACCGGATTTGTATATTCGATCAAAGCATCTGCATATACAATTATTAATTTAAAAATATCATTTAATTTTTTTTTTCTTCTTATTTATAGACGAAGGAATGTAATTTCGGCAATACTACTAGTGCTGGATTTGCCTTCAGTTTGTTGAGCCAAGAAAAGGAGGGCCGCCTGTCCCCTTTCTTCCACTTAGTCATGTGACCAGATGAGCTGGCCTCCATGGCTTGACCCTCTTATTAATAGAGCCTCCCTTCATTCATGCAAGACAACCTTCTCCATCTTTCCAACCATAGAGGTTCTAGTTCAACATCTGACCCACATGACTCTTTTTTCTCTCCCTTGCTCTGATACTACTGCATCTACTCTCACCTTGTCTACTCTTCGATGGGCCATGCCACCTCAACAAGTGCCTTACTTCCCAGAATGCTTCCTCACCAGCCCACGTGATCTCCACCGCTCATGTTTATTACATGTATATTGTGAAAATGAAGTAAGATACAGCTTTAGTAACCACCATCCTATCAACCACACTTGAGACTGGCAAAGGACCTTTCAAAATTTTGAATTGTATGTGACAAGCATGATGTCATAGTTCAGATTCCAAAGCTAAGTATTCACCTAGAATTTTGAAAATTTTGCCCTAATTTCCCTCTATGAAATAAATATGATTTTTAAACAAGTTTTTATATGTATTCCCTATCCATAAACAATTTATTGGAAAGCCTGCGGCTTGATAAACAAATTCAGATCAATTTCAGATTTTTCCAGTAGATTTGAAATTGTTGTCAATATTTCTTATTTTGTCTCTAATTTGTGGTTGAATTCAACATGTAGGTCTTACCCGTGGCATGTTTATGAGAGATGCTGTAGAGTTACCTTGCCCTGATAGTGCTGCCGGTCTTTATATCAAAACACGAAATGATCAAATAGTTAAAGTATACTTTCTTGTGCTTGAAACTGTAGTTGTGCAAAGATTTTACTTGCAATTTATTTATCCGATTTGATAACAGAATATATGCTTCATTGAAGGTTTTTTATTTCAACTTTAGAAGTGATAGTTTTCCATTTATTCAAAATTATGTATGCAAATGTTGTGGATCTATCTCACCTCAAAATTGGGGGAAATATATACCTTGAAAATAGTATACATGGTGGGTAACAAGAAGGTTGAGATTGCATCTGAAATCCAATGAGTGTTAAAAGAGCCAAGTTCATCAATGAAAGTAAATATAAAAAAGATAATATCGGTAGTGGACATGTTTAACGCAGTGGTGAAGTCATGCAATGGAAGTTAAAAGGGAGATTCAAAATTGGGAAATAATGTGGAAAATTGTTTATAGATGTTGTTGATGTTTGTGGTAGACTTGAACTTTAATGTCAGATAAAATAAAATAAAAAGAATTGCATAGAACATGTAAGCAATTAATCACATGTATAAGCAATAATGGTTGGGCACATCATACAAATGGGAAATGAAATTCAAGGTGGTTCTTTTTTTTGTTGTCCTTACTGACAATTCATAGGATTCATACCTATTTTAAAGTAACCAAAATGATACTGAAATTTTTTAGATGCATGTTCATGAGGGACTGTCTTAATAAAGAAACTACACAACCAGAACAAAATTCATATGATATGACAATTTGTGTAGGTGAAAAAATATAAAATCCTAATTGCTGAGACAAAGATTGATGTGCTTCTTTTGCTTCCCTAATAGCATATTTTGTGTATGGCCCAAAATAGAAGGTAGGTTTTAAGTACACAACGCATAATTGGGGGTGTACTGAATACCGAACATCTATCCCGCATTTGAATAAGTTGTTGATAGCATCACAGGTTAGGCAAGATGGATACTTTCAAGAAAATCATAATAAAAAGAAGATTGGTCAAAAGTCATAGAATTTTCAATATGCATTGGAGTGTCTGTCCCAGGGCGGTTTTAACTAAGAGAAGGATAACTTTATGATTTATTCTCAATGTGTTATTCTCTGAGAACTTCATAAGCATGCCTTACTGACAGGTTCTATGGGCAGGATAGAAATTATAGGAGAAATGAATCCAAGACAGTAAAGAAATGTCACAAGTGGAGATTTCATTATCCTTTGCAACATATTCTTATAATTTGATAATTATTGCTGATGTTGTTTATTTCTTACACAAGTAACAACAAAACTTGACTCAACAAACCCATTCCGACTACTAAGTTGTTTTATAGATTTATTTTTTCCTTTTTTCCGATTGCCCATACTTACGAAATCTGTTGTTAATTCATAGCTATCATATTTTTTCTAACATAACACTGAATGTGGTTATTCTTCGTTCTTACTGCCTTCAAATTGAAACAAATTAATCCTTAGGGTGTCGTCATTGCTATTCAATGCTGGACATTCTTAATTAACACGCTAATCTTCTTGTTGTTGCTTAATTCTGCTAATGCTTTCATTTCTAAGTCTACCTTTGTTTATTCTCTTTTTAGCAACTCTCACTTGATGGACATCTAGCTTTTCGATTATCCTACAATGACCTAAAGCAGGTCTAACCTGACATCCTTATAAATTTTCCCTATGGTTTCATGGCTTCAACTATAACAGCACAAGAAGTATCTTCTTCACTTCATCCACCCTGGTCTAATTTTCAGGTTGGTTGTTCCATTGACCTTCTTATCAGGAATGATTGAAACCAAATACTGAAAATGTTCACTTTTTGGTAACGGCCTTAGAATTTCATTCTCTTCTTTTGACTCCTAGTTTTCTGAGTCTGCAATCTATGTACTAAGTTTCTGTGTTCATACTAGAACCTTTTTAGCTCAAAGCATCTCGCTCCATTGCTATTAAGTTTTCACCTATTTTTAGCTCAAATTTCAACTTCAAAGCATCTTGCCCTGTTGTTAATTAACTCCCTTGCTACCAAGCATCTCTCCCTGTTATTTGAGTAACAAAAACCACTTCATCTCAAGTGTTATCTAATGTAAACCCATTATTGACGCAGAAAGATACAGTTATCGGAAACTTTGATGCAGCTCTGTTCTGGTTAAATATGCACTCACATTGTTAACTAAGAATAGAATGGATTAGTTAGGTCAGTGTTCAGCCTCACTTGGGTTCCATTTGGTTAAGGTCAATCTACTGTTAAGCAAATTTTTGTTGCAGTTCTGATGAACCAAACCATATTAAAACTTAAAAGTGAATTGAGAATGTTAAAATCCACCTACTGTCCACCTACTTCACCCACTTAAACCTACTCCACTAAACCTAACCCACTACACCACTACCACCTCACCTACTCCACTAAACCTAACCCACTACACCACTACCACCTCCACTTCACCTACTCCTTACCTACTACACACTCACCCTCT
Source organism: Camellia sinensis (assembly GCF_055761805.1). Classification (NCBI taxonomy): domain Eukaryota; kingdom Viridiplantae; phylum Streptophyta; class Magnoliopsida; order Ericales; family Theaceae; genus Camellia; species Camellia sinensis. Next base: position 110,671,276 of record NC_138973.1, read on the forward strand.
TCTATATATAGGAATCATGAATCATTGTAATAGATATCAACATTATATCAATCAATAATACATACAATTTATTCTCTCTCTATTTCTCTTTATACATTAAATTTTACAGAGAAAGATCTTTAAAAGGAAAATTGCAGATTGTCATGCTAGTCAAGGTTTAACAGTTGAATTTCTTTGGCAACAGATCTTAACTTGGTAAAAAACTTTGATTTGTTATCTTGTGTGTTATGGTTTGAATGACGGTGCTCTATCGCACAGGTTTTATGACCAATAGAATATTTGGCTCATGTAAATATAGTTTTTGTCTAACTCGTATTCTTCTTAATGCATCAGGTGGTATTTGGAGAAGATGAAATAGCATACCAGATTGGTGAAACCACTGAAATACTGTCAAGAGGTCATCTTTGTGCGACACCACATTGTGTTCGGGTACTTTTGGTCTTTCATTAGTCACCTGTCTCTTTCTTTTAACTTTCCCTCTTGCAATGTCATAATTAAAGCTTCCTCTTAATTCATTTGGCTCTCAGTTTATATGTCAGTTTTCTCACCCCCTTTCCCTTTACTCTTTGAGGGAGATATTCCTGGTTGTTGGTTGTCAAAATTGAAAAAAACCCCAAATTCGAAATTCATTGATTTGTAATTTGAATTCAATGCAACCGATCTCTCAACCAATTGAACAATTAACACAATCACAATATGACCTAATCTAATTCAATGCAAATCAAATTAGATCTAAACAATTAAGGACAAGAGAGATTTAACATGGAAAAAAATCACAATTGGACTCCAATTGTGATATATAAAAAAAATTATAAAAAAAAAAACCATAGGCCAATGGCCACCAAACCAATCCACTATGAAGAATAGGAAATTACACAAGGAATTCTCACACAATCAGCAATCCGCTGTGAGGAATAGGAAATTACACAAGGAATTCTCACACAATCACCTAGCGAATCCATGCACAAATTGCCTCAACCCCTTGTACCTCTTCCAACATTGCCTTCACCACGAAATTGCTTCTCCAACACTGAATCCACGATGATAAGCCACTTCGGAATCTACCAAAGCTTCCAAGCTCAAATCCCCGGAATCCACCGAAGAACTCTCTTGGAAAGTGTAATTGATGTAGAAACCCTTTGATCACTATATCAGTTTCAATTTATCAAGGTATATGTGCTCTCTCTCTCTCTCTCTCTCTCTCTCTCTCTGTTGTTTGCACTTTAGGAAGAAGAATTGGAGTCTCAATCCAGATCTGATCCAAAATGCGCAGTTATAACTGAATGACCGCCTTAGACCGCTTGAGCAAACTATATGACTCTACATGATTTCTGACTGAAGACCTGAGATGCTATGAGACTGAATGGACAGCTCGAGCACAAGTTTTACTGCTCGAGCAGTCTATGTTACCCCGTAGGTTCTTCTACAGCAGGTCTTTGATACTGCAAGATGGAAATTGCTGACTGATGATTGCTTGAGTCAGACTGGGACGGATACACATATAATAGCACTCTCAACTCACAAAAGTAAAAGAACAAATGCTAATACATCACAACAGTTTTGTCAAACGGAATTGCCAACACAAAATACAACAAAAATTCCTAACAAAAATTTTTAGCATTGAGGATACCATTATTTTTAATGTTTGATGGTGTTTTTTTGCCTGCATCAAAGATAATGGAGCTCATATCGATTGTGTTAAAAGAAATCATCCTTGTATTTTTTATGGGTTGAAAGCTTGGTTGCTGGTGCCTTTGTGTACTGGGGGGTCTCTGCTCTAGACTTTAACTCTGCAAGTAGAGTACAACAATTAGAGAAAATCATTTGAGTTTTAAGAAATATAAGGTCTTAATGTAAACAAGGAATTCAAATAGGAAACTTTCACTACTTTAATACTTGTTCAAATTAGAAATAAGAGATAGTATCACATTCCTTTGCCATTGATGATCAACGTTGCTCTTCCTAGTGTTTTTCTCTCACATATCTATATTATTTTACTAAAATGTGTTTCTTTTACTATATTTGTTTCAGTTCCCTTGAATTGTGGTGAGTACATGTATTTTTCAAAACTGTTTTTATCTGGCATATTTTCTTACCAGCATGTCTTTTCTCACACCATAAACCACTAACTTTTTGTCAGGATCTTTTGATTTATGTCATGTAGATAAGATTAGGCTAAAAAATAGCTTTTCAGATTAAAGTGGTTTGGGTATTAGGTTGTTTTGATGTGAAATGATATTTCTTGCCGGAAATTCTAGAGAAAGAGGTATTATCAGGAATTTTGAGGTTGTCATGGAAGGTAATTAGAGATTAGGGTTAGTATCAAAGGGTTAAGGTTTTGGAATTAATTTAGCATGAAATAAGGGCTAAAATCCTCTAGGAATCATTCAAAAAAAGAAGAGGAGGATGAAAGAGAGAGAGCCTTAGATCACATTAGGGCCCCTCTAAGAGTCTCACTTAGAAGAAATCAATTGGGTTGAGTCTCACCTGAAAAAAGAGCAAAATCTGCGGAGTATTTTCTTTCTTTCTCTCTCTTGTATTTATTTATTTATTTTTTGGATAAGTAAAATGTAAGAAAAATTGATGTATATTATTGATTGATATTGATTGATTTCTGTCTATTACAAATGGTTCCTTATATAGATGTAGGTGTAGTGGATGGTGTGTAGTGGATGGTGATAGTGGTGTAGTGGGTTAGGTTTAGTGGAGTAGGTGAGGTGGTAGTGGTGTAGTGGGTTAGGTTTAGTGGAGTAGGTGAGGTGGTAGTGGTGGTAGGTGATGGTAAATTCTAACAGCCCCCCGCAAACTCAAGGAGGATGGAAACTAACCAACTTGAGTTTGAAGAGAGGAACAAAACAAGAAAATACATAAAAATAAAAAAGGATAGGAGACACTGTATGGTCGTGTCAGACCATTGGTGAAGACACTGAATGGTGGTGTCATAACGTTGTAGAGGACACTGTATGGGGGTGTCATAACGTTGTAGAGGACACTGTATGGCGGTGTCAGACCGATGTAGAAGACAGTTTATGGGGTCATGTCGGACCGTTGTAGAAGACAGTTTATGGGGTCTTGTCGGACCGTTGTAGCAGACAATGTTGTGACAGTTGTTGTGACAGTTTACGGAGTCTTGCTGGACCCTTGTAGAAACTAACCGGAATCAATGTCGGGACAGTTTACAGAGTCTTGTCGGACCCATAAAGGAACTAACCGAAATTAATGTCGGGACAGTTTACAGAGTCTTGTCGGACCCTTGTAAAAGCTAACCGGAATCAAATGTTGGGACAGTTTATGGGGTCTTGTCGGACCGTTGTAAAAGTCGCACCCTCAAAAGGTGTGCCCAATTTTTCAAAAGGCGTGCCATCAAAAGACGTGCCCAATCCATAAAAAGGCGTGCCATCAAAAGGCGTGCCCAAGTCATAAAAAGATGTGCCGGACATGATGGCTAGGCACGTGAGTGCCTTGGTTGGCGTGCCCGTTTGTCGTCTGGCGGCAAGTGGCGCGCGATACGCGTGGCTGCCTCGGCTATTTAACCAAGACAAAGGCTGAGGCTGAGGCATACCATTCTGAAACCTCTGAAACCAACCCTTCTCTGAAAAAACTCTGCCTCTTCGGAGAGAGAAACTGTGGAACACTTTGTAGCCCAGAAAAATGGCTTCGTCTTCCCGCGGGCTGCTCACCCTCTTTCCCGACCTCAACGAGTCAACGAGAGAGAGAACTGGTGCGGTGGCACTGGAAACTCAACCAAGCGCCCCGGAGTTTGCTCCGTTGAACTTTCCGATGCGGTCTGTGGAGCAAAGAATGGCAGTGCAGTCGGATGTGGAGGCCAATCAGTATACTTTGAAGGCATGTGTGGAAAGCATGACGGCGGTCACAAACTTGTCGAACCGGCTGCAGAGTAGGACAAATGAGGTGCAGCATTTAAACTCCCAGCTGGCTCTGCTCCAACGCATGTATAAGGATGCGCGAGCAGAGATAAGTGTGCTAAAGGCAGAAAACAAAGAGCTGAAGCGGAAGGCCACTGTGATGTTCCGATTTGGAGGGCCGCCATATGCTGCAGTGGAGGAGTATGGGGGAGTGAACGTGCTCGGCGGCGTGGAAAACACGGAGGCAACACTGTCAAGGGCTGCCCAGGACGGAGGCAAGAAGAAGAGACCTGCAGCAGAGTAGAGAAGAAAAATCCCACAGTGGGTGTGGGTGTGTTGTGGTGGTTTGTTTTTTTTTGTTTTTTGTTTTTTTTTTTTTTTTTTGTGTGTAAAATTGTGATCGGGGTTGATTCCCTGTCATGAATAAGACGAGGTGTGGTTTTTTTTTATTTATTTATTTATTTTATTTTTTTTTTGTTTTTTTTCCTTACGGAGCAGAAATAAGAATGAAAAAAAAAAAAAAAGATTAAAAATAAAGTGAAAGAAAAATAAAAACAAAAGAAAGAAATAATAATAATATGTTTGAAATCATAATCATAATAATAATAATAATAATAATCTGTTAAAAAAGTGGGGCGGTGGGCTCAATTACGGTGGGGGGACAAAAAGAGAGAGAGAGGGAATATACCAGAGAGAGAGAGAGGTTTGGTTTGGACCCCACGTGAGCCATTCATGAACCAGTCAAATACAACCACAAAACCCAACAAAACAGCTATAAGTTTTGAACAAAACAGTGGGCAGAATATCACCCACTTGTACACACTGCAGTACACACATATGGGCGGGAACGCACTGCCCAATGGCACGTGAGCCCATGCTGTATCACACTTAAAAGAACCACTCACCAATGGAGCATGAAACACACCCTCCTCACGCACTGTAGTATCAGCGCCGGACTGGTACAAGACACCATGGCCAACGTTGAAGCTCTTCACCAAACCATTAAAACAGCCCACCGGCGACCACAACTGTAACGAACACACCAGGTAACAAGCTGGTACATGCCGCAAACGAGACCACCCGTGAGCAATGAAGGGACGACATCGATGGGTTAAGGTTGACAGTGGTGACAACAGTGAGAAGAGGACAGTGGTGGTGGTTGTTGTTGTTGTTGAATCTGCCATGAAAGAAGAAATTAACGAAATTTGTGTTTGTACGGCGGGCGGCCAAGGCGAGGTTGCCGCCCGCCGGTGAAGCGGAATTACTAAGTTGTTAACCTTGCTCTGATACCATGTAAGAAAAATTGATGTATATTATTGATTGATATTGATTACATTTCTGTCTATTACAAATGGTTCCTTATATAGATGTAGGTGTAGTGGATGGTGTGTAGTGGATGGTGATAGTGGTGTAGTGGGTTAGGTTTAGTGGAGTAGGTGAGGTGGTAGTGGTGTAGTGGGTTAGGTTTAGTGGAGTAGGTGAGGTGGTAGTGGTGTAGTGGGTTAGGTTTAGTGGAGTAGGTGAGGTGGTAGTGGTGGTAGGTGATGGTAAATTCTAACATAAAACTTCATTAGCAAAAAGGAGTGCCTTGAAGGGGGTAAACCATGTACAATGAAAGGGACAAAATGCTGTATGCCATACATCCAGGGTCACCTATAAGCTGCACAAAAGTTTCAATAGGAGAAAAGGATGCTTTTCTCAACTAAACAAACAGAGAAAGGATCAAAGGTCCTTTCAAACTACTGATTGGGAGCTCAACATTATCAAAAGATATAATATGCTCCCTCCCTCCCTCCCTCCATACCACAAAACACATAATGCAGCCACCTACCAAGCCTTACCTATTGCCTAGAGACAACGAAAAGGATTTCCTAATGTTGAATAGCTTGATATACATTGTTGGGTCCATTTCCTAATAGTTTAAGCTTTTAGGATAATTGGTGACTTAACATTGTGTCAGAGCTCTCTGTTGGCATTTGGTATTCTGTCCGCATTAGTTTCTTCTTATCTATTTGGTTGTTTACTTCTTTTGTTTGGTTCTATCATTGTCTCTCCACGTGCAAGACAGGTTGCATGTGAGAGAGAATGTTGAATAGCTTGATATACATTGTTGGGTCCATTTCCTAATAGTTTAAGCTTTTGGGACAATTGATGAGTTAACACTTAACACCTAACTCCAAAACTATGGTATCCTAAACCAATTAAAGTTAAACTAACTAGGACTTAATAGAACCCATTACAAAACAAAGGTAAAATAATTGAAATATCCCTAGTTCTGTTAAGGTACAAGAATGCCCCTGACACTGAAAGCTCTAGTCTGTCTTAATGAAAATTTACATGTGACACCAGTTGCGGGATCAAAATGAATGTCCCATTTTCCCCATCCTTTTCAAGCATACACCTTAAGAGTTCAAACCCCATCACCCTTTCAGCCACATATCTCTCTATATATATGCGCACGCACGTGCGCGCGCACACAGAGTATTATAACATTTGTAGTGGGCACACATTCTTGACATGATATTTGTAATATACTTAAAAGTTATAAACCATTTGGGTTTTATGTTTGAAACATGTAGAATACTCAAAAGTCATGCATTTTTAGTTATGAGTAGGGCTTCTCTGTATCTCTAAGCTAATCATATAAATTACTCTTTCATTTCTTCATTCTGTACACTTTTTATTTCTCTGATAACCTACTCTTTCTTTGTACACTTGTTATTGCTTTATCATCCATGAATTTTATCCTGATTAGTGGTTACATGTCAGGCACCTAAGGGGGAGGAGGCTTCTGGCATTGAACGTTCAACATTTGCATTATTCATGCAGCCTGACTGGTAAGCTTATTAGTGAAAACAAATCTTTACTTGTTTTACGGTTACATGGTACTCTTAGATGGAATGATCTTGTTCACTGTCAGCAGCGACTTCTCTAATATTGCGAGTTTAGTAAGAATCTCAGTTGTGAAATATGATGTAGAAACCTGGAAGGAATGAACAAATTATGAGACGCAAATTGAGGTGTAGATCCACCAACTAATTCCAAAATAATCTTGCAAGCCTTGTTTTTGATTACTTATCCCAAAAAAGCCTTGCTATGGATTACACACACACATGCACACACATCTGGACCATGCATGTGGTTTTGTTTATGACGTCAATAAAGCATCAAAGTCCCTGCTTTTACCACATCCCTCTTGTCTAATTGCATGAGAAAGGAAGTTTTAGTTCTTGCAGTATGTCGTATCTGAAAAGTTTTGGTTGCCTTTATGTGCATCATGTCTAATATTAAGATTATTATATTTTCTGAACAAAGGAAACATAATTATTATTATTAGCATTTTTGTTTTCAGTCAAAAAATTTTAGCCAAAATAAAGTGCTCCTGTGAGAATTTAGCATACTCCATTTGTTTCTAATTCAATGTACCATTGCTTTATGTTGTCACTCTAAATGCAATTGAAATGTGCTAAAGCACAGTTAGACTGCTATTGGGAGTGCTAGGTTCTGCAACAGAATCAATGTCAATTGACAACTAAAATTTTAGCAAGTCTTGATTCATGAATATCCATCCATTTGAATTAATTATCTTTCTGTGCAAGTATGAAATGTCAGATTTAAAGTTCCTTGAAATCTAGAAATCATACCCATAGTTATCAGAGCAAGTCTAGCAGGTGGGAAGTGAAAGTGAGAATCAGGATTCCGTAGACAGGGAATTAAGAAGTAACTCTGACCTATTACAGAGGTAAAAGCATTTCAACATGTTAAGACTCCAGAGCTTACAATAATAATGTGTAAAGAAGTATTAACTTGGTGGTGCATAAATCAACCAAAAAAAAAAAAAAAAAAAACAAAAAACAAAAGAAAACGAAAAAAAGAAAAAGAAAAGAAGCATGACCAATAAATTGTCATATTAAAATAATGTAACATTGTAGAATATAAATACTAAAACTTAATTACAGTAGTTGTTATTAGTTCATTATCAGTCGCAGCCATTTGTTATCTTAACAAGTAATATATATTTTATTTATTTTTATTTTTTTTCTGGTGAAGGATAACTCCTTAGAAACCTTACAAATCCATGGTTATCAACTGAGCATAGAATGCTTATGAAATTGGGGAAAAGATAAAGAAAGAAAAATAAGAACTCTGAGTAGTTGTGGTTTGTGAATTGTACTTCTTCAAAGGCATTGAGTTTGTCTAAACCATGCTTGCACTGGGGTGTGCTTTCCACCATTAAAGAAGTTTCTGGTAGCCATGGTCCTCATGCACTTTGCTTTATTAGCAGTATGAATGAGTTGAATCATGTAGGTTACAATGAAACATGTTTTATACTGAATCTTAAAGTAATTATCCAGGCGTCCAAATCTTCATAACTCTTCAGGAATTTATTTACATGGACTTTTTGGTTTTATTGTCTCCTAAGGCTGTGTTTGTATCAATGATTTAGAAGGGGATTTGTCGATGGGAAGGGAAAAAGTGGAAAAAAAAATTTAACTCATCGTTAACTTTTTTCCCTCCTTTTTCCCTTTTCCTTCACAAATTCCTACTCAAATCCACAGCCTAATGAAAATGAAGTTGGAAAGAAACTTATGTTCGTTTCTAAAGGTCATAACTAAGAAGCATGGACACGGACACGTGACACGATACGAGTATGACACGGACACGTTTGTTAGAATATAATATGTAAAATGTTGCTTTAATAATTAGGTTAGTATAATAATTAGTATGCTTTAATAATGTACCTTTAATAATGTTGTTTGGTTTGTGCTTCTACTTTCGGTTTGTAATTGTTCTCCCTCTCCTCTATAAAGGAGAGAGCTCAACACACCATTAAAGATATCAATCAATAATACAATTCTCTTTATACATTGAATTTTAACATGGTATCAAAGCAGGTTTAGAATCTAATTTTTTCGCTTTCCCGGCGGGCGGCAACCTCACCTTAGCTGCCCGCCGGACCTCCGCTTATTTTCTACACATACCTTCCCATCACTGCCTAAATCCTCTCTCTTGAGGCCAATGTGAATTCCTCTTCTTCATAATCTGCACTTACTGTGGCATCTTTTCCTGAGGCAAACTCTGCAACCCAACACTCAGTCTATGCTTCTCCTCCATGCTCATTTGCCTCTTGTTAGGATCCTTCGCCTTCGGCTTTGGTTGCTTCCCCGGGTTCGCTCTCACCACTGCCGGCTTCACAGGAGGTGCTTGCACCGGTGATGGAGTCGGCAAGGTTGGCGATTGCAACGATTGCGGGTTTGATGATGATGTTGGGGGTTGGAATGCGACTCCATGAGCTCCCCTGTAATTCATCACTTAGAACAACACGTTGCTTTTGATCACCCCATGATGCCGCTGTCCTACACTTTGACTTGTGGTTGGAGTAACCCGCTCGAATTTTCCTTGGCAAAGTGAATACGCATGAGCAGATCTGCACTGTGCTTTTGCTGGAAACAATTGTTGCGAAAAGTGTCGCGATCGATCTCCGAGTGCTCTTCGAGGGATCTGAGTTTGGGGATTGACCAGATTTGCTCTCTCTCTCAACCTGATCTCTCTCCCTCTCGGAAAACACTGGCCATCGTCAACACCCATCTCTGCACAGCCACCAGCCTATTGATATGGCTCTCTCTGGACATGCTCGTTTACAAGAAAAGCTCTGTCATTGGTGCTGTCCAAGGCATGATCACTGGGCTTGTCTGCATCACTCCTGTTCCCCAATCAACTTTCTTTTCCTTTTTTTTTATCTTTATTTTAATCCATCTTTTTTTAAAAAACGAAACACAAGGTTTGTCCACCCACTCTTCTTTTATTTAAACATAAAACTCTCTCTCTATCTCTCACAGAGCTTCATACACACACACCCATTCTTCTTTTATTTATTTAATCACACCCACCAAGTTTGTTTCTCGAGTTCTCACCATTCCACAATTTTGAATTGCATAGTGCTGGTGGGACCTCCCACTAGCAAAAGCAAGTTATAATCCTAATTACCCTCTCTCCACTAATTCCTTTTATTCTTATTATTATTATGAACAACCTCAGAACCCATGTGCTCTTTGATCCCTTTTATGACACTTTCTTTATTTTATTATTTTATTTTATCTTTAAAAAAAAAAAAAAAAAAAAAAAAAAGCCACCCACGTGGGCTTGTCCTCTCTCTTTCTTCCGTTTGATTTCCAAATCTATTATTTTTATTTATTTTCTCTAAACCCCTTTTTTTTTCATCTCTTTCAAATACCCATTTTTATTTTATTATATACTCAACATTCCCATCATTCTTTTCCCCACTCCAATATATTATACTAGCCTTCATTGATTCAACGGGCTTCCACCACTTCATTTTATTTATTATTATTATTCTTATTTTCACCACCACAAAAAAAAAAAAAAAAAAAAAAAAAAACTACATTCATTCCAGTTGATTTTTTTTTACATTACCACACCTCCCATTCGAGTTTGCAAAAACACACTTGTTTTATTCATATCAGGGATTCACCCGGCTCACCATTCCAAACCCAACACACAAAAAAAAAAAAAAAAAACACAAAAAACACAAAAAAACAAGAAAACAAAAAAACAAAAAAAAAAACAAAACAAAACAAAACAAAACAAACACCAAAACATTTGTTTTCTTTTCTGCAGACGGCCACCCACCGACCTCACTTCCACTACTCTGCCGCCGGTCTCTTCTTTTTGCCTCCGTCCTGGGCGGCCCTTGACGGTGTTGCCTCCGTGTTTCCCACTCCACTGGGCACGATCACTACTCTCTGCTCCTCCACTGCAGCATATGGCGGCCCTCCAAATCGGAACATAACGGTGGCCTTCCGCTTCAGCTCCTTATTTTCCGCCTTTAGCACACTTATCTCTGCTCTCGCATCCTTATACATGCTTTGGAGCAGAGCCAGCTGGGCGTTTAACTGCTGCACCTCATTTGTCCTACTCTGCAGCCGGTGCGACAGGTTTGTGACCGCCGTCATGGTCTCCACACATGACTTCAAAGTATACTGATTGGCCTCAATATTAGTTTGCACCGCCATTTTTTGCTCCACCGACCGCATCGGAAAGTTCAACGGAGCAAAACCAGAGGCGCTTGGTTGAGGTTCACTGGCCACCGCACCAGTTATCTCTCTTGTTGACTCGTTGAGGTCGGGAAAGAGAGTGAGCAGACCACGGGACGAAGAGGCCATATTTTGGGTAGCTGAACGGGAAGACGAGGCCATGTTATGGGTTGCTGAGTGTTTCAGAGAAGGGTTGGTTACAGAGTGTTTACAGAGTGTTTCAAGATTTGCAGCTCTTAGCGACAAGCTCTCAGAGAACGAAGAGGTTTCAACTGGTTTGTTATGCTTCCAAGCCTCAGCCTCCGCTTCGGTTTATAAAGACCATGATGAAGAGGCAGACACGCGCATCATGCGCCGCTCGGCGCTCGACGACAACATGGGCGCGCCTTTTGATGGCATGCCTTTTGATGGCACGCCTTTTTATGGATTGGGCACGCCTTTTGATGGCACGCCTTTTTGAAAGATTGGGCACACCTTTTGAGGGTGCGACTTTTTAAGGGTCCGACAAGACTCAGTAAACTGTCCCGACATTGATTCCGGTTAGCTCCTTCATGGGTCCGACAAGACTCTGTAAACTGTCCCGACATTGATTCCGGTTAGTTTCTACAAGGGTCCAGCAAGACTCCGTAAACTGTCACAACAACTGTCACAGCATTGTCTGCTACAACGGTCCGACATGACCCCATAAACTGTCTTCTACATCGGTCCAACACGAGCCCGTGTCTTCTACATCGGTCTGACACGACCATACAGTGTCTCCTATCCATTTTTTATTTTTCAGATTATTTTTCTGTTTTGTTACTCTCTCCAAACTCAAGTTGGTTGGTTCCTATCCTCCTTGAGTTTGAGGGGGGCTGTTAGAATATAATATGTAAAATGTTGCTTTAATAATTAGGTTAGTATAATAATTAGTATGCTTTAATAATGTACCTTTAATAATGTTGTTTGGTTTGTGCTTCTACTTTCGGTTTGTAATTGTTCTCCCTCTCCTCTATAAAGGAGAGAGCTCAACACACCATTAAAGATATCAATCAATAATACAATTCTCTTTATACATTGAATTTTAACAACGTTGACACGTTAATTTCCAAAAAATGTAGGACACGACACGTGAGGGACACGCATAAAATATGTAATTTTATATATTTATTATATGTTATATATATGAATATATCATTAAAAAGATAATAAAAAATACAATATGATACTAATTCCTATAAATTTATATAGTTTTTGTTTTATTATTGTATCTTAAGTTGTTTTGTTCAAACTTATAATTAATTTCACATATGTCTAATCGTTAGACACTTGTATTTAAGCAATGGACACGTATGTCCTTCAAGTGTCCAAAGAGTGTCCAAGTCTTTAAAAAAATTTAAAAAATAGGACACGTTTTGAAGAGTGTCGGACACGTGTCCTGAGAGTGTCCAAAGAGTATCGGTGTCCGACACGGATACGACACGAATACGTCACCTTCTTAGAAGTGTCCGTGCTTCTTAGGGTCATAACTTTTGTTATCAGAATCTTACGATTCGCGATTCGATACGCAATTTTTGCAAAATCGATACGAATCTATGAGTGAATCTATTTTGGAAGTGAATCTTTAGTGAATTGCACGATTCACGATCGATTCACGATTCCATTCACTTTTTACGATTCATGCAATTTTTGAAATTATTGTGTTCGACGTATTTTCGGCTCATTTTTTCTATTTTTTTAGTGAAAATGACATAATACAACTTCTGACAGCATTTAATACCAAAATAACCAACATATATATATATAATTTGTTGTTATTTTAGTAATCATGGAGTTTTTTATAGCATCTAATCAGATTCAGTCAGACCTAACATATTTTTAACATTTCTTCTCATTTTTTTCCCCTTCAAAAAATTGTAATATATCTTCTAAAGATGTTTAAGATTAAAGTTACACTATGAATTATCTATTACTATTTTATTAAATTGAATATTACATGTGTGAGGTCAGTTATACCTTTTAAAATATTTTAGGCTTTAAAATAAAATATCCTAAATAATTCTTTCTTATTATTTGCTTACTCTTACTTAAAAAAGTATATATGCTTGTTGTCCAAATATCAATATCGTTGTTAACTATTGTTACTTTAGAAATTAATAGTTTGTCTATTTGGTTATTATCTTTATTAAGAATGGTTGATAAAAAATATCTATAAAAAAAAAAAAAAAGAAGGTAAGATGGTGATTTTACATAGGAACCTTTGTTAATTTCTTACCTATTAAATTACGTGATTATTATTCAAAATAATATTTTTATTGATTTAAGTCTAAATATTTTATATTCATAAGATATATTTAACATCTAAATGTGTAGATATATATTTTTAAGTAATTTAGAAAAAGTGACCGAATTTTTACGATTCATGATTCGATTCAATTCGCAATTCGGTACGAGGTCATTTCGATTCATGATATGAATCCTGATTTGACAACTATGACTCATAACTGACGCCTCCACTTTGTCAAAGCTTCTCAGGCTATCTTGTTCAATCTTCTTACTGGTGCTAAATTGATTTTGGTTGATGTTCTCTATTTTGTTCCCCAGTGACTATTTGCTTGACCAAAATGGAAAATATTGCTTATGATCCAATAAATTGTGTTTTCTTAAGAATCATCACATATGGAACTGACTTTTCTTTAACAAATAGAGCTAGACACCTTAGTGAGACCACTGAAATGGCTTATGTGCTGTTTAGCTCCATCTTCTGATTAAATCCCTGTAGTCTTCTTAATGACATTTCACTATCTATGGGACTAACTGGACATATGTGAAGCTTTTAAGTCTCTTTGTCGATCAGTTCAGTAGCATCTAAATGTCACTCAAGCTCTAAATTTACACTCCGTTTGTTCTGGCAGAAACATAGAAAATGTTTTCTTATGTTTAGTTGCTACCTTGAAACCAATATGCTAGTGGTTGTATTAGTGATGGTGGTGGTGATGGTAGTGGTGGGATGGTGGAGGTGGTGGTGGTAGTATAGTGGCATTGGTAAAGACTTCAATCCATAAAATGTTTTCACCCAAATAAGCTTTTTTTCGTTGGCCACAGAAAATGTTTTCGTTAACTTTCATTTTTTGTTGTACTAAATATTAGAAAATGCAGAAAACATATTTCACCGAAACAAATGGAGTATTAATTTTGAACATGTTACAAAATGAAATGCCTAGTTCTGATTTCATTTTCTTATTCAAATTTCAGGGATGAAAAGCTTAATTTTCCTGAGGTGGTCCATATCCATCAGGAGGTATGTTTTTTAAACCCTGTGATTCACTTGGTATATCAAGGAATTCCATCATGTGAATAAAAAATGATCGAAGACCACTTTGCAATCCAATAGAACTTAAGGAGCTACCAAAATTATATTTTAATTGACACTAATACATCGCTATAGTTGCCAAAATGAAAAATAAAAGGGTTATGCTTAAGACAACATAGATGTTTAATGGGTTGCCTTGATAACTTGGCCTATTGAACTTAGTTGACGTTGTAAACAGTTCATACTGATGCAACTCAAATTAGTTGTGCCTCTTTTGCAAGTGTAAGACACTCATATCAAATGGTTTTGAGTTTTTCAGATAGCTCTACAACTGTCTTGCAGGGGTGTTTGGATCTTGGATTTGGGGAGGGAAAAGGGGGGGGGGAACACCCGATTAGTAGACATTATTGTGTGTTTGGGAGGGGAAAAGTGAATGAAGTAGAAGCCTTTTTTTTTTTTTTTTTGGGGGGGGGGGATAATTACTATTTAGTGAGGAAGTTTTTTTTTTTTGGTGTATGTGCGTGCACAATAGAAGTGGGATATGAGAGAAACATAATTTCAAAGAGTTGCTAATAGCACCCACCTTTTATCTTTGGACCCTTGCCCCTTCCATTTTTTTTTTCCTATCACAATTTTACCTTCAATTTTATCCTCCATCTCCAACCTCCCAAACCCTAAGGTTACCCACCACTCGCTGCTCCAGCCACCCTTCCCTGTCCCTCCCCACCACCTCCTCTAGCCTAACCCCCCTCTGCCACCACCCCCCATCATTCCTCGCCACTTCCTTCGGCCATTTCCCACCACCCTCTATGGCCCCCTGGCTGTCTCGATCACCACCCCATTCCAGTCCCACACCCGTGACCACCACCACAACCTCTTTCTTCTTCTTCTTCTTCTTCTTCTTCTTCCCCCACAGCCCCTCCTCGTAACTGTCCCTCTCTCTCTCTCGCGACATCTGGTGGGGAAAGGACAGCTTGTTGGGAGAGGAAGAGGAGAGGTTGTGCAATGGGAGAGTTGGGAAGAGGGTTGTAGTAGGAAGGGGATCGCTGGTGTGGGAGGGGGAATCGTCAAAGGCGGAGGTGAGGGCTTGGATGCTGACAAGGGCGGGTGTCTAAAGAAAGGGGTATTATTGGGGATTGTGGTGGGAGTTCAAAGAAAAAAGGTGGGTAGCAATTTTGGCAGTTGGGGTTCTAAATAAAAAGGGTGGTGGCTATTAGAAGCATTGAGCCCTCGTTTGGGATGAGCTAATTTGCTTGACTTTTTGACTTTGGCTATTTTAGCATGACTAAAATAGTTATGCTTTGGATAAATTTTTACTCTTTTTTTTTTTTTGGTAGTTAATTTGATAGTTGTGAAAAAAAAAAGTAAAATGATTATGGTTTGAATGTGGCGTTTTGTCTTATTGGCTAAATTAGTGGATTTTGTCTTTATTGGCTAATTTACCCAAAATAGCTCATGCCAAACGTAGGTAGTTTCAAATGGTTAGAATCTTCCTTAAACTGACCAAAGTACCACTCCCTTTTCCCTTCCCCTCTTCTTTCTTTTCCTCTTTCCTTTGCAACTCCTGACCGTCGACCACCACTACAAAACCCTCTCCCACAATCCCCAGCCCCCACCCTTCCCTACACACCCTTGCCCTAGTCCCTCTCCCGCCAACCCCAGTCCCTTCCCCACCATTCCCTACCACTCCCAGTCATTCCCCCACCACTCCCAGCCCCTCCCCTCCCCACTGAACAACCCTCGCCCCTCAAAACCTAGCCATCTGTCACCCCAACCCCCCAACCCCTCCCCCATTTTAATCCACATCCCCTACCCTATTGTTGTGACACATTCTCAGTGCAAGAGCAAAACGTGCACAGTGCAAGTGTTGCACATAATTTTTGTGACAAAGTTATTATATAAGGGCATAACTAGTTTTCAGTTTATTTTCCCGTTTCACTCTGGGTAAAAATTATGAATATCATGATCATAATCAATTGGTATTTGTTCTTTTGTTGTTTCCCAGTTAATCTCATCTTATGGATCTCTTACTTTCGGTGAGTATACTGAAAAGCTCCTTGACAAGTATTACCACCTTAAAGCATAAAAGCTCGGATTGCCTAAACAGGTTCTCTTTATGAATATGTATATCTTCCATTATTGCAAAGGGTACTACCTGCACTATCCAATCCTTGTCATGTATAACTTTTTTTTTCCCCCTGCATTATTGACTTATTGTTTGCCAATTTATGTTGCTCCGTGATATAACGGTTTAGTTTCATGATTTTGGATGCTGCCCATTTCGGATCCTATGGAGAAAATATAGGGGGTTGCTTTCTGCTACAAACGATCACTGGTCGTAACTCATGGAGCGATCATTGTTTATATAATGACCAAATTATGTACCTACCTAGAAGATTTACATAATAATTAGGTAGGATGATCTCAATTGTTTGTCATAATCCAAACTCTGTTAGAAAGTACAGTCTTTCAAGTGAGTGGATGGAAATTACAAATGGTATCATTTAGATTGTTCAATATATTGCCTTATTTTTTAAATTCTCTTGCCAGAAAATCCATGATTGAAAACTAGAGGTTCGCATACCCAACATTTTCACAATGGCACGCTAGCTTGTCGAAGTGTTTCCTATTGGATGAGTTCTAGTAAAAGAGGACCCAGAAAATTGGCCTCACTTAGGATATTTACCAATAAGTCTCATCTCACAAACAAGTAATCCAATTAGTCCTAAGTTTTTTTTTATTGATCGGTTTCTTTTTGTATAGTCCTATTTTCGATTTTAGTAGTATTTTGGTTGACGATTATACCCTTTTATTAATGTGGCATGCATGATGTGACACTCTAATGTGACAGGTATTAATGTAACACTCAACATGACAGGTATGATGTGACTCTAAAAAAATTAAAAACTTCTTAATGTATTTTTTTCAAATGTGAAAACGTGGCGGGTATGGTGTGTCACTCTAAATCTTTTATTCAAAAATAAAAATAAAAATTCATTAGTGTATTTTTTTCAAATGTGACAATGTGGTTGGTATAATGTGACACTCCAAAAAAAATTAAAAACTCATTAGTGTATTTTTTTTAAATGTGACAACGTGGTGGGTATGATATGACACTCCAAAAAAATTAAAAACTCATCAGTGTACTTTTTCTAAATGTGGCAACGTGCGGGTATGATGCGACACTCCAAAAAAAATTAAAAATTCATTAGTATATCTTTTCCTAAACGCGACATATGACACTCTAACGTGGCGGGTGTGATATGACATTGCAAAAAATTAAAAAAAAATTAGTGTATTTTTTTCAAATGTGACACTCTATCATAGCGGGTATGATGTGATATTAAAAAAAATTTAGTATATTTTTTTCAAATGTGATATACCAATGTGGTGGGTAAATGAGTCATTACACATAAAAAAAAACTAAATGAATCACAAGAAAAAATATGGGACTATATAGATTACAAGTCTAAAATATGGGACTTATTGGTCAATCTCTCTTTAATAATTGCTAGTAGATGTAGAAATACAATGATATACATACGCGTAATGAGTATATATAGGAACAACATATTAATAGGGATGGGAATAAGTCGAGTTATAAGTTGTTCAAACTTGATTTGAAATTTTTTAAAATGTGAGGAAATACTTTATATTTTTAACAAACCTCAATGATGTATGATTCATCCTTATTAATAATGGAAACAGATTGGGATGGCTAATATAAGAAAATTTAGGGTAAATTACAAATATACTCCTTAAGATTTGTTTAAAATACAAATTATCTTATGTGGTTATAGAAATTATATCTTGCTCCTTAAAATTTTTAATTTCATAACAAATGACTTCTTTTATTAATAAATTATCAAGTCGTTTAACAGTTTTTAACGACGTCAAAATTTTATTTTAATTAATAATTTAAGTAATTTTATTATTTTATAAGAGAACAGTTAAGAATTTCAGCTTTTTAGTTAATTCCGTTAAAAAAATTCTAAGAAAACGGTGTTTATAATTTTTCAAATCACAAAAAATAATTCATATTTTAAATAAACTTTAAAAGGTGTATTTATAATTTACTTAAGAATTTAATAGATATGAAGGCTAAAACATGAAAATTTGATGATTTTAAGCAGACAAACCTTTTGCATGGAATTACAATCTTTTTTTTCCTTCTTTTTTTTTTTTTTTTTTGAAAACAAAAGTTATTATGTTGTACCCTTTTCCCATCATAGTTGGCCCTAGCCAGGGGTGCCTCTAAATGCACCTCAATTATTTGGTTGAGCGCATTAATTTTTAAATTTTTTATAATACCATTTTACCCATTAAATAAATAATCGAAATGTCCAAAAACCTAACTCTAGCCAACCACTCAACTTTGGCCACCTTTACCTAGCTCTAGCCACTCATTCACAACCCCTCTCGCCACACTCTAGTCGTTCTCTCACGTCCCAACGCCACCCACCAACCCATTCTTGCCGTTTGTCATCGCCGTGGCAACACCAACAACCTCTCATCTCTACAACTCGCGAAATACCCCCATCGCCCTCCACTTTTATGAAATCGATCTCCAGTTCAAAAAAAGTTGGCGGCGGTGGTTGGCAGCAAAAGAGTGGTGGTGGTAGATTGTTACCTCGTCGGTGTCCATTGTTGGGTCTTCCTATTGAATTGGGTTTTTGGGTTTAGGATCGAAGTGAAGGTAGAGAAAGAAACTGAGGGGGGAGAGAGAGAGAGGAAATTCTATTTCCACACACTTAATTATCAGTATACATTTTTTCTCAGTACACACACTTATTAATTTGATTATTAATTAATTTTCTCAATCTATATACTAAAAGTTACAATTATACACTTCACTCATAATCATTGTGCACGCACCACTTAACTCTCCTTTCCACACACTTGATGAGTGACCCTGCTTCCAGATTTGTAGACCCATTGTAGATCCACGTGAAAACTATTCAAGACCAAAGTGAGAAGTGAAGTGAAGTGAAGACAAAGTCCTCTATTGAAGACTCTATTGAACCTCCATTAAAAACCTTCAATATTATTGAAGATAATGCATCTTTCCATTTTGTTATTACATTTATCATTTTGTTATTGCATTTACCATTTTCAGATCTATGTACATTCCATTGCCATAAAACCCTTGTTTTTATTTTTATTTATTATTATTATTATTATTATTATTATTATGTTTTTTGGTTTGGGGATTTCGGCACTGGTTTTTCAAAATTATACATTTAATTCGAAACTTAACTTCCGAATAAAAGTGATTAATTCGACAAATTTGTTCCGAAAAAAATAATATAAAAACTTTCAGTAGTTGATGTCCGAATATAATGAAATAATTCGGTAGTTGATCTCCAAATATAATGAAATACTTTGGCACTGGTTGTACGACTGAAAACTGCAAAAGGACAAAAAAAAAAAAAAAAATCTGCACGAAAAAAGCCAAATATCTCTATACACACCATCACTTAGAAAGAATCTATTTTCTATTATTTTTCAAATTGAAAATATTAATATTACTATTTATAGAGATATTTGTGTTTTTCATATGTCAATTATTTAAATGAGTACATACACATCAATGGTGTGTAAAAAAATATTATTGTCATATAAATTTAATAATTAAATAATATGCACTAAAAGAATTAATGGTGTGTAAATAAAATGAGCCTATACGTAATACATTGTATTGCCCTGCTGCTCTCTGCGTAAGGAGAACATAGGGAGCCGAAATGATATTGATGTACTTTAACCCTTTCTTCACCTCAGACTTTATATTCATATATGTGTATGTATAATCCATCATATTTAGTCCTGATTTGGTATTCATTTTGGGATTAAATAATTACAAAAAGACAAAATTGATAATAAAAGTCAATAAGATAAAATATTACTTTTTACCCATAATCATTGTACTTTTTTTTTCTCTCTCTCACAAAAGTCAAAAAAGCCCCAAAACAAAAACTAAATGAGTCTAAAAAAGTCAGGCTAAAAAAGTCCTAACATAAAAAAGTTGACTATATTAGCTAATGCCAAACGAACCTTAAAATAATATTCGGGTTATCATGACACATAAATGATACATAGGAAGTAGAGAGTTTTGATGAAATATTGAACAAATTATGATGGTAGTTTTTATTTATTTTTTGTTCTTATGCCATTTTTAGGAAAATGTCTCGTAGCTCAAATTTTGTGACTCAAAAGTGGCTCAAATGGTCAAAACGACGTCGTTTTGGCCATTTTTATGTTGTTCTGTACTCAAAACGACGTCGTTTTGGCCATTTGAGCCACTTTTGAACCACAAAATTTGAGCTACGTAGCATTGTCGCCATTTTTATTCCTGTAATTTCAATTATCTTGATTTTGATCTTGAATTTTGTCTCAATTTTTGTCCAATTGATTACAATTCTTAATACATTTTTTTATATAAAGAACACGTACATAAGTGACATGTGTCATATTTTTAAAGACAAAATTATAAATTTACTCAACTCAGTAAATTAACCTCAACCAATTGAGCGATAATTCTTTATTAAAAATACTAACGGCATTATCAATTACACCAAATTGACACAAAATCATAAATTTAGGATCAAAATTGAGTCAATTGAAAATGTAGAGATCAAAATAACACAAAAGACAAAATATAAGGATCATAAATGTAATTTGTCCTAAAATATTTGAGTTATATAAACAATGGAGTAGATCATATAAGTTGTTAGTATTATTAATTTAAATGATAATACTCATGCATGCATTTCTTTGTACCAAGTCAAACATATGAATGAATCCACTATCTATGTCTCTATGTATAATGATAAAAAAATATTGAATAAAATATATACTTACTGAGAAAATGAAAAAAAAGAAGCAATCACAAACATAGAACACAGTCGAACAGAATACACAATCAAGCCAACATCACAAATAGTATATGACAATTACTCAATCTACTTTTACAACAATATTATCAAAGATTAGCCCAAACTTTGCCCACGTCTACCTTAACCACCACTTCATTATCCACATTATCATATGTTACAGTAGCAATAATGGTTTTCTGTCTTAACCTGCAACAAGGATTTAGAGAGAAAAACATGTGAGTTCAAGTGTTTTGTTTATAGGAATTTGGGAAAATGATGAGGTAACATTGAATTGCAAATAAAATGCATGAAATTTAAGAAATTAAGGATAATCAAGAGTGGATAATAGGAAAAAAATTCAAGTTATATGCAAAAAAATAAAGGGTAAAATCTATTTTACCTCTTTATGATATGACCCAATAGCATTTTATCTCCCTGTCTTTTAAAAATAACCACATATTTTGGACTAAAGTATTACAGTTATATTTTCCGTTCAAACTAAAAGAGTATGTCTCACATTCTTATTTTGAAAGTGAAGAAGGAAAAAAAAATTATCAAAATTAAATTTCAATGTAAGAAAACGAATCTTGTTTTACCTTTTTAATTTTTTTTATTTTTTTAAATCTAAATTTCTTATTTAATAACATTTTAAATGTTATTAAAAATTACTATCTAAAAAAAAAATTAAATTAAACATACATATTATATATATATATATATATAGTTAAATTAACCTAAACACCTTAATTTATTATTATAAAAATTAATCATCACATTGTCAAAACCTAATTTTTAATCATTAACCATATTTTTATTTAATAACATTTTAAAATAAATATAAACATATATATATATATATATAACAAATTAAATAATAAATTAAACTAAACACCATAATTTATTACCATTAGATTACCTTATTTAATAACATTTTAAATTAAACATATACATAATACATATATATATATATATATATAACAAATTAAATCATAAAAGTCATGTCATCTAATTTTTAATTTTTAGCTCAATTTATTATTTGATAAAATTTTAAATTAAACATGTAAATATATATTTAACAAATTAAATCATAAATTAATTAAAATTAAAAATGAAATTTATCAAAAAAAATATTTAGGGAACTCTAGTTTCTTAAATTAGTTTTGTGTTATTTTTTTAAACTTTTTGCTTAGTCATGGGGGTAAATTTATTTATTTATTTATTTACAAAGAGAGCAAAAAATAAAAGAAGACATAAAGGGTAAAGTGTTATCGAATCATACTACAAAAAGGTAAAATAGATTTTTCCCAAAAATAAAAATGAAAACAAAGAAAATAAAGAATGCATAGGCAATATGTATTCAACTTTAACGTGTGCGACACCTTAGCCCATATTGGATAGATATTAATAGTCTGGCCAACCATACATGGAATAACCCATCCTAAACTATGTGAGGTCTTTTGTGAGAGGCCATAAAAAAGCATATCGTGATGGTCCACGGACCCAAAGCATATCGTGATGGTCCATAGACTCAAAGCGAACAATATCAATATCACATAGATGGTGGGGATGGGTTATTATGCTTAAAGAATTGAGGTTATATATGAATTTTAAATTTAAAAAAATATTTAAAAGTTAATAAGACAGTAGAGAGCCTTCAATAAATTAGTCAGTACAAATGAAATACATAATGTGAGTCATAGATACAAACCATAATCACCATGTCAACCCACAAATTATCATTGGCCAATATTCAAATAGGGTCATGCAATGCGGCTCTTGTATTTCTACTTCGTATTTAACTGCAGGTCACAAAATTCACTAGAATAACTTTTATTTTATTTGTTATGCAGTCTGTTAGATGTGGCATGCAGATTGCTGCTATGACTTACAAATACACATTATAGATTGGAGGATAGCTTGAATCCAATAGTTTTTCCCTTAAATTCTGTAATATGTTTGTTTGAGTGGAATGGATTTATGGAATTAGCATTATTAGGACGGTTTAGAATTTTAATCATTTTGGATTATGTATCATATCCTATGTTTGGATTGGTACAGGATTATACGATGAGATTGATAGTCCGAACCTCTCATTAATCTTTTATTTTGTACGAGAGATACTATGTATTTATGCATTTTATTAGGTTATTAGTCCAATCCTATGGCCAAGTTCGTCCAAACAAATATGCCCTAAATGTAAAACTAGCAAGCACTTGGAGCTTTGCATACCATTTGGCTTCTAAGTTGGTATTTGATGAAGTGGAATAAATGTTGGAATGGTACTGATTATTCCACCGATTTGGTAAACAAGAAAGGAATGTGTATTGCAAATTAAATCACTATTCACCAATTTAGAAAAAGGATAAAAGACAACTTTAGTACCTAAAGTATGCGACCTTATCATTTTAGTCCTTTAAGCTTCAATTTTGTTATTTTGGTCCTCCAAATTGTCAATTTGAGTCAATTTAATTCTAGGTCTAACGTCCATCTACATTGATACAGGAATATAGATAAAAGACAGTTTTAGTCCCCAAAGTATGCATTCCTTGTTAATTTAGTCCCTTAAATTTTAATTTTGTTATTTTGGTTGTCAAAGTTGTCAATTTGTGTTAATTTAGTCATAGCTCAAACTAGAGGTGAGCATTCATTGGGCTGGGCCGGCACTACATAATAAGGGATTTTATGTCTTTCCAAGCCCGACCCGGCCATAACATCGGGCCTTTACATCTGTCCAAGTCAACCAAAAAATAATTACAAATCCCAAGTCCAGCCATTGGGCTATATGTTAAAAACAAAAATTAAAACATTTCATAATTAAATTTAATCACTCAATATATTTTCTTAAGTAAATATATTGACATCATTTTAAATTGAAGAATTTTGTGTACAAATTGGAAGAGTTTCTTAAATAAACTGAATCAAACATCACTACAAATGTGAGTTTCAATAAAATCAACAAAGATAAAGTTTACATCCCAACAAAAAAATATATTTTTAATATATTATAATTAATTAATTTAATAGTTGGTTGAGATGGGCCAAGCTGGATTGAAAGTATAAATTCCGAACTCATCACATTAATATATCGGGTTAAAAATATTGGCCCAACTTGACACTATGGACTAAAACAACCTTTCCAAACCCTAAAAAAATAGAGTCAAGCTGAGCGGGCCAACGGGTTGATGGCCACCTCTAGCTCAAACTGACAACTTTAAGGACCAAAATAATAAAATTAAAATTTAAGGAACTAAAATGACAATACGCGCATATTTTAGAGACCAAAATTGTCTTTTATCCAAGGAAAATATACGTTTCCCGTTATCAATGTAAATGGACATTAGAGATTGGATGAAATTGACTTCAATTGACGACTTTAAGGATCAAAATGACAACATTGAAACTTAAGAGACTAAAATAATAGGAAACAAATACTTTAGAGACTAAAGCTGTTTTTATCCTTAGAAAAATGACAATTTTTTTTGAGTGATCAAGAAATAGTCATTCTATATTTCCCAAAATCATTCCAATCAATTAAAGGCTACCTTGGTTAAAGTATGATGGGAAATTAAAAATTGTGTTAAATGAACAATTCTAAATATGGAAATATCTATGCTTGACAATTGACAGTTGGGTTAAGGCAGGGGATATGAGTGCAACACGTTTAGTTAGACATGCAGTCGACAAATATTTTTAAGTAAATGAGTTAACTGCATTAGGCGGGACCCCTAGCAGAATATATATAATAACCTCTTACTTATTCTGTAATTAGATAGTATACTTTTAAAGATATAGAACCAGAAAAAAGCAACAAGTACCATGAAGTTAGAGAGTATAATACAATCATGATTCATGATAACTAACAAAATAAATCATTAAAACTAAGAATGAGCATCACATACCTGAAAACATAATCCGTCTCAACATTTTCACCTTTTTATGCTTTTTCCCTTCAACAATTCTTACAAACAATTTTGGTTTTCCAGTTAAGAACATGAGAAAACCTATAACCAATCCCAATGCCATTCCATACGCATACCCCATCACCACGGCTTCCCAAGTAAATCCACTTACAAAATTTGAGTCATCTTCCTGTTGTAATAGCACCCCCGGCTGAACTTGTGATTGATTATCTTCACATTCCTTTGACAATGGAAACCCACATAATCCCAAGTTCCCAACATATGAATCATTTCCAAATGTATCAAATTGTTTGCCTCGAGGTATGGGTCCATCGAGACGGTTCCATGAAAGGTTAAAGACCTCAAGAAATGTCAAACTCAATAAATGGTTAGGAATGTTCCCAATAAGCTGGTTTGAAGAGAGGTCTAGTGATTCAAGCTCTGTCAAGTCTCCTAAAGATGATGGAATAAGGCCTATAAGGCTATTATGAGATAAATTAAGCACTATGAGAGAATTAAGCCTTCCGATGACATTTGGAATATCTCCACTAAATTTGTTAGATGATAAATCAATTGTTGTGAAGACAGTCAAAATTCTCGTTAAATAAATATCAAGCCCCTTCATCGTCACCGTAACTGAATAATATGCTCCAACACTAAAATATTTTTCATTTGGCATAGTTTTATTCCTTATAGCTTTGAAAAATTTGAAATATCTCCCTGGCAAATGACCAGTGAACTTATTGTGAGAGAGGTCAACAATTCCAACATTATCATATGTTACAACAGCAATAATGGTTTTCTGTCTTAACCTGCAACAAGGATTTAGAGAGAAAAACATGTAAGTTCAAGTGCTTAGTTTATAAGAATTTGAGAAAATGATGAGGTAACATGAAATCGCAAATAAAATGCATGAAATTTAAGAAATTATTGATAATGAAGAGTGGATAATAGGCAAAAAATTCAAGTTTTATGCAAAAAATAAAGGGTAAAATATATTTACCTTTTTATGATATGACCAAATAGCATTTTACCTCCATGTCTTTTAAAAATAACCACATATTTTAAACTAAAGTATTATAGTTATATTTTCCATCCAAACTAAAAGAGAGTGTCTCACATTCTTATTTTGAAAGTGGAGAAGGAAATTTTTTTTTATTAAAATTAAATTTCAATGGAAGAAAACGAATCTAGCCTTGTTTTACCTTTTTGTTCTTTTTTAAATCTAAATTTCTTATTTAATAACATTTTAAATGTTATTAAAAATGACTATCTAAAAAAAATAATATTTTAAATTAAACATACATATTATATATATATATATAATTAAATTAACCTAAACACCTTAATTTATTATTATAAAAATTAATCATCACATTGTCAAAAACTAATTTTTAATCTTTAACCATTTTTTTTATTTAATAACATTTTAAAATAAATATAACCATATAGATATAACAAATTAAATCATAAATTAAACTAAACACCATAATTTATTACCATAAAATTACCTTATTTAATAACATTTAAAATTAAACATATGCATAATACATATATATAACAAATTAAATCATAAAAGTCATGTAATCTAATTTTTAATTTTTAGCTCAATTTATTATTTAATAAAATTTTAAATTAAACATGTACATATATATTTAACAAATGAAATCATAAATTAATTAAAATTAAAAATGAAGTTTATTTTTAAAATTTTTTTAGGGAACTCTAGTTTCTTAAATTAGTTTTGTGTCATTTTTTTAAAACTTTTTGCTTAGTCATGGGGGCAAATTTATTTATTTATTTACAAAGAGAAAAAAATAAAAGAAGAAGACATAAAGGGTAAAGTGTTATAGAGTTATACTACAACGAGGTAAAATAGATTTTTCTCAAAAATAAAAATAAAAACAAAGAAAATAAAGAATGCATAGGCAATATGTATTCAACTTCAACATGTGTGACACCTCAATCCCATATTGGATAGATATTAATAGTCTAACCGACCATACATGGAATAACCCATCCTGAACTATGTAAGGTCTTTTGTGAGAGGGCATAAAGATAAAATTGTGATGGTCCACGGATCTAACGCATATCGTGATGGTCCACAGACCCAAAGCAAACAATATCAATATCACATAGATGGTGGGGGTGGGTTATTATGCTTAAAGAATTGAGGTTGTATTTAAATTTTAAATTTAAAAAAATATTTAAAAGTTAATAAGACAGTAGAGAGCCTTTAATAAATTAGTCAGTACAAACGAAACACATAATGAGAGTCATAGTTATAAACCATAATCACCATGTCAATCCACAAATTATCATTGGCCAATACTCAAATAGGGTCATGAAATGAGGTTTTTGTATTTCTACTTTGTATTTAACTGCAAGTCGCAAAATTCACTACAATAACTTTTATTTTATTTGTCATGCAGTTAGTTAAACGTGGCATGCAGATTGCTACTACGACTTACAAATACACATTATAGATTGGTGGATAGCTTGAATCCAATGGTTTTTCCCTTAAAATCAATAATATGTTTGTTTGAGTGGATTGGATTTATGGAATTAACATTATTAGGATGGTTTGGGATTATTAATTCTTTTGGATTGTATATCATATCTTATATTTGGATTGGTATGGAATTATACGATGAGGTTGAGAGTCCAAACTTCTCATTAATCTTTTATTTTGTACGAGGGATACTATGTATTTATGTATTTTATGAGATTATTAGTCCAATCCTATGGCCAAGTTCGTCCAAACAAACATGCCCTAAATGCAAAACTAGCAAGCACTTGGAGCTTTACATACCATTTGGCTTCTTAGTTAGTATTTGATTAAAATACATGTTGGAATGGTATTGATTATTCCATCGGTTCGGTAAAAAAGAAAGGAATGTGTATGAGTATGGCAAATAAAATCACTCTTCACCAATCTAGAAAAAGAATAAAAGACAACTTTAGTCCCTAAAGTATGCGCTCTTGTCATTTTAGTCCTTTAAGCTTCAATTTTATTATTTTGGTCCTTAAAATTGTCAATTTAAGTCAATTTAGTTTTAGGTCTAACGTCCATCTGCATTGATAACAGGAATATAGATAAAAGATGATTTTAGTCCTCAAAGTATGTATTCCTTGTTAATTTAGTCCCTTAAATTTTGATTTTGTTACTTAAATTTTGATTTTGTTATTTGGTCATCAAAGTTGTCAATTTGTGTTAATTTGGTCTTTGCTCAAACTAGAGGTGAGCATTTGTCGGGTTGGACCATCACTACATAATAAGGGATTTTATATCTTCCCAAGTCCGACCCGGTCCTAACATTAGGCCTTTACATCTGTCCAAGTCGTCCAAAAAATAATTACAAATCCCAAATCCACCCATCGGCCTATATGTTAAAAACAAAAATTAAAACATCTCATAATTAAATTTAATCACTCATTATATTTTCTTAAATAAATATACTGACATCATTATAAATTGAAGAATTTCATTATAAATTGAAGGATTTCTTAAATAAATTGAATTAAACATCACTACAAATGTGAGTTTCAATAAAATTAATAAAGATAAAGTCTACATTCCAACAAAAAAAAAATATTTTTTAATATATTATAATTAATTAATTTAATAGCTAGCTGAGCTAGGCCATGCTGGATTGAAAGTAAAAATTCTTAACTCATCACATTAATATATTGGGCTAAAAATATTGATCCAGCCAGACACTATAAGCTAAAACAACCTTCCCAAATCCTTAAAAAAATAGAGTCGAGCTAAGCGGGCCAACGGGTCAATGGCCACCTGTAGCTCAAACTAACAACTCTAAGAACCAAAATAATAAAATTAATTCTTAAGGAACTAAAATGACAAAAAGTGCATACTTTAGAGACCAAAATTGTCTTTTATCCAAGGATAAAATACGTTTCCCGTTATCAATGTAAGCGGACATTAGAGATATGATCAAATTAACTTAAATTGACAACTTTAAGAACCAAAATGATAAAATTGAAACTTTTTTTTTTTAACAGCAAAGAAGAGAACTACATTAAAGAAGAAAACTATTACATCAATAAGAAAAAGAGGATGAGTGTAAAGCATCAAGGGTTGGTGAGGATCCAACCACAAACACCCAAAACAACCTCACCTAAGAAAAGGCTAACCAAACTTAAAGCATAACAGACAACCCAAAGGCTAGCCAAATTAAAAACAGCAGCAGAACAGCAGGATCACCCTCAAGCAGAACACCAACTCCAAAAACACCAGCAGAACTAAAGCAGAACGAAAGCAGAGCTAAAGCAGAACTGATGATCACCCTCAAGCAGAACTGAAGCTGCCACAAGAGACTAAAATAATATGAAACGAATACTATAGAGGTTAGAACTGTTTTTATCCTTGAGTGATCAAGAAATAGTCATTCTATACTACCCAAAATCATTCCAATCAACTAAAGGCTACCTTAGAGTTAAAGTATGAATGAAAATTAAATATTGTGTCAAGTGAACTATTCTAAATATGTGAAATATCTATGACTGAGAATTGACAGTTGGGTTAAGGCAGGGGATATGAGTGCAACACGTTTAGTTAGACATGCAATCGACAAATATTTTTAAGTAAACGAGTAACTATAAAACTAAATTACGCATAATATACAAATATAAAAAGTAAATTACATCTCGTCCCTTCGATTATGAAATTTATCCATGTCCTCCTGCCGTTTTGGATGAGAATTAGGTGAATCCGAACCTCGGACAAATACTCATAACCGATACATATATTTGAGTCTATGTAAAATAGATTTACCAAAAAAAAGAAAAAAAAAAGAAGATAATACCTCCTTCATAGGGTTCTGCCTTTTGGGGCCAAAATTGGTGCATCTTTTCATTCAAATATTTTATGCATATAATACATGTATCTGAGCATTAATAAAAGGTGGGGAATGTGGTGAATTACTGGTCTCACGCGAAAATACGATAACCTTGAATTGGCAACTTTTATGGGTGAACTATGAAGATTTCCAAAGTCAACCAGAGATAAAATTTTGCAGCTAATCATGATGATCAAGATGTATAGCATAAATTGAGGAAAACTAAAGTAATCTAGTGAAACTATTTGGGAAAATATATCAAGATTGACGAATAGAAAACCCAATCATATAGTTTATTTCAGTACAAAACTAGCTTTTGAAACTAACTGCATTAACATTAGCCATGGTTTAATGCCTAATCACAACAAATATATATTTTATTTATTTATTTTGGCTTTGGTTGTGCTCAATGAAACAAAAAAAACAATTCTATATGTATAACTGCTGGTTCTTGAGTGAATTGCTCATAGTGTTACTCATTCACAAAAAGAACTATATGTGCATTAGGCAGGACCCTAGCAGAATATATATAATAACCTTTTACTTATTCTGTTATTAGATAGTAAACTTTTAAAGATATAGAACCAGAAAAAAGCAACAAGTACCATGAAGTTAGAGAGTATAACACAATCATGATTTATGATAACTAACAAAATAAATCATTAAAACTAAGAATCAACATCACATACCTGAAAACATAATCCACGTTTGCTAATTTCTTCTGCCACCTTGTCTCAACATGTTCACCTTTTTATGCTTTTTCCCTTCAACAATTCTTACAAACAATTTTGGTTTTCCAGTGAAGAACATGAGAAAACCAATAACCAATCCCAATGGCATTCCACACGCATACCCCATCACCACGGCTTCCCAAGTCAATCCACTTACAAAATTTGAGTAATCTTCCTGTTGTAATAGCACCCCTGGCTGAACTGGTGATTGATTATCTTCACATTCCTTCGACAATGGAAACCCGCATAATCCCAAGTTCCCAACATATGAATCATTTCCAAATGTATCAAATTGTTTGCCTCGAGGTATGGGTCCATCGAGACGGTTACATGAAAGGTTAAAGACCTCAAGAAATGTCAAACTCAATAAATGGTTAGGAATTTTCCCATTAAGCTGGTTTGAAGAGAGGTCTAGTGATTCAAGCTCTGTCAAGTCTCCTAAAGATGATGGAATAAGGCCTGTAAGGCTATTATGAGATAAATTAAGCACTATGAGAGAATTAAGCCTTCCGATGACATTTGGAATATCTCCATTAAATTTGTTAGATGATAAATCAATTGTTGAGAAGATAGTCAAAATTCTCGGTAAATAAAAATCAAACCCCTTCATCGTCACCGTAACTGAATAATATGCTCCAACACTCAAATATTCTTCATTTGGCATAGTTTTATTCCTCATAGCTTTGAAAAATTTGAAATATCTCCCTGGCAAATGACCAGTGAACTTATTGTGGGAGAGGTCAACAATTTGGAGTTTAGGGAAATAGAGTTTTGGCTTGGAAGTGTCTATTGGACCGTGAAATTTGTTGGATCGCAAGACAAGAACCCGTAACTCTGGAAGTATCCCCAACCAGTATGGAAAAGTGTCATTTATCTTGTTGTTTCCGAGGTCTAGAACTTGTAACTGTCTACAATTGGTTAAGGATTGTGGAACTGGTCCTTCGAACTGATTTCCATTCAAATTAAGAATTTCCAACTGATTACCCTCTCCAAATATCATGGGGATGTTCCCTTGAAAGGCATTGAACTGCAGGTCTAATACAAGTAGAAAGTTGCTGGGGTTTCTCAAACATTGTGGAATTGCACCACTCAAGTGGTTGTGAGACAAACAAAGGATGGAAAGGGAACTCACATTGCAAATTGAAGAAGGAATTTCTCCAGTGAGTTTATTTTGTGAGAAGAAGAAGGAAGATACGAAGGGTGGAGGAACTGGGAGTGGTCCTTGAATCAAATTGAAACCAAGATCAAGATTAACAAGATTTTTTAGATTTGAGAATGTTTGTAGCTCTACAACACCACTCAAATTATTTGACGAAAGATCAAGTAGTGTCAAATTCACAAGATTTGAAATTGATTGTGGAATGGGGCCGCGTAGTTCATTATGACTCAAGTCAATGAGCATCAATTTTGATTTATGCTGGAACTCAGGAATTTGGCCAGTTAGTCGATTACTACCCAGGTATAATTCCATCAATGACGGAAGATTCAACAACCAAGATGGTAGTGTCCCATTCAGTGAGTTATTGGGCAAGAAAAGTGCTTGTAGGTTGTTTAGCCCACTAATGTTGGAGGGAATGGGACCCATCAGTTCACTACTTGATATATCTAAATAACCAAGTTTTGTCAGGTTGGCTACCCAACATGGAAATGGACCATTGAAATTGTTATCTCCAAGTGCTAAATACTCTAGCTTTATCAGCTTACCGATAAAAATAGGAATTTTTCCATGGAGATTATTTCTAGAAAGACCCAAGGAAATGAGCTGATTAAGATTTGAGAGAGTAAATGGGATCTGACCGTTGAAACTATTTCCCCATAACTCTATCTCAGTGATCTGTGTAAGGTTCCCGAGTGATTCAGGAATGGACCCGGAGAATTTGCAACCACTGAGATCCAAGGACATCAAAGACCTGAGATAGCCAATTGAATCTGGTAATTCTCCAGAAAAACTCGAATACCGAAGATACAACTGCTGGAGGGAACTACTACTACTCCAGTTTACTTTGGGTAAATTACCAGTGAGATCATGGTTGTCTCCTAAAAAGAGAATTTGCAAGTTTGGAAGGTGAAAAATGCTATCTGGTAATTTCCCATGCAACCTGGTGAAACCAAGATCGAGATGTGTCAAAGAAGACATATTCGTGAAAGACATCGGTACAACTGAAGATATGTTTACACCAGAAAGGACAAGTTCTTGCAATTGGGTTAGGTTTTTGAGCATCATTCTGAAATTGTGCGGTTCAAGTCTCAGTTGATCCAAATAGAAGGAGAGATCGAGTGAAACTAGTTTGGACAGGTGGCGAATTTCTGATGGGATTGAGCCTGAAAAACTGGAAAAAGATAGGTTGAGATGTGTCAAATTGGGAAAGTGAGCAAATGCTGATGGAATGTGGGAGTAATTGAAGTGATTGAAGGCGAGATTGAGGTGGTGCAGGTGAGAGAGTTGGAAGAGGCTACTGTTAGGATGGATACTGCCATAGAGCTGGCTACAACTGAGGTCAAGCCCAATCACGTGACCCGTCAGACCATCACACGTGACTCCTTCCCACGAACAACAATCAGTACAATTCTCGTTCCAAGATAACATCTTTGGAGAAGCCAAATCCAAATGCTTACACCACCAAGAAGCATAGGTAGAGGTGTTTATAGTAAACATATGCTTGAATTGCAACAATGCAAACCTCTGGTCATGTGGACACAAATGATGTGTACAAGTAGAAAAAGAAGAGATAGATGATGAACAAGAAACCTGATGATATTGCATGAAATACAAAAGGAATTGGAACAACCATATCAATCGCTCCATTTTTTGTTTTTGTTTTTGTTTTTGTTGTAAGAGAGGAGAATCAAGTACGAGAGTTAAGTGAAGAGGACGATGAGAGAAAGTGGGTAGTGATTTATTAGTCTAATTCATCATTTTATATAGGAAAAATTTTACGAGAAATTATCAATAGGTGCTAATATTTAGACTTAATTCTCATTAAGTTCTATTGAAAGTTAATCCAAATAAAATCAACGCTAAAAATAATTTTTGGTGACGATTTTTATATTTCGCTAAAAATTAATAATTAGTAACAATTTTTTTGTCACGATTTTTATAAATTGTCACTAAAATTGACAATGAATAACATTTTTTTTTTGTGATAAATTTTTCAAACTGTCGCTAAAAGTTAAAAATTAGTGATTTTTTTGTGAAGATTTTTTTAAATTGTTGTTAAAACTTA
This sequence comes from Camellia sinensis, assembly GCF_055761805.1. NCBI lineage: Eukaryota > Viridiplantae > Streptophyta > Magnoliopsida > Ericales > Theaceae > Camellia > Camellia sinensis. The sequence continues at coordinate 110,705,074 of NC_138973.1, forward strand.
TAATTAATAATGTTTTTGTGACAAATTTTCAAACTCTTAATGAAAATTTATAGTTAGTGAAGTTTTTAATAATATTTGATGAAAAACTTCGTTAATTATCACAAAACCTATTGGATAATAAGTTCATTTAATAGGATCTATACGCAAGTCCACCAAAATTTTATGGTAGGTACTTTGGTAAAAGGTGTGTATTACATGCTGTTATGAGCATTTTGTGGTATTAATTATGAATTCATGCTAGTGTTTAGTTATGAGATTTTGTTAGTACTAATTATGAATTGTGTTAGTATGTAGTTACGAGATTTTGTTAGTATTGAGAGAGTTGTTATTTAACACTAAAAATTAAATTCATTTTTTAAGCTCAATGATATGGCAATCAATTAAGATATTAAAAGTAATACACTCTCTCATATCTTATCTAATTATTAACTAATCATATCACTTATATATCATTAGATCTATAAAAAAAAAAAAGGTTTAAAAAGTGAATTTATATATTATTTTCTTAATATTAATTATCAATGGAGAGAATCAAAATTTGTCAAGTGTAAATGTGTTAACCGAGACATATAATGCACCTCAGAGGGTGGTTGTGGAAATATGAGAGCCGTACATATTATGGGAATACAAGTTGCATTGAGAACATGGAACAGTAACAACTACAAATGTTATAGTTGAAAATGTCAATTTGTTTGTGAAAGTTTAACTATTTGGGACTAGTTTTGATTTACTTTAGTAATTTAAATCGTTTATTTTATATAACTAATTGAGAAAATTATCTATACAAAATATCAAATTCAATCAACATAGATTGTTATAGAGCAATGCTACGTTGCTCGAAAACAGGCCCCCCGAATCCCCCTAAAGGCAAAAACGACGTCGTTTTTGCCTTTTTTTTTTTGTTTTTTCGGTTTTTTGGTTGAATCAGAAACGAAGAAGAAGATGGAAGAAGAAGAAGGAGGAGGGAGGAGGGAGGAAGAGAGGGAGGAGGAGGGACTGGAGGGGGAGGAGGAGGAGGAGGGACTGGAGGGGGCCCAACAAATGGGGCGGAGGCGGAGGCGGGGGGCGGAGGCGGCAGAGGCAGGGGCTGCGAGGGGCGGGGCTGCGACGGCGGACCTGCGGAGGCGACGGCGGAGACGAGGCTGCAACGATCGGGTAGAGGGCGGCGACAGCTAAGACCTGCCTCCTCTTCCCCTCTCTTTCTCTCCTCTGTGATTTCGGGGGATTCGGGGGAAAAAAATTAGGGGGACAAATCATTTTCCGATTGTTATACCATCAACTCATTTTATCTATACAATGTACATATTTTAAAGAATTGATTGTTCATTTGTTATAACATATATGTGATTTGATCATGTGAATATTTATATTTGATTATTATAATTTTTTGCATGCATGCTTTTTTGAACTTATCAAGTGAAATGAACTGTTCAGATTACGAGATGGATCCAAATTGATTCTATAATACGTCAATTTCACTTACAAAGTTGAAATTTTTAACTTTAACAAATTTGACTCAACAACTATTGTGGTAAATCACATGTTTAAAATTATGGCTCGGTAAGGATAAAGTTGGGCTATTTGGACTAAAATAAAACCAATAAAGTGATAGATTTTATTAAACATAGTTGTAGAGCTAAATTTATAACATTTTAAATTTTAAACAAAAAAATATATATATTAAAGATGCAAATCAATAATAAAAAAATATTGTGACTATGTCATTCGCACAAATAAAGATTCAAATTTAATGTCTTATACATGCACATATGTGAATTTTTGAGCAATTATTTCTATTTTCTTCACTTTATGTATAGAATACCCAAAATAAATAAATATATATAAAAAAATGTGAAGTCCATATCCATCTGTAACGCCTCGAAAATAAACCAATATGCTCAACAACATCAACCGACATCCACGAAATAATGACAATAATCCTTCCATTTCTATATAGTTAATAAGCGAGTTTACACAAAAGTTTCACATACGAATTATACATTCATTGGTAGGAAAACGCATGAATCTATAGCATGTGAAGCATACAGTCTCAAAAATAAACAAAATTCCCTTATGGGCTTATATCTTCCAAGGCATGAGCCTGGTTACACCAAATGGTCTTTCGGACCGATACACTTTTAACCCTTGGCTTTACAAAAAAATGTACAACACAATAGAGTAATCTACTCTTCTCAAAACATATCCACGCCCTCAGCTCGGCGGGATTACTACATCTTTACCTGCACCAAATCCCATAAGGGTGAGCATAAAGTCCAGTAGAGAATTTCTTACTAAGTATATACAGTTATGCAAACTCTCAATGTAAAATGCAAATGTCCATGCCATGCAATGCCATTATAAGGAGAGTTTCATGTCATGTTCTTGTTGATGGTCAACATGTTTCAATGAAAGTTTGCGATCTCAACAATTTCCAAAGAAAACTTTCCATTTTAATTTAATAGGGGCGGTAAATACGAGTCAGGTAATCCCTAGGTTGGTGTCTGCAAGTAGGCTCAACAAGCACTACCAATACCTCACTTTACCGGTTGTTAACTGGAAGGGAAGTGGTACCTCCTCCGTGCGTGTTTTTGGTCTTTCACCCCAGACACTCAGGCCAACTTATCAAACTCATCTACACCCCCTATCCGGACTTACCAACGTATTTACCCCACAACACATTTCCATAGTTCTTATTACAATGCCTTTTTCTTTCATGAAGTAAATATCTTCAATCTAAATTCACAATGCATAATTATAAATTGAATGAGCATGCAATGCAATGATTTTCCATACCTCATAGCATTTCTCCATTTTCAAATATGTCTACAATAATGTCAATAATCACACTTCCTATTTCCTCGTTTCAATGTTCTTCCACAAGATAACCATATGTCATCAACACGTAGTTACAACTTCTTATTTCACAAGTCTCAACAATTTAGTCTCTTCAAGACTACATGTGGTGTTTTCAAACATTAATCTCCAATGTTTATAAATCTTACAAATCCATAGTGCACAACAATTTGTCATCTCATAGCCATATATCATCATATATTTAACAATAGTTTCTAAAACAAATTCTTCATTTCGATATATCAATTTGATTTGCCATTTTGTAAAGCCACATCATGAAACCTACACATATCCATTCTTTTATCACAAGAAGAATAAAATCACTCTAGACATTTCCATACTTTCCAAAATCCCTAGATTTCTAGGGTTTTTCATCATAAACCAAACATTTCCATTTCCTTGGTGAAGCCCTACCAAAACCATTTTTCTTGAGTTTAATAAAAAGGAAAATAACCCTAGGATTAACAAGGGTTGAGATTTAAAACCCACTCTTTAAAACTCTCTACAGTTTGGTCTCAAAATAAACATCAACATAAGATTTCAAGAAAACTTTTTAAATCAACATCATTATAGCAAAACATGTATATATAACTCAAGAAATTCCTACCTCAAGGTTTGATGAAGAAATGGAGGTGAAACCCTAGCTTTGATGGAAGATCCTTCAACTTCCACTACACCAAGAGGAGCCCTAGCTTGATCTTCAAGATTAGAGGAAAGATGATGATCCTAGGCTCAAGGAATCACAAGGAAATCAAGGATTTGGAGTGCTAGGTGAGGGTTTTTAGAGAGAAGGAAGAGCAAAATGGTGTTTAGAGTGAGAGAGGAAAGCCCCAAATGTGATACAAATTCGGCCAAAAAAGCAAAAAAAAAAAAAAACAGAGATTCGGATCCAGGCCTGTCCCGCACGTGCGGCATGTGCCCCCGCACGTGTGGCTGCCTTCTTCCCACATGTGCGGCACTGATCTCCGCATGTGCGGCTGCCCCTGCACTTCCTCTCCGCACCTACAATTTAAGTAGTGTGCTATGCCAAACAACCCCTGAATTCCGCACGTGCAGCCTCACTCCCCGCACATGCGGCCCTTGGTTTCCAACCCAACATTTTCTCTCTTCAATTCTAGGTACCTTAGATCGGACCTCACATCCTCCGGGACAAAAGGAAATCAACACCAAAGAGGCAAGAACAAGAATTTGAGACAAACTTCTGAGCACGACAACAACTCGAAAGATTTAACAAGACTTCATGTGAGACTCGACACACTAACGTGACAAATTCGAGATGAAACAAGGGAAAAGGACGGATGGAATGCTAGGTCGTCACACCATCAGATTCAAAAATGGTTCTTGGCTTGCAGTGGATGTTGCGGCATCTTAGATTTGTACAATAAAGCTCACGTCAAGATTCATCAAGCAATGGTAAAAGTGAACTAGATTAGAATATTAGTACAATGGTTAAGGATTTTATGGCGAAATGTAAGTTATTTAGCAAGGGAGAGGATCTCCTCCAGTTCAAATGAGGGAGCTGTTTGGATTCGTGAGACTCATCACGGATCCTGTTTGAATAATTTGAACCATTTATTTTGTTAGGCAATTCATGTATTTCATCCAAACCAAATCAAACAAGTCTGAAGTCCCATCATATGGGGTCAGCTACATGAATCTTTCTTCTCCATTCAGCTATATCAAAGGCTATTTGGTTAGTCAAATTAAGGAGATTCATATCTCACTACATTATCCCCACATCAATCTACGTTTACCCATATTACAGGAAAATACACCTTCAGCTACTAAAAACTTTGTAACGCCACAAATTTTTATCCCAAATGATAATACAACAATCATGACTCTTTCAAGGAAAACCGAATATAAATCTCCAAACTTACATTACATGATACAATAGTTCTTCATGCAACAATACATTAATCCAACAACAAGTAAATAAACAAATAAATACCCCCAAGGGTTTACAAGTTCCCAAGGCTTGAGCCTGGTTACACAAAACGGTAATTCAAATCCACACACATACAACCCTTGGCTTACACACAGAGTTACAGCAAAATAAGAGTCTCGTACTCTCAACACACATTTCCTCGCTTTTAGTTAGGCAGCATCACCACATCTTTTTCTGCACAAAAATCCCGTAGGGTGAGCATAAAGCCCAGTAGGAAATCCTTAACAAAGTATATACAATTTATACAAGTCTCAAGAGATGAAATGCACATGTTATGCTATGCCCCTTTTTGAAGATAAATCACATTTTCATCTTTTGAAAACCATCATGCTCAACGATGTCATGCAATTTCAATTGTTCAAAACTTAACAATTTATTTTAAGGGCGGTAAATATGACTCTGCTAATCCCTAGGTCGGTGTCTGCAAGTAGACTATACAAGTACTACCAAATTGTCATTTTTAACGGTATTAACCGGAAGGCTCGACACCTATCCATGCAGGTTTTCGGTCTTTCACTTCGGACTCGTAGGCCAACTTATTCAATATCATCTACATCACCTATCAAGACTTACCAACGTATTTACCCTAAAACTATTTCATGAAAACTTGTTTTTCAACATTCTTTTCTCAATGCAAGTTTTCAAATCAACTTTCAAAGTTTAATGTAATCAAATGAATTGCTATGCCAATAACACAAGATGAATATAAATACTTTTATTCTAATTCATCATCCAATGAATAACACAATTCCCTCTTCTCAAGTATCCTTAAGAATTAGTCATTTCAAGACTATTTCAACGTTTTGAACAATAATTTTCAAAATGAACAACAATTCTCATATTCCCTGAAATTCATCATTTATATAAATAAAATAAGAAATTTTCCAAACATCCATTTAATTTGACACACAAAATAAATACAATAATATCATTCATGGATTTTCAGTCTCTTTTAAAAAAATCTCCAAATTCTAGGTTTTCTCACCAAAGCTATACAACTCAAATCTTTTGAAAGAAAACTTTATGAAATCATCTTTTCTTCAATCAACGAAGATCAAAACCCATAAGATCATTTTAAAAGAACAAAAGACAAACACACTTTCAAAATCGCTCAACTTCTTGAATCAACAATCAATTTTCAAAGCTATCGAAAGATGATTTCAAAAATCATATAGATCTTGCAAATATATATATTTAACTCTAAGAAAATTGCTACCTCAAGTTTTGAAGAAGAAATGAAATGAAATCTCCAAAATCAACGGTGTCGAAACTCGATCTTCACCGCACACAACCAAGCCCTTGAGAAGTCAACCAACTTTGATGAAAAACTTATGGCAGAACTCTAATGGATCTTGAGAAATCAAGGTTTTGATCCAATTTGGTGTAGGGAAATGTAGAGAGAAGGGAGAGGAAAGGGTTTTTAAAGAGAGAGAGAAATATACAAAAGTAACCTGAAATATCAGATTCACGAACTGATATAACATGGTTTGCTCGAGTGTGGAAAGCCCCGCTCGAACGTCGAATATACTTTCACAGTACTTTTGCAGACAGGTCAAACTTCTGGAATCAAACATTCTTCACTCGAGCCCATAAACGGCCGCTTGAGCGGACAAGCAACTTCGAATGCATTTTACATTTTTGCTTCGGCGAGCTGATCGGGCAGCTCGACCCCCGACATACTCAGCGAAGTGGCAAAACATGAAAGAATTAACTTCCGATACAACTCTGCAAGGCGCAATTCGGGTTGGATTCGCAGCTAATGGTTTGGAGACATTACCTATTCCAAACACACCACTATAACCCGATAACCAAAAATAAGGGGAATACAAGGGAAACTAAGATACGTAAAACCGTTCAAAACCATACCAACCCAAGCCCGGAACACCACAAGAGATGGGTCAAAATCGGGATTGCTACAACCTCCCCCCCTCAAAGAATTTCGTCCCCAAAATTTCAAATCAAACTACTCAAACAAAGGGGGTTTTTAGCGATCAAAACCACGCTATTTCATCTTAAAATCAAAATATTAACTCTCAACCATTTTTTTTTTCACCATGGTTATCTCATTAACAACAACCGTCCACATTGACCTAAACATGAAGCAAAGAAATGATAATCCGTAACTACTTCATGCTTAACATAACAACATACATAACAACATGTGGTCAACAATTTTAATACATTTCCCTCAAACACTAGGGAATATTACAAGGAAAAACAACTTAAGCATTTTCAAACAAATCCGGATACTTAGAGCGGACTTCTGCCTCTCGTTCCCACGTCGCTTCTTTAACTCCATGGTGTCTCCACAACACCTTTACCAACGGTGTAGTTTTGCCCCATAGCACTTGCTCCCGGGTATCTAATATTTGAACCAGTTGTTCTTCGCCCCAATGAACCTTGGAGATAATTTACCACTCTTACCAAATCTCATCAAATCCCGCCTTGGTGAGATTTTTAGAAATACATGGTCACCAACTTCAAAAGATAAAGGTTGTCTCCTTTTATTGGCATAACTCTTTTGTCGGCTTTGGGTCATAGCTAACCTCTTCTGAATGAGAACAACTTTCTTGGTTGTCTCTCTAATAATTTTTGGACCCAGTAACGGTTCATCACCCACTTCAGCCCAACAAACCGGTGATCTACAAGGTCGGCCATATCAGGACTCAATTGGTGCCATCCCAATACTAGCTCGGTAACTATTGTTGTAAGCAAACTCAATTGATGGTAAGTACTTTTCCCAAGGCCCCTTAAAATCAAGGACACAAGCTCTAAGCATGTCCTCCAAAATTTGAATGGTACATTCCGACTGTCCGTCGGTTTGAGGATGATAAGCGGTGCTAAGAGTCAACTGAGTTCCCAACGCCTCTTGAAGGCTTTTCTATAACTGGACAGTAAAACGAGGATCCCTATCTGACACAATAGTCACAGGGACTCCATGAAGTCAAACTATCTCTCTAATGTACAACTCTGGCAAGCGTTCAACTGAGTCGTTGGTACACATCGGAATGAAATGGGTAGACTTAGTCAACCTACCAACAATCACCCAAACGGCGTCATTGCCTCGTTGTGTTCTAGGAAGCCCAACTACAAAATCCATGGTAACACGCTCCTATTTCCACTCGGCTATTGGTAAGGGTTGTAACAAACCCGCTGGTATTTGGTGTTCAGCCTTCACTTGTTGACAAGTAAGGCACTTCGATACAAATAAAGTGACATCCCGTTTCATACCCCTCCACCAAAACTGGCGACTAAGATCATGATACATTTTAGTGTCTCCCAGGCGTACCGTAAGGCGTGAGTGATGGAACTCCCGAAGTACTTCCTCTCTACAAGATTTTGGTACAAACAAACGGTCTAGGTAACGTATACTCAAATTTGAGTGAACGTTCAAACCTTTCTCTTCTTTCCCATTAGAAATCTTAACACGAATTGATTCCACATCACGGTCTCCTCGTTGTGCCTCTATGACCTTACTAACCAAGGTAGGTTGAGCATTCAAAGTAAACAAGGTAGCACTCTCTCCGGACTGACCCAAGTGCAAATCAAACTTGCCAATAACATCTAGCATATCCTATTCCCGAATGGCCACACTTGCCAAACTACTCACAGATTTTCGACTCAAAGAATGGCCACCACATTGGCCTTCCCCGGTTGATAGTGTAACTCAAAGTCATAAGCCTCCATAAATTCTATCCACCTTCGTTGTCATAAATTCAAGTCTTTTTGAGAAAACAAATACTTTAGACTCTTATGATCGGAGAAAACCTCAAACTTCTCACCGTACAAGTAATGCCTCCAAATTTTCAAAGCAAAAATCACCGCTGCTAATTCTAGATCATGGGTGGGGTAATTTTTCTCATGAGTTTTCAATTGTCGTGAACCGTAGGCCACAACTTTTCCCTCTTGCATCAAGACACAACCAAGTCCATCCCCGGACGCATCACAATAGACAGTGTAATTCAAACCCCTTTCCAGAATTATCAAAACCGGTGCGGTATTCAATCTAGTCTTAAGTTCTTGGAATGACTTTTCACACGCCTCACTCCACACAAATTTGATACCCTTTCTAGTTAACTTAGTCAAATGTGCAGCTAGTCTAGAGAAGTCCCTTACAAAACGTCGATAATACCCTGCTAATCTCAAGAAACTCCAGATTTCAAAAACATTCTTGGGTTGTTCCCATTCCTGTATGGCATCTATCTTTGAGGAGTCCACAGTCACCCCCTCTCTAGACACTAGATGTCCCAAAAACTTCACATCTGTTAATCAAAACTCGCATTTTTCAAATTTGGCATACAGTTGGTGCTCACTACGTAAACCTAGCACTACCCACAAGTGAGTCTCGTGTTCCTCTTTAGAGGTTGAATAAATCAAGATGTTGTCCACAAAGACGACCACAAAATGGTCCAAGTATTCCCGAAAAATTATGTTCATCAAATCCGTAATGGAAGCCGGTGCATTGGTCAACCTAAAAGGCATTACAAGGAATTCATAGTGGCCATAACGAGTACGAAATGCCGTCTTCTGATTGTCCTCCTACCAGACTCTCAACTGATGGTACCCCGACCTCAAATTTATTTTTGAGAAGCAACGAGACCCTCTAAGTTGGTCAAACAAATCATCTATTCTGGGTAGAGGATACTTGTTCTTAACTGTAACTCTATTCAACTTGCGGTAATCAATACACAACCGCAATAACCCATCCTTCTTCTTTGCAAAGAGAGCCGACGCTCCCCAAGGCGATGTACTAGGGCAAATGAATCCCTTGTCTAAAAGTTCTTGGAGTTGAATCTTCAACTCATGCAATTTGGCGGGTGCAAATCTATACGGTGACATGGAAATCGGTGCCGTGCCAAGCACTAATTCAATGGAGAACTCGATCTCCTAGTGAGGTGGTAAACTAGTAAGATCTTCTGGAAAGACATTCGGGTATTCACAAACTACCTTTGGTAACTCAACACGAGCCTCGTCACTCTCACTATCCAAGAGAGTTGCAAGAAGGCCACTAAGCTTGCTCCTATTACGAGGGTCAACAATTGGCGACAAGGCTCTATCAACTCGGTTCCCTAGAAAATAGAAACGATCACCACTCGAAGTGCACACCGTAACTTTCTGATGGTAACAATCAATCACAGCTTGATAAGAACACAACTGTCCATGCCTAAAATGACATCAAAACTCAACATATCTAGCAACACAAAAGCAAACGGAAGTCGACGCCCGACAACTTTTATTTCACAATCACAACAACTCCGGTCTAAATCAACCATACCCCCAATAGGTGACTCTACTCTGAGTAGATGCACTAACCGTGTTACCTCTAACCCCAATGCAGAAGCAAATGCAGTAGATATAAATGAATAAGACGCACCCATGTCTATCAATACATTAGCCAAAGAATTACACACAACAAAAATACCCCTTACAACTGAGGATTCTGGCAACTGCTCTGGCACGATAACAGCATACACGCGCCCCTGTGGCCCCTAATTAACTTGCTCCCCTCTCAGAGCATAGGCCTGTTGTACTGACTGAGCCGAAGCGGCTCCCTGATTAACTTGCGAAGCTTGGACTGATTGAGCTTGCTGGTGGCTCTGAGTCTGCCTCGACCCTGATGCGCCAGATGCGCCTCCCAACTGTGGGCAAGTTCTCTTCATATGCCCCGGCTGACCACACTGATAACAATTAAACCCTTGACCTTTATTCTGAGACTGAGACTGATTTTGAGATCGGTTAGGTGGTGGTAATATTAACTGTCCTCCTCTCTCCTGTGGGCATGAGAAGGTTTTGTGACCTAGTTGGTCACACTTGAAACACGATAAGCTACTCGATGCACTTTTTCCCGAACCTGCACTCGGCAAAGGAAAAGTGGATCTAGATTGCTGTGGTTGGGACTGGGATGGATAGGTGTTCCTGTTCTTCTTGTTCTGCCTATAGTCTCCTTGAGACTCTTGGCTCCTAGACCTCGAACTCCGAAGTCTCTCCTCCTCCGCTTGTATGGAAATTTCTACGTGTGTCGCCATCTCCACAAGACGGTCATATTCCCGAATCATATTTCCGACAAGCTTGAACATAAATTTTGTTTTCAATTTCTTTTCAAATTCGATGCAACGACGCTCTTCCATTGCCACTAACTCTGGTGCAAATCTGGACAAACTAGAGAAGACCGCCTCAAACTCTGCCACAGACATGTCGAGTTGTTTGAGGTCTTTAAATTCTTGCTTCAATCTCTCCCTAGCAGTGGGAGGTATGTACTTATCTTGGAAAGCAACTGGAAAGGCTTCCTATGTCGGCTCCACTCTACCCTAGGCATATTTCCACCATTGACCCGCGTCTCCCTTAAGGTTGTAACTTGCTAGAGTCACTCTTAGTTTACTATCTTCGATGTGAAGCATCTCAAATGTCTTCACAATTTGTTCGAGCCACTCATCTGCTTTCCTGGGCTCAGGGCCACCATGGAACTCATCCGGTTTGGCTCGCAAGAACTCTCTAGTAAGGAAACTTGCCCTTGACTCCGCGGTGTTCTCTCGGGCTTGATTCCCCGCCCTCAACAAGTTCATAGACTCTCTTAAAGCCCCTGCCATTTCTCGAGCTAGGGCCCCTATTGCGGTTTGACCCGTTTGTCCCGGGATTCCCGTCTGCCCCACTTGTTCGGCCATATTAGCTTGGCCGGACTTTTCCTCTTGCACCGGAACCTCATGGACCGATACCTCATGCACACCTCGGCGAGCCCTACCACGCCTCCCCCCTCTACCACCACTGGCTTGACCTCTTCCTGACTTCCTATAAATGACAATAGAATTAATTTAGCACACTAACCCACACGTGCCCGCAACTTGCCTTATACGTTTGATCATAATAATTCTATATATTCCTCTACGATATAACAATTAAATTTCACCCCACATAAGCACTTAGTCATGTAAACACATACGAATTATACTCTTATGATGGGATTCGTCCCACGAAAAATCAAGAATTCTTTGTAGAATGAGTATTTGTAACGCCCTCAAAATAAACCCATTATATATATCATTGACATGCATTATTTAAAGACAACATTTTATTAATTCATTCATCAGAGTATTACTAAATAAAAGCATTACATGTAACATCGAATAAAATGCCCTACAGGCTTACATCTTTCCAAGCCAACACTTGGATACAAAAATATAAGTTCTAACTCAATACAAGAAAAGCCTTGGGCTTGAATGTTTACATGTACTAATAAATAAAGACAATTAACTAAAGATAGTCTTCTTCAAAATCCAGAAGCCAAACCCTCCCAAGCTAAGTCCTTGGAGGTAGCTTATCACCTGAACCTGAAAATGATGTTCCCACAAAGGGTGAGCCACATCCCAGTAGAAATATACTAAACCACATATAAGCAATGAATAAAGCAATAGCATTCAACAGATGGTTAACCAAGATAATCAATTACTTCATTTTACAGTCTCATGACACGTTTTACTTTCCAACTTTGTCAACATGGCTCAGCACCTGGCCAAACTTACAACAGTGAATTATATATATCATATTCACATTCTTCCAATATCAACAAACAAATGAGACTCAAGCTCAAGTCAAAACACTTCATACTTCCAGATTGATACACATTTTAGTGCTGTATCAACAAAAACACTTCTATATAAATAAGCACACATAAAAGTGATGCTAATGGAGTCCATCCCCTATCTCCTCCCAAACAAAATCCGGTTTAAAGGTCCATCCCCTATCTTCCCCTAAACCGTGGAGTACATCCCCTATCTCCTCCCACACAAAACAACGTATGCAAATGCAATGCTCAATCAATACACGTATTTTCTGTATCAATGCAATAGTCAAAATTAATGACTTAACCAATGTGATTAGTTTCAATTATTCTTAATCCACATGCAATGTCTACAACAATCACGACTATCCTCCACCGATAACCCAAAACAGTTATTTCTAGACTGGAAGTAAATATATCAACAATTCAATGGGCAAGTGATTTATATTATCCAACTACACCATTTAAGCAATAAATTTCTCAATTTCATGAATTTAACCAAATTCCCCAATCCCCTTAAATTAATTACACAAATTAATTAATTTAAACAACTAGGGTTTTTCCCAAAATTATCAAAGTAACCCCAACTTATCAAAATACCAAAACTTAGAACAAAACTTATAAAATGGAGTAGGAAATCCCTACCTCAAAGAAGACAACCCAAATGGAGAAGACAGAGATGAATACCCAAATACCAATGTGCTCTAAATCGCCAATTGTTCAGATTAAATGAAAGCCCTCGACTCCCTCTATCTTTTTAATAAAGCAACTAGGGTAGAAACACACTCTAAACAGATCAAACCTAAGAGAGAAGATGAATAGGGAGAGAGAGAAGTCGGACCTTAGGGTTTGGAATCTAAAAAGATGATAAAAACTGATTAAAAACCCGCTGCTGCGTATATAAACTGGACAGGCTCGCTCGAGCGAAGACTTGGTCGCTCGAGCGACCAGACACAGAGAAGCTACGCTCGAGCCAAGGAAGCCTTGCTCGAGCCAACAACCCAAAAGCTCGCTCGAGCGAAAGAAAACTCGATCGAGCGAAGAACTCAAACCCTCAGATCTGTAACTAGACTCACGCTCGAGCGAAGGAACTATTGCTCGAGCGAAGAACGAACTTACTCGCTCGAGCGAAGAAAAGCTCGCTCGAGCCAAGAATGCAAAGCTACAGGTCCAAACCAGACGCAAACTCTCGCTCGAGCTACCAAACCCCGGCTCGAGCGAAGAACCAATAACAACATCTCGCTCGAGCGACAAACTCCTCGCTCGAGCGAAGATCCAAAATTCTGGACAGCAACACTTGGTTTCTAAACCCAACTAACCTGAAACAAACCTGCCCAACACATCCTATAATTCCAAATGAGAAAATAAGGGACAACAACAACAACACTTATACAAAGACAGAATCTACGGAACCTAAGTCCGGATACAATAATCAAATGGGAACAGACCGGGGTCGCTATAGTATTGATCAAGTACCCTTCTAATAAGACCTCAAGGAATTTAACAGGTGCAAACAACATCCCAAAAGTCCAATCCCATATCCATTTAGTCACATAAGCATGTTATCACATAGTCACAAAATGCATAACACATCCTAAGCATGCTAAATGAACCCATTGTGGTTAAACAACCACTTCCCACGAGCTCCAAGTATTCAAACCCGGTAGCTCTGATACCAAGTTGTAACGCCCCAAATTTCTAGCCCAAATGATAATACAACAATCATGGCTCTTTCAAGGAAAACCAAATATAAATCTCTAAACTTAGATTACATGATACAATAGTTTTTCATGCAACAATACATTAATTCAACAACAAGTAAATAACAAATAAATAACCCCAAAGGTTTACAAGTTTCCAAGGCTTGAGCCTGGTTACACAAAACGGTTATTCAAACCCACGCACATATAACCCTTGGCTTACACACAGAGTTACAGCAAAATAAGAGTCTCGTACTTTCAACACACATTTCCTCGCCTTTAGTTAGGCAGCATCACCACATCTTTTTCTGCACAAAAATCCCGTAGGGTGAGCATAAAGCCCAGTAGGAAATCCTTAACAAAGTATATACAATTTATACAAGTCTCAAGAGATGAAATGCACATGCTATGCTATGCCCCTTTTTGAAGATAAATCACATTTTCATCTTTTGAAAACCATCATGCTCAACGATGTCATGCAATTTCAATTATTCAAAACTTAACAATTTATTTCAAGGGCGGTAAATATGACTCTGCTAATCCCTAGGTCGGTGTCTGCAAGTAGACTATACAAGTACTACCAAATTGTCATTTTTACCAGTATTAACCGGAAGGCTCGACACCTATCCATGCAGGTTTTCGGTCTTTCACTTCGGACTCATAGGCCAACTTATTCAATATCATCTACATCACCTATCAAGACTTACCAACGTATTTACCCTAAAACTATTTCATGAAAACTTGTTTTTCAACATTCTTTTCTCAATGCAAGTTTTCAAATCAACTTTCAAAGTTTAATGTAATCAAATGAATTGCTATGCCAATAACACAAGATGAATATAAATACTTTTATTCTAATTCATCATCCAATGAATAACACAATTCCCTCTTCTCAAGTATCCTTAAGAATTAGTCATTTCAAGACTATTTCAACGTTTTGAACAATAATTTTCAAAATGAACAACAATTCTCATATTCTCTGAAATTCATCATTTATATAAATATAAATAAGAAATTTTCCAAACATCCATTATTTTGACACACAAAAAAAATATAACAATATCATTCATGGATTTTCAGTCTCTTTTAAAAAAAAATCTCCAAATTCTAGGTTTTCTCACCAAAACTATACAACTCAAATCTTTTGAAAGAAAACTTTCCAAAATCATATTTTCTTCAATCAACGAAGATCAAAACCCATAAGATCATTTTAAAAGAACAAAAGACAAACACACTTTTAAAATCGCTCAACTTCTTGAATCAACAATCAATTTTCAAAGCTATTGAAAGATGATTTCGAAAAATCATATAGATCTTGCAAATATATATATATATATATATAACTCTAAGAAAATCACTACCTCAAGTTTTGAAGAAGAAATGAGATCAAACCCCCAAAATCAACGGCGTCAAAACTCGATCTTCACCGCACACAACCAAGCCCTAGAGAAGTCAATCAACTTTAATGAAAAACTTATGGCAGAACTCTAATGGATCTTGAGAAATCAAGGTTTTGATCCAATTTGGTGTAGGAAAATGTAGAGAGAAGGGAGATGGAAGGGTTTTTAGAGAGAGAGATATACAAAAGTGATCTGAAATATCAGATTTGCGAACTGATATAACATGGTTCGCTCGAGTGTGGAAAGCCCCGCTCGAGCGTTGAATACACTTTCCCAGTACTTTTGCAGACAGTTCAAACTTCTAGAACCAAACATTTTCCGCTCGAGCACATAAACAGCCGCTCGAGCGGACAAGCAACTTCGAATGCATTTTGCATTTTTGCTTCGGCGAGCTCGACCCCCATAAGCGGTATAGGGTGACTCGACCCCCGACATACTCAGCGAAGTGGCAAAACATGAAAGAATTAACTTCCGATACAACTTTGCAAGGCACAATTCAGGTTGGATTCGCATTTAAAGGTTTGGAGACATTATTTGTTCCAAACATACCGCTATAACCCGATAACCAAAAATAAGGGAAATACAAGGGAAACTAAGATACGTAACACCGTTCAAAACCATACCAACCCGAGCCCGGAACACCACAAGAGACAAGTCAAAATCGGGATCGCTACAAAACCTAGCGGCCATTATTTATTGGAGCAATATGACACAATCCATTAAATTAAGAGGCAAAATCGAGCAAATTAAAATAATTGGAACCAAATTAACACATCGTGTAAATTATAGGAACCATTTGCATAATTTACGCATAAATATATATAGTCAAGTCTATATTACATTCAAACACACCTTACCTATTTTGGCCCAAGTTTCACATCTTAAGTGTTGCTCAAGCAATAGAAAATCACAAATGAGATTAATTAGACAAGTCTAGTCCAACCATATTGTGGTCTCTACAATAAGTGAAATTACTCGTTAGATAGTGACACTATCACATAGTATCAGTGTTATATTCAATATTTATTAACTGAAAAGAACCTAAAAGACCATCATTTTCTTGTTGAGTCCTTCCTTTGGAATTGCTTCCTCAATTATTTTATTCATTGTTGAATGGATTTTTTTACTCAATTAATACTCTTCTGGAAAATCTTTTTCCCTAAGCTAGACTTTTATATGTAGCTCAATAAGGACAGGTCTTCGTGGTCATCTTCAATTTAGCATGTAGTATGGTCTTCAGTTTTGGATAGTTTTGTCTTCAATTTTGGATGAGAAATTAGTATTAGTTAAGAGTTAGCCAAACCAATATCCTTCAAAATGTCCAAGTTGAAAGGGGAAACTATTATTTGCTACACAAACAAATATATGCAATATCTCTATCTAAATTTTATTAGTTAAAATAGTGAGACTCCTCACTTTTTTGTATTCTTTTACACACAACATGACACTAGTTATGAGATAAGTGATGTAGAACAAAATTAAATTGGTTCACTAAAAAAAACAATGAAAGTCTCGTAACCAAAGTTACTTCCATTCAAAACAAAATAAGACAAAATCTTATAACCAAATCCAATTTGATTTATAACCAAACACCACAAAATGTTATAATCAAATAGTAAGTCCGAGTAAAATTATTAAGTTGTGTCTAATTTTAATTGACCAATGCAATATAAAAAAATAAAAATAAAAAAAGAAAAAGAAAAAAGGATTTAATAGGTAAATAACCAAAGATTACATCTAATTGTTCCAAATAGTTAGATCTAATTAATACGTCAAATTTTAAAATTTTATTTATTTTCCAATTTTATATTCAATGTAAATTTTTGTTTGGATAGATCTTGAAAAAGGAAATTAAAAAAACCATCTGTTTAATTTCGTCTTTAAAATGTGTTCAAAGAAAAACTAAGGTTAATGAAAAATTCTTTTAGTAAACAAATAATGAAAATTTTGAAAACAGTCATTATTTTCTTTTCTTTTCTTTTTTTAATGCAAAAAGAAGATATCAAATGATACATATATATCTATAGAACTAGTGGTCACCCGTGCGATACACAGGATTTTAGAAAGTCAATAATTACTAAAAAAAAAAATTGCTATTTGTTTATATTTCTTAATATTTTTATTTGGTTTGTGTATATAAATCTTACTTCACATTATTAAAAATATTTAATATTTCACATTATTGAAAATTTTAAAAAATTATCATACATTAGTAAATCATCACATATGTAATAGCTAATTTATCTAAGAATTACTTCGGACAACCAAAAGTAGATTAACAAAGGCATATTATAATTAACCAAAATGACTAATATATTAAATAAAAGTAACACTAATTTTGCTTAATGAATAGTAGATATTACATTAATCATCTCATATAATATAACAAATTAAAATAAAATTAATTTTAATTCCCGTTATATTCAATTAGTGGCTAAAATTTTTTTACATGCTATTTGTTTTTTCGTTATATTGATTCATTAAACACAAATAGGTTTGGAATGATTATAAAAAAATAAAAAATAAAAAGGTTTGAAAATGCGTTAAACTTGAATTGACAAACTTAAATAATATAAATATTTAAATTATTAAAAAAAAATTAACATTTTAAATATGAGATATTGTCCATTTGCTCAAACTCTAAATCCAAATAAATAAATAAATAAAATTTTAAAAAGAAGAAATTTGTGGTTTTGTTCTCAAAGGAAATAAGTTACTAAAAATAAATTTAATCATAAATTACTTCAACAGGATAATCAACAATAAAAAATCAACTGATGAATACATTTAAAGTATAACCCAGATCCAATAAATTTTGATGTGTTCTTCATTTTCAATCTAACATCTACACTAAAAAAAAAAATTAAACATAAATAATCAATAAGAAAGAGAGTTACAAATTGATAATAGCAATACTTTTATAAATATAAAAAAAGAATAAAATCTCAATTAAATGACACATTATTAACAGAAAGAAAGAAATAAGGAAAAATACAGATTGTAACAAAAAAAAATTTAAAAAAATATATCCATTTATATGAACTCACTTTCTTACAAATGCAAAAACTCATGCAAATACACATTTCATATGTAAAACCAAATATTTAAGATTTTTAGGCACCGAAAAAGGATGAGAAATGGCTCAATGTTGATTGTTTTCCCCCCTAATTTTCTGTTCATGGTTTATTTTGCAGGAACTTATTTTTATATTGAAAAGATTATGCTTAAACAAAAGATATATATGGAATTCTATCATGTTTAAAATTTGTATGGATAAGTAATTGATGATTTTAAAAGATAAAATATTAAGTTCCACTTAAAGATAAACTTTAAAAAGATTAAAGTTGAAATATATAGAAATTCTATAACAAACTAACAAAAGATAAATATAGATCGTTAAAAAAATTATTATCTTTTTGGGATATTTATATCCCAACCTTATTCTTTTTTTTTTATTTAAATATTTTGTTATCTTTTATTTGAATTTTCATTAAATAGCCATATTTTTATTTTTGTATATTTTTTCATGTATATTTATTTGTTATTCACATATACATAATTACCTTCTTATTTTAAAAATCATTTGACTCCTAATATTTTTTTATTTAATTTTTTTAATTGTTCATATATAAATAGTTAACTTTTTATTTTTATAATTAATTGACTCACAATATTTTTTATTTAGTTATTTTTTTCATCTTTTATTTGACTCTTTATATTGTTTTGTAGTTGAAATTTGAATAGTTATCATTTTATTTTATTTATTTTATATTTTTATCTCTATCTCTCTGTTGTTCATATTTAAATATTTATCATTTTATTTAAATATATATAATCCTTTTAGCTTTTGAGATTTAGATAATTAACAAATGATTAAAAATTAGGAAAAGTGAGAGGGGAGACTTGAGAAATGACACGTAGGAGAGAGAATCCATAAGAATTTAGTATTAAGAGTTTGGAGATTTTTTTAATTGTTCATATATAAATAGTTTACTTTTTATTTTTATAATTAATTGACTCGTAATATTTTTTATATAGTTAATTTTTTTATCTTTTATTTGACTCTTTATATTGTTTTGTGGTTGAAATTTGAATAGTTATTTTTTTATTTTATATTTTTATCTCTATCTCTTTGTTGTTCATATTTAAATATTTATCATTTTATTTAAATATATATAATCCTTTTAGCTTTTGAGATTTAGTTAATTGACAAATGATTAAAAATTAGGAAAAGTTGGAGGAGAGACTTGAGAAGTGACACGTAGGAGAGAGAATCCATAAGAATTTAGTATTAAGAGTTTGGAGAATTCTCATACTCCATTACATTTGTTTATATATATATATATATATAGATACCCAAAAACAAAAAAATAATAAAGTCAATATCCATAAGATTAAAACAGCTTTTGCCTGCATTGTTTCATTCATCTATATTTATTTACGGGATAACTATACTTCACAACTTGTACTTTCATTCAAATTTCATTTTGAGTCTTATAATTTCAAACTAAATAATTTGGTTGAAGTACTTTAAAATCAGTTTTAATTTGGTCATTCTACCTAAATTTTATTAATTTTTCTTACATATACACTTTATGAGATTGACAAATATTCTAAAATTATTAACTTTAGCCTTCAACTTGATTGGAAGTACCAAGCTGAAACTAGATTTGAAATGTAAGGATCAAATTGTTTAATTTAAACTACAAGAATTAAAGTAAAAATTTAAATCAAACTATAATGCTAAAAAGTGTAACTAACCCTTTATTTATTGACAACTCTTGCTCATCATATGTAGGCCGTAGCTAATTGGATTACATAAAATTTCAGCCCCAAACACAGAATTTCCATTAATTAAAACTAAGTAAAAATTGGTGGCTTTTTAGCTCAACATTATTGGATGATTTATGTCATATTTTGAAACATAGTATACTTTTGTTCAAAAATGATGAATTTAGTGATTTAAAATAATTAATTTTTTTTTCTATTAATTTATTTCCTGAAAGGTGTCCCTTAGGAGGGACAGCATCATATATGTAATGATTTTCATATAAAAAAAAAAAATTGGGTCTTAAAATATATATTTTTATATGATCAATGTGCAAAAATAGACTATAGATATTTGAGAGTAATTAAGGTCATGTTTAATTAGTAAGATTAATAGTGAGATGATTAATAATTTATGGAATTAGTGTAGAATTTGCTATCTATATGGATTAGTATGATATAATTCTTTTTATCCTTGTTTGTTTTGCAATGAATATAAAAGTACATGACGTTTATTTTGCAGTATTATAGTTGTACAATTAGAAAACTTACCAATTTTGTTAGATAGAATATGCATTGAAATCTAATTTAAATAACCAAAATTACAATCAAACACTGGAATGTGAGTATTACGGATTAGTAATCTCAACCCTATGCTATAATTTGCTCAATCAAACAAGTCCTAAATATTAATAATGGTCTCCTTTGAGAAGTTAACTATTTTAGTTGGCTTTTTAGTTTGGCTAAAAAAATTATGTTTGGAAAGATAGTTATTTTTATTTTTTTGTAATTGATTTGATGGTTGTGAGAGAAAAAGTAAAATGATTATTAGTTGGATGTAAGATTTTGTCTTATTATCTATTTTAATTTATTTTATCTTTATTGGATAGTTTTCATAATCTATTTTTCGAAAAAAATATTAAAAAACTAGTTTGGTGAAAATAAATATCAAAAAGATATTTTTGAATTTTAAAACTATTATTTATTTATTTATTGGTGAGTATGTGTAAAAAAGAGAACAATATGAAAATGTTAAGTCTTTTTGGGATTTTCATTATTTTTTCACCAAAATAAATTTTCATTAGCTTTAGTTTTTCATTGAACACATTTTAAAGACAGAACCAAACAAATTGTTTTTGGATTGCTTTTTTGAGATATTTCAAAGAAAATTTATACTGAATATGAAATTTAGAATTTTTTTTTTAAGCTTGACCTAATAATTAGGTGCAACTATTAGCGACAATTAGATATAATCATTTGGTTATTTACTGATTAAATCCCTTTTTCTTTTTCTTTTTCTTTTTTATTGCATTGGCCTATTGAATTAAACACAATTCAATAATTACAGTTAGAATTACTGTTCGATTATAAGATTTTGCAGTGTTTGGTAATAAATCGAAACGAATTTGGTTATGAGACTTTGTCTTGTTTTGTTTTGAATTGAAGTGACTTTGGTTATGACACTTTCATTGTATTTTAAAAAAAAAAAATATTTATGAACCAATTTAGTTTTGCTTTGTACCACTTATTTCAAAACTAGTGTAATATTTTCTCCTAAAAAAACATAAAAGTGGTAAATGTCACTATTTTAACTAATAAAATATAAGTAGAGATACCACATATATTTATTGGTGTAGCAAATTATAATTTCCTCTTCCAATTTGGACATTTTAAAGGATATTAGTTTGGATTAAAACTCTTAACCACCACTAATTTCTCACCCAAAACTGAAGACGAAGCCTTAAGGCCAAATTGAATAAAAAAGTCAAGCTCATGGAAATGATTTTTAAGAATTGCGTTAATTGAAGTAAACAACCCATTCAACACGCTATAAATAATTGAGGAAGCAACTCCAAAAGGAAGGACTCATCAAGAAAATGATGGTCTTCTAGGTTGCTTTCAATGAACAAATATTTGAAAATGGAGAAATCCTATGAGGTATGGAAAATCATTGCATTGCATACTCATTCAATTTATTATTATGCATTGTGAATTTAGATTGAAGATGTTTACTTCATGAAAGAAAAAGGCATTGTAATAAGAATTATGGAAATGTGTTGTGGGGTAAATACGTTGGTAAGTCCGGATAAGGGGTGTAGATGAGTTTGATAAGTTGGCCTGAGTGTCCGGGGTGAAAGACCGAAAACACGCGCAGAGGAGGTACCACTTCCCTTCCGGTTAGCAACCGGTAAAGTGGGGTATTGGTAGTGCTTGTTGAGCCTACTTGCAGACACCAACCTAGGGATTACCTGACTCGTATTTACCGCCCCTATTAAATTAAAATGGAAAGTTTTCTTTGGAAATTGTTGAGATCGCAATCTTTCATTGAAACAAGTTGGCCATCAACAAGAACATGACATGAAACTCTCCTTATAATGGCATTGCATGGCATGGACATTTGCATTTTATATTGAGAGTTTGCATAACTGTATATACTTTGTAAGAAATTCTCTACTGGGCTTTATGCTCACCCCTATGGGATTTGGTGCAGGTAAAGATTTAATGATCCCGCCGAGCTGAGGGCATGGAAATGTTTTGAGAAGAGTAGATTACTCTTTTATTTTACTGTACATTTTTTTGTAAAGCCAAGGGCTAAAAGTGTATGGGTCCGAAAGACCATTTGGTGTAACCAGGCTCATGCCTTGGAAGATGTAAGCCCATAAGGGCATTTTGTTTATTTTTGAGACTGTATGCTTCACATGCTATAGATTCATGCGTTTTCCTAACAATGAATGTATAATTCGCATGTGAAACTTTTGTGTAAACTCGCTTATTAACTATATAGAAATGGAAGGATTATTGTCATTATTTCGTGGATGTCAGTTGATGTTGTTGAGCATATTGGTTTATTTTCGGGGGCGCTACAGATAGATATGGACTTCACTTTTTTTATATATATATTTATTTATTTTGGGTATTCTATACATAAAGTGAAGAAAATAGAAATAATTGCTCAAAAATTCACATATGTGCATGTATAAGACATTAAATTTGAATCTTTATTTGTGCGAATGACATAGTCACAATATTTTTTTATTATTGATTTGCTTCTTTAATATATATATATTTTTTTGTTTAAACTTTAAAATGTTATAAATTTAGCTCTACAACTATGTTTAATAAAATCTGTCACTTTATTGGTTTTGTTTTCATAATCTATTTTTTGAAAAAAATATTAAAAAACTAGTTTGGTGAAAATAAATATCAAAAAGATATTTTTGAATTTTAAAACTGTTATTTATTTATTTATTGGTGAGTATGTGTAAAAAAGAGAACAATATGAAAATGTTAAGTCTTTTTGGGATTTTCATTATTTTTTCACCAGAATAAATTTTCATTAGCTTTAGTTTTTCATTGAACACATTTTAAAGACAGAACCAAACAAATTGTTTTTGGATTGCTTTTTTGAGATATTTCAAAGAAAATTTATATTGAATATGAAATTTAGAATTTTTTTTTAAGCTTGACCTAATAATTAGGTGCAACTATTAGCGACAATTAGATATAATCATTTGGTTATTTATTGATTAAATCCCTTTTTCTTTTTCTTTTTATTGCATTGGCCTATTGAATTAAACACAATTCAATAATTACAGTTAGAATTACTGTTCGATTATAAGATTTTGCAGTGTTTAGTAATAAATCGAAACGAATTTGGTTATGAGACTTTGTCTTGTTTTGTTTTGAATTGAAGTGACTTTGGTTATGAGACTTTCATTGTATTTTTAAAAAAAAAATATTTATGAACCAATTTAGTTTTGCTTTGTACCACTTATTTCAAAACTAGTGTAATATTTTCTCCTAAAAAAACATAAAAGTGGTAAATGTGACTATTTTAACTAATAAAATATAAGTAGAGATACCACATATATTTATTGGTGTAGCAAATTATAATTTCCTCTTCCAATTTGGACATTTTAAAGGATATTAGTTTGGATTAAAACTCTTAACCACCACTAATTTCTCACCCAAAACTGAAGACGAAGCCCTTAGGGCCAAATTGAATAAAAAAGTGAAGCTCATGGAAATGATTTTTAAGAATTGCGTTAATTGAAGTAAACAACCCATTCAACACGCTATAAATAATTGAGGAAGCAACTCCAAAAGGAAGGACTCATCAAGAAAATGATGGTCTTCTAGGTTGCTTTCAATGAACAAATATTTGAAAATGGAGAAATCCTATGAGGTATGGAAAATCATTGCATTGCATACTCATTCAATTTATTATTATGCATTGTGAATTTAGATTGAAGATGTTTACTTCAGGAAAGAAAAAGGCATTGTAATAAGAATTATGGAAATGTGTTGTGGGGTAAATACGTTGGTAAGTCCAGATAAGGGGTGTAGACGAGTTTGATAAGTTGGCCTGAGTATCCGGGGTGAAAGACCGAAAACACGAGCGGAGGAGGTAACACTTCCCTTCCGGTTAGCAACTGGTAAAGTGGGGTATTGGTAGTGCTTGTTGAGCCTACTTGCAGACACCAACCTAGGAATTACCTGACTCGTATTTACCGCCCCTATTAAATTAAAATGGAAAGTTTTCTTTGGAAATTGTTGAGATCGCAAACTTTCATTGAAACAAGTTGGCCATCAACAAGAACATGACATGAAACTCTCCTTATAATGGCATTGCATGGCATGGACATTTGCATTTTACATTGAGAGTTTGCATAACTGTATATACTTTGTAAGAAATTCTCTACTGGGCTTTATGCTCACCCCTATGGGATTTGGTACAGGTAAAGATTTAATGATCCCGCCGAGCTGAGGGCATGGATATGTTTTGAGAAGAGTAGATTACTCTTTTATTTTGTTGTACATTTTTTTGTAAAGCCAAGGGCTAAAAGTGTATGGGTCCGAAAGATCATTTGGTGTAACCAGG
This sequence comes from Camellia sinensis, assembly GCF_055761805.1. NCBI lineage: Eukaryota > Viridiplantae > Streptophyta > Magnoliopsida > Ericales > Theaceae > Camellia > Camellia sinensis. The sequence continues at coordinate 110,730,179 of NC_138973.1, forward strand.
CTCATGCCTTGGAAGATGTAAGCCGATAAGGGCATTTTGTTTATTTTTGAGACTGTATGCTTCACATGCTATAGATTCATGCGTTTTCCTACCAATAAATGTATAATTCGTATGTGAAACTTTTGTGAAAACTCGCTTATTAACTATATAGAAATGGTAGGATTATTGTCATTATTTCGTGGATGTCAGTTGATGTTGTTGAGCATATTGGTTTATTTTCGGGGGCGTTACAGATAGATATGGACTTTACATTTTTTTATATATATTTATTTATTTTGGGTATTCTATACATAAAGTGAAGAAAATAGAAATAATTGCTTAAAAATTCACATATGTGCATGTAGAAGACATTAAATTTGAATCTTTATTTGTGCGAATGACATAGTCACAATATTTTTTTATTATTGATTTGCATCTTTAATATATATATATATATATATTTTTGTTTAAACTTTAAAATGTTATAAATTTAGCTCTACAACTATGTTTAATAAAATCTATCACTTTATTGGTTTTGTTTTCATAATCTATTTTTCGAAAAAAATATTAAAAAACTAGTTTGGTGAAAATAAATACCAAAAAAATATTTTTGAATTTTAAAACTGTTATTTATTTATTTGTTGGTGAGTATGTGTTAAAAAGAGAACAATATGAAAATGTTAAGTCTTTTTGGATTATTCATTATTTTTTCACCAAAATAAATTTTCATTAGCTTTAGTTTTTCATTGAACACATTTTAAAGACAGAACCAAACAAATTATTTTTGGATTGCTATTTTGAGATATTTCAAAGAAAATTTATATTGAATATGAAATTTAGAATTTTTTTTTTAAGCTTGACCTAATAATTAGGTGTAACTATTAGGGACAATTAGATATAATCATTTGGTTATTTACTGATTAAATCCCTTTTTATTTATTTATTGCATTGGCCTATTGAATTAAACCCAATTTAATAATTACAGTTAGAATTACTATTTGATTATAAGATTTTGCGGTGTTTAGTAATAAATCGAAGTGAATTTGGTTATGAGACTTTGTCTTGTTTCGTTTTGAATTGAAGTGACTTTGGTTATGAGACTTTCATTGTATTTTTAAAAAAAATATTTATGAACCAATTTAGTTTTGCTTTGTACCACTTATTTCAAAACTAGTGTAATATTTTCTCCTAAAAAAAACATAATAGTGGTAAATGTCACTATTTTAATTAATAAAATATAAGTAGAGATACCACATATATTTACTGGTGTAGCAAATTATAATTTCCTCTTCCAATTTGGACATTTTAAAGGATATTAGTTTGGATTAAAACTCTTAACCACCACTAATTTCTCACCCAAAACTGAAGACGAAGCCCTTAGGGCCAAATTGAATGGAAAAGTCAAGCTCATGGAAATGATTTTTAAGAATTGCGTTAATTGAAGTAAACAACCCATTCAGCATGCTATAGTTAATTGAAGTAAACAACCCATTCAACACGCTATAAATAATTGAGGAAGCAACTCCAAAAGGAAGGACTCATCAAGAAAATGATGGTCTTCTAGGTTGCTTTCAATGAACAAATATTATATAATTGAGGAAGCCACTCCAAAAGGAAGGACTCATCAAGAAAATGATGGTCTTCTAGGTTTCTTTCAATGAACAAATATTAAATAATTGAGGAAGTAACTCCAAAAGGAAAGACTCATCAAGAAAATTATGGTCTTTTCGGTTGCTTTCAATGAACAAATATTAAATAAAATGGTGATATTACACAATAGTGTCATTATCTAATGAGTAATTTCACTTTGTAATAAAGATGACAATATGATTGGACTAGACTTATCTACCTAATTGTATTGAGAGTCTGTTAATCCAAACTTACCTATCTAGAATTTTCTGAGTGGGTGATTGTATGGTGGAGACTAATTTGTGTAATGTAGGGTCCATATAGGCTGTGGTAGAGATTATTTTCTCGATAATTTTTAAATTGCTAAGAGTGAGTTTGTAATATTACTCAATTATACTTTTGATTTTTTATTGCCCGAACAACCCATAAAATATGAAACTTGAGCTAAAGCAGACAAGATTGCTTGAATGTAATGGATATGAACTTAACCTTTTTTTAGGGACATTCTATGCATGTATATATCATTTGGTTTCTTATGAAGGGAAAAAAAAATTAGAAAGTTGAAAAGAGAAAAGAGAAATGGAAATGTAAGACCCAAGTATAAACCAATACCAACTCATTTTGTAGGTTTTCATTGGTTCTATTATAGAGCTCATTTACCTAACACCATTCTAGGGCCGGTCTTGAAACAAGGCGGGGAAGGTTGTTGCCTTAGGCTACATGGCCTTGATTGGTTTGCATCTACAAATACAATTTTTGAGAAAAAAATTTCCAAAACTCCAAAACTATTATCAAAACACAACCAAATAAATTTTCAAATTTTGTAAACTTTTTCTAAAAAAATATTTTTCAAAATTGTTTTACAAATACAAACCAAACATGGCGCATAATTCTGTTTTAAAAATAGGGTTCTGAAATAATTTCAATCTTGAGTAATGTTTGGTTAATTATTTCGGTCTTAAGTTATCTTTGGTTTATTGAAATGAAGTTGAATAGAATAATCATTTTATCATAATGTCCGTCCTCACGTTTAATTTACTAAAAAATATTACAAACATCCTCACGTTTAATTTACTAAAAACTGTTACAAACGAAATCACCATTAATCATTGTGAGGAAATAGTCATTCTATAAAGAATGACCATTCTATTCTATTCAATTTTATTTCTATGAACCAGATACTAGACTATTGTATTATTAATTTAAAAATGAAGGTTATAGGATTAAAATATATCTATATTTATATATATATATTAAATTGGTGAATTATTTAAAAGTAATGGATGGTTGTTTGCCAAATGTATAAATTATTTATAAAAATTATTTGAGTATACCGGTTACAATTGTTTCTGGAGAAATTAAAAAAAAAAAAAAATTAAGTTGAAGTTTATTGGATTTGTAACGCCCTCAAAATAATAACATTAAACCCAACAAATAAGACAAGCGTTGATAGATAAACTAACCACCTTCTATCATTCATTAGAATTCCATTACATAAGTATTACATGTTAATCTCATAACAAAATGCCCTACGGGCTTACAGCTTTCCAAGTTAACACTTGGTTACAACAAAGAGGTCTAACTCGTTTACACATTAAGCCCTTGGCTTGAAATTACATGTAATACATCAAAAGTAAAACGACAAAACTATGCCCGCCACTAGCCTCCCAGCTATGTCCTTGGAGGTGGCATGCTTCCTGCACCTGAAAATGATGTTCCCATAAAGGGTGAGCCACAGCCCAGTAGAAATACACTAAACCAACCATGGACAATGACTAAAACATTAGCAATTGATAGTTGGTCAACACTGATACAATCACATAAATTACATATTTATGTCAACGACTTACAAGTCCCATTTACTTTTCATTTTCCCTTTTTCAACAGATAAGCATGCTAGCTCTATCATCATTTCCACAGATATGTATAAAAACTATATCTCACATTCAGATAAGCATAAAAGCTATATCCACAATCTCAACAGATATGTATATCAACAGTATCCACAGATAAGCATACAAGCTGTATCCACATTCTACAACAGATATGTATATCAACAATATCCACAGATAAGCATACAAGCTGTATCCACACTTCACAAAGATAAGCATATGAGCTCTATCTTCACTTCTCTAGACAAGCATATGAGCTCTGTCTACGGAGTACATCCCCTATCTCCTCCAAATACCTATCCGGTTTAGAGGTACATCCCCTATCTTCCCCTAAACCGCGGAGTACATCCCCTATCTCCTCCTCTACACACAACATATATAAACACATTGGTTCTATATACAATCACACAATACATACAATTAATGTATTCAATTAACCGTCAAGTTCCATGACACATTTCATTGATTAGTTTCAGTTTGCCTAATCAACATACATTGTCTACAACAATCACGACTATCCTCCACCGATAGCCCAAAGCAGTTATTTCTAAACAGAAAATAAATGCACAAATGGATATTCAATCAACATTTCATTTCCTCATCAATTAATTATCCCAATTAATTAAACAATGTAATTAGGCCATTTTCCATAATTACCATTTCAACCCTTAGGTCCCATTTTCTTCAATGATTCAGCAATCATTCCATTTTTTTCATGCTAAACATGCATCTAGGTTTATTATGAAGAAAACCCCAACTTTTGTATAATTGCACAAAAGCCCCAAACTTTCACAAAATTACCAAACCAAGCCCAACATCTCAAAATACCAAAATTTAAAGACAAAACCCATAGAGAGGAGTAGGTTATCCCTACCTCAAAGTTTAAGCCACAAAGGAGATGAAGACTCCAAGATCAACTTGCTCCAAATCCAAACCTTTTCAGATTAAATTGAAGCTCTCAACGCCCTCTATCTTTTTAACAAAGGCCCTAGGCTAGATTCACACCCTAGGGAGATGAAATCCTAGAGAGAGTGCAAGTTTAGAGTGAGAGGGTGTCGGATTTAGGGTTTAATCAAAGAAAAGAGGTGAAAAAGTGATGTTTTAGACGCTGCTGTCCGCTGATATAAAACACGCTCGCTCGAGCGAAGGATTGGTCGCTCGAGCGACCAGACACAGAAAAATCTCGCTCGAGCCAAGAAGTTCTCGATCGAGCGAAGAAAAACCCAGACCGCTCGAGCCACGAAAAGCTCGCTCGAGCCAGAAACTACAACTCTCAGGTCCAGAACCGGGGCAACACTACTCTCGCTCGAGCGACAACCTCTTCGCTCGAGCGAAGGACCAAAATTCTGGGCAGCAACACTTGGTTCCCAAGCACAACCAACCTGTAACAAACCTGCCCAACACATCCCAAAACTCAAAATACAAAGTAAAGAGGATGCAAACTAGAAAATAAACAACTACCAACATTTACGAACACATGTCCGGATCACTGTACAACAAGGGTAAACCCGGGATCGCTATAACCTCCCCCCCTTAAAGAATTTCGTCCTCGAAATTAAACACAAGTTTTCAAAAACAGGTTTTCCTCCATTTTGAACAATGTTACAATTTAACATTCAACAATTCGACCCATTACCGGTCATCCCATCCCTTTAACAAGAGATATATCACAATATGTAAACAACATATGTATTTTCAACTTGCATTAACATTATGCACTATCTTTCCAATTTCAACAATATATTCAACACATATAATGTCACATTCAACTTCCATATGAGGCAAGTTCCAAACATACTTCCAATTTTCACAACTTAAGACATATATAAAAGCTCTTAAGTTCAACAAAATGTAAAATTTAAATACAAAATTACATATCAATAAACAAGTCCGGATATTTCTCTCGGACTTCCAACTCACGTTCCCAAGTGGCTTCCTCCACTCCGTGATGTTTCCACAAGACTTTCACCAAAGGAATGGTCTTGCTACGCAGGACCTGATCCCGCCTATCCAAGACCCGAACCGGTCTCTCCTCATACGAGGCATCCTCATCTACCTCTAAATCGCTCCAATCCAGCACATGTGATGGATCTGGTTCATACTTCCGAAGCATACTCACATGAAACACGTCATGCACTCCGGACAACTGCGGTGGTAAGGCTAACCGATAAGCAACCTCACCTATCCTCTCAAGGATCTCAAAAGGACCAATAAACCGAGGGGATAACTTCCCACTCTTCCCAAACCTCATCAAGCCTCGCCTAGGTGATATCTTCAGAAAGACATGATCACCTACCTCAAACGCCAAAGGCCTCCTCCTACGGTCGGCATAACTCTTTTGTCGACTCTGGGCTGTAACAAGCCTCCTACGGATAAGCTCAACTTTCTCCGTCGTCTCCCTAACCAACTCCGGACCCAACAAAGGTGCATCACCCACCTCGGCCCAACAAACTGGAGACCTACACGGTCGGCCATACAAGGCCTCAAACGGTGCCATACCGATGCTAGACTGAAAACCGTTGTTGTAGGCAAACTCTACCAATGGCAAGTGCCTCTCCCACGTCCCACAGAAGTCCAGGACACAACCCCGAAGCATATCCTCGAGGATCTGAATAGTACGCTCGGACTGCCCGTCAGTCTGTGGATGATAAGCCGTACTAAAGGTCAACTTAGTGCCCTAGGCACTCTGCAAACTCTGCCACAACCTAGCAGTAAAACGAGGATCTCTATCTGAGACGATCGTCACTGGGACCCCGTGCAATCTCACTACGTCCCGAATATACAAATCGGCAAGATGATCTACCGAATCTCTCACGCGCATAGGAATAAAGTGCGCCGACTTAGTCAACCGGTCTACAACCACCCAAATAGCATCACTACCCCGTTGAGTCCTCGGAAGACCTACAACGAAGTCCATAGTGACATGCTCCCATTTCCACTCGGCAATAGGCAAGGGTTGCAACAAACCCGCTGGCCTCTGATGCTCGGCCTTCACTTGCTGGCAAGTAAGGCACTTCGATACAAAAACAGCCACATCTCTTTTCATACCCCGCCACCAAAACTGGCGACCCAAATCCTGATACATCTTAGTACCTCCCGGATGCACCGCAAGGCGCGAATGGTGAAACTCTCGAAGTACTTCCTCTCGGCAAGACTCCGGTACAAACAAACGGTCTCGGTATCTCACACTCAGATCGGGATACACCGTCAAACCCTTCTCAACTTTCCCACTGGAGATCTTCTCTCGGAGGGATTCTACCTCAAGGTCACCTCTCTGTGCCTCTAACACTCTAATCACAAGTGTAGGCTGCGCAACAACAGAAAACAAGGCCGCAGCCTCGACAGATTCGCCCAGTAGCAAATCAAACTCGCCAAGTGCTCCCAACATCTCCCATTCCCGGATGGCTATACAAGCTACATCACTAATGGTTTTCCTACTAAGGGCATCGGCCACAACATTGGCCTTTCCCGGATGATAATGCAACTCAAAATCATAATCCTCGATGAACTCCATCCATCTCCTCTGCCTCAAATTCAAGTCTCTCTGTGTAAACAGATATTTCAAACTCTTATGATCCGAGAATACCTCGAACCTCTCACCATAAAGGTAGTGCCTCCAGATTTTCAAGGCAAAGATCACAGCTGCTAACTCTAGGTCATGTGTGGGGTAATTCTTCTCATGTATTTTCAACTGACGTGAGCCATAAGCTACCACTTTCCCCTCTTGCATCAACACACAACCCAAACCCTCTCGTGAGGCATCACAATAAACCGAGTAACCCAACCCTCTCTCCGGAATAATCAACACCGGTGCGGTGGTCAATCTAACTTTCAGCTCTTGGAACGACTTTTCACAAGTCTCACTCCACTCAAACTTGACTCCCTTCCTAGTCAGTCTAGTCAACGGTGACGCTAACCTGGAAAAATCTTTCACAAACCGACGGTAATACCCAGCTAATCCCAGAAAACTGCGGATCTCAAACACACTCTTAGGCTGTGCCCAATCTTGCACTGCCTCAACCTTGGATGTATCAACAGACACCCCTTCCCCGGATACCACGTGGCCTAAGAACTTGACTTCCCCCAGCCAGAATTCACACTTCCCAAACTTGGCATACAGCCTATGGGTTCTGAGTAACTCAAGCACCACTCTCAAGTGTGCCTCGTGCTCCTCCTCAGAAGACGAATAGATAAGAATGTCGTCCACGAAGACAACCACAAATCGGTCTAAGAACTCCCGGAAAATCCGGTTCATCAAGTCCATAAAGACTGCCGGTGCATTGGTAAGCCCGAATGGCATCACCAAAAACTCATAATGGCCATACCGCGTACGGAATGCCGTTTTCGGAACATCTTCCTCCCTGACCCTCAACTGATGGTAACCCGATCTCAAGTCTATCTTAGAGAAACAACGGGAACCCTTCAACTGGTCAAACAAATCATCTATACGGGGCATAGGATACTTATTCTTAACCGTAGCCCGATTCAACTTCCGATAGTCAATACACAATCTCAAGGCACCATCTTTCTTCTTAACAAAGAGGGCCGGCGCTCCCCACGGTGAAACACTAGGGCGAACAAAGCCCTTCTCGAGCAATTCCTGGAGCTGAACTTTCAACTCAACCAACTCTGCTGGAGCAAAACGGTAAGGTGCCATAGAAATCGGCGCCGTACCAGGCACTAAATCAATAGAGAACTCTATCTCTCGGTGAGGTGGCAAACTAACAAGTTCTTCGGGAAAAACATCCGAATACTCACAAACCACCCTCGGTAACACAATCTGAGTCTCAACACACTCGCTACTCTCAAAGCTAGCAAGTAACCCACTAAGCTCACTTCGCCCTCGCGAATCATACCCCGGTGGCAAAACACTACCAACCCGGTCTCCCAAGAAATGGAACCACTCCCCGCTCAAGGTACATAACGTGACCCTCTGGCGGTAGCAATCAATAACAGCCCGGTATGACGATAGCCAGTCCATACCCAAAATAACATCAAAACCCTTCATGGGCATGACAACAAACGGAAAAGGAAGCCTATAGTCGGCGACCTCTATATCACATCCTCTAACACCCTGTTTCAGGATCAACTCACCACCCAAAGGCGATACCACACAAATAGGAGATGCTAACTGTGCTAACTCCAATTCCAAAACAGATGCAAATGCAGCAGATACAAAAGAATGAGATGCACCCGTGTCTATCAACACACTAGCAACCGAGTTGCAAAACAGAAAAGTACCTCTCACCACCGATGGAGCCGGTACTAAATCCTGCGCGGTAACAGCATACACGCGCCCCGTAGGCCCCTGGTCTACCTGCTCACCTCTCGGAGCAAAAGACTGCTGCACAGACTGGGATGACGAAACTCCCGGATTGGCCCTCGAGGCCTGCACAGACTGAGCTGGCTGAAAACCCTGCGTCTGCCTAGAACCAGACGCTCCCGAAGTGGCACACAACTGTGGGCAAAACCTCTTCATGTGCCCAGGTTGTCCACACTGATAACAAGTCAAGAGCTGCCCCCTGCCCAAACTCTGACTCTGCGGTCTAGCTGATGAAGAAACAGCTTTCTGACCTCCACCCTTCTGCGGGCAAACAGAAACCTTGTGACCCAACTGGCCACACTTGTAACAAGTGAATTCCCCCTGACCACCTCTCCCTGAGCCTACACTCGGCACTGGGAAGGTCGATCTAGCAACACCACCCTGCGACTGCTGAGGGTTAGAACCCCTCTGCCTCCTGCCATCACTCTGACTATCTTGGCTCCTCTTGGAGCCTCTCTGCCCCTCATCCTCTTCCTGCATCATAAGCTCCATATGAGCTGCAGCATCCACCAGGTGTCTATACTCTCGGATATAGGACCCACCAACTCTCAACTTGAGGCCCCGCCTCAACTTCCGCTCAAACTCATAGCAACGGCGTTCCTCAGACGCCACCAGTTCAGGTGCGAACCTGGACAGACTGGTAAAAGTAGCCTCAAACTCGGCCACTGACAAGCCTTGCTGATTAAGCCGGCTAAACTGATCCCTCAGCTTCTCCCTAGCTACTGCAGACAGAAACCTCTCCTGAAAAGCATTCACAAATGCCTCCCAAGTCCCACCAACACGAGCCTTCTCGTATTTCCACCATTGACCCGCATCTCCCTTCAGCTGGAAGGATGCCAAGGTCACTTTCAGCGCTCCGTCCTCGATGCCAAGCATCTCAAACGTCTTCGTTGTCTGTTCGAGCCATTCATCTGCCTTAAGCGGCTCTTTAGGATCCCCGATAAACTCGTCCGGATTACACCGAAAGAACTCCCTCTTCAAGAAGGAAGGCCCTGCCTCAACTGCCTGATTCTCAGCCCTAAGAATACCCAAAGCTCCTGCTATCTCTCTGGCCAAGGCACCCATAGCCTGCTGACCCACTGGTTCAGCCACATTGGCCTGACCAACTCCCTCCTGCACTGCCGGAATCTCACCCTGTAACGGTACTTCCTGCCTCGCAGGTCTACCACGCCTAGCACCTCTTCCTCGTCCTGACATCCTAATAAAGGCAACACAGAACGTTAGCACATTCATAGGTGTGCCGAAACTAAACACTCACGTCCTAATGCATGGACAAGTGTAATTCACTCCACATAAGCACATAAACACATAAGCACTTACGAATTTCATTTCCGGATAATGATAGTCCCGAGACGTCACTAGAGTTCCGGTTAGAAACAGCATTGATCAAGTGCTTTTCCAACAAGACTCCCAGAAACTCAAGGATCCAATCAACATCCCAGAAATTTAATCCCATACCCACATAGTCACATAAGCATGTTATCAAGTAAGCACATAACATGTGATACTACATCTAAGTCTCTATCAAGCGAGACAAACCCATTGTGATACTAATCACTTCCCACGTACCCAAAGTATTCGAACCCGGTACGCTCTGATACCAAGTTGTAACGCCCTCAAAATAATAACATTAAACCCAACAAATAAGACAAGCGTTGATAGATAAACTAACCACCTTCTATCATTCATTAGAATTCCATTACATAAGTATTACATGTTAATCTCATAACAAAATGCCCTACGGGCTTACAGCTTTCCAAGTTAACACTTGGTTACAACAAAGAGGTCTAACTCGTTTACACATTAAGCCCTTGGCTTGAAATTACATGTAATACATCAAAAGTAAAACGACAAAACTATGCCCGCCACTAGCCTCCCAGCTATGTCCTTGGAGGTGGCATGCTTCCTGCACCTGAAAATGATGTTCCCATAAAGGGTGAGCCACAGCCCAGTAGAAATACACTAAACCAACCATGGACAATGACTAAAACATTAGCAATTGATAGTTGGTCAACACTGATACAATCACATAAATTACATATTTATGTCAACGACTTACAAGTCCCATTTACTTTTCATTTTCCCTTTTTCAACAGATAAGCATGCTAGCTCTATCATCATTTCCACAGATATGTATAAAAACTATATCTCACATTCAGATAAGCATAAAAGCTATATCCACAATCTCAACAGATATGTATATCAACAGTATCCACAGATAAGCATACAAGCTGTATCCACATTCTACAACAGATATGTATATCAACAATATCCACAGATAAGCATACAAGCTGTATCCACACTTCACAAAGATAAGCATATGAGCTCTATCTTCACTTCTCTAGACAAGCATATGAGCTCTGTCTACGGAGTACATCCCCTATCTCCTCCAAATACCTATCCGGTTTAGAGGTACATCCCCTATCTTCCCCTAAACCGCGGAGTACATCCCCTATCTCCTCCTCTACACACAACATATATAAACACATTGGTTCTATATACAATCACACAATACATACAATTAATGTATTCAATTAACCGTCAAGTTCCATGACACATTTCATTGATTAGTTTCAGTTTGCCTAATCAACATACATTGTCTACAACAATCACGACTATCCTCCACCGATAGCCCAAAGCAGTTATTTCTAAACAGAAAATAAATGCACAAATGGATATTCAATCAACATTTCATTTCCTCATCAATTAATTATCCCAATTAATTAAACAATGTAATTAGGCCATTTTCCATAATTACCATTTCAACCCTTAGGTCCCATTTTCTTCAATGATTCAGCAATCATTCCATTTTTTTCATGCTAAACATGCATCTAGGTTTATTATGAAGAAAACCCCAACTTTTGTATAATTGCACAAAAGCCCCAAACTTTCACAAAATTACCAAACCAAGCCCAACATCTCAAAATACCAAAATTTAAAGACAAAACCCATAGAGAGGAGTAGGTTATCCCTACCTCAAAGTTTAAGCCACAAAGGAGATGAAGACTCCAAGATCAACTTGCTCCAAATCCAAACCTTTTCAGATTAAATTGAAGCTCTCAACGCCCTCTATCTTTTTAACAAAGGCCCTAGGCTAGATTCACACCCTAGGGAGATGAAATCCTAGAGAGAGTGCAAGTTTAGAGTGAGAGGGTGTCGGATTTAGGGTTTAATCAAAGAAAAGAGGTGAAAAAGTGATGTTTTAGACGCTGCTGTCCGCTGATATAAAACACGCTCGCTCGAGCGAAGGATTGGTCGCTCGAGCGACCAGACACAGAAAAATCTCGCTCGAGCCAAGAAGTTCTCGATCGAGCGAAGAAAAACCCAGACCGCTCGAGCCACGAAAAGCTCGCTCGAGCCAGAAACTACAACTCTCAGGTCCAGAACCGGGGCAACACTACTCTCGCTCGAGCGACAACCTCTTCGCTCGAGCGAAGGACCAAAATTCTGGGCAGCAACACTTGGTTCCCAAGCACAACCAACCTGTAACAAACCTGCCCAACACATCCCAAAACTCAAAATACAAAGTAAAGAGGATGCAAACTAGAAAATAAACAACTACCAACATTTACGAACACATGTCCGGATCACTGTACAACAAGGGTAAACCCGGGATCGCTATAGGATTGGATAGATATAGAACTAAACCTAAAACTAATTGATTTTTAGATTTTTGGATCTAGAATCGAACTAATCATATAAAAAGCAAAATCAAACCTGCTTCAGACAATTCAGGTTGCATTGGGTTGAATAGTGATTCCACCTATACGAAGGTCATGTTGGCAAGAGATTTTTTTATTAAAAAGTTAAAAAGTTAACAAATTCAACTTTATTAATAAAATATCACATTATACATATCAATCAATTAATTTTTCTCTCACATCTATCTATTCAATTAAAAAAACTATTTCAAACATATTAACTTTTTCTACTTCATTAAAACATCTCCAACAATAATTGACATGCCAAATTTATAATTGGCACTCTACAGTGTAAAATGACAAATAATAACAATGTTGTTGCAATAGTACAAATGTCTTTATTTTTATTTTTTATTTTTTATTTTTTATATTGAGTCAACTTTCATCTTAAACGTTGGATTGACATATTAATAAGTAGCCATTTGATGACCATCTAAAAATATCTACCATCACATTGTTTGGTTTCAATTTCCAAAATTCAATTTTTCCAGAAATTGAATTTTTTATGTTTTGTATTTTCTTTTATTTTTAATGAAATTTTTAATATTTTAACCAAATTTTTTACTCAAAGTCTGGATCATTCTCAAACTCTCTTGGTCATTGCCTTAACACCCAACTTTCACCTCCTCTCTCACACGACTCTTAATCTCTCGCACACACTCTCTCATACAACTCTTTCTCTCTGGGTTTGTAGGTGTTGTTTGTACATCAATTGGAGGATTTTAGATAATAATAATAAAAAGTAATGCTAGAAACTCACATTTGAGACTCCTAAATATACCCACAATGATATGGCATGGAAGTAGAGCCCTACATGATTAAGTGTGTGACAAATTAAAAGTTAACACCCATCATTTCACATCATTGTGGGTAAAATTGTGAAGATTTTATTAGAAGCCTCAAACATTTTCCATAAAAAGTATATTTATATAACAGTACGTATGCAAAATGAACCCATCCTTCGTTCCAAATAATTTTATGAGCAGAGAGATTACAACAACAAATGGAACTCATCAAAAGATGAAGAGGGCAACAAAAACTGAAAATAATTTTGGTTTCAAGTGAATATTCATAATTCTCATAAAATAATACATGTAAATTGTAACCAAGAGATTTGTGCACTAATTAGGATCTGTTAGGACCCTACTTGTTGTCAAATTCCGTGGATAAACTTGAATTAAATTGAGTTGTAATTTTCTTTTGTTTTTGGTCTTCCCGCTCGAGCGGGGAAAGCGGCGCTCGAGCGGAGATTCCACCCTCACAGTATTTTGGCTTGATTGCAAAATATACTAAGTGGTGTGATTGTACGCTCGAGCATGGGATCTTATGCTCGAGCATGAACCCTGGTTTGAAACATGCGATATAGAGTCCTCGCTCGAGCGGACCTCGCGATCTCAGCCTCTATAAAACCTCAAGTTGCTCCAAATCTAGGGTTACGTTTTCTAGATTTTCTTAAGGGTTTTAGGGTTTTCTTTTGGGGATATTTTTCTGGTTTTCTTTGATGTTTGATTGAGTTTGAACTTATGTTCTCATAAGCACACATCAAGGAGTTTGTTTGATCTTCTTTGAGAGTATTCTTCTTCGGTGGAATCCGAAGATTCAAGCACAGAGTAATCAAAGGAGTTTGAAGCTATGTGCAGTCGTTGATTCAACAATGGATGTTGTGGATTCAATATCAATCTAATCAATTCCGATACGAAGGTTGCGGTGAAAGATATATAGAAGATTTGAAGACAAATTGGAAGCATTTGGGTAATTTGTTTAGTATCTTTGTAATCTTTCTTTCTTCAGTAGTGGATTGATTTGTGGCGTTTCACCTGTGATTTTTTTTATCACAATTGAAGGTGCTTCAATTATGATTTTTCCACGTAAAAATCGTTTGTGTTGATTTATTGTTTTCTGAAACAACAATCTAAATCACTTTTATACATGCTTGATGATTTAGATTGTGAGTTTTAATTGGTTGGGAATTGGAACCATAAAATCTTGATCTAATCACAAATCACTTAGGTTATTCATTTGGTATCAGAGCAGGTCATTCTATGGCGATCCCGGTTATCCCTTTACTGTTCTGTTGTATTCTGGACTCGGTTCCGTGAAGTTGGTAGTGGTATCTATCTTGTTGTCTCCTTTAATTCCACATGATTGAGTTCTAGGATGCTTTGAACAGGGTTGTTACAGGTTGGTTAGGCCTTGGTTTCAATTCCTTGTTCAGTTTTTAGGGGTTCCGCTCGAGCGGGTATTCTTGCGCTCGAGCGGGGATTGCACACCTCCAGTATTTCGGGTTTCTGCAAAACTTCTGTAGATGTGATTTCTGCGCTCGAGCGGGTTTCTTTACGCTCGAGCGGTGGCGCTCGAGCGGGTAGTACTTCCTGGGTGTAAGTTCTGGGAGGGGGAAATCTGCGCTCGAGCGGACTGGTTTTCGCGCTCGAGTGGAAGTGCTTCATTCTTGTGTCTTGGCACTCGAGCCGGCCTTATTGCGCTCGAGCGTGTCCAGAGTTTTGTTCTTGGCGCTCGAGCGTCGTGTTCTCCGCTCGAGCGGGTCATACGTATATGAGTTATCCGCTGGGTGATTTTAAATCACTTTTTGCTTTTCTTTCTCTCTCCTACTTTTTCTAAAAACCCTTTTTGAGAGCCTCTCTCTCTAGATACTCCCTTCTCTCTAGGGTTTGATCTAGTTAGAGTATCCTCCTTCTCTTCGGCCTTTGTAAAAGTTGTGTTGATCGTCGAGGGCGTCGTTTTGATTTGAAAATTTCGGTCTTTTGAGCACTTTGGTTTTGGTCTCTTCTCCATCCGAGCTCTAACTTCGAGGTAGGGATATCCTACTCCTCTTTATGAGCTTTGTCTTTAAATTTTAGTATTTTGAGATGTTGGGGTTGGTTTGGTAATTTTGTGAAAGTTTGGGGGCTTTTGTGTAAATTTACAAAAGTTGGGGTTCTAGCTATATAAAACCTAGATGCATGTTTGGCATGGAAAAATATGAAATTAATGTTAAGACATTAATGAAAATGGAACCTAAGGGTTGTAATGTAAATTATGGAAAATGCCCTAATTACATTAGTTAATTAATTTGTATAATTAATTATGGGAAATGAGGAATTGATTTGGGAAGACATGGGATTAAAGGGTGTAGTTGGATTACTTATCACTCACCTAGTTGGAATGTTGATTATATATCCATTGTTGCATTTATTTTCTGTATAGAAATAACTGCTTTGGGCTATCGGTGGAGGATAGTCTTGATTGTTGTAGACAATGCATGATGATTAGGCAAACTGGAACTAATCACTGGAATGTGTCATTGAGATTGACGATTGAAAGAATACATTAAATTTATGTATTGTGTGATGATGTGTATAATTGTTGTTTATATGCATTGTGTTGTGTTGGAGGAGATAGGGGATGTACTCCGCGGTTTAGGGGAAGATAGGGGATGGACCTCTAAACCGGATGTTGTTGGGAGGAGATAGGGGATGGACTCCGTAGATAGAGCTCATATGCTTATCTAGTAATGCGTTGACAGAGCTCATATGCTTGTCATTGGAAGTGTGATAGTGCTCATATGCATATCTGTGGAAGTGATGATATAGCTTGTATGCTTATCTATCGGTATGTGATATAGCTAGTATGCTTATCTGTTATGTAATGGGAAAGTGTTTAATATGAGTTACTGTCTCATATGAGTTGTTTGGCCAGGTTCTGAGCCATGGTTATAAATTGAGAATTGAAAGGAATTGGAAAATGAATGGTAATATGGACTTGTATGTCATGAAACCGTAAAGTGTGATAAGGAAAAGTATCAGTGATTGGCCATCTATCAATTGCTAATCTTTTAGTCATTGTTCATACTTGGTTTAGTATATTTCTACTGGGCTGTGGCTCACCCTATATGGGAATATCATTTTCAGGTACAGGTAGCATGCCACCTCCAAGGACGTAGCTTGGGAGGCTAGAGGCGGACACACTTTTGTCGTCTTATTTTTGATGTATTACATGTAAATTCAAGCCAAGGGCTTAATGTGTAATTGAGTTAGTACTCTTTTGTTGTAACCAAGTGTTAACTTGGAAAGCTGTAAGCCTTTAGGGCATTTGCTTTTGTCGTTAACATGTAATACTTTTTGTAATAAAACCCTGATGAATGGAAGAATGTGGAACTTTTATATATCAATGCATGTCTATATTGATGGGTTTAATGTTGTTTTTTTTTAGGGCGTTACACACTCTTTGTTTTTATGAAAACTATAGGAGTGTGATTTTGTGTGATTGGTGATATGGATTCAATCTGCGAAGGTAACTCGACCCATAGACCTCCCTTACTAGATAGTACAAACTATTCTTATTGGAAAGCTCGTATGAGAGCGTTTGTAAAATCTATCGATAAGAAAGTTTGGCACTGTGTGATCTATGGGTGGGGTGAACCTATTGTCACCATTGATGGTGTTGATATTCCCAAACCGCTTGATAAATGGGACTCATTCGACTATCAAAACTCAAGTTGGAACAGAAAGGCTCTCAATTCCCTTTTTTGCTCCGTCACACCTGAAGAGTTTCGTCTTATTTGCACGTGTGAGGTAGCAAAAGAGGCTTGGGACATTCTTGAAACAATTCACGAGGGTACTACTTTTGTTAAAAGGCCAAAACTTTAATGTCTCACCTCTGCCTTTGAAACTCTTTTTATGTATGATGATAAGACGTTTGATGATTTTTATGCTAAGCTGAGTGACATCGTGAATTTCTGTTTCATACTCGGTGAAAAAATCCCTGAAGCTAAGGTTGTTGGAAAAATTTTGAGGTCTTTACCCGAGAGGTTCCAATCAAAAGTGACAGCTATTGAGGAGACTCAGAATGTTGATACCCTCAAGCTTGATCAGTTGGTTGGAAACTTGCAGACTTATGAAGCCCACCAGATTTCTAAGAAAAAACAAAAAGATAGTTCGACTTTCACGAGTGCCCATGAGACTACAAAAACTCCTGAGACTGAGTTTGATCTAAAGTCCAAGATAACGGCTATGTTTACTAAACAGTTCAAAAAAAATTTAAAGAAAAAGAAGCCTAATTTCAAGAACCCTATTTCAAAAGATAAGAGTAATGAAAAACCCAAAACGTTTCCACCAAAACTTGCTCCAAAAACTGAAAAGAAGATTGTGAAAGGGCAAGGGGTCGAGTGCTACGAATGTTAAGGGTTTGGACATATTGCTCTTGAATGTCCATCGAAAAAGAATCGGAAGAAAGTCTATACAGTGACTTGGGATGATGAAAGCGGGTCAGAGCAAGAACCCGAAAAAACCGAATCCGGTGAAGAGGAAGATAGTGCTTTCATGGCATTCTGGTCTACTGTCACTCAACCTCCTCCGAAGCCAGTAGAATTTGCTCGTGGTTAGAATCTGCACCGTGCTCCTACCTTTGATGAGAGTAAATACTTGTACTGGAAGATCAAAATGAGGGTGTTTTTGAGAGCTTTCGACCTTGAGGCTGGCAAGCCATTGAAGAGGATGTTTAAAGCACTGACAATCCGAGCAATCAGAGAGTTTTGTCTACTATTCGTGAAGTAATTTTTGATGAAGAACAGCAACGGGTTGCTCACTGCACAAAGGCCAAAGATGCTTAGGACATTCTGAGTCAATTTCATGAAAGATGAGAGTTATCTTCACCATCATCTATCACCTTTCCTGCCTTAGTTGCTCGACTGGATGAGGTCTAGGAGAAAGAGGAGCAAAAAGAAGGTGATGAAACATCAGAAGACAATGATGAGATTGATGGTGATGATCTGCAACAAGTTTACAAAAAGCTTTACGATGAATCTCTAAATTTGTCCAAGATCAATGACAAACTCACTTTTAAGCTCAAAGCATGTGAAAGTGAGAATGTCAAGCTAAAAAGAGAAATTGCAACAGCAAAGCAAAATATCATCAAGATCTCTAATGACAGGCAAGACTTATGTGAGAAACTTCTATTTTGTGAGATCGAAAGGAATGACACTAAAACAAAACTGACTTTTTACAGCACCACATCAACGGCATACAATAAATGCACGTCGTAGTTTCTCACTTTTACGAATTGCTTTTTTTGCACGTCGTAAATACTTTTCCAACCACGGCGTGTCTATTGCGTAGGCTGTGAATGATAATAACGATAATTTTTTTTAAGGCTTGCAATGCACGCCATAAATAATAAAACTTTCTACGACGTGCATATGGCGTGCTGTTAATACATCAATTATACATGACACACATACGCCAACCGTGAAAAGTATTCACTTTTCACGGCGCACACAACGCCCGTCATTAAAAAGTATTTCCTTTTTACAACACACACAACGCCTGTCGTTAAAAGTATTGCAATTTTTACGATAAACAATGTATGTTGTAAATTGTATGATAAAAACAAAGAAGTGCCAAAATGAAATTTCTCGCGCCAATTCACCAAAAAAACAAAAAAAAAATATTGAGGGAAAGAATATATACATCAACTATTTGGGCTTCTAATAGATTCTAATCATCAGACACTGGTTCGAAGGGCATCCATCGCCAGTACAACTCCACTTAACAGCGTCGGGCACAGTGAGGGAGATAAGGAATGGTACAAACTCATACTCTTCTATTCTCTTCTCTCTCTCTCACACACACACACAGATTTGCCCTAAACGCATCTCATTTAGGGCATCTCTCTCTCTCTCACACACACAGATTTGCCCTAAACACATCTTATTTGGGGCATCTCTCTTTCTCTCTCTCAGATTTGCGAACGAGATTGAGTCGGGCCAAGTCGAGTTGCAAAGTTACTCTGACGAGTCGTCGCTCGAATGAGAGACCAAGTCAAAGAAGAGGTAGACCTCGTTTGGGTCGTGTGGGGATATATTTTCTGAGTACCAACACGTGGCTAAGGTGACCCCGACGTGTCAGCCAAGGTGCCATGTGTCCTGGTCATGACGCCGAGGTTATCTCGGCAAGGCCGAAGTTACCTCCGAAGATATCGAAATCCGAGATAAGCGGATAAGGTACAAGAGTCCTAGAAAAGGGGAAGACTACAGTTGGGAAAGGATAAGACTCTTAGGGAGTTTATCCCAATCCTACTGGGAGTCCAAGATTAGCAGTAATCCTAAGTCCATTAGAGTTAGGCTTCTATTTGAGACTAGGATTGTGTTGGCTATAAAAGGAAGGCACTCCCATGGGTCTAAGGTACGCAATTTATATTCTGAACAGTGAGATTTGCACTATTGATTATCTTTGAGAGATATACTGACTTGATCGTCGGAGTACCCCCGGGTGGACGAACCACTGCCGGAATCTTCTCTTTCTGTTACAGGTTAGCCAGGTATCATCTATTCTGCCAGTGTTCTCCAGCTGAATACTGAGTTGGGTAGTGTGATCAGAAAATCACTCACACAGGTCGGCAGCAAAGACAGAGCATGGCGAGGTCGAGAGGAAGAAAGGAACTCCATGGAGAGAAGAAGAACACAGGTACATTTTCTGAGTTGTTTAGATTCTTTTCTTGGCTACCAAACAGCGTGTTTTCTTAGGGGCCAAACAGAGCATCTAGTTATGTACATGAGTTTCTTGATTGAAATGTTTTTTTTTCCTCTTTTGATTTTGTGTTTTATTAAGAACTACGGTGATGCGCATAGCCTCCTGACAAATTTCACTAGTATGGTGCAGCAGAAATGCTGAAGTAATGATGATGCTCTTACTAGTGCTAAAGGCCTGGTGGTTGTAGGAATGGGAAGTTTGGGATGAAATAGTGAATCCTTTTTTGAGAAAGCTCTAGAAGTAAAAACAAAAACTTGCTCATGAGTATACTACCTGCTGGAAAAGCAACATGTGATGCTCTTATCATCAAAAAATGAAAATTGTTATAACTAGATATGGGTATGTTCTCATTTTCTGTTTTTTTTTTTTTTTTTAATTTTATTTGTTTATTTTTGTAATAAATAAGTAGCTAACTATTCCCTCCCTTCCCCTCCCAACCAAAAAAAAAAAAAAAATTATCAAACTGGAATATATGTGAATTGTGTTGTTAAGTTTTTTATTTTTATTTTTTTTGTTGGACTTGTATAAGTTGAAACCATTAGATGATTTCCTGAAAAAGTTTTATGGAAATTGTATCATGATTCATTATGTCTAGACTCGAGTGGTGGAGAAGATACTAGTTGCTCATCTTTTGAAAGAAAAAAAAATGCTCATTTTTGTTTACTTCGTTCTGAAGCCTCTATCGTACCAAAAAAAAAATAGAAAAGACGGACGGTTTAGTATTATGCCTTTCAAACTCTATGGTGTGCATTGTTATTCACCCAATGTATGTTTGTAGAGAGTGAGGCATAACCCATTATGTTCCAAATTCCTGAACATCTCATTCAAATGACCAAGGGAGATACGGAAAAAGGTCATCAAGAAGTTCACTGACTCTGTTTGCATTGGATACATGGGTTTGTGTTGAACAAAATGGTCTTCAAGCATTCTCTTTGTGCAGAAGGGATATGGTCTTTTAGTAAACATACAATGCGTTCTCATTTGCAATGTACTCTAACTATTAAGATATATCTTAACCAAGTTTTCTTCTGTTACTGTGGAGGTATTGCATTAGTTTTTGATATTTACTGTTTAGGTTTATTTGGTGTAGCTTTTTGTTAGAAGTCCTTCATGAAAAAGGCATTTTGCAAAAAGAAAAAACGAAGAAAGGAGTACAATTTTTTCCAAGACCAGAGCTTCTCCTCAATAAATTCTACTTTAATACATTCACATGTTTTTTATTATGGCTGCTTTCTAGTTACTAAGTGGATTCTTAGATGTCTTATTTGTAATGATTAATTCTCAAAAGAATCCAACCTACAGCATGAGCTGATAAACTGTGGTATGTATCTTTTAATTTAATTTAAATTATTTTTTTTGATCAACAACAAAAATTTTATAAACTGATCAAAAAATAAACTGTGGTATCTATCGTATCTCTCAATGCCGCTTCTATGCTATATCAAATTGCTATTTTATCTTGACCAGCATAAAGTGATTCTGTCCAAACTGTTTTTGTATAGGCTTTCAGCTTAATATTTCTGTTCTCCAAGTATAGAACTCTTATCCCATTACATGATTTTGAGCTCTGTATGCAATTTGTTAGTGCCCTTGTTTTAGGTGAGTGCTCCTAAGAGTGCCCGTTATGACTGATCCAACTTTCTGGGTGGTCTATATTAAGCACAGTGTAGCCACAAGCTTTTTCTCAGCTCTTAATTCGTGACTGTTTGCAAAGAAATCTTTAAATGGTTGATATTGTAACAAAAGGCCTATAATAGTGATTGAAGTATGTGTAGCTAATTAGATATATCGTAACTTCATATCATTAGGCCTTTGATTGACTGAAACGTAGTCTACTTGCATGTATTTTTGAAGTAACTGGAAGTTTTCTGATTTCAAATCTTTGACTAATGGGTGACTTGTTTCTTAATTTATTGCAGTGCTAAGTTCAAGGATGAGATAACAACAAAGTTAAAGCATACTGGAGCTGGCATTATATCCATGGAAAATGCTGGTCCAAATACCAATGGAAGCCAATTCTTTATTACCTTGGCACCTACACCGTCACTACATGGTAAATATGTGATTCTGCTTAGTAACTGGTAGATTTATTTTGTCAATCTGTAGGCTTTTGTGTCAACAAGAAGGATGATTTCATGATGCTTAACAAGAAGACACATTCTTTGATCCTTTTCCTTTATTTTTAATTTGCTTAGCTTATTGCTGACATTCATGCTGGTGAAGGGCATCTGGTTTAAGCATAGTTGTCAAATCGGGATTCGTATCGTGAATCGAAATGGCCTCGTACCGAATCGCAAATCGAATCGAATCGTGAATCGTAAAGATTCGGTCACTTTTTCTAAATTACTTAAAAACATATATCTACACATTTAGATATTAAATATATCTTATGAATATAAAATATTTAGACTTAAATCAACAAAAATGTTATTTTGAATGATAATCACGTAATTTAATAGGTAAGAAATTAACAAAGGTTCCGATGTAAAATCACCATCTTACCTTTTTTTTTTTTTTTTTTTTTTTTTTTTTTTTATAGATATTTTTTATCAACCATTCTTAATAAAGATCATAACTAAATAGACAAACTATTAATTTCTAAAGTAACAATAGTTAACAACGATATTGATATTTGGACAATAAGCATATATACTTTTCTAAGTAAGAGTGAGCAATAATAAGAAAGAATTATTTAGAATATTTTATTTTAAAACCTAAAACATTTTAAAAGGTATAACTGATCTCACATGTGTAATATTCAATTTAATAAAATAGTAATAGATAATTCATAGTGTAACTTTAATCTTAAATATCTTTAGAAAATATATTACAATTTTTTGAAGGGGAAAAAAATGAGAAGAAATGTTAAAAATATGTTAAGTTTAACTGAATCTGATTGGATCTTATAAAAAACTCCATGATTACTAAAATAACAAATCATATATATATGTTCGTTATTTTGGTATTAAATGCTATTAGAAGTTGTGTTATGTCATTTTCACTAAAAAGATGGAAAAAATGAGTCGAAAATATGTCGAACACAATAATTTCAAAAATTGCATGAATCGTGAAAAGTGAATCGAATCGTGAAACGATTGTGAATCGTGCGATTCACTAGAGATTCACTTCCAAAATAAATTCACTCATAGATTCGTATCGATTTTGCAAAAATTGCATATCGAATTGTGAATCGAATCGCGAATCGTAAGATTCTGATAACAGAGGGTTTAAGTATCACATAATCACTATTTTGGCCCCTATATGTGGGGTTTAGACTTAATCTGTATATTTCACAATAGTACCTATGGTTTTCTGCTAAAATACCGAAACTTTTTATTGTCTGGCACTTTAGAGGATGCTTGGCTATAACAATCAACATCTAGTTGGCATATTAACAACAAAGGGTTAGTTTTTGTACTTGTTTCATTGTGTGGCAGAAGCAGAAATTCTACACGTAGATCTTGTATTTTAAGCTATCATATGTTACTTGCCACTGTAACTGTCATACAGAACACCACCCTTTCTTTCTCTTCTTCAACTCAGCTATTTGCATGCAATATCTTTGATAGAGAACCCTTCATGCAGAACACCTCAAAATTTCCGCAGGGTTCCAATTTAGGCCAACATTTGGTTTGTCATTGCTGGGCTTTGTTTTGAATTAAATCTCAGCATGGTGTGAGAATGGCATGTTTATTCTTTCATTTCTTCTATTTGATCTTCACTAGGTACATATATCTTGTAGCCTTGTTCTTAGCTGATAATGCTGTAATTCATGATTATCTTTTGGCTAGGAAAACACACAATTTTTGGAAGAGTATGCAGAGGAATGGAAATTATCAAATGACTCGGTAGTGTTCAAACTGACAATAATGATAGGTATGTCTTTTTTCGGGATATATTCTTTCCATTTAGGTATTAATCCTCTATGCTTAGTGCACTCTGCAAGAGCTCACAGCTGTCTGACTTGCCATTCAATCAGAATACATGGGTAATCTGCTTGGATGACTAGCTTTTGTGTTATCTTAAATCTGAAACACTAAAATGTAAATGATTATGACCTAGAAGTTATTTTGGCTTTTGTTTAAATTTCCCTTCTTTTTTTGTTTAAATTTCCCTTCTTTCCTCTACATATTTTGCAACTTCCACCATGAACAGAACCTTATGAAAAGTATGAGTAATTTTAGATAAGTCTATTTTGAATTATTTCATGATGATATCAAAGTACTCAAATTATATGAATAAAAAGGAGGTAAGTGCTAAATCCAATAAAGGGTCAATTACACCAAGATCCCATTTACTATTTGTTAATATTACATTACCCCCCTCATCTATAAACATGTACATATTAACTCCCTCAACTATGAAAACCATACAATGCCCCCTTCTGGAGGGGAGCAAGAGGAGATGAAAGTGATGCATTTTTATGATTGAGGGGATCAAAATGTAATTAACTCTCTAATACTGTAAACCAAGCGAGATTCTGGTAGCAAACTTACAATAATTCTCTCTCCTTTTGTGCATCAGAAGAATCTCATTACAGATTTGAAACCTGACCTTTATGCCAGTCAAACAACTGGTTATACAGCTTCTTGGTTTATGATTATAGATCTTTAACCAGATAAGTCCACCTAAATATGTTGCATGTATTGTATGTATTTCTCGGTGAATTGTGGATTCGCCATATAATTAACCTCATGAAAAGATCTATACCCAACCTCTATTGCAATTTAGCTACCTCAATAAAATTGGATTGATGGAAAAAATAATTACTGTCATGTAATTATGAATTCTTAGTTCATGAATTACAGAGATTATGCTGAATTAGGATTGCAAATTACTCTCGTCCTTTTGGAATGTTGTGATTGGGCAATTCAGTTTAGGGTTTGGACCCAAACAGGAAATTGTATTTCCATTTCACTATGTAGAATGCTTTATTTTCCTCATTTCCTTAGCATACTAAAGTTTGGTGTTCATATGAAAGTGATCTAATCCTATTTTCATCCAAATGCAAGATGGTTCTATGGTGATTTCCTTTAAGAAAGAAGATACAACCTCTCTGGTTTTCACTACAGAAATTAAACACTTTTGATGCATGTGGCAATCCAGTTTATGCGTTCAAACAATGGAAAAATTCTGTCTAAATAAACAGGGAAGCCTAGTGATATTCTACATGGTTTGTTCACTTGTTGACCACAAAGGTCTAAATTGCCAATAAACCTAGGCATAAGAAAGTAGCAGTCATAAAGGATAACTAGTAAAAAGCAATTGATGCAGATTAAGTCACCAATTTGAATAGTAATCTGCAAACAATACTCAATTCTAGTGGGCTAGTTAATCAAGATTTGAGAATATATGAATATCTCAAACTCAATTCTATTCAACAAATAATTGTACAAGTGTTCAATAAGGTTCTTTGCTACTTTGCTACTATGTTGTTTGTTGTTGTGCTGTTTTGTTTGGGCTGCTGATATGCTGTTTTGTTTGGGCTGCTGTGCTGTTTTGTTTGGGCTGTTGTTGCTGTGCTGTTTTGTTTTGGTATGGATGTTGAAAAAATTATCTGTTCCTTATTTTTACAGCATTGGGTGAACAAATTTGTGTTCCTATAAGGATATTTCACAAAGTTTGTAAAAATAAAAAAATTGCGGAAATATGCTAAAGTGGTGTCTAAAATTTTTGTTTTTCATGTGATTTGACAAGTTTGAATTACTTTTGTTTATAGGGAATATATAAAATTACAATGCATCATATGAAAGTTGATTTTGTTTTAGAAATAAAAAAAATCTAATACAATGACATCGATGATAACTAGTTGAATGAAATTCTTAGTTATGCCATTGAATTTGTTTAGGGCATGGACGATATATACAATAGATGACAGAAGAACCCTAATACCAATGATGGATTAGTAAACCATTTCATCAAACTCTAATTTTTATTAGTTAAAATAGTAAAATTTATTATTTTATTTTATTTTTTAAATAATGGTTTGCTTTGGAGCATTATTTCAACACCATCAAAACAACCCCTCCCAAAAGGGTCTGTAACAGATCAGTAAAGTGCAAGGACTAGGCTCAGAGCTTTAGGAGGTCTCGTGAAGTCCCTATCCTTATCCTAGAAGCAATGAGAGTGGGTTTGACAATTTTTTATTCTAATCAATACTTAAACAAACAGGTCTTAATCAAAAGTGGGAGCTGTGAAAGGGATTTTTGAAGGGGATGAAGAAGAAGTCACACACCTTTGCTTTGCAGCCCTTTCTTTCTTGTGTTACATTTTGACATTCTCTCAATTGTTTTCCATCTATGTTTATTTGGGCTATGATTTATTCCCCGACAGCCCAAATGGTTCTTCCTCTAGATCTTCGTGATTTTTTTATAATTTAAATCCATAAAACAATTTCACACCATGATGTTGTTCCGTTACAACTCCTGGTCCAATCTCTAAATCTTTTAGTTTTTGTTTGATGTATTATTTTTAGATCAGATCATTTGATGTAAATTGCTGCTAGACTGGGTGGTGGCATATTGGGGCTTGAATCTTCGAATATTTTCATCATGGATATAAGATGCAGATATCTTCTTTTTTTCTTTTTATTTTTTATTTTTGAATTTGTTAGTAAAACTTGATCCATCACATAAAAAAAGAGTTGGGTGAGCAAAAGGAAAGAGTGCCAGAATTTCATTTTGTTTTCTCTAAGATTTCCTGTATATATATTCTTGATATGCTGCTGCTTCACCACTTCGAAAATCAATATGGTGGTCTCAACCACCTCTTCTCACTAAACTGCTTTACAGAACACTCTCTATCTACAACTCTAAATTCCTACAATCATCTTTGGTCATCCCTTGTTTGGGCTGCTGTTGTTGTGCAGTTTTGTTTTGGTATGGATGTTGAACAGATGCTTGATGATATGCTGATATGCTGTGCTGGTGAACAGATGTTTGGACTAGGTAGTCTTGGGTTGTTTTGTGGCTAGCTGATAATTAATAAAGGCCCATAAAGATATTAATTTATTTTTTATCTATGGTGCTGTTCTCTGAAAATTGGGTCTCTGTAATTTCAATTCAATCAATTTTGACTGTAATTTTTTTTTATATATTAGATCTATTTAGTTCAATTGATAACAATGATTAAGAAATTTGGATAGAAATTAAAGGAAAAATAGTTCATTCAAAATGAAATGGAATATTTTAAATTAGATGTCAAACTTCTTAATCATTTTGTGAAGAATGAGTTGATTATTCTATATGAATCAATGTTTGTATTACCTTTGTTGTTACATTGTCTAGCTTGGGTTCCTTATCATAAATGTTATATATTGCAGAATAAGGTTCAAGAACTTCACAAGCCTTCTACAGAAGAAGGGCCAACGTCTATCAAAGATAATGCAATTGTTCATGCGTTTGGTCTAGAACGGCGTGGTAGGGTAAGAGGGCTTGGATTTGGAGCATTGCCATCGAAAGTTGATGCACAAGCATACCAAAATCAAAATATGAGAAAACTAAATCAAAAATTGCTGCTCTTAGAACAAGAACTCTATGGATAGTTTTGAGGACTTTGATGGATAGATTTCTATAATTTTTGAATAGTTTTGGGTAATATTTACAAACTTATATATGTATAGTTTTGGATGGTTTATAACTTTTTGGATAATTTAAAACTTCAGGATAGTCCGTTTGGATGTCTGAAATGGATATATTGACAATTTTTGAATGTTTATAATTTATAGATATAGTTTATTTTTCATGGTTGAAATAATATTTTGGTGGCTGATTAATATTTTGTGAAGCTTGTTTGTAATATTAGATTGTACAAAATAGGTCAAATATAGAATCTACTGAATTAAAAAAATGCACATTCTACGGCAAGCAAATTAGGTCATTATATGAAATATTCCACAACATTCCATGTACGCCGTGGTATGTTTCGCTTATCTACGGCAGGCTGAGCAAGTCGTTGTATTATATATTTTACAGCGTGCAATCAGCGTTGTTTGTCTCACCAATTAACGACATGCAAAAGCAGTCGTAGAAAAAATAATAATGACGCACAAAATCTGCTGTTAAATAGTTTTTAACGGCGCAATATAGCATGTCGTAGAAAAAGTAACAACGATGCACAAAATCTGTCCTTAAATAGTTTTTAACAGCGTAAGAAGCATGTCATTGAAAGTGAATAACTTTCCATGACTGGTCATAATATGGCGTGCGCCTGCACGTCTTAGAAGGGTTTTTACGGCATGCATTGCACGCCGTAAAACCTTTTTTTTGTTGTAATGAACTTCTGAAAATATATGTCACATTTGAAGAGAAGATTGAAAGCCTTGAGATGTCACAAGCTACATTGGAAGAGATGGTTGGTCAAAAAGATGAAAAACTCAGAAATGCTAGAGCCACAATTGCTATGTGGAACAAAGGTTCCAAGTTATTAGAAGACATCCCCGGGTCTCAACAAATGGGTTGTGACAAAAGTGGGTTAGGCTATGGTACTGCGATAGCTCACGAGGGACAAGCCTCTATATCACATGATCTGAAGACTCAAGCAAAGGGAAAGTTGAAGGTGCACCAGGGTGATCCCTCACTTCATCTGCCTAACGGAGATAAGATCAACAAAATGGAGGTAAAACCTGTTTTTGTTTGTCGTCATTGTGGTAGGTATGGCCACATTCGTCCTTATTGCTTTGAGTTGTTTGGAAAGGTGTCTCAAAAGGGTAGAAATTCTAAAACTTTTTGGGTTAGGAGACAACCTTACATGTTTAGGTAGAACACCAGGGTTCATGAGGGTGTTCACAACGCTAAGACATTCACCAAGGCCGCCAGTCCTGATTTTGTTAAGACTAAAAAGATATGGGTGAGAAAGGGTGACTTGACTTGTTTTGTTGTTCACACTGCTCTAAAAGCACGTCACAGATGTAGTACCTTGATAGTGGGTGTTCTCGTCACATGTCAGGTGACAAATCCTACTTCGCCTTCTTTAAAAAATATGAAGAAGGAATTGTTACCTTTGGAGATGGTGGCACTTCTAGAGTCATTAGTAAGGGCTCTATAAGTGTGGTTGGTCTTCCTAAGCTTGAAAATGTATTATTTGTTGATGGCCTTAAAGCAAATCTTTTGAGCATCAGTCAAATGTGTGATTCCCACCATGAAGTATTATTTTCAAAAAATAAATGTGAAATTTTAGATAAAAAGGAAAATACTGTTATGCATGGAATTCGCACAACTGATAACTGCTACGGGATTGTTACCACTAATGATCTCACTTGCCACTCAACTATCATAAGTAACATTGATCTGTGACATCAAAGATTAGGTCACATGAATTTCAAAGACCTAACTAAGATAGCCAACAAAGAGCTTGTCAGAGGAGTACCTAAACTGGGTAAAAACCTGAACTATGTGTGTGGACCATGTCAACTTAGGAATCAAACTCGTGCCCCTCATAAAAAGGTGAACAACTTTACAACCAAACTTCCTCTTAAATTGGTTCATATGGATCTTATGGGACCTACTTGCACTGAAAGCATTGGAGGTAAAAGATACATTTTTTTGACCGTTAATGATTTTACTCGTTTTTCATAGGTAAATTTTTTAAGAGAAAAATCTTATACGTTTAATGCTTTCCAGGCCTTAGTCCTTAAAATCCAAAATGAACAGGGTGTTTCTATTGGGCATATCATAAGAATCCGAATTGATCATGGTCGTGAGTTTGAAAATAGTTCGTTCTCGGATTTTTGTGATATGGATGGAATTAAGCATGAATTTTCTGCACCAATTACTCCACAACAAAATGGAGTTGTTGAGAGGAAGAACAGAATTGTTCAAGAGATGGCTAAAGTCATGCTCCTTAGTAAGAAAGTTCCTCCAAAGTTTTAGGCTGAAGCCTTAAATACTGCTATTTATGTCATAAATCGTGTGTATTTAAGAACTGACACTTTACAAACTCCATATGAATTGTGAAAGAGATTGAAACCTAATGTAAAATACTTCAAAACTATTGGGAGTAAATGTTACATTTTCAAAGATAGAGAGCCTTTGGGTAAATTTGACTCCCGAAATGATGAAGGTATTTTTTTAGGGTATTCAACCACTAGTAGAGCTTTTCGTGTCTATAACCTGCGAACTTTATCTTTAATGGAATCAATCAATGTGGTTATAGATGACATAGGTTCTCCTACTTCAATGATAAATGAGGAAGAAAATGGTGAGTCTCTAATCTTGGATACTGAACCACTACGTCAAAGAGAAGCTGAGGTCCGAGCACAAGAAGTTGGGACAACACCAACTTCTTAGGTAAGTCAGAGTTCAAAGAGTGCACAAAGAGACACCACTTCTAATGCTTCTGTCACCACAAGTCTAGAGTTCAAACATCAACAAGGGTGAAACTGAATCATCCAACTCAACAGGTGATTGGAAGTGTCTCGGATCGAATGAAAACCCGAAGACAAATTCGGGAGGAGGTATCTCATATGTGTTATGTTTCATTAATTGAACCTAAAAATATAAAAGAAGCCTTACTAGATGATAGTTGGGTCAATGTTATACATGAAGAGTTAGGTCAATTTGAACGTAACAATGTTTGGACTCTTGTTCCCAGACCTAGAGACATGAATGTGATAAGTACCAAGTGGATCTTTAAGAATAAATCTGATGAGAATGGTACTGTGGTTAGAAATAAAGCTAGGTTGGTTGCTCAAGGATACACACAAGCAGAGGATGTTGACTATGATGAGACGTTTGCCCCAGTTGCACGCCTCGAATCTATTCGTATTTTACTTGGTGTTGCATGCTTTCTTGGTTTCAAACTGTTTCAGATGGATATGAAAAGTGTCTTTTTGAATGGGTACTTAAAAGAAGAGGCTTATGTTGAGCAACCAAAAGGGTTTGAGGACCCTAAATGTCCAAACCATGTCTACAAGTTAGACAAGACTTTGTATGGGTTGAAATAAGCCCCTCGGGCTTGGTACGATAGACTTACTACCTTCCTACTTTGCAAAGATTTTCAAAGAGGTAGTGTGGACAAGACTTTATTTGTGAAACATACTAAGTCTCATATACTTGTTGCTCAGATTTATATTGATGATATTGTGTTTGGATCCACTGCTGATCATCTTGTTAAATATTTTTCGGATTGCATGACACATGAGTTTGAGATGAGTATGATGGGACAGTTGTCTTATTTCTTAGGTCTTCAAATTAAACAGTCTCCTTCGGGTATGTTTATTTCTCAGAATAAGTATGCCAAAAACCTTGTGTCAAAGTTCGGTCTTGAGTCAACCAAACATGCACGCACTCCCATGAGCACTAGTCTTCACCTTTTCAAAGATTCCGCTTGTACTGATGTTGATCCTAACCTTTATAGGAGTATGATAGGGAGTCTCTTGTATCTCACAGGCAGTCGTCCTGACATTACATTTAGTGTAGGTGTTTGTGCCTGTTACCAAGCCTGTCCTAAAGAGTCTGATCTGATTATTGTCAAACGCATCATTAAGTATGTGTAGACACTCCATTTTTGATCGCCCTTAAGACTTGGGCGCCGCTGATTGCTTACTTGGTGATGAAAGTTGTGCAGTGCAAATGTTCGATTTCTTCGGCAAGAGAAGCTTCAAATCCCAGCCTCACACCCCCTTTTGGACTAAATCCTTTTGATCAAAAATATTTTAGACCTTAAAACCCTCTCTTTCAAAATATTTTTGAAAAAAGTTTCTACGATATTCCGAGGCTCGCATTTCGTTAAATGTTGTGCTTTTCGGTAAACCGAGCAAGGACAAAGTGGAATAAATGAAGGAGAGGTGAACTCTTTGAAAAAATCTTTAAAACATCTTATTTAGAGGTTTGGAGTTGAAGAGAATTGGAGGAGAGGGAAAAAAACCTAGTTGGGGAAGAAGTTGGGCATGAACTGCTAAAAGAGAGAGTCGAGCAGCTCTCGCTAAATTAGGTCTATCCTTTTGTACACTTGGATTTCAACTATGAGGCCACTACCATTGGAAAGTAGACTTCTGGGGCTTCATTTTGCATTCAAGAATCTCCTAAAGCCAAGTCCGGATGAAGGAGATATGGCTGGTTGAAGTTAGGCATCAATTCGGTTAGGATCAAGACTGAGCAGTGTTCACTAAAAGAGGCATATCTTTTTGCACACTTGTAATTTTGATGTGAGGCTTCCACCATTGGAAATAAGACTTCCAGGGCTTCAATTTAGGCTCAAGAATGACTTGCAAAGGTGTCCAGATGAAGGAGATATGCCCATTTGAAGTCGGGCTTGAAAAACAGATTTTTGCTATCGGCCACTAGTTGTGCTTGTCGGCCACTAAAAGTGGCCGTCGGCCACTGGTGTCCAAAGCTCAGATATTTTGCAAATATTTCCCCTCCAGCTGTTCCACACTGCCCCAGATATTTCTGAATTGATATTTTCGACTAAGGCTCTCTTTTTTCTATATATAGAGGCCATATCTCTCATATTTCAAGGTTAGCAAATTTTGGGAGCCTCTCTCTCTAAAAATCCTCTCTCTGTAGATTTCTTTCTCTCTTGCCCTTTTGTGCATACAAGTAGAGATACACTTCTCCTTTGCCTAGACATCCTTGATCAAAGTGGTTCATGTTTGAGCTGAGGTTGCTTGAAGCTCTCTTGGAGCTTCCTTTGAGCTCTAGAAGGTGGTTTAAGCCCAGATTTGTGCCTATTTTGTACTTTACTTCAAAAGGTATAACCTTTACCCTTTAAGCTTGTTTTTGACACTTGTTTTTGCCATCTTTTTGTACTGTTTTTGGGGTGGATTTGAACTGAAAAAAACTCTGTTTTTATGATTTAAAAATGGTGATTTGAGGTTATTTTGTGTTAAGGGATAGTCTACCCTTCTTGTTGATTAATTGTGAAGCCTTTTGTGCCATCTTTTAGCATACTCAAATCAAACTTTTTGGGCCTTTAAACCACTGAAATTCAGAGTTATTTCAGTGGTAGAAAACATGTTTTGAAGTCCAAAATTGGAAGGGTTAGCCTCCCCTCCTTGTGTCTTACGTGCATGCCTAGTTAGCTTCACATGGTAGTGTAACATGCCCGGGGGGTACCCGTGCTCGTTAAACAGTTCGGACCCTCGATCTCTTTAATCTAGCCTCACTAGTGCAATATAAAACATAGATAAGAGTCCAAATTTAGAAACTTTTATTGAAAATCTACTTTATTGCAGTTTTGTAAAAAATGGACTGCGTCATTAGATCTCAGAGTCGCCACCTAATATTTATTTTGGAAAATTAGGAAACCCATGACTCGCGCCAAGGCCATTGTTCGTCATAACCAAGAATGCTTGGCTCGGAACCTTAGGTATGAGAGGGGAAGGTCAATAATGAGCACCCCCGCTCACCCGATCAAAAGATCGGCCTCTACTAAACCATGATATAAATTTTATTTTCTTTATATGTTCATGTTCTGATTATTTAATAAATCCTAAAATTTACTATGTGAAGCATACAAATATAGACTATGTCACTCATTTTGGAACAACTTGATTTCATGTACTTTTGAAAGAGCTTTGAAGATGTATAACCCAAATAAATTGAGTTTATAAACATGAAAAATCATCATTCCAAATTAAGCGACACAACCTCCATCTACTGGTATTCATACAATTATATCAAATAAGCAAGTAGCCACATGGTAGGATGCTTAAACATAATAAGAAAAACACACACAAGCAGGATGCTAAAACATAAAAAATTACATATTTACCGACGTGCCGCGAACAGCTACAAAATAAAGTTAGTAAAACATGCATGATCTTATATACAAAATCCTAATGCAATTTACTCATGAGATGCAACTAAAGATTCGGCTTCTAAGATATGACGTGTGTAAACATAAAATTTCAGAACATAAACCTTACACTTTGGATCATTTACCATGTGTATTATCAAGAGATCAAGACAAAATGACATACCTGAATCCATTGATGAACGGTTAAACGGAAGCGTCTGATTGTCAATAAAACCTTAATATTGACTTTGTTAGAGCCTTCTAATCCTTTCCCTTATGTGCCTTATGTTTTTCCTTGAGAGGATTTAGAAAACAAAACAGTATTCTTGTTTTTTCACTCTTGGGAAGGAATAGGGACCATAACCTTTTAAAGGTTGTAATTGGTTTTCATAACTGAAAGGTAATGAAAACCAATAAATTAACCATTATTGGTTTCATAACTGAAAGGTAATAAAAACCAATAAATTAACCATTATTAGTTTCATAACTGAAAGGTAATAAAAACTAATAAATTAACCATTATTATTATTGGTTTTAAAACTGAAAGGTAATGAAAACCAACTTTAACCAATATGTTTTAATTTCTATTTCTGCCCCTCATAGAAATAGAAATTATACAACTAGTATCTACACATTAGGTCCATAACACATATACCCTTAAGCCTATTAACTAAATTGAATCACTTAAATTGTAGGCTTCTTATAAATGATAACACCACATTTAATTATGTGGTCCCATTGAGACATTATCTAACAATCTCCCACTGGACCACATATGTATCCTGAAAAATGTGCTTAACTTTAGTGAGCTCAGAAATTTGTTATCATAACTTGAGGGTATCCAAACAATCTTGTCCATTAACTATATTAATATAGGATCAAAGCGGTCTTCGTTACATCAATCGTAACTCGACCCACCAATGGTCACGTATACTAATACAGCTAAATGACATAGATCAATCATGGATGCGTAGCATGGAAATTACATGTGATGTGATCCATACATGCCTATTTCCAACTGGTCCTACTTAACTTTATTGAGATCAATACTTCACAATACGTAACAGAGCGTAATAAACTGAATACATCATTTCTGCAGAAATTAATCTAATTACATAGATAAAACTCAAGACTGACATAAAGCAGTAATATAAATACAAACTCCCACTAAACCAGAATGTTCTCAAATAGAACAACACCCATCTGAGCAGTGTACTCATGAAAGACCTTGGGTGGTAGTCCCTTCGTAAGTGGATCCGCTATCATGGAGTTTGTCCCAATGTGCTCTATGGAAATCTGTCCACTCTGCACTCTTTCTTTTACAACTAGGAACTTGATATCAATATGCTTTGATTTTGTCGAGCTCCTGTTGTTATTGGAATATAAAACTGCAGACTTATTATCACAATATATCTTAAGTGGTCTTTCAGTGCCTTCCAAAATACGCAACCCAGTGATAAAATTCCGCAGCCATATCCCTTGGTTTGATGCCTCATAACATGCTACAAATTCTGCAGCCATGGTGGACGAAGCTATGAGCGTCTGCTTTGCAGACCTCCAAGAAATTGCTCCGCCAGCTAACAGATAAATATAGCCTGATGTGGATTTCCTACTGTCTTGGCATCCAGCAAAATCGGAGTCGGAATATCCAATGACCTCTAACTTATCCGATCTCCTATATGTGAGCATATATTCCTTTGTTCTCTGTAAATTCGCATAACACGCTTGACTGCTTTCCAATGATCCATGCCAGGATTACTTAAATATCTGCCTAACATGCCAACTATAAACACAATATCCGGACGCGTACATACTTGAGCATACATTAGACTCCCTACAGCCGAGGCATAAGGAATCTTCTGCATTTCTTGAATTTCAAGACTGTTCTTCGGGCATTGGCCGAGACTAAACTTGTCTCCCTTAGCAACCGGGGTTTCACCTGATTTACAATGCCAAATCTAATGAGTATTTTTTCGATATAGCTCCTTTGTGATAATCCCAAAATACCCCGAGAACGATCTCGGAGTATTTCGATTCCTAATACAAAGGAAGCATCACCAAGATCTTTCATTTCAAAATTCTTAGATAGAAATCTCTTGGTGTCATGCAATAAGTTTATATCGTTTGTGGCAAGCAATATGTCGTCAACATATAAAACCAAAAATATGTGTTTACTCCCACTGAACTTGTGATACACACATTCATCAACAACGTTAGTTTCAAAACCATACGAAGTGAGAACTTGATGAAATTTGAAGTACCACTGACGAGAAGCTTGTTTGAGTCCATAGATGGATTTAGTCAATTTGCAAACCATATTCTTTGGGTCTCCTGACACAAAGTTTTCTGGCTGCACCATATAAATTGTTTCTTTAATGTCACCATTAAGAAAAGCTGTTTTGACATCCATCTGATGCAACTCAAGATCAAAATATGCAACAAGTGCCATAATTGTCCTAAAAGAATCTTTCGAAGAAACTGGAGAGAAAGTTTCTTTAAAGTCAATTCCTTCTTTTTGAGTAAAGCCTTTGGCTACAAGACGTGCCTTATACCTCTCCACATTACCATTTGAATCCCTTTTGGTTTTAAATATCCATTTACAACCTACGGGCTTCGCACGAACTGGTAATGAGACAAGTTCCCAAACTTTATTGTCTTGCATAGACTTATATTCTTCATTCATGGCTTCTATCCACTTATGAGAGTTGGAACTTTCCATGGCTTGACGAAAGTTGATTGGATCATCTTTCGACATTCCATTTTCTACCTCATGTTCCTGGAGATATACAATATAATCATCTGAAAATGCAAATCTCCTTTCTCTGGTGGATCGCCTTAATGGCACAGATTCTTGAGGTTAAGGTTGTAGAGTTTGTTCCTCAGGAACAATTACCTCATCTTGAATGGGGGTTTGAACTATATTATCTTGAACAACATTGTCAGGTTGAGGATCCAAAATTACTTCTCGAGCAATGACAGGTATAGGAACCTGTGATTGGTCAAAAGTAGTAGTAGGAAGTGGGATTACTCCTGCTTCCTCCTCAAAGACAATATCTCTAACTGGATTTCTCCCCCCAAACTCAACATTCTCAAAAAATGTTGCAATTCCCGTCTCAAATATTGACCTATTTGTGGGATCATAAAACTTGTAACCCCGTGATCGTTCGGCATAGCCAATAAAGTAGCTGCTAATGGTTTTAGAGTCCAATTTTCGTTCATGACGTTTATAAGGCCTCGCCTCAGCAGGACACCCCCACACATGCAAATGTTTTAGACTAGGCTTTCGCCCAACCCAAAGCTCATAAGGTGTTTTTGCAGCTGCTTTAGTTGGCACCCAATTTAAGATATAAGTTGCTGTCTTTAGAGCCTCACCCCAGAGGGACTCTGGTAAAGTAGAATGACTGATCATACTTCTTACCATATCCTTAAGAGTCCGGTTTCGTCTCTCAGATACACCATTCATGCTAGGTGATCCTGGCATGGTGTATTGTGGGACGATTCCACATTCCTCCAGGTATTTTGCAAACGATCCTGGACGTTGTTCACCTGATCCATCATATCTGCCATAGTATTCACCACCATGGTCAGACCTGACACTTTTAATCCGTTTGTTGAGTTGTAACTCAACTTCGGCCTTAAATTTTTTTTTGAATACGTCCAAAGACTGTGATTTCTCATGGATAAGAAATAGATACCCATATCTGGAATAGTCGTCTATGAATGTGATAAAATAATGTTGACCATTCCAAGACGCCATAGGGAATGGGCCACAAATGTCCGTATGAATTAATTCTAAGACATCTGTAGTCCTATGGGCACCATATTTCTTTATTTTGGTCTGTTTTCCCTTGATACACTCAACACAGACATCAAAATCTGAAAAATTAAGAGAGTCTAAAATTCCATCAGACACAAGGCGCTCAACTCTAGATTTAGAGATGTGACCTAGGCGTTTGTGCCATAATGAGGCTGAATTTTCCTTAGTGAATTTACGCTTTGTACCTCGTGATTCCACGTGCAAGGTTGCATTATAAGATGCAATAGTTTCGAGCAAATATAGATTATCAAACACATTAAGTAAACCAGTACCAACAACATTGGAATTAATAGACATACTAAACTTCATATTTCCAAAAGAACAATAATATCCCAATTTGTCCAATATAGAAACAGAAATTAAATTCCGTCTAAAGGACGGTACAACAAAAGTGTCTAATAAATCCAAATAATAACCAGTTTTCAGTAATAATCTAAAGTGCGCTATTGCCTGCACTTCTATCGACTTGCCATCACCCACAAAGATGTATCTTTCAGCATCAGTTGGCTTTCGGTAGTTCAGGCAACCCTGCATAGAAACACATATGTGAGTAGTAGCACCAGAATCTACCCACCAAGTGTTTCTTGGTACTGAAGCTAAATTTATTTCAGAACAGACCAAAACATGAAATGTACCTTTCTTTACACGCCAGGCGACGTATTTGGCACAATCCTTCTTTCTGTGTCCGGGCTTGCCACAAAAGAAACAACCATCCTGCACTTTCTGTTTCTTTGGTTCCGGACCCTGAGGAATAGCAACTTCTTTTCCCTTATGCGTTCTTTTGCCCGTATGCTTGGAGGTGCTTGCCAGATGAGCACTTTCAGTCCTTTCTTGCTTCAATCTCTCTTCCTCTTGCACACAAAATGAAATGAGCTCATTGAGAGTCCATTTCTCCTTCTGGTAGTTATAACTGACCTTAAATTGGTTAAATTGTGCAGGAAGAGAGATGAGAACTAAATGCACGAGCAAATCATCAGATAAGTCGAGCTTTAGTGCCTTAAGTTTTGAAGCCAGATGAGACATTTCCATGATGTACTCGCGAACATTACCCTTGCCTTTATACTTTATTGAAATCAAGCTTGCTAAAAGCGTGCTTGTTTCAGCCTTATCGTTTTTAGCAAAACGCTTTTGAATTTCTGAAAGAAATTCACCGGCAACGGTAACTTCCTCTGTTATTGCACCCCGAAAAACTTCTGGAATCCCACGCTTCATGATCATAAGACTTAGCCTGTTAGAACGATCCCACTTTTCAAAGTACACAGTTTCCTCAGGAGTACTTTGTGCAGTGAGAGCATTCGGTTTTGGCATTCTTAATGCCAAGTCTATGTCCATGCAGCTGAGAACAATCAATATGTTCTCTTTCCAGTCCTTAAAGTTTGTTCCATTTAACATTGGAACATTGTTCATGTTGGCAGAGATTGAAGTAGTCGACATTAAAGCTGAATAGACAAGAAAATAAAAGGAATGCTCACATTAAGTTACCAAACAGATAATCTCTAAAAAAATGACAACATCTCAAGATACCTAGCACAACATTAATACCAAACCTTTGGGTAGTGATATTAACTGTAAGTGGTATTCTTGTTGTAATGATCAAACATTGACAATAAGTTATGTCAAATAACAAATCTATCTTTTGATGGATTTATTATTCACATTAGGTTTTCTTGACAATTGGCACATGTTTATCACCACAAAATGTGTGTGTAATTCTGCCAAGTTTTAATCATGTCTTTGGACCGATAAATACCCGCATGAGATACACAGACATGAACTTCAAAACATTCCATATAAAACAATCTAGACAAGAGAGATCACTTTTGTGACATCTTGTTTGAATTGACTTATATTGAGAATGTTAGAAAATTAAATTTCTGTAGACGTTGTATGAAATTACATTAAATTTAAAGATTTCTAAATTTGTGACCCCGTATATGTTATATAATCTGAAGCAATTCCAATTATATATATACATATATAAATAGAATTGACGGGTCCAAAAAAAAAAACTGCCATTTTCACAGAACAAAACAGGAAAAAACAGAATTTACATCCATAAGAAAATTCAGAATCTGATTCCAGGAAACTAAATAGAATGAATAAAGCATATCAATTCTGATAAGACACATGATATGTTGGCTCTGATACCACTTGTAAACATAAAATTTCAGAACATAAACCTTACACTTTAGATCATTTACCATGTGTATTATCAAGAGATCAAGACAAAATGACATACCTGAATCCATTGATGAACGATTAAACGGAAGCGTCTGATTGTCAATAAAACCTTAATATTGACTTTGTTAGAGCCTTCTAATCCTTTCCCTTATGTGCCTTATGTTTCTCCTTGAGAGGATTTAGAAGACAAAACAGTATTCTTGTTTTTTCACTCTTGGGAAGGAATAGGGACCATAACCTTTTAAAGGTTGTAATTGGTTTTCATAACTGAAAGGTAACGAAAACCAATAAATTAACCATTATTGGTTTCATAACTGAAAGGTAATAAAAACCAATAAATTAACCATTATTAGTTTCATAACTGAAAGGTAATAAAAACTAATAAATTAACCATTATTATTATTGGTTTTAAAACTGAAAGGTAATGAAAACCAACTTTAACCAATATGTTTTAATTTCTATTTCTGCCCCTCATAGAAATAGAAATTATATAACTAGTATCTACACATTAGGTCCATAACACATATACCCTTAAGCCTATTAACTAAATTGAATCACTTAAATTGTAGGCTTCTTATAAATGATAACACCACATTTAATTATGTGGTCCCATTGAGACATTATCTAACAATGTGAATCATCTTAAGAACATGAGGTAACGCACATAATCACATAGGAATTGATTAAATCCACAAATGCAAATTTAGTCGAATCAAGATGCATGAAACATGGATGCAAAGCATGAATATGATTGAAAAATAAATATGATGTTTATGTACAAATAAGGAAAGCAAGTAAAAGAATGGGATGGAAAAAAACGGGGATGAGAAATTATTACAACACTTGAATTATTACATATCCAAATGAGAGGAAGAGGAGGGAAGATTGCAATATAATAAAATAAAACCTCACAAAACACTCAAAATAAAAATAAACAAAATAAAAGCTTCATGTTCCTTGGAATCGTTGGCGGAAATTGGTCAACATTGGGAGATTACGCCATCTTGTCCGAAATGTTAGGGAAAATATGTGATTCTCCACAAGTAAATCAATCAATGGGAATAAAAACTAATGCGGAAAAATTAAATCAAAAGCAACACAAGAATTTTTACGTGGTTCCCTCAATATAAGGTACGTCCACGGGTTCGAAATCCGATTGCACTATCAACCAAATAAGTTTCCAAACGATTACAAACGAGACACGAATGGTCTCACAAATCACCCTTAAGTGAATTCCAAATAATCACAAATAAACAAGAGGAAAGATCTCACCAAATAGATGAACAAAAAATCTTCAAAACCAAAATTGTAGAAGATCCAAAATTACGAACCAAATCCACTTCAAAGTAGAGCCGACTACCTTGAAGCCCAAAGTACCAAATTGAATTTATATCAAACAACCTGCTATCCACAGCAAACCCACCAAATTGATCTTCTATTGTTTCTATGGCAGCAACACACTTTTCCCTTCTTTTTTTCTTCGGGAACAACAAAGCCATATATATATATATATATGGTTGGGTCTTGAGTCTTTTTATCAAACTCTAACTGTTATCAAATTGAATTAGGTCTCTACAAATTAGATATAATATATTAAAATATATTATACCTAAACCAAACTAAATTAAAATTCTTTAACCAAAACTAATTGGGTCTCAAACTCCAATAAGGAGGTATATCCCAACAATTCTCCCCCTACCAACTTCGGTAGAGAGATGAAGCTAACTGGCCGGCCAAATAGGCAGGCCGGCCAACTAGGCCGAGCAAAACCTGCCTTGTTACGAAACCAAGAAAAGGAACAAACAAGAAATATGTAAGTGGCTCAACTAACCACTACCGGTTAGCTTACAACACAAATAATATGAAACAAGAGCAAGCCAATAATTAATTATTATTATTATTATTATTATTATTATTATTATTATTATTATGAACCAAACAAACCACTTGGATCACAACAACACCCTATGAAATATAAAGTATGAAAATTATAACAAAACACTATGAAATAAGAAGCAAGAAAATAAATATGAGATAGAAAATATAAGAAAATGAAAGACTAGAAATTCACCTTCCAAAGAAAGATTGAACTTCTTGATTTCCAAACTTACTCTTGATCACCCTCAAGTGTATGAATTATGTTCTCAATCCTCAATTTGAAAGCTTGAAATTCTTGCTAGAATGATGGCTTGGAGGTATATGTGGTGAAAAAGTGATTGTCTCTCTTGTTTTTGCTCACTTTTACCAACACCCACTCTTCCTCTTGATCAAAGCTACTGAAATTTAAGTATTTCAGAATTTTTGGAGGAGTTTTGGATGTAGAAAAGATGGAATTTCAGTTTGTATGGAACATATAGGGTGTATATGGAAGATAGGAGTGTGTTTAGCTCAAAAACTTAATTTTTCTCTCTTTTCTTCCTCTTTTCTCTAGCTAAAATGTTCTCTCCTTAATCTATTCTCCTCCTTCTCTCAACAATCAAATGTATACTTATAGGCTAAGCAAGTGGAGAAATGGTGGAAGATATGGTGGAAGACAAGATAGAGCAAAAATGAAGGTAATGGAGCTAATGGAACACTAATGGAGCTAATGGGAGCAAAAATGGAGCATTATCTTCAATGGAGCAAACACTAGGTAATGAGGGATGAGTATACATGAATTGGGACATGTTTGGGTCAGAAAATGGGTCAATGGAGTGTCCCAACCGAACCAAACAATGGGCTGTTGCTATTTTGGGTCGAATCAA
This sequence comes from Camellia sinensis, assembly GCF_055761805.1. Taxonomy (NCBI): domain Eukaryota; kingdom Viridiplantae; phylum Streptophyta; class Magnoliopsida; order Ericales; family Theaceae; genus Camellia; species Camellia sinensis. The sequence continues at coordinate 110,772,708 of NC_138973.1, forward strand.
CAAAATCTGCTGTTAAGCCCAACTTCAAATAGGCACATCTCCCTCATCTGGACTTGGTTTTAGATGGTTCTTGGGTCTAAATTGAAGCCCCAGAAGTTTACTTTCCAATGGTTGTGGCCTCACATTTAAATTCCAAGTGTACAAAGAGATATGCCTAATTTAGTGAAGGCTATCTCAGGCTGGGTCAACAAAATCTGCTCTTAAGCCCAACTTCAAATGGGCATGTCTCCCTTATTTGGACTTGGTATAAGGTGATTCTTGGGTCTAAATTGAAGCCCCAGAAGTTTACTTTCCAATGGTGGTGGTCTCACATTTAAATTCCAAGTGTACAAAAATAAATGCCTAATTTAGTGAAGGTTGCTCATTTCCTTCTTAATGATTTGATACTCATCATTTTCCTAAACCAGTTTTCTTTCATCCCCTCATATTTCCTTCAACTCCAAACCTATAAAGAAGATGTTTTTAAATATTTTTCAAAAAGTTCACCTCCCTTCCATTTATTTCCACTTTGTCCTTACTTGATTTACTGAAAAGTGCAATATTTTAATTAAAATAGGAGCCTCGGGACATCGTAGAAACATTTAAAAAAACATATTTTGAAAAGAGGGTTTTAAGGTATAAAATAGTTTGGCCAAAAAATGGGTGAAGGTTGGAATTAAAGCTTAAATTTCATCTTTCTTACTGAGGACTCTGTGAGAAACACATTCTAATTGTCATTATCGGGTAATCAAAAGAAAACGCCCAAGTCTTAGGGCTGGTCAAAATGGGGTGTCTACAGGTAGCATGTTTTTGTAGCTTAACTTAGCTTATTTCCAGCATATTTTTGCCTCTGATTTGGACTATTTTAGCTCTATTTTGGGTTACTTTGGTCATATGAGTCTTGTTTTGCATAGTTGTAGTGCAAATGGCTTCACTAGTTTGGTGTTTTAGGCCTTCAAACATGATTTTCTTGAGTTGGTTGCATGTTGAAGTGTCTTTTTACATGTAATTTCAACATATATAGCTCTGTCACATGCTCATTTGTTTCACTCTTTTCTTACTTTTTAGAGTTGCTCTTGAGTCTTGTTTGCAAGCTAACATGTGAGCATGTTTTTTCTAGCATTTTGTACCTCAATCTCAGCAAGTTTTAGTCATTGTTTTGACTGGTCTTAGCTCTATTTTGAGCTGGTTTGGCCCTTTGAGGCTTGTATTGTGTGGTTGTAGTGCAATCTTTTTCACTAACTTAATGTTTTAGGCTTTTAAACATGAATTGCATGAGTTGCTTGCATGTTTCAGTGTCATTTTGCACTCCATTTCAGCACTGAAATCTCTGCAATCCCCTTCTATTCTTCACTCTTTCATTAGTTTTGAAAGTGACTTGGAACCCCTTGTTGGCTTGAGTGTGGAATTGAAACCCTCATGCCTAATGGTTTAATTCCTTTGAGAGTTCATTAACAACAGCATGATGCCTCTTTCATGCTCAAGGTACTTGTGGTTTAAGCCCTCTTTCCATTAGAGGACACTCACCCTGTGAACTAATCAATTAAAGAATGGATTGGTAATCTAAAATGTATAAACAAAATGAACAAAGTAAAAGAGGCAAGATTAAGCATCTTTGTGTTGCATTGCATGTGTTCGGATCAGACGTTAATCCGAACATGAGAAAATTGGGACGTTTCATACTCCAAGTGATAAAACGTGCCACTTTTCTTGGTCACCGTCACCCTTGATCATGCATGATACGGTGGTGGTTATTTTGGTCTTGTTTGTGCACTCCTTAACCTTGTACAAGCTTGGTTCTCTAGCCATCATGCATTGAAAATGCTTGGTTGATGGTTCGAAGGCCAAGAGTTACCCTCCTTTGAGTTTGTGTGATGATAAGGAGGGTAACAGTACACACATTCTTTGAAAATACATTGCTTTGCCTCTGTTTGCTCTCTGTTGCAGCAAAATGAAAAGTCTAGGGAAGGGGTGGCCGACCAGCTAGTTTTAGTGGCCGACGGTCACTTGGAGTGGCCGACTGGCCAGTTGTAGTAGCCGACAGCCACTTTTTGTAGCCGACCGGCCACCAATGAATATTTTCACAAACGTGCTCCTGAGTTGGAGCAGAGGCATTTTGGGAGTTGGTACATTTTTTAGTGATCAAACGGGTGCAAATAGAGGCATCCGATGGCAAGGTAATGGCATTTTCGAGCGGATCAATCGAGCATGCATGCATCCCTCGCCCTCGAGGCCATTTAGTCGCTTTTGTTAACTTAGAATAAGTTAGCTATTTCATTCATACAAGTGTTGTAATTAATTAGCTTGATTCATATTGTAATATTTTAGCTAGCTTAGAATAGTTAGTTAATTTACTTCAATTGTTATAATAATTAGCGTAGCTAGTTAGCTTAATCATTCGGACCCTCCTTCGAGAGGGCGTAATGTTATAATAAGTGTGCGTGCGTGTGTGCATGTCTTCCAACCCCACGTCTTTCTCCCTTTTATTTAACCGATTTCGATGGTTAGTTTAGGGTCATGTTTCGATTAGCATACCTTATGCTCGCATGTTTGCATCCATTCATTTGTCTTGCATCCACCGAGGCTCGGTGCATCATTCAAACTGCATTTTCAATACTTCTTTGAATACTTGTTTCAAAGCATTTTATCAAATTGAATCAAATCATATGTCATATTAGTAGCTGAGCCTATTAATCACCTTATTGCATGTGTTGTATTAGACACTTAACATAGTTAGGATCATGCATCTTTCTATCTAGTTTTTGTTTTGGCTTGGATTACTCAGTGAGTTTTATGCTTTAGCATGCTTACATGAGTGTGATTGACATGTTGCCATGATAGCATGCTTGCCATGAGGCTATTTGCTTAAATGATTAACTGCATGAATGCTTGTGGATGAAGGCTTGATTGTTTGAATTGGAACAGTTCAACGAATGTGAGTTTTAAACCCACTTTGTGAAGTGGCAAATCATGTTTTAAGCCCATCATGTTTGATGGCAAATCCGCGTTTTAGCCCACTTGAGGGTGGCAACTTCAAACCATTTTCAAAAGCAAACATGAGTAGAAATGTTCTAATTTTTGCGATTTTAGTCTATACTAGCTTGTGTGCGTCACATAATAAAGTTAGCTAATAACTGGAATAAGAACACATGATGTTTATAAAACAACATATCATGATAGCAGATGCCGATCTTTGATCGGCCGAGTGGGGGTGCTCATTTAAGGACCTTCCCCTCTCGTACCCAAGTTCCCGAGCTAAGGCAATTTTGGTGATGACAGACACGTGGCCTTTGGCACGAGTCCGGGTTTCCTAAATTTTCCAAAAACAAAATATTTAGGTGGCGACTCTGTAATCTAGCAAAGTAGTCCAGTTTTGGCATTATTTGATTCAAAATCGGTTTTCCAAAATGATTTGCCGAATTGGACTCTTTGGTGATTATTAGTTTCACATTGCACTTGTGAGACTAGATTCAGAACCGCAGGTAGAGTCCGAACTGTGAGGGCCTTTTTTTTCAAACCCTTTTCCAAAAGGTGCGGGGGCGCGGAAAAAGGCGAACCCACAGTATGTGAATGGGACATTGGGTTATGGGATTTGGTTCTCGATCGACACTACAACTGAAATCACTAGTTTTTCTGAGGTCGACTGGGCAGGATATTCTGATGATCATAAGAGCATATCCGGGGAGTGTTTTTACCTTGGGAATAATTTGGTTGCCTGGCATGCAAAAAGCAAAATGCCATTTCTCTTTCGACAACTGAGGCTAAGTACATTGCTGCAGGGAGTTGTTGTGCACAAATACTGTGGATGAAGCAAATGCTTCATGATTATAGAATTGACCAGAACACTCTCACTCTTTTCTGTGATAACACAAGTGCCATTAACATTTCTAAAAATCCTGTCCAACACTCTCGCACCAAACACATTGACATTCGTCATCATTTTATCCAAGAGTTAGTGGAAGAAGGCCTTGTTGTTCTTGAACATGTACCCACTGAGCATCAAAAAGCTGATATTTTTACAAATCTCCCTGATCTTCTTCGGTTTGAGTTCCTTAGAAAGACCTTGGGTGTAGTTCTCAGTTACTAGGGTGTTACCTGTTACTTGAGGGGGTGCGTGTGATTGCTTTTATGTGTACTTGGATGCTATAATCTCATTTTCATTGATTTCTGTCATCCCTGCATTTAGGCTTATATGAACACCTCTTATGCTGCTCGTAAGATTTCATTCTTCTTTGTTCATAGCTCATTCTAAATGCCCATGCTCATTGACTTCATGATCTCATTCTGTACACATTCTTGAGATAAACTGTTGGAGGGGTTTTCGTACAAGTGATCAAAGTCCTCTATGGACCACTAACAGTGTATCTTTTACATTATTGGAGGAATTGACCTATACTAGTATATCATGGGTGATATTGAGTCTCTTAACCATCTACCATCGATTTTCACTTTCACGGTTCCTCCCTCAGTTCATTGAAATCCGGGCATTAGGAAAAAGCTACCTCAGAGGCACCAACTAAGCCATCCTTTTTGATTTCATGCTTCTCTAGTTTGGTCTCCAGACTCTTGAGTGTGCAAGCCACCAATGAGTGCCCACAGAAAAGAAAAGTCATAAAAAATATATTAAAAAAAAAGGGGGGACTCATTGATTGAGGAGGAGCCTCCATGTTTACTCAACAAATTCCCCTTAATTCCTAGTGATTTGACTTTTCTCTATAATGTTTCGCTACTCTTGCCAGAGGTCCAACCATCCGATCACTACGAGGATTAACTCTAGCTTTGTGGTTTCTCAAGGATTGCACACACACACACATTTGATATGTGAGCTCTCATGTTTGCTTTTGAGTTATGCATTCTCACGTAGCTTATGATCATTGATTAAATTTTTTCTGATTTGCTCATGATTTTGTGATTCATAATTTCAAAATTTGCAAGTTTGCAGGTTTCATGGTTTGAGGATTATCCCATCTTAGTGTCACATTCTTGCTGTTATGCTCACCTCTGTTTTGTTTCAGGTCACACTTCCCAGTACGAGTTGGTTTTATTTGCTCATAAAAGGTTGTTAAACTTTGGTGTTTTGTTGTCCCCGCTCGAGCAGACACTCTCCCGCTCGAGCAAAAACTCTCCCGCTCGAGCGTCTATTTCACCCTTTCAGCATTTTTGCAGAGTTTTTCATATTCTAAGAGGTTGTTTTTGTCTCTCAAGCGTCCTATTCCTTGCTCGAGCATAGCCACGCGTGTTTTAGTGTGCACTCGAGCACTACTACCCACGCTTGAGCGGATTGGTTTGATTTAAAAATCCTTTCCTTGACTCTTCAGTCACTTTTTCCCCAAATTCTATCTCTCTTTCTCTCTCTCCTAGGGCTCCTTTTGACAACTCTGTGTTCGTCCCCCATTGGGCTGTTGATTGGTGTGCCTCTTTCTGTGCCTTGTTTCTCATACTCCTTGGTCGTCTCAGGTATGTATCTCTCGAATATTGTTTATTTCCTTCTCTTTATTTGTTTTTGTTGTCTCTTGTTCCTCTCATCTTCATCATCCATACTCGTTTGTACATTTGAGTTTTGTGTGTCTTGTCTACTCCTGTTTATGGTCTGATTAGTTTGGGTATTTTTGGTTGCAATGTGATTATCATTATGAAATATTGAGTTATGGAATATTGAGTTATGTATTTTCGATTTGAGTTATGGAATATTAAGTTGTGTCTTTGGTATGATCACTGCCTTATGTTCTAGTGTTTTTTTTTTTTTTTTTCATTTTGTCTATCTGGTTATTTAGTTACGGTAACTATGATCTCACTGGCTTTTAATACTGAGTCCTGTTCTATTGTGATTATGTGAGGGTTGATTATACTGATTTTAATATTGCTTTGACTATTTGGTTCTTCTATATTTGGACTTTTCTACTAATGTTTGGTCTGTGTTTTTTATTTTGGTTTTTGTCATGGGTTCGAGGGTTTGTGGTTGTGTCTTTTGGGTATAATTAGTTTAGTCATGTCTACTTCTAAACAAAAGAAGTCAATTGCCTCTTGCCCTTCTTTTAATACAGATTGGTTTCCCTCGGCTTAAAAAGCCAAGTTGTTTAGAGAGTCATATCCCTCTAGGACTGTTTATCTTGAACGCAATGTTCTGCCTTTTGAGTCCATCCACATTCGTCCTTTGTTTGATCCTTTGAGTGGGGATTTGGTTCTTTCCTTCTCAGGCCTTCAAAATCTTGATTGGGTGCGGGAATTTTACTGTGATATGGAGGGGATTTCCGTTGTTGGTCCTTCGTTCAAGACTTGGGTCAGGTCTAAGTCTGTCACAGTTACTCCTGACCTTATACGTGAGCTTTTATGTATTTGTAAAGTCTTTCCTATTTTCTATCATTTCCCTGTTCGACCCACCTGTGATTTTAATGAGGTGGCCACTGATTTATGTGGTACATCTCGTTTGTGGCTCCCGGGCTCTTTGATCAAACAAAATGAGCTCCTTCCCCAGTATAGCTTACTCAATCTTATTGTTTGTGCCAATATCATTGTGACCACCCACAGCTCCGAGATAAATCAAGAACAAGGTTTTGTCCTTTGTTACATTGCTCACCACCGCTCGATTGACCTTGCCACCTTGATTATTCAAAAAATGATTGCTACTTTTGCGCGTAATAACCTTGGTCTTCCTTATGGTTGCCTTATTAACTGGCTTCTCGCCAAGTTTGAGGTTCCCTCATTTGATGAGAATGACTTTGTTTCTTCTTCCCAACCTTTCACCAAAAAGACTGTCTGGCAAAGTTAGTCTCATATCAGGGGGATTCCTTCTAGAGTGGGTAGTTCAGGTGCAGGTGCAGGGGATGCTGCTATGGCTGCGGAGGCAGAGTATGATGCGGCTGCTGCAGGTGCGGTTGCTGCAGGTGCGGCTGCTGTAGGTGAGGCTGCTGGTGAGGGGGAGTAGCTTCCTCCAATTTATACTATCCGAGGCCAGGCTTACTGATCTTGAGACTACTGTCGATGCTCGGCTCACAGCATTGGAGGCCTCATCCAGGCGCATTGAGGAGTCAGTTGCTCAATCCTCTTCTCATCTATCCCAAATTTTGTCTCTTCTACAGATGCAATCACCTCCACAACCACCAGCTCCGTGATTTATTGACTAGTATTCTTTTTGCATAGTGATATCTCTTGATTTTTGTTTTTTTTTTAACTTGTGTTTTCCTCCCAAACAAAAAGGGGGAGTGGATATTGGTTATACTTGATGCATGTTGGTTATACTTGATGCATGCATGGTGGTTCTACTTGATGCATGGTTATTATTTTTGGGCATGGATATTTAGATATTAGTGTTTCATGGATATTAGGATACTTTTGTTTAGATATATATATTTGGCTATTTATCCAGTTCCACAATTTTGGTTTGTATGGTTGTTTCCACATGTGGATTTGTTCAAGGATTAAGTGTTTCATGTTCTCATTCAGTTCTTGTGGTTTTTGTAGTGGTTTTATTTTTTGTTTTTTTCGTTTAAGTCGAGGTTGTTAATTGTGTTCGTTAGTGTGTTTTGGGTTTGTTTGTTAGGAAAATTGTTAGAATAGTTTTGCCCGGGATTTGACAAAGGGGTAGATTGTTAAGACCCTACTTGTTGTCAAATTCCGTGGACAAACTTGAATTAAATTGAGTTGTAATTTTCTTTTGTTTTTGGTCTTCTTGCTCGAGCGGGGAAAGCGGCGCTCGAGCGGAGATTCCACCCTCACAGTATTTTGGCTTGACTGCAAAATATACTGAGTGGTGTGATTGTACGCTCGAGCGTGGGATCTTACGCTCGAGCGTGAACCCTGGTTTGGAACACGCGATATAGAGTCCCCGCTCGAGCACCCATTTCCACACTCGAGTGGACCTTGCGATCTCAACCTCTATAAAACCTCAAGTTGCTTCAAATCTAGGGTTACATTTTCTAAATCTTCTTTAAGGGTTTTAGGGTTTTCTTTTGGGGATATTTTTCTGGTTTTCCTTGATGTTTGATTGAGTTTGAACTCATGTTCTTACCAGCACACATCAAGGAGTTTGTTTGATCTTTTCTGAGAGTATTCTTCTTCAGTGGAATCCGAAGATTCAAGCACAGAGTAATCAAAGGAGTTTGATGTTGTGTGCAGTCGTTGATTCAATAATGGATGTTGTGGATTTAACATCAATCTAATCTATTCTGAGACGAAGGTTGCGGTGAAAGATATACAGAAGATTTGAAGGCAAATTGGAAGCGTTTGGGCAATTTGTTTGGTATCTTTGTAATCGTTCTTTCTTCAGTAGTGGATTGATTTCTGGCGTTTCGTCCATGGTTTTTTGATCACAATTGAAGGTGCTTCAATTGTGGTTTTTCTACGTAAAAATCGTTTGTGTCGATTTATTATTTTCTGAAACAACAATCTAAATCACTTTCGTACGTGCTTGATGATTTTGATTGTGAGTTTTAATTGGTTGTGAATTGGAACTATTAAATCTTGATCTAATCACAAATCACTTAGGTTCTTCAGGATCTTTTGTAATATGTAAGAGTATAATTATCTATATTTATCAAACACATGTAAAAACAAAAAATTATTCGGTGTTGGGAGGGTTAGACAATTTTCAGCACAACTTGAATTAGGCATAGGTAAACTCTCAACCCACCCAACCCAAATCTTAACACTAACCCTAACAAATCACAGGAAGAGATGGGTATGTGTACAAACAGTGTTGGGATTTTCTTAAAAAAAACAAAAAACAAAAAGAGTTGGGCTTTTATTGTATAAATAGGCCAGCCTTAAAAGCAATCGATGTCAAATTGGGGGCTTGGGCTTGATGCTTAATTCAGCCTATTCAACTGGGATGTACATTTTGTTTGTCATGCCCCACTTTTTATTACTCGGAACTCATTACCAAATTCATTAAATCAAATCAGTTTCAGAGACAACATACGGAAGACTCTTTATATCAATGAGTAAGATTAAGCAAAGATCCTCTCATTCGAATGCAAATCAAATGTAACATGAGCATAACTAAATAAATTGCCCATAGTTAAAGTAAAAGAAAGGGTTTAACCCTTTTAAATCAACGGCATTCCGTCCACAAATAAAAGGCCCCGTGGCCAACAAATAAAGAAGATCCGTCACCTTGATACACTTCTTGATGTTTACCTGAAAAGAATTAGCAACGTGGGATGAACATAAAGTCCAGTAGAGATCTCAACATGATCCCAAACAACAACAACTTACAGATAGCTATGATCATGAATGCTTAGTCTCATACTATATAATAATGTGACAATTTGTACACAAATATACATATATAAGACTTTTCTCAAAATCATACATTTCTTTCAATAACGTAAGCAATTCATCTTTCTTTCTTCTTATTACCTTTTCATCCAAAATTATATGACGATTAACTAATTTCTGAAAGAAAGAATTTCACCAAAATCGTTGTGTTTTCTCCCACTTTCTAGACTCACACTCGATTTGCCCTTTTCAAAACATGTTCACAAACATTCGATATTCTTTACATTTTTCACAATCTTAACACAATACTCATATCCGCTTCCAACACAATCATGTCTATACAAGTATGCCTTTGATGCAAAAGAGAAAACAACAAACAACCAACAACTATCTACTTCTGCAATTAAGGCAACTCGGCCTTCCAGAACCTTAATCATCATAACCCATAATATACTCAGATACACTGAGACAATAATGATAAATAAGTTCTATTCTACCTGCCTCAAACACGGTAAACCAATAATACACCTTTTTACTATGAAATGCCAATTTACCAAACACCGACTGGAAGGTAATGGTACCTCTGTCAAGTTCTCCAGGCGCTACCTGCAAGGTTCTAACACCTCTCATTCTAAGCGTAGCCAATTCTCTAAGCGCTAGCTGGAAGGTAATGGTACCTCTCATTCTCAGCGCAGTACATGTTACCGATCATCAGGACATGACAAGGCACAACCCATAAGTGTAATATATGCACACAAACTATTCGATAAAATATAACTAACTCAAGTATAATACATACACACAACTGTTCAACACAACAATGTCATCCTCCACCGATGACTAAGACAAAACCTCTAAATGTTTGTGTTTCAGCACACGTATTATAATGATTCAACTCTTATGAGATTTTAAATTCAACAACAACAATAGTAAAATAAGTATCTATAATTCAACCTCAAGTAAATTTCTAGAATTTACATAGTGTTATCATTTCTTTCTTCCATTTCAAAAATCAATTCTCCTATTTTCCAAGTTAACATACTCCCCCTCTTTCCCAAACCATACATTTTATTTTCTCAAAAATTTTAATTCATGGATAACAAGGCCACAACCAACTTAATTTCAACTCAACAAAAGCATAACCCATAAATTTTAATCTCATGATTAAACTCCCTTTTAGCAATATATAAGTTAACAATTTGTTACACTCAACTATGAACAACCTAACACAAGGTAAATGTTAAAATTCATGAGGCCCGATTAATCTCAAATTAATCAACAATTCCCTATTTAAATCCCTAGTTCATAACATGATTGTGGGGACATATTTTTTGAATGACGACACGTGGCCGAGGTGTCACCGGAGTGCCAGCTGAGGTTCCACGTGTCATGGTCATGATGCCGAGATGATCTCGGCTAAGCCGAGGTTATCTGCGAAGATGTCGGAATCCGAGATAAGCGGATAAGGGACAAGAGTCCTAGAATGGGAGAAGACTTCAGTTTGGATTAAGATAAGACTCTTAGAGAGTTTATCCTAATTCAACTGGGAGTCCAAGATTAGCAGTAATCCTAAGTCCATTGGAGCTAGGCTTCTATTGGGACTAGGATTATGTTGGCTATAAAAGAGTGGCACCCTCATGGGTCTAAGGTATGTCTTTATGTCTTTTTATGCTCAAGCTAGTGAGTTTAGCACTATTGATTATCTTTGAGAGATATTGAGTACTGACTTGATCATCGGAGTACCCCCGGGTGGCGAACCACCACCGGAGTCTTCTCTTTCTGTTGCAGGTTAGTTAGGTGCCATCTATTCTGTCGGTGCTCTCCAGGTGGATACTAAGATTACAGTGTGGTCAGAAAATTACTCACACAAATTTGGCGTCGTCAGTGGGAACGAAAGGAGAATAGATGGCCAACGACAGACCAAAAGAGAAGGTTGGAGACGACACCCCTACTGAGAGTGGGAAACATATTGACCTTGGCGTCGAAGAAGACAACTACAATGAAGAAACTCGTGATAAGAATCACAGAGAAGAGGACGTCGGCCAGGAGGGCGACGTGCCGAAGAAATCAGACCGAAACAAGTATTATAACGAGGACGACCTCCAGCCACCGTTCCCGTCACAAGATACGCCGATTCCAGTAGCCAAGAAAGATGCCCAAGCAGGGGGACGGAAGACAATTCCTTCGACTCCTTAGCACGATAGGACCAAGGAACATTCTCACCGGCCTTCAAGGGAGGTCGGACGAGGAGAATCAATAAGGGGAGATTCACAGAGGACACATCGCACCAAAGAAGTTGACTCCAAAGAACATCGGCATGTTCAGGGAAAGGACCTCTGTTTCAACGCGACCAATGGAGGGAGGTCCAAAAGGACTCGCAATGACACAGGAAGTAGTGCACCAAATAGGCTAAAATCCGGAGATAGCCGAGCTCCTGGACGAACCAAGGAGGATCTGAGGGATTACCTCCAGAGAAAGTGACAAGATGCCGAGGTGACCTCACCTGTCAAGCCGAGATAACACTAGATATGAGAAGACAAGAGCTCAGCCCAAGTAAGCCGATCCCGGATTCCAGATCTCGGATCCCAGATCCCAGAAGACAAGATCTCGGCCTAAGATGATTAAGTCCGAGAAGAGAAGAGTTAACCGAGATTATGTTTAACACTTGTTAAAATTTGTGGACAATTTACAAGTTGAAGTTAAACCGAAATCATTGTTTAACACTTGTTGAAATTTATGGACAATTTACAAGTTGAAGTTAAACCGAGATCATTGTTTAACACTTGTTAAAATTTGTGGACAATTTACAAGTTGAAGTTAAACCGAAATCATTGTTTAACATTTGGTGAAACTTGAGAAAAGTTTACAAGTTGAAGTTAAATCAAAATCATTGTTTAACACGTGTTGAAATTTGTGGACAATTTACAAGTTGAAGTTAAACCGAAATCATTGTTTAACACTTGGTGAAACTTGAGAAAAGTTTACAAGTTGAAGTTAAACCGAGATTATGTTTAACACTTGTTGAAACTTGAGAAAAGTTTACAAGTTGAAGTTAAACTGGGGTCATGATTAAAGGAAGGAATAATATAGGTTCCATCACCTCAGGATGCCGAGGTAATAGAACCTAGGGGGCAGTTGTGGGGACATATTTTTTGAATGACGACACGTGGCCGAGGTGCCACCGGAGTGCCAGCCGAGGTTTCAGATGTCATGGTCATGATGCCGAGATGATCTCGGCTAAGCCGAGGTTATCTGCGAAGATGTCAGAATCCGAGATAAGCGGATAAGGGACAAGAGTCCTAGAATGGGAGAAGACTTCAGTTTGGATTAAGATAAGACTCTTAGAGAGTTTATCCTAATTCAACTGGGAGTCCAAGATTAGCAGTAATCCTAAGTCCATTGGAGCTAGGCTTCTATTGGGACTAGGATTATGTTGGCTATAAAAGAGAGGCACCCTCATGGGTCTAAGGTATGTCTTTATGCTTTTTTATGCTCAAGCTAAAAAGTTTAGCACTATTGATTATCTTTGAGAGATATTGAGTACTGACTTGATCATCGGAGTACCCCCGGGTGGCGAACCACCACCGGAGTCTTCTCTTTCTGTTGCAGGTTAGTCAGGTGCCATCTATTCTGTCGGTACTCTCCAGGTGGATACTAAGATTGCAATGTGGTCAGAAAATCACTCACACAATGATTATTCCACAATTTCAATCCTTCTCGCCCATTAGGCATTATTACAAAAATTAGAGCTTTGCCTCTCACCAAACATGAACATGTTAAACTACTCCCCAAATTAACCTAACAAAAATCAATTTCCCAAATCTCAACCTTAAACATCAAATCTTAGATCCCCTTTCATGATTTTCAAAAAAAATCCATAACAATCATCGTTTTCATGCAATAAAAACTTACCACATATCTATTTATAGACGAGGTATTAAAAAAGATCAAAGAAATCCTTACCTCAAGAGAGAAGAGGAGAAAAGCCCAAAAATCAACTTCGCCGGAATTTGATCTCCATGGGTCAAAACGAAGCCCTCGGTATGCTCGTCCTTTTGGTATAAAGAGCTAGAACCAAAATCTCAACGGATTCTTGGGATCAAAAGAAAATGTAAACATTTGACGGTCTAGGTAGAAAGGGATGAGAGAAAAGATTGTAAAGAGAGAGAGATACATTCAGAAATGAAGTGAAAAGGGGCAAAAGATCAAAACATAGCTGAAATGCACGAAAAACGAGACAGATCACGCATCTGGCCACATGTGCGGCGCCCTCTCCCACACGTGTGGAGCGGCCTCCAGCACGTGCGGCTCTCACCCCAGCACGTGCGGCCTCTCCCGCACTTCCTCTTCTGCATCTGCATATAATGCAGTCTTGCACACAGCCTTCCTCAGTTTTTCGTACGTGCGGCCCCTCTCCCGCACTTGTGGCCCAAGGCCCCGCACGTGCGGCCCTAGCCCTCCAGCCCAAAAGATCTTCAGCTCAACTCCAGACACATCGGACCGACTTCACACCCTCCGAAACAAGTGAAAACTCGGAATTGAAACAAATGAGAAAGAAATTTTGAGGAGAAGTTTTCGAAATCAACGCACCAAACTATTGACAGAACCACACTTTAAAACCCAACATTATAACGAAAGTAAATCCAACATAACTTGAGAGAACAAGGCGAATTACGTATCGGTCATCACATTGTTACCCTGTTCTTTATCTGGGTAATAGGCTTCTGCTTAAAAAGTATATAAAGAGCCAGTTGGTTGGAATAATATGTTGGGAAGAGATTATGAAAAAACCTTAGCACAGCCAAACACAGCCTGTCTTTTAACTGACAAAAACTTGGAATGAAATTGCAAATATTGAAATGACAAAAGAATATCTTAGTTTAGATATTAGAAAATATAGAATTTTCCCATCTTTACTTTTTCCTCTTGCAGACTCGACTTTGTGCTCGATTTTTCAATTCTTGACTCCATTTAGGTGTCTCAGGGTGAAGCCCTATATACCTACATTGTCATTAATCACTACAAAAGGTTAAATATTCAAAATGAAATTATATAGCACTACAAACACTACCTCAAAATGAGTTAACAGTTTCTTAAAATAATATAATCCTAGAAAATTAGATTAAATATTTCTCAAGTACAGACTAAATACAATGGTCAGTTATGGAAAAACAAATTTGTAGTTATGTATGATGTTTGAGATTACATGTTTCTATTTTACTTCTCTGGCATCATTCCTGCAGCCAAATTTATCTCCAAGGCTTTGATTTGAATTGACTGATCTGTAAAGATCACTTGCCAAAAGAAACAAACAAACATAAAAATGTTGCAAAATACACAATCAATGTGAACACAAAAGGCACACAATTTATTTGAAACATTGAGAACAATGGAAACTTTAAAGAGATGTAGCCTCATGCCCCTCCCTAAAAAAGAATCAATTTTATGGACACGCACAGATAAAAACATCTTCATGTGTTTGGCCAATCATTTGATGCCCAACTATTAAATAACATGTATGGAAACATATATAAATACATATTTTATTTTATTTTATTTTGTTGCAGTCATATTGGGTGCATCATCAAAAAATAAAGCTTCATCTATAAATACATAACAAATAATTTCATCTACAAATACATAACAAATCCTTCATTTATATATGGGTTTATTTGGGAATTAATTTTGATCATAACAATTAAAACTTAACTCACATGAAGATGGCTACTATAAGATTAGCTCGAGCTTGAATTAATTTGCAATGACCTGCTCAAGCTTCTCAGTAGGCTTGCCCTACTTGAAACGCCATGCAATACTTTCAAAATTGCCATAATGGCTAAAGGCAATGGTTGGCCATGGCAAGTTATTATCTTACTTCGATGATGATTTCAAGATGGTGTAGCTCTAGTGGATTTTTGGTTCTGTATGTTAAAAATTATTGAGGTTTTCGTTTTTTTTTTTTTTTTTTTTTTTTTTTTAAATTTATAATTCACATGCTTAAGTTGTTGTACTTTGGGAAGGTCTGTTGTTTGGTAAAAGTATAACTTTTTAGGTTTTTAGCTTGTTTGCTTTTTCACCTTCTAAATAGGCTCAAAAGCTAAACTTAACTTTTATGAAGCTGTGTTTTTTGATGTTATTTTTAAGCTTAAAAAAATATGTTGTCCAGTGTGAGGTAAAAATATTTGAGTTTAAATTACAAAAAATTAGGTTTTCATTCTTCCCTATTTGTCACCTATTTAAAAGCCATATGTTTTTTTCTTCTTTTTTTTTTTTTTTTTTGGTATTTTAGGCTAAAAAAGCCCCAAACAGCTGGCCTTTATAGCCTAAAAAGCTAAGAAAGCAACCTTTTAAACCGGCAACAAAATATTATTCAACTTTTATGGGCCGATCTCTATCTACTCAATCTTGGAATGAAGTTCAAGTTTGACCAATTTATACACTTGAATCAAGCTCAAAAGGGCTCCTAATGGGCTTATATGAATTTGTTCACATGCATCAAAGCTTGATCTACAGCTCTAGCCCCAACCAAGCCAAGAATTGACTGGCTCCCCCTAAGTGAAAATGTTGTCTCTATTGATTGAATTTCTGATGATTTAACAATAGCTGAAGTATTATATAGATATAAAGGTATGTGCTTGGTTGATGTGGAATATCACTTGTAACATGTGACACCACAGGAAAAACTGTCTTTATCGACGTTTCAAAAAAGCCGCTATAAGTGGTAAAAATGCCGCTAAAAGGCTATACCAGCGTTTTTACATTACGTCGCTGATACGACTGTCGCTATAGGTATAAGACGTTTTATAAACATCACTGATACTTATAGTGACGTTTTCATAAACACCGGTATACTATTAAATCTACTTAAATAATTCTGTCAAATATAACTGATGACATCACAGGATATAGTGACATTTTGAACAAAAACGCAATCTTTTTACTTTATTTCATAATTTAATTAATATAAAATATGCTCTGAGCTGGTTATTTACATTCCATTCCCATTCCAATTTGCACAAAACCACAAAACACATCATAACAGAAAATAAGAATAAAAGTTGATAAAACCATCAAATTCGATATTTTACAGAGAACAATTAAACTGTACATGTTTATGAAAGCATATAAAGCATGTTTAAGTTATAAAATTCACCCCAATCTTTTTTTTTTTTTTAAATTGAAATTCACCTATCAACACACTTGGATATTTAAATGCTCTTACCAAAAATTAAAAAAATAAAAAATTTCCAACAAGATTTCAATTTTGGGCTTGTTACAAAAATCAAGCTGCAAATTCCTCTTACATCTAGAATCAGATCTTTCCCTCAGCAAAATTATCCCTTTGGCCTACACATAAATAAACAACAGTTGCAAATTATAATCTTTTCGAAGAAAATCTAGAACAAAGCAATAAATACCATCAAAATCATGAAGAGATAAAAGCTAATACATAAATCACCATCATAATAAGAACATGTATAATAAGATCTTTAAGGTAAGTTTCATCAATCAGCGTTTAGATAATCAAACACCAAAATATCACCATGAACTTTATTTATTACCCATACTTCTTTCCATTACATGGTAACTAATATATACTCAAAAAAAACATAATCATCATACAACAAATTTCAAGAAAACTTTGATTATACAATTACAAGCATCAGATTGCTTTACCAAATTAAAGTTTCCATAGCTTTGCTTGACTGAAGGCAAAGCATGAGGTTCAATTTAAATGATAGATTCCAAAAAAATTATGTGATGACATGTTGGAGAAGCATAAAGACCACAAAGACACTAAACTCTCTCATCTCACTGTTGTTAACTTGTCTAAAGAACACTAAGTGATTAAATATGTACGTGGAAGAAAGTGCAGTAAGCAAATAACTAAATAAGGATTTGGCTAACCAACAAGGTTAGTCATGTGAACAATGAAAATAAGAATCCACAATAACGAATCGATATATAATAGAGTTGAGTCCAGTACCCACCATAAGTCAATAAATTCATCAACCACCCTCATGAGAACCTTCTTTGTATAACTCGAATGTTATTAAACCTTTTGAGGTATTTAAAATCTGTTAAAACAGGAAAAACAAAAAAATGTACGAGTGCCACCAGAGAGAGTTCATGCTACTGCGCCACTCTGCCCTTAGCCAACTTTATACTAACCTGTTAGTTCTGCTAAAACTCATGACAATAATTTGTACATGCTACTAACTTTAATTTAGTAAACTAGAAAGTGATATCCATCAATCATACTTTTAAGTCATACCTATGAACCTATGTAAGTACATATTTTGGAATACACCTATACATACACTTGTATGGACTTAAATACATCTATACAGGTGTTCATCTACAAATATTGCCTCTACACATTCATATAGCTTCACTTACGTATGTCTAACAACTGCCACCTAAACAAACATCAGATTTAATCAAATAAGCAAAAAAGTAGATCAAAGCTGAAAATGTATTACCTCACTACAAGTTGGTTCCAAATCCAAACTTTTCTCGGTGATTTCTCTAGTCTGCTTAACTTTTGGTATATGAGCAATCCTTCCGGACTGTAGCTTGCTTTTCGTGCTCCTCAGAGGGGTTTAGTCTCCTCGAATACGATAGCCCTATAGTTCGGACTCTCGTGGTTCTGAATTTGATTTCATGAGTGCAATATGAAATAGATAAATACAAATAAGTCCAATTCTGACAAATCTTGAGAAAAATCCATTTATCGTCGAAGATGCAAAAAATAGACTGCATTGTTAGATTACAGAGTCGCCACCTAAATATTTTTGAAAAATTTAGGAAACTCATGACTCATGCCAAAGGCCACTTATCTGGTCATCACCAAAGTGTCTTGGCTTAGAAACGTAGGTATGAGAAGGAAAGGTCATGAATTGAGCACCCCACTCACCCGATCAAAGATCGACCTCTACTAATCATGATATGATTCTTATGTACAATATATGCTCTTGTTCCGATTATTATGCTATCTTTACTATGTGTTGTCAAACAAATATAAACTAGTTCACAAAAGTTGGAACACTTCGATTCCATATTTGTTTTGAAAAGTGTTTGGATATGTACCACTTTTAAAAAAGTGATCTCATATGTACATTTGTCAAGTTGTCCCAACTTAAGCAAAAAAGCCTCCATCCATAGGCATTCAAGAGATATATCAATTAAGCACTTAGTCTCATGGTAAACATGCTTGACATGGCAACAATCGCACATATGCAATATACTAAAGCAAAAACACTCACCTAGTGCTCCGAAGCAAGCCAAAGGAAACAAAAATAAGCAGAAAAATGCATGATCCTAAGTAATGCAACATGACTAATGCAACACATTCAACATGCAATTAATAGGTTCGGCTACTAGTATGGCACGTGAATTAATTTGATATCATGCAGTTTAAGCACGTACTCAAGTTAAGGACTTGAATTTGACATTGATGAGTATGATGAGCTGAACCCCTCATAATGCAAAACGAATGGATACAAGTCATGAAAATTGCTAAAGAAAATATAATCCTATATGCAATCCATCGTAAGCGGGTAAATAAAAGGGAGACAGAAATGGGGGTTGGAAGACATATACACATTATTACATATTTGGCCCTCGCACAAGAGGGTCCGAATTTCCAAGTGTCTAAACTAATTGCTTATTACAAATCCAAATGAATAATAAATAACTATCTAATTTATTACAACAAAAATATGTAAAGAATGCACAAGGATTGCATGCACGCCAATGAAAACAGTCTTCAGAAACTGCTCTGTTTGTCCTTTGGGAATCTGTTATGTTTCACCCTCAGCCACTGCTCTCTGTTTTAACAAGAGTGCTCTGTTTACCATGCATTGGAGCCCCGCTGGCCCCAAATGAGGCGAGGCGAGGCGAGGCCAGGCCAGGCCCAAATAAATTCGGTTGTGCCTTATTTTGTTACAGAAAAATGTTTTTGTGCTCTAAGGTGAAAACAATGCAAATAGAACATTTCTAAGCCATGTTTGTTCCTTCTGCTTTGCTCTATCATGGAAAAACTCAAGAACAGAGCGGATTCAGTTCCGAAACCATCAATGGTCTCAAGTTGATTGCGTGATGGTTTTGGACACGATGGGACAAAAAATTAATTAATGCAATGAAAGACACACTACCACTCCCTCCTATTATGAAATTAATTCAACAAGGAAGGTAGACATGCCTCGAGGATCATCAAACATCACAAATTAATATGTGATAACTCTAAAAGCGATGGATTCGGCATAACGTCTGATCGAATCCAATCAATTTTATTAATTTTCTTTATGTTGGTTTGATCGATTTTAAGCCAATTTTATTAGCCCTTTTCAACTTACCATTCCATTTCTTTATCTTTTTTCTTCCTTTCTTGATGTAATAAGTTCTTCGTTCATCAATAAAGGTTTTTTTGCCGATCAAAAAAAAAAAAAACCCGAGAAATGAGCCTTTCAAACCCTTTTTTTCAGGAGAAATTACAAAAAATGAGTCAAACTCATTTACAAGTGATAAGAGATTTGGAGTCTAACCCAAAATGAGCGATAATGACTAGTCAAACTCAAAAGAGTGATAATGACATAGCCAAACCCACAATGAGTGATAAGGATTCTAAACCCAAACTCGATAACAAGCTATAATGAAACCTTCTTTTGTGATTTCCAAGGGCCTAACTAAAAAGTTAGTCCCTTAGAAGTAAATACACCGGTGATAAAGAGGAGTAACAAACAAAAGGTTGTGTTTAGCATAAGAGAGATATGATGCCTTAGTAATGAACCTTCGGAGAGATTAAACCACTAAGCATGGAGGGTCTCTTTCTTATGCTTGAACAACAACCTTTTGTTAAACACAACTCTTTGATCAAAAAACAAAGAATGAAGGGAGGTTGCAGAGCTGATTACACAAAGTTGATTATTATAAAAGTGAGACTCTTTACTTGAAAACTAAGTAAACAAGACTATCAACTCAAATGGATTGGTGTCTAAGGCCTAAACAACCAAATCCATAAGGACTTATGGCATTACAAACATGATATTCAAAACAGAAACTAATGAAATGAATCAAATAGCCCCTAAAACCAAAAAAATAGTGACAAAACTACTTCAACAAAGGGGAAAAAGTGAACAAAAAGAGGAGAGGACAAGCTAGACAAGCAAGCTTGCACGACAAACATGATATTCAAAGTATAAACTAATTAAATGAATTAAACACCCTAAAAAAATAGTGACCAAACTACTTCAAAAAATGGAAGAAAGAGAACAAAAATAAGAGAGAACAAGCTAGACAAGCAAGCTTGAGGAGGGGAGGCTAACCCCTCCCTTTTTGTGGATTAGGAATCACATACTTCAGCTCTTGAAAGTGGCCTCCAATAGTGCACACACTCAAGGAAAATGAAGAAGATGATTAGTAAAAAACAAAGGAAAAAGATGATAAGCGTTATACCTCTTTAAAGAGTATGTACGGTTGTTGATCAAACTTGATTCTAAATACCCTCAAGTTTATGAAATATGGTTTGAAACTTCAACAAAAAGCTTCAAGAACAAGCTCTAATGGTGTGTGTATTGTGTATGTATTGTTCAAGAAGATTTGAAGATCAAAGGAGTAAGGAAGATGGTTTTAGCTCTCAATATCCTTCAAAGCCTTTAGGAAAATCTTCTAACCTTTAATTCTGAATACAGGGGGTCTATTTATAGAATTTGAGCCAACTTGGTTGAAAAGCTAGAATAGCCAGTTATTTTTTGTGTTGTACTTAATTAATTAGCTAGAATAGTTAGTTAATTTGTGGCATTGTAATAAGTAGCTTAATTAATCAGGACATTTATTTGGACTCTCTTATGTAAGGGCAAAAATATAATAATGTGTATGTCTTCTAAGCCCCGTTCTTTCTCCCTTTTATTTACCCGCTTATAATGGATAGCATAGAGTATCATGTTTCGTTTAGCATTTTCCATGGCTTGCATCCATTCGTCTTACATACATTGGGCTCAGCGCATCATTCTAAACAAAAATGGTTGTTTATTACTTCATTGAATACGTGCGTTATCGCATGCCTTGAATTGACTCTCATACCATGCTAGTAGCCGAGCCTAGTAATTGCATTTTGTATGTGTTGCATTAGTCACTTGCATCTTAGAACATGCATTTTTCTAATTGTTTTATTTCTTTTTGGCTTGCCTTGGAGTACTAGGTGAGGATTTATTGTTTTAGCATATTGCATGCATGTGATAGTTGTCATATCAAGCATAATACCATGAGGCTAAGTGCTTAAGTGACATACATGTTTGAATGCCAGTGGATGAAGGCTAATTGCTTAAATTGGGATGTTTTGACTAATGTATATGCAAGGTCACTTTTTTTAAGTGACGCATATTCAAAACTCTTTTCACAACAAGCATAAAATTAAAGTGTTCCAACTTTTGCAAATTAGTCGATACTTATGTGCATCACATAGTAAAATTAGCCTAATAATTAAAACAAGAGCATATAATGTAAATAAGAATCACAGCATGATTAGTAGAGGCCGATTTTTGATCGAGCGAGTGGGATGCTCAATTCATGACCTTCCCCTCTCGTACCTAAGTTCCCGAGCTGAGACACTTTGGTGATGACAGACACATGTCCTTTGGCACGAGTCATGGGTTTCCTAAATTTTCCAAAAACATTTAGGTGGCGACTCTTAAATCTGGCAAAGCAATCCATTTTTAACATTTTGATTCAAAATCGATTTTCCAAAAGATTTGTTGGAGTTGGACTCATTTGTGTTTATCTATCTCACATTGCACTTGTGAAATCAGATTCAGAACCACAGGAGTCCGAACTGTAAGAGTCCGAAAGGAGCACGAAAAGTAAGCTACAATAGGTAAGCATGAATAAGAGCTCCTAATACTGGTGGATGAAGCAAGTATCTTTTAATACTGTCGAAAACTTTTTGACATGCTTGATCCCCAAGCAAATGGAGCCTATTTTTTCATCAGTCAACTGAAAGGTTGACAACAACCTACCAAGTTTGAAATAAATCTGTGGATATATGCCAAGTGACCTTGGAGGCTTCTAAGTTCCTTCAGGTTTTTTGGTGGTGGCATCTTTTGTATAGCATCGATTTTGGACTAATCAACCTCAATGCCTCTATGTCGAACAATAAAGCCAATGAACTTTCCAGACGTGACTCCAAATGCGCATTTGAGTGGATTCATCTTCAAGTCATACTTTCTCAGCTGGTTGAAGACTGCACGAAGGTCCTCTAGGTGATCTTTTATTTTCTTAGTTTTGACCACCAAATCATCAACATAGCACTCAATAAATTTATGGAGCATGTCATCGAAAATCTTTTGCATGGCACGTTGATAGATGGCACCGGCATTCTTGAGTCCAAAAGACATCACTTTAAAGCCGTTAACTCTTCATCCTCAGGTGTCATCTGTATTTGGTTGTATCCTGAACATCCATCCATGAAGGACAACACCTCGTGTCTGGTAGCAGCGTTTATCATTAATTCCATAATAGAAAGCGGAAAGTCATCTTTGGGACATGTTTTGTTCAAATTTTGAAAGTCAACACATATTCTAATTTGTGTATTCTTCTTGACTACTAGGACCATACTTGATATTCATGTCAGATATTTTACTTTATGTATGAACCCAGCTTCAATTAACTTGTTGACTTCTTCTTCCACTTTGAAGATGCACTCTGGTCTGATGTATCGATGAGCCTACTTTACTGGTCGCATACCATGTTTGATCGCAAGGTGATGGACAACAACTTTTGGACTTAAACCTGACATCTCCTTGTATGTCCATGCAAAGACATCTTTATATTTGAGAAGTAGTTCGAAAAATGTCTTTTCTTTCTCAGGCGTTAAGAGTGTTCCCACAAAGATTGGTCGAGGGTCATTAGGATTTCCCAGGTTGAGTTCTTTCAAATTGTCAACAATTGATTGCCCCCTATCTTCAAGTTTTGGAGGAGCTTCTTGGAGATCATCATCCTCCGAATCTGAGCTAGAATCTTCTTCAATTGTTACATGGTGAGAAGCAACATGTTCAATTTCTTCTTCTCTTTTACTTTCCGCTTGAGTCTTAATTTCTCCAGTTAGTATGATAGTGTGCCTTTTGACCTTAAGTAGACCTTCAACACTAACTTCAAATGACGTCATGCGTTTCATGGGAGAAGGAATGAAACTTCAATTCTCATCATTCTTCTTTGTAGAATTTAACTTAATTGTTGTTGTGCTTCTCTTGTTCTTGCCTTTTCTAGGTGATGTATTCATACCGCCAAGTCAAGCAAAAACGAACTTTCTTAACGAGGAAGTTTTTTTCATCTCCTTCCATAGTAGTGCCCAATCCGTTAAAAACTGAACGTCGCGAAGTTGTACATTCATTTGTCTTATCAACAGTGCTCAACCTATTAAAAACTGAGGTTCGAGGTGCAGAAGCTTCAATGCGGTCAAATACTGAGACTCGAGGAGTTGGGCTTGGACTTTTGTCTTCCTTCACTTCTTCCACAGTGATATGTTGTACTTCTTTCTTCTTCCCTTTTCTTTTGGCAAAGATATAAATGGGTTCAGTTGGTATGAATCCAACTCCAGTCTTTGGAGGGATCACCATGTACCTTTGTTGCCTTAACTTTTTTTGAGTTTCATTGAGACCATGAACTTTTTCACCTGCAAGTTCAGGACTTAACTCTCCCAATGATAAGGGTTCAGCAAAGTCATAACCTAACTTGGCTAAAAGCTTGTAAGATTGTGGATCAAACCCTTCCATTCGTCTTTCAAGTAAGGAGCCATGTTCGATAGAATTTTGCTCAGCCCTAACAAATCCCTTTAGTGGAGGTTTAATTAGGCTTGACAATCCCACCTGTGAAATTGATATTGTTACATCTGCTATTAGTATTTGCAGATCTTCTTTTATTACCGGGTGAGCAAGGTCTCCTCTAACTTTCGTGGATACCGTGACTTCTTCAAACAGTGACTTTTTTTCTTTCCGTTGAGACTTCGGCGCATACCTGAAGACTTTTTTCATTACATGGCCTTTTGAGGATGAAGACTGTTTTTGTGGTAATGTGACCTCAGGTGCTTTTTAGCCGCTTGATATGTCTTCCATTTAGAATTCCAACACAACTTGCTTTTCTTCGTTCATTTTCTCTTTTCTTGCAAAAGGGATTTCAGTTGGAATAACTTCAGGAATCCTATTGGAATCTAAATAAAATTTTGTATCAACGAAGTGAGACTCAGTTTCTGTAAATGGCTTGTCACCTGCCAGCACCGTCTTTATTCCACCTTGGTCAAATTTAAAACATTAATGGAGAGTTGACGCAACTACACCATTTCCATGGACCCAAGGTCGCCTAATCAACAAATTATAGGACGTTCTTGCATCGATGACGTAAAACAAAGTATTGGCTGTGAGTTCTCCAATGGTGAGGTTCAAACGAATCATACCAATCGTACGTTGCCCCCCTTGGTTGAATCCTTGAATAACCAAATGACTTCCGGCTAACTCGTCCATTGAGATTTCAAGTTTCTTCATGGTGAACTTTGGCATGATGTTTACCGCTGAGCCTCCACCAAAAAGGATGCGATTAAATTTTTGTTCACTGATAAAGCCTGAGGCAAACAATAGGCGATTATATGGCTTTGAACCTAGTTGAAGGTCTTCATCAGTGAAGGTGATTGTTATGCAGCAAGGAACAAAAGTGATGGAGTTCACCTTGGGATAATCTAGCTCATTAACAACAAACTTATATTTTCCAGGATCTTCTAACACTTGAACAAGTGCAAGTTGTACAGATTTAGGGAGTTGAGACGCTTCACGTAAACTGAAGCATGGAGGTAGTTCTTTCAAGGTTGTTAGGACATCAATTTCCTCCTTATTTGGCGTCGCCTTAATGGCGTGAACTTGTTCCATATCTGCTTCAATGGTTAAAACCATATAGGCTTCCTCGACCAAGTCATCTCCAAAATACCCAATGGGGAAAAAGTCTCGCATGATGATTTGGGAAGGTGAGTTTTCATCAAGAAATTTATCTACTTGTTGTATCTTTTTTTCATTATTCCTTTTGTCCATCACCTCCTTCTGGGAATGTCGATTGGAGTTCTTCTTTTCTTCTACCTTCTTGAGTGAAAAATGTTGAGTCTTGGACTTACTTCTTCGTGACTTCCTTCATGTCACAAGAGTCCAACTTTCATCTTCTCCAATAGTTAAGACTTCTTCAAAACCATTATGGACACACCTGTCTTGATTTGGAACTTGAATAATGATAAGTTCAAGTGAACCAAACTGGTAGACTTTGGGAATTACTTTCATTGTTGGGATTACAGACTATGACATTTCTATCTTGGATTTTGAGGATGGAGAATTTGGAGGTCCTACAATAACTGTCACATGGTTGGATTCTGCCGATTCGTCAAGGTCCAAGAGGATTTTGTTCTTCCTGGCCAAGTCCATTAGCAATTCCTTTAATACGAAGCATTTTTCAGTAGGATGACTAACTATTCGATGATAATGGCAATACTTTGGATCCTTCACACGACCTATTTCGTCAGGATGTTTGCACTCAGGGAGTTGAATGACTTTCTTTTCAAGTAAATCTTCTAACATACCTAGTACGTTAGAGTCAGGAAAAAGATACTTCTTTCCTTGTAGTTCTTTCAGAGATGGGCGTGTTTCCTTCCTTTCTTCTTTCTTCTTGTCTTTCGTTGAAATGTTGATTGGAGCTGTGGTTACCGCCATTGCTTCTTTGGTGGTACCTTTGAAAGGTTTGCCTCATTTTTTCAATTCTTTGTTATCTTTCCTTTGTTCAAGAATGGAAAGGTCTTTCCCGCCATGGTTGGCTATGCTAATTTCCATGTCATGTGAATGCGTAGCTAACTCTTTAAATGTTCGTCGTTTTATCCCTTAAACGATGTAAAGGAGTCCCCAGTGCATGCCTTGCATGCACATCTCCATAGTTGAGATCTCAGAGAGTTGGTCTTTTCAATCTAGACTTAGAGCACGCCAATGGTTGATGTAGTCTACCACAGGCTCGTCCTTTAATTGCTTGGTACTGGTTAATTCCATCATGCTTACCATACGATGGGTGCTATAGAAATGATTAAGGAATTCACGTTCCATTTGCTCCTAATTGTCGATTGAATAGGCCTCTAAATCGGTGTACCAATCAAAGGCATTTCCTTTGAGTGATCGAACAAATTGTTTGACAAGTAGATCTCTGTTTGTCCCGGCGTTGTTGCAAGTTACAACAAAGTGAGCGACATGTTGTTTAGGATTACCTTTTCCATTGAACTGTTGGAACTTAGGAGGTTCGTATCCATTAGGCATTCTAAGAATGTCTATCCTCTTTGTGTAAGGCTTGGAGTACATGAAAGTGCTTTGCGAAGGCCCACCGTATTGTGCTCGGATGGTATTTGCAATCATGTCTTGGAGTTGTTGAACAGACAAAAAAGCAATGGATATTGGTTGGCTACTTGTGCCAATCACTTGCCTCGCAACAGATGTATGGCAAGTTTCCTTACCAACAACTTGCTTGGACTTAGATGTAGGGTTCACCTTCTCAACAAACGTGCCTTGTGGTGTAAAGCTAGGTGGATGAGAATTGTCTTGACTTGCCTCATCAGCATTTCATGCTTCTAACTTGTTCATCAAAGTGGCAACCTGAAGATCTTTCTCTTCCACAGTTTTGGTGAGCTTGTCAATGGCACAAGCCATGGTCGCCAATTGTTAGTGGTCATGACTTGCATAGACACCGAGCGAGACAAATTTAAGTGATTCGACGAAATTGAACGTTGAGGACTACTAGGAGATGATCCTGAGTGTGAGCCTGTACTTGAGTTTGTATCAAAAGCTACGGGTGTTGGGTGTGGGGAGAAACCTTCTGGCAAAGAATCCTTTGAGACAGAAGTGGACTTCTTCCATTTCCTTACTTCCTTTTGCTTAACCCCAGACATGGATACCGTGATAGATTTGTGAGACTTTCCTTATGCTTGCTTTGTTGCATTGGCGGTCGGCATGACCCCGTGAGTGGTGAGAGCAATGGTAGCCTTGGTTTTGCTACAATTGATCGGGCCCGTAGAAGTGCTATTGTTTCTAGTCGTGACAACAGCATTTTTGCAAGCATTCTTATTAATTAGAGCAATTTGAACTTTCTTTGAACCATTATGCTTGATCAAACAAGGCTCCGGAAAGATGCTTTAGGAGAAAGAGATGAGAGGCAGAGAGGTCCCATTGGGCATGCCAAAATTTGTAAACATAAATTTCGTATCCTGCAATTAAGACACAGAATAAATGCATAAATAATTAACTTTATTTGATTATAATAAAGGGGCACAATTCCTTGTGATTTGCTCTATTACAAAAGAACAAATCCTCTGATTCGATCTCTGAAATAGGCATATTCAACGACTGCAAAAGTTTGTTGTTGAACTATACAAGTTGATGAATTTCTTCAAGTCTTCAAATAGAGAAACTTGGAGGAGAAAGGCTTGATCGAGGGCTTGAACAGTTTGATCTCGAACGCGTCTTGAAATGATCTCTTTGAAAAGAGAGACCAAATTTGTATTTGTAAGTTGAAAAGATTGGTACAAGTTTAGAGTGCTTGATAATCCTTTCTCTTAAGTTTGAGGAACTTTAGAGAGAATTTTAAGAAGAGAATTTGGCAGAGGATCGAGATTATTTAGAAGCTTGCAAGACCATTAGCCAAAAAATGTGTGTCTCCATCCTCATGGTGAAGATGATCAATTTTGGAAAACTCCAAAATTGATTTTAATTTCCAAGAAAATAGTAATTTATTTCTTGTTTTATGGACATGATTTACATTCAAATTTAAATTTGAATTATTCCACTAAATTTTGATAAAATATTTTTATGGGCCCCATACATTTGCGTTGACCCAATTGTCAAAGTAGGTTCACTTTTGTTTTGGTGTGGCCCATAATTTAAAAATGGGTTAAGATCCATAATTTTTTAGTAGGTCACATATCCATTTGAAAATTTTGACCAACTTAATTTTGATTAATCGAGAAAATTTATTTGTCTTGATTAATCAGACGGTGATCAAGACACGTAAAAATTTAAGTACCTACAGTAACACTCTAATGTAACACAAAAAAAACTCATTTGTGTACTTTTTCCGAACGTAACACTCCAATATAACACTCTAAAAATTTTTTTTAGTATAACACTCTAATGTAACACACGAAAAAACTCCTTAATATATTTTTCCCTAATGTAACACTTAATGTAACACTAAAAAAAATGATGTTGGATTCTTCAAACCATTCTAAAAGGATTTGGGATTCTTCAAACCATTTCAAAAGGAGTACCAAAATTTTTTAGTAAACTTTGGACAAATGTATAATTTCAAACTGTGAGTGTTACGTTTGAAAAAAGTACACCAAAGAGTTTTTTAGTATTTTTGTGTGTTACATTGGAGTATTACGTTTTGGGATTACATTGATTGGAGTATTACGTTTGGGGGGGAGAAATACACTAGAATATTTTTTTGTTGAGTGTTACGTTGTTATGCTTGGAAAAAATACATTAAGTAGTTTTTTAATGTGATACATAAGAGTGTTATGTTATTTGAGCGTTACATTCTTATTCGTAATGTGAGATTTGTCCCAAAAAGAGAGAAAATCCAACACCTTTATAATGTAGATTGCCTAAATATAAAATTTCATATTTGGAGAAATCCACTTTTATCTCTCAGAAATTAAACTCAAACGTATAAGTGACTATCTTTTTGTGTAATTCTTTTGTGTAATTTTCACTTTAATAGAATCTTTGGATTCATAAGAAAAATGAATGACTAAAAAGTTCATAAAATCATACTTTAAAATTTATTAGTACTTCACCCTTAGTTAAACACTTAATTATTTTTTCTTTTTCCAATCTTAATTTTTTAATTCTTTATTTTTTCTCAATCAATAATACCACTTTGACCTAACTATCGCACCACTCTCTCTTGCTCGTGATTAGCACCACTATTATTATTATTTACAAGTATATAATGTGTTACCCATGAGAGCTGCAAAATATCATAGAAATGAATTCGGTAGTCGGTGATAATAAGAATAATATAATAATTTTATATTGATATTAGATTTTATTTAGATAATATTTTTTATTAATTTAATATCAAAAAAATTCTCATAAGAAAATATTTATAATTTTTATTTTTGACAAACTTGAGGAGATATATTTGTAAAGAAAAATACTTGGGAGCATTAATTAATGCTCCCACTAATTAGGTGGCAGTGGGTCCTACTATTAATGATGTGATGTTTTGGTCTTGAAGTTGTATTTTTTTTTTTTTTACTTTTTTAATGCATTAGTGCTATTAGTGATGATGTTTTTAGTGGAATGAATCATTGTTAATTTGTAAATTACTTTGTAATTAGCAAAAATAAATAAATATTGGGGGTGGGGGTGGGGGTGGGGGTGGGGGCGGGCATGAAATCAAAGAAACACCTAAAATTATAAAATCTAATTCAATCCAGATCTAGGGTTTCTTTCCTTCAAATTACCATCTCATCATTTCTTTCTTCTCTAATTCTTTTCTCGATTCTATACACATACATATATATATATATATATATATACTACCAAGAAAATGCCGGTGAAATCTTCTCAGTCGTCGTATCGAGATCGCACCCAAGAGTTTTTTAATGTAGCTGAGAAGCTACGCAAATCGTTCTCTTCATCAGCGCCACATGCCCCGACTAGTAGTACTAGTTCCACCACCATTGGTTCCAAGGATGAGGCACCCAGATCGGCCATCTCGATTCAGTCCGAATTCAGCAAGAGGGCTTCCAAGATCGGCTTCGGGATTCACCAGACTTCGCAGAAACTCGCAAAGCTCGCTAAAAGTAAGTCATTTTATTTGTGAATTTGTTAATTCTGTTGTTTATCTGTTAATGTGTGTTAATTTGGTTTTTAAATTGTGGATTTTGTTAGAAAATGGAGGAAATTGAATGTTCTTGATTAATTTTGTCGTTACATTGTGGAATTTGATGTAGATTATTATCGTATGCATTTCAATTACCAGTCTTTTTTCTTCGTAGAAAAGTTGTGATGAACAATATATTGAATGAATTGCAAGTTTAATTGTCTTCATTTACTTTTCTGAGGGTTTGTGGGTGGCAATGGGGTTTCAACTTTCTGTTTTCTTCTAGCTGCATTTGGCTTCATTTGATGTTGTTGAGGAACTTTACATATTTAAGTTGAAAAGTAATATGGGATTGAACTTTACAATTTGGAAACTCTTATTTGTTTTGAAAACAAACAATTGAAGCCTATAGTGTTTTTGAGAACTAGAGAAGTAGTATTTTTAGAGACACTTCTATCAATTCTCTTTGAAAATTTGTTTACACCTTGTACCTTGTTGTATGACTTGTATTTCTTCTTAGTTGATTAATGATGGACTTTTAGTATTTTTTTTCCTTGATGCCTAATTGCAATGGTTATGTTTTTTATGGGAAACTTTGGATTTTGAACTGTGAACTCAAGGGGTTTTAAGTTTATCTGGCACCATGATTGAGAGTATTTAAAAAACTAAAATAAAAGTTGTATGGCACCACTATGATGATAGGGCCAT
Source organism: Camellia sinensis (assembly GCF_055761805.1). Taxonomy (NCBI): domain Eukaryota; kingdom Viridiplantae; phylum Streptophyta; class Magnoliopsida; order Ericales; family Theaceae; genus Camellia; species Camellia sinensis. The sequence continues at coordinate 110,803,503 of NC_138973.1, forward strand.
AAATCCATGGGAAGAATGGAGCTGGGAATATATATATTCCTTGAGGTTGTTTAGGTTGGAGATATTCTTGTCATTCCTGAAAGTGACAATAAAGTGTTAATATTTTGGGAGGGAGACGGTACTAATGTTTAGCTTGCTTAATTCTGCAAAAGATTATGTTTGTTTCAATGTGACGCTTCTATGGAAGAGCTTTGCCAATAAGTAAATAGATTTGAAGTGTAGAGAATAATTTTAAGTTTTTAAGAAGTTCATTGAATAAACCTAAGAGGTAATCCCCAAGTCTAATTTGAGATATTTTTCTAGGTGAATGGAGCATAAGTTTGGAGGCCGTTCCAGCACAGAACTAGTTCTTTGAAACAAATAATTTGAGTATGCCTTGATTTGGAGGTTGGTAGATATGTAAAGGAGTACAGCAATCATGTGCATGAACATAGAGCATAAGTAAGCTGGCAGAGGTGGTTTACAATTGTGACATTCTTTATTTTGCTGCACCTGGGGAGCTTGTTAATTCACAATAAATAGTTCTTTGTATGTTGACAATAGTTTGAAAATTGAAACAAAACAATGTCACTGAGGATAAAAATTCTCTTGACAAGGGCTTCTTTATATTCAAATTAAAAATGAAGAAGATATGGGGAAAATTCTTGAAATTGGGCCATTTTATTTTGGAAGTAGACTAATTTTAGGGAGAAGATAGCAGCTGTACATGCATTTGACTAAGAGTGAATTCCCTTTTGTGCTCATTCCGATGAAATTCTATAATATTCCCCTAGAGCTTTGGACAAATGATGGGCTGAGTTATGTGGCTAGTGTTATTGGTCAACCTTTGTACCTTGATGAGTATGCTGAAGTTCATAGTAGGCTTATTTTTGTAAAATTGCATTGATTTTTTTTTTACTTTTTATTTTTTATTTTTATGAGGGTGTTTGGGACTAATTCCCCAAAACATCTAGTCCCCCTCCCCATCTCACATATACTGGATAATTAGTGGGCCTAAGCACCTAAGGGTGGCCTCAAGGGTGTGTTGAAGTTAATGCTACTTCAGAAATACCAAAGTTTTTCATGTAAAATTTAGGCTATGGTAACCCGTATGAGATATGTGTGGAGATGCCATGGAAATCTCAAAAATGTGATGAATGTAAGGCCATTGGTCTTGCCACAATTTTTTGTCCTCACAAACTTAGGTCATTAGCTTCTCTACTTCTTTGCGTAAATATGAATGGAGATTTAAGGAGGGAAAAAAGGATTTTAATTGGGAAGAGGTGAAGAGGAGATGTAAGGATGTGGCACAATGCTCATCGAAAAGAGTAGTTTCTACTCCCTCCTTTTGCAGCCTTATCAAATATATTTGATGTGTTTTCATCTTGTGATCTGAAAAGGTAGAGCTCAAGGGAGGGGGGATGAATTGGTATCCCCTTGTGAGGCCAGCCCGATCAGCTCTTGAGGTGGTGGATAATGTGGATAATTAACTAAAGACAAAGTTGGGGCTTAAAGAAATATGGTAATTCCTCCTAGAGATTAGATTCAAAAAAGGCTTAAAAGATTTTATAGTCTAAATCTTGCTATGGAATAAAGCTTGAATTTTTACGGTAAGCAAAAGAAGTCGGGCTTCAAGCTTTCCAACTCAATCTTGAAGAACCCCAAGAGCAAGGAGGTGTGGGATAAAAGTCTTTTGTGCCTAGCCTCTCCCCTCTCAGGGGGTGAGTATTTTCCATCCTTGGGTGTGAGTAGTGCCTTTTTTTTTTTTTTTTTTTGTGTGTGTGTTAATCTTATGTGATGATTGTTGTATGGTTTTAGCCTTGACTCTCAGGCTGTCAGACTTCTTTTGTTTGCAGTCTATGTCAATTGTGGGCCTCTTTCTTTGTCTTGCTTTGTTTCATTTGTTAGACCCTTCGGGTCGTGTCTTGAATTTTGTTGTATATTCTCCTTTTTTGGTAATAAAGTGCCCACTTACCAAAATTTAAAAAAAAAAAAAGAAAAAGAACTGAAATAGCCTCCCTAGCTTTGTTATTTCCAATTGTGAGAATCACTTGGTATTGTACTTTAGAGACATTGCATAAGCACTGGAGAAAAGAATGAGGTCAATCATTATTGAAATTTTAAAGAGTCCCTCGTGTGTTTTTGCTGACACATCTTTGTTGACAGTATAATTCCACTCTTCCTCAATTTTTTTCAGGGAAAATTATTAGAAATGAACTCATTTGAATCTAAGAATGTAGTTATGAAATATTTTCTCTGCATACCTTCAGTGGCAAAGAGGACGTCAGTTTTTGATGATCCAACAATGGAGATCCAAGAATTGACAACGGTTGTCAAGCAGGATATCACTGCACTGAATTCAGCTGTTGTGGATCTCCAACTCCTCTGCAACTCCCAAAATGAAAGTGGAAATATATCAAGTGACACCACCACCCATTCAGCCACTGTTGTTGATAACCTAAAGAATCGCTTAATGAGCGCCACAAAAGAGTTCAAGGAAGTCCTCACTATGCGTACAGAGGTATATAAATTGTTTGGCATAGCTACAAAGTGGTGGTTTGATATTGTAATCTCTTTCTTGATTAGAAGTGCTTTCGCTCCCTTTATCTGTAATATTTGAGTCTTTGACAAACATCTTTGAGTTTTTTGGGTGCAGAACTTGAAGGTTCATGAGAACAGAAGGCAATTGTTTTCTTCCACTGCTTCAAAAGATTCTACTAATCCTTTTGTTCGCCAGCGTCCATTGGCTGCCAGAGCAGCAGCTAGTGCATCAGCATCTCCTCCTCCTCCATGGGCCGATGGCTCAGCATCTTCATCCCAGTTATTTCCTAGGTAAATGTAAAATCATTTTGACTATGTGCGTTTCTTAATGACCAAAAAATTATCATTATTTGGCTCTCTCTCTCGATGTGTGTGTCGGCAAACATTAGCACTCTTTGCTTTCTTTTTCTGAAGCTGTTATTTATTTATTTATTATTATTATTATTTATAAACAGCATTTTTTTATCAGTAAAATTTATTTTTATAAACCGCTTATACTTTTGACAATTTGAGATTGATAAATAATGCTTACGATTCTTTTAAAAGGAGAAAACTTATCAATGGTTCTAAGGTAGCAAAATTCTTTGTCAGGTAAGTTCCTACCCGCATGAAAGGCGTAACAATTTGGGCACTCTCAGAGAGAGGCTCTTAAGAATTCTTAATTGGCTAGTTGTAAATAGCCCCAGGCTAAGCGAGGGGGTGAGGAATGGGAGGTTTTTATAAATAGACTGCACTCAATTCATTTTGAATTCACTCATCCAAATATTTGCCACACTTTTCCTGGTGAGAAACCATGTGTACCTTTTACAAAAAATGGTCATCTTTTGGTCACGCAATTTCTTCAATTCTTTTCCATTCCAATCAGTTGAAGGTTGTACTTGCCAACATTTGGAATTCCATGCTCAATATTATCACTCATGGATGCTGCTAATGCATTTGTTTTTTAATCACATATTATAGGAAAATGGTCCACAATTACGACGTGCTTCCCATACGTTTTTTGCTTGCTAATTGTAGGAATTGTCTAATGTACAATACGGTTTGGTATCACTTTTAATTTGAGCAGTTGCATCTCGAAGAATCACTTGCTTTCTGGTTGAAGTCTAGAAAAATGTATCTTAAAGATTAAATTTAGTACGTCACATTCACATGCATAAAGTTTGATGTCAGCATTTTTTTTTTTTTTTTTTTTTTTTCTGTAGATCCTGGAAAACACCACAACAATGTAATTCTGTTGTTGTTGTTGCCCATGTATAAACTTGCCACATGTTTCAACTTCAATTTTCGTTGGGGATAAAATAATTTTCTTTACTGAGATTGTGTTGCTTGTTTTCCTTTTATAGGAAGCAGGCAGATCGAGAATCTCAGCCACTTCTGCAACAACAGCAACATCAACAGCAACAGCAGATGGTTCCTTTACAAGACAGTTATATGCAGAGCCGAGCTGAAGCTCTCCACAATGTGGAATCAACTATTCACGAGTTGGGCAACATCTTCACTCAATTGGCAACCATGGTTTCTCAGCAAGGAGAGCTTGCAATCAGGTTGGTTCATGGATTGCTCACACGTGCATGTGTTGTCAACAGCACAACAATGACGACACTTTCTCATGATCAGTCATGCATTTGGGTTATCACTAAGAGTTTAGCAAATAGCACCCTCCATAGGTAGATTAGCTTTCTATAGTCATGTGTTTGTGTGCAGTGGTTAATTGCTTCCATTTTAGGGAAAGCAAATTTCCTTAATTTGCCTGTGCTTTTCTGTGTGATGTTAGTCAGCACCCTTCAGTAATCCATATTGTCTAGGCGCCATGGGCTTAGTGATTACCAGAGGAATTTATCAGGAATGCTTTGACCTGTGACTTGAGTGGCAGAAAATATTATTGGGACCCATGGCCCCACCTTGATGATTTATCTATTCATTTTTTAGGCCTCTATGCATAGATCATCCATAACAAAAATCAGATTGATTTAATAATTGTAGTCACATAATTCATTAGATTTTGTCTTAAAAAAATGAATTTTCTATTTACAAAATCATACTACTTGTTTAGTTTTTTGAAGACAAATATGATGAATCATGTGACTACGATTATCACATCTATAAGATGAACGGATGTGTGGCTCATGGTGGGCTCACAGGTCCGGACTGAACCAGTCCAGTCCACACTGTGGACTTGAGACAAGCCTAACTAGTCTTAAACTCCTATAAAGATGGACTGAATGTTCACTGGATACTATTGTGGCTGGCAGGATTGATGAAAACATGGATGATACACTAGCAAATGTGGAGGGGGCACAGGGGCAGCTAGTCAGGTACCTGAACAGCATATCATCGAATCGATGGCTGATGATCAAGATATTTTTTGTATTGATTGTATTCCTTATGATTTTCCTATTTTTTGTGGCATAATAGTTTTTTAGTAGAATCATTAAATAAAGAAAAGGGAAGAAGAGCTCTATCTTTTCCTTCTTACTATTGGGGAGCCTCTGCTTGTTTTTCTTCTTCTTAGGAAGTTCAAAAATCTGAACATGCTGCAAATTTGGCATACCAAAAATCCTTTAACTGGGGGTAAGTTTTGACATCACTATGATCCTAATTGAACACTGCTATCCACAAACCGAAACTGAAGTGAGCTGTTGCATCTTCTTTGTTGCAATTCTTAAGGTTATGTTTGGTTGGGGGATTTGGAAAGAGAAAGAAAAGGTGTGTGAAACTAAGTGAAATGTGAGTATATTTTATTCACATTTTACTTACTATTTTTCGTTCCCTTTCCAAATTCCCAAACCAAACATAGCCTAAAGGGTAATACATACTAACATGGTTGAAATATGAAACAAGGGTAGACGTGTGTGTGCATATTGATTGTGTTTATTTGGGGGGTTAGGCCATGCTATATATGGTAATCAATACCGAATTTCATGTTTTGATACAAAAGTAGACCTTTGGATTGACAGTGCTTTCGGATTATATATCCCCATATGGGAGACTAAAGGATGTGGAACACAAAATTGGAAGGATTAAGAGAGTCTCGATTAGAGGATTAAGAGACTAAAATATCCTAAAACTATGCTCATTACTTCATATATTCCATGTCTAACGATTTTGGTTGTCTACATGAGCTGAAAACCTTACTAAGGGTTGGTTTGGGATGTTATAAAAAAGTGTACTTATTGACTTATTAGCTTATATGGGTTGGGTTTGGATTGAGTTTGATGTGATGTGTTAGAGAGGTGATGTGATTTAAATAAGATGATGTGACTTAAATAAGATAATAACTTTTTAACTTTTTGTATTATTTAAGTTATGCCAAACTTGACCTAAATTACATTTGTCCAACCATGGATGTGCAAGTATCATTGTATTTTTTACAACTATTATACTTTTTAGTAAGAGTGTTGGTGGCTATATAATTATTCTTAAAAGTTTAAAGGAAAGGATAGGATAGAAGTTTACTAATTCTCCTTTTAATCTATAAGCATTTAAAATGTGGGATGAGATTAGGTGCGCAACTTGGGCAGGTTCAACCTGGACAATTCAACCTATTTTTGAATTCGGTTTGGACTTTAACAAAAATTCAGAACCCGAATTAAATTTAGGCGGGGTTGGGCAAAGATATCAAACAATCTAAGCAAGCAACCTAGAATTCGAAATATACATATAGGGTGCGTTTATTTGGACGAATTGGATAAGGGGGGATTATAATCTAAAGGACTATTAGTCTTGGGATGTATTGTCTCAGGACTAGTTGATTGGTCTAAACTTATATCTTATGTTTGTTTAGTCATGGGATTAGATGTCTAGATTGGACTATTTTTAGTTATCCAATGTTTGTTTGGGATATTATGGAGAAGGATAAATGCTCAAATGACTATTTTATATTTTTCAATTATTTACTAAGTAATAACAATATTAAACATAGTTTTAATATTTTAATTATTTTTAACTAGATTAAATAAAAAATTGTTTTATTTTATTTTTTGCACAATATTTTAATTATTTTAATTTATTATTTTCAATTAAATTAAATTTATAATTTATAATTTATATTTTTTATTTAATATATAATTTTAAATTAACGACAATAAAAAATAATTTTATTTAATATATAAATTAAATTTTCAACAACACTAAAAAAATTTAATTTATAAGGCCATAATTTATAATTTATTATTTTAATTAAATTAAATTTATAATTTATAATTTATAATTTATAATTAAATTTTTTTATTTAATATATAATTTTAAATTAACAACACTAAAAAAATAATTTATAAATGTTCAAAAGACTATTTTATCCTTTTTTAATTGTTTGCAAAGTAATAACATGAACGATAAAATGAACATTTCACAAAATAATCCCATGAGATATCAATCCCATGGTTTCTATCCCACCCTCCCCCATGGGATAGGATAGTCCCATATTTGTGGGACTAATAGTCCGGGGGGACTATTAATCTGGAGCAAAACAAATGAAACAAACAATGGACTATTAGTCCACTGGGACTAATAGTCTAATCTCACCCCCTAATCCTTCAAAACAAACACACCCATAAATTATTAGTTAATATATGATATTAAAGTAATTTAAATTATTAAATCATACTGTACATATATACACAAGTAATATAAAATCTTACATTTTTTATTCTCACTCATAAATTGTAAAAACTACCATAACGGTATCTAGGGGTCATCAATGGGACAAGTTAGGCTTATGCAACCCGGAACTATTGTGTCCAAATTTAATGGGTTTTTGGGTCTCTGATGAGACTAGTATGGGCTAGACTTATTCAAAAAATTAAAATCACATTCTATCCATAAGTCCAAATTTTATCGGTCAAAATCAAATTGAGTTGGGCTACACATTTTTTATTACACATATATTATTAAGTTTTACACATTTTTCATTCACATATTTTTAATATTTTTATTAGTTTTTTTTTTCTCTTTTTTTTTACATAATTCAAGTATTTTGATTTTTTTTTTTTTTACCTTTGTACATCTCATATAATTCAAGTATTAGCAGGCCCCAGTTGGGACTCCTTATACTTGTTCGCCCGCGCGAACAACCTCCTTTCCTCCTCCTCCTCCACTTTCCTCTGCACCTCCAACTCCTCCCTTTCTAGATCCCCTCCCAACGGCTGCGGTCCCAAGTTTAAGGCAAACAGAACCGACAATAGGACAAGCTCGTCCCACCTTACTCCTTTCTTCTCCCTCCAATCCCTCACCCTCTTCACTCGGTCCTCAGTCGCCTTGTCTAGCTTGGGCTCGACCGATTTGGTGGGCACCTTCCAAGTTGTGCGAACTCCCGCCCCGCCGTTTGCCGCCACAAAGAACCACCTTGGCCTCCAGCCTTTTACCGAAGATGGCAAACCCGCCACCAAACCTCGTTCAACCACCGCCTGCAGTGTAACCCCAGTGTCCTGCTGGCCGGAGGCCTTGTAGCACGAGAAGAACTCATCTACCGTCAAGGCCAACCCTTCCGTTGCTTGCGGCCAGGAACTCGCGCACGTTATCAATATTTTCCAGGCGTTTGGCATTAACTGACCTGGTGCCGCATCTAGTTTATTCAACACATTAACCACAACTTGAGGCAGCGATAGCCTCACACCTCCTCGTAATGCCTCCTCGTACAAGCTAAATTCCCCCGTCCGTGCACTGACGCCCTCTCGGTGGATGTCGGCAGCCTCAACCCTATTTCCAAAGGAATCTAGTACTTCCCCCTTATTCCCTCCAACTCTGCCGGTGTAAGAGTGGATCTGTCTGCCTTTGTATGCCAGTGATCTGGTTCTGCCTGGCTGATTGGCCTTGGAGCTGTTATCATGGTGGAACCATGGGATCGTCCCACCAACTCCCCCACCCTCTCTGTCCTGTACTGCTGCGCTAACTCCACTACATCATCATCACCAAGTGGATCCACCCTGACATTCGCAGCTTCTTCTTGGGCCATTTCTATGGTATGTCTGCAAATCGCCTCAGATGTAGGTGCAAGGAACTTGAAAAAGTGTTGCAGAGGTGTATCGTGAGCAACAAAGGAATTCACACTCTGAATGATTTAATTTTTTGCAAACAAGTAGGTGAATCGAATGATGCCAAAAGCCCACGGTTTGCCCGTATTCTAAGGATCCCAATTAATTTTCGCCAGTTTGAAAACTTTTCAAATCATCCGCCAAAACTGTCTTTTCAACACCCATAATGACCTACCGTCTCATTTCTGCCCCAACGCCTAATCTCCCCCCACGAGATGTTGCCACGTGTACGACCACGATCCACTGTCTCCTCCCCTTACCCCGTCTTTTCCACTTTCAAATCACCACGTGACACGCCGCCTCTTGAGCCTCCCGCCCCGCCACCTTACCTGTTGCGGTCGGCCCCCCTCGTGGTCGGCCCTCCCACTCGGCCAACCCTCATGGTCGGCCCTCCTCGTGGTCACCCCTTCCACTTGGCCATCCTTCGTAGCCGGTCTACCCCGTGGTCGGCCCTCCTCGTAGTCGGCCCTCCCACTCGGCCAACCCTCGCAGTCGGTCCACCTCGTGGTCGCTTCTCCCACTCGGCCACCCTTCACGGTCGGTCCACCTCACGGTCGGTCCACCTCCTCGGTCGACCCCCATCTTGCCATTCCCTGACATCCTCATTCCCTTCATTGGTATTCCCTTCGTTGGACTAAAGCTGCACTCGGGAATTGGGGACTACTGGCATGGCTAAGCCCATAAAGGCCCCATGAAGGGCATAGCCCACTATAAACAACTCAAGCCCATCACGTAGAGCCCAGTACATAACCCAGCTGGTGGAGTCCAGAACAGTTGGAATCCAACATGGCACAAAGAGCCAATGACATTCAGACATATGGCAGGCAAAGGACAAGCCACATCAGCAGACAAAGATCTGCAAAGTTATTGCCATTGCACATCACCATTAATGCAGCCCATCACAGCATTTATTACAACAACACCTCTCCATCGGAACAGCACCACCTTACCCTGAACAAGGTAAGCTACAGCATAGACTTTCGGCGGGGAGGGCAGGTCGGAAGGGACAGCGAAATGATTACCAAAGGATATAAGCAAACGTTGAAGACAAGAAGAATGTTAAGCTTTCTATCTCTAATATCTCCCTCTATACTCTACTTCTCTTCCTAACTTGCTCGTCTGAGGGTTCACTGGGGGATTACCCCGTTCCCCGTTGAACTTGTTTGCAGGTTATCCGGTGGGCTTGATCATTTTGACGTGGGCCTAAGGAGCTTGGACCTATCCGATCCATTCACTGGAACAAACTGTATCATCATGATTTTTTTTTTTTTACCTTTGTACATCTCATATAATCAAAAAAAATAATCAAGGCGGAGAGAAAAAACAGAAAGAAAAAAAAAATAAAAAGTTTAAATATGAGAACAAAAAAAATAAATTAAACATTAGATAAAAATAAATCAAATTAAACATTAGAATTACTCATGCTAGTTCTTACAGATCAGGTTTATGGGCGGACTCGGATTACAAACATTTTTCTAAAGTCTTAAATTATTTTTTAGTGGGTTGGGATGGGTCGGGTACTCAAGTGGGCTAGGAAAAGCTATCGGACGAGTTGGGTAATAATAGGTTTTTTGTCCGCGGTTCATTTGGGGACCCCTAGCAGTATCTCTCTTATATTATATAAATTATTTGTTTTGATATTATTAATATTTTTTATTAAAAAAAAATGTAAATAGAGTCTAATTTTAATAAATTAATTATTTAGCTATAAAAATAAAAAATAAAAACTAACTAAAATTCATGTATAATTTGGGTTTAACTCGGGTCAAACTTGGACAGATAACTTTGGATTACATTTCAAACTTGAACAAATTTCAACACAATTTAAGTTGGATTTAGATAACCTTCTAACCTGATCGAACCGTCGGAATTGTACCCCTAGATAAGATACATTTTACGTCTCTAAAGTTAATCTTTAAGAGATTGATAATTTAAAGACTATCAATTCTAAGTGGGGGTGTGTTTCATGCGATTTGAGACGGTGGGTTGGGTTATTAAATTTGGTGGATTGGTAGCCGACGGGTTAAAATTTGTTAAACTCACCTAGAACGATCCAACCGCCTCTATGTATATGCATAATTACATTGCACCTATTCCCATACAATCTTCTACCTCCGATGCCATTAATCAAAGAAAAATGTTATGAACTAAATATTTTACTAAATGTCTCACATAAATGTGGGACCCACACAATATGATTTTCATGTGGATTCCACACTCATACGAGATATTTGATAGAATATTTAGTAAAATATTTGAAATTCCTAACATTACTCTTAATCAAATGGCACTTATCATTACTTTTTATCGCATATATATATTTTTAATCTGATTACTTTGTATATTAATATATGAAATATGATTTTAAATAACATCATTCATTCCATTAATTGTAGGTTGTATAAAAGTATAAATAAAAAAACAATTTTTTGTTTGAAAATTGTAAATAAATTAAGATTGTAGTCATTCATGATCTTTGTCATTTTGTATGTGCCCAATTCACTATCGTTGGTTTGAATCTGTAAAAACTATTCAACCAACTTGTCAGTTTTAAGGAGAAGTGGGTTGATCTTGAGTTAAAAAATTCTCAATCTGTCAAGAATAGTTAGTTGATTTTCCTTCAAATTCAACTCAAATCGACCTATTCACACCCTCAATTCTAAGACTAAACATATATTACAATGCAACAAAACGAAATGAACATGGCAATTGGAATTCACATCCATGCAAAAAGTAAGGATTGTCCTAGGAAAAATACATTTAGAAATTTTTACTCATATGACAGGGTTGTGATTTAATATGTGGTTTGTTCGGTGTTCGTAACATTTTCAGCCTAGATGGAAAAATGGGATGGCTTACAGTGGAAATAGGAATGTGGAAGTTGAAGTGAAAAAAGAAAAGAAAAAAAAAATTATTGAAACTACACATGGAGGAGACCGCCATGAGATGGTTGAGTGTTCGCTACCCTATCTCTTCTAATTAACTTGATTAACCTCATCATGTTTTAAATAATTCATTATTTTGATTCATAATTTTAAAAATATTACAGTCATATTATTTTAAATAAATTTTTATAAAAGTTTACACTTATAAATCATTTAGCATCTCTTAATAGTTAGTGTCGTCTCCAATTTGATTAAGTATTTAATTAAAAAAAAATCATTTTACGTCTCTAAAGTTGATCCCAAAGTTATATTTGATTGGAGGTCTGGGGAGGGGAATTGGGGTACGAGTGAAGCGGGCCCCATTCATACCATGTTTGGACAAGAAATGTGTGGGGGGATTGGTTTCCTCTTAAAATAGTATTCCAACACTAGGAACGGATTAGCAAAGCTTGGAAGCCCATATGATTGAGATGCAATCCCACGGAATTAATGGATGAAAGATTATTTTATCCTTTAACTTATATGACGACAATAATGGAAGAAAGATAATTATGGAATTTCATAGATTTGATCCCAATTAATTAATATCATCACACTACTACACAAACAAATACACTTTATTTTATATCTTCAATTTAATATCACCACATTACTAATCTTTTCATTCAATCTCATCATACTCATAATTCTATCCAACCTAATCCACCAAATAAACGTGGCCTTGGGATATACCCCATTCATGATTAGGATTCGAGCCCTAGCATCCCCATACCCCTTCCCCATAGGTAGATAATGGCAATGTACTCTAAAAAAAAGTGTTAACTTGACTCAAAAAAAAATCTAAAAATTTTTCATTTAAAGAAAAAAGAAAGAAAAAGTTCATCACTGTTTTATTTACCCGAAAGAAAATAATTTTCCACTAATTTAGAAGGAAAAATCTTAAGGGGTTTGGCTTAGTGGGATGAGACTTAAGAGGTCACTGGGTCAAATCTCATGAAGGCCAAACATTCTAAATCTTGGGACCATTGGAGGTTTGCTCGGGGCCTTAATCTCCAGACCCCAGAATTAGTTGAAATACACAAAAACTAGCCAAGACAACTGGTTATCAGAAAAAAGAAAAAAAAATCACTTTTAAACGGAGAAAAAAGAAAGAAAAAGAAAGAAAAAGAAAGCATGCATGAGCGTAAACTGACTCGAATAGCTAATTATAAAATAAATAAATAAATAAAGGATTTTTGGTGAAAGGCCTCAACTTGTGAAGTTTTTTTTTTTATTTATTTTTTAGAATGAAACAAACATCCATATATCAAAACCTTAGGTATTAGTAGTTACATTTTTAGCCAGATTATGTGCTGATTGAATTACACTTCTTGCAACTTTACAAATACATACATAGTTCAAACACTTTGCATAAGCTAGAATAGCATTAATAATCGTAGTAACCTGCCAATCCTCCTGACTTCCTTTCTGCTAAAGTATCTTGACCATTACCTGGCAGTCTGTGTGCATAGTTACATGTTTCAAACCTTGTTGTACAGCCCATCGAATTGCATCCAAGCATGCATGCGCTTCAGCTAGTAATGGATGTTGTAATGATGTCTTCACCACAGCTCGTCTTTTGATATGCTGCTTCTTGTTGTCCAAACAAATCCATGCAATTCCAGCATTATCTATTGATGATTTCCATGAGCCATCTATGATGAAATTCCAAGAATCTATGGCACTGTTGTTATCCATGACATTTTGCACAATGCATATGTTAGAGGTGTTATTATCTATATTAATTGCATAAGTAGAGCATTTGCCATTGCCATTTTTATTAAGACTGGAAGACATAGCAAAAGTTTCCTGACTTCCTTTAATGTACTCTCAATATTTGGGAAATTCTAATGGAAGACCACTTGATTCCTTCGTAACCATATTGTCCAAAGAATGGCAACCGATTGGATAACAATTTGAGTGTCTTTGACTTGTTCAATCCCATCTATAAACCATTGAAAAAATGATGCAGGCACTCCAATGCTAAAATTCAAACCCAAAGGAGATCCCCTCCATACTCTTTGTGCCCATTCACACTCAAAAAACACATGTTCAATTGTCTCCTCATCATTGTTACATCTAGCACATCTAGTGTTAACATGCACCCATGTTTTTTTAATTCCCATTAGACTGGAAGAATTCTATGAAGACATTTCCAAATGAAGATAGTCCATTTTGGAGGTAAGCCTATATTCCATAACTTTTTCCATACCTCTTGTGAAGAGGTAGTCCTGTAAAACATAGGATAAGTACGAATCAAGGCTTGTTTATATCCAAATTTGACGGAATAAACTCCATTTTTTACTGGGATCCAGACTAGTCTGTCTTCACAAGGGTAATTTGGAATGTGAACCGATAGAATAGCTCTTATATAGTCCACCAAGAAGAACAATATTAGCGAATTCTCCCTTCAACAGCCTTGATCCTAATCAATAAGATGTTCTACCCGCATGCCTAGAAGAGATCTTGTAATATCCCTTCCTTGTAATGGATTGGGCATGGATTCTCGACCATGGAGGGATACAATTAGTCATGTTCACTGACCTTAAGGTCACCATTCTTCATCATTGTGTTCTCCTGAACCGCTATTGCTGCACAAAAACTCACTCAAACCTTTCACGTACATATGGAAGGGCAAGATTATCCAAAAAAAATAGAAAAATATTTATGTGTCATCTATCAAGTATGAGCCTCCATGTGAGGGGGTTTATGAAGAAAAAACTTATGGGCTATTATTTTCACCAAAGAAGACCCTAATGGAAGGGTTTTGGCCAAATTTTTCCAAAAAAAAAAAAAAATAGAATTGAAAAAAAAGAAAGAATGCATGCATTATCAGAAGTGAGTTTCAATTAACAGTTTTTAATGATATTAAAAATATATTTTAATTAATAATTCTAATAATTTTATCATTGTATAAATTTTAATAAGAAGTATTTATAATTTTTAAAATTATAAAGAATAATATATATATACTTTAAATAAATCTCACAATATTTGTAATTTATCTTAAAATTATTAGTTAATATAAGTTAGGGGTGTAAAAATGGTCCGAGACCCATGAGCGGCTTGAAACTCGCCCGAGGCCCAAAGTGGGCCCAACCTATTTCGGCCCCGAGCCCAACCCAGCCCAATACCATAAGCCTAGGCCTGGGCCTGGACCTAGGCCTTTCATTTGAAGCCTAGCTCGACCCATTGGCCCGTTGACCCGGCCTAGCCCGGTCCAAAAAAATTTATGGCCTATCCTGGCCCACTCAGCCCTCTCTCTTCCAACGGTCAAATTTCAAAAAAAAAAAAAAAAAAAAAAACTAAAAGACAATTTGCAACAGTTAAATAATTAAAAAATAATATAAATAAAATAAAAGCTTGATCTTACAAAAATTTAAAAAATTAAAAAATAAAACAACACAACACAACTGTTATTTCCTTACAATGAATAAAAAATAAAAACTAAAATAATAATAATAATTCTAGTATGCTGCCCCCGCCTGCCTTCTCCTACCCTGCCTCCTTTGCATGTATCACGTCATTTTTTCACTCACATCAAGTTGCAATGAAAACAAAAAAACAAAAAAACAAAAATTATGCACCTCTGTTTGCTGCCCGCCCCTACTGTGCCGTCCACCTGCCCTTGTGCTATGCATCACTCAATCTTCAACTCATATCAAGTTGCAATGAATGAATGAAAAAAAAAAAATATATATATATATATATATATATGTGTGTGTATATATATTTTATAAATTTATTTCAACCTTTCAAATTACTATAAGGGTTGGTTTGGGAAGTGGGTTGATTTTTTAGTTTTTTGGCTATTTTAGCCTGGGCTAAAAAGTTTGGTTTGAGAAGGGTTTTTTACTTTGACTTTTTTGACTTTTTTTGTGAGAGAAGAGTGTAATGATTATGGGTTAGATGTGATGTTTTATTTTTTGTGGCTAAAATAGCCTATGTTGTCTGGGCCGAGCTGCGTTTTGGGCATTGAGGCCCAAAACACGAAGGACTAAGTAAGAAGGCCGCAATAGATACTCCGGCCCAGAAGGGCAAGAATACTCCGGCCTTGGGAAGACAAAGTTACTTCGGCCCAAGGAGGTGAAATTACTTCGGCTCACGAAGGATAAAGTTACTTCGGTTAGAAGATTGTAAATGAACTTCGATCTGGGAGTGACTTGAAGTCAGACCGGCCTTGAAGTTTTACCGACCTTAGAGGTATACCGGTTTGGGAGTTATACCGGTCGAGTCGTTGGTTCGGTCCGAATACACCACGGTTCGTGTATGAAAGAACCGAGATATGGTGTAGCATGAAGAAGAACCAAACTACTGTTAGTACGACCTACTTTACTTCGGTCAAATGATAGTTCGGCCATGGAGAAAACCATCCCACTTGGTTTAAGCAGTGGGGGAGGGTGTAAAAGGATAAGCATTATCCTTTGGAGTATGAATCCTAGGAGGATTTTGCCTGGAGAAATACAAGTCCTACCAGGATTGTGCCACGGGAAACTTATAAAAACCCACAAACATCACCTTGGAGGAGGTAATTGAACACAATCTTTCTGAAAACTTAGAGCTTTGTCTATTTGTCAAGTTTTCTGACTTAGGCATCGGAGAGGTTTCCGGCACACACCCGCCGGCTAGCTCACGTTTGTGTTTTCAGGTGACAAAGCGACGTCGTACGGAGGAGCGTGGATTTGGTCAACAGGATTATACGAGAAGAATTATTTCCTCCCCGTACAATTGGCGCCGTCTGTGGGAAGAACAGACAAGAACAAAAACCTCTTGACTAAGCTTCTCATTTTTCACAAATCAATGGCACACATTGAAGACCTACCGCAGTCCGCCGTCGACGGGCTAACTCCAGACGGGGGCGCCAGACGAGAAGGATTACCCTCTGTCCCTCCTATGGCAGATCTGGAGCCCCAACAACATAACTCCAGGAGGAGTGGCAGGGGAAGGCGGAATAGCAGCCCTCGTCACTCTCAAAGTCCTGATAGGCAAAGAAGGAGGATTGATCCTCAAGCCTTGGAAGATCGCGTAAAGGAACAAGATGAGCTAATTCGGAAGATGGCGGCAGACATGGAAGCATTAAAACGCCAGATGAAGACTAAGGATGTGGCGACAGGAGAGGGGCGCAAGCACAAGACGCCCCCTCGCCACTCAGAGAATCGTAGTAGGAATACTACACCCTCCCAAGGAGAGAGCAGAAGCCTCAGGACAGGCGACACTCACTCCTTATCTTCCAGGACTCGTCACTCCAGGTCTGAGAGGACGAGATCCGAAAGATCTTATACTGAAGGAAGCACGTATTGGCCTTCCCATTCACACCAAACCAGATCTAGACAAACAGAACTACCCAGGTCATCCGACTTACGAACCGTGCTCGAAGAAAAAGCACGATGCAAGGAGGATGCCAGGGCAAGGGATCCACACCGAGTTTCGGCCTTACAACGGTTGGCTCCTCGGACGCATGGAAGCGTCGAGGTTGGAATGCCAATACCGCGACCGGCCTACGAACCAACGGAGAAGGCATTGGCGAGATTACAGACTTCGCCGTTTGTCCCAGCAATCGAAAACGCGCCCCTACCATCAGGCTTCCTTCAGCCGAAATTCACCACATATGAAGGGAAGACGGACCCGTATTCACACTTTCGCCACTTTCGCCAAGCCATGGCTGTATACAGACGAAACGAGGCCTTAATGTGCATACTCTTCCCGTCAAGTCTTGGCGACCTAGGCTTGACTTGGTTCGAAAAGCTCCCAGAGGGCAGCATAGCCTCCTGGGCCCAATTGGCAGAAGCGTTCGTAACAAGGTTTCGAACAAACACTAAAACACCGGTGGAGATAGACCAGTTACTCTCCATCGACATGGGTGAAAAAGAGACCCTCAGATCCTACAACAGTCGCTACTGGGAGACTTTCAACCAGATTGGAGATTGCCCCACCAATCTAGCCATTGCGCAATATAAAAGAGGCCTACCAGTAGGGAACAGACTAAGGGATTCGATTACCATGACGCCACCCCTCACCATGGAGGCCCTGATGGAAAGAGTGCATCAGCACATCAGGGTAGAAGAGGATGGCGCACGGGCAAAAGCAAAATCTAGTGCAAACACGGTACCAGAAAAGAAGGCCTCAGCAAAGGTCAATACAGTAGATAGGCAGAATAAGAACGGGCGTGGCAGATGAGATAACGGAGAAGACCCAGACAAAAGATGGTTGAGAATCCGCACTGCCATAACAACGGTATTCAAAAAACCAATATATCGGATTCTGAGCGAAATAAAAGACGAGCCTTTTGTCAAGTGGCCAGCCAAGCTAGGGGAAGCTCAGAAAAATTACGACGACAAATCACGGTGCACCTTCCACAAAGAAAAGGGGCACCGAACTGAGAATTGCACGCCATTGAGACAGCACTTGGAAGAATTGGTGGCAGCAGGCCACTTGGACAAATACATTGAAGGAGGGATGCAACCGGCCCCCCAAGATCATAATGACCATCCCAACAGAATGCCAATCGATGCCGCACCACAAGGCGTCATCAATGTAATACATGGAGTCTTTGAACCTGAGCGTGTATGCGAGCTCAGGGGATCAATCAAGAAGGCTGAGCACTTTAGGGAAGTGTTAAGTGCCCAACCTGTCGCCAAGAAGGGGAAGACAGAGGCAACAAATGTCATGTCCTTTTCAGATAAGGACTTGGATCGAATATACTGCCCCCATAATGATGCCTTGGTCGTCACTCTCCGAGTCAAGGATTTTGACGTCAAGCGAATTCTGATTGACCAAGGTAGTTCATGCGAGATCATGTACTACGACACATTCAAACAACTGAAGCTGCAAGACAAAGACTTGGCACCTGCAGTTTCTCCCCTGATTGGATTCAACTCCATGCCAGAGTGGCCTGTGGGCAAAATAATCCTTCCAGTCAGAGCAGGGAGTGTAACAAAACAAGTGGAGTTCTGGGTATTAAAAGTCCCCTCCACATACAACATCATCCTGGGCAGAACATGGCTGCATGCCATGCGGTCAGTAGCGTCGTCATACCATCAGGTAATGCGGTTCCCCAATGACACCGGCATAATTGAAGAAGTCTATGGCGATCAGATCATGTCAAAGCAATGCTTCGCCACAGCGAATGGAAGCCGAGCTGCCAAAGGATACGTTCATTCGGTGGAAGAACCAGAAAGTAATGAACTATTCGCGGACGTCGGCAAAGAGGCTGATCAGAAAGCGGTGGAGGACTTGGTGGAGGTAAAGATAGATGAGAAGAACCCGGATAAGTTCTTCTTGCTTGGCTCATCATTGTCCAGCACTGAGAGATTAGAGGTCTTGGAATTCTTGACCTCTAATATCGAAGTGTTTGCTTGGACACCCTACGACATGCCAGGTATTGACCCAAACTTCATCAGTCACCAACTCAACGTCCACCCATCCGCCAGACCAGTCATCCAACGCTTATCCTTTTACACCCTCCCCCACTGCTTAAACCAAGTGGGATGGTTTTCTCCATGGCCGAACTATCTTTTGACCGAAGTAAAGTAGGTCGTACTAACAGTAGTTTGGTTCTTCTTCATGCTACACCATATCTCGGTTCTTTCATACACAAACCAACGACTCGACCGGTATAACTCCCAAACCGGTATACCTCTAAGGTCGGTAAAACTTCAAGGCCGGTCTGACTTCAAGTCACTCCCAGACCGAAGTTCATTTACAATCTTCTAACCGAAGTAACTTTATCCTTCGTGAGCCGAAGTAATTTCACCTCCTTGGGCCGAAGTAACTTTGTCTTCCCAAGGCTGGAGTATCCTTGCCCTTCTGGGCCGGAGTATCTATTGCGGCCTTCTTACTTAGTCCTTCGTGTTTTGACTTTTTTTGTGAGAGAAGAGTGTAATGATTATGGGTTAGATGTGATGTTTTATTTTTTGTGGCTAAAATAGCCTATGTTGTCTTTTATGGCTAAAATAGCCAAAAAAAGCCCAATCTAGCTCTTCTCAAACGGAACCTAAATATCTCTCCATTTTTTAAAATAAATCTCACAAATAATTTTTCTCTTAAACTTTTTCAATCTCTCTTAACTCTCAATTAATTTTGAAGTGTCATCCCTAAGTGGCAATTGCAATTGTACAACAAGAAACTTTTATCAGAAGAAGCTAATTTCTGTATTGCATTTGCCAGTTGGTAATATTAATTAGTTTAATTAAATTTATTAGCTATTTATTTTTTTCATTAATTATTAATTTTTACTCATTGTATTTACACATTATTTAAATTAACTGTTAGTTCTTATATATTATTTTACTTACATTACTATGGATTCTAATATTCTTAATGTTTATGTCAATGTTGATACATATACTACACAACATGAATCTGTTGATTCTCCTTCTAATATCCCTCTTTCAACAGTTGGATCATCAGCTAAGGGGAACAATTAGTAGTATATGGGAACATTTTGAAAAAATATCTATAAATAATTTCGATAGTACAATTACATTTAAAGCAAAATATAAATATTGCACACATTTACTTAGTATTGCATCTGCAGGAGGTACTAGTCATCTAAAAAGGCATGCTAACTGTACGAGCAAGAAATAATCTTCTTGTATAATTCTGTTGATCAAGTCTGTGCTCCTCCAAACGTCGTCGCTTTACTCCTTGAAAACACAAACGTGGGCTAGCCAGCGGGTGTGTGCCGGATACCTCTCCGATGCCTAAGTCAGCAAAATAGATGAATAGGCAAAAGCTCTGTGTATTCGAGAATCAAAGTTATGTTACCTCTCCATAGGTGATGTTATGAGCTTTTATAGGTTCTGCGTGGCATAATCACAGTAGGACTCTTATTCCTCCATGTAGAGTCCTCCTAGGAATCGCACTCTTGAAAGATAATGCTTATCCTTCAACACCCCCTTCACTGCTTAAACCAAGTGAGATGGTTTTACCTCGGTGGTATGACAAAACAACCAAGCTATCACAACCATGCTATACTGGCTGAAATGACCGAGCTTTACCTAGCCCGGTTCTCCCCTTCACTGCGTGTACATCAGCTTCTCCTGCTAAGACCATGCTAACCATAACGAGATTGGACCGAGCTAAACCGTAGCAAGGTCTTGAGAAAAGCTCAAAATACTTCGGCTCAGAAGGGTCTGGCCGAGCTAACGACCATCACTCTAACAGCGGTGACCGGGCTAAATACAAAGTTCTCTTGGACCGAGCTAACTACAAGGCTCTCTTGGACCGGGCTAACTACAGAGCTCTTTCTGGACCGGGCTAACTACAAAGCTCTTATACTCAGCCCTTTTTACCGTGGCCCACAGAACGGCCCATTACCCAGCTTGGCCTAATTTATATATAAATTACCCTCTCAATTGCCCCTTAATTCCATCTGCGCAGCATGATAGGGATTACCGGTTACCAGTCGAGCGAAAAAAAAAAAAAAAACTTTAGCCTTCCAACCGAGCTAAATTCACACCGCGCGACCAATCTGTCCGATCAAAACGTCTCTTTAGTCTCTAACTGAATCGATTTCTATTCCAAGGACAAGTGGCAAACTCTGATTAGCCAAATACAGCTGTCACGCCGTCTTCGTACTCCGTATTTTTTGAACAATCCCGCCTTTTTGTCCTTCCCCCTACACAAAACAAACCCTTCATTTTGAATCTATCACTTCACTATTCATTATTTTCTCTCTCTTCGAACTTCTTCTTCCTTATTCTCTTGCAACTGTGGAGCTCGTGTTCTTGCTGGGATCTTTTTCACCTTTGGTCCCTCCATTCTGAACTGGTAAGTAACTCAAATCTGTTTCCTGTTTGCTGATATCAACCATGGTTATATAGCATGCTTAGTTGTATGTTTTTTCAAAACATATGCCATGTTTGCTTCCATGTTTCCCTGAAAAACCATGTAATAGAACCACTTGTACTCACGAATAATCTGAAGAACGATGTATTTGATACAAAATCACACATCAACCGAACTAGGATACTGTTTATATTAGATGCAAGCCTAGCCACAACCAACAACCGCACTAAAACTTATGCCATACTTGTGGTTTCCATAAGTTAGGGACCTTTTGTTTCTTTTAACCGAGCTATCGCACCATACTAGGTTTGCGCAATACCACACTAGAAAGCCTCAACCACAGACCGAGCTAAATCTTGGGTCTAAACTAGCTCCCTTAGTTCAAACCGAACTAAGAATGCTGTCCCAATGGCTCAACCGGGCTAAAGCCCCTTGCTTAAACCGAGCTAAGACTGGATAGCATCCCATGTAACCGAGCTAGGACTTCATTTATCTTGCCTATATTTCTTGTAGCACGGTCCCACGATCTGTGCTTAACACCTTTATTTTTTACGTTGCAGACTCTGACTATGTTGCCCAGACACTCATTTTGAACGTTCGACCGAGATATCCAACATCTTCTCAGCGCCAAGCTAACACTTAGGCTAATTTATTCATAATTTAATAGCAAATGGGTAAATATAGGTTTTTAGTAAACTCACCAGGGGCCATGGCTGAGTTTCGAAAGGACTACCATATTCCTGATGATGTCCATCTTATCTTGGCCGACCTAGATACCATACCCTGGAGAAACCCTGGCTTCGTTTCTTTCACCCTCCTTTCCATTGTAGAAAGCGGCCTAAGATTCCCCGTACAACCCCTTCTTTGTGAATTCCTCAGACAAACAAACCTTTGCCCGACCCAGCTTTCCACCAATTCTTACCGCATAATAAACGGCATTGCCGAGCTAAACCGCTGGGCTGACCTTAATCTCAGTCTAGCCGAGCTCTTCCACCAATATTTCATAGGATCGGCTGAAGATGGCTGGGTTTACTATTTAAGAGTAAGACGCCGTCGTGAAAAGATAATAAAAAATACCCCGAATAAAGATGTGAATGGTGATTATTTCTTCTGGGCATCTGGGAACTTTGAGGATCAACAAGCCCAGATCCCGAGCGACAGAATAAATTGGAACAAGGGTGAAGCCGGTAGGATTACCTCGGCTCAATTCCATGCTTTTCTTTACTTCGGTTTTCTTATCTCGAACAGTACTAACTGTAGTTCCTTCCTTCATGCAGATTTGAATTTCCTTAAATCGCAGTACAGCTACCCAAACTTAAACGTACTTCGTGCCACACTCCGATATCCAAACAGAGGCTGGGCCAAGCTACTGAATTTTGAACCGACCTACCGGTATAGTAGCCGCAGGAAGACCAGAGTGACCGATTTCCTCTTTGAACCTTTGCCAGAGCCAGATCTATCCTTGCCTCAAATCAATCTCATCCCATTAACTGCCGAACAAGAAATGGCCAAGAAAAGAGCAATGAGGGCCCTCCTAACCGAAACAAACCAGGCCGAGGTACCACCAGCAAGCCAGCCTCAAGAGATCGTGGTAGCCTTACCAACTGCTCATCCTTCTTCATCTCGGCCAAACAAGCACGTCCGGACTTCCACGACCGAGCCGCGCCTCCTTGATGAAGAAGACACCGTTCTCCCACAATCCAATCCACCAAGCCCACAACCGGAGCGCTCAGACCGAGCTAGCTCCTCCAAGTGGGTGCCAAAGGTTACCTACAAGAACCGTGCTATCACTGACTCCGACTTAGTGGTCGCAGAAAAGGACCATATGCTGGCCTTTAATCTGGCCAAGAACGTCTGCCTTCCAGCCAATATGGATCACCACGATCATCTTACCGAGCTGAAGGCCATTCTCTCGGCTTTCAAGTCAATGGTGTTGGTAAGTTTCTCCTTTTCCTTCTCCAAATTTCAACATTTTTTTGCTCGGTTTATCTCAAAATTTGTTTCTCTCCTTTTGCAGGCCTTGTAGAAGAACCACGTTGCACACAAGCGCGTGTTGGAGCTTCGAAAGACCACGAGGGAGGCCATGGCAGAGGCCAATGCTAAAACGGCCGAGCTAAACGAGTCCCAACAGAAGATGGCCGAGCTACAGGCCGAAGTAGCTCGGCTTGCTGGCCTGGTCAATTCAGCTGAGGCAGATAAGAAAAAGGCTGCGGCCGTGATAAAAGACAAATATCTGTGCGAGCTGGCCAAGCTTGAAGGCAAGAAGAATGCAGAGATAGCTGAGCTAGAGAAGAAGGTTGAGGACGCAGAAGACCGCGGTTTCAAGGAGGGGGAGGCCACGTATATCAAGCAATGTGAAGCTGCAAAAGACCTCTTTTTCAAGTGTGGCTAGACGGCGGCTGTGGCGCAGCTCGGTCATGGCCCAGAGACCGAGGTCTTCAAACCTCCTCCGTATTTCATACCGAGCTCTATGGCGAAGTATGCTGCCGCCATTCAGCAAAAATTTCTGGAAGAGGAGGACGAAGATGTTGTTCCAGAAGACAACACCCGACCCGGTCGCCAATCTATCTCCCCAACTCTAGTGGTCTCCATCGCAACTTTGCCTGCTGTGTCTGGCGTGGTGCCTACAACCGAGCTAAACCAAGAGGTGCTTGCAACAACTGAGCTACCTTTGGGTGAAGACCGGGTTGTTCTGGATGCCGACCTAAATGACCTCTTTGCTTGATTTATGCACTTTTCTTTTCTTTTAGGTGCTAACTTTAGAAGTTTTTGTAACCGGGCTACGGCCCTATCTCTTGTACTTTGGTTTTGCATTATCAATGAAATCATCTTTTATTTTCCTCAACTGTCTGTTCGGCTTACTTGTATGATATAATCTAAATGAAGTAAATTCCCTAGTCGAGATATTTTAGCCTGGTCTTAACTTTGCAATCTAACTAGCCATACCTGCCAACCTCTTCAGCTTAGATCCTTATCTCGGCTGAAGAACAATAAGTGTTGGTTTTTCCAGCCAACGTCTTCAGCCTAGATCCTTATCTCGGCTGAAGAACAATAAGTGTTGGTTTTTCCAGCCAACCTCTTCAACTTAGATCCTTATCTCGGTTGAAGAATAATAAATGTTGGTTTTTTCAGCCAACCTCTAAGTTGGTTGTTCCTGCCAACCTAGAGTAAAGTGTTTGGTTATTCCGACCAAACGTCCTGCAGCCTGGATCCTTATCCTGGGCTTAGGAAGGGTGTTGGTTTTTTCAGCCAACCTCTAAGTTGGTTATTCCTGCCAACCTAGAGTAAAGTGTTTGGTTATTTCGACCAAACGTCCTGTAGCCTGAATCCTTATCTTGGGCTTAGGAAGGGTGTTGGTTTTTTCAACCAACCTCTAAGTTGGTTATTCCTGCCAACCTAGAGAAAAATGTTTGGTTATTCCGACCAAACGTCCTGCAACCTGGATCCTTATCCTGGGCTTATGAGGGATGTTGGTTTTTCCAGCCAACTTCTTCAGCACTGATCCTAATCTTAGTTGAAGAGAGTGCAAAGTTGGTTATTTCGACTAACTATGCTTTCAGTGCGTCTAACTCACTAAAACAATCTTTTACAGAAGGAAACAACTATACTGAAAAGAAACTATTTGTTTTATTGAGAAAGAAAAAATTACAAATATTTGAAAGAAAAGCTAGAAATAAAATAGTTTGAGATTGACAGTGTTCTATGGCCTGGGAATGGCTTTGTTGTCTTCATCTTCCAAGTGGTATGCCCCTTTTCCTGCTAATCCAACCACCTTGTAAGGTCCTTCCTAATTAGGTCCTAACTTGCCATCTCCGAGTACCAAGGTGTTGCCCATCACTTTGCGCAGTACCCAATCTCCGATTTTGAATTATCTTGGATGTAGTGTTTTGTTATACTTTCTTGATAACTCCTGTTGGTATGAGGCGATATGAATCAGTGTTTTTTCTCTTCTTTCTTCCGCAAGATTGAGCTCCAATGCTATGGCTTCTCCATTTAAGTCTGGGTCGAAATTTTCGCTTCTGATGGTGGGGAGGCCAATTTCCAGTGGGATTACTACCTCCATGCCGTAGGCTAAGGAGAATGGCGTTTCTCCAGTTGATCGTCGAGGTGTGGTACGGTAAGCCCATAAAACATGAGGAAGCTCCTCAGCCCACTTTCCTTTTGCTTTCTCTAACCTTTTCTTCAATCCGTCCAAGACAACCTTGTTTGATGTTTCTGCCTGGCCATTTGCTTGGGGGTATACCGGTGTAAAGTTGTAGAATTCTATCTTGTACTCCTCACAAAAGCCTCTAAAAATTTTGCCGTCGAACTGGGTGTCGTTGTCTGATATCAGTGCCTTGGGTATGCCGAACCGAGTGATGATATTCTGCCAGACGAACTTCTTCACATCTTTCTCCTTTATTGATGCTACTGCTTCTGCTTCCACCCACTTTGTGAAGTAGTCTGTTACTGCAAGGAAGAACTTTCTGTTGCCGGGTGCTGTTGGAAGTGGTTCTACTATGTCTAAGCCCCACATTGCGAAGGGCCATGGGCAAGTTAAAGGTAGAAGCTCTCTGGCTGGCTGATGAATTTGGTGTGCGAACTTCTGACATTTCTCGTACTTCTTGACATACTTCTCCGAATCTGCTTGCATGTAAGGTCACCAATATCCCTGCGAAATTGCTCTGTAAGCCAATGATCTCCCTCCTTGGTGGCTTTCGCATACGCCTTCGTGAATCTCGAACAGGAATGCTTCGACCTTGCTGGGATGGACGCACTTCAGGTAAGGTCCTGTGAAGGATTTCTTGTATAAGGCCATTGATGGGAAGAGCCAAAATCGTTATGACTTTGCTCTGATCTTGTTAGCCTTCTTCTTCTCTTCAGGCAAAGTGCCGTCTTTTAGGAACGTTATAATGGGATCCATCCATGAAGGGCCTAGTTCAGCGCAACATACTTCTTCTACTTCAGGTTCTTCAATGCTTGGTCTGGGTAAGAAGTCGATCAGTAATGGATGTGGGATGGATGTATCTGCCATTGAAGCAAAGCCTGCTAGTTCATCTGCTCTGTTGTTTTCTTCTCTGTCAATCTGCTCTATCCGCACTACTTCGAACTTCACGATTTCTTTTCTGACTAACTCTTGGTACTTAACCATTATTTTATCCTTTGCTTCGTAGTCGCCTGAAATTTGATTCACCACCAGCTGTGAGTCACTGTAAACCATTAGCTCAGTGGCCTTCATGTAGAGTGTTGATTTCAGTCCTGCCAGAAGCGCTTCATACTCCGCTTCGTTGTTTGATGCTAGGAAGCCAAGGTTGACCACCTGTTCTACTACTAGGCCATTTGGTGAGATGAGGACTATGCCGAGTCTTGCTCCGTGCCTGTTGGATACTCCATCCACAAAGAGTTTCCACATCTCTCCAAAGAATAGCTTCCAGCAGGTAGAGGGATCGGATGATGCCTTGGGGTCCTGAGTGTTGCTGGTGTTTTCTTCAAAGCCCACACTTACTGTTTGCCCCTCGCTATTTGATTGTACCAAGTCTTTATTTGTTGATGGACCTTTACTTGGTGTAGCATGGTTTGTTTCTCCCTCCCTTTGTTCTCTCTGGTCTGTCTTGGGAGGTAGCTAGGTATCCTGTATTAGGGGTTGTGCTATTCCGGCGCCATTGTCTATCCCTATTTCGGTTGTACCCGTTAAGTCAACTGGGCAGACGTGATGACTTCCTGGTGTGAATTCTGCGACAAAGTCTGCCAAAGCTTGGGCTTTTATCGCGGTTCTGGGTTGAAACTTGATGTCAAATTGTCCTAACTCTACTGCCCACTTCAAGATTCGCCTAAAAAAGTTTGCCCTCTCAAACAAAGCTTTTAATGGAAAAGCTGTGAGGACGATTATGGTGTGGGCGTGAAAGTAGTGCGACAACTTCTTTAAGGCCATCATCAAGGCTAAGGCCAGTTTTTCCAGTGGTAAGTACCTGGTTTCTGCGCCCAGTAATGTCTTGCTGACATAAAAGATGGGCAGATGTTGGATTCCTTCCGCTCGGACCAACACTGCGCTAATTGCGTGCTGTGAAACTGCCAAGTACAAAAATAGTTCTTCTCCAGGGATTGGGGTCACTAGCAGCAGTGGAGAAGACATGTATTCTTTCAAACTTTCTAGGGCGCGGTCGCATTCTTCATCCCACTCAAACTTGGCCTTAATGCTTGAAAAAATGGTCGACATCTGTCTGACGACCGACTTATAAACCGGTTTAGCGCGGCTGCCATACCGGTGAGATATTGTACTTCTTTTACTGAGTTGGGCCTTTCTAGATCCTGGATTTCTTTGATCTGAGAAGGGTCTGCCTCTATACCTCGGTTGGTTACCAGGAAGCCTAGGAATTTGCCTGATCCTACGCCGAACGCACACTTAGATGCATTAAGGTGCAACTTGTGCTTCTTTAGGATCTGAAACATCTCATCTAGGTCCCTGAGATGGTTATTTTTATCCTTGCTTTTGACCACCATGTCGTCGATGTAAGCCTCCATTGTTCTACCTAACAATGGCTCAAACATCTTGGTGATTATTCACTGAAATGTTGCCCATGCGTTTTTTATGCTAAAGGGCATGACCTTGTAGCAATACAGTCGTCTTGGCGTTGTAAAGGATGTGACCTCCTGGTCTGGTTTTTACATAGTGATCTGATGGTAACCTCTGTACGTATCAAGAAAGCTAAGTCGATTGTGTCCTACCGTTAGGTCTACTAGTTGGTTTATCCGTGGTAGGGGAAAGCTGTCTTTTGGGCACGCCTTGTTGACTGTTTTGTAGTCCACACAGACACGCCATTTTCCATTCTTCTTTGGCACCACTACTGTGTTGGATATCTACTTGGGATAGTGCACCTCTCTGATAGCTCCTGCCTCTAGAAGGTTTCCCACTTCTTCCGCCACTATCTCGGCGTGGTGGAGTGCTGATCTACAAGTGCGTTGTATGATTGGTCTTGCAGTTGGGTGGACATTCAATTGGTGACAGATGAAGTTTGGGTCAATGTTAGGCATGTCATACGGCGTCCAGGCAAACAGTTCGATGTTAGAGGTCAAGAATTCCATGACCTCTATTCTCTCGGTGCTGGACATAGATGAGCCAAGCAAAAAGAACTTTTCCAGGTCCTTTTCATCTATTCTTACCTGTACCAAGTCTTCCATTGCCTTCTGTTCAGCGGCTTTGCCGACATCTGCAAACAATTCATTGTTCTCAGGTTCTTCCTCCATCTGAACAAACCCTTTGGCAGCTCGGCTGCCATTTACTGTGATGAGGCATTGCTTGGACATAATTTGGTCTCCATAGACCTCTTCAATTACTCTGGCTTCATTGGGGAATCGCATTACTTGATGGTAGGTTGATGCTACCGATCGCATGGCGTGCAGCCATATCCTCCCCAAGATTATGTTGTAAGTGGAGGGGACTTTCAATACCCAGAATTCCACTTGTTTCGTCATGCTTCCTGCTCTGACTGAGAGGATAATCTTGCCAACTGGCCACTCTGGCATTGAGTTAAATCCGATCAGGGGAGATATGGCAGGTGCCAAATCTTTGGCCTCCAGTTTCAACTGTTTGAAGGTTTCGTAATACATTATCTCACATGAGCTCCATTGGTCAATCAAAATTCACTTGACGTCGTAATCCTTGACGCGAAGAGTGACGACCAGTGCATCATTGTGGGGGCAATATATCCTGGCCAAGTCTCTGTCTGAAAAAGACATGACATTCGTGGCCTCTGTTCTCCCCTTTTTAATAGTGGCTGTGCACTCAATACCTCCCTTAAGTACTCAGCCTTCTTTATCATTCCCTTGAGCTCATATACTCGCTCAGGTTCGAATACCCCATCGCGGAGAGTGACGACTAGTACATCAAAGATTTATAAAGTCAACAACCTGATATTAGAAGTCAAATGCAATTAGAGGTTTCATCAATTGATAATTTACAAACATTTTCGTATGATCCTATACGTGCACAAAATTTTGTAGTTGATTATTTTATTAAAAAAGAACAACCTTTTACTACTAGTGAATGTCCCGATTTTACCGAAATGATTCACGAAAGTTTTGTACCGCAATATTAAATTTTTTTAAGAAATACTAATAGAAGCAGGATTTTAAAGAAATTTGAGGATGTTAAAAGTGAATTATTTGACATCTTTAAAAAATTGAATGAAAGAGTTTGTTTAACATCTGATTTGTTGTCAAATAATGGTTTAAAATATCAATATATCACTACACATTTTATTGATAATGATTGAAAATTAAACAAAAGAATTATTTTATTTAAATTAGTTGAACTTCCATACACTGGTCATTCGCTTAGTGTAGAAATAAGAAATGTATTATATGAGTGAGCTTTACAAAATAAAATATTTATGATTAGTTTAGATAATGCAACATATTATAATCAAACTGTAACTCATTTAAAATCGACTTTTCAATTACTTGTTGATGGTGATTTATTTCATGTTCATTGTTGTGTCTATATTTTAAACTTGATTGTTAAAGAAGCTATGCATGTATACGAGATTTCTGTACTTGTAATAAAAAATGCAGTTGTTACTATTATGTTTTTTACTAATCGAATTTTGAAATATAAAAAAAAATTGTAAACGAGAAAATATGCCATTTAAAAAATTAATTTTAAATATAAATAGTAGGTGGAATTCAATGTATAATATGTTAAAAAAAAACTTGTAAATAAAGAAAAGCAATAGATTTATTTTTTGCAACAATATCAATAAGAGAAGTACTGACTCCTACAGAACTTAATTGGCTGCAAGTAGCCTTGTATAAAGATTTTTTAAAAGTTTTTGATACTTTAACAAAATTATTTTCTTATATATATATATATATATATTCCTACTTCACCATTTGTTTTACATATGTTAGCAGAAATAATTAAAGTTTTTGTGAAATATATGGGTAATAAATATTATGTAACCATTATTACTTCAATGAAAGTAAAATTTGATAAATATTTTGATCATATGCCTTATCTTTTAGGTTTAGCCATTGTTAGACTTATTTATTTTGATGATTTATTTAATTATGTTTTAATTTATTTGAAAGAGAAAAATAAAATCTAAAATTTATTAAAGCTTATTTTACATATGTGCCAACCTATATATTTAGAAATGAATTCAGGGAGCATGACTTGAGGGGGAGCCTTTGTTACTCCCAAATCAAATCAAAATATCATTGTGTGCCATCATCAAAAAGAGGGAGATTGTTAGACTTATTATTTTGATGATTTATTTAATTATGTTTTAATTTATTTAAAAGAGAAAAATAGAATCCAAAATTTATTTTAATGATTTATTTAATTATATTTTAATCAAAATTTATTTTGATGATTTATTTGAAAGAAAAAAATAGAATCAAAATTTATTTTGATGATTTATTTGAAAGAGAAAAATATAATCAAAATTTATTTTGTCCTATTATTTCTCACATAAACCTTTATCCTAAATGTTGTTAGAATGTATTTAATATTTGATTAAATCAGGAGTTCAAACAGCCCAAAACAAAGGTTCAAACAGCCTAACACAGCAGCAGGCCAAAAGGTTCAAGTGGAAGATATTCAAATTAGTAATGATGGAAGTACAACGGTTATAAACGGCTATAAAGGTTCAAAAGGCCAAAAGGTTCAAAAGGTTCAAGTGAAAGATATTCAAATTTGTAATGATGAAGTGAAAAATATTCAAATTGGTAATGATAGAAGTACAATAGCTATAAACGGCTATAAATGGTTATAATTTTCATTACATATACCAAAACCTCTAATGTAAACAAGTTACAAAAAATCTGAAAATATTCTTTGATCTATAATCACTCACATCTATTCTCAGAAATTATACACTGAGCCTTATAACTTTAAGCACATCTTTTCTGTGTGAGATTTACAGAAAAATTAAATTTTCATTTTATATATCTATCTTTGAGAGATATTTATTGTAAGATTTCTTTGAAAGCAAAAATACTATTTCATCTTGTAAAAGTGTTGCAAACACTGCGTTCTTGAAATCTTGAGAGTGCTTGTGAATCACTTAAGATTTGTAAGGGCTTGGGCTTGTGAAATCTATGTAAAATCCGTGGAGGATTGCTCCGTTTGTAAAGAGGTTGCTAGCACCTATGTGAAACTAGAAGATAGTGAAAAATCTCAAGTGAAACTTGAGGAGTGGATGTAGGCTTGGTTGAAGCCGAACCACTATAAATCTGTTTGTTTCCTCTTCCCTGATCTCTTTACTTTCCTACTACTGCTATAACTATCTAATATTCATGTGTTAATCATTTGATTTACCTTGTATGTTAGTTATACTTCATTATTATTTTGCTTGATCATTTACTGCTAAGTTCATCATTGTACTTGTTAATAATTTGTTGTACTAGTAGTTAATTTTATTGAGGTATTATTAATTTTAATTTATAAAAGCCTAATTCACCCCCCTTTTAGGTTGTTTTTTGGATAATAGCCATAATAATTGATCCTAGGTATAAAAAATTAGTTTACAAGAATTTTTAGAACGTATGTTCGTTGATCAAACACAATTTGCCCCTATTATACAAACATGTAACAAATTATTTGAAGAATACAAGGCAGGTGCATCTGTAAACACACCTATAAACACTACACTAGCAGTCTCATCTCGAGGCGGGAGATTAGGGTTTTTTCAGCAATAAAAGTAGAAGAATATTTTAACATACAATCATAAGTAGTTTTGAACTACAACGTTATTTGGAAAGCCCACCACTGGATGATTTCGATAATTTTAACATTTTAAAATGGTGGAAACAAAATGAAATTATGTGGCCGGTGGTTTCATAGATTGCCCGTGATATACTAACCGTTCCTATTTCTACAGTTGCTTCAGAAACAGCTTTTAGTGCAGGTGGACGGGTGTTGAGTGATTACTGTAGCAGGCTTTAACCCCAAATGGTTGAGGCACTGATGATATCGAGAGATCATATGCATGCGCTTATGAGAAGACAAATTTATAATGAAAATGAGCGAATTCAAAATGATTTGGATAACATATCTTCGGGCAATGCGACCGAAATGTCTGTCTCCTCAAATGATTGATCATCAATTTATTTTTTACTATTTTATTTCATTTTTTTATATTATATTATTGAGGTAGAGTATAATGCAAATGATTGATAGGCTAGTAGGTGCCAATATAGTTGGGATGTACTTGACTTGTAATGATGTAATTGTTGTACCATCATCAATAATCTACACCTATTTTATTTAATGATATAAATTTTTGTAATATTTTATTTTATTTTGAAATAAAAATTATTCATTCAATAAATGTTATATAATTAATTTAATATTATAATATTGAAAGTTTCATTTTCATATATATAAAATTTTTCATTTTGAAAGAAAAAAAATTACATAATTGCATGCTTTTTTAATTATAAGTTTATAATTAAAAAAATATAAATCATACATAATTAAATTTAAATACCACCATGAAACATAATCAAACAAAACATGTCATCAATTTTAACTAAAATACTCTAGTATAATTTTACTTTTATTTTTTTATCCCTAACAAATAATCTATATAGATAATGTGTTTATTATTCATTATTTTAAATAAAAAAAGACCCGACTAGGCCCGCAGCCCTCGACCCTATTATAAGTGGGTTTGAATCCCATTTTTTAGCTCATGAACCGGCCAGTCTGGCTTACTAAAAAAACAAAAACCTACAAAGCCTGCCCAGTCCGACCCAAACCCGGGCCCAAATAGGCCAGGCCGAGCTATGTGTTGCTCGCCACTCCCGTGGGCCGTGCGGGATAGTTTCTTGTGGGGTAGGCTGTGGACCCGTTACATTCCATCTCTCCACTCCTCGTATCAATTCAAAATTTTTAAAAAGAAGAGATAAAAGCGGGCATTTCAAATTCAAAGCCCCTCCAACGGTTATCATTTACTGACCCCAACGCAATCCCTCTGGCAATTCTCTTATCTCTCTCTCTCTCTCGCATTCATCTTCTTAATAAAATCCTAATTTCTTCATCAAATCTCTCATTCTTCTTCCTTCTCATCATCAATGGCGACTCTCACTGCAGGAATCCTGCTAAAGCTCCTCCAGTCCATGAACTCCAACACCAGAGTCACCGGCGACCACCGCTCCCCTCTCCTCCAACTAATCAGCATCGTCCCTGCTCTCGCCGGCTCCGATCTCTGGCCCAACCACGGCTTCTACGTCCAACTCTCCGATTCCCTCAACTCCACCTACGTCTCTCTCTCCGACCGCGACACCGATCTCATCCTCACCAACCGCCTCCAGCTCGGCCAGTTCCTCTACGTCGATCGTTTCGACTTCGACTCTCCCGTCCCTCGCGCCTCCGGCCTCCGCCCCATCGCTGGCCGCCACTCCTTCGTCGGAACTCCCGAGCCTCTCATCGCTCGAATCTCTGCCTCCAAACGCGAGTTCGTGATCCAGCCTGTGTCAGACTCAGATCCATCAACCGATCCAATCGCGGCCTTGTTTACGAATAAGAAACTTCACGAATCGAAAATTGATGGTAAGGAATCGAAATTTGAGGTTATGAATGGAAAGTATAGCGCCAGGAGAGTTCTGGCACCAAGAGATAATGTATCGGCGGAGAAAAATGAGGAATCGAATGTCTCTGATAGGCC
The DNA here is from genome assembly GCF_055761805.1 of Camellia sinensis. Classification (NCBI taxonomy): domain Eukaryota; kingdom Viridiplantae; phylum Streptophyta; class Magnoliopsida; order Ericales; family Theaceae; genus Camellia; species Camellia sinensis. The sequence continues at coordinate 110,837,415 of NC_138973.1, forward strand.
TCAGAGGTTTTCTTCTCCTGCTTCTGGGAAGCAACAACGATCGGTATCGGTTGGGAAGAAGAATTCGGCTGTTGTGGAGAGAGATCCGTCTCCGGCGGGGAAAGTGAAGAGGTCGGCGTCTCCGGTGCCATCCAAATGTGTGGTTCCAAGCTTGGCTGTAGCTCGTGAGGAGAATCGGAGGACTTCGAAGGAGCCGGCGATTATTGTGCCGTCAAGGTATCGACAGCCATCGCCGAATGGGCGGAGACAGGCATCGCCGAATGCGAGGAGGTTGTCGGTTTCTCCGGGGAGGAGATTGTCTAGCGGAGTTAAGGTTTCACCTGTTGTTGGGGCGGTGGATTCGGCTAGCAAGAAAAAAATGGCGACTATTGCTGCTGGGATATCGAAGGTTTCAGAGGCACTTGTTGGGTCGGCAAAGGCAAGTAGGAAGAGCTGGGATGAACCAGGGGCAACCACGGAAGCGGTGGTGGAGCAGAAAGAGAAGAGTTCAACGAAAAATAAGCTGGATTTGCAAGCAATTTTGCGAACTCAGGTAAGTTTTGTTAGCAATTTGTTTTGAATTGATAGGTGATTTTATATTGTTGGTATGCTGAGTGTAACATACTGCTGTGTTTGATATAGTCTGAGAGAAGGGCTTAGGTTTGTGGCACTGAGGTAGTACTGAAACACTGAGACCAAATGATGAGAAAGTTAAGTTTGAAGTGTGACTGTCCCCTGTATCATCTGGTGGATTGTTGTTTTTGAAAAAAAAGAAGTTGCTTTTTTGTTTACCTTATGCTGAGGGGGTTTTTGAGAACAATTGACGAGAGAGTCGTCTTCAGCCACAAAAGTCCATGTATTTTTTCAATTGCTCTTACTTGTTGGTGCTTTAGGCATCTGCAATCCTTACTCTTTTTTTCATCCAATCTTTTTGAAAAAAAATTCAAACTTGTCCTAAATACATGTTTTTATCTGTTTTTGATGAAAGAAAACCATCTCTAATCCTTATGCTTTAAAATTTCATCAAATTTAAGTTAAAATATGATTAGTGAAGGATTTGATTCATCCTTGATTTAGTGAAAAAATTGCCTGTCCCTTGATTTGATATAGATTTGATGAAATGGTTGGAGTATACTATTAGCCATTTTTTCATTAGATTTGAATTTGATGAAAAAATTGATGCACCATTTTACATACTCAATTTAATATCTCCAACATAAATGAAATCTAATAATTGATCACAGAATACACTAAACTGGTATTAGTGTACTTAATATTTCAACACGCTGTCCCTATGATATTAGTTGTATACCATTACTAACTTGTTGAAAGTAATAATATCATGTCTGCATTGGTCTTCTTCATATTTACAGAGAATTGCATTAACTGAAAGAATGAAAGAAAAGTTTGAACACGAGTGAGTTTCAATGGATAGACATAGACTCCAGCTCTTCCATTAAATTTGACTATACAAAGGCAACCATATGTAGTATCTGTAACTACTGAACTTAATTACTGCAGCAATTTTAATTAGGTTTTAATCATGTCCTGCCACTGTATTCTAAGTAGCAATTTCTAACTGTGTAAAACATCTTAGAGTTCAGGGTTGGGGGAAGTGATATATGGTATGTTGGATATAACCCTCTTAAAAGTTAAATGTGATTGAGATGTGTTCGGATTTGGTTGGTCATCATAACAACTAGTTTGGTAACAAGTACTTGTTTAGGTCATGGATGTGGGCATTTAGTTAGTAGAATTAATAAAAAGTAATTTACTAGTAAATTCTGGGGATAATGCTCTACTTGACTGACACATACCTATCTTTTCTTTCTCATTTTAGTTTATCTTTAGCTCTTTCTTTTACTCATTTTTGTGTAGTTTTATTCAGCCTAATAGAATAAAAATGTGCTACTGTTTTTAATTGTTTGTTTGTTCTTTCAATATTCAATTTTTCAGGCTGCTATTTCTAGGCGTCTAAGTGATGTGGATAGTCAAAAACCCAATAGAGATGATTCTGAAACCCGAGAGAAAGCAAAATCTAGCTTGACTGAAGGTGGTTTGGTGACTGAGAAGCCAATATGTGTGGCTTCTGGAATCACTATTCATGAAAAGAAATGGACAGATGGCAGTATTCCATTGGATGCAGTCTCTGCAACCCTTGCAAAGCTAGGAAAGGTAAACATGAAGATTATCATTTCTCTTTAATTGGCTAGAATTGAACTAGAACTTACATCTACCAACTTTGGTACTTATGGAAAGCTCAGCAACGATTACCATCAAAATCAGTTAAAAACAGAAACATTTAGTCAAATCATTCCTTGGCCTGAATTCTGGTTTTTATATGCTGATCCAATGCAGGAAGCTATGCAGAGGAAGGCTCTTGCTTCTACAGCTGCAGCTGAAGCTTTGGAAGAGGCCATTGTCACCGAGTCTATTGTAAGGAGCTTAAGGTAATCTCTCTCTCTCTCTCTCTCTCTCTATGAAGCATGGTTACTTGGAAAAACATGTTTTACCCATACCGGATACATTTTGGGTATTGGTACTTTGCATGATACTTTTATATGTACTAGGTACAAGAAGCACATTTTTTTTTCTTAATTTTTGTTGTACCCAGTGGTGCCTCAACTAGAGTAATATTTTCTTTTTCCTCTGTTTGTAAAATTAGATTAATTGGCCTTTTATCTATACTTAGCATGATTTTAAAATTAAACTTTGATTTGTACTTTCTTCAATATAATGTCATTTAACTTCAGTTTATACCTTTATTTTGTCATTAAACTGTGGCTTGTAAACCAATTAAACAATTTAACTAATTTTACATTATTCTAAATTAAAAATAAATATTTTTTTACAAACATAAGCACCCATACCGATATCCCGCTATTTTCGTTTTACTGTATCAATAGACTCATACCTACCAATCCCCGTACACACGTGCCTCATTGTTTCTCTCTCTCTCTCTCTCTCTCTCTCTCTCTCTCTTTCTCGCACAAACATGTTTTTTAGGTATTGGGGATATAGTGTTTGTGTTAGATAACTAATATGATGTGGCAGACAATTTGAAACATAGTCTGATGATTATTAGGATGTGAGGTAGCTCAGTTGATACGTCTGTGTATATGGAGAACAAAACCTAAGTTCTTTAGCTCCTTCTGAGCTTGAATCCATTGTCTTATTAGAATTGTTGAGGACTTGCTTAAAGTTCATTCCTCACCAGCATCTGGTGACACTGACATAAAAAATTGAACTTGTACAATTCATTTTTACAGTTCGACATGAGCATGATTTTTTATGCCTTCTATTTCAGCATGTTTTCAGATCTTTGTTCTACATCAAAGGCAGGAAATCCTTTACCCACCATTGACCGCTTCATGTCAATCTATGATGAAGTCGTGAAATCAACATCAACTGCTGAATCAATTGCAATTAACCGAAGTTCTGTCCCTCATCATACTGACAATATCCTGACAGAGCATTCAAAATCCGTTTCTCTTTGGGTAGAAGCTGCTCTGGCCACAGATCTTGAAATTGTCTCTCTCCTAACCGACCAAAAAATTGAGTCTCCTCGGCCAACACTGCAGAAAAGTTCATCAAAACGGCACTCTCTCAATGCACCTTCTAAAAACCAGACGAATACAATTGCTCCATCACTCCCCTCAGATGCTACTGGCAAAGGATGGATAAGGGGCCATGGAATGAATGAAACTGTGGAACTTGGAATGAATTTGCAATCAGAGATGCAAATGTGGTTTGTACGGTTTGTCGAGGAATCCTTGGATGCTGGTTTCCGAGTGTTTGGGAAGTGTAATTCTGATGGTGGACTCGACTGTGGCCCAATTGCTGCAGTGCTATCACAGCTAAAGCGAGTCAACGACTGGTTGGATCGCATGGTGTCAAAACAGAATGAACTCCTGACAAGAAAGATTGAGCAGCTGAAGCGGAAGATCTATGGATTTGTCATTCATCACATGGGGACGACTGTAAATACCATGCCTGTTTCTTCATCTTGATTTGCTTTGCATCAAATATTTGGTCAATTAATGATTATTTATTTGATCATTGTCAGCACTGCAAGTTTTCTTTGAACATAAAATTTTGCTTCACATGTTCCTTTTGGCAATTTTTATGGTATTACATCAATATCATCGATCCATAGTTGGCTTATATATTTTGTTTTTCAACACTAAACTGCATTGTTTGTGGGTTTTCCATCAACCTTGCAGACACTTGCATATTAAACATGGAGGCCTCTCATGTGTTCTCTTAATTGGATGACATATTGAATAGAGCTGTCTATTAGGTCATGTTTGTTTCGCTCCATAGATGAGAAAATTGGATTAGTAATTCTATGAACTTTATGTAAATCGTGTTTAATTGGCAAAAGTGGAAGCGGACTATAAATCTGTACACATGGTGGGATTAGCATTTCTATGGAAGGTTGGGATTGTTAATCTAATCTTGTGACAAAGTTGCATTTTATACAATGAGAACTTCAACATAATTTCATAGATAATCTTAACCAATTAATAACACGCTAGTACAACAAACATTTTATTTTGCATCTCTAATCTAATATTATCACATTAATAATTCTATTATTAAATCATATTGTATTCATAAGCTAATTTGCCAAACAAATAGAGCTTCCGTTTGGGAAGTGGGTTGGCTTTTTGACTTTTTGGCTTTTTTGGCTATTTTAGCCTGGGCCAAAAAGCTTGGTTTGGGAAGGGCTTTTTGGTTTTTTGATTTTTTTGACTTTTTTTGTGAGAGAATAGTATAATGATTATGGGTTGGATGTGATGTTTTGTTTTTTGTGGCTAAAATAGCTTATTTTGTCTTTTGCGGCTAAAATAACCAAAAAAACCCACTTTAATTCTTCTCAAACGGACCCAGAATAATCAAATTCCTATGGAATTGTGCCCAGAGGGGGGTAAATAGGCCAATTTTAACAAATAACGCCAATTGTAAAATTACCAAGTAATTAATTGATTTCAATATAAATTAGAATATTGTTTATGAACCAATCAATTAATCAAGCAACCAATATAGCAATAGAATAATCTACTCCATTAATTCATCCATTGAGTCATTTAATCAACCACCTGGCAATCAATCATGAGACTCAAGAATTTACGTGGAAACTCTATAGAAAAACTCTCCTACGGGATGAAAATCACGATCTCAACACCGAAAGAAAATTCACTAATAAATCAAACAGTTATAATACTCAAGATGAAGGAATTATAACTTTACTCAAGTTTACCTAAACCATTGAATTAGTTCACCACAAGCTTCAACAAACTTAATTTCTGCTCCAAAGTGGCTTTGACAATGTCAACTTCCGTTGATTCAATAGCAACCACGAAGCTCTTCGCTTTGATCTCCGTCTTCAAAGGCTCCAATGCTCATCGGCCATGGTGTTATAGAAATATGAAAAGATATGTGAAGGTTTTGGTGTAAATAAAAATAATCCAAGTAAAACAATTTATTTCAAGTCATACTTCAAAATTTTAGATTGAATATTAGACAAGACTCATCAATGGAATGAACAAGCTATCAAGCTTGTAGAGAGAGAAAATGATTCTTAAAAAAGTGTAACGGTCTCTTTTATCAAGAAATGATGAAGAAATATCTTTTAAAACAATTTAGGGGCAAAATGGTCATAAAATGGACCAAAAGTGCACCGATAGCGCTTGAGTTCACATCAAGCTGACAAGAGCGCTAGTCCCAACAACTGAAGCGCTCGAGCCCATGTTAGGCACCTGTCAAGCATTAGCCCTAGTAACTCAGACACTCAAGCTCCTGTGAAGCTCACAACAGGCACAATTTTCAAGATCTCAAGACTTGAGCTCCTATGAGGTTTTGATCAAGCACAAAGGAATTGAGCTATTATAAATAAAGCTCAATCAAGCAAGAATTAAGAATCTTTACAAAAACTTTATGAAAAAGAGGCTTGAAGAACAAATAAGTAAAGACCTAGAAATGGGTTGGTGCCTAAAAGAGATGAAAACAATGTTGTGCATAGGTTCGAACCGAGTCATATACCTTTCATGCAATGGAACCGCAACATTTGTCAAAGAGAATCTCTTGATGTGATGAACTCAATCACTCTAGGACACTAAAAATACTACCTATCCAAACACCCCAAGATTACAAACTCGGGACGTTTTGCTCAACAGAAGTAGCCAATATATATAGTGTTGCCCATCTGCAGGGATGCTAAAGCAAAACACGGATGGGAGTGCAAAAAAAGGGTTAGCAAAGAAGGATTTGGCGGCCTCTTCAGAGATGATTGTTTCACTAGCAAACTTCGCGTAAACAGTCTTGAAACGAAGATTTAAGAAATTTATAGAGGATTAACCTTCTTTTTTTAGAAAGGATGGAGAGACATCCAAATGGAAACAAATTGCATGGAAGCACTAGAAGAATTTCCATTTAGAGCATAAATTGAAGATGCAAGATTTTTGTTTCAAATGACTGGATCCTGCGTCAATCACATCTTTAGATAGTCAAATCATTGTGCAAATGCTGTGGCAAAGATACAAATGGAACAAAATGAAAACCTGTGGTCATGGAGGATCCACCTGACCAACAAAGACACCTCTGCTAGTTGCAAATTTGCTTGGTGTTATTTATGAGAGGGCAAAATACTTCATATCTTTGAACTTTTTTATGTACTTTCGTTTACACCTGAAAAGAGGTTAGTTCTCTAATGGGACTTTCACATCACAGTTTTGACAAAACCTTTTTAAAGAATGATATTTGAATCATTATGTGGAATTTTCTTTTCAATTAAAATTTTTTATAAAAAATTATTCTCATACTACTTTGTAAGTTTTGTCCCATTATATTATTTCAAACATTCATAGTCTAAGCAAACATGTAGTTTTGTAGATTTTTTTCATTTGTTTATATAGTAGTATTTTTTCGAAGTCCCTTAAGATCAAGATATTCTAAAAACATTTATACGTGAAACAAATTAAAATGTTAATTTTTAAAATATAAAAATGAGGGTTTTTTAATACACAAAAAAACAATGAGCATTACACTTATTTCCACTTATGACTCGGATCATATGTGATTTTATATTGCTTTGCAAGCATAGAAATAAATACTATATGTAACATCTGTGTATGTTTTTAGTTACAAAACATCCATTATACTTAGATGTTATATCTAGGAATGTATAAAATTAGATAAACACATGTGTTGTGTGACTATATTATATTCATTTGCATGAAAGTTGTTATCTATTATTCATCGTTGGGTGGTTTATTTATGTGAGTCGAACTGTGTAAATCTGGGGCGTGACAGAAAGGAAATCACCATAATTGTTAAATAGTATGCCATTAGATTATTCCAAAGGTAAATCACGGTAATACTATTTGTGATTGTTCAAACATGTTTTTATCTTGACCAATTGTCAATTATTGATTACTCTTTAGTATTAATGTAATGAGCATGAATGATTGATTAAAGTTTTATTTCGCTATATTTGTATATTTTGTTTGTTTCGATTTTAAATGAAAAAGATTTGTCAAAATGAATAGAACAAGTTCAATTTTGTCTCAATATTATGAATTTTGACTTAGTGTTATTATTTGAGAAATTTACTGCTATTATGATTTACGCAGATAAAAAAAAATATAAAATATAAAAGGATTGAACAAATAAAATTTTATGTTTTTATGCGAATGTTTATAGCAAATATTAAGTTTTAACTTCCTTAAACTAATAATGATAAATAATGTGAAAGATCATTTCCAAACTGGTAATAAGTTTTTTGCTGGGACACTTATAGTTAAGTTTGCCAACATAAAGTTTGATGGTATATATGAGATCTATGAGTATGTTATTGAATTGTCTAACTTGATTGTTCAATTAAAGAATTTAAGAATTTTTGTCAATGAATTTATTTTAGTGCAATTTATTTTAAACAATTTGTCTCTTCAGTATAGGTCATTCATATTAATTATAATTCCATGAATAGTAAGTAAAAAGTTAATAAATTGATTAACATGTTTATTAAGAAGAGACAAAACTTAAGGAATTGAGATATCATTTATTAATCTTGTAATTTAAAGAGCCGAAAAGAAAGGGAGAAAATCTAGAAAACGACCACAAAAAAAAAAAAAAAAATAGCGACCTAAAGAAAATGAGTCTACTCAAAATTTTCAGTCTCAAAAGAAAGAAAATAGCTGCTCATGTTTTCAATACAATGCAAGATTATTTTCAAACCGATTATGTTAAAATTTCAATTGAAATTATTGGAACTTATTATTTATTTTTAGACATTGGTCATTATTTAGACTTTATTTAAAAAAAAAAAAAAAAAACTATGTTCATTCTAATTTTGAAAATTATTTTTTGATTTGTCCAAATTTAATTAACCTTGATGGTTATTTTCAAAATTTAGAATAAAATTTTAATTTATTGAAAATACCTCTTTTGTTAATTTTGTAAATTTTGGTATTATTTATAATGGTTTGTATAAATTAAAATTTAATGATTTTTCAAAATTTTAATTTATTTTGCACCATTATGTTGGTCCTAAATATAACTTGATAAATGAAAACTCTTAAAACTTGTGGCATAAAAGATTATACTATTTTTTTTTTTTGTTGAGAAAAGTTATAAAAACTAGTAAATATGAGATTATTTTAAATTTAGATTTTATCGCTTTTAGTGAGAGTATGGGTTACATTAAGGAAAAAACAATTTAATCACATTAAGTAAAGTATCACAACATATAAAGGGCTTCTTGATATTACCCAAATAAACATTAATGTGTCCTTTTGGCACTTCATTTTTGGTAAATAAAATTATTTTATCATTTTTATAGATAAATTTTCACTTTATGATTTTGTTTACTTATTACATATAAGATCCTTAGTAAATGGACACCATTGATGTGTATATTATCAAGGACGAAAGTCAATTAAACAAAAATGTGAAAATCATAAAGATAGTGCAAAGCACAAGTCTATTTGCTAAACTCTATGAGAGGCATAATATTTGTGAATGCCTCAACAAAATGATGTAGTTGAGAAGCATTATTGTACTGTAATGAATATGACTAAGAGCATGCTAAATAATTTCTAAATACCCATAACATTGTGGATATATGTTATTATGATCTATTGTTTTAATATAGAATCAGGTACCTAGTAAGGCAGTTCTAAACACCCATTTTAAACTATAAACAGAAAGGAAATCGAACTTAAGACACCTGCATGTTTGGAATTGTCTACGAATATTAAAATTATTGATCCACATGAAAAGAAATTGAATTTTAGAATAATCAATGATTATTTTGTAAATTATCTTGAAAAATTTAAAGGATATTAGTTTTACTATCCTTGCCATAATACAAGAATTGCAGAAACTGATAATATCAAATAAGAATGGTGAAATCAGTGGGAGTGATAAATCATGAAATGTAATTATTCAATAAGTTTGGGTATAAAGTATCTTTATCCATAATTTTGAAAAAAAAATAAAATTGTAACGCCTTGAAATAATTACAATAAATCATCTACAATATTAGTTACGTAATAGCATGCGATGAAATAGTTATCTTCCATTAATCCCAATTATTGTACAAATGGTAACATATGTAGATATATATTCACAAGTTTAACCCTGAATCTATAACATATGTTACAACAAAAAATAAGATATGAGAATAAAACAGATAATAAGTGCCCTAAAGGCTTACAACTTTCCAAGATAGTGCTTGGTTATAACAAAAGTGGAATTCAAGTCCAATACAATTAAAGGCCCTTGGCCTATACATAACACACACACACACACACACACAAATCAACAAAATGAAACTCTTGCTCCGAGTCCTCCCAAACTATTACCTTGGCGGAGACATATCATCATCACCTGAAATGTTTTCCCATATAGGGTAAGCCAAAACATAGTAGAAATAATCTAACACAGTATATGAATCTTAACAAAGCTATAAGGTGGATGCATATGCAATGCTTATGCCAAAACATTTTATATCTCTTTCCAAAACCATGCAATGCCATGTCAATATTATAATTCATTTCCTTTATAATAGAAAATAAGGTAGTGAATCACACTCTGAGAATCTCAAACAAATACAAACTTTCACGAAAATTTTTTCTGTGGGAAATTGTGAACCGACACCCATGTAAATGTAAGCTATGCAAGCACTACTATTTTCATTTTACAAATATTTCGTCCGCGGGATCAGCACCCATGTATACGCACGGGGTTTAAGACTTTCACTATTGATACTCAGGCCAACTTATTTCAACGAGACAATACATGTTCCCTAGATTCACCCATTTTTCTCAAAATGACAAACATTTCCAATGTATAAATGTGAGATAATGCTCAATGCAAATGAATGAGAAAATAATTTCAATTCCCCTAATTCTCATACAATTTGTACAACAATCATAACTATCCTCCACCGATAACCCAAAATAGATATTACTAAACATATATTTAAATCTCATTAAAGATATACTTTCCAAATTTTTGAGATATGAGTGATAATACATATCTAACTCCACCATTCTCATCAAAACCAATCCAATTTCATATTCCCAACACCAATTCCATAATTTATATAAAATCAACATTTGACATTATTAGGGAAAACTTGACGACCGGGTCTTTTCTTTCTCTTTCTTTTTCTTTCTTCTTCACTCCGTTCTCTTTTGCTCGTTGGGTTTGGAACGTTCGGAGGTTGTGCTCAATTAAAGTCTTATTCTTGTTTTTGTTCGGTGATTGAATTTCACCCGTTCTGAAGAGGGCGCGATTGAGTCCGGGGTGCCCGGGGACCAAACCAGAAAGTTTTGAACTACTGGGCCAGGCCCGCATGTGTGGGGTGGAGGCCGCACATGCGGGAGGCCAAGTCACACATGCGGGGAGAGAGGATTTTCAGTGGGTTGCATACTACTAAAAAGGCACGAACAGGGAGTGGTGCGGGAGGACCATCGCACATGCGGGGTGGAGGCTGCACGTGGGGGAGGCCAAGCCGCACGTGCGGGGAGAGGGGGTTTTCAGTAGGTTGCATATTGCTAAAAAGACACGAACGGGGAATGGTGTGGGAGGACCACCGCACATGTAGGGGTGAGGGCCCATGTGCGGGAAGTGGCGCTCCGCACATGCGGGGTTGGGTGCCGCACGTGCGGCATTCCCCGCACATGCGGCACTCTGGGTGTCCGAAACCCTGTTTTTTCTTCTCTTTTGGTCCGAATGTGTATCTCATTTTTAGCGCTTTTCTCTCACTCTAAAACCTATTTTTCTCCTCCTTCTATCTAGAAAACCTCCTCAAACACCAAAATACTTTGATCCTTGCAAATCTTGAGTCAAGAACTAGGGCTCCTCTTGGTATGGTGAGGGTTGAAGGATCATTCATCTAAACTAGGGCTTCTTTTTTGCATCTTCTCAAAGACCTTGAGGTAGGGATTTCTTGAGTTATATATATAAGTTTTGCTATATTAATGTTGATTTAAAAGTGTTCTTGAAGTTTTGTGTTGATTTTAGATTTTGATTCAAAATGTAGAGAGTTCTTAATTGTGGGTTTGTATCTCAATTCTTTTACTATTTCTTGAGGGTTTCCTGCTATTAAACTCATGAAAGATAGTTGATGGAGTTTCTCTTGGAAAAATGAGAAAGGTTTGTTTTTAATGAAAACCCTAGAAATTGGGATTTTGGAAAAATGGAAAATGCCCTAGAAATTATTTGTTTTCTTATGTCAAGGGGATGAATGAGAGCAAGTTTCATCAAAAGTTTAGCAAAATGGCAATTTACTTGATGTTTGAGAAATGAGATGTCATTTTAACATTATCACTAACACTTGAAGATGTAATGTTGTGAATGGAAATTGCGGTACACCATGGGTTATGAGAATTGTAATCACTGGAGATTAGTATTTGGGAACTTCATATGTAGTCTTGAGGGGACTTCATTGTTGAGACTTGTGAAATGAGAAATTGTAAATATGTGTTTATGACATATGGTGGTTTTGTGAAGGAACATTGAAAGGGGTAATTGTGAAAGTGATGGTGGGTATTCTTTTTGAGATATTTTGAAATAAAGAAATGCTATGAGTTAGTAATTATTGCATCATGTTTTCACTTGATTTATTATCATTGCTGTACATCTTGAAATGAATTGGAAAACGTTTACATTGAGATAGATCACGTGTAAAGAGAACTATAGAAAACATGGTAAGTCCAGATAGGGGGTGTAGTTAATTTTGATAAGTTGGCCTGAGTGTTCATGGTGAAAGACCAGAAAACCACGCGGATAGGTGTCGAGCCTTCTGGTTAATACCGGTAAAATTTGGTAGTACTTGTGGAGTCTACTTGCAGACACCAGCCTAGGGATTACCTGTGTCGTATTTACCGCCCCTATTGATTAAAATCGGAAGTTTTGAAATGTGTTGCGATTGTAAACTTGTATTGAAAAATGGAAATCTTCAAGAAGAGCATGAAATAGATTTGCTTTAAAATGGTGCATGGCATGGCATAGACATTTGCATCTTAATTGGAGTTTGCATAATTGTATATACTTTGTGAGAATTCTCTACTGGGCTTTATGCTCACCCCTATGAGATTTAGTGCAGGTAAAGATGTGGTGATCCCACCGAACTAAGGGCGTGGATATTTTTGAGAAGAGTATATAGCTCTTTTATTTTTGTTGTAATTCTTTTTGTAAGCCAAGGGCTAATATGTATGGGTCCGAGAGGCCATTTTGTGTAACTGAGCTATTGCCTTGGAAGATATAAGCCCTTAAGGGCATTTTATTGTTTTGAGACTCGATGCTTCACATGCTATAGATTCAGGTATTCTTTTGTTTCGTTGAATTTATACCGCATGTGGAACTTTTGTATTAAACTCATTTATTAAATATGTGAAGATGGAAGGATTATTGTTATCGTTTAGTGAATGTTCATTAATGAGGGTAATTCACGTTGAATTATTTCGGGGTGTTACAACTTGGTATCAGAGTTATCGGATTTGAATACTTGGGCCTCGCGGGAAGTGGTCGTAGTACCACAATGGGTTCATTTCGCATGATTAGGAAATGTTTAGCTTTTTGTGATTATGTGATAGCATGCTTATGTGACTATATGGGTATGGGATTGGACTTTTGGGATGTTATTTGTGCCTATTAGATTCCTTGAGGTCTTTTTAGAAGGGTATTTGATCAGTACCCGTTATACTAAGAATTCTTGGTTTTTCATGGGACGAATCTCATCACTAAAGGATAATTCGTATGTGTTTATGTGACTAAGTGCTTGTGTGGAGTGAATTAAATTATTTGTGTGATAAGGTGTATGGAATTGTTATAGTTGAACGAGTGAGGCAAGTTGCGAGCGCATTTGGGATGATGTGCTAAATTGTTTATCTTGATTCTCAATTAGGATGTCAGGAAGGATTCGAACAAGAGCTGGTAGGGGTGGAAGGCATGGTCAAGGTCACTAGGGTGTACCTGAGATACTTGTAACGGCCTCAAAATAACAACATTAAACCCATCAATATAGACATGCATTGATATATAAAAGTTCCACATTCTTCCATTTATCAGAGTTTCATTACAAAAAGTATTACATGTTAACGACAAAAGCAAATGCCCTAAAGGCTTACAGCTTTCCAAGTTAACACTTGGTTACAACAAAAGAGTACTAACTCATTTACACATTAAGCCCTTGGCTTGAATTTACATGTAATACATCAAAACAAAACGACAAAAGTGTGCCCGCCTCTAGCCTCCCAAGCTATGTCCTTGGAGGTGGCATGCTACCTGTACCTGAAAATGATATTCCCATATAGGGTGAGCCACAGCCCAGTAGAAATACACTAAACCAAATATGAACAATGACTAAAAGATTAGCAGTTGATAGATGGCCAACACTGATACTTTCTCTTATCACACTTTACTGTTTCATGACATGCAAGTCCATGTTACAATTCATTTTCCAGTTCCTTTCAATTCTCATTTTATAACCATGGCTCAGAACCTGGCCAAACAACTCATATGAGACAATAACTCGTATCAAGTACTTCCCCATTTCACAATAGATAAGCATACTAGCTATATCACAAACCAACAGATAAGCATACAAGCTATATCATCAATTCCACAGATATGCATATGAGCACTATCACACTTCCAATGACAAGCATATGAGCTCTGTCAATACATCACTAGATAAGCATATGAGCTCTATCTACGGAGTCCATCCCCTATCTCCTCCCAACAACATCCGGTTTAGAGGTCCATCCCTTATCTTCCCCTAAACCGTGGAGTACATCCCCTATCTCCTCCAACACAACACAATGCATATAAACAATAATTATACACATCATCACACAACACATAAATTTAACGTGTTCTTTAAATCATCATACTCAATGACTCATTCTAGTGATTAGTTTCCGTTTGCCTAATCATCATGCATTGTCTACAACAATCAAGACTATCCTCCACCGATAGCCCAAAGCAGTTATTTCTATACAGAAAATAAATGCAACAATGGATATATAATCAACATTTCAACTAGGTGAGCGATAAATAATCCAACTACACCCTTTAACCCATTCCCTTTTCAATTTCCACATTCTCAATTCAATTCCTCATTTCCAACAATTAATTATACAAATTAATCAATCAATGTAATTAGGGCATTTTCCATAATTAACATTGCAACCCTTAGGTTCCATTTTCATTAATGTTTTATCATTAATTTCACTTTTTCCATGCCAAACATGCATCTAGGCTTTATTTAGCTAAAACCCCAACCTTTGTAAATTTACACAAAAGTCCCAAATTTTCACCAAATTACCAAACCAACCCTAACATCTCAAAATACTAAAATTTAAAGACAAAGCTCATAGAAAGGAGTAGGATATCCCTACCTCAAAGTTTGAGCTCCAATGGAGAAGAGACCAAAACCAAAATGCTCCAAATTTTGAAATTTTCAGATTAAAATGTAGCCCTCGACGATCAACACAACTTTCGTAAAGACCAAAAGTGAGCAAACAACTCCTACTAGATCAAATCTAAGAGAGAAGGGCCGGTTTTAGAGTGAGAAGCTCTGAAAATGGCTTTTTGGAAAAGTAAGAGAGAGAAAAGATCTTGAAAAAGTGATCCAAAAGTCGGATCTCTGATTTATATAAAAGTCGCCCCGTTCGAGCGTCAAACGCCCTGCTCGAGTGTCACTCACAGACTCCCGCTCGAGCGTCAACAATCCCGCTCGAGCGGCTGATACACACTCCCAGAACTTTTGCAGACAGGTCTCCCGCTCGAGCGTCCAACTCCCCGCTCGAGCGGCACTCACACCAACCCGCTCGAGCGGCCAATCCCACGCTCGAGCGTCCAACACTGCACAGGAAATACTGGATGGGTGAACTTCCCGCTCGAGCGCCAAAACCCCTGCTCGAGCGGACAGGTCAAAATCTGGGCAACTAGTTTTGGTTTCTAAACTCAACCAACATGTAACAAACCTGCCCAACACATCCTATAACCCAAATACATAGTAAGAAAGGATGTATACAAGGTAATAGTCAACTACTATCATCCACGGACATATGTCCGGATCACTGTACAACAAGGGTAAACCCGGGATCGCTATAATACCGGTCCACGAGGTCCCAATACAAGAAGAGGGTTTAGGCCAAGCTAACATGGCCGAACAAGTGGGGCAAGTGGAGGTGCCAGGGCAAGCGGAGGTGCCAGGGCAAGTCGGCCAAGCCGCAATGGGGGCTCTAGCCCGGGAGATGGCAGGGGCTTTGAGGGAGTCCATGAACATACTTAGGGCGGAGAACCAAGCTAGGGAGAATGTTGCGGAGACACAGGTGAGCTTCCTCACGAGGGAGTTTTTGCGGGCCAAGCCGAATGAATTCCATGGCGGCCCCGAGCCAAAGAAAGCAGATGAATGGCTTGAACAAATCGTGAAGACTTTCGAGATGCTTCACATCGAGGATAGCGAGTTGAGAGTGACCCTTGCTAGCTATTATCTCAAGGGTGACACAGGCCAATGGTAGAAGTATGCCAACAGCCGAATAGAACCGACATGGGAGGCATTTGTGGTGGCCTTCCAAGACAAGTACCTACCTCCCACGGCTAGGGAGAGATTGAGGCAAGAATTCAAGGACCTTGAGCAACTAAATATGTCCATGGCCAAATTTGAAGTGGCCTTTTCTAGTTTGTCCCGGTTTGCACCGGAATTGGTAGCGACGGAGGAGCGCCGTTGCTTTGAGTTCGAGCAGAGGTTGAGGACGAAGATTTTGTTCAAGGTTGTCGGGAACATGATTCGGAGTTATGATCGCCTTGTGGAGGCAGCCGCACATGTGGAAATTATTGTGGAGGCTGAGGAAAAGAGACTTCGGAATTCGAGATCTAGGGGCCAAGAGTCACAGGGGGACTTTAGGCCCAACAAGAAGAGCATAAACACGTTTTCATCCCAGTCTCAGTCACAACAATCTAGATCTACCTTTCCCTTGCCTAGTGCGGGCCTAGGAAAGAGTACACCGAGTGGGTTTTCTTGCTTCAAGTGTGGCCAACCGGGTCACAAGGCCTTTGCATGTCCACAGAAGGGAGGAAGACAGCAGATGTTGCCACCACCACTACCTAACCGATCTCAGAGTCAGTTTCAGAGTAGGTGTCAGGGGCTTACTTGCTACCAGTGTGGTCAGTCAGGGCATATAAAGAGAGCTTGCCCACAGTTGGGAGGCGCATCTGGCGCATCGGGGTCGAGGCAGACTCAAAGTCACCAGTAGGCTCACTTAGCTCAGCCTTCACGAGTTCATCAGGGAGCCACTTTGAGTCAGTCTGTACAGCAAGCCTATGCTCCAAGGGAGGAGCAGGTTAATCAAAGGCCACAGGGGCGCGTGTACGCTGTTACCGCACCAGAGCAGTTGCCAGGACCATAAGTAGTGATAGGTATTTTTATTGTGTGTAATTCTTTGGCCAGTGTGTTGATAGATACGGGTGCGTCTCACTCATTCATATCTGATGCATTGGCATCTACATTGGGGCTAGAGGTGGCACAGTTAGCATCTCCGCTCAGAGTAGAGTCTTCTGTTGGGGGTACCGTTGACTTAGATCAGGGTTGTCATGATTGTGAGATAGAGGTTGCTTGGCATAGACTCCCATTTTCTTTTGTGTTGCTAGACATGTCAAGTTTTGATATCATTCTAGGTATGGATTGGTTGTCTTCGTATCGGGCAATGATTGATTGTTTTCGACAGAGGGTCACAGTGTGCACCTTGAGCGGAGATTGCTTTTACTTTTTGGGGGACAGGGTTGATCAGGTGTTATTGCTAGTATTCGATTCTCGTAGTAGAAACGAGCTTAGTGGTCTTCTTGCTACTCTTTTGGATGATGAGAGTGGCGAGACTCGAGTTGAGTTGCCAAGGGTAGTGTGTGAATACCTGGACTTGTTTCCTGACTAGTTTGCCACCCCACCGGGAGATTGAGTTCACCATTGACTTAGTGCCTGGAACGTCACCAATTTGTATGGCACCGTATAGATTTGCACCCGTGGAGTTGCATGAGTTGAAGATTCAACTCCAAGAGCTTTTAGACAAGGGCTTTATTCACCCTAGCACGTCACCTTGGGGAGCGCCGGCTCTTTTTGCAAAGAAGAAGGATGGGTCGTTGCGGTTATGCATTGATTACCGCAAGTTGAACCTGGTTACCGTTAAGAACAAATACCCCCTACCTAGAATAGATGACTTGTTTGATCAACTTAGAGGGTCTTGTTGCTTTTCGAAGATAGACTTGAGGTCGAGGTACCATCAGTTGAGAGTCCGGGAGGAGGACATCTAGAAAACGGCCTTTCGTACGCGTTATGGTCACTATGAGTTCCTTGTAATGCCATTTGGGTTGACTAATGCACCGGCTTCCTTGATGGATTTAATGAACCAAATTTTTAGGGAATACTTGGACCGTTTTGTGGTCATCTTCGTGGACGACATCCTAATCTATTCGACTTCCGAGGAAGAACACGAGGCTCACTTGAGGATAGTGCTTGATTTGCTTAGGGAGCATCAGTTGCATGCTAAATTTGAGAAGTGCGAGTTTTGGCTCACTGAGGTGAAGTTTTGGGCCATGTAGTGTCAAGTGAGGGAGTAATTGTAAATTCTTCGAAGATAGACTCTGTACAAGATTGGGAGCAACCTAAGAATGTTTTTGAGATTTGGAGCTTCTTGGGATTGGCAAGGTACTATCGGCGTTTTGTGAGGGACTTTTCTAGATTAGTCACACCTTTGACTAGGTTGATTAGAAAGGGGGTAAAGTTTGCATGGAGTGAGGCTTGTGAAAAGTCTTTCCAAGAACTCAAAACTAGGTTGACCACGACACCGGTGTTGATCACTCCGGAGAGAGGTTTGGGTTACACCGTCTATTGTGATGCGTCTCAAGATGGGCTTGGGTGTGTTTTGATGCAAGAGGAAAAGGTTGTCGCCTATGGCTCACGGCAATTGAAAACCCATAAGAAGAATTACCCTACCCATGACCTAGAACTAGCAGTGATAGTGTTTGCCTTGAAAATTTGGAGGCATTACTTGTATGGAGAGAAGTTCGAGGTTTTCTCCGACCATAAGAGCTTGAAGTATTTGTTTTCCCAGAAAGATTTGAATTTACGTCAACAGAGATGGATGGAGTTTTTAGAAGGCTATGATTTTGAGTTGCACTATCACCCGGGGAAGGCCAATGTAGTGGCTGACGCTTTAAGCCGAAAAACCATGAGTAGCTTGGCGAGTGTGGCCATTCGGGAGTGGATTATGTTGAGTGAAGTCGGCAAGTTTGAATTACAATTGGGTGAGTCCGAAGTGGGTGCAACATTGTTTGCCTTGAGTGCTCAACCTACCTTGATTAGCAAAGTTGTAGAAGCGCAACGGGGAGACTGGGAAGTAAAGTTAATTCGTAATAGAATCTCCAACGGGAAGGAAGAGAAGGGTTTGAACATTCACTCGGATCAGAGCGTACGTTACCTAGATCGTCTTTTCGTGCTAGAAGCTTGCAGAGAGGAAGTGCTTTGGGAGTTCCATCACTCACGCTTTGCAGTACATCCTAGAGGCACCAAAATGTATCGTGACCTTTGCCGTCAGTTCTGGTGGTGGGGCATAAAGCGGGATGTCGCATCCTTCGTGTCGAAGTGCCTTACTTGTCAGCAAGTGAAGGCCGAACATCAAAAACCAGTGGGTTTGTTACAACCCTTACCAATAGCCGAATGGAAGTGGGAGCACGTTACCATGGACTTCGTAGTTGGGCTTCTTAGAACACAGCGGGGCAATGATGCCATTTGGATAATTGTTGATAGATTGACCAAGTTTGCACATTTCATTCCAATGTGTACTGGCGACTCAGTTAAGCACTTGGTAGAGTTGTATGTTAGGGAGATAGTTCGACTTCATGGGGTTCCGATAACCATTGTGTCGGATAGGGATCCTCGTTTTACCGCCTGGTTGTGGCAAAGCCTTTAGGAGGCGCTGGGAACCAAGTAGACTTTTAGCACCGCCTATCACCCTCAAACCGATGGGCAGTCGGAACGCACTATCTAGATTTTGGAGGACATGCTTAGAGCTTGTGTCCTAGATTTCAAGGGGTCTTGGGAGAGGCATTTATCGTTGATTGAATTTGCCTACAACAATAGTTATCAAGCTAGTATCGAGATGGCACCGTTTGAGGCCTTGTATGGCCGACCTTGTAGATCGCCAGTTTGTTGGGCCGAGGTGGGGGATGCACCGTTGTTGGGTCCAAAGATCGTTAGGGAGACAACCGAGAAGGTTGCCCTCATTCGCAAGAGATTAGCTACGGCTCAAAGCCGACAAAAAAGTTATGTCGATAGGAGGAGACGACCATTATCCTGCAAAGTGGGTGATCATGTGTTTCTTAAGATCTCGGCAGGGTCTAATGAGGTTTGGCAAGAGTGGAAAGTTGTCACCGAGGTTTATTGGGCCTTTCAAGATATTAGAGAGGACCGGGAAGTGGCATACCGGTTAGCTTTACCACCATAACTTTCGGGGGTCCACAACGTGTTTCATGTGTCCATGCTTAGGAAGTACGAACCCAACCCTTCTCATGTGCTAGATTGGATTGATTTGGAGCTAGATGAGGATGCCTCCTACGAGGAGTGGCCAGTTCAAATCTTAGATACCTGAGAGCAAGTGCTACGAGGCAAAACCATACCGTTAGTGAAGGTGTTGTGGAGACACCATGGGATTGAGGAAACAACTTGGGAAAGGGAGGTGGAAGTCCGCTCCAAGTATCCGGATTTATTTGAACATGCATGATTGTTTTCTTTTAATTGTAATGTTCCCTTGTGTTGAAGGTAAAAAAATGTTGCATTGTGGATCACATGTTGTTGTATGTATTGCTGATTTGAGTATAAGGTTATGAAAGAATGATATTTTGTTCTAAATGCCTCATTCCATATATCTAGTTGGAGAAATTGTGTTTTGATGAAATGATGATGAAGAACATGATAAATGTTGGTTAAATCTTGATGTTGTGAATTAAAAATTTATAGTGTAGCTATAATTGTTGAAATTCTCCGTTTGATTAGTGAGTTCAACTTTCGGGGACGAAATTTCCTATGGTGGGGAGGTTGTGATGACCGGGTTTTTTCCCTCTCTTTCTTTTTCTTTCATCTTCACTCCGTTCTCTTTTGCTCGTTGGGTTTGGAACGTTCGGAGGTTGTGCTCAATTAAAGTCTTATTATTGTTTTTGTTCGGTGATTGAATTTCACCCGTTTTGGAGAGGGCGCGGTCGAGTCCGGGGTGCTCGGGGACCGAACCAGAAAGTTTTGAAATGCTGGGCCAGGGCCGCACGTGTAGGGCCCTAGGCTGCACGTACGGGGTGGGGGCCACACGTGCTGGAGGCCAAGGCGCACGTGCAGAGAGAGGGGATTTTCAGTGGGTTGCATATTGCTAAAAAGGCACGAGCAGGGAGTGGTGCGGGAGGACCATTGCACATGCGGGGGTGAGGGCCGCACGTGCGGGAAGTGGCGCTCTGCACGTGCGGGGTTGGGTGCCGCGTGTGCGGCACTTTGGGTGTCCGAAACCCTATTTTTTCTTCTCTTTTGGTCCGAATGTGTATCTCATTTTTGGCACTTCTCTCTCACTCTAAAACCTATTTTTCTCCTCCTTCTATCTAGAAAACCTCCTCAAACACCAAAACACTTTGATCCTTGCAAATCTTGAGTCAAGATCATCATCTCTTCCTCAAAATCTTGAAGATCAAGAACTAGGGCTCCTCTTGGTGTGGTGAGGGTTGAAGGATCATTCATCTAAACTAGGGCTTCTTTTTTGCATCTTCTCAAAGACCTTGAGGTAGGGATTTCTTGAGTTATATATATAAGTTTTGCTATATTAATGTTGATTTAAAAGTGTTCTTGAAGTTTTGTGTTGATTTTAGATTTTGATTCAAAATGTAGAGAGTTCTTAATTGTGGGTTTGTATCTCAATTCTTTTACTATTTCTTGAGGGTTTCCTGCTATTAAACTCATGAAAGATAGTTGATGGAGTTTCTCTTGGAAAAATGAGAAAGGTTTGTTTTTAATGAAAACCCTAGAAATTGGGATTTTGGAAAAATGGAAAATGCCCTAGAAATTATTTGTTTTCTTATGTCAAGGGGATGAATGAGAGCAAGTTTCATCGAAAGTTTAGCAAAATGGAAATTTACTTGATGTTTGAGAAATGAGATGTCATTTTAACATTATCACTAACACTTGAAGATGTAATGTTGTGAATGGAAATTGCGGTACACCATGGGTTATGAGAATTGTAATTGCTGGAGATTAGTATTTGGGAACTTCATATGTAGTCTTGAGGGGACTTCATTGTTGAGACTTGTGAAATGAGAAATTGTAAATATGTGTTTATGACATATGGTGATTTTGTGAAGGAACATTGAAAGGGGTAATTGTGAAAGTGATGGTGGGTATTCTTTTTGAGATATTTTGAAATAAAGAAATGCTATGAGTTAGTAATTATTGCATCATGTTTTCACTTGATTTATTATCATTGTTGCACATCTTGAAATGAATTGGAAAACGTTTACATTGAGAAAGATTATGTGTAAAGAGAACTATGGAAAACGTAGCGTGGGGTAAATACGTGGTAAGTCCGGATAGGGGGTGTAGTTAATTTTGATAAGTTGGCCTGAGTGGCCATAGTGAAAGATCAGAAAACCGCGCGAATAGGTGTTGAGCCTTCCGGTTAATATCGGTAAAAATGATAATTTGGTAGTACTTGTAGAGTCTACTTACAGACACCAGCGTAGGGATTACCTGTGTCGTATTTACCGCCCTATTGATTAAAATCGGAAGTTTTGAAATGTGTTGCGATTGTATGCTTGTGTTGAAAAATGAAAATCTTCAAGAAGAGCATGAAATGGATTTGCTTTAAAACGGTGCATGGCATGGCATAGACATTTGCATCTTAATTTGAGTTTGCATAACTGCATATACTTTGTGAGAATTTTCTACTGGGCTTTATGCTCACCCCTATGGGATTTGGTGCAGGTAAAGATGTGGTGATCCCACCGAACTGAAAGCATGGATATTTTTTAGAAGAGTATATAACTCTCTTATTTTTGTTGTAATTCTTTTTGTAAGCCAAGGGCTAATGTGTATGGGTCCGAGAGGCCATTTTGTGTAACCGGGCTATTGCCTTGGAAGATGCAAGCCCTTAAGGGTATTTTATTGTTTTGAGACTAAATGCTTCACATGCTATAGATTTAGGTATTCTTTTGTTTCGTTGAATGTATACCGCATGTGGAACTTTTGTATTAAACTCATTTATTAAATATGTGAAGATGAAAGGATTATTGTTATGGTTTAGTGAATGTTCATTAATGTGGGTAGTTCATGTTGAATTATTTTGGGGTGTTACAGAAAAACCCTTTTTTCTTCCAATATTAATCTCAAGTACCAAAATCAATCATTTTATCATCACTCAACTTTATTTTCAACACCACATGCATTTCCAAGAATCCATTGTAAAAAAACTCCTCTTTTGATCTTTAACCCAAAACCCTATATTTGTTTCAAAAATCCCCAGAATCACAATATTGTTTAGAAATCACAAATAACTAAGTTAAAACTCATAGAAGGTGCAAAAAATCCCTACCTCAAGTTTAAAAGATGAGAGGACGAGTGATGAAACTTCAATAATGCCCAAAACCCAACTTTATTCAAATCAAAAAGAAGTCCACGACTGTAGACACCCCATTTTGACCGGCCCTAAGACTTGGGCACTTTCTTTTGATTGCCCAATGATGACAATTAGAATATGTTTCTCACAGAATCCTCAGTAAGAGAGATAAAATTTGAACTTCAATCCCAACCTTTACACATTTTTTTGGCCAAACTATTTTAGACCTTAAAACCCTCTTTTCAAAATATTTTTTCAAATGTTTCTACGATGTTCCGAGGCTCCCATTTCGATTAAAACATTGCACTTTTTAGTAAACCAAGTAAGGAAAAAGTGGAAATAAATGGAAGGGAGGTGAACTCTTTGAAAAATATTTAAAAACATATTCTTTATAAGTTTAGAGTTGAAGGAAATATGAGGGGATGGAAGAAAACAAGTTTAGAAAAAGGATCAACATCAAATCATTAAGAAAGAAATGAACAACCTTCACTAAATTAGGCATATCTCTTTGTACACTTGGAATTTAGATGTGAAGCCACTATCATTGGAAATTAGACTTCTGGGGATTCAATTTAGACCCAAGAATCACCTAAAACCAAGTCCGGATAAAGGAGATATGCTTGTTTGAAGTTGGGCTTAAAAGCAGATTTTGTTGACTGGACCCAAAACAGCATTAGATCTCTTTTTTTTGGTTTGGTTCGGTTAGGACAACCCATTGAGCCATTTTCTGATCCATTCAAGTGCACCCACTCATCCTGCATTATCTCCACTCACCCTCCATTATCAAAAGAGGTTTTGGCCTTGTCATAAAGGATGAATCAAAAGCAAAAAAGGCTTGATCATCATTATCATCCTTGTCATGCCCATTACCTTGGTCTTCCACCTTGTCCCCTATTCCTTGACTTATTTATTCTTACATGGCTTATACATTCAGATGATATATTGAAGAGGGAGATGTTAGAAAAAAAGAGGAAAAAATCATTCGATAGATTTAGAGAGAAAAGAGAAAAAATTGTCTAAATTGCAACTTTGAGCCAAAACACTTCGAAGCTTCCATAGCTACTGAAATTCCTCATTTTGATACACCAAAACCACTTCAAAAATTCTGATATAGCCAAAGATTAATTTCCTTGATCATAAGGAAGAGTGTTTAGTGATTGAAAGTGAGAAAAAATAGAGAGTTAGTCACTTTCCATACCATAAACTCTATAATTTCAAATTGACGATTTGATAACACACTTCCTACACTTAAGGGTGATCAAGAGAGAGTTTGTGAACTAAGGAGTTCATCATTTCCTTGGAAGGTGAATTTCACAAACTTTTCATTTTCCTGCATCTCTTACTCATTTTGCTCTTTTGCTTTGATTTCTTGTTATATTATATATTGTTATAATCTAATTGAAAATGATGCGTTGAGAATCCCATTGTAGGTTGACTTTTCGCGCTCCTTTCAAAAGACGAATAAGCCTTACAGTATCGAACTCCCGTGGTTTTGAATATGATCTTACGAGTGCAACGTGAAATAGATAAACACCAAAGAGTCCAAATTCGACAAAACTTTTTGGAAAATCGATTTTGAATCAAAATGCCAAAAATGGACTGTTTTTCTAGATACAGAGTCGCCACCTAAATATTTTTAGAAAATTTAGGAAACCTATGACTCGTGCCAAAGGCCACGTGTCCGTCATCACCAAGATTGTCTCGGCTCAAGAACTTAGGTACGAGAGGTGAAGGTCATGAATTGAGCACCCCCGCTCACCCGGTCAAAGATCGGCATCTACTAATCATGATGTGAATCTTATTTACATTATATGCTCTTGTTTTGGTTATTAGGCTAACTTATTATGTGATGCGCACACAAGTATCGACTAATTTGGAAAAATTGAAACATTTGATTCATGTTTGTTTTGAATATTGTTTTGAATATGTATCACTTAAAAAAAAGTGATCACATATGAACATCACTCAAATTATTTCAATTTAAACAACTAGCCTTCATCCACAGGCATTCAAACGATTTAGCACTTAAGCAATTAGTCTCATGGTGAACATGCTTTGACATAGTAATAACCACACTCATGCAATATGCTAAAGCAGCAAAATGCTCACCTAGTACTCCGAGGCGAGCCAAAAAAATAAAAGAGATAGAAAACATGCATGCTTCTAGCTAATGCAACATGACTACTGTAACACATGCAATGATGCAACTAGTAGGCTCGGCTACTAATTATGACATGTGAATCAATTTGATAGCATGAGGTCTAAGCACGTATTCAAAGGAATATTAACTAACAATGCAAGTTAGAATGATGCGCCGAGCCTAATACATGCGAGACAATGGATTCAAGGCATGACAGATGTTAAACGAAACATGATGCCCTAAACTAACCATCATAAGTAGGTAAACAAAAAGGGAGAAACACGTGGGGTTGGAAGACATGCATGTTATTACAATTGCTTGCCCTCGAACAGGAGGGTCCGAATAAACTAACTAGCTAAGCTAATTAACTAGCTATTACAACAACAAATTAACTGATTATTACAAACCGAATAAACTAACTATTCTAGCTAGTTATTACAAAACTAATAACACTAATTAATTAATTAAAACATGAATACAACATGAAATAAATAGCTAAACTAATTAATCAGCCCCGGGAAGCGAGGAAATTTCATGCATGCGGGTATATTTCCACCCGAAAATCCCATTGTTCTGCTGCCAGAATGCTTCTATTGCACAGTAGAACCTCTTTTCACTTTAGCCTCTGCTCTGTTCTGTTCCAAAAATCTTCTGCTCAATTTGACAAAAGTGGCTGGAAGGCCAGAAGTGGTGGCCTGCCGGCCACAAATAGTAGCCTGTTGTCCAGAAATAGTGGCCTACAAACCACTGATTCTTGGTTCCTCCTGTTGCAACAGAAAGCATATAGATCACAAAATAGGGTATTCTCAAGGTATATTTGTACACTTTATCTCTTCTTATCATCAAAACAGCTCAAAGGAGTAGCAAGCTCAATTCACAAACCATCAATCGATGCAATCTCATTGCATGATGGCCTATGAATCAAGGTGTACAATTTCAATAAATGCAACAAGAAAAGACTCCCAAACCTCCTCCCTATCATGAATTGATCAAGGGAAATGGTTGATATTGACTCTTGAATTATTTACATCACTAACAAGTATGAAATGACTTAAGACTCAATGGGTTCAATTAACGTCCGATTGAACCCAAGTTGATTTTATTATCTTGCATCACTTTTAGTCTTAATTTTATTACTCTATTTTAATTACCAACCATTCCTTAGTCAATTAAGTCCAAGAGTGAGCTTTAAGTCCTCTAATGGAAAAGAGTACCAAACCAAGAGTTGCTTTAAACATGAGAGAAGTGTCATACCGTTGGTAATGAACCCCCAAAGGGATTAAACCATTAAGCGCCATACCTCAATCTCATGCTTTCAACAGGTAACTAGTTTGGAACACCTTTCAAAGAAAAGAAGAGCCAAGAAAGGAAGGAGGTTACAGAGGTGATTAAAGGTGATCACAAGTATGGAAAGCTTGAAATAACCACTATCAACTCAAATAGGTTGGTGGCTAAGGCCTAAACCACCAAGCCTATGAGGACAATTACACTACAAGCATGCAATACAAAACTTAAATGCAATGAACAACCAAAAACAGTCCTAAAACATGCTGGAATTAAGACCAAAATAAATAAATAAATAAATAAATAAATAAAACTAGAACAATAAGCTAAAACATGGAGCATGTTAAGCTAGTGAACAAGCACAAGGAGGAGAGGTTACCCCCTCAATTTGACTCCAAAACATGGTTTTAGCCACTGAAAAATTCTTGAAATCTAGTATTAAAAAGCTTAAAGAGAGTGGATAAAGAGGTGGGAAACACAAGGGCAAAGGCTCAAGAAATGAGGTACAAAGAAGGGTGATCTACCCCTCAACCCCTATTGGCCTTAAATCACAAGTTTCAGTCCAAAAATACAGAGTTTAAAAAGCCCAAAAATAGTCTAAAAACAGTAGGCAAGATAGCAAATAAAGCAAAGCAATAAACCAAGACTTATACCTCTTGAAGATGAGAACCCTTTCCAAGTGTTAAACCAACACTTACACACCCTCAAAAGCTCACAGTAGGCTCAAAAGTACCTCAGCTTAAATACCACAAGGTTTGGTTCAGAGTGTATAGGCAAAAGCTTGCAAAAGCTTAGGGATTTGCAAGAGAGAGAGAGAGAATTGTAGAGAGAGAGAGATGGATAATTTTGCTCCAAAATGTTTAACCCTCAAAAATAGAAGGGCAGGTCTCCTATATATAGAAAAACATCAAACTCTTTCAAAAATCTCAATATATACACGTGTGGGCAGGTGCATGCATCTGTGGAAACAACTGGCCAAAATATCTGCCAAAACACACAAATGGCTGGTAGGCCACTAATGCTGGCCGATAGGACACACAAGTGGTCGACAGCCCACAGTGGTGGCCAATAGGTCTCAAGGTTTTTTAGGCTTGAAAAACCATGGTTTTGGTCCAAAGACAAGACAAAAGGTGTGTTGGGTTTGAAGGCTCAAAACTGTGGTATTCTGTTGAGAACTTCGAGCTTTTGACAAGCATATAAAATTCATCATTGGGTGCGCAAGCAGTGGCGTCCAAGTCTGAAGGGCGGTCAAAAATGGGGTGTCTACACCTATATATATTGTTTTTAGTTATGTTTTAAGCATGAGAAAGAGACCTTCCATGCTAAATGATTTAATCTCTCTGGAGGTTCATTATCAGGGCATTACATCTCTCTCTCATGCCAAGAACAAACTTCTCGTTTGACACTTCTCTTTATTAGTGGATGTAATTATCACTTTTTGAAAAAAAAAATGATTAAAGAATGGAACGGTAATAAAAAAAGGCTAATAAAATTAGACTAAAAAAGGCACAAGATAATAAAATTGAGTTGGGTTCAATTGGACGTCATATTGAACCCATTGCATTTCTTGCTTATTTTTCTCTTTTACTTTGATTTCTTGTTATATTATATATTGTTATAATTGAAAGTGGTGAGTTGAGACTCCCATATATATTGTTTTTGGTTCTTTTTTTTTTTTGGTATGTGTGTGGAAATCTAAGAGAACAGAGTTTGGCCGAGCCTATCGAGTTACCCAGCCCATTAGTTGGCTTGGTAGCCACCTAAACGTACATCATCGCACCCGCAACCTTCATGACCATGCCCGCGACCTCTAGGCAAAATCAGATAGCCTTCCGACATTGAGAAAATCAACTGTCGATGGTCTTTGAGACGCTTGAAGCTGCTATTTTCTTATGTTTATTTTATTTTGAGTGTTTGTAAGGTTTTTTATATTGTGTTGTAATATTTATTCATCTCCCTCGGATTTCTAATATTTAAAATGTTGTAATAATTTCTCATCCCCCTTCTTTCTATCCCATTCTTTTATTTGCTTTATTTATTTGTAAATATGCATCATATTTTGTTTTTCATTATATCCATGCTTTGTATCCACGTTTCTTGCATCTTGATTCGGCTATGTTTGCATTTGTGGATTTAATAAATTCATATGTAATTGTATGCGTTACCTCATGTTTTTGAGATGATTCACATGTCATATCTTAGAAGCCGAATCTTTAGTTGCATCTCATGAGTGAATTGCATTAGGATTTTGTATATAAGGTCATGCATGTTTTACTAACTTTTTGTAGCTGTTCGCAGGACGTCAGT
Source organism: Camellia sinensis (assembly GCF_055761805.1). Classification (NCBI taxonomy): domain Eukaryota; kingdom Viridiplantae; phylum Streptophyta; class Magnoliopsida; order Ericales; family Theaceae; genus Camellia; species Camellia sinensis. The sequence continues at coordinate 110,866,281 of NC_138973.1, forward strand.
AAATATGAAAGTTTTTATACTTTAGCATCCCATTTGTGTGCGTTTTTCTTATTATGTTTGAGCATCCTACCATGTTGCTACTTGCTTACTTGATATAACTGCTTGAATGTCAGTGGATAGAGGTTGTGTCGCTTAATTTGGAATGACGTTGATTTTTCATGTTTGTAAACTCAATTTATTTGGATTGTACATCTTCAAAACTCTTTCAAAATATATGAAATCAAATTTTCCCAAAATGAATGGCATAGTCTATACTTGTATGCTTCACATAGTAAATTTTAGGATTTATTAAATAATCAGAATATGAACATATAAAGAAAATAAAATCCATGTCATGGTTTAGTAAAGGCCGATCTTTTGATCGGGTGAGCAAGGGTTCTCAATTAATGACATTCCCCCTTCATACCTAAGGTTCCGAGCCAAGCATCCTTGGTTACGACGACTAATGGCCTTGGCACGAGTCACGGGTTTCCTAATTTTTCCAAAATAAATATTAGGTGGCGATTCTGAGATCTGATGATGCAGTCCATTTGTGGCCATAATTTTGTAATAAAATGGATTTTCTATAAAGTTGCTAAATCTAGACTCTCATCTATGTTTCATATTGCACTCATGAGACTAGATCAAAGAAATTGAGGGTCCGAACTGTTTAACACGCACGGGTACCCCCTAGGCATGTTACAACGGCGTGCTCTAACTTTTTAACAAAGGGACATGGGTGAAGAACTCGACGGATCTACGTGTATTTGTAGAGAGAAGTAAAGTTTTAGAGAGAGTGGGTGAAGATCTAGGGTTTTAGAAAGTTTAGAGAGAGAGAGAGATGAAAAAGTGACTCAGAAAAGTGACCTTGCTAACTGATATATGCACAGATCGCTCGAGTGCAAGAAATGTCGCTTAAGCGTCTAGACAAAAAAACATGGGACCGCTCGAGTGCAAGAATATCCGCTCGAGCGAAGAATACAAACTTCCAAAAGTTTTGCAGACAAAAGACCACCGCTCGAGCTCAACAAGGACTGCTCGAGCACAAGAAAGACCGCTCGAGCATAAAATGCCGACTCCCAATATCTCTGCAGACCTACAAAAGTATTTGAAGTTCACAAAGACCGCTCAAGCGCAAAAAGTGACACTCGAGCGAAGAAGCTAAATTCTGGACAGCAACAGTTTGAAAAACAAGCTACCAACCTGTTCCAAACGCCACCAACATAACCTAATAGCCAAACCCAAGAGAAGTAAAGGGAAACAAGACATGAACAACTGTATAAGACAATGAAACTTGGATTCAAAACATCAAATGGTTCAGGTCTAACCAAGAAATGCTATAATCTCCCCCCTTAAGGAATTTCGTCCCCGAAATTCAAACTAAACATTTAAAACCAAGCTTAAACCGATTATCACAATGATAGTAATTCAAACTCAACACTATGACCCATCCACCAGTCATCTACTCCCATTAGCATAATAAACGAATTTTCAATACTGAATATACAATTCACATTTCCAAAACATATGCAATGTTTATATTTCATCAACATAACAAAGTTTTCAATACATGTTCAAACATCAATAAATAGGTCTGGATACATCTCACGGACTTCCGCCTCATGCTTCTAAGTGGCCTCCTCATTCCCATTGTGTCACCACGACACTTTTACCAAAGGGTGGTCTCGAGTGTCTAAAACTCTAACCGGTCTCCTTACACGAGGCATCCTTGTCTACCTCTAATTCCATCCAATCCAACACGTGTGATGGATCTGACTCACACTTCTGAAGCATATAGAGATGAAACACGTCATGAACCCCAGAAAAGTTGTGGCGGCAAGGCCAAACGATAAGCTACCTCCCCAATCCACTCTAGGATCTCAAAAAGCCTAATAAACCTAGGAGACAACTTCCCGCTCTTCCCAAACCTCATCAAACCCCGTCTAGGTGATATTTTCAAGAAGATGTGATCTCCCACCTCAAAGGATAACAGTCTTCTCGTACGGTCGGCATAACTCTTCTAACGACTTTGAGCCGTAACCAACATCTTTTGGATAAGTGCGACTTTCTCCGTCATTTCCCAAACTAACTTTGGACCTAACACAACTGCATCACCCACCTCAGCCCAACACACAGGAGGTCTACATGGTCGGCCATTCAAGGCCTCAAGTGATGCCATACCAATACTGTGTAACGCCCCAAAAATAATATAATAATTCAACAGTAAAGACCAATACAACATGACATAAACAGAGTATTAGGCTTTCTTTAATCAGAGTCAATTTACACAATGGCCACATGCATTACACATTCATAAGCTCTACTCTGAATCTATAGCATACAACACTAAACTAAATGATCAACGAAATAAATGCCCTATAGGCTTACAACTTTTCAAGACAATGCTTGGTTACAACAAAACGAGTCAGAAGCTCAATACAAATAAAGCCTTAGGCTTGTACAAAAAGTAAATACAAAATAAACAAAAGTGAGCTCTTAGCTCCACAATCCTCCGAAGCTAGGTCCTTGACGGATGCATATCACCAGCACCGGAAAATGATTTTTCCCAAGTAGGGTGAGTCAATGCCCAATAGAAACAATCTATCACAATATATGAATCTTAACAAAGATATAAGTATGATATGCATATACAATGTCTATGACAAATCATTCGTAGTGTTACAAGATCATAATATGCCAGGTTTTACATCTTAAGCCATTTTCGTCTTACTTCATTTCATGGCAATTCATTTCACCTCAATCCATGAGTCAAATCCATTGTTACCCAGACAACCCAACTGAGGTTACAGCTCAGTGGTTCTCTAACCAATACAATCATCACATAAACACTTCAATTTGCCATTTTACAGAAATTTCATCCGTGAGATTTGGCACCCATGTATATACGAACGGTTTTCAGGACTTTCACCTTGGGCACACAGGCCAACATAATTCAATGGAGTCCATCTCCTTTCTCCTCCCAATCATGGAGTACATCGCCTCTTTTCTCTCAAACATCATACATATACAATGTATTAAAACACAGTCATATTCAATGACAACCGATAAGAGATTAGTTTCAATTCACCTAATCCTCATGCAATTTCTATAACAATCATAGCTATCATCCACCGCTAGCCCAAAACAAATATTTCTAAATCGATATACAATCTCCATAATAGATAAACTATCTATATTTCCATAGGTGGGAGATAACAAATATCCAACTCCACTATTTACATACATATCTATCCAATCTCACGTTTCCCATACTAATTTCATTATTTATACAAAATAATTATGCGAAACATTATTAGGGCAAAACCCCATTTTCTTCCAAATCTAACCCATTTTCAACACCGTCATTTGAAAACCCCTCTTTTGATTTTAAACAAAAACCCTAGGATTGTCTGAAATCATCCAAATCCCAATATTTATTTGCACAATCAACAAATAACTAAGTTAAAAATCATAAGAAAGTATAGAAAGTCCCTACCTCAAACTTAGAAGAAGGAAAATGAAGGAAAGCCCAAAAGTTGACAGTGTTGAAACAACGATTTGCTCCAATCAAAACGAAACCCTTAACAAGCTCTACACTTAATCTCAAAGGAGCAAGGTGAGGAGATGCTTCCACGTAAGTAGATCTAAAGATCTTTAAGCAAAAGTGATTTTAGAGAGAGAGAGAGTGTCTCACGGTTTAGAGAGTGAAAAGAGAAAAAAAGTAAAGAAAATGTTAAGTAAGGGGCCTATTTATAGTACTAGGTCAAAATAAAATGAAATCCCAAAGTCAACCCAAAAGATCAAGTCAAAATCCCCAAAAGTAGAGCCCAAAACTGACTGAAAAATCTGGAAAAAGGTCACAGGGGTCGACCTCTGCAACAGTGGTGTTAACCCTTAAGAAGAAAAGTTAGGACACTTATGTTTAATAATAGGCAAGGTGTCGGCACCTCCCAGACTGGTGTCGACTCTAAATTTCAGCAAGCAAATTCAGGTTTTGCTGCATACAAGGGTCGACCTTTCTCAGACTAGTGTCGACCCTTCAAGCCAACAGCAAAAGACAAGTGTTGACACCTCCAAGACTGGTGTCGACACTAAATTTCAGTACCTATTCCAAGAACACAGTAATAAAATGGTGTCGACGCTTTCAACATTGTTGTCAACCCTTGGAGCTAAACAAAGCAAAGATAAGGGGCAGTGTCAACCCCCAACAAGGGCGGTGTCGACCCCCAAAGCCAACACCAACTATGAAGAGAAAAAAACGACCATCGCAAATATGGTTTTTCGAATTCAAAAATATTAAATGGATCGGGACTAAGTCCGGATCGCTATAACCTTCCCCCCTTAAGGAATTTCATCTGCGAAATTATAAATCAACCTTAAAACCATGATAAACCAATTTCAACAATGATAATCAATCAATTCCATTATTGTGACTGTAGACGTGCCCGAACGTCCCGAGAAAATCCCGTTTTGTTCATTGGGCTCACTACAGTTCGGACTCGATGTCACGGTTCTGAATCTAATCTCGCAAAGTGCAATGCAAGATCGATAAATCACCAAAGAGTCCAAATCCGGCAAATTGTTTTGAAAAACTGATTTTTAGAAAGAAGTGCCAAACATGGGCTGCTTTGCCAGATACAGAGTCGCCACCTAAATATTTTATTTGGGGGGAATTTAGGAAACCCTGACTCGTGCCTAAGGCCACATGTCCGTCATCACCAAAGTTGCCTCAGCTCAGGAACTAGGGTACGATTGGGGAAGGTCATTTCATGAGCACCCCTGCTCGCCCGATCAAAGATCGGCCACTACTAAGCATGATATCTTGTTTTTGAAAATACATGTGCTCTTATTTCAGTTATTAGCCCAGAATTACTATGTGATGCGCACAGTATATAAGTATAGACTAGATTGCCTAAGTTGGAACAAAGCATCGCATATCTGTTTGTTTTGAAAATGGATTGAAGTTTGCTACTCGCAAGTAGGCTAAAACACGGGTTTTGACGAATTATTCCAATTCAAGCAACCCAATCTTCACCCACAGGCATTCAGGCAGTTATATCACATAAGCACATAGCCTCATGGTAAGCATGCTATCATGGTAGTCACTCACACGCATGCAAGGATGCTAAAGCATAAACACTTACCGAGTACTCCGAGCCAAAGAAAGAAGCTAATTAGAAAACATGCATGAATCCTAACTATGCTGAGATGCCTAATGCAACACATGCAAGAATGCAACTAAGATAGGCTCGGCTATTCTAAGATGGCATATGAGATGCTACAGGTAACATGTATTCAACTTGGAATTGAAATACGATGCAGTTAGTATGATGCGCTGAGCCCGGTGCATGCAAAATAGATGAATGGATGCAAACATACGAGCATAAGGATGCTAATTAAAACGTGCACTAAAACTAACCATCATAAACTGGTAAATAAAAGGGAGAAAGACGTGGGGTTGGAAGACATACATCACACACACGCACACCTATTACAACATTGCCCTCTCTCGGAGGGTCCGAATAAATAATACAGAATCGAATTAACTAATTATTACACAACACTAGTTAATTAACAAATTAACTAAACTAGCATGCAAACTATGTAAAATGGGCTGCCTCAGCTCTGCTTTGAATGATAAAGGATGCATGCATGCTCGAGTCGCCTTGTCGGGAAATCCATCGCGATGCCCCGGCTCGCCTTTGTTTGCAATTGATTTCAAAAATTTGCACAAAGCTCCAAGGAGATAAAACTCTACCCTGGGAATCTAGGGGGAGGCTGCCGACCAGCTATAGGCATTGGAGACCACCTACCGACCACCCTTAGTGGTGAAAACCAGAAAAGGTGGTCGGCCTGCCAGAAAACCTGGTCGGCCGACTAGTTTCTTCTTCGGGTTTCTGCATTTTCTGCAACAATGGCAAGAGAGAGAGAAAGCAAGGTATTTACAACACATGTGTGCACGACCACTCTCCCCATCACTGCATAAGCTCTAGGGAGTGTAGTCCTTGATCCTCGGGCCACCAATTATGCATCTCGATGCATGATGGCTGAGGAGTCGGATTACACTACTCAATGTGAAATGAATGCACATATAAACACATAAATGCCTAAACTCCATCATGTGTTAGTCAAGAGTGTCGGCGATTGAGAATCGAGGCACGTTTCATCACTTGGAGATTGAAACGTCCCTCGTTTCTCGTATTTGGACTAACTCCTATTCCAAACACAATGCAACAAGTAGAATGGCATGCACAATGCGACCTCAAGTATGCAACCTAAATGCTATGCAACTAAGTGATGCAAACATGCAAAGGATGACATGATAGCATGCACAATGCCAATATGAAATGCAACATGGACAACCTAACAAGGCTAATGGCATGCACAATGCACAATGCTAATGCTCACATACTCAATGCAAGACAACATATGCACCAATATGGCAAGATGCGACTAGCATACACGATGCGAATATCAAATAACATACTCAGTGCGACGAACTACAATGGCATACTCGATGCAAAATGGACTTAAACCAAAATGAGTGGGCCTCAGCCACACTCAAATCAGTGGCCAATGATGATGAAATCAAGGCACCAAAACACATGTAAGCATACAAAATGCAATGGCCCAAGCCTAAGGCACAAAACACAACTTTGCACATGCATTGAAAGGACTAAACATGAAGTACAATGGCATATATTCCAGCTCTGAAATGGCATATAACATGACTCAAAATGACTCTGAATCATGCAAACAACTCACACAACGCATGTGGAATGGCTCAAGCATTGAAACTAGTGAAGTGCATTACACTATAGGCATGCAAAGCGATGCTCAAATGATGAAACCAACCCCAAACAGACCCTATGTAGGCCCAAAACAGTAGCAAAATGGGTTGGGATGATGGCTCGAGAGGCACGAAAATGAAGCTCACGCAATGGCTCATAAATAGGGTATAATGATGCAACTTTCAAACACATTGAAGGAGTGATAAACATGAGAATATGGCATAAGTATAAGCTCTGAAGTAACATTCTCAATGATGCCAAAACATGCAAATACCTCAAGTTAAGCATACAAGGGACCTCAAAATTCAAAGCTAGGCAAGGCTATTACACTACAAGCATGCATGGAAAGTATCATTCGACCAAGAGGCCTCAAAAAAAGAGCTAAGGCAGCCCAAAATATGAACAAAATTAGTTTGGACCATGGCCAAAATATGCTAGAATGGAGGGCCAAAATATCATGCATTTCAAGCTAGTAAAGCATGATTTACACTACAAGCATATGAAGCATATGAAGGGCTACCAAACCAAGCAAAAACAGAGTCATGGCATGCCAAATGATGGCCAAAAACCCACTTGAAACAAGACTAATACATGCAAAAATGACAAGCTCCTTTGATAGGCTATGCAAGGGATTGTTCTACACATGCAAGAAGCAAGCAAAAGAGGACCAAACCAGCCATGGTCAGAGCTTAGGCAGGTCCTAGAAGTCACCAAAAAGTGCCTGAACTAGGCCTCCAAATGGTATAAACATAGGCTCCTTTGGTAGGCCAAAAATGCTAGTAAACAAGACAACAAGAGAGAGGGTCACCCCTCTCTGATTTAGGCGCTCAAAACCACATTCTCATCACTGAAAATCCACTAGATTTCAGTGGTAGGATGGCCAAGCAAAGACTAGCTCGAATGCCTTATGGCATGGCACAAAACAAGGCTATTTAAAGCATGCAAAAGGGTAGATGACCTTCAACACCAAAATAGTCTTAAACAAACATCAAAAGGACCTCAAAACAAGACTTTTTTCAGTTGACAACAAAGCTCAAATAAGCATGCAAGTTTGGCTAAGAGAGTGATCAAGACAAAGCTTTAAAAGAGGGAAAAGAGACTACCCTTGAAGCTCAGCAAAACCAACTCTTTAACCTTTGAAAATACCCTCCAAGAACCTCAGATCAATGGTGGAGGTGTGTGGCTATGAGGTGTGGTGCAATAGGCCAAGAACAATGCACATTTTGAACCCAAAATGAAGAGATATAGAGAGAGATATATATCTTTCCTTAGCAAAATTTTTGGAACCTGGTATAAGGAGAGGGAGGCCCTCTCTTATAGAGGAGCAAAGGTTCAAGCTTCCTCAAGAAGCTAGAGCAAAGGTTCAAGCTTCCTTAAGAAGTTAAAGCAAGGGTGCAAATCCTCCGTACACGTGTATGGAGGATCCAGTCTGTGCCTTCCGGCTGGCACATCCGGCGCACACTCAAACCGACAAAACAGGAGGAGCTGGCCGACTAGATAGGGTGGTCGGCCGACCACTTCCCCTGGTCGGCCGACCAGGGTAAGTGGTCTCCCAAAACAAAGGGTGGTCGGTGGCCCCATTTGGTGGTCTCCACTTTGAAAGCAAGCTAGTGATGTGGTGGGAGACCAGTAATTGTGGCCCAAAGATCAGGGAGACCAGTTTCCCTACAAGAAAATCAGCTGGTGAGGGAAAAGTGGTCTCCAAGGAGAAAAGGTGGTCTCCCACCCTTGTACCGCTTCCCAAACAAGGAAAACAAGGTCCATGCCAAAAATGAACCAAGACGGATGCAAAACAAGAGTTTGGGAGGCAAAGCGCGCGGCCGGGTGCCTCGAAAACCGCCTGTTGGGCACCGAAAGTGGCGTGCGACCACAAAAGTGGTCTCCCGGGCCACAGTGTCCCTCTAGATAAAGGAAACAAGGTGTGTTTCAAAAACCGTGCCAAACGGAGAATGTTAAACGGTCCACAGATCGAGTTAAAGCACAAAAAGTTCCGAGGCTCGGAGGCAAGGCTCTCAGCCAAACTCCGAAACTTCAGAACGAGCACAACACGCGCAATCACCGAGCGCTCAATCGATGAAGTCTGAGTCTTAAGGTCGGTCAAAAATGGGGTGTCTACAGTTGCCCTCTTTGACAAAACTCGAAAGTCATAAGTGACGGGAGTGAATGTCAAAGCCCAGAGACGACCTATTTTCGACAAAGCCAAAGACTTAGACAAACAGGCAAGATAACAAAGAAATATGCCCGCAGGCAGGGGCGAAATGCAAGAGACATGCGAGATGCCGAACGTAACTTACGATCATGCGAAGAAAACTGTAATGAAGCAAATATACACAATAAATGCAACAGTTTAAGCAGGCGAATTCAAATCAAACTACATTACATGCAGAAAGGATGTAAGAAAATTATGCAATTCTCACGAACATGTGCGATAGATACATAAAGGTGAACGAAGAGTGATAGATACACAGAGTGAGTAAGCATGTGCGATAGATACACAAAGCGAGTGTAGTGATAGATACACCAAAGTGAACGTGTGATGGATACACGATGTGAGCGTGTGATGGATACACAAAGCGAGCGTGTGATGGATACACAAAGTAAATGTGTGATGGATACACAAAGCGAGCGTGTGATAGATACACAAAGTAAACGTGTGATGGATACACAAAGCAAGCGTGTGATGGATACACAAAGGGTGAACACAAAGTGTGATATATGCACTTAGTGAACAAAGTGTGATGGATACACAAAAGGTGAACACAAAGTGTGATAGATGCACTAAGTGAACAAGTGTGATGGATACACTAAAGGTGAACACGAAGTGTGCTAGATGCACTAAGTGAACAAGTGTGATGGATACACTAAAGGTGAACACGAAGTGTGATAGATACACTAAGTGAACAAGTGTGATGGATACACTAAAGGTGAACACGAAGTGTGATAGATGCACTTAGTGAACAAGTGTGATGGATACACTAAAGGTGAACACAAAGTGTGATAGATGCGCTATGTGAACAGAGTAAATGAAGTGTGATGGATACACTAAAAATGAACACAAAGTGTGATAGATGCACTATGTGAACAGAGTATGATAGATACACTAAAAATGAACACAAAGTGTGATAGATACACTATGTGAACAAAGTATGATAGATACACTAAAAATGAACACAAAGTGTGATAAATGCACTATGTGAACAAAGTATGATAAATACACTAAAAATGAACACAAAGTGTGATAGATGCACTATGTGAACAAAGTATGATAGATACACTAAAGGTGAACACAAAGTGTGATAGATGCACTTAGTGAACAAAGTGTGATGGATACACAAAAGGTGAACATGAAGTGTGATAGATGCACTAAGTGAACAAGCGTGATGGATACACTAAAGGTGAACACGAAGTCTGATAGATGCACTAAGTGAACAAGTGTGATGGATACACTAAAGGTGAACACAAAGTGTGATAGATGCACTTAGTTAACAGAGTAAATGAAGTGTGATGGATACACTAAAAATGAACACAAAGTGTGATAGATGCACTATGTGAACAGAGTATGATAGATACACCAAAATTGAACACAAAGTGTGATAGATGCACTATGTGAACAAAGTATGATAGATACACTAAAAATGAACACAAAGTGTGATAGATGCACTATGTGAACAAAGTATGATAGATACACTAAAGGTGAACACAAAGTGTGATAGATGCACTATGTGATCAAAGTATGATAGATACACTGAAGTAAATGAAGTAAATGAAGTGTGATGGATACACTAAAGTAAATGAAGTGTGATGGATACACTAAGTGAATGAAGTGTGATAGATACACTAAGTGAATGAAGTAAATGATCTTAAACGGAACTTCTTTGAATGAACCACACATCCAATATTGCCCGGCTGCACCGACTTCAAATAAACCGTACATACAATATCGTGCATGTATGAGAAAGAAATTTGGTAGGTACAATGCAATATAATGTATGATGTTTAAGGAATGCAATAAACAAATCTAGCGGCGCTTTTAGAAAGCACCTCATGGGGTGAGTGGCGATGAACCGCTCTACTCTGACGGGGATCTCCCCTCGTGCTCTTCGAACACTTACCTTCAACTTACAGTACAAAGGCTTTGAAATACTGACAAGGGTTCTTCACGTAGAAACTTTGGATGCTGCCTTTTTTCCTGATCATATTCACAACTTTCCCTATTCTCCAACGGGGTGACAGACTAGGTTAGTTCAATATCCAAAATTGAGGTGCATACACGCTATCTCAACCTATGGGGCTTCCATACAGATTTCAAGCCGAGGACACGCCTTTGGGTATTTAAACCAGACTTTAGTCTCAGAAATCCCGAACCTTTGCGTTCTAGGCAACAGCCATTCGAACTCTAGTTTCCACCGTCGCAGTTGGTCTCCTAGGAACTCATTGCGAACACAGCCAAGATGCCTCCGGCAGGGAATGGTACTCAGGGAGAGCACTTTTGATCGCCATTCTGGCTTGAAGCAGACTTGATCTTAAGCTTGAGGTAGAGGCACACTCATACTTCGGAGCATTTGGCAAGACCTGAAGAAGTACACACGGAATGTAATCTCGGAACTTACTGAAGTTGAAACAAACTTAGATACCCGACATTTTCCTCTTTTCTTTTGCTTTGTAGTCTGGAACCTATATAGCTTCAGATAGGTCCTGGTTTTATTGTTCGCGCATGACCTGGGTTGAACCTTGCGGTTTTATGAAAGAACGAATCTTGTTTTGCATAGATGTGGAGAACGACACAGCACTCGGAGCGCAAAATGATTTTATTTTTGAAATTAAGAGATGAGTTCTTGACCGGGGTATTGAGCCTACGACTGAACACAGCGCACTACGACTCAACAACGGAAAACAAAAGGTAAACAACCTAAACACATCGAGTAACACTCGAAACGACTCAAAACAACAATCAAGATAAACAAAAAGACACGACACTCAGACGTGCACAGGGAGCCTGTTTCTCTGGGTATTGTTTCCCACCCTTTCTCATTTGTGATTCTCACATCACTCGGCCCTCAGGCTCTATTTTTTTTTTTTTTTTGAAAAAGCCCTTTTCCTCACTTTTTCTCTCAACGCACATCTCTCTATTCTTCAATCTCTCATTTTTTATCCCTCCACTGGGTGGTTGATGGATAAACAAGAAGTTGCGGGCTCTTGCCCCTAGCATTCTGCTAGGTTCTCTTTCTTCTGCTCACAACAGTGAACTTCCCCACAGAGGGTTGTGATGCGGCTGGATGTGTAGCAGATCAGTAATTGACATTGGTTGACGATGCTCTACTGGGGAGTTTGGATGCGATTAGATCTGTCCAGATGAAGGAATGGAATATCCTGCTCCATTCCAGTTCGTGCTTCGTACTTAGCTTGATACCTCGCTGCTTGGAGGATGAGAGAACTTTCGGCATTTTACTGTTAGTTTCTGTTGTGTCCTTCTTGGAGAATAGGGTGCCCTTTCCGGTAAGTATGTTGACAATGGGGAAAGGACAGAACACCTGACTTAACTGTGCCCCTAGTTCATTATTTTAACCATTTTTTTTTGTTTTTGACGTTCTGCTAAAACAATTTTGACCAACATGAGAGTTAGATTAACACGCTTGTTCGATTTTCTGATTTGAAATCATGCAAGTCAGGTTATGAGCACTGAAAATTTTCCTTTTTGGGTCCAAGATATGGTCCAGTTTTTGGAAAAATAGAATAATTTTCGAGAAAATTAGTCAACTTCATTAAAAATTCTCAAGAACTATTTTTGCAAATGGCCACTGCTCGACCAACACGGAACTTACTCTTGAGGTGCACAACCTCATATCCAAAACAATGGAAAATTGCCCCTTGCCCGAACGACACTGCCCGGCAACGGAAAGTTGCCCCTTGTTTGAATAGCACCGCAGCGTGCTGTACGGCAACAGAAAGTTGCCTCTAGTCTGAATAGCGCCGCAGCACGTGGCAACCAGTCCTTACATTGACAATTACAACCAAATTCTCGGATACAGAGAAGCTAAAGATAACCAGAACCATCACATGGACACAGTCAAATTTGAAGTGTTTTACGGCTGGACTTCAGAATGAAGTTGCCTACGTATCCCAAAGATGGGAATCAAGCCTTACGTAGTTCGGGGTCAAGGTACACTCGGGTATTAACCTCTCCTTTTGCGCTCTAACTTTTGCCAAGGCCGTCTTTTCTGGGTTTTCAACCTTGCGAGCTTTGTTCTTCTTTTCTTTTCATTTCATTTCATTTCATTTCATTTCTTTTCTTTTCTTTTTCTTTTTTTTTTCATCTCTTTTTTTTTTTCTCTCTTTTTTGTCATTCTTCGTATTTTTTCTTTTCTTTTATTTTATTTTTTCTTTTTTTCTTGCTCTAACTTTTGCTTGGGTCGCCCTTTCAGGTTTTCGGCCCAACGAGCCTCTCAAGGGTAAAAGTTTAGCTTTGTCCATGTCAAATGGTTTTGAGATTCTGAAGTCATCTGAATCTAGGAGAATGGCTGCTGTTCGCTGACGATGCAGGAGTCCATCCAATGGGGGGCTGAATTTGCCCCTAGTGTTGTGGATAGGAACTCAGTTATCCTTCAGCAATACTTTCTTCTTTCTTCCCTTCTGGGATTTGGCATTCTTGCCAGTCTTCTCTGGTTTGCAGAAAAGACTCATCTTTGACTCTTCGAGCGCATCTAACATTTTTGCCCCTTGTTCGAGGATTGCTTCTGATCTAACTTCGCAAGCTTGTTTTGACAACATCTGATCTTCTTGATCTGATTTCCCTGCCCCTAGTTCGAGGGTTGCTTCGAATCTGGCCACACAGGCCTCACATTGCGGTTGACCGTTGAACACTCTGAATTAAGGTCCAAGGTTTGAAAGCAAGGGGTCGAGTCTCGAGGCTGAGAGCGATCCTAAGCTGCACAATCTCAAAAGCGATTTCACACAAGTCTTCGTAGAACCACGCAAAACATTTTTTGAAATTTTTTTTAAGAAAGCGACTAGTCGCTCGCGCTGAGACAGTGCAGAACCAATCCGGATCAAGCCAGGATCCTTCTCAGTACTCACAATAACAAACAGGATTTCATTAATTAAGGGCTTAGCATGCGTCTCTTTCTCTCAATTGATCAGATTTTTTTACAAATCCCGAGGAATTCCTTCCTCTTTGTTTTCATCACAATGTTCAAAAAGTTTTGAAAAACTCAGGTCAATGTAATGACTTAAAGGCATAGAAAAGCAGGTGAAAAGCACTGCCGTTTCATTCAAGTTTGCTGGCACAACAGGCTCAAAGCAGAAACAAGCATAAAAACATGAAAGCCACAGCTGTTTCATTCAGATCTTCTGGTGTAACTAGCTCCCCGGCAGAAACAGACTCAAAAGAAAGCGAAAAGACAAACACAAAACAAAATAGTGATATCTGAGGCAACGCCCCCGGGATCACCCAACTCTAACAAAACAGGACTGACTCGATACAACAAGACAGACCCAACTGACTCAGTATGAAAAGACTGACTCTATACAACGGGACAGACTCTAAACGACATAACAAAACTGACTCAATACCCGAGTCAGGAAGTACAAAAACCAGCATTCGCAAATGCTCAAAACAGTGAATGCCATACGCCATATCTGGAGTAAACTGAGTGCCGCCCGTAGGTGGTTCATCCCCTGATCACATATTCGTACTATCCCCCAAGTTCACTGATCCAGTAGCGATAGACTTTGCTGAGCTGGTGCGGCGATGACCTTGTTGTCAAACAGATCTTGTACATCATGGCGAAGACGAAAGCAACTGTCAGTGTCATGACCGGTTTGTTGATGGTAGGCACAGTACTTAGTCTGGTCATGCTTTGGAGGGATAGGATCAGGTAGAGGCTGTTGTTCCAACAGTTTCAGATGTCCTTTCCGGAGTAAGACCTCTAGAGCCTTTGACAAAGGCATATAAAGTGGGATAAAAACCCTCTTGACTCGAGGTGGATATTTGGTTTTTTGTGAGCTACTTCCGGACGCACCGGTGAATGGGGTAGCTGTTTTTGATGTGGTGGTGGTGACCATGCCCACTTCAAAAGATCTTGTAGCTGCATCACCACTGGTGGTCGCATTCGAACTGCGGGAAAATGCCCTCCTGGGCTGCTCCTTCTCCTGGTCAATGAGGCCCTGCTTCATAGCGTCCTCGATCTGTACCCTAAGCTCATGCAAGTCGGCAAAGGTAAAGAGGGGTAAGACTATCATCTTTTGCATTAGCCTGGGTTGGAGGTTGCGCACAACCATCCTGATCTGGTCTTTGTCGGAAGGCCTTGTAGTCATCATTGAGGCCTTTGTTCTCCATCTCGCCACGAACTCTGAGAAACTCTCATTTGGCTCTTGGCGGTTGACTTCGAGATCACGAGTTGTGACCTCGATCTGTGTATTGTAGGAGTATTGAGCAATGAAGGCCTCAGTCATTTCTTCCCAGTTCTATTTCACAGAGTTCTCCAATTTCGCATACCAGATTGCGGCTATCCCAGACATGGTTCGGCCAAATAGTGACAGCTTCTGGGCTATGGTCAAGCCCATTGGTCTCAGGATATCAGAAAATAGGTGGAGGTGCATCATTGGGTCTCCAGAACCATCGAAGCGGTCGATATGTGGCATCTTGAACCGATCCGGTAATGTCACTGCCGAATTGGTGTATCTATCCTCTATGTCCGGAATGGAACTCATACATTAAGCCTTCTTGAATAGCTTCTCAAGCTTACTGACCTTTAGGGCGGTTGGGTCCATCTCAGATTCAAACGGTGTACCTGTTGAAAAGGCCAGTGCCTTTGAAATCTACGGTAGAATTGGTGGCGGAACTGGTCTTGTTGGGGCATCCGTATCTTCCTGGACGTTTGCAGTGTCCCCGAGTATCAGAACTCTAGGTGGGAGATAAGGTGGGTGCGAAGTAGATGCTCCGGCTTACTGTGGTTGTTGCTGCTGCTGAAGTCTGGCTATTAACTCTGCCTGTTGGGCCACTACTTCTGCTTGACGTGCAGCCACTTCTGCCTGACGGGCAGCATCCTGCTGCATGGCTTGCATAGTTTCCTGGAGCTGACGTATCATCTCTTCCATGCCTGCCATAAGGCGTTGATCTAGCTGAATAACAGGTGTATCTCCCTGAGGTAAAAGCGGATATCTCAACCCAACTGCGCACAGGTGAGATAGATAATGATCGTTGATCCGAAGACTATTGAACTGATGATATGTGCCTGACTGGCCCTTTTACTCTGCCTCTGGCGAAGGAATACTGATTTGCCCTTGAACTGAATCTCTAACCTGACAAAGTCTATCAACACAAGTCCAATGTACCCGGGGGATGTTGGAGCCTTCTAAAGCTATGGTTCCGAGATTACCTTGCAAAAGAAGAAAACAGACAGCATCTCAACCTGATTTCACCAAAACAGATATGAGCATAGCTGAATAATTGTATTCGACCACTGATCACTGTTCCCCAAATTACTGCCCCAAAACTGAATCTGATACCCGCAGATATAACTGATTCCCAAATACTGATACTGATGCCCGCATGCTTGATACCCAGACTTGCAAACTGATACATACATTCCTGTAGAGACACACTCTAAAAGCACATAGCAAACAAGTGAGAGCTAAAACACCCCTATGGAGGGGTAGGGTTTCCCTGTCCTATTTTGTCAGGAGCTAGGGTTTCACTACGCACGCAACGGTTTCAAACAACCTATAAATTGTGTAAGCAACCTGTCCTAGTTTGGAACGGTCACTATGGATTCCGATATGCACTAGGTCAAATGGTCAAAAAGGGTGCCCCGGTAAAAACTGGGGTTTGTGTTCCCATCGTGGCAGAGCCCGTAACCGGTCGGCCTTATGGCACGCTTCTCAAAGTGAGCCTTCGGCAAACCGTTTAGGAATAGCAGACGGCAAACACGGTGTCCTAGGCGCGCCAATGCAAATGCAATGCAAAGAAACACATAAATGTAATCAAAACAAGATATCATGAGTTTGAGTCAAGTTCTCTAAACTCCCCAGCAGAGTCGCCAGAAACTGTAGACGCGCTCGAACGTCCCGGGAAAATCCCGTTTTGTTCATTGGGCTCACTACAGTTCGGACTCGATGTCATGGTTCTGAATCTAATCTCGCAATGTGCAATGCAAGATCGATAAATCACCAAAGAGTCCAAATCTGGAAAATCGTTTTGAAAAACTAATTTTTAGAAAGAAGTGCCAAACATGGACTGCTTTGCCAAATACAGAGTTGCCACCTAAATATTTTTTTTTAGGGGAATTTAGGAAACCCTGACTCGTGCCTAAGGCCACGTGTCCGTCATCACCAAAGTTGCCTCGGCTCGGGAACTTGGGTACGATTGGGGAAGGTCATTTCATGAGCACCACCGCTCGCCCGATCAAAGATCGGCCACTACTAAGCATGATATCTTGTTTTTGAAAATACATGTGCTCTTATTTCAGTTATTAACCTACAATTACTATGTGATGCGCACAGCATACAAGTATAGACTAGATTGCCTAAGTTGGAACAAAGCATCGCATATCCGTTTGTTTTGAAAATAGATTGAAGTTTGCTACTCGCAAGTAGGCTAAAACACGGGTTTCGACGAATTATTCCAATTCAAGCAACCCAACCTTCACCCACAGGCATTCAGGCAGTTATATCACATAAGCACATAGCCTTATGGTAAGCATGCTATCATGGCAGTCACTCACACGCATGCAAGGATGCTAAAGCATAGACACTTACCAAGTACTCCGAGCCAAAGAAAGAAGCTAATTAGAAAACATGCATGAATCCTAACTATGCTGAGATGCCTAATGCAACACATGTAAGAATGTAACTAAGATAGGCTCGGCTATTCTAAGATGGCATATGAGATGCTACAGGTAACATGTATTCAACTTGGAATTGAAATACGATGCAGTTAGTATGATGCGCCGAGCCCGGTGCATGCAAAATAGATGAATGGATGCAAACATACGAGCATAAGGATGCTAATTAAAACGTGCACTAAAACTAACCATCATAAACTGGTAAATAAAAGGGAGAAAGACGTGGGGTTGGAAGACATACATCACACACACGCACACTTATTACAACATTGCCCTCTCTCGGAGGGTCCGAATAAATAATACAGAATCGAATTAACTAATTATTACACAACACTAGTTAATTAACAAATTAACTAAACTAGCATGCAAACTATGTAAAATGGGCTGCCTCAGCTCTGCTTTGAATGATAAAGGATGCATGCATGCTCGAGTCGCCTTGTCGGGAAATCCATCGCGATGCCCGGCTCGCCTTTGTTTGCAATTGATTTCAGAAATTTGCACAAAGCTCCAAGGAGATGAAACTCTACCCTGGGAATCTAGGGGGAGGCTGCCAACCAGCTATAGGCATTGGAGACCACCTACCGACCACCCTTAGTGGTGAAAACCAGAAAAGGTGGTCGGCCTACCAGAAAACCTGGTCGGCCGACCAGTTTCTTCTACTGGTTTCTGTATTTTCTGCAACAAAGGTAAGAGAGAGAGAAAGCAAGGTATTTACAACACATGTGTGCACGACCACTCTTCCCATCACTGCATAAGCTCTAGAGAGTATAGTCCTTGATCCTCAGGCCACCAATTACACATCTCGATGCATGATGGCCGAGGAGTCGGATTGCACGACTCAATGTGAAATGAATGCACATATAAACACATAAATGCCTAAACTCCATCATGTGTTAGTCAAGAGTGTCGGCGACCGAGAATCGAGGCACGTTTCATCACTTGGAGTATGAAACGTCCCTTGTTTCCCGTGTTTAGACTAACTCCTATTCCAAACACAATGTAACAAGTAGAATGGCATGCACAATGCGACCTCAAGTATGCAACCTAAATGATATGCAACTAAGTGATGCAAATATGCAAAGGATGACATGATAGCATGCACAATGCCAATATGAAATGCAACATGGACAACCTAACAAGGCTAATGGCATGCACAATGCACAATGCTAATGCTCACATACTCAATGTAAGACACCATATGCACCAATATGGCAAGATGTGACTAGCATACACGATGCGAGTATCAAATAACATACTCAGTGCGACGAACTACATGGCATGCGCAATGCTATGAACTACAATGGCATACTCGATGCAAAATGGACTTAAACCAAAATGAGTGGGCCTCAGCCACACTCAAATCAGTGGCCAATGATGATGAAATCAAGGCACCAAAACACATGCAAGAATACAAATTGCAATGGCCCAAGCCTAAGGCACAAAACACAACTTTGCACATGCATTGAAAGGACTAAACATGGAGTACAATGGCATATATTCCAGCTATGAAATGGCATATAACATGACTCCAAAATGACTCTGAATCATGCAAACAACTCACACAACGCATGTGGAATGGCTCAAGCATTGAAACTAGTGAAGTGCATTACACTATAGGCATGCAAAGCGATGCTCAAATGATGAAACCAACCCTAAACAGACCCTATGCAGGCCCAAAATAGTAGCAAAATGGGTTAGGATGATGGCTCGAGAGGCACGAAAATGAAGCTCACGCAATGGCTCATAAATAGGGTATAATGATGCAACTTTCAAACACATTGAAGGAGTGATAAACATGAGAATATGGCACAAGTATAAGCTCTGAAGTAACGTTCTCAATGATGCCAAAACATGCAAATACCTCAAGTTAAGCATACAAGGGACCTCAAAACTCAAAGCTAGGCAAGGCTATTACACTACAAGCATGCATGGAAAGTATCATTCGACCAAGAGGCCTCAAAAAAGAGCTAAGGCAGCCCAAAATATGAACAAAATTAGTTTGGACCATGGCCAAAATATGCTAGAATGGAGGGCCAAAACATCATGCATTTCAAGCTAGTAAAGCATGATTTACACTACAAGCATATGAAGCATATGAAGGGCTACCAAACCAAGCAAAAACAGAGTCATGACATGCCAAATGATGGCCAAAGACCCACTAAAACAAGACCAATACATGCAAAAATGACAAGCTCCTTTGATAGGCTATGCAAGGGATTGTTCTACACATGCAAGAAGCAAGCAAAAGAGGACCAAACCAGCCATGGTCAGAGCCTAGGCAGGTCCTAGAAGTCACCAAAAAGTGCCTGAACTAGGCCTCCAAATGGTATAAACATAGGCTCTTTTGGTAGGCCAAAAATGCTAGTAAACAAGACAACAAGAGAGAGGGTCACCCCTTTCTGATTTAGGCCCTCAAAACCACATTCTCACCACTGAAAATCCACTAGATTTCAGTGGTAGGAAAGCCAAGCAAAGACTAGCTCGAATGCCTTATGGCATGGCACAAAACAAGGCTATTTAAAGCATGCAAAAGGGTAGATGACCTTCAACACCAAAATAGTCTTAAACAAACATCAAAAGGACCTCAAAACAAGACTTTTTTCAGTTGACAACAAAGCTCAAATAAGCATGCAAGTTTGGCTAAGAGAGTGATCAAGACAAAGCTTTCAAAGAGAGAAAAGACACTACCCTTGAAGCTCAGCAATACCAGCAACTTCTCCAGCCCAAAACCAACTCTTTAACCTCTGAAAATACCCTCCAAGAACCTTAGATCAATGGTGGAGGTGTGTGGCTATGAGGTGTGGTGCAATAGGCCAAGAACAATGCACTTTTTGAACCCAAAATGAAGAGATATAGAGAGAGAGATATATCTTGCCTTAGCAAAATTTTTGAAACCTGGTATAAAGAGAGGGAGGCCCTCTCTTATAGAGGAGCAAAGGTTCAAGCTTCCTCAAGAAGCTAGAACAAGGGTGCAAATCCTCCATACACGTGTATAGAGGATCTAGTCTGTGCCTTCCAGCTAGCACAGCTGGCACACACTCAAACAGACAAAACAGGAGGAGCTAGCCGACCAGACAGGGTGGTCGGCCGACCACTTCCCCTGGTCGGCCGACTAGGGTAAGTGGTCTCCCAAAACAAAGGGTGGTCGGTGGCCCCATTTGGTGGTCTTTACTTTGAAAGCAAGCTAGTGGTGTGGTGGGAGACCAATAATTGTGGCCCAAAGATCAAGGAGACCAATTTCCCGACAAGAAAACCGGCTGGCAGGGAAAAAGTGGTCTCCAAGGAGAAAAGGTGGTCTCCCACCCTTGTACCACTTCCCAAACAAGGAAAACAAGGTCCATGCCAAAAATGAACCAAGACGAATGCAAAACGAGAGTTTGGGAGGCAAAGCGCACGGCCGGGTGCCACGAAAACCGGCTATTGGGCATCGAAAGTGGTGTGCGACCACAAAAGTGGTCTCCTGGGCCACAGTGTCTCTCTAGACAGAGGAAACAAGGTGTGTTCCGAAAATCGTGCCAAATAGAGAATGTTAAGCGGTCCCGAACCGAGGCGCGCGACCGACGGCTTCGAAAATCGGAAACTAGCCTCCAAACGGGAACAGTAGCCTACGACCACGAAACGTAGCCTACGACCACTGAGAGATGGTCTACAAGACCTCTCCCTCCCTCCAGGAATAGAAAACAAGACCTAGTCCGCAGACCGAGTCAAAGCACAAAAAGTTTCGAGGCTCGGAGGCAAGGCTCTCAGCCAAACTCCAAAACTTTAGAACGAGCACAACATGCACAATCACCAAGCGCTCAATCGATGAAGTCTGAGTCTTAAGGTCAGTCAAAAATGGGGTGTCTACAGTGACCCATTCTCCAGTCATTCATTTTCATCAACTCAATACGCAAGGTCCAACATTGAATGTACAATTCACATTTTCCCGAAACATTTACAATGTTCATATTAAATCCATGTTTTCAAAACTTATACAACATATTCAATGCTTTTATATTTCATTAACACAAATAAAATTTTATTACATGCTCATGCATAAACAAATAAATCCGGATACTTCTCACGAACTTCCAACTCACGTTCCACAATACTTTAACCAAGGGAATTGTCATGCCTCACAAGACTTGATCTCAGGTATCCAAGACTCTCATTGGTCTCTCCTCATACGAGGCATCCTCATCTACCTCTAAGTCGGTCCAATCTAACACATGCGATGGATCCGGTTCATACTTCCGAAGCATGCTAATATGAAACACATCATGAACCCTGAAAAGTTGTAGCGGCAAGGCCAAACGATAAGTTACCTCTCCGATCCGATTAGGATCTCAAAATGCCCAATGAACCAAGGAGACAACTTTCCGCTCTTTCCAAACCACATCAAACCTCTCTTAGGTGATATCTTCAAGAACACATGATCTCCCACCTCAAAAGGCAAAGGTCTCCTCCTACGGTCGGCGTAACTTTTCTGGCGTCTCTGGGCTATAACCAACCTCTTACGGATAAGTGAAACTTTCTCCGTTGTTTTCCGGACTAACTCTGGACCTAATATAGGTGCATCACCCACCTTGGCTCAACACACAGGAGATCTACACGGTTGACCATAGAAGGCCTCAAATAGTGCCTTGCCAATACTCGACTCCACTAAGGGTAATGCCTCTCCTACAAACCCTTAAAGTCAAGAACATAACCCTGAAGCATATCCTCAAGGATTTGAATGGTACGCTCGGACTGTCCATCAGTCTGAGGATGATACGCAGTGCTAAAGGTCAGTTTCGTACCCAAGGCACTCTGTAAGCTCTGCCACAATTAGGTCGTGAAACGTGGATCTCTATCTGAAATAATAGTCACAGGGACTCCGTGCAACCTCACTATGTTCCTAATGTAAATGTCGGTAAGGTAATCTACCGAATCTCTCACACGTATAGGTATAAAGTGTGCCGACTTAGTCAACCAATCAACTACCACCCAAATGGCATTACTACCCCGTTGAGTCCTCGGATGGCCCACAACAAAATCCATCGTGACATGCTCCCACTTCCATTTGGCTATAGGCAAAGGTTGCAACAAACTCGCTAGCCTCTAATGTTCGGCATTCACTTGTTGGCAAGTAAGACACCTACGACACAAACACCGCCACATCCTTTTTCATTCCCCTTTACCAAAACTGGCGGCTAAGGTCATGATACATCTTTGTGTCCCCTGGATGCACTGCAAGGTGTAAATGGTGGAACTCTCGAAGTACTTTCTCTCGACAAGACTCTGGTACGAAGAGACAATCACGGTATCTAACACTCGAGTCGGGGTACATGTTTAAGCCTCTTTCTACCTTCCCATTGGAGATTTTCTCCCGGAGGGATTCTGCCTCAAGGTCACCCTTCTGTGCTTCTATCACTCGGTTCACAAGTGTAGGTTGTGCAACTACTGAAAACAATGTTGTTGACTCAACAGACTCGCCAAGATGCAAGTCAAACTCCCCAATGGCACCCAATATCGCCCATTCCCGGATAGTAATACAAGCTACATTGCTGATAGATTTCCTACTCAAGGCATTGGCCACAACATTGGCCTTCCTCGGATGATAATGCAACTCAAAATCATAATCTTCAATGAACTACATTCACCTTCTCTGTCTCAGATTCAAGTCTTTCTGTGTAAATAGATATTTCAAACTCTTGTGATCAAAGAACACCTCAAACTTCTCACCATACAAGTAATGCCTCCAAATCTTTAAGGCAAAGATCACTGCAGTTAACTCTAGGTCATGAGTAGAGTAGTTCCTCTCATGTGTCTTTAGCTGTTACAAGCCATAGGCCACTACCTTTCCCCCTTGCATCAAAACACAACCCAAACCTTCTCGTGAGGTATCACAATACACCGAATAGCCCAAACCCCTCTTCAGAATAATCAAAACCGGAGCAGTGGTAAGCCTAACCTTAAGCTCTTGGAAAGACTTCTCACAAGTCTCACTCCACACAAACTTGATCCCTTTCCTCGTCAGTCTAGTCAATGGTGAGGCGAGCTAAGAAAAATCCTTAACAAATCTACGACAGTACTCAACCAAGCCCAAGAAACTACGGATCTCGAAAGCATTCTTAGGTGGTTTCCAATCTTGCACGGCCTCTATCTTAGATGAATCTACAGTCAACCTTTCTCAAGATGCCATATGGCCTAAGAACTTAACCTCTCTCAGCTAGAATTCACATTTCCCAAACTTAGCATATAATTTGTGGGCTCTAAGTAACTCAAGTACTACTCACAAGTGTTTCTCATGCTCTTCCTCAGAGGGTGAGTAAATCAAGATGTCATCCACAAAGACGACCACAAAACGGTCTAGGAACTTTTGGAAGATCCGGTTCATCAAATCCATAAACACAGCTGGGCATTGGTTAGCCCAAAGGGCATCACTAGAAACTCATAATGGCTCTTACTTTCAATTGGTGATAACCTGATCTCAGGTCTATCTTAGAAAAGCAACAAGACCCCTTCAACTGATCAAACAAATCATCTATACAAGGCATTCGGTACTTGTTCTTAACAGTTATCCGGTTCAACTTCTGGTAATCGATACACAATCGCAACGCACCATCTTTTTTTTTTTGGCAAAAAGGGCTGAAGCTCCCCAAGGTGAAGTACTAGGACGAATAAAACCCTTATCCAACAATTCTCAGAGTTGAATCTTCAACTCACTTAACTCAGCAAGTGCAAACCTATACGGTGGCATAGAAATTGGTGTCGTGCCAGACACTAAATCAATAGAGAACTCGATCTCTCGATGAGGTGGTAAACTAGTAAGGTCCTCGGTAAAAACATCCGAGTATTCACAAACCACCCTCGGCAACTCAACCTGGACTTTGTCACAATCAATACTCAAGAAGTTAGCAAGAGGCAACTAAGCTTACTCCACCTACGCGGATCATACACCGGTGATAAGACTCTATCAACCCGGTTCCCCCAAAAATAAAAACAATCACAGCTCAAGGTACATACAGTAACCCTCTGACAGTAGCAATCTATAATAGTCCGATATGACGACAACTAGTCCATACCCAATATAACATCAAAACTAGACATATCAATCAATACAAATGCAAAAGGAAGTCAGCGACTGACAACCTCTATGTCACAACCTCAACACCTCTGTTTCAAGACAACATCACTACCAATAGGTGATTCTACACAAATAAGAGATACTAATTGAGCCAACTCTAACCCCAAAACCGATGCAAATGCAGACGAAATAAATGAATGGGATGTACCCGTATCAATTAACACATTAGCAACTGAATTGGAAAATAAAAAGGTATCTCTCACTACGGCGCTGGCACAAGATCTAGCGCGGTAACAGCATATACACGCCCTATAGGTCTCTACTCAACCTGCTCACCTCTCGGAGCATAAGCCTGATGCATTGACTGAGCTGAAGAGGCTCCCTGATTGGCCCTCAAGGCATGTGCTGACTGTGCAGGCTAGTGACTCTATGTCTATCTCGAACCAGACGCACCGGGTATGCCACCCAACTGAGGGCAAAATCTCTTTAGGTGCCCTGCCTACCCACACTAATAACAAGTGAGCGGCTACCCTTTCTTCTGACTCTGGCTCTGTGAATGAGCCGAAGACGATGTAGACTGTTGCCCTCCCCCTCTCTGAGGGCATGCTGGAGACTTGTGGCCCAGCTAGCCACACTTGTAACAAGTGAAATCTCTCTAACCACCTCACCCAGAACCTAAACTCGGCACTGGAAAAGTGGACCTTGACTGAGCTCCCCGGGATTACTTTGGGTTAGAACCCCTCTGCCTCTTACTGTCCCTTTGCACATCCTGACTCCTCCTAGAGCCCCTCATCCTCTCCTCTTCTATTTGCATCATGGTCTCAAGATGAGTCGCCGCCTCCACAAGGCGTCCATAATCTCTAATCATCGATTTGGCCACCTTGAACATTAGCCTAGTCCTTAATCTCTTTTCAAACTCTAAACAACAGCGCTCCTCAGTTGCCATGAGTTCGGGTGCAAACCTCGATAAGCTCATAAATGTGGCCTCAAACTCAGCCACCGGAGTGTTCAACTGTACCAGCTTGGAAAATTGGTCTCTCAACTTCTCCTTAATGGTGGGAGGTAGAAACTTGTCCTGGAAGGCGCTGACAAAAGCCTCCCAAGTCACCCCAATACGCCCACGCGTATACTTCCACCATTGACCTACATCTCGCTTTAGTTGGAAGGATGCCAAGGCCATTCGCAACTTGTCATCCTCGATGCCAAGCATCTCGAACGATTTCACTATCTGTTCTAGCCACTCATCTACCTTCAGTGGCTCCTTGGGATCACCTACAAACTCATCCGGATTCGATAGGAAAAACTCCAGCTTCAAGAAAGACGACCATGTCTCAGCTACTTGGGCTTGGACTTGATTCTCAGCTCTGAGGATGTCCATAAACACTCGCAATGCTCCAGCCATCTCGCGGGTTAAGGTGCCCATGGCCTGCTGACCAATCGGTTCGGCCACATTGGGCTTTCATAAGTAGAGTATTAGGCTTTCAATAATCAGAGTCATTTTACAAAAAAAGCACATGCATTACACATTCATAAGCTCTACCCTAAATCTATAGCATGTGGCATCAAACTAAATGATCAACAAAATAAATGCCCTACGGGCTTACAACTTTCCAAGACGATGCTTGGTTACAACAAAACGAGTCAGAAGCTCAATACAAATAAAGCCCTAGGCTTGTACAAGAAATAAATACAAAATAAACAAAAGTGAGCTCTCAGCTTAACAATCCTTCCAAGCTAGGTCCTTGGCAGAGGCATATCACCAGTACCTGAAAATGGTTTTTCCTAAGTAGGGTGAGCTAAAGTTTAGTAGAAACAATCTATCACAATATATGAATCTTAACAAAGATATAAGTATGATATGCATATACAATGCCTATGACAAATCATTCATAGTGTTACAAGATCATAATATGCCAGGTCTTATATCTCAAGCCATTTTAGTCTTACTTCATTTCATGACAATTCATTTCACCTCAATCTATGAGTCAAATCCATTATTACCCAGATAACCCAATTGATGTTACAACTCAGTGGTTCTATAACCAATACAATCATCACATAAACACTTCAATTTGTCATTTTACAGAAATTTCGTCCGTGGGATTCGACATCCATCTATATACGCGCAATTTTTAAGACTTTCACCCTAAACACACAGACCAACTTTATTCACTGGAGTCCATCCCCTTTCTCCTCCCAATCATGGAGTACATCTCATTTCTCCTACCAAACATCATATATATACAATGTATTAAAACACAGTCATATTCAATGACAACCGATAAGAGATTAGTTTCAATTCACCTAATCCTCATGCAATTTCTACAACAATCATAACTATCATCCACTGATAACCCAAAACAGATATTTCTAAACAGATATACAATCTCCACAATAGATAAACTATCCATATTTCCATATATGAGAGATGACAAATATCCAACTCCACCATTTACATACATATCTGTCCAATCTCACGTTTCCCATACTAATTTCATTATTTATACAAAATAATTATGTGAAACAATATTAGGGCAAAACCACATTTTCTTTCAAATCTTACCCATTTTCAACACCATCATTTGAAAACCCCTCTTTTGATTTTAAACCAAAACCCTAGGATTGTCTAAAATCATCCAAATCCCAATATTTATTTGCACAATCAACAAATAACTAAGTTAAAAATCATAAGAGAGTGTAGAAAGTCCCTACCTCAAACTTAGAAGAATGAAAATGAAGGAAAGCCTAAAAGTTAATGGTGATGAAATAACGATTTGCTTCGATTAAAACAAAGCCCTTGACAAGCTCTACACTTAATCTCAAATGAGCAAGGTGAGGAGATGCTTCCACGTAAGTAGATCTAAAGATGTTTGAGCAAAAAGTGATTTTAGAGAAGAAGAGAGTGCCTCACAGTTTAGAGAGTGAAGAGAGAAGAAAAAGTAAAGAAAAGGTTAAGTGAGGGACCTATTTATAGTACTAGGTCAAAATGAAATGAAATTCCAAAGTCAACCCAAAAGATCAAGTCAAAATCCCAAAAAGTAAGGCCCAAAACCGATTGAAAAATCTAGAAAAAGGTCATAGGGGTCAACCTCTACAACAGTGGTGTCGACCCTTAAGAAGAAAAGCTGGGACACTTATGTTTGATAGCAGACGAGGTGTTGACACCTCCCAAACTGGTATCGACACCAAATTTCAGCAAGCAAACTCAGGTTCTGCTACATATAAGGGTCGACTCTTCCCAGACTGGTGTCGACCCTTCAGGCCAACAACAAAAGACAAGTATCGACACCTCCAAGGCTGGTGTCGACACTAAATTTCATTACCTATTCCAGGAACACAGCAGCAAGATGGTGTCGACCCTTTCAACATTGGTGTCGACCCTTGGAGCTAAACAAAGCAAAGATAAGGGGCAGTGTCGACCCCAAACAAGCATGGTGTCGACCCTCGAAGCCAAAACCAACTATGAAGAGAAAAGAACGACCATCGCAAATATGGTTTTCCGGATTCAAAAGCAATAAATGGATCGGGTCTAAGCTCGGATCGCTATAACTCGACTAGAAATTGTTGTTATAAGCAAACTCTACTAAAGGCAAGTGCTTCTCTCATGACCCCTTAAAGTCAAGGACACAACCAAAAAGCATATCCTCAAGGAGCTGAATGGTATACTCTGACTGCTTGCCAATCTGAGAATGATAGCCGGTACTAAAAATTAACCTAGTGCCCAAGGCATTTTGCAGACTCTGTCATAATCAAACTGTAAAACGTGGATCTCTATCTAAAACAATAGTCGCAGGGACCCTATGAAGTCAAACTATGTCCCTAATATAAAGGTCGGTTAAATAATCTATCGAGTCACTCCTGCGCATAGGTACAAAGTGTGCTGACTTGGTCAATCGGTCAACCACAACCCAAATGGCGTCATTACCCCGTTGAGTCCTCGGAAGACCCACAATAAAATCCATCGTGATATGCTCCCACTTTCATTCGACTATAGGCGAGGGTTGCAACAAACTCGCTGGTCTCTGATGCTCGACATTTTCTTGCTGAAAAGTTAGGTATCTCGACACAAACATGACTACATCCTTCTTCATTTCGTTCTACCAAAACTGGTGGCTAAGGTCGTGATACATCTTTGTGCCTCCCGGGTGCACCTCAATGTGTGAATGGTGAAACTCTCAGAGTATTTCCTCTCGGCAAGACTCTGACATGAAAAGATGGTCAAGGTATTTAACACTCGAGTCAGAATACACATTCAAGCGCTTCTCTACCTTTTCACTAAAGATCTTCTCCCAGAGGGTTTTTACCTCATGGTCACCCCTCTGTGCTTCTATAACTTGGCTCACAAGTATAGGTTGTGCAAGTACCGAAAATAAAGTTACTGACTCAACGGACTCGCCAAGATGCAAGTCAAACTCACCAATAACACCCAACATCTCCCATTCTCGTATTATAATACAAGCTACACTGCTAATGGATTTCCTACTCAAGGCATCAACCACTACATTAGCCTTTCCCAAATGATAATGTAACTCAAAATGATAGTCTTCCATAAACTCCATCCACCATCCTCTACCTCAAATTCAGATATTTCTGTGAAAACATGTACTTTAAACTCTTGTGATTAGAAAACACCTCAGATTTCTCACCATAGAGGTAATGTCTCCAAATCTTTAAGGCAAAGATCACAGCTACTAGTTCTAAATCATGGATAGGATAGTTCCTCTCATGTGTTTTCAATTGGCATAAGCCATAGGCTACTAACTTTTCCCATTGCATTAAAACACAACCCAAACCTTCCCATGATGCATCGCAACACACAGAATAGCCCAAACCTCTCTTCGGAATAATTAACACTGGAGCAGTGGTAAGTTTAACCTTAAGCTCTTGAAATGACTTCTCACAAGTCTCACTCCACACAAATTTGATTCATTTCCTCGTCAGTCTAGTCAACAATGAGGCCAACTTAGAGAAATCTTTCATAAACCGACGATAATACCCGGCCAACCCCAAGAAACTACAGATCTCAAAGACATTCTTAGGTTGTTTCCACTCTTATACTACTTCTATCTTAGAAAAGTCTACAGTCACTCCTTCTCCGGATACCACTTGGCCTAAGAACTTTACTTCTTTCGACTAGAATTCACACTTCTCGAACTTAGCATATAGTTTGTGGGCTCTAAGCAACTCGAGCACAACTCGCAAGGGTTCCTCATGCTCTTCCTCGAAGGGTGAGTAAATTAAGATGTCATCAATGATGACAACTATAAAACGGTCTAAGAACTCATAAAAGATCTGATTCATCGAATCTATAAATATGGCCGATGCGTTGGTTAACCCAAAAGGCATCACTAGGAACTCGTAATGGCCATACCACGTATGGAAGGCCATTTTCTGGATATCCTCCTCCCTTACCCTCAACTGGTGATAATCTGATCTCAAATCTATCTTAGAGAAACAATAAGACCTCTTCAACAGGTCAAACAAATCATCTATACGAGACATTGGGTCCTTATTTTTAACAGTTACCTGATTCAACTTCTGGTAATCAATACAAAGTCATAATGCACCATATTACTTCTTGGCAAAGAAAGCCAGTGCTCCCCAAGGCGAAGTATTAGACCAGATAAAACCCTTATCTAGAAATTCCTGGAGTTGGATCTTCAACTCACTCAACTCGGTAGGTGCAAATCTATACGGTGCCATAAAGATCGGTGTCGTGCCAAGCACTAAGTCAATAGAGAATTAAATCTCATGGTGAAGTGGTAAACCAGTGAGATCCTCAAGAAAGACATCCGGGTATTCACAAACTACCCTTGGTAACTCAACTCGAACCACATCACTCTCAATGCCCAAGAATGTAGCAAGAAGGAGACTAAGCTCACCCGGACTACGCGGGTCACACACAGGCAACAAGGCTCTATCGACTTTGTCCCCCATGAAATTAAAACAATCATTGCTTGAGGTACATACAGTAACTCTTTGATGGTAACAATCTATGACAGCTCGATACAATGACAACCAATCTATATCTAATATAGCATCAAAACTCGACATGTTAATCAATGCAAATGAAAAAGAAAGTCGGCGATCGAAAATCTCTATATCATAGCCCCGACACCCTTGGTCCAAAACAACTTCACCACCCATAGAAGACTCTACCCTGAGAAGAGATGCTAACTGAGCCACTTCTAACCCTAATGCCGATACAAATCCAGAAGAGATAAAAGAATGGAATGCACCCGTATCAATCAATACATTGACAATACAATTGCATAACAAAAAAGTACTTCTCATAACTGAAGGCGTTGGCACTAAGTTTGGCGTGGTAACAACATACACACATCTTGTAGGTCTTTGCTCCACCTGCTCACCCCTTAGAGCATAAGTCTGATAGATTGACTGGGCCAAAAAGGCCCCCTGATTAACCCTTGAGACCTGTACTGACTTTGCAGGCTGGTGGTTCTATGTTTGCCTCAAACCAGACGCACCAAGTGTGCCACCTGATTGAAGGTAAAACCTCCTCACATGCCCTGGCTGCCTATATTGATAACAAGTAGACGGCTACCCTCTCCATTGACTCTGGCTCTGAGAACAAGCCGCAGACGGTGCAAACTGTTGCCCTCCTGCTCTCTACGGGCAAGCTGGAGATTTGTGATCCAACTGGTCACACTTAAAACAAGAGAATCCTTCCTGATTACCTCTCCCTGAACCTAAAATTGACACAGGAAATGTGGATCTAGACTGCGCAACCTAGGACTACTGTGGGGCAGGACCCCTCTACCTTTTACTGTCCTGACTCTCCCCCTAAACCTCCTGACTCCTCTTAGAGTCCCTCATCAGTTCCTCCTCTGCTAGAACTACGGCCTCAAGATGAACCGCCGCCTCCGTAAGGTGTCAGTAATCCCTAACCATTGACCCAGCTACCTTGAAAAGAAGCCTGATCCTCAATCTTTTCTCGAACTTGATACAACGACGTTCATCAGTCACCACGAGTTCCAGTGCAAATCTAGAGAGGCTAGTGAAAGCTGCCTCAAACTCGACTACTGGTAAACTAAGCTGCTTGAGTTTTAAAAACTGATCTCTCAACTTCTCCATAGCAGTGAGAGACAAGAACTTGTCCTGGAAAGTATTGACAAAAGCCTCCCAAGTCACCCCAATACGCCCATGCGCATACTTCCACCATTGACCTGCATCTCCCTTCGGTTGAAAGGATGCCAAGGTCACTCCCATCATTTTTAATGCCGAGCATCTCAAACATCTTCACCATCTACTCTAACCACTCATCTGCCTTTAGTGGCTCCTTAGGATCACCCAAAAACTTATCCGGATTAGACCGGAAGAACTCCATCCGCAAGAAGGACAGCCCTGCTTTAGCAACTTGGGCCTGGACTAAATTCTTAGCCTTGAGAATGTCCATAGATTCTCGCAAAGCTCCGGCCATTTCATAGGCCAAAGTGCCCATGGCCTGTTGACCAACTAGTTCGGCCACATTAGCCTGACTAACCCCTTCCTCTTACGCCAAAATTTCATCCAGTAACGGCACCTCAAGCCGTCTAGGCCTACCATGCTTACCACCACCACATTCACGTCCACGTCCTGACATCCCAATGAAGGTAACAAAAGAGATTAGCACATTTACAAATGTGTCGAAGCTAACTCACTCGCGTCCTAAGACAATGGATAACAATAATTCACTCCACATAAGCACGAAGTCACATAAACACATACGAATTTTCTTCTTAGATAATGATCGTCCCGCGGTATTGCCAGATTTCAAATTAGAAACAGTAGTGATCAAGTATTCTTTTAATAATACTTCTAGAAACCCGTAGACCTAATCAATATCTTAAAAATTAAATCACATACCCATATAATCACATAAGTATGTTATCACATAGCATACCAAACATGCAAACATCTCTCTCAAGTAAGATAAACCCATTGTGGTAAGAACCACTTTCCACGTGCCCAAAGTATTCAAACCCGGTACGCTATGATACCAAGTTATAACGCCCTGAAATAATTACAATAAACCATCCACAATATTAATTACATAATAGCATACGATGAAATAGTTATCTTCTATTAATCCCAATTACTTGTACGAAGGGTAACATTTGCAGATATACATTCACAAGTCTAACCATGAATCTATAACATATGTTACAATAAATGATAAGATATGAAAATAAAACAGATAATAAGTGCCCTAAAGGCTTACAACTTTCTAAGATAGTGCTTGGTTATAACAAAAGTGGAATTCAAGTCCAATACAGTTAAAGGCCCTTGGCCTATACAAAACATATACAAAAAAAAAACAAAAAAAACAAAACAAAACAAAAATCAACAAAATGAAGCTCTTACTCCAAGTCCTCCCAAGCTATTGCCTTAGCGGAGGCATATTATCAGCACTTGAAATGTTTTCCCACATAAGGTGAGTCAAAGCCCATTAGAAATAATCTAACACAGTATATGAATCTTAACAAAGCTATAAGGTGGATGCATGTGCAATGCTTGTGCCAAAACATTTTATATCTCTTTCCAAAACCATGCAATGCCATGTCAATATCATAATTCATTTCCTTTACAATAGAAAACAGGGGAGTGAATCACTCTCTGGGAATCTCAAACAAATACAACCTTTCACGGAAATTTCATCCGTGGGAAACCGTGAACCAGCACCCATGTAAACGTAGGCCATGCAAGCACTACTATTGCCATTTTATGGATATTTTGTCCGCAGGATTGGCACCCATGTATACGCATGGCTTTTAGGACTTTCACCATGGACACTCAGGCCAACTTATTTCAACGAGACAATACATGTTCCCCAGATTCAACAATTTTTCTCAAAACGATAAACATTTCCAATGTATAAATGTGAGATAATGCTTAATGCAAATGAATAAAAAAAATAGTTTCAATTCCCCTAATTTTCATGCAATTTCTATAACAATCATAACTATCCTCCACCGATAGCCCAAAATAAATATTTCTAAACAGATATTTAAATCTCATTAAAGATACACTTTCCAAATTTTTGAGATATGAGTGATAATACATATCTAACTCTATCATTCTCATTAAAACTAATCCAATTTCATATTCCTAACACCAATTTCATAATTTATATAAAATCTATATTTGATATTATTGGGGCAAAACCCCTTTTTTTTCCAATATCAATCTCAAGTACCAAAATCAACCATTTTACCACTACTCAACTTTATTTCCAACACGACATACATTTCCAAGAATCGATTGTAAAAAAAACCCTCTTTTGATCTTTAACCCAAAACCCTATATTTGTTTCAAAAATCCCAAAAATCACAATATTGTTTAAAAATTGCAAATAATTAAATTAAAACTCATAGAAGGTGTGAAGAATTCCTACCTCAAGTTTAGAAGACGTGAGAAAGAGTGATGGAACTTTAACAATACCCAAAACCCAACTTTATTCGGATTAAAAGGAAGCCCACGGCATGCTCTACCTTTTTAATAAAAGGACTTAAGTGAAGAACTCGACGGATCTAGGTGTATTTGTAGAGAGAATTAGAGTTTTAGAGAGAGGGGATGAAGATCTAGGGTTTTAGAAAGTTTAGAGAGAGAGAGAGAGAGATGAAAAAATGACTAAAAAAAGTAACCTTGTGAACTGATATATGCACAGATCGCTCAAGTGCAAGAAGTGTCGCTCGAGCGTCCAGACACAAAAACATGAGACCACTCGAGCGCAGGAATTTTGGCTCGAGTGAAGAATACAAACTCCCATAAGTTTTGCAGACAGAAGACCACCGCTTGAGCTCAACAAAATCGCTTGAGCTAACACCACTTGAGCGCAAGAAAGACCGCTCAAGCATAAAATGCCAACTCCCAGTATCTCTACAGACCTGCAAAAGTATTGGAAGTTCACAAAGACCGCTCGAGCACAAGAAATGCCCCTTGAGCGAAGAAGCAGAATTCTGGACAGCAACAGTTTGAAAAACAAGTCATCAACCTGTTCCAAACGCCACCAACACAACCTAATAGCCAAACCCAAGAAAAGTAAGGGGAAACAAGACATGAACAACTATATAAAACAATGAAACCCGAATTCAAAACATCAAATGGGCTGGGTCTAATCCAGAAACGCTATAAAAAGTGTCGTTCCTATAGTTGTTAAACAACTTAATTCTATGAAACAACAAATGAATAATAAAATAATCCATTATGTAATTATCACCAATGAAAAGTTGTAAAAGAACCACAAAAAATAATATTAAGACAATCTTATAAGGTAAAGAGATTTGTCATTTCGAATGATTATGTGATATATCTATAACAATCTTATTATGATATTGGGATAAAACTCGGTTTTGTTGTCACTAGCCATAGGAAGTATTGATTCTACTAAACAAATTGATATCATGAATGATGATATAGCGATCCCGGTTGTCCCTTTACTGTCCTATTGTATTCCGGACTCGGTTCCGTGAAGTTGGTAGTTGTATCTATCTTGTTGTCATCCTTTAAATCCGTTTGTTTGAGTTATAGGATGTGTTGGGCTTGTTTCGAACAGGTAGGTTGAACCTTGGTCTGAAATCTTGTTGCCAGGTTTTTGGTCGTTCCGCTCGAGCGGGTCTTGTTGCGCTCAAGCGGATATTGCATACTCCCAGTTTTTCGTGTCCCTGCAAAACTTCTGCAGGTGTGATTTTTACGCTCGAGCGGGTTTCTTTACACTCGAGCGGTGGCGCTCGAGCGGGTACTCTGGCGCTCGAGCGGGTAGTACCTTTTTGGTGTAAGTTCTGGGAGGGGAAAATCTACGCTCGAGCGGACTGGTTTTCGCGCTCGAGCGGATGTGCTTTATTCTTGTGTCTTGGCGCTCGAGTGGGTCTTATTGCGCTCGAGCGGGTCTTCTTGCGCTCGAGCGTACCTAGTTTTTGTTCTTGACGCTCGAGCGTTGTGTTCTTCGCTCGAGCGGGAATGTCGTATATCAGTTGGCAGCTGGGCGTTTTAAATTCACTTTATACATTCTCTCTCTCTCTCTCTTACTTTCTAAAAAGCCATTTGAGAGCTTCTCTCTCTAGGACCTTGCCTTCTCTCTAGGTATTGATCTAGTAAGAGTTGTTTCCTCACCTTTGGCCTTTACAAAAAAGTTGTTGATCATCGAGGGCTATCTTTTGATCCGAGAAACTCGTGGTTTGGAGCAACTTCGTTTTCACCATCTTCTTCGTTGGGTGTCATCTTTTGAGATAGGGATTCCTACTCACTACTATGGGTTTTGACCTAGATATTTGGGTATTTGTATAAATGGTTGATTTTGGGAAGTTAGGGTTTGAAAATATTGAATGAAAGTTTTGTTATTTTGATTCAAAAATATGTATTTTGGGTTTCAAAATAATGATATTGTCGTTGGTTATTGATATATAGGCCATTGGGTCAATATTGGGAAATGGGGTAGAAAACCCTAATTTGTTGTATAAATTAATTGGTATAATTAATTTGGGAAAATTGTAGACTTATGGAATTGGGTTGGAAATAATGAAATTGGCTCATTATGTTGTGAAATGGTGGAGCTGGATTTATAAATCGCTCACTTTTGGAAACATTGATATTTTATCTGTTGGAGCTTTTATTATCTGTTTAGAAATAATTGCTTGGGCTACCGGTGGAGGGTAGTTTTGATTGTTATAGACAATGCATGATGATTAGGCAAATTAAAACTAATCAATTGGATATGTCATAGAGTATGACGGTTGATAGAATACATTAACGTTATGTATTGATTGATTGTGTATATGACCTCTGTGTGTATACATTGTGTATGTGGGAGGAGATAGGGGATATACTCCACGGTTTAGGAGAAGATAGGGGATGGACCTCTAAACCGGATGTTGTTTGGGAGGAGATAGGGGATGGACTCCACTGATACAGCTCATATGCTTGTCAGATAATGTGTTGATATAGCTCATATGCTTATCTTTGGAAGTGTTGATACAGCTCATATGTTTATCATTGGAAGTGTTGATATAGCTAATATGCATATCTGTTGAAATGTGGATACAGCTTGTATGCTTATCTATTGAGGTGTTGATACAACTAATATGTTTATCTATTGTAAAATGGGAAATGTTTAATATGAGTCACTGTCTCATATAAGTGGTTGGCTAGGTTCTGAGCCGTTGATGTAGATTGTGAAATTGATAAGGAATGGAAATTGAAATGAAACATGAACATAGTGGTCATGAAATGGAAATGGGTTATGAATTGGTTTATGGAAATTGAACATTTATCAATTGCTAATGTCTTAGTCATTGCTCATACTGTGTTTAGCATATCTCTACTGGGCGTTGGCTCACCCTATATGGGACATTATTTTCAGGTACAGGTAGCATGCCACCTCCAAGGACATAGCTTGGATGATGAAGAGAGTTGAAGACTTTTTTTTTTGTTTTTTTTGTTTGTATTACATGTATATCAAGCCAAGGGCTTATTTTGTATAGAGTTAGTACTCTTCTTTTGTGTAACCAAGTGTTAACTTGGAAAGCTGTAAGCCCGTAGGGCATTTGCTTTTATTGTTAACATGTAATGTTGTTGTAAGAACTACTTTGATGAATAGAAATGATTGGTTTCTTTATATCAATGCATGTCTAAAGTGATGGATTTTATGTATTATTTTGAGGGCGTTACAGATGAGTTAAAATCAATAGATCACAATGAATTCTTAGATCTCATTGAATTGCCTAAGGGTACAAAATGTTTATTGTTCTAAGGACAATATAAAATGATATAATGTTGGCCAAAGATTTTACTCAAAAAGTAGACATTGATTACAAAGAAATATTTTTTACTTGTCTCTTAAAAGGTTAATTTAGAATTATTATGGCATTAGTATCTCATTATAATATTGAGTTACATTAAGTATATGTGAAAATTAATTTTCTAAAAGAGAGTTTAGATGAAGAATTTTGTGTAAATCAACCTAAAAGTTTCTCTATTGAGAAAAATGAAAATATAACTTGCAAAGTTAATAAATCATTTATGGACTTAAACAAGCTTTTTAAAAATTGTATCTTAAGTTTTATGATACTAATTGTTTCCTTTGGATTTAAAGAACACATTCTTGATTAGTGTACACATCCAAAGGTTAGTGGGAGCAAGTTTATATTTATGATTTTGTATGTTGATGATATTTTGTTTGTCAATAATGCACGTGATTTATTACATGGATTAAGAAATTTCTCTTTAAGAATTTTGAAATGAAATATATTAGTGAGATAACCTATGTGATAGAAATTGAAATATTTCTGAATAAATCATATGACTTGTTGGGATTGTTTCAGAAAGCATATATTAAAAGTTCTATAGATATTTTGTATGAAAAAATACTCGCATAAAGTTATTCATATTTTGAGAGGAAATAAATCCAGCCTTATGCAGATTTTTATAAAATCAATTGGAATAAAAATGATTCTTTATACATTTATTGTAAAAAATTTAATGCTCAGATAAGGAAGTGATAAGGTGTAGACACCCCATTTTTGACCGACCTTGAGACTCAGACGTCACCAGTTGAGCGCTCGGTAATATTGCATATTGTGCTCGTTCAGAAGTTTCAGAGTCTCGGCTGCGAGCCTTGCCTTCGGACTTTCGGACTCTTTTGTGCTTTGCCTCGGTTTGCGAACCAGGCTCCGTTTTCTCTGTTTTCTCTTCCCGAAGGGAGGGACAGGTCTCGTAGATCATCTCTCAGTGGCCGTAGGCTACGTTTCGTGGTCGTAGGCCGTTTTGCCCGTTTGAAGTCCGGTTTTCGATTTTTCGGAGCCGTTGGCCGTGTGCCTCGGTTCGGGACCGCTTAACCACCTCCGTTTGCTCCAGTTTTTGGCATGCATCTTATTTACTCCCTTTTGAGGGACACTGCTGTCCGAGAGACCAACTTCGTGGTCTGACACCACTTCCGGTGCCTAACAGCCCACTTTCGGGGCCCCGAACTGCGTGTTTTGGCTCCCAAACCTTCATTCTGCATTTTTGGGCTCCGACCTGAACTTGAGATAGTCATATTTTGAGGTCCTTTTCATGTTTTAGTAAGGACCTTTTGCTGTTTGAGATCTCCTACTGCCTTGCTTCTTTACCCCTCTTTTAGGCCTTTTCTTGCATGATAGTTTAGGCCTACTTGTATTTATTTTCGTGACTTATCATAAACTACAAAGTATCTTATTTTGAGTCCCTCTTCAACTTTGTTGAAGGGCTCTCTTCGGTTTGAGATCTCCTACTATCACTTGCCCCTTTATCTCTCTTTTAGGCCAATTTTGGGGGGAAATTTGAATTTCATTTCCCCCTCTTTTCCACCCTCTTGTGTCTATATAACAGACCCCCCAGCTGTGTTTTAGGGGTCACAAAAAATTGTTTGAAACATTATACACACAACCTCCCTCTCCCTCTCTTCCAAGCTCCAAAACCTTTTGTTCTTGGACCATTTTTACACTACAACCCCTAGCCTATCACCTCCATTACTCATTTCAGTACCTTGGAGGACATTTGAAGAGGTTGAAAGCTCAGATTTTCGGATTAAAAGCTGCTGGAAAGTTGTTCTTCAAGGGTGAGTCCCTATTTCCCTTAAACTTGCACTTTTTTGCGTAATTGTTTAGCTTTACTTGCAAGTATTTTTGGACTTTGATCCAAACTGAAAAAGATCATATTTTGAGGTCATCTTCATGTTTGATTAATAACTTTTTACTGTTTGAAGTCTTCTTCTCCCCCTTTGTTCTTTACCTCTCTTTTAGGGCCTATTCTTGCATGATATGTTAGCCCTGTTTTTAAGCATTTCTGGGCTCCGAGCCAAACTGTAAAGTGGCTTATTTTGAGCCCTTATTCAACATTGTTGAAGGGATTTTCACTGTTTGAGGCCTCCATCTGTCACTTGCCTCTTTATCCCTCTTTTGGCCTCATATTTGCATGCTTTGTTAGCCTCTTATTCTTATATTTTTGGACTCTGGTCCGAACTGAAAATAGCCTTATTTTGACCCCCTATTCATGTTTCATCAAGGGTCTTTTACTGTTTGAGGTCCCCTTATTGCTCTTTGTGTTTAAGCCTCTTTTTAGGCCTTATTTTGCATAA
This sequence comes from Camellia sinensis, assembly GCF_055761805.1. Classification (NCBI taxonomy): domain Eukaryota; kingdom Viridiplantae; phylum Streptophyta; class Magnoliopsida; order Ericales; family Theaceae; genus Camellia; species Camellia sinensis. Next base: position 110,906,031 of record NC_138973.1, read on the forward strand.
TATTTTAGGCTTGCTTATGCACTGTTTTGGGCTCGGTTGTAAACTGTAAAGTGCTTCATTTTGAGCCCCTCTTCAACTTTGTTGAAGGGCTCTTGGCCATTTGGGGCCAGCAACTGTGACTTGCTTCATTACCTCTCTTTCGGGGCCATTTTTGCATGCTAGCTTAGCCCCATTTGTGTTCATTTTTTGGCCTCACCTAAAACTGTAAATATGCTTATTTTTGGGCTGCCTTGAATCTGTATTCATGCTTCATGATCAAATAATGCATGCTTTGTATAGCTATAGGTCATTGCGTATGCCTAGTTTTATGTTTCGGGTTCATTCCGTGCGTCGGGTGCCATGTTTCCATGTTTCGGGCTGTTTTGCATCACATTTCAGTGCTGAAACTTGCATGTTTGTATGCCATATTTCATACCTTGCCATGCCTTGGTAGAGTGGCATCTGTGCCTTAGGATCGGTCCTCGGTTTGCGTGCATGCGTGCACGTACTTCAAGAGTCTCATTTTCATCTAATGGCCTCTTATGTGAGTGTGGCTGAGGTCCACTCATGTCGGTGTAAGTCCATTATGCATTGTGTATGCCATTTCATTTCATAGCATTATGTATGCTAGGTTGTATGTTAGCGCATTGTGTATGCCATGTTACATCGTGCATTGTGTATGCCATCTCATAGCATTGTGCATGCTAGGTTGTATATTAGTTGCATTCATGCATGTCATGCATATTGCATTGTGCTTGGGATAGGAGTTAGCCCGAGCACGGGAAACGAGGGACATTTCGTACTTCGAGTGACGAAACGTGTCTCAATTCCCAGTCACCGACGCTTCGGATTATCCATGATGGAGTTTAGATTTTGTTGTGTTTATATGTGCATTCATTTCATATTAAGTTGTGCAATTCGACCCCTTGGCCATCATGCATCGAGATGCGTGATTGGTGGCACGAGGATCGAGACATGCATACATATGTGAAAATACATTGCTATGCCCCTTTCCTGCTCTCTGTTGCAGCAAATCAAGAATTAGCAACCTTCCGGAGCTTGGCGCGCTTTCCAAGGATAATTGCAAAACAGAGGCTAATTGGGGCATCCCAGTGGATTTTCGCGCAAGGCAGCCCAAATATACATCATTCATCAGAGTCGAGGCAATCCCTAGCTTGCATGCTAGTTTACAGCTTTTCTAGATTAATTTGTTAATTAATTAGGATTTTGTAATTATTTGGACCGTAATATTTATTCGGGACTGTATATTATTTATTCAGACCCTCTGTGCGAGGGCACAACTGTAATAAGTGTGCGTGTGTGTAATGCATGTCTTCCAACCCCACGCCTTTCTCCCTTTTATTTACCTGCTTATGATGGTTAGATTAGGGCATATTTCAATTAGCATACAGTATGATAGCATGTTTGCATTCATTCATCTGTTTTGCATGCACCGGGCTCGGCGCATCATACTAACTACATCGTATTTTCGATTCCAAATTGAATACATGTTAGCTGTAACATTTCATATGCCATGTCTAGAATAGTCGAGCATATCTTAGTTGCATTTTGCATGTGTTGCATTAGGCATTTCTGTATAATTAGGATCATGCATGGATTTCTAATCAGCTTCTGTTTTGGCTTGGAGTACTCGGTAAGTTTTATGCTTTAGCATCCTTGCATGCGTGTGAGTGACTACCATGAATAGCATGCTTACCGTGAGGCTATATGCTTATGTGATATAACTGCCTGAATGCTTGTGGGTGAAGGTTGGGTTATTTGAATTGGGACAATTCATCAAATGTGTGTTTTAAGCCCACTAGATAGTGGCAAAATCATATTTTCTAAGCCCACCCGAGGGTGGCAAATCCACGTCTTAGCCTACTTGCGGGTAGCACCATAGTAAATCTAGGCTAATAACCGGAATAAGAACGCATAAAGTTTTCAAAACTAGATATCATGGTTAGTAGAGCCCGATCTTTGATCGGGCGAGCGGGGGTGCTCACGAAGTGACCTTCCCCAATCGTACCCAAGTTCTCGAGCTGAGGCAACTTTGGTGATGACAGACACGTGGCCTTAGGCAAACGAGTCAGGGTTTCCTAAATTTCCCCAAAATAAAATATTTAGGTGGCGACTCTGTATCTGGCAAAGCAGTCCATGTTTGGCACTTCTTTCAAAAATCTGTTTTCTTAAAACGATTTGCCGGATTTAGACTCTTTGGTTCATACTTAGAACCGTGACAATTTGAGAGTCCTGAACTGTAGTGAGCCCAATATTGAACGGAACAGGGGGACCTCCCTCCTTCCGGGGCGTTCAGGGACGTCTACATAAGGTAATCATAAGGAATAAAAAATTACTTGCTGACATTTATGAGGCCTGATAATCTTGAATTGATTGGCTATTTAGATTCAGATTTTAGATGATGCATTGATAGTAGAAAGTTCACTTTTGATTATTTGCTCTTATTATGTGAAAAAGAAATATCATGAAAAGTGTGAAATAAACTATAATAAATATCTCCTATGAAAGTTGAATTTGTGGTGTACTTGGAGATCACAATTTATAAATTGTTATTGCGAAATTTTATCTCAGGACTTGGAATTGTTGACTTTATTGTCAAGTCATTGATAATTTATTGTGATAATTTTGCAATTGTTTTATTTTCTTAAAATGACAAGCATTCTAATGATACTAAACATATAGAATTGAAATACTTTGTCGTTAAAGAAGAATTTCAGAAACAGAAAGTGTCAATAAAACACATAAGTGCATAACTTTTAAGTGCATACCTATTGATGAATGGATTACTATTAAAGACAATTAAGAAATTGCTAATTGAATATGTTTTGAACGTAATCCATAACAGTTGTTTATGCTTTTTATAGTCTGCTTTATGATTGATTATGTTATTTGACATATTGAGATCTCATTAAGTGTGTTTTTGATACATTTCATGTTATGAATGGTGTACGCACATATATGAGAATGAATGAATGATAACATGAATAGTTTTTGATAAAAGGGCATTATTGGACCTTTTAAATACACTCCTCACTTAAGGACTATATTAAACTAGTTGCTAGTGTTATGGTACATGGAAGGGACTATGTCGCACTATTGATGTAGAACCACCATGAGTTGCATTAGTGAGTTGTTTAATTATAATATTTTGATGATGACCAAATTAAAGTAAGGTTAGATATTATTTATTGCGCATCTAATGTTTACATTATTAAATCTTGATATATGTTATCATAAGGGTCAAGTGGGAGAATGTAAGACTAAATTTAATTATTTAGTCATTATATGGTGACCCACATAATATGATAATATGAATTATAGATTTAATAAGATTTTAGTTCCATATCCTAAACCGTAAACTATTATCTGATTGGTCAATAAATAGAGTAGTTTCGAAGTCTCCTACTTTGATGGGCAAGTGGAATAAAATTGAATATGGAAACTGATCCTCTCTTTACCTATAAAAGCATATTTAGATCACCCATCAATTATTCTAAATATAATGTATTCTAAAGAGAGTCAAGAGAGAGAAACCTTTTTCACTAATATTGATATTAGGTTTATGTTTAATTAATTTTAGATCACTCGAAGGTTTCACATAGCTGATTTAGGTATATTATTTATTTTTCGTATTATATTATTATTTATGAAAATCATGATAGTTCACGATTTTGGATTATGAATATTGTTAGCACCATGAAATGATTTACAATACAATCATCTTTTGACTTGGGTCGGATGTGATTTTATTGATTTGCAAGTTTAGAAATAAATAGTATAATAATCTTTTGCAGGATTAGTTTTATGTTAAAAATTTTGAAGTTTGGACTTAATTTATATTTTAATCCAAGTTGGTTCAATGGTATCAATCTATCTTCATCAAATATAAAATGGCTTTCCAATGTTGAATATATAAAATTTTATTATTTGATTAAAGGATTATTCATGTTTACTTTCTATAAACATAAAATATAATGGAGAGAATGATGCTCACTCTCAGACAAGAAGTAGATTTAATCATATTCTCTATATGTCATAATATCATATTAGATTCAGCATTTTAATCACCAAATTATGTTATTCCTAACTTAAAAGACTACCACAATTTAAACAATGTTATCTAAACCATTTGACCTTGAATAAATCATAGTCAAAAAAATTTCCTACTAGATATTTGTTAGAAAAATTTTAACAAAAAATACTTGCTTAAAACTAAGATGTTGACTAAACTTTAGAGGTTCTTCATAAAAAACAAAACAAAAATATTATTGAGTAATAGTTAAAAGGATAAATTATAAATGCACTTCCTGATATTTGTTTAAAATACAAATTGCCTTATAGTTTGAAAAATTACAAATATTCCTATGAGAATTTTTTATCTAACAAAATTAACTAAAATTACTTGAATTATTAACTGAAATATATTTATGACCTCATTAAAAACTGTTAATTGACTTGATAATTTATTAATAAAAATAGTCACTTGTTATGAAATTATAAACTTTAAGGGGCGGAATGTAATTTTCAAAACTACAGAGAGCAATTATTATTTTAAGCAAATCTCAAATAGTGTATTTGTGATTTACCCTAGTTAAAACTATTCATATTTAATTAATTTGTGCTAACAATCTTAAAATAAATTTCTCCATTAAGATTTAAATATGAAAATCTCATTCTTGAGTAATATAGGGTTATACAATCAATGATATGTCATAGTTTAAAAAAAAATAAAAATAAAAAAAGCAATGATATGTCATATATTTTTAATTTTATGTGATAATTATGTGTGCATTACAAAATGTATTTAATAGTTCTTTTTACAAGTACATTCTATTTGATATTTTTTTTTAAAATGAACGATTCAAATCATTAAAATAGAATCCAATACAGACCCACCAAGAGCACAACAATCATTATTATACTGTCGGCATAACAGTGACCCTATATACAACCTGTAGACTTATGCATTCAATAAGACTTAAATCAATTTAACCTCTTAATATGACTAATCATAAAAAGGTTTTGTTACATATGTTAAGATATTTTGTCTGTTTGTACGTTATGCATAAAAATGAGTGTAATAAAAGATGTATAATAGTTTTATGCTTCATTATAATTTTTTAATGCTAATAGTAAAATTTTAATATTTTCAATTGAAATGTCAACTTTTAATAGTTAATTTAATACTGATATATTATTTTTGTTCAATTATATCCACATGTCTATATGTCACCTATCTATTCAAAAATCATCTGTATGTACACGTGTCATCTATTTATTTACTTATCTCTACACATATCGCTCATCTGTCCACCTAATCCTGTCTATTTGTCCAAATTATCATCACCATTGGTGACTTTCCAATGATTTTTCTTAGCGCCAGCGAATTCCAACAACAGTCCGACGATGGTGGTGAGTAAGGGTGTAACAACGCAAAGAGCCTTAAGGGCACAAGAAAATAACAAAATAAGTGTAGAACCCAATACACTTTTTATTAGTTTTATAACGCTTTTCACTCATTTTTAAACACTTTTTTTGCACTAATCCCACCATTAAACAATGCATGGGCACTTGCTAGCATTTGTCAAAATAAAAAATGAAAAATCTTCAAAATAATAATTTGTCATTTTCAGCAAAACTTTTTGTTTTCATATTCTTATCAACAAAATAAATCAATCATTGCACCTAATGGCATAAACACTTATAGAAATGGATTTTTTTACCAATTTTCTCTATAAATTTATGGAGGAAAAAGCAAAAAATCGAATGTGTTTGTTTAGCTTTTTTTTTGGGGGGGAAGAGGATAGAAGAAAATCAAAATAAAATAATTAATTGATTTTCAAAAATTAATTTTTGAATTTTTAATTCGTAACAGTATTTTAATTATTATTTTTTTAGTTCTTAGATCCATTTAATCTTGATATACTTAAAAAGTATCAAATTTATGCAAAAAACTTTTAAAAAATCATGGGTAAATTACACTTACCTCCCGTGAGATTTTTGACAAATAAAGGAACTTCTCCTGTAATCTCAATAATTACAGAAATCTCCCATACTTTAACTGACAATATCAAGATTCTTCCATTTTTTTACTGTCGTTCACATCACTAACAGAAGATCCTGATATTATCAAAGATAAATACGTAAATACCCATAATACCCTCAAGTATCTTGAATCCATCCGTCTCTTATTTCTATCGCTCTTATATTCGTCCTTCCTTTTTTCTCGTTTCTTATCTACATTTCCTCTGTTACAAACCCACCCTACAGAATAGCCACCACTCACAACTTATAATAACCACCACTCAACCATTTATTCATAAAATTACCACGCCTTATCTCCCAAAGCCACCACCCACAACTTACAATAACCACAATTCCCAACAAATTTTAGATAATAGTTAAAAAAAAAAAAAAAAAACCAATTTTAGATAGCAAAGCATAATTAACTTTACCCATTTGCTTCAAACCCAAACTACCACAACTCTTAGCTTTACAGACCTACCCCCATTTAACAAGATGAATCTTCCTCTTCTCATTAGAATCTCCCCTCAAAAAATGTATTATGACAATGATCAAGTGCCTTATTAATCGATTTCGGAATAAGAGTAGTTTGCATAGTGTAAACCAGAGTAGAAGAAGTAACAGATTTTAATCCATACAAATCAAATAAAAAAAAACATAAAATTAGCCAAACACCACCAAATAATTTTCCCAAACAAAATCAAAATCTAATTATCAAACAAATTATATCAGTAAAGCAGAACTAGTTGGAAATTGAAACCTCTTGCCTAGACTCCCAAAACTGGGAGAATTGGTGGAATGAGTAAAAGACAAGCCTAATATCACCTCTTACCATCTCTTACACCAATCTAGCAACACAACCCCTTTCTACCTTTGAAACTACCATCGTTGCGTTTACCTCAGCCACAATCTCTTCCTTTTTACTATTAAAACCATCCCCACCATCACCTCTATGGGTTTGATTTGGATTTGTGTGATTTAGAACCATACTTTACAGTGGTTGTTCGATTGTAGAAAAAGAGAAACAAGTGTTGGTGGTAGTCCATTGCAGAGTTATTTTGGAGAGGATAGGTTAGGTTGGGTGTGGTGTGGTGAGGGTCATTGGTTGTCGTCGCGAGAAAATAAAAGAGGTCTGATCTCGTCGTCGGTGGTCTCCTCATCAGAGACCAAGAATAGAGACACTATTAGGTTGGGTTGGGTTGGAAGGAAGAAAGGGAGAGTGAGAGGGAGGAAAGAGAGAGACAAAGTAGGGCTCGATTTCACTGTTAGGAAGATAGAAAATGAGAATAAGAGAGAAGGAAGAAACAGAGAAGTTGTGGGTGGTGGCTTTAGGTTAAAAAAGTAAAAAAGCATACTTTGTAGGGTATTTTTGTCTTCTCATGCTCAAATCAAAGGATAATATGGTCATCTTGTATCGGCAAGTAACATTGTTTGTGTAAAATTGACGAATTCGGAGAATCTTGATATTGTCAGTTAAAGTAGATGAGGTTCCTTAGCATTTGGGAAGCTAAGGGGAGCTAGCTAAGAGGAGGTCCCTCCCTCCTTACTTGATAGTGCATTTAATGCAAGAATTGTTTTCCAAGATCGAACCTTTCCTCGAGAGGTTCTTCTCTCTCCTGTAATAAGATTACAAGAGCTAACCTCTCCCCTAGAGGTTAACTCTCTATGATTACATAATAACAAATTTATTACCTTCCGAAGGGAGAGAGAACGTCAAGATTAAATCACGTAAATGAACACAAAAACTTCCACGTGCGAAGTCATTGTTACACAATGCCGAAAGACGAGAAGACCTTGATGAGGTCCTTATATTTATCAGAAATCTTAGGGGGCGGTAAGTGTAATTTACCCAAAAATCATTAAATACAATAAAAGGGTAAATTACATTGACACTCCCTAAGGTTTCTATTGACCATCTTGCCATTTTTCTTACCATTTTTTCTTCATACAATCATGACTACATTCTATAACTTTCTATCATTGAATTCTACCTGAACATATTCTTATTGAGTGATGATATACAAACATAATTTTATATAGAATTTTCAAACACAATGATATAGTTTAATGGTGGCATTTCATTTTAAAACAAAACACCTCATAAACATGATTTATATTTACTACAATATCACTATCACAACTGATAACTGGCGTTTGTACACCAAAATAAAATGAATGAAACCAGTAGCAACTACTATCACGAGTTGAGAATGGGTGTCGAACCACAAAGACTAATGCAAGTTATTTTTAATTCAAAGATTTTGGTTTTGAAAATAGAAAATGAGAAAAAGAAAACCTTAGGGTCTAGAATCCACTACTAATCTTGTAATTGGGGGTTATTGTATTTAAATTGTAAAAAATCATTGAAATGAGTACTACGATGTGTCTTGGTCGAAACACATCACTTAAAAAGATTTGTGTTTTAAAATAAAAAAGTCACGAATCATCTTTGCTTCGCATGGATCGTCACTACTAAACTAAACTAAACTAAACTAAGGTTGATGCATGACCTGTCTTACTAGGTATGACTCGTCTAATAATTTTAATACACAAGCAATGAAAATAATTGTATAACATGTATTCATGACCAGTGAACATGTAATTTGATAAAATAATATTTGTACAAAAATCTAAGTTATACAACAATATCCAAATCAATTAAAAATCTACAAAACTAAATACAAACTACCCCAATCACTTAATCAGAGTTTCATTTTAACCTTGAGATAAAGAGATTAGTTCCTTATACTAATATTATAACCACTATATAAAAAGAAATACTCTAAAAACTCCCACTATTTATGTCTCTTTTTTTTTTTTTTCTCTCTCGCTCTCTCTTTCTTTCTTTTCTTTTCTTTTCATTGCGAAGCTTCTGCTCATCCCTTTTTTTTTTTGTGCTCCCCTCCTTTGCTTGAATTGCTTTGCCTTTTATAGGCAAAGTATGCAACCGGCCACAGAACAAACAAAATAAACTAAATAATATAATAGCAAAATATACTATTATATATATTATTGGTGAGCCGTAGGAGACATGGGTACACAGTTAAATACTGTGCATCTTTTTAATATAATAATATATAATATCTAAAATAATTAATTTCTGTGCAAACACTCAAAATATATAAAAACATATAAAAATATGTAAAATTATAAAATAGTAAAAATAAATGGACTAATAAAATGTATTTTAGGAGGCTAAAAATGAAACATTTAAGCTCTAATTAGGAGTGTAAAAATGGCCCGTGGCTCGAAACCCGTCGCGGCCTGAGATTGGCCCGGCTCGATTAGGCCCGGTTAGGCCTAAGCCCAACTTGGGACCTTAGGCCTGGGCCATCATTTTGAAGTCCAATCTAGGCCATAGGCCCGACTCGCTGAAAGCTCCGCCCAAGGCCCAGTGTCAGTTTTTGTTAAAAAAATAAAATTTTGGTGAAAAAAATAGAGAAACAAAATGTTCAAATCCTGTCCAAGCCCGAGCCCAGGCTGAGGCCCACTGGCTCGGCCTGGCGGCTCACCCAAGGCCCGAATATCCCTTGGCCTTGGGCCTGGGCCTAACTTTATGGCCCGTGGACTGGGCAGGGCTAGCCCAGGCCGAGCCAAATTTACACTCATAGCTCCAATTAACAACATTTTTATGATATTTTTTGTATAAATTTTTATATATGAATATATTTTTTTCATTTTTATTTCTACCATTATATCTTGATTAGATCAATTTAACCTAAATATATTTAAAAAGCATAAAATTTGTACAAAAAAATTTAAAAAAATCTATTGAATACAACAAAATAAAATAATGTATTGAATTTTTTTTATTTTTGGTGAATTTAAAAAAAAAATCACAAAATATTGGGACTACTTGGTAGGGCTTATTTTCAGCTTATTTTAGCTTTTAGCTTAATTTAAACTATTTTGGTGTGTTTGGTCCAGCTTAATGGTGTAGATTATAGCTTTTTATAAGTGGAAAATGAGCTTTTTCGTTGAGTGAGGGAGGACGTGCTTATTTTTTTCAGCTTAAGCGGCAAGCTGAATGTCAAGGATAAAAAGACTTAAATGCCCTTTATACTTTCAAGTTATTACAAGTCTACCAAGTATATAAACAAAAACACACTTATTCTCTCTCTCTCACAAAAGGAGATGGGTGATTTCCGGCGACTTCAGAAAAGATGAAAGATGAGAGCAGAGAAGATGGGCTCATTGCCGAAGCTCATCGCGATCTCTCTCTCTCTCTCTCTCTCCCTCCCTCTCTCTCCCTTCCTCTCTCTCTTCGCAATATCTCTTTTCTCTCTTTTTCTCTGTCTCTCTCGTCATGATTTGAAGAGGGAGCAAAACTCTAGCCCTGCAAGCCATTTATCATGATCGACGGTGTTCTTGTAACGTCCCAAAAATATGCATAATGACAGTAAAAATACCATGGTTTCTCATGATAACTGGGAATAAATCCCCAACGCTTGCATTATATGATCATGGGGTTCGTACAAAATAATTCCACATGCGAGTATACATTCAATGATTTCTAGTACATGAATCTATAGCATATAGAACATTAAACCCAAAAATGAATAAATACCCTCAAGGGTTTACAAATTTCGAGGCTTAAGCCCAGTTACACAAAAATGATTTTCTTAAACCCATACAATTATAGCCCTTGGCTAGCAAAATGTATCACAACAAAATGAGAGCCTTGTGCTCTCAACATATGCATCCTATGGTGGGGAGGTTGTGATGATTGAGTACATAAACAACCTCGTTTCTCTTTGCTTTACATTGGGTTTACCTTTGTTAGGGTATCGGGCCTAACTTGAAACCTTGATTAGTGGTTTGGGTTATTGCATTTCAAAGCTTTTCTCAAAATCCTTGTCCTTGTTTATTTTCCGTGTCAAGTTTCACACGTATCGGAAAATATGGGGTAGAATCCGGGGTGTCCCAAGTTGTGCTGGGTTGATTGCGGGCTGGGAGGATGAACCGCACGTGCGGGGGCCTAGGCCGCACGTGCAGTGAGGAGATGAGCTACCTTGGCGCATTCTGCATTATATGCAGGTGCGGAGCAGAAGCGCCGCACGTGTAGGGTGGTGAGTTGCAGATGCGGAGGGGGGTTGCCGCACGCGTGGGAGTCGCTAAGTCCCAAAAAAATCTGTTTTTCTTCTCTTTGGGATGAGTGTATCTCACTTTTTGTATATCTCTCTCTCTCTCTCTCTCTCTCTAAAAACCCTCTTCTCCTCATTCTCTCTACATTTCCTATACCAAATAAGAACAAATCCTTGATTTCTTTAAATCCATTGGATTTTTGACCCAACATCCTTCATTAAAGTTGGATAATTTCTCAAGGGCTCCGTTTTGTGCAGTGGAGATCAAGTTTCAACACTATTGAATTTGAGGGTTTCATCTCATTCTTATTCACACTTGAGGTAGGGATTTTTCTTAGAGTTATATATATATTTTTGCAAGATTTTGTTGATTTTCAAAATTTTCCTTGTTAGTATTGAAACTTGATGGTTAGCTCAAGAATGTGAGTGGTTTGGGAGTGGATTTGCTCCTTGTTTCTTTTGAAATTTTTTTTTGAGGGTTTCAAACTACATTGATTGAGGAAAGATGTTTTATTTTGAAGAAATTATTTCAAATGATTTGGGTGTATATAGTTGTGGTGAGAAAACCTAGAAATTTGGGGGGGTTAAAAGATGTTAAGGAACCATGGATGACATTGTCACTATTATATTTCTTTTGTGCCAAGATGAATAAATGATTGAAAAAATCCTTATTTTCATATATAAATAATGAACTTCATGAAACAAGGGAATATTTTTGATCTTGGAAGTTGTTGCTCAAATGTTGATATAGTCTTGCAATGACTAAATTGTTGGGAATGCACAAAGTATGGGAATGTTGTTACTCATTGATGGTTTAAATGAATATATGGCTATTTTGTGAAATGACATTGAAAGAAGAAAATGGGAATTTTGATTATTATGGAATTATTGTATGAGATAATTGAGAATGGAGAAATGTTATGTGGCATTGATAATTGTGGCACTTGCATATCCATTCAACTTGTTGCAAATTTTAAATTGAGTTTGGAAACTTTTGCTTTGAGAAAAGAAGGTTTGTGAATTAATTTTTCATGGAATTGTTTTGAGGTAAATACGTTGGTAAGTCCGGATAGGAGGTGTAGATAAAATTGATTAAGTTGGCCTGAGTGTCCGGGGTGAAAGACCAAAAACACGCGAGGATGAGGTATCACTTCCTTTCCGGTTAGCAACTTGTAAAGTGGGGTTTTCGTAGTGCTAGTTATGCCTACTTGCAGACTCCAACCTAGGGATTACCTGAGTTGTATTTACCGCCCCTTGAGTTAAATTGATAAATTTTGAATTGTTGAAATTTCAAGATATCATTGAGCACGATGGTTTTCAAAAGATGAGGAAATGTGATTTTCTTTCAAAATGGCATAGCATGGCATGTGCATTTCATTTCTTGAGACTTGTATAAAATGTATATATTTTGTTAAGAATTTCCTACTGCGCTTTATGCTCACCCTATAGGATTTTGGTACAGGAAAAAATGTAGTGATTCTGCCGAATTAGGGCGTGGATGTATATGTTGAGAGCACAAGGCTCTCGTTTTGTTGTGGTACATTTTGCTAGGGTACATTTTGCTAGCCAAGGGCTATAATTGTATGGATTCGAGAAAATCATTTTTGTATAACCGAGCTTAAGCTTTGGAATTTGTAAGCCCTTAAGGGTATTTATTTATTTTTGGGTTTAATATTGTTCCACATGTTATAGATTCATGTACTAGAAATCTTTAACGTATACTCGCATGTGGAATTATTTTGTACGAACCCCATGATCATGTAATGCAAGCGTTGGGGATTTATTCCGGGTTATCATGAGGAACCATGGTATTTTTACTATCATTATGCATATTTTTAGGGCGTTACAATTCTCTCGAGCATCGCGATTGCGATGACGATCAACCCTAGCTCGCAATCAACAACCCTAACTAGAGTCACCGTCGTATCGATCTTAAGGCAAAACCCTATGCATCGTGATTTGAACCAGAGTCGTCGTCGTCGTCTTCTCTCCCTCTCTACCGTTCCAGATTGCGACGATGGCTAGGGTTGCAGACCATCGGCGACGTACTGATGAAAGAGAAGAGAAGAGAAGAGAAAAAAAAACAAAAAGAAAAAAAAATTTTAATTGGTATATTTTGTAATGAATTAATAAATTAAAAAAATAACAATTCTTTATATTATTAATTGTAATGAACAAAAATTATTGATATAAATGAAACAATTTACATGAATAGTAATTGATATTAATTGTAATGAATTAATAAATTAAACAAAATTAAATAAATTGCACAATTTATTTCACAATTAATGAAATAATGTTTTTTTAAATTAAAACTGAAAAAAAATGAAAAAATAACAATTTTTATATCTTATAAGGGCAAAAAAGATATTATACAGCAAAAAACTATTTTACAGTTTATTTAACCAAACACTACTTTGCTGATTAAATTTGTAATCCCACAGCTGCACCAAACAAGTTAACAGCTTATGTTTAAAGTTATAATCTATAATCTGTTAAGCCATAATCTATAATCACTTTCCCACAACTCTACCAAACGGGTACATTATTTGAAACCTGGGGTAGGGATGCTTTTAGATTCTGTTTTCTAATTATTAGCTTTTAACTTAAAAAAACTCCACCAAATAGGACAATTATAGTTCTTAAGTATATTTAGATTAGTTGTATCTAAAAATAAAAAATAAAAAATAAAAAATACTTAAAATATTAAAAAAATCAATAAAAATAAAAAAAATAAAAAACTTTTTTGTGTGAGTTAAACTAAAAAAAAAATAATTGTTATTTTTCTTGAAATGACATGAACAAAATATTTATATTATTTTATATGTGTAAAGACTAAGGAACAAATATGTTATTTTAATATGACAAGAAATAAAAGTATTTTTTTAAATGTGAAAGGGGATTTGTATTAAACAGAAACTTCAGGGGTGTCAGTGTAACTTATCCTACAATGAAATATGAAAATGTATTAAATTTTTATATTTGTTAATTTTTTTTAAAAAAAAATCACAAATATTATATTTTTTAAGTATATGTACATTATATGTATCTAAAGAATAAAAAAATTATATAAAATATTTAAAAAAATAATAATGATACAGACCACTAAAACATCACCACTAATGATGTGACAAGCCAAAAAAAAAAAAACATAAGACACAAAACACATGTGGCAGTAGGTGGGATCCACTGTCACATTCCTAGTGCAACCACTAATTAATGGTCTGCATCATTTTTCTTAAAAAAATTACAGTATTAAAAATATAAAAAATTAAAAACTCAAATTCAAAGAAAAGTGTAAACCAAATGGTTTCAAAAATCGCATCACCTACACCCACTATCTGACAAAAATGTGCACACGTATATATACAGAGATACATGCATACAGGTCCCCAAAACACTCTCCGTGACCAAAAACAGCCTTCGTCTCAGCTCTCATCCAAACCAAACCCTAGTAGCCTATCATTTATAAGCCATATCCGAACCCAAACCAAACCCTTCTCTTCTCGTTCTACTTATCCCAAAATTGTCTTCATTTTCCCTAGAAAATTGTCTCCTTCTCACTTTCCCGAGAAAATAATCATCCTCCGCTCGCTTCATCGTATCCCAATTTTCTCTACTTTGGCCAGTACAATTTCTTAATCAATCTGTGTCGTTGTTTGTTCATATTCCCGAGAAAATTAACCGTGTCCCTCTTGCTCTCTCAATCTGATTTTATTCTAATTACTATATCATCATCATCGAATTCAACTGAAGTCAACCTTTTCTTACCTTGACTGCTATCTGGTTACTTTCCTTCACTTTCTTCCGATCACTTTTTCATTGATTCCAACTTCGATCTTCTCAATCTTCATCAAAATCGCTATAATCTTTAATAAACTTTGTTCGTTTGAAGCAATAGTGGCGCTGAGATTGAGTTGAGAGAATGGTGGGAGGTGGAAACAGAAAGGATGAGTCTTTGGTTCTGAACAGTACCAATGTGTTTGCGGCTCTCGGAACCCTAAGGAAGAAGAAGAAGTCTGACAAAGAACAAGGTTCATCCAAGAGCAAAAGCTCTTCCAAGAAGCAAGACAAGGAGGAGCCCGAGCCGCAGGTTTTTTGGGCTCCAGCGCCGCTGACTGTGAAATCGTGGGCTGATGTTGATGATGAGGATGATGATGATTACTATGCCACCACGGCTCCGCCTCAATCGAGTTGGTCTGGTTCGAATGATCCCCCACCTGCTGCCAAGGAGAGCTCAACACCAATACAAGTAAGAAATTTGCTAACTATATTTTGCGGTTACAATTGTTTGTTCATTTGTGATTGTTATATTCTTGAGTGATATAGAATCTGTTATGACCATGTTTGTAGATTGTGTCAGGGCAGTTGATTTTATTCACTATTCTATTGGGATATTTCAATTATTGTGTGTTAATTGGGCATCAACAGTAACCATATAATTTTAATTTTAATTTTGCGCACGTGCCCTTTTCCATGCTTAGAGAATCTCAAATGCTTCCACATTATTGGGAAATGTTGATTCTCTGGCCTGCATGATTTCCGATGGGTCCAAGCGTCTGACATAATAAATAGTTTATGAAATATGAGAATTATGATGAGGAATCTAATTAAATGAGGATTTCCTTTTATTTTTTGGTTGTGTTTTTGACAACTTTAGCAAGTTTATGATTATTGTATTTGTTTGGAAAGTATTCATTTCAAAGATTTTTCTTACAGTGAGATGACACTGCTGCATTAAGACTTATTTGACGATGGATCTAGTCATCAGGTTAATGTCAAAATATTGGTAGTTCAAACTTCACCAGGTCGTGCAGTTAGTTATCGAGGTTGTTATTATATTTCTATGCGGCAAGCCAAGTTATCCTAAACCACCCCTTCACATCATAACGCACAGCTTGATCATTGGCTCGATGCCTCACTTGTCTCATTTCCTAACTTGGCAATGGCTTGTCACCACCTAAAGAATGTGACCCATAGTCTTTATACCTCTGAGTTGTGCACGAGGGGGAAGGCTGACGTGGCATACTCCAACTGGTAAAGCCTAATAGAATGATTCTTCCAAGACATGGAAGAGATTTTCTAGAAGGTATGTCCTATATGTATGCAAAAGTCACCATATGAGAGAGTTACGTTATCATCCACCAAATCCTGAACCTCCATTGTAGTCTCTCTCAAGCTTGTACTAACTTGATCATCGGAGGACTCTGGGAAGGGACATTCCATGGTGCATCCAAAGGGCTTGTTTTGTAGCAAATGACGAGGAAGAAGATGCAACCCATCACTATACAGTTTAACCCGACCGGTGTTATTAAAGGCGCAATCAATGCGCTTTAGAACATCTCATGCTAAGCGATGTAAAGTAAGCCCCATAAAGGCGAATGAAGTGTGCACTTTCGGCTTAGGCTCAAGGAGTACGACTTGTATGCTTCTGTTAAAATGTTTGTTTATTATAATTACAACCTTTGATTTCACTTAATCTCATTGTTTTTTTGTTTATATGCGGCTATAGGGGTTTAAACCTTTAAACATACATTGCAACACAACACTTTTTGAGCCTTAATTTTACAAAAACATTGTTGGATAGAGCTTTCTCTTCGACCAGACTAATAATTGTTGTTCTTCTTCTTCATCATCTCCTCAACCTCCTCCTTCTACTTCTTTTCTATGCTTATCTTGTTCAACACTTCAATTTCGTCACTATTTTCAAATGTTTATGATTTATGAGTTAGATGTTTGTATTTATGTAAACTTTGAATTATTTGTCTGTCTATAATAAAATATTGGTGTTTGTTGGTATTTATGTTAGAAAATATTTAATATTTCATCTTACTTATGTTGAACATTGAATTATTTGTTTATATTAAATTATCTATTTTTTATCGTCGACATGAATCTTGCTTCGATGAAGGTCACACCTCGACTTGCACCTTGTGCCTTGTGCATTGTGCCTAGGCCCTCGGAAGCCTTGGTTCCACTTCAGTGCACCTATCGCCTTTAATAGCACTGTAGCCGACCATCATTGAGTCCAATCCATAGAGCATCCATATATTGATATCATCACCTTATATGGTGTATCATACATACAACTGCTGCTCCTCGATATGACCTTTGAGATGTGAGCACGTGTAGTTACATGGAGGGGATGAGTCAGCATGGGACACCTAGCTAGGGTGAGTTGGCCTTGATATTCCAACCCTCCTTTAAAAAGAAGTCTCCACCTCCACACAAAAGCAATTTAGATTATAGCTATATTCACTCGCTCCGACTAGCTCATAGACTTCTCTCTTATTGTCTCTATTTCTCTACTTTAAGGTTGGCCCAACTCTCTTCCTCTCAAGGTCCTGCACCTTCCTTAGTGCATGCCATAAGGGAATCATAGTTTGCCCATTCACTAATGACCGCCTGCCCATATATTCAGTATTTGTAATATATATTTTTTGGGGCAAGTACTATTTCTAATGTTTTAACTGAATTGTCTTGCTTCTATAGTTGCATTTAGTTATGCTCATTGTCAACTTGTCATGTACACCTTTGCCAAAATCTGTTTGCTTTTGTAACATTAACACCACAATCGATATAGAAATAAGATGACTGTAGATTGTCAATACATGAAAAATGTTCACAATGAATGCCATTTTAATATGTAGGTTGATTATGATTACTGATAGGGGAAGGTAGAATCTTTGATCGTTGCCTTCTCTTCCATGACCTGATTAGCAAAGTGTATATGAAGAAAGGATGGGGCACTCTATTTTGGAAATACCAAGGATTTAAAGTAGATCAAGAGTGTCTATGAATGCAGCACACTTCAAATTGGGGTTGAAGGTGGTTCAAGAGTGTTTGGAGATATGACAGTCACAGTCCTATATTGGTGAGACAGTGTGACACATATGAGCACCAAAAGTAGAGGTGTGTGCGCATAGAGACCAAAGGTCAAAGCTTAGCATTTGATTAGCTGTGGCAGAGACCGAAGGTCAAAGCTTGTACTTTCTAGTTCAAGTATGATCCTTGAATAGTTATATAGATTTCTAAAAATCTTCTACATTTCTGGAAAATCATTTATCTTTCTACATGCGTATGCACATTTCTTTTTTAGTAGGAATAAACTTCCTATGTAATTCTGAGCTGTGAGTATGGTTAGGTTGAGGTACTTTTCAATGGCAATGCCGTACTCATGTATTAAGTTTAGTACATTTTTTGGTTATCCACCAAATGATTACATGTCTGCATGGTATTTTTTCGGGAGCCTTTATCTGTTGATTGTAAGTAGTGCCACAGTTGTTGCTTTTCCACCACCAGTCATTGTTGTTGCTCACATGGTTGGTTTGAGTCTCCTTGCTTGTCATTTGAGTTTCTTCATTAAGAAATATCGAACTACTAAAGCTAACAATGGTTGTTTGGATAATCTGCACTCTAGAAACCTGAACAAGTGGTGTAAGTGGTGTGAATTTACCCTTGAAGTCTCTAATCTCTTGATTTTAAGTCCCATCAGCAGCCACTAAAACGAATGAGCTTTAGCTAGTTCATTACTTATTTTATGAATGGAGCAATCATGACACCAGTGGTTTGTTGTACAATGTCTCTCAATAGTGAGTCACTGGCTGTTATGTGTTGTTATTTGCAAGGTTGCATTCTATTGGTCTGTAGATATCCTTATTAAACTTGAATCATACATAATTGTAAAAAATCTAGCCAATCTGGATGGCATGAATGTCAATGTAGTTTGCAGAAAGTAAAATATGAGATGTCATTTTATCCCAGGATCAAGGAATAATTGTATTCTTGTAGCAGATGCCAGCAAAAGTTATAGATCCTAGCAACTAGCAAGATACAATTTCACATTTGGTTTGCTGGCCTCGAGGAAAAGGAATGGGTTTCAGTCTTCAGCATCAAAGAATGTCTGTAAAAGTGATGTCCAGTCACTGCCATTGTTGCTAGACAAATTATACAATATCAATATGTGAAGCACCAAACAGTTGATTGTTGTTACTTTCGAAGAAAACAGTTGACTGAAAGAACAGAATGAAAATTGAAAAATAGATTAAAAACAAAAAAAGAAGGTAATTTTAATGAAGAATACATACATAGAGAAGAAATGGAAATAAGAGCATTGACTAATCGGGCTTACTGGTTCACCAACTAATCGAGCTTACTGGTTCACCAACCATGTGATGAGAATCTAGCCAAATTGATTGAGGCATTCTAAATTTATTGAAGTGGCCGTAGAAGCAAATTTCAATTTAACACATGGGTTCCATGTTGAAGGCTCAAAGCGCAGCGTTGCCATGTTGATGTCTACAACATTATGTGCAAAAATTTTCCCACTAGCATCCCATTGAATGGTTGTGCTTTTGTTTGTCGTGTGTGTGCATATGTTAATTATTGTCCTGAATTTCTAATTAGCTTACCCTAGATGCTGGTCTGGAACATAAGGCTTGATGCCTAAATGTGCCCAAGGGCTTAATGTGCTTTGCTAGCATGTATATGGTTTCATGCTTTAAAAAATCTTCAAACAGATAATCAGACTGTTACCTTTTGTATGGTTGAGTTTTAATGCAATATAATTTTGCAAAGAGATAGCTGGGTTGTTTTGGGTACCTCTTGTTGGAGAAATGCTGTAGAGGCTTTGGAAAAGTTGAGGGACTTGAATCAATTGGTGTTGTCCATTTTGATAATTAATTACGTGATTTGGATGGAAAATAATCTTAGAATCTTGGACCAATGGCAACCACAGAAAGAGGGAAAGTGGGGCAGGGTTGTCTTCTTGACATCTCTTTGGTTTGTTGTTGATCGTTATGGGGAGTGGGGTGAACTGGTTGAGGAGTGCCCTCTGGAAGATGGCAGATGCGGAGACCACTAGTGGTGGAAGAGGAGAGAGCCGATGACAATCTTACTAGAGAGACAAGGTGCTAATGGAAAGATGATATTCCACAAAGCAAGGTGGTTAGTGTGTTGTTGGCCACATGGAGGTCTCCTTTATATAGGGTGGTGAAATTGGGGCTGCCAGCTCAGCTGAGTACACGTGGCACGACTCTGTTGGCTAGGAAAAATGGAGGGAAATATGATCAACTATGTAATTTCTGATGTCAGCCTTGAATGGTGTATCATATACAGGGCAGATGGTAGGTATGATAGAATCCTTTAAGGGCGTGTTAGAGTAGTTCAAAAGCTAGGTATGATAGAACCATCTAAGACTAGTCCCAGCATGCCTCTCTCTCTCTCTCAGACTAGTCCAAGCATGCCTCACCTTAGCGGCTCAGCAAGCTCTTGGACGACCCTTATGCTCTGGTCTCCAATACACAAGTCCTTTGGTGGTCCCAAGGGAGGTAATTGGGCCTTGCTCCTGGCCGAAGGAGATTGTCTTGGTTCCTTAGGGGTGAGGCCTTGCTTGGTGGGGCTATCGGCAAGCTAGGTAACTAAGCGGGCTGACTCACGGACCTCTCGAGTTGGTGAGGTTGAGCGTGGTAATGCTTGGTTTGCTGGTTGGTCCACGTTTTGTTGACTGGAGATGACACTTTGGCATGCAAGGCTTGCTGGAGAAGCCACTAAAGGATGGCATGGCAATGATGTGGCAATGCCATGTAGCGGGGCTAGGCTCACGTACCTACAATTGTTGTAAGGAAAACCGCTGAGTGTTGTCACGGTTGCTAAGATTGATATTTCTCTTCTAGTTCTCTATTTCTTTAGTTGTGGCTGGTCTACTCTATCAGTTCGACCCGTTGTTCATTTTTCACGATGTTTTCTAGTTGAAAGGTCATCTCATCATTTTTCTTCTTATATCTCATCTTTTTTCATTTCTTCTTTTAATGGTTTTGCTAGTAAGAAACAGAAGAAAACTATTTTGGTCAATAAATTAGTTGTTGGAGACAACCTATTCCCTTCCTGTTAGTCCAGTGAATCGCTTAATAAGGTGTATGCTCTCTCTCTCTCTCTGATGTTGTTTTTCACTTCCCCTTGGTTTCAATCAACTGAGATGAGCTAGACTCTGGAGTGCCTTCTCGTGATTATTGTTCTTGTGGTGGTTCAAATATTTTGAAATTTTGTTTTACCTTTCACTAGATTCAATGGTTTTAATTCACAAAATTTTTGAGAAACAGAAATAGAATCTTAGATTGATGAACTTTGGAACCTTGTGGATTCCAGGAAAGTGAAAGTGAAGAAGGTCTTGACGAAATTGATGATGATAACGATGAAGAGCATGATCATGAACCCGAGGTTCCAGTGGAAAAAGAACCAGTTGTTAAGAAGCTTGCTGAAGTTTCGTTGGCACCTAAAGATCCAGAAAGGCAGCTGTCAAAGAAGGAATTGAAGAAGAAGGAGCTTGCAGAACTTGATGCCATGCTCGCTGAACTCGGAATTGCCAAGTCCGAGTCCACTGGCCAAGATGACTCCTGTGGTAACATAATGATCAATTATTATTAATAACACTCCGATAAGTTACTTCTATATAGAGCTAATAAAAAAAGTTACTTTCATATATATGCTTTTTTCAACACTTCATGTTTAGTCTTATTTATTTCCAATAAAATTGTGGCAATGCATGATTATGTCCTTGGATAACTGTAGAATTTTAACTTTTCTTGTCTAGTTCAATGCCAAAGTTGTAAGTATAGTGGCATGCTTCTAATTGAAAAATAATCTCCTTATCAAAGGAAGCTGACTAAACTTTCACCATTTCCATTTTGTTCAATCATATCATCTTAGTTAGTGCTTGGTTCACTATAATGAAAGTGAAATGAAATGGATTGGTCATTCCTTAGCTTTCTTGTGGAATGACCATTCCCTTACATTGGTGGATGATGATTCCATCTGCTGTGCATTTTTAAATCATTTTTTTAGTGAATCAAATGTGAGAATGGACATTCTGATGGAATTATAATTTCATTCCACCTTCGTTCCAATGAACTAAACACTACCTAGAGCTTTAATTGCTGTTGAAATTTTAATTCATGAAATAACTGGTTACCACTTGTTTGACCATCATGCCAATTGTATCCTTTTCCTGCAAATTTCTTGATTTCAGCATGTGTCTACCCTATTATATCTGTTCTTGCTTTTGGGCTGAATGTAAAGCTTGAACTACAAACTTGCTTGTGTTACCAATTTGCCTCTCAGAAAATGATATAATGAAAGATTATCTGCTCTTATTAGCTTGAATTATGATTTTGTTCTTCATTTTTATCCTGATCATTTTTGCATCCATTTGGCTTGTGGTCTGTATTAGCAGTATGTAATTAGGGTTGTAAACGAGTCAAGTCAAATAGTAGGTTATTCAATCGTGATTTGAAAACTTGACGAACTTTAAAATATGTTCAAGCTTGGCTTGTTTACCTTTCAAGCTGATGTCTAATAAGCTTCAATCAAACCGATCACGAGTCAAGCTCGAGTAGCTTATTTTTATTTTTATTTTTATTTTTATAGTGGATTGTTCAGACTTGCTTGAAAATTGAACGAGTTTTAAAATGTATTCAAGTTTGGCTTGTTTTACATAACGAGCTGATCTGAAATGAGATTTTAATATGCAGAACTCGAGTAGTTGGGTTTGTTTTACAACCCTTTATGTGATAAAGCTGTGTTCATCTGTCCTAATTCTTTTTACATAAATAGTCATTGCCCTCTCACTCGCATTTGCAGGTGGTGCAGAAGAGAACAAGCTAGAGAATCCCAATGGAGAGGTGGAGAAGAAGGAAATTGCTCCAGGGGAGAGCAAAAGCGCAAAAAAGAAGAAAAAGAAGGATAAGTCTTCAAAGGAGGCTAAAGAACAGCAGGATGAACCCAACGGTGCAGACGCCACAAATGGAACCGATGAAGCTGCCAGAACTGAGAAAGCTGAAGATACATCTGTCGATGTGAAAGAGAAGATAAAGAAAGTGGCATCCATGAAGAAGAAAAAATCAAGCAAGGAAATGGATGCTGCTGCAAGAGCTGCTGCAAACGAGGCTGCTGCAAGGAATGCAAAGCTTGCCGCTGCAAAGAAAAAGGTGAAGGACCACTACAACCAGCAGCCGGTGCGGTAAGGACATTTCAGACATTTTGTGGAGTTGGGTATGGGCATGTATCCTTTTGTTCATTTGGTAAATGCAAAATAAACATTAGAATCTCTTCAATAGTTCTTTTTTTGGGTTTTACTTGAGGTGAACAAAAAGAGTTATGGATTTGAAAGAATAGGGTTGTTGGATCTCTTCAATATTTTTCTGTTTCTTTTTCTTTTCTTTCCAGTGGACAGTTCTGCTGATGTATAATTTTGTGGATGTTAATCAACTTCAGTTTTTTTGTCCTTTCATTAAATTATCGATTTTCACGTCGTTTGTTTCTTATGAGTGCAAAAGAGTGGGGCTAATGACTATTTGATGTTGTGGTTTTGTGAATAAAAAATGATTGAGAGCTCTAATAAAGGAACTCTAATGAGTTCTAATGAGTGTGGGCCCTACAGTGATAGTGATGTTTGTGTCTTGTTTTTTAATTTTTGTTTTTTCATTGCCAAATGTATAGAGCTCTGTTTGGAGCTCTATTTTTAGAGGATGTATCACTGCTCACATAATTGCATGTTTTGCTTCTTATTAGAGCTGTGTGTGCAAGTAGTGCAAGAGTTTTGGTTCCACTTGGGTCTATGCCAGTGTAATTGTGAAAGAAAAGACTTATTTTTTATATTTTTTTTTGTGTGGGTATTTTTATGTTTTTTTGGGCTAGTTATCTGGGATTATTGGTTTGTAATCTTCATTAATCCACCAGCAAAATATAGCTTGTTTTGGGTAGCATTTTTAAGTAAAATGAAGAAAAATATTTTCATGAATCGTATTGCCTTGGCTGATAAAGAAATGAAAATTTCATGAAGATCACTAAACCTTTTCCATCTCCATAATGCCCTCGGGCAGGGTTGCACCATAGTAAGAGCAGGAAAACTCACTCCAATGTTTGTGTGATTTTGCTTTAAACTTGATTCATTACAAAATTTATTTTTGAAATGCGAATTGTTTTGAACGTTCTTCACAAAACATGGGTTACAGAAATAAGTAGAAAATTTGTTGGGTTTTACTTTATAAATTTGTTCTAAAATAGCATGGATTCAAAATACATGTATATAAGAAAGTATGATGAACCCAATCAAATCATCATGTCCGATAAAGAAGCTTGACTTGACCTAATTAGAAAAACAAAACATGGGTTACAGAAATAAGTAAACAAAAATGTTGGGTTTTACTTTGTATATTTGTTCTAAAATAGCATGGATTCAGAATACATGCATATATCAAAGTATGGTGAACCCAATTAAATCATCATGTCCAATAAAGAAGCTTGACTAGACCTAGATAGAAAAAATTCCACTCACAAGCCCACGAGACCAAGTCCTCTCAACCCGGAGAAGAGCACAATGACACAACATAACCATGACTTTTCAAACTCATAAACAAAACCAACATTTGAAATTAGCCCACATCACATTGTTCTAGCAAGTCTGAGGTTCTGAATTATTTTCTTAAGCTTCTTTCGGTTTTCATTTCGGAGAAGAGGTGTGCTTCCTGCCTAAGATTTTGATGAATCTCTGTCACCAAGTTATACTATGGACCGAGCTTGATGCAAGAATCTTTAAGGCACAATCGTGCAATTAGTAATACATTACAGACACACAGAGATTTGGGGGACAATTAGTAATCAATCACTAAGGTACTTAAAGGAAATTGAAGTTCTGTTCTGGAAATTTTAGAAATCATCTACTGAATGTATAAATGGGCAAAAGTATATTAGGTGTGGCATGTATGCTTTTACTAAATTAGTGCTTCTCTCTGTTTAGTTTATTTTGCTTGTCAAGGTTATGTTTAAGTACACGACACACTTGACTTTTGCCCATCACAGATAAGATCCATCCATTGAAATTTTAAAGTTTCTGCAAGTAATGAAAGCCTTCATGCTCATCACGATGATAATTCTGTCATGGATATCTCTGAAATGATCTTGATGTGATAATTCAACGGTTTACTTTTAAAGTTGAAGCAAAACTATGTTGCTTTAAGATGTGTAATTCAAAAGAAAACAATTGCATATGATCCTTGTCCATGATAGTGAACTTGGAAGTGGCTCAACAGATGGTAAAATGGAGACCACTCAAGCATGCAAGCAATAATACAAATCATATGTAAGATGATGAGCTCCTCAGAAAAAATAATGGTGAAGGAAATGCCCTTGGGAAGCAAAAAAACCCTAAAGAAATTGAATTCAGTCTCCCTTGGAAGGTGGAATTTGCATTTCTCAAAGTTCTTGCTATGCAGTAAATGAAGTGCCTATCCCATTGTCTTCTTATTGCATTCAATGTCACTCCTCTGTGAAATCCTCAATCAAGAACCCTACAACAATTTTTATTTTGTTAATTAATGAAAACTTTTTTATAAATATCATTAAAATTATCTCAAATTAGACATTCTAGTATATAAGAAAATTCAATAACACATCACTACAAAACATAGCCTAACTCCTGATTGAGGCAATGAGTGACAAAAAATGTAAGCCAAGCCATGGTTGGACTAAATTTGTCTATAAAACCTTTCCTAAACTTTCAATCACATGGTTACACACTAGGAAAATGCTAGATCTACAAATTTGAAACACAATTTTTTCACATAAAGGTGAATAGATGGTCCAGATTGATTTAAGGTGTGATCCCCACTACACTTCAAATGTATCTAAACCACACATTTTATTTTAGTTTTGAACAATTATGTGCACCTAGCAGCACTGATTCTGGTAATAATTGTTACCAAAGTACAATATTCTTAGAGGTTTTTTTTTTTTGTTAGGGGAAAAAAATCATCAATCATACATCTTTTATTAATAGTTGGCATTTCAAATCTTATAAGTGTTTCTTGATTCACATTTCTGCTATAGGCCGATCAGGATAGTCTATAACACTCTATATGAGATTGGGAGAGCGATTGCATGTCACACTGTGACTAAGAACAGATAAATTTATGGATTTTATTAGTTTATATGGTAAATACCTAACTTACCTAACTCTATATAAAGCACCCCTTCTCCTCCTCAAACAAAGAACACATAGGAACAACAGACAAAGAGGCCCCCAAAACCGTATAAAAACACTTACACTTGCCACATTAGCACTCACTAAGAGAAATGGGGAGGACCAAGAAGCTCACAATGTTGTCCATTTTAGCATTGATGTTGGTGGTGGCAGCAATGGCGATGATGGAGGAAGATGAGAAGGAATGCGCCGACCAGCTTGCCAACCTGGCGGCCTGCATTCCATTCGTGAGCGGCTCTGCCAAGAAGCCGACCCAGCAGTGCTGCGACGACACCCTGAAAGTGAAGAGTGCCAAGCCAAAATGTTTGTGTGTTCTTATCAAGGAGAGCACTGATCCTTCTATGGGCCTCCCTGTCAATACCACTCTGGCACTTCAAATGCCCTCAGCTTGCAACATTGATGCCAAAGTCTCCAATTGCCCCTGTAATTTCTCCAACTATACCAAACCAAAAATAAATGGTTTTATTTTTTGGGATTAGGTTTTTGATCTGTGTATCGACACATAAATAAACCACAGAACCAACCACAGATGTAAGGATGCGTATCGTTTATTTTTGTGTCTAGCATTTCTGTGTGTCCATCTCAGTATGTGAATGCTTTGAAGTGTAATTTCTAGTGGGGTGACAATTGCTTGTTTAGCAAATTTTTAGTTGGCTTATTTTCAGTTTTATGGAATTTTTTCAAAAATTTTTATACTTTACTAGGCTAGATAGATCTGAAACATAAAAAAAATAATAATAATATTTTTTTGAAAAAAATAAATAAATAAAGCTCAAAAAATGTATCTTTTTTTGAGTGCACAAAGTGAGTGTTGTCTTGATTTGGTTTAGGAAGGTTATATTGTACTACTAATAGAGTTTTTTTTTTTTTTTTTAAATTTTCTAGACTAAACAAGATTGAAAACTTCAAAAAAAAAAATGACAGAAATCTTAAAAATTTCACTAACGAAAAAAAGTTGAAAAGGAAAAATTCACTAACGACAAAATTCACTAATCGTTTGTTTAATGTTTACAGCTTTACTCAATCTCTCACCAGATTCACCTGATGCAAAGATCTTCAAAGAAGCAGGTGTAGATTCGAGCAGCATGAGCTCAACGACAGATTCACTGCCAACTTCTGCTTCTGCTTCTACTTCATCTGGTTCATCATCATCTTCTTCTTCTGGGACTGGTTCGAGTTTCAACTCAAAAGCCACTCCAAGCAGCAATGATGTAGCAAAGTTGAGTGGAAGCTTGTTGCCAATTATCAGTCTGGTTTCAGTAACATGGATGTTTATTTGAGCTGCAAACAGCTCCTTAGCTCATGTATGAGCTGAAAATGGTGCAGAGAAATTTAGCAGTTTGTTTCCGAGTTTTTCTTTTTTCTTTTCCAGCTTGTTTCCCTTTTCACTAGCATAATAACAAAAATAAGATCAAGAGCACCTGTCTTGTAATGAATTTTCTTTACTGTATGATAAGCTTTCATAAGCTACAATGCAATTCCCAAAAAAGGTATCAGTTCGCCAAACAAATTTTCTGTGTTTCCAACAAAAAAAAAAAAAAAAATGAAAATAGAAAACAGAAAATGGAAACATAACCAAGCAGACCCCTGTCAAACATGGGTCTCAAGAGCAAGAAATAAGCTTTCCAGAAAGTCAGCCAGAAAATATGATAACATGGTGTTAAAAACAATCATAAAGGAAATTTGGCAGCCTAAGCAAGACCAGTTAGAAATTAAGAATTGAACATGGCCTTATAAACAAAATTCAGCAATCTAAACAATGCCAGATAGAAATTAAGAATCTCTCTAGATGGGTGCCACTGCACCAAGAGTGCTTCAAGGATTAAAAATGGATGTTATGGAAGAGAATGCGAAGCCAATAGGCAAAGCATGACTGCACAGACAGACAATTCCCGTTAAGTTTGTTTTGAGTAAATCTCAAATAGGCAAAGCATGACTGCACAGATTAACAATTCTCCATAAGTTTGAGTAAATCTACGTGTACATAGGATTTTCACAGAATACGAAAAATGAATTAGTGTGTGAACAAAACACAACATTTGATTAGTCCAAAATTGTGAATTCTACTATTTTAGACTAACAAAGTGGTACGTTTTTGTGCACGCATTTTGGAAGTGTGTGAAGGAATGAATGTGATCCCCATATATGGTGAACCCCAAGCGTGACTCACATTTTGGAAGCGTCTCACATTTGTTTTCCTTTCTGTGAAAATCTTATGAACTAAGTTATTAACGCTCCAAAATGCGACATGGGGAAAGACCAGATAGATCTTTGACATTGATTTTAACTTTGAGAAGTTTGTCATTAACAGGTGCTCAAGCCCCAACAAACCAAAGACACAAAGCAGAGGTCAATCCATGTTCAAATCATTCATTCATTCCAGAGAATAGTAGTCAACATTCATGCACAGCCTTCCAACTTAAAATTTGATGTGAATAATTGAAATTGAAAATAATATTATACAAGCTTCACAAGATTATTGATTTGACTCAAATTGTACATCCCGGATTCAGTGGCAACAAAGGGGGGCAAGGTTCAATTTAAGATAAAGTGTTCCCACTAAAAGAGCAAGTTGATCCCATGATATGACCACATTTAGTGTACCGTGTAACTTCAATCCCCTGATACTTCACACTTGCTGGCTGGGTTCTCCTGTAGATGATGAATTTCCATTGCTGTCACCAATCTCAAATTTACAGAGGGGACAGGATGCATTGATCTTCAGCCATTTGTCTACGCACTCTGTATGGAAGAAATGAGAGCAAGGCAACTCTCTCAACTCATCATTATCTGCGTATCTCGCCAAGCAAATGCAACACACCTGAAAGTATTAAAGCACTCAGCATAGGCCAAAGCAAGACCACTGAAAAAGAAACGACAACAATAAAGGCAGAGATGGCAACGAAGTAGGGTGCCTAATGTAGCAAGAACACCTCAATGTTTTCCACTACCTCATAATAACATGAAATAGTGAAGATTAATGCAAGAACTGGGGCATAACTGACATAGTGACTACGATTCACATCTAACATATGTTGGGTTTGTGGAGCTTGATTAGTACTTCACCATGCAAGCGCAGATCCAAGCAAGGGTATGACGGTAATTTGCTTATAAATCCTAGCACATATATTATTGACTTTATTGTCTTTACAACAGCCGCATTGTAACTCTTCTCTTCTCTTAGTATAGTGAACTGGTGCAAGCCGTGAACATGGGCAATCTTTTTGAACAATGTAAATTTATGCATTGTAGGAGTGTTCCGGTTTTAAAGTAAACTAAGAACCGAACCGCTCCCTACAATTCGCAAAAAATTGGAACTATAATCAAACGAGTCTGTGTAATCAGACTAGAACCGAACTAAAGAAATGGGTTTGGTTTGGTTCAATTCAGTTCTATGGTTCTAGATATTTCATATAACTTGAGATATTATATATATATATATATTATAATAGTAAACAAACTAGCAACAATTAGCACAGTTGAGTTGGTTGAAACTTGTCAATTTCACAATCAAGATTAGTATTTTTTGAACCTTGCTAACTGCTTCTACCCTTTTGTTTTTAAATAAAAAATATTAAACAAATATATCGTGGTTTAGTTAGAACCATGACCGAAACCTTAAAACTACGAACCTGACTGATACAAACAGTTCTAGCATTTTCGAAATTACAGCCAAAACCAAAGCTAATACAAATTGGACCAAACTGGCAGTTTGGACCAGATTGGATCGGTTTACCAGTTCCACCAGTTTTTTTTAACACGCCTGCCGTGGTTTTTTGTTTGTGATTGTTTTTGCTTGCCGTTGTTCGTGTGTGTGCAGTTTATTTCACAACAACATAGGGCGTGCCTTACTTGACATATTGGATATGAATAAAACAAAAACGGTTCTATGTTTTGATCAACAAGAACAAATTATGCAATGGCGGACAGAAGGGAGGGCTGGGGGTGGCCACAGGCCTCGTTTTCATGATTAGAACTGTTTATTCTATCGGACATTTCGTGTATATTATTTACAAAAAAATAAAATAATAATAAGTCAATTTGATAATCGTACTCTATTCAATTTATCGCAATTGTCACCAAAAAAATTAACGACGTGTATTAAAAAATAGACCAGTGATTTTCTTAAATATGACATCTTTGCTAATAATAAAATAATTAAAATTTGTTGCCAATTTTAAATGCATTAATGTTTTTTTTTTTGACCGGCGAAAGTTAGTTGTCAGACCATTCATTTTCTCAACTGTCACAATCGCATTAAAGTTGGCCCCCTCTATATAGAATTTCTGCATCCGCCACTGAAATTATGGGAACTATAAAACAAGGCAGTACTATATCCATGTTAGGATTCCCAAACTATTGAAGAATATAAACCTCTTGAATAAATCTAGAACTTACAGCATCTTCCCCTGAGATTACACGCTCTCTTTCCGTTCCTGCGGCCACAAAACCACCTTCATCAACTCCTGGATTACTGTCACAGTTGCTGCGACTACCTTTATCCTTTAACTTGAATTTGTGTGTTGGCAGAGCATTAATAGTTTCTTCAGAAGCCCCTCTCATTCGATTCATGTCATCACGGACACCCAAGAATGAAATAACACAGGGCAAGCAGCAGCAAATCACTGAGCATAAAATGAAGGGCATAGCATACCCAATACAGCTAAATGTAAGAAACACTATACATAATCTGCAAATAAACCATGAATATGTCAGGTATTCAAAAGGGTGAGAACAAAAGACAATGATTTTACAAGGCATTAATATGTACCTGTACAAATTGGGAGCATCAGAAAAAGATGAATTCCCACCAAAGATCCAGACATTGCCAACAACAAACCATACTGCAAAGAAGCAATCCAAGGCCATCTTTAAGTGGTCCATCAGGGCACTTAACCTGCTCAGAAGAAAGCATTTCACTGGTAAACCATACAGTTGACATATCAAATCATGATAAAACTAATGCAAAGCTCACTTAATTGAACATCTAACTAGCAGTTTAAAACCAATCTAAGAACAAGAACTACCATGTTGCATGGGCTTCAGTCAGCATGTTTGTGGGTGTCCTTTTCATTATTTTTGGTGGTGGTGGTTGTTTTGTTGGGGTTGGGGTGGGCTTGGTCTGTGTTGTCAGGCTTGTTGTCATTCAGTGTTACTAAAAGTGATAGGCGCATTGAAGAGCCAAGGTTTCCTAGGGCCTAGACGCAAGGTGAGGCACAAGCTTCTTCGAAGCAAGCCTCATGTTGACGATATAAAATAGATAACTTAATATAAGCAAATAATTCAAGGTTCAACATAAGTAAAATAAAATATTAAATATTTTAAAACATAAATACCAACAAACACAAATATTTTATCATAGATAAATAATTCGAGATTCACATAAACACAAACATCTAACTCGTAAATCATGAAAATTTGATAACAGCAGCAAAATCGAAGTGTCAAACAAGATAAACATAGAGAAGGAGAAGAAGAAAGCGGAGATGAAAAAGAAGAAGAAGATCAACAACTGTTAGTCTAGTCGAAGAGAAAGCTCTATCCAACCAACGTCTTTGTATAATTAGGGCTCAAAAAGTGTTGGGTTGCAAAACTTATGAAATTAAGTGAAATCAAAGGTTGTAATTGAAACAAACAAACATTTTAAACGAAGTGTACAAGTCGTGTGCCTTGAGCCTAAACATGCTTCATGCGCCTTTATGGGGCCTATTTTACATTGTCTGGCCTAAGATATTCCGAAGCGCACTAACTGCACCTTGATGAGCCTAAGCGCACCTCTAATAACATTGTCGCTATTTGTAAAGGTTTGAACATCGGAGGTTGAGTTTAATATTCACATCTATGGGCCATAGAAGATTTTTCACACTTACCAAAAAATAAAATATTTTGTTTTGCTCAATGCTGCTCACAAACACGAGTTGGTTAGTTCAAGTTAATACCAAACTTACCTCCATCATATGCATAAAACAAATGAGAAGGTATAGTTCTTTTATCACTATCCTCTACTTACCATAACAAACAAACAAAAGAAGCAAGAAAACACTGAGTAGTTGGGGCTAGATTGGCATGTGTTATTCTTGACGTCAACACAAAAAACTCTTCCCAAGCTATTAAGAATGATTGGTACACTTCTTTGTAGGGGCCAGTTATCTTTGTTATTGGGGGGCCAGTGCTTCATCATCTTAAGAATGAAAGGGTTCTTATACTGAAACTAAAAGAAATTTTATGTGCTTGGGGCTGCCATGGTCCCCATCCATCTGCCAATGCCTAAGCTGCAGCAGAGAACCTAACGTTACACACAAACAAAAACCAAATAGAAAATCCAAGATACAAAAGAAACCTCATAATGTTACCCATTACCAACCAGTGTTATGGTGTTCCATTAAACTACAAAGGAGCTATAACATCTAAGGAACAAACATAACATAATTAGTGTTGATGCATAATATTTCTAAATAGAGACAAGCTTTGCTAAATGGACTGAACAAAACAGCACAAGTCACCAATGCAAATAAAAACAAATAGACACAAAACCCAGGAAACAAAAGATACATTTCATGAGTGGTAGACTTGAAATTCCAATGTACCATAACTTCATAAGGAACATATAGGCAAAAGTGTTACCTAGCATTTGGAGCTCCCATTATTTGACCAGTCCTAGTGCCTGAAGATGTATTCTGGCCATCTTCCTCTTCTGAGGCCCGAGTTAATGAGATAGTAATGTAAGAATTAGGTTCTGATGTAGAGTTTCCCTGGGAAGAATCTTGACGCAATTGAGTTGACCCTTGTTCAGTACCCTGGTTGCGGTTAAGATAACGCCAAAAAAGGAGGGGAACGCTTGCGGCACACCCAACTGCATAACCCACAATCCAAGCAAACAATGGAGTTTGTGGGTTCTCATGTCCTGAGACAGACAAAACAATAATGGCTGCAATAATTTGGCCTACAGTGAACACTAGCTCAACCGAAAGCCATAAGACGGTGTTAAATGGGCTCCAATGACGACGGCCAGACCCTTCCCCTCTTCTTGTAACTGAAGAGTTCCTAGAGTTTGATTCATTCGACGATGATGAAGTAGATTGGGTAATAGGAACCACCCGAACACTATTTGACAGTCTATCTTCATGATGGGGCAGAGTTGAGCCACAAGGAGAACCATTATGAGATGAGCCTGATGAGGAAGCATCACAACCCCGTTCTATGTCAATAAAATGAACCTGATTTTCATTATTTTCCTGCGGCTCCATAAGCAAAGGGTACCTGTCAGCTTGGTTCTCTTGATTTGGTTCTTGCATGGAAACTGCCATCTTGTTCCAACCTCCACCAATATTGAAGAGGAAAAGTTCATATGATTACAGACATTGAGATGGCCTGCCTCTGCATCAAGACCATCAATATATATGTTGTATTGAATGACACAGCAAGAGCCAGCACAAAGTCTCAAGAATTTCACTATCCTTATTCTTTTTGAGAAAGAAGCTAACCTAGTAATAGAAGGGAAAAAATGCTCCTTAGGTTCTTCCAAATAATAATAATAATAATATATGCAAAATGTATGATGACTTACTAAAACAATGAAAAAATTCAATTTCTACTGAATAACAAATAGCATCTGAAGTCAAATATATTACCAAAATCTTTTTCAGATAGTTTTTGAGATACAATGGTAAGCCATGCTTCATTGCAAAATCCAAACAACAATACTTTTAGTTCAATCTCATGTTTGCCGGGATAAAAACACACACCAGTGGATGCTCTTACACACTTAATTACTCTATAAAAGATTCACCCTAGAATTTTAATCATTGCTTGCCAGAATTAAGACAAGAAAAGCCCACATATCTAATTCATCAACTCCTCCAAGTTGGAACCGATTACATACAGGACATTCCGAAAATCAGATCCATTGAGAAACCAAAATGGATGACTAACCTAGCAGATAAAATTCAACCAGCAATTGCTTAAAGGCGAAGGAAAGTATGGGATAAACAAAAAGGAGCACAACAAAACCTAAGAAGCAATACCTTAATTTTGACTGAATCTCAAGTCCAGAACAATTATAATACCAACGAACAAGGAACATTCATCTTATGCCCTGTGTGTGTGGCCTATGAGAAAAGGTGTGAAAAGGAAAGTCTTGCAATCTTCTTCTTCTTCTTTTTTTTTTTTTTTCACTCTTCAAACTCTGAAAAACAAAAAACACTACCACTGGACTGAGCTAAATTAATACATGAATCAAAGTTTCAAACTTTAATTTCCATTTTTAACTTTTCTTTTCATGGCAACTTTCTCAGCTTCCAAACAACCAGTTGGAGAATAAATTAAACTGAGAACCACCCAAAACCCTAATCTTAGAAAATTGTCATTAAAATTCGTACACCTAATTCAAAAGAACTCGAATAAACCAATTAATCAACTAATACTGCAACTGTATGCGATAAATTCATATGAAATGTTTAATATGATCCAAAAGTCAACAAATTGAAGATAAATCAAAGTAATTTGAATAAATAGAATGTAGAATTTAAAACTTAGAAACTTTACCAGTAATTTAGGTGGCGATGGCAAGTTTTGTGCGATTCGATCTTCAATGTTTCCTCTTGCTTTGGTGTTTGTCTGGAGAAAATAAGGCCAATTATCACCAATTTGTGTTCGAAATTGAGAGTGATATATATGTATAGAGAGAGAGAGAGAGAGAGAGAGAGAGACATACATAAATTGATTTAATAATGTAAATAAAAAACGTTTGTTACAAGGCAGGAAATAGTAAAATGTGGGTCCGTTTGGCTGCCGGGAACGACCGAGAAAATGCGAGAATTACAAGGGAAAATTGTCTGCCTATTAATATATATTAAAAATTAAGGCGAATTACGGTGCTTCTAGTTTGGAATTTATGTCATTTTCATTTTTAATTTTTTAATTATGAAATATTTTAATTTGTATTTTAAATTTTATTTTAAATAAGAACCATTGAACATATCATTACTTAATTTTAAGAATAAAATCATCAGTTTGATAAAATATAAATTAATTTAACAAAAATAAATGTCAAAAAATATTTCAAAATTTTTAAAAATTATTTCTACCAACAAAGATAAAATTATATAAAATTGATAAATCTTTTGGACATTTTTTTTTACCAAATTAATTTTTATTATATGTTTGGATGATGATCATGTAATGGTGGCTATTAAGATTTTAATGTATAATCAATATATTTAATATATGAAATGTTTTTAGTTTTGAATTTTTTGATTTAATGGATTGGTTTAATAATTATATCAAAATTGTCGTCATATTTGACTTTTGAAAAAATATAAACTAATTTAATGAAAATAAAAACAACCACCAATTGTATGATCATCATCTAAATACATAATAAAAATTAATTTGATAAAAAAATAAATGAATAAATATCTAAAAAATTTATCAATTTTACGTAATTTTATCTCTAGTAGGTAGAAATCTTTTAGACATTTATTTATTTATATTTTTTTTACCAAATTAATTTTTATTATATGTTTGGATGATGATCATATAATGGGTGGTTGTAAGATTTTAATGTGTAATCGATATATTTAATATATGAAATGTTTTTAATTTTGA
This sequence comes from Camellia sinensis, assembly GCF_055761805.1. Taxonomy (NCBI): domain Eukaryota; kingdom Viridiplantae; phylum Streptophyta; class Magnoliopsida; order Ericales; family Theaceae; genus Camellia; species Camellia sinensis. The sequence goes on from NC_138973.1 coordinate 110,941,782, forward strand.
AATTTTTGATTTAATGGATTGGTTTAATAATGATATCAAAGGTGTCGCCATGTTTGACTTCTGAAAAAATAGAACTAATTTAATGAAAATAAAAATAACCATCAATTACATGATCATCATCCAAATACATAATAAATATTAATTTGGTAAAAACAATAAATAAATGTCTAAAAAAATTATTAATTTTACATAATTTTATCTTTAGCGGTTAGGAATAATTTTTAAAAATTCAAATATATTTTTTTGACATTTATTTTGGTCAAATTAGTTTATATTTTTTCAAATTGATAATCTTACCCATAAAATTAAGAAATAATATCTTCAATTGCCCTTATTTAGAATAAGATTCAAAATTTAAGATCAAATGTGTCATAATTGAAAAGTCAGGCATCAAAGTAATACAAGTCCCCAAACTATAGGGACTATTAGTGTAATTCGCCCGAAAAATGAATACATCTTTTAATATTTTTACATATTTTTAAAACACACTTTGCATACTTTTCAATATTAATTCATCAAGAAATTGTTAATATTTTAAGGAAAAACTAGACTTGATATCCAGGCCTAAATTATAGTTATTGTAGTAGGAGTAAATATTTTTTTATTTCTATACACCTTGCTACCAAGCTTACTTTGCTCTGAACAGCGTCTTGCTTACTGAAAACACAACAAAGGTGAGCTACTCAGTGGATGGTTTGCCGAAAAACCTCTTCGACGGTCAAGTTAACACACTTGAAAGAGAAGAAGAAATGTAGAGGGAGAGAGTTGTTAGAGTTTGCTTACCCCTTTCTCAGTGTGAGGTCTTGCATCTTATCTAGACTGCTACCTTGCCTTTAAGGTTGTGCGCACACTTTTGTCGTCCTTTGCTGGATGTGTGACTGTATTGTTCTCTCTATTCCTTACATGTGTATGCGTCAATATTGCCAAACAACATTGGTCAAACCGCCAAATGATATTGACGCATACCTTGAGCGGATTTCTCTCCTTACTTCATTGGTTCACGTGGAATGCCCTCACCGAGCAACCGCTTAGCTCGATTTCACTTCTACTACATCTAACCGGGCTAATTTAGGCCAACCATTCTACTATTTCTACAACTCGGCCAGCCGTTTGAACTCTTTGTGCCTAGCCCGATCGAAATCCTCATAGTTCGACAACCATGCAGATTCCTTGGACTAGCACAGTTTTAGGACCTTTAGTTCGGCTCAATGACATAGCCTCGCTTTTGACCTAGCTCGGCCCATTACTAAAGCACGTGCGTAGCCTAAACTATGGCACAACTTCATAGAACAACTTAGTCCTAATCAATGGCCAAGTCCGTGCTTGAAACTCAAATTCAACCTAGCTTGACCCACCATTAATGTCCGTGCAAGTTTAGCTTGGCCTATTCGTTCGGCACAAATTTCCCTCTCAGTTATATAGAGGTACATAAAATTTGAAACTTTTACTTTAAATTTTTACCATAGATTTTAAAAAAAAAAAAATTCTTACCACTATTACTTTATATTATTATTTATTTTATAGAACGGTTATTAGACCAACGATATTGTATGGGTCGGAATGTTAGGTAATTAAGAAACAACATATAGATAAGATAAGTGTTGCTGAGATAAAAATGCTAAGGTGGATGTATGACAAGATTGGAAAAAATAGAGTTATGAATGAGTATATTCGAGAATAGGTAAAAGCAGTATCGATAGAAGATAAGTTGAGAGAAAATAGATTAAAATGATTTGGTTATATACAACAAAGACTAACAAATATAATAGTGAAGAGATGCGATACAATAACGGTAGATGAAAGTGTTAAGAGAATAGACAGACCTAAATTAAAGCGAGCTAATGTAGGAAATAGTGATATGAATCTCCTTAATTTAACTAATGAAATGACCTTGGATAGAATCGAATGGAGAAGAATAATTCATGTAACCAATCTTATTTAATGGAACTTAAGATTTCATTTGGTTTAATTTAATATTATTTCTTTTATTTACTTAAATTACATTTGTGTTTTGTGCGCTAATCCCTTATAATGCATTTCGCCAACACGTGCGCAACCGATAATCACGCAATATGCGAACGCCATTTGAGAAGTTTTCTTATGCATGCGACCATCTCTTGATTTTGGATTTGACCAAATTGAATAAATAAATAAAGTCATCAAACTTAGCCAAGCAATTATTTATTTATTTATTTTTTTGAGTTAACTCCTGAAGGGCTTATAAGATACACTTATTTTATTTACACACACTTTCAAAGTATATAAACAAGGCACAAAATTTTATTGATTTAAATAGTGAGACTTACATTCAAGGGTTAATTGATAAAAAAATTATTTTTATGGGGTCATATTTTATTTAGTCAAAGGTTTAATTGTTTTTGATAATAAGGACACGCGTTAAAAAATCATCGACACTAGAAAATCACTAGAAAAGTCATCGGGAAAGTCACCGGCAGACAATGGCGGCCAACGACGGTGACTAATGGCAGCTAGCGATAGCAGTTGATGGTGGTAATGTGAATAGATAGGTGACATTAAACATATAAATGAATAGATAAGTGATATATGTACAGATGTGCTATATTTGAACAGATATGTCACACATGTACAAATAAGTTACATTTGAACAGATAGGTAACACGTGTCCGTATAAGTTAGACATTTTAATATATAGTTAGACAAATAGGTGATACAAGTGCAAATAAATGGTATTTGAATAGATAGATAAATATATAAATTTTGAACAAATAGGTGTCCTTTTGACCAATTACAATTTAATTTTGGATCTATTAGCCCAATAATTTCAAAAATAGACCTCTAGCATGAGTGCCCAAGTGCATTGGCGTCACCCAAAGTTATATGGATTGCATTTTTTTAGATCAATCACAATCTATATATTATTCACACACTTTGATTCATTTTCTTATAAGACATCATGCTAATTTTGAGTGCTCGAGTGGGCCAATTTCGACCTATTTTAATGAGTCAAATTATTTATTTTGTAATCTATCTGTTATGCTTAATGTCTTTAGTTTGATTTATATTAATTTTTCCGCCAAATTGCTTAAGGCTGAAGCTCTTTTAAATCCAATTGTAGATATTATGTCAGTCATACATTTTTTGGCTCTTTTTTATTTATTTATTTTTAATTTTTTTTTAGCCTTTGTTTGGCAAGCTTCTATAAGTTATTGATGAGACCTTTAACACTATTCTAAAAAATTCCTGATTTATTCCTGAAATTCTAACAATTGATAAGATCATATAAGTCTTATAATATGAGCCCTCAAATCAAACATTAAAACTTTTGGATAGATGCAATAAATCTGAATCACCTCAGTGAGAATATTACCATTGTAAAAAATCAATTTGATCATATATCAATAATCACATAATTAAATTTAGATTATGTAAAATAAAATAAATAGTCTATTATCAAAATCATATTTTTGTTTTATTTTTTCAAAGCACAAATATGATCTGTCATAGTGGTTACAAAATTTTAATTAACCTGATTTTTATAGATGATCTGTTCAATAGACCTTATAATGCGTCCACATGAACCATCTCAACAGCTTATTAAAAAAAAAGTTAGTTATCAAATAGTACTATGCGACATTCTTCATGTGATTCTTCTAATTAATAAAATAATAAGAGATTTTATAAGTAGATCAATAATGATTCACATTTATTAAATAATTGAGTGTCAAGAGTGACAGTAGAGGAGAATGTGTTGTCACAGCATCTCGTTGTGACGGCCTGTTGACGTTTGTCTCGATTTTATTTTGATAATCTGAACTGTTCATATAATAGAATTCATCTAGTATATATCATTCATATAAAAAAAATGAGATTAATCGGACATGTGTAGCCCTATGATCGAACCATTATTATTTGTACAAAAATTATCAAAATTATGTCAACCGTTTATTTTTTTTAAACACAAATGTGGTCTTGTTATAAGTTACAAATATTTAATTGACTTATTTTTTTCATGAATAATTTATTTAACGAATTTTACAATATAAACGATTTAAATTATCGAAATAAATTAGAAAAACTCCCCCTACAAACTCACAGTACGATATTGTCCCTTATAGGCATAGCACCCTCGCAGGTTCCCAAGAGTGACCCACCTAAGTATAATGAGCAGATTTTTTAAGTTAATTGCATCACATGGTATTTCACACCTCATCTAATAATTTTTGGAGAAATTTCAATACAGTGGGACAAACAAAAACAATTACAAAAACATGTGAGGGTGTAAGTGATTTTGTGATAAGGTGTAAGTAAAAGATTGTGGAGGTAGGAGTGTGACTTGCACTCCATATTTGTGTGAAAAAAAAAAAAAAATTATCCCATTAAAATGTAATCCCCCATAGTTTTTCAGCACAAACCAACAAACTGAAACAAGAGGGGCCATAAAAAAGCCCAACCAAATAAGTACAAAGTTGTCAAATAATTTGTTAGTCATGTTTGGGCCCAATGATACTGGCTCATTCATCTCTACTTGCACCCATAAGCCTCCTTCCAATGATAATTTGTAAGATCACTTAAGGCTGGGTGGGCCGAGCGGCCCAAGTTTAGAAAATAACTTTGCTCATTGTCAAACCCAAGACCCAATAGTAGGTCCACTAATCCAATGAACCATGGAGCCTTACTTATGCAAGCCCAATCAGTTGTGAATCTTTGATTTCTTTTCACATATTTCCTAACTTATGCACTACCGTTGTGTTTAATTGAAAGATTTGAGAAGAAATTTGAAAAGAAAAATAGAAAAAGTAATTAAAATGAGAATAAAATATATTTATATTTTATCTAATTTCACACACATTTTTCTTTTTCTTTTTCAATTCTAAATCTCTTCTTAAATTTTCCAACCAAACATAGTATAAATGTGTACAATCCGTTTTTATTACAAACTTGTTTTGTAACTTTAACCAAGTGGCAGACCTAACACGATTGACAACCTTCTTTATTTATATAAGAGATTATATTGATAAGAGACTTGACCTTTCTTTCTCTCTCGTTCAATAATGAAAAAAAAATTGTAAGCCTACTATGTTGCATGGGCAGCCACATATAAGATGAAAGTGTGGTAAAATATTTTCAATGATATCTTGAAAAAAACGTTGAGAAAAAGAAAGGAAAAAAGAAAAGATACATGTATCAAAAAAAAAAAAAAACTCTAATGACCACCCACTCTTTATATCAAAATAATTTGCTGTTAGTATTGAGTGAGCATAGGTTAACAACATTGTCGATTATTATTATTATTATTATTTTTTTTTAATTTTTTTTGAACGTGAAAGGAAATTAGATTAACTAGAATCAGCAAAGTTTACATCATTGAGAAGCAAAGAAATTAAAGCTAGAGGAGGGCAAGACACCCAGCTAGCAGAAAGAGAATTATTAGCATGTTCAATGGCCACCCAATATGCTGCTAGCCCAAAGAAATTTCCACCGTCTTGAGTTAGCTAAATGTCGAATGTCCGAAATGATAGCCATAATCTCCCATGGAGGAACCTTTTCAGAAACACAAAGCTTGATGACCACCTGGCTATCACTCTCTATCTCAACCGAAGATAGATTGTAAGACGGGCCATGTGAAGGGAGAGAGCTTCGACTTGCAAGGTAGACATGGCAGCAAAAGAGGCTGCAAGACCATCCACCATTCGACCTTCCGAGTCTCGCAGAATAGCAGCACCAGAAGGTTTTGCTTTAGACGTGCTGAAAGTAGCATCACAATTGATCTTATACCCACTTGCCCCAGCAGGTTTCCAATCACCTTCTTCCACGGGTTGAAGGTTATTCTCTTCCCATATCAAGCCCTCCCCATTGTCAAAATCATGGACCTCAGTCCAAACATGGGAAATCTTTCGCAAAGTTTCCGAAGGACTGACTAGAATCAAGTTGAAAATGAACTCATTTTGTGCTTCCAAATATATCACCCTATAATAGCTACTTTACTCAGAACTTCCCTGCCGAATTCCTCACCAGTTGACAAATCCATCCACCGTAACCCTCCGAAATTAAATACAATAACCCGTCCACAACGTTAACAAATAATAACAAATGATAAAGTAGTTATCTTTTATTAGTTTTCAATTAAGTTTACAAAAGAGTAACATATACAGATATACATTTAAAAGCCTATCATTGAATTTATAGCATATGTTATACGATAGAATGAACCTTGCGCAAAAGAAATGCCTTAAAGGCTTATAGTTTTTCCAAGACAGTTCTTGGCTACAACAAAATGAATGAAAAATCTAATATAGTTAAAACCCTAGGCTTGTACAAATAGATACACAAAATGAAGCTCTTGCTTCCAAGTCCTCCCAAGCTATTGCCTTGGCGGAGTTATATTATCAACACTTGAAAATGGTTATCCCACGTAGGGTGAGTCAAAATCTAATAAAAATAATCCAACACAGTATATGAATCTTAACAAAGATATAAGGGTAAAATGCACATGCAATGTTAGTAACAAAACATTTTACATCTCTTTCAAATCATGCAATGACAGGTTTATATCACAGTTCATAAAATCATACCCTTTACAATAGAAAAATAGGGGGAAATCTCAACCAGTACAACCTTTCACGGATATTTCGTTTGTGAGAAACCGTCAAACGGCACCCATGTAAACATAGTTTTTACAAGCACTACTATTGCCATTTTACGAATATTTCGTCAGCGGGAACTGACACCCATGTATATCGCGTTTTTCGAGACTTTCACCCTAGACACACAGGCCAACCTAATTTGGTGATACACACATATTTCCAACGTTCACCCTTTTTTCTCAAAATTATATACATTTTCAATATATTAAATAAGCAAAATGTTCAATGCACATGGATGAGAAATTAGTTTTATTTCACCTAATTCTTATGCAATTTCTACAACTCTCATAGTTATCCTCTACTAATAACCCAACATAAATATCTCTAAATAAATAGATAATTTCAATAAAGATAAACTTTCCAAATTCCAAGATGTGAGAGATAATACATATCTAACTCTACTATCCTCATCCACAATAACTCAATTTCACAATTTCAAGATCAATTCCATTTATCACACTACAAAATCAACATTTGAGATTTCTAGGACAAAAACTCTCTTTCTTTTATAAGCCATTTTCCAAAGTAAAACCTATCATTTCAACATATCTCAAAAGTAAATATCCATCTACAACCATTCCCAATAATCTATTTGAAAACCCCTCTCTTTGATTTCAAACCAATACCCAAGATTTGCTAAAAAATCCACTTTTTCACAATGATGTTTCATAAAAACAAATAACTAAGTTAAAACTCATAAAAGAGTGCGGAGACTCCTTACCTCAAGCTCAAAAAGGTTTGAAGAGAAGAACTTGGAAAAACCCAATGCCAACGAAGTCACGAACTACTCGGATCAAAAGGAATCTCTTGCACCAATTTACAACCTATTTCAAAGGACTAAGATGAGATGGTATCTCTAAGTGAGTAGATCTGAAGATCTAAGTGAGAAAAAATGAGTTTTGAGAGAAAAAGAGAGTCATAGGTGAGAGGAAAAAGTGAAACAACTAATGAGAGAGAAGTGTCTTTTAGGTCTATTTATAGTGGCTAGGTATTAACAGAATAATAACTCCAAGGTCAAATGAAAAGAGCAAGTCAAAAAATTTCCAAAAGTAGGGCCCAAGCCGAATAAAATCTATAAAAAGAGTCACATGGGTCGACCTTTATGTCGGTGGTGTCGACCTTTCAGGAAGAATTGACAAACAGACAATGCTGGCAGCAGACAAGGTGCTGACCCTTGAAAAAGAGGTGTTGACACTAAATTTCAACAACTAAACCCAGATTCTACAGTAAACAAGGGTCGACCCTTCCCAGACTAGTGTCGACTCTTGAGGCCAACAACAAAAAACAAGTGTCTACACCACCAAGGCTGGTGTCGACCCTAAATTTCAGTGGCCATTCCAAGAATATAGTAGTAAGATGGTGTCAACACCTCCAAGGTTGATGTCAACCCTAAGAGCAGAACAAGAGAAAGAAAAGGAAGCAGTGTTGACACCAATAAGGATGGTGTTGACCCTTGAAGCCAAAACCAAACATAATAGGAAGAAAAACAACCATTACGGACATGGTTTCCCGGATTCAAAAGCAATAAATGGGTCGAGTCTAAGCCCGGATCGCTATAACCTCCCCTTTTAAGGAATTTTGTCCCCGAAATTTTAAATTAATAACAAAATTATATTTGAACCAATTATAACAATGACAGTAATTCATTTTCATCACTATGACCCATGTATCGGTCATTCATTCTCACCACCGTGTTAAACACGTTCTCATCACTAAATATACAATTCACATTTCTAAAACATATACAATGTTTATGTTACATTAACATGACAAGATTTTTAATACAAGTTCAAACATTCACAAATAGGTCCATATATTTCTCACAGACTTCCGCCTCACACTCCCAAGTTGTTTCCTTAATCCCATGGTGTCCCAACAACACCTTAACTAATAAAAACGTCCTACTTCACAAGACTCGACCCCAAGTATCTAAAACCCGAACCGGTCTCTGCCCAAAGTTTAGGAAAATACCAGAACACAATGGTGAGTAACACTAAAAGAATAACAACCAACAACAGCTTAGACTTCAAGATGTTCACTACGCTTCGATTACTTACAATACCTAAACTATCATCGAGTGCTTAACACTCAAACACAGAAAATAAGGAAACCATTCGCACATAAGGCTTTCGGCCAACGCTTGTAAAATGAGAACGCAAAATAAAAACTCAGTTGAACAGACAACACTACGGTGCATTAACCCCTGATAGAGTCTAAGCTCCCAAAAAAAACTACCTAACATGTAACGAGCAACTCCCGCTAGATTGCATGACACTCCACAATACAAGTAAAATACAACCTATTCATATTTAAGAAAATTCCTCTTATTCATTTTCCTGAAATCCCATATTTCTCATGAGGTGCTTAATCTTGCACTACTCACAATCAAAATATCTTTTTCGACTTCTTCTAATAAAACTCAAAGATTTCAAAACTGTGCCATTTTTTGAAAACCAAAAGTGTTATTTAAATTTTAAAACTCCCTTTATACTCATGATTTGTTAAATTGAACTTTTTATTAAACCCAGAACTTTCATTTCAAACCAAAATTGATTTAGTTTAAAAAGGCCACATAAGGCTACAATGCTAAAAGAATAAATAAATAAATAAATAAATATTTCCCTCAAAATCATTCCTTAACGTTCCTCTTATGAACCACAACACGATCACCCAACAAAACCCATCACATCCTAGTGACGCCACGACATCAATATAAACTTCCATGGTAATAACCTCCTATAGATTTCCAAAGTGCCAACAACACAAAATAGCATAAGTGAAGAAATTCCACAACCATCAATTACGTAATGACGCAAAAGCGCTCAAAGGCCAAAGTTCCCAATCGTAACCCTAAACCGATTACCACTAACTTAAAACAACTCACCACTCGTCCAAACAAATCTTATATGCCACACCTAGATACTGTTTAGTTACATAATCCTCACGTTCAACTCCTATCGATTTCTAGGTTGACTATATGACAAAAACACAACACCCATACCCTCGGATTAGCTCACATATACTCCCACGACAACTAAACTCTTTACGCTACACATACTAGGATCGATAAGGTCAAAAACAACCTTGACATAGCTCACTTATCACTCTACACAGTCCCACTACATCATATTTCACTACTCCAGAAAGTTGCAAGCCCCGACCGCATGAATCATACACCGGTGATAACACTCTAACAGTTCGATCCCCTAGAAAATAAAATGATCAATAGTGGTACGATATGAAGACAACCAATTTATATCCAACATCAAAACTCAATGTGTCTAACAATGCAAAAGCAAAAAGAAGTCAGCGAACAACAACCTCTATCTCACAACCTTGACACCCCTGGTCCAAAGTAACTTCACCGCTAACCGGTGACTTTAACTTGAGTAAATTGAGCCGCTTCTAAGCCCAATGCTGATACATATGCAGATGTAATAAAGAATGCGATGAACTAGTATTAATTAACACATTGGCAATGGAATTGCATAACAAGAAAATTACCTCTCACAACTAAAGATACTGGCAATAAATCTGGCGTGATAATAGCATACACACGCTCTGTGAGTCCTTGTTCTACTTGTTCACCTCTCGAAGCATAAGCCTGGTGTATTGATTAAGTCGAGGAGACTCCCCGATTGGTCCTCGAGGCTTGTACTAACTGCATAGGCTGATGGCTCTACGTCTGTCTCGAACCAGACGCATCAGGTGTGCCATCCAATTGAGGGCAAAACCTCCTCAAGTGCCCCATCTGCCCACACTAATAACAGGTAAGCGGTTGACCTTCCTTCTGAATCTGGCTCTATGGACGAGCTGAAGACAGTGCAGATTGTTGCCCTCCTCCTCTCTGTGAACAGCCTAGAGACTTGTGGCCCAACTGGCCACACTTGAAACAAGTGAAATCTCCTTGATTACCTCTCCTAGAACCCGAACTTGGTACAGAAAGATGGATCTAGATTGCGCTCTCTGGAACTGCTATGGAGTTGAACCCCTCTGTCTCTTATTGTCCCTAGTATCCCCCTGAACATCCTAGGACCTCTGTTTGGAACCCCTCATCTTCTCCTCCTCGGTCTGAATCACGGTCTCTAAGTGAGCCACCGCCTCCATAAGGTGTTCGTAATCCTTAATCATAGACACAACCACCTTAAAAAGGAGTCCGGTCCTCAGCCTCTTCTCAAACTCCAAGCAACGGCGTTCCTCCATCGCTACTAACTTCGATGCAAATCTCGACAAACTAGTGAAAGTAGCCTCGAACTCGGCCATTGGTGTGTTAAGCTGCTTGAGCTTTAAGAATTGCTCTCTCAACTTCTCCCTAACAGTGGGAGGTAAAAACTTGTCTTAGAATGTGTTGACAAAAGCCTCTCATGTCACTCCAATGCGCCTACGCACATACTTCCACCATTAACCAGCATCTCCCTTCAACTAGAAGGATGCCAGGGTCACTCTCAGTCTATTGTCCTCGATGCCAAGCATCTCAAACATCTTCACTATCTGCTCTAGCCACTCATCCACCTTCAATGGCTTATTAGGATCACCCAAAAACTAATTTGGATTTGACCGGAAAAACTTTCGCTTCAAAAAAGACAGCCCTGTCTCAGCAAGATGGGCCTGGACTGATTCTCAACTTTGAGAATGTCCATGGATTCCCGTAATACTCGGGCCATCTCGTAGGCTAAGGCACCCATGGCCTGCTGACCTGTCAGCTCGACCACATTGGCCTGACCAACTTCCTCTTCTTGTGCCAAAATATCTTCCGATATCGGCACCTCCTGCCATCTAGGCCTACCACGCCTATGACCGTGACCACATCCTGACATCCTAATGAAGGTAATAAAAGAGATTAGCACATTTACGAATGCGCCGAAGCTAACTCACTCGTGTCCTAATGCGGTAGACAACAATAATTCACTCCACATAAGCATATAAACATATACGAATTTCTTTCCTAGATAATAGTTGTCCCGCGGCATTGCCAGAGTTTCAATTAGAAACAGAAGTGATCAAGTGCTCTTCTAATAGGACTTCTAGGAACCCGTAGACCCAATCAATATCTTAGGAATTAAATCCCTGTAGACACCCCAATTTTGACCGGCCCTAAGACTTGGGCGCTTTTTTTTGATTACCTGATGATGACAATTAGAATGTGTTTCTCACAGAATCCTCAGTAAGAGAGATGAAATTTGAACTTTAATCCCAACTTTTACCATTATGGCCAAATTGTTTTAAAATACTGAATATTTCATTAGTTTAACATTTTTGTAATTTTGCATAATTTTATGTGTTTGTTCATATTTTTGGTACTTTTATATAAATTAGTATAAATTATATATTTTATATATAAAAAATAAAATAATAAAAAAAGTTATATTATTATATTATATGTTTAGGATTTTGGTATAAATTATATATTTTATATATTATATTATATATATTATAAAAAAATAATAATAAAAAATCGTTTGATGTCGGTTAGCCCTCGGTTGTCGACATCAAATATCAGGCATATATATATATATTTATATTATTATTATTATCTTTATATTATTATTATATTATATGCATATAAATGAGGCATATATTATTATATTATATTTTGCTTATATAAAGACAAAGAGGGAGAGGCTCAGCGGAGCGCAAAACAATTTGATTCAAGAGAGAGTTAGAGAGAAAAGAGAAAACATTAAACATTTCAATCTTAAGCCAAAATACTTTCAAGCTTACATAACTACTAAAATTCCTCATTTCCATACACTAAAATCACTCCAAAAATTTTGATATAGTCAAAGATCAATTGCCTAGTGATTGAAAGTGAGAAAAACTAGAGAGTTAGCCACTTTCCATACCGTAAACTCCATAATTTTGAATTGAGGATTTGAGAACACACTTCCTACCCGTGAGGGTGATCAAGAGGGAGTTTGTGAACTAAGGAGTTCATCCTTTCCTTGGAAGGTGAATTTCACAAACCTTTTATTTTCCTGCATTTCTTACTTATTTAGCTCTTTTGCTTTGATTTATTGTTATATTGTATATTGTTGTAATCTAATTGAAAGTGATGAATTGATGTCCCATATATGTTTTTTTTAGTATGAGAAAGAGATCTTCCATGCTAAATGGTTTAATCTCTTCGGAGGTTCATTACCAGGGCATTACATCTCTCTCATGCCAAGAATAACTCTTTGTTTGACATTTCTTTCCATTTAGAGGACTTAAACTCACCATTGGACTTAATGAATTAAAGAACGGATGGTAATTTAAAATTGAGTAACTAAAATTGAGGCTAAAATGGTGCAAGATAATAATTTTGTTGTGTTCAATCGGACGTTAATTGAACACATGGAAACTTGAGGCAGTTTGTACTCATTAGTGATGAAATGATTCAAGTTTCCAAGGTTACCACTTCCTTTGATCAATTCATAAAAGGGAAAAGGTTAGAGTCATATTTTGTTGCATTTATTGAACTTGCACACTTTGATTCACAAGCCATCATGCAATGAAATTGCTTGAGTTAGTGATTTGTGGCTTAAGTTTACTTCTCCTTTGATTCGTTCATGAAAAGGAGGGGTGAGTTGTGTAGACAACCCTAGAGAATACCCTGTGCATGCTCTGTTTGTCCTCTATTGCAATAAGGTGAACTGGGCAGCAGTGGCCGGCAAGCCACTTTCCATGGCCCGCAGTGGCCGACAGACCACCTTTGATGGCCGACATCCCTCACCAGTGGCCGACCGGCCACTAATGCAAAATTCAGCAGTGTGTTCCTTTGGCGGAGTAGAGCCATTCTGGAAGTAGGCAACAGTGTATGTGTTCTATTGTGTAATAGAGGCTCTCTAGAAGCAAAACAGTAGCTTTTCAAGTGGAAATCAAGCATGCGCATGAACATTTCTCGCTTCCCAATGTGGAGTAATTAGTTGTTTAGCTTACTTACTTCTTTTAATTATACATGTGTTGTAATTATTTAATTAGCTAAAGTAGTTAATTAGTTATGAGTTAATTTATTTCATTTGGTTTGTAATAGTTAATTAATCAGCTGAGCTTATATAGTTAGCTAGTTAGTTTATTCATTCGGACTCTCCTTTGTGAGAGCATAATGTTGTAATAATGTGTATATTTTCCAACCCCACGTCTTTCTCTCTTTTATTTAATTGCTTATAATGGTTAGTATAAGGACATCACATTTAAATTAACATTCTTCATGTTTGCATCCACTTGTATTGCATGCACCGAGGCTCGGTTCATCATTTCAACTGCATTGTTAGTTTAATGCTTATTTGAATACGTGTTTAAACCACATGCTATCAATTGATTCATATGCCATGTTAAGTAGCTGAGCCTTTTTTAGATTGCATATCGCATGTGTTGCATTAGTCATATTGCATAGTTAGGAATCATATATTTTTTCTAACTCTCTTATATCTTTTTGGCTTGGAGTATGAGGTGAGCCTTTACTTGCTTTAGCATATTGCATGAGTGTGATTGTTGCCATGTCTAGTATGCTTACCATGAGGCTAAGTGTTTAATTGATATACTTGCTTGTATGCCTATGGATGAAGGCTAATTGCTTGAATTGGAATAATTTGAGCCATGCACATTTAAGCCCACTTTTCAAGTGGCAAATTCAAACTCTTTTCAGAAAATAAACATGACTCAAGTGTTCCAATTTTTGCAAGTTAGTCTATACTTGTATGTGCACATCACATAGTAATGCTAGATTAATAACCGGAACAAGAACATATAATGCAAAGTAAGATTCATATCATGATTAGTAGAGGCCGATCTTTGATCGGGCGAGCGAGGGTGCTCAATTCATAACCTTCCTCTCTCGTACCTAAGTTCTCGAGCTAGACAATCATGGTAATGACGGACACATGGCCTTTGGCACGAGTCATGGGTTTCCTAAATTTTTCCAAAATAAAACATTTAGGTGGCGACTCTGTATCTGGCAAAGGAGTCCATTTTTGACAATTTGATTCAAAATCGATTTTCCAAAAGATTCGCCGAATATGGACTCTTTGGTGTTTATCTATTTTGCATTGCACTTGTGGAATCAGATTCAGAACCGTGGGAGTCTGATACTGTAGGGCTTATTTTAACTTCTAAAAGGGGGTGCAAAAAAGTCGAGTTACAATCCCATACCCATATAACCACATAAACATAGTATCACTTAGTGTACCATACATATAAATGTCTCTATCAAGCGAGACAAACTCATTGTGGTAAGAACTACTTCCCACGTACCCAAAGTATTCAAACCCGGTACGCTCTAATACCAAGTTCTAACATCCTGAAATTATATACAATTACCTGTCCACAACGTTAACAAATAATAACAAATGATAAAGTAGTTATCTTTTATCAGTTTCCAATTAAGTTTACAAAAGAGTAGCATATGCGGATATACATTCAAAAACCTATCCCTAAATCTATAGCATATGTTACATGATAGAATGAACCTTACGCAAAAGAAATGCCTTAAAAGCTTATAGCTTTTCCAAGACGGTGCTTGGTTACAATAAAATGGATGAAAAATCCAATACAGTTAAAGCCCTAGGCTTGTACAAATGGATACACAAAATGAAGCTTTTGCTTCCAAGTCCTCCCAAGCTATTGCCTTGGTGGAGACATATCATCAACACCTGAAAATGGTTATCCCACATAGGGTGAGCCAAAACCCAATAGAAATAATCCAACACAGTATATGAATCTTAACAAAAATATAAAGGTAAAATGCACATGCAATGCTAGTAACAAAACATTTTATATCTCTTTCAAACCATGTAATGACAGGTATATATCACAGTTCATAAAATCATGCCCCTTACAATAGAAAAATAGGGGGAAATCTCAACCAGTACAACCTTTCATGGATATTTCGTCACCGTCAAACGGCATTCATGTAAACGTAGTCTTTACAAGCACTACTATTGCCATTTTATGGATATTTTGTCCGCGGGAACCGGTACCCATGTATACGCACATTTTTCAAGACTTTCACACTAGACACATAGGCCAACTTGATTTGGTGATACATATCTCTTTCCAATGTTCACCCATTTTTCTCAAAATCATATACATTTTCAATGTATTAAATAAGCAAAATGTTCAATGCACATGGATGAGAAATTAGTTTTATTTCACCTAATTCTCATTCAATTTCTACAACACTCATAGCTATTCTCCATCGATAGCCCAAAACAGATATCTCTAAACAAATAGATAATTTCAATAATGATAAACTTTCCAAATTCCAAGATGTGAAAGATAATACATATCTAACTCTACTATCTTCATCCACAACAACTCAATTTCACCATTTCAAGATCAATTTTGTTTATTACTACAAAATCAACATTTGAGATTTCTAGGACAAAAGCTCTCTTTCTTTTATAAACGATTTTCCAAAGTAAAACCCATCATTTCAACATATCTCAAAAGTAAATATCCATCTACAACCATTCCCAATAATTTATTTGAAAACCCTCTCTTGGATTTCAAACCAATACCCAAGATTTGCTAAAAAATCCACTTTTTCACAATAATGCTTCATAAAAACAAACAACTAAGTTAAAACTCATAAAGGAGTGCGGAGAATCCCTACCTCAAGCTCAAAAAGGTTGAAAGAGAAGAACTTGAAAAAACCTAATGCCAACGAAGTCACGAACCACTCGGATCCAAAGGAAGCTCTTGCCCCGATCTACAACTTATTTTGAAGGACTAAGATGAGATGGTACCTCTAGGTGAGTAGATCTGAAGATCTAAGTGAGAAAAAGTGAGTTTTAAGAGAAAAATAGAGGGTCACGGGTGAGAGAGGAAAAAGTGAAACAACTAATGAGAAAGAACTGTCTTTTAGGTCTATTTATAATGGCTAGGTATTAATATATAATAGTTCCAAGGTCAAATGAAGAGCAAGTCAAAATTCCCAAAAGTAAGGCCCAAGACGAATAAAGGCTGTAAAAAGAGTCACAGGGGTCGACCCTTGTGTCAGTGGTGTCGACCATTCAGGAAGAATTGACAAAAAGACAATGTTGGCAGCAAACAAGGTGTCGACCCTTGGAAAAGAGGTGTTGACACTAAATTTTAGCAACTAAACCCAAATTCTGTAGTAGACAAGGGTCGACCCTTCCCAGACTGGTGTCGACCCTTGAGGCCAACAACAAAAGACAAGTGTTGACACCACCAATGCTGGTGTCGACCCTAAATTTCAGTGGCTATTCCAAGAACATAGTAGTAAGATGGTATCGACCCTAGGAGTAGAACAAGACAAAGAAAATGAGGCAATGTTGACGCCAATAAGGATGGTGTCGACCCTTGAAACCAAAACCAAACATAATAGGAAGAAAAACAACCGCTGCAGACATGGTTTCCCGGATTCAAAAGCATTAAATGTGTCGGGTCCATGCTTGGATCGTTATAACCACTGTGATGACCAACAAGCTACATTTGACACTATACCTTTCTCAAAATGAAAACTTATCATACTCCCAAACCAAATTGCCTTTGTCCAAAAGACAATCAAACAAAAGGTGTTCCATAGTTTCTCTATCAAATTGGCACAAGACAAATATCAGAGACAACACATTTGCGTTTGAGAAAGATTCGATTTAATTGTCAAAAAGTTCTTACAAGTTTCCACCAAATATGTATAACCTTGGAGGTACTTTTAGAATCCAAATATGTTTCCAAAAATTATTTGGGGACAGAAAACAGGAAGAGGGTTGGGTTGATAGGGAGTTCGCTTTTCCAACATTAGCTAAAGCATACCCAGATTTTATCGAATACACCCCTGATTTGTCAAGATGCCAAACCACCACATCTTCACACTCTTCAAAAGATAATAGGACAAATTTCACTGCCTCAAGGTTTGAAGGAGAAATGATTGACTTGAGATTTCCTAACTTCAACTCTTATGACTTGGATCAATGACATCTGAGACAAGGGATATGGTGCAATCAGATGGTAGTGAAATTGAAATTTTGAAATCTATCCCCGTGGGCAGTTATTTATCCTTCCAAAAAAGAACCGATCTACCATTGTGTATCTGTCACTGAACCCCCTGTTCAAGTAATTCATGGCCTTTAAGTAAGCTTGACCATGTCCAAGAGGCCTTGGTTCCTGTAGTGGCATGCAAGAAGTTTGAATTAGGGTAGTACAATCCCTTGAACATTCTGTAAGCATTTGGATTTTTGATCAACCTCCACCCTTAGTTAGCAAGTAGAGCTAGGTTGAAAGTTGAGAAGTTCCGAAATGATTGACTTGAGATTTCCTAACTTCTACTCTTATGAATTGGATCAATGACATTCGAGACAATGGATATGGTGCAAAAAGATGGTGGTGAAGTTGAAATTTTGAAATCTATCCCCATGGGCAGCCACTTATCCTTCCAAACAATAACTGATTTGCCATTGTGTATCTGTCACCGAACCCCCTGTTCAAGTAATGCACGACCTTTAAGCAAGCTAGCCCAAGCCTAGAAGGCCTTGGATCCTCTAGTGGCATGCAAGAAGTTTGAATTGGAGTAGTATAATCCCTTGAACATTCTAGCCCAATAAGCATTTGGATTTTTAATCAGCCTCTACCCTTAGTTAGCAAGTAAAGCTTGGTTGAAAGTTGAGAAGTTTCAAAAATCCATTCCGCATTCAACTTTTGATGAACATATGATATCCTATTTGGCCCAATACCACCCCCTATTCCCCGGATCCCCTTTCTACCAGTAATTACGAATATCTTCATTTAGCTTACGACAAAAATTATGCTGGAAATAGAAACAAGCCATGGCATACGTTGGAATGGCCTGCACTACAACTTTGACGAGAGTTTCCTTACTAGTATGGGAAAGGAGCTTGTTTTTCCATATCATTCTCTCAATCACAAACCCATATGCCTTCATTTTAGACCTACCCCATAAGAAGGGGAGGCCCAAGTGTGTCACATTTGATCTTGCTAGAGTGACACCCATCAGCCCACAAATCTAAATCTTCAGTGACTTCGAGGCATTAGCCAAAAAAATCAAGTCAAATTTGTCAAAATTTAACAGGTAGCTAGATGTCCTATTGTACACTTCAAGGATGTGGAACATATTTTGACATTTAGACGAGTTGGCTTTGGAGAATAAGATAGCATCATTTGCAAAGAATAAGTGAGAAAGTGTAGGGCACTCTTTCCTCATTTTCAGTCCCGTGAAAGTGGATGCTATGGACTATGAGTTTGGAAAAAACATCGACCGCTAAAAGGAAATGATAAGGGGAGAGTGGGTCACCCTATCAAAGTCCATAAGATGGACTAAACACAACACGCTTTTCCCCATTAGCAAATATGGAAAATCTAATTGTTCTAACATATTCCATAACACACAAAATCCCGAAGAACCGCCTCAAGGAAATCCCATTGTATACGGTCATAAACTTTGTTGAAATCCAATTTCAATGCAAGATCCGCTTGTTGGCCCCTCCTTTTGTGTCTAAGAAAATGGAAGGCTTCATGGGCAATGAGCAGAGGTGGAGGGAAGAAGGGGCCAAGGGGGGTCACATGCCCCCCCTGAGTTTTGGATTTTTTTTTTTGTTTTTGGCAAACATAAAGAAAATATTTTATATAAAAAAATTTATAAAAATATTATTTAGAGTTAAATGTCAATAATATTTTTAAAATTATAAGAACAATAATAATTGTTTTGATTGAAAATAAAGAGACTACGATATTATTATCTATGAAAATTTCAATATAATGGTGATTTATATCATTATTGACATGCAAACATAATTAATCTCAATGAAAATATAGAATTTATTGAATTATTAATTACATTTAATATGTAAGGGGTCATCATCCATATGATTTTTTACTATTGGTTGGTAATATTACATGTCAATGATGACGTGGTATGATTATTATATTGAGTTTTTAGGCATATTTTGTGTAAAAAAATTACTTTATCATTATTTAATTTAATTTAAAACTATATATCCATGACTTGTTTTAATATTGTCCATGATACACCAATTACAAATAACATATTCAATTTGTTTGATTTGAGTTTTCTAAAAACACTTTTCAAAAAATTCTACTTTTTTGTTTTTTGTTTTTCGTATTTTTTTGTTTTTACTGAATTTTTTAATATTTTAAGCAATTTTTTTAATTTTTAAACACACCTAACATAAATGCACTTAAAAAGTATAATTTTTGCAAAAAAAATCTTAAAAAAATTCACTAAATACCAAAAATATAAAAAAAATACAAAAAGTAGTACATTTTTCGTATTTTTATGTATTTATTAATTTTTTAAAATATTTTTTTGCAAACATTTTTTTTTTAAATACATCATGTATCTAAAAAAGTAAAAAAAATTGCTTAAAATTTTAAAAATATTCACTAAAAACAAAAAAATAAAATAAAAATAAAAATAAAAACTCAATTTAAAAAAAACTTAATTCAAAAAACTCAAATCAAACACACTGAGAGCCTGTTTGGTAACGTTTACATTTTCAGTTTATATTTACAAAAATTTTATAAATTTGTTTTTGTTTATTTTTTATTTATTTTTAGAAAAACATAAACTACAAACGAATTTAGTTTAGACAAAATGTTTAAAAAAATTTAAAAATATAGAAAAGAGTGAGAAATGGCAAGTGGTGGCGGGTGGTGACGGCGAAAGACGGTGATGGAAAATGATAGCGGGTGGTGGTGACGGAAGACGGTGGTGGAAAATGGTGGCAGGTGGTGGGTGATGGTGGCAGAAGACGGTGGGGGAAAGTGGTGGCAAGTGGCGGGCGGGTGGGTAGGTGGGTGGTGGCGGCGGAAGACGGTGATGGAAAATGGTGGCAAGTGGCGGGTGGTGGCGGCAGAAGACGGTGGTGGAAAGCGGTGACGGGTGGGTGGATGGCTGGTGGTGGTGGGTGGTGGCGGGTGGGTGGTGGTGGCGGTGGGTGGGTGATGGTAGCGGGTGATGGGTAGTGGCGAGTGAGTGGTGGTGGTGGTGGTGGTGGTGGTAGTGGCTGGTGGTGGGTGGTGGTGGTGGTAGCGGGTGGGTGGTGGGTGGTGGTGATGGTAGATGGTGGGTGGTGGTGGTGGTGGTGGTGACGGTGGGTGGTGGTAGATGATGGCGGCAGGTGGGTAGTGGCGGGTGGTGGTGGCGAGTGGGTTGCGGGTGAGTGGTAGGTGGTGGTGGTGGCGGGTGGGTGGCAGGTGGGTGGTGGGTGGTGGTGGTGGCGGGTGGTGGCAGGTGGGTGGTGACTGGTGGTGGCGGGTAGGTGGCGGGCGGATGGATGGTAGTGGCGGGTGGTGGGTGGTGGTGGGTGGTAGGTGGTGGCGGCGAGGGTAGGTGTTGGTGGCGAGTGGGTGGCAGGTAGGTAGTGGGTGGTGGTGGCAGGTGGGTGGTGAGTGGTGGTGGCAGGTGGTGGTGGGGGGTGGGTGGTAGTGGCGGAAGACGGTGGTGGAAAATGGTGGCGGGTGATGGCTAGTGTTGGGTGGTAAAAGAAAAAAAAACTCAAAACTCAAAACGGAAACACATTTTTTAAGTTTACATTTTTTGGCCAAATTTATAAACTGAGACCACTGATTTATAAATGTAAACTGAAAATTAAAAACATAAGTGTTACCAAACGGCACCTGATTATTTTTTATTTTTCATTTTTTTATATTTCTTGAAGCCAATTGTAAAAATTTGTGTGAAATATTTTTGTAAATATTTTTAATATTATAATTAATAAGTGCTCCCTCTAATTTATTTTCCTGGCTGCAATGAGAATATTATTCTGAATCAAGCGGCCGAGGATGAAAGCAGATTGATTTGGGGAAAACAATTGATGGAGGATTCTCTCTAGCCTATTAGTTAGGATTTTGGTGATAATTTTCATTGAGAAATTGCACAAACTAATTAACCTATGGTGAGAAAGCTTTTCTAGAGCAGCCATTTTTGGAATTAACACAAGGTTGGTGTGATTCCATTCCCTTAAAAGAAATCCACTCACCGAAAAAGCTTTTAATGGCAAAGCAAACTGAAGGTCCGATCACATCCCAAATGTTTGTGGTAAAAAATACCTGAAAATCCATCAGGTCCAAGTGCTTTGAGAGCGCCCAATCAAAAGGTAGAAGATTTGATTTCCTCATCCGTGATAGGCGTTTGCAAGGAAGTGTTCATGTCATCCGTGACCTCACATCGATGTGGTGTTTCTTGAAAAAGATTTGAAAATAATTAAAGAGGTGGGCATTGACATCATCATCAGTTTCACACCATTCTTCCAGTTCATTCTTGAGTTTAACCAACTGATTACGTTGCCTTTGCTGACTGACAGGAGCATGACAAAAGCTCTTTTTTTTTTCCCCATACTTGAGCCAATTAACCTGAGACCTCTAATGTTGGAACATCTTATTGCTGCCCAAAACCTTTTCTAGCTCCTTTTTAAGATGACAAAGCCGAATAGAACTAGAATCTGAGTCAGGTTGGGCCTGAGCATCCATAATGGCACACCTTAAGGAATTGATCTTGATACGGTTGTCTCCAAATTTCCCCTTACTCCATCTAGACACTCTCCAACCACACTTTTTCAGCTTTTGGGAGAGTCAAAACATTGGAGATCCAGCACCCTCCTCTTACCATAAAGACTAGATCACCTCAGCACACTCAGGGCTTGTAGTCCACATGGACTCGAATTTGAACAATCGAGGGATCTTTTGGGAGGAACATGGCAATACAAAAGGAGGGGACAATGATCCGACCCTACCATAGCTTCATGATGTACTTGCGCAAATGGAAATTGTTGCCTTCAAGTCACCATTGCAAGAGCCTTATCCAATCTTTCCCTTACATTATGCTCGCCCGATTGGTTGTTCGTCTATGTGTAAAGTTGTGTTCAAGTAGTTAAATGCAGTTTAATGGCTCATCCAGAGGTAATCCAAGAATTGTAGGGATGAAGGGTTTTCTAGACCATCACATAGTCCTGTTTTTGGCTGCTTGCTTGTCCTATTGGCATTACCACTAAATATACGGCAAATTTGTGAACTCTATGAACTGGCCTAAAAATAGCATTGAGTGTTAACTACAAAAATCTAATTATTGAATCTTATTCTCTTATAGAACTTTGTATGTTCTACTCAAGCAATAGACGAAGATTTGTTGATTCTCTTAAAACATTAAATGCTTTACACAAGCAATAGATGAGGATTCACTAATTCTTTTGAAACATTGAACGATTTACACAAACAATAGACGAGGTTATGCATGGATTAAGCTCTTTTGCAGGATTGTTCACAACTTCTACATGAATTTTATCATATTAGCTTTTGTTTTGCGTATAAGGAGATCAATCAAGTAGTTGATGTTGAGCTAAAGTTGAAGCTACCCTTGTCTCCTAAACAGATTTATTACCGTCCCATTTTATTTTTGCATATTGTTTTGGAGAGAGATAGGTGTGACCCTCCTTTATTTCGTTTTGTATCTTCTGTCATGAGCATTGGCGGAGCTACTATATAATGAGTGGTGCCACTTGACACCACTCAACTTTCAAATTTTCTTTAAATAAATGTAAATTTATTCAAAATGTTTGAGATTTCATGCATTGAACCCAATAAAATTAGAGAAAAAGAGAGAATTGTTATTCCTATTTCACTATATTATAAATACACTCTAAAAATTTGTCGTTAGGCCTCGTTTGTTTGGCAGATTAGGTTGGATAGGATTATGGGTATGGTGGGATTGAGTGGAGATATTATTAGTGTAGTGATATTAAGTTGGGCATGTAAGATAAAGTGTGTTTATTTGTGCACTAGTGTGGTGGTATTATATTTATAAAATTACCTAAATACCCTTACCACATAACATAGAAACTGCTTGTTTTGTAAAATAAAGCGTAAACTTGTCTTTTAACCACCAATCCTTGTGAGGGGATTGGCAATCCCAACACTCCCATGGGAATACTAAACCTACCATTGGGGGAAATTCACACTCCCATGGGATTACCAACCCCATACCATTTTGTTGTAAACCCATACCATTTTGTTGTAAACGAACATGGATTAAGTAAGCTATAGGATTATTCGTACATTCTCCCACCCAAAACCTCCAATCAAATATGTTTTAGTGTTTAAAATTACACATATATGGTTCTTAATTCACATTAGAATACAATTTTTGAAGAAAATTTATAAAGAAATGTAGTGAAAATAACAACTACAACTGTCATGGTCATTAATTTTACCAATTACAAGTACAATTGTAAAAAAATCTTTTGTTTCGATGCAATAAGTGATGGTTTTTATTATATTCAGAGTGATGCTTGAATGAATGATTATCTGGCCATATATATATATATATGTGTGTGTATATATTGAGGAGGGAGGGGGGAATGAATGTATTTGAGAGCATAAGTAATAAGGTTTCTATACAGAGATTTTCAAAAATAAAAACTTGTGAACAATCATGTTAGTGTGGATCTTTGCTTCATTTTTGTTGAAGTATTAATGTCTCGACTTTTGTTTTATATTTAATTTATCAAGTTCAAATTATTTTATTGATATGATTGAAAATATATAAAATTATAGTGTAAAATTTGATTTTCATATAGGTCGTGTCAAATATATGTTAACATAATAATATTGATGACAGTTGTTAAATGATGCCACTGAGCAAAAATCTAGACAATGCCACTGGTCATGAGCTTTTCTTTTTAATATATTTACCTTGTTATTCCAAAAATAAAAAATAGAAACAAGAACAAATGCAACGTACTCGACTCCGCAAAAGAAACAAAAAAAGTGCATTTTTTTAAAAATTTTATTTTAGCGATAACGGTTAACTTAATAAGCAAAATTTGTAACCTCATTAAAATGTCACAAGTTGACTCACCCTTCTTCACAATATACCAAAATAATAATAATAATAATAATAATTGTTACATTTTCACTTTAGTAATGTAGTTGTGTTCTTATCACATTATTGCTATTCAGCTTGTTTGGTTCCATTTTTTCAAAAATAATTTTCAGAAGATATGAGAAGTCGGCTTTTGTGGTTAGAAGATATGAGAAGTTTGCTCTCACCCATGAATATGCTAAATAGCCAATCTGTTGGCCACCCATTATTTATTTATTTATTTATTGGAAAAAAAAAATTTAGGAAGGTGATTAAAAATTGATTTTTTTTTTTTGAAAAAAATGTGTAAAAATGTGAGAAATAATATAACTGAAAATGGATTAAAAACTGGAAGATAACTTTTAACTATTTTTCTAAAATAACCCTAAATATGTCATACTGGCAGTTCAGTCATCAAAGGTCTTGGAATACACCTAAACTTGGTTAAATTTGGCGAGTATTGCGTGTATTCAAGGTTTATTTTGTAAGGATGGATCTAAAGTGATTTACAATATATGTTGAATGTTGTCAAAACATAATATCTTAAACATATTCAATTGTGCATTTATTTTCTCCACCATTTGGGTAAATTACCAATATATCTTAATAATTTAACTAAATTCCCATCAAGTCTTATTGAAAATAAATTTTACTAAAATTATCGCTAAAAGTAATTTTTTGTGACAATTTTTTTATATATATCGCTAAAAATTGACAATTAATGACTTTTTAATCACAATTTTTATAAATTGTCACTAAAATTTATAGTTAGTGATGTTTTTCTGTGACAAATTTTTAAACTGCCGCTAAAAGTTAAAAATTAGTGATTTTTTTTGTGACGATTTTTTTAAATTGTTGCTAAAATTTATAATTAGTGACTTTTTTAGAAACAAAATTTTCAAACTATTACTGAAAATTAATAATTAGTGACGGTTTTTAATAGTGTTTGATGAAAAATGTCATTAATTATCATAGGACTTATTGGATAAGCCTACGTATTAGGAGTTACACGTAAGTTCCCATTTTTATTTTTTATACTTCCATAAATAAAAACAGTGAGAAGTTTGAAAACATCCATCATTTTTTATATAATTTTTATTTTCATACCATATATATATATATATATATTTGTAATCAGCTCGTCAAATAATTTTTGTTTATTTTTTAAAATAATAAATATATAAAACAAATACATAACCCAACATGTTCCTTTCCACAAGTGTAATGGTTTAAAAGGGTGAAACACTAATAAATCTTAAAATATGATTTTATGAAGTATTTAGTTTTTCCTTTTTTCTTATAAACTTGAAAGTTCCATTAAACTGGAATTACACAAGAGGGTAGTCACTTACACGTGTGAGTTTAATTTTTTAAGGATAAAAGTGGGTTTGTCCAAATGCAAAATTACACATTTAGACAATCTACACAATAGAGGTTTTGGATTTTTCCTCCTTGTGAAACAAATCCTACATTACGAACAAGAATGTAACACTCTAATATAATACTCCAATAAAGTAACACTCCAATATAACACATTAAAAAATTCTTTAGTGCACTTTTTCCAAATGTAACAAAATAAGACTCCAAACTTTTTCCAAACATAACAATTCAATGTAATGCACTCTAATGTAACACACAAAAAAACTCCTTAATGTACTTTTTCCAAACGTAATACTCCAATCAATATAATCCCAAATGTAATGCTCCAATATAACACACACAAAAAAACTCCTTAGTGTACTTTTTCCAAACGTAACACTCCAATCAATGTAATATTATCGGTGTGGGAGCCGGATAAATGGCAGAATCAGAAGCGTATATTCTAGAAGACAGATATTACTCGGCTCTATCCTGCACGATCAGGAGGCCGAATACAATAGATAGGCCGAGTATCTATTGTATTATGGAGCCGAGTAAATAAGAGGATAACGAGTGAAAAGTGGACCTGGCCTCGAGGCCCAGGAAACAAGTATAAATAAAGGAACTATAGACTAAGAAAGGTATGTGAGAATTAATATAAATACAAATAACCCAGAGAGAGTAGAGATTGACTTGTCCATCGGAGTGCTAATTCCGGCATCCCCGACCGGAGTGTTCATTTCCTTTCAGGTGTCTATTTGAGGATCAAGAGCGTCTCCCAAGATCAGAAGAGTATTTCCAAACCACATCTCCACAATTGGCGCTGTCTGTGGGAATACTCAAATATATCCATGGCAGGCGTAATAGAAGACCCTCTAATAGTCACTGATGAAACCACGCAAAGAGACGACCTCACTCCAACAAACATGCTTGGCCCGGAGACTATCGCCGCAAGACGTGCCTTAAACTTCCCCTCACCCTCGACTTCGGAGCATGAGACAATGCAGGCGATCATGGAACAAGCAAAGCAAAACGAACAGAGGTTGGAGAACATGATCGTTGAGAACAAACGTCTCCGTCAAGATTTGGCCTTGGAAGTGGCGAAATCCAAACAAGCTATATGCCTAGATCCGGAACGACCTCCGAGGGCAGGTGGTCGACGACCTCAAGCCCGTCAAGACGACACTGATAGCGACTCCGACTCATTATCTTCGAAGCCCAAGAAGAAGGGGCGACCTGAAACTTCCAGTTCTTCTGAAGAGAGTCCCCGTATAAGGCATAAGCGAAGAAAGAACAATTCAGATGAAGAAGACTAGCACGATCCCTTTGTACAACGGATTGCAAAGGCAGTGCTACCCAAGAAATTCAAAGCACCGTCATTCACCTTGTACGACGGTAAGTCAGACCCCACCGATCACATCCGCCATTATAAGCAAGCCATGACGCTGCATGCAGACGACGAGGCTCTTATGTACAGAATATTTTCGAGCAGTTTGGGACCACTAGCTGTCATGTGGTATTATAAACTAGAGCCAACTTCGATTGAAAGCTTCCACCAACTCCAAAAATCTTTTAGGGCAAGGTTTATCACTAATGAGGTCCAGCCAAAGCAGGCCGACTCCCTTTGGGCGATGCAGATTCAACCGGGGGAAACCCTTCGTGCATATTCGGCGCGGTATTGGGAATGTTTCAATTTGGTAGATGATGCTTGCAATGACTCCATGGCCATCACCGCCTTCAAGATGGGCTGCATCCCGACAGTGCCCTCCACAGCTCTTTGACAAGACGGCCCCCCAAAACGGTTTGGTCGTTGATGAAGAAAGTTGAAGAATACTGTAAAGTGGAAGATGATGCCTTGCGGATTAAAGCCGGAAATGTGACCAACAAGACGGCTCCTGCTGAAATTGCTCAGCTGTTAAATTATGTAGCATCTCAGAGCTCTGAACCACGGCATCGGGCAAAACGAGATAAGAGACGGGATTCTCGCTGATCAAATGACCAATGCTCTCACCGAGCGAATGAACAGCTGCAAGTCGACAACAGGCGCACAAGGCATGCCGACAAGAAATATACTGGGTTGTCAGAGCCGATCAGCACAGTCATGTCCAAAATCCAACACCTTCCGTTCTTCAAGTGGCCGTAAAAAATGGTGGGACCTCCCGATACTCGAAGACAGTATCGGCGGTGCGAGTATCACAAGGATCATGGCCATAAAACTGAGAGTTGTTATGCATTAAAAGATCACCTGGAGGAATTGGTGTAGGATTGTCGACTACAACAGTATGTCCGAAAAGACAACTCAACCAAAGCAATAGCCCTAAAACAGGATTCCCCTCCACTCGGCGTGATCTACATGATATACAGCCTGCCAATTTCATCCTCAGTGCATACGATTCAATCGAATCCTGGTCCTCAAAATCAACTCACTCCGGCTAAACGGCCCCATGAAGTTGCAAGCATTTCTTTTGATGATTCAGATTTGGCTGGTGTGACACTTCCCTACATCGATCCCTTAGTAATTGAGTTACGCATAAACTGATTCACAGTTGAGCGCGTACTCATTGACCCGGGGAGCACATCGGAGGTTATGTACTACAAAACATTCACCAAACTCGGCTTCTCTGAATCGGATCTCTCCGCGGCCCCTTATCCACTATTCGGCTTCAACGCCAATCCAGAGTACCCGTTGGGGAAAATTACACTACCCGTCCGAGCGGGCTCCCGAACAGTGGATGCGGAGTTCTTGGTCGTGAAGCTACCATCGCCGTATAATCTCATCATGGGGCGGACTTGGTTGCATACTTTGCAGGCTATGCCAAGCACCTATCATCAGCTGCTTCGCTTCCCGACAGCACGCGGCATTGAGCAAATCTGTGGTTCACAAAAGTCGGCACGAGCATGCTATGTCTTTGCTGAAAAGACGCCGAAGGAGTTGCAAGTGAATTCCATTGAGGTACCGGATCGGGAGAGCCTCAATGATGTTGGGCGGCTCCCAAATGATGTTGGGCGGCTCCCAAGTGAAAAGGCCACGGAAGACCTAGATCGAGTTGAAATCAACGGTAACCCAGACAGGTTCTTCATGGTTAGTGCCTCCCTCAATCAAGCCGACAGACAGTAGCTAATTTCCTTCCTGCTCGACAACCTTGATGTATTTGCGTGGACTCCATATGAGATGCCAGGTGTAGATTCATCTGTTTCGCAACACCGTTTAAATGTTAACCCTAAATGCAAACTGATCATTCAGAAAAGCCGGCGATCAGCTGTAGAGCACACTACCACAGTTGTTGAAAAGGTTGACCGGTTGCTTGATGCCGGGGCAATCAGGGAAGTGACCTACCCTATATGGCTCTCTAATACTGTAGTTGTGAAGAAGAAGAATGGGACCTGGCGAGTCTGCGTTGATTTCACGAACCTAGACAAAGCCTGCTCCAAAGATTGTTTTCCTCTCCCAAGGATAGACCAACTAGTAGATGCTACAGCACGTTATCAACGCATGAGCTTCCTCGATGCCTACAGAGGCTACCATCAAATTGCCATGGATCCAGAGGACCAAGACAAAAATGCATTTCTGTCACGACCCCAAACCCGGCCCTATAGGTTTAGCACCGTAACCAGCCAGTAATCCGAGATTATCGAAGGCCTGCAGAACAGTAGTACAGTAATACAGAGTACAGGGCCTGGCAGAAGCCAAAACAGTAAAGAAACAATGCCCAATGAGCTGTGACAGTCTGTATGCAAAAAGACTTTCCATACATTTATACGTAAACAGTACAGAACAGTATGCACAATATTTACAATCATTCAGACTAGGGACTCAATCCCTGTATAACAGTACAATAAACATTCAGTCTATACAGAACAGTAAGACGGTACAGAAGGGGGAATTGCAAAACGCCCCTAAGCCTTAACATGATAGGCTCGGAACCTCGCAGTGAGGCACATAGGCTGGCTTGACAAAACTGGAGTAACCCTGACGCCTCTAGCCGCGGTCTGGTGCCTGTACACCCACATATATATATGAGCAGTGAGCTAAAGCCCAGTGAATAACATAATGCGTAAAGAGGTTAAGAATGAATGTCCTTACAGTATGAAAACAGTTCATTTAAACAGTATTTCAGTCATTCAGTCAGTACAGTCATATGTGGTACACCCATTAGCATAACAGTACAATAAACAATAGGTCATAAAAGACCGAGCAGTAAATGATGGCCATCAGTCAGTAAACAGTAGTGGTTCCAACGAGGGAACCGACAGAGATTTCTGTCACAGTAACAGTAAACAGTAGGTGCTAAGGATGCCACAATACAGTTCAGAATATAGGACATACATTCATTCAATTAACAGTATCAGTTTAGAAAGCAGTACAGTTCACTTGCTCAGAAAATAATCATTTGTGAACATATCTTTACACAATCGTTACTCACAGAGTTCTGGACTACAGTATGCTAGAGCGTGCCTCCCCAGTCGCCAACCCTACACAGTTAACAGATTGAACACACTAAGCTACACAGCTGGGAAAGATAATAACTTAACCCCTAATGCCTCGATGTGTTCTACATCTATATCCTCAGTAAGATGCCTTAAACTAGGCCTAAGCATGCCTAGGATGGGATGAGGATGCAAAGATGTACTAAAAAAATAGTCTCAGAATATTCAGAAAAACAGAGTCCCGCACGAGCGCAGGTTTCCCCGCTCGAGCGGACATGCAACAAAGGTACACGCTCGAGCGTCAACTTTCCCGTTTGAGCGTACTATAAAAGTACTGGATGGGTGAAATCTCTGCTCGACGCCCGCTCCAGCTTGAGACACATGCCTCCGCTCGAGCGCCCAATCCTCCGCTCGAGCGGACTGTAAAACAGTGCAGAGAAATACTGGATGCTCAGATTCCACGCTCGAGCGCGAATTTCCCCGCTCGAGCGGAAGTGCAAAATCTGGGAATTCCAGATCGCACCTCCAAGCCAAAAACCAATTTTTCACAATTCAAAACTCGACCTCTTGGGCTGAATTTCCAGAAAACATTTGTAAACACATAGAATATCATGGTTCAAAGCTCAATTTTGAGAAATCAAAGCCCAAGGGTGTTTAATTCAAATCCAATTTCAAACCAATTTCATGAACATGGAGAACATGCAAACATGCATGAATTCAAACCAATTCAAAGCTTCAATTTGATGCTCTAAAGAGCCAATTGATCCAAAAACAAGTTGAAAACATGGACCATTACAAAATTATGGACATGCAAGTGACAATTTGCCATGAACTCAACTCAAAATCCAACAATACTAATATGCATGCAAGGAATGAGCTAGAATTCAACATGCTAGAACTAAATTATGACTTAGCTCCTCAATTAGACATGAACCACGCAAGAATCACTTAATATTCAAAAACAAGAGAGTAGTTACTCTACCTTAGTTTTGTAGTTCAAGCCTAGAAGCTCAATTATGAAATCAATACTTCAATTCTTTAATCTCTCCAAGCCAAACTCTCAAGAACCACTCAAATCTCTCACTCTTCCCCTCTCAAAGTCGGCAAAGCAAGGAGAATGGCTGAGCAAAATGTGTTTTGATTCAAGTATAAGGCTCAAAGATATTATATTGAGTAGGCCACTAAGGGTTAGTTTGGTAAATAAGGCCAACTCTTTAATTAGCTTATTTTAAACCATTTTAATCATACCTAATCAGTTTTCAGATAAATATGCCATAAAATCACATTAATTATGAGGATCATAAAACATCAATCAATTCCCGGTTCGGCCGCCGATAAGGCCTTCAATTAGCAGTTTAAACATAAAACACGAACAGATCAAATAATCAATCAACAGATAGAATGCAATTCAAACGTACATACTTAGTCAATTCAGTTTCAGTTTTCAGTCAGTCAGTTCAGTACTTTAATCAGTTCAATTATCAGTCATAATCAGTTCAGTTATCAGTCATAATCAGTTCAGTTATCAGTCATCAAGGTTTATCGGTAAGCAGTGGTGAGGGTTATTACAGTCTCCCCTCCTTATAAAGAGTTTAGTCATCTAAACTCGAGTTACCTTCGTTCTGGAAGAAAACAGGATTCAATGGAAACAGTTCAGGATATCTTTTAGCCATGTCCTCTTCCCTTTCCCAAGTGGCATACACACCACCATGGTTTTGCCAGTCGACTTTTATCAGCGGGATCTCTTTGTTTCTCAACTTCTTGATCCGCCTGTTTACAATCTGTATAGGCCGTTCCTCGTAAGTGTAGTCATCACTCAGCACTATACGAGTAGGTTCTATTACATGGAAAAGATCCCGGAAATAGTCTCTCAACATAGAAATGTGGAAGACGTTATGCATATGCTCCATTTCAGGAGGAAGCGCAACTTGATACGCCACCGGATTGATTTTCTCAATAATCTCATATGGTCCGACGTATCTCGGTTCTAACTTGCCTTTGACTCTAAAACGAGTCTGGCCTTTCATCGGTGTCACTTTCACAAATACGTGATCACCTACGTCATACTCTCTGTCTCGTCTTCTGACATCAGCATAACTCTTCTGTCTGCTCTGCGCAGTTTTCAATCTCTGTTGTATCAGTTTCACTTTCTCAGTCATTTCATATACAATCTCGGGCCCAAGCAAAGGCCCATCTCCAACTTCTGCCCAGCAAATCGGAGATCTGCATTTTCTACCATACAATGCCTCGAAAGGCGCCATGCCAATACTCGAGTGATAGCTATTGTTGTAAGCAAATTCAGCTAAGGGCAAATGACTTTCCCAGTTTCCCTGAAAATCAAGGACACACATTCTTAGTAAATCCTTTAGAGTCTGGATGGTTCTTTCTGACTGGCCATCTGTCTGAGGATGATAGGCACTACTCAGTCTCAGCTCAGTACCCAATGCAGTCTGTAGGCTTTGCCAAAACCTCGATGTAAACTTCGAATC
Organism: Camellia sinensis; assembly: GCF_055761805.1. Lineage (NCBI taxonomy): Eukaryota > Viridiplantae > Streptophyta > Magnoliopsida > Ericales > Theaceae > Camellia > Camellia sinensis. Next base: position 110,974,517 of record NC_138973.1, read on the forward strand.
CCTGCCAGAAACAATGGACACAGGCACTCCATGCAGTCTAACAATTTCATCAATATAGAGTATAGCCAATTTGTCCGCATTATAAATTGTCTTAACAGGTAAAAAGTGAGCAGATTTAGTCAGTCTATCAACAATAACCCAAATCGAGTCCATACCTTTACTGGAGCGAGGCAACCCAACGATAAAATCCATAGTAATATGTTCTCATTTCCACTCCGGTATTGGTAAGGGTTGCAATAGGCCTGCGGGTCGTTGATGTTCGGCTTTAACTTGTTGGCAATGAAGACATTTCGATACAAAATCAGCAATTTCTTTCTTCATTCCCGACCACCAGAAATTCAATTTCAGGTCTTGGTACATTTTCGTATTCCCTGGATGGATAGACAGTTTTGAATTGTGGTCCTCTTGCAGAACTCTTCTTTTCAGTTCAGTATCATTTGGTACACACAGTCTTTCTTGAAATTTCAGTACATTATGCTCAAATTTGAATCCCGGTCTCGGTTTAGATTCTCTTTCTTCGATGATCTTTTTCAAGAAGTCATCCAGTTGCTGCTTCTCTTTAATTTCTTCGATCAGTGCCGGTTGGGCAGAAATAGCAGCTAAGGTTCCACCTTGTTCTCGCAAAACAATTTCAATCTCAGACTTTTCAAGGTCACAAAGCAACTCTTTCTGTCCGGTAAGCAAACATGCTAAGTTTCCAATCGATTTCCGGCTCAATGCATCGGCAACGGTATTGGCTTTTCCGGGATAATACAATATCTGTAGGTCATAGTCTTTAATCAGTTCTAGCCATCTCCGCTGTCTCATGTTTAGTTCTTTCTGTGTGAAGAAATATTTCAAACTCTTGTGGTCGGTGTATACTTCACATGTCACCCCGTACAGATAGTGACGCCAAATTTTCAGTGCAAATACTACTGCAGCAAGTTCCAGATCATGGGTCGGGTAGTTCTTTTCATGCGGTCTCAGTTGTCGAGAAACATAGGCAATTACTCTCCCATTCTGCATTAAAACACATCCCAAACCCTTATGAGAAGCATCACTAAATACAGTATAACCATCCGTACCTGAAGGTAAGGTCAGAACAGGTGCAGTCATTAGTCGAGTTTTCAACTCCTGGAAAGCAGATTCTCTTTGGTCAGTCCAGTCAAATGATATCCCCTTCTGAGTCAGTTGAGTCAACGGTAAAGCAATTTTGGAGAAATCTTTGACAAATCTTCTGTAATATCCAGCCAAACCCAAAAAGCTTCGGACTTCAGTCACGTTGGTTGGTCTAGGCTAGTTCATTACAGCTTCGATTTTATGCGGATCAACAGAAATTCCATCTTTGCTAACAACATGCCCCAAAAACATAACATGGTCAAGCCAGAGTTCACATTTAGACAGTTTAGCATACAGTTTCTGTTCTCTTAAGGTTTGTAGGGCAAGTCTCAGATGATGTTCATGTTCTTCTATACTTTTAGAGTAAATCATTATGTCATCAATAAATACAACAATAAAATTGTCAAGGTACGGTTTAAAAATTCTGTTCATGAGGTCCATAAATGCAGCTGGTGCGTTCGTGACTCCGAAAGGCATAACTAAAAATTCGTAATGTCCATACCTCGTTCTAAAAGCAGTTTTATCAATGTCATCTGATTTAACTTTCAACTGATGGTATCCGGATCTGAGATCAATCTTCGAAAATACGTTAGCACCCTGTAACTGATCAAACAGGTCATCAATACGCGGTAATGGGTATTTATTCTTTACAGTTACCTTATTCAGTTCACGAAAGTCAATGCACAGTCTCAGTGAGCCGTCTTTCTTCTTTACAAACAAAATAGGTGCGCCCCACGGTGAGGTACTAGGTCTGATGAACTTTTTGTCTAACAGTTCTTGCAGTTGCACTTTCAGTTCTTTCAGTTCAATTGGAGCTATTCAGTAAGGAGCTTTAGAAACTGGCTGTGCTCCGGGAATCACATCAACGGTAAATTCAATTTCCCTGTCAGTCAAATCTCCTGCAAGATTATCTGGGAAAACATCTGGGAATTCTCTGACTATAGGAATACAGTTCACATTAGCATTATCATCAGTAGACACAGTCAATACAGAACACAGATACCCTTTACAGCCCTTTCTAATCAATTTTACAGCTTTCACAGATGAAATCAGATATGGGGGAGGTACTACTCCAACCCCATTAAACACAAATTCAGGAAAACCAGGTGGACGGAAAACTACTTGTTTCGTTACACAGTCTATGGTGGCATGATATTTCGTTAACCAGTCCATCCCCAATATTACATCAAAATGATCAATGTTCAATGGCAGTAAATCAATAAACAGATGTGCATCTCCAACAATAATTTCACAAGCAGGATACGTATATGCACAGGTCATAGATCCCCTAACGGGTGAGGATACAGCTAACAGATAGTTCATGGGTTCTAAGGGTCTATTCAATTTACGCGAAAAAGCATGCGACACATAAGAATGCGTAGACCTCGAATCAATCAGTACATAAGCATTCTGAGTACAAATAGAGAGAATACCTGACACAACGGTCTCGGTATTCTGGACGTCTCCCGGTACTAGGGCGAACACTCGGCCCTGCCTCATAGGCTCTTTCCCAGTAGCTTTGGGGTTCGGTTTCGGTATAACAGTTGATGCCGCTACGCTTGGTGTAGCTTTACTACTAGTTTGTGGAGCAGAGGGACAGTCTTTAACCATGTGGCCCACCTTGCCACACCTGTAACAGGCTCCTGATATCTTGTAACAGACTCCCTTGTGATTTTTACCACACTCAGAACAGGGCGGTATTGTACGGTTTCCTTGACTAGACGTAGTCGTTGACCCCGTATTCTGTTTCTTGTTCATTGGACTATGCTTGCCTTTCTTGAACTTAAAATTCTGCCTTTTTCCCCGCCATTCAGACAATGGTGTTTCAGTTTTCAGTGCTTCAATGTTCGATTCAGCCATCAAGGCTCGGTCAAGGACATTCACATAGCTCGGTAGTTTCAGAACATTTATTCGGTCAAGAATTACAACATTAAGGCCGCCTTCAAATTTTCTGGCCTTCTTATAATCAGTATCCACCATATGCGGTGCATATCTAGCAAGCTCGGTGAATTTCGTCTCATATTCAGCCACAGACATTGCTCCTTGTCTCAGCTGTTCAAACTCAGTTACTTTTCTGTCCCTAACACACTGAGGGAAGTACTTTTCAAAGAAGGCTCCTTTGAATTGAGCCCAAGTCAGAACGGTATTTTCATCATGGATGAGCATCCACCACCTTCTAGCTTCTTCTTGCAATGTAAAGGTGGCTAACAGTACCTTGTGTGCTTTAGAGCACGGGAAAACTTCAAACAATTTTTCAGTCTCCAGAACCCAAGCTTCAGCTTTTAACGGTTCAAGGCCTCCCTGAAAGGATGGCGGTTTCATTTTGCTGAACTTCTGGGTGAGAGCAATTATGTCCCCATCATTTACATTCACATTTTGTTCATTCACATTCACATTCTGTTCCAGTTGTACCGGAGGAGGAGGTAGGGGCTGTTGATTCAGTTGTTAGTCCAGTCTTGCAGTTATCAGTTCCATCATTTGTTCCAGTCTGGCCATTCTGGCCTCAGAGGATGAGGTTTCAGTTTCATTTGCAGTATTTGCGTTATCCATTTCACTATAAGCAGTTATAACAGTTTTAAACATAAGCAGTCATTTGTGTAACAGTTTAACACGTTAGCATATATTCAGTCATAACACAACCACACACTTATCATGCTCATGAGATGCCCTAATTACTTTTCTAGGACACCCTATAGCTCATATGGACACGTGTGTGTGGTATAACTCGTGGTTAAGTATCGCTCTGATACCACTCTGTCACGACCCCAAACCCGGCCCTATGGGTTTAGCACCGTAACCGGCCAGTAATCCGAGATTACCGAAGGCCTGCAGAACAGTAGTACAGTAATACAGAGTACAGGGCCTGGCGGAAGCTAAAACAGTAAAGAAACAATGCCCAATGAGCTGTGACAGTCTGTATGCAAAAAGACTTCCCATACATTTATACGTAAACAGTACATAACAGTATGCACAATATTTACAATCATTCAGACTAGGGACTCAATCCCTGTATAACAGTACAGTAAACATTTAGTCTATACAGAACAGTAAGACGGTACAGAAGGGGGAATTGCAAAACGCCCCTAAGCCTTAACATGATAGGCTCGGAACCTCGCAGTGAGGCACATAGGCTGGCTTGACAAAACTGGAGTAACCCTGACGCCTCTAGCCGCGGTCTGGTGCCTGTACACCTACATATATATATGAGCAGTGAACTAAAGCCCAGTGAATAACATAATGCGTAAAGAGGTTAAGAATGAATGTCCTTACAGTATGAAAACAGTTCATTTAAATAGTATTTCAGTCAGTACAGTCATATGTGGTACACCCATTAGCATAACAGTACAGTAAACAATAGGTCTTAAAAGACCGAGCAGTAAATGATGACCATCAGTCAGTAAACAGTAGTGGTTCCAACGAGGGAACCGACAGAGATTTCTGTCACAGTAACAGTAAACAGTAGGTGTTAAGGATGCCACAATACAGTTCAGAATATAGGACATACATTCATTCAATTAACAGTATCAGTTCAGAAAGCAGTACAGTTCAGTTGTTCAGAAAATAATCATTTGTGAACATATCTTTACACAATCGTTACTCACAGAGTTCTGGACTACAGTATGCTAGAGCGTGCCTCCCCAGTCGCCAACCCTACACAGTTAACAGATTGAACACACTAAGCTACACAGTTGGGAAAGATAATAACTTAACCCCCAATGCCTCGATGTGTTCTACATCTATATCCTCAGTAAGATGCCTTAAACTAGGCCTAAGCATGCCTAGGATGGGATGAGGATGCAAAGATGTACTAAAAAAAACAGTCTCGGAATATTCAGAAAAACAGAGTCCCGCTTGAGCGCAGGTTTCCCCGCTCGAGCGGACATGCAACAAAGGTACACGCTCGAGCGTCAACTTTCCCGCTCGAGCGTACTGTAAAAGTACTGGATGGGTGAAATCTCCGCTCGACGCCCGCTCCAGCTTGAGACACATGCCTCCGCTCGAGCGCCTAATCCTCCGCTCGAGTGGACTGTAAAACAGTGCAAAGAAATACTGGATGCTCGGATTCCACGCTTGAGCGCCAATTTCCCCGCTTGAGCGGAAGTGCAAAATCTGGGAATTCCAGATCGCACCTCCAAGCCAAAAACCAAGTTTTCACAATTCAAAACTCGACCTCTTGGGCTGAATTTCCAGAAAACATTTGTAAACACATAGAATATCATGGTTCAAAGCTCAATTTTGAGAAATCAAAGCCCAAGGGTGTTTAATTCAAATCCAATTTCAAACCAATTTCATGAACATGGAGAACATGCAAACATGCATGAATTCAAACCAATTCAAAGCTTCAATTTGATGCTCTAAAGAGCCAATTGATCCAAAAACAAGTTGAAAACATGGACCATTACAAAATTATGGACATGCAAGTGACAATTTGCCATGAACTCAACTCAAAATCCAACAATACTAACATGCATGCAAGGAATGAGCTAGAATTCAACATGCTAGAACTAAATTATGACTTAGCTCCTCAATTAGACATGAACCATGCAAGAATCACTTAATATTCAAGAACAAGAGAGTAGTTACTCTACCTTAGTTTTGTAGTTCAAGCCTAGAAGCTCAATTATGAAATCAATACTTCAATTCTTCAATCTCTCCAAGCCAAACTCTCAAGAACCACTCAAATCTCTCACTCTCCCCCTCTCAAAGTCGGCAAAGCAAGGAGAATGGCTGAGCAAAATGTGTTTTGATTCAAGTATAAGGCTCAAAGACATTATATTGAGTAGGCCACTAAGGGTTAGTTTGGTAAATAAGGCCAACTCTTTAATTAGCTTATTTTAAACCATTTTAATCATACCTAATCAGTTTTCAGATAAATATGCCATAAAATCACATTAATTATGAGGATCATAAAACATCAATCAATTCCCGGTTCGGCCGTCGATAAGGCCTTCAATTAGCAGTTTAAACATAAAACACGAACAGATCAAATAATCAATCAACAGATAGAATGCAATTCAAACGTACATACTTAGTCAATTCAGTTTCAGTTTTCAGTCAGTCAGTTCAGTACTTTAATCAGTTCAATTATCAGTCATAATTAGTTCAGTTATCAGTCATAATCAGTTCAGTTATCAGTCATCAAGGTTTATCGGTAAGTAGTGGTGAGGGTCATTACAATTTCTCACCTCAAGAGGAACCTATTGCTATAAGGTTATGCCTTTTAGACTGAAGAATGTAGTGGCAACCTACCAGAGACTAGTCACTACCATGTTCAAGGAACAACTCGGCAACACTATAGAAGTATACATTGATGATATGGTGGTCAAGTCCAAGGAAGAGCAGAATCACATAGCCAATCTAGAAGAAACATTCGGCATCCTACGCAAATATGGAATGAAACTGAACGCTTCGAAATGTGCGTTTGGTATCGGCTCTGGCAAATTCTTAGGTTACATTGTCAACCACAGAGGAATCGAAGCCAACCCAAGGCAAATCACAGCAATCCTGGAGCTCAGCTCCCCTCGTTCAGTAAAAGAGGTTCAAAAGTTGATGGGGATGGCCGCCGCACTCAACAGGTTCATCAGTTGGTCCACTGATCGCTGCCGACAATTCTATCATACACTACGGCAAAGCAAGGCTTTTGAATGGTCCGCCGAATGCGAAGCCTCTTTCAATGGACTTAAGACCTACCTCCGCTCAGTCCCACTCCTGACAACACCCTCTGCTAGTGACCCGCTCATTTTGTATCTGGCAGTTTTCGATCGGGCCGTCAGCACCGTACTGATAAAGGAAGAGTTGGGGGAACAACGACTAGTGTATTATGTGAGCAAGGCAATGGTTGACGCCGAAACACGCTACCTTCCGCTGAAAAAACTCATCCTAGCCCTAGTCATGGCGGCAAGAAAACTGATGCATTACTTCTAGAGGCACAGCATTGGGGTACTAACAGATTATCCCCTCCGATCAGTACTACACAGCACAGAAACATCAGGACGTGTTTCAAAGTGGGCTCTTGAACTCGGCCAATACGATATTCAGTTTCTACCTAGAACCTCAATCAAGGGACAGGTGCTTGCCGACTTTGTTGCCGAATTCACTGGGGATCTTGCCGTCTTCAAGTCTGATGAAGTTCGACCGAAGCTGAACTGGAGAATTTATGTTGGGGACATTTGGCAGTTGTATTGTGATGGATCGTCCAACCAGCGAGACAGTGGAGCCGGAGTTGTAATCATGGCTCCCGATGGCGCAGTAATTGAGCAGGCCGTCAAGCTCAGCTTCGAAGCATCAAATAACGAAGCCGAATACGAAGCCCTTCTAGCCGGTTTGCGGAATGCGCATGTTCTGGGTGCTCGGCGTTTGCTTGTATTTTGTGATTCAAAACTGGTGATCAATCAGCTAAAGGGAAGTACGCGGCAAGAAACGACCGTATGGCGGCCTACATGAAAACGGCCAACTCCTTGCTTGCAAAATTTGACCATCATGAATTGAATCAGATAACACGTGACCAGAACACACATGCAGATGCCCTGGCTTGCCTAGCCTCCCCCATTAACTCAGAGATTAAATGGACCATCGAAGTAGGTTTCAACCCGGAGCCGAGTATTGGCCCTTTGGAGGAAGTCCAGGTCAACGTTATAGAATCTGCACCGAGCTGGATGGATCCCATTGTTGCATTCCTGTCTGCCGAACAACTCTCAGAGGACAAAAAAAAAGTGCACAAGCTGCTAAACAAAGCCCTGCGATACTACTTAGATCCGCAAGGAAGGCTTTATAAAAATCCATCTCTGGTCCATATTTGGAATGCGTGCACCTGGACAAAGTTGAGGAGCTTTTGACTAAGATACATGAAGGCAGTTGTGGTACCCACTCTGGTGGGCGTTCTTTGGCCCATCAAGCTGTAACACAGGGGTATTATTGGCCGACAATGAGAGCTGACGCCGAGTGTTATGTGAAAAAATGTGAACAGTGCCAGAAGTTCTCCCCGTTAACCTATCTGCCTACCGAAGAGTTGAACTCTATCACCAGTCCCTAGCCGTTCGCTCAGTGAGGACTTGATATCATAGGACCATTGCCTAGGGCCACAGGGAACAAGCAATACTTGATTGTCGCGACAGATTACTTCACAAAATGGGTCAAAACGGAGGCATTAATACATATTCGAGATACTGATATTAAGCGCTTTGTATGGAGAAACATCGTAACACGATTTGGCATTCCAAGAGCTCTTATCTTAGACAACGACACCTAGTTTGATTGTGGCGTCTACCGAGAGCTGTGCAGCAAGTATGGTATCTAGCCTTACTTTTTTACACCGGCTTACCCCCAGAGCAATGGTCAAGCCGAAGCCTCTAACAAGTCCATCTCGGACGACATCAAAAAGAGGCTGGAGAAAGCTAAAGGCAAATGGGTCGAAGAATTGCCGAGTGTATTGTGGGCTTATCGAACTATGCCGAGGAGATCCACTGGAGAAACGCCGTTTGCCTTATGCTTTGGAACCCAGGCGATCTTACCCCTGGAGATCGGCCATCCAACTCTGAAATCACAAGTTTTTGATACGGGCCGAAATGACATGATGTTAGCTTTGGATTTGATTCTAATCGAAGAACGAAGAGACTGTGCCCTTGCGTCCATGGCACGATACCAGCAGCAGCTTGCTAAGTCGTATAATCAACGTGTTCAGCTGCGCTGCTACACACTAGGAGAGTTAGTCCTGAAGAAGGTACTTCCGGCTGACAAGAAACCGGCTGATGGAAAATTGGGTCCTAACTGGGACGGCCCCTGCAAGATAGATTCCATCACGGGAGCAGGGGCATATCGGCTCAAAGACATGTCAGGAAGGAGTCTTCCACGACCTTGTAATTCAATACATTTACGAAAATTCTATCATTGACCCGACTTGTGGGGCTTGATACTTGTACATATTTCACTTCTTCAATGCAAAGTTTCTCATTTCTTCATCGTGCAATTCAGTTCGCAAGCCCTTTTTTGGGCCAATTAAGCCTCCGGATTCGGAGCGCCCTTCGTGGATATCACGATTGGCCAATACAAGTCTCCAAATTCAAAGCCCCGCTGGTGCATGACACCTTTGGGCCAATTAAAGCCTTCAGATTCGGAGCACCCTTCGTGGATATCATGATTGGCCGATTAAGCCTCCGGATTCGAAGCGCCCTTTGGGGATATCACGATTGGCCAATACAAGTCTCTGGATTCAGAGCCCCGCTGGTGTATGACACCTTTGGGCCAATTAAAGCCTTCGGGTTCGGAGCGCCCTTCGTGGATATCACGATTGGCCGATTAAGCCTCCGGATTCGGAGCGCCCTTTGTGGATATCACGATTGGCCAATACAAGTTTCCGGATTCGGAGCCCCGCTGGTGCATGACACCTTTGGGCCGATTAAAGCCTCCAGATTCGGAGCACCTTACGTAGCTATCACGATTGGCCGATTAAGCCTCCGGATTCGGAACGCCCTTCGTGGATATCACGATTGGCCAATACAAGTCTCCGGATTCGGAGCCCAGCTGGTGCATGACACCTTTGGGTCGATTAAAGCCTCCAGATTCGGAGCGCCCTTCGTGGATATCATGATTGGCCGATTAAGCCTCCGGATTTGAAGCGTCCTTCGTGGATATCACGATTAGCCAATACAAGTCTCTGGGTTCGGAGCCCCGCTGGTGCATGACACCTTTGGGCCGATTAAAGCCTCCGGATTCAGAGCGCCCTTCGTGGATATCATGATTGGCCGATTAAGCCTCCGGATTCGGAGCGCCCTTCGTGGATATCACGATTGGCCCATACAAGTCTTTGGATTCGGAGCCCCGCTGGTGCATGACACCTTTGGGCCGATTAAAGCCTCCAGATTCGGAGCGCCCTTCGTGGATATCACGAGTGGCCGATTAAGCCTCCGGATTCGGAGCCTCATCGGCGCATTGACGACTTTAAGTCCATAAAATCTGGAGCTAGGGCCGTGCGTAACACATGTATGCCAAATATATATTTAATGAAGAATGCTCTCATGACGAGCCGACAAAACCAGTTTACACACTAAAGCATATAAACATTCGGAATGAAACATGAAACACGTCAATGTTTATACAATAAAACACGAAACACTTGTATGCCGAATAAATATTCAATGTTTATATATTTATTCAAACATTTATACAATGAAACACAAAACATGCAAACACGTGTGTGCCGAATAAAAATTACAACGAAACACATTTAAAATAGAACATTTTATTCAATCAAGCAATAATTACATAGTTTTGAACGCAATCTGCGTTTGAACATTACAATGAGTATTTTTTATACGGCGTCGCCCTCATCCTCACTCTGCTCGACTTCAAAGGCGGAAAACGGAAAATGATTACGTTGGTAGAGTGGCAATGCCAAATCGATGCCCGACACTCGGAGAGCTTTCGCAGCTTGAGATGTCTTGATCCAACCGTGCTTAAACCCCCGATTTTCACATCGGCAAACCTTTTCGGCGAGTTTCTCCTTGGTCTTCTGAATTCCGAACTTTCGGCCGTCATGGAAGCCTTTTTCGTAGGCCGCGGACCTCGCAGTCTCAATCGCGAACATGCTAGCTGTGTTTCGATCGGCAATAATATCACTTATCAGCCTTTGAGTCACCCTTTCTTCCACAACCGGATTGGGTTGGCTAGCTGATTGAGACTCGACAGATTTGATTTTCCTTAGCTCGCGCTCAGCCTTCTCCGCGCGAGCTTCTAACTTCCGAATGCATTCATCTCTTTGCTCTATATTGCACCGAGCGGCGCGGAGACACATGCCGATTTCATAAGCTGTGTACAGCCTCTTCACCGCCTCGTGAACGCCTTCACGAAACACTTCGAAGTCCTGCCGACCTACCATCGACTGCTGGACTTCGAGTGAAAAAATCTGTCAGGCGAACTCAACTACCACGTTTGGATCTCGAATGATCGAGTCCGCTTCTGTCATTGGTCTATTCCCCACAAAAACAGCAAAACTCAATGGGCACGGAGTCGCGTCAGACTCCCTTCCAGAACTGGGTTGAGGAGTTTTGCCCTGAGGCTGCTTATCCCTCCTAGGCGACCTACTTCGACGGCGAGGAGATTGGTGTCTCTCCCGATCCCTCGAAGTCCTACTTCCCGTGCGCAATGGTTCACCAGTTCGACTCATTTCTTCTCTTCGCTCAGCTAGCGTCCTTGCTTCCCTCCTGCTGTTGAAGAAAAGTCTACTTGACATTTGCACTTGTTTAACCTTCCTCAAAAAGTTGGACTGAGTTGCTGATTGAGCATATAAATAGAACCTTCGGCTTATAAAGCTCATGAACTAGTTGGGGCAAGGGCAGATTTATTAATTTGATCGGCCAAGTATTTAAACCCGATGCCGATCGATTTATGCCCCGGCCATTCCATGAACAAATCCTATTCGGCTTATGAAGCTCATGCACTGGTTGGGACAAGGGCAGATTTGTTAATCTGATCGGCCAAGTATTTAAAGCCGATGCCGTTCGATTTATGCCACAGCCATTCCATGAACGAATCCTATTCGGCTTACGAAGGTCATGCACTGGCTGGGACAATGGCAGATTCCTCAAATCTGAATCATGAATATCTCCCAACTTTTGTATCATCCATCTTTTTTATAGAATAATTGTATTCAATTAAGTACAGAAATAACACAAAACAAGGGAAAATTTCATTAATAAACTGAATAAAGACAGAGTATTACTTTATACATGAAGATAACCCTGAGTAAAATAAAAGAAAATACATTGAAAATCGTAGGCAAAAACAACCGGTGTGGCGTCTTAAATCAATCCTCAGGATCCTCGGGGTCAGAGTCCAGCGGCTCGATGTCCACTTGCTCATATGGAATTGGCATTGCCAATGTCACATCTGCAGCAGCAAGGGCTTTGAGCCAGCCGTGCTTGAATCCCCGGTTTTCAAATTTAGGAGCTTCCTCTGTGTAGCTTTCAAGGGCAGCGTCTTGCCCGGCCTCGTACGCCTTGGAAGTCTCGGAGTCGGCTTTTTCTTTTTCCTTCTTCAATTCTTCCAATTCGTTCTCCAGCCTGGCAATCACCTCTTGGGCTGACTTGAGCGCTGCTCGGTGACCAATCTCTGCTCTTCAGCATTTTTTGCTCTCTCTATTTCGGCTTCCACCCTTGCATTCTCCATCGTCGCCCTTGCCGCCTCAAAGTTGGCCCAACTCTTTTCGCCCTCCACCTCCGATCTTAAACGGCCTAATTCTTCGACGGCGTCGTACTGACGCCGCCCTATCTCAACTATCCTGCTGACTGTCTATGAAATAGAATGTTAAAACCAAAGCAAATATATGCAGAAACGCTAAAGATAAGATCAAGATATATACCAGAAGAGCTGTTTGAGCGGCCAACGCAATTGCTAACACGTCTGGCTCCGAGCGGAAAGCCACCTTGTCAGCCGGCAACGAGATCGACGAAGCCAGGCTCAACGCCACAGCTGGGTCTTTCACAGCCGATGCGTCAGAGGAGATCGGCATGTTTTTTATCTTCGGCTGAACCACAAAAGGAACAACCACGTCCGACTTCTCTAAGCGTGACCGTTTTTCAACTGGGATTTCTTCAGAGACGGCCTCAAATCGGCAGGTCGTTTTTCTCTGCCCTTGTCAGCCTCTGGAGTCAAACATTCAACTGACCGCTCCGTCTCAACAGAAACAATTTGAGTCGTTTCAATAACGACAACCGGCTCAGATGATTCAGGAAGGGTAGTTTTGGAAGTAATGGCCTCGGCCTTCTGACGGGCGGTCAAACGCTCAGCATTCTTTTTTCGTGCCAGTTGAGAAAGAGTTTCCTTCGCCATACCCTCGGAATAGGAGCCGGGAAAATCTTCTTGACCAGTAAAAATATCTCCAAAGGAAAACTCCCCCCGACCCGAAGTGGACAGTGAGTTAGGCCGGTTAAGACTGGCTACTTCAAATGCTGAGTTTAGAGCCTCGTCGACCTCTTCGGCTTCCGCCGCAAACTCTATCGTTGGTTCGGCAACTACCTCGACCACCGGCTCTGCGTCTCGCTCTGAATCAGATGCTTCGAAACCAACTTGCCTGAGGGTCTTAAAGCTGGGGAAGACAAGAGCCGTAAGATACTGTTCGCCGGTTGGGATCGGAATATCGTCCGTTGCCGAAAACGTAGTATAAGTAGGCTCGTACCGCAGGAGTATATGGGCAGCTCTCCCTTGTTTCTGTACGTTTGGACAGCCAAAATACTTAAGTGCAACCTTAATTTCCGCAAGGACTGCCTCGTCGGCTGAAGTCAAAATCTTCTTCAACTTATTGCCTGCATAAACAAAGGATTAGACTGAGGAAAAAAGTCGAGTAAAAGAAAGATCAATAAACATGAGGAGTTACTCGGCAACCTGGTTCACCCCTCCGTCTGGGTATAGGGTCTAGGCGATCTTCGCCTTCGTCGAATTTCCAGTTGCCTCAAACATTGACCATCACATCATCAACTCGTTTGCCAGAGCTGGCAAGCGTGGTTACCAAGTGATGGTTAGTGTCCTTGGCCCTGAGAAAGTAGTGCCCGAGCCGACCGGAGGATTTGGCTAAAGCATAGCAGTGCCGAATGACTGGAATGCCAAGGTTGATCGTAAGGCGCCGGTTCAACTTTACGATTCCCATGATGATTCGAAAAAAGTTCACATTGGGTTGGGAAGGAATCAGACCCCAATGGCGGAGGACGACCCTAAGGAATAAGTGTAGGGGAAAACGAACTCTGCCCTCCGCAATGGATAGGAGAGGAAAGACGATTGTATTTTGATCCTCCCTCTCCATATCAAGAGTATTGTCCGTCACTAGAGATAGGTGGACATCATCAGAGATAGAAAAATGTCTTCGAAACCCCGAAATAAGACCCTCGGAGATGAGGTCTTTCAAGTGCTTAGCCATTCTAGCGAAGGTTCAAGGGTTTGCCAAATCTAAAATAAACACGGAAAATAGGATTACAAAGAGAAGAGAAAAGAAGATGACTTACGAGAGGCAAAGGAGACAAGGAGAGACGGAGAGGAGTTGCAGAAAACGTGAGTCAGAGAAAGGATATTGACTGGCATTCCAGGAGGCTCAAATATTCGAAAAAGGATGCATTTGAAGAGACTGAAGTTTCAAATCGTAATAAATGCGAGAGATGCACGAATAAGGCGGGAAAGCATAATGAAGACCGAAAGGCATGTGCGTTCTGACATTCACATTGGGATAAGTGAAGTCGCCTAACTTATGTCTCTCTTGACTTTTCAAATTCGAAACCAAACACACCAATTAACTACCATCAACGGGGAGTTTGGGGGGCAATTGTGGGAGCCGGATAAATGGCAGAATCAGAAGCGTATATTCTAGAAGACAGATATTACTCGGCTCTATCCTGCACGATCAGGAGGCCGAATACAATAGATAGGCCGGGTAGCTATTGTATTATGGAGCCGAGTAAATAAGAGGATAATGAGTGAAAAGTGGGCCTGGCCCCGAGGCCCAGGAAACAAGTATAAATAAAGGAACTACATACTAAGAAATGTATGTGAGAATTAATATGCTTAACTTGAAATACAAATAACCCAGAGAGAGTAGAGACTGACTTGTCCGTCGGAGTGCTAATTCCGGTATCCCCGACCGGAGTGTTCATTTCCTTTCAGGTGTCTATTTGAGGATCAAGAGCATCCCTCAGGATCAGAAGAGTATTTCCAAACCACATCTCCACAATCGGCTTATTTTTCTTACGAAGGAAAATATCATAAATGCGAGTGTGCCAATAAGGATTGAAAAATCTTTATAGATTAATTTAAGCTAATTATCAAGCGATTATGTTGACAGTTCTTTTGCTTCAATGAAGAGAACTTCAAAATTGCCAAGTGTAGAGAAAAGAAAAATTAACAGAAGAATGAGGGAGATGGAGAAAGATGATTGAGTGAACAATTGGGTGATTGAGTGAACAATCAAAGTAACAATTACTTACGTCTACTCCTATGCTTTGAAAAGGAAGTGCATAAAATGCTTCAAAAAGGAAGTGCTGAAAATAAATGTTTCAAAAATGAAATGCGTAAAATAAATGCAAGAAATATAAATGACAAAAAAAATAGAAATCAATTGTCTTTGATTTTAGTTCTGGCTCCATTTACAATGTAACCATGGATGACCATTTATAGGCAAACATTTGTAGGAAAAAACTACCTAAAACTACCCACTCTTCCATCTCCTTCATTTCATACTCTATGATTTTTCATAATTTCCTTTAACCTCCACTTCATGCTCCATGTTCTCCACTTTGTTCTCCATCATCTTTCTACATTTCATAACTTCTCATAACCTCCAAATGAGTAGGAGGGTGCGACATGTCCTGCAATTATATAAATAATAAATATTAAAATTACAAATTTATGGTGCCAACATTACCTCCTGCGGCCATTAAAAATGATGTTTATTTGAATTTTTGAAGGGCCGAGCCAAGAACATGACTAATCTAAGCAATAAAGTACTTCGAATAATATCAACAAAATGCTTCGAATGATATAATAGCACCAATAAAGTGCTTCGAATGAGTATGAAATTATGACTAGATGTCTGGAATTATATATATGTCTTGAAGGGATATTACATATGTACTTTGAATCAGCATCAATCCTTTGAAGGAAATTAAACAATTTTGTTTTATTCGTATTTTGAATACTTAGAAAACTTGAAGCCTTTTGAAGTAGGTTGATGTTGCTTGCACTTAGAATCATTTAGAATCTCATATTTTCATGATTCACCATAACAAGCTGCTTTATAGACTAATAACAAGCTTCGAATGTGGTATAGAGGACCAAAATCATCCTTCGAAGGTTGAAGGTGTCGACAAAGAACGAATTACATCCTTGGAAATACTCGGCAAAGCTTCGAAGGTTCACAACCACTATTATTGTTTCTTCGAAACTGTTGTTGATGCAAGATGGAGTGCTTGGAAGCTTACAAAATTATAGCAAAGGGGGCTTTCAAAGTAATTTTTCGCAAACATTGTAGTTATTCAAATTTTGTATGTTCTGGTTCACATAGAGTTAATGAAAATATTAATTTTGTGTTTCGAACCAATTATTAATTCTCCGAAACCAAAACCATTGTTCTTCGAACCAACTTTTGTAGAATACTAGTTAAATTTTCATGTAACAAATGGCTACAAAAATGTTTATCAATAAAAGTCACTAATTATCATGCTAAAAATAGACATTATTTGACAAAAAATGCCATTTTACATATATTTGAAGGAATGCACACATTTCGAAAGCTTTCTTGTCCCATGTTACATTTCGAAGGTGTTTATTGATGACAAAACCACCATTCGAAAGTCACATATGTTACTAAAGGATCAAAGTCGTCCTTTGAAAGTGCTCACGATATCTTTTTGAACCAAATCCAAAGGGTTGGATTACTATAAAATTAGTTTGGCATTTTAACTAGCCATTAGTGGCTATAAAATGATATTTCAATGAATACATATAACAACATGTAGACGTCCCTGAACGTCTCGGGAGGAGATCCCCCATTCTGTTCATTTAGGCTTGCTACAGTTCGGACTCAAATTGTCACGGTTCTTAATCTGAACCAAAGAGTTCAAATCCGGCAAATCGTTTTGGAAAATAGATTTTTGTAAAGAAGTGCCAAACATGGACTGCTTTGTCAGATACAGAGTTGCCACCTAAATATTTTATTTTGGGAGAATTTAGGAAACCCTGACTCGTTTGCCTAAGGCCACGTGTCCGTCATCACCAAAGTTGCCTCGGCTCGGGAACTTGGGTACGATAAGGGAAGGTCAGCTATGAGCACCCCCGCTCGCCCGATCAAAGATCGGCATCTACTAAACATGATATCTAGTTTTGAAAACATTATACATTCTTATTCCGGTTATTAGCCTAATCTTTACTATGTGATGTGTACAACACAAAAGTATAGACTAGATCGCCTAATTTGGAACGAAGCATTGCATATCCGTTTGTTCAGAAAATGGTTTGGCATTTGCTACTCGCAAGTAGGCTAAAATACAGATTTCAACGAGTTGTCCCAACTTGAGTAATCCAACCTTCACCCACAGGCATTCAGGTAGATATATCATATAAGCAATTAGCCTCATTGTAAGCATGCTGTTATGTTAATATTCACACTCATGCGAGATGCTAAAGCATAAATACTTACAGCGTACTCCGAGCCAAAACAAACAACATGTTAGCAATCAAATGCATGATCCAAGTCCATGTTAAGTGGCTAATGCATCGCATACAAAATGTAACTAGAATAGGCTTGGCTAATCCTAGGATGGCATGTGGAATGCAACAAGTAACATGTATTCAAGTTAGATTTGAAATACTATGCCGTTAGCATGATGCGCCGAGCCCGGTGCATGCGATACTGATGAATGAATGCACGCATGCATAGCATAAGGTATGCTAATTTAAATATGCCCTAATACTAACCATCAAAGCAGGTAAATAAAAGGGAGAAAGAAGTGGGGATTGGAAGACATGCACACACGCACCCACACTTATTACAAATTCGCCCTCGCTCGGAGGAACCAAAAGAATATACAAATTAATTAACCTACACGCTAATTAATTATTACAAACCACTTAACTAATTAACAAATCAATTAAGCTAAGAAAAGCAGTAAAAGGCCTCGGGAAGAGGGTCCAAAGCGCACGTACTCGGGTTTGCTCAGAAATCCGTTGCCATGCATAAGTTTGCCTCTGTTTTCCCTGCTCTGCTCCTTTGGAAATTGCACAACTCCCAAGGTATGCTCCATGGACATTGTGGATCACCACCGGCTAAGAAAAATCATCACCAACCATAGCAGGATGGTCATCGACCATTTGTTGAGCTCTCGGCCATCCATATTTGGTCGGTCGGCAGTATAGATGGCCGGCCGGCCAAAGCTTCCTACAGAGGCCTGTTTTGACAACAGTAGAGGGCAAAACATGGCATGACAATGCATTTCAAGCAATGTGTGCACCAACCACACTCCTTATCATGTTCATGACTCAAAGGGGGATGGTACTCGATTCTTGGACCACCAATCGCGCATTTCAATGCGTGATGGCCCAAGAAACCAAGTTGTGCATTTTGATTTCAAATGAGATACAAACCAAATAAACACATAAAGCCCAACCTCTATCATACTCAATTCAAGAGGCAAAGCATGCATGCTCTATGCAATGCAACTTAGGAATGGAGGCTAAGTATGCAACATGAACATGAGGGCAAGTATGCAAGTTAGCAAACATGCAAAGTGTAATCTTAACCATGCAAGCATGCAAGATGCAACATGGACAACATGTTAAGTACAATTCATGCCAAATGCATTACAACCTAAGCATGCAAAGGTGCAATGTATCAAACATGCAAAATGCAATGTAACAAGCATGGAACAAGGCCAAATATGCAACAACACATAGGGCAAGCATGCAACAACATGCTAGAATAGTCTTAAACTAATTTGGGCAACTCTCAACTAGTCCCAAAACAGTGGCCAACATGCCAGGGAAATGAAGGACAAATGCACATGCACACATGCATGCAAATGAACCAACACTTAGGCACATAGAGACAACTTTTAAGCACACTTAAAAGAGGAACAACATGGGCATATGGTATGCATGATAAACTTGGAAAACATGTGGAAGATGATGCCAAATCAAATTGCCAATGCAAGCAAGACATGCAACCAAACCCAAGGACTTAAACCATGGCCATATGACATATGAAGCAAATGACCAAAATGAATCAAAACAGTCCTAAATCATGCAAAAGTAGCCCCAAAAACCACTTAGATGGCATTTAAATGACCTAATCCTAGAGGCATACACAATAGCATAAACATGGGGCATGAAACACCAACCTCTTAACACATTAAAGGGGCATCAAATGCAAGCGTACAAGCATACCCTGAGGACTGAAATGGCATGGAAAATGGTTCCAAACCACTAAAACAAAGCAAGTAAAGCATGCTCCACACTCACACACTCAAGGCTAACAAGCCAAAATGCAAGGTGGCTATACTAAGCAAGTCATGGTCGACCAAAACAACCAAAAGCAGAACTTAAGCATGCTAAAACAAGCACAAAAGCTTCACAAAGCTAGGCCAAAACAAGTAAGCATAATAGGCTAAATGCTAGACACATGTGAAGGCGAATCATGGCATTACAAGACATGTATGCAAGGCAAGCATGGTGTATCTAAACCAAGTAAAAAAAAAAAGGTAATATATGGCAAAATACTACCAAATAACACTTAATACATGGTCAACATGCACTTAAAAATGATGCTCACACATGAGGCTATAATGACACATATCGAAGGCAACAAGGAGAGGGGGTGGCCCTCTCCTTCTTAGGACCTTAAAGCACCATCCCCACCACTGAAATCTTGAGGGATTTCAGCGGTGAAGAGGCCTAAACAAGGTGGTCCCGGAGCTCACCAAAATAGCACAAAATGTGGGCCAAACAAGGCCTAAGGGGGGTCAAACAACCCCAAAGCTCAAGGCAACCTAAAATAACTATTTTAAGCAGGTAAAAACAAGACTTTTAGTGTTATACACTAAGCTCAAAAACAGATACAAGGTAGGCAAAAAGACTATGCAAAAATGGGGTATCTAAAGGTGAAGTTCTTACCCTTGTAGACCCCTTCAAGAACAGCACTCCAGCTGCTTTCTTCTGATAAAAACCAGCTCAACACTTGAAGGACAGACCCTCAACACCTCCAAAGTCGAAGAATGGTGTAATACTATGTGTTCTAGTGCAAAACTAAGAACAAATTACACTTTTAGGCCCTCAAACACACTCAAATCAAGAGAGAGAGAGAGAGGGAGATATAGAGAGAGAAGGTGATATATATTAGAGATATATGTAATTAGGTCTGGTTTTTGCTGAACCTCCTTAAAGGAGAGGGAGGGTCTCCTTATATAGACAAGGCAATGGTGCTAAGCTTCTTAGAGAAGCTAATCTAAAGGGATCAAGGCTTCTCAAAGAAGCCAAGACAAATGGGCCAAGGCTTCCTGAGGAAGCTGAGACAGGGTTCAAGCTTCTTGAGGAAGCTAAGACAAAGGTCCAAGCTTCCTCAAGAAGTTAGACCAAAAGGGTGCAAAAGGTGCAAGTTCCTCCATATAGCTGTATAGAGGACAAGTCCGTGCACTCCAGCTGGCACAGCTGGCATGCACTATGCCTGAAAAAGGCAAAAAGGTGGTACCGGCCAGAAAAGAAGACCATCGGCCAAATAAATGGTCGACCGACCACACAAAGTGCCGATCGGCCATCACCAATGGCTGGTGGCAAGGAAACAAGGCCGGTGGCCTCAAGCCATGGCCGGTGAGGTGTGGGGATGGCCAACAAGCCATTCCCTGCTCTCAGAAAGCAAAACACAAGTGTTTGGTGCAAAACCAAACACAAAACAGTCGAGTCGAGAGGTCCTAAGGCAAGGCGCGTAGCTGAGACCTCCGGGAACTTAAGACGAACACAAACATGGGTGATCACCGAGTGTTCAAACGGTGACGTCCAAGTCTCAAGGACGGTCAAAAATGGGGTGTCTACCCAACAGAACCATTTATCCTTTGAAAAGAGGTTTAACAACCCTCACGTGTTCTTAATAACATGCTTCAAAGTGTCTTAGGACATATTTCGAAGGAACCACAAAACCAAATGGTGATGATTTTATAGATCAGCTAATAACCATATATATATTGCAATAACGAAATATTATTTGTTAGCCATTCCATCAAAGTCAACGTTTGATGTGATCCACAAGCCCAAAATAAATTTTGAACAACCAAAGTTATGGTATAATGTGACCATGAAAATGCATACTTTTTGACACTTTGAAAAATGTCAAAAATTTTGAATTCATGAACAGTGGCTTTTCAATTATTCTTGACCATGTTTGGTTTGAAAACATAAATTTCGCCAAATTGATTTTCATAATTATTTGGCAAAGTGGACTGTTTTTCTATGTTAGCCATTAATGGCTTATGAAAATCCCCCATAGGTATGTTATTTTTATGACTTGACTCTCTAAAAATTAGTTTTTGGACCCCTCGAGCCATGCATGGAACATCATTCGTAGCCAAATTTGGCTCAAGAACATGCTCTTTCGTTATGTTAATTTCATAATTTGACTCTTTAAAAATGGACTCTTGAACTCCCCGAACCATTGATGAAATTATATTTTCACTAATTTTAGTCACAAATGACTTGAAAACATTTTTTAAGACCCCACGAAATTCAGTCATTGAAGACTTGACAAGAAGGGTTGATAACTCATGTCTCCATTGGCAAATTTTCATATAAAGTTGATGAATTGCTCCAATTAAATGGTGTATTTTTTCTTCTACCAAACAATATTGTAATGGATGGAAGTTTGTATCATCAAGAAAATGAATTTCTTTTGAAGATTCAAATTTTTTTTGTTTACACCACAATATTTCATTTAGGCTATTTAGAAAGGACGAATCCAATTTATTTTTTATTTCTTACACCTTGACGTCCCACTGGGCGTGCCAAAATTGTTGGTTTATTTTTCTTACGAAGGAAAATACCATAAATGTGAGCGTGCCAACAAGGATTGAAAAATCCTTACATATTAAATTCAAGCCAATTATCAAGTGATTGTGTTGACGGTTCTTTTGCCTCAATAAAGAGGACTTCAAAATTGCCAAGCGTAAATAAAAGAAAAATTAACAGAAGAAGGAAGACGGAGAAAGATGATTAAGTGAATAATCGGGATGATTAAGTGAACAATCAAAGTAACAATTACTTACCTCTACTTCTATGCTTTGAAAAGAAAGTGCATAAAATGTTTCGAAAAGGAAGTGCTGAAAATAAATGCTTCGAAAAGGAAGTGTGTAAAATAAAGTGCAGGAAATATAAATGACAACAAAAATAAAAATCAATTGTCTTTGATTTGAGTTCTGGATCATTTTACAATGTAATCATGAATAGCTATTTATAGGCAAACATTTGTACGAAAAAACTACCTAAAACTACTCACTCTTCCATCTCTTCCATTTCATACTTCATGATCTTTCATAATTTTCTTCAACCTCTACTTCATGCTCCATGTTCTCCATCATTTTTCTACATTTCATAACTTCTCATAACCTCCAAATGAATAGGAGGGTGTCACATGTCCCGCAATTATATAAATAACAAATAATAAAATTGTAAATTTATGGTGCCAACAAATATCAAACGTAACACTTCAATGTAACATACAAAAACACTAAAAAACTCCTTAGTATACTTTTCTAAAGTTAACACTCTCAGTTTGAAATTATACATTTGTCCAAAATTTACTATGGAATTTTTGTACTCATTTTCGAATGGTTTGAAGAATCCTACATCCTTTTTTTAGAGTATTATGTTTGAAAAAAGTAAAGTAAGGAGTTTTTTTTAGTGTTACGTTGGAGTGTAACACTAAGTAACTTTTTTTTTTTTTTTTTAAATGTTACGTTTGGGAAAAGTATACTAAGAATTTTTTTTGAAGTCTTACATTGGAATGTTATATTAAGGAGTTTTTTTTGGAGTGTTATATTTGAGTATTACGTTTGGAAAAAGTACACTAAAGAGTTTTTTTAGAGAGTTACATTTGAATGTTACGTTTGGAAAAGTATATTAAGGAGTTTTTTTGGAGTGTTACGTTTGGAAAAAGTAAACTAATAAGTTTTTTTTTTAAGGTTTTAGTGTTACGTTTACAAAAAGTATACTAAGGAGTTTTTTTGAAATCTTACATTTGAGTGTTACAATAAGGAGTTTTTTTTTCTTTGAATGTTACATTTGACAAAAGTATAATAAGGACACTACAACAAAATTGACCTATAACCATGTTTTTTAGACAACGTTTTTCTGAAAAACGCTGTGCAAGAGCTAAAATGAAATTGAAGACACATTTGTTTCACTTTATAACGGTGCTCCGTCTCCCTCTGCCCCCATTTCTCTTTCCGTCATTTTGTTTTCTCTAGCCATTTTCTCTATCGTTTTCTATCTCCGTCCTAGATCTAAGGTTTTCTCTATCTACTCATGCTCCTTGAGAGATTCACCAGGGTTCAGATCTAATTCTAAATCCATCGATTCTTGCATCGATTTTGTTGAAATTTCTTGATGGTTTTTTGGTTTTCTTGATTCTGATTCTGATGATTTTGTAGAGGGAGATGGTTCGGTTGAGTAGCACAAATCGGCAGGTTTACGAGACTGAGGAATGAAGAAGGATCAAGATCATCGTGATTGAGACTGATCCAGTCGGAGCAAGAGGAAACCAACTAATGAAATGATAGGCTTTTCTGTTCCAAGAAAAGCTCAAGCGCGATGGCATTGGATGCGCTCTACCTGTTGAAGCTCCTCCTCAGGTTTGGTCCTTCCGTCGCTACTATCCCTCAAGTCCTCTCTCTCTCTATTGCTCCATCAGATCTTCGATCTGGCCTCTCTTCATTCGAATTTTACTCTTTTTAATCTTTTCACTTCCTATTTTTGGTCCACTCTCTTTTCAATAGAATCTCATTGACTTTGATCTTTTTGTTTTTCAATCTAACTATTTTCAATTTTTTCAATCTATTTTTGGTCTTATGTCAGATTGGTTTGTCTCTGTATTTGGCTTTCATTATATTTTTGTATCTCCCGTATTTGTTTGTGTTTGTCAGAAGGTTATTATCCTACATTTTCAGGTTGGCAAGGGGAATGCAGAAGTGCCTTTGTCTCTGGTTGGATACGATTAGGAACTAAAGGTATAATTCAATTGTGTGTGCTGGAATGTTTCTTAATGTTATATCATTGTAAGTCATGTTCATCAGCAATGGATGGGCCAAAATCTTATTCACATTCGTGCGTTTTTGTCTTTGGTTGGATAAAAGAACTTTGGCTTGGGTTAGTTATATTTTGTTTTTAAAGAGAGTTTATATGTGTTGTAGAGTGCTATGGAATGTGTATTTGGTTCAACATTTGTTTGCAAAACTATTGATGCAGCGAGGGAGGTAAGTCTTTTTCGGTAATCCTTTTCCCTCGGGTGCCTTTGTAGATGATTCTAATATATATTTGATCATGCTTCTGCTGTCTGGTTATACATGTTATTGAGTACAGTTGCTGTTAAATGCTATTATTTGAAACTCTTTTCTTAAATTATTATTTTTTGCTTCTTATTAATCCATATTGGACTGACATTCCTAAAGTAGCAAATCATACAATTCTAATGGTTTATTGCTTTGTACATTTGTAATATGGCAACCTTTCTTACTTATCAAGAAAAAAAAAATGGTAGCCTTTGTTGTTTTCATTTGGGTGTACTTTTCAGGTGTGCTATTCTGGTCATGGTAAGAATGGTGCTCTCTGCGTGCTTCAACAGTCAATTCGGCCAGAAATGATGACTCAGGTATGTCCTGATACTATAGTTTGATGTGCTTGATGAATACTTTGTCTCCTATTTTGGTGTTTTGGTCCTTTTTCACCCCTCGTATATACTTTTAATAACAGTTAAGGTGGATTGTTTCTAGATATTTACCTTTGTTTAACCAGTTTATTTAGTTTTGAATAGTCTCCTCAATTTTAGATAAAGTAATGTGCCTAATGCAAAAATAATTATATATAAAATAATTTTAGATTTGTTTAACCAGTTTATTTACTTTTGAATTTATATATAAAATAATGTGCCTATGGCAAGATTTATTATTTTAAATCGTTTATTAAAATGACATTTAATTACATAACTATAAATGTTACATAATTCTGATAAAAATTTCGTAAGAATTAAAAATTTCGTTTATTAAAATGACATGTATAATTGCAATATTATATGCAGTAGCAAATCAGGTAATTTACAAAAGTGTCTCTTTGGTTTTGTGTTTATTTCCATGAAAGACTTAATATATTATATTTCTAATCCTAGATTTTTCAACTGCAAAATAGTTATCTGAGTTTGGACAGAAACTTCTTACTTTGTTTGCAATTTGAATACACCTTATGTCTTTGGGTGAGTGACATCATGGAATTTATTGGCACATTGTCTGCGAGAAAATGTAACATTAATGACACAGGACAGAGTGTAGAAATTTCTTTCTATGACTATAGTGGTGGAGCTTGTTCGAGATACTAGTGCACTGACTACCGTGTACTATGTTCCTAAAGAGGAGATATCATGCTAGGAGCACTGGATCAGAACTGAGATCTGAGTTTGGGTTGTTAATTCTCTCTCTCTCTCTCTCTCTCTCTAAGTTAAAAGGGTTCATGGTCAACTATCTAGTCTGCACTTAGAATTGCTTTACCAAATGTCTGTTTGGTTATTTGACATCACCTTTACTCTGAATGTTGAATGATTCTTCTTTGACTTGGCATTAACTTCTGTATGAAAACAGGAAGGAGCAACGAAGGAAGACATTGAACGACTGCCCAAATACAAATTCCGGAGGATTGGTGACTTTGAGAAACAAAATAGGGAGATTCAAGAATCTTTTGGAGGAATAATTACAGAATGTGATACTGATTCACCAATTGAACATGTTCTTTCCCCAGAAAATGCTGTAAGTTTCCTAATTCAATCAAGACATTCTTTCATGAACTCTAAAATGAAAATTAAGAAAGTTCTGAAAAAACATGCTTAAGAACTTGCCACATTCCCTTTTACAACTACATCATTTTCATGAAGGTTATGACTTGCATTCAATCCTCAGACATGAAGATTGATTCTGCACTAATTTGATAGTGTAGATATAGTGTGATGACTAATAGCCCTTATCATTATGGGATTTTTTTTTTTTTTTTTGTTGGCTCTTTTATTGCTTCTGAAAAAGAAAAAGAAAAAAAGAGGCGCAAATTATCATTGTAAAATTGTGTTGTTCCTTGGTATCTTCAATTACACTGAAAATAAATAATAAACATTTCTGAATTTGGGACCTGTTTATTGTCGGGTCATTTATATTTCATTTGCATGCTATGTATAAAAAGAAGTTGTTTGTTAGCATGTGTCTTTATGGCACGTGTTAAGATGGCTTAAAAGTATTGTACATTTTCTATTAAACGCACACTTTTATGCAGAATATACAATCTTTTTAAGCTTTTTAATAAGTGCCCCCAACATGTTTACAAAACCCATAAAAAGAAGCTCGTTAATAGGTGTGTTCAATTACTTAATGCTAGATTTCTTTATAGCTTATAGCTTTCCATGAACTAAGTCAACGGTTAACCTTTGACACGACTCATGAATCACAGGAATGTTGCATTTGCCTTTGTCCCTATGAAGACGGAAGACGGAACTGAACTGCATGAATTCCCTTGACGCCATCATTTTCACTGCTCCTGCACAGACAAGTGGTTTTACATCAATGCTACATGTCCTCTCTGCAAGTTCAATATACTGAAGAACAGCAATCAAAGTCGTAGCGAGGAAGTGTAGGAAAAAAGCTAGTTCTTCAATGGATTGATAACTTTGGATCTTGTTATGTGTATTTCGTGAATCTGTCAATACGGTAACCTTTTTCTTCTCAAGATTTGCTCCGGCTGAAGTGTTGTTTACGAGTACATCGTGCTGTTTTCCCTTGTTTATGTTTGTTTAATGTATATGGATTTTTTTTTTTTTTTAACAGACCACTGTTGTGTTAGCTGTTGATGTAGCTTTTGTTTATTGTGCAATCTATAATATCTGGAACTCAAATGTTACAACATAAAAAATGTTTTGGAAAATTGTAATTACTCTCATAATTCTGATTGTAATGGATCCATGACTTAAAACTCAACTAGAGAGAATATCATAAATATGCATCTAATTTATTTTTAATCTTTTTTCTCGCTAGCTCACACATAGTGGTTAGGTACTAAAGAGAATATCATAAATATCATTAATTTTGATTTTTTTTTTTAAAAAAAAAGGGAAAGGCGACGTTTTCAAAATGTCGTCATGATTACATCATAGTTAACTACTCTGACGGAAATAGCTAAGAATTAGTGACGTTTTAAAAAACGTCGTATAAGCTCTATAGTGGCGTTTTTAAAACGCCATAAAGATACGACGGCAGTTGTATCAGCGACGAATTTTTTAAACGTCGCTTTATCTTTTTGTGGCGTTTTCCTGGCTTTTTGCGGCGTTTTAAAAACGCCACTAATTCGCGATTTTCCTGTAGTGGGAGTTTTTTTTTAAGTCTTACGTTAGAGTGTTAAATTAGAGTGTTATAGTTTAAATTATACGCTTGCCCAAAACTTACAAATGAGTTTTTGTATTATTTTTTTTTTGAAATGTTTGAATAATTCCATATTTTAAATCATTTGTGGTACTTTTGAAATATTTGAAAAATCTCACCTTTCAAGATATTCCAAATAAAAAAGATTTCCATATAAAAATTAATCCCAAATTTGATTGCCATAAATTGTGCACCTACCTTTCTAGCATAAAAGGAAAGGGAAAAAAGAAAAAAAGAAAAAGAAAACATAATAAAAACAAGGGTATAAATCTAATTTCTAAATAATATATTAAATCTCCATTTCTAAAATCAATAGAATTAATTGATTTATAAAAAAACTTTTGAGACTAAACAGATCACTATTCTTAAAAATAGAATTTATAAGTAAATTTTCCTTATTTCATAATTAATAAACAAATATTGAAAGGAAAAGTGTAGAATTTGGAGTCTCAAATCACCAGCAATATAAAAAGAACCAGCTGGCATACCACTACTACTACTACAACTACATCTTGGGATGCTCCGCATGATTATGCAATGCTTTCATGCATGGTTCATTTTGAATACATATATGTATATATATTCAAATTCCTCGATTATAAAATTAGTATGAAAAGGCTTAGATTTATTTTATTTTATTATGCTAAGAACAAGCAAGACAGGGCCCTTAAGATCTACTTTTATAAGTCAAATGGGAAAGTCATCGTCGAATTTTCACTTGAATAATAAGAAATTCGAATCCTGATCAATAAAGAAATGAGCAAATTTCTTTATTAACTAAGATGCCCCTTGGTGATAAACATTAATACCACCGATTACATAGATGACCCACACCATTTATGAGTCCTCATTAGTTTGTCAATTAAGTAGACAGGTTACCCAAACTTCTCCAATTCGTGAAAAAGTTTTGTATACCCAAAACTCACTCCTAATTTGTGGATGTTATTTGCCTTCAATTGCCTCACACAAGTGACTCACATGACTAGTGCACGGGTCCTTTCTATTGTATTCCTTTTTAAAAAAAAAGCTTATTTTATTTTATAACATTATACCTAATAATTTCAATCATACTATCATTCTTGACCTCTCTGTGCACCTCTCAAACCTTTCAAATTCTAATTCCATATGCAAATGAATAGTTTAAGCTCGACTTGTTTAAAACTCGTTTGAGATCGCTCATATGTTAAATAAACGAGTTCGATTTTTAAACTAGTTTATTAATCGAGCCGAGCTCGAGTAACCCTAAACTTGGTTCAATATATAAGGCTCGTGAACATAAAGAAAATAAATTAATATTTATTTTTAATAATATATCAAATAAATTTTTATTAATTTATATTATTTTTTATTTATGTATGATATTTGTGTAAATTTTAATACTTGATAGCATTTTTGTATATTTTGAACTTAATCTTCTATTTTTATTTTTATTTTTATTTTTTTATCTTAATAAGTAAATTAATTTTAGTTTAATTTTTTTTAAGCTCGAGTTTGGTTTGTTTATGTAATTGAGTTTGCTCAAGCTAAGCTCAAAATTTTCAAATATTTGACGAGTCGAGCTTTAAACTCAACTTTAGCTAGGTTCAAGCTCGAGCTTGACTAATTCTTTATAAGCAAGTTCGAACACAAAAACTCGACTCTGTTAATTTGTTTCCCTATCCATACCCACCCCAACCATTCAACCACTACATCCACATCCACATCCACATCTACTATCTATAACCACTAGTCTTTGCGTCCCTCACCCTCCTAACCACTACCTTGCAATCCCCCTCCCCTCCTAGCCTTTCCCTTCATTAGCATCCCCTTTTCTAGCCTTCCACCGCCTGTGTATGTGTATGTGTACGTGTGTGTGTGTGAGAGAGAGAGAGAGAGAGAGGTGGAGAGATCTAGGGTTTAAAGGAAGAAGAAGAAGAAATAATGGGTGGGCGGAAGGAGAAATTAGGCTTTGAGTACATTTTTAGTAATTTAGATAGGGATAAGATGGTAAGTATAAAATGAAAATTGAAAAATAATGAATGTAATAAAATGCTTGTTTGGGCAAATAGAAGCCACAGAATTGTACCTTGAGTTTGTTTTTTCTTTTATTTTATTTTTTTCCCCTTGATTCTTACCGCATTATTTGGTTGAGGATGCACTAGTGGCCGAGAACAACAATTTTAAGAACAGAAGATCTCTAATCCACGACACATTATTTCATATGTGATCTCTAATCAATTGTTGTTGGGTTTGGATCAGATTAAATTTAAATCACTCTGATTTGATAAGACTTATATTCAGATATCACGTCCTTGATAAAGAGTTGCTCATGTTAAGAGAGTTGGGGTCATTGCTTTGCGTAATGCACAATAAAGCGCAACAGTAAGGCCAAGTTTGGGGACTTCAAAATAAGTCAAAAAGTCAAAAAGTTACTCAAAAAGTTAAAAAGTTAACACTATTCACCAAAAGTCAACAATTACGGCTGCACAACTCCCAATTCAAATTTTTCCCTACAAATCAATTTTTACAATTTTTTATTACACATTTTTCAATAAAAAGTCAAAAAATTAACCCAAACATCCATATTTTCAACCTCAATTTTTTAGTCCAAAAAGACAAAAAGTGCACTTTTTTAGTCTTCCCAAACTTGGCCTAATTGTTGTGCACTTTATAGGCTTTTTCAGTCATATATTTGGTAATTTGAATTGTTCATTTTTTAAGAAACATTAAGTCAAATATATCTGTAAAAAAATCAAGTTGATTGGATATTGATAATTCATTCATCTAACTATATTTGTATTAAATTTTAGAATAAATTACAAATATACTCTCTGAGATTTTCTCAAAATATGGATTGCTCCTGTGATTCTAGAAATTACATCTCGTCCTTTGAAATTTTTAATTGCATAACAAATGACTATTTTTATTAATAAATCATCAAGTCAGTTATTTTTAATGATGCCAAAAATATGTTTCAATGAATAATTCAAGGAATTTTATTGTTGTATGGAAGCATAGTAAGAAATTTTATTTTTTTTGTATTAATTCTGTTAAATAAAATTTCTGAGAAGGGGATATTTGTAATTTTCAAAACTACAAGAGACAATCCGTATTTTAAGCAAATCTCAAGGGATGTATTTGTAATTTATCCTAAATTTTATACTTAAATCACATTTACTATTCAAATTTTTATTTATAAATGTGATTTGATGAATGAACTATCAAATCCGATCAACTTTATTTTTTGTATGTATATTCTATTCAATGTTTTTTTTGAAAGGAGTAGTTGAAATCATAAAGCGAACAACAGTGATAGTGTTCTGAAGCCTTCTTTATGTGGAGAGAAAACTCTTATCACTTGAGTAGCACATAATATATATTAAATAATTTATTTTATTTTTACTTAATTGAATTACAACGCGTTGCGTGTGCCAACAGCTAATCAATGGCGTTGTTTATTACAAATTAAAAGAGTTTATTATAAATTAATTTAATTTGAAAGTCTGTATAAGACTATTTAGTACAATTTTTACTTATAGTGTATTAAACAAAAATAGCATAAATAAACTAAAGAAAATTAATCATTTAAAAACTGAAAAAAAAAATTAACTTATATTTTTTGATTATCGACTTTTAATTTAAAAAAAACTATACCAAATCAACATCCAACAACACCACCGGATCGGCCAAGGGGCCTTGAAAGCTGCCTTCTCTGGCTTGAAAACTGAAATGTCGGCTCAATAACATTAACCAAAATTAAGGTGGCGGGATAGGCATACATATGATGTGTATATCTATATGATTAAACATCATTACCCTCATCATTTTGTATGGTTCACCAAACCATAACCTACCCACATTAATCTTTTTAATACATCTTCAAATAGAAGTCCAACTCTAAATTTCTAGCCACACAAAAAAATAAAAAAATAAATAAAACACGTTTTCTAGAAATTGAAAAGGATAAGATTGAATGAGATGTAGGTTTTGTTCACCTGTCAAATTACAACCATCACATAATTTGGAGCACGTAACTGTTAGAATTAATGAGACCATTACCTGTCCTAAAATGCTTGTCTCTTGCTTATTTTTTTAAATCTATATTTGTGTGTATATAAGTAGTTCCTATTCAACATTAGAATTATGAGTTTTTTAAGCAAAAAATTATATTTCAATATAAGAAAAGAAGTTAATTATATGTTTTAATCCTTACAATATTTTGACTTTCGTGTTTTGGTGGGTTTTGATATTCTTTTCATGACTAATTGTTGAAGAAGATATTTATTTAGGCATTGTTTGTGAAGTGAAAAAAAAAATATTTGAGAAGAAATTTGTGTGCAAAAAATGAGGTGAAAAAAAAAAATTGGGAAGAAATTTGTGTGTGTGTGTATATATATATATAAGTAGTTAGTATTTTACATTACAATTATGAGTTTTTAAGCAAAGAAGTATATTTCAATAAAAAAAACAAGGGTAATTAAAATACACCCTTTAAATTTGTTTAAAATATTAATTATTTTTTGTGACTAATTATATCCCGTCTCTTAAAAATTTTAAAAAATAAACCATTTCATTATTCAACTATTAACTCAATTAATAGTTTTAGTATTTCATTGTTGTATAGGTAAGATAGTTAGGAATTACATTTTTATTTTTATGTCAATTTTGTTAAATGACAAATTTTAACAAATGGATATTTGTAATTTCTAGAATCACATGAATCAATCTGTATTTTAAGTTAACTTCAAGGATACATTTATAATTTATCCCACAAAAAAAAGTTAATTATATATTTTTTATCCTTAAATAGGATTATTAACATTTCAAGATTTTGACTTTAGTGTTTTGATGGGTCGCCGAGATCTTTCCATGAATTATTATTTGTTGAAGGGGATATTTAAGGCTAAGTTTGGCATAATTTTTTTTGGTTATTTTAGTTAAAAAAGACAAAATAAGTTAAAAAATTAATAAGACAAAATGTCACATTCAAATCATAATTATTTCATTTTTTTCTCTCACAAAAGTCAAAAAACCTATCCCAAACGAGACTTTTTAATCCGAGACTAAAATAACCAAAAAACTAAAAAGCCAAAAAACTAATCTACATCTCAAACGAAGGCTTAATCCGATCAATTGTACATATAAATAGCTGTTTGGTTCCATCTATTGTTTTATCTCACCCGTAAATTTTTATTTTTGTAACAATAGAATGTCAATTTGTAAAGGATTTTTTTTTTTTTTTTCATGAGATGTAATGAATACTTATGTTTTGGGACGAAATAGTTATAATTAAAATATTAAACGAAAATGACACAAAACACATATTATAGGGACTAAAATATATTTAATCTTATATATATTTGAAGAAAGGTATAAGAACTTAAAAATAAAAGAAAAAAGAAAAAAAAAACATAAAAGAATGCAAAATTAAGCATACAAGATATAAAAGCGCAATAAGACGGACAATGAGGCTCTGTTTAGCAACAGGTTAAAAAGTCTTTTTTTTTTTTTTTTAAATTTGTTTGTTTTTAATGATTTTTTTAGCAATTTGTGTCTTCTTTTTTTTTTTTTTTTTTTTTTTTAGGATCTTCTAGTTTAAGTAGTATCCAAAAGTGAATTATCATTATTATTATTATTATTATTTATTTATTTAAGTAAACAAAAAGGCATAGAACCCACTCTGAATCTTCTTGAACTTCTAGAAAATTTGATAAAGCATAGAGATCTAAGTCAGCATTTAATCAAATACATTATTGTTGGTGATGGGAAAGTTAAATTTTTTTATTGGCAGAGAGAGAGAGAATAGCTTTCTTTTGGCTAGCTAATAGAAAGACATTGTGATAGAATTGCGTATAATATTGGAAGATCTCTTCCATCAAAGATTGTTTAGGGGTGTTTTGGAAAGATAATTAAAAGTTAATTTTTTATTTTTTTTTTGACTTTTTAACTTTTTTTTTGTGAGAGACTTTTAACCCACTTCTTAAAATACTCCTAAATTATACACAACACCCTGTCCTTCTTACGGCCTTTGATAACATTTGAAGACAGATTAATGTCATCATCTAGAGCCATTGGGAATGTTATTGTCACTGTTTAGTACAGTTTATTAGAATTGTTTATATAGATTTTTTCAATTTTATTTTGAGAATTTGGGTCAGACTATTTAATGTATTTTCTACTTATAATTTGTTAAAGGTAGAAATAGTTTAAATAACTTTAAAAAATTGATTATTTAAAAGTTGGTAGGAGGAGGTGTATTTTAGATTCTACTTTCTCGTTATTAATTTGAACTTATAATAAATTTCACTAAATAGGTCTATTATAGATCATCACCCAAAGGTGCCTTGGGCTGTTATTGACAGATGCAAGTAATGTCCAAAATGAACTTATAGGATGCACATGACACTCATATCTTGAAACTTGAAGCCTAAAAAAACAAACTCGTGAAGATAGTCGTTCGGTTGAGTGATAACAGATAATATTTTTAGATAAAAGATAGGGTACACATGGCATTCGAGCAAGGGTC
The DNA here is from genome assembly GCF_055761805.1 of Camellia sinensis. Taxonomy (NCBI): domain Eukaryota; kingdom Viridiplantae; phylum Streptophyta; class Magnoliopsida; order Ericales; family Theaceae; genus Camellia; species Camellia sinensis. Next base: position 111,008,297 of record NC_138973.1, read on the forward strand.
GTGTTCTAGAATAAATTTATATAATGGCACAACACATTTTTTAAGCTTGAACTTGCATTTTGAGCTTGGAACCCAGATAGACAAACTACTGAGGTAAAATTGCTGGCATCCCACATCAGATGTTGAAGTTATTGAGAACTGATTTATAATATGACACAAGACACCTTTTTTTTTTTCGATGGCTGCGTAGAGGATAAATGGAGCAAAAATGATTGACTATTAAAATAACAAAAAATAAAAATTAATAGGAGAATAGTTGGAGAGCCTGATCATTAGCAACAAAATTAGTCTAAAAAGTATTATTGACAAGTGATGCTAACAACAGCTCATATAATTAACTATCCGAAATGGTTAGAATAATGTCAAATTGCTTACAATTTTACTTATTAAAATAAGCAAAAAGATTACAAAAACAAAATAAAACCAATACAAAAATGTATTACAACTTATTAAAAAAGTGTGTATTAAGACCAGCTCCAATCTATCTCCAGGTAGAGATCTCAGGATTTTTAGGGGACACTAGGGACAACAAAGGGCAAATGGTTCCACCCCACAACAGTTTCAGGTTACGCAGTCTAGAGCCACCTTTCCGGTACCAAGTTTGGGTTCGGGCAGTGGTAACCAAGGAAGGTTCACTTCCTTCAAATGTGGTCAGTTAGGCCACAAATCTTCAATTTGCCCGCAGAGGGAAAGAGAGCAACAGTCTGCACCATCTTCAGCTCATCCTCAAAGCCATACTCAAAGGAGAGGTCAGCCGCCTACCTGTTATCAATGTGGGTAGTTATAATATGCCCAGGGGTACTCATGCGGTTAAACAATTCGAACCCTCTATTTCTTCGATCTAGTCTCACGAGTGCAATATGAAACATAGATGAGAGTCTAGATTTGAAAACTTTTATAGAAATTCATTTTATTGGAAAAAAAATCTTTGCTAGGAATGGACTGCGTCATTAGATCTCAGAGTCGCCACTTAATTTTGGGAAAATTAGGAAACTCGTGACTCATGCCAAGGTTAATGTTTGTCGTAACCAAGAATGCTTGGCTCAGAACCTCAGGTATGAAGGTGGAAGGTCATTTATTGAGAACTCCCGCTCACCCGATCAAAAGAATGGCCTCTACTAAGCCATGATATGATTTTTATTAACTTTATATGTTCATATTCCGGTTATTTAATTATCCTAAAATTTACTATGTGAAGTAAACAAATATAGACTGTGTCGTCGATTTTGGAACATATTGATTTCATTATCTTGAAAATATTTTGAATAGTGCAATCATGAAGATCAATTTTATTCCAAATTAAATAGCACAACCTTCATCCACTGGTATGCATAGAGTTATATCAAATAAGCACATAGCCACATGGTTAAGATGCTAAATATAGTAAGAAAATCACACACAGACAGGATATTAAAGCACAAAGACTTACATATTTACTTGCACTCTGCAAATAGGCACAAAAACAAAATTAGTAAACATGCATGATCCTATATACAAGATCCTAATGCAATTCACTCATGAAATGCAACTACATATCAGGTTTCTAATATATGATATGTGAATCATCTCAAAACATGAGGCAGCGCACAAAATCACATAATGAATGATTAAATCCACAGATGTAAATTTAGCCGGATCTTAAGGCATAAAGCACGGATGCAAAGCATGGACATGATGACAAGCATGAGATACTACATATTTACAGAATATGGAGAGCAAATGAAAGAATGAAATAAAAAGAAGCGGGGATGGAGAATTATTACATCGGTTTGAAATATTACAAATCCGAATAAGGGAGGAGAGGAAAAATATTACAACAAAATTAAATCCTCACAAACACTCTCTATTTAAAAAAAAATAAAAACAGAAGCTGCAGAGGGCTTCAGAGACCGTTAGAGACTGTTCCGCTCGACACCAAGAGGCTGCTGGGTTCTGTCCAGGAGAAAGTGGTTGGCTAGCTAAAAAAATGAGCGGCTGTCCAAAAAGTTGGCCGGCCGGCCGGCCAAAAAAATGGCCAATTGAAAACTTTGTTTTGTTTGAACACTAGAAAAACAAACAGAAAATATGCAAGTGGCTCAACTAACCACTTCCAGTTAGCTTACAATAGATTTATAACATGAAATTGAAGCAAGAAAAACAATATAAGAAATAAAATGCAAGAAAAGTTTTAAAAAAAAATGATAAGTGTGCAAAATTTATCTTTCAAGGAAGAATTTGATTTCTAAACTTCCTTTTAATCACCCTCAAATTTTGGAAGTGTGTTCTCAATTCTCAAGCAAAAAATTTGAAATTCTAGTTTGAATGGTGTTTTGGGCTATTTAACTGTTTGTGTGGGGAGAGTTATTCCAACACTTTGTTTTTCTCTCAATTTTAACAACACTCACTCTCTTTTTGATCAAGGCTCAAGAATATGACTATAACAAAATTTATGGGCTTGGTTTGATATATTGAAATATGGTATATCAGTGTGTCTCTAAGCTTATAACTAAATGTTCAAGATTTTTCTCTTTCTCTCTCTAACTTTCAATTCACTCTCTCAATTCAATTTCCTTCTTCTCTTGATACATACATTCTGATCCTCTCCATATAAACAATTAGTGAATGCAAAGTCAAGAAGGTGGGAGACAAGTTTGACGGGATGATATGGGTGATTGCATTGGATGCCCACTTTTAGGAAGATGACAAACTCCCTTTTGACAATGGAGGCCATAGGATGATAATGGAGAGGGTGGGTGTGTACCTCGTACATGAATATAACAAGAAAAGATCTGAAATGGTTTGACCCACATGCATTCAATAAGAATTCTACCGAAACTACCTTGCTCCTAGGCAAATTAGCCGGTCGGCCAAAAACTTGGCTTGGCCGGCCGGCCGATTAATTTGGCTGGCCGACGAATATAGGCTCTAGCTGACTGTTTTGCATGAAACATGATTTTTCAATAGCATCCTCATCATTTTCTCCTATTTTCACACTGTTCTTTGCTCAATTTCCTAAGAAAATGTTTCATTTTGAAGTTTAAAAGCAAGCCTCCGAATACTACGAAAATATTCGGAACAATGCGCAGAAATAAAGTTTTGAACGGGATTTGAACACTTGGCCAAAACAGGCTTACGTTTGGAAATGAAGCACAAATTTCATCTTTCTTATTGAGAATTTTATGAGAAAAACATTCTTATTTTCATTATCGAGTAATCAAAAGAAAGTGCCCAAGTCTTAGAGCCAGTCAAAATAGGATGCCTACAATTGTCCCTTTTTGACAGAACTCGAAGTCATTTCTTGACGTGAATGATGTCAAAGCCCGAAGACGACTCTTTTGACAAGGCTGTAAGACTTGGGCAAACAAACAAGATACAGATGCAATTGGTTAAACCCGAAGTTCAAGGACAAGGACAAAATGCAAATGACAAAATGCACGAAATCAAACCAGCGTAGTTCTCCTTGCACAAAATCAAACCAGCGTAGTTCAAGGGCAAAATGCAAATGACATGCTTGAAATACAATTGAAAGTTGGACTTACATGCTTCATGAAGCCATTTTTGTTTTAAAAATTCACGATCTATGATGCAATGCAACAGGTAATATGAAACATAACAAGGGATACAATTCAAACACATTCACATAAGAGAACGAAATGTAACCGATGAATAGTTTTAACCTATAACCTAAACAGGGGAGGTATTAATCGATGGATAGTCTCAACTAACAACCCAAGAAAATGGAGGTATTAGCCAATGGTGGTTTGAACTATTAACAACCCGAGAAAGGGATAGTATCGTCATCCTGAAAAGGGGCCAGCATAAACCAAGTGGTTTGAACCTACAACCCAAAAAGGGGGCAAACAATAACTGATGAAAAATGTTGTAATCAAATGTTGATGTGAATAAATTATAGCCAAGTGATGCAACAGTGTAACCATGCAAATGATAAGCTAATGCAATTGAAAGTTGAATTTTTTTTCTTTTCTTTTTTTGTGTGCAATGCAATATGTAATATATGATAGGTGGTGAGGCAAGCCTCATGCAAATGAAGCAAAACAAAGGGACACAATCCAAACACACCCACATGAAAGAAGAAAATGTAATTGATGAATAGTTTGAACCTACAACCCAAGAAAATTGAGGTATTAACCAATGGTGGTTTGAACTGTCAACAACCCGAGAAAGGGATAGTATCGTCATCCTAAAAAGGGGCAGCATAAACCAAGTGATTTGAACCTATAACCCAAAAAAAGGGGCCAACAATAACTGATCAAAAAGGTTGTATCAAATGTTGATGTGAATGGATTGTAACCATACACGATAAATGTAACAGACAGTGCAAGTGTAATGGTGAATGCAAAAAAAAACACAAAGGGACAATGTGAGACATACAATATGCAATGTGATGAATGCACAACAAAAATATGATGGATGCACGACAGATGAATATACAAAAAAAGATTTTGCTGTTCTCAAATTTTATTTTATTTTTTTGTAAATTCTTTTTGATTTTCTGAAAATTTCTTTTTCAGATTTTCTTTGAAAATCTATATACATACCATATATACATATACAGATACAAAAATAAAAAATACGTATTACATACATATGCATACATATGAAATATATACATACAGATATATATATATATATATATTCATACACATATACGGACATAATATATGCATAAACGTATATGGACATAGACATACAGATATGGATACACAGACATGTATATACAAATATACACTCTGGCATTGTTTTTCTCTCTCTCTCTCTCTCTCTCTCTCTCTCTCTCTCTCTCTACCCCATTCGTCTTTTGTCAAGCACTGTGTCTGGCACACGATTTCAACAATCACGGCATGCCTGACCGACAACAGTTGGATCGGCCTCGTTTGTCACAGATTGCCTCAACAACCTCTATTCTCTTGGCCTCTTCTTATTCTCCAACTTCTTCTTAAACCAATGCCTACGAGAGAGCAAGGCAGAAAGCTGCAAACTTCCCTTGTCATTACTCTGTCAATTCTCTCTTTGGAGGCATTACTCTCCTCTGATATGGCCTCTTCTCGCTGTCATTTTTCCCTTTTCCCAGACCTTAACACTTCCCCAATGGAAAATGCTGAGGTCAGCTCCTTTGAGCCTCAAAAGAGTGCCCCTGCCCTTACCCATGTTCTCAACTTTCCCGCGCTGTCAGTTGAGCAAACAATGGCATCGCAGTTTGATATCGATGCCACCAATTTCACATTGAAGTCCTATGTGGAGACGGTGACCACAGTCTACAACTTGTTCCACCAGCTGCAGAACAAGACAAGTGAAGTACACAGATTAAACGCCTAACTCTCTCTACTCCAAAGTATGTACAAGGATGCTCAAGCAGAGATTAATGCACTGAAAAAGTGTAACAAAGAGTTAAAACGACGGGCCAACTCCATGGCTCGATTCGGAGTTCCTTTATACTCTGCATTTGACGGCCGACGGGAAGTAATTTATTTCAAAAGCTCTGCCAATGCCGAGGCAGAGTCTTCAAAGGCCTCCCGAGAGTGATGTTGTGGTGAGGCAGCTGACAGTAGAGTCAAGCGACAAAGTTGTCTACAAATGATACGATTTGTATCTTCGCCGCCAGGCTGCTACCAAAAATCGAGAAAATATCCCTCTGTTTTTTTCTTTTCCAATTTTTTTTCTTTTTCGTTCTCTTTTCTTTTGTTTTTCTTTTCTGTTTTTACTTAGGAAGGAGCACCAACGCTTCAGATGATTTCTCTTCTTTTGTTTGTATTTTCTCTTCTTTTTTTCTTTGTAATGTTGATTGGGGCTTCACCTTAAAATTTACTAGAATGAGTTTTGCAACAACCGAGATCCATGATTAACGTTAATCCATGCTTAATTATGCCTAATAAGTAATTAAAGTGAAATTTTGTATCATATGTTGCCTTATTTGTGTTTATATCTGTTTTATATAAAAAGATCTGTTCATGTTTTCGTTTCGATTTGCGAATTAAAGGCCTTATCGACATCCGATTCATAAATTGACTTGATTTATGTGTTAATTGCATCATAAAAAGTCATTGCCCTCTCGCTCACATTTGCAAGTGGTGCAGAAGAGAACAAGCTAGAGAATCCCAATGGAGAGGTGTAGAAGAAGAAAATGCTCCAGGGGAGAACAAAAGCGCAAAAAAGAAGAAAAAGAAGGATAAGTCTTGAAAGGAGGCTCTAGAACAGCAGGATGAACCCAATGGTGCGGACACCACAAATGGAACCGATGAGGCAGCCGGAACTGAGAAAGCTGAAGATACGTCTGTCGATGTGAAAGAGAAGATAAAGAAAGTGGCATCCATGAAGAAGAAAAAATCGAGCAAGGAAATGGATGCTGCTGCAAGAGCTGCTGCAAATGAGGCTGCTGCAAGGAATGCAAAGCTTGCCGCTGCAAAGAAAAAGGTGAAGGACCACTACAACCAGCAGCTGGTCCGGTAAGGACATTTCGGACATTTTGTGGAGTTGGGTATGGGCATGTATCCTTTTGTTCATTTGGTAAATGCAAAATAAACATTAGAATCTCTTCAATAGTTCTTTTTTTGGGTTTTACTTGAGGTGAACAAAAAGAGTTATGGATTTGAAAGAATAGGGTTGTTGGATCTCTTCAATATTTTTCCGTTTCTTTTTCTTTTCTTTTCTTTTCATCCAGTGGACAGTTCTGGTGATGTATAATTTTGTGGATGTTAATCAACTCTAGTTTTTTTGTCCTTTCATTAAATTATCGATTTTCATTTCATTTATTTCTTATGAGTGCAAAAGAGTGGGGCTAAACACTATTTGATGTTGTGGTTATGTGAATCAAAAATGATTGAGAGCTCTAATAAAGGAACTCTAATGAGTTCTAATAGTGGTGGGCCCTACAGTGATAGTGATATTTGTGTCTTGTTTTTTGGTTTTTGTTTTTTCATTGCCAAGTGTATAGAGCTCTATTTAGAGCTCTATTTTTAGAGGATGTATCATTGCTCACATAATTGCATGTTTTGCTTCGGATTAGAGTTGTGTGCAAGTAGTGCAAGAGTTTTTTGTTCCACTTGGGTCTATGCCTGTGTAATTGTGAAAGAAAAGACTTATTTTATTTTTTTTTCTGTGTGGGTATTTTTATGTTATTTTGGGCTAGTTATCTGGGATTATTGGTTTGTAATCTTCATTAATCCACCAGCAAAATATAGTTTTGTTTTGGGTAGCATTTTTAAGTAAAATGAAGAAAAATATTTCCATTAATCATATCCATATTGCTTTGCCTTGGCTGATAAAGAAATGGCAATTTCATGAAGATCACTAAACCTTTTCCATCTCCATAATGTCCTCGGGCAGGGCTACACCTTAGTAAGAGCAGAAAAACTCACTCCATTGTTTGTGTGATTTTGCTTTAAACTTGATTAATTACAAAATTTATTTCTGAAATGCAAATTGTTTTGAACTTACTTCACAAAACATGGGTTACAGAAATTAGTAAAAAATTTGTTGGGTTCTACTTTATAAATTTGTTCTAAAATAGCATGGATTCAGAATACATGTATATATCAAGTATGATGAACCCAATCAAATCATCATGTCCAATAAAGGAGCTTGACTTGACCTAATTAGAAAAACAAAACATGGGTTATAGAAATAAGTAAACAAAAATGTTGGGTTTTACTTTGTAAATTTGTCCTAAAATAGCATGGATTCAGAATACATGCATATATCAAAGTATGATGAATCCAATTAAATCATCATGTCCAATAAAGAAGCTTGACTTAACCTAGTTAGAAAAAATTCCACTCACAAGCCCACGAGACCAAGTCCTCTCAACCCGGAGAAGAGCACACTGACACAACATAACCAAAACATAACCATGACTTTTCAAACTCATAAACAAAACCAACATTTGAAATTAGCCCACATCACATTGTTCTAGCAAGTTCGAGGTTTTGAATTTTTTTCTTAAGCTTCCTTCGGTTTTCATTTCGGAGAAGAGGTGTGCTTCTTGGCTAAGATTTTGATGAATCTCTGTCACCAAGTTATACTATGGAGTGAGCTGGATGCAAGAATCTTTAAGGCACAATTGTGCAATTAGTAATACATTACAGACACACAGAGATTTGGGGGACAATTAGTAATCAATCACTATCTAAGGTACTAAAAAGGAAATAGTTCTGTTCTAGAAATTTTAGAAATCATCTACTGAAATGTATAAATGGGCAAAAGAATATTAGGTGTGGCATGTATGCTTTTACTAAATTAGTGCTTCTCTCTGTTTAGTTAACTTTGTTTGTCAAGGTTATGTATAAGTACACGACACATTCGACTTTTGCCCATCACAGATAAGATCCATCCATTGAAATTTTAAAGTTTCTGCAAGTAATGAAAGCCTTCATGCTCATCACGATGATAATTCGGTCATGGATCTCTCTGAAATGACCTTGATGTGATAATTCAACGGTTTACTTTTAAAGTTGAAGCAAAACTATGTTGCTTTAAGATGTGTAATTTAAAAGAAAACAATTGCATATGATCCTTGTCCATGATAGTGAACTTGGAAGTGGCTCAACAGATGGTAAAATGGAGACCACTCATGCATGCAAGCAATAATGCAAATCATATGTAAGATGATGAGCTCCTCAGAAAAAATAATGGTGGAGGGAATGCCCTTGGGAAGAAAAAAAAACCCTAGAGAAATTGAATTCAGTCTCCCTTGGAAGGTGGAATTGCATTTCTCAAAGTTCTTGCTATGTAGTAAATGAAGTACCTATCCCATTGTCTTCTTATTGCATTCAATGTCACTCCTCTGTGAAATCCTCAATCAAGAACCCTACAACAATTTTATTTTATTTTTTTTGTTAATAAATGAAAACTTATTTATAAATATCATGAGAGTTATCTCAAATTAGACATTCTAGTATATAAGAAAATTCAATAACACATCACTACAAAATGTAGCCTAACTCCTGATTGAGGCAATGTGTGACAAAACATGTAAGCCAATGGTTGGACTAAATTTGTCTATAAAACCTTTCCTAACCTTTCAATCACGTGGTTTACTCACTAGGAAAATGCTAGATCTACAAATTTGAAACACAATTTTTTCACATAAAGGTGAATGGATGGTCCAGATTGATTTAAGGTGTGATCCCCACTACACTTCAAATGTATCTAAACCACACATTTTATTTTCTTTTTGAACAATTATGTGCACCTAGTAGCACTGATTCTAGTAATAATTGCTACTAAGTACAATATTCTTAGAGGTTTTTTTTGTTAGGGGAAAAAAATCATCAATCATACATCTTTTATTCATATTTTGCATTTCAAATCTTAAAAGTGTTTCTTGATTCACATTTCTTCTCTAGGCCGATCAAGATAGTCTATTACACTCTATGTGAGATTGGGATAGCGTTTGCATGTCACACTATGACTAAGAACAGATAAATTTATGGATTTTATTAGTTATATGGTGACGTGTATAAGCCCATAAAGGCCATGAACCACAATGAACAACCCAAGCCCATCACTTGGAGCCCAATACATAACCCAGCTGGTGAGGTCCAGAACAGTTGGAATCCAACATGGCATAAAGAGCCAATGACATTCAGACACATGGCAGGTGAAGGACGAGCCACATCAGCAGACAAAGATCTGCAAAGTTATTGCCACTGCACATCACCATTAATGCAGCCCATCACAGCATTTATTACGACAACACCTCTCCGTCGGAACAGGATCCCCTTACCCTGAACAAGGTAAGCTACAGCATAGACTTTCGGCGAGGAGGGCAGGTCGGAAGGGACAGCGAAATGATTACCAAAGGATATAAGCAAACGTTGAAGACAAGAAGAAGGTTAAGCTTTCTATCTCTAATCTCTCTCTCTACACCCTATTTTCTCCTTCTAACTTGCTCGTCGGAGGGTTCACTGGGGAACTACCCCGTTCCCCGTTGGACTTGTTTGCAGGTTATTCGGTGGGCTTGATCGTTTGGACGTGGGCTTGAGGAGCTTGGACCTGTCCGATCCATTCACTGGAACAAACTGTATCATCAATTGGCGCCGTCTGTGGGAACGCTTTGCTCCTCGCGCCAGTTGTGTTCACTATCGCCGAAGACCCTGTTCCAATACCCCTTTCTCGCTACCCATCGATGTGTATGGTCACGACTAGATCCATGGCTTCTCACCAAAATGCTGCCGACCACCAAGCCGACCCCCCCAATCCAAACAACCCACCACAATATTTCATCGAGCTTACTAATAGCATTAAGCGCATGGCCGAGCAAAACCAAGCCCTGATCAATGCCCTACTCCAAAGAAACCTTCCTATGCCCCCTCCACCACCTCCCGATATTCCCTCCAACTACGAACAAGCCCCAAGCCATACTATTCCGCAGCCTAATCCGCCTAACAGAGAAGGCTTGCAACCCCCTCCTCCAGGTATAAACCTACCACCCCGGGGCCTACAACCATCGATCCCGCCACCAATCATTGAGGGAGAGGCTAGCAGCGTTCAGCCCCCGTTGCCCTCCGGAGGTGACCACATCCCTCTCTGGGACGCGGAACTCCGAGCCATGAAGCTCCAACTACAAAGGGTCATGCAGAACATCCAACATAAACCCTCTACCACAGCAAACTCACCATTTGTCGCCTCTATCCGCGACAAACCTCTACCCTCCAAGTTCAAGATGCCCACCATCGACTCTTTCGACGGTACGACGGACCCAATCGACCATCTGGAGACCTACAGAACCCTCATGATCCTCCATGCATTCCCTGACGAGATCATGTGTCGAGCTTTTCCTGTGACACTAAAGGGGTCAACTCGGCTGTGGTTTAGCCAATTACCAGCAGACTCCGTTTCCACTTTCCAACATCTCAGCGACTCCTTCCTCAGCCATTTTATTGGAGCCCAGCGCCAGTGGCGACCGGTAACCAAACTTCTCAACATTGGACAAACCGAGGGGAGTCGCTACGCAGTTTCGTTACCCGCTTCAACACTGAGGCCCTGCAAGTAGCGAAAAATGATGACAAGGTAATCCTCACTGCTTTCATGGCCGGTCTGCGGTCGTCTGACTTCCTGTTCTCCCTCTCTAAAAATCCCCCGACCTCTATGGCAGCCCCACTCTCCAAAGCCCAAAAATACATGAATGCTGAGGATTCCCTAGCCGCCCGAACAGATCCAATAACCAAAAACCCGACCCCCAGAAAAAAGAGAAAAGACTCAGAACCCAGAAACACTCAGTATAATAGCCAAGCACCGCACTATACCGACCGACCCCCCCGAACAGACCGGTCGGCACTAGCTCGACCGCCCGGTCGGTTCGAGCAGTACACACCTCTTAATTGCCCCATGGAACAAGTCCTCAACCAGATCCAACGGGACTACCCCCTCAAATGGCCCCAACCTTCACTAACCCTTTCCAATCGGAAAGACCAATCCAAATATTGTCGTTTTCACCAAGACCATGGCCATAACACCGATGAGTGCGTTAACCTTAAGGATCAGGTCGAGACCCTAATACGTCAGGGATGTCTTAGCCGGTTCACGGACACCCGCCCTCAGCAGAGGCAAAGAACTGAACCCCCCAGAGACAACCGCCGGCTTAGCCCCCCCGGTAGCCAGCCCAACCTAACCAAGGCCATGATCGCCCTCCACAGCAACCTCGGCCGCCAGGCAACCCCCCTCCCCTCGTGGGAGAGATCAGAGTCATTTCAGGCGGCCTTGCTTGTGGCGGACCATCCCCCTCGGCTCAAAGGGCAGAACTCAGAAAGATAAGGCTGGGCTCAAACAAAGCAGTTGCCACGGTCGACCGCCCCTCCAAACTGCCCAAGCAGTGGACCGAGCCTATCACCTTCACGGACGCCGACTGTATAGGCATCCGTTATCCACATTATGACCCTCTCGTCATATCCGCCCTCCTGTCCAACTATAAGGTCAGACGAGTTCTCATTGACAGCGGCAGCTCTTCGGATATCATCTTTCTCAGCTGCTTTCGCCAGCTCAAAATTGGAGAGGAAAGTCTGTCTCCTCTCCAAACCCCTTTGGCCGGTTTCACTGGCGACCGGGTGACCTCTATCGGCTCCATCGATCTCCCCATCACAATCAGCTAGTATCTACGGCAGACTACAAAGTTGCTCACCTTCCTTGTTGTCGACTGCCCATCCACCTACAACATCATCCTTGGCCGCTGAGAGGGAGATTTATGATTTGAGATTGGGCCGTGACGTTAGCCGGACAAATTTGGGCCGAGGTATTGGGCTCCAACATCAGGCCGTGATATTGTTCGGTAATGGCAAAGCCTACGTGGAACAGAGCTATATGATCTCGGTTCCGCGAAGGGCGGACAGGTGGAGGAACAGCCCAGATGAGGCTCCCCGGCTCACGCGTTGCAAGGCTGTAATGCACGCACCTTAACCCGGTAGGAAGGCCGGCGCTTGGAGCTTGGCCGAGAAGGTTGTTGGCTGACCGGCACAACCAATCTCTAGCTCAGCTTCGCCGGAATACAGTTGAGCACGGCTGGAATTAGGCCCAGTAGTAGGAAACTATATCAACTGCATTTCGGCATGTTCAGTATGGCCGTTGATAGCCGAGATAATGTTGCCCGGCTGCCGTGCTCCCAGCAGAGTGGGCTAGCAGTTGGGTTAGGTGATGTATAGCAAGATTTGTGCTGACAGATGGGATAACAGAGCCACGTGTCGAGAGACCAGTGGGAGTAGATTTGGGGCGCAGAAGGGTATATAGGCATGTCTGCACCCCCCATACGTGACACAGGAACATTTTGTAAGGAAATTCTTACACTCTAACACTCCTCTCTCTCTCTCTCTCTCTATCCTAAGGTGTGCGCTAACTTGATCGTCGGAGGGTTTTTCTGGCCGCACACCGCCGGGTAGCTCACCGTTATTTGCTCGCAGGTGATCGGACAGAAACGGAGCTCGGAAGAAAGGAGTACGGGCTTGCCGGAATATTTGCTTCCCGTACAATTGGCACCGTCTGTGGGAACGCTTGACAGACAAAACCTTGTCTTCCAGGCTAGTCTGATCGCCGTCCATGGCGAACAACGACGAGTTTCCGTTGTCTGCCATAGACGGAACCACACCGAAGTATACCCGAAGAAGAGAGGGACCTCCCGCTATCCATCCAATGGCGGACTTCGAGACGCCCACCGGAGGACAGTCAGGAGACGCGCGGGATAAGCGCGAAAGAAGTTATGGTCATTCACGAAGTCCGGACGGTCATCGACGGCGGAGAGAATCACATACCCGACGTCTGGAACACAAGTTGAGGGACCAAGACACTGTCATCCGGCGAATGGTAGCGGAGATAGAGGAGCTCAAGCGGCATGTCAAAGGGAAAGGTGTAGCTGGAGTGGGTGACCACAGTGAGCGCACCCCATCCCGCCGTTCAGGCGGACAGAGTCAGCGACACACTCCGTCCATTTCTATTACCAGAAGTTACCAGGTTGGTGATTCCGACATGCATGCAGAGAAGTCTAGCGCGCAAGACAGCACCTACCAGCCCTCACGTCCGGTGACGACGTCGAGGTACTCTTACTCCGCTCATTCAGAGGATTTGCGGGCGATCTTGAAGGAGCGGGCTCGCCGGCGCGAAGCTCAGAGGATACCGGCGTTCCAGCGGCTATCCTACGGGGTTCACGCCAGCGAGGAGGTCGGAATGCCTCCACCCCGCCAAGCAGCGCCACTCCTAGTGGATTCAGATTTGGCCAGGTTGAGTGCCACCCCTTTCTCCCTGGAAATAGAAACTACACCGCTTCCGGTAGGCTTTCACCAGCCAAAGTTCACGCTTTACGACGGGAAAACCGATCCCTACATGCATGTAAGTCACTTCCGACAGGTCATGGCCGGACATAGGCGGAATGACGCTCTTATGTGCCTCATCTTTCTGTCAAGTGTGGGCGAACTGGTCTTGAAGTGGTTTGAAAGGCTGCCGGAGGGGAGTATTGAGAGGTGGCATCAGCTGGCCGAAGCCTTTGTCACGCGCTTCAAAACCAACACAAAAACACCAAAGGAAGTCGATCATCTACTGAGTGTCAAGATGGAACCAAGCGACACATTAAAGGCATACAACTCTCGATATTGGGAGACCTTCAACGAGATCTTAGATTGCCCGGTCAACCTTGCAATCACTCAATACAAGCGTGGTCTCCCGGTCGGATATAGACTGCGGGACTCGCTTACTATGCACCAACCGACGTCCATGGGCCAGCTTATGCAGCGCATCAATGAGCACATCCGAGTCGAGGATGACGCGTCAGCATCTACCGTGAAGGCAACTCCGATAGCAACAGACAAGAAAACAGCAGGCAAAGTGCACGCAGTTAGGAAAGAGTCCAGCCGCTCAAGTGACAGAGCCGAGGAATCGAACCGTGGCTCGAATCGCAAAAACTGGGGTAGAGGACGTCGGAATGACCGGGATGACTACCCCCGAGATGACGTAGCGGATGCAAACAGAAGGTTGAAGGCAAGGACTAGCATAACCACGGTCTTCAAGATTCCGATCTATCGCATACTTAGTGAAATCTGAGACGAGGAGTATGTCTGGTTTCCTGCTAAGTTGGGCGATGGACAAAAGGGCTACAATCCGCGGTATCGTTGCACGTTTCATCGGGAGCGAGGCCACCGGCCTGAGGATTGTTTGCCATTGAGGCAACACTTGGAAGAGCTAGTTACGGCCGGGCACCTGGATCTTTACATTGATGGGGGCATTAAGGCAAATCAAGTTCCGGTTGATCCGCGGGGACCGGACGACAGGGATGCACCTCCTCAAGGGGTTGTGAATGTCATCCACGGCATAGTGGAACCGGCGCGCGTTTGCGAGCTCCGTGGTATGATCAAGAAGGCAGAGCACATGAGGGAAGTTTTGTCAGTTCAGCCTGCGCTCAAGAGGGGGAAGACGGAAGCGAAAGATGTGATCAGTTTCTCCTCAAGGGACTTGGAGCGCATTCAGACACCGCACAATGACGCCTTAGTAGTCACACTCCGCGTCAAAGATTTTGAAGTGAAACGGATCTTGATCGATCAGGGAAGCTCGGTCGAGATCATGTACTACGACTCTTTCCAACAGCTCAAGCTCCGAGATACGGATTTGGCCCCGGCGACATCGCCGTTGGTTGGTTTCAATTCACAACCGGAGTGGCCTTTGGGAAAGATTATCCTGCCGGTCAAAGCAGGATCCGTGGTCAAACAGGTGGAGTTCTGGGTATTATAGGTGTCATCTACTTACAATTTGATCCTTGGGAGGGGGTGGCTTCACGCTATACAAGCCGTGGCATCGACTTTCCACCAAGTAATGAGATTTCCCTCGGCTATAGGGGCAATTGAAGAGATTTGGGGCGATCAGGTCATGTCAAAGCAGTGCTTCGTGGTGGTCAACGGGAGCCGGGCTGCCAAAGGATTTGTTCAAATGATTGAGGGACCGGAGGACCAGGGTGTCTTGGATGATGTGGGCACCAAGGCCGAAGACAAAGCTGTCGAGGAATTGGTGGAGGTGCGAATTGATACAGAGCAGCCGGACAAGTTCTTCTTGCTCGGCTCAAGCCTTACAGCCACAGAACGGACCGAGATGGTTGAGTTTTTGATGGCCAACATCGAAGTTTTTGCATGGTCGCCTTACGACATGCCCGGCCTCGATCCTAGTTTTATTTGCCATCATCTCAATGTCTTCCCCGGAGCCAAGCCAGTCATTCAGCGAACAAGGAGATCGGCGCTGTATCACGCCGAGGTAGTTGCGGAAGAAGTCAAGAATTTGCTAGAGACACGAGCAATTCAAGAAGTACACAATCCTCGGTGGATCTCAAATACAGTGGTGGTACCGAAGAAGAATGGGAAGTGGCGGGTTTGCGTTGATTACAAGACCGTCAACCGAGCTTGTCCGAAAGATAGCTTTCCTTTGCCTAGAATTGACCAGCTTGTGGATTTGACGGCTGGACATAACAGGCTAAGTTTCTTGGTTGCCTACCGCGGCTATCATTAGATTGCCATGCATGGCCCCGACCGAGAAATCACCTCGTTTACTACACCAAGGGGACTCTTCTGCTACCGAGTCATGCCTTTTGATTTGAAGAACGCCGGGGCAACTTTTCAGAGGATGGTGACCAAGATGTTTGCTCCTTTACTGGGCCGAACAATGGAAGCCTACATTGATGATATGGTGGTTAAAAGCCGACATCAGGCAGATCATTTGTCCGACTTGGCCGAGATGTTCGCCATTCTCAAAAAGCACAAGCTACGCCTGAATACGTCTAAGTGTGCCTTCGGCGTAGGATCCGGAAAATTTTTGGGATTCTTAGTCACGAACCGAGGTATCGAAGCAGACCCTACATAAATCCAAGCCGTGCAAGAGTTAAAACAGCCTAGCTCGGCAAAAGACATGCAGCATCTGGCCGGAATGGCCGCCGCGCTTAATCGATTTATAAGCCGGTCATCAGATCGCTGCCGCCCTTTCTTTCAGTCCTTAAAATCAAAGTTCTCCTGGGATGAAGAGTGTGACCGAGCCTTGGCCGAGCTCAAGGAGTATCTGTCTTCAGCGCCACTGTTGGTCACACCGGATCCTGGAGAAGAGCTCTATCTTTATTTGGCCGTATCACAGCATGCAGTCAGTGCAGTACTTGTCCAGGCTGAAGGAATCAAGCACCTCCCCATCTTCTATGTCAGCAAAACTTTGCTACCGGCAGAGTTGAGATACTTGCCGTTGGAGAAGCTTACTTTGGCATTAATGATGGCTTCAAGAAAGTTGGCGCACTATTTCCATGCACATACCGTCATCGTCTTGACCGAATTCCCCCTCAAAGCTTTATTCGAGCGGGCAGACTTCTCCGGTCGGATTCTTAAGTGGGCAGTCGAGTTGGGACAGTTTGATGTGAAGTTCCAGCCGCGCACTGCCATCAAAGCCCAGACTTTGGCCGATTTCGTCGCCGAATTCTCACCTGGAACTCATCCGGTATGCCCGGTCGATATTACTGCGGCAGATGATGAGGTGCACGCAAGACCATCCGAGACACAACCAGTTGGTGGAGGTAGCGACGCGGAGTTTGCGCGCACCACTGAAGCACCCTCAGTTTGTACGGTTTTACCACCTGGTAATGCAATGACGGAGTTGAATATCACCGGCCAACCAGCTCTGTCCGATCCCGCATCACCAAGGGGGGAAGAAATGGAACCACACAGCTCAGAACCTACGGCCGGCATAATACCGCAACCTGGTGATTCGCCTACGGACTTGAGCATTGCAGATCAACTTGCTGAGTCCGGTGCCGAATCATCAAGGGTGACTGAATTGGAACCAATCAACACAGAACTTGAAACCGCACAGCCGAGCAGTCGTGATCTCATCAACCTTCAAGCCTCTCAGGACCCCTCAGAATGCTGAAAGCTCTTTGTGGGGGAGATGTGGAAACTTTTTGTTGATAAAGCCTCGAACCGTCACGGCGCCGGGCTAGGTATAGTTTTGATATCCCCAGACGGGTTGACAATTGAACACTCTATCACCCTTGGCTTTCCAGCATCCAACAACGAAACTGAGTACGAGGCGCTTTTGGCCGGTCTCAAAAGCGCGCTTCAGATGCAAGCTTCCGAGCTAATGGTGTACAGTGATTCCCAGCTTGTGGTTAACCAAGTCGCTGGGATTTATGAAGCAAAGGATGACAGAATGGCAAAGTACCAAGCTTTGGTCAGGGAACACATCAAGCAATTTCAGGCAATCAGAGTTCAACAGATTAGCCGCGAAGAGAACAACCGAGCTGATGAGCTGGCCGGCCTCGCTTCCATGATTGATTGTACATCTCCTAACTCCTTGTTAATTGAATTCCTTCCACGGCCAAGCATAGAGGGAGCCGGGCAGACGGATGAATTCTGCGCCGCGCTAGGTCCTTCCTGGATGGACCTTATAACCCTGTTTCTCAGAGATCGGACTCTGCCAGCAGACAAGAAAGAAGCGCACAAAGTCTGGGTGAAATCAGAGCAGTTTTGGCTCTCTCCATCTGGAGCGTTGTATAAAAAGTCCTTCACCGGTCCTTATCTGAAGTGCGTGCATCCGAGTGGCGTGGAGGCCTTCTTGTACGAAATTCACGAAGGCCTCTATGGTAGTCACATAGGGGGCAGGTCCTTGGCCTACCGCGCTATTTCGCAAGGCTATTGGTGGTCGTGCATGCAAGCCGACGCACAGAAATATGTTCGCAAGTGCGAAAAGTGCCAGAAGTTTGCGCACCAGATCCATCAGCCGGCCAGAGAACTTCTTCCCCTAACCAGCCCTTGGTCTTTTACAATGTGGGGATTAGACATAGTGGGGCCGCTCCCGACAGCTCCAGGCAACCGGAAGTTCTTCATCGCGGCAACCGACTACTTCACCAAGTGGGTTGAAGCCGAGCCTTTGGCAACAATCAAGGAGAAAGACGTGAAGTGGTTTGTCTGGCAGAATGTAGTAACACGGTTCAGCGTCCCTAAAATTTTGATCTCTGACAACGGCACCTAGTTTGACGGTCGCCTATTCAGAGGGTTTTGTGAAGATTTGAAGATTGAATTCTACAACTCCACTCCGGCTTACCCGCAGTCCAACGGTCAAGCCGAGGCGTCAAACAAGACTATTCTTGACGGACTGAAGAAGAGACTTGAGAAGGCCAAGGGAAAGTGGGCCGAGGAACTTCCCAGCGTCCTTTGGGCATACCGAACTATCCCGCGGCATTTTACCGGGGAAACTCCATTCGCTTTGGCTTATGGCATGGAGGCAGTCATACCTTTGGAAGTAGGCATGCCCACTCTTAGAAGTGAAAGTTTCGAACCCGAGCTAAACGCAGAGGCCATTGCTCTTGAAATGGATCTGGTTGAAGAATGCCGGGAAAAGGCGCTCATCCACATCGCTGCCTACCAACAAGAGCTCTCAAGGAAGTACAATAAAACGGTGCACCCCAGACCATTCAAAGTAGGTGATTGGGTTTTGAGGAAAGTTATGGGCAACACCCTGGTGCCAGGTGAAGGCAAACTAGGGGCAAATTGGGAAGGACCCTACAAGATAACCGGTCTGGCGGGCAATGGGGCATACCACTTGGAGGATCTCGATGGTAGAGGAATACCCCGGCCATGGAATGCGGCCAACCTCAAACTGTACTATTTCTAGCTTTTGTTTTCTTTTTTGTGCAAAGGAATTTTTTGCCTTACACTTCAGAATGTAATTCTTTTTGTCAATATATAGAAGTGTCTTCTTTGACTGAGCATTTTGACTGATTGCTTTGATTACTTGAAATTCTCAACCGAGATGAGTTATTCTGGTTGAAGGAGTTGGTGGTTTGTTCAACTCAGAGATTCCAACTGAGATGAGTTATTCCGGTTGAAGGAGTTGGTGGTTTGTTCAACTCAGAGATTCCAACCGAGATGAGTTATTCCGGTTGAAGGAGTTGGTGGTTTGTTCAACTCAGAGATCCCAACCGAGATGAGTTACTCCGGCTGAAGGAGTTGGTGGTTTGTCCAACTCAGAGATCCCAACCGAGATGAATTACTCCGGTTGAAGGAGTTGGTGGTTTGTCCAACTCAGAGATTCCAACCGAGATGAGTTACTCCGGTTGAAGGAATTGGTGGTTTGTTCAATTCTCAGAATTAAAACTGAGATGGTGTATTCCGGTTATACAAGATGTTGAAAGAATTCGTGATTTGTTCAACTGTTGTTCCCACCGAGATGTTTATCCCGGTTGAAAAACCTCAATTTTACTAAATTTACCGAGATGTTAACTCCGGTCCAGCTAGTTGATGATTTGTGCAACTTCGTAATTTAAACCGAGATGTTTTGCTGAAAATAGAGTCGAGAAAACCGTGCAAACACTTGATAAAATTAAAGCTTTTCATTGATAAAAAGTTAATACAAAAGGTGGGGAACTTAGCCCGGTTACATTTGCAGACAGAAAAAAGAAAAAACTAAGCTAAGGGGGAGAGATTGGTGAATTCATCATCCGGAGTTGTCTCCAAGTTCACTACTGGAGATCGGTCTTCAACACCGGGCTCAGTTCGGCCGGGCTGCTCCTGTTCTGGTTGCTCCTCTCCGTCAGTATCTTTCCCGGCCTCTTCCTCTTCAAGCCCTTCCTCGGCCTCAGCCTGCAATGCACTGAAGACGTCATTGGCATATGGCACGAGGTAGGCCGGCAGGGAAGCAAGCGGCGGGGTGGCAAAGACGTCAGTATCAGGTCCCTGACCGAGATGCTCGCAGGCAGACTTCCAACCCGCTTTGAAGTAGATGTCTTGGGTGGCGAAAACCAGCTTCTTGTAGCTTCCCTCGGCTTCTAGGAAGCCAGCGTTGTTTGCATCTCGACAGTCCTTCTTCCTTGACTTTTTCAGAGCGTCCAGCTCAGCCTGGAGCTCATCGCGCTTCTTCTCGGCCTCGTCAAGCTGACCGTGCAACCTATTGTTGTCAGCATTGGCAATTTAGAGAGATGCTTTTGCCCAGCCAAGCTCGGCTTGGAGGCTTTGGACTTGGCTGGCAGTGTCGGCTACCTTTTGCCGAAGTCAGTGGATGCGTTCCATGACTAAGTGTTGTTTTTGGATGGCCTACAAAAAGGAAACCTGATCAGAGAAGAAGAAACCGTGCAAACACTAAGAAAATTGGAGTAGAAGGTTGAGACTTTTACCCTGGTCATAGACTTCACGGCTGATTTCACCAGCCGGGTGTCAAGAACGTGGTCGCTGCCAACCACGTCGCTCGGCAGGAGAAGGGCTTTGGAGAGATCAAAGGCAAGAAGATGTTCTTTGTCTCCCTTGATGGAAGCCGTTGCCGGGATCTCCTTTCCCCGGTGCTTGAGCTGCGGTCTCCATGCCGGCGTTGGGTCAGCTGTGACGGTAGGTTGCTCGGTGGATAGTTCGGTAATCAGCTCGGCAGACGGGTCCGCGCGAGCTCTTTTGCCAGCCCGGTGTGTTGCTTGGCTTGACTCCCCGGAAGCTTGAGAAGCAAGGTGACCACGGCGCCCCTTGACTGACAGGCGACTGGAGAGCGGGTGACGACGCTCGGTATCTCGGCAGACGTTGCGGTGAGCAGGTTTTTTATTCGGCTTCGTTTGGCCATCTCTTGCTCTTCTGTCAACCGGATTAGTGGAACGTCTGGCAAAGTTGGATCTGGAGGAGGTGATGGAGCACGGAAGAAGTCTGTAACTTTACTCCGGCGGGGAGCAGAGTATCTGTAGGTTGAAGTGTAGCCGAGCAGCTCGTTGCAATCTCGGTGGCGATGGCGGAGCACGGTCCGAATTGCCTCTACGTTGGGAAATTGGTAGTTGGCTTGCAAGGCTTGGATTGCTGCAAAAGAAACAAGAAAACTAGTTAATTGCAGAATAAAAAAGGTAAGCTGACCGAGCAAGTTTGAGCGGCTTACATGAGGAACCGAAGTTCTTGCTTATAAACCAGCCCGGTACCTCGGCTGTTTCGTAATTGCCCGACACCCAGAAAAAATCGTCGTCGTGCAAATCTTTATCCGGGGTGTCGGTTACAATTTTCTCCTTGCCCGGTCTGATTTTCAAGTAATAGGCTAGGTCGTCACCGGTGTGACCCATCGTGTATTGCCTCAATATCTCGGCTAGACCTAAGTTGGTGCCTAGCCGATTGTTCAGTTCATGGACGCCGTTGATAATTCGGTAAGTGTTGGTGGACACTTGTGTGGGTGCCAGCCCGGTGCGACGGAGGACCTCAGTGATAAGTGGGTTGAGTGGGAAGCGGAGGCCTCCTTCGACGATCGACAGCACGGTGAAGGGGCATTGTTCTGTTCTGCCCCAAGGCGTGGTCTCTTCTTCTGCGAGCTCTAGGTGGACATCGGCCGGGATGCCGTACTCCTCCCTGAACGCAGCTAGGGAAGCCGGAGTATCTACGAGGAAACGGAATTTCCCCATTTACGACCGGCTAAATTAGCTCATCTTTGGTTTGGCACTATCAGGTGATTTGTGGCTGCTTGATCTTTGGGAGCCTCAGGATTGGACAGTGGTCCCCTTGGACTCTGCAGGAAAAGGAGGGCAAGTGTAAGAGGGAGCGCGGTCGCGCAAAGCGAGATTGACTTTAGCTCGGTCGTCTAGAGTGCCAAACCACCTCGATCGTAGAGGCTGACAAGGAGCTCGGCCGCCCAAGCAGACCAGATTTTAGCCCGGTTGAGCGGCCAAGACCTTTGTTATCCCGGTTCGTGCTATGGTTATATCTAACCGGTTATTTGCTCGGTTGAGATGGTTTTTTGGATCAAACGAAGACCTGGAGCCCGGTCCGCCCCAATTCTTCGAAGTTCATCAGCGAAAATGAAGAACACCATGAACAGTGGGAGGTTTGGGACGATTTCTATGGCCTACGTCCTAAGAACTATGTTTTAGTACCCTAATGTGTGAAATATTTAAGAAGATAGCAACAAAAGAGGAGTTGAAGGACTTACCAGTGATGGGCAGGGACTATTCCTTCGAGCACGAAGAATGGCAGACGAGGCTTGGAGAAAGGTGCTTGAGCTCTGAAGCGTCGGATTGCAGAGAGGCAGTAGGAGCGAAATGAGGAAGAGGGGGCTTGTATGTATAGACGGAGAAACCGCCAAGAATTCAAATTCTGGCGGACGGCTGGTTTGGCTACTCGAGATCCAATGGAAGCTTGCCACGTGTCCCCATTTATGACAACATCAGAACTGAAAAGACAGGTTGAAGAGTCGAGGAGTATAACCGAGCAAGTTTGCAGACAGGAATGTCAACTAGCCCGGTCGCCATTTCGCATTCTGAGGACCGAGGAAGTGTTATCCCGGTCGAAATAAGTAATCCCAGTTACGCTTTTGCGGACGGAATTAAGGGGCAATTGAGAGGGATATTTATGATTTGAGATTGGGCCGTGACGTTAGCTGGACAAATTTGGGCCGAGGTATTGGGCTCCAAGATCAGGCCGTGATATTGCTCGGTAATGGCAAAGCCCACGTGGAACCGAGTTATATGATCTCGGTTCCGCGAAGGGCGGACAGGTGGAGGAACAGCCCAGATGAGGCTCCCCGGCTCACGCGTTGCAAGGCTGTAATGCACGCACCTTAACCCGGTAGGAAGGCCGGCGCTTGGAGCTTGGCCGAGAAGGTTGCTGGCTGACCAGCACAACCAATCTCCAGCTCAGCTTCGCCGAAATACAGTTGAGCACGGCTGGAATTAGGCCCGGTAGTAGGAAACTATATCAACTGCATTTCGACATGTTCAGTATGGCCGTTGATAGCCGAGATAATGTTGCCCGGCTGCCGTGCTCCCAGCAGAGTGGGCTAGCAGTTGGGTTAGGTGATGTATAGCAAGATTTGTGCTGACAGATGGGATAACAGAGCCACGTGTCGAGAGACCAGTGGGAGTAGATTTGGGGCGCAGAAGGGTATATAGGCATGTCTGCGCCCCCCATACGTGACACAGGAACATTTTGTAAGGAAATTCTTATACTCTAACACTCCTCTCTCTCTCTCTCTCTCTCTCTCTCTCTCTATCCTAAGGTGTGCGCTAACTTGATCGTCGGAGGGTTTTTCCGGCCACACACCGCCGGGTAGCTCACCGTTATTTGCTCGCAGGTGATCGGACAGAAACGGAGCTCGGAAGAAAGGAGTACGGGCTTGCCGGAATATTTGCTCCCCGTACAGCCGCACTGCCCTAAATGCCTTTCAAGTTATCACATCAACTTATCACCTTGCCATTAAGTTTTCCACCGAGCTGGGGGTCAGGACTGTAAGGGAAGAGCAGACCATAGCCAGGGAATGTTATGTCGCCTCACTCAAGGAAGTCAAGCTGAAGGAGGCCATGATCATTGAAGGACTTGACGTCCGAGATGAGGACGAGCTGGTCAGAGGAGAACCGGTAGAGGAGCTCGTTGAGATTCCCATCGATCCCACCAACCCAATAAAAACTGTCAAGATCGGAAGCCAACTATCCCCCCAAGCTAAGGCCGACCTTACTGCCCTTCTGATCGAGCACAATGATGTATTTTCCTGGACCCATTCAGACATGCCAAGAATTAACCCCTCTTTCATAACTCACCGCCTCAGCATCGAACCCCATTTCTGACCTTACCGCCAGAAGCAGCGCATCTTTCATCCAAAGCGCAATACTCTTATCGCCGCAGAGGTTGACATGCTCCTTGAGGCCCAATTCATCAAAAACGTGGATTACCCTAAATGGTTGTCAAACGTGGTCCTAGTCTGCAAGAGCAATGGCAAATGGTGACTCTATGTCGATTACTCTGACCTAAACCGAGCTTGCCCCAAAGACAGCTATCCTCTTCCCCGGATAGATCTGCTGGTCGACGCCACGGCCGGTCATCAAATGCTCAGCTTCATGGATGTTTTCTCTAGGTACAACCAAATCCTGATGCACCCGTCCGATCAGGAACATACATCCTTCATTACCGACCGACGTACCTACCACTACCGCGTGATGCCATTCGGACTGAAGAATGCTGCAGCCACCTACCAATGGTTGGTCAATGCCGTTTTCCATCATTAGATAGGTCGGAATATGGAAGTATATGTCGACGACATGCTAGTCAAGAGCAAACTCTCTATTAATCATCTGACCGATCTGTAAGAGACGTTCGCCACCCTACGCAAGTACTAAATGAAGCTCAACCCAGAGAAGTGTGCCTTCGGCGTAGGATCTGGGAAGTTTCTGGGTTTTATGGTCAGTCAGCAGGGCATTGAAGCTAACCCTGAAAAGATCAAGGTCTTGATTGAGATGTAGTCACCCAGAACGGTTAAGGAGGTTCAAAGGCTCACTGGCCGAGTTGCGGCCCTCAACCGTTTCATTTCCCGCGCAACAGATAAATGCCTACCATTCTTCAAAGTTCTTCGGCAAACTTTTGAATGGACAACTGAATCTGAAGAGGCTTTTCAGCAGTTGAAGCAGTGCATGGCCAATCCCCCCCTCCTTTCACAAGCAATTACGGGCGAGCCCCTCTTCCTCTATTTAGCCGTCTCTAGAAATGGCAATAGGGAGGGGCAGGGCGGGGCCGGGGACTACCATCCCCGTTCTCGATCTCCGAAGGTTCAAAATTCCCCGTCCCCGGCCCCGATCCCCGACAAGGAACCCATCATCCCCCCCGCCCCCGCCCCCTAACGGGGATCGGGTTTTCCCGACCCCAAAAAATCCCCGACAACAGATAAAAAAAAAAGAACAGAGATGGAAGAAAGCATGGATAGATCTGATCTAAGCTAATATCTAATATATATAAATATATATATATATATCAACAACATAGATCATCATCAAGCAACATCAAACAAACAGATCAACAAAAGCAACAAATCCAACAACATATCATCATATACCTCACACAGATCTGAGCTAAAATCTAAATATATAACACACAGAAGCTCTTCTCTTCTCTTTCTCTCCATGGCGGATGTCTTCTCTTTCTCTCTCTCCCCTCTCCTCATTTTTCTCACGACGCGAAGCTCTCTCTCTCTCGTCGGGAAAAATGGAGATCAGAGCACGATTTGGATTGAAATCGGTGAGATATCAGAGATTGAGTAAGAGAGAGAGTAAAGGGAAGAGCGACAGCGGTAGAGAAACGGGGACTGTGAAGAGCACGAAGAAACGGTGCAGATCAGCTCTGTGAAAAGAGCACTGTGCCTGTGAAGAAGAGGGATTGAGCACGGTGGAGGGAGGCACCGTATCTGTCTTGTGTGTTTATAACCCTAAAATGAGGGCAACAATTTGAGAGACACACAGGCACACATATATATACAGAGGGGTACAAAAGTAATTTGTTCTCAGGGGAAAAACGGGGCCGGGGATGGGGCCGGGGACGGGCCAGGTCCGGGGCTATGAAAGTGATCCGCGTCCCTAGCCCGAAACTATTCGGGGATTTAATTTCAAATACCATCCCCGGCCCGCCGGGGGTATTTTTTGGGGAAAACCCGCTTTTATCAAGGACGGGGGGTCGGGTCCCCGTCGGGCCGGGTTTAAATTGCCATCCCTAGCTGTCTCAAGCACCGCAGTCAGTGCAGCTCTTATCAGGAAAGACGACTCTGTCCAACGGCCGATCTACTACATCAGTCGGGCTCTTAGGGGAGCAGAGCAGAATTACCCACTGTTAGAAAAATTGTCCTTGGCCTTGGTCACCGCCTCGAGACGGCTCCGTCCTTACTTCCAAGCCCATTCCATAGTGGTTCTCACTGACCAACCCTTGAAGAAGGTCATGCAACAACTAGAACTTTCTGGCAGACTCATGCAGTGGTCAGTGGAACTCAATCAGTTTGGCATCTCCTACCGGCCTTGAACAGCAATTAAGGGACAGGCTGTCGCGGATTTAATCCTGGAATTCACTAATCCTACCCCAACCACTGCCCCTCCACCCCCTACCGAGCCAGAAGACCCGCATTCTTGGACTCTCAACGTCAACGGATCATCCCGCAGGGAAGGTAGTGGGGCTGGCCTCATTCTCACCACCCCTGAGGGTGGCTATTTCAAATGTGCTCTTCGTTTCTTGTTTAATGCCAGTAACAATGAGGCCGAATATGAGGCATTGATAGCAGGACTCCGCCTTGCCAAGGACATTGGAGTCAGCCACATCCGGGTGTTCAGCGACTCCCAGCTCATTGTCGGCCAGATTACGGGGGAATTCAATGCCAAAGAGGACACAATGCGGGCTTACAGGGATATGGCACTCCCCCTTGTTCGCCTCTTCAATACCTTCTACATCAAGCACATACCTCGGGCGGAAAACTCCAAGGCAGATGAGATGGCTCAGTTGGCCTCTGCAGACCAGTCCGACCTCAGCCACGGGGTCCGCCTCGAATACCTAGCCCACCCGGCCATCTCACCCGACCTACAAGAAGTGCAGTTCCTCCAAAATGAACCCATCCCTTGGGCGTCCGACATCTTCCTATTTTTAACAACGGGGGAACTCCCAGATGACCAACAGCAGGCCGCCAAAGTCAGGGCCCGGTCGTCCAATTACATCCTGGTTAGTGGCGTCTTGTACAAACGTGGTTTTTCACGACCATACCTGCGATGCCTCAATTCGGCTCAAGCAACCTATGTAATGCGGGAAATCCATGAGGGAATTTGTGGTAATCATTCGGGCGGCCGGTCTCTAGCCCACAAAATACTCCATACTGGTTATTTCTGGCCAACTCTCAATCAAGATGCGACTGATTTCGTGCTCAAATGTGATAAGTGTCAACGTTTTGCCAACATCGCCCATGCTCCTCCTACAGAGTTGATCACACTTTGCAGCCCTTATCCGTTCGCCAAATGAGGGATCGACTTGGTCGGTCCACTTCCCACCGGCCGAGGCCAGACCAAGTTCGCGATTGTCGCCATTGATTACTTCACCAAGTGGGTAGAGGCAGAACCCCTTGCCACCATTACCGAACGGAACACAACCAAGTTCATCTGGCAGTCGATCGTTTGCAGGTTTGGCATCCCTCAGGCCATCGTCTCCGACAACGGCAAACAATTTGACAATGCCAAGTACAGGAAGTTCTGTGCTGACCTCCAGATTCAACCATGTTTCTCTTCCCCCGGTCATCCCCAAGCCAATGGCCAAGTTGAGGTCACCAACCATTCTCTCCTTAAGATCATCAAAACTAAGCTAGAAGCTGCTAAGGGACTTTGGGCTGAGGAACTACCGAATGTACTCTGGGCTTACCGAACTACAGCTCGGACTCCCACTGGGGAAACCCCTTTTCGCTTAACATACGGCGCTAAGGCAGTTATTCCAGTAGAAGTCGGTCTGCCTACTCTCAGAGTTTTACATCCGGATCCAGCACTAACCGAAGAGCTCCGTCGGGCAGACTTGGACCTAATTGAAGAACTTAGAGAGACCACCGCTGTCAGACTGGCCTCATACCAACAAAAAATGAGAACACACTACAACCGCACAGTCCGACCAAGGGAGTTCGCTGTAGGGGACCTTGTCTTGAGAGAAGTAACTCTTGCCACCAAAAATCCGATTGAGGGTAAATTGGCAGCCAAATAGGAGGGACCTTATGTTGTGAAAGCCCGACCACATCCGGGCACCTACCGACTTCAAGACATGGAAGGTCGAGACCTCCTCCACCCCTGGAACGCTGAACACTTGAAGCGCTACTTTCAATAAGTTCCTACTGTTGTGTTGCTCAGTTGTTGTATTTTCTTTTTGATGCATAATGTAAACTTTGATCGACTGGACTACACTGTCCAGGACAACAATTCTATATCTTAGCTATCTGTGTGTTATCTCAATAACATTCTCATTTGCAGCACTTATTAACAGCCTCAGCCAGACTGAGCATTAAAAGCCTCAGCCAGACTGAGCACTAGAAACCTCGGCCAGTCCGACCGTCAAAAGCCTCAGCCAGACTGAGCACTAAAAGCCTCAGCCAGACTGAGCACCAGAAGCCTCGGCCAGTCTGACCGTCAAAAGCCTCAGCCAGACTGAGCACTAAAAGCCTCAGCCAGACTGAGCATTAAAAGTCTCAGCCAGACTAAACACCAGAAGCCTCGGCCAGTCCGACCGTCAAAAGCCTCAGCCAGACTGAGCATGAAAAGCCTCAGCCAGACTGAGCATGAAAAGCCTCATCCAGACTGAGCACTAAAAGCCTCAGCCAGACTGAGTATTAAAAGTCTCAGCCAGACTGAGCACTAAAAGTCTCATCCAGACTGAGCATGAAGCACTCGGCCAGACCAAGCCTCAGCTAGCCTAAGCATAACAAGTCTCAGCCAGACCGAGCGCCACAATTTCAGGTTCAGACTGAGTTACTTACAACGTCAGTGAATCATAGCTTAGCCCCAACTGAGCACGAGTGCAGGGCTCGGTCAAGGCCATCCATGCAAACTTCATGCTTGTGGAATTAGTGGACACACTTAGTCACAATTCCATGTCCAAGTCTTTACACCTCTCTTTGCTTAGTCAAATTAGTGTAACCAACACAAACTTATAATTTTATTACATTTTAAATTTCACTATGCATTGAGGAGTTCCTAACTTTACTCTGCATTGAGTTTTTATTACAACTCCAATCCCACTCCGTCTTGAGGAATTCCTAAATTCAGTTTTTATTACAAGTTTAACGCCACTTTGCACTTCATAATGATTCCTGCACAAGCTCCACACACAAGCCACCATTCTCATCCATTTCAGATGCACAAGCAAAAACAATCAAATGCAAAACACAACCGAAATTTATTTATTCACAACTTTGTACATAAGTTCATTACAGCAATTCAAAAAAAAAAAAAAAAAAAAAAAAAAGAGAGAAAAAAAAACAACACAAAACAAAAACAATTCACTTATTCCTCCTCACTAGAGACGAGGTCTTCTTCTTCCATACCCTCATCCAGGGAGGTTTGGGCCACATCGTCTTCACCAATTGTTACACTACTGAGGTCTAAGTCTGGGAACAGTTCTTCAGCTCTACGTTTGAACATCTTCCAGCCACTGTCCCAGAACTCAGCCATTTCGTGTTTGTAGAAGTCTGACTGCTGGAAGCTCTCAATAACTTCTGCTTCAGTTCTACCCCCAGCGGTCGCCTTCGACGGGCCCGCACCCTCCAGACTCCTCCCTCGCCAAGCTGCTGGCGACCGCGGCATCCACTACCATCTGAAATTTAGCAGACCCCTTGAACTGATCCACTGCTGCAACATACAGATCGGGGTAAGCCGCCCTTTTAGAGGCTGCCTTCGCCCTCTCTTCGTCCAGATCCTTCTTCAGGGTCGCCCTTTTAGAGGCTGCCTTAGCCCTCTCTTCCTCCAACTCCTTCTTCAGGGTCTCCCTTTCAGCAGTTGCCTTGGCCTTCTTTGCCTCCAACTCCTCCTTTAGGGTCTCCCTTTCAGTAGTCACCTTAGCTCTCTCTGCCTCCAACTCTTTCTGAAGGCTCTCTCTCTCCTCCACTGCCTTGCACGCTCGCCCCCCAGTTCCTTCTGCAGACCATTAATCTTCACGCCTGCTTCATCCTTCTGTCTGACCAGCTCTTCATTACTGGACATCGCCTCTTCATGTCATTCGAGCACGACCGCGCAGGCTTTTGGGCCTTCTCCAGCTTCCTCTGCTCGCCAGCCAGCTGGAACTCGAGCGACACAACCTGGCGGCGTTCGTTCTCCAATTCCAACTTGACCACTTGCAGCTCGGCATGGGCCCTCTCCCAGTTTACACTCTCCTTCTTTAACCTTGCAAGTTGAGCCTTGGCCTCATCTGCCTTGAGTTTTGCAGCCCCCACCTTCTTCAGCAGAGCCCCTGCTAAGGTGGTTACCAAGGTTCTAAATATCGGCCGGTACGTGCCGTACCGGCCGGTTCGTACCGGAAAGTGGGAGGACCGAGTCGGATACTCACCGGTATACCGGCGAGAATGAATTTCGCGTCCGTAGCAGCCAATTCCCGATATGTATCGGCCTGAATCCGATACGTAAGCGATTTGTTTCTGATACAGTCCGATACGGCTGATGCTCTGTTGAAGGTTTGTTCTCTGATGCTCTGTTTGTATATGTGAATGTGAAGCTCTGTTTTTTTATTTTGGCTGAAGAAGTCATATATATGTGATGCTCTGTTTTTTTATTTTGGCTGAAGAAGTCATATATATGTGATGCTCTGTTTTTTTACAAAGGGGATATATATAAGAAGTATATGTGATGCTCTGTGAAGAAGTCACCTTCGATTGCAGCTCTGTGCAGTGCCACATAACGACCTACAAAAATGGCCAACAGAAAATTCAAAGTAAATTTAAGTTTTTAGATGCTGTTTTAAATATTATTATTCAATCGTCTTCTCTACAGCTCATTAAGTTTTACCACTATTTCTGTGCAATAGGAAAGAATTTCATTTCGGGAGTAAGACTTCTTTTCAACATCAACTTTTAAGAAAAATTTATACAGAAGTTTTGGTAAATGTAACCAAATATTAGGTACCCTTAAAATATATATTTAAAAAGGATATATCATAAGCAGATTTTGACATTTTGTGATTTTAAAATATAGACATTTTGATTAAAATGTGATAAATTAAGGTTAAAAGAGTTAAAAAAAATACATAGAATTGAGTTTTAGATGGATTGCTAATGACTTTTGAAATTTCACAGCCGCAACGCCCGATACCCGATACGTACCGGTCGATACTACCGATACCGATACTCCGCGATCGATACCGTTACATTACCCGATACCGCGATTTAGAACTATGGTGGTTACCTCCATTTGAGCGGAGCATAACCCCCTCAGCAATTCAACCTCATTGAATCTGGCTACTGAGAGCAAGGCTGCCTCTTCCACAATCCCCACAAGGCGGTCTGCCCCTGCCCTGGCTAGGCCTTCTTCTCCCTCCAGCCGCCCAGCCACTGCACGAGCGTGGTAGATCGCAGTAGTCAGACTGACTCCCCCTCCTTGGGGTGCAGGACCCCCCTGGAGCTGTTCTCCTCTCCTTGGCTCAGGGCCAGTTACTCCATCTTCTACTTACACTTCGGGGGCGGCCCTCGCTACCTCTGTGGCAATCCCCACCACTACTGGGATGACTTACATCCCCTCCGACACGATGTCCACCACTTCTGGGACGACCACCCTTCCTGGGGTCTTCTCCACTGCCCCCCTCTTTGCCTCCTTGGCCCCACTGGTCTCTTCTGCCCTCACTTCCCTCCTTCTCTTCAAGGCAGGCTCTTCTTCACTTCTCCTCACTCTCCTCTTCTTCTTCACTACGCCCCCCACCTCCATCTCCTTCAAAGCCCTCTCCTTCAAAGCCCTCTCCTTCAAGGGATCTGTTGGGGGCAGTCGTGGCACAAATCCATTTAAGTCTTTTTCTCCCAAGGGTTTGGGGCGAGGTCGGATCCTCTCCCTCGCAACCGGCTTTGGCGGTCGGTCTGCCTGCGACTCTTTGAATTTTTGGACTTTGGCCAAGATGGCCTGGTCCTCCGCCTCTTGAGCCTTCCTCCTTGCCTCCAACTCCGTTCGGTCGAGGTTCCTACCACTCGGCTGTGGACCCAACCCTGCCTCAAACAAAGCCGATGGCTGAACGAGCTCGTCCCATCTGGCCCCTTCCTTCTCCCTCCATTCCTTTACCCTCTTCACCCTCTCCTCTGTTACTGCTCCCAGCTTTGGCTCCACAGACTTGGTGGGCACTTTCCAAATGGTGCGCACTCCAACCCCTCCACTGGCAGACACATAGAACCACCGTGGTCTCCACCCCTTGATCGACGACGGCAGCCCCGCCACCAGCCCTTTCCCTGCTACTGCCTGCAGAGTGACCCAAGTCTCTTGCTGCCTTGTGGCCTTGTAACATGTGAAGAATTCGTCTACTGTCATGGCCGCCCCTTTGTTCGCCTTTGGCCACGCACTTGCACAGGCCAGTAAGATCTTCCACGCATTGGGCATTAGTTGGCCCGGCGCTACCTCCAAACGATTCAGGACATCTACCACCACTTGCGGCAGGGATAGCCTCAGTCCTCCCTTCAATACTTCCTCATAAAGGGCAAACTCCCCTAGCTTGGCGTCGGATGGCCTCTCCGTCGACATCGGCAATAATAACTCTACTTCAGTAGGCACCTGGTATTTTTCGTGCATAGCCTCCAAATCCACTGCAGTAACCGTTGATCTATCTGCCTTTGTATGCCAGTGATATGGTTCTGCCTGGCTGATTGGCTTTGGAGCTGCTATCATGGTGGAACCATGGGATCGTACCACCGACTCCCCCACCCTCTCCATCCTCTATTGCTATGCTAACTCCACTATATCATCATCACCAAGTGGATCCACCCTGACATTCGCAACTTCTTCTTGGGCCATTTCTATGGTATGTCTGCGAATCGCTTCGGATTAGGGGTGCAACTCGGGCAGGTTCGGTCGGGTTGGGGGTCTGCCCAAGCCCGACCCGAATTGTATTTGGCACTGCCCAAGCCCGCCCAAGCCCGACCATGAACCCGAACATTGTTGCCCAAGCCCGGCCCAAGCTTTGTATTTTGAACTCGGGTTGCCCGAATTGCCCGAGTTCAGAAACCTGTAGGTAGATCTAAGGGTAGACATAAAAGATGCTAATCTAATGGTAGAAAACTAACCAAAAAAAAATAAAAAATAAAAATTAAGACTAACTCTTTTACTTAATAGAAGACTAACCAAAAAAAAAAATAAAGATAAAAATTAAGACTAACTCTTTTACTTAATTTATATATATTACATAATTTATTAAATTATATATATATTATATATTATATATTATATAATTTATATAATATATTAAATTGAATTCGGGTTCGGGTTGCTCGGGTTGGCCATTGGTTCTGCCCAAGCCCGGCCCGAATTGCAATTCGGGCATCAAAAATCTGCCCAAGCCCGTCCAGATTACAAGATATAGTTGCCCAAGCCCTAAAAAAACTCGGGCTGGGCTCGGGTTGCTCGGGTTGAGCCCGCCCGAGTTGCACCCCTAC
This sequence comes from Camellia sinensis, assembly GCF_055761805.1. Lineage (NCBI taxonomy): Eukaryota > Viridiplantae > Streptophyta > Magnoliopsida > Ericales > Theaceae > Camellia > Camellia sinensis. Next base: position 111,041,618 of record NC_138973.1, read on the forward strand.
TTCGGATGCAGGTGTAAGGAAATTGAAAAAGTGTTGCAGAGGTGTATCGTGAGCAACAAAGGAATTCACACTTGGAATATTTTGATTTTTCATAAACAAGTAGGTGAATCGAATAATGCCAAAAGCCCACGGTTTGCCCGTATTCCAAGGATCCCAATTAATTTTCGCCAGTTTGAAAACTTTTCAAATCATCCGCCAAAACTGTCTTTTCAACACCCATAATAACCTATCGTTTCATTTCTGATCCAACGCCTAATCTCCCCCCCCGGCGGGATGTTGCCACGTGTACGACCACGATCCACTGTCTCCTCCCCTTACCTTGTCTTTTCCACTTCAAATCACCACGTGACACGCCGCCTCTCGAGCCCCACGCCCCTCCGCCTCACCCTTCGCAGTCGACCCTCCTCGTGGTCGACCCTCCCACTCGGCCAACCTTCACGGTCGGCCCCCTTCGCGGTCGGCCCTCCCACTCGGCCAACCTTCGCGGTCGGCCCCCCTTTGCCACCTTTCTCGTGGTCGGCCGTCCCACTCGGTCACCCCTCGTGGTCGGCCCTCCTCGTGGTCGACCCTCCCACTCGACCAACCTTCGTGGTCGGCCCCTTTCGCGGTCGGCCCTCCTCGTGGTCGGCCCTTCCACTCGGTCACCCTGCACAGTCGGACCACCTCTCGGTCGGTTCACCCTCTCGGTCACCCCTGCCGGTCGACTTCCATCCTGCCAAGCCCTAACACCCTCATTTTCTTCATTAATATTCCCTTCGTTGAACTAAAGCTGCACTCGGGAATGGGGGACTACTGACGTGTATAAGCCCATAAAGGCCATGAACCACTATGAACAACCCAAGCCCATCACTTGGAGCCCAATACATAACCCAGCTGGTGAGGTCCAGAACAGCTGGAATCCAACATGGCATAAAGAGCCAATGACATTCAGACACATGGCAGGTGAAGGACGAGCCACATCAGCAGATAAAGATCTGCAAAGTTATTGCCACTGCACATCACTATTAATGCAGCCCATCACAGCATTTATTACGACAACACCTCTCCGTCGGAACAGGATCCCCTTACCCTGAACAAGGTAAGCTACAGCATAGACTTTCGGCGAAGAGGGCAGGTCGGAAGGGACAGCGAAATGATTACCAAAGGATATAAGCAAACGTTGAAGACAAGAAGAAGGTTAAGCTTTTTATCTCTAATCTCTCTCTCTACACCCTATTTTCTCCTTCTAACTTGCTCGTCGGAGGGTTCACTGGGGGACTATCCCATTCCCCGTTGGACTTGTTTGCAGGTTATCCGGTGGGCTTGATCGTTTGGACGTGGGCTTGAGGAGCTTGGACCTGTCCGATCCATTCACTGGAACAAACTGTATCATCATATGATAAATACCTAACTTACCTAACTCTCTATATATAACCCTTACAAGCACCCCTTCTCCTCCTAAAACAAAGAACACATAGGAACAACAGACAAAGAGGCCCCCAAAACCGTATAAAAACTCTTGCACTCGCCACATTAGCACTCACTAAGAGAAAATGGGAGGACCAAGAAACTCACAATGTTGTCCATTTTAGCATTGATGTTGGTGGTGGCAGCAGTGGCGACAAAGGAGGAAGATGAGAAGGAATGCGCCAACCAGCTTGCCAACCTGGTGGCCTGCATTCCATTCGTGAGTGGGGCTGCCAAGAAGCCAACACAGCAGTGCTGCAACGACACCCAGAAAGTGAAGAGTGCCAAGCCCAAATGTTTGTGTGTTCTTATCAAGGAGAGCACTGATCCTTCTATGGGCCTCAATGTCAATACCACTCTGGCACTTCAAATGCCTTCTGCTTGCAACATTGATGCCAAAGTCTCCAATTGCCCCTGTAATTTCTCCAACTATACCAAACCAAAAATAAATGGTTTTATGCTTTGGGATTAGGTTTTTGATCTGTGTATCGACATAGAAATAAATCAAAGAACCAACCACAGATGCAAGGATGCGTCTCGTTTATTCCTGTGTCTAGAATTTTCGTGTGTCAATCTCAATATGTGTCGCTTTGAAGTGTAATTTCTAGTGGGGTGACAATTGCTTGTTTAGCAAATTTTTAGTTGGCTTATTTTCTGTTTTACGGAATTTTTTCAAAAATTTTTATACTTCACTAGGCTAGATCGATCTGAAACAAAAAATAATAATTAATATTTTGTTGAAAAAAATTTACTCAAAAAAATAAATAAATAAAGCTCAAAAAGTGTATCTTTTTTTGAGTGCAGAGAGCGAGTGTTGTCTTGATTTGGTTTAGAATTTTCTAGACTAAACAAGATTGAAAACTTTAAAAAAAATGACAGAAATCTTAAAAATTTCACTAATTAAAAAAGTTGAAAAGGAAAAATTCACTAACGACAAAATTCACTAATCGTTTGTTTAATATTTACAGCTTTACTCAATCTCTCACCAGATTCACCTGATGCAAAGATCTTCAAAGAAGCAGGTGTAGATTCGAGCAGCATGAGCTCATCAACGACAGATTCACTGCCAACTTCTGCTTCTACTTCATCTGGTTCATCATCATCTTCTTCTTCTGGGACTGGTTCGAGTTTGGACTCAAAAGCCACTCCAAGCAGCAATGATGTAGCAGAGTTGAGTGGAAGCTTGTTGCCGATGATCAGTCTGGTTTCAGTAACATGGATGTTTATTTGAGCTGCAAACAGCTCCTCAGCTCATGTATGAGCAGAAAATGGTGCAGAGAAATTTAGCAGTTTGTTTCCGAGTTTTTCTTTTTTCTTTACCAGTTTGTTTCCCTTTTCACTAGCATAATAACAAAAATAAGATCAAGAGCACCTGTCTTGTAATGAATTTTCGTTACTGTATTATAAGCTTTCATAAGCTACAACGCAATTCCCAAAAGCCGTTTTCAGTATCAGTTAGCCAAACAAATTTTCTGTGTTTCCAAAAAAAAAAATGAAAATGAAAATAGAAAACAGAAAATGGAAACATAACCAACCAGACCCCTGTCAAACAAGGGTCTCAAAAGCAAGAAATAAGCTTTCCAGAAAGTTAGCCAGAAAATATGATAACATGGTGTGAAAAACAATCATAAAGAAAATTTGGCAGCCTAAGCAAAGACCAGTTAGAAATTAAGAATTGAACATGGCCTTATAAACAAAATTCAGCAATCTAAACAATGTCAGATTGAAATTAAGAATATCTCTAGATGGGTGCCACTGCACCAAGAGTGCTTCAAGAATTAAAAATGGATGTTATGGAAGAGAATGTGAAGCAAATAGGCAAAGCATGACTGCAGAGACAGACAATTCCCCATAAGTTTGTTTTGAGTAAATCTCAAATAGGCAAGGAACTGTTTGTTACAGCTTTTGAGAGGTGATTATAACTTATTTTAATTTGAGAGATTATGTCAGACTGTTTGGGACAGCTTCTCCTTATAGCTTATTAGGTAAAAATAACTTAAATAAATTAAAAAGGGTAAGAGTACTTTTAACTTCTACTTTCTACTTTATGATTATCAACTTTTACCTTAAAAAAAGTTTCACCAAATAGGACCAAAGCATGACTGCACAAATTAACAATTCTCCATAAGTTTGAGTAAATCTACGTGAACCCCCAGTGTGACTCACATTTTGGAAGTGTCTCACATTTGTTTTCCATTATGTGAAATTCTTATGAACTAAGGAAAGTAATTAACGCTTCAAAATGCGACATGGGGAAAGATCAGATAGATCTTTGACATTTATTTGAACTTTGAGAAGTTTGTCATTAACAGGTGCTCAAGCCCCAACAAACCAAAGCCACAAAGCAGAGGTCAATCCATGTTCAAATCATTCATTCATTCATTCCAGAGAATAGTAGTCAATATTCATGCACAGCCTTCCAACTTAAAATTTGATGTGAATAATTGAAATTGAAAATAATATTATACAAGCTTCACAAGATTATTGATTTGACTCAAACTGTACAACCCGGATTCATTGGCAAAAAAGGGGGGCAAGGTTCAATTTAAGAGGAAGTGTTCCCACTAAAAGAGCAAGTTGATCCCACGATATGATCACATTTAGTGTACCGTGTAACTTCAATCCCCTGATACTTCACACTTGCTGGCTGGGTTCTCCTGTAGATGATGAATTTCCATTGCTGTCACCAATCTCAAATTTACAGAGGGACAGGATGCATTGATCTTCAGCCATTTATCTACGAATTATCTGCGTATCTCGCCAAGCAAATGCAACACACCAAGCAAATGCAACACAATTAAAGAAATGAGATCAAGGCAACTCTCTCAACTCGTCATTATCTGCGTCTCTCGCCAAGCAAATGCGACACACCTGAAAGTATTAAAGCACTCAGCATAGGCCAAAACAAGACCACTGAAAAAGAAACGAAAACAATATAGGTAGAGATAGCAACGAAGTAGGGTGCCTAATGTAGCAAGAACACCTCAATGTTTTCCACTACCTCATAATAACATGAAATAGTGAAGATTAACGCAAGAAGTGGGGCATAACTGACATAATGACTACGATTCACATCTAACATATGTTGGGTTTGTGGAGCTTGATTAGTACTTCACCATGCAAGCGCAGATCCAAGCAAGGGTATGACGGCAATTTGTTGATATAAATCCTAGCAAATATATTATTGACTTTATTGTCTTTACAACAGCCACATTGTAACTCTTCTCTTCTCTTGGTATAGTGAAATGGTGTGAGCCATGGACATAGGCAATCTTTTTGAACAACGTAAATTTACGCATCATAGGAGTGTTTACAGATGGGATTGGTCCGGTTTTAAAGTAAGCTAAGAACCAAACCGCTTCCTACAGTTCACAAAAAATTGGAACCATAATCAAACTGTTGAGTCTGTGTAATCAGAGTAGAACCGAACTAAAGAAATGGGTTTGGTTTGGTTCAATTCAGTTCTATGGTTCTAGATATTTTATATAACTTGAGATATTATATATATATATATATATATTATAATAGTAAACAAACTAACAACAATTAGCACAGTGAGTTGGTTGAAAGTTGTCAATTTCACAATCAAGATTAGTATTTTTTGAACCTTGCTAACTGCGTCTACCCTTTTGTTTTTAAATAAAAAATATTAAACAAATATATCACGTTTTAGTTAGAACCATGACCGAAACCTTAAAACTACAAACCTGACTGATACAAACAGTTCTAGCATTTTCGAAATTAGAGCCAAAACCAAAGCTAATAAAAATTGGACCAAACTGGCAGTTTGGACCAGATTGGATCAGTTTACTAATTCCACCAGTTTTTTTTAACACACCTGTCGTGGTTGTATGCTTGTTATTGTTTTTGCTTGCCGTTGTTTGTGTGTGTGCAGTTTATTTCACACCAACATAGGGTGTGCCTTACTTGACATATAGGATATGAATAAATCAAAAACGATTCTATGTTTTGATCAACAAGAACAAATTATGCAATGGAGGGCAGAAGGGGGGGCTGGGGATGGCCACGGGCCTCGTCTTGATAATTAGAACTTATTATTTTGTTGGACATTTTGTTTATATTATTTACAAAAAAAAACTAATAAGTCAATTTGATAATCATAGTCTATTCAATTTATCGCAATTGTCTCAAAAAAAAATTAACAATGTGTTTTAAAAAATAGACCATTCGTTTTCTTAACTATGACATCTTTGCTAAGAATAAAATAATTAAAATTTGTTGTCAATTTTGAATGCATTAATTTTTATTTTTATTTTTGATCGGCAAAAGTCAGTTATTAGACTGTCACAATTGCATTAAAGTTGGCCCCCTCTATGTAAAATTTCTGCGTCTGCCACTGAAATTATGGGAACGATAAAACAAGGCAGTACTATATCCATGTTAGGATTCCCAAACTATTGAAGAATATAAACCTCTTGAATAAATCTAGAACTTACAGCATCTTCCCCTGAGATTACATGCTCTCTTTCCATTCCTGCGGCCACAGAACCACCTTCATCAACTCCTGGATTACTGTCACTGTTGCTGCGACTACCTTTATCCTTTAACTTGAATTTGTGTGTTGGCAGAGCATTAATAGTTTCTTCAGAAGCCCCCCTCAGTCGATTCATCTCATCACGGACACCCAAGAATGAAATAATACAAGGCAAACAGCAGCAAATCACTGAGCATAAAATGAAGGGCATAGCATACCCAATGCAGCTAAATGTAAGAAACACTATACATAATCTGCAAAGAAACCAGTGAATATATCAGGTACTCAAAAGGGTGAGAACAAAAGACATGATTTTGCAGGTCATTAATACGTACCTGTACAAATTGGGAGCATCAGAAGAAGATGAATTCCCACCAAAGATCCATACATTGCCAACAACAAACCATACTGCAAAGAAGCAATCCAAGGCCATCTTTAAGTGGTCCATCAGGGCACTTAACCTGCTCAGAAGAAAGCATTTCACTGGTAAACCATACAATTGACATATCAAATCATGATAAAACTAATGCAAAGCTCACTTAATTGAACAGCTAACCAGCAGTTTAAAACCAATCTAAGAACAAGAACTACCATGTTACATGGGGGGTGTCCTTTACATTATTTTTGGTGGTGGTGGTTGTTTTGTTGGGGTTGGGGTGGGCTTGGTCTATGTTGTCAGGCTTGTTGTCATTCAGCGTTATTAAAAGTGATAGGCACACTGAAGAGCCAATGTTTCCTAGGGCCGAGACGCAAGGCGAGGCACGAGCTTCATCGAAGCAAGCCTCATGTTGAGGATATAAACTAGATAATTTAATATAAGCAACTAATTCAAGATTCAACATAAGTAAAATAAAATATTAAATATTTTAAAACATAAATACTAACAAACACAAATATTTTATCATAGATAAATAATTCAAGATTCACATAAACACAAAATCTAACTCATAAATCATGAAAATTTGAAAATAGCAGCAAAATCAAAGTGTCAAACAAGATAAACATAGAGAAGGAGAAGAAGATAGAGGAGATGAAGAAGAAGAAGATCAACAATTGTTAGTCTAGTCAAAGAGAAAGCTCTATCCAACCAACGCCTTTGTATAATTAGGGCTCAAAAAGTGTTGGGTTGCAATGAATGTTTAGGGTTTGATCCCCTGTAGCCGCTTGGAAACAAAATAATAATAACGCTGAAATTAAGTGAAATCAAAGGTTGTAATTGAAACAAACAAACATTTTAAACGAAGTGTACAAGTCGTGTGCCTTGAGCCTACACACACTTCATGCGCCTTTATGGGGCCTATTTTACATTGTCTGGCCTGAGAAATTCCGAAGCGCACTAACTGCGCCTTGATGAGCCTAGGTGCACCTCTAATAACACTGTTGCCATTTGTAAAGGTTTGAACATCAGAGGTTGAGTTTATTGTTCCCATCTACGGGCCATAGAAGATTTTTCACACATACCAAAAAATAAAATATTTTGTTTTGCTCAGTGCTGCTCACAAACACGAGTCGGTTAGTTCAAGTTAATACCAAACTTACCTCCATCATATGCATAAAACAAATGAGAAGGTATAGTCCTTTCATCATTATCCTCTACTTCAACTACTACCATAACAAACAAACAAACAAACAAAAGAAGCAAGAAAACACTAAGTAGTAAGGGCTAGATTGGCATGTGTTATTCTTGACATCAACACAAAAAACTCTTCCCAAGCTATTAAGAATGATTGGTACACTTTTTTGTAGGGGCCAGTTATCTTTGTTATTGGGGGGCCAGTGCTTCATCATCTTAAGAATGAACGGGTTCTTATACTGAAACTAAAAGAAATTTCGTGTGCTGGAGGCTGCCATGGTCCCCGTCTGTCTGCCAATGCCTAAGCTGCAGCGGAGAACCTAATGTTACACACAAACAAAAACCAAATAGAAAATCCAAGATACAAAAGAAACCTCATAATGTTACTCATTACCAACCAGCATTATGGTGTTCCATTAAACTACAAAAGAGCTATAACATCTAATGAACAAACATAACATAATTAGTGTTGATGCATAATATTTCTAAATACAGACAAGCTTTGCTAAATGGACTGAACAAAACAACACAAGTCACCAATGCAAATAAAAACAAATTGACACAAAAACTAGGAAACAAAAGATACATTTCATGAGTGGTAGAATTGAAATTCCAATGTACCATAACTTCACAAGGAACATATAGGCAAAAGTGTTACCTAGCATTTGGAGGTCCCATTATTTGACCAATCCTAGTGCCCGAAGATGTATTCTGACCATCTTCCTCTTCTGAGGCCCGAGTTGATGAGATAGTAATGTAAGAATTAGGTTCTGATGTAGAGTTTCCCTGGGAAGAATCTTGACGCAATTGAGTTGACCCTTGTTCAGTACCCTGGTTGCGGTGAAGATAACGCCAAAAAAGGAGGGGAAGGCTTGCGGCACACCCAACTGCGTAACCCACAATCCAAGCAAACAATGGAGTTCGTGGGTTCTCATGTCCTGAGACAGACAAAACAATAATGGCTGCAATAATTTGGCCTACAGTGAACACTAGCTCAACCGAAAGCCATACGACGGTGTTAAATGGTCTCCAATGAAGACAGACAGACCCTTCCCCTCTTCTTGTAACTGAAGAGTTCCTAGAGCTTGATTCAGATGATGAAGTAGATTGGGTGATGGGAACCACCCGAACACTATTTGACAGTCTATCTACAAGACGGGGCAGGGTTGAGCCACAAGGAGAACCATTATGAGATGAGCCTGATGAGGAAGCATCACAACCCCGTTCTATGTCAATAAAATGAACCCGATTTTCATTATTTTCCTGCGGCTCCATGAGCAAAGGGTACCTGTCAGCTTGGTTCTCTCGATTTGGTTCTTGCATGGAAACTGCCATCTTGTTCCAACTTCCACCAATATTGAATAGGAAAAGTTCATATGATTACAGACATCGAGATGGCCTGCCTCTGCATCAAGACCATCAATATATAAGTTGTATTGAATGACACAGCAAGAGCCAGCACAAAGTCTCAAGAATTTCACTATCCTTATTCTTTTTGAGAAAGAAGCTAACCTAGTAATAGAAGGGAAAAAATGCTCCTTAGGATCTTCCAAATAATAATAATAAGATATGCAAAATGTATGATGACTTACTAAAATAATGAAAAAATTCAATTTCTATTGGATAATAAATAGCATCTGAAGTCAAATATATTACCAAAATCTTTTTCAGATAGTTTTTGAGATACAATGGTAAACCATGCTTCATTGCAAAATCCAAAGAACAATACTTTTAGTTCAATCTCATGTTTGCCGGGATAAAAACACACACCAGTGGATGCTCTTACTCTTACACACTTAATTACTATATAAAAGATTCACCCTAGAATTTTAATCATTGCTTACCAGAATTAAGACAAGAAAAGCCCACATATCTAATTCATCAACTCCTCCAAGTTGGAACAGATTATATACAGGACATTCCGAAAATCAGATCCATTGAGAAACCAAAATGGATGACTGACCTAGCAGATAAAATTCAACCAGCAATTGCTTAAAGGCGAAGGAAAGTATGGGATAAACAAAAAGGAGCACAACAAAACCTAAGAAGCAATACCTTAATTTTGACTGAATCTCAAGTCTAGAACAATTATAATACCAACGAACAAGGAACATTCATCTTATGCCCTGTGTGTGTGGCCTATGAGAAAAGGTGTGAAAAGGAAAGTCTTGCAATCTTCTTCTCTTTATTTTTTCACTCTTCAAACTGTGAAAAACAAAAAAAAAAAAAAAAAAAAACTACCACTGGACTGAGCTAAATTAATACATGAATCAAAGTTTCAAACTTTAATTTCCATTTTAAACTTTTCCTTTCATGGCAACTTTCTCAGCTACCAAACAACCGGTTAGAGAATAAATTAAACTGAGAACAATCCAAAACCCTAATCTTAGAAAATTGTCATTAAAATTCGTACACCTAATCCCAAAGAGCTCGAATAAACCAATTAATCAACTAATACTGCAACTGTATGCTATAAATTCATATGAAATTCGAATAACATGATCCAAAAGTCGACAAATTGAAGATAAATCAAAGTAATTTGAATAAATAGAATGTAGAATTTAAAACTTAGAAAATTACCAGTAATTTAGCTGGCGATGGCAAGTTTTGTGCGATTCGATCTTCAATGTTTCCTCTTGCCTTGGTCTTTGTCTGGAGAAAATAAGGCCAGTTATCACCGACTTGTGTTCGAAATTGAGGGTTCATATATATATATATATATATATATAAGATTTAGACTACTAAAAAATACGCCAGCACTAATATATTGAAAAAAAAAAAAAAATACAAAGTGAGCGGAGATTCACTGTCACATCATTAATATTTCTTCTATTATTTCATTTCTAATGCTTCCAAAATGTGGGCCCGTTTGGTTGCCGGGAACGACCGAGAAAATGCGAGAATTACAAGGGAAAATTATAACTCCGTTTGGTAAGACTTTCTAATTCTAATTTAAGAATATGAGTTATATTTTAAATTTATGTGTTTTGAAATTATAATTTGAATATAAAAAATTTGTTTGGTTATAATTTTTGAATAGAGTTTTGAATTAAGTGTGGAATTGAGTTTTGAAAGTTTGATTTGATATGTGAAATAAGAAAATTTGTTTGGTTATGAATTTTAAAAAAAATTTCAAAACTTAATTCAAATTATTATAACTCGTAATTAAACACACTACTTTTGTACTATTGAAAATTCTGATCAACATTCATAACCAAACTCATTTTAAAATTCAATTAAAAAATTTATTATTAACAGAAAATAACATTAATTAATTTTTTAATTGAAAATACTACAAAAGAAATAAATTTTTTTCAAAATAAATATTCAAAAATTTTAAATCATAAATATTTAAATAATTTAAATAATCTAAAAATTTAATAAGTAAAAAATTAAAATAAATATTCAAAAAATTTAAATAATTTAATATTTTAAAATTAAAAACAACTATACACTTAAATCGTAACCAAACACATAAAACAAAACTCAATTAAGAAATTATTTTTAAAATTCATAACCAAACACATAACTCGAAACTCCATACTACTTTCACAACTCTACACTCAAATCGTAACCAAATAAATAAGAAAAAAATTAAAATATTTAAAAATATTTTTATAAAATAGAGTTTGAATTTATTTTTATAAAATATTTTAAAATTTAAAAAATTAAAATCGTAATATTTAAAAATTAAAATATTTAAAAATATTTAAAAAATTAAAAAAATCGTAACATATTTAAATATTAAAATATTTAAAAAATTAAAATATTAATTTGAATTGAGTTTTGAATTATGTATTTGGTTATGAATTTTGAAAAGTAATAATTATATTTTGAATTAAATTTTGAAAAATGAATGTAGAATTATAATTTAAAAACTCAAAATGAATATCGCACTCAAATCAATGGATAAAATTATAATTTAGGACAAACGGAGCTTTTATTTTATTTTTATAAATTATTTGATAATTCTATCATTAGTCTTTGGGCTAGTTTGGCATGTATTAAATAAGTCAAAAAGTCACTATCTTATTTAAGTCACATCATCTTATTTAAATTATATCACTTCTCTAACATATCACATCAAACTCAATCTAAACTCACCAATAAATTAAAAAATGTATTTTTTTAAGACATCTCAAACCAACCCTTTGTCCAATATGAATATGACACACCAAAGACTAGAGACAAGAATTTCTACCCCCAAGAAGACAGAATGGCCTTGTTTCTACCCCCAAGAAGACGAAATGGCAGTCCACTGATGACTTGACTTGGACATAAATGTATTCTTATTTACATATTTTAATAATTTTTAATTATATACGTTATATTATAATAATAATTATTATTATAAGTAGGTGCTGATGACTCGAGACTTTTCGAAACAATCAAGTCTTCTTATACCGTTTATAAAACTCTAGGTTGTGTTTGATAAAATTTTGTAAATATGATTTGAGAATATGAGTTGTATTTTAAGTTTGTGAATTGTGAAATTATGATTTGAGTATAGAAAATTTATTTGTTTATGGTTTTTTAATAGAGTGTTGAATTGAGTTTTGAATTGAGTGTGGAATTAGGTTTTAAAAGTTTGATTTGACATATGAGTAAGCAAATTTGTTTGGTTATGAATTTTGGAAAGAGTTTTAAAAACTTAATTCAAATTATTATAACTCATAACAAAACACACTACTTTCACATTATTAAAAATTTTGATCAACACTCATAACCAAACACTTTTTAAAATTCAATTAAAAAAATTTATTATTAACAGAAAATAACATTAATCAATTTTTTAATTGAAAATACTACAAAGGAAATAATTTTTTTCAAAATAAATATTCAAAAAATTTAAATCATAAATATTTAAATAATCTAAAAAATCTAAAAAATTTAATAAGTAAAAAATTAAAATAAATATTCAAAAAATTTAAATAATTTAAATATTCAAAAATTTTAAATAATTTAATAATTTAATATTTTAAATTTAAAAACAACTATACACTTAAATCGTAACCAAACACATAAAACAAAACTCAATTAAGAAATTATTTTTAAAATTCATAACCAAACACATAACTCGAAACTCCATACTACTTTCACAACTCTACACTCAAATCGTAGCCAAATACATAACAAAAAAATTAAAATATTTAAAAATATTTTTATAAAATAGTGTTTGAATTTATTTTTATAAAATATTTTAAAATTTAAAAAATTAAAATCGTAATATTTAAAAATTAAAATATTTAAAAATATTCAAAAAATTATAAAAATCGTAACATATTTAAATATTAAAATATTTAAAAAATTAAAATATCAATTTGAATTGAGTTTTGAAAAAAATTTTAAATTATGTATTTGATTATGAATTTTGAAAAGTAATGATTATGCTTTGAATTGAGTTTTGAAAATTGAGTGTAGAATTATAATTTAAAAATTCAAAATAAATATCGCACTCAAATCAATGAATAAAATTATAATTTAAAAAAAACGGAGCTTTTATTTTATTTTTATAAATTATTTGATAATTCTATCATTGGTCTTTGTCAATATGAATTTGACACACCAAAGACTAGAGACAAGAATTTCTACCCCCAAAAAGACGGAATGGCCTTGTTTCTACCCCCAAGAAGACGAAATGGCAGTCCACTGATGACTTGAATGTATTCTTATTTACATATTTTAATAATTTTTAATTATATACGTTATATTATATTAATAATAATTATTATAAGTAGGTGCTGATGACTCGAGACTTTTCGAAACAATCAAGTCTTCTTATACCGTTTATAAAACTCTAGGTTGTGTTTGATAAAGTTTTGTAAATATAATTTGAGAATATGAGTTGTATTTTAAGTTTATGAATTGTAAAATAATGATTTGAGTGTAGAAAATTTATTTGGTTATAATTTTTTAATAGAGTGTTGAATTGAGTGTGAAATTGGGTTTTGAAAGTTTGATTTGACATATGAAGTAAGAAAATTTGTTTGGTTATGAATTTTGGAAAGAGTTTTAAAAACTTAATTCAAATTATTATAACTCATAACAAAACACACTACTTTCACATTATTAAAAATTTTGATCAACACTCATAACCAAACACTTTTTAAAATTCAATTAAAAAAATTTATTATTAACAGAAAATAACATTAATCAATTTTTTAATTGAAAATACTACAAAGGAAATAATTTTTTTCAAAATAAATATTCAAAAAATTTAAATCATAAATATTTAAATAATCTAAAAAATCTAAAAAATTTAATAAGTAAAAAATTAAAATAAATATTCAAAAAATTTAAATAATTTAAATATTCAAAAATTTTAAATAATTTAATAATTTAATATTTTAAATTTAAAAACAACTATACACTTAAATCGTAACCAAACACATAAAACAAAACTCAATTAAAAAATTATTTTTAAAATTCATAACCAAACACATAACTCGAAATTTCATATTACTTTCACAACTCTACACTCAAATCGTAACCAAATACATAACAAAAAAATTAAAATATTTAAAAATATTTTTATAAAATAGAGTTTGAATTTATTTTTATAAAATATTTTAAAATTTAAAAAATTAAAATCGTAATATTTAAAAATTAAAATATTTAAAAATATTCAAAAAATTAAAAAAATCATAACATATTTAAATATTAAAATATTTAAAAAATTGAAATATTAATTTGAATTGAGTTTTGAAAAGAGTTTTAAATTATGTATTTGGTTATGAGTTTTGAAAAGTAATGATTATGTTTTGAATTGAATTTTGAAAAATAAGTATAGAATTATGATTCAAAAACTCAAAATAAATATCACACTCAAATCAATGAATAAAATTATAATTTAAGAAAAACGGAGCTTTTATTTTATTTTTATAAATTATTTGATAATTCTATCATTGGTCTTTGCCCAAGAATTTGGCACACCAAAGACAAGAGACAAGAATTTCTACCCCCAAGAAGACGGAATGGCCTTGTTTCTACCCCCAAGAAGACGAAATGGCAGTCCACTGATGACTTGAATGTATTCTTATTTACATATTTTAATAATTTTTAATTATATACGTTATATTATAATAATAATTATTATTATTTTTAATTATATACGTTATATTATAATAATAATAATTATTATAACTAGGTGCTGATGATTCGAGACTTTTCGAAACAATCAAGTCTTCTTATACCGTTTATAAAACTCTAAGTTGTGTTTGATAAAATTTTGTAAATATGATTTGAAAATATGAGTTATATTTTATGTTTGTAAATTGTGAAATTATGATTTGAGTGTAGAAAATTTATTTGGTTATAGTTTTTGAATAGAGTGTTGAATTGAGTTTTGAATTGAGTGTGGAATTGGGTTTGAAAGTTTGATTTGACATATGAAGTAAGAAAATTTATTTGGTTATGAATTTTGGAAAAAGTTTTAAAAACTTAATCCAAATTATTATAACTCATAACAAAACACACTACTTTCGCATTATTAAAAATTTTGATCAACACTCATAACTAAACACTTTTTAAAATTCAATTAAAAAAATTTATTATTAACAGAAAATAACATTAATCAATTTTTTAATTGAAAATGCTACAAAGGGAATAATTTTTTTCAAAATAAATATTCAAAAAATTTAAATCATAAATATTTAAATAATTTAAATAATCTAAAAAATTTAATACATAAAAAATTAAAATAAATATTCAAAAAATTTAAATAATTTAAAATTTTAATATTTTAAATTTAAAAGCAACTCTACACTCAAATCGTAACCAAACACATAAAACAAAACTCAATTAAGAAATTATTTTTAAAACTCATAACCAAACACATAACTCGAAATTTTATACTACTTTCACAACTCTACACTCAAATGGTAACCAAATACATAACAAAAAAATTAAAATATTTAAAAATATTTTTATAAAATGGAGTTTGAATTTATTTTTATAAAATATTTTAAAATTTAAAAAATTAAAATCGTAATATTTAAAAGTTAAAATATTTAAAAATATTCAAAAAATTAAAAAAATCGTAACATATTTAAATATTAAAATATTTAAAAAATTAAAATATTAATTTGAATTGAATTTTGAATTATATATTTAGTTATGAGTTTTGAAAAGTAATTATTATGTTTTGAATTGAGTTTTGAGAAATGAGTGTAGAATTATGATTTAAAAACTCAAAATAAACACCACACTCAAATCAGTGGGTAAAATTATAATTTGAGAGGTTTACCAAATGGAGCTTTTATTTTTTTTTAAAATTATTTGATAATTCTATCATTAGTCTTTGTCCAATATGAATTTGACACACCAAAAGACGAGAGACAAGAATTTCTACCCCCAAGAAGACGGAATGGCCTTGTTTCTACTCCCAAGAAGACGAAATGGCAGTCCACTGAAGACTTGGCTTGGACATAAATGTATTCCTATTTACATATTTTAAAAAATTTTAATTATATACGTTATATTATAATAATGATAATTACTATAAGAGAGTTTTTTTTTATAAATTCACTTTTTAAGAGGTTTATTCCATTAAATTCATATTCTTTTTTACTATTCTATTAGGTCTTATTTGAGATAAAAATATCAAAATACTCTTTTCATCTACTTATATTTCATTTAGTTCACATTATTTTCTTATGTTTCAATAAGTCCAATGGGTGACATAATTACCAAAATAGCCTTAATGTGAATGTTCACACCGTCAATGTGAATGTTCATATCGTTAATGTGTAGGGGCCCGGCCCATGTCGATCCTCGTGGGTGCCCGGAAAAATTCGAGTCGGGTCGGGCCGGCCCACGGGCCAAAAAATTAGGCCTAGGCCCTAGCCCTGGCACAGGGTTATTCGGACTTTGGGCGGGGCGGTGGGTCGAGCCTTGGGTCGGGCCAGTGGGCCTGGGCCTAACCTCGAGCTTGGCCATTTTTTTTTAATTCTTTTTAATTTTTTCTAGCAAAATTTTATTATTTTTCACAAAAAAAAGACACTAGGCCTCGGGCGGGCCGGGCATCGGACCAAGCCTTGAATAGGCCTTAAGCGGACCGATGGGCCAGGTGGGGCTTCAAAGTGATGGCCCAAACCCTAGCCAAGGGTCTCGGACTGGGCTCGTGCCCGGCCCAAACGAGGTTGCCTTGGGCCGCGGGCAGCCCACGTTCTTTTTTACTATTCCATTAGGTCCTATTTGAGGTAGGAAGACCAAAATACCCTTTTTATCTACTTATATTCTATGTAGTCCACATTATTTTCTTATGTTTCAATAAATCCTATGGATGACATAATTACCAAAATACCCCTAATGTAAATGTTCACACCGTCAATGTGAATGTTTATATCGTCAATGTGTAGGGGCCCGGCCCATGTCGAGTTTCGTGGATGTCCGAAAAAATTCGGGTCTGGCCGGGCCGGCCCACGAGCCAAAAAATTAAGCCCAGACCCTAGCCCTAGCACAGGGGTATTTGAACTTTGGGCAGGCCGGTGGGTCGGCCGATAGGCCTGGGCCTAGCCTCAGTCTTGGGCGGGCTTGGCCATTTTTTTTAATTCTTTTTATTTTTTTCTATCAAAATTTTATTATTTTTCACAAAAAAAGACATTATGCCTCAAGCGGGCTGGGCCTCGGACCGAGCCTTGAATGGGCCGTAAGCGGGCCGATAGGCCAGGCGGGGCTTCAAAGTGATGGCCTAGGCCCTAGCCTAGGGTTTCAGACATGCTCGGGCCCGGACCCAAACGAGCCTGCCTCGGGCAGGCTTCGGGCAGCCCACGGGCCGCGGGCTAATTCTACATTCCTATCAATGTGCATGTTAACATGTCAATGTAAATATTCACATTGTCAACGGGTCAGGCCAGGCCTACCCCGAGTCACGGGCGAGCTTCGGGCAACGGGCAAATTTTACACTCCTATCAATGTTAATGTTAGCATGTCAATGTGAATATTCACATTGTCACCGGTCGGGCCAAGCCCGCCTCAGGCTGCAGTCGGGCTTCAGGCCGCCCACGGGCTACAGGCCAATTTTACGCTCTTATCAATGTGAATGTTAACATGTCAATGTGAATATTCACATTGTCAACGGGCCAGGTCGGGCCCGCCCTAGGCCACTAGCCAAATTTATACTCTTATCAATGTGAATGTTAACATGCCAATGTGAATATTCACATTGTCAACAGGCCGGGCCGGGCCCGCCCCAGGCCGCCCACGGGCCGTGGGCGGGTTTCGGGCAGCCACGGGGCGCGGGCTAATTTTACACTCCTATGAATGTGAATGTTAATATATCAATGTGAATATTCACATTGTCAATGGGCCGGGCCGGGCCCGCTCGGGGCCGCGGGCCAATTTTATACTCTTATTAATGTGAATGTTAACAAATCAATGTGAATATTCACATTGTCAACGGGCCGGACCGGGCCCGCGCCCGGGCCGTCCATGGCCGCGGGCGGGTTTCGCGCCTCCACGGGACACGGGCCAATTTTACACTCCTATTAATGTAAATGTTAACATGTCAATGTGAATATTCACATTGTCAACGGGTCGGGCCCGCCCCGGCTCGCGGGCGAGTTTCAGGCCGCCCACGGGCCAATTTTACATTCCTACCAATGTGAATTTTAAAATATGAATGTTCACATCATAAAATTGCTAACCGTTCAAAAAATATTTATAAGGGTATCAAAATTAAATATAAGGGCATAAGTGTCCAAGAAAATAGTGTAAATCAAGAAAAAAAGATTTTATGGAATAAAACTATACATACATGGGACTAAATGGGTTAAAAAATTCCTTCATGAATTTCTTGGATTAAAACACTTCTAAATGGGATTTATCAATAAAAATCCCTAATTATAACTAGGTGCTCTTGAGACTTTTCGAAACAATCAAGTCTTCTTATACCGTTTATAAAACTCTAGGTTGTGTTTGATAGAGTTTTGTAAATATGACTAGAGAATATGAGTTGTATTTTAAGTTTGTGAGTTGTGAAGTTATGATTTGAGTGTAGAAAATTTATTTTGTTATGTTTTTTGAATAGAGTGTTGAATTGAGTTTTAAATTGAGTGTGGAATTAAGTTTTGAAAGTTTGATTTGATATATAAAGTAAGAAAATTTGTTTGGTTATGAGTTTTGGGAAGAGTTTTAAAAATTTAGGCCTCGTTTGGGAACAGGTTAATTTAGTAACTTTTTGGCTATTTGGCTAAAATATGAGCTAAAAAAAACAAGTATGTTTGGGATAACTTTTTGGCTTTTTACGAAAAGATGTGCAAAAAGTAGAGAGAAAAGAGAATCTTTGACTTTTTGGTATAAGTTGTTGGCTTTTTGGCTAATTTAGTAATTTTTTGACTTTTTGACTAAAATGGAGGGTTCCCAAACGAGGCCTTAATTCAAATTATTATAACTCATTACAAAACACACTACTTTCACACTATTGAAAATTCTGATCAACACTCATAATCAAACTCTTTTTAAAATTCAATTAAAAAAATTTATTATTAACTGAAAATAACATTAATCAATTTTTTAATTGAAAATACTACAAAGGAAATAATTTTTTTTCAAAATAAATATTCAAAAAATTTAAATCATAAATATTTAAATAAGTTAAATAATCTAAAAAATTTAATAAGTAAAAAATTAAAATAAATATTCAAAAAATTTAAATCGTAAAAATTTAAATAATTTAAATATTCAAAAATTTTAAATAATTTAAAATGTTAATATTTTAAATTTAAAAACAACTTTACACTTAAATCGTAACCAAACACATAAAACAAAACTCAATTAGGAAATTATTTTTAAAACTCATAACCAAACACATAACTCGAAACTACATACTACTTTCACAACTCTACACTCAAATCGTCACCAAATACATAACAAAAAAATTAAAATATTTAAAAATATTTTTATAAAATGTAGTTTGAATTTATTTTTATAAAATATTTTAAAATTTAAAAAATTAAAATCGTAATATTTTGAAATTAAAATATTTAAAAATATTCAAAAATTAAAAAAATCGTAACATATTTAAATATTAAAATATTTTAAATATTTAAAAATTTTAAAATATTGATTTGAATTGAGTTTTGAAAAGCGTTTGAATTATGTGTTTGGTTATGAATTTTGAAAAGTAATGATTATGTTTTGAATTGAGTTTTGAGAAATGGATGTAGAATTATAATTTGAAAACTCAAAACAAACAACACACTCAAATCAATGGGTGGAACTATGATTTGAAAAGCTTACCAAACAGAATGCAAAGTGTTTTTGATTAACGACAGAGGGCAACAATGAAGGAAGCTCAAGCTAAGGAAACGTGTTTTTGATTTAAGAATTTCAAAACTACGTAGTTTTGTTACACAGTATATCCTTTTTGCTTTTGTGACCACAATTTATTGGTCACCAAAAGGTTTGACATTCCTTTTCTTTTTTCCGCTCTTCCACCATTACTTTTGGTGACCACATTTTGTATTTGGTCGCAAATGCTTACCTATTAGCCATCAAAAAAATGTTAGTCACGAAAACACAATCATCCGTGACCAAAATAAATGTTGGTCACAGATTAATGTGTTTTTTGCGACCATCTCAAAAAAGGTGCTCGCCAAAGGTGTTTTTTCTTGTAGTGGTGGTTGCCAATGCCCTCTTGACAACGAGTTCGCAATTGAAGCGGTCTTATTTCCTGACATCGATTGCCTCGGACCTCTCTTCCCCGCCGTCCAATTTCAACACCGTCCGTCACAATAACGCGAAGTTCGTCTGCTTTTGCGACGGCAACCTCGACAGAGCCGCTCAAAGAAGCTCATCTTCATCTTCCCTCGCGGACTCTACATTCGACGCTCTTGAGAAACTGTCGATTCCGCTTTCCACTTCCAATTCGAAGAATTCAGTCCCGTCTAATGCCGCCATGATCTCTCTCTCTCTCTCTCACAAAATGTGAGCATTTGTGTATATCTCTATTTCATGATGAGAAAGGCTTCCTCTCTCTCTAAAACTCTCTCACTCTCACCCTCACCCCCATCCCCATCCCGTAACTGAATTGAGAGAGTTTGAGTCGATTGTGACCAACTCTCTATCAAATGATAGCAATTATAGGCTTTCGAAATGTGAAGGAACCGGGTTGGCCCGCAAAATTTTCAAGATGTTGAAATGGCTGTACTGCCCCAAACTCCTAAACTCCAAAACTATTTCAAAATATACAACCAAACAAACTACAAAAATTTATAAACTCTCTTCCCAAAATATTTTTTGAAAACTTATCTCGCAAAGTCAAACCAAACAAGGCCTTGGTCCTTTGTTTGGTAGAAAATTTGATATCCCTAGCATTACCCAAATAACAATTGAATATAATTCAATGGACTTCACAACTATGTTGCCATAATTGATTAACGTCTCATGCATTGAAGAAACTTCTAGTCGTTCATACTTCATATAAATGGAGGAGAATTGCAATAAATCAATTTTTTGGTTTCTTGTTCATTGAGAGGCACGCGCGCGCGCGCACACACGCACACGCACACACACACACACATATATATATATATATATATGTACGTATACATGTATGTATGTATGTATATATACGCACACAGAGAGAGAGAGAGAGAGAGATCGTGTGTTGCAATTACCTATCGAGGCGTTCTTTGATAACGGAGAGAAGCTTGTAATTGTCTTGCTCTGTGGTTGCCAATGCCCTCTTGACAACAAGTTCGCGATTGAAGTGGTCTAGTTTCATCAAAAAAATCCATAAAATCATCAATAACCTCATCCCTCCTCTAATGAGATCTCCATTGTATTGTTTTCTCTGTCGGATGACATATGGTTTTGTCTACATCACAGTAATAGCATAATTATAAAATAATGTTTGACAAATTGTAACACTTACCATTATTGGTGAAACAGAATTAAAAAGTGAGTACATGAATAGCCGGCCGTAGTCATTTACCAGCGTATAGTAAAATTCATACGAGAACAAAATTTATTTAATACGTAGTCATATTGTAATAACACAACATATTTTTAATAAAACAGAAACTACTTAAAAGTTCAACAAAAAAAAACATACGAAGATAGAAAAGGAAAGAGGATATCATGGAATGAAAAAAAAAAAGAATAAAAAACAAATCAGGAATAATGAAACCATCAAACAGTTCAGACAAGGAGATTCGCTAACACAATCAAAACAGAACTTCTCACTTCACTGCAAAGCGATGATCATGGCTAGGCGCAAATGGGTAGGAGTGCGCATAAAAAACGTTCGCCATTCCTTATCCTTGAACAGTGTCAGTGCCCTAACGTACTGCACCGGTGGTATGTCCCCGAGCTCTAGCAATGCATCAAGGGAATAATCATCACCACCTGCACTTGCCGCCTCTGTCTCATTTTCTCGTGCACGTGAATGTCCTGTTTTTGCCTGTACGTAGGATGTGAAAGCTGCGTACACATCATCGAACCCACTTGACCGTGACTTTTGGAACAACCACTGTCAGTCTGGCTGGTTGTAGGGCCCCTGTTGTGACTTTTTCCCTTTGCTGGATCCATGTACTCATCGCCGAGTAAGTTAACAGGAATGGCCTCAGCAGCATTACTCCCACCAACATCAGGGTTCCAAAATTTATTTAACATTTCATCTTCTTCTTCTGAGTCAAGGGCTCCTTGTGTAGATGCACGAGACAAGGCCCCTGTGGCACAACAATTTTCAACAATTTCTTGGAAATATTCAAATCCTTTAGTCCTAAACTTCTTCACATTTCTGCTAGCCTATAACAATCACAAATATAGAATTAAGCACTATATGTATCATGAAATGTTTTAAATAAAATTTCAAAATAGTACAGATTAATGAAAAACCTTATCCCAAAATTCATCGAGTGCAACAATAGTGCCTACAATAGGATCCCATCCCAAACCAATTTGTCCCTGGAGTCGCTTAAATGTCTGGTAATCAGCTTTCAATCGTTGATATTTTTGTCGCACTTGCTTTCCTATATACCGAAATCCATACATGTTGTACAACTGATTTGCATAATGATTCCAATGCCTAATTGTCCATGAAGTAGTACGACCTATTGTTTGATTTTTTTGTAACCTCATCTCTCAACATATTTATTAATTTCGTTTCAATTCTGGGCATCCACATTTTTGTATCTTGATTGTCATCGGAATTATTTCCATCCATCTATAAATATACAAATTATATTTAAATTAGTCTGAGGTGGATATACAAGAATAACAGAGCCAAATGGCTTGAAGGAGAACATAGATAAAAAATAAAAAGCAGATGATTTTATTTCAAGGAAAAAAATACGTAACAGATTATTTGAATTTAAATAGTAGAAATATAACCACAAATAATAAAAAAAAAATCAAGTAACATTGTCTTTAAATAGTAAAAAAAAAAACCAGTAGAAGAAGAAGTAAGGAAGGAATAAGCAGAAGAAGCACGGACGAAGGGGAGGACAAATAGGTCGACCGGCCGGACGACTGGCAAGATGACCCGGGGGACGACCGGCCGGGTGTCCCAGGTACTCCCGGCTCAACTTCTCTTCGTGGCAAAGGGTTCAAACAGTTCAGAATTTATCACAACATATCTGAAATAAAAAATACTCGTCTACAAATTCTCAGAAATCATTTGAGAACTTATTTCCACTTCTCTGAAATCATTTGCACATAACAGATGAAGGATTTATTTACCAGATTAGTGGCTATTCTTCTTGGCAAAAGGTTGAAACAGTTCAAACAAATCACAAAAGATCTGAAACTAAAAAAATACTCGGTTACACTTCTCAGAAATCATTTGAGAACTGATTTCGACTCGTCTGAAATCATTTGCACATAACAGAAGAAGGATTTATTTACCAGATTAGTGGGAGTTGAATAGTTATCGCCGGTGATGGAATGTGTATACTGACTGAATGTGCCACTCTTTGCTCGTCTGATTCGACAATAGATTTGATAAATTTGACCTGAAAAAAATGAATAAAATTAGGGATGAATTTTTCAAATCATTTCCCTATAACAAAATATCTAAATAAATTTGTGAGTTATTTCACCTCGCACTTGTCGTTGTTTGGTTACCCGTAATAAGAATCTTCCACAATGCACAAATTGTAAGTCAGTCAATTTGTGGAAGATGATACGAGTAGGGAGGGGGTTCACAGGATTTATTATTTATAAAATGAGTCTGACTTCTTTGTGAAGCCTACCCGTGACGAATCTTGAGTACTGATGTTTGATACAGAGAAAGAAAGATGAGGTTCACGTGAAATTTTCAAAGACTATGGAGATGGACATGGAAGCTTTTCAAATCAAAAGAGGAAGAAGGCAAAAACGTTGAAAGTGGAGAACTGAAATACAAGCTGCCAAACGGGTTTTCAAACTGTAGTTTGAATTATATCGCGGAATTGTATTTTGAACGTGCTATCCAAACGTGAAGCAGTAGTTCACGTGTTGAAACTAAATTTGAAAACACAAACAAACAGAGCCCGTCTCTCTATTAATATATATTAAAAATTAAGGCAAATTACACTCACCGTGTTTATAGTTTGGGACTCATGTTATTTTGATTTTTAATTTTTTAATTGCGATACATTTGACCTTATATTTTAAATCTTATTTTAAATAAGAATAATTGAACATATCATTACTTAATTTTAAGGATAAAATCGTTAATTTAATAAAATATAAACTAATTTGACAAAAATAAATGTCAAAAAAATCTTTTTAAAAATTAATTAATAAATAAATAAATGTCAAAAAAATCTTTTTAAATTTTTAAAAATTATTTATACCCACCAAAGATAAAATTATGTAAAAATGATAAATCTTTTAGACATTTATTTATTTACCAAATTAATTTTTATTATATATTTGAATGATGATCGGATAATGAGTGGTTGTTAAGATTTTAATGTATAATCGATATATTTAATATAGGAAATGTTTTTAGTTTTGAATTTTTTTAATTTAACGAATTGGTTTAATAATGATATCAAAGTTGCCGTCATATTTGACTTTTGGAAAAATAGAAACTAATTTAATGAAAAAAAAAAAAACCACCCTTTACATGATCATCATCCAAATACATAATAAAAATTAATTTGGTAAAAAAAAAATAAATGTCTAAAAGATTTATCAATTTTATATAATTTTATCTTTAGTGGGTAGAAATCTTTTAGACATTTATTTATTTATATTTTTTTACCAAATTAATTTTTATTATATGTTTGGCTGATGATTATGTAATGGGTGTTTGTTAAAATTTTAATGTGTAATCGATATATTTAATATATGAAATGTTTTTAATTTTGAAATTTTTGATTTAATGGATTGGTTTAATAATGATATCAAAGTTGTCACCATATTTGACTTTTGAAAAAATAGAAACTAATTTAATGAAAATAAAAACAACCACCAATTATATGATCGTCATCCAAATGTCGTTTGGTAACACTTACGTTTTCAGTTTTCTGTTTATATTTACAAAAATTTTAAAAACTCAAATAAAAACTTGTTTGGTAAAATTTTTGATTTATAAATCAGTGGTCTCAGTTTATAAATTTGGTCAAAAAATGAAAACACAAAAAATGTGTTTCCGTTTTGAGTTTTGAGTTTTTTTTTTTTTTTTTTTTTACCACCCAACACTAGTCACCACCCACTACCATTTTCCACTACCGTCTTCCGCCACCACCTGCCACCACCACTCACCACCCACCTGCCATCACCACCCACCACCCGCCACCACTACCCACCACCCACCCACTCGCAACCGCCACCACCACCACCACCCACCACCCACCACCCATCTGCCATCCACCCGCCACCACCCACCACCCGCCACTACCATCCACCGCTCGCCACCACAACCCACCACCTACTTGCCACCACCACTCACCACCCACCTACCACCACCATCCATCATCTGCCACCACTAACCACCCACCACCACCAGCCACCTGCCACCCACCCACCACCACTATCACCCACCACCTACCCGCCACCCACCTGCCACCACCACCCACCACCCACCACCCACCACCACCACCACCACCACCCACTCGCTAGCACCTACCATACGCCACCGTCACCCACCCACCCACCACCGCCACCACCTGCCCGCCACCACCCGCCATCCACCACTCACTTGCCACCACCACCCGCTACCACTACCATCACCACCACCACCCACCACCCGCCACCGTCACCCACCTACCCACTGTCACCACCCACCTGCTACCACCTGCCACCACCGCCATCCGCTACCCACCTGCCACCACCACCCATCACCACCCACCACCTGCCACCACCACCACCCACTCGCTACCACCCATCACCCGCCACCGTCACCCACCGCCACCTACCCGCCACACCACCCACCCATCACCACCCACCATCCGCCACCCACCTGCCACCACCACCACCACCACCACCCACTCGCCACCACCCATCCACCACTACCACCCACTCGCCACCACTAGCTACCCACCACCCACCGTCACCACTTTCCAACACCGTCACCATTTTAAATTGTGTATCCTATCCTATGTTTAGATTGAGTTAGAATTATAAGAAGGAACTAATAGTTCAGACTTTGGCTTAATTCTCTAATTTATATCCCAACCTCCTCTGTGAGATTGAATAGTCCATCATATGTGGGATACCATATCCGGATGGATTGTTAGTTTGTATTTCAATTGTTTAACCAAATATCGAATTAATAATTTTATTGAACTATTAATCCAATATCAAACTCATGTTCACCCAAACAAACATAACCTTAATGGCTTTAGTTTGATTTATATTAATTATGCCCTTTATTTAAGTAGTTTGTTTTTCGGCCAAATTGCTTAAGGCTTAAGCTCTTTTAAATCCAATTGTATATATTATGTCAGTCTTACATTTGCTCCCTTTTTTTTCTTGTTTTGTTTTTGGCCTCTTAGCCTTTGTTTGGCAAGCTATGTAAGTTTTTGATGAGATCTTTAATACTACTCTAAAAAATTCATGATTTATTCATGAAATTCTAACCATTGACACTACAAGAAAATGCATTTTTGCCGATCATTTTTGGCTACCAAAAACAATTTAGTCGCCAAAAGTCACGGAATTGGCTACCAAAAATAATATTAGTCGGCAAAAGTCAACTTTTTAGCTACTAATTTTTTTTAGTAGGGGAATGTTGATTATTGGCCACTAAAAAAAATTTAGTAGCTAAAAATATTACAATTGGCGACTAAAAAAATTTTTAGTAGCTAAACATATCACAATTGGCGACTAAAAGAAAATTTAGTAGCCGTAGAGGTACCTTTAGCTACTAAATTTTTTGGTAGCCGAATGAAAATAAAAAATTTAATTTTTAATCTTTGCCGACCAAAATTTTGGTCGCCAAATGTTAAGTTTCGGTGACAAAATTCCTTTTAGTCGCTGTAGACCTACTTTTGGCTACTAAATTGTTTGGTAGCCGAATGAAAATAAAAAATTTAATTTTTAATCTTTGCCGCCCAAAATTTTGGTCGCCAAATGTTAAGTTTCGGTGACAAAATTCCTTTTAGTTGCTGTAGACCTACTTTTGGCTACAAAAATTTTTTGGTAGCCGAATGAAAATAAAAAAATTAATTTTTAATCTTTGCCGACCAAAATTTTGGTCGCCAAATGTTCAGTTTCGGCGACAAAATTCCTTTTAGTCGCTGTAGACCTACTTTTGGCTACTAAATTGTTTGGTAGCCGAATGAAAATAAAAAAATTAACAAAATAGTTATTTTATTTTATTAACAACAATACCATTAGTCTCCACTTGAAAATTTGACTAAACAAAATAGTTATTTTATTTTATTTTTATTTTTATTTTTATTTTTATTTTTATTTTTATGAAGAGGTTGTACACCCACCATCCAAAAATATTAATATCTTATTTTATTTTTTATTATCTCAAAATATTAATTTTTTAAAAAAATTAATTATTAAAATAATATGAATTTCTTATTTTGTCCTTTTTTTAAATCCATTAATAATACAAAAAGTACAATTATAACAATTGATATTTCTAAAAAAATATACTATCAAAAGGTAATTTTGAAAAATTAATATTTTTAAAACGTAATAATTGTATTATAAAAAGAAATTAAATTCTGAAAATAGACTATTATTTTGAGATGGAAGAAGTAGTCGGCTTGACAATTGATGGGTTGAACACATCTTTTAATAATTGGGCCCTCACGCGAAAGGTATGCTAAAATGGGCAACTTGTTATTGTCTGTTTGTCGATAGTTTTACATTGCAAAAATTTAAAGGCATAGCTACAGGTCAGTCTGATGAATTTAATTTTTAATAATCACTACAAGAAATTGCACTTTTGGCAACTACTTTGGCGACGACGTCAATTTTTCATCGCTAAAAGTATATTTTTGGCGACACAGTGATCAATTTCGTTGGTAAAAGTATACCTTTACCGACGCAATTTGCTACCGTCGCTAAAAAAGCATAACATTCTTTTAGCGCCAAAATTTTTGGTTTGCGCCAAAATTTCAAAACTTTAGCTACGAGGTTTATGTTTTAGCAACACAATAAGCGTTGCTATTAGTGTGCATACTTTTGGCGATGACAAGTTAGCGTGGGCAAAGAGTTAACCATTTAGTGACGATAACACTATTCGTCGATAAAAGTTTTGCTAGTGGAATGATGTGATATAGTGATTTGTATTTTTTATTACAATTTTCTAAAGAGTTTTAAATATTCTAGTTATTGAATTGTAAAATTAAAATGATTATTGAATTAGATCACAAAATGAACCCATTAAGCCCAAACACACTCTTAAGTTGAGATGACTAATTTGAGATAATTTAAACTTTTTCAAAGACTATGCTTAGATTATCAATTTCAATATGTTTGGTTTTATTTTCAGAAACTAGTTTCAATTTTTTTTTTCCTAAAAAACTAAAAAAAATTGGATGAAATAAAAAATACTTATTATTTTTGTATATTTTTATCTTTTACGTCATAAACACTTTTTAAAATTTTAAAAATATAATTTTGATTTTTATTGCTCTCAAATTATTTTTAATTTTTTCAAAAAAACAAATCTAAAAATTGTTTTGAAATTATTATTATCATTATTATTTTGGTTGTGATCTGATTATCGGGCTATGGCAAATTTCCTCTTAAAATTCCCTCCTTTTTTTTTCTCTCATCAAATCTCCCCTCATCCATCTCCACGATTTCACTCTTCACTACCACAAAAATAGTTAAAGATCACACTTTGACAATTGAAAATATCTCATTTTTAGTGAAAGTGTGATAAAAAAAAATTAGATTGATATTTTAATCACACTTAATTTGGGTGAGTGTGATAATATTTATTTTTAATCTCACTTTTTAAATAAGTATGATTATATCTTCTTTTTTAATCACATTTTTTAAATAAGTGTGATTGTATGTATTTTTTTTTAATTTTAATTTTATATAAAACAATTTCCTCTTTTCTGATTCATAAAAATTCAAACTGGCCTTGACCTTTTTTATTTTTTTTTTATTCCGTAGTAGAGCAACCCACACACACACCACACACAATACAATTCATTTTTTTTTTTAGATTCCCAAACCTATCTCTCACTCACTCCTCTCTCCAAACCCTAGCCCTACATCCTTTGATCGGCGGCGACTACGAGCAGCAGCAGCGGCCTGCAGCGGCGATGAGCGACTGAGGTCTCCAAGATGCAAAACACAATATGTTCAAATAACTTGTGCCATTTATGTTTCTAAACGTAATCTGAAGAATATGAGCAATTCGATAGGCCATAACTTGATTCACCATAATTTGCTTGCTCTTGTGGTGCTAGAGCATCAAAGTAAGATCAATTCCTCTTGCATTTCTGGTTACAATTTGTTTCAAGTTCAGGCAAATTCACAGATTCGAAAGTCGCATATCACTTCCAAATTCTGGGGAAAATGTCTGAATTTACGAAAAACGAAGTTGCCGATGGGAACAAATCGAGTGATTTCTGTTTTTCCTCAGTCTGTGTTAGCCACCGATCCAAATTCTAAGGTACACTATCAATTTCTAACCTATTTCCCCCCCTCCCCCTTTGCACCGTTTACGTCATTGTGTTCAATTGAATGAATTTATTAGTCCAATTGATTATCTCGTTAGTATTTTTAACTCATGTTTATAATTTTTCCCACATGCCACTTATTTGTTTATTTTTCATATAAAAAAATTATAAAAAAAAAAAAAAAAAACTCAATTGAACCAAATTGAGACAGTGATAAATTCATGGTTAAAATCGAGTCAATTGAAATTATAGGGAGTAAAATGACACAGGAAGTAACAAAGTACATAGACTACCATTTTAATTTGCCCATTGAATAACTTTTGGAATCAGCTTTTTGGTTTTTTCCATTTTGGTTGAAAATTTTTCAATGTGAAGAGAAATGACAGATATTACAAACGATGATTTGAGTTACTGGTTTGGATGTCAGTTGATTTTGACTATTTCTTTCATTGTAGCAACTCACAGAAAGTTCAACCTTGATGGAAATACAAAATTACAAGTATTAACACCATAGGCTTTTGCATTTGTAATTGACCCCAGAAATTTTGTTGGGTTTAGATGAATTCAAATATATTAGCTAATACGAAATTTTGCAGAACAATATGCTTTCAAATATTTCTGGCAATGCTAGCCTCCCTGCAAATGTCACTGTTAGGTTTGTTTTCCATCTTCATCCACAATGAAATATCTTTATATGCATGTGTTTCCTTGGTAAAAATCTAAAATTTTACCTTTTAGATTCATTCAAGTAAGATAAAGACATATTTAGCAGGTTCAAAGAGTTATCAAATTCCTCTTCTGTTATTCATTTGAAAATTTTACAAGCTTCAAGGAAATCCAATATGCTTGAATACCAACCTGGTCCTGTTCTGTGGACCTCAGAATGAAAATGAAACTGTCAGTCATACCCCAAGCGCAACAAACTCTAATGATAATTGTTTGGTGCAATCATGCCCATATGAATATGCCCCAAACTCACCATGCTTCTGTGCTGTGCCTCTGATCGTTGGATATTGGTTGAAAAGTCCTGGATTCAGATATTTTGAGCCGTACTGGGTTCCATTTGAGATGTACCTCACAACATGTCTTAAATTGAACATTTTTCAGCTTGAGATTGTTTCTGTTTTATAGGAAGAAGGCCCTCGACTGAGAATGGACTTGAAGATTTTTCCTGTATACATTGACAACACCTCTTCTCACATCTTCAATACGACCGAGGTTTAACGAATCCGGAGCATGTTCACAGGATGGCATATTCCTGATAGTGAAATTTTTGGACCTTATGAACTTCTTGATTTCCCTCTGTGGTTCCCTTATGTAGATGGTTTGTCTTCTAAACCTTATCTGACAAATGTTTTTGTTTCTTGTTTTTTAGCAATCTGTCAGCAGCTCCTCGCACCTTTGACCTGAGGTTCAAAGAGTCATGCTCAAAACCAACAGGCTCAAGGAGGTCTTATCTGACATGTTTTGTTCAGGAATATGATGAAATAGATATAGTGATCTTATTAGTTATGGTCTTTGTATATCTTTCATTGTGAGAAGGTTGTCACGTTTTTTTTGGGCTCTAGTTGAAAATATGGGTAGCTAGTTTACCCTCCATGTGTATACTAGTGATGTTTACCCCTGGTGTGGCAGTACGAGTGGTTTGCACACTATAAAAAATAAATAAAAAAACCTAGCTAATGCTCCTATTAGCTGGAACTGTAGTGGATGATGCTTGGATCATGGTGTTGGATGATCTATTCTTGGGGGGGGGGGTTTACATTGATCTTAAAGTCGGCCACAAATAGTGACCTATGCCATTTTAAACAACGAAGTGCATAGTCATGCTTTCCAATTTTTGTATGCATTCAAGGATGGATTGAATTGGTTTGTGCTTATTACTTTTATTTCTATTGCAGTGATCCCCTCTTCCACTTTAAAATCTGGAATTAGCAAGGGGGCACTAGCTGGCATTGTAGTAGGAACAGTTGCAGGTGTAGTTATATTATCTACTGTTGTCACTTCTCATATGGAGATTGCATATGAATAAATACACCGCAGTTTCAAAAAGACGTCGATGTGAGTATCTTATAATTACCAATATCTGAGGTGGAAGTAAATTTATCATGATTCTCCATTATTTTGTCCCTACTTTTTGTAGTTGACCATAAGTATTTCAAAATGTTGGCAATTTTGATAAATATTCTAATTATTAATTCTATAAAAAAAATATAAAATACTCAGATCTATTATAGTAATCATTGGCTGCTTTAAACCAAGGTGGCTATTTGATATTTTTTCAAAGATCTGGTTTCAATATATGAAGTTTATCATGATAGCTTTCGTAGATGAACAGGAAGCTGCCAGTTTCCAAATTTCAGCTGTTCTATGGATACATGAAAGTGATGTATACGCATATTATCCCTTTGGAATTACCCTTCCAACTTATCAAAATAGCATGTTTGATTTTTGTTGAGATTAAAACTTCAAAAAATAGTTTTATAATGGGCAAACTTAAATAAGCACTTATTCAACCCTGAGTAATAGGATTTAAAATTACCATGATTTACCATGGGCCTTGTGGGTTTGTAGAATGCATTCACCTTCCAAGACCAATGTAAGGGCACAAGTGACCGCAGAGGTTGGGAATGTCAACAATAAACATTTTGTATTAGCTCTCAAGGTAAAGATACAAGATTGCAGGAACAGTGAGACACTTGGATCCCTTGCTCAAATTTTGAGTTTTGTAATTGGAAATTATGCAGGTTAAGAGTATGCTTGATCCTTGTGAAGATGAAAATGATGACATTCAAGACGATGATGTGAGCTTAGGAGCTGGTTTTGTACAAAGGGATGAGCATTCTGAATCTGTCAGTGAGGTGCTGTGTTAACATTTCGTTACTGTTTGTTCTCCATGAGCTTCACTGACTGCTGAAAGCTTGATTTACCATATAGAACAAGTGTTTAGTTAACTACTTGTCAATTTGTAACCCACTTTAGGTTAGCCATGCGCAAGATAACCAATACATAGTCGCGCCAATAGGTAATTACATGTCTTTGTGCTCGGCTGTTTCAGCTTGTTTACATATTAGGTGTTTCCAGTATTTGTCCAATTGAAAATGGGTGTTTGGATAGGAAGAAACATTTGTCCTCTGCAACTGATCTGTTTTCAGAAAATAGTGAAGATAAGATGGTTTCAACTACAGAGAGAGTGAAATCTTTTCAAACTGATGAAGATCCCTCTTTAGTGGAGCTTTTGTTCCAGTATGGTTGATATCTACTTATTTCATGTTCACGGCCTGGAACTCAAGTGGCAAACTTGCAGGGAATATGGAACAAGGATATTGAGCCAGCATGGGAGTAAGCTCTCTCTCTCTCTCTCTCTCTCTCTCTCTCTCTGTGTGTGTGTGTGTGTGTGCATGGTATTTTGTAATTTTCTCCTTGATGCAAGTGCATAGTGAAATCTTCTTTCTTTTTTTCTTCCCCTTTAAGAAATTAGCTTCTAAGAGAGATGAGAGAGAGTTGGAAAGATAGAATTTTTAAGCCATAAAAACAGCAATATTGCCTTTCAATCTGTACTTCATTTTATATTAGTCTTTCGATGTAACATAATTTCTCTGCTTCCTGTTGATAAAAAAAGCATATGTATTTTTGCATCTACTAATGTGACCTTTTCCTTTTTAACTCTCCAGTGGCGCTCAACACTTGAATATTAATCTTCAAATGAACTATTGTCCCTCCCTTCCATGCAACCTTCATGAGTGCCACAAGCCCTTGTTTGATTACATTTTGTCTCTGTCAGTCGATGGAAGTAAAACTGCCGAAATAAGAATATCTTTCACTTATCAAACATTAATGGTCCTTATGAACTGTTCTTTTATTCATTTTGTGTGATCACATGTGGTATTGTGTATATATGTATATTTGTTTTTCTGCAAGCCATCATTTGGAGCTTAGTATTTTTTATTTTTTTTGAAAGACTGAATAAGTATAAAATATGTATGTATGCATATAAAATTTGTACATCAAAGTAGTTAGGTAGGTTAAGACCCAGGATGAACTCTGTGATTGGTGTTTTCCGTGATAAATTGTTCTATTTAAGCATTCTATATTCTTTATAAGCACTATTGTTTTTATTTAGTCACAGAATGTTACAAGTGAACTATGAAGCAAATGGTTGGGTTGCACATCAGGTGTCACATATATAGGCAAAAACATCTCCTGACCGAAGTCAGGCTGTTTGGGCTTTATGGAAAATGGGTGGAGCATGGCTTTGTACTCATCTATGGGAGCATTATACTTGTACTATGGACAAAGTAAGATTTGCTTATACTTATAATGGGAGCATTATACTTATACTTGCTGGGCTGCTGCTGTTGCACTGTTGCTGTGAGGCGGCTGCTACTAGATGTTGGTCTACTGGATAAGTTTGTGGGTGATTTTCATGTCGTTTTGTCTGTCTTTGTTAGTTTCATGTTTTCATTTTATTATCTGTTGTTTCTAATGTGAGTTCACAATTTGGATGTATTTGGGTATTTTAGTGACTTTACCCTTTTAGGTTTTATACATTGCTTCTAAAAACAGTATCAGTAGTGTTTTTTTTGCTTGCACATCAACTTTAGGTGATTTCATATCAATGTTATTAGTTTGTAATAGTGGTGCCTGAGGGATGCCTCTTGTAAATCTGTAAATCTTATAAAAATATATAAATTATTTTCAATTATTTTTGTTAGTAAATGTGTCGCCAAAAGTTTATTTTTGCCCACTTATATTGTGTTGCTAGAAGTGTATTTTTTGCCAATGTCAATTTGTCATTCCCAAACGTAAACATTTATCGACAAACAAATCGTCGGCAAATGGCTATATTTACCGACGTAAATGTGTTGCCAAAAGTTTACTTTTACCCACTCATATTGTGTTGCTAAATGTGTATTTTTTGCCAATGCTAATTTGTCGTTGCCAAAAGTGAAGTTTTATCGACAAACAAATCGTAGGCAAATGACAACATTTACCGACGTAAATGTGTTGCCAAAAGTTTACTTTTGCCGACGCGTATTTTGTTGCTAAAAGTATATTTTTTGCCCATGCAAATTTGTGTCGCGAAAAGTGCCACACAATCATCATATTTGAATGACTTTTACCAACGCAAGGTAAATTGCCGACGATGGATGAAGACTTTTATCGACGACTATGTTTGTCGCTAAAGACATTACTTTTACCAACGTAATGATAATTTCGTCGGCAAAAACTTTTGCCGACTCACTTTTGCCTACGGGTTGCCAACGTAGCTTGATGTGTTGGCAAAACTCTTTGCCGACGAATTTTCCCTTTTAGCAACATATTTTGTTGCGTTGCAAAAAATGCAATTTCTTGTAGTGAATAAATTTATTATTTTTAAAAAGTACAATTAAACTATTTATACTTTTTACATCATCATATTTCAATAACACTAATAAATTAAGAATAAATCAAAATTCACAAATAAAAGACAAAATATCCCAATTATTTATCATTTTAATAAAATTTTCAATATTATTACCAGTACTAATGAAATAATCATTTTACAGACACAAAACATATATTTAAAAAGTTTTAAAAAAATTTCATTATCAAAATGAGGGCTAAGTGTGTAAAAAAAACTCACTCATGACTTATGAGTAAATAAATATGATTTGTAAGACTTATTTTTAAATTGGGCAAATTACATATACCCCCTTGAGATTTGGCTAAATTACAGATACCCCCTTGAGGTTTGAGAAATTACAAATTCCTCCCTAAATGCTATATTTACATAAGAAATTAGGGGGTAATTTGTTATGAAATATAAACCTCAGGAGGCAAATTGTTATGAAAATACAAACCTCAGGGGGCGGGATGTAATTTTCGAAACCTCAGGGGGGTATCTGTAATTTAGCTAAATCTCAAGGGAGGTATATGTAATTTGCCCTTTTAAATTTATACTTTCTAAATATTTCTAAATTTTGTAATTTTTTTTTTCACAAACTGAGTCATAAAACTCCAATAAAGTAAAAAGTATAAACAATAAATAAAATTAAAAAATATTAATTTAACAAGCCTGATCTATTTTTCACATCTCTAAAAAAATTAGCAACAAATATTTTCACAAAATTTTATCTTAATTTGAAATTCCCTCTTAAATTGGGATTCCTCCCAAAATTTTGCCCTAACCCTTCTCCGTTTCTCGTCTCACTCTCACACACAACTCCTTCTCATTCCTCCTCCCTCACGGACGATTTTGTGTAAATCCAAAGTCGCCACCGCCTGAAATCCAAAGTAGCTACCGCCGACTATTACATTCTCACCAGGTAAGTTGGTTTCACTATTACAAAAATAGTTAAAGATCACACTTTGACAAAAACAACTATCTCACTTTTATTAGAAGTGTGATAAAAAAAATTCGATTGATGTTTTAATTACACTAAATTAGATTGAGTGTGATAATATTTATTTTTTATGTCACTTTTTAATTAAGTGTGATTATATATACATTACTACAATAATATTTATTTTTAATCACACTTTTTAAATAAGTGTGATTATATATATATATACTTTTAATCACACTCCCTAAATATGTGATTGTATAAAACATTTTAATTTGATTTTAAATAAGTGTGATTACGTATATTACTACCATACCCCTCTCTATATGTATGTATGTCTTTATCTTTTTGAGTTATTTTAGGGTTAGGTTCACACTCACA
Organism: Camellia sinensis; assembly: GCF_055761805.1. NCBI lineage: Eukaryota > Viridiplantae > Streptophyta > Magnoliopsida > Ericales > Theaceae > Camellia > Camellia sinensis. The sequence continues at coordinate 111,077,873 of NC_138973.1, forward strand.
GACACATCGCCTCTCTTTGCTCTGCTCACACGACTGCTACTCTCTCATAGCCGACGTCGCTCCTTCCTCACTGACGTCTCCCTTCTCCCTCACCGGCGTCTTCCTTCTCCCTCACCGGCTCTCCCTCTCTCAAACCGCTGTACGAAGACGAACCAAAGTTCATTATGATTTTCACCCCCCAATTGACTCTTTCTCTGGTATGATTTGCCTCTCTCCTCTATCAACTCTTCGATTTGCCTCTCCTTCTCACCATTTTCAGCTCACCGATTTCTGCTATTTTCTAAATCTTTCATCTCTATTTGGTAAAACCCTAGCTCTTGATTTATTTTTTATTTTTAAAATGGAATGGATTTTATATGGTTTGATCGATTTTGATTCTTATCTGAATGTTTGAATTCTGCTTTGCTTCAAGGTTAGGTTATGAGCTTAATCACAATCTTATAATTATATATATTTTTGGAACAAATTATTTCTCGGTTCATTTTTGTAGTTATATACATATTCTTTTGCCTCTATTTGTGTCATTTATGTGCATATGTAGAGGTGTAGAGATATATATGGTAGCTGTGTGAGTAACTACTTATATATAGTTGTGAGTGGAGTGCTGGATAATAAAGAGGCTGACATGAGGAAGGAAAGGTAAAGCTGTCCCTAATTACTAGCCTTTAAGTGTAGTTATTTATTAGTCATTTTCTTGACTTGTAGTGGTTTCATTGGAACAGGAGGATGAAAATACCTATCATTAGAGAGGACTATCTGGTTGATTGTGTCAAAAGACCAAAAACTTCCTTTTGATCTATACACAATTGAAGCCATCAGAGAAGAGTCTAGCATGGTCACTTAAAGTGAAAGGGCGAAATGATGTACATGAATCATCTGGCTTGCAAGATTCTGGCCACATCCTTGAGGATGGAAAAAGCATTTACAATACAACTTTGAACATATCTGACCTTTCAACTAAGTAATTTCTTTTATACTTCTTTTGAAGCATTTTTACCTTAATTATATAAATTGTTGTTGCTTTTTGTGGTTTAAAATCCTTTGTGCTGTGGTCGCCTTACAATTCTCTATTCTCAAAGATGAACTTGAATTACAAAGTCTATGCTATTTACCTGGTATTACCTGTGAGCAAGTTGTTTCAAATTTTTTACTTTTAATTATTATATAGTATCTCTCTCTCTCTCTCTCTCTCTCTCTCTCTCTCTCTCTCTCTCTCTCTCTCTTTCTTTTCTCCCTCTGTTTGTTTGTGTGGTGGTTGGGGAGGGGGGGAATTTCCATAATTATCCTTTTATTTTCAATGTGACACGGCAATTGAATTGCTAATGCATCTCAGTGATTTTGAAGTATCTTAAATTTGAAACTCATCTTAATTAAATTAAAAAAAGATTGAGTTTCATGTTTAAGAGCTGCATACTCTTTCCAGTGGAAACCTAAATGCTTTGGATGTATTGTGATGGTGCCTGCAAATACACTGGTTTATACTCCTATGGAATTGAGGATTCTCTACGATGACATACTGCATAGAAATGCGACATATGAATCACTTGGTGGGGGGTTACTTTCTAAATTCTGTTTCTACCTCACTTGAATTTGCTTAACTGTAATTTGTTGTGGAATGGACTTATGAATTGATATAATATTTCCTTTTTAGAGCCCTCATTTCCATGTGCTTCTTTTTTTGTATTAATAAATCTAAACTTTTGTTTGTTTTTCTCTTTGAAGTTACGATATCCTTTAAATCATTCAAGAGGATAAAGGTTCAGGTTGTTTTTTCTTTTTCCAAATGTTTAAGCTCCCTTATTGGGTCCATATCTAGTATTCTTTTCCTGACGTCAGAATATTTGTTTTTGTAGGATTATGGGGGGTCAATAAAGAGGTGGTCCCTAAGAAGAAAAATATTAACGATGCAGGAAGCCAACTTGCACCCCCATTAGGAGAATTGATGAAGATGCTCTTTAATGCATACAGGTTATAACATATTTACTATTTATTCAATTTACTCAGCATTTTAATTGTTAGAGAATGTCTTTGCAACAACTTTTTAACTATGGCAGAGCTGCAATGATGGAATTTGAGATCAATATGTCGGAAATGCCACTTGAAAAACTGAGTAAAAGTAATATCCAAAAAGATACTTTTCTCTAGACTCTACTTCTCTTTTAGTAAATCTAAACAATGCCTTTAGTGGAGATGCAGAAGTGATATCATTGTCGTGTTGTCATACTTGTTTGTTTATTTAGCTGATGAAGTTATAATTTCTAATGTGCTTCCTTAATATCTTCTCCAGGTCTTCCTTAATATCGTACTCCTCGCCACTAGGTTGATTTCCATAACTGATTGATTCCTTAATATCTAATGTGTTGTCATACTTTTTTTTTTTTTTCATTTTTTAATATATTTAATCACAGTTAAAAACTTTTTATTAATTCCTTTGTATATACTTTTGAACATTTAATTTTTATTTATGAAATATATGATGTTATTTCATTCAATATATGGTCACCAATATATGTACACCACTGTAACTCTGTTACAGAGTATTGTGATTTTATTGAGAGATAGACATTAATGAAGATCATTAGAGAGATAGGCATTAATAGCAAATCAAACCACTGCATAATTAGCCAAGCCCCATGGAACATGGTCATCAAAAATTGGGATATAATCTCACCATTGTGTTTGTTTGTATGCATTTATTGATGAGATATGTTGTGGTTAAATTCTCATTCGTTGATGAATCCCCATATATTTTATTCATATTTCGTTGGAACTAGGTGGATTGAAGACAATTTTATGCTCTAACTCACTCAGATTCTTGTACTTATTTGAATGTGTTGGTTAGTTTAATCATATGAAAAGAAGTCAATTTTGGGCATTCTGCATATTGAAGACCCATTTCTACTACTTGGTCTAAACTTGAGCACATCTAATTCAACAAGCTGCTGTGAGAGCTTGACTGAGTCCATTTCAGACAATTTTAATAATTTAAATTATTTATTATGCAAGGCTCATTGACTACTATTAAAAAAAATTACGTTAATCGAATATTTGTAGTAATATGGTCAAATGATATATATTTTTTAGTTATGCGTTAATGATTTTGACTGCTAAGATATGCTTGAGAAAATACCAAATTTTGTTGCATCTTAGATTAATGATTGATAGTTGTGGATTTACTTATAGATCACTTAATGATTTTTAGCCTCCTACTATATTTGATTTTTAGCCTCCTACTATATTTGAAGGTGCGATTATTACAATGTTTTATAAGACGTGGGCAATGGGTGTATTGGAAAATGTTCTTGCATCTTTCCATTCCATTTCTCGATTTTCTGATTGCCTTACTACATATTACAATTTTGCAGTTGGTGTCTTCAGAAAGAAAGGTACCAAACTATATGAAACAAGCTTGAAGGATGAGAAGCGTTTAGATCAATGGCTTCATTGTTAAATTAAGCAAGTGTTTTAGTAAATAAATTTAATTTTCCCATCATGTTTACACCTTCAAAATATTCCGTAAATGACATTTGATGTAGAATTTTTTGTACAGAGGACATCTTTTTTGTATGATTTTGTGTTTGTAAGGAATTATTATTTTGGGTTGGATAATTCAGATTTGTATAGAATTTGATGTTAAAAGATCAAATTTTTGTATTGTTGAAACGAAATAGAAATAGATATATGTATTGTTTTGTTTAAATACAGGGTGCAGGTTGCACAAAATAAATACAGGTTGTGAAGAAATTAATTATAATAAAAAAAAACACAAAATAAAGTTTTTTCCATTAAATGTTTAGTAGTGAAAAAAAAAAGAAGAGAATTTGTTAGTGACTAACCAATTGGTAGCCAAAAAGGAAATCAATATTTTTAGTGACTAATTATTTGGTAGCCATAAAGAACCCAAAGATTTTGGTGACTAAAAATTTAGTAGCTAAAAATATAATGAAGACTTTCGGCTACCAAATGGTTAGTAGCCAAAAGTTTAATAAAATGAAAAATAATTTTTTTGGCGACTAAATTCTTTAGTCCCTAAATGTAGTAATGTTGTGACTAAAACTTATCTACGACAAAAAGTTTTAGTCGTTGAAAATTTAATTAATTTTATTTGAACACTTTTGGCGACTAAATATTTAGTCGCCAAAATATCCCCTTTCCCGACTACTCAAAGTTTCGTAGCCAAATGCTTACTTTTGGCTACTAATATTTTAGTCGCCAAAACATAACCTTTGCCGACTAACGAAAATTTAGTAGCCAAAACGTTCACTTTCAGAGACCAAAAATAGTTTAGTTGCCAATACTATCGCCGACAGGGTATAGGCGACGAGTTTGACGACAAAATATTTTAGTTGCTAAATGGTTTCGGCGACTAAATATTGGACTTTTGGCGACCAATATTTTGGTATCCAAAAGTGACATTTCTTGTAGTGTGATAAGATCATATAAGTCTTATAATATGAACCCTCAATTCAAACATTAAAACTTTTGGATAGATGCAATAAATTTGAATCACCTCATTGAGAATATTACCTCTGTAAAAAATCAATTTGATCATACATCAATAATCACATAATCAAATTTAGATTATCTAAAATAAAATAAATAGTCTATTATCAAAATCATATTTTTGTTTTATTTTTTTCAAAGCACAAATATGATTTGTCATAGTGGTTACAAATTTTTGATTAATCTGATTTTTATAGATGATCTGCTTAATAGACCTTATAATGCGTCCACATGAACCATCTCAACAGCTTATTAAAAGAAGTTAGTTATCAAATAGTACTATGCGACATTCTTCATGTGATACTTCTAATTAATAAAATAATAAAAGATTTTATAAGTAGATCAATAATGATTTACATTTATTAGATAATTGAGTGTCAAGAGTGACAGAGGAGGGAAGGGTGCTGTCACAGCATCCTGTTGTGACGGCTTGTTGATGTTAGTCTCGATTTTATTTTGATAATTTGAACCATTTATATTATAAGATTCATCTAGTATATATCATTCATATAAAAAAATAAGATTAATCGGATATGTGTAACCCTATGATCGGATCATAATTATTTGTACAAAAATTATCAAAATTATGTAAATTGTTTATTTTTTTTTAAACACAAATGTGGTCTTGTTATAAGTTACAAATGTCTAATTGACTTATTTTTTTCATGAATAATCTACTTAATGAATTTTACAATAAGAACAATTTAGATTATCGAAATAAATTAGAAAAACTCCCCCTCCAAACTCACAATACCATATTTTCCCTTAGAGGCATAGCACCCTCCCAGGTTCCCAAGAGTGACCCATCTAACTATAATGAGCAGATTTTTTAAGTTAATAACAGCACGTAATCAATATTGCATCACATGGTATTTCACACCTAATCTAATAATTTTTGGAAAAATTTTAATATAGTGGGACAGACAAAAACAATTACAAAAATATGCGGGGTGTAATTGATTTTGTGATAAAGTGCAAGTAAAAGATTGTGGGGGTACAAGTGTGACTTGCACCCCTCCATATTTGTGTAAAAAAATAAAAATAAAACAAAAATTTATCCCATTAAAATGTAATTCCCCCGTAATTTTTCAGCATAAACCAAAAACTGAAACAAGAGGGGCCATAAAAAAGCCCAACCAATGAAGTACAAAGTTGTCAAATAATTTGTAAGTTATGTTTGGGCCCAATGATAGTGGCTCATCAACTCTACTTGCACCCATAAGCCTCCTTCCAATGATAATTTGCAAGATCACTTCAGGCTGGGTGGGCCGAGCAGCCAAAGTTTACAAATAACTCTGCTCATTGTCAAACCCAAGACCCAATAATAGGTCCACTAATCCAATGGATCATGGAGCCTTATGCAAGCCCAATCAGTTGTGAATCTTTGATTGCTTTTCACATCTTTCCTAACTTATAAATTAACGTTGTGTTTGGTTGGAGGATTTGGAAAGAAATTTGAAAAGAAAAATAGAAAAGGTAACTGAAATAAGAATAAAATATACTTATATTTCATTTAGTTTTACATATATCTTTTCTTTTCATTTCTAAATCTCTTCTCAAATTTTCCAGCTAAACACAGCATAAATGTATACAATTCGTTTTTATTGCAAACTTGTTTTGTAACTTTAAACCAAGTGGCAGACCTAACACGATTGACAACCTTCATTATTTATAGTATAAGAGATTATATTGGTAAGAGAACCTTTCTTTCTCTCTCGTTCAATAATGAAAAAAATTGTAAGCCTATGTTGCATGGGCAGCTACATATAAGATGAAAGTCTGGTAAAATATTTTCAATGATATCTTGAAAAAATGTTGAGGAAAAGAAAGAAAGAAAGAAAGAAAAGATACAAGTATCAAAAAAAAAAAAAACTCTAATGACCACCCACTCTTTATTTCAAAATAATTTGGTATGTTATATGTTAGTATTGAGTGAGTATAGGTTAACAACATTGTCCATTATTATTATTATTTTTTTGTTTGTTTGTTTGTTTTTTTTTTTTTTTTGAACGTGAAAGGAAATTAGATTAACTAGAATCAGCAAAGTTTACATCATTGAGAAGCAAAGAAATTAAAGCTAGAGGAGGGCAAGACACCAAGCTAGCAGAAAGAGAATTATTAGCATGTTCAATGGCCACCCAATGTGCTGCTAGCCCAAAGAAATTTCCACTGTCTTGAGTTAGCTAAATGTCGAATGTCCGAAATGATAGCCATAATCTCCCATGGAGGAACCTTTTCAGAAACACATAGCTTGATGACCACCTGGTTATCACTCTCTATCTCAACCGAAGATAGATTGTAAGACAGGCCATGTGAAGGGAGAGAGCTTCGACTTGCAAGGTAGACATGGCAGTAAAAGAGGCTGCAAGACCATCGACCATTCGACCTTCCGAGTCTCGCAGAATAGCAGCACCAGAAGGTTTTGCTTTAGACGTGCTGAAAGTAGCATCACAATTGATCTTATACCCACTTGCCATAGCAGATTTCCAACCACCTTCTTCCATCGGTTGAAGGTTATTCTCTTCCCATATCAAGCCCTCCCCATTGTCAAAATCACGGACCTCAGTCCAAACATGGGAAATCTTTTGCAAAGTTTCCGAAGGACTGACTAGAATCAAGTTGAAAATGAACTCATTTTGTGCTTCCAAATATATCACCCTATAATAGCTGCTTTACTCAGAACTTCCCTACCGAATTCCTCACCAGTTGACAAATCCATCCACCGCCCCGAAATTAAATACAGTAAACCGTCCACAACGTTAACAAATAATAACAAATGATAAAATAGTTATCTTTTATTAGTTTTCAATTAAGTTTACAAAAGAGTACCATATGCGGATATATATTCAAAAGCATATCTCTGAATTTATAGCATATGTTACACGATAGAATGAACTTTGCGCAAAAGAAATGCCTTAAAGGCTTATAGTTTTTTCAAGACAGTGCTTGGTTACAACAAAATGGATAAAAAAGCTAATACAGTTAAAACTCTAGACTTGTACAAATAGATACACAAAATGAAGCTCTTGCTTCCAAGTTCTCCAAAGCTATTGTCTTAGCGAAGACATATCATCAGCACCTGAGAATGGTTATCCCACGTAGGGTGAGTCAAAATCCAGTAGAAATAATCCAACACAGTATATGAATCTTAATAAAGATATAAGAGTAAAATGCACATGCAATGCTAGTAACAAAACATTTTATATCTTCTTCAAACCATGCAATGACAGGTTTATATCACAGTTTATAAAATCATGTCCTTTACAATAGAAAAATAGGGGGAAATCTCAACTAGTACAACCTTTCCCGGATATTTTGTCAGCAGAAAACCGTCAAACGGCACCCATGTAAACGTAATTTTTACAAGCACTACTATTGTCATTTTACGGATATTTTGTTCGTGGGAACCAACACCCATGTATACACGCATTTTTTAGGACTTTTACCTAGATACACAAGTCAACTTGATTCGGTGATATACACATATTTCCAACGTTCACCCATTTTTCTCAAAATTATATACATTTTCAATGTATTAAATAAGAAAAATGTTTAATGCACATGGATGAGAAATTAGTTTTATTTCACCTAATTCTCACGCAATTTCTACAACTCTCATAGTTATCCTTTACCGATAACACGAAACAAATATTTCTAAATAGATAGATAATTTCAATAAAGATAAAATTTTCAAATTCCAAAATGTGAGAGATAATACATATCTAACTCTACTATCCTCATCCACAACAACTCAATTTCACAATTTCAAGATCAATTCCATTTATCACACTACAAAATCAACACTTAAGATTTCTAGGACAAAAGCTCTCTTTCTTTTATAAGCCATTTTCCAAAGTAAAACCTATCATTTCAATATATCTCAAAAGTAAATATCCATCTACAACCATTCCCAATAATCTATTTGAAAACCCCTTTCTTTGATTTCAAACTAAAACCCAAGATTTGCTCAAAAATCCACTTTTTCACAATGATGTTTCATAAAAATAAATAACTAAGTTAAAACTCCTGCGGAGACTCCCCACCTCAAGCTCATAAAGGTTCGAAGAGAAGAACTTGGAAAAATCCAATGCCAACGAAGTCACGAACCACTAAGATCAAAAGGAATCTCTTGCCCCGATTTACAACCTATTTCAAAGAACTAAGAAGAGATGGTATCTTTAAGTGAGTAGATCTGAAGATCTGAAGATCTAAGTGAGAAAAAGTAAGTTTTGTGAGAAAAAGAGAGAGTCACGGGTGAGAGAGGAAAAAGTGAAACAACTAATGAGAGAGAAGTGTCTTTTAGGTCTATTTATAGCGGCCAGGTATTAATAGAATAATAGCTCCAAGGTCAAATGAAAAGAGCAAGTCAAAATCCCCAAAAGTAGGGCCCAAGCCGAATAAAATTAATAAAAAGAGTCACAGGGGTCGACCCTTGTGTCGGTGGTATCAACCGTTTAGGAAAAATTGACAAAAAGACAATGCTGGTAGCAGACAAAGTGTCGACCCTTGGAAAAGAGGTGTCGACATTAAATTTCAGCAACTAAACCCAGATTCTACAATAGATAAGGGTCGATCCTTCCCAAACTAGTGTCGACCCTTAAGGCCAACAACAAAAGACAAGTGTCAACACCACCAAGGCTGGTGTCGACCCTAAATTTCAGTGGCCATTCCAAGAACATAGCAGTAAGACGGTGTCGACACCTCCAAGGTTGATGTTGACCCTAGGAGCAGAACAAGAGAAAGAAAAGGAGGTAGTGTCAACACCAATAAGGATGGTGTTGACCCTTGAAGCCAAAGCCAAACATAATAAGAAGAAAAACAACCGCTACGGACATGGTTTCCCGGATTCAAAAACAATAAATGGGTCGGGTCTAAGCCCGGATCTCTATTACCTCCCCCCTTAAGGAATTTTGTCCCCAAAATTTTAAATTAATAACAAAATCATATTTGAACAAATTATAACAATGATAGTAATTCATTTTCATCACTATGACCCATCTATTGATCATTCATTCTCACCACCATGTTAAACACGTTCTCATCACTAAATATACAATTCACATTTCTAAAACATGTACAATGTTTATGTTACATTAACATGACAAGATTTTCAATACAAGTTCAAACGTTCACAAATAGGCCCAGATATTTCTCACGGACTTCTGCCTTACACTCCCAAGTTGTTTCCTCAACCCATGGTGTCCCTACAACACCTTAACTAATAAAAACGTCCTACTTCACAAGACTCAACCCTAAGTATCTAAAACCTAAACCAGTCTCTTTCATACAAGGCACTCTCATCTTCCCAAAATTTAGGAAAATGCCAGAACACAATGGTAAGTAACACTAAAAGAACAACGACCAACAACAGCTCAGACTGCAAAAAGTTCACCACGCTTCGACTACTTACAATACCTAAACCATCATCGAGTGCTTAACACTCAAACACAGAAAATAAGGAAACCATTCGCACACAAGGCTTTCGGCCAACGCTTGTAAAATGAGAACGCAAAATAAAACTCGGTTGAACAGACAACACTACAGTGCATTAACCCTCGATAGAGTCTAAGCTCCCAAAAATAACTACATAACATGTAACGAGCAATTCCCACTAGATCACGAGACACTCCACATTACAAGTAAAATACAACCCATTCATATTTAAGAAAATTCCTCTTATTCATTTTTCTGAAATACCATATTTCTCGTGAGGTGCTTAATCTCACACTACTCACAATCAAAATATCTTTTTCGACTTCTTCCAACAAAACTCAAAGATTTCAAAACCATGCCATTTTTCGAAAACCAAAAGTGTTATTTAAATTTTAAAACTCCCTTTATACTCATGATTTGTTTGATTGAGCTTTTTATTAAACTGAGAACTTTCATTTTAAACCAAAATTGATTTAGTTTTAAAAAAAAAGGCCACATAGGGCTACAATGCTAAAATAATAAATAAATAAATAAATATTTCCCTCAAAATCATTCCTTAACATTCCTCCTGTGAACCGCAACACAATCACCTAACAAAACCCATCACACCCTGGAGACGCCATGACATCAATATAAACTTCCATGGTAATAACCCCCTATAGATTTCCAAAGTGCCAACAACACAAAATAACACGAGTGAAGAAATTCCACAACTATCAATTACGTAATGACACAAAAGCGCTTAAAGGCCAAAGTTTCCAATCACAACCCCAAACCGGTTACCACTAACTTAAAACAACTCACCACTCGTCCAAACAAATCTTATATGCCACACCTAGATACTGTTCAGTTACACAATCCTCACGTGCAACTCCCATCTATTTCCGGGTCGACTATATGACAAAAACACAACGCCCATACCCTCGGATTAGCTCATATATACTCTTATGACAACTAAACTCTTTACACTACACATACTAGGACCGATAAGGTCAAAAACAACCTTGACATACCTCACTTATCACTCTACACAGTCCCACTACATCATATCTCACTACTCAAGAAAGTTACAAGCCCCGACCACGTGAATCATACACTGGCGATAACACTCTAACAGTTCGATCCCTTAGAAAATAAAATGATCAATAGCGGTACGATATAAAGACAACCAATTTATATCCAACATCAAAACTTAACGTGTCTAACAATGCAAAAACAAAAGGAAGTTGGCGAACGACAACCTCTATCTCACAACCTTGACACCTTTGGTCCAAAGTAACTTCACCCCTAACCGGTGACTCTACCCTGAGTAAACTGAGCCGCTTCTAGCCCCAATGCTAATACGTATGCAGACGTAATAAAGAATGCGATAAACTAGTATTAATTAACACATTGGCAATGGAATTGCATAACAAGAAAATTACCTCTCACAACTGAAGATATTGGCAATAAATCTGGTGTGGTAACAGTATACACACGCCTTGTGAGTCCCTGTTCTACTTGCTCACCCCTTGGAGCATAAGCCTGATGTACTGATTGAGCCGAGGAGACTCCCTGATTAGTCATTGAGGCCTGTACTAACTAGGTAAGTTGATGGCTCTATGTCTGTCTTGAACCAGATGCACTAGGTATGTCATCCAATTGAGGGCAAAACCTTCTCAAATGTCCCGTCTTCCCACACTAATAACAGGTAAGCGGCTGACCTTCCTCCTGAATCTGGCTTTGAGGACGAGCCGAAAACAGTGCAGACTGTTGTCCTCCTCCTCTCTGTGGGCAACCTGGAGACTTGTGGCCCAACTGGCTACACTTGAAACAAGTGAAATCTCCTTGATTACCTCTCCCAAAACCCGAACTTGGTACAGAAAAGGTGGATCTAGACTGCGCTCTTTGGAACTGCTGTGGAGTTAAACCCCTCTGTCTCTTGTTGTCTCTAGTATCCCCCTGAACATCCTAGGACCTCTGCTTGGAGTCCCTCATCTTCTCTTCCTCTTCGGTTTGAATCACAATCTCTAACTGAGCCGCAGCCTCCAAGGCGTTCGTAATCCTTAATCATAGACGTAACCACCTTAAAAAGGAGTCCAGTCCTCAGCCTCTTCTCAAACTCCAAGCAACGGCGTTCCTCCGTCGCTCCTAACTCCGATGAAATCTTGACAAACTAGTAAAAGTAGCCTCGAACTCCTCCACTGGTGTGTTAAGTTGCTTGAGCTTTAAGAATTGCTCTCTCACCTTCTCCTCACAGTGGGAGGTAAAAACTTGTCTTGGAAGGTGTTAACAAAAGCCTCTCATGTCACTTCAATGCGCCTACAAGCATACTTCCACCATTGACCCGCATCTCCTTTTAACTGGAAGGATGCTAGGATCACTCTCAGTCTATTGTCCTCGATGGCAAGCATCTTAAACTTCTTCACTATCTGCTCTAGCTGCTCATCCACCTTCAATGGCTTATTAGGATCACCCAAAAACTTGTCTGGATTTGACCGGAAAAATTTTCGTTTCAAAAAAGACGGCCCCATCTCAGCAAGATGGGCTTGAATTTGATTCTCAACTCTGAGAATGTCCATGGATTCTCGTAATACTCCGGCCATCTCGCGAGCTAAGGCACCCATGGCCTACTGACCCGTTGGCTCGGCCACATTAGCCTGACCAACTCTCTCCTCTTGTGCCAGAATATCATCCGATATAGGCACCTTCTGCCGTCTAAGCCTACTACGCCTACCACCGCAACCACGTCTTGATATCCTAATGAAGGTAACAAAAGAAATTAGCGCATTTACGAATGTGCCGAAGCTAACTCACTCGCGTCCTAATGTGGTAGACAACAGTAATTCACTCCACATAAGCATATAAACACATACGAATTTCTTTCCTAGATAATGGTTGTCCCGAGGCATTGCCAGAGTTCCAATTAGAAACATAAGTGATCAAGTGCTCTTCTAATAGGACTTCTAGGAACCCATAGACCCAATCAATATCTTATGAATTAAATCCCATACCCATATAATCACATAAACATGTTATCATTTAGTGTACTGTACATATAAATGTCTCTATCAAGTGAGACAAACTCATTGTGGTAAGAACCACTTCCCACGTACTTAAAGTATTCAAACTCGGTACGCTCCAATACTAAGTTGTAACGCCCCGAAATTATATACAATAACCGGTCCACAACGTTAACAAATAATAACAAATGATAAAGTAGTTGTCTTTCATTAGTTTCCAATTAAGTTTACAAAAGAGTAGCATATACGGATATACATTCAAAAACCTATCCCTAAATCTATAGCATATGTTACACGATAGAATGAACCTTACGCAAAAGAAATGCCTTAAAGGCTTATAGCTTTTCCAAGACAGTGCTTGGTTATAATAAAATGGTTGAAAAATCCAATACAGTTAAAGCCCTAGGCTTGTATAAATGGATACACAAAATGAAGCTCTTGCTTCCAAGTCCTTCCAAGTTATTGCCTTAGCAGAGACATATCATTAACACCTGAAAATGGTTATCCCACGTAGGTTGAGCCAAAGCCTAGTAGAAATAATCCAACACAGTATATGAATCTTAACAAAGATATAAGAGTAAAATGCACATGCAATGCTAGTAACAAAACATTTTATATCTCTTTCAAATCATGTAATGACAGGTTTATATCACAGTTCATAAAATCATGCCATTTACAATAGAAAAACAGGAAGAAATCTTAACCAGTATAACCTTTCACTGATATTTCGTCATCGTCAAACGACACTCATGTAAACGTAGTCTTTACAAGCACTACTATTGTCATTTTACGGATATTTCGTCCGCGGGAACCGGTACCCATGTATACGCGCGTTTTTTGAGACTTTCACACTAGACACACAGGCCAACTTGATTTGGTGGTACACACCTCTTTCCAACGTTCACCCATTTTTCTCAAAATCATATACATTTTCAATGTATTAAAGAAGAAAAATGTTCAATGCACATGGATAAGAAATTAGTTTTATTTCACCTAATTCTCATTCAATTTCTACAACACTCACAGCTATCCTCCACCGATAGCCCAAAACAGATATCTCTAAACAAATAGATAATTTCAATAAAGATAAACTTTCCAAATTCCAAGATATAAGAGATAATACATATCTAACTCCACAATCTTCATCCACAACAACTCAATTTCACCATTTCAAGATCAATTTTGTTTATCACTACAAAATCAACATTTGAGATTTCTAAGACAAAAGCTCTCTTTCTTTTATAAACGATTTTCCAAAGTAAAACCCATCATTTCAACATATCTCAAAAGTAAATATCCATCTATAACCATTCCCAATAATTTATTTTAAAACCCTCTCTTTGATTTCAAACCAACACTCAAGATTTGCTCAAAAATCCACTTTTTCACAATGATGTTTCATAAAAACAAATAACTAAGTGAAAACTCATAAAGGAGTGCAGAGAATCCCTACCTCAAGCTCAAAAAGGTTGAAAGAGAAGAACTTGAAAAAACCCAATGCCAACGAAGTCACGAACCACTCGGATCCAAAGGAAGCTCTTGCCTCTATCTACAACCTATTTTAAAGGACTAAGATGAGATGGTACTTCTAGGTGAGTAGATCTAAAGATCTACGTAAGAAAAAGTGAGTTTTTAGAGAAAAAGTGAGTTTTTAGAGAAAAAGAGTGAGTCACAGGTGAGAGAGGAAAAAATGAAACAACTAATGAGAAAGAAGTGTCTTTTGGGTCTATTTATAGTGGCTAGGTATTAATAGAATAATAGTTCCAAGGTCAAATGAAAAGAGCAAGTCAAAATCCCCAAAAGTATGGCCCAAACCGAATAAAATCTGAAAAAAGAGTCACAGGGGTCGACCCTTGTGTCGGTGGTGTAGACCCTTCAAGAAGAATTGACAAAAAGACAACGCTGGCAGCAGACAAGGTGTCGACCCTTGGAAAAGAGGTGTGGACACTAAATTTCAACAACTAAACCCAGATTCTGCAGTAGACAAGGGTTGACCCTTCCCAGACTGGTATCGACCCTTGAGGCCAATAACAAAAGACAAGTGTCGACACCCTAAATTTCAATGGCCATTCCAAGAACATAGCAGTAAGATGGTGTTGACACCTCCAAGGCTAGTGTCGACCCTAGGAGCAGAACAAGACAAAGAAAATGAGGCAGTGTCGACGCCAATAAGGATAGTGTCGACCCCTAAAGCCAAAAAGACAAAGAAAATGAGGCAGTGTCGACGCCAATAAGGATGGTGTTGATCCCTAAAGCCAAACCAAACATAATAGGAAGAAAAACAACCGCTGCAGACATGGTTTCTCGGATTCAAAAGCATTAAATGGGTCGGGTCTAAGGCCGGATCATTATAACCACTGTGATGACTAACAAGCTACATTTGAGACTATACCTTTGTCAAAATGAAAATTTATCATACTCCCAAACCAAATTGCCTTTGTCCAAAGGACAATCAAACAAAAGGTGTTCCATAGTTTCTCTATCAAATTGGCACAAGACAAATATCAGAGACAACACATTTGCGTTTGAAAAAGATTCGATTTAATTGTCAAAAAGTTCTTACAAGTTTCCACCAAATGTGTCTAACCTTGGGAGGTACTTTTAGAATCCAAATATGTTTCCAAAAATTATTTGGGGGCAAGAAACAGGAAGAGGGTTGGGTTGATAGAGAGTTCGCTTTTGCACCATTAGCTAAAGCATATCCATATTTTATCAAATACACCCCTGATTTATCAAGATGCCAAACCACCACATCTTCACACTCTTCAAAAGATAATGGGACAAATTTCACTGTCTCAAAGTTTGAAGGAGAAATGATTGACTTGAGATTTCCTAACTTCAACTCTTATGACTTGGATCAATGACATCCGAGACAAGGGATATGGTGCAATCAGATGGTAGTGAAGTTGAAATTTTGAAATCTATCCCTGTGGGCAACTACTTATCCTTCCAAAAAAGAACCGATCTACCATTGTGTATCTATCACTGAACCCCCTTGTTCAAGTAATTCACAGACTTTAAGTAAGCTTGACCAAGTCCAAGAGGCCTTGGATCCTCTAGTGACATGCAAGAAGTTTGAATTAGGGTAGTGTAGACGTCCCCGAACGTCCCGGGAGGAAATCCCCCGTTCTGTTCGTTTGGGCTCACTACGGTTCAGGACTCAATGTCAGGGTCCTATATCTAATCTCGCAGAGTGCAATGCAAGACCGATAAAATCATCAAAGAGTCCAAATCCAGCAAATCGTTTTTGAAAACAGATTTTTTGAAAGAAGTGTCAAACATGGACTGCTTTGCCAGATATAGAGTCGCCACCTAAATACTTATTTTGGGAGAATTTAGGAAACCCTGACTCGTTGCCTAAGGCCACGTGTCCGTCATCACCAAAGTTGCCTCGGCTCAAGAACTTGGGTACGATTGGGGAAGGTCACTTCGTGAGCACCCCCGCTCGCCCGATCAAAGATCGGCCTCTACTAACCATGATATCTAGTTTTGAAAACATTATGCATTCTTAGTCCGGTTATTAGCCTAGATTTACTACGTGATGCGCACAACATACAAGTATAGACCGGGTCGCCTGAATTGGAACGAAACATCTCATGTTTGTTTTGAAAAACGGTTTGCTACTCGTAAGTAGGCTAAAATGTGGATTTGCCACCCTCAGGTGGGCTTAAAACTCGCATTTAATGAATTGTTCCAATCCAAATAACCCAACCTTCACTCACAGGCATTCGGGCAGTTATATCACATAAGCAATTAGCCTCATGGTAAGCATGCTATCATGGCAGTCACTCACACACATGCAAGGATGCTAAAGCATAAACACTTACCGAGTACTCCGAGCCAAAACAGAAGCTATGTTAGAAATCCATGCATGATCCTAACTATACAGAAATGCCTAATGCAGCACATGCAAAAATGCAACGACAATAGGCTCGGCTATTCTAAACATGGCATATGATGATGCCACAGCTAACACATATTCAATTTGGAATTGAAATACAAATACAGTTAGTATGATGCGCCGAGCCCGGTGCATGCAATACAGATGAATGAATGCAAACATGCGAGCATAAGTATGCTAATTGAAACATGCCCTAATCTAACCATCATAAGTTGGTAAATAAAAGGGAGAAAGACGTGGGGTTGGAAGACATACATCACACACACGCACACTTATTATAACATTGCCCTCACTCGGAGGGTCCGAATAAATAATATACAGTCCGAAAGTAATACAGTCCGAATAAATAACGAATTACAATTAATTATTACACAACCACTAACTAATTAAGAAATTAGCTAAGTAAGCAAATAAATTAAATGAATGTGGCTGCCTCGGCTCTGTTTTGGATGATAATGGATGCATGTATGCTCGATGCACTTTGTCGGTAAATTCCATCGCGATGCCTCGTCTCGCCTTTGTTTGCAACTGATTTCAGAAACTTACACAAAGCTCCAGAAGGCTGAAACTCCACCTTGGGAAAGCCACCGACCAGGTATTGGCTTGGAAAACCCTTGCCGACCACCCCTTATGGTGGAAACCAAAAAAGGTGGTCGGCCTAACAGGAAACCTGATCAGCCGACCACTTTCTGTCCCTAGACTCTGGTTTTTCTGCAACAAAGGCAAAAAGGAGAGAAAGCAAGGTATTTTCAACATATGTGTGCGCGACCACTCATCCCCGTCCTTGCACAAGCTCTAGGGAGTGTGGCCCTGGTCCTCGGGCCATCAACCACGCATCTCAATGCATGATGGCCGAGGAGTCGAATTGCACATTTTAATGTGACATGAATGCACAAATACACACTTAAGGCCTAAACTCCATCATGGGAAATCCGGAATGTTGGCGACCGAGAATCGAGGCACGTTTCGTCACTTGGAGTACGAAACGTCCCTCGTTTCCCGTGCTTGGACTAAACCCTACTCCAAGCACAATGCAACAAGCAATGCATGGCACGTGCAAATGCGACTAGCATACAATCCTAAGTGTAATGCAACTAAGTGATGCAAGCATGCAAGGGATAAAATGCAAACATGCACCTAGCATATACAATGCTAACACTACATGGCATGCGCAATGCTCATGAACTAAGGCATACTCAATGCGACTATCAACCTAGCATACACAATGCGAGGAATGACATATCATGGCATACACAATGCTCCTAACAACCTAGCATACGCAATACAAAAGCTAAACATGCAACAACATGAACTATATGGCATGCTCGATGCAAGATGGACTTATACCAATGTGAGTGGACCTCAGCCACACTCACATCAGTGGCCATGTGATGAAAATGAGAGAATCGAAATGCATGCACACATGCACGAATGTCAAGGACCGAACCTAAGGCATGAAATACCACTCTACCAAAGCATGGCAAGAGATGAAAGATGACATACAAACATGTAATTTACAGCTCTGAAATATGATTCTCAATGGTCCCGAATCATGCAAACATGACACACAATGCAAGCTAGGGGGCCTGGGTACCGAAACTAGTGAAGTGCGTTACACTAGAGGTACCCAAAGCAATGCACCAAAGGCAAAACCAACCCCAAACAGACCCTAGGTAGATCTGAAACAGTGGGAAATTGGCCTAAAATGATGGCTCAACAAGCATGAAAATAAAGCTCATTCAATGGTCGGTAAACAAGGCATTCAAGCCCGACTCTCAAGCACACTTAAAGAGATGAAAACATGGCAATATGGCATTCATATAGGCTCTGAAATGTGATGTAAAATGGCCTCAAAACATGAACACACCTCATCACATGCATGCAATGGACCTCAAATTTCAAATTTAAGCATGGGTATTGAACTACAAGCATGCAAAACAAACATCATTCAATCATGAGACCTAAAAACAGAGCTAGGAAAGTCCAAAATAAGCACAATATCAGTTTATGACATGGCCAAAAAGTGCTAAAATCAAGGGCCCACAAAGCATGCAAAGAAAGCTAGTGAACCATGAGTTGTTCTATAACTATATGAAGCATATGAAAGCTCATTAAACTAGCCAAAAATAGATGTATGCCATGCCAAAATATGCCCAAATAACTACTGAAACTCAGTCAATGCATGCAAAAATAATGAGCTCCTTTGGAAGGCTATGCAAGGGGTTACTCTACACCTATATGATGGACACATAAAAGGTCAAAACTGCCTCTGGAAATGAGTTATAAAAACCTTAAAACTCACCAAATAGGCCCTGGAATTGGTCTAGGAAACATGCAATGAAAGGTCCCTTTGAAAGGCCTTGAATAGGATTGCTCTACACATGCATCATAGACATAAAATATGGCAAAATGGGCTCTGGAAAGAGCTAATGCAGACCATAAAACTCACAAAATAAGTCCTGGAATGTAACTTCACAACATGCAAAATGGAGCTCCTTTGGAAGGCCAACAAAGCTAGTAAAGAGAATGAGGGGTGAGAGGGTCACTCCTCTATGATTTTGGAGCTCAAAGACACATCAAAGCCACTGAAATTCCATTGGATTTCAGTGGCTAAGAGGCCAAAACAAGGCCAATGCAAATGCTCAAATGCATGGCTCAAAGCATGACGAAATGAAGCATGCAAGGAACAAGATGACTCCAAATAGAAAAGTGACCTAATCAAAATTAAAGAGGAGGTCAAAACAAGACTTTCTTCAGTTTAGGTCAAAGTCCAAAAATGCTCACAAATAGGGCTAAGATTTGAAGCAAAATAAGCCTTAAAAGAGAGATGGAGCAAACAAGGAGGTAGATGGCCTCAAACAGAAAAGTGTCCTTAAACAAAGTTCAAGAGGGGCTCAAAATAAGACACTTTTCAGTTCATGCCAAAGCTCGAAAATTCTTGTAAATGGAGCTAAAGTATAGAGCAAAATAGTGCAAAAAAGGGATAAATGAAGACTTACCCTTATAGCACAGCAATGCAACAACTTCTGGACCAAGAATGTGACCTCTCAACCTCTGCAAATGACCTCCAAGGTGCTAGAATGTGGAGGTGGTAGGCTATGAGGTGTAGTGTAAAATGGCCAAGAATATTAGGGTTTGGAGGCTTGAAGTATAGAGATAGAGGGAGTTGTATGTATGCTCCAGCCAAAACTTTCTAACCTTGCAAAATGGAGTTGGGAGCTTGTCTTATAGAATACAAAGGGCCATGGCTTCTCTAGGAAGCCTCAAGTAAAGGGTGCATGCTTCTAAAGGAAGCTAACCAAAAGAGTTAAGCTTCTTGAGGAAACTAGACCAAAAGGGTCAAGCTTCCTCAAGAAGCTTGGCCAAAGGGTCAAGCTTCTCTTAGAAGCTAAGCAAAGGGACCAAAGCTTGCTTAAGAAGAGAAACAAAGGGCTCAAATCTCGGATAGTGGGTCAATTGCTTCACAGCTGGCACAGCTGGAACACACTCAGAGAGACAAAACAGAGGGTAGCTGGCCGACCAGTTCAAGTGGTCGGTTGACCACTTGTCCTGATCGGCCGACCAGGGTTCAAAAGGTTCAAGGCCTAAAGATGGTCAGCCATGAAACCCTTGAAGTTATCTTTCCAATGCCGCAAACCTTGCATTAAAATTCCTTCTGTGTAAAACGTTATGCCGGTTTTGGTGAAGCCGCGCAGATTCGGTCCAACCAGACTTTAACCAACCATATCTCCCCCACCCGGACATGGCTTTAGGAGATTTTTGAGTGAAAAATAAATCCCCAGAAGTCTCCTTTCCAATGGAAATGGCCTCACATCTAAATTCCTCCTGTGCAAAGAGTTATGGTCGTTTCGGTGAAGCCGCGCAGTTTTGGCCCTCCCGGATTGATGCCGAACCACTTTGACCACCTGATTTTTCTGGTTTGCTATCAGACTTTCTAGTTGGCCATGCGGCTACATTGAAGCCCCAGAAGTTAGCTTTCCAATGGCACCAACCTTACATCAAAATTCCCCCTGTGCAAAGAGTTATACCCGTTTCGGTGGAGTCGCGCAGTTTCAGTCCTACCCGGATTCATGCCGAACTTCTCCCAAACTAGTTTTCCTCTCTCTTCTCCTCTTTTCTTCAACTCCAAACTCCTAGAAAAGGTGTTTTGAAATTTTTTTCAAAGATTTCATCTCTCTTTCATTCATTTCCACTTTGTCCTTGTTCGATTTACCGAAAAGCACAACATTTGACAAAATGCGAGCCTCGGAATATCGTAAAAACTTTATTTCAGAAACGTTTTGAAAGAGAGGGTTTTAAGGTCTAAAATCTTTTGATCAAGAGTGTTTTGGTCCAAAAAGGGATATGAAGTTGAGATTTGACTCTTTCCTTACCGAAGAAACTAAACCTTTCCCCTGCACAACTTCCAAAACCATCAGTCGCTTCCAAGTTTTAAAGGCGGTCAAAAATGGGGTGTCTACAGGTAGTATAATCCCTTGAACATTCTGTAAGCATTTGGGATTTTAATCAACCTCCACCCTTAGTTAGCAAGTAGAGCTTGGTTGAAAGTTGAGAAGTTTCGAAATGATTGACTTGAGATTTCCTAACTTCAACTCTTTTGAATTGGATCAATGACATTCGAGACAAGGGATATGGTGCAATAAGATGGTGGTGAGGTTGAAATTTTGAAATCTATCCCCATGGGCAGCCACTTATCCTTCCAAAAAAAAACTCATCTGCCATTGTGTATCTGTCACCGAACCCCCTGTTCAAGTAATTCACGGCCTTTAAGCAAGCTGGCCCAAGCCCAGGAGGCCTTGGATCCTCTAGTGACATGCAAGAAGTTTGAATTGAAATAGTATAATCCCTTGAACATTCTGGCCCAGTAAGCATTTGGATTTTTAATCAGCCTCTATCCTTAGTTAGCAAGCAGAGCTTGGTTGAAAGTTGAGAAGTTTTGAAAATCCATTCCCCATTCGGCTTTTGATGAACACATGATCTCATATTTGGCCCAATACAACCCCCTATTCCCCGGATCCCCTTTTTACCAATAATTACGGATATCTTCATTTAGCTTACGATAGAAATTATGTGGGAAATAGAAACAAGCCATGGCATACGTTGGAATGGCCTGCACTACAACTTTGATGAGAGTTTCCTTACTAGTATGGGAAAGGATCTTGTTTTTCCATCCTTACATTTTTGACATCATTCTCTTAATCACAAACCCATATGCCTTCATTTTAAACCTACCCCATAAGAAGGGGAGGCCCAAGTATGTCACATTTGATCTTGCTAGAGTGACACCTGTTAGTCCACAAATCTGAATCTTCAATGACTCCGAGGCATTAACCGAAAAAATCAAGTCAAATTTGTCAAAATTTAACAATTAGCTAGATGCCCTATTGTACACTTCAAGGATGTGAAACATATTTTGACATTTAGACGGGTTGGCTTTGGAGAATAAGAAGCATTATTTGCAAAGAATAAGTGAGAAAGTGTAAGGCACTTTTTCCTCATTTTCAGTCCCGTGAAAGTGGATGCTACGGGCTATGAGTTTGGAAAAAACATCGACCACTAAAAGAAAAGATAAGGAGAGAGTAGGTCACCCTATCAAAGTCCACAAGATGGACTAAACGCAGTACGCTTTTCCCCATTAGCGAATATAGAAAAACAAATTGTTCTAACAC
Organism: Camellia sinensis; assembly: GCF_055761805.1. Classification (NCBI taxonomy): domain Eukaryota; kingdom Viridiplantae; phylum Streptophyta; class Magnoliopsida; order Ericales; family Theaceae; genus Camellia; species Camellia sinensis. Next base: position 111,100,381 of record NC_138973.1, read on the forward strand.
ATTCCATAACCCACAAAATCCCAAAGAACTGCCTCAAGGAAATCCCATTGTATACAGTCATAAACTTTGTTGAAATCCAATTTCAATGCAAGATCCACTTGTCGGCCCCTCTTTTTGTGTCTAAGAAAATGGAAGGTTTCATGGGCAATGAGAATATTACCCTGAATCAAGTGGCCGAGGACGAAAGCAGATTGATTTGGGGAAATCAGTTGATAGAGGATCTTTTCTAGCTTATTAGCTAGGATTTTGGTGATAATTTTCATTGAGAGCACAAACTAATTAATCTATAGTGAGAAAGCTTTTCTAGAGCAGCCATTTTTGGAATTAACACAAGGTTGTTGTGATTCCATTCGCTTGAAAGAAATCCCCTCACCGAAAAAGCTTTTAATGGCAAAGCAAACTGAAGGTCCAGCCACATCCCAATGTTTATGGTAAAAAATACTTGAAAATCCATCAGGTCCAAGTGCTTTGAGAGCGCCCCATCGAAAGGTAGAAGATTGATTTCCTCATTCATGATAGGCGTTTGCAAGGAAGTGTTCATGTCATCCATGACCTCACATGGTGTCACTTGAAAAAGATTTTGGAAATAATTAAAAAGGTGGGCATTGATATCATCATCAGTTTTACACCATTCTTCCAATTCATTCTTGAGTTTAACCAACTGATTACATTACCTTTTGTTGACTGACAGTAGCATAACAGAAGCTCATATTTTTGTCCCCATACTTGAGCCAATTAACCTGAGACCTCTAATGTTGAAACGTCTCATTGCTGCCCAATACCTTTTCTAGCTCTTTTTTAAGATGACAAAGACGATTAGAACTAGAATCTGAGTAAGGTTGAGCCTGAACGTCCATAATGGCACACCTTAAGGAATTGATCTTGATACGGTTGTCTCCAAATTTCCCCTTACTCCATCTAGACACCCTCAAACCACACTTTTTCAGCTTTTGGGAGAGTCAAAACATTGGAGATCCAGCACCCTCCTCTGACAATAAAGACTGGATCACCTCAGCACACTCAGGGCTTGTAGTCCACAAGGACTCGAATTTGAACAATCGAGGGATATTTTTTGGAGGAACATGGCAATACAAAAGGAGGGGACAATGATCCGACCCTACCATAGCTTCATGATCTACGTGCGCAAATGGAAATTGTTGCCTTCAAGTCACCGTTGCAAGAGCCTTATCCAATCTTTCCCTTACATTATGCTCGCCTGATTGGTTGTTCATCTATGTGTAATTGTGTTCAAGTAGTTAAATGCAGTTTAATGGCTCATCCGGAGGTAATCCAAGAATTGTAGGGATGAAGGGTTTTCTAGACCATCACATAGTCCTGTTTTTGGCTGCTTGCTTGTCCTATTGGCATTACCACTAAATATATGGCAAATTTGTGAGCTTTATGAACTGGCCTACAAATAGCATTGAATGTTAACTACAAAAATCTAATTATTGAATCTTATTCTCTTATAGAACTTTGTATGTTCTACTCAAGCAATAGACGAAGATTTGCTGATTCTCTTAAAACATTGAATTCTTTACACAAGCAATAGATGAGGATTCACTAATTCTCTTGAAACATTGAACGCTTTACACAAACAATAGACGAGGTTATGCATGGATTAAGCTTTTGTGCAGGATTGTTCACAACTTCTACATGAATTTTATCATATTAGCTTTTGTTTTGCCCATAAGGAGATCAATCAAGTAGTTGATGTTGAGCTAAAGTTGCAGCTACCCTTTTGTCTCCTAAACAGATTTATTACCGTCCCATTTTATTTTTGCATATGATTGTTTTGGAGAGAGATAGGTGTGACCCTCCTTTATTTCGTTTTGTATCTTCTGTCATGAGTATTGGCGGACCTACTATATAATGAGTGGTGTCACTTGACACTACTCAACTTTCAAATTTTCTTTAAATAAATGTAAATTTATTCAAAATGTTTGACATTTTACGAATTGAACCCAATAAAATTAGAGAAAAAGAGAGAATTGTTATTCCTATTTCACTGTATTATAAATACACTCTAAAAAATTGTCTTTAGGCCTGGTTTGTTTGACAAATTAGGTTGGATGGGATTATGAGTGCGGTGGGATTGAGTGGAGATATTATTAGTGTGGTGGTATTAGGTTGGGCATGTAAGATAAAGTGTGTTTGTTTGTGCACTAGTGTGGTGGTATTATATTTATAAAATTACCTAAATACCCTTACCACATAACATGTAAACTGCTTGTTTTGTAAAATAGAGGCTAAAGTAGTCTTTTAACCACCAATCCTTGTGAGGGGATTAGCAATCCCAACCCTCCCATAGGAATACTAAACCTACCATTGGGGGCAATTCACACTCCCATGGGATTACCAATCCCATACCATTTTGTTGTAAACAAACATGGATTAAGTAAGCTATAGGATTATTCGTGCAACCTCCCTCCCAAAACCTCCAATCAAATATGTTTTAGTTACACATATATGATTCTTAATTCACATTAGAATACAATTTTTGAAGAAAATTTATAAAGAAATGTAGTGAAAATAACAACTACAAATGTCATGGTCATTAATTTTACCAATTACAAGTATAATTGTAAAAAAATCTTTTGTTTCAATGCTATAAGTGATGGTTTTTAATATATTCAGAGTGATGCTTGAATGAATGATTATTTGGCCATATATATATATATATATGTTGGAAAATTTGAATTTAAATTTACTTCTATGGTTGTGTCTCTTGAGATGAAAGGGTGTGTCCTTTTGAAGGATCACAACCTTTCCAAAGAGTCTCATAGAAGTCTATATATTTCATCTCCCTCACTTCATTTTGGAGAGAATTGTCATTTTCTTCTTCACTTTGCATTTATTTTTCATATTTCCTGAGTCTAATTTTCTTATAAAGAGAGTACATGCACATCGAAGTTCGCTAGGCTTGCAATAGTAGCGCTGCAAGTGCAAGACATTGATCGTTGTATCTTGGGAGATAGACATCCATTGAATCCTAAGCACCGGTGGGAAGACGAATCTGTCTTAAGGAAAGAGTGTCACACACTCGACTCGATCAGATTTTATCTATTTATGTACTGTAAGTTTCATCCTGTTATTTTGTCAATTTATTTCAATTTCGATTTTGCCCAAAAATTGTTTACATATTTTTTAATTATATTTTTCAAATAGTTTGGTACTATTTTTCTAACAATCTTAAGACAGAATCGATCCTATTTATGGTTTTTGGGAAAATATAATTGATTTATTATGTACTACGGTGGCACTGCAATATTGGTGGAGAATATTGGAGACTTACCAATTTAGGTGGCTGATTGTGATTGTACTTTCTTGGTATAGAATATACATAGGATTAATCATACTTTTAAACCTTAATCATATAAAAGATTGTTCTTTTTTCTTTTGATGATTTGTTCAAAAACACACACCAAAATTGATGATAATAACTAACTGAATTTGAAGTGAGAAAATTGGAATTGAAAGCATCAAAAAGTAGAGTGATTAAAAAGAATACTCACTGGTTGTTGATGAATTTAAGTTTGGAGTCAGTTTCGGATCGAGGAATGTTATTGCAGTTATTGGGTTGAAGGAGGAAAGGCTAAATTGAGACACAAGTCAAAAACCTGAGAACATTTTAATGCCATTATGGGTGTGCATTAGAAGAACCTGTTTGCTAGATTTCATGAACAGTATTGTGATCCTTCAAAAGGACACACCCTTTCATCTCAAGAGACACAACCATAGGAGTAAATTTAAATTCAAATTTTTCAACATATATATATATATATATATTGAGGAGGGAGGGGGGAATGAATGTATTTGAGAGCATAAGTAATAAGGTTTCTATACAGAGATTTTCAAAAATAAAAACTTGTGAACAATCATGTTAGTGTAGATCTTTGCTACATTTTTGTTGAAATATTAATGTCTCGACTTTTGTTTTATATTTAATTTATCAAGTTCAAATTATTTTGTTGATATGATTGAAAATATATAAACTTATAGTGTAAATTTTGATTTTGATATAGGTCATGTCGAATATATATGAACATAATAATATTGATGACAGTTGTTAAATGACTCCATTGACCAAAAATTTTGACAATGCCACTGGTGATCGTGAGCTTTTCTTTTTAATATATTTACCTTTTTATTCCAAAAAAAAATTAAAAAATTAAAAAATAAAAACAAATGCAACCTACTTGACTCCGCAAAAGAAACAAAAAAAAGTACATTTTTTCTTATCTTAACGATCGCGGTTAGCTTAACAAGCAAAACTTGTAACTTCATTAAAATGTCACAAGTTGACTCGCCCTTCTTCTCAATATACCAAAATAATAATAATAACAATTGTTACATTTTCACTTTAGTAATGTAGTTGTGTTCTTATCACGTTGTTGCTATTGCTTTTGCGGCTAGCAGATATGAGAAGTTTGCTCTCACCCATGAATATGCTAAATAGCCAACCTGTTGGCCACCCATTATTTATTTATTTATTTATTAAAAAAAAATTAGGAAGATGATTAAAAATTAATTTTTTTTATTTTTTAAAAAAATGTGTAAAAATGTGAGAAATAATGTAACCGAAAATGAGTTAAAAATTGAAACATAACTTTTAACAATTTTTCTAAAATAGCCCTAAATATGCCATACCGGTAGTTCAGTTATCAAAGGTCTTGGAATACACCTAAACTTGGTTAAATTTGGCGAGTATTGCGTGTATTCAAGGTTTATTTTGTAAGGATGGATCTAAAGTGATTTACAATATATGTTGAATGTTGTCAAAATATAATATCTTAAACATGGTCAATTGTGTATTTATTTTCTCCACCATTTGGGTAAATTACCAATATATCTTAATAATTTGACTTATTTCCCATAAAGTCTTATTGAAAATAAGTTATACTAAAATTATCACTAAAAATAATTTTTTGTGACCATTTTTTTATATATGTCGCTAAAAATTGACAATTAATGACTTTTTAATCACGAATTTTATAAATTGTCACTAAAACTTATAATTAGTGATTTTTTCTGATACAAATTTTTAAACTATCGCTAAAAGTTAAAAATTAGTGACTTTTTTTGTGACGATTTTTTTAAATTATTGCTAAAATTTATAATTAGTGACTTTTTTAGTAACAAAATTTTCAAACTGTTACTGAAAGTTAATAATTAGTGACGGTTTTTAATAGTGTTTGATAAAAAATATCATTAATTATCATAGGACTTATTGAATAAGTGTACGTATTATGCGCTACACGTAAGTTCCCATTTTTATTTTTTATACTTTCATAAATAAAAACAGTGAGAAGTTTGAAAACATCAATCATTTTTTATATAATTTTTATTTTCATACCATATATATATATATATATTTGTAATCAGCTCGTCAAATAATTTTTGTTTATTTTTTTAAAAAACAAATATATAAAACAAATACATAACCCAACATGTTGCTTTCCCCAAATGTAATGGTTTAAAAGGGTGAAGTACTAATAAATCCTTATATATGATTTTATGAAGTATTTAGTTTTTCTTTTTTTTCTTATGAACTCAAAAGTTCCATTAAACTGGAATTATACAAGAGGGTAGTCACTTACACATGTGAGTTTAATTTTTTAGGGATAAAAGTGGGTTTGTCCAAATGCGAAATTACACATTTAGACAATCTACACAATAGAGGTTTTGGATTTTTCTTCCTTGTGAAACAAATCCCACATTACAAATAAGAATGCAACACTCTAATATAATACTCCAATAAAGTAACACTCAAATGTAACACATTAAAAAATTCTTTAGTGTACTTTTTCCAAATATAATAAAATAACACTCCAAACTTTTTCCAAACATAACAATTCAATGTAACGCACTCTAATGTAACACACAAAAAAACTCTTTAATGTACTTTTTCCAAACGTAATACTCCAATAAATGTAATCTCAAATGTAATGCTCTAATGTAACACACACAAAAAAAACTCCTTAGTGTATTTTTTCCAAACGTAACACTCCAATCAATATAATATTATCAGCTTATTTTTCTTATGAAGGAAAATATCATAAATGCAAGTGTGCCAATAAAGATTAAAAAATATTTACAGATTAAATTCAAACTAATTATCAAGTGATTGTGTTAACAGTTCTTTTGCCTCAATGAAGAGGACTTCAAAATTGCCAAGTGTAGAGAAAAGAAAAATTAACAGAAGAATGAGGGAGACGGAGAAAGATGATTGAGTGAACAATCGGGGTGATTGAGTAAACAATCAACATAACAATTACTTACCTCTACTCCTATGTTTTGAAAAAGAAGTGCATAAAATGCTTCAAAAAGGAAGTGTTGAAAATAAATGTTTCGAAAATGAAGTGCATAAAATAAATGCAATAAATATAAATGACAAAAAAAAATAGAAATCAATTGTCTTTGATTTGAGTTCTGGCTCCATTTACAATGTAACCATGGATGACTATTTATAGGCAAACATTTGTAAGAAAAAACTACTTAAACTACCCACTCTTCCATCTCCTCCATTTCATACTCCATGATTTTCCATTACTTCCTTCAACCTCCACTTCATACTCCATGTTCTCCACTTTGTTCTCCATCATCTTTCTACATTTCAACTTCTCATAACCTCTAAATGAGTAGGAGGGTGCCATATGTCCTGCAATTATATAAATAATAAATATTAAAATTACAAATTTATGGTGCCAACATTACCCCCTGCGGCCATTAAAAATGATGTTTACTTGAATTTTTGAAGGACCGAGCCAAGCACATGACTAATCTAAGCAATAAAGTGCTTGGAATAATATCAACAAAATGTTTCGAATGATATAATAGCACCAATAAAGTGCTTCGAATGAGTATAATATTATGGCTAGATGTCTCGAATTATATATATGCCTTGAAGGGATATTACATATGTGCTTCGAATCAGCATCAATCCTTTGAAGGAAATTAAACAATTTTGTTTTATTCGTATTTCAAACACATAGAAAACTTGATGCCTTTTGAAGTAGGTTGATGTTGCTTGCACTTAGAATCATTTAGAACCTCATATTTTCATGATTCTCCTTAACAAGCTGTTTTATAGACTAATACCAAGCTTCGAATGTGGTATAGAGGACCAAAATCATCATTCGAAGGTCGAAAGTGTCGACAAAGAACGAATTACGTCCTTGGAAATACTCGGTAAAGCTTCGAAGGTTCACAACCACTATTATTGTTTCTTCGAAACTGTTGTTGATGCAAGATGGAGTGCTTCGAAGCTTACAAAATTATAGCAAAAGGGGCTTTCAAAGCAATTTTTGGCCAACATTGTAGTTATTCAAATTTTGTAAGTTCTGGTTCACATATAGTTAATGAAAATATTAATTTTGTGTTTCGAACCAATTATTAATTCTCCGAAGACACCAAAACCGTTGTTCTTCGAACCAGCTTTTGTAGAATACTAGTTAGATTTTCATGTAACAAATGGCTACAAAAATGTTTATCAGTAAAAGTCATTAATTATCATGCCAAAAATAGACATTATTTGATAATTAATTAAATATCATTTTACATATATTTGATAGGAGGTACACATTTCGAAAGCTTTCTCGTCCCATATTATATTTCGAAGGTGTTTATTAATGACAAAACTACCATTCGAAAGTCACATATGTTACTAAAGGATCAAAGTCGTCCTTCGAAAGTTCTCACGATATCTCTTCGAACCAAATTCAAAGAGTTGGATTACTATAAAATTAGTTTGGCATTTTAACTAGCCATTAGTGACTATAAAATGATATTTCAATGAATATATATAACAACACAACCATTTATCCTTTGAAAAGAGGTTTAACAACCCTCACATGTTCTTAATAACATGCTTCAAAGTGTCTTGGGACATACTTCGAAGGCAACCACAAAACCAAATAGTGATAATTTTATGGATCAGCTAATAACCATATATATTGCAATAACGAAATATTATTTGTTAGCCATTCCATCAAAGTCAACGTTTGATGCGATCCACAAACCCAAAATAAATTTTGAACAACCAAAGTTATGGTATAGTGTGACCATGAAAATGCATACTTTTTGACACTTTGAAAAGTGTCAAAAATTTCGAATTCATGAACAGTGGCGTTTCAATTATTCTTGACCATGTTTGGTTTGAAAACATGACTTTCACCGAATTGATTTTCATAATTATTTGGTAAAACGGACTGTTTTTTCATGTTAGCCATTAATGGCTTATGAAAATCCTCCATATGTATGTTATTTTTATGACTTGACTCTATAAAAATTAGTTTTTGGACCCCTCGAGCCATGCATGAAACATCATTCGTAGCCAAATTTGGCTCAAGAACATGCTCTTTCGTTATGTTAATTTCATAATTTGGCTCTTTAAAAACGGACTCTTGAACTCCCCGAACCACTGATGAAATTATATTTTCACTATTTTTAGTCACAAATGACTTGAAAACATTTTTTAAAACCCCACGAAATTCAGTCATTGAAGACTTGACAAGAAGGGTTGATAACTCATGTCTCCATTGGTAAATTTTCATATAAAGTTGATGAATTACTCCAACTAAATGGTGTTTTTTCTTCTACCAAACAATATTATAATGGATGGAAGTTTGTATCATCAAGAAAATGAATTTCTTTTGAAGATTCAATTTTTTTTTGTTTACGCCAAAATATTTCATTTAGGCTATTTAGAATGGGCGAATCCAATTTATTTTTTATTTCTTACACTTGATGTCCCACTGGGCGTGCCAAAATTGTTGGTTTATTTTTCTTACGAAGGAAAATACCATAAATGTGAGCGTGCCAGCTAGGATTGAACAATCCTTAGATATTAAATTCAAGCCAATTATCAAGTGATTATGTTGACAATTATTTTGCTTCAATGAAGAGGACTTCAAAATTGCCAAGCGTAGATAAAAGAAAAATTAACAGAAGAAGGGAGACGGAGAAAGATGATTAAGTGAATAATCGGGATGATTAAGTGAACAATCAAAGTAACAATTACTTACCTCTACTTTTATGTTTTGAAAAGAAAGTGCATAAAATGTTTCGAAAAGGAAGTGCTGAAAATAAATGCTTCGAAAAGAAAGTGCGTAAAATAAAGTGCAGGAAATATAAATGACAAGAAAAATAAGAATCAATTGTCTTTGATTTGAGTTTTGGATCATTTTACAATGTAATCATGAATGGCTATTTATAGGCAAACATTGGTAGGAAAAAACTACCTAAAACTACCCACTCTTCCATCTCTTCTATTTCGTACTTCATGATCTTTCATAACTTTCTTCAATCTCCACTTCATGCTTCGTGTTCTCCACTTTGTTCTCCATCATTTTTCTACATTTCATAACTTTTCATAACCTTCAAATGAATAGGAGGGTACCACATGTCCTGCAATTATATAAATAACATATAATAAAATTGTAAATTTATGGTGCCAACAAATATCAAACGTAGCACTTCAATGTAATATACAAAAACACTAAAAAACTTCTTAGTATATTTTTCTAAAGTATAACACTCTCATTTTGAAATTATACATTTGTCCAAAACTTACTATGGAACTTTTGTACTCATTTTCGAATGGTTTAAAGAATCCTACATCCTTTTTTTGGAGTGTTATGTTTGAAAAAAGTAAAGTAAGGAGTTTTTTTTAGTGTTATGTTGGAGTGTAACACTAAGTAACTTTTTTTTTTTTTTTAAATGTTACGTTTGAAAAAAGTACACTAAGAAGTTTTTTTGAAGTCTTACATTGGAATGTTACATTAAAGAGTTTTTTTTTTAGTGTTATATTTGAGTGTTACGTTTGGAAAAAGTATACTAAGGAATTTTTTTGGAGAGTTACATTTGAATGTTACGTTTGGAAAAAGTATATTACGGAGTTTTTTTGGAGTGTTACGTTTGAAAAAAGTAAACTAATAAGTTTTTTTTTTTTTTAGTGTTACGTTTACAAAAAGTATACTAAGGAGTTTTTTTTAAGTCTTACATTTGAGTGTTACAATAAGGAGTCTTTTTTTTGTTTTCCTGAATGTTACATTTGAAAAAAATATACTAAGGATTTTTTTTTTAAGTCTTACATTAGAGTGTTATATTGGAGTATTATAATTTAAATTATACGTTTGTCCAAAACTTACAAATGAGTTTTTGTATTTTTTTTTTTTTTTTTTTGAAATGTTTGAATAATTCCATATTTTAAATCATTTGTGGTACTTTTGAAATATTTGAAAAATCTCACTTTTCAAGATATTCCAAATAAAAAGATTTCTATATAAAAATTAATCCCAAATCTGATTGCCATAAATTGTGCACCTACCTATCTAGCATAAAAGGAAAGGGGAAAAAGAAAAAAAGAAAAAGAAAGCATAATAGAAATAAAAGTATAAATCTAATTTTCAAATAATATATTAAATTTCTATTTCTAAAATCAATAGGACTAATTGATTCATAAAAAAACTTTTGGGACTAAACAAATCACTATTCTTAAAAATAGAATTTATAAGTAAATTTTTCTTATTTCATAATTAATAAATAAATATTGAAAAGAAAAGTGTAGAATTTGGAGTCTCAAATCACCAACAATATAAAAAGAACCAGCTGGCATACCACTACTACTACAACTACATCTTGGGAGGCTCGACATGATTATGCAGTGCTTTCATGCATGGTTCATTCTGAATATATATATATATATATATATTCAAATTCCTCCATTATAAAACTAGTATGAAAAGGCTTAGATTTATTTTATTTTATTATGCCAAGAACGTTCCAAGATAGGACCCTTAAGACCTACTTTTACAAGTCAAATGGAAAAGTCATTTAAACCGTCGGATTTTCATTTGAATGGTAAGAAATTCGAATCCTGATCAATAAAAAAAAAAAAAAATTCTTATCAACTAAGATGGCCTTGGTGGTAAACATTAATACCACCGATTATATAGATGACCCACACCATTTATGAGTCCAAATTAGTTTGTTAATTAAGTAGACAGGTTACCCAAACTTCTCCAATTCGTGAAAAAGTTTTGTATACCCAAAATTCACTCCTAATTTGTGGATGTTATTTGCCTTCAATTGCCTCACACATGTGACTCATATGACTAGTGCACGAGTCCTTTCTATTGTATTCCTTTTAAAAAAAAGTTTATTTTATTTTATAACATTATACCTAATAATTTCAATCATACTAACATTCTTGACCTCTCTGTGCACCTCTCAAACCTTTCAAATTCTAATTCCATATGCAAATGAATAGTTTAAGCTCGACTTGTTTAAAAGTCGTTTGAGATCACTTATTTGTTAAATAAACGAGTTCGATTTTTAAATTAGTTTATTAATCGAGCTGAGCTCGAGTAACCCTAAACTCGGTTCAATATATAAGGCTCATGAACATAAAGAAAATAAATTAATATTTATTTTTAATAATATATCAAATAAATTTTTATTAATTTATATTATTTTTTATTTCTGTTTGATATTTGTGTAAATTTTCATACTTGATAGCATTTTTATATATTTTGAACTTAATCTTCTATTTTTATTTTTATTTTTTTATCTTACTAAGTAAATTAATTTTAGTTTAATTTTTTTTAAGCTCGAGTTTGGTTTGTTTATGTACTTGAGTTTGCTCAAGCTGAGCTCAAATTTTTCAAATATTTGACTAGTCGAGCTTTAAACTCAACTTTAGCTAGGTTCAAGCTCGAACTTGACTAATTCTTTATAAGCAAGTTTAAACACAAAAACTCGACTCTGTTAATTTGCTTCCCTATCCATACCCACCCCAACCATTCAACCACTACATCCACATCCACATCCACTATCTATAACCACTAGTCTTTGCGTCCCTCACCCCGTAACCACTACCTTGCAATCCTCCCACTACGCGACCTCCCCTCCTAGCCTTTTCCTTCTGTGGCATCCCCTTTTGCCTTCCACCGCCTGTGTGTGTATGTGTGCGTGTGTGAGAGAGAGAGAGAGGCGGAGAGATCTAGGGTTTAAAAGAAGAAGAAGAAGAAGAAGAAATAATGGGTGGGCAGAAGGAGAAATTAGGCTTTGAGTATTTTTTTTAGTAATTTAGATAGGGATAAGATCGTAATTATAAAATGAAAATTGAAAAATAATGAATGTAATAAAATGCTTGTTTGGGCAAATAGAAGCACCCTCTATTTGGGCAAATAGAAGCCACAGAATTGTACCTTGAGTTTGTTTTTTATTTTCTTTTTTTTTTTTCCCCTTTGATTCTTACCGCATTATTTGGTCGAGGATGCACTAGTGGCAGAGAACAACAACTTTAAGAACAGAAGATCTCTAATCCACGACATATTATTTCATACGTGATCTCTAATCAGTTGTTGTTGGGTTTGGATCAGATTAAATTTAAATCACTCTGATTTGATAAGACTTACATTCAGATATCAGGTCCTTGATAAAGAGTTGCTCATGTCAAGGGAGTTGGGGTCATTGTTTTGCGTAATGCACAGTAAAGCATACCAGTAATTGTTGTCCGCCTCATAGGCTTTTTTTGGTCATATTTTGATGATCTGAATCATTCATTTTTTTAGAAACATTAACTTAAATATACCTATAAAAAATCAAGTTAATCGGATATTGATAATTTATTCATCTAACTATAATTGTATTAAATTTTAGAATAAATTACAAATATACTCTCTGAGATTTTCTCAAAATATGATTGCTCCTGTGATTCTACAAATTACATCTCGTCCCTTGAAATTTTTAATTGCATAACAAATGACCATTTTTATTAATAAATCATCAAGTCAACTATTTTTAATAACACCAAAAATATGTTTCAATGAATAATTCAAGGAATTTTATTGTTGTATGGAAGCATAGTAAGAAATTTTATTTTTTGTGTTAATTCTGTTAAATAAAAACTTCTGATAAGGGGATACTTGTAATTTTCAAAACTACAAGAGGCAATCCGTATTTTAAGCAAATCTCAAGGGATGTATTTGTAATTTATCCTAAATTTTATACTTAAATCACATTTACTAATCAAATTTTTATTTATAAATGTGATTTGATGAACGAACTATCAAATCTGATCTACTTTATTTTTTGTATGTTTATTCTACTCAATATTTTTTTTAAAAGGAACCGTTGAAATCATAAAGCAAACAATAGTGATTGTGTCCTGAAGCCTCCTTTATATGGAGAGAAAACTCTTACTACTTGAGTAGTACATAATATATATTAAATAATTTATTTTATTTTTACTTATTTGAATTACAACGTGTCTTATACTACTTGAGTAGTACATAATATATATTAAATAATTTATTTTATTTTTACTTATTTGAATTACAACGTGTTGCCTGTGCCAACAACTAATCAATGGAGTTGTTTGTTACAACTTAAAAGAGTTTATTATAAATTAATTTAATTTGAAAGTCTATATGAGACTATTTAGTACAACTTCTGCTTATAGTCTATTAAACAACAATAGCATAAATAAACTAAAGCAAACTAATTATTTAAAAACTGAAAAAAAAAAATATTTTTAACTTATATTTTCTGATTATCGATTTTTAATTTAAAAGAAGAACTATACCAAATCAACATCCAACTACATCACCGGATCGGCCAAGGGGCCTTGAAGGCTGCCTTCTCTGGCTTGAAAACTGAAATGTGGGCTCAATACCATTAACCAAAATTAAGGTGGCGGAATAGACATATATGATGTGTATATCTATATGCTTAAACATCATTACCCTCATCATTTTGTATGGTTCACCAAACCTTAACCTACCCAGGTTAATCTTTTTAATACATCTTCAAATAGTAGTCAAACTCTCTATTTCTATCCACACAAAAAATAAAAATAAAAAAATAAAACACGTTTTCTAGTGAAATTGAAAAGGATATGATTGAATGAGATGTGGGTTTTGTTCACCTGTCAAATTACAACCGTCACATAATTTGGAGCACGTAACTGTTAGAATTAATGAGACCATTACCTGTCCTTAAAATGCTTGTCTCTTGCATTTTTTTTTTTAAATCTATATTTGTGTGTATATAAGTAGTCCCTATTCAACATTAGAATTATGAGTTTTTTAAGCAAAAAATTATATTTCAATGAAAGAAAAGAAGTTAATTATATGTTTTTAATCCTTACAAGATTTTGACTTTCGTGTTTTGGTGGGTTTTCGATATTCTTTTCATGACTCAATTGTTGAAGGAGATATTTATTTAGGCATAGTTTGCGAAGTGAGCTTTTATTTTTATGGCTAAAATATGAAGTACAAAAAAATATTTGGGAAGAAATTTGTGTGTATATATATAAGTAGTTAGTATTTTACATTACAATTATGAGTTTTTAAGCAAAGAGGTATATTTCAATTAAAAAAAAACATGGGTAATTAAAATAAACCCTTCAGATTTGTTTAAAATATTAATTATTTTTTGTGATTAATTATATCTCGTCTCTTAAAATTTTTAACAAATAAACCATTTCATTATTCAACTATTAACTCAATTAATAGTTTTAGTAATTTCATTGTTGTATAGATAAGATAGTTAGGAATTGCATTTTTATTTTTATGTCAATTTTGTTAAATGACAAATTTTAACAAATGAATATTTGTAATTTTTAGAATCACTTGAGTCAATCTGTATTTTAAGTAAATCTCAAAGATATATTTATAATTTATCCCACAAAAAAAAAAAAAGTTAATTATATATTTTTTATCCGTAAATACAATTATTAACATTTCAAGATTTTGACTTTTGTGTTTTGACGGGCCTTCGAGATCTTTCCATGAATTATGTGTTGATGGGAATATCTAAGGCTATGTTTGGCATACATTTTTTGGCTATTCTAACTTTAAAAGAAAAAATAAGCTAAAAAATTAATAAGATAAAATGTCACATTTAAATTATAATCATTTTATTTTTTCTCCTAAAAAAGTCAAAAACCTATCCTCAAAAGAGACTTTTTAGTCCGAGACTAAAATAGACAAAAAAATTAAAAAGTTAAAAAACCAATCTACATTTCAAACGAAGGCTTAATCTGATCAATTGTACATATAAATAGCTGTTTGGTTCCATCCATCTATTGTTTCATCTCACCCATAAATTTTATGTTTGTCACAATAGAATGTCAATTTGTAAAGGACTTTTTTTTTCTTTTTTTCTTTTTCATGAGGTGTAATGAATACTTATATTTTGGGACGAAATAGTTATAATTATAATTAAAATATTGAATGAAAATGACACAAAACACATTATAGGGACTAAAATATAATTAATCTTATATATATATATATATATTTGAAGAAAGGTAAGAACTTAAGCATAAAAGAAAAAAAGAAAAAAAAAACATAAAAGAATGCAAAATTAAGCATAAAAGATATAAAAGGGCAATAAGATGGACAATAAGGCTCTGTTCAGCAACAGGTAAAAAAGTCATTTTTTTTATAAAAAAATTTGTTTGTTTTTAATGATTTTTTTAGCAATTTGTGTCAATTTGTTTTTTTTTTTTAATTTATTTTTTATTTTAGGATCTTCTAGTTTAAGTAGTATCCAAAAGTGAATTACCATTATTTATTTATTTATTTAAGTAAACAAAAAGGCATAGAACCCACTCTGAATCTTCTTGAACTTTTAGAAAATTTGATAAAGCGTAGAGATCTTAGTCAGCATTTAATCAAATACATTATTGTTGGTGATGGGAAAGTTACATTTTTTTATTGAAAAAGAGAGAGAGAGAGAGAGAGATAGAATGAGAAAATGGCTTCCTTTGGCAAGCTAATAGAAAGACATTGTGTAGAATTGTGTATAATATTGGAAGATCTCTTCAATCAAAGGTTGCTTAAGGAGTGTTTTGGAAAGATACTTAAAAATTAATTTTTTTTTTTATTTTTTGACCTTTTTTTTTTTTTTTTTTTTTTTTGTGAGGGAGAAAGTGGGTTAAAAGGTAGAAAGCCTCCATTTGGGAAGTAGGTTGGCTTTTTGGCTTTTTGGCTTTTTTGGCTATTTTAACCTGTGCTTAAAAGCTTGGTTTGGGAAGGACTTTTTGGCTTTTTGACTTTATTGAGTTTTTTTGTGAGAGAAGAATGTAATGATTATGGGTTGGATGTGATGTTTTGTTTGTTATGGCTAAAATAGCCTATTTTATTTTTTGTGGCTAAAATAGCCAAAAAAACCTGCAAACCCACTTGCCAAACACAGGCAAAGTGACTTTTAACCTATTTCTTAAAATGCCCCTAAATTATACACAACGCCCTATCCTCCTTACAGCATTTGATATCATTTGAAGACAGATTAATGTTGCCATCTAGAGCTAGTGGGAATGTTATTGTCACTGTTTGGAGTAGTTTATTAGAATTGTTTATATAGATTTTTTCAATTTTATTTTGAGAATTTGGGTCAAACTATTTTATGTATTTTCTACTTATAATTTGTTAAAGGTAGAAATAATTTCAATAAGTTAAAAAAATTGATTATCTAAACCACTCTGCACTCTTTCTTTTACAACTAGGAACTTGATTGGATCATCTTTCGACATTCTATTTTCTACCTCATGTTCCTGGAGATATACAATATAATCATCTGAAAATGCAAATCTCCTTTTTCTGGTGGATCGCCTTAATGGCACAGATTCTTGAAGTTGAGGTTGTAGAGTTTGTTCCTCAGGAACAATTACCTCATCTTGAATGGGGATTGAACTATATTATCTTGAACAACATTGTCTGGTTGAGGATCCGAAATTACTTCTCGAGCAATGACAGGTATAGGAACCTGTGATTGGTCAAAAGTAGTAGTAGGAAGTGGGATTACTCCTGCTTCCTCCTCAAAGACAATGTCTCTAACTGGATTTAAGAACTCAATTGTAAACATAAATTTCAGAACATAAACCTTACACTTTGGATCATTTACCATGTGTATTATCAAGAAATCAAGACAAAATGACATACCTGAATCCATTGATGAACGGTTAAACGGAAGCGTGATTATCAATGAACTCTTTGTTATTGATTATGTTATTGCCTTCTAATCCTTTCCCCTTTGGTGCCTTATGTTTTTCCTTCAGAGGATTTAGAAAACAAACCTTTTTCACTTGGGAAGGAATGGGGACCATAACCTTTTAAAGGCTGTAATTGGTTTTCAAAACTGAAAGGTTGTGGAAGTTCAAAAGGAATGAAAACCAACTTTAACCAATATGTTTTAATTTCTATTTCTGCCCCTCATAGAAATAGAAATTATACAACTAGTATCTACACATTAGGTCCATAAAACATATACCCTTAAGCCTATTAACTAAATTGAATCACTTAAATTGTAGGCTTCTTATAAATGATAACACCACATTTAATTATGTGGTCCCATTAAGACATTATCTAACAATCTCCCACTGGACCACATATGTATCCTGAAAAATGTGCTTAACTTTAGTGAGCTCAGAAATTTGTTATCATAACTTGAGGGTATCCAAACAATCTTGTCCATGAACTATATTAATATAGGATCAAAGCGGTCTTCGTTACATCAATCGTAACTCGACCCACCAATGGTCACGTATACTAATACAGCTAAATGACATAGATCAATCATGGATGCGTAGCATGGAAATTACATGTGATGTGATCCATACATGCCTATTTCCAACTGGTCCTACTACTACTTTTGACCAATCACAGGTTCCTATACCTGTCAAAAACAAATAGTTTTTTTTTTCTCTCAAATGGATGAACATCATGTATTTATATATATATAGATATATCTTGCGTTTTGATCGGTTTAATTTTGAACATCATAAAAAAAAAAAAAAAAAACTATTTGTTTTTGGACCCGTCAATTCTATTTATATATGTATATATATAATTGGAATTGCTGCAGATTATATAACATATATGGGGTCACAAATTTAGAAATCTTTAAATTTAATGTAATTTCATACAACGTCTACAGAAATTTAATTTTTTAACATTCTCAATATAAGTCAATTCAAACAAGATGTCACAAAAGTGATCTCTCTTGTCTAGATTGTTTCAATGGGACCACATAATTAAATGTGGTGTTATCATTTATAAGAAGCCTACAATTTAAGTGATTCAATTTAGTTAATAGGCTTAAGGGTACATGTGTTATGGACCTAATGTATAGATACTAGTTGTATAATTTCTATTTCTATGAGGGGCCGAAATAGAAATTAAAACCAATAATGGTTAAAATTGGTTTTCATTCCTTTTGAACTTCCACAACCTTTCAGTTTTGAAAACCAATAAATAGTAATTAAAACCAATAATGGTTAAAGTTGGTTTTTATTCCTTTTGAACTTCCACAACCTTTCAGTTTTGAAAACCAATTACAACCTTTAAAAGGTTATGGTCCCTATTCCTTCCCAGGTGGAAATAAGAGCACTGCCATTTTTTTCTAAATCCTCTCAAGGAGAAACATAAGGCACCAAAGGGGAAAGGATTAGAAGGTAATAACATAATCAATAACAAAGAGTTCATTGATAATCACGCTTCCGTTTAACCGTTCATCAATGGATTCAGGTATGTCATTTTGTCTTGATTTCTTGATAATACACATGGTAAATGATCCAAAGTGTAAGGTTTATGTTCTGAAATTTATGTTTACAATTGGTATCAGAGCATGCATATCATGTGTCTTATCAGAATTGATATGCTTTATTCATTCTATTTAGTTTCCTGGAATCAGATTCTGAATTTTCTTATGGATGTAAATTCTGTTTTTTCCTGTCTTGTTCTGTGAAAATGGAAATCTGTTTTCTGGAATTGTAAAATGATTCGGTGGGCAGTTTTTTTTTTTTCTCAAATGGATGAACATCATGTATTTATATATATATAGATATATCTTGCGATTTGATCGGTTTAATTTTGAACATCATAAAAAAAAAAAAACTATTTGTTTTTGGACCCGTCAATTCTATTTATATATGTATATATATAATTGGAATTGCTGCAGATTATATAAAATATACGGGGTCACAAATTTAGAAATCTTTAAATTTAATGTAATTTCATACAACGTCTGCAGAAATTTAATTTTCTAACATTCTCAATATAAGTCAATTCAAACAAGATGTCACAAAAGTGATCTCTCTTGTCTAGATTGTTTTATATGGAATGTTTTGAAGTTCATGTCTGTGTATCTCATGCGGGTATTTATCGGTCCAAAGACATGATTAAGACTTGGCAGAATTACGCATACATTTTGTGGTGATAAACATGTGCCAATTGTCAAGAAAACCTAATGTGAATAATAAATCCATCAAAAGATAGATTTGTTATTTGACATAACTTATTGTCAATGTTTGATCATTACAACAAGAATACCACTTACAGTTAATATCACTACCCAAAGGCTTGGTATTAATGTTGTGCTAGGTATCTTGAGATGTTGTCATTAAATTAATTTATTTAGAGATTATCTATTTGGTAACTTATTCAAGATGAGGTAATTGTTCCTGAGGAACAAACTCTACAACCTCAACCTCAAGAATCTGTGCCATTAAGGCGATCCACCAGAGAAAGGAGATTTGCATTTTCAGATGATTATATTGTATATCTCCAGGAACATGAGGTATTGCACAACATAAATTTCAGAACATAAACCTTACACTTTGGATCATTTACCATGTGTATTATCAAGAAATCAAGACAAAATGACATACTTGAATCCATTGATGAACGGTTAAACGGAAGCGTGATTATCAATGAACTCTTTGTTATTGATTATGTTATTGCCTTCTAATCCTTTCCCCTTTGGTGCCTTATGTTTCTCCTTGAGAGGATTTAGAAAACAAACCTTTTTCACTTAGGAAGGAATAGGGACCATAACCTTTTAAAGGTTGTAATTGGTTTTCAAAACTGAAAGGTTGTGGAAGTTCAAAAGGAATGAAAACCAACTTTAACCATTATTGGTTTTAATTTCAATTTATTGGTTTTCAAAACTGAAAGGTTGTGAAAGTTCAAAAGGCATAAAAACCAACTTTAACCAATATGTTTTAATTTCTATTTCTGCCCCTCATAGAAATAGAAATTATACAACTAGTATCTACACATTAGGTCCATAACACATATACCCTTAAGCCTATTAACTAAATTGAATCACTTAAATTGTAGGCTTCTTATAAATGATAACACCACATTTAATTATGTGGTCCCATTGAGACATTATCTAACAATCTCCCACTGGACCACATATATATCCTGAAAAATGTGCTTAACTTTAGTGAGCTCAGAAATTTGTTATCATAACTTGAGGGTATCCAAACAATTTTGTCCATTAACTATATTAATATAGGATCAAAGCGGTCTTCGTTACATCAATCGTAACTCGACCCACCAATGGTCACGTATACTAATACAGCTAAATGACATAGATCAACCATGGATGCGTAGCATGGAAATTACATGTGATGTGATCCATACATGCCTATTTCCAACTGGTCCTACTTAACTTTATTGAGATCAATACTTCACAATACGTAACAGAGCGTAATAAACTGAATATTTCATTTCTGCAGAAATTAATCTAATTACATAGATAAAACTCAAGGCTGACATAAAGTAGTAATATAAATACAAACTCCCACTAAACCAGAATGTTCTCAAATAGAACAACACCCATCTGAGCAGTGTGCTCATGAAAGACCTTGGGTGGTAGTCCCTTCGTAAGTGGATCCGCTATCATGGAGTTTGTCCCAATGTGCTCTATGGAAATCTGTCAACTCTGCACTCTTTCTTTTACAACTAGGAACTTGATATCAATATGCTTTGATTTTGTCGAGCTCCTGTTGTTATTGGAATATAAAACTGCAGACTTATTGTCACAATATAACTTAAGTGGTCTTGCAATGCCTTCCAAAATACGCAACCCAGTGACAAAATTCCGCAACCATATCCCTTGGTTTGATGCCTCATAACATGCTACAAATTCTGCAGCCATGGTGGATGAAGCTATGAGCGTCTGCTTTGCAGACCTCCTAGAAATTGCTCCGCCAGCTAACAGATAAATATAGCCTGATGTGGATTTCCTACTGTCTTGGCATCCAGCAAAATCAGAGTCGGAATATCCAATGACCTCTAACTTATCCGATCTGCTATATGTGAGCATATATTCATTTGTTCTCTGTAAATATCGCATAACACGCTTGACTGCTTTCCAATGATCCATGCCAGGATTACTTAAATATCTGCCTAACATGCCAACTATAAACGCAATATCCGGACGCGTACATACTTGAGCATACATTAGACTCCCTACAGCCGAGGCATAAGGAATCTTCTGCATTTCTTGAATTTCAAGACTGTTCTTCGGGCATTGGCTGAGACTAAACTTGTCTCCCTTAGCAACCGGGGTTTCACCTGATTTACAATTTTGCATGACAAATCTATTGAGTACTTTTTCGATATAGCTCCTTTGTGATAATCCCAGAATACCCCGATTAAATTTAAAGATTTCTAAATTTGTGACCCCGTATATGTTATATAATCTGCAGCAATTCCAATTATATATATACATATATAAATAGAATTAACGGGTCCAAAACAAATAGTTTTCTTTTTCTTTTTCTTTTTTTCAAAATTAAACCGATCAAATCGCAAGATATATCTATATATATATAAATACATGATGTTCATCCATTTGAGAGGAAAAAAAAACTGCCTACCGAATCATTTTACAATTCCAGAAAACAGATTGCCATTTTCACAGAACAAAACAGGAAAAAACAGAATTTACATCCATAAGAAAATTCAGAATCTGATTCCAGGAAACTAAATAGAATAAATAAAGCATATCAATTCTGATAAGACACATGATATGCTGGCTCTGATACTAATTGTAAACATAAATTTCAGAACATAAACCTTACACTTTGGATCATTTACCATGTGTATTATCAAGAAATCAAGACAAAATGACATACCTGAATCTATTGATGAACGGTTAAATGGAAGCGTGATTATCAATGAACTCTTTGTTATTGATTATATTATTGCCTTCTAATCCTTTCCCCTTTGGTGCCTTATGTTTCTCCTTGAGAGGATTTAGAAAAATGACAGTGTTCTTATTTACCACTTGGGAAGGAATAGGGACCATAACCTTTTAAAGGTTGTAATTGGTTTTCAAAACTGAAAGGTTATGGAAGTTCTAAAGGAATGAAAACCAACTTTAACCATTATTGGTTTTAATTTCTATTTATTGGTTTTCAAAACTGAAAGATTGTGGAAGTTCAAAAGGAATGAAAACCAACTTTAACCAATATGTTTTAATTTCTATTTCTGCCCCTCACAGAAATAGAAATTATACAACTAGTATCTACACATTAGGTCCATAACACATATACCCTTAAGCCTATTAACTAAATTGAATCACTTAAATTGTAGGCTTCTTATAAATGATAACACTACATTTAATTATGTGGTCCCATTGAGACATTATCTAACAATCTCCCACTGGACCACATATGTATCCTGAAAAATGTGCTTAACTTTAGTGAGCTCAGAAATTTATTATCATAACTTGAGGGTATCCAAACAATCTTGTCCATTAACTATATTAATATAGGATCAAAGCGGTCTTCGTTACATCAATCGTAACTCGACCCACCAATGGTCACGTATACTAATACAGCTAAATGACATAGATCAATCATGGATGCGTAGCATGGAAATTACATGTGATGTGATCCATACATGCCTATTTCCAACTGGTCCTACTTAACTTTATTGAGATCAATACTTCACAATACGTAACAGAGCGTAATAAACTGAATATTTCATTTCTGCAGAAATTAATCTAATTACATAGATAAAACTCAAGGCTGACATAAAGTAGTAATATAAATACAAACTCCCACTAAACCAGAATGTTCTCAAATAGAACAACACCCATCTGAGCAGTGTGCTCATGAAAGACCTTGGGTGGTAGTCCCTTCGTAAGTGGATCCGCTATCATGAAGTTTGTCCCAATGTGCTCTATGGAAATCTGTCCACTCTGCACTCTTTCTTTTACAACTAGGAACTTGATATCAATATGCTTTGATTTTGTCGAGCTCCTGTTGTTATTGGAATATAAAACTGCAGACTTATTGTCACAATATAACTTAAGTGGTCTTGCAGTGCCTTCCAAAATACGCAAACCAGTGACAAAATTCCGCAGCCATATCCCTTTCTCTGGTAGATCGCCTTAATGGCACAGATTCTTGAGGTTAAGGTTGTAATGGACAAGATTGTTTGGATACCCTCAAGTTATGATAACAAATTTCTGAGCTCACTAAAGTTAAGCACATTTTTCAGGATACATATGTGGTCCAGTGGGAGATTGTTAGATAATGTCTCAATGGGACCACATAATTAAATGTGGTGTTATCATTTATAAGAAGCCTACAATTTAAGTGATTCAATTTAGTTAATAGGCTTAAGGGTACATGTGTTATGGACCTAATGTGTAGATACTAGTTGTATAATTTCTATTTCTATGAGGGGCAGAAATAGAAATTAAAACATATTGGTTAAAGTTGGTTTTCATTCCTTTTGAACTTCCACAACCTTTCAGTTTTGAAAACCAATAAATAGAAATTAAAACCAATAATGGTTAAAGTTGGTTTTCATTCCTTTTGAACTTCCACAACCTTTCAGTTTTGAAAACCAATTACAACCTTTAAATAGTTGTATAATTTCTATTTCTATGAGGGGCAGAAATAGAAATTAAAACATATTGGTTAAAGTTGGTTTTCATTCCTTTTGAACTTCCACAACCTTTCAGTTTTGAAAACCAATAAATAGAAATTAAAACCAATAATGGTTAAAGTTGGTTTTCATTCCTTTTGAACTTCCACAACCTTTCAGTTTTGAAAACCAATTACAACCTTTAAAGGTTATGGTCCCTATTCCTTCCCAAGTGAAAAAGGTTTGTTTTCTAAATCCTCTCAAGGAAAAACATAAGGCACCAAAGGGGAAAGGATTAGAAGGCAATAACATAATCAATAACAAAGAGTTCATTGATAATCACGCTTCCGTTTAACCGTTCATCAATGGATTCAGGTATGTCATTTTGTCTTGATTTCTTGATAATACACATGGTAAATGATCCAAAGTGTAAGGTTTATGTTCTGAAATTTATGTTTACTTTTGAACTTCCACAACCTTTCAGTTTTGAAAACCAATAAATAGAAATTAAAACCAATAATGGTTAAAGTTGGTTTTCATTCCTTTTGAACTTCCATAACTTTTCAGTTTTGAAAACCAATTACAACTTTTAAAAGGTTATGGTCCCTATTCCGTCCCAAGTGGTAAATAAGAACACTGTCATTTTTCTAAATTCTCTCAAGGAAAAACATAAGGCACCAAAGGGGAAAGGATTAAAAGGCAATAACATAATCAATAACAAAGAGTTCATTGATAATTACGCTTCCGTTTAACCGTTCATCAATGGATTCAGGTATGTCATTTTGTCTTGATTTCTTGATAATACACATGGTAAATGATCCAAAGTGTAAGGTTTATGTTCTGAAATTTATGTTTACAATAACCTGTGATTGGTCAAAAGTAGTAGTAGGAAGTGGGATTACTCCTGCTTCCTCCTCAAAAACAATGTCTCTAACTAGATTTCTCCCCCAAACTCAACATCCTCAAAAAATGTTGCAATTCCCGTCTCAAATATTGACCTATTTAATCTCTAAATAAATTAATTTAATGACAACATCTCAAGATACCTAGCACAACATTAATACCAAGCCTTTGGGTAGTGATATTAACTGTAAGTGGTATTCTTGTTGTAATGATCAAACATTGACAATAAGTTATGTCAAATAACAAATCTATCTTTTGATGGATTTATTATTCACATTAGGTTTTCTTGACAATTGGCACATGTTTATCACCACAAAATGTGTGTGTAATTCTGCCAAGTCTTAATCATGTCTTTGGACCGATAAATACCCGCATGAGATACACAGATATGAACTTCAAAACATTCCATATAAAACAATCTAGACAAGAGAGATCACTTTTGTGACATCTTGTTTGAATTGACTTATATTGAGAGTGTTAGAAAATTAAATTTCTGTAGACGTTGTATGAAATTACATTAAATTTAAAGATTTCTAAATTTGTGACCTCGTATATGTTATATAATCTGCAGCAATTCCAATTATATATATACATATATAAATAGAATTGACGGGTCCAAAAACAAATAGTTTTTTTTTTTTTTTGTGTTCAAAATTAAACCGATCAAATCGCAAGATATATCTATATATATATATAAATACATGATGTTCATCCATTTGAGAGAAAGAAAAAAAAAAAAAAACTGCCCACCGAATCATTTTACAATTCCAGAAAACAGATTGCCATTTTCACAGAACAAAACAGGAAAAAACAGAATTTACATCCATAAGAAAATTCAGAATCTGATTCCAGGAAACTAAATAGAATGAATAAAGCATATCAATTCTGATAAGACACATGATATGCATGCTCTGATACCAATTGTCAACATAAATTTCAGAACATAAACCTTACACTTTGGATCATTTACCATGTGTATTATCAAGAAATCAAGACAAAATGACATACCTGAATCCATTGATGAACGGTTAAACGGAAGCGTGGTTATCAATGAACTCTTTGTTATTGATTATGTTATTGCCTTCTAATCCTTTCCCCTTTGGTGCCTTATATTTTTCCTTGAGAGGATTTAGAAAAAAATGGCAGTGTTCTTATTTACCACTTGGGAAGGAATAGGGACTATAACCTTTTAAAGGTTGTAATTGGTTTTCAAAACTGAAAGGTTGTGGAAGTTCAAAAGGAATGAAAACCAACTTTAACCAATATGTTTTAATTTCTATTTCTGCCCCTCATAGAAATAGAAATTATACAACTAGTATCTACACATTAGGTCCATAACACATATACCCTTAAGCCTATTAACTAAATTGAATCACTTAAATTGTAGGCTTCTTATAAATGATAACACCACATTTAATTATGTGGTCCCATTGAGACATTATCTAACACATTTTAGATTCTGCTTCCTCGTTATCAATTTTAACTTATTATAAATTTCACTAAATGTAATCATCACCCAAAGGTGCCTTGGGTTGTCATTGACAGATGCAAGTAATGTCCAAAATGAACTTAAAGGATGCGCATGACACTCGTATCCTGAAACTTAAAGCCTAAAAAACCAAACTCGTGAAGATAGTCATTCAGTTGAGTCATAGCAGATAATATTTTTAGATAAAAGATACGATACACATGGCCTTAGAGCAAGGGTCGAGTTCTAGAATAAATTTATATGGTGGCACAAAACATTTTTTAAGCTTGAACTTGCATTTTGAGCTTGGAACCCAAAGAGACAAACTACTGAGGTAAAATTGCTGGCATCCCACATCAGATGTGGAAGATATTGAGAATTGATTTATAATATGACACAAGACACCTTTTTTTTATTTTGATAGCTGCATAGAGGATAAATGGAGCTAAATGATTGACTATTAAAATAACAAAAAATAAAAATTAATAGGAGAATAATTGGAGAGCCTGATCATTAGCAACAAAATTAGTCTGAAATGTAATATTGACAAGTGACAGCTCATATAATTAACTATCCGAAATGGTTAGAATAATGTCAAAATGCTTACAATTTTACT
The DNA here is from genome assembly GCF_055761805.1 of Camellia sinensis. Lineage (NCBI taxonomy): Eukaryota > Viridiplantae > Streptophyta > Magnoliopsida > Ericales > Theaceae > Camellia > Camellia sinensis. The sequence goes on from NC_138973.1 coordinate 111,127,052, forward strand.
TACTAAAATAAGCAAAAAGATTACGAAAACAAAATAAAACCAATACAAAAATGTATTACAATTTATTAAAAAGTGTGTATTAAGACCATCTCCAATCCATCTCCAGGTAGAGATCTCAGGATGTTCAACGGGGCACTAGGGACAACAAACGCCAAATGGTTCCACCCCACAACAGCCCCAGGTTACGCAGTCTAGAACCACCTTTCCAGTACCAAGTTTGGGTTCCAGCAGAGATAACCAGGGAGGGTTCACTTCCTTCACATGTGGTCAGTTAAGCCACAAATCTTCAATTTGCCCGCAAAGGGAAAGAGAGCAACCGTTAACACCGTCTTCGGCTCGTCCTCAAAGTCATAGTCAAAGGAGAGGTCAGCCGCCTACCTATTATCAGTGTGGGTAGTTATAACATGCCCGGGGGTACCCATGCGGTTAAACAATTCGGACCCTCGATTTCTTCGATCTAGTCTCACAAGTGCAATGTGAAACATAAATGAGAGTCCAGATTTGGAAACTTTTATAGAAATTCATTTTATTGGAAAAAATCTTTGCTAGGAATGGACTGCGCCATCAGAACTTAGAGTCGCCACCTAATGTTTTGAAAAAATTAAGAAACTCGTGACTCATGCCAAGGTTACTGTTCGTCATAACCAAGGATGCTTGGCTCAGAACCTTAGATATGAAGGTGGAAGGTCATTAATTGAGCACCCCCGCTCACCCGATCAAAAGATCGGCCTCTACTAAGCCATGATATGATTTTTATTGAATTTATATGTTCATATTCCGGTTATTTAATAATCCTAAAATTTACTACGTGAAGCAAACAAATATAGACTGTGTCGTTCATTGTGGAACATATTGATTTCATTATCTTGAAAATATTTTGAATAGTGCAATCATGAAAATCAATTTTATTCTAAATTAAATAACACAACCTTCATCCACTGATATGCGTAGAGTTATATCAAATAAGCACATAGCCACATGGTAGGCTACTAAATACAGTAAAAAAAATCACACATAGATAGGATGTTAAAGCACAAAAACTTACATATTTACTGGCACTCTACAAATAGGCACAAAAACAAAATTAGTAAACATGCATGATCATATATACAAGATCCTAATGCAATTCACTCATGGAATACAACTACATATCAGGCTTCTAATATATGATATTTGAATCATCTCAAAACATGAGGTAGCGCACAAAATCACATAATAAACGATTAAATCCACAGATGCAAATTTAGCCGGATCTTAAGACATAAAACATGGATGCAAAGCGTGGACATGATGACAAGCCTGAGATACTACATATTTACAGAATATGGAAAGCAAATGAAAGAACGGGATAGAAAGAAGCGGGGATGGGGAATTATTACATCGCTTTGAAATATTACAAATCCAATATTACAAATCCAAATAAAGGGAGAGAGAAAAATATTACAACAAAATTAAATCCTTACAAACATTCTCTAATTAAATAAAATAAAATAAAAATAGAAGTTGTAGGGGGTTTCGGAGACTGCCAGAGACTGTTCTACTCAACACCGGGAGGCTGCCAAGTTCTGTCTAGGAGAAAGTGGCTAGTTGGCTGAAAGATGAGCTGGCCGTCCAAAAAGTTGGCTGGCCGACCACAAAACTCAAAAACTTGTTTTGTTCGAACACCAGAAAAACAAATGGAAAATATGCAAGTGGCTCAACTAACCACTTCCAGTTAGCTCACAATAGGTTTATAACATGAAATTGAAACAAGAAAAACAATATAAGAAAGAAAATGCAAGAAAAGTAAAAGAAAATGAAAAGTGTGCAAAATTTACCTTTCAATAAAGAATTTGATTTCTAAACTTCATTTTAATCACCCTCAAATTTAAGAAGTGTGTTCTTAATTCTCAGGCAAAAAATTCGAAATTCTAGTTGGAATGGTGTTTTGGGGCTATTTAACACAGTTTGTGTGGGGGGAGTTGTTCCAACACTCTGTTTTTCTCTCAATTTCAACAACACTCACTCTTTTTTTGATCAAGGCTCAAGAATATGAGTATAACAAAATTTATGGGCTTGGTTTGATATATTGAAAGATAGTATATTAGTGTATCTCTAGGCTTATAGCTAAATGTTCAAGACTTTTCTCTTTCTCTCTCTAACTTTCAATTCACTCTCTCAATTCAATTTCCTTCTTCTCTTGATACATACATTTTGATCAACTTCATATAGACAATTAGTGAATGCAAAGTCAAGAAGGTGGGAGACAAGGTTGATGGGTTGATATGGGTGATTGCATTGGATGCCCATTTTTGGGAAGAGAACAAACTCCCTTTTGACAATGGAGGCCAAATGATGATAATGGAGGGGGTGGGTGTCATGACCCAAACCCGCCCCTATGGGTTTAGCATCGTAATCGGCCAATAATCCTTGGATTACCGAAGGCCTCTTAACAAAAAAATGTATCATTAGAGGCTGTAGAAACAATAAACAGAGATATACTTAGTCCATCGAACTGTGAAGACATACATAAAACAGATATTTTTAAACTTCAAAAAGATACGTGTGACGTCAAAAGATACAGTTGATTCACATCGTTCCATATACTGTACATACGAGCAGGGATTTGTCCATAATTAAAACAAAATAACCAAAGCCTTAAATACAAAAACATAGCCAAGGGATTTGATATGATCTAAAACCTCATCGGGAGGCGCAAAAGGGTGGCTAACAAAATAGAGTCTTAGGCCATCAACTCTGGGCCTGGTCTTGCGCCTGGCCACCTACATACATAATATAAATAGTGAGCTGGAGCCCAATGAATAATAACAAGGTAAAGGGGTTTTAATGAATGATGTCCATCATAGAATGAGAAATTAGAGTCTTATGCATATTCATTTTCAAAATTCATATATTTCACATCATAGTACGTGGCATATCCATTAGCGTTAACAAATCCGATGACCTACAAGGGACAACCATGAAGGCATTCCGATGACTCATGTGCACAGAGACGTTTCCGATGACCCATAAAGGGATGGCCATAAAGGCATTCTGATGACCCATAAAGAGACGCAAAATATCACATGATGCTATAGATGCCACGAATACATTTCAGAAATTTAGGTGATCATTCATTCACACAAAACATAGTATTCCGGAAAACTAATCATTTCATATCATCATAAAATAACTAAAGTTAAATATAACTTTACAGAGCTATAACTCATAATTAACCGATGGCTTCAAGGCAAATAGACAGAATGAGCAAATCAGACGTCTTGTTGCGCGTGACCTACACGTACATACCAGAAACACATAATGAAACACACACTCGGTTAGTACTTAACTTCTTTCATTTCATTCTTACTGGGTTTCTGGATCTTAACCTCTTATCGAGTCTTAATTATGGCCTAGAAATGCCTAGGATGGAATGAGAATGCAAAAAAAAATGCATTTGAAACACTTAGTCAAATTTTCTGAAACAGGGTCCCCACTCGAGTGTAGCTTCCGCCGCTCAAGCGAACATGCAATATGTGAGGGAACGCTTGAGCACAACTTCCCACGCTCGAGCGCTCTACAAATTTTGAAAAAGTACTGGTTGTTTGATTTTCACGTTCGACAGACGCTCGATCTTCGCTCGAGCGTAAGACTCAAACCCTCGCTCGAGCGTGACTTTTCTCGCCCTAGTGATTTGCAAAAACACATGAACTTCTGGGAGCATGTATTTCACGCTCGAGCGGACTTTTGGTCACTCGAGCAGAAATACACGCACTCAGAGTGGTCGCTCGAGCGTAGGTGCATATTCTGGAATTTCCAAATTTGTTCTCCAAGTTCAAAACTCTACCTTAAAGCATCAAACTTGATTTTTCTGGGTCCAAACTTAAGAAAACACTTAGAAACTCATAAAACATCATGAATTAAGGATCATTTCAAGAATTCATGGCCCAATAGCTTGGCAATTATGCAAAAATTCAACTTAAAAATTTATGAATGCTCCATGAACATGACATGCATGAGTTCCTTTGAGCTTAAGCTTCTCAAAACATGATCAAATGCTACAAAATAACATGAATCTTAATCATTTCCCAAAATTAAGGTGAATTCAAGACATGCATGAGGAAATTCTTGGAAATTAAACCCAAAATGTGAGAAAATATGCATGCATGTATGCAATGACTTAGTTTCTACAATTCTAGCTCAATTCCTACATGAATTCACTTAATTCACTTGTTTTCATACATTAATCAACTACATTACAAAATCAAAGGCTAATTCTCTTACCTAGAGTCTGAATTGCACAAGTGAGGGAGTTTCAATTCCCAAATTGTTTGCAAATCTCCAATACTTCATGGCAATTCTCTCATATCCCAACTTTTGATCTCAATTGTCTTCTCTCTCTCACTCTCTCACGTTTTGCTTGTATGAGGGAGCTCAAATATGTTGAATGAAGAAGAAAGTAAGAATAAAGGCATATAAGAAGCCTTAAATAGGTTCACTTGAAGATAATTAATTAAGGCTAAATAAGTGGGCATTAAATTAATCTAATTTAATCGTTCCGAATCGAATTTCAATTGAACCTACCATAAAATTCTAAAAATTCTAATTAACACATAAATTAAGTCAATTTCTGAATTGGATGCCGATGAGGCCTTCAATTCATAAACCGAAACGAAAACATGAACAAATCTTTCTACGTTAAACCGATACAAACACAAACAAGGTAACATATGACGCAAAATTTCACTTTAATTACTCATTAGGCATAATTAAACATGGATTAACATTAATCATGGGTCGGGGTTGTTACAGTGGGTGTGTACCTCGTGCATGAATATAACAAGAAAATACCTGAAATGGTTTGACCCACACGCATTCAATAAGAATTTTGCCAAAACTACCTTGCTCCTTGGCAAATTAGCCGGCCGGCCAAAAACTTGGCTTGGCTGGCTGGCCAATTAATTTGGCTGGCCGACCAACTTATTGGTTGGCCGGGTAATATAGGCTCTGGCTGATTGTTTTGCATAAAACAGGATTTTTCAACAGAATTCTCATCCTTTCCTCCTATTTTCACACTGTTCTTTGCTCAATTTCTTAAGAAAATGTTTCATTGTGAAGTTTAAAATCGAGCCTCAGAATACTACAAAAACATTCAGAACAAAGTGCGAAAATAAAGTTTGAAAGAAAGTTTTGAACAGGATTTAAACACTTGGCCAAAACAGGCTTAGGTTTGGAAATGAAGCACAAATTTCATTTTTCTTATTGAGAATTTAATAAGAAACACATTCTTTTTTGCATCATCGAGTAATCAAAAGAAAGCGCCCAAGTCTTAGGGCTGGTCAAAATGGGATGCTTACAATTGTCCCTTTTTGACAGAACTCAAAGTCATTTCTTGATGTGAATGATGTCAAATCCCGAAGATGACCCTTTTAACAAGGCTGTAAGACTTGGGCAAACAAACAAGATGCAGATGCAGTTGGTTAACCCGAAGGTTGTCTACGTATCCCCTTGCACGAAATCAAACCAGCGTAGTTTAGGGATGAAATGCAAATGCCATGCTTGAAATACAATTGAAAGTTGGACTTACACGCTTCATGAAGCCATTTTTGTTTTGAAAATTCATGATCTATGATGTAATGCAACAGGTAATATGAAGCATAACAAGGAATAAAATCCAAATACATTCACATAAGAGAACGAAATTTAACCAATGAATAGTTTTAACCTACAACCTAAAACAGGGGAGGTATTAATCGATGGATAGTCTCAACTAACAACCCAAGAAAATGGAGGTATTAGCTAATAGTGGTTTGAACTGTTAACAACCCGAGAAAGAGATAGTATTGACATCCCCGAAAAAGGGCCAGCATAAACCAATTGGTTTGAACCTACAACCCAAAAAGGGGCCAGCATAAACCAATTGGTTTGAACCTACAACCCAAAAAGGGGGCCAATAGTAACTGATGAAAAATGTTGTAATCAAATGTTGATGTGAATAGATTGTAGCCAAGTGATGCAACAGTGTAACCATGTAAATGATATGCTAATGCAATTGAAAGTTGAGTTTTTTCTTTTCTTTTTCTGTGTGCAATGCAATATGTCATATATGATAGATAGTGAGGCAAACCTCATGCAAATGAAGCAAAATAAAGTGATATAATCCAAACACACCCACATGAAAGAAGAAAATGTAACCGATGAATAATTTGAACCTACAACCCAAGAAAATGGAGGTATTAACCAATGGTGGTTTGAACTATCAATAACCCGAGAAAGGGATAGTATCGTCATCCCGAAAAAGGACAACAGAAACTGAGTGATTTGAACCTATAATCCAAAAGGGGGGGCAACAATAACTGATCAAAAAGGTTGTATCAAATTTTGATGTGAATGGATTGTAACCATGCACGATAAATGTAATAGACAGTGCAAGTGTAATGGTTGTTACAAAAAAAAAAAAACACAAAGGGACAATGTGAACATACAATATGCAATGTGATGAATGCACAACAAAAAGATAATGGATGCACAACAAATGAATATACAAAAAAAGATTTTGTTGTTTTCAAAAAAAGGTATTACCGACGTTTTGTGAAGGTTTTCTTTAGATTTGCCTCACCATTGACTAGATTGACGAGGAAAGGAATCAAATTTGTGTGGAGTGAGAGACTTGTGAAAAGTCATTTCAAGAACTTAAGGCTAGACTCACCACTGCTCCAGTTTTGATTATTCCAGAAAGGGGTTTGGGTTATTCAATTTATTGTGATGCGTCTCAGGAAGGTTTGGGCTGTGTATTGACATAAGATGGGAAGGTGGTAGCGTATGGCTCATAACAATTGAAAACACATGAGAGAAATTATCCCACCCACGTTCTAGAGTTAACGGCGATGATTTTTGCCTTGAAGATCTAGAGGCATTATCTATATGGAGAGAGATTTGAGATGTTTTCTAATCATAAGAGTTTGAAGTACTTGTTTTCACATAATGACTTGAATTTGAGGCAGAGGAGGTGGATGGAGTTCATGGAGGATTATGATTTCGAGTTACACTATCATCCGTTCAAGGCTAACGTAGTGGTTGACGCTTTGAGTAGGAAATTCGTAAGTAGTGTAACTAGTATCGCCATCTGGGAATGAGAGATGTTGGGTGTAATGGGCGAGTTTGACTTGCATCTTGGCGAGTCTGCTGAGTCGGTTGTTTTGTTCACTGTAGTTGCACAACCTACTCTAGTGAACCAAGTTTTAGAAGCACAATGGGAGGATCGCGAAGTGGAATCTATCTGGGAAAAGATCTCTAGTGGAAAGGTAGAGAAGGGTTTGAACGTTTATGTTGATTCGAGTGTGAGGTACCTAGACTGCTCTTTTGTCACAGAAATTTATAGAGAAGAGCTCCGAGAGTTCCATCATTCATGCCTTACGGTACACCCAGGAGACACAAAGATGTATCATGACCTTAGTTGCCAGTTTTGGTGGAAGGGGATGAAAAGAGATGTAGCCTTGTTTGTTTCGAGATGCTTTACTTGTCAATAAATGAAGACCGAGCATCAACGACCAGCAAGTTTGTCGCAACCCTTACCTATAGCCGAGTAGAGGTGAGAGCATGTCATGATGAATTTTGTTGTAGGTCTTCCGATGACTCAATGGGGTAATGATATGGTATGGGTAGTAGTCGACCGATGGACCAAATCTGCACACTTAATACCCATGCGCACAAATGACTCAGTAGACTATCTTGCCGACTTGTATGTTAGAGATATAGTGCAACTTCATGGGGTTCCAGTGACCATTGTTTTGGATAGGGATTCATGTTTTACGGCTCAACTGTGGTAGAGTCTATAAGGTGCTTTAGACACTAAGTTGACCTTTGGTATCGCCTATCATTCTCAGATTAATAGGCAGTCCGAGCGCTCCATTCAAATTTAAGAAGACATGTTTCGAGCTTACGTTCTCGATTTTAAGGGGTCGTGGAAAAGGCACTTGCCTTTGGTGGAATTTGCCTATAATAATAACTTTCAAGCAAGTATTGGTATGGCACCTTTTGAGGCCCTGTATGGCAGGCCTTATAGATCTCCTATGTGTTGGGCTGAGGTGGGTGATGCGCCTATGTTAGGTACAGAGTTAGTCCGAGAAACTATGGAAAAGATTGCGCTTATTCGTAAGAGTTTGGTTTCGGCTCAAAGCTGCCAGAAGAGCTATGCCAACTGTAGAAGGAGGCCCTTGTCTTTTGAGGTGGGGGATCACGTATTTTTGAAGATATCATCGAAGCGAGGTTTGATGAGATTTCGAAAAAATGGAAAGTTATCTCCTACATTTATTAGGCCTTTTGAGATTTTAGAGCGCATTGGGGAGGTAGCTTATTGTTTGGCCTTGCCGCCCCAACTTTTTTGGGTTCACAACGTGTTTCACATTTGTATGCTCTGAATATACGAGCCCGATCCTTCATACGTGTTGGAATGAACCGAATTAGATGTAGATGAGGATGCCTCGTACAATGAGAGACCAGTTCAGGTGTTAGGCACTCGAGATCAAGTCTTGAGGGGCAAGACCATCCCATTGGTTAAAGTGTTGTGGAGACACCATGGAGTTGGGGAGGCGACTTGGGAACGTGAGGCAGAAGTCAATGAGAAGTATCCAGACCTATTTGTTAATATATCAGACTTGTATTGAAAATCTTATTCATAATGTAATATGTAAAACATTGTAAATGTTTTGGGAATTTGAATGGTAGTGTTTGGTACTGGATGACTTTGTTTTATCATCTTTATTAATGTTGGTGATCAATGGGATTGAAACCTGGTAGTTATTGGTTTGTTTTAAATTTCGGGAACGAAATTTCTTAAGGGGAAAGGTTATAACAATTCTAGTTTAGACTTGATCCATTTAATATTCTTAGATCCGAGATTCCGTACTTTTAATTGTTGTTCATATCCTTTATTGTCTTGTTAGTAGTTGAGTTAGGTTATTGGTTGTATTTTAAACAGGTTAGGAGTCAGTTTTTCAAAGAGTTGATTCTAGTTTTCTTCTTGTTTGCTCGAGAGGTGTTTTGGTTGCTCGAGCGGTCTTTGAGATCTCCTAATATTTTTGAAGCTCAGCAAAACTTCTAGGAGTAGGGATTTCTTCAACCTCTCGTATGTTTTTTAGCTTAATTATTTTCTCTTTGAAAAGTATTTGGTGATTTGGAGGTTTTGGGTTAAACCTAGGATTTGGTGTTAAAAAGTAAAAGAGGGGTTTTTCAAATAAACGATTGAAAAGGGTTATGGATGCGTGTATTTTGATGGATTATGTTGAAATATAGGAGGATTTTTCTTTAAAAGTGATTTTTGGAAATAAAGGAAGTTTTATTTGAAAATTATTGATGTTTGTTTTATGAAAGGAAAAGGAAATATGTTGGATTTTGAAAAATATGGAAAAATGTATCTGTTAATGATAAGAGTGGAGTTAGATACGTATTGTCACTACCATTTTGAAATTTATGAGATTTATCTGTTATTGAAAAATTATTTGTTGAGTAGAAATATCTATTTTGGGTTATCGGTGGAGGATAGTCTTAATTGTTGTAGAAATGGCGTGAGGATTAGGTTGAATTGAAACTAATTTCTCATACATTGTGCATCGAGCATTGTTTTATGCTTCAACATTGAAAATGTATTATTTTCGAGAAAAATGAGTGTATACCTTGGTGAATCTGGTTAAGAGGTGTGGTTGTGGTTTATATTGTTGGCCTGTATGTCCTTGGTGAAAGTCCAAAATGGCTTTGGTAGTACTTGTATCCACACAGTTAGGTGTCGATCCTTCCAGTTAGTACCGGTAAAATGGCTTTGATAGTACTTTGTGTAGCTTACTACCAAACACATACCTAGATATTCCCAGTGTTTTGTATCCACTACCTTGTTTTATGATAAAAAAGCATATTTTCATGAATTGAAATATATTGATAAAGGCATTGCATTGTTTTGTGACGAAAAGTATAATGTTCGACAAATAGCATGCATGTGCATTCACCTTATAACTTTGCTAAGTTCCATAGTGCTGTTTGGGAAGTTGGGTCTTTGGTTTTTTTTGGTTTTTTTCACTAAAAGACAAATTGGTTACAAAACTAAAAAAATAAATCCAAACAAAAAAAATATCACATCAAACCCCATAATCATTTCACTTTTTCTCTCACAAACATCACATCCAACCACAAAAAACTCAACTATCTTCCCAAACACAAAAAAAAAAAAAAAAAAAAAAAATTCTCCAATAATATCCTACAACTAAAAAAACTACAAAAAACTCATTTTCCAAACACCCACATTGTATTAAAGTATCTCTACTGGGTTTTAACTCACCCTATGTAGAAAACAACTTTCAGGTGCTGATAATATGCCTTCACCAAAGACTTAGCTTGGGAGGACCGTGTAACTGAAAGCTCATTTTTGATTTCTTGTTGTAATTATTTTGTACAAACCTAGGCTTTAACTGTATTGAGTATAACTCACTTTTGTTGTAACCAGACATTGTCTTAGAAAAAAGCAGCCATTAGGGCATTAATTTATCTATATGACCTTTTACTTCAATTTACTCATATGTGGCATATATTATAGATTCAGGATTTGGGATTTATGAATGTATACTTGCATATGTCATCTTTTGTACGGTAAAAGAATATGAATGAACGGTTATTATTTCGCATGTCATGTTACTATTGAATATCATGAAATGGATTGTCGTTATTATTATTTTGGGACGTTATACTAGCGAACTGTGTGTATTCAAAATAAAATAAAATGACGATCATAATAAAAGAAAAGTGTAAAAATAATTTTCTCAAAATAATTTTCTAGAAAGCAAAAGCAACAAAGAAATTTCTTGTTCAAGTATAAAACAAGAACAAGATCACATACTGTAAATTAAATTAACTAAAATAAAATAAAAAACTTACAGGTTATAGATAAAACCAAATGCAGAAATATAGAAAAGCCAAAACGTGTATTGGACACACTTTCCTTAAGATCATTACGTTCTCACTACGGTGCTTGAGAATAGATGACGTTGACCTCCTAAGATGCAACAACTATACCCCAAAATTGCAGCACTGCAAAACTAGGTCTGGCGAACAGACTATGTTGAACTTTCTCTCACAAGAAACAGAGCAAGAATTATGTAGAAGTATACATGGAAGGAGAGCGAAAATCGAATTAAGGAATTGCTAGACAGGGTCTGAATTTATAGGCTCTATGGTGATTGTTCGGATGGGTTTAGAAACCCTCCAAACAGGTGCGAATCAGAAAACCGCCAGAGTGAAGAAAGGTGACCGGAGAAGGGAAAAGATGGAACTGGTTCAAATTTGAATTCAAAAATTCAAATTCAAAAATTTTCCTGCAAAAATTTGAATCAAAACAATTCAGAATTTTGAATTTTCCCGCAAAATTTTTGAAAAAACTCAAATGAATTTTGTCTAAAAAATTAAAGATAGGACCCGACAGCACACCGCACACCTGGGCCGGCCACCGGCAGCAGCGCGCGTATGGTGGATTTGAGTCAACCCACTTTGTTCATAACTCCCCTCCTTATAAAACTTAGGATACCCATTCCAAGTATATCAACCTAGAGTTTATATACTCATATAAACTTTCTCTTTGTTAAACTTTCTCTTTGTTTAATATGGGACAAGCCATTTAATGAGCAAACATACTTTATCTCTTCAACTTATATTTTCACGAACTCGAAAATAACGTCAACTTCCATTCACTCAAAAATAGGAATGGCAATGGATAACCTACCCTATGGATATCCATGGAGACTCAACCCATATGTATGGGTTTTTCCCCTTTTTTCTTATCCGTTGAGTAGGGTAAGTGATATTCTTTAAATATCCACAGGAGATGGGGAGGGGATGGGTACCCACTAATTTCCCCGTATGTTTTTTTTTTTTTTTTTTTTTTTAAAGATTCACAACCAAAAGCTAAATATATATTCAATCTTTTTTCTTTTCTTTTTTTTTAAAATTTTTTTTTTTTAGGGTTCACAACCAATTTTTATTTATTTTTTAAAGATTCACAACCAAAGCTAAATATATATTCAATCTTATATTATTTTATTTTATTTAGATGAACAACAAAATCAAATACACATTAACTAACATTGTCACATTATTCTTGTCAAATTTTATGTATATCTAAATTTTTTAAAATTTATTTAAAAAAATTCTATTTCTATAAAAAATTTGATTCGAATCGTGAATCAAAATGGTCTCGAATCGAATCAAATTATGAATCATAAAAATTTGATTCGATCACTTTTCAGCATTAATCAAAAGATGCAAAGGCTTAGACGATAATTTTTTTCTTTTAAATACAAGACCCATCATACAATTCACTAGTATATGCATCATTGCCAAGCACGGTTTTATGAAGTCAGGTAAGAACAAAAGCAGAGAAACAGTGTGACTGTTATCCATTGGTTGTGAATCTTTTTTTTTTTTTTAAAAATGGTTGTGAATCTTAAAAAAAAATAAAAATAAAAGATAAAAAGAGATTGAATGTATATTTAGTTTTAGTTATGAATCTTTAAAAAAAATAAAATAAAATAAAAAAAATTGTGAACCTTAAAAAAAAATTTAAAAAAAAAAAGAAAAAGATTGAATGTTTATTTAGCTTTGGTTGTGAATCTAAAAAATAAAAAAAAAATGGTCAAGTTGGGTTGGGGAATATCCAAATCCATTAGGAGATGGGGAGGGTGGTTGGAGAATATCCAAACCCATTAGGAGATGGGTAGGGTAGTACCCATGGGAAATGGGGAATGAGGAATGGAGAAAAATAATTATAGGGGAATGGGGATGGAGAATTAATATCCACCTCATTAACCTCCATTGCCATCCCTACTCAAAAATATTTTTGATGAACTGTTTTCGAGGCATAATTCAACACGTGGCAAGGAATACGTCATCACTCGAACCCATCTCAAATGGTACATGGTTCCCGTTTCAATTTGGGCTCAAATTTGTCCAAAAATAAGCCTAGAAAACTCAAATTTCCAACTGTTGCGTGTGCCAACACCTAGTCAATGGAGTTGTTTGTTACAACTTAAAAGAGTTTATTATAAATTAGTTTAATTTGAGAGTTTGTTTAAGACTATTTAGGGGTTGTTTGGGGTGTCCTAAATAAGTGCACTTTTTGTTTTTTTAGACTAAAAAATTGAGGTTGAAAATATGGATGTTTGGGTTAATTTTTTGATTTTTTATGAAAAAAAAGTGTAATAAAAAATTATAAAAATTGATTTGTAGGGAAAAATTCAAATTGGGAGTTGTGCAGCTGTAATTGTTGACTTTTGGTAAATAGTGTTAACTTTTTAACTTTTTGAGTAACTTTTTAGCCTTTTGACTTTTTTACAAGTTTCCAAACTTGGCCTTAGGCCTCGTTTGGGAACAGGCTAATTTAGTAATTTTTTGGCTATTTGGCTAAAATATGAGCTAAAAAAATTAATATGTTTTGGATGACTTTTTGGCTAATTACGAAAAGATGTACAAAAAGTAGAGAGAAAAGAGAATTTTTGACTTTTTGGTATGGGTTGTTGGTTTTTTGGCTAATTTAGTAACTTTTTGACTAAAACAGAGCCTTCCAAACGAGGCCTTAGTACAATTTTTACTTATGATTTATTAAGTAAAACTAACATAAATAAATTAAAAGAAATTAATTATTTGAAAGTTGAAATAAGAATATTTTAAACTTATATTAAAAAAAAAAAATTAAAAAAAATCTACCAAATCATCCAACAACACCACTGGATCGGCCAAGGGGCCTTGTAGACTGCCTTCTCTGGCTGGAAAAACTGAAATGTCGGCTCAATTAATAACATTAACCAAAATTAAGGTGGCGGAATAGACCACGTTGGCCACCAACGTGAATTATATATATGATATATATATATCTATATGCTTAAACATCAATACCCTCATCATTTTTTATGGTTCACCAAACCTTAACCTACCCACATTAATCTTTTTTTTATGCATCTTCAAAGTCAAACTCTCCTTTTCTAGCCACACAAAAACATAAAATAAAATAAAATAAAAAACAACGTTTTCTAGTGAAATCGAAAAGGATAAGACTGAATGAGATGTCGATTGTGTTCACCTGTCAAATTGCAACCATCACATAATTTGGAGCACGAAACTGTTAGAATTAATGAGACTATGACCTGTCCTTAAAATGCTTGTCTCTTGCTTCTTTTTTATTTTAATCTATATTTGTGTGTATATAAGTAGTCCCTATTCAACATTAGAATCATGAGTTTTTTAAGCAAAAAATTATATTTCAATAAAAGAAAAGAAGTTAATTATATGTTTTTAATCCTTACAAGATTTTGACTTTCATGTTTTGGTGAGTTTTTGATTTTCTTTCCTTGACTTAATTGTTGAAGGACATATTTATTCCGGCATCATTTGCGAAGTGAGCTTTTACTTTTTTGACTAAAATATGAAGTGAAAAAAAATATTTGGAAAGAAATTTGTGTGCAAAAAATGAGGTGAAGAAAAAAATTTTGGGAAGAAATTTGTGTGTGTGTGTGTGTATATATATATATATATATATAAGTAGTTAGTGTTTTACATTACAATTATGAGTTTTTAAGCATAGAAGTATATTTCAATAAAAAAACACAAGGGTAATTAAAATACACCCTTTAGATTTATTTAAAATATTAATTGTTTTTTGTGATTTTAAAAATTATATCCCGTCTCTTAAGATTTTTCATCCTATAACAAATAAACCATTTCATTATTCAACTATTAACTCAATTAATAGTTTTAATAATTTCATTGTTATATAAGTAAGATAGTTAGGAATTGCATTTTTTTTTTTTGTGTCAATTCTGTTAAATGACAAATTTTAACAAATGGATATTTGTAATTTCTAAAATCACATGAGTCAATTTGTATTTTAAGTAAATCTAAATGACGCATTTATAATTTATTCCACAATAAAAGTCAATTATATATTTTTTATCCTTTAATACAATTATTAACATTTCAAGATTTTGACTTTTGTGTTTTGATGGGTCTTCTAGATCTTTCCATGAATTATGTGTTAATGGGGATATTTATTTAATCTGATCAATTGTACATATAAATAGCTGTTTGGTTCCATCTATTGTTTTATCTCACCCATAAATTTTTATGTTTGTAACAATAGAATGTCAATTTGTAAAGGACATTTATTTTTTCATGAGGTGTCATTTTTTGTTTTAAAAATATTATAGATAATGAATACTTAAATTTTGGGACGAAATAGTTATAATTAAAATAATGAATTAAAATGACACAAAACACATATTATATGAACTAAAATATAATCAATCTTATATATATTTGAAGAAAGGTAAGAACTTAAGCATAAAAGAGAATAGAAGACATAAAAGAACGCAAAATTAAGCATAAAATATATAAAAGGGCAATAAGATGGACAATTGAGGCTCTGTCTAGCAACAGGTAAAAAGTCTTCTTTTTTTTTTAATTTGTTTGTTTTTAATGATTTTTTTAGCAATTTGTGTCAATTTTCTTTTTTTTAGGATCTTCTAGTTTAAGTAGTATCCAAAAGTGAATTATCATTATTATTATTTATTTATTTATTTATTTATTTATTTAAGTAAACAAAAAGGCATAGAACCAACTCTGGATCTTCTTGAACTTTTCGAAAATTTGATAAAGCATAGAGATCTAAGGCCAAGTTTGGGAAGTCCCAAATAATTCATCTTTTTATCTTTTTATCTTTTTTCTATCACATCACCTCTCTACTTTTCTGCACATCTTTTCGTAAAAAGACAAAAAGTGCACTTATTTAGGTCATCCCAAACAACCCCTAAGTCAGCATCAAATACATTATTGTTGGTGATGGGAAAGTTACATTTTTTTATTAAAAAAAATAATAAAAAAAGAAAAAGAAGAGAAAATGGCATCCTTTTGGCTGGCTAATAGAAAGACATTGTGATAGAATATAATATTGGAAGATTTCTTCAATCAAAGGTTGCTTAAATTATACACAACATCCTATCCTCCTTACAGCCTTTGATAATATCTTATGACAGATTAATGCTGCTATCTAGAGCCACTGGGGATGTTATTGTCACTATTTTGTGCAGTTTATTAGAGTTGTTTATTTATATATTTTTTTAATTTTATTTTGCGATTTTGTGTCAAACTATTTTATGCATTTTCTACTTATAATTTATTAAAGGTGAAAATAGTTTAAATAAGTTGAAAAAATTGATTATTTAAAAGTTGGCGAGAGGTGTATTTTAGTTTCTGCTTTCTTGTTATCAATTTTAACTTATAATAAATTTCACTAAATAGGTCTACTATAGATCATCAGCTAGATGCAAGTAATGTTCAGAATGAGCTTATAAGATGCGCATGACACTTCTATCTTGAAACTTGAAGTCTAAAGAAATAAACTCGTGAAGATAGTCGTTAAATTGAGTCATAGTAGATAATATTTTTTGATAAAAGTTAGGGTACACATGGTATTAGAGTAAGGGTCGTTTTGTATAATAAATTTATATGATGGCACAAAAACATTTTTTTAGCTTGAAGTTGCATTTTGAGCTTGGAACCCAGATACACATACCACTGAGGTAAAATTGTTGGCATCTCACATCAGATGTTGAAGATATTGAGAATTGATTTATAATATAACACAAGATACCTTTTTTTATTTTGATTGCTATGTAGATGATAAATGGAGCTAAAATGATTGACTATTGAAATAACGAAAAATAAAAATTAATAGGAGAATAGTTGGAGAGCCTGATCATTAGCAACAAAATTAGTCTAAAAAATATTATTGACAAGTGATGTTAACAACAGCTCTTATAATTAACTATCCGAAAATGTTAGAATAATGTCAAAATGCTTAAAATTTTACTTATTAAAATGAGCAAAAAGATTACAAAAACAAAATAAAACCAATATAAAAATGTATTACAAATTGGATTCAATATAAAACAAAACAAATGTATTACAGATTCAAATCTTTTATCAAATTTAAATTTGATGAAAATTTGGTGAAAACAGTGTTCCAACCATTTTATTAAATTGGTATCAAATGAAGAGAGCCTTACTTTTTTCATACAATCAATTGAGCATTTAACATTTATCAAATCTTGCAGATAACTGTTGATGAACGACCAGATGGATGACCGACTGGTCAACTGGGTGGACGATTGGCCAAACAACCGAGTGAATGACCGGATTGTAGAAAATTTGAAGACAACTTACACTAGGCCGAATGACCGCCCGGTCGTTCTCCCGATCGACCGATTGTTTGATGAAAATTAAAAATTTAGTGTTGGAACGTTTGGTATCAAATGAAAATTTTAACCTAAATCTTCACTCAAATTTGATAAAAACAAAGAGTAAATGTTGGAGATACTCTAAAGTACTTCGTTAGTAAATTTTTTGTAAAAAGATAATATTACACAAACTAATCAGTATGTTTGATTCAGTTTTCTAAATTCAGTTTTTTAAAAATTGAGTTTTTTATTTTTCATGTTTTGTTGTTTTTAGTGAATATTTTTAAAATTCTAAGCAATTTTATTTTAAAAAATTAATATATACACAATAATACGAAAAATGTATTGAATTTTAGTATTTTTTTATTTTTGGTATTTAATGAATTTTTTAAAGATTTTTTTCTCAAATATTATACTTTTACGTGTATTTATATTAGATGTGTTTAAAAAAAATTTAAAAAAAATTATTTAAAATATTAAAAAAATTCATTGAAAACAAAAAAAAATACGAAAAATAAAAAAAAAAGTAGAATTTTCTAAATAATGTTTTCTAGAAACTAAAACCAAACAAGCTAACTAAATGTTTTATATATTTTTTTGTACTTATTGATATTACACTTGTCATATTATCATAATAGATCTTGTTTAATATTTAAAAATTTTATTATTGCTAATCACATTAGAGATTACAAAATATTTTTAAAAAAATATTATTTGTAAGATTTTACTTATGAAAAATGTTAATTTAAGCATTCTTTGATAGTTTGCTAAAAATATAGTTTATTGGTTAAAAATAAGACAAGGAAAAAAAAATTCTGCCAACAAAATAATTTGTATATTTATAATTTTTTTTTTCTTTTTAATAACTTTTTAACATAAGTAAATTTGACTAATATAAAATTTTCAGCAAAAAATAAATATAACAAATAAACCTAGGCTTTTTAAATAAATAAAGAAATTTAAGTAATAAATTAAATTTTTAGGATGGACAAATGAAAGTCTGGTTTGCATGTCAGAACAATAAGTACAAAATAACAAACTTGAAAACGAAGTTGTCGAAGAAAAATTATCAGTGGTGATCGAAACCACTAGTACTAGTAGAGCTGCTCTGAATGCAGTTCTACTAGGCTGGAATCCATTTTAGAAAAAAAAACAAAACAAAACAAAACAAAACAAAATAAAATAAAAAGACAAAAAACAAAGAGGACCAGAACAGATTAATGCTCTTTTAGTGGTCTAAATTATTTTTTAAAAATTATTTGGTGCTGTTATTTGGCGGTACTTTTCATTGATCATAATACATTACGTAGGGATTTCAAATACTTTTCATAACACTCTATGGTAGGGACTCCAATTATTTGGTGTTGTTAATCATAATATTTTTTATTATGATAGAGATTTTAAATAAATTATCAAATTTTTTATACAAGTGTAAAACCTACACAAATTACACGTGTATAAGTCTCACAAGATTTAATAAAAAATTTGATAATATATTTAAGATGCATAACATTTTTCTATCTTTTTTTTTATTCTTCAATTACTTAGAACAAAATTATAAATCTCACATCTACAGTGCCCCCGAAACCCACCAATACCTTCTCGTTGTGCAAATTAGAGACGAATAAAAAGCAGACAAAGTGGGTTAGGAGGCCGTTGGTTGTTAAACATTTAATCCTTGCTCACTTTTTGTCTTCTGACACGTGTACAAAATACAACAAACGATAGAGATTCCTTTTTGAAACACTCCATAATTTTTAAAGCGATCTACATCATTTAGGATACGCGTGTCACACATATTTAAGTACGTCTCACACTTATGAATAGTGTGAATTACTTCAGTAATTGTAGGGTCCTCTTTTTATTCTCACTCATTTTCTTATAAAATATTACAATAGAAAATTGCATGTCAATAATATTTTAAAATTTTAATTATAAATTTATAAAAAAAATTATGATAAATTACAAACACACTTTTAAATTTTATTTGAAATATATATTATTTTTAATAGCTTTGAAAATTATCTCTCATTCCTTTAAATTTTTAATCGTATAGTAAATGATCAATTTTATTAATAAATTATTAAGTCAATTAATAATTTTTAATATTATCATAAATATATTTCAATTAACAATTCACGTAATTTTATTATAATATAGGAGAGTAGTTAAGAATTTTTTTAAAATTAATTTTGTTAAATAAAAAATTCATAATGACGTATTTTTATAATTTTCAAAAGAGTAAATTACAAATACACCTTTTGAAGTTTGCTTAAAATACGAATTTGCCCCCTATGGTTTGGAAAATTACAAATATCTCCTTGTCAGAATTTTTCATTTAATAGAATTAATTGAAAAGTGAAATTCTAACTGTTTATCTATACAATAATAAAATTATCTAAATTATTAATTGAAATAAAATTTTAACATTATTAAAAAATGTTAATTAACTTAAAGATTTATTAATAAAATGACTTATTGTTATGAAATTAGAAACCTTGGGGGACATAATGTAATTTCTAAAACTACATGAGGTAATTTATAATTTAAGTAAACTTCAAGAGGAGGTGTGTTTGTAATTTACCCTTTTCAAAATTATAAAGGCAATTTGTATTTAAATTAAATCTTCAAAGGTGTGTTTGTAATTTACCTAAAAAAATTATAATTTTACATTTTAATGTTTATAAAATTTACCATTGATTTGAAAATATTTTTTAAAATATACATTGAAGTGCAATTCTAAAATAGTAAAGGTATTTGCACATAATTAATGTACAAAAATATATTTTAAAAAATGAATAATCTAGAATCAACTAAAGTACTGTGAGATTTATACGTTCCCTTTGGAAATTGATTGTTTTAGTTATTTTTTTATATAAAGAATAATGTGATAATTTATAATAATAATTTAACTTTTTAACTAAAAATCGCATTCTGGAAACGTTAGAATCAAACTTGACTATATAATAATTTTTCTTAGTATATCTTTTTTACTAAATTAGGTACATGCAACATTATTGTTCAGAAAATAGGTGCAACATGAACATGAGTTGCATATCTCAAATAAAACACAAGGAGTTTATTGGAAAATTCTTTTTCGAAGTGTTTGTATTTCAATTAATCCATAAGATATTTTTGTATTCTAATAAGTCTTATTATTTAAACATTTAATCTACAAAATCTTAATTCTCATATTTAAAGTATTTTATGAACATTTCTACCTTTACAAATATTTTTTGAACGGTTAGCAATTTGGTGATGTAAACATTCATATTTTACAATGTGAATATTCACATTGATATGTGAATGTTCACATTGATGGTGTAAACATTCACATCACGGAACATTTATACTGTAAATATGAATATTATTAAGAATATTTTGATAACTATGTCACTCATAGGACTTATTAGAATATAAAAAAATAATATGAACTAAATAGAATATAAGTAGGTAAAAATGAATTTATGAAAAAATGTCCCTAAAACATAATTTGTGTTTTATTCATAAACTTTAACCGTGTGTACAAAGTGGGGCTCCTATGTTTATGTTTGCTCAAGCAATCAATAAACCTAGAGGTTTTTTTCTGTTTATTTATATAAAATATAGTTTATTTAATCAAAAGTTTCAAACTTAAATAGTTTTAAACTTATTTTCTAAATTCAGATTGTTTTTAAAGTCATGTTAACAAAACTTCAACTATAAATTTAGGGTAATAATATATAAATAAAAATTATTTATAGAATTTTTATGTCCAAAAAAATGTGGCCCGTTATTCTCTTTTTATTTTTAATTAAAGCACCCTTCACTATGATTTATAATTTTAACATTACCATTACCACATCATTTTGATTGAGCTTTTTGTATAAAAAAAATTATTAATAAATAAATAAAGAAATTTGTTCATAAATCATTTTCCTTAAATTTATGTTTTAACATGATTTCATGACAAAATTTGAGTTTGAGAAATAAATTTGAATTTGTTTAAGTTTGAATTTTTTTGATTTTTAAAAACTTGTTTGGTATTAAAAAAAAGGAAAAATTAGTCTAAGGTCCCTCTTCCACTTTTGGTGATGGACGAGATCCACAATATTATTTTATAATGTCTAAGGTCCCTTAATCCTACACTCATATATTCAGAGAAATTCCAGTCTCTCGCTTTCTCCTTTTACACAAATGAACACATTTCTAAGCTTTTCACTTCCACCATTAGATGTAATCTCTCTCTCTCTCTCTCTTGCTCTCTCTCTCTCTAATTCGATCAACCATGAACCGTTTCAACACCGATTCGGTAGCTTTGGTCCCACAGTAGGGCTCAATCCTGATGGAGATATGGCTATCGCAACCCTTTGCCCAGAGGAAATCACGTTACGGACATATTGGTGAGCCATTGCAGCGATATTATCCTGCAGATTGTTCTCAAATGGGAACTAAAAAGCAATAGTCAACACTGATCGTGCGTTGTAACATGAGGACTGGTAGTGACTTCAATGAACAGCACAATATTGCATCGGGATGATGCCAGAGGTGTTGTATCCAAAATCAAAAGACCTGTTTTGCAGTACATAGCAAAATCCTCACAGTTATTCTTAAACACATCATAGTTTCCAAATCCATTGCGAAGCAGATACATGGCTCTGTGGATTACTGCTTCTGGTGGTTCTGATTCTGCAGTTGTGCAGGTGCCACCTGGGAGTTTGGTGAGAAATGCTGATGGCGTGACTCTATATTCAAAACGATACAAGGATCCTCCATCGAGGAAGTAATCCAAACAAGAGATGACTACCGCAACTCACGCAACTCATGTTCTTTCTTCTCAAGTCTAGCCGTGATAGGGTCGTCCTAGAGTTCCAAACCTGAATTTTCTCTGAGTTAAAGAGAATTTCTCTGACCTTCCCTAGACTTTCCATTGCAAATTTCTCTGGTCTTCCTTTCTCTCCAGAGAAATTTTTTTCTCTGGCCTTCCGTATATTTCCCACTCTCCATTAGAATTAGGTAAGGATAGATATACCCTGGAAAATATGTAGATAAGTACAACAAAAATTTATTGAATTCATTCAAAGAAAATTATAGGAATTTCCCAAACAATTGTAGAAATTCTGAATCAATATCAACAATATAGCATATTCAAACAAGATCAAGCACATTACAATTTCTCTGGAGAGAAGGGAAATTTCTCTGGAGAGAATGGAAGGCCAGAGAAATTTATAGTGGGAATTCTAGGGAATGTCAGAGAAATTGGAAAGTCCAGAGAAATTCTTCCCAGAATTTCTCTAGACCAATTTTCTCTTTGAAGTTGAATTTTCTCTGGAAGTCTAGGGAATGACTTCTTCTCTTTCTTGTCTATGCTAAGGTATGGCAAGATCTTACTGTCAACCACCTCATCTTGTTGGACTTGATCTACAAAGAGCACTAGGATTAGCAAACAGAATTTTGATAGCAACCCTTCATGAAAAGATATTTGTACGAGAACATATAAAATGCACGATGTTGCAGAGTTTCTTGGATTGTGTGAATTTTCTCTGAACCATTTGAATTTTCTCTGGATGTCTAAATTTTCTCTGGACTATCTGAATTTTCTCTGGATAAAGAGAATTTCTCTGGATGTCTAGAGAGACTTTCTCTGGAAAGTCCAGAGAAATTCTCTGCACCGAATTTTCTCTGGATCGAATTTTCTTTGGATTGATGTTGAGGGACCTTAGACATTATGAAAATATTGAGTGTCCTTTATGCCATAAATTATTAATATCAGGGACCTTAAAAAAAATTCCCTAAAAAAAAGGTAAATTATACTAACACCCCTTGAGGTTTATATTTATTACAGTTCCTCTCTCCACCTTTTGGAAAGTACATCTCCCTTCTTGAGGTTTAAAGTTTCATTATAAATTCCCCCTTCAACAATTTAATTTTTTTAAATACTAATTTTTCCCTCACTAGGTAAATTACATTGACACCCCTCACATTTTAGAAATTACAATCCCCTCCCTAAGGTTTAAAATAGCATTACCAATTGCCCCCTCGGTTAGTATTAGTTGAAAAAAAATTTATTTGAAAAAAAAATTAATTGAAAAAAAATTTTGTTAGTAAAATTTTTAAATTTCTGTTTAAAAACCAACGTAAACTTATTTTTTGAATTTATATTTTTTTCTCAAATTTACAAACTGAGACAACCATTTATAAACCAAAAAAATTATCAAACAAGTTTTATGACAATTTTTAAAATTTTTGTAAATATAAATTGAAAACTGAAAACGAAATGGTTACCAAACAGGTTTCAGATAGTAAAAAATGTCATAAAATTAACAAATAATTAAATAAGTTACCAACGTAAGAAATGACTTATCAAAAAATTCTTAGGTTATGTATGGTTTGATTTTTAATTTTTTTTTTTTAAATTTAAAAATTAATTTGGTTAAGAAATAAAAAATAAAAATAATTTTCATTTTTATATAATTTTTATCTTTCGAGTGGCTAGAAATAATTTTTTACAAATTAAATTGAAATAGCCATACGTATGCATATAACCTGCCCAAAAGTTAAAATGATAATTATTTTTTACCCTTAAATGATAATTATTTTTTATTTTTTATTTCTTAACCAAATTAATTTTTAATTTTTTTTAAAAATTCTAAAAATCAAACCACACATAGCCTAAGAATCTTTTGATAAGTCATTTTTTACATTGGTAACTTATTTAATTATGTGTTAATTTTACGACATTTTTACCATCTCAGGTCTGTTTGGTAACTATTTCGTTTTCAGTTTTCAATTTATATTTACAAAAATTTTAAAAACTGCCATAAAAACTTGTTTGATATTTTTTTGGTTTATAAATTGTTGTCTCAGTTTGTAAATTTGAGAAAAAAACATAAATTCAAAAAATGAGTTTACATTGGTTTTTTAACAGAAATTTAAAAATTTTACTAACAAAATTTTTTTTCAATTAATTTTTTTTCCAATTAATTTTTTTTTTCATTGAATTTTTTTTCCAACTAATACTAACCGATGGGGCAATTGGTAATGCTACTTTAAACCTTAGGGAGGGGAATATAATTTTTAAAATGTGAGGGGTGTCAATGTAATTTACCCCATGAGGGCAAAATTGGTATTTAAAAAAATTAAATTGCTGAGGGGGGAATCTGTAATGAAACTTTAAACCTTAGGGAGGGAGATGTAATTTTCAAAAGATGAGTGGAGAACTATAATAAACATAAACTTCAGGGATGTCAGTGTAATTTACCCAAAAAAAAAATAAAAAGAATACTAAGAAATTCAAATTTATTATTGTGTTTTCATTTTTTTTTTCGAAAATAAAATTTCAATCTGTTTCCCTCAGCAACTTTGGCCACCCCAATCATAGGTTTCCAATTGCAATTACCTTAACATTACTTTTAACCTAGGTTTAGTTCATAGATTTGGAGAAAAATTTATAAAGATAAAGAGAAAATGTATGGGAAAGGTAGGAGAATTATAGTTATTTTTATTTACATTATACTTACCTTTTATTTTTCCTTTTTAAAATCCCTTTCCAAATCCATAAGCTATACACAATCTTAAGGAATGTTTGTTTGTTGAGATATAGCCATGGGATTGGATTCCATATCTAATAGAATAATTAGTCTAACATTTAGTTAAAATGTGAAAGTCAGACTAATAGTCCCTCATGTATGAGATAATTCAATTTCATGGGGGCCTAAGATAGAAATGGACAAATTGAGTCAACTTTGAATTAGTTAGTTAAATGACGGACTCTCAAGTATATAACTTTTTTTTCTCTTATTTTTTTAAACATATATAAATTAATCTCCTGATATATAATAGTCTCTTTTTTTTTATATTAGCAAAAATAATAGTAATATATACTTCTAATGTTCAAAAGGAAAACAAAATATAACACTCCTTTTCTTTATTTTTTTAATTTTTTTAAAACATGTGTAAGTCAGTCTTATGATGTATAA
Organism: Camellia sinensis; assembly: GCF_055761805.1. Lineage (NCBI taxonomy): Eukaryota > Viridiplantae > Streptophyta > Magnoliopsida > Ericales > Theaceae > Camellia > Camellia sinensis. Next base: position 111,152,256 of record NC_138973.1, read on the forward strand.
TAGTCTTCTATTCTTCTTCTTCTTCTTTTCTGAATTAGTAAAATCATAAATGAAAATATACTTCTAGAATTATATTTAAATAAAATTAAAATTTGTTTTAGTAAAATAAAATAAAATTTATTTTAAATTTAGCATTACCATGGTAAACAATTCAAAAGGACAAAATGGTCTTTTGAGAAGTAATCATTTTTCATAATTTCCTAATCAAACATGAGATTTACTAAAATAATCATTTTTTGATATCTAATCCCATGGCAAAATAAACATGAGATACATGTTATTTCCAGTCAAATAGTTTAGGGATTATTTATTCCAAGATAAACAGTCCATTATATTGCAAACCTCATTATCCAGTCCGTCTAAACAAATATGACCTTAATTAGTAGATTATTAATTTTATGTAATTTTATATAAACATAATTGTGTACAAAATAATCATTTGGAATGATGAAATACCTTATGATTATTTATTTCAAATAAAAACATCCATAATTATCTCCATTCTAACTGAGTTCTTTATATAAAAGTTATATTTATGCTTAGGTTAATTGACTTATTAAGTAATATTTTAATAATTATGAATGATATTGATCATGTTTTCCATCCCTTCTCCAAAAATAAGTGGGCTATTTCTTTACAAATGTGTACTCAATTCCATACGTGGCAATTCCCCCAAGATCTTTTGATAGGTAGAGAAAAAATCCGCACGAATCAAATTTTTTGATAAACATATTTTTTTCAATTTATCTTTTTCAATCTGGATGCTATGAGATGGTCCTTAGGACCGCTTGTTTTCAGAAGTAAAATGGAGAAAATTCATAATGAGGGGATTGTTAGTGAAATTGTGTTTATTTTGATAATAGTTGTTAGTGTAGGAATTGTTAAATTATTTTCATATAAAATAATAAAACAAATAAAAAAAATACAAAAAATTAAACATTAATGTTCAACAAAAAATTCACAATATGTAAAAAAGAAAAAAAATTCTAATCTCCTCACTATTTTTCTAATACCACTTCCACCTCCACCTCCACCTCCTCCATCCCAATCCCCCTTCCAACCACTATCTTAATCCCCTCTTCCATCCTAATCCCTTCCTCAACTGTACAAACAAACACAACACTAAATAGTCTCACCTCCATGCTAATCCCATTCCATCATTTACACCCCAAAACAAACCGGGTTTGAATGTTTTGGCATATGTAGCAGGGCTTCGCTGAAATGGTAATCAATACAGTAGAAGTGCAAACTATCAATTCTTTTTTTAGATTTAAATCCTAAAAAGAAGTCTATATGGGATCCTTTAATCTATCAAAATTTAATCTAATTTATTGACCTCCTAATGGGAGTACTTCCCTCCTATACTAATATCTTTCATGTCCCTTCTGTTGGAAATGGTAGAAAAATTCTAGGTAAAATCAGAATTTTTTCTCAAGTTTGGACTATTTTTTAGATGGGCCCCGAGCGTCGATTTACTCGGATCAAAGTGGTAACGCGTTCTATGCCGCGTTGTGATTCACGTGGTATATTTGGTTGCTCAAAACCATTACCCAGTGAATGGGAAATTGAAGCCAAAGTATGCTCCATGGAAATGGAGTTTTGGTGAAAATTCCTTAAGGTTGTAAATTGGCTTGTCCCACATTGATTTGGTGGGAAGTTTTGAAAGGGTTTATAAGGCTTGGGTTAGATACTTGGGATGTGCCCCAAGGGGTACCCAAGTGTTTTAGAGGGAGAGGTTATGGGCAAAATGGGCTAGACCCATTGGACCCAAAAATCACCACAGCTTCTAATCTTTTTGGGCAAAAAACATTTGAATTTAATTTTATTTTTTATTAAAATAAAATCCAGAATTCAAATTAAACTGGTTTGGATTTATTGTTCATCCTTCAAACAGAATTAAACTGGTTTGGATTTACTATTCATCCAAACAGAGCCCTTCCCGTTTTTTATCTGTTTGAATTATTAACCCAACAGATTCAAATCTGTTTAAATTTGAAACTAACAGGTTTCATACCTGTTCAATTCAAAACCTAGAGCCACCTTTACATCTATAAATAGACTAGCCTCCCATTTGGATTTCACTCCAATTTTCGTACTCCATCATCTGCTTTAAATCTCTACATTTTGCTGCATTTTATTCTGAAAGAAAGAGTGTAAACACTTTGTGTGTTCGACGAACGATTAAATTGTAGTGCTGCTTTTATTCGTTGATAAGATCATTTTATCCTGGGAGATAGACGTCCAAATTCTGATAGCACCGTGGAGAGGACGAATCTGTCTTAAGGACACAGTGTTAAACACTGGACTTGATCAGAAAAGTTATTCAAATAAATTAACCAAGTAAGTTGTTTAATTTTATTCTGTTTTTTATTTGTTTATTTAATCAGATTTTATTTTTGTTTTTGTAACAAAATAAAATCTGTGATTTTATTTATTTATTTATTATTTCGAGTTAGGTTTTTTGTAATCAAACATATTCTCTCCTTTTCTTTATATTCTTGTTGTTGTTTTGTACACAACAGAATTTAACTTAATTAAATACAGTGAAGATTGTCCTACAATCTTAAGACAGATTCCTTTTTTGGTATCTTCATTGTATTTAATTTTCTGTGTTTTCAAAGTAATATTCTGGTTGGAAAACAAATAGTGATTTATGCTATTTGACAGATAGTAGTAATATACTGTCTCTTTTCTTTGACAACTAGTAGTAATATACTGGTGTCATTAACAATTGCAGAATATTATTTGGTATTACAGAAAATATTGTGATATTTTATTTTTCTAGTTTTAGTAACAAGGAAAATAAAATTATTTTGTTGTTATAATTTATTTTCTGGTTTTAGTAACTAGAAAATTAATTTATGTTTTAATTTTTTCTGATTTTTGTAATCAGAGATTATGGCTACTACAACTGAAACTGCATCTGGCAGTGGTACTCCTATTGTTACACCTACATCGGTCCCTATCCAGAACCATGTTCATGTACCAATCAATCATGGAGAAAAACGAGAAAAATTTAACGTTACCGAGTTTAAGAGATGGCAGCAGAAGATGCTGTTCTATCTTACAACTCTTAATTTGGCCCAGTTTCTCCATGAAGAGGCTCCAGCACTTAAAGAGGGTGAAAGTGATCGGCAAGTTGTTGTCGCTGTAGATGCTTGGAAACATTCAGATTTCCTGTGCAGAAACTACATCCTAAATGGCCTTGACAATATGCTGTATAATGTATACAGTCCTCTGAAAATAGCAAAAGAATTGTAGGATTCTTTGGAGAAGAAATACAAGACAGAAGATGCCGGCACGAAGAAATTTGTCGTCGGTAAATTTCTGGATTTTGTTATGGTCGACTCCCAAACGGTAATATCTCAAGTTCAAAGTTTTCAAATAATTTTGCATGATATTCATTCAGAAGGTATGTCTCTTAGCGAGTCATTCCAAGTCGCTGCTTTAGTGGAAAAGTTACCACCGGCTTGGAAAGATTTCAAAAATTATTTAAAACATAAACGCAAAGAGATGACCATGGATGAGTTGATTGTAAGATTAAGAATTGAGGAAGATAACCGAAAGGCTGAAAAGAGGAATGGGAAAAATCCCATTGAGTCCAAGGCTAATATGGTTGAACAAGTTCATAAATCACATAACAAAAAGAGGAAGTTTACTGGAGATGGTCCTAAACAAGGCGACAACAATGGCAACAAGAAGTTCAAAGGAAAATGCTATAATTGTGGCAAAACTGGACATCGAGCTTCTGACTGCCGCCGCCCTAAGAAGGATCATGGAAGTACAAGTAAGAAGACCACCAATCAGGCCAATGTAACAGAATTGGATTACATCTCTGACGGAGTGAATGACATCAACCTTTCTGCTGTGGTGTCTGAGGCTAACTTGGTTGGAAATCCCAAAGAGTGGTGGGTTGACACTGGAGCAACTCGTCACATATGTGCGGACAAGAAGATGTTCACTACCTACAATGAGGTTACAAATGGTGAACAACTTTTCATGGAAAATTGTTCTACTTCTACTGTGGCTGGACAAGGGAAAGTGATCTTGAAGATGACATCAGGGAAAGAACCGACCCTCAACAACGTACTGCATGTACCTGACATCCGGAAGAATTTAGTTTCTGAGTCTTTGTTAAGTAAAAATGGTTTTAGGCTTGTTTTTGAGTCTGATAAATTTGTATTAACAAAGAGTGGTATGTATGTTGGTAAGGGATACATGAGTGATGGTCTCTTTAACTTGAATGTAATGACAGTTGTACCGAAAGTTGCTATGAATAAGAATAGCACATCTTTTGTTTATATTCTTGAGTCAAATTTATGACATGGTAGATTAGGACATGTGAATTTTGATGCTTTGCGTAGATTAATTGGTTTAGATTATATACCAAAATTTGAAATTAATCCTAATCATAAATGTGAAATTTGTGTAGAAGCGAAACTAACTAAGGCTCCATTTAAATCGGTTGAAAGGAAAACCGAACCTCTAGAATTAATTCATACTGATGTATGTGATCTAAAATTTATTCAAACTAGAGGAGGCAAAAAGTATTTCATAACTTTTATCGATGATTGCACAAGATATTGTTATGTTTATTTACTTAGAAGTAAAGATGAAGCCTTAGAAATGTTTACACTCTACAAAACAGAAGTTGAAAATCAACTTGGTAAAACCATTAAAATGGTTAGAAGTGATAGGGGTGGTGAATATGATACACCATTAAATGAATTTTGTGCACAACATGACATTATTCACCAAACTACAGCCCCTTATTCTCCACAGCAAAATGGAATTGCTGAAAGGAATAATAGAACCCTCAAAGAAATGATGAATGCCATGTTACTAAGTTCAGGTTTACCACAGAACTTGTGGGAGGAAGCAATATTGTCTGCTAATTATGTTCTTAATAGAATACCCCACAAGAAAACCAAAAGCATTCCTTATGAATTGTGGAAAGGTCGACCACCTTCCTACAAATACTTAAAAGTGTGGGGGTGTTTGGCAAAAGTTGAAGTTCCTGTTCCTAAAAAGACTAAGATTGGACCAAAAACAGTAGACTATGTGTTTATTGGTTATGCTCAAAATAGTAGTGCATATCGGTTTCTGACTTATAAATCAGAAATACTGATATAAATGTGAACACTATTATAGAGTCAAGGAATGCTGTGTTTTTTGAACATGTCTTTCCTTACAAGAAAGGACAGGAATTAAGTTCACAGAAAATAACTTATGGTTGTACACAAAGTCAAGAGACTAATGACAATCAAACACAAGAGACTAGTAATAGTCTCGACCAACAGGATTTAACTAATGATGAACCTAGACGAAGTAAGAGAGCAAGAACCTCAAAATCCTTTGGTCCAGATTTTCTGACATACTTGTTAGAAATGAACCTCAAAGCTTTAAGGCAGAAATGACAGGTCCTGAAACACCTTTGTGGAAAGAGGCTGTTAATAATGAAATTGAATCCGTTATGTAAAATCATACTTGGGAATTGGTGGATCTTCCACCAGGTTCTAAACCTCTTGGATATAAATGGATATTCAAGAGAAAAATGAAAGCAGATGGTTCAATTGACAAGTATAAAGCAAGACTTGTAGTTAAAGGTTACAGACAAAAAGAAAGTCTGGATTATTTTGACACATATTCCCCTGTGACAAGAATAACATCCATCCGCATGCTTATTGCTATAGCAGCATTGTTTAATTTAGAAATACATCAAATGGATGTTAAGACAGCTTTCTTAAACAGTGATCTAAATGAAGAGATCTATATGAAACAACCCGAAGGGTTTGTAGTATCAGGACAAGAAAAGAAAGTTTGTCGACTTGTAAAATCCCTTTATGGATTAAAACAAGCACCTAAGCAATGGCATGAAAATTTTGATCATGCAATGCTTACTAATGGGTTTAAGATAAACGAATGTGACAAATGCGTCTATGTTAAAAACACTGACCAAGGATATGTCATAGTTTGTCTGTATGTGGATGACATGCTTATCATTGGAAGCAGTCAAAACATGATCAAATCAACTAAGCAGATGCTTAACAAAAGATTTGATATGAAAGATATGAGGGTCGCAAATGTTATATTAGGAATGAAAATTAATAAAACATCTAACGGATATGCATTATCTCAATCACATTATATTGAGAAAATTCTTGGTAAATTTATCAAGGATGATATGAATTTAGTTAGAACACTTGTAGACGTCAATCTTTACTTATCAAAAAATAAAGGTGATGCAGTGTCTCAGTTAAAATACTCCCAAATCATTGGAAGCCTAATGTACCTAATGAATTGTACTCGTCCTGATATAGCTTATGCTATCAGTAAATTGAGTAGGTACACTAGTAACCTTGGAGAAGACCATTGGAAAGCAATCATTCGGGTTCTTAGATATCTAAGATTACTCGTGATCATGGTTTGAACTTTACTCGATATCCAGCAGTACTCGAAGGTTATTATGATGCCAATTGGATATCGGATACTAAAGATTCAAAATCCACTAGTGGATATGTCTTTACTCTAGGAGGCGCTGCTGTTTCTTGGAAGTCCACGAAACAAACTTGCATCGCACGATCCATAATGGAATCTGAGTTCATTGCTTTAGACAAAGCAGGTGAAGAAGCAGAATGGCTTCGTCACTTCTTAGAAGACATTCTAATGTGGCCGAAACTTGTGCCAACTATTTGTATTCATTGTGATAGTCAATCTGCAATAGGCAAGGCACAGAATCACATGTATAACAGTAAGTCACGACATATTCGTCGTCGACATAATACCGTAAGGCAATTGTTGTCAAACGGAATAATCTCAATAGATTATATAAAATCTAAAGAGAATATTGCGGATCCGTTAACAAAAGGTTTGACAAAAGAGCTAGTGTATAGTTCATCAAGGGGGATGGGATTAAAGCCTATTACATAAGAGTTGTCATAATGGTAACCCTACTTATATGACTGGAGATCCCAAGAACTAAGTTCAAAGGGACAACTAAGTTATGTATGGCTCACCAGAAATCACCAAGGGATTAAAATTCCTACCCATTCCTATGGTGAGAGTGATATCTGCAACATATGTTGTCTGCAGGGGTATAAGAATAAGCTTTGCTTTTAATGATTACTTATATCTTGATTAAAGCATAAAATCAAGACGAGTATAAGGAGATACTCACAATAAGAATCACCTATATGAGTGTTGAACTGGGGCCGGTTCTATGAGAATGAAAAAGACTACATTCTCTAGAAATACTCATGAAAACCAGGTGCGTTCAAGGCCAAAATGAACACAACAGTGAGAACCACGATGTGTTAGAAGATATTTTGTGTGAAATCTATTGTCTTGGCTTACACAAACGGCTGAACAATTCAAGGCATCGCGTCCATTGGTTAGCCAGTAAGTCCGATAGGTTATCACTAGGGAAGGTTCAAGGCCAAAAACTACCTATCCTGATGCAAGATATTTTCGACTTATATTCTTTCGTAAAAATCTGCATATTGTTGCATTTCCGTTGTCATCAAATTCCATTCATGTGGGGGATTGTTGGAAATGGTAGAAAAATTCTGATAGAATTTTTCCTCAAGTTTGGTCTATTTTTTAGGTGGGCCCCGAGGGTCAATTTACTCGGATCAAGGTGGTACCGCGTTCTATGCCGCGTTGTAATTCACGTGGTATATTTGGTTGCTCAAAACCATTACCGAGTGAATGGGAAATTGAAGCCAAAGTGTGCTCCATAGAAATGGAGTTTTGGTGGAAATTCCTTAAGGTTGTAAATTGGTTTGTCCCACATTGATTTGGTGGGAAGTTTTGAAAGGGTTTATAAGGCTTGGGTTGGATACTTGGGGTGTGCCCCAAGGGGTATCCAAGTGTTTTAGAGGGAGAGGTTATGGACAAAATGGGCTAGACCCATTGGACCCAAAAATCACCGCACACGCGCGCCGCCGCCGCCGTCCGGTCGGGCGGGCTGGGCTTGTGCGTGGTGTGTGGTTGGGTTGGGCTTCTAATCTTTTTGGGCCAAAAACATTTGAATTTAATTTTATTTTTTATTAAAATAAAATCCAGAATTCAAATTAAACTGGTTTGGATTTATTGTTCATCCAAACAGGGCCCTTTCCGTTTTCAAACAGAATTAAACTAGTTTGGATTTACTGTTCATTCAAACAGAGCTCTTCCCGTTTTTTATCTGTTTGAATTATTAACCCAACAGATTCAAATCTGTTTAAATTTGAAACTAACAGGTTTCATACCTGTTCAATTCAAAACCTAGAGCCACCTTTACATCTATAAATAGACTAGCCTCCCATTTGGATTTCACTCCAATTTTCGTACTCTATCCTCTGCTTTAAATCTCTGCATTTTGCTGTATTTTATTTCTGAAAGAAAGAGTGAAAACACTTTGTGTGTTCGACGAACGATTAAATTGTAGTGCTGCTTTTATTCGTTGATAAGATCATTTTATCCTGGGAGATAGACGTCCAAATTCTGATAGCACCGTGGAGAGGACGAATCTGTCTTAAGGACACAGTGTTAAACACTGGACTTGATCAGAAAAGTTATTCAAATAAATTAACTAAGTAAGTTGTTTAATTTTATTCTGTTTTTTATTTGTTTATTTAATCAGATTTTATTTTTATTTTTGTAACAAAATAAAATCTGTGGTTTTATTTATTTATTTATTATTTCGAGTTAGGTTTTTTGTAATCAAACATATTCTCTCATTTTCTTTATATTCTTGTTGTTGTTTTGTACATAACAGAATTTAACTTAATTAGATACAGTGAAGATTGTCCTACACCTTCATACACTATTTTATGGGTTTAATTAGGAGTACTTCCCTCCTATACTAATATCTTTCATGTCCCTTCATACACTATTTTATGGGTTCAATTCTAGGCCTACAACGTTGATTTGAATCATTCATCTCATAGGCCCAGCAATAATGATAAATTGTGTATAAAAAAAAAAGTTTTATTGGACATCAATAAACGCATCAACATATTACATAGTTTTTAATAGACAAAAACTATGAGTTTAAACTAAATCATTCATGTTGTAAAATAAAACACAAGTTGTTCATCTATTTATCGATATCCAATGCAGCTGATTTTTTTGCACAAATGGTTTTTACTGTAAGGTTTATGAGATAAACAGTCACTACAATAAATGATACTTTTGGTGACTAAATTTTTTGTCGCCAGATTAGTCGTTGAATAATTGTCAAGAAAGGTAATTGGTGATTAAAAAAAGTTTAGTCGCCGAAAGTTCTCAATTGCCAACTAATTTTTTAGTCGCCAAAAGCTTTAAAAAAAATTAATATCATGTTTTCAACGACTAAAACATTTAATTGCAATTTTTTTTTTAGCTATTAAAATCTTAGTCGCCTAAAATCTATTTTTTGATGGCTACTAAATATTTAGAATTTGGTGTCGTTGTTGTACATAATGCATAATGATGACTGTTGTGTGGCCCACAAAACTCATTTCGGATCTTATTTTAATAATTTAAACCGTTGAAATTTTAAAAATTATTGAGAAAAATATACTTGTAAAAAATTAAATTAATTAGATATCGATAACTCTTTTATCCAATCACATTGGTATAACTCTTTTATCCAATCATATTTGTTTATATAAAAAATAAACGTACACATATCAAACTGAATACAAATATTATTTAATAAAGGGCTATTAATATCCGATACTCATTACTATGAGCTTAGAATGAAACAACCAAAATAAATCATTCTCGGTCCGGATGGTGGATTTGGGACGTACAACCATTGCCTTGCTTTAACCGTTTTTTTTTTCAATCTTTATTCCAATTTTCCTCTTTAAAGCACTTTATTCAAAATTTGAATCTTGAAATATTGACTCTCTCACTTAAGCGACGTGTTTCATTGTCCCCCCAAAAAGAAAAAAACATAAAACCAAAGTGGGTGTCATGAGAAATTTTTAGGTGTATTTTGAAGAATCTTAATTTAAATTACTAGAATGCCCTTATAAATGTCTTAAATTACGAGAATGCCAAAAGCCGTGTGGAATCCCACTTTTCTTTTTCTTTTTTTTTGGGGCAAAAGCCGTGTGGAATCCCACTTTGGTTAACGTTGTGCATATCATTGGAAGGATCGAAGCATTTGCCAAATAGTTGTCAAAGACTGCTATGGCCAATGACGGATCTAGGGGCGGCTTTATTTTTTAAAATTCGAAAAATATTATATATTATATTAAAAAATTTAAAATAATTTAAAATTATAAGAGTTCCTACTCCTAAATTTATTTTAGATAACTTCAAAATTATATAGAGTAGTCCCTTCAATTTTTTAAATTATGGAGTAATCCCCAAAGTCATAATCCTGGATCCATCCTGACTATGGCCAAATCGGCCACCTTTTTCACATAAAATAATAATAAATAAATAAATAAATACATGTAATTTATTCATAATTAAAATTACATTAGAATTATGTGTTAAAAAATAATTATTATTTAGGCATGATAATGATAGTTCTAAAATAATTCTATAATCGTGGCGTGCATTATAATGATACGTTTAGAATCATGTATTACTTGGAATCATATGATATTTTAAAGATAAAAAAAATTCATTAACGTGAAACAAATTTTAAATTTTTTTTTTTATTTTTGATAAATTTTTAAAATTTTAAAATTTTCTATATTAGAAGGATATGAAATGACATTTTAAACAAAAATTACTAAAGATAAAATAGTAAAAAAAAAAAATATGTGCTTTTTTTAATTGTTTCCAAACTAAACCTAATTGCCTTTTGATTTTCTTAATGAATATAAAAAATTTAGAAGACCAAGATGTGAGTAAATAATATTGTAAAAAATATGGTAAAATCATGTTGCAATAAAAGTCCAACGTTAAATCATTTTATTTAGAGAGGAGACATTCTTCATCAACCGACTTTCTTTAAGCTCAAAGTTGCCCAACAACAGACAGGTGGACATTCACCTCATCCACGAAAGCCAACTCATCAAGCCACATCACCAAAAGTTTCCACTTTTATAAAGCAATCTCAAAAGTTTGACAAAAAACAAAAATATACAAAATATATTAGAAATTTTTGTTATTGTGTGTGATCTTATAAGTAGTAATTATGCGAGTTTAATTATAGCACTTAGAACTGAAATAAATAATAGTTTAGAATATATTTCTGAATTAGAAAGTGAGTTAAATACGTTAAATTCTCTATTAGCAATTGTTTCAGGACAATCGATCATAAATTATAGTCAAAGAATTGTAAGCATTAAAAAAATATATCTTCAGAAAAAGCCAGTGTAGATTACCAACAAATTTTTTTACAAGACTTAATATTAAATTAAATCTGCAATTGAAATTGTTATCAGATTCCGATTTCTCGGCCTTGCCAATAACATTGGCATGAGTATAAAGTGGAGAAATAGAATCTAATAACTTAAAGAATAGTACTTCTTTACAAATAATAATAGAATAAAATAATATTTTAATTAAGTTATTAAAAGAAATTAGCAAAACTATTAGAAATAATAAACGAAATTAGACATTTAATACAAGACTTAGAAAAAAACAAGTAACTATTTTAGAAGGGAGAAAAAAAAAAATCTTTTACCTTATCCATATAAAAGAAATAATCAAGAAGAACCTTTCAAATTAGTTTCACCTGAGAATCAAAAAAATTAACGGAGTTAAGTAAATATAATTTAAAACAGTTAGAAGAAATGACTGAAAAGGAAAATGAAATTAAATATAAAATAATATTACAAATAGCTAAACAGGTAGATAAAATAGATAAAGAAATAATAGAAGAAATAAATAATAATATAATAGAACTAAAATAAGATATATATATATATATAATTAGGATTAATCAGTTTGGGAGGAATGGAACACATTTCCCTTGAAGATTTAGAACAAGTAATGGGAGGTAATGGCGAAAAAAAAAGAAAAAGAAAATAATGTCATAGAAGATTTCAAAGAAAAAAATAATGTTACTGATACTGAAATGACAGTAGTAAAACAAGAAGGATGCAATTCAACTAATCCAAATCATCCAGATTTTAAAAACTTCACTAGACAACAACTGGAAGATGATACTAGAAATTATGACCGTAAGAGAGGAACGAGACACTATAGTTATCTAAACAAAGAATCATATGCTAAGTGTGACATCCCTGTTCTGTATTATGCTAATTGGTCCTTAAGTTGGTTATGGTTATGTGTTTAGCATGGTTTTGTATGCCATTATGTGAAAATATGTGGTTTTGAATTTCTATCTGTTCACCGTAGGAATATCTGTTTGGTTTTACCGCTTCGGAAATTAAATTGGAGGCCTTATCGGCCACAGAACCCGAAATTGATTACGCCGTTGTGATTGGCATAATTTTTAGAGCCTACGGTGAAATTTAATTGAAAATTGATTCGGGTTAGATTAAACCGATTAAATTGATGAATTAGAGCCCAACTACTTTATTATTATAATCTTGGCTTTAGTGGATTTTGTTGTCAAGCTTTAAACACTCAATCTCTCCCTCCCTAGCCTCATTTTGACTGATAGTAAACTCAAAGAAGAGAAGAGAGGGCCGGTGGTAGAGAGAGAAAGGGAGAGACTTGTGTAATTTGGGCTCAAGACTTGGGAATTTAAAGATCTAGCTCAAGATTTGGCTAGAGCTTGAGGGTTGAAGCTCTTAGGTAAGTGAATTCATGGACTCTTGTTTGAAATTTGTAAGTTCAAAGTTGAAAGAATGTTAAAGAGCATGTAATAAGTTGATTTTTGTTGAGCTTGAAGTCTTGGAACTCATGCATGTAAGAAATTACTTTGAATCTGCATGTTTGAGCTTGAAACATGTGATTCATGTAGAGTTTTGGTTGAAGCTCATGTTGTAATCACCATTTGTACCATCTAGGTTGAGAATGATGAGCATCTCCCACATGCATGTACAAATCATGGGAGTATAAGTCTTGAATGTTTGAATTTGAGCATGTTGATGATGGGTTTGAGATATTTTGGGACATGCATGTAGATAAATCAAGAAATTGAGCTTCATAATGTTATAATCTTGCATTGGTACCATGTTAGTATGATTATATTTGAGATTTGAGCCACTGCATGCAAGTAATGTAGCTGGAAAATCGAATTGGAGCTCAAGAACACAGTTCTGGGTTTTCCAAGAACTTTGAGGTCCGCTCGAGCGGGGAACCTGACGCTCGAGCGGGAAATGCGTGCTCCCAGAACTTTTGCAGACTTGATGTCCGCTCAAGCGGGGTAATTCACGCTCGAGCGGGGGAGCTATTTTGGCAGGCCTTCCGCTCGAGCGTCCTATTTCACGCTCGAGCGTATTTTTGATGTAACCAGCACTTTTGCAGGCCTAAAGGGTCCGCTCGAGCGGGGAAGTCCACGCTCGAGCGGGGAAGTCCACGCTCGAGCGTGGAAGCGGGGACCCTATCTTCTGAAATTTTGTTCATGCATCCTGTGTTTCGTTTTCCGTTCTCTTTCACTTGTAATCACTCTTAGGCATGTGTTAAGCGTTACAAATGAGTTAATGAGATAGGAATAAAGCCTAAAGAGGAATATGTGAATTAAGGAACGGATTGAATTGTTAATGACCCTTCTGTGCTCATGGAATGTGTAGGGTCAAGCTCTAGGGCGAATCCACAAGCCGATCACTGTGAGTAATATCAATATTCGAAAGCTTGTCAATGTCCAATTGTTTATTCCCTTAAACTTTATGAGTTGTTAATTGGGATTGTGGACAAAAGTCTGACAGGAATGAATGGATGGACCAAAGGTCGTTTTGATATAAATGAATGGACCGAAGGTCGTTTTGATGTGAATGAATGGACCAAAGGTCGTTTTGACACATGTGAGTGGGCCGAAGGCCGTTTTGACATGAATGAGTGGGCCGAAGGCCGTTTTGACATGAATGAGTAGGCCGAAGGTCGTTTTGACATGAACGAGTAGGCCAAAGGCCGTTTTGACATGAATGTATGGGCCGAAGGCCGTTTTCACGTAAACGAATGGGCCGAAGGCCATTTTGATAGAAATGAATGGGCCGAAGGCCGTTTTGACGTAAATGAACGGGCCGAAGGCCGTTTTGACATGAATGGAAATCTGAATGGGCCAAAGGCCAGAATATTTGGAACTACAGTCACTTGATTTGAATTTCGTATAGTTATATATCTATTAAATAGAAATAGGAATTGGGCCTAAGGCCGTTTGGAACGTGTTGTTCTACATTGTTATGTAACTTCTGTATTTGATTTGATATTATTCATTGGGCTTTCGCTCACGCTCATTCATGTGTTTGTAGGTGAGCCAAGAGAAGTCCAGACCCAGCCTCAGTGAAGCCTGTATGGAACAACTAAGGTTTTGAGAGAGTCAGCCCTTGTGTCTCACGCATGAGACCCGCCTTCGCCTTTTTGTTATGTTTTTACATTTGTCAGGTTGGCGAAGTTTTGTATATGTTTGCTTATAGTTCTTATGGGTTGACTTAATTTTCAATGATTCTGTCTGTATAGAACCTATGTCACTATGTTGCTGTTGTGAGTTATTAACGTACATATGTATGGGTTGTTTTGAGGTGCCATGTAAGCACAGCTCTATGGACAAAGTTTTAAATTTTGCTTCCGTTTAGCCCCCATTAACTCTGTTAAAATACGCTTGGTTTGGTTTGAGGCCGTAGGTAATCTTAGGATTACTGGCCGGTTACGTCCTTAACCCATGGGGGCGGGTTCGGGTCGTGACACTAAGGGAACCTAATTATGCAAACTTTATCCATAAAAATGAAGTATTTTTAACAGAAGTACCACCAAAACCAATAAGTAATACATGATATTTATTAGATATTGATTGTGCTACAAATACAAATGAGGTAATAAAACAATGGAAAAGAGGTATACACCGCGTCTTAAATATCCAAGGATTATTAAACTTGCTATTCATTTAGATTATCTAGCTTAATGTCATTAGGGTTTATTTTTGTAGGTGTAATTCTATCTATTGGTATTCCATTAGTAGGTTCAAATTTATCTACTTCTATAATTTTATGTTGTATTTTAAGATTTATGGTATTATTAAACTTATTTATTATTTTCTAAAATATTCTTAATGAATATGTGGTTTCATTTATATCGATTCCGACCCTTTTTATTTTAATGTCAAAAATTTATTTAGGAATCTATTTTTTAAGCTAATATAATATCATTGTTTGCAATTACAACGTAATAGTCCCTAACATAAATTACTTTTTATTCCGCTAACAATGGATCTTCCAAAATTTCATTGCCTAATATCGCATAAAAATGCATATATGTATATATATATATATATATCATGTCATTTATCGAATAACGGTGTAATTTGTATTTGTACACTCCCTATATGTATATATATTTATACTTATTATCTTTGTTATTTTTTAATATATTCTCATAATTTATTAAGTTTATCCCTCATACATCATATTCACAATATTTAATTTTTATATCTCATTCCATTCTTTCACATATATATTTACTTTTTAATTTAAATATTCATTTTTGATATATTTTGTCTTTTCGTATTATTCATTCATTCGTTTTCTACATCTTTCTCGTGAGCATTTTTCTATGACAAATTATTCTCCTCTTAAGTTCTCTATACTTATTTGTTTTGTCATCATAAAATTTGGTTCTTCATTGATATCTTTATAAGCTTCGTCTTCGTCTTCTATTTCTATTTTTTCTTCAATTAATTTCATTATTCCTTTATTATTTTTTAGGGTCAATTCTAATACTTCTTCTTCTTTTTCTAACTCTACATAATCCAAGCTTCCTAAGGTTTCTATTATTTTATTATTCTTTTTATTTTTACACTGATTTGCAAAGTGACATATTTCCCTACATGACTAACATTTACAAGTCTTTTCCCACTGGACAAAAATTATTTTTTCTAAAAAATCTTTTCATTTTATTGAAATTGTAGGGCTTTTTATAATATTTTCTTTTATATCTTTCTCTTCTTTATTTATTTAAACTTTTTCTTTTGTAAAATGGTTCTTTTTATTGTATTTTTTTCTCTCTTAAAGATTCACATCCTCATGAATTGGATGTTTGCCACCGATGTAAATATTATTTTTTCAATTTTTTTTCTTTGTTTCATTTGCATGCATTCTTGCTTCATCAATAAATAAAAATCGTTTCGTTTCGCAAAAGTGTGTCACTTTTATATGACAAATTATTGATATTAGGTCTTCTACATAACTAAAGAAACAACCTCTAAATTTACGATTTGAGGTAGGAAATGAAACAGATATGTGTTGAGCCTGATCTAAGGAAGGAAAGGTTAATATTAGCTACCTCTATAAACTGAAAGCTTGCCAACATTAGAGCCCTACGCCGATTACGTTCAAGTAAAGGTCAAAATTTTTAGATACTATTCTTATTTTGGAAGCATAGTGAACCTAAGATTAAAATAACTTAACAATATAAAAAGTGACGATAGTTAGAGTTTTTATTTTTTATTTTATGAGTGTTTATCACCATTTTTATGTTCAAGATCTGTTGTTATATCATAATCAAGTAATACTACTAATAATAAACTGTCAACAACTACGTAATTTTCTACAAAATCTACTAAATACTGTTACTGCTAGAGATATAGAATTTATTAGAAAAAAGAGTTGATAAAATACTTTAAGAAAATATATATTATCAGCAACAAATAAATTTAATATCTCAAATGTAAAAAATATATATATATATATATATTAATTAAATTATTTTCCACATCATCGTCACATTACCAAATCAAGTTGATTGGATATCAATAACCTTTTCATCAAATCACATTTGTATTTAATTTGATATATATATATATAAAGATGTAGTTTGATGAATAAGTTATTGATATCCGATTAACTTGATTTTTTACAGGTATATTGTTCCCGATATTTTTAAAAATTTGAACGATTCAAATCATCAAAATAAAATCTGAAATGAATCCCACAGGCCACACAACAGTCACCGTTATGGTTCACGCACAGCGATGACACTGCGTCCCTTTATTAAAGAAGTCCTAAAGTTTATAGGTTTCGTTTGGGAAGTGAGTTGGCTTTTTGGCTTGTGACTAAAAAGCCTCGTTTGGATCGAATTTTTTGATTTTTTTGACTTTTATGAGAGAGAAAAAAAAATAATTATGATTTAAATATAATATTTTATCTTATTAATTTTTTAATATATTTTATTTTTTTGTGACTATTTTGACCTGATAGTTGAAAAATCAACATGTCAAAGGAGGACATAGTGAACCTGCATGGTTACCTTACCTCAATGGCAAAGTGGTTCGACCTTGGGATTAGCTGTAACTATTGTGACTATTTGCATTGGAGTGCAAACTCAACTTGAATTTTCATACTTTTGCAATTATTTTCTAAATTTTTTTTTTATCGATTTCTAATTTCTGTAAAAATAAAAGGTATTGAGGAGAAAAAAATATATATATATACATAAACAGAGACAGAGAGAGAGAGAGAGTTGCTTTACTTAGGCTCCAAGGAGCCTTGGTAGTCAATTTTGACCAGAACAGTGGCCAAAAAACCAAAGGTTTATGAAGTAGTTCAACTATTTGTTCTGTTTAGAAGACTGACCTTTTGTTTTCCTCAGAAAAAGGCAGACAAGTCAATCCAACCCTATCACATAAAGTTTTTAGCTTTTGATAAACCTAAAAATAATCCTCCTTAATATTTTTTTGTTGTTATGGAACTCAAATAGTTAACTAATTCAATTAGCCAGAATTCTTTCACTTGAGTCTTCTTCCCTTGTTATAGGTAAGATTTCTCTCCATCTTTAGATTATGGCTAAAAAAGTCACATTTTTTTTGTCGGTAGGATATTTTTTTAAAATTTTCGTCAAAATTTTTTATTTTCGAAACTCATCTGGTCTTGAAGAATCTCAAAAGTTATTTTTTATTTTTAAAAAGGACAGAATCACTAAGACAAAAATGTCTTTGGTGCACTTCTTAGTTTTTTTTCCTTGTAATTTTTAAGTTTTTGAAATAATTACGATTTTTTTTTATAACAAAAAACTACTTAAAAAACAATTGCAACACCTTTAATTGGTACATAAAAAACCGTAGAGGGGTGAGGGTCTTCCTTAGCAAGACTTGGGTACAAGGATTTTAACCAATTAAGTGCCGCCAATTAATTATTCACTCCTATTTACTTTTTGAGTTTGATTAAATATTAAAAAGGGATTAAGGAGGACTATACCAAAAGCTAAAAATTCTAACGATCGACATTTGAGGTTTTCACAACGGTAACTCGTTTGGTGTACTTCTAAGTGGTGTTTGGGAAGTTGGTTTGTGGATAAAATAGTCACAAAAGATAAAATAAGTTATTTTAGGCATAACAAACAAAACATCACATTCAACCCATAATCATTACACTATTCTCTCATAAAAAAAGTCAAAAAAGTCAAAAAGTCCTTCCCAAACCAAGCTTTTTAGCCCAGACTAAAATAGTCAAAAAAACTAAAAAGCCAAAAAACCAACCCACTTTCCAAACTGAGGCTTACTCCTTTTAGAGTGTGTATTATATGAATCCTATTATATATTTTTTTGATACATATTATATATTTTTATAGCAAATATTTTATAATTTTATAGGAGAGTTATGACAATTTGTGATTTAAAAATAAAATTATTCATTTTTATGGTTCAAAAATAAAAATATATAATATTATCACAAAATATGTATAATAAGACCCTTTTTTTTATTTTTAAATAGTGCTTCTTTGTATAGAAATTTTCTCCTTTCGTGAAGGTTTTCTCCTCTTTGCATAGAGGTTTTTTTTTTTTTTGCCCTTTTTTTTTTTTTTGAAGACTTGTATCCTCTCTATATGAAGGTTCTCTATCCCTTTTGACATCTATCTTACTTAGATTAAATGACTTATTATCAAATATATAATATATTAAGGCCAAGTTTGGGTAGTTTAAAAAAAGTCAAAAAGTCAAAAAGTTACTCAAAAAGTTAAAAAGTCATCACTATTCACCAAAAGTCAACAATTACGGCGGCACAATTCCCAATTCTAATTTTCTCCTACAAACTAATTTTTACAATTTTTTATTACACATTTTTCCATAAAAAGTCAAAAAGTTAATCCAAACATTCATATTTTCAACCTCAACTTTTTAGTCTAAAAAGACAAAAAGTGCACTTATTTAGAGCTATTTTGGAAACTTGGTTAAAAGTCACTTTTTTTGATTAGTAGCAAAAGTCAAAAGTTGACTTTTTTGGCTTTTTTTTCATTTGGCAAGTTGGTTTTTAGCCAACGGTGAAATTATAATTTTACCCCTCATGGGTCACAATGTGTTACATAGGTTTAGTTGTAAATATTTTAAATAAATGGGGGTAGTTTAGTCATTTTATTATGATTTGACATCATAAACAAATATTAATCAAAAAAGTCAAAAGTCACTTTTTATCAACTTTCCAAATCATTTGTCTAAAAAAGCCAAAAGCTTGGTTAAAAGCCAAAAAACCACTTTTTACCATCTTCCCAAAACAACCCTTAGTCTTTCCAAACTTGGCCTAAATCTCGTGTTTTTTTCATTGAGAGAGAGAGAGAGAGAGAGAGAGAGAGAGAGAGAGAGAGAGAGAGAGAGAGAGAGAGAGAGAGAGAGAGCACCAAAGGGATTTCCTTTCTTGACACATCAATGCTTTTTAATTTCTTTGGTAAGATACATTTCTAATTTTGATGGGTATTACAATGGTTTGGGCTTACGTATAGGGAAATTTAGGTGTGGTTTGGTTTTGGCTTTTTTTAATTAGTTTTTTGATTTTTTTGATTTTTTTAATTTGAAACTTTTTTAGTCGTTTGGTATTTTTGTTTGGCTTTTTTAACTTTTTAGCTTTAGAATGACAAACTTGCCCTTAGTATAGAATGATACTTTTTGACTTTTTGTTTGTATATGAGATATTTTGGTACTTTTGTAATTTTTTTGTCTTTTTGTGACTTTGTAGCCTTTTTTTTTTTTTTTGTCTTTTGTGATTATATAGCCTGGGAGGAAAACCAAACCAAGGCTTTAGGCTTATTTTGGAAGATGGTAAAAAGTGGCTTTTAACCAAGCTTTTGGCTTTTTTAGACAAATGATTTGGGAAGTTGGTAAAAAGTGACTTTTGACTTTTTTGATTAATATTTGTTTATGATGTCAAATCATAATAAAATGACTAAACTACTCCCATTTATTTAAAATATTTACAACTTCACCTATGTAACACATTTTGACCCATGAGGGGTAAAATTGTAATTTCACCGTTGGCTAAAAACCAACTTCCCAAATGAAAAAAAAACCAAAAAAGCCAACTTTTAGCTTTTGCTACTAACCAAAAAAAGTAGCTAAAAACTATGTTGCCAAAATAAGCCTTAGTCAAAACTTCTCTATTGGACTTTTGTTTAGTGGAAATGATAGTCGAACTTATTTTGTTTTATAAACCCCCTAAAGAGAAAATACATAATTGAGTAAAGATAAAATAAAATATTTTCTTTTTTTTTTCTTGGACGATATTGTCAGAGTAACATGTTACCGTCAAACAGAGTAATATGTTACTGTTACTGTTTACATCAATTTTGATGGTAAATTTTTTTTTGTTTTAAGAATTTCATAGTCAACATGGATCTTATTTGAAAGATCTTAATGAAAAAAAATTTAAAATACTAATTTTATTAAAAATTGATATTTATATCAAAAGTTATATTATTTAATAATAATGGTATATGTTCGACTTTTCAAGAAATTTTTTTTATACTTATTCTTAATACATTAGAATTTTATTATGAGGAGATTTTGACCAAATCCTCTTATAAATAAAGGGAAATTCTATAAAAACAAGAGACAATACACGAGAGAAATGATAAACCCAAGGATCATTGTTGAGAAATGCAAGCTTTTCTAACAATAAAGTAATTATTTTCTTGTTTTAATCCGAAAGTCTTGATCGCAACATTTTGTCCAGCATGATTCAATTTTTTTTTTATTATTAATGTTTTTTCATGATAATTAAGTTTGTACTTGCAATTCGACAATTTGTGAATGATGTGTACTTTATTTTCTTGTTGAAATATGTTTGATATATTCTATATATGAAACTTTTCATGGGAAAAATCAAAGTATTTCTTAACTTTAGCAACGAATTATAGTTTGAAAAAATGTGTTTAAAAGCCATTTGGGCTTTCTGATTTATTCAGATTTTACAATGGAAGTATCATGGGATGAAATAGAAAGTACAATTTTGGTAAAAAAAAATTTCCGAAACATCCTACTCTGGGGCACTTTTGGAAGAAGTTAAAAAAGTCAATTTTTTGTCAAAAAAATCACCAAAAAAGTTAAAAAATCAAAAATTCAGGCTCCGTTTGGTAGAGCTTTGTAACTATGATTTGAGAATATGAGTTGTATTTTGAGTTTGTGTGTTTTAGAATTATGATTTGAGTGTAGAAAATTTGTTTGGTTATGGTTTTTGAATAAAGTGTTGAATTGAGTGTGGAATTGAGTTTTGAATTGAGTGTAGAATTGAGTTTTGAAAGTTTGATTTGACATGTGAAGTAAGAAAATTTGTTTGGTTATGAGTTTTGAAAAGAATTTTCAAAACTTAATTCAAATTGCTATAACTCATAACAAAACACATTACTTTCACATTATTGAAAATTTTGATCAACACTCATAACCAAACTCTTTTTAAATTCAATTAAAAAAATTTATTATTAACAAAAAATAACATTAATCAATTTTTTAATTGAAAATACTACAAAGGAAATAATTTTTTTTTCAAAATAAATATTCAAAAAATTTAAATCATAAATATTTAAATAATTTAAATAATCTAAAAAATTTAATAAGTAAAAAATTAAAATAAATATTCAAAAATTTTAAATCGTAAAAATTTACATAATTTAAATATTCAAAAAATTAAAATAATTTAAAATTTTAATATTTTAAATTTAAAAACAACTCTACACTCAAATCGTAACCAAACACATAAAACAAAACTCAATTAAAAAATTATTTTTAAAACTCATAACCAAACACATAACTCGAAACTCCATGCTACTTTCACAACTCTACACTCAAATCGTAACTAAATACATAACAAAAAAATTAAAATATTTAAAAATATTTTTATAAAATAGAGTTTGAATTTATTTTTATAAAATATTTTAAAATTTTAAAAATTAAAATCGTAATATTTAAAAATTAAAATATTTAAAAATATTCAAAAAATTAAAAAAATTAAAAAATTAAAAAAATCGTAACATATTTAAATATTAAAATATTTAAAATCTTAACAAAATTAAAATATTTTTAAAATATTGATTTGAATGGAGTTTTGAAAAGAGTTTTGAATTATGTGTTTGGTTATGAGTTTTGAAAAGTAATGATTATGTTTTGAATTGAGTTTTGAGAAATGAGTGTAGAATTATGATTTGAATACCCTAAACAAACACCATACTCAAAAATAAGTGTGGAACTAGATTTTGAAAACTCCACCAAACGGAAGTTTTTTACCAACTTTCCAAAACACCACTCTGTATATCAAAAAAAGAAAAATGCTACAAACAGTATTAAGGATTATTAAAAAAATGTGTAAAAAAATTATGAAAGTATATGAAAATGTGTGTAAGTATTTTGGAAATATAAAAAGTGTATTGAGATTTTAATTTTAATTTTTTTTTTTATACGTATTGTGGTGCCTATTGATAATCCTTAAGGCTATCATTAACTGAACCCTTCTAATAATAACTAAGATTAGATTGAATAATGATAAAAAAATAAATGGCAATGCCTTATAAAATAAAAGCTTTAATGCTGCCAATTGGACCACACAACCATTTGGACATGCCCCATTAGAAGATGTGGTCAGTTAAAGACAATCAATTTACCATCCATAAGACTTGAATTTAAACCAATGTACTAATTTGTTGGCTTAGATCCTCCGTACTTCATTAGGAGCATAGCGATTTGAATCTTCTCAATTTTGTGAATCATATTCTCTATGTGTTTAAGATTTCTCTTTCCTATTTTGAAATTTTTTTATATTAATTATATGTTTTATTTAATCTTCATTATGATTGCATTGAGGAAACTACTATATACTCTCTGAAAAAGATTAATCACATCACTTTTAACTACTAAATCTCAAAAAAATGAATATGAGTCATTAATTTTATTCATGATTAACATTGTCGTAAGTCATAAGCAAACATGACTATGTTCATATACTAAAAAATAGTCACTATAAATTATAACAAACGATTAGTATGGGTCACAATTAAACACCACTAATTTATAACCCATCTTAATTTGATATATAAATAGTCTCGGAACTACTTTAAACCATAATGTGGCATAACAAAACACTCCTAAAGTCAAAGTGCGCAAAAACTAGTTTGGATACACAGTTATGATAAAAATAATAATAATACTAATAATAAATAAAATAAAAACACTCTAAAGTCATAAATAAAGACCACTAAGCCTTAGTTTGGGAAGAGTTAATTTAACCTAACTTTCTGGCTAATTTAAATTAGTTTCATTTGGAAAAAAAATTTGCTTTTTTCATTTGGGTATGATTTTGTTTTGAATATGACATTTTATTTTATTAACTAAATTAACTTATTTTATCATTTTACACTAAGGCCAAGTTTGGCAAGTTGAAAAAAAATCAAAAAGTCAAAAAGTTACTCAAAAAGTTAAAAAGTTGTCACTATTTACCAAAATTTAAAAGTACGGCTGCACAACTCTCAATCCTAATTTTCTCCTGCACACTAATTTATACAATTTTTTAATACACATTTTTCCATAAAAAATCAAAAAGTTAACCCAAATATCCATATTTTTTCCCTAAACTTTTTAGTCCAAAAAGACAAAAAATGCGTTTATTTAGGACACCCCAAACAACCCCTAATAGTCACTTTAACTCTTACCAAACCAGACCTAAGAATATATCCTAATATGTGGTACACACCCAAAACATAGGGTATACTATAGAATTCCACAATTATAGTTAATTGGTTCCCTTGTAATAGTTTTTTTAAAAAAAAAAAATGGTTTCAAACTATTCTCCAATGTTAAGGAAATTTAATTGAGCCCCGTTTGGTAACTCAAAATTTTAGCTAAAAAAATTAATAAATTATTATAAATTATCACATTTCTCACTTTATTTTTCTGTACATACTTTTGTCATGTTAAACAATTTCTAGGATGATGAAGATTACGAATCTAATGCATTGGTACTTGCTCTTACAACTACACTGAAGAAAGTAAACTTTCCATAAGAATTTCACATGCAAATAGCTACAGTCCCAGATTTGTGAGCCTAGACAATTCAGGTGAGATCGATGTTTATATGGTGAAAATTAAATTGGTATTGAGAGGGTAATTTTTGGGGAAAATTGGGCCGAGCTGCGAGTTGGGCATTGAGGCCCAAAACGCGAAGGACTAAGTAAGAAGGCCGCAATAGATACTCCGGCCCAGAAGGGCAAAACTACTCCGGCCTTGGGAAGACAAAGTTACTTCGGCCCAAGGACGAGTGAAACTACTCCGGTCTGGAGGCAACTCACAGTTAGGCTGGTCTCAGAGTTAGTCCGGTCACGGTATGTTCTGAGAAGGCCGGTTTCGGAGTTAGTCCGGTCGTGACTTACAATGGTTAGGACGGTCAGAACTTGTTACTTGGAAGTTTGAACTAAGCACATCAAGGTTGAACAGGGCAGCCGAAGTAAAGAGTTGGAGGAGAAGACCGAGCTAAGGATAGTTCGGCCCTCTGTGGCTCGGTATAGCCAATTTTACTTCGGTCAAATGGAAGTTCGGCCATAAAGAAAACCATCCCACTTGGTTTAAGCAGTGGGGGAGGGTGTAAAAGGATAAGCATTATCCTTAGGAGAATGAATCCTAGAAGGACTCTGCATGGAGAAATACAAGTCCTACTAGGATTGTGCCATATGAAACTTATAAAAGCTCACAAGCACCACCTTGGAGGAGGTAATTGAACACAATCTTTCTGAGAACCTAGAGCTTTGTCTATTTGTCAAGTTTTCTGACTTAGGCATCGGAGAGGTTTCCGGCACACACCCGCCGGCTAGCTTACGTTTGTGTTTTCAGGTGACAAAGCGACGTCGTACGGAGGAGCGTGGACTTGGTCAACAGGATTATACGAGGAGAATTATTTCCTCCCCGTACAATTGGCGCCGTCTGTGGGAAGAACAGACAAGAACAAAAACCTCTTGACTAAGCTTCTCCTTTTTTCATTCAATGGCACACATTGAAGACTTGCCGCAGTCCGCCGTCGACGGACTAACTCCAGAGGGGGGCGCAAGGCGTGAAGGACTACCCGCTGTCCCTCCCATGGCGGAGCTGGAGCCCCAACAACATAACTCCAGGAGGAGTGGCAGGGGAAGGCGGAATAGCAGCCCTCGTCACTCTCAGAGTCCTGACAGGCAAAGGAGGAGGATTGATCCTCAAGCCCTGGAAGATCGCGTGAAGGAACAAGATGAACTAATTCGAAAGATGGCGGCGGACATGGAGGCTTTGAAACGCCAGATGAAGACTAAGGATGTGGCGACAGGAGAGGGGCGCAAGCACAAGACGCCCCCTCGCCACTCAGAGAATCGTAGTAGGAATACTACACCCTCCCAAGGAGAGAGCAGAAGCCTCAGGACAGGCGACACTCACTCCTTATCCTCAAGGACTCGTCACTCCAGGTCTGAGAGGACGAGATCCGAAAGATCGTACACTGAAGGAAGCACGTATTGGCCTTCACATTCACACCGAACCAGATCTAGACAAACAGAACTGCCCAGGTCATCCGACTTACGAACCGTGCTCGAAAAAAAAGCACGATGCAAGGAGGATGCCAGGGCAAGGGATCCACACCGAGTTTCGGCCTTACAACGGTTGGCTCCTCGGACGCATGGAAGCGTCGAGGTTGGAATGCCAATACCGCGACCGGCCTACGAACCAACGGACAAGGCATTGGCGAGATTACAGACTTCGCCGTTTGTCCCAGCAATCGAAAACGCGCCCCTACCATCAGGCTTCCTTCAGCCAAAATTCACCACATATGAAGGGAAGACGGACCCGTATTCACACTTGAGCCACTTTCGCCAAGTCATGGCTGTGTACAGGCGAAACGAGGCCTTAATGTGCATACTCTTCCCATCAAGTCTTGGCGACCTAGGCTTGACTTGGTTCGAAAAGCTCCCAGAGGGCAGCATAGCCTCCTGGGCCCAACTGGCAGAAGCGTTCGTAACGAGGTTTCGGACGAATACTAAAACACCGGTGGAGATAGATCAGTTGCTCTCCATTGACATGGGTGAAAAAGAGACCCTCAGATCTTACAACAGTCGCTACTGGGAAACATTCAACCAGATTGGAGACTGACCCACCAATCTGGCCATTGCGCAGTATAAAAGAGGCCTACCAGTGGGGAATAGACTAAGGGATTCGATTACAATGACGCCACCCCTCACCATGGAGGCCCTGATGGAGAGAGTGCATCAGCACATCAGGGTAGAAGAAGATGGCGCACGTTCCAAGGCAAAATCAAGAGCGACCGCGGTACCAGAAAAGAAAACCTCAGCAAAGGTTAATACGGTGGACCGAAGTAACAAAAACGGGCGTGGCAGACGAGATAATGGAGAAGATCCAGACAAAAGATGGCTGAGAATCCGCACTGCCATAACAACGGTGTTTAAAAAACCAATATATCGGATTCTGAGCGAAATAAAAGACGAGCCATTTGTCAAGTGGCCAGCCAAGCTAGGGGAAGCTCAGAAGAATTACGACGACAGATCACGGTGCACCTTCCACAAAGAAAAGGGGCACCGAACTGAGAATTGCATGCCACTAAGACAGCACTTGGAAGAATTGGTGGCAGCAGGCCACTTGGACGAATACATTGAAGGAGGAGCGCAACCGGCCCCCCAAGATCATAATGACCATCCCAACAGAATGCCAATCGACGCCCCTCCACAAGGTATCATCAACGTAATACATGGAGTCTTTGAACCTGAGCGTGTATGCGAGCTCAGGGGATCAATCAAGAAGGCAGAACACTTTAGGGAAGTATTAAGTGCCCAACCTACCATCAAGAAGGGGAGGACAGAGGCAACAAACGTCATGTCCTTTTCGGATAAGGACTTGGAACGAATTTACTGCCCCCATAATGACGCCCTGGTTGTCACACTCCGAGTCAAGGATTTTGACGTCAAGCGGATTCTGATTGACCAGGGTAGTTCATGTGAGATCATGTATTACGACACATTCAAGCAACTAAAGCTGCAAGACAAAGACTTGGCGCCTGCAGTTTCTCCCCTGATTGGATTCAACTCCATGCCAGAGTGGCTTGTCGGCAAAATAATCCTTCCAGTCAGAGCAGGGAGTATAACAAAACAAGTGGAGTTCTGGGTATTGAAGGTCCCCTCCACCTACAACATCATCCTGGGCAGAACATGGCTGCACGCCATGCGTTCGGTCGCGTCATCATACCATCAGGTAATGCGGTTCCCCAATGACGCCGGCATAATTGAAGAAGTTTATGGCGATCAGATAATGTCAAAACAATGCTTCGCCACAGCAAATGGAAGCCGAGCTGCCAAAGGATACGTTCATTCGGTGGAAGAACCAGAAAGTAATGAACTATTCGCGGACGTCGGCAAAGAGGCTGATCAGAAAGCGGTAGAGGACTTGGTGGAGGTAAAAATAGATGAGAAGAACCCGGATAAGTTCTTCTTGCTTGGCTCGTCGTTGTCCAGCACTGAGAGATTAGAAGTCTTGGAATTCTTGACCTCTAATATCGAAGTGTTTGCCTGGACACCTTACGACATGCCAAGCATTGATCCAAACTTCATCAGTCACCAACTCAATGTCCACCCATCCGCCAGACCAGTCATTCAACGCACACGCAGATCGGCACTCCACCACGCCGAAATAGTGGCAGAAGAGGTAGGCAACCTGCTGGAAGCAGGAGCAATAAGAGAGGTACACTACCCAAGATGGATCTCCAACACAGTGGTAGTGCCAAAAAAGAATGGTAAATGGCGTGTCTGCGTCGACTACAAAACGGTCAACAAGGCATGCCCAAAAGATAGCTTTCCTCTACCAAGGATAGATCAACTGGTGGACCTAACGGCGGGGCATAACCGACTAAGCTTTCTGGATGCATACAGAGGCTACCACCAGATTGCCATGCATGAACCAGACCAGGAGGTCACATCCTTTACAACACCAAGGGGATTGTACTGCTACAAAGTCATGCCCTTTGGCCTAAAGAACGCAGGGGCGACATTCCAACGGATGGTCACTAAGATGTTTGAACCATTGTTAGGCAGAACAATGGAGGCTTACATCGACGACATGGTGGTCAAAAGCAAGGATGAGAATGACCACCTTAAAGATCTAGGCGAGATGTTCCAGATTCTGAAAAAACACAAGCTGCGCCTCAACGCATCCAAATGCGCATTCGGAGTTGGATCGGGCAAATTCTTGGGCTTCCTGGTGACCAACCGAGGTATAGAAGCAGACCCCTCTCAGATCAAAGCAATCCAGGAGTTGGAGAGACCAAACTCAGTCAAAGAAGTGCAGCATCTCACTGGTATGGCGGCTGCACTCAACCGGTTCATAAGCAGGTCATCCGACAGACTGCGACCATTCTTCCAAGCTTTAAAAACTAAGTTTGAGTGGGATGAAGAATGCGACCGAGCTCTGGAAAGCTTGAAGGAGTACATGTCTTCCCCACCACTACTTGTTACACCAGTACCTGGTGAAGAACTCTTTTTGTACCTGGCTGTCTCTCAGCACGCAGTCAGCGCAGTGTTGGTTCGTGCAGAAGGAATACAACACCTGCCCATCTTTTATGTCAGCAAGACATTGTTGGGAGCCGAAACAAGGTACTTGCCCTTGGAAAAACTAGCATTGGCATTAATGATGGCATCCAGAAAATTGGCGCACTACTTTCATGCCCACACCATAGTCGTCCTCACTGCCTTTCCACTAAAAGCTCTGTTTGAAAGGGCGAACTTTAGTGGGCGAATTTTGAAGTGGGCAGTGGAGCTGGGACAATTCGACATCAAATTCCAACCCAAGACAGCAATAAAAGCCCAGTCCTTGGCAGACTTCGTCGCAGAGTTTACTCCTAGAAGTCATCATATCTGCCCAGTCGACCTGACTAACACAACCGAACTAGGGACGGAAGTTGACGCCGGAATGGCGCAACCCCTAGTAGAAGGTAGTCAATCAAGCACCAAGGCAGACCATACTAAGAACAGCAAGGAAGAGACAAACAAAGGCTCACCAACAGTTCAAACAGAGGACGAAGGACAGATAACCAACATGAACCTTGAAGAGAACACCATTCTAGACCTCACGGCATCATCTGATCCTTCCACTTGCTGGAAATTATTCGTTGGAGAGATGTGGAAGCTCTTTGTGGATGGAGCATCCAACCGACATGGCGCAGGGCTTGGCATAGTCCTCATCTCTCCAGACGGTCTGGTTATAGAGCAAGCAATCAACCTCAGCTTCCCAGCATCCAACAATGAAGCGGAGTATGAGGCGCTTATCGCAGGACTCAAGTCAGCACACTTCATGAAAGCAGCCGAACTAATGGTATACAGTGACTCTCTGCTGGTGGTAAACCAAATTTCTGGCGAATACGAAGCAAAGGACGACAGAATGGCCAAGTACCAAGAGCTAGTCAGAACAGAGATCAAGAAGTTTGATGTGGTAAGGATAGAACAAATTGGCAGGGAGGAAAACAGCCGAGCGGATGAGCTAGCAGGCCTGGCCTCAATGGCAGATACATCAATCCCTCATCCATTACTCATCGACTTCTTACCAAGACCAAGCATAGAAGACCCCGAAGCAGAAGAAGTATATTGCACTGAATTAGGCCCTTCTTGGATGGATCCCATCATCCTGTTCCTAAAAGACGGCATCCTACCAGAAGAGAAAAAAGAAGCCAACAAAATAAGGGCAAAGTCGCAGCGATTTTGGCTATCTCCATCTTTGGCATTATACAAGAAGTCATTCTCTGGGCCTTACCTCAAGTGCATTCATCCCAGCAAAGTAGAAGCCTTCTTGTTTGAAATACATGAAGGGGTGTGTGGAAGTCATCAAGGGGGAAGGTCGCTCGCTTACAGGGCTATTTCGCAAGGATATTGGTGGCCATATATGCAAGCAGACTCAGAGAAATATGTGAAGAAGTATGAAAAATGCCAGAAATTCGCGCACCAAATACATCAACCAGCAAGAGAACTCCTACCTTTAACTAGCCCATGGCCTTTCGCAATGTGGGGCTTAGACATAGTAGGACCACTTCCAACAGCACCCGGAGGCAGAAAATTCTTTCTCGCAGCAACAGACTACTTCACAAAATGGGTGAAAGCAGAAGCATTGGCATCAATCAAAGAAAAAGATGTGAAGAAGTTTGTTTGGCAAAATATTATCATTCGGTTTGGCATATCAAAAGCACTGATCTCAGACAATGGAACTCAGTTCGACGGCAGAACCTTCAGAAGCTTTTGTGAAGCATACAAGATAGAGTTCTACAATTCCACACCGGCTTATCCTCAAGCAAATGGGCAGGCTGAAGCATCAAATAAAGTCGTCTTGGATGGACTAAAGAAAAGGCTAGAGAAAGCAAAAGGCAAGTGGGCGGATGAACTTCCTCACGTCTTATGGGCTTACCGCACCACACCTCGGCGATCAACTGGAGAAACACCATTTTCCTTAGCCTATGGCATGGAAGCAGTGATCCCACTAGAAGTTGGCCTCCCCACAATTCGAAGCGAAAATTTTGATCCAGACTTAAATGGAGAAGCCATAGCCTTAGAACTCAACCTTGCAGAAGAAAGAAGGGAACGAGCACTAGTCCACATCGCCTCATACCAACGAGAGTTAATCAGAAAATATAGCAAAAAGGTGCATCCAAGACAATTCAAGATTGGGGATTGGGTACTACGCAAAGTAATGGGAAACACCTTGGTCCCAAGAGACGGCAAGTTAGGCCCAAATTGGGAAGGTCCTTATAAGGTGGTTGGATTAGCAGGCAAAGGGGCATACCACTTAGAAGACAAGGATGGCAAGGCAATCCCCAGGCCATGGAATACGGCCAATCTCAAGTTATTTTACTTTTAGCTTTTCTTTCTCAAACATTATGTAATTTTCTCTTCCTTCAATAAAATGAGATCCTTTTTAGCACAGATTACTCTTTGTAAAAATTAGCTTTAGTAGATATTAGACGCATTGCTAGCATCTTTCATTCTAAGTTAGCTGGAAAAACTAACTTCGATGGTTGGCTAGAATAAACCAACACTTGTTACTCTTCAGCCGAAGTAAGTGTTAGGCTGAAGAGTGGTTGGCTGGATTAAAACAACACCCTTCCTAAGCCCAGGATAAGGATCCAGGCTGCAGGACATTTGGTCGGAATAACCAAATACTACAAGTTAGCTGGAAAAACTAACTTCAATGGTTGGCTGGAATAAACCAACTCTTGTTACTCTTCAGCCGAAGTAAGTGTATGGCTGAAGAGTGGTTGGCTGGAATAAACCAACTCTTGTTACTCTTCAGCCGAAGTAAGTGTATGGCTGAAGAGTGGTTGGCTGGAATGAACCAACTCTTGTTACTCTTCAGCCGAAGTAAGTGTATGGCTGAAGAGTGGTTGGTTGGAATAAACCAACTCTTGTTACTCTTCAGCCGAAGTAAGTGTATGGCTGAAGAGTGGTTGGTTGGAATAAACCAACTCTTGTTACTCTTCAGCCGAAGTAAGTGTAAGGCTGAAGAGTGGTTGGCTGGATTAAACCAACACTTAGTACTCCTCAGCCGAAGTAATTATGTCGGCTAAGAAGTGGTTAGCTGGTAAGTATAGTTTAACCAACCAAAACCGAAATAGAAATTGGTGTAATAGAAGACATTACAAATGCAAGCATACACACAACAACCGGAATAAGAGTTGCGTAAAATTTTCATTCAAAGAGAAGTCATTACATGGGCATACTTCGGTTACAAAGAGAAGAAAAAAAAAAAAAAATTAAGAGAAAAGTTCATCTATCTCGGCATCAAAGGCAGCATCAGTGTCAGCTGGAAGACCGGTCTCTGGCGGCAGGACTCCTGCAGTCACAATGGTGGTATCGACCGGAGCCACAGTTTCATTTGGCCGTTCAGTAGTCAGATCTTCCACTCTGGACTCCGGCCGATCTATCTGATCCACGTTTTCAACCGGAGTATCCTCAGAAGCAGAATCTTCGTCAGTATCTGAACCTTCAAGGAATTGCTGCTGCATGGCATCCGCATACCCCGCAAGGGACTTCGGTATAAAGTACTCTGGAGGGTTGAAGACCTCGGTCTGTTGATCATGACCGAGCTTCTCCACAGCCGCCCTCCAGCCGCATTTGAAGAACAACTCCTTGGCAGCATCACATTGTTTCACATAGGCTTCCTCCGCCTCCTTGTAACCCCGCTTGTACCCCTCCTTTTCGACCGCCTCCATGTTCTTTTTCAGTTCGCTTATTTCGGCGTCCTTTCTCTTCTCAAGCTTCAACAACTCCCGCAAATACTTGTCCTTCATAACGATGGCATCTTTCTGCTTCTCCGCTTCCGCCGAATTAACTAGATCGGCAAGACGGCCGTTCTCCGCTTCTAGCTCGGCCATTCTTTTTTCGGCTTGTAGTAGTTCGGCCGCCTTTGCTTCGGCCTCCGCCATCGCCTGCCTTGTGGTTTTGCGGAGCTCTTGGACTTTCCTATAAGTGACATTGTTCTTTTGCAAGGCCTGGCAAAACAAAAATCTCATCTCAACCGAAGTAAAAGTTTGAAAAATTTAGACAGAAAAAACAGACAGAGGTACTTACCAAGATCATGGACTTGGAAACAGACCGAATTGATTTCATTTCGGTGTTCAGTTGCTTCAAGTGGTGCTCCATGTCCTTGGGGAGGCACACACTTTTGGCCAGGTTAAAGGCCAGTTGGTGGTCTTTTTCAGCCACGACCGAGTCAGTGGCTTTGATGTTTCGGTCGTTGAAGATCAGCGGCGGAGCCCACTTCGGAGATCGAGCTCGGTCGGTTTGCTCTGGTTGGGGGGGCAGGACGAGGACTTTGGGGGACGGATTCGACCTCATCAACAAGTTGCTGTTCGGCTGACGTAGATCGGGCGCGTTTGGAAGGGCGAGATGAAGAGGGCCATTGTGAAGGAAGGGCCACGACGGCGGGCTGCACCTCAGTAGTTGGTGTTACTTCGGCTCTAGTTGTTGAAGTTAGAAGGGCCCTGACTCTGCTCTTCTTTGCCATTTCTTCCTCAGCGGTTAATGGAATAAGTCTTATCTCGGGCAAAGTTGGGTCCGGTTCCGGTGCTTCCTTAAGAAGAAAATCGGTTACCTTGGCTTTTCGGCGACCGCTATACCGGTAGGTCGGCTCGAAATTCAGAAGCTTAGCCCAACTCCTCTCGTGGCACCGTAGTGCGGCTCGCAAAATTGCAAGGTTGTGATAGCTATATAGAGAACGGAGGTGGGCAAAATCTGCAAAAAAGAGAAGTGTTAGTTCGGTCAATGGACTGAAGAACCGAAATAAAATGTAAGGAAGAAGACCGAAGTTAAATTACCAGGCTCTCCCATTTTCCAGTTTATAGGTCGGCCAGGAATTTGAGCTTGAAAATCCTCAAAGTTCCCAGAGACCCAAAAGAAATCATCATCATTAAGATCTTTATCCGGAGTGTGTTTAATTATCTTCTCTCGGCGGCGGCGAATTCTAAGGTAGTAGACCCACCCAGCATTCTTTGAGCCAATAGAGTATTGATGAAAGATCTCGGCCAAACCAAGATTTAGTCCGGTTTGGTGGTTTAATGCGGCTATTCCCATTATAATACGATATGTATTGGTCGATAGTTGGGTGGGGCACAACCTAGTCTGTCTAAGAAATTCGCAGATTAGCGGTTGGACAGGAAACCGTAGTCCGGTTTCTATTATGGATTGAAGGGTAAAAGGGACGAAGCCTTCATTGTCCCAGGGAGTAGCATCTTTCTTGGCCAACACCAGTTGGACATCATCAGGAATCTGGTAATCTTGCCTAAAATCGGCCATGCCACCAGGGGTTTCGACTAAATATCTATACTTACCCATTTGTTGTATAATTTATGAATAAATTATTTCGGTACAAAAATTAGGCTCAGTAGCTCGGTTGAGCACACGCAGGAATGCCTGGGCAACCTAAGTCTGCAAGGTAGAAAACAAAGGGGTTAAGCACAGATCGTTGGACCGCGCTACAAATTATAAGCTAGATATACAAATCCTACTTCGGCTCAGTGGGCTGGTTCTACCTCGGCCCATCAGAAGGTTTGTTAGCTCGGTTTTGAGCAGTTTAGACCGGCTTAATGACTAGGGGCAGCTTTCTGAGTTCGGTCTAAAAACTAAGAAAGCTGGTTTTGTCCCAAGGCTTAAATCGGTTGCGGTATGAGGAAAGTTACTTCGGTCAAGCCTCTAGGGGCGGCTTTCCGAGTTCGGTTTAAGAACGTAGAAAACCGGCTTGGCCCCGAAAGCTTAGCTCGGTTATAGACCGAAGTACCTAAGTTCGGTATGTGCAAGCTTGTTCGGTGATCTTATCTCGGCTAGAGTGGTTCAGGAGAAACTACTGATATTCCTACAAGTTCTAGTTCGGTTATTTTCTGAATCTATCTACATACATAACACAAACAGTATCCTAGTCCGGTTGCTAGGTGATTTTGGATCTAAGACTATTTTCCTACAAAATAGCTAATACACACATGAGTTCTACTGGTTTTTTCGTAAAAATACAGAAGCATAGCAAAAATGGAAGAAATGTTTTGCAAAAGCATGGAAAGCAACATAAGCGAAAACAGAAGAAGAGAATGGATTTACTTACCAGATTGAAGAAAGAACTACAGATGGAACGGTCACAGCAAACGAAGAACACAAGCTTG
The DNA here is from genome assembly GCF_055761805.1 of Camellia sinensis. Classification (NCBI taxonomy): domain Eukaryota; kingdom Viridiplantae; phylum Streptophyta; class Magnoliopsida; order Ericales; family Theaceae; genus Camellia; species Camellia sinensis. The sequence goes on from NC_138973.1 coordinate 111,187,211, forward strand.
AGTATGGAAGTAGAGGCACAGAAAGAAGATGGAGACAGAGAGAGAAGGTAGATGCAGGTAAATGATTCAGAAGTGGGAAAGTTATTTTGTGAAAAGGGACTGTCCTGTGTAAAAGCAAAAAGGGCGGGAACTGTTTCAAATTCACGAAGTACGAAGACGGCGTGACAGCCGTCCTTAGCCAATCAGAGCCTGCCACGTGTCACTGGAATGGGAAGCGTTACAGACGCTATGATTGAAGAGACGTTTTTTAACCGGACAAAACAGGGCCCGGAGTAAAATTAGCTCGGCTGAAAAATTCGAAGGGTTTTTAGCTCGGCTGGAATAGCTTAAAACGACGTCAGCTCGGCTGATGGACTGGTAATCCCAATCATGCTATGCAGATGGAATTAAGGGGCAATTGAGAGGGTAATTTTTGGGGAAAATTGGGCCGAGCTGCGAGTTGGGCATTGAGGCCCAAAACGCGAAGGACTAAGTAAGAAGGCCGCAATAGATACTCCGGCCCAGAAGGGCAAAACTACTCCGGCCTTAGGAAGACAAAGTTACTTCGGCCCAAGGACGAGTGAAACTACTCCGGTCTGGAGGCAACTCACAGTTAGGCTGGTCTCAGAGTTAGTCCGGTCACGGTATGTTCTGAGAAGGCCGGTTTCGGAGTTAGTCCGGTCGTGACTTACAATGGTTAGGACGGTCAGAACTTGTTACTTGGAAGTTTGAACTAAGCACATCAAGGTTGAACAGGGCAGCCGAAGTAAAGAGTTGGAGGAGAAGACCGAGCTAAGGATAGTTCGGCCCTCTGTGGCTCGGTATAGCCAATTTTACTTCGGTCAAATGGAAGTTCGGCCATAAAGAAAACCATCCCACTTGGTTTAAGCAGTGGGGGAGGGTGTAAAAGGATAAGCATTATCCTTAGGAGAATGAATCCTAGAAGGACTCTGCATGGAGAAATACAAGTCCTACTAGGATTGTGCCATATGAAACTTATAAAAGCTCACAAGCACCACCTTGGAGGAGGTAATTGAACACAATCTTTCTGAGAACCTAGAGCTTTGTCTATTTGTCAAGTTTTCTGACTTAGGCATCGGAGAGGTTTCCGGCACACACCCGCCGGCTAGCTCACGTTTGTGTTTTCAGGTGACAAAGCGACGTCGTACGGAGGAGCGTGGACTTGGTCAACAGGATTATACGAGGAGAATTATTTCCTCCCCGTACAGGTATAATATGAGTTTGAAATGAATCTAAGTCGCACACATTAGAAAAACTAATGATAGTACCAAGCAACTATTTGAACTAAAAAAATAAAAAAAATCTTATCTAAATAATCTAATAATAAGATAATATAACATTTTTTTTTTGAACGTAAGATAATATAACGTTCCCTCACCAACTTTTCTTCTCTCTTTTTGGGGTACATTAAAAAAATTTTAGATACATTCTTATCCTATCTTACTGGGGGATGCGATGGGTGTTGAAAATTGATCCCCTAAACCATGGCAAAGATCTAAGGCTCAATCTAATAATATTATATTTATAATCTTCTTATATTATATTTAATTCATAAAAAAAAATATATCTATTACTGTTAAATATAAATAGAATTTATAATTGTTAAATGTAAATAGAATTCATGTATATCATATGTTACAGCAACGATCATAAATATGTCACATTAAATAATAAATATGTGATATATAAAAATAATAAAAATACTATTATTGAACTCTAATCACATATCTAAAAATTGAGAAAGAAAAATGACAAAAACTAAGAATATTATTTGTTGTCATAATAGATCATCATTCATGTTCATCTTATGAAGAAGAGAATACAACTATTACTATGCTTTATTACTTTCAAAGTATTGGAAATTGTGAGAAATGAAATTCACTTTTGATTTATTAGTTTACTGTACGGGGAAGAAATAATTCTCCTCGTATAATCCTGTTGACCAAGTCCACGCTCCTCCGTACGACGTCGCTTTGTCACCTGAAAACACAAACGTGAGCTAGCCGGCGGGTGTGTGCCGGAAACCTCTCCGATGCCTAAGTCAGAAAACTTGACAAATAGACAAAGCTCTAGGTTCTCAGAAAGATTGTGTTCAATTACCTCCTCCAAGGTGATGCTTGTGAGCTTTTATAAGTTTCATATGGCACAATCCTAGTAGGACTTGTATTTCTCCATGCAGAGTCCTCCTAGGATTCATTCTCCTAAGGATAATGCTTATCCTTTTACACCCTCCCCCACTGCTTAAGCCAAGTGAGATGGTTTTCTTCATGACCGAACTTCCACATGACCGAAATAACACTGGCTATGCTGAGCCACATAGAAGGCCGAACTATCCTTAGCTCGGTCTTCTCCTCTAACTCATTACTTCGGCTGCCCTTGTTCAACCTTGGTGTGCTTAGATCAAACTTCCAAGTAGCAAGTTCTGACTGACTTAACCAGAGTGTGTCACGACCGGACCAACTCTGAGACCGGCATAACTCCGAGTTGTCTCTGGACCGGAGTAGATTTACTCCTCCTTGGGCCGAAGCAACTATCTCTTCTTGAGCCGGAATAAACTCACCTCCAAGGGCCGAAGTAACTTTGTTTCCCCAAGGCCGGAGTAACCTTGCCCTCTGCGTTTTTGGGCCTCAAAACCCAACTCGAAGCTCGGCCCAATTTTTCCCAAAAATTACCCTCTCAATTGCCCCTTAATCCCATCTGTGCAACATGATTGGGATTACCAGCCTTCTGGCCGAGCTAGAGTTTGTTACGCTTTTTCAGCCGAGCTAGAAACCCTTTAGCCTTTCCAGCCGAGCTAAGTTTACCTCGGGTATTACTATGTCTGGTCAAAACGTCTCTTCAATCACGGCGACTGTAACGCTTCCCATTCCTGTGACACGTGGCAAGCTCTGATAAGCTGTGGCCAACTGTCACGCCGTCCTTCAGAATTTTTGTACTGTTCCCGCTTCTTTTTGCCGCCTTTTTCTCTCTCCCTTTTACACAAAATAACTTTCCCACTTCTGAATCATTTACCTGCATCTACCTTCTCTCTCTGTCTTCATCTTCTTTCTGTGCCTCTTCTTCCCTACTTAAGCTTGTGTTCTTGCTGCCACCGTTTCCGACTCCAGTCTCTTTTCTCTCTTTTCTGGTAAGAAAATCTAATCATCTTGCTCTCTATGTTTTCGTATTTTACTTTCCATGCCTTGTATGTTTTTTGCAAACATTTTTCTCCATTTGTCTGCTTCGCTTTTGTACTTTTACGAAGAAACCAGTAGAACTCTATGTATGTATGAACTATTCTGTAGGAAAATAGTCTTGGATCCAAAATCACCTAGCAACCGGACTAGGATACTGTTTACGTCATGTATGTAGATAGATTCAGAAAATAACCGAACTAGAACTTGTAGGAATGTCAGTAGCTTCTTCTGACCCACTCTAGCCAAGATAGGATCCCCGAGCAAGCTTGCACTTACTGAACTAGGTACTTCGGTCTATAACCGAGCTAAGACTTTGGGGCCAATCCGGCTTTCTTAGTTCTTAAACCGAACTCAGAAAGCCGCCCCTAAGGGCTCAACCGAAGTAATTTTCCTCATACTGTAACCGTTTTAGGCCTTGGGACTAGACCAGCTTTCTTAGTTTTTTAGACCGAACTCAGAAAGCTGCCCCTAGACGTTAAACCGGTCTAAAGTGCTCAAAACCGAGCTAACAAACATTCTGAAGAGCCGAGGTAGAACCAGCCCACTAAGCCGAAGTAGGATTTGTATATCTTGCTTATAATTTGTAGCGCGGTCCAATCGATCTGTGCTTAACCCCTTTGTTTTCTACCTTGCAGACTTAGGTTGCCCAGGCACTCCTGCGTGTGCTCAACCGAGCTACTGAGCCAAATTTTTGTACCGAAATAATTTATTCGTAATTTATACAACAAATGGGTAAGTATAGATATTTAGTCGAAACCCCTGGTGGCATGGCCGAATTTAGGCAAGACTACCAGATTCCTGATGATGTCCAACTGGTGTTGGCCAAGAAAGATGCTACTCCCTGGGACAATGAAGGCTTCGTCCCTTTTACCCTTCAATCCATAATAGAAACCGGACTACGGTTTCCTGTCCAACCGCTAATCTGCGAATTTCTTAGACAGACTAGGTTGTGCCCCACCCAACTGTCTACCAATACATATCGTATCATAATGGGAATAGCCGCATTAAACCACCAAACCGGACTAAATCTTGGCCTAGCCGAAATATTCCATCAGTATTCCATCGGCTCAAAGAATGCTGGGTGGGTCTATTACCTTAGAATTCGCCGCCGCCGAGAGAAGATAATTAAGCACACTCCGGACAAAGATCTTAACGATGATGATTTCTTTTGGGTCTCTGGGAACTTTGAGGATTTTCAAGCTCAAATTCCTGGCCGACCTATAAATTGGAAAATGGGAGAGCCTGGTAATTTTACTTCGGTCTTCTGCTTTGTGTGTTATCTCGGTTGTTTAGTCTATTAGCCGAACTAACACTTCTCTTTTTAGCAGATTTCGCCCATCTCCATTCCTTGTGTAGCTATCCCAACCTCGGAGTCTTGCGGGCTGCATTTCGGATTAAAGAAAGAGATTGGGCCAAGCTTATAAATTTCGAACCGACCTACCGTTACAGCGGTCGACGGAAAGCAAAGGTAACCGATTTTCTTCTCGAGGAAGCACCGGAGCCGGACCCAACTTTGCCCGAGATAAGACTTGTTCCATTAACCGCTGAGGAAGAAATGGCAAAGAAGAGCAGAGTCAGGGCCCTTTTAACTTCAACAACTAGAGCCGAAGTAACACCAACTACTGAGGTGCAGCCTGCCGTCGTGGCCCTTCCTTCACAACGGCCTTCTTCATCTCGCCCTTCAAAACGCGCCCGATCTACGTCAGCCGAACAACAACTTGTTGATGAAGTCGAATCCGTCCCCCAAAGTCCTCATCCTGCGTCCCAACCAGAGCAAACTGACCGAGCTCGATCTCCGAAGTGGGCTCCGCCTTTGATCTTCAATGACCGAAACATCAAAGCCACTGACTCGGTCGTGGCTGAAAAAGACCACCAACTGGCCTTTAATCTGGCCAAAAGTGTGTGCCTCCCCAAGGACATGGAGCACCACTTGAAGCAACTGAACACCGAAATGAAATCAATTCGGTCTGCTTCCAAGTCCATGATCTTGGTAAGTAGCTCTGTCTGTCTTTTCCTGTCTAAATTTTTTCTAACTTTTACTTCGGCTGAGATGAGATTTTTGTTTTGCCAGGCCTTGCAAAAGAACAATGTCACTTATAGGAAAGTCCAAGAACTCCGCAAAACCACAAGGCAGGCGATGACGGAAGCCGAAGCAAAGTCGGCCGAACTACTACAAGCCGAAAAGAGAATGGCCGAGCTAGAAGCGGAGAACGGCCGTCTTGCCGATCTAGTTAATTCGGCGGAAGCGGAGAAGCAGAAAGCTGCCATCGTTATGAAGGACAAGTATTTGCGGGAGTTGTTGAAGCTTGAGAAGAGAAAGGACGCCGAAATAAGCGAACTAAAAGAGAACATGGAGGCGGTCGACAAGGGGGGTACAAGCGAGGTTTCAAGGAGGCAGAGGTGGCCTACGTCAAGCAATGCGATGCCGCCAAGGAGCTTTTCTTCAAGTGCGGCTGGAGGGCGGCTGTGGAGAAGCTCGGTCATGATCAACAGACCGAGGTCTTCAACCCTCCAGAGTACTTTATACCGAAGTCCCTTGCGGGGTATGCGGATGCCATGCAGCAGCAATTCCTTGAAGGTTCAGATACTGACGAAGATTCTGCTTCTGAGGATATTCCGGTTGAAAACGTGGATCAGATAGATCGGCCGGAGTCCAGAGTTGAAGATCTGACTATTGAACAGCCAAATGAAACTGTGGCTCCGGTCGATGCCACTATTGTGACTGAAGGAGTCCTGCCACCAGAGACCGGTCTTCCAGCTGTCACTGATGCTGCCTTTGATGCCGAGATTGAAGATCTTTTCGCTTGACTTTGTATTCTTTTTTGTAACCGAACTAAGCCCCCTTGTAATGACCTCTCTTGCAATGAAAATTTTACTATGACAATTTTACTTCTCTTATTCCGGTTATTGTGTGTATGCTTGCATTTGTACTGTCTTCTATTACTCCAAGTGTCATTTCGGTTTTTGGTTGGTTAAACTATACTTACCAGCCAACCACTCCTTAGCCGACATAATTATTTCGGCTGAGGAGTACTAAGTGTTTGTTTAATCCAGCCAACCACTCTTCAGCCTTACACTTACTTCGGCTGAAGAGTAACAAGAGTTGGTTTATTCCAGCCAACCACTCCTTAGTCATGCACTTACTTCGGCTAAGGAGTACAAAGTGTTGGTTTATTCCAACCAACCACTCTTCAGCCCTGCACTTACTTCGGCTGAAGAGTAACAAGAGTTGGTTTATTCCAGCCAACCACTCTTCAGCCCTGCACTTACTTCGGCTGAAGAGTAACAAGAGTCGGTTTATTCCAGCCAACCACTCTTCAGCCTTACACTTACTTCGGCTGAAGAGGAACAAGAGTTGGTTTATTCCAGCCAACCACTCCTTAGTTATGCACTTACTTCGGCTAAGGAGTACAAAGTGTTGGTTTATTCCAGCCAACCACTCTTCAGCCTTACACTTACTTCGGCTGAAGAGTAACAAGAGTTGGTTTATTCCAGCCAACCACTCCTTAGTCATGCACTTACTTCGGCTAAGGAGTACAAAGTGTTGGTTTATTCCAACCAACCACTCTTCAGCCCTGCACTTACTCCGGCTGAAGAGTAACAAGAGTTGGTTTATTCCAGCCAACCACTCCTTAGTCATGCACTTACTTCGGCTAAGGAGTACAAAGTGTTGGTTTATTCCAACCAACCACTCTTCAGCCCTGCACTTACTCCGGCTGAAGAGTAACAAGAGTTGGTTTATTCCAGCCAACCACTCTTCAGCCCTGCACTTACTTCGGCTGAAGAGTAACAAGAGTTGGTTTATTCCAGCCAACCACTCCTTAGTCATGCACTTACTTCGGCTAAGGAGTACAAAGTGTTGGTTTATTCCAACCAACCACTCTTCAGCCCTGCACTTACTCCGGCTGAAGAGTAACAAGAGTTGGTTTATTCCAGCCAACCACTCTTCAGCCCTGCACTTACTTCGGCTGAAGAGTAACAAGAGTTGGTTTATTCCAGCCAACCACTCTTCAGCCTTATACTTACTTCGGCTGAAGAGGAACAAGAGTTGGTTTATTCTAGCCAACCTCTAAGTTAGTTTTTCCGGCTAACTTATAGTATTTGGTTATTCCGACCAAATGTCCTGCAGCCTGGATCCTTTTCCTGGGTTTAGGAAAGGTGTTGGTTTAATCCAGCCAACCTCTAAGTTAGTTTTTCCAGCTAACTTAGAATAACATGTTTGCAATATACTTAAGTCTTGAAAGCTAACTTTTACAAAGAATAACTTGAGCTAAAAAAGAATTGCTTGTTTTATTGAAGGAAAGAAAAAATTACATATGTTCAAAAAAGAGAAAAGCTAAAAGTAAAATAACTTGAGATTGGCCGTATTCCATGGCCTAGGGATTGCCTTGCCATCCTTGTCTTCTAGGTGGTATGCCCCTTTGCCTGCTAACCCAACCACCTTGTAAGGACCTTCCCAATTTGGGCCTAACTTGCCGTCTCCTGGGATTAAGGTGTTCCCCATTACTTTGCGTAGTACCCAATCCCTAATCTTGAACTGTCTTGGATGAACCTTTTTGCTGTATTTTCTGATTAACTCTCGTTGGTATGAGGCGATGTGGACTAGCGCTCTATCTCTTCTTTCTTCTGCCAGGTTGAGTTCTAGGGCGATGGCTTCTCCATTTAGGTCTGGATCAAAATTTTCGCTTCGAATTGTGGGGAGGCCCACTTCTGGTGGGATCACTGCCTCCATTCCATAGGCTAAGGAGAATGGTATTTCTCCTGTTGAGCGCCGAGGTGTGGTGCGGTAAGCCCATAAAACATGAGGAAGTTCATCTGCCCACTTGCCTTTCGCTTTCTCTAGCCTTTTCTTTAGTCCATCCAAGACGACTTTATTTGATGCTTCTGCTTGCCCATTTGCTTGAGGATATGCCGGTGTAGAATTGTAGAACTCTATCTTGTATTCTTCACAAAAGCTTCTAAAAATTCTGCCGTCGAACTGAGTGCCATTGTCTGAGATCAGGGCTTTTGGAATGCCAAACCGAGTGATAATATTCTGCCAAACAAACTTTTTCACGTCTTTTTCTTTGATTGATGCCAATGCTTCTGCTTCCACCCACTTTGTGAAGTAGTCTGTTGCTGCGAGAAAGAATTTTCTGCCCCCGGGTGCTGTTGGAAGTGGTCCTACTATGTCCAAGCCCCACAATGCGAAAGGCCATGGGCTAGTTAAGGGTAGGAGTTCTCTTGCTGGTTGATGTATTTGGTGCGCGAATTTCTGGCATTTTTCACACTTCTTCACATATTTCTCGGAGTCTGCTTGCATATATGGCCACCAATATCCTTGTGAAATAGCCCTGTAAGCGAGCGACCTTCCCCCTTGATGACTTCCACACACCCCTTCATGTATTTCGAACAAGAAAGCTTCTACTTTGCTGGGATGAACGCATTTGAGGTAAGGCCCAGAAAATGACTTCTTGTATAATGCCAAAGATGGAGATAGCCAAAATCGCTGCGACTTTGCCCTTATTTTGTTGGCTTCTTTTTTCTCTTCTGGTAGGATGCCGTCTTTTAGGAACAGGATGATGGGATCCATCCATGAAGGGCCTAATTCAGTGCAATATACTTCTTCTGCTTCGGGGTCTTCTATACTTGGTCTTGGTAAGAAGTCGATGAGTAATGGATGAGGGATTGATGTATCTGCCATTGAGGCCAGGCCTGCTAGCTCGTCCGCTCGGCTGTTTTCCTCCCTGCCAATTTGTTCTATCCTTACCACATCAAACTTTTTGATCTCTGTTCTGACTAACTCTTGGTACTTGGCCATTCTGTCATCCTTTGCTTCGTATTCGCCAGAAATTTGGTTTACCACCAGCAGAGAGTCACTGTATACCATTAGTTCGGCTGCTTTCATGAAGTGTGCTGACTTGAGTCCTGCGATAAGCGCCTCATACTCTGCTTCATTGTTGGATGCTGGGAAGCCAAGGTTGATTGCTTGCTCTATAACCAGACCGTCTGGAGAGATGAGGACTATGCCAAGCCCTGCGCCATGTCGGTTGGATGCTCCATCCACAAAGAGCTTCCACATCTCTCCAACGAATAATTTCCAGCAAGTGGAAGGATCAGATGATGCCGTGAGGTCTAGAATGGTGTTATCTTCAAGGTCCATGTCGGCTATCTGTCCTTCGTCCTCTGTTTGAACTTTTGGTGAGCCTTTGTTTGTCTCTTCCTTGCTATCCTTAGCATGGTCTGCCTTGGTGCTTGATTGACTGCCTTCTACTAGGGGTTGCGCTATTCCGGCGTCAACTTCCGTCCCTAGTTCGCTTGTGTCAGTCAGGTCGACTGGGCAGATATGATGACTTCCAGGGGTGAATTCTGCGACGAAGTCTGCCAAGGATTGGGCTTTTATTGCGGTTTTAGGTTGGAATTTGACGTCGAATTGTCCCAATTCTACTGCCCACTTCAAAATTCGCCCACTAAAGTTCGCCCTTTCAAACAGAGCTTTTAGTGGAAAGGCTGTGAGGACGACTATGGTGTGGGCGTGAAAGTAATGTGCCAACTTTCTGGATGCCATCATTAATGCTAATGCTAGTTTCTCTAAGGGCAAGTACCTTGTTTCGGCTCCCAACAATGTCTTGCTGACATAAAAGATGGGCAAGTGTTGTATTCCTTCTGCACGAACCAACACTGCGCTAACTGCGTGCTGAGAGACTGCCAGGTATAAAAAGAGTTTTTCACCAGGTACTGGTGTAACAAGTAGTGGTGGGGAAGACATGTATTCCTTTAAGCTTTCCAGAGCTCGGTCGCATTCTTCATCCCACTCAAACTTAGTTTTTAAGGCTTGGAAGAATGGTCGTAGTCTGTCTGATGACCTGCTTATGAACCGGTTGAGTGCAGCCGCCATACCAGTGAGATGCTGCACTTCTTTGATTGAGTTTGGTCTCTCCAACTCCTGGATTGCTTTGATCTGGGAGGGGTCTGCTTCTATACCTCGGTTGGTCACCAAGAAGCCCAAGAATTTGCCCGATCCAACTCCGAATGCGCATTTGGATGCGTTGAGGCGCAGCTTGTGTTTCTTCAGGATCTGGAACATCTCGCCTAGATCTTTCAGGTGGTCATTCTCATCCTTGCTTTTGACCACCATGTCGTCGATGTAAGCCTCCATTGTTCTGCCTAACAATGGTTCAAACATTTTGGTGACCATCCTTTGGAATGTCGCCCCTGCGTTCTTTAGGCCAAAGGGCATGACCTTGTAGCAATATAACCCCCTTGGTGTTGTGAAGGATGTGACCTCCTGGTCTGGTTCATGCATGGCGATCTGGTGGTAGCCTCTGTATGCATCCAAAAAGCTAAGTCGGTTATGCCCCGCCGTTAAGTCCACCAGTTGATCTATCCTTGGTAGAGGGAAGCTATCTTTCGGGCACGCCTTGTTGACTGTTTTGTAGTCGACGCAGACACGCCATTTACCATTCTTTTTTGGCACTACCACTGTGTTGGAGATCCATCTTGGGTAGTGTACCTCTCTTATTGCTCTTGCCTCCAGCAGGTTGCCTACCTCTTCTGCCACTATTTCGGCGTGGTGGAGTGCCGATCTGCGTGTGCGTTGAATGACTGGTCTGGCGGATGGGTGGACATTGAGTTGGTAACTGATAAAGTTTGGATCAATACCTGGCATATCGTATGGCGTCCAGGCAAATACTTCGATATTAGAGGTCAAGAATTCCAAGACCTCTAACCTCTCAGCGCTGGATAACGATGAGCCAAGCAAGAAGAACTTATCCGGGTTCTTCTCATCTATCTTCACCTCCACCAAGTCCTCCACCGCTTTCTGATTAGCCTCTTTGCCGATGTCTGCGAATAGTTCATTACTTTCTGGTTCTTCCACCGAATGAACGTATCCTTTGGCAGCTCGGCTTCCATTCGCTGTGGCGAAGCATTGTTTTGACATGATCTGATCGCCATAAATTTCTTCAATTATGCCGGTGTCGTTAGGGAACCTCATTACCTGATGGTATGATGACGCTACCGATCGCATGGCGTGCAGCCATGTTCTGCCCAGGATGATGTTGTAAGTGGAGGGGACCTTCAATACCCAGAACTCCACTTGTTTTGTTACACTCCCTGCTCTGACTGGAAGGATTATTTTGCCGACAGGCCATTCTGGCATGGAGTTGAATCCAATCAGAGGAGAAACTGCAGGCGCTAAGTCTTTGTCTTGCAGCTTTAGTTGCTTGAATGTGTCGTAATACATGATCTCACATGAACTACCCTGGTCAATCAGAATCCGCTTGACGTCAAAATCCTTGACTCGGAGAGTGACAACCAGGGCATCATTATGGGGGCAGTAAATTCGATCCAAGTCCTTATCCGAAAAGGACATGACATTTGTGGCCTCTGTCTTTCCTTTCTTGTTGGCTAGTTGGGCGCTTCGTACTTCTTTGAAGTGCTCAGCCTTTTTGATCGAACCTCTCAGCTCGCATACATGCTCGGGTTCTACAACTCCATGTATTACATTGATGATACCTTGTGGAGGGGCGTCAATTGGCATTCTGTTGGGATGGTCATTATGATCTTGGGGGGCCGGTTGCGCTCCTCCTTCAATGTATTTGTCCAAGTGGCCTGCTGCCACCAATTCTTCCAAGTGCTGTCTTAGTGGCGTGCAATTCTCAGTTCGGTGACCCTTTTCTTTGTGGAAGGTGCACCGTGATCTGTCGTCGTAATTCTTCTGAGCTTCCCCAAGCTTGGCTGGCCACTTGACAAAAGGCTCATCCTTGATTTCGCTCAGAATCCGATATATTGGTTTTTTGAACACCGTGGTTATGGCAGTGCGGATTCTCAGCCATCTTTTGTCTGGGTCTTCTCCGTTATCTCGTCTGCCACGTCCATTTTTGTTACTTCGGTCCACCGTATTAACCTTTGCTGAGGTTTTCTTTTCTGGTACCGTGGCCGCACTTGATTTGGCTTTGGAACGTGCGCCATCTTCTTCTACCCTGATGTGCTGATGCACTCTCTCCATCAGGGCCTCCATGGTGAGGGGTGGCGTCATTGTAATTGAATCCCTTAGTCTATTCCCTACTGGTAGACCTCTTTTATACTGCGCAATGGCTAGATTGGTTGGGCAGTCTCCAATCTGGTTGAATGTCTCCCAGTAGCGACTGTTGTAAGATCTGAGGGTCTCTTTTTCACCCATGTCGATGGAGAGTAACTGGTCTATCTCCACCGGTGTTTTTGTGTTCGTTCGAAACCTTGTTACGAATGCTTCTGCCAATTGGGCCTAGGAGGCTATGCTGCCTTCTGGGAGCTTTTTGAACCAAGTCAAGCCTAGGTCGCCAAGACTTGACGGGAAGAGTATGCACATTAAGGCCTCGTTTCGCCTGTACACAGCCATGACTTGGCGAAAGTGGCTTAGGTGTGAATACGGGTCCGTCTTCCCTTCATATGTATTGAATTTCGGCTGAAGGAAGCCTGATGGTAGGGGTGCGTTTTCGATCGCTGGGACAAACGGCGAAGTCTGTAGTCTTGCCAATGCTTTGTCCACTGGTTCGTAGGCCGGTCGCGGTATTGGCATTCCAACCTCGACGCTTCCATGCGTTCGAGGAGCCAACCGTTGTAAGGCCGAAATTCGGTGTGGATCCCTTGCCCTGGCATCCTCCTTGCATCGTGCTTTTTCTTCGAGCACGGTTCGTAAGTCGGATGATCGGGGTAAGTCCGTCTGTCTAGATCTGGTTTGGTGCGAGTGCGAAGGCCAATACGTGCTCCCTTCAGTGTATGATCTTTCGGACCTCGTCCTCTCAGGCCTGGAGTGACGAGTTCTGGAAGATAAGGAGTGAGTGTCGCCTGTCCTGAGGCTTCTGCTCTCTCCCTGGGAGGGTGTAGTGTTCCTACTACGATTCTCTGAGTGGCGAGGGGGCGTTTTGTGCTTGTGCCCCTCTCCTGTCGCCACGTCTTTAGTCTTCATCTGGCGTTTCAAAGCCTCCATGTCCGCCGCCATCCTTCGAATTAGTTCATCTTGCTCCTTCACGCGATCTTCCAAGGCCTGAGGATCAATCCTCCTCCTTTGTCTGTCAGGACTTTGAGAATGGCGAGGGCTGTTATTCCGCCTTCCCCTACCACTCCTCCTGGAGTTATGTTGCTGGGGCTCTAGATCTCCCATTGGAGGGACAGGGGGTAATCCTTCTCGCCTTGCGCCCCCGTCTGGTGTTAACCCGTCGACGGCGGACTGTGGTGGTTCTTCAATGTGTGCCATTGATTTGAGAAAAAAGGAGAAGTTTGGTCAAGAGGTTTTTTTTTGTTCTTGTCTGTTCTTCCCACAGACGGCGCCAATTGTACGGGGAAGAAATAATTCTCCTCGTATAATCCTGTTGACCAAGTCCACGCTCATCCGTACGACGTCGCTTTGTCACCTGAAAACACAAACGTGAGCTAGCCGGCGGGTGTGTGCCGGAAACCTCTCCGATGCCTAAGTCAGAAAACTTGACAAATAAACAAAGCTCTAGGTTCTCAGAAAGATTGTGTTCAATTACCTCCTCCAAGGTGATGCTTGTGAGCTTTTATAAGTTTCATATGGCACAATCCTAGTAGGACTTGTATTTCTCCATGCAGAGTCCTCCTAGGATTCATTCTCCTAAGGATAATGCTTATCCTTTTACACCCTCCCCCACTGCTTAAACCAAGTGAGATGGTTTTCTTCATGACCGAACTTCCACATGACCGAAATAACACTGGCTATGCTGAGCCACATAGAAGGCCGAACTATCCTTAGCTCGGTCTTCTCCTCTAACTCATTACTTCGGCTGCCCTTGTTCAACCTTGGTGTGCTTAGATCAAACTTCCAAGTAGCAAGTTCTGACTGACTTAACCAGAGTGTGTCACGACCGGACCAACTCTGAGACCGGCATAACTCCGAGTTGTCTCTGGACCGGAGTAGATTTACTCCTCCTTGGGCCGAAGCAACTATCTCTTCTTGAGCCGGAATAAACTCACCTCCAAGGGCCGAAGTAACTTTGTTTCCCCAAGGCCGGAGTAACCTTGCCCTCTGCGTTTTTGGGCCTCAAAACCCAACTCGAAGCTCGGCCCAATTTTTCTCAAAAATTACCCTCTCAATTATACTCCTTTTTGTGAGAGATAAAATAATAATTTATAGAAATTTTTATTTGTTTTTGTAACGTAGTAATGAAGAAAAGTTCATTCAACCCTATTTGCATGCAATTATTTATTGTCTTTGCAACTATTTCAAAAGGCCTCACCAACACTCGGTTTGAAGGGTTGACAAGAAAAGAAAAAAAATTATTTACTTGTTTGGATAATATTAATTAAGTGAAAAATAGTAAGAAGAGAAGAAAAATAGTCAGAAAGACAAATTTCTTAAATTTAAGTTTTGTTCCTTACCAAAAATAACGACATCAATTGAGAAATCAAAATTACTCTTTACAAAAAAATTATAAGACTTAAACTATTCCTCTATATATAAAGCAAATAAAAGAAAAGAAACACACATCCCCTTTTAATTATGGTTCATCCAAATAATAATATGGGAAATGACAATTGCTTCTTTTCTTTTCTTACTTATATGAGAAATTATAATTATTTTCTTTCTTTTCTCACCTTACCGATCCAAAAGAGTATAATGAAAGTCTAATGAATTTGTCAATAAAAAATAAATGTAAAACAATCAAATACTTAATATATATTTTTATAGATTTCAAAATATTTTCCCCATATTATATATATTATATAAAATTTAATATATTTTTTAGAGATTAATCAAGATTATTAACAGTCTAAATAATTGTTGTTAGTATTTTTTTATTGGGAAATGCTAACCACTCAGTGATCAATTTTGACATATGTATATAAAAGTATATGAGAATATGTAAAATATAGAAGTATTACAATTATAACTTTTTGGATATTATTTAATTAAGTAGTAATATACAAATAAAAAATTCATACAAAAAATGTATAAATAATAATTGTTTCAATTTTGAGTTTGATAAAAAAGAGCACTGATTGGTAGCTTGAATCTAAGTTTGTTCGAATCGCCCGAATTTTGGCATGCTGATCGTCCAGCTTGTCATCTGGTTAGTCGTCTGACAAGAAGATGACAGATGCGGTCGACAAGAGTGACAATTGCGGTAGACAAGTGTTGCATCAGTTGTCTAGGTGATCGTTCGGGCGGTCGACCAACAAGCATAATTTTGAGCATTCGGACAAACTCAAATTCGAACTATCAATCATTTTTTGATAAAAAAAAAAATCATTGAAATGCTTTTAACTATGCAAAGGCATATTTTGGATTTTTTTTTTTTTGAAAAAACGTGCAAAAAAGTAGAGAGATGTTATTCAAATAAGTCAATAAGTCAATAAACTTTTTTTTTTTTTTGCCTTTCTAAAAGAGGCCAAATAAATTAACCGACTAGGTATAGCCTAATTGACCACCACGACTCTCTTAAGGGCTTAGTCATAAGGGGGAGGTTACGAGTTCAACTCTGTTTAAAGAGAAGTTGAATTAGAATACAAACACTTGGTGCTACCAAGAGTGAGGAGGGTAACTCTAATTAATTAGTACTAATTTATCAATTAACAATTGACTTTCACCTATAAAAAAAAAAAAAAAACCACACAAATAAATTGATCATGTAAAATATTACTAGGATAAATTACACTAATCTCTTTTATTTTTTTGGAGAAAACTCAAAATTTTAATATAATTACATCGACTAAAGCTAAAAGAATTGAAACTAATACAAATAATATAAAGATACAAAAATAATAAGGAAAAATATATTTTAGTGTAAAATAGATCAAAATATCAAATTTTCATTCATAATTATTGATAAAAATGAGATTAAAAGTATTATGTGAATTAAAATTTTAAGACAATTTAATATAAATTAAAATTATAAAATTTGATATATTTTTTCAAACTTTAGAAGATGTGAGTGCAAGTTACTCGTATTATTAATATATTATTCGAGTATAAATATATGAAAAATGACAAATTTTACTTTATCTCCTTATGGTTTGGTTAATATGTGCACTATTTCTTCTTATTTTGAAATAATCACATAATCTTCTTAAGGTTTGTAAACTGAAATGTACCATTAAACATTTTGTCCAATTTAACTGCAAGAGTGAAATACGTGTCAAACATAAGGAGATTATATGCTAATTTTTAAATTTTAAAGGGATAAATTGCAAATGAAATAAAGCATATGGGCTTAAAGTATATTTCGCCACTCAAACAAATAACAAAAATATTCGTAATTCACATACTAAGTTATTTATATATATATATATATATTAGTTTTTTTTATTAAATCATCAATAAATCTAATGATAAATTTCAATGAATAAATCATAAGAAACTTATGTGATTATTTCCAAATGAGAGGAGCAATTTACAAATAGGCCAAATCATGAAATGAGATTTGCCAAAAAGAAAAATAAAAATATAATAGATATATGGGTAAATTACACTAACACCCCATGAGGTTTATGTTTGTTACAGTTTCCTTCTTCACCTTTTGAAAATTATATCTCCCTCCCCGAAGTTTAAAATTTCATTACAGATTTTCCCCTCTGCCCTTTTAATTTTTTTAAATACCAATTTTACCCTAATTGGATAAATTACATTGACACCCCTCACATTTTAGAAATTACAATCCCCTTCCTAAGGTTTAAAGTAGCATTACCAATTGCCCCATCGGTTAGTATTAGTTGAAAAAAAATTCATTGGAAAAATTAATTGAAAAAAAAAATTTGTTAGTAAAATTTTTAAATTTTTGTTTAAAAACCAACGTAAACTCATATTTTGAATTTACGTTTTTTCCTTAAATTTACAAACTGAGACAACTATTTATAAACCAAAAAAATTATCAAATAAGTTTTTATGACAGTTTTTAAAATTTTTGTAATTATAAATTGAAAACTGAAAACAAAATGGTTACCAAATAGGTCTCAGATGATAAAAATGTCGTAAAATTAACAAATAATTAAATAAGTTACCAACGTAAGAAATGACTTATCAAAAGATTCTTAGGTATGGTTTGATTTTTAGAAATTATTTTAAAAAATTAAAAATTAATTTGGTTAAAAAATAAAAAAATATAATATATATAGGTATTTAAAAATAATAATAAAAAAAAACATTAAAAAAATCATGATTTATATATATAAATAATTACAAACACAATCCGTACATAATACGGGTGATATACTAGTGTATATATATATATATATATATAAATATAAAGAAGGGGGCATTAAGGTAAATAAGAAAGGAAAGAAGTGGAAATATTGGAAATTGAAACGCGAGGCGGGCGGCCAGGTGGAAAGTATAAAATGCCACCCTAAGTCCTCGCTGCCCCCATTCTAAATTTTACACACTCTCTCTCTCTCTCTCTCTCTCTCTCTATCTCTATCAATCTGCCTGGAAACTCATACGAAAGTACTCAAAAATTTAAATCAAAAAGAAAAAAAAAGCAGAGAGAGACGATCGCAAACCCTAGAAGTTGCGACAAAAAAGCAGGGTTTGCAGATCAAAATGTCGACTCTCTGATACACACATACATACATACGTATATTTGTTTTTGATTTTGATTCTCTTCCAGATTCTTCTCAGCTTGGTAAGCACATTTTCCATATATTTTTTTTTGGATTTGACCTGGGAAGTTCTTTTTTTTGTTCCAATTTTGTGTGATTTTGGGCGTAATGGAGGGGCATAATGGGGATAAATGTGGATTTTTGCTCCGAACTTGAAGGTGATGTGATCAGTTTTTTGGGTTTTTGTGGGTTAACGTTCAGATCTGTGTCTGATTCTGTTGCATGTTCGAGTCTTGTATGTGAGGTTAAACATTTTCGATGTTTTCTTGTTTTGTTTCAATTTTTGTTGTTGTTCTTTATTTGGTTTATGATGTTTTGTCTATCTCTTTGGTTGCGTGACATTTATTTGATTCCTAGATTCATTTGTATATATATATATATATTTTTGCCATTCTGGTGCCTCAATCATTTTCTGGGTTTGTTTGAATCTCTCTCTTGAATTTCAATTTTCTTACAAATTTACTGGTAACCCAACTCAATTTTTGATTGGTGAAAAAGCAGAGAAAAAAAAAATCTGAAATTGGTACAATTCTGATTTTTGTATTTGCTAATTTATTCTTCTCCTCTTCCTTTGAGGGTTTTTTTTTTTTTTTTTTAATTTTTTTAAAATTGTTTGTCTAAATGAAAAATCTAGGTTTCAAGAATTTTAATTTTATCGCCATAGTTCTACATTTTCTCAGCGACCAAGCTGAACCACTGCTTTTAACAAAGTTAGGTACAATTTTTATTGTTGAAAGTTTTAATTTTTTGAAAAAAATGGAAACAAAGCTCTCTCTCTCAACAAGCTTTTGCTGGTAAATGGAAGCAATTTCTGGGGTTTTTTTTTTGGTTCATAGCTGATTGAGTTGAAGAAAGTGAAAATTAGTCATTTGATTGCTTGAATTTCAAATTCAATTGATCTAGTTTGGTAATTTACAATGGAGAAGCAGCATGTCACTCTTTGATGCATTTTGGTGAATATTCCAGAATTTATGCAAGCTGTTTGCTGGTTTCAATTTGCTGCAAATACTTTTACTGGAGATTGTGCTTCAACCAATGATAACTTTGTTTGACTCAGGTGATAGATTTTTCATAATGGTTGCTACCGCCGCTACTTCTGCATTTTTTCCAGTTGCATCTCCTCCACCCGATTCTGGTGCCAAGACATCCAGCAAGCTTGGAGGACCTCCAGCAAATGTGGATGCACGAGGGATTAAATCAAAATCTGCTGCCACTGGGGGTTTGCAGGTTAAGGCCAATGCACAAGCCCCTTCCAAGGTAAACGGTACCAAAGTTGGTGTAATGGAGGGGCTCAAGAGTGAGGATGATTCGCCATCACTTCACCAAAGGACTTTTATCAACCAACTACCTGATTGGAGCATGCTTCTTGCTGCTGTCACGACGATATTCTTGGCAGCGGAGAAGCAGTGGATGATGCTTGATTGGAAGCCAAGGCGCCCTGATATGCTCGTTGATCCGTTTGGTTTTGGGAAAATTGTTGAGGATGGTTTTGTTTTCCGTCAAAACTTCTCTATCAGATCCTATGAGATAGGGGCTGATCGGACCGCCTCTATAGAGACATTGATGAATCATTTGCAGGTATGATTGAAACTTCATTTGACTACAATGTCAAAAGAATAAATGCACTCCCATGTACCATTCACTGCCCCTTTTCTAATTTGTTTAGTCCTTCACAAGCTTAGGTTTTTTTTTGCAGGAAACAGCTCTTAATCACGTGAAGAGTGCAGGACTTCTGGGTGATGGCTTTGGTTCAACTCCGGAGATGTGCAAAAAGAACCTGATTTGGGTGGTCACTAAAATGCAGGTTCTGGTAGATCGCTATCCTACTTGGTAAGTCACAGTCCTGTGTGCATCACATTGCTTTCTTACTACATTATGATATCATACCTTTTAGTTTCTCTGATGGTTCAGTTGTCTCTAGGAAATTGATGTGGTGTTTGGCTGCTAAGGGCTATGTTAAAGTCATATTACATGTATTTACAACCCCACCATGTTGTAGAGGCTTAGTTGATTCCCTAACTTTAAGGTATTTTCAGGATGATTTAACATACAATAATTAATGCGTGAATGTGAAGCTTACTTAAAGGTTGCTTTGCACTCGCTTCACAAGGCTCCTGCTGATGACAGGTGTCTGGGAGAGACAGCAGGTAAGCAGTCTTACCCCACTTTTTTGTGGAGATGCTGATATTTGTGACTCAAACCTGTGCCACAGGACTGGGGCCAGATAGCACTTGCCATCATGCCAGTCGCAACATCTAATGTGAAACGCACTTCGTTAACTTTAAAAGATTAGGCGTCTATATTTGAGATGAGATTATAATCTATGTTTGCAATCTGGTCTAAATGTAAAAAAACATGCATGATAGGAGGGGTTGCAGGTGGTACCTTGACCTTTTGTTTGATCTCTTAATTTTCTTTTTTAAATCACTTATTGCTTTAAGAAAACTTATAGTACTGGATCTCAAGATTTGATGCTATGTGGATTGTTCCAGTATATGGAACGAGAACGAGAACGAGAACGAGAACGTGATATGCCAAAAATGTGGTACAATAGGAATAGAATTTAAGATATTTCTAGAGTAGTTTTCTTTTAACTATTAGGTATCCAATAATATATATATATATATATTTTATGTAGCGAATCATTTTTATGAAAATTATGACCCATTTTTTTTTTTGTCTTGTCAAAACTTAACTTCCCTCAGATTTTAGCTCATATATTTGGTTTTTTTTCTCCTAAGATAATATTTAAGGAAATATATTGGAAAAAAACTTTTGGGATTGCTTTGGATTCCTAAATTTACCGTTTTGGAACGGAAGTGTATCATGTTTCGGAACGTACGTTCCAATATGTAATTGGCTAGGGTGTTAGCGTTTTCTGATAACATAGATTAGATGTAGTTGTAATAGATTCAACAGACACTTTAAAGTATTAAAACTCCTCAAAACTAACAAATTATACAAAAAAAAAAAATAAAAATCAAAGATTCTCTCTTCTATCTATTTTTTGCGCATCTTTTCGTAAAAAGCCAAAAAGTCAATCTAAACATGTTAGTTTTTTACTTCATATTTTAGCCAAAAAACCAAAAAGTTACTAAAATAGCCTGTTCCCACATGAGGCCTTATCGACTTGCCCTACCGAACCCAACCCAACCCAATTAAGCTATTGAAATATGTATGGTCTTTTTTCTTATTTATTTAAACTATCTGTTTTTATGTAAGTTTGAGGAGTACTTCTTGAGAGAGAGCATTGAACACAAGGGTGAATGGGGCACGTGCTTGTTATGCTTGGTTAATGTGGTGCTCTCTCTGATTTGGCATTTTTACAATACATGGCTGAAGGCTTTAGAGTTACGAGACGTATCCCTCATAAATTCTCTCTTTTATATATGTTCAAAACTTGGTTCCTTTCTCTTCCATTTTTTCCCCTCTAAAATGTTGGTTGGAAGGGTATGGGCAATATTATTAATGTCATGAGACAGAAGTCTGTTATGACTTGGATTGCTTGATTCAGCACAGTGAATGCTTTGATCTCTAATAATAGAGACCCATATAGTATGTATTTTATATCAAAAAAAGGAAAGAAAAATCAATGCTATAATTTTTTAGAAAGGGTTAATATGCCTCATGGAGGCCGTACTTAAATTTGCGTAATGGATAGAAAACATGATGAAGTTATGGGATTGCTTGTGAATTATTAAGTTTTTTCTGTGTGTGGGATACTTTACTGGTACTCACACACACCTGTTTTATGTCGAGGCATTGTGGAGTCAATAAGCATCTGTAGTGATTGCTTGTTTACTATCCTGCTCAGTTTTTGATTTGAAATTTTGATCAAGCTCGATTGAGTTTTTTGTTTTGGGCCTCCATGGTTGATGACAATTGAGGCCCTGTTTGGTAAGAGGCTTTTTGGCTAAAAAAGCCCAAAAGTTCAACCCTATTAGCAAAAGGTCGCATCAATCAATCATTTTTTCCCTCACAGCTATTTATTCAACTAAAAAAATCATTCCAAATACATTTAACTTTTTTCACCTCATAAAAAGGTAAAAGAGCCACTAAAAAGTAAAGTTGCCGAATGGGTACTTAGTTTTGAGATTCTCGTGCTGAACTTTTCACTACTAGGGAACTTTAGCTGCTGTAGTACAATGCTATGACTCGGTTTCTTGCTACCTTTATATATCCCTCCATGTTGTTTTTTTCGAATATGTGTCTTGCTTTCAGCTTCCTCTTATCACTGCTTCGGTTTCCAAAGAGAATTTGGTTCACATTGATCTATTCCTTCTGAGGTCTCTCCGAATGAGTACATCTCTATTGTTCCCTATGAGCTTGTACCCTCTACCACCCCTCCTGTTGAGTCCATCTCCACTAACCCTCATGAGTCTGTTCCCTCTTCTACTCCTTCTCTTTCCCCTTTGGCTCCATCTCTGGTTTTTTTCTCCGTCGTTAGTCTATTCTGCATCCTTAAAATTAAGGATCTAGGCCCATTATTATATTTTCTCGATATTGAGGTTGTTTCTTCTCCCAAGGGCTATTTTCTGTCTCAGGCCAAGTATGCCAATGAGGTTATTCATCGTGCCGGTTTTACTGACACTAAGGCTTCTGATACTCCCATTAAGCTTAATGTGAAGCTCAACACTACTAATAGTGTTCCTTTGGATGATTCTACTTTATATCGAGAGCTTAGGGATTTCTTGGTATATCTAACTGTTACTCGTCTTGATCTTGCCTATGCTGTTCATGTGGTTAGCTAGTTTGTTTCTGCTCCTCACTCCACCCATTGGGCTGCATTGGTTCGGATTCTTCGCTATCTCCGAGGTACTATCTTTTAGGGTTTCCTACTATCCTCTACCTCTTCTTTGGACTTGGTGACCTATGTTGATTCTGATTGGGCTGGTGATATTACTGATCTCAAGTCCATGTTTGGTTTCTGTATGTTTCTTGGCGATTTCTTGATTTCTTGGAAAAGCAAGAAACAAATTATTGTTACTCGCTCCATTGTCGAAGTTGAATACCGTGCAATGGCTCATGCTACTATTGAGATTGTTTGACTTTGTTGTCTTTTATCTGATTTGGGTGTCCCTCAGTCTTCTTTGACCTCCCTTTACTGTGACAACCAAAGTATTATTCAGATTGCCCATAACATTGTCTTCCATGAGCGGACGAAACACATTGAAATTGATTGTCACTTTGTCCGTTAGCATCTGCAGTCCAGTTCTATCTCGCTTCCTTTTGTCTCTTCGACTCTGCAACTTGTTGATTTCTTTACCAAGACTCACACCATTGCTCGGTTTCAGTTTTTTCTTGGCAAACTCTCAGTGTTTTCCGCTAAAACACCTGGAGTTTGAGCGGGGGTGTGAGAATATTAGGTTTATGTATATATGGTAGTATACATTTTGTATATATTAGGGATTGAGCATATATTTTTGTATCCTTTTTTAGTTCTAGGGTTTGGATTGTTATATATGCTGATGTATTCTTGTATCAATCACACAATTGAATATATAGATTCTTCAAAAAACTTACCCATATGACTAGGTACTTTATTGCTACGTGATCCCGATCACATCCACAAAATTTTCTGTGTATTTTATTTATTTATTGTATTTGATATGATATTAGATTAAAACAATTTTTTAGCTGATGAAGGGAAGTATTTACTTTATGGACGTTACATGATGCCCTTGACATCATGTAAATTGTAAGTACTGAAGTTGCTTATAATGTTTGTAATTGATTCCTACCAATTCATGGTTTGAGCTTCTTTATTTCTTTCAGGGGTGATGTAGTGCAAGTAGACACTTGGGTAGCTGCATCCGGAAAGAATGGTATGCGGCGTGATTGGCTTGTTCGTGACTGCAGAACAGGGGACATTTTAACCAGAGCATCCAGGTAGGAACATTTTTTTTTTTTTTTTTTTTTTTTTGAATCTCATGATTTTTTTTCTTCTCCCCTTGATGTTATGCGAAGTTCTTCTATTTTGCTATTTCTTTTGAAAAAGTTAAGTGGAGTCACAACTGCATTGGAAAATGGTGAATATATTATCTGTTTATTCTTTGACAAATAAAATTATGGGATTATTTGTTGAATATATTTAATGCTAGATGAAGTAGCAAAATAAGCAACTAAACATATAGATCATGCAAAATTAGTTGGAAGTCTTCTGCTAAAGATTCCCAACTTTCTTAAGAACATGAAAGATATTCTCTGGAGAATGTTTAGCCAATGACTTTTAGACTTTGTGTGTCGAGAGTAACTTTCTGTGAACCAATTGAATGACTTATTTGGACTAACTGATGAGAGTTCTCTATAGCATGTAAAGCTATAGTCTTTAGAGTGCCAAGAGTAACTTGTTCTGAGGACGAATTTAAATGACTTCTTTGACTAAGTAATCAATTTTTTTATTATTGTGGTGGTTTTTATTGGACACATTGCAGTGTCTGGGTGATGATGAATAAAGAGACGCGGAGGTTATCTAAAATTCCAAATGAAGTTCGAGGGGAAATAGGTACTTTTTTTGTTGATTCACCTCCTGTTGTGGACGAGGACAGCAGAAAATTACCAAAACTTGATGAAAGCACAGCAGATTATATTCGTAATGGTTTAACGGTAAGTTAAAGGTTATTTCATAATGCAGCAGACCATTTACCTTTGAAATGTACCATATAATTTGCTTTGTTTTTATGATTTGTGTGTTTCAATTGTTCAGCCTAGATGGAGTGATCTAGATGTCAATCAGCATGTTAACAATGTGAAATACATTGGGTGGATTCTTGAGGTAAATTCCTTTTCTTTCGTTTGATGCTTTATCTATCTTGTTATTGATTTTCTTGTCTCATAAAATATGATCTGAGACCCCTATGGGAATGCTTGGTTCAACATTAATTTAGCTGAAGTATTTGCTCACTTGTTTGCATCTGCTATTCACGTTAGTTGAGTACAGATTTCTTCCTTTTGTCATTGTATCATAACAACAAAATGATGCATCTTCTTGTAAATTGTCCTCTTATCCTCTTCTTAGAACTAACTGGAATGGAAACTTTTACCATCCTCCATGACTTTGTATGATTTCATATGAAATTCCTCAGCCAAGATTCATTTATTATTATTATATATTGAATGCATTTGAATTTTTTTATTAAATTGATTTGTATTGAGTGAGGATTTTCATTTCTCTTGGAAATTGAACCATTATTTTTAATTATAGGTTTAAGTTTAAATGAGTCCTGTTTATCATAGCATTTTAACTAGTTTGATACGTGTTTCTAACAATCAAGGCAGGTTAGGCGATTAATTGACATCCTTAATTCATATTTTATTTGATTCAATTGTTATGTTCTATGGTGCCCAAGTTGTGTTTTAATATGCTGTATGAAGCACAACGTACTAATTCAATAAACGCGGAACATCTGAATGCCCTCATGAGTGATTGCAATTTTCTGTTCTTGATGTTTGCAGCTTTATATGTCTTAGAAATCATAGCGTGGGACAAAACCGTGATGGAAGCCCTTGTTTACACTTTTCAACAACATAATTGGGTAACGTTAATTGCTAATTAATTTTAAAACCTAGGATTTAGGTTTCAAATACAAGAAGAATAAAATCCAGCAAAAACAAAATGCTAGCAACTTGGCTGTACATAAGAGAGATGGAAATAATAGAAGAGAGAGGATTTAATATGTGAAGGTTGCAATCATTGGCCAGTTGAGCTATGCTAGCAAGATTTATAGTATGATTTCTCATTTTTTATATGCATCCTTTAAGAGTTCGTGTACATACTTTGTTGCCACCGCTTAAACATTTTTGCATGATGTTTGCTTGGAGTTTAGAATGCAATGAATGCTGATCTATGGAAAGTGTGCTCACTGTCAAATGGCATGTGATATCTGGTTGTGATTGTTCTTTCACGGTACCAATTTTGAGGGATTTATGCATTTCCTACCCATCTTAAATTCATTGTTTTCTTTAATCTTTCCAGCATTCCCTTTTCGCGTGTTATGGAGCACGGGCACGGACATTGGTCACGGTGATTTTGAAAAAAAATTAGGATACAGTTGCAGTGAGGATGGGGAATATTTTATTTTATTTTTTAATATTTTTATTTGCTATGAATATAAATTTAGTGCATAGAGATACAAGAGACATTAATATATATGTTGGTGCATTTCCCTATGTTTTCATGTATTTTAGTTTGACCCCAACTCATCTTTTTAAAATTATCAAAAAGAAACTCACAATGGTATCCTGAGGTCCAAACACGGGACGCGCATGTCCATGAAGTCTCTCCGAAGTGTCTTGCAAACAAATAATACTTAAAAAAAATTAACATGCCACATGGCGTGTCGGTGCCCGACACATGACACTGAACACTCATTTTGAAGTCAGTGCTTCATAGGTTTCAAATTTGCTTGCTATTTTATTGTTCTAATCAGAAACAATGCCGGTTATTGCAGAGTGCACCATTGCCAATTTTGGAGAGTCATGAGCTTTGCGGCATGACTCTGGAGTACAGGAGGGAATGTGGGAGGGACAGCGTGCTGCAGTCCCTGACTACTGTATCTGGTGGTGGTGTTGGCAGTTTGGTTGATCCCGGTTATGTTGAGTGCCAGCATTTACTTCGACTTGAGGGCGGGGCTGAGATTGTGAAGGGAAGAACTGAATGGAGGCCGAAATATGCCAACTGCGTTGGGACCCTTGGTTCACTTCCAGCAGAAAGCAGTTAATTGTTGAAGTTCTTCATTGCTTGGAGTGGCAGTAAGTCTTATCGTTCGTGTCACGATGCCCATGTAAAATCCCTACCCGAGTTCCTGGATTATATATGGTTTTTCATTATATATATTTCTTCTGATCTGTGTTCTTGTTTGGGAGAATAGAGAAAAGTTCTTAAGCCTTTTGTAAGTAGATCTTATTGTACTCTCTCTCTCTGTCTCTCTCTCTCTCTCGGCTGTGTCTGAAGTCTTCGTGATTACCTTACCTTCTCAGATTGGCAACTCATTCATTTTTATCATTTTTGGTGGCAATTCTTTATTATTTATAATTAAATTTGTTTTTTGGCGGAGCATGTTACTTTTTTCTCATTGTGCTGCTAAAGTTGTCTAAATGTGATGGCAAAGTCGTGCTTGGAGGTCATCTTACAGTTTTGACTAGTAACCATTACTTCAAGATAGTTGAGAAATCTGAAATGTTATGTTCCCAGAAAAATTATTCAGAAAGTGTAGAAAATCTGAAATGTATGAAGCATATTTAAATTTAGGGTGGTATAGTTCATATTCATAATGAATTTGATTTATGCATTTTGAAATCTGGGTACTTTTGAGTATATCTAGCATTGATGATCAAGGTCATGGATGTAGCTCTCATACCTTGATATTCTCTTTTCTATGTGAAACAAAAATATCATAACAGAATACAAGATATATGTGGTTTAACCGTTTTACAATATGCTTGTGTCCCTGCTTTAAGAATGTGCTTGTGTCCAATGAGGAATGAGATTAATAAGTACTACAAAACTCTAAGCCTCTCAATTCAATCGCTCTATAATGTTTTCATTCTTACACCAAACCTTTACAATGTGAGTCTATAGCCTTCGGCCTTTCACAATAAATTTGAGTGTGTAGTAAAAATATAAAATGAAGCTTGTTGGGAAATCTGAATCCGGAAAGCTCACAAGTGCACAACGCCATTGGAAATAAACTCATTAATTCATTGAAATAAAACTTGAAAAACCCTATGTAATGTGATTCATGATTTATGAGCTAATCAAGAACACTTAATAGTAATTCCTAAATTAGACAATAATCTAAATCATCTAGCCAATATGAAAGTGATTTAGATTATCTATAAGCAATCAACAAATAAAGTGGAAAAATATCACAATTGGACAACTCCAATTGCGATAAATAAAAAAAAAAAATTCACGACCTAAGAAGGATGAACAAATCTACTAAGAAGAAACAATGAAAATTACAAGAGATCTCACCAAGCTTACCACCTATGAATCCATACATCCCTTGGAGACACTAGAACATCTTCATCGCCTACTCTTCTTCTAGGATTGTTCATTGTTGAGCTTGAATTCACAAACTCCAACTCAGTTCGGATTCTATCGGTTGAACGCTAAGGAAGGTAGATTCAATGTATTCAATCAATTCCATGATGTGCGACAATCATCAACAATCCACCAACAGAAAACCAATAACAACTCTCAATAAGATAGAACTAGGGATGTAATCGGTTTGATACGATCAATATTTAGGTAAAAATTTTCACCGAACTGATAATGCTGGTTTTATTATTTTGAGCACCGATACAGACTGCTTCTCCTATCAAATCGCTCCGAATCGAACCGATTGAAACAGTTTGGTTCGATATGGTTTAATCGGTGTAGGACCTTTCAAACTTCAGTCATTTTTAGTATAACCACTAATTTATGTAAAAAAAATTGAATTAGTTATTTGTTTACTTTTGAAACATATCCAATTCATCCATTTAATAAATATTTTTCAATTCTTAGATTAACAAAAATACAAACAAAAATAATAATAATAAATACTTAGGCTATATAATAAAAGTTTACTATCTTAAGTTATAGAGATGATAAGTGAGAGGGTAAAATGTGTAACTCTGGGCCGAGCTAAGACCGCACAGAAGTAAGCCGAGCTGTGGGCTGAGTAGAATGGGCTTCGCCATTGGGTCTAGTTAGCTCGGTCATAAATGACTGAGATAGCCCGGTTGGAGTAAGCTAAACCGAGGTACAGGAAGTCGAATTGTAAGAGCAAGGTGGAACCAAGCTATGTAAAGCTCGGTTAAGCCTGCCGCTTAAGCATGCCAGTGGTAGCTCGGTCGTTTTGTCGTACTACCGAGGTAAAACCATTTCACTTGGTTAAAGCAGTGAGAAGGGTGTAGAGGGATAAGCATTATCTTTTAGAGATGTGATTCCTAGGAAGACTCTACATTGAGGAGTAAGAGTCCTACTAGGATTGTGCCACGCCGAATCTATAAAAGCTCGTAACAGGACCTATGTATAGGTATCACAACTTTGATTCTCGAATACGCAGAGCTTTTGTCTATTTGTCTATTCTGCTGACTTAGTCATCGGAGATGTAACCAGCACACACCCGCCGGCTAGCTCACGTTTGTGTTTTCAGGTAAGTAAAGCGACGACGTTTGGAGGAGCGCAGACTTGATCAACAGAATTATACGAGAACATTATTTCGTGCTCGTACAATTGGCGCTGCCTGTGGGAATTTCACGAAGAACAAAACCTTTTGATCGAGTTTTCCTCTCTAGTTGTAATCAATGACGCACAATGAAGACTTGCTGCAATCTGTTATCGATGGGCAAACCTCGGAGGGGGGTAGGAGGCGCGACGGTTTACCCTCTATCCCACTCATGGCAGAATTAGAACCTCAGCGATGGAACTCCCGGAGGGACACAAGGGAGAGACGGGGCGCCAGTCCCCGCCGCTCTCAAAGTCCCGATAGACAAAGGCGGAGGCTGGATCCTCAAGTTCTGGAGGATCGCGTGAGGGAGCAAGACGAGTTAATAAGGAGGATGACGGCAGACATAGAGACGATGAAGCGCCAAATAAAAGGGAAAGGGGTGGCGACAGGAGAGGGGTGCAAAGGCAACACGCCTTCTCGCCACTCAGAAGACCGTGACAGACATACCACACCATTACAAGCAGAAAGTAGGAGTCTTAGAACAGGTGATACTCAGTCAAGGACTTCCAGGACTCGTCACTTTAGGTCTGAGAGAACGAGAACTGAAAGGTCATATATAGAGGGAAGCAGCTATCGCCCCTCGCACACGCACCAGACGACATCTAGGCACACAGAGTTGTCCAGATCAGCGGACTTACGAACAGTGCTTGAGGAAAGGGCCCGATGGAACGAGGACACCAGGGTTCGCGACCCACACAGAGTTTTAGCCCTACAGCGGTTGGCCCCTAGGATGCATGGGAGTGTCGAGGTAGGGATGCCAATGCCGCGCCTGGCTTACGAACCAGCAGACAAAGGATTAGCAAGGTTACAGAGCTTGCCGTTCGTTTCAGCAATTGAGAACGCACCACTACCTTCAGGCTTCCATTAGCCCAAATTCACCACCTATGAAGGGAAGACAGACCCCTACATGCACTAAAGCCACTTTCGCCAGGTTATGGCAGTATACCGGCGGAATGAGGCCCTAATGTGTATCCTGTTTCCATCTAGCCTTGGCGACCTAGGTCTGACCTGGTTCGAAAGACTGCCAGAAGGCAGCATAGCCTCATGGGCACAGCTGGCAGAAGCATTCGTGACCAGGTTCAGAACGAATACCAAGACGCCAGTGGAGATCGACCAGTTACTCTCCATTGACATGGGCGAAAAAGAAACATTGAGGTCTTACAACAGTCGCTATTGGGAGACCTTTAACCAGATTGGGGATTGCCCTACTAATCTCGCCATTGCACAACATAAACGAGGTTTACCAGTCGGAAACAAACTAAGGGACTCAATAACAATGATGCCACCCCTCACGATGGAGGCCCTAATGGAAAAAGTGCATCAACATATCCAAATAGAGGAAGATGGCGCTCGTACTAAAGCAAAATTTGGCACAACAGCGCTGCCAGATAAAAAGACCACAGCGAAAGTCAACACGGTGGAACAGTTAAGTAGGAATGGGCGCGGCAGGCGGGCCAACAGAGAGGACCCAGAGAAAAGGAACTTAAGAGTCCGCACTGGCATTACCATGGTATTCAATAAACCTATCTACCAGATTCTCAGTGAGATACGCAATGAACCTTTCGTCCGATGGCTAGCTAAGTTGGGAGAAGCACAAAAAGGCTATGATGAGAGGTTCCGGTGCACCTTCCATGATGAAAAGGGGCATCGCACTGAAAATTGCACGCTGTTGAGGCAACATCTGGAGGAGTTAGTAGCAGCTGGGCACCTGGACCAGTACATAGAAGGAGGGGCACAACCAGCCTTCCAGGACCTCAACAAACCAAACGAGACGCTAGACGACGGTCCACCCCAAGGCATAATCAACGTCATACATGAGATCATCGAACCTGAGCAGGTATGTGAACTCAGGGGGATGATTAAAAAGGCTGAACACTTGAGAGAGGTATTAAGTGCATAGCCTACCATCAAAAATGGCAGAACAGAGGCTACGAACGTCATATCCTTCTCAGACAAGGATCTAGCATGGCTACATTGCCTTCACAATGACGCACTGTTGGTGACTTTGCGTGTCAAAAATTTTGACATCAAGCGGATTCTGATTGACCAAGGAAGCTCATGCGAGATACTGTACTACGAGACCTTCAAACAGCTGAAATTGGAGGACAAAGACTTGGCACCTGCGACATCTCCCCTTGTCGGATTCAACTCGATGCCAGAGTGGCCAGTAGGCAAGATAATCCTCCCAGTCAAGGTAGGAACCATGACAAAACAGGTGGAATTCTGGGTATTGAAAGTCCCTTCCACTTACAACATAATCTTAGGGAGAACATGGTTGCACGCCATGCGCTCAGTAGCGTCAACCTACCATCAAGCATTGCGGTTCCCCAATGAAGCCGGAGTAATTGAAGAGGTCTTGGAAGACCAAATTATGTCAAAACAGTGCTTCGTCACAGTAAATGGCAGCAGGGCTGCAAAAGGGTATGTACAGATGGTGGAAGAGCCAGAGAGCAATGAACTGTTTGCGAATGTTGGCAAGGCAGCCGAACAGAAGGCGGTGGAAGACTTGGTAGAGGTAAGGATAGATGAAAAGAACCCAGAAAAGTTCTTTTTGCTTGGATCGTCTTTGTCCAGCACTGAGAGAATAGAGGTCATGGAATTCTTAACCTCTAACATCGAAGTGTTTGCCTGGACACCATACGACATGCCTGGCATTGACCCAAATTTCATCTGTCACCAACTTAATATCTACCCAACCGCCAGACCGATTATACAACGCACTCGTAGATCGGCACTCCACCACGCAGAGATAGTGTCAGAGGAAGTGGAAAACTTACTGGAGGCAAGAGCTATCAGAGAAATGCACTATCCCAGGTGGATCTCCAATACTGTTATAGTGCCAAAGAAGAACGGAAAGTGGCGTGTTTGCGTGGACTACAAAACAGTCAACAAGGCATGTCCAAAGGACAGCTTTCCTCTACCACGGATAGACCAACTGGTGGACCTGATTGCAGGACATAACCGACTTAGCTTCCTTGATGCGTATCGAGGTTACCATCAGATCGCTATGTATGAACCAGACCAGGAGGTCACCTCATTTACAACGCCTAGAGGATTGTACTGTTACAAGGTCATGCCCTTTGGCCTAAAGAATGCAGGGGCTACATTCCAACGGATGGTTACCAAAATGTTTGAACCATTGTTAGGCAGTATAATGGAGGCTTACATAGATGACATGGTGGTCAAAAACAAGGATGAGAAGAACTATCTCAGGGACCTAGATGAGATGTTCCAAATTTTGAAGAAGAACAAGTTGCGTCTAAATGCATCCAAGTGTGCATTCGGCGTAGGATCAAGCAAATTCCTAGGCTTCCTGGTAACCAACCGAGGTATAGAAGCTGACCCCTCTCAGATCAAAGCAATCTAGGATCTTGAGAGGCCCACCACAGTCAAAGAAGTACAGCATCTCACTGGCCTAGTAGCCGCACTCAATCGGTTCATAAATAGGTCGTCAGACAGATGTCGACCATTTTTCCAAGCATTAAAAGCCAAGTTTGAGTGGGATGAAGAATGCGACCACGCTCTAGAAAGCTTGAAAGAATACATGACCTCTCTGCCGTTGTTAGTAACCCCAGTGCCAGGAGAAGAGCTCTTTTTGTACTTAGCGGTTTCATAGCATGCAGTCAGTGCAGTGTTGGTTAGAGCGGAAGGAATCCAACACCTGCCTATCTTTTATGTTAGCAAAACCTTGCTAGATGCAGAAACCAGGTACCTACCATTAGAAAAATTGGCATTGGCTTTGATGGTGGCCTCAAGAAAGTTATCACACTACTTCCATGCCCACACCGTGATCGTCCTAATGGCTTTTCCATTAAAGGCCTTGTTTGAAAGGGCGAATTTTTCCGGGCGAATCTTGAAATGGGCGGTAGAGTTGGGACAGTTCGATATCAAGTTCCAACCCAGAACAGCAATAAAAGCCCAAGCTTTAGCAGACTTTGTGGTAGAGTTCACACCAGGAAGTCATCACATCTGCCCAGTCGATTTAACCGAAGCAACCAAGGTAAGGGGGGATAGTGCCGCTGGAATTGCACAGCCCCTAATACATGATGCCCAGCCACATTGCAAGCCTTTCAAAGTTGGGGGCTTGGAGGAAGGTACGAAACATGTTATTCTCAATGAGGACTCATCAAAAAATGAAGACTTAAAACAGTCAGACAGCGAAGATCAAGCCCCAATCGCAGGCATGGACTTGAAAAAAACACTAACGACACCCATGACCCTAAGGCATCATCCGACCCCTCTACTTGCTGGAAAGTGTTCGTCGGAGAGATGCGGAAACTCTTCGTGGGTGGAGCATCCAATAGGCACGGTGCAGGACTTGGCATAGTCCTTATCTCACCAGATGGCTTAATAGTGGAACAAGTAGTCAACCTTGGTTTCCCAGCATCAAACAATGAGGCGGAGTATGACGTACTTTTAGCAGGCCTAAAATCAGCACTTTTCATAAAGGCCACCGAGCTAATGGTTTACAACGACTCCCAGCTGGTAGTAAACCAGATTTCAGGCGACTACGAGGCAAAAGATGAGAGGATGGCCAAATACCAAGAGTTGGTCAGAAAGGAGATCATGAAGTTCGAAGTAGTACGGATAGAGCAATTCGATAGAGAAGAAAACAGTAGAGCAGACGAACTAGCAGGCCTTGCTTCAATGACAGATACATCTATCCCACATCCATTACTGATCGACTTCCTACCCAGACCAAGCATTGAAGAACCCAAAGTAGCTGAGGTATGTTGTACCGAACTAGCCCCTTCATGGATAGATCCCATTATAGTATTCTTAAACGACGACATCCTGCCTGAAGAGAAGAAAGAGGCCAACAAAATAAGAGCAATGTCACAGCGGTTTTGGCTCTCTCCATCATTGGCGTTATACAAAAAATCCTTCACAGGACCTTACTTGAAATGTGTCCACCCAAGCAAAGTCGAGGCATTTTTGTTCGAGATGCATGAAGGCGTATGCGGAAGCCACCAAGGAGGAAGATCGTTGGCTTAAAGAGCAATCTCACAAGGATATTGGTGGCCATATATGCAGGCAGACTCTGAGAAGTATGTCAAAAGGTGTGAGAAATGTCAGAAGTTCGCATACCAGATACACCAACCAGCCAGAGAGCTTCTACTGTTAACTAGCCCATGGCCCTTCGCAATGTGGGGCCTGGATATAGTGGGCCCACTTCCAACAACACCCGGTAACAGAAAGTTCTTTCTCGCAGCAACAGACTACTTCACAAAATGGGTGGAGACTGAAGCACTCGCATCAATAAAGGAGAAAGATGTAAAGAAATTCGTATGGCAGAATATCATAACCCAATTTGGCATACCCAAGGCTCTAATATCTGACAATGACACTCAGTTCGATGGCAAAATCTTCAAGGACTTTTGCGAGGAATACAAGATAGAATTCTACAACTCTACACCAGCATACCCTTAAGCGAATGGCCAGGCAGAAGCTTCAAACAAAGTAGTCTTAGATGGTATGAAGAAAAGGTTGGAGAAAGCAAAAGGCAAGTGGGCCAAGGAGCTTTCTCATGTTTTATGGGCTTACCGTACCACACCCCGACGATCAACTGGAGAAACGCCTTTTTCCTTGGCTTATGGCATGGAGGCAGTAATCCCACTGGAAGTAGGCCTCCCCACCATTAGAAGTGAAAATTTTAACCCATACTTGAATAGAGGCCTTGGAACTCGACCTTGCAGAAGAGAGAAAGGAACGAGCTCTAGTTCACATTGCTTCATACCAGCAGGAGTTATCCCGAAAATATAACAAAACGGTGCATCTGAGGCAATTTAAGATTGGGGATTGGGTACTACGCAAAGTAATGGGCAACACTTTGGTACCCGGAGATAGCAAGTTGGGACCTAACTGGGAAGGACTATATAAAGTGGTTGGTTTAGCAGGAAAAGGGGCATATCACTTGGAAGATGGAGACAACAAGGCTATTCCCAGGCCATGAAACACTGTCAATCTCAAGTTATTTTATTTTTAGCTTTCTCTTAGAATATTTGTAATTTTTTCCTTTTTCAAATAAAACAAGTAGTTTACTTTTTTAGCATAAAGCCTTTCTATTGTAAAAGTTGTTCAGCCATTACCAGCAAAGGGCAGTCAGAAAGTTTGGCAGGAATAACCAAACAAGTTAGCTCTCTTCAGCCAAGATAAGGATCTAGGCTGAAGAATGTTGGCTGGAATAACCAACATTGAGCTCTCTTCAGCCGAGATAAGGATCTAGGCTGAAGAGGTTGGCAAGAATAACCAACATTTATCTCTCTTCAGCCGAGATAAGGATCTAGGCTGAAGAGGTTGGCAAGAATAACCAACATTTATCTCTTTTCAGCCGAGATAAGGATCTAGGCTGAAGAGGTTGGCAGGAATAACCAACATTTAGCTCTCTTCAGCCGAGATAAGGATCTAGGCTGAAAAGGTTGGCAGGAATAAACCAACATCTAGCTCTTTTCAGCCGAGATAAGGATCTAGGTTGAAGAGGTTGGCAGTAATAACCAACACTTATTTTTCTTCAGCCAAGATAAGGATCTAGGCTGAAGAGGTTGGCAGGAATAACCAACATTTAGGCTGAAGAAAGTTGGCTGGAATGACCAACAGTAAAAAGATTACAAATCTTTTGAACCGAAATATCTATCTCGGCAATGAAATGTTAAGACAATTACAAGTTAAAGTAACCGAACAAAAAGAAAAAAGAGCAGATTTCATTGCATTTCAAAGTATCCATTACAAGGAGGGGCTTGAGCCCAGTTACAAATTCTTTCAAAAAGTTACCATACAAGATCAGGCAAATAGATCTTCTAGATCGGCATCGAGGTCAACCCAAGCTTCATCACTCGGTAGCCCGGTTCCAGCAGGAAGGTCGATCACAGCCACATCTTCAACCGTAATGGGCACCGGTGGATCCACCCGAGTTGACTGAGCAGGTGGGAGACCGTGATCATTTGTAGCAGCTGGAGCATTGTTTGGCTCTGGGGATGCCTCTTCCTCCTCTCCCACTTGAAGCAATTTTTCTTGGATAGCATTGACGTAGTCCGCTATATAACTCGGGATAAAGTGTGAAGGAGGGTTCTGGAAAACCTCAATTTCTTGGCCAAAACCGAGCTTTGTGTCAGCCGCCTTCCATCCGCATTTGAAAAATATATCCTTTGCAGCTTCACATTGCAGGATGTATGTGGCCTCGCCTTCCTTGTAATCGCGGTCCTCAGCGTCTTCCGCGCTCTTTCTCAGCTCGGCTATTTCGGTATCTTTTTTCTTTTCGAGCTTGACCAGCTCGCGCATATAGCGTTCTTTCTTTTGGGCCAAAGCCTTCTGTTTATCCGCCTCTGCCGAGTTGACCAGCCCGATAAGTCGAGCAATTTCAGACTCAAGCTCGGTTGTTTTTTGTCTGGCTTTATTGAGCTCGGTCGTCTTTGCGTTGGCGTTTGCCACGGCCAGCTGTGCTGTCTTATGCAGCTCCAACACACGCTTATGTGCAACGTGGTTCTTCTGCATGGCCTGCAAAAGAGCAGACAAAAATTTTGAGTAAAACCGAGCAAACAGATGCACAATATTGAAAAGCAAAAAAGTACTTAATAGCACCATTGACTTAGTTACCGAGCGGATGGCCTTGAGCTCGGTCAGATGGTCGTGATGCTCCATGTCGACTGGCAGACACACGTTCTTGGCAAGGTTGAAGGCTAGCGTGTGGTCCCTGTCTGCGACCACCGAGTCTGTGTTCGAAATAGCCTGATTTTTGTAGGTTATCTTTGGTGCCCACTCAGAAGGGCTAGCTTGGTTAGAGAGCACAGGTTCAGGGCTTGGCAGCGTGGTTTCGGGGGGCCCGTTGTCGTCCTCGTCAACCAGGTGTTGCGGCTCGGCTGAAGCAGTTCGTGCACATTTTCTCGACCGAGATGAGAAGGCTCTAGCTGTTGGGAGGGCCACCACAGCTTCGTGTGCCTGACCGGCTTGAGATGCCCCGGTTTGAACCTCGCTGGCGGGAGTTGTTTCGGTGATTAGTGCTCGAACAGCTCGGCGCTTAGCCATTTCTCGTTCTTCTATTAAAGGAATGAGGTTGATCTGTGGCAAGTTGGGGTTCGGTTCTGGTGATGGTTCAAGAAGGAAGTCAATTACCCTGGTCTTCCTCCTTCCGCTGTATGTATACGTCAGTTCGAAGTTTAGTAGCTCGGCCCAGCCTCTATCACGGTATCGAAACGTGGCGCGGAGAGCGTCTAAGTTGGGGTATTGGTACTGTGACTTTAGCTGGTTCAAGTCTGCATAAGGACAAAGACAACAGTTAGCACGGTGTAAAATTATAGCCAGGAATAGTAGAACAAAAAGAGAATCGAGGTAACCTTACCAGCAGTCCCCTTATTCCAATTAATATTGTAGCGCAGTATCTGGGCTTCCTGGTCTTCGAAATTGCCAGAAACCCAGAAGAAGTCGTCGTCATTCAAGTCTTTGTCTGGTATATTTTTAATTATTTTCTCTCATCCTCTTCTTATTCTTAAATAATACACCCAACCGTCGTCATTTTGACCAAGCGAGTATTGATGGAATAGCTCGGCCAATCTGAGGTTGAGGCCAAGCCGGCAGTTTAGCTCGGTGATGCCGTTTATTATTCTGTAAGAATTGGTGCTTAGTTGGGTCGGGCAAAGTCTAGTCTGCTTAAGGAATTCACAGATCAGTGGCTGAACTGGGAATCAAAGACTGGCCTTAACGATGGATATTACGGTGAAGGGAACGAAACCCGGTTTGCCCCAGGGTGTGGTATCCAGTTCAGCTAATGAGAGATGGACGTCGTCAGAGATGTTGTAGTCCTTACGAAACTCGGCTATGGCCCCAGGTGAGTTTACTAAGAACCGATATTTACCCATCTAAACTTAAAAATGTATAAATTAGCTCGAAGTCCTAGCTCGGTGATGAGGTGATGTTGAGTAACTCGGTTGAGCGTGCAAAGGTGTGTCTGGCCAACCTAGTCAAAGTTTGCAAAGTGGAGAATAAAAAGTGTTAAGCCCAGATCACTGGACCGGGCTAAGTAAGAAGGCAAAATAAATATAACACTAGTTCGGCTACGTGGGATGCAGTCCGTTCTTAGTTCGGTTGGAGTAAAAGTCTTTAGCTCGGCTTATGTGAAGGAAGACTCTTAGACCGATTGTAGCATAAGGTATGGCACGAAGTTTTAGTTCGGCTATTGGGTGAAGGTTCCTAATTCGGTTGTGTGCACCCCCAATACGAACAGGTTCCTAGTTCGGTTGTGTGCACACCCGATACAAGCAGGCTCCTAGTTTGGTCGTGGTGTTATTTTCGATTAAAAGGATTTCATAACAGATTGATTGGGATATCTAGCTAAAGTGTGAGTAGAAAGTCTGGGTATCTGGTTTTTGGAGATTCATGTTAAAACTACAAAAGTGTGTTTTGGAAAACATGTGTATATACTACTATACTATACATGCTCACGAAATGAACATAAAAAGAAAAAGGAAAAGGTTGAGCCACTTACCACTTCGCAATGAAGGGATGAAGATCAAGGCGGTGAGAATGCAGACTAGAACGTGAGCGTTGCAGATGCTGTGAAGACTCAAGAAGCAATGAAAATGAGATGAACAGTGGAGTGTTTTTTCAAAATATGGGGTCTTTTGTATAAGACACATACAAAACGGGCGGGATTGTTCAAAAAACGCGAAGTACGAAGATAGCTGTGACAGCTGTACTAGACCAGTGGGAGCTTGCCACGTGTCCAAGAGAATAGAAAACAATTCAGACGTACAGAGCAATTGAAAAGACGTTTATGGACCGGACTCATCGTTAGCTCGGTGGAATGTAAACACGGTTAGCTTGAATGATTCTAGCTCAGCTAGAGAAGAATAATCCCAAATCATGCGTTGCAGATGGCATTAAAGGGGCAATTGAGAGGGTAAAATGTGTAACTCTAGGCCGAGCTAAGACCGCACAGAAGTAAGCCGAGCTGTGGGCTGAGTAGAATGGGCTTCGCCATTGGGCCTAGTTAGCTCGGTCATAAATGACTGAGATAGCCCGGTTGGAGTAAGCTAAACCAAGGTACATGAAGCCGAATTGTAAGAGCAAGGTGGAATCGAGCTATGTAAAGCTCGGTTAAGCCTGCCGCTTAAGCATGCCAGTGGTAGCTCGGTCGTTTTGTCGTACTACCGAGGTAAAACCATTTCACTTGGTTAAAGCAATGAGAAGAGTGTTAAGGGATAAGCATTATCTTTTAGAGATGTGATTCCTAGGAGGACTCTACATTGAGGAGTAAGAGTCCTACTAGGATTGTGCCACGCCGAATCTATAAAAGCTTATAACAGGACCTATGTACAGGTATCACAACTTTGATTCTCGAATACACAGTGCTTTTGTCTATTTGTCTATTCTGTTGACTTAGGCATCGGAGATGTATCCAGCACACACCCGCTGGCTAACTTACGTTTGTGTTTTTAGGGAAGTAAAGCGACGACGTTTGGAGGAGCGCAGACTTGATTAACCGGATTATACGAGAATATTATTTCGTGCTCGTACAATAAGATTAATTAATTGAGGTTAATAATTTATTATACTTATTAATATCATTATATTATTGGAATATATAAATTACATATACAATATATATTGAAATGGTCGGTTTCGGTTTAATTCGGCGCACAAGGTGTTTAAACTGATATCGAATTGAAAATCGAAAAAAATCAAATTAAAAAACCACACAAATTGATTATTGTTAAAAACATACCAAAGATGGCCGATTCGGTCCAGTTCAATTGGTTTGGTCGATTTTTTTGATTTTTCTTATATTCATAGATAGAACTATTGTTCTTTAATGTTCAGAGAGAAATTTGAAAGCGTTAAACTTTGAAATGAGCATCTGAGGCAACTTAAACAATCCAGAGTTACAAGGACTGCTTGAGCGCATAAATAACCGCTCGAGTGATATGTCTAGAAAGACGGTGCTAACAAACTTCCATCTGTCACTTAGCTCAAGTGCAAGACTTACAGCGGTAAAACACATCTCTCGGTATCTCTGAATTCAGACTGAGATATTGGATGCTTCAATTCAACGCTTGAGTGCAAACATGACTGCTTGAGCGGTCCATGTAGTTTGACAGGCCAATAAGAAGAAACAAATTCAGAAAAAACAACTGATCAAACACGAGCAACACTTAGAATCTCACAACATTACAACTCAAATGTATTTGTTCGCGGAATTGACAAAACAAGAGTCCTAACAAAACTCATTAATTCACATGTATAGCCAAACAAGAGTCTCAATTCTATGAGATTCTATGGGAGTTATAACTAAAAAAAAAGTTATAACCAAATATCACATAAGGTATAAAAGAGTTCTTAGATCATAATCAAAATAATGTCATAACTAATATCGGAATGAGTCATAACTAATACCATAATGTATATAATCAAGTCATAACTAACATCTCAATATATAGGTTATAACCAAATACCATAAAAAGGTCGTAGCTAGGGGGCATATAGAATTTCCCATGGTTAAAACATACTTATATATATATATATATATATCTCTTGAGGTTTGGATAAAATACAATAAGTTTCACAGTTTTGACATAATTACGTTGAGATCCGTTGATATGATAATTCATATAGCACTTAACCAACTTTTCATTAATAATTTATTAGTTATATAGATGAAAAAAATGATATTCTCATCTTTTTTACACGAAAATATTTATTTTTATATTTTTCTACCATCTATATTAATTTTTGTCCATTTAATCCTAGTAAAAGGGAGGTCAATGTAATTATTTCAAAATTGATTACTGTATTTTTTCTAAACTGTAGTAGAAATTAGTGTAATTTACCTTTCTATTTTGTATTCAATATATAAGAATCTACCTTCACAAATGAAGGCTCCAACACATCCTAACCTTATGCAAAAAAGAGGATATAATTTGAAACATAGAGTGCCTTGTTTGGCATGTAATTTTAGTCAATATGTATGGACATGGCAATCAAGAGAAACAAGCAGAGCAGTTGAGGTTGATACTTTAAATCTAGTTTAGGAACCTGGTATATGGATACACTGTATTTGTCTTGGGACCTTACAATTAAACATAAAGAAATTGTAGTTCTTGTAAACAAGGTTACATACATGCACATGGTCAAATGCTCTACGCAAATGCATGCAATTTCACATGATTGGGCATCAATCACTAGCTTAATGTTTCATGTTCACAAAACCTATCAAGTTTGTTACATTTTGATTAAATTTTATAGGTCAAATGCTCTACGCAAATGCATGCAATTTCACATGATTGGGCATCAATCACTAGCTTTATGTTTCATGTTCACAAAACCTATCAAGTTTGTTACATTTTGATTAAATTTTATAATCAAGTGGGCTAGAATAAAGAACCAATCTTTCTAAAGTTTACTCCAAATCCAAACAAAGTACTAGACTTTATTATTAGAAATTTAATCTTGATGGGGATTTGTTAATGTGAAAGTTGTTTTCATTATTAGTTTCTTGATTCCATGCATGTGGCCCTGTGATTAGGGAAGAAGAAAAATTATGTGCATTTTTATACGGAATTCAAAACAAGAATGATATGATAGTGACATTTTTATAATTTTACAGTGACAAAATTAAAATTTATCATATCATTTGTATTAATTTTTTAAAATATTTAAGTTATACAATGACAACATTACAATTTATCATATCATTTTGTACTAAAATTTTAAAATATTTAATTTTAATTAAAAAAATTTAATAAGAGAATAAAAAAAAGTAGACAACTAAGAGACAAATGAATGATTAATGAAATTTTTACCTTATTACCAAGAAATAGACAAGTAAATGATAGAAGTATTGGACAAAAATAAATTAAAACGTGGTAAATTACACTCACACCTCTTAGATTCCTCTAAAATAATATTTTCACCTATCTTATTCAAAAGTAAGAGATGATAGTGATATTTTAAAGGATAAAGAGGTACCAGTATTATTTCAACAGAATAGAGGGGGTGTCGATGTAATTTACCCATAAAGTTTTTGTATATGAAAGTGTAGGATATGTATTGGGAAATTCTATTTCCACACACCAAATTATCTCTGTATACATTTTTTCTCAATTCACACATTTAGTAATTTTATTTTTACTTTTTTATCTCAGTTCACACACTTTACATTCCAAATATACCTTCACATTCTCTGTGTACAGCCTCTCTTTCCATCATTTTTCACTCCAAAAACCTTAACCCTAACTACATCAGCTAGCAGCGACGGCGGCAGCAACAACATCAACCATCGCCCTTTCCCAGCCTCTCAGCTATTCTCACACAGCCCTTCATGCTGTTGTCACCTCCATCGTGATCATCGCTGGTCGTCGTCACCTCCATCACGATCATCACCGGTCGACGTCATCTCCGCGATCCACTTCTCTACCCCTTCCCCAGTCTTCTCGGCCCGCTTCCTAGTCCTCTCTGCTCCTTCTATCGTGACGCAACCTCTCTCCTGCACCACGATTGATCAATTAACAAAGAAAGAAAAAGAGACAGAGAGAGATTCGATGGTTGATGCTCAAGCAAACCCTATAGATTTGATAGTTGATATCTGTACATACTTAATTGGTTCGGCGATTGATATCCGAACAACGGCGATTTGTTCGGCATTGGTTGTCCGAACAGTCGCGATTTCTCTGGCGATCTACAAAGAAAGAAAAAAAGACAAAATGGGAAAGTTAGGGACTGAAAGAAGTGGGAAAGTGAATTGAAATGTTGTGTATGGTTGAGGTTTGGGCATGGGAGGCGATGGCCAGCGGTGAAATGGCTAGTGAGATGGTGGTGGGTGGGATGTGTATGGAGAAATTATGAGATGTGTGGGTGAGATGGTAATTTTGTTAAAGGATAAATTGTGATTCTGAAAAAATTCATTAATATTGTGTTTAGTTGGGCGATTTGAGGAGATATTTAGAATGAGAAATGGAAAAGGTAGGTGAAATATGAATAAAATATACCTACATTTCATCTAGTTTCACACACTTTTTCCCTTTTCATTTTCAAATTTCCCTCCAAATCCCCCAATCAAAAATAGCGTAAGTGTGTAGAGTAAGAAAACTTGGTGTGTGGAAATAGAATTTCTCATACGTATTGGCTATATTTAGAGCTTCTACAATAGACATCTTATCTACACTTCACAACTAAATTAGAGAGTCATTCACCAAAAATTCAATTTCAACAGACTCCGTGTGTGGCTACCTATATTAAGGTGTTGTTACAGTTGGTCCCCTGTATGTAAGAAATAATCATCCTTAAATTTATAAAAGTCTATTATACTTCAAGAATAAAGAAAAACTATATAAATGCCTACCCAAAACAATGAAAAAAGAATATTTAATTGGAGTTGTGAAATAAAAAAGAGTATTGTTAGTATAATGTAATTAAAAAAAGTGACTCTTTTTAAATTAGGAATTGAACTTTTTTTAACTAATGAGTAAAGTTGTACAAACAAACAAATTTTATAAAACAATTTTGCCCACAATAGTTGTTCTAAAAGCAATGTTACACTTAAAGTATCAATTTTGCCCACGTTATATGTTATTTTTTTAATTTTGTTTTTGTTTTTTTTGTTTATCACATTTAGCTTTTAATGTGATGTATCATAAATTCACAGTATTGATAACATGGAAAAGTGA
Organism: Camellia sinensis; assembly: GCF_055761805.1. Classification (NCBI taxonomy): domain Eukaryota; kingdom Viridiplantae; phylum Streptophyta; class Magnoliopsida; order Ericales; family Theaceae; genus Camellia; species Camellia sinensis. The sequence goes on from NC_138973.1 coordinate 111,230,837, forward strand.
TGCCACCTATTAAATTAATACAATGATTATACATAATATGATAAATCAAATGTGATAAGTGTATCATTACATATTGTTCCAATTATATTATTTTGATACATCTTTGTTTTTGAATTTTAAAATTTTATTAGGTCATCTTACCTATGTAAATAAAAGATCATAAATTTGTTAGTTTGTATAGTATTTTTCTTAAAAGCAAAAAGAAGGAAATAAAGTAATATTATTAAAAAGTTTTTAGAAATTGCCATACCCAAATTAAAGCAAAAGTAAGACCTTGGGTAAAAAATGATGACAAAATTTCTCGATCAGATTGTATTTGATCAAACTTGATTCTAATAAAAAAAAGTTTAGGAGAACATTGATAAGGTATGGTCAAGTATAAAGGTAGATAACTCAAAATTGTTAAGGTTAGGATAAAGTATGAAATTGTATCACTAAAATAGTTGAGTTTAAAATTAAGAATTCGCATGTAAAATTTGAAAATTCCCAACCCGTTGTAATTTCCCAAATAATTATGGAAAAGGCGCTTAGGTGTAATTTTGTTTAGGAGGGGCAAATGTATATTCATAAAAAAATTGAGTTAATTTTAGTATATTACTAATTAAACTTAATTTATTATATAAATGTTGCAAAAGAAATATTTCATGATAAAATTAAGTAAATCTAACAAATAGTTTTTTAATTTTTAAAAGTTTTGAACTAGCATACAATTGGTTAAACTACTATTTTAAGCTATTTTACTAATTGATATAATCTAATAAATAAGAAGTAAAAAATACTCAAGACCCTTAAAACATAACTCTTAAATTTATACCCAATGACGATAAATGTTGCATGTAAGTTGATTTGCTTAGAAATCAAACAATTAAAACTCAACCCTTGCTATGTCAGTGTAAATAAATTTAGATATGAAGTTTTATGTTCTTTAGCATTACTTATACAAAAAAATACATACCATTTTATTTTTAATTTTTTTTTAAAAAGTGACATGTACATGGTGTATTAATAAAATCGATTCAATTGATATTATTACTTAAAATATAAAATAATTAGGGATCATTTTCATTATACATTGAAAAATATTAAAGAAATTAAAAGTTGGTAAAATAATTTTATTAAATTTTAAAAGTCATCTTATTATATATTTTATAAATATTTGTAAATATAAAATTAATAATAAATTGTAAAAAATTAGAGAGGACTGGGCGCGGCCCCCTACACAATTCCAACCCTCCTTAGGTGCTAGGTTAAGTGAGCTTTTAAGTTTGAATCTATCATAATTATTCAATTTGTTTGGTTTTGGTTTTTAGAAAATAATTTTTAGAAAATTTTATTTTTTTTATTTTCTATATTTTAATATTTTCAATGAGCTTTTTTAATATTTTAAACAATTGTTTTTAATTTTTAGACACATTTAATATAAATACACTTAAAAAATATAATATTTGTGAAAAAAATATTTACAAAATACAATAAATACAAAAAAGTATGAAATTCATAACATTTTTTATATTTTTGTTTATTTATTAATTTTTTAAAATATTTTTTCACAAATATTTTACTATTTAGATACATCTAAGTAAGGTATATCTAAAAAAAAAATTTACTTAAAATTTAAAAAATATTCACTAAAATTAAAAAAATACGAAAAATTAAAAACTCAATTTTTAGAAAACTAAATGCATAAAACTGAAATCAAACACACTAATTAGTTTGCCTTATAATCTAACAATTAATATACTAATTGCAATTTTCTATCCAAGACAAAAAAAATAAAAAATAAAAAATTAAGTGACAAAACTACCCCTCATAATCAAACAATGATTTTGCACGCACTGGACTGTAATAACTTGATCAAGGCGCGTGCAGAAGCTGCGGGCGGCCTCTGATTTTTCAGAGCAATAACACTACAAATTTAGATTTAATTACTCAAAAGTTATTTAAAATTATTATTTTTTAATTTAGATTTATTTTATATATGAATTCTATATTATACATTTAGTTGTTTGAGATTTACTTACTTAATGTACATTTTAACTTTTTATCAAAAGATATATAAAAAAATAAAAAGATGATATGACTCGCACAAGTATACTATTCCCAAACAACTCTTAATCTCTACCACACAACTATTTGCTTAGAAAATTTTGGATGGATAAGTCTGGTTCTCATCACCTGTTAGCCTGGGTTTGGGCCAATATCCTGTTGTGGCGGAGACACGGAGTAAGGTTGCCATTGTACCTTGATCACTACTTATAAATTTTGATGAGATGAGAAATATTGAGATCTTACAATTAGTATCAAAATAAGGTGTCAAGTTCGATTTCTCTGCAAAGTATGCACTTGCAAGGAAGTGCTGAGGGATTGTTGCCTTAGGTTTGGGCCAACATTTTTTTCCGAAAGAGAGAGAGACATGTTCATGTATAAATAGGGGTGTAAATTTGGCCCGGCTCAGTCTATGTCGGGCCTCGGGGGCTTCCGCCAAAATTCAGGCCGGGCCAAGACAGCCCACGGGCCAAAAAATTGGGTCTTGGTCCAATGGGTATTCGGGCTTTGGGCAGACTGGTGAGCCTGAGCTTAGGCCTGTGCTCTGGCCGGACTTGGGCAGACTTGAACAATTTTTTTTTGTTTTTTTAATTTTTTCAACCAAAATTTTATTATTTTTTCCTAAAAAAGATATCAGGCCTCCGGCCGGGCCTAGAGTGAGCCTTAAGTAGGTCGATGGGCCAGGCCATAGGACAGATCGGACTTCAAAATGATGGCCTAGTCTCAAGTTTAGGATCTCAGGCTGAGCTTAGACTTGGGCCCAAACAGGCCTAAATGGGCCGGATCCATCCCAGACTTCGGGCTGATTTTAGACTGCCTATGGATTACATACCATTTTTACACTCTTATTTGTAAGCTAGAGCAGTCCAGTAGACATACAAATCAGAAAGCGACACCTAGCCCGACATTTTGTCACGTGTATGCTGGCAGTTTTAGGTACGTAACTTTTACCATGTTTCACTTTTAATCTACAGTTAAAAAAAAAAAAAAAAAGAAAAAAGAAAAAAAAAACCCACACACCTGGGACCCACTTGTTCGCTTTAAGAAAATCGGATCAAAAAAGTTTGTCTTGGTTTGGTGTTATTGTCTAAATTCCAGGTAACATGATCGTGTACGTTCAAAAAGCAAAAGTTTTGCGATACGCTTTTTTTATACACAAAAATACGGTGCTTCAAAAAGTGCTTAAAAGATATCAAATTTTAATAACTTAACAGCTTTCATAAGAATTCAAATCAAAAGTTTTATGATGAGTTTGGATTTAAATTTGTGATTTTTCTTCACAAATTCCATATTAGTGCAAAACTTATTCTTCCTACTAATAATGATATATAAATACTATCAAGCTTTATCATCGGGTCACAAGCACTGTGAATAAATAAAAAAAATAAAGAATTTCATACACTTTTAAAGTTTTAGAGTTTTAACCTTATTATAATTGGAGTTGTGTGCACTCAGTTAAAAAAAAGTTGTGTCAGTATTTAATTGGGATTGAAATTGGGATTCCAAAATAAATAAATAAAATAAAATATACAAATGTGGTGTGTCGTGCGTGTGGTGTGTGTGTGTCAATAGGTTTGAAATTGTGTATTAGGAGGAGGGCCACAATTTGCTTGTGAAAGGCAAACCACACTTAAAAACAAAGAAAATAAATAAATAAAATAAAATTCAAAAGTCAAGAGAGTACGTGACCCCCTGAGCCCAATGTCCCTTCGCCCCTGATCGAGTGATACTTACAATATTACAATTGTCAAATTTATTATACCTACTACTCAAAAAAAAAAAAAATAAATAAATAAAATGATCTTAAAGTCAAACTAATTAGAATTAACAAGAATACTTGTATGTGGATCATAGTCAAAAAAATATAATTTTCTCTTCCCAAATTATGAAAGCGTTTTGAAAAACAAAGTTTAATCTAGAAATAATTCCCTTTACTTTTTCATGTTCACATTGTCTCTATCTAATGGATCCTAAAAAGTTCGGTTTCTATGTAGTGGAAGTCAAGATATCAATTTCCTCTTCAATAATATTTTACGGAGTTTTTTTAAGTGTGCAAGTGCACACCATGTGCCACTTACACAAAAAGTGTAAGTGTAAGGTGTAAGTATAAGTATAAGGTGTAAGTGTAAGGTGTAAGGTGTAAGTGGGTTGCACATGGTGTGCAACCTCAAAAAAGGTGTAAGTGTAAGGTTTAATTTTTTACAAAAGGTGTAAGTGTAAGGTGTAAGTGTAAGGTATAAGGCGTAAGGTGTAAGTTACACACCATAACCAAACCCAATATTTACACACACGACCCCCCCCCCCCACGACCCCCCCCAAAAAAAAAAAAATAAATAAATAAATAAAAATGGCTCCTTACCTATTTTTACTTTGATCCCCTCATAATTTTTAAACTATCTCTCCTATTGCAAAAATATTAGAAACTTTAAAAATTTAATTAAAATTTTTATCAAATATCTTACATAAGTATAAGACTCACATATCCTATACCCATATGAGATATTTAATAAAATTTTTAATAAAACTTATGAATCTATAACATTACCCCTCTTACTGTGCACCACTACCCCATCAACCCTTTCTCAGTTGCAACCCAACCTTGCAATGCCTCCCGCAATCATTGCCCACCCCTTCACAACACGTTGACGGCTTAGAGCACTACCGCCTAACTCACTACATGAAATTAAGATTTTAAGGACAAATTTAGGGATAAAATTTTTTATTTGTTAAAGTTTCATTATTATATTTTTAATGATCAAAATTTGACATTTAATAATGAATTACTACTCTTTTGCAATCAAATTTCATATATATATATATATATATGAAACTTTGTGGCACAAAATCGTTTTGTCTTTGAAAGTGCATTTTCAAACTTGTTGCTAAAGGGATTTATGTTTTTGACTATTTGAGATGGCCTTGTAGCGACGACTCTTGTGAAGACATAAATTGGCTTCTAATATATTTTGTAATAAAATTTTTACTTTTAAAGATGAAAAGTTTGGTTATTAAAATTTTAATATGCTGTAGTGAGGTAGAGCTAGGTTAGGTTTGGGGTTTTGAGACATCAAGGATGAGGATAAAAATAAAATTGTGTTGGGATAAAATTTTAAAAATAAAAAATAAAAGAACGAAGGAAGTGGGATTCAACAAAGAAAGGTGAAGGATAAAAGTAGTACTCTTTTTTCATTTTTTTATTTTCAAACATGTACGTTAAAAATGTATTTGAATCAAGAATTTAAAAAGAGATTTATGAAAAGTAAAATAGTGGAAGAATACAATATAAAATATAATTTTTTTTCTTTCTCAAATCTTTAATTTAAATACAATCTAAGAGTTTTTTTTTTTTTTTTTTTTGATTTTTGATAAGTTTTATTCGTTATTGACATCTGTTTCAATTGATACTTGTTCCTCTATTTTTCATCTACTTTTAGTGTAAATTTTTAGTTTATTTATTTGTCATAAGATAAAATTAGAAATTATATATATATAAAAAGTTCTTGATAACAAATGTTCACAAAGCACAAGTAAAAGACAAAAAAGTGAAGATCTATGAAATATTTTTCATTATTTTCAAAACAGTTTTATGAAATTTATAAAACTTGTACAATTTTTACATTTTTCCAAAGCTTTTTGTTTTTTATTTTTATATTATTATGTTAACACCAATATTAACAAGAACTATAGGTCATTTGTTAGGATTTGCCATTAATAAAATTCTATAAAGATTAAAAGGTGTGCATGTGATTTTAATATTGCAAAATGCCGTAATTAAACCACTTTCTATCATAATTAATGGGATCATAATGGATACCACTTAATATATAACCAAATATTTCTTCAGTTATAACTAAAATAATAATGAATCATAACCAAACAGTACTTATGTTATAATAAAAAATCTCACTTGTCAAATAATTAAAATAAAAATAACAATAACTTATAACGAATACTACAATGATTATAATCAAACAACATAAAAATCATCAATGAGACATGATTTTTGTTTAGAAAGTGGGTTGACTTTTGGTTATTTTAGCTTGGGCCTAAAAAATTTGGTTCTGTTGGCTTTTTTAACTTTTGTAAGAGAAAAAAGTGAAATAATTATGATTTGAATATAACATTTGTCTTCTTAGTTTTTTAGCCTATTTTGTCATTTTGTAGCTAATTTAGCCAAAAAAATCCACTTGCCAAATGAGGGCATAATACACTCATATTTTGGTATGTGTTATAGAATTTTGAATTAATTCATTTTATCCATTTATGGTTTGGTCTATGTGTGTATTACACCCTCTTATTTAGAAATAATCACATAGGCCTCGTGTTTTGTGGATTGAAATACACTATTAGGCCGGTTAATGTTATAATGAAAAAGATTAAAATACTCTTGTATATAAATAGCTTAAGTGTGTGAACAATGGATATTTTAGTTATTTGCTGGGGAGCCAAAATGCACTTTAGCCCATTTTACTTTATTTCATGTTCGATTTATTCCTTTAAAATTAAAAAATAAGTATATAACATTTTTATGTCTGACATATATTTTACACTTACTGTTAAATTAGATGAAATATTTAACGGCGCACATTTCAGTTTATAAATCACAAGAGAATTATATGATTATTTCTAAATAAAAGAAATTTGCTTATAAGCAAAAGTATAAGAGGGTAAAGTGAAATTTACCTCAAAATTTTTCAAGATTGAAAGTCAAAAAAAAAAAAAAAAAAAAATGCTAATGTTTGGTAGCTCAAATATAAATTTGTCTGAATCGCCTAAATTTATACATGCTGATTAACTGTCTATACGATCGGTGCAACATTTATTCACTGTGATCGTCACTCTTATCAATCACAACTACCACCTTATTATCAATCAATTGCTCAAACAACTGCCCAAATGACCGACAAACTAAAATTCGTACCATTTGAAAAAACTTAAATTTAAAGGAAAATGTTTGAGGATTACAAAATCAGTGGCTCAAATGACTTAAAACTGTCAAAACTGCCAAAACGACGTCGTCGTTTTGACAATTTTGAACCATTTGAGCCACTAATTTTGTAACCCTTTAGCATTGCTGAAATTTAAATTACGTAGCATCGTGGAAAAAAATATACATAGAAAAAAAAAAAGAGTTAAAAAGTGGATACAAACAGTCCTTCCACAATCCTGAGAGAGGAGAGCCCGGTGCTTTGTACCGACCAAAGGCCCAAAGTTCAAAGATGCTTCCGTCACCGTAAGAATCCCAACGGCTTTTGTGGGCTGCACCCACGCGTCATTCCATTACTGGCTGCCCCCCACCCCAATTGTTTGACCAATATACACATATACATATACCCCCCACACGCACATAGAGAAACAACAATTCACTCCTTTAAAGCTAAAACAATCTTCCACGTATAGATGATGATTCCACCACCACCGGACTTCATGGAGTCCTTGCCGGAATCTGACATCACCGCCGTTGATTTCAACGACACCGAGCTCAGCTTAAGGTTGCCTGGCGGCGACGCTTCCCCTCCTCCTACATTCATCGGTCGGAGCGGTTATGTGAAACGTGGACACTTTGAGACCGTTGATCTAAACCTGGGGAGGTCTGGCAGCTTGCCACGTGGAGAAGCTTTTGCCAACGATGATGATGAATCTGAGTCTCGGTCATCCAGCACCGGAAAATCACCCGCAGCTAATAAGTGAGGTTTATGTGTTTTTTTTACTAAATTAATCATGTCTTCTAATAAGAGTATAAATTGGGTTAATTTCATTTAACACCCTGTATATTTTTATCAAAATTTTATATCCACCTTCCACTTTTAAATATAGCGCTAAATTTCCTACATGCCCTGTTTGGATCGTAAGATGAGAAAAGAAATTTTTTTTTATAATTCTGTACAACTATCTTTGGATGATTAAAAAAGTAAAGCAACATATGTGATAATATGGATGCCAGTGAAATTTTTTTCTACCTTCTTATTTCTTTTTTGTTGATGGTAGAAAAAGAGCTCTGTGGTGTCATCACGGCCCCGTGGGCCCTGACCTTGGGGTAACCGGTTGCCAGTCAGGAATTAACCCCCACCAAGTGAGAGACCCACCACCAGGGCGCCAATGGAGCGCAATCACACGCCCCAGCAAAGGACAGGTTGTCGAGTCTACCTTCTTATTTTGATGGCAATTTCGATATTATAAAATAATACAACCAATCAATGTTCTCATTAAATCAACCAACTTTTGATAAAAAATGAAATTTATAAATATGAGAGTTCTTTTTTGATTTCTCATAGTTGCTTACCTAACTTATAAATCAAATATATATATATATATATATATTTGTTTATTATCATTCTCATAAAATCATTCCATCCAAATGTAACATTCTTTAATGAGGTTGCAAGATCAAATAAAAAGTCAAATTGCAATATCATTATTACATTCATCTAACATTCATGAAGTTGAACAAAATTGACTTGAGTGCCACATATGACATTCTTTTTAAAACACAATTAAAAGAAGATGAATCAAAGTAAAATTTTCTTTTTATAATAAAAATGTAAGGAATTAAAATGGAATTTTAGTGAGAGGGTAAAAATAATAATAAGTAAATTGGTTAATTGTGGCTCATAAGCAATTTTCTGTCAACCTCGTTGACGTACATAAATGAAAATGTGGTATTTTAATTTGATTTAAAAATATAAATATTAATTACCAGAATAAGAAGTGGAAGGCTAAAATGAAATTTTTATAAAAAATGTAAAACGTATTAACTGTAATTACCTGATATAAATTTAAGGAACAATTTTTATCATACGTGTGAGAAATGTTATGTATACTTAAAAAACTATAGTCAAATTTTATACACTACTCACATGAATGTAGGGTCTAAACCCATATAAATAGTGTGCAAAATTTCAAGTAATTTTGTTAGGGTCCATAGTATTTATATGTATTTTTGAGGGTATTGTAGGGTACAAGCAATTGGGTGGCCACCGGTGAGGGGGTTTAGAAAGAAAGCTTTGGAGAGTTGTACTACTACTACGTATGTGAAGGTGGCTGTAGATGGAGCTCCTTATTTACGGAAGGTAGATCTGGATGCATATGGTGGCTATCAAGACCTACTTATGGAATTAAAGAAAATGTTCACCCGTTTTGCAAATACTCATAAGTTTATTTATTTATTTATTATTTTTTTACATCAAAATTATATAATTCATTGAGCTTCACTCATTTTCAATGAAAGTGAAATAATTTAAAATGATGCAATAATGATTATTATTTTATATATTACAAGTTAAGATAGCAGATGTTTTAATTTGAAATAAAATGATTCTACATCATTATTATAAGTTGAAATTTTGTATAAAAAGAACCATTACTTAGTTTCATTATTACTTAATCTCATAATTTACAAACGTCATCATTGCATTATTTCAAATCAGATTTTTATACACAAATTTTATTATATTTTATAAGATTAATGCTATACGAACATAAAACTATACATAATTTCAAACTAGACTATTGTGATTAAATGTGGACTTATCATTTCCATTTTTATATAAATAACTCTTCAAAGATGACTTTTTATTATATAATTATGACTGTCTCACACGATTTTCTTTTTTGTATAATACGTATGGTATTTGAGTTGGTTGGGTATTTGACATTTATACCCTAGGCCGTATTGAGGGTAATTTAGTCTAACAAAAAGTCTAAAGCAAATTGAGATATAATAACCATGGGAGCATCTATTTACACACACCACTCTCTCTTTATATACATCTTTCACACACAACTTTTCAACACATTCTTTCATTAAGTGTGTGAAAAAAGAGGATATGGTGTGTGCATATAGAAGCTCTCAATAACCATGAAGACTATCTAGCCTGAGGGTGGTGTTGTGATAATGTTCTTATACTTTGTATTGGTTATTCATTAATAAAGGTTTGTTTTGTTGATTAAAAAAAAAGTTTAAAACAAATCAAATTAAACCAAATCAAGCCTTAAGGCCCATCAAATGGGGTTGGCTACATGAATCATTTTTTTTCATTCGATTCTATCTAAAGCCATATCGTTAGTCAAATTAAGAAGATTCATATATCTATTTACTATACTAGCTCACGTCAATTCAGATTTACCCCTTCCTTTTATACTTCTATTTACCATTAATGTATCGCATTTCTTCACTATTATCTCTGTTGGCCTGCAATCACAAAAATTAGTTAATCAGACAAAATATAAATAAATTGATAAATTTAAAAAAAATGAACTTCACTAATTAACTTTTAAAAATTTTATATATTATTGCCTATTTTATGTCTAATTTTTAGCATTTAATTTAATCTGTGAACAGATGGTGGTTCAGGTGAGGAGAGAAAGCTTTTGGATATGATGAGGGGAATTGAATATGTGCCGACATCCGAAGATAAGGATGGTGATTGGATGTTGGTTGGAGATGTTCCTTTTAAGTAAGTTACCTAAATTGACCATCTTCAATAAATTTTAGATTTAAAAAAATAAATAAATAAATAACAACAACAACCTTTTTCTCTTTTATTTTTTATAAATAATTTTTAGTACATCTAAAATGGTCATACACGCACAATGCACGCAGACTTCTTTTTACAATAGAGACTGAGAGATTTGTCTAGGCTGAAAAATAGAAAAATGACAAAAAAAAAACTTGACCAACGAACTTTTACTCATTTACATAATTTGTATAAAAATTGATATGATTTATTATTAAAATGAAATGAGTTAGTTGTTTTCTGCAGAAATTTGAGTAATAGGAGCAGAAAATTCATACTTGATCCCATACATATCATAAAAAACCGAAAAAAAACCCATTCTCAAACTCCGAATTCTTAACAACTATATGAGCACTACAAAAATCCACAACTTCCTTTTGTTTTTTCTTAGAAACCAAATGTGCCTCATAAGTTTGCAAGTTTCCAACCAATTGATCCAGCTTAAGCTTATCAACGTCTTGAGCCTCCTTAATAGCTGTCTCTTTTGATTGGAATTGATCAAGTAATGACCTCAAAATTTTTCCAACAACACTAGGTTTATGGATTTTTTCACCAAGAATGAAATAGGAATTCACAATGTCACTGAGTTTTGCATAAAAATCATCAAACGTTTCATGCTCACGCATAAAGAGAATTTCAAAAGCGGAGATGAGACGCTGAGATTTTGATCTCTTAACCGAAGTAGTACCCTAGTGAATCGTCTCAAGAATGTCCCAATCCGCTTTTGTAACTTCACAAGTGCAAATACACTGGAACTCCTCCTTGGTGATGGAGCAAAAAAGGGAGTTGAGCGCTTTACTATTCTAACTCGCGTTTTTATGATCGTTTAATCAGACCCTTGGAAATTGGCTAGCCAATTCTTCGATTGAGGGCCTTTGATACTAGGCAGAATGATACGATGTTGGCACTGGATATGGATTTAATTGAGGAACGTTGAGATAGGGCGCTTGTGAAAATGGCACGATACCAGCAACAACTTGCCAAATCATATAATCAACCAGTGCATCTACGCTGATATACTCCTAGGGAGCTTGCTCTAAAAAAGGTGTTGTTTGCTAGTAAAAACCCCGCCGATGGCAAACTTGACCCCAATTGGGCTAGTCTTTATTAGATAGATTCCATCGCTGGGGCAGAGACATATCGCCTCTTAGATACGAACGACAAGAAATTACCCTAGCCTTGGAATTTGACTCATCTTGGTAAATTTTATCATTGATGTACATTATTTTCTGACTTCAATGTATATTACTTTATGTATACCCAGTTAATCAATGATACAAGAAGTTATATTCATTCATTGGCGGTGTTTGGGAATCTTTTTGGCAGGCTATTTTAGCCTCAAATTGGAAAAAAGCCTTTTAGCCTCAAATGATCCCGCCTAACCCATTAATTTATAAATAATAAAAAAAATAAAAATGGAAAAGCAGCGGCTGTCCAGCAACACAGACTCCTACACTGTTACCAACACAGTGTAGGCTTCAGACAGTTAGATGACGTTTTTACCCCTATAGATCAATTTTGAAAAAAATAAGGTTAGGTGTAAATTTGTCATTTCAACCTTAAACATCATTTCAAACATATTTTTGAATACAATAATCAACTTAAAAATTTAACCAAACTTCCCAAACACAAAAACTAAAATAGCCTACTAAAATAGCCAAAAGCCAAAAAACTTTAAAAAAAAGCCACTTCCCAAACACCCACATTGTCTATTTAACATTGGTTATTTCCCTTTGATTGACCGTTAAGCATCAATAAAAACCTTCGAATTTGGAGCAATCTCTATGCTTGGCATAGAGCGCCATCAATAAAAGCTTCTGAATTCGGAGCAATCTTCGTGCTCGGCACAGAGCGCTATCAATAAAAGCCTCTGCATTCAGAGCAATCTTTGTGCTTGGCGTGGAGCACCACCAATAAAAGCCTCCGAATTCAGAGCAATCTCCGTGCTCGACACAGAGCGCCATCAATAAAAGCCTCTAAAGTCGAAGCAATCTCCGTGCTCGGCACAGAGCGCAATTCATAAAAATTCAAAGGAATGTTCAATTTAAAGGCACCACATTGTCTAGTTTATGAACATAACACGTATAAATATTCATACAAAATGTAATTTTTGAATTTTACTAAGGAAACATTATGACAAACACAAATTACATTATATTATTACAAATGCAAATACCTCTACACTAAGCCAGATTGGTGTTCTAATTCCTATAGCTCTACATCTACCAATTAAACCCAAGAATCAAACTAGAGTTATAGCTACCGTTCAACTTTTATCAGGGTTTGTGCTTTTGTCCTAATCATCCATTTTATCGGCATCGTATGCTTCGAACGTGTAACAATCCCGACCTGTGATTAGCCTTTAACCCTTAATTATGAATGCCTAATAAGTAATTAAGATGAAATTTTGAGTTAATTGCATGTGTTTTGTGTTAATTGTGTTTTTATTTGTCCATGGTAGGAATATCTCTCTGTATTTTTTATTTTGGTATGCAAATTGAAGGTCTTATCGACATCCGATCACGAAATTGTCTAGGTTAATGTGCTATTTGGAATTTTTAGAATTTTATGATAAGTTTAATTGAAATTCGATTCGAAATCAAATAATTAGAATAAATAATCACAATTGATTATTCTTAACTCAACTTAATTAAGTCTCATTGATAAAGCCTATATAAGGCTAAATTGACGCTAGACCATTACATACACCTCCACTTCATCATCTTTTAAGTCCCAAAACGTAAGAGAGGAGTAGAAGGGAAGCTTGAGGATTGAATTCAACAAGAGAGGAAAGGAGAATTTAGAAGGAAAATTGGGAATTGGCCTCCTAGCTCAAAGAATTGGATATCTAGAGTATAATTGAACACTTAAGGTAAGAATTCAAGCCTTTAGTTTTGTAATAGAGACACTTAACACTTGAATTCAAGAGAATTAAGTTAATTAATGCAAGAATTAAGTTTACATAGGAGAATTGGAAGTTAATACATGCATGCATGTACATATCTTGGAGTTTTGAAGTTGTTTTAAGCAAATTTTCACATGCATGACCTTACCTTGGCTATGTTTTAAGAATTCAACGTGTTTTTGTACCCAACATCTCAATTGATCATGTTTTAGAAGATTGAAGCTCATATCATTACATGCATGTTATGTTTTCACAATTTCAAGTTTACTTTTGGAATAATTCACTTGCTTCTGGAGCTTGATTTTGCGAAATGACTTTCAAATCTTAGAGTTCTATGATTTTCTACTTGTTTTTTCAAGTTTTGGGCCCAAAGGATGTGTTTTGAAGCTTTGAATTTGAGTCTTGGAGCTAGGAGTGCAATCTTAAAATTCCAAAATTTGCACCCTTCACTCGAGCGTAGGAAGTTGCGCTCGAGCGAAGAATGTGAGCTCCCAGTACTTTTGCAGAGTTTGGGGTTGGCTCCTTTAGGGGTTGGCTCAAGCAGCAGAACCTGTGTTCGAGTGACCATCCTTATTTTTGATCCTTCGCTCGAGAGTAGGAAGTTGCGCTCGAACGTAAAATGAGAGCTCCCAGAAGTTTTGCAAAGTTTTGCAAACTGCTCGAGCAACCAAAGTTGTGCTCGAGCAAAGACCCTATTTTCAACAAATTTGACTAAGGCCTCGTTTGGGAACATGCTAATTTAGTAACTTTTTAGCTATTTGGCTAAAATATGAGCTAAAAAAAACTAGTATGTTTGAGATGACTTTTTGACTTTTTACGAAAAGATGTGTAAAAAGTAGAGAGAAAAGAGAATATTTGACTTTTTGGTATGGGTTGTTGGCTTTTTTAGTAACCTTTTGACTTTTTGGCTAAACCGGCCCTTCCCAAATAAGGCCTAAGTGTTTCAAATTACATTTTGGCATCCTCATTACATCTTAGGCATTCCTAAGCCCTAATTAAGACGTAATAATGGGGATAAGGATTATAAACACACCAAGATAGAAAAGTAATGAGTTAGGTGTTTTTCGAGCGTATGTTTCAATGTGTATCCACTATGTGTTTGTGTAGGTCACAAGCCATAGATTATCTGATCCGACTATTCTGATTATTCTACTACCGAAGCTATCTATGAGTAACAGCTCTCTGTAAAGCTATGTTTGATTATAAGTTTTTCTGTCTGAAATGATAAGATCTGTTTTTTGAAATACTATTTTATGAATTATGAATGAATGTCCATTTTTTGGAAATGTATTTGTGGCATCTGTAGTTTACATGGCTCTCGCCCGGGGGAAATAATGCCGTAGTCACTATGTATATGGCCCTTGCCCGGGGGAAACAATACCTTGGCTTATGATCATATGGCCCTTGCCCGGGGGAAACAATACCGTGGTCTATGTTCACATGGCCCTTGCCTGGGGGATATAATACCATGGCTACTTGTCTGCAAGATATGGACCTTTATGATTGTCGGTATCGAATATGCATGTGAGTCTTAAGACTAATTTGATATGATAGCTAATAGATGTACCACATATAATTGCTTATGACTTCTGGTTAAGTATGTGAATCTGAATCTGTTTCTGATATGAACTTTGATTTCTGAAACTGCTTGGACATCATTCATAAACCATTTACCCTGTTATTATTCACTAGGCTCCACTTCATTTGTATTATTTATGTATGTAGGGGATCATGCACGTGACCAGGCTCAGTGATGATTGCTTGAAGGATCTGTTTGGTCAGCAAACCACAACACCTCCCGAGGAGGTTCCCGAGTCTAAGTGTGGTCATGTTTTGCAAACAAGTTTTAGTTTTGTTTCCCTCTGTTTGTCTGAATAGTTTTTGTAACTCTGTATTTAGGGCTAAGTCCTTTTTGACTATCTTTATATTGGTGACGTAAGACCATTGGGTACATGACGACACATATATGTATATAAGCTTTATATTTCTTGTCCATGTAAGTCTGCATAGCTCTATGGACATTATATTTGATATTTGCTTCCATTAGCCCCTTAATATTGCTTAATTTATTTAAAGGCCTTCGATAATCCCAGGATTACTGGCCGGTTACGGTGCTAAACCTATAGGGGTGGGTTTGGGTCATGACAGAACGACATTGTGTAGCTCTCATATAGCGACCAAGCAGAATCTATACCTACCGCTTGAAGGGTTTTTGTCGATCCATGCTTGAAGCAACAATTTTCACATCAGCAAACGTCGTTGGCTAGTTTCTCCCTCGTGGAATGCACCTCCATCTTTCTTCTCTCAATGAAGCCTCTATTGCAAGCTAGGCTCTCAATGGCTTTTTTTAGGAAAAGACTGGCAGTCTCTCAATCGGCTATCGTGTGGTCCACAAGGCATTGTGTTTCGTTGTTTTTTGACGTTGCCAAGTCAACTGCTCCTGCCACTTTGAGCTCTACCACTCTAGTTTTCTGAGCCTCGTTCTTAGCCCTTATCTCGGCATCATTAAGGCAGTGTTCCAAGTTTTGGATTCACCTATCTTTGTATTCCAATTCTTTCCGGGTGGCACGAAGGCGCATATCAATTTCGTACGAACTATAGAGTCCTTTTATCGCTCCGTGAATTCCTTACCTGGTCATCGATTGATTTACTTTTGGGGAAAGATTTGGTGTGTAAACTCTATCGCCACATTTGAATCATTTACCACTGAATTGGTCTATGTCATTGGTTTGTTTCCTATAAAAACTATAAAACTCAAAGGACGCGGTGGCCTACTTGACTCACTTCCAGTTTGAGCCCTAGGTGTCTTGTTGCCTTCTTTCTCGTGGGTACTATCTTTGGGAGACCTGCTTCATCGTTCTCTTTTGCTAGAACTTTGATGCAATTGTTTTGGAGATCGACGTTCATTTTTGGGAGACCTGCTCTGTCGTTCTCTTCTGCTCTGTTCCACTGGTTCCACCATGCTTCTACAACCGAATTCGCTGGGTGCTTGTTGATTTATTTTTACGTTCAAATCCGCCAATCTCTTCCATTCCCCTCTGCTGTTGAAAAAAAACTCTTCCCGCTATAGATTATCTTCACTAGTGCATCTTCAAATCAAAGAAAATAAATGATTGATGAGAAGTTTGGGCCTTGTGAAAATGGTTTTTTGGCGTCCAAATCTAGTCTCAACACAATTAATGGCAGATTGAAGAGGCGTGTTTCACTTTAAACAAGCCTCAGGGGCGTCACTTTCGATGACATGTCTGTTGTTTCATCATTTTCCAGACTACGTGTCGTCGACTATTATGTGCTCTCAACCTACGCCTCATTGGGGCATTGACAATTCGGCACTAGCTAGTCGGCCATCTATTTCGCCTACTTTTCCCAATTAGTGTAAGGGTAGAAAAATGTATCTATTCGGTAATGTACCCTCTTTGTGAAACGACGAGTTACATGCAGGTGCCAAGTTAGCATTAGACAGGTCATTGTCATCGTGATTTTGAATATTTATGATTTCTAATTTGCTAAGCTATGCCGAGTTATTTTAGTACAATTACATCATACTAAAGCTAGCATATGAACATTTTTTTGTACGACGAAATGTTTTCATTAATAAACTGACTTGTTACAAGTTTTGGTCACTTTACATATGAAAATGACCCTAGCACATTCAAAAAGAAATAATAATATAAATATATAAAAAACAAAAACATTGCAAAAACATAAACAAAAGTAAAAGACCAACACTGGCTTTATATTCTCAACCTCCGATTCATTCCGGATCCAACTCCAAGGGCTCAACATCTTCTTGCTCAAATAAAATCGGCACATCAATTGTAACTTATGCAGTAGCAAGAGCTTTGAGCCAGCCATGTTTGAAGCCCTGATTTTTAAACTTCAGGGCTTTATCGGCATATTTCGCTGTTACCACTTTTTTTTTCCTCCTCAAAGGCCTTTGACGCCGCTGATTGCGCCTCTGTCATTGCTTGTTGAGCCTCCAACAAATCGGCTTTGAGCTTCTCTAGTTCTTCATTTACCTTTTTAAGGCAACGCTAAAAAGGTTTGCCTTTTCTTTAGCAGCACGGTATAACAAGTCAGAGTGCTTTGCTTTTTCTTATTCGACAATGGCTTTATGTTGTTCATCGTTGGCCCTTTTTCGCTTGACCTCTGCCTTCTGAGACATAATACTGAGCTCAGTCATCGCTAGTTTTTTTTTGCTCTGTTCGGTCGCCACTTCTACCTTTAGCTAATTGAGCAACTCTAATGCATCATGATGGCTGCGACCGATCTCGACAATTCGCTCTATAGGTTGTGAAAGTGTCAAAAATTAGGATACTTATCAAAATTAAACCAATAGTTACACTTCTTGACCCAACTTACCAAAATTGTTGATTGAGCAGCCATAGCAATTGACACAACATCTTACTCGATGCAGGACATTGCCTTGTCCAACGGAAGGGTAATGGCGGTATCCATAATGAGAGCAACTCCAAGCTTTTTAACAACCGAAGCACCCATCGAAATGAGCGCTCCCTTTATTCTTGGCTGGACTGGGAATGGCACTGTTAGGTCAAGTGCAAATGAGGCTCATGGTATTTTTTAATCGGTTGAATAGACTCGACTAGACGCTTGGAGCCCCTTTGAGCAGCTCCAATTTTTTCAACTATTGTGGTAGAAATTTGTTATTGTGCTGAGTTCGCGGGGACAGTGTGCTCGATAACCTCTTTCGTCTGGGTCACCACCTGCATAGAAGGTTCTCGACTAGCGCTGAGAGCTTTCGTTAGCTTCTTTATTGCCGACACCCTTTCGGTATTTCTTTTCTTGGCAAATTGAGTAAGGGAAAGTGTTTGGCCCGCCATTTCTTCAGTCGATCCTGGTAGATCTTCAAGGTCAAGGAAGATGTCGACTTTCTTCTGTGTATTTTGAAAGTCTACTCAGATTAGGGAAGGCATGAATTCTAGATGTCACGACCCAAACCCACTCCCAATAGGTTTAGCGTCATGATCGGCCAGTAATCTCAGATTACCTATGACCTCTACTAACAAAATCAATCTTAGTATAATTTACGGGGCTTAGCGGAAGCAATTTAAGACATAAAGACAATCCATTGAGCTGTGCATACATGAAAAACCTCATGTTATAGCTGTGCAACCATTCTTTTATATGTACATTCGTAGGGCATGATAAATCTTTAGCACTTAGTACATAATTTAAAGATTCATAGTTTTAAAATCTAAAACAACCCCCAGTAGCACAACAAAAGTTTAAAACAAAAGACCATGACAAAAGGGGTTTAGACTTTGCTTGGCTCTACTGCAGCCCAAGCTTGCTCTTTCTCGGAAGCTCTTCAAAAGGCTGACATGGGGCTAACTCCGAGGCTTTCTCTCTAACCTTGATGCTCAGCTGGCTCACCTACATATATATATATATATATAAATAGTGAGTTAGGGCCGAGTGAGTAATAACAGAATAAAGAGGTTATATGAATGAAGTTCGGTAACATTTCAAATATCAATTCCAATTCTATTATAGTCTCGATATCAATAGCCATTTCAATCAATTTACGTGGTACATCCAATAGAGTAACAATGCATCAATGACAATAGGACCACAAAGGGTCAATCAATGGGAATGCGTTGGGTCATTCGATATTTCATATTCAATGTGACCACATGGGTCTAACATCAGAGATCTCTGTGTTTCAATTATCTAATGGGCCACGGTATTGTTTCTCCCGAGCGAGGGCCAATGGACCATGGTATTATATCCCCCAGGCAAGGGCCTATTAAACAATGGGCCTTGGTATTATTTCCCTCAGGCAAGGGCCTCACTAAAGAATGCCATGATTACACTTTCAAAGAGAACTTCATTCATTATGAGAAAATAACGTTTTAATAAACCATTCAATCAATCAGATATCAATTTCAAGAACAATAACAATTTCGAAAATAAAGATAACTTGAACATATCTTTATAAAGTTACTACTCACAGTGGGTTATGTCGATGCTAGGCCTCGGATGTCCACCTATACAAAATACATAACAAAACACGTTAAGGTTCCATTTCGATTTAGCTTTTAACCTCTATTCAATTCTCTTCTTTTATGTTTCTATATCAATTCCTCATTATTGTGGTCTTAATCAATGTTTATGAATGCTCTAATAAGCATGAAATATTTTTAAAAGTTGCTGAAAACAGAGTATTTGCTCGAGCACACACTTGGTCGCTCGAGCCATCTATAAAGACTACAAAAGTACTGGATGCTCGATTTTCATGCTTAACGGTCGCTCAACAGTCACTCGAGCCAAGTACTGAGTAAACGTAGGTTCGCTTGAGCGCACACTTGGTCGCTCGAGCCACTGTGCAATTGTTTGCAAAATTGCTAGGAGCTTGAAATTTATGCTTGAGTGACACTTACATCGCTCGAGTGAACTGCTCAAATTCTGGAATTTCCAGAATTGTGTTTGAAGCTTAAAACATGAATTCAAAATTTCAAAACTTGCATGTTTGGTACAAAAACATGGAAAAACATTGTAGAACATGAAAACATAGTCAATTTGAAACCAATTACCCAAAATCATAAACCAAATTCCTAATTTCAATTCAAACAACTATGTTCAACCCATACATGTGATGATATAAACTCTATTCTTTTCCAAAACATGACAAATGCTATGAAGAACATGAAACTATGAAAAACTCTTCAAGAATAGTGAATTCAACCCCATGCATGTAAAGGATTTCATGGAATTCAAACCTGTAATCAATGTATAATGCATGCATGTACATAATTTGTTCATTTCTTTCATAATTCATGGAAACTCCAGCTTATCTTTCTTAATTACGTATAGATGAGCCTATAACTTGTTGAATTCATGTACTACATGTTTATTTACAAAGATTGAGAGAGAATCTCATACCTAGAGTGTGAATTTAAGGGTTGATTGGCTTAATTCTCTAAGTCTTTACCAATTTCCTTCAATTTCTCTTGTTCTCTCTAGAGGTGTTGAGTTCTTTCTCTCTCTCTCTCTCTCAAAATCTCAGCTACATTATATTTATGAGCTCATTTGAGCTTATATAGCTCTTATATATGTAACAATCTAGATTTTTAATTATTCTGTAGAATTTATATTAATATTATTTAATCTCAGTTAGGAAAATATATAATTTATTGTATATTATTATGTGTAATTTTGTAAAACAATATAATTATTAAAAGTTTAAGGGTCAAAATAATAATAATAATAATAATAATAATAATAATAATAATAATAATAATAAAAATAATGGGTGTGATAGTAAAATAAATAATTTATTTTCTGTTGGTAAACGATAAAGTGTAATTTAATTAGAAATTAAATATTTATATAATTATATTAAAAAGTTGGGTCAAAGAATAATTATCTTAAATATCTATTAAAGATAAAAACTAATCTATATAATTATTAATCGAATCTGAGGGAGATTCGCATGCCACGTATGCGCCTTATCTCCCTATAAAAGGGAGGCGTGTCACCTGGAGAAGAAAAGAAAGAAAGGAAGGAAAGAAGAAAGAAATGAGAGAAAGAAATAAAAGGGAAAGAAAATAATGGAAGTTGAGATGGTCTTTGATAGTAGAATGAAAGAGTAAGGTATTAAAGTTAAGGTGAATTATATTATACCTTGAGTCACTATAATATATTTTATGTATGTTTTGACTTACCATAATCTATTTTATACAGGTTATATTTTATTAGTTATATTAGTAAAAGTTATGTTTTATAAAGGTTTCAGTTACGTGGATTATTTTCTGAACCCTATTTGCTAAAGTGAAACCCATGGATACGTTTGTTTATATTTTAAAGAATATTTGACTATAACCTTGTATACAATTATGTTTTGTAAGTACCACCACGGGAGTCCCATACCTTGGGGGACTTAAATAACCATTGGCCTCTGTTTGGTTACTTTGTGGCCCTCTGATCTATTGACCTGTGTTCTGTGCAGAGCAAAGTGCTGTATGGAGCTAAGTGCTACACTATTATGGGAGCCACCTCTAGAATTCGTATGAGCCACCTCTTGAATCCGTACCTCTGTTCTGTGCGGAGCTAAGTGCTACACCATTGTGGGAGCTACCTCTTGAATCCGTACCTCTGTTCTGACTGCCACTTCTGTGACATCTGTTCTGTTCTGTTCTGTTTAGTACCATGGTTATGGCTATTTATTTACATAATTTCTTTATTCCAGTTTCTGCTACTTAAATGATTTACTGAGTTATGTAAATGTTTTGACCTAACTAACTATCCATGGTTATTTCGTGTCCCTTATACTCTTGGTATAATATTTCTCACTCTGTCATGTGCTTATAGTTGTTTACCAATTTTCAGGAAATAGCTTTTGGAAAGTTTTAGATGCGGGGTTACGGAATAGACACACACAACACTTTTATGATATTCTTATATATAAATATTGGCCTTTTTGGTCAATAAATTTTGTAATAAAAATAGAAGCTCCGATGATTATTTTGGTACCCTTATTTAAATATTACTTCCGCTTGCATTTATTGATTTGTTTAAGAATTGGTCGTAGGTAACTTCAGTTACTGGCCATCACGATGCTTAACCCTTGGGTAAGGTATTAATATTAAGGTGAGTTATATTATACCTTAAGTTACCCTTATATATTTTACGTATGTTTTGACTTACCAAAATCTATTTTATACAAGTTATATTTTATTAGTATATTAATAAAAGTTATGTTTTATAAAGGTTTCAGTTATGTGAATTATCTGCTGAACCCTATTTGTTTTAAAGGAAACCCATGGATATGTTTGTTTATATTTTAAAGAATATTTGGCTATGACCTTATATACAATTATGTTTTGTAAGTATCACCACGGGAGTCCCACGCCTTGGGGGACTTAAATAACCATTAGCCTCTGTTTGGTTACTTTGTGGCCCTCTGATCCATTGACCTCTGTTCTGTGCGGAGCAAAGTGCTATGCGGAGCTAAGTGCTACACTATTGTGGGAGCCACCTCTAGAATCCGTACGAGCCACCTCTTGAATCCGTACCTCTGTTCTGTGCGGAACAAAGTGCTGTGCGGAGCTAAGTGCTACACTATTGTGGGAGCCACCTTTAGAATCCGTACGAGCCACCTCTTGAATCCATACCTCTGTTCTGACTGTCGCTCATGTGACCTCTGTTCTGTTCTGTTATGTTCTGTACCGTGGTTATGGTTATATATTTACATAATCTCAGTTTTGCTACGTAAAAGATTATTTGTTCCGACTAAGTTATCTTAAATGTTTTGGTCTAATTAATTATCCATGGTTATTTCGTGTCCCTTATACTCTTGGTATAATATTTCTCACTCTGCCATGTACTTATAGTTGTTTACCAATTTTCAGGAAACAATGCAATTTAGAAATAGCTTTGGAAAGTCTTAGATGCGGGATTGCAGAATGGACACACATAGCACTTTTATGATATTTTTCTATGTAAATATCGGCCTTTTTTGTCAATACATTTTGTAATAAAAATAGAAGTTCCGATGATTATTTTGGTACCCTCATTTAAATTTTACTTTTGTTTGTGTTTATTAATTTGTTTAAGAATCGGCCATAGGTAACTTCAGTTACTGGCCATCACAATGCTTAACCATTGGGTACGGGGAGCAGGTCGTGACAATATATATGGGTAATTAGCATAAGTTAACTAAACTTACTTAGGACAAATTGATTCCACTTAGTTTTGATTAATTCTAATTATTCAATTAAAGTTTCCATAAAATTCTAAATATTCTAATTAGCTTATTGGACTAGTTAATTTCAGTTCCTGAAGCCGTTTAGACTTTCAATTTCTGATTCTATGTCGATTTTCAAACAGATATTCCATACATTTACAGATATACACACTAATAATCACATAATTAAGCAATTAAACTCACACAAAATAATATATAAAATAAGAGATGGCTTGGGGTTGTCACACTACATCTCAATCTGAGCTACTGGTGGCTTTGTTTTCTCCAGTGCTTACTTCAATAGTCAGATTAGGTCTTTTGTTCTCAGTGTCTTGCTTGGCTTGCTTAATTTCTTGCTCAGTTTCTTGCTCGGTGTTTGCTTCACCGTTGTCACTATCTGATGACTTGTTCACTCTTATGTCCCTCAAATTGACGTAACTTTAAAAAACAAGGACCGTAAGCTACCGTTCGCCTTTAGGGATCGACACGTGATCAGCACTAGTAAAGGAGGAGTATGTGGGATCATAGTTGAGTAAGATATGGGTGACACATCCTTGGCTTTGAAGGTTTTTTCAGCAAGTATAATCAATGACGGTCTTTACTTGGGCAAGAACAACTTTGCCCCTTGAAGTAAGAGTTTTCTTAAGATCATTACCTGCAAGAAGAAAATAGTTAGCAAACGGAAAATGAAAGGTCGATTGGTAGTAAAACTAACCAACAACTACTCGGCCGTCTAGTTCACTCCTCTGCCTAGGAATGAGGTCTGAGTGGTCTTTTTTCGTGCCGAATTCCCAGTTACCTCGAACGAGGACTACAACATCATCTACCTTTTTTCCCGAACTAACGAGCATAGTCACCAATTGGTGGTCGATATCTTTGGCCCTTAAGAAGAATCGTCCTTGTTGACTGTAGGATTTGGCAAGGGTGTTGCAATGTCGAATGGCAGGGATTCTTAGGTTAACACCAAGTCAGTGGTTGAGTTCTACGATTTCCATGACGATCCGATAGAAATTAACATTTGGTTGCGAAAGAATCAATGCCCAAAAGTGAATAACGGATTTGAGTAAAGGATGGAAGGGGAAACGAACTCCACCCTCAATAATCACCAACAATAGAAAAATGATAATGTTCACGTTGAGTTCCAGTCGAACATTGTCAGGGATTGCGAAGTGGCGACGGAAGGAAGTAACCTTACTCTCAGAAATGGGGGCGTTTGGGAAGTTCACCACGGGTGAGTTAAGGGCAGAATGTGAAATAGAGAGGGGATGGAGTCGAAAATATAAACTATAAAATGAAACAGAAGCAAAAGCTTAGAGGACTTACAAGTGTGATTGAAGAATGGTCAAATGACGAAGATTGTGAAGCAACTACAAATGAAATTGTAGAAATAAGGAGTTGTGGAGTGGAGTTTTTCGGAAGTGGAAGGGTAGAGAAGAGACGATTTTTGAAATCACAATTAATGAGAAGTGTGAAAGGAGTTTGAAAAGGCGGGAAGCTTTACAAATTGTTCGTTAGGTCCTATCCATCGTGTCAGAAGTGGGATGGCGTATCCATCACGCACACAAATTTCAAGGCACATCAGGTATAAGTTTGTCAAATTAGTCGAGTAGTTGGCCTATTGAGAGCCGAGCACGCAGGCCACTCAGAATTTTGGTTAGCTAGGTGCTCAGGGGCCAATTGTGGGAGTCGAATAAATGAATTTCCTAGTCGGCAAATAGGGTACATCCAATCTCATTTTTGATGGGCCAAATTCAACCAAGGACCATTGAGCTCAAACAATTCATTGCCAAATGGATCCAAGTGGGTTGAAATATATGCAGAGTATAAGATGCAGAGCTAATATATTGGGGCCGAATAAAGAAGATAAGCCAGCTTGCTAAATGGGCTCAAGCTGTTCCTTTCCAGATGTGTAATAGGGAGATGAGCTCTAACATAGCAATGAACAGAAGCTACAGTAGAATATTTGGAGGAAGAACTCAACAAAAGGAAGGTAATGACAAGTAAGAAAGGTATGATTTAACAACTAAAAACTCTTTAAAAGTTAAAGACCTCTTCTACTCATTCAAGGACTGACTTGAATGTCAGAGTGCTAATTCCAGCATCTCCAACTGGAATACTTTCCTTTTTCAGGCACTGGTGCGAGGATCTTTTAAGGGCTTGTTTGAAGTACATGAGTATTGTAAAACCACTCCTCACAAAGACGACCTCAAAAAATAAGGGTCTGACTCTCATACATATTTTAAAAAATCTATATTAATAAATAATAACAATTTTCGATTTATTTTTATTTTTTATTTGTACCTACACAAAATTTGTTGTATATAGAAGCACTAAAATTATTAATTTTTTACTCATGGAAATCACTTAAAAATATTACAATCCCGCTAGTTAGCTCGAAATAGTCGACGCTCGAGTGGCCTGACTTTAACTTTTCAACTCACTCTTTTGCTGTGCTCAATTCCCACACATTTTCTCTCTCTCTCTCTCTCTCTCTTCCTTTCCCTCATTCCTCTATTTCTTCTTCTTCTTCTTCTTCTTCTTCTTCTTCTTCTGTATTTTCTCTTCTTCAGACTCGCTCCACAACCACAACATCAATTCCCATCTCAAATCCCATGTTCTACAAATACCTCATCAAAACTTTCTCATTTTCTGTATCCCAACCAAACCCAAACCCAAAATCAAAATCAAAATCAAAATCAAAATCCAAAATCAAAACCAAACCCACAGAATCAAAATCAAAACAAAATCAAAATCAAAATCAAACCAAAACCAAAACCAAAACCAAAACCAAACCCACAAAATCAAAATCAAAATCAAAATCAAAACCAAAACCAAAACCAAAACCAAACCCACAAAATCAAAATCAAAATCAAAACAAAATCAAAACCAAACCCAAAATCAACCCATAGAATCAAACAAAAACCAAACCCAAAATCAAGATCTAGCTTTGGCCTCTCCACCCATGGCGGTGGGTTGGGTTGTGGTGGTTTGAGTGGTTCGCGATCTCTGTCCAAGCGATCTCCGTCCATGGCGGTGGGTTGGGTTGTGGTGATCTTTGTCCATGACCCCCTTTCTTTGTTTTCGTCTCCTCTCTTTCTTTTTCTCCCACCTCTCTCGCCTCTTTGTTTTTTTTTCTTTCTCTCAAACTAGTTTTAGCGTGAGGGGGAAGGAAAAAGAAAAAGAGAAAGAAAAAAAAAAGTGCCAAAACGACATCGTTTTGGCACTTGGGGCATTCGAGCCCCTCCAATTTCGAGCTACCAAGCAATTTTCAAAATATTAAGTGAGAAATCTAATTTCAAATTAGGAAAATTTACCTATAAATTCCATATAGGAGAATGTTGATCCATTTAGTTCTAAGAATTTTCTTATGAATCAATTAGTTCTTTTTTTCTTTTCTTTTTTTTGAAGGTTGTATTTATTTGATTTGGTGCCATTTCAGTTTAAGTGAATGCCTTTTATGATTCACTTTTCCAATTTTATGATTCGTTTTTAGGATGAGAATGGAAATGTGAGGTGTGGAAGATTCTTTTTAGAGGGATTGGTGACTGAAGTATTGGTTGTCGAGCGTAGAAATCTACATTTCTGTTAGTGTGGTTTTCTGGTGTTACATTGGAGTATTACATTAGAGTGTTATGTTTGGAAAAAAATACATTAAGGAGTTTTTATGCATTACATTGTTTGGAGTGTTACATTTGGAAAAATACACTATATAGTTTTTTCAAAATGTTACGTTGTTACGTTTGAGAAAAATAAATTAGGAGATTTTTAATGTGTTATATTGAAGTGTTATATTTAAAAAAAGTACACTAAAAAGTTTTTGTGTGTTATATTGTTTTTGGAGTGTTATATTTGAAAAAGTACATTAAAGAGTTTGTATACTAAGGAATTTTTTTTAGAATGTTACGTTGTTATGTTTAGAAAAGTACACTAGTTTTTTAGTGTAATACATTGATTGGAATGTTACGTTTGGCAAAAGTATACTAAAAAGTTTTTTAGTATGCTACATTGGAGTGTTACGTTTTTGAAGTTTTATATTGGAGTATTATGTTTAGAAAAGTACACTAAAGAGTTTTTTTTTTTTGTTTGAAGAGTTACGTTTAGTAATTCAAACATTATGAGAAAACACATATTTGTCCTTCAACACATAACACACGCATGTTTATACTTGGCCCTTTATCTAATTCACACTAGAATGAGATTTTCGTGTCCATAAGAAAAAAGGGTGGACCAAATAGTTCAAAATATCATTATTTGAGATTTATTAGAGCTTCACCTTTTAAATTATTATATTAGTAAGTAAATCAATTAGAATTTATTTTTCACAATAATTATAATATTATATTTCTTGAGAAATTGCATATGATTTTTATAATTGACATAAACAATAGTCATTGAGAATGACGTAAATTATAATTATTGAGATTAATTTTGATCATTTTCAATTGTTAACATTATTAATTTATTCACACTTTTTTTTTAATGTAATAGATTAAATTATAAAATTTGATAAATTTCAACATTAAAAAAAATATTTTTCCAAAAGCAATTGTAACTAGTACAGTCAAATAATATTTTATAAATAATTCATACATTTGGCAAACAACTATCCAATACTTTTAAATAATTCACTAGTTCAATTTTTTTTTCCAATTCTGTAACCTTCATTTTTAAATTACTAATACAATAATGTAGTATTTGGTTCATTGAAATAAAATTGAATAGAATAGTGTAACATCTGTTGTTGGGTGACTGCTCGAGCGATCATTTGGTCGCTCGAGCGGAGATTTGTCGCTCCTAGTATCTCGCATGTTTGCAGTCGAGACGGCTCGAGCAAAGGAAAGTTTGCTCGAGCGGTTTGGTCGGGGCAGCTGAGTTATATTGCAATTCAAACGCTTTCCAAATCATTTTCTTTCACTCTCTTTCTCTCTCTAACGACCTTCTTTCCAAAACCCTAGTTAAAAAACCCTAGATTTCATCTAAAAAGAGCAAGAATCGATCTTGGGGCCTTCATTAAAGTTGTTCTACTCGTCAAGAGCTACGTTTTGAACCGAATAGATCATGGTCTTTCAGAATCTCATCGAGTAGACCTTCATCTTTCGTCATAGAATGTTGAGGTAGGAATATCTTTACCCTTGTATATTCATATTTCGGTCTAAAAAGGTGTGAAACTTAATATGTATGGAACTAGCAAGATGAATGATGTGTATATATATAGGCTTGTGTGATGCAGTGTTCCTTTTTGTAAAATCAATGGTGGATTATGAAATCGACTATGAAATAGTGAGTAAACATACTTGAATTAAGGAAAATAAATATTAGAATGGAAAAGCCCAAAATTTTATATGAACCCCAAGGGATTGTTTATGTAACGCCCTAAATTTCTAACCCAAATGATAATGCAACAATCATGGTTCTCTTAAAGGAAATCAAATATGACTTCTCATACTTGCATTACATAATAGTAATAGTTGCTCATGTGATATTACATTGATTCAACAAGAAGTAAATAGCCAAATAAGCACCCCAAAAGGGTTTACATTCTTCCAAGGCTTAAGCTCGGTTACACAAAATAGTTATTCAAACCCACACATACATAGCCCTTGGCTTACAAATAAGATCACAGCAAATGAGAACTTTTGTGCTCTCAACACACATTTCCACACCCTCAATTAGGCGAATTCACCAAGTCTTTTCCTGCACAAAAATCCGGTAGGGTGAGCATAAAGACCAGTAGGAAATCCTTAACAAAATATATACGTTTTATACAAATCTCAAGAGAATGCACATGCCATGCCATGCATTTTTGAAAATAAAACACATCTTTATCTTTTGAAAAACATCATACTCAATGATGTTATGCAACTTCAGCTGTTCAAAATTTATCAATTTAATTCAAGGGGCGGTAAATACAACTCTGGTAATCCCTAGGTCGGTGTCTGCAAGTAGACTATACGAGTACTACCAATTGTCATTTTTACCGGTATTAACCGGAAAGCTCGACACCTATCCGCGAGACTTTCTGGTCTTTCACCAAGGACACTCAGGCCAACTTAAACAATTTCATCTACACTACGTATCAAGACTTACCACCATATTTACCCCAAAACCTTTTCATGAAAACCCATTTCCCAACATTCTTTTCTCAATGCAAATTTCCAAAAGCTTAGCATAGTCCAATGAATTGAAATGCCAATGTATGATTAATAGTGCAATGCAACATTACTTCCATATTCAATTGTTCCACACAATATACCATTGTGATCAAAATTCCCAACACAATTCCAAAAGATGAATATATATATATATATATATACTTTTATATCCAATTCATTCAAGAGAATAACATAATTCCCACATTTTGAGCAATCTCAACAATTTAGTCAATTCAAGACTAAATCAACATTTTGACAACAATTTCCAAAATAAATAACATTTCTCATTTTTTCACAAAATTCATCACTTACATATATAAACAATTTTCAAAACATCCATTTATGTTGGTACCCAAAATAAATACGACAACATTTTCCAAGAATTTTCAACATCTTTTAAAAGGACCCAATTTTTAAGTTTTCTCACCAAAATCATTCATCTCCAAAATATTTAGAAGAATCTCCCCGAAATCATCTTTCTTCAATCAATATGGTTCAAAACCCTCAATTTCTATTTTAAAAGGAAAAGAAAATAAACCCTCTTTCAAAATCACTCATCTTCTTGAAATCAACAATCAATTTCTCAAAGCTAATCAAAGGATGATTTCGAAAATCATCTAGATCTTGCAAAAACATGTATATAACTCAAAGGAAATCCCTACTTCAAGTTTGAAGAAGAATAGAGTTGAAACTATAAAATCAATGATGCCTAAACTCGATCTCCATCCCACACGACGTAGCCCTCGCCTAGATAACCAACTTTGATGAAGAACTTGGATCTAAATCCCAATGGATTTGGAGAAATCAAAGATCTTGTGAGGTTTTTGGTAGGAGATGTAGAGAGAAGGGAGAGAAAATGTTTTTAGAGAGAGAGAGATATACAAAAAGTGACATTCAATCAGCCCAAAGAGAGAAGAAAAGGAAAAATTTTGGATCTACCTAACTTCCCGCACGTGCGCAGCCTCCTCCCGCACGTGCGGCACATGCTCCCACATGTGCGGCCAACACCCCCGCATGTGCGACCCTTCTTCCCCCGCACCTCCAACCGCACCTGCCTTTTTAGCAGTGTGCTTCAGCCCCCTACCCTGTTTTTTCGCACATACGGCCTCATCCCCCGCACGTGCGGCCCTGACTCTCAGCCCGAAAATTTCTCGGTTCAACTCCCGACACTCCGGACCAATCTCGCACCCTTCGGAACAAATGAAATCCAACACCAGAATAACAAGAATGAGAATCCTAAACACTACTAATAACTCAACGAGCAACGAGACTCCATGTTGAAGCCGACACTCTACAAGTGTAAACCAAAAAGGTAAACAAAGGGGAACAAAAGACGCACAACAAAACTGGTCGTCACAGTTTATAAATTTGATGAAATGGGAAATTGACATGTAAAATTGGAGAATCCTTATGATTGTTGGTATTGTGTGAAAAATGTAAATGTTATGGAATGTGTTTGAGGTGCGCACTTGCCCGGTTCTTGTGAGGACGACGAATGTGGGAATGTGTTTGGGGTGCCCACTTGCCCGGTTCGTGTGAGGGTGACGAATGTGGGATGTTGTGAGGTGTCCACTGGCCGGTTCATGTGAGGACGACAAAAGTGGAAAGCTTTGAGGCGTCCACAAGCCATCCGTGTGAGGACAGAAAATTGTGGAGGTTGAATGTGAAATGTGTGATGTGTAATAAATATATATTTTTTTAAATGACTATGGAATTTTTGGCATATATAAAGGGCATGCATATTTAAATCAAATGTTTATATACTTAGTTAAAGTTATTCTCTATTGGGCAATTGCTCATTCATATTTATTAACCTTTCAGGAAATGAAGAACCCTAAAACCGTTAATAAAGAAGAAGAAGAAGAAGAAGAAGAAGAAGAAGAAGAAGAAAGAGGCTTTCTATTTTCTATTTTTATTTATTTATTAAAAAGTCTAATCTTTTGTGAATTTGAAGTTGTAATGAAACCATGGAACTTTTTATTATTATTATTTTGTTTTGAGTTTTATAATCTTGTTTTAAAGGTCTCAATGTAATTATTAAACTAGAGGGACAATGTAATTGTTTTGTAATATTCTCTCGCTCACTAAACGGGGATAAGTATTTTGTAATTGTTTTGTAAACAGAATATGCCGTTCAATGAGAAAGAGAAATATTTGAATGGAATTGTGTTGTGTGTATATGAAGAATGTACTTTCAACTGTTCTATGTAGATGATATTTGGTGGGGTGTTACAAATTGATATCACTGTAAACTGGGTTGAATACCTGGAGCTCGTGGGAAGTGACCTTGTCACATTGGGTTGTCATGCTAGGAGGGGTTAGTGGTTTTATTCAATTATGTGTTTATGTGATTAGGTGTGTATGGGGTCAATCCTCTAGGATATGACTTATGTTCACTACATTCATCGAGGTCCCTTTGGAAAGGCATTTGATCAGTGCTTTTTTCACCAGGAAAACCTTGAACGTCATGAAATGAGTTGATATCCTGGGAGAGGGATCCGTATGTGTTTTATTTGTTTACGTGCTTATTTGTTGAGAATGAGATTAAGACTTGAGGAGAAAGTGATGAACTAGTATATGAATTGTGAGTTAATCTTGTCCACATCTACTCTTATATAGGATGTCTAAACGTGGTAGGGGTCATGGCAGACCTCGTCAAGGTGGTCGGGATATTACGGCTCAACCGGAGATCCTTCCTCAAAAAGAAAGAGTGGGTCAAAATAATGTGGCCTCCCCATCGGCCCAAGACGTTGTGGGAGTGCTGGCTCAGGATATGGCTAGGGCTCTTAGGGAGTCAATGGATATTCTTAGAGCCGAGCAAGCAACTAGAACTATCGAAGGGGAGACTAGAGTTTCGTTCTTGAAAAAGGAGTTTTTCCGTTCCAACCCTGCTGAATTTCTTAGGGGTGCTAAATCATTAAAGGCGAATAAATGGCTTGAGCAAATCACCAAATCTTTTGAGATTTTGGATATTCGGGATGGTGAACTTCGGGTGGCACTTTCTAGTTACCAATTGAAAGGGGATGTCGGCCAATGGGAGAAATATGCCAAGGGTCGAATCAAACATAGTTGGGAGGATTTTTCTCATGCCTTTCATGAGAAGTACCTCATTCCCACTGTGAGGGAACGTTTGAGTTTGAGGAACTCGAATAATCCGACTCCATAGTGGTGGAGTTTGAGGCTACCTTTACAAGTTTATCTCGTTTTGCACCAGATCTTGTGGCCACAAAAGAACGTAGGTGTCTAGAGTTTGAGAAGAGGATGAGGTCGGGAATCTTGATGAAGGTAATGGGAAATATGATCCGGGATTATGACCGGTTAATGGAGTCTGCGAAACATGCTGAGATCATGCTTGAAGGTGAGGAAAAGAGGCGGCGGTGGCTTAAGAGACAAGGGTTTGCTGAGTCTTGAGGGGGTCCTATGGCATCCAAGAGGTCGAAGAGTTCTACATCTTCTCATCTACCGCAATTTCCAGCCATGTCATCAAATCCAATGGCGGAAAAGAGTACGGATAGTACGGGACAAAGTTGGATCATTTGTTTATCGGTGTGGCAAGCGAGGCCACAAGTCCATTACATGTCCACAGAAAGGTAATCAACCACGATAGCCTTTTACTCATTCTCAGAACCTGGCTTTAGGTGGAGGTCAATCACCCGTTTGTTATCAATGTGGCCAATCAGGTCATATAAAGAAGTTTTGTCCCCAGCTTACCGAAACGGCTAGTGCTTCAGGGTTTCAGGTCGGATAGAACTAGAGGCAAACTTAGCAGCTAGTTTAGTTTAGATAGGCATCTTGAACGGTACATGGAGCTACCTCCGGATAGTCTGTTCAACATGTCTATCATCAGAGGGGTGAGCAGAGTGAACAAAGACCCCAAGGAAGAGTTTATGATGTCATCGTATTTGAACAGTCAACTGGACCTACAGTGATGCGAGGTACATATCTTATATATGATACTTAGGCCAATGTATTGATTGATGCGCGGGTATTTCACTCATTTATAGCATCTACATTTGCAACCACGTCGGGATTAAAGGCTGAACCATTAGAATCTTCTCTTGCAGTAGAATCACTAGTTGGGGGTAAGATGGTTTTAACCCATGGGTGTCGTGGGTATGTGATAGAGGTCACTGATCGTTGACTTCCTTTTAGTTTGGTGTTGTTAGAGATGATGGATTTTGATGTCATTCTCGGTATGGACTGGTTGTCTTCTTATCGAGCTGTAATAGATTGTTATCGTGGAAGAGTTACTGTATGTACTATTAGGGTATAGGTCTGATAGACTTTTACGGCCGTTATATGACTCTCGTAGTAGAGGTAAATTCACTTCTCTTCTTGCAACCTTGGTGAATGATGGGAACGGTGAAGCACAGATGGTATTTCCTAGGGTAGTTTGTGAGTATTTAAATGTTTTTCCTGAGGACCTCACTGAACTACCACCATATCATAAGGTCAAGTTTTCTATAGACCTAGTGCGGGGTACAACATCCATTTCCATATCGCCCTATTGATTCGCTCCAGCAGAGTTGCTTGTTTTGAAAGAGCAATTGCAAGAATTGTTAGACAAGGGTTTTATACACTCTAATACCTCGCCATGGGGAGCACCGACTCTCTTTGCCAAGAAGAAGGATGGTTCTTTGCGGCTATGTATCGATTACCGTAAGCTGAATAGGGCCACGGTCAAGAATACGTACTCGTCACCTAGATAGATGGTCTTTTTGACTAACTCAAGGGTTCTCAATGTTTTTCAAAGATAGATCTAAGATCAGGCTATCATCAGTTACATGTGAAAGAATAGGATATTCTAAAAATGACTTTTCGTACTAGTTATGGTCATTATGAATTCCTTGTGATGCCATTTGGCTTAACCAATGCTCCTACCACCTTTATAGACTTGATGAATTGGGTTTTTCGAGAATATCTTAACAAGTTTGTGGTAGTTTTTGTGGATGATATTCTTATATATTCACCTCCGAGGAAGAACATGAGGTGTACCTTCATATTGTGTTGCAATTACTTAGGGAGCATAGATTATATGCTAAGTATGAGAAATGTGAGTTCTGGCTCTCTGAGGTGAAATTCTTAGGTCACATTGTTTCTAAGGATGGGGTTACCGTAGATTTTTCGAAGATTGAGGTGGTACAAAATTGAGAGCGACCTAGGAACGCATTTGAGATCCGCAGTTTCTCGGGTCTTACAGGTTACTATAGACGATTTGTAAAATACTTCTCCGCGCTAGCTTCTCCGTTGACTAGGCTAACAAGAAAGGGAGTGAAATTTGTTTGGAATGAATCATGTGAGAAATCTTTCTTAGAGCTGAAAGCTAGATTAGCTACTGCACCAGTTTTAGTTATTCCAAAAAGAGGTTTGGGTTACACTGTGTACTGTGATGCCTTTAGAGAAGGTTTGTGATGTGTTTTGATGCAAGAGGGTAAGGTAGTGGCTTATGATTCACGCCAATTAAAAATCCACGAGAGAAATTATCCGACACATGATTTAGAGCTAGTCGTAGTTATTTTTGCCCTAAAATTGTGGAGACATTATTTGTATGGGGAGAAATTTGAAGTGGTCTTAGATCATAAAAGCCTTAAATACTTATTTTCCCAAAAGGATTTGAATTTACATCAAAGAATGTAGATGGAATTTTTGGAGGATTACGATTTTGAATTACACTACCATCCTAGAAAAGCCAATGTGGTGGTTGATACCTTGTGTAGAAAATCAGTGAGTACTTTTGCCAATCTTGCAATTAGGGAATGGGTAATGTTGGATGATTTGGGTGAATTTGATTTGCATCTTAGTGAATCTCCCGAGCATGCCACCTTGTTTTCTGTCCTTGTACAATCGAAACTTGTTACTCGAGTTATAGAGGGACAACGGGATGACTCGGAGGCTGAAACAATCAAGGAGAAGATTACACAAGGAAAGAAGGAAAAGGGTTTGAGGGTCGATTCCAACTCAAATGTCCGGTATCATGACCGTCTTTTTGTACCTGAGTCATATAGAGAAGAAGTACTTCAAGAATATCACCACTCCCGTCTTGTAGTACATCTGGGAGCATACAAAAATGTACCATGATCTTAGCCGACAATTTTGGTGGAGGGTTATGAAGCAAGATGTGGCATCATTCGTGTCCAGATGTCTAACTTGTTAGCAAGTCAAGGCAGAACACCAACGGCCATCCAGGTTATTGCAACCCTTGCCCATAGCCGAATGAAAGTGGAAACATATTACTATGGATTTTGTTTCGGGCATTCCTAAAACACAAATGGGGTAATGATGCAGTTTGGGTGGTGGTGGATCGATTAACTAAGTGGGCTCATTTTCTCGCTATGTGTATGGGGGACTCATTTGATTATGTAGGGACCCTAATTTTTGTACTTACTGTTAAATCCCTAACCTTGAGTTATTTCAATAAAGCCCTTGAATTTTCGTTTAATTGTGTTTTAAACCCTAGAATCGGGAAGCATTGCGGATTAATTCGAGTAAACCCTAATCGATCCCATAGATTAATAATCACCTTTAAAACCCTATTATTAATTATTAGACCCTATAATTATAGATTAATCACTTTAAATCTTAATTCCCGATAATGTCGTTTTTGCTCGGTTTCTCGCTTTTGTTTGCGCTTTAATTTAACGGAACCCAAATTTATTATTTTAACTATTTTCTAATGTTATTATATTGTATACTAAATATCAAGGTTTCATAAATTTAGACTTGGTCCCCATATACTTCTATTTTATTTCATTCCAAACCTTAATTGTAATATTTTCTTAATTAATTTACTTATTCCTATTATTTTATATTTATAAATACAAATATCTTTTATATATATATATATATATATATATTTCTTGGAGCCCAAGTAGTTGACCATGTGATGGATGAAAGGGCCTTGATAGCAACTCTGACAAATTACACTTATAAAACTTGGCCCCTAAGAAACCTCCCAATCCTTTCTCTATATATATGCACACTTCTCCCCTCAATTTAGACATTTTCAGCCATATACTAGAGGAGTGAGAGAGAGTGATCTTGGTCTAAAAAGAGAGAGAGAGAGAGAGAGAGAGAGAGAGAGAGAGAGAGAAGAGAAGAAGAAAAAGAATAATTGTGTTGAGTCTTGTACAACAAAGGTAAACCTATATCACTTCTTCTCTCAAGTTCTTTCACCACTTGTTTTTCCGCTCCTAATACATGCTCTTTGTATATATATGTTATAGTCTAGGCCTACACTCTTGTATAAATGTGTATTAATCAAGAAATGGTATGCTTCTCTTTCTTTCTTAAGTTTCCAACAGCAAATCTTTTCCCTCTCTTGAATTTATTTTCCTATCAAAACTCCATAAACTCGAAATCCATTTTTATGGTGTAATATTTGGTATGTCTAGAGTATGTGATAATTTTGGTAGGACCTAAGGATGTATTTTTATAACCTAAACAATTTTTCTAAGTTTGTTACTCACAGAACCAGAAAAACAGTCAACTTTCTCTATTTTTATAAAATTCCAGAAAAATAATCTTGAGTCCACTTTTATGTCAAAATCTTAATCTTGGTGTTATATTTTAACTAAAATTTGTTTGAACTCAAGAGAGTGAGGGGTTCGAGAGAAAAATTGATTCGCGTAACTATCAACGAATCTGGACAGATCTTGGTAATTCTGAATTATCTAAAAATCTAAAATACCTATCCTACTTTCGTAAATTGAGTTTGAAACTAGACTTGTTTATCTACAAACTCACATGAGGCCAGATACTTAGGGCCAATAAAAGTATTTTTTTCATAATTATTTTCAAACTGGTTCAGATCTGGAAATTTGTGTTAATATGCTCTTATTTGGTTTGTAACTCTTATATTCTATGTTTCTTGAATGTTTTACTCTTGATATGTAATCTATGATAAATTGTGAATTTGCTTTACCATGAATAAATTACTTGTTTAGTTTGGATTCGTAATTATATTGACTATGCTTTGCTATAACTGAGAGCATAATGCACTTAATAAAGGAGAAATCAAATGGGATGGTAATGGGTTGTGATCATTGTATTAAATTTTATGAGATAATGAATGATGGATTCAAGAGTATGATATAGTGGAATATGTTTCATTTTTGTGAAGTCTTGCGCAAGTGTGTTTTCGAACCCTAACATGGCAAGGGAGGTATTCTGGCTGCTTAATAGAAATGGGAGGCATAAGGGTGGCAGTGAGGGTCTCACACAGGGAGAGTATCCCTGGAAGCCCGTTCCCTTGGGGCAAATCGTGATGTCACCACTCGGGTATGTAACCTAGGTGCGTGGACATCATTGGTAATTATGCGGTAAGCGACGCACTGGTAGTTATGTGGTAAGCGACGCATTAGTATTGTATTAACCAAGGAGGAGTCAGAATTGCCCGTGGCCAGTATTAGTGGTGAGGGTAAGAACGGCATTCCGCGGGGAGTCTCTTAAGACTAACTAAAATTGACTATTATTCATGAGAACTGAAATTTAATTATAAGCTCTGCTTAATTATTGCTTTCGTTGTATGTTATGATCGTGCCGTTATGTTACTTGTGTATTTGGAATGGGAAAAGGGTCGGAGTGTGTGTGTTTACTGGGCATTCCAAGCTCATGGCGTTTTATGCCAGGTGAAGGCGAGTTTTACACCGAGATCGGAATCCCTAAAAGCTTTGAGGAACCATGGCTGCTTTAGAGATTAGATTTTATATTTCTTGTATTTTGGATAATCTTTTTCTATCAAGGAACTGATCTGTATTTGAAGACTTGAATAATTTTATCTGTAACTATTATAAATATTTTCTTTTAGTGTAATTATTTGTATTTTGTGCTTAAAAATGATTTGTATCCTTTAGTTAAACCCCGGTGTATCGTTGTATTATATTGTCAAAATTTGGGGCGTCACAGATTATTTGGTAGAACTTTATGTTAAAGAGATTGTCCAGCCATGGGGTTCCGGTGAGTATCATCTCAGATCGAGACCCTCGTTTCACTGTACGATTGTGGCAAAGCCTACAAACCATAGTTAACTTTCAGCACCGCTTACTACCCACAAACCGATGGACAGTCTGAGCGCACTATCCAAATCTTAGAAGACATGTTAAGAGCTTGTGTGCTAGATTTTAAGGGTTCTTGGGGGAGACACTTACCTTTAGCAGAATTCACCTACAATAATAGTTATCAAGGTAGAATTGAGATGGCTCATTTTGAAGCTTTGTATGGGCGACCATGTACGTCACTGGTGTGTTGGACCGAAGTAGGAGATTCACCTATGCTTGGACCAAAATTAGTTCGTGAGACCACAGAGAAAATAGCTCTCATTTGGAAACGGCTAGTTACGGCTCAGAGTCAACAGAAAAGCTATGCAGACTGAAGAAGAAGACCCTTATCTTTTGATGTGGGTGATCATGTATTTTTGAAAATATCACCTACAAAAGGTTTGATGAGATTTGGGCGAAGCGAAAAATTGTCACCTAGATTCATTGGCCCCTTTGATATCATAGAACGAGTGGGAGAGGTGGCTTATCACCTTGCATTGCCACCCCAATTATCTAGTGTGCACGATGTGTTTCATGTTTCTATGCTTCGCGAATATGAACCTGATCCTTCCCATGTTTTGGATAGGAAAAATTTAGAGGTGGATGAGAACGCATCTTATGAAGAAAGATTGATGAAAATCTTGGACACTCAGGAACAAGTTTTGAGAGGCAAGGTTATTCCCTTAGTCAAGGTATTATGGCACCACCATGTGATAGAAAAAGCCACTTGGGAGCGAGAAACGGAAGTTCATGAGAAAGACTTGGATTTATTTAATGACATGTAAACTTGTTGTTTGTAAATTTTGGATCCTTGTAAGAGAGATTGTAAAAGGAGATAAATGAAAGAAATCTAAATTTCCATGTTATTGTTTGAAGTTAGCTTTGATTTTGTGTTGATTTGAGAAGTGGTGAGAGTTGAGATTATTGTTATGGTGATATCCATCTTTCTTGGGAATTGTTGGAATTGTTTTGGTAGGAATTGTGCAAATTTTGGGGACGAAATTCCTTAAGGGGGGTAGGCTGTAATAGCTGTTTTTGGGTGGTCGCTCGAGCGGAGATTTGCAGCTCCCAGTATCTCGCAGGTTTGACTTCTCGAACGATGGAAAGTTCGCTCAAGCGAAGAATCCGAGCTACCAGTATTTTCACTGTAGCTCTGCAAAAAGTCTGAGACCTTGTATTTACCGCTTGAGCGGTGGGAAGTTCGCTCGAGCGGTCCCCTTGTATTTTGGCACTTTGCTCGAGCGGTCTAGTCGGGGCAACTGAGTTATATTGCAATCCAAACACTTTCCAAATAATTTTCTTTCACTCTCTTTCTCTTTCTAACATCCCTCTTTCCAAAACCCTAGTTAGAAAACCCTAGATTTCATCTAGAAAGAGCAAGAATCGATCTTTGGGCCTTTATTAAAGTTGTTCTACTTGTCAAGAGCTACGTTTTGAACCAAATAGATTGTGGTGTTTTGAAAGCTCATCGAGTAGACCTTCATCTTTCATCGTACAATCTTGAGGTAGGAGTATCTTTACCCTTGTATATTCATATTCTAGTCTAAATAGGTGTGAAACTTAATATGTATGGAACTAGCAAGATGAATGATATGTATATATATATAGCATTGTCTGATAAAGTCTTCCTTTTTGTAAATCAATGGTGGATTATGAAATCAACTATGAAATAGTGAGTAAACATACTTGAATCAAGGAAAATAAATATTGGTATGGAAAAACCCCAAAATTTTATATGAACCCTAAGGGATTGTTTATGAATTTGATGAAATGGAAAATTGATAAGTAAAATTGGATAATACTTGTGATTGTTGGTGTTGTGCGAAAAATGTAAATGTTATGGAATGTGTTTGAGATGCCCACTTGCCTGGTTTGTGTGAGGACGACGAATGTGGGAATGTGTTTGAGGTGCCCACTTGCCTAGTTTGCGTGAGGGCGACGAATGTGAGGATGTTGTGAGGTGTCCACTGGCCGGTTCGTGTGAGGACGACAAAAGTGGAAAGGTTTGAAGCGTCCACAAGCCATCCGTGTGATGACGAAAAAATGTGGAGGTTAAATGCAAAATGTGTGATGTGTAATAAATATTTTTTTAAAATGACTATGGAATTTTGGGCATATTTAAATCAAATGCTTATATACTTGGTTAAAGTTATTTTCTACTGGACAATTGCTCATTCCTACTTACTAACCTTTCAAGAAATGAATAACCCCGCTTTCTATTTTCTATTTTTTTATTATTAAAAAGTCTAATCTTTTATGAATTTGAAGTTGTAATGAAACCATGGAATTTTTTTTATTATTTTGTTTTGAGTTTTGTAATCTTGTTTTAAAGGTCTCAATGTGATTATTAAACAAGAAGGACAATGTAATTGTTTTGTAATCTTCTCTAGCTCACTGAACAGGGATAAGTATTTTGTAATTGTTTTTCAAACAAAATCTGACGTTCAATGAGAAAGAGAATTATTTGAATGGAATTGTGTTGTGTGTACGTGAAGAATGTACTTTTAATTGTTCTATGTAGATGATATTTGGCAGGGTGTTACAAATAGAATGGTCATTTCTTATAGAATAACTATTCCCTCACGATGGTGAATAGTGATTTCGTTTGTAATATTTTTTAGTAAATTAAACGTGAGGATAGACATTATGATGGAATGATTATTCTATGTAACTTCATTTCAATAAAACAAATATACCTTAAGACTGAAATAATTAACCCCACATTACTTAAGATTGAAATTATTTTAGAACCCTTTTTTTAACAAAATTATGTGCCCTGTTTGGTTTGTATTTGTGAAACAATTTAAAAAAATAATTTTCTAGAAAGAATTTGCAAAATTTCAAAATTTGTTTAGTTGTATGTTTTGAGAATAGTTTTGGAATTTTGGAGTTTTTGATGATTTAACATTTTTTTTTATAGTTGAATAGATGTGTGTGAAAGAAAAATTGATTGATTGATGTCTTGGATGTGAGAGAAAGAGAGGGGAGAGAGAAAAATAATTGATTGATGTGTAGTTGAGAGAAAAGTGATTTTAATTTTTTTTTCAAATTTTTTAATCAAATAAATTTTTAAAATTTTTTCTCAAAAGTTGTATCTCTAGATACAAACCAAACAAGGCCATGGAGCCTGAGACGACGGCCTTTCCTGCCTTACTTCAGGACCGGCCCTATAATGGTGTTAGGCAAATGAGCTCTATAATAGAACCATTGAAAACCACCAAATGAGTTGGCATTGGTTTATACTTCGGTCTTACTTTTCCATTTATCTTTTCTCTTTTTATCTTTCCATTTTCTTTTCTTCTTAATAAACCAAACGATATATAAATGCATAGAATATCTCTAAAAAAAGTTAAGTCCATATCCATTACATTCCAGCAATCTTGTCTGCTATAGCTTAAGTTTCATATCTTATGTGTTGTTGGGGCAATAAAAAATCACAAATACAATTAAGTAATATTACAAACCCATCCTTATCAATTTAGAAATTATCCATAAATTAATCTCCACTACACCATATATAGATCTCACATGAACTCCACACTACACAAATTAATTTCCATCATGCAATCACCCACCCAAAACATTCTAGGTGAGTAAGTTTGGGTTAGCAGACTTTCCCAATACAATTAAGTAAACAAGTCTAGTCCAATCATATTGTCATCTTTACCGCAAAATGAAAATACTCATTAGATAACACTATTCTGTAATATTAGTATTATATTTAATATTTTGCTCACTGAAAGCAACCTAAAAGACCATCATTTTCTTAATGAGTCCTTCCTTTTGAAGTTACTTCCTCAATTATTTACAGCATGTTAAATGGGTTGTGTACTTCAATTAATACAATTCTATTCTTAAAAATAATTTCCATGAGCTTGACTTTTCTATCCAATTTGGCGTGTTGAATAGGTTGGGTACTTCAATTAATGCAATTCTCTTCTTAAAAATCATTTCCATGAGCTTGACTTTTCTATTCAATTTGGCATGTTGAATTGGTTGGGTACTTCAATTAATGCAATTCTCTTCCTAAAAATCATTTCCACGAGCTCAACTTTTCTAATCAATTTGGCCTATAGGGTTCGTCTTCAGTTTTGCATAAGAAATAAGTGGTGGTTAAGAGTTTTAATCCAAACTAATATTCTTTAAAATGTCCAAGTTGGAAGAGAAAATTATAATTTGCCACACCAGTAAATATATGTGATGTCTCTACTTATATTTTACTAGTTAAAATAGTGACATTTATCACTTTTATGGTTTTTCTTTTTAGGAGATAATATGACACTAGTTATGAAATAAGTGGTACAGAGCTAAATTAAATTGGTTCATAAATTAAAAAAAAAAAGTACAATGAAAGTCTCATAACCAAAGTCATTTCAATTCAAAACAAAACAAGACAAAGTCTCATAACCAAATTCGCTTCGATTTATTACTAAACACCGCAAAATCTTATAATCAAATAGTAATTCTAACTGCAATTATTAATTTGTGTGTAAATGGGCCAATGCAATAAAAAAAAATGAGATTTAATCGGTAAATAACCAAATGATTATATTTAATTGTCCCTAATAGTTAGACCTAATTATTAGGTCA
The DNA here is from genome assembly GCF_055761805.1 of Camellia sinensis. NCBI lineage: Eukaryota > Viridiplantae > Streptophyta > Magnoliopsida > Ericales > Theaceae > Camellia > Camellia sinensis. Next base: position 111,273,787 of record NC_138973.1, read on the forward strand.
AGTTTATAAAAAAAAAAAATTCTAAATTTCATATTCAATATAAATTTTCTTTAAAATATCTCAAAAAAACAATCCAAAAATAATTTGTTTGGTTTCATATTCAAAATGTGTTCAATGAAAAACTAAAAAATTATTTTGGTGAAAAAATAATGAAAAATCCAAATTTTCATAGTGGTAGTGGTAGCAGTAGCGGTAGTGGTAGTGGCGTGGTGGTGGTGATAGTGGTAGCTATGATAATGGTAGTAAATGATGGTGGTGTTTATGTCAATAATGACAATGGTGATGAAGGTAATGATAGTATTGACGGCTGCAGCAACGGTAGTGGTGGCGGTGGCATGGTGGTGACAGCGGTAGTGATGGTGGTGATAGTAGTGGCGGTGGCATGATGATGGTGGTGGTTGTAGTAGTGGTGGTAGTGATAGCGGTGGAAGTGGCATGGTGATAGCGGTGTTGGTAGCAGTAGTGATGGTGGTGGTAATAGTGGTGGTGGCATGATGGTGGTGGTTATGGTGTCGGTGATTGCAGTAGCGGCGGTGGTGGTGGTGAATTTATAATAGTGTATATTGATACTTATGTTTAGTATTTATAAATCCAGTTAGAATTAAGTAAGTTTTATATGACTTAAATTTTTTTTAAAATTTTAGCATACCTTTTAAGAGGAATTTAAATTTTTAAGTAATATCAATTATGATTATCAAATAGACTTAATTAATTATCACTTAATCAATTCAATTTTAAATGTTGAATGATATTATCAAACACCCCTATTTCTTTCTCACAAATAAAGATTCAAATCTAATGTCATGTATCCTTTTATATGTGAATTTTTTTTAAGTCAAATAAATATATGTGAATTTTTTAGCAGTTATTTCTATTTTCTTCACTTGTATCATTTTATCTTTTCTCTTTCATTCTTACTCTCTTTCTTATTTTTTCTTGGCAAGAAATGAAATGATATTTGAATGGGTGAAACATCAATAAATTTTAAAATGTAATCTTATAAACTGTTTAATCCTTAATTTTTTTTTCTTATGAACCCAAAAGTTCCATTAAAGTAGAAATTATACAAAAGGAACAAATCCTACATTACGAACAAGAATGTTGCACTCTAATAACGTAACACTGTAATATAACACATTAAAAAATTTCTTGGTGTACGTTTTCCAAACGTAATAACGTAGCACTTCCAACTTTTTCCAAACATAACACTCCAATGTAGCACACAAAAAAAAAAGTGTACTTTTCTCAAATGTAACACTCCAATATAGCACACTCTAATGTAAAATACAAAAGAAACCCCTTAATGTATTTTTTTTCTAAACGTAACACTCCAATCAATGTAATTCTAAACGTAACACTCCAATGTAACACACTCTAATGTGACACACAAAAATACTAAAAAACTCCTTAGTCTACTTTTCCGAAATGTAGCACTCACAATTTGAAATTATACATTTATCTAAAAACTTACTAAGGAATTTTTGTACTCCTTTTGGAATGATTTGAAGAATCTCACATTCTTTTTTTTAGAGTGTTATGTTTAAGAAAAGTACACTAAGAAATTTTTTTTGTGTGTTACATTGGAATATTACACTAAGGATTTTTTTAATTTTTTTTTTTTAAGTGTTACTTTTAGAAAAAGTATACTAAGTAGTTTTTTTGGAGTGTTATGCTTAAATTATACATTTGCCCAAAAGTTACTAAGGAGTTTTTGTACTCTTTTTGAAATGTTTGAAGAATCTCATATTTCAAGTCAATTTTATACTACTTTTGAAATGTTTGAAGAATCTCACTTTTCATGTCATTCCAAATAAAAAGATTCTCATATAAAAATTCAACCCAAATTTGATTATCATAGATTGTGTATCTTATCTTTCTAGCACAAAAGAAAAATTTAAAAAAAAATAAGAAGAAAACATAATAGAAATAAAGGTATAATTTTAAATCCCATTTTTAAATAATATATTAAATATTCATTTCCAAAATCAATGTGACTAATTAGTCTATAAAAAATTCTTGAGATTAAACGGATCATCATTTCTCAATATGAAATTTATAGGTAAATTTTTCTATTTAAATATGTATAGAATACCCAAAATAAATAAATAAATAAATAAAAATGTAAAGTCCATATCTATCAGGTCAAAAAATGGTTCTTGGCTTGTGGTGGATTCTGCAGCAACTTATATTTGTTACAACAAAGCTCACGTCAAGATTCATCAAGCAATGGCAAAAGTGAACCAAATTAGAATATTAGTTCAATGGTTAAGGAGGTTGATATCAAGGGCTATTTGGTTAGTTAAATTAAGAAGGTCTATATTTTTATTTATTATATTATCTCATGTTAATTTAGGTCTACTCCTACAAGAAAATACACCTTCACCTACTAAAAACTTAGTCGCCGAATAGCCACCACAAGTCAATGGCGACTAAATATTTTTGTCGCCTAATTAGTCAGGGATAAATTGTCGACCAAAGTATTTGGTGACTAAAACAGAGTTGGTCGCTAATTCACAACTTTTTGCCTACTAAGATTGACTTAGTCGCTAATTGACTACTTTTGGCGACTAAATTGTAGTCATTGAAAGTTCCCAAATAATAATGAATTCAGCTTTCAGCGACTAACATTTTTAGTTGCCAATAAATTTTTTTGCAAATAATACTACATTTAGTGACCAAGTATTTTAGTCTCCATTTTATGTCACCTTTAGCCACAAAATATTTTAGTCACCGTTGTTGTAAATATTTTGGTAAATTTTTTTTAGTAACTAAAGTGTATACGTTTGGTGACTAATTTTTTTTTTTGTAGTCGGCATTTTTAGTTTCCGAATGTGTATTTTTCTATAGTGCCTAGTATTTCCATCTATCGTGTAACGCCCCAAAAATATAAACACGACAAACCCATCTCATTTGTGAAAATATAATTGAAACAACATACTTTCATTCATCAGAGTTAATATACAAACGATAACACATGAAATATACATTTATAAATTTCCTATCATGAATCTACAGTATGTGTTACTAGTAATCAAAAGATGAAAGTTGAACAGATAATTAAATGCCCTAACGGCTTACATCTTTCCAAGTCATTCATTGGTTACAACAAAATAAGTCTACCTCAATACAGTTAAAGCCCTTGGCCATACAAATTAAATACAACAAAAATGAGCCCTTGCTCCAAGTCTCCAAGCTATTGTCTTGGCAGAGGCATGTCACCAGCACCTGAAAATGATTTTTTCAATAAGGTGAGCCAAAGCCCAATAGAAACAATCTAACACAATATATGAATCTTAACGAACGTACAAGCATGAAATGTATGTCTAATGCCCATCGTAAAATCAATCATATCTTACAAGATCATAATATGCCAAATTCTTTTATTCCAATCTGTCTTATCTCAATTCCATTCATGTCAATTCATTTCACCTCAATGTATATTGCATGTGTTATCTTTTGTAATACGAACTCTGATAAATGAAAGCATATTATTTCTATTAACATTCTATTTTAAGGATTGGATGTATTGTAATAATTTGGGTGCGTGACATATCTACTCTCATAACCATTTCCATTTCATTCATTTGAAAACCCCTCTTGAGATTTTAAATCGAAACCCTAGGTTTGTCTAAAATCCTCAAAATCTCAATCTTGTTCATGCAACATTAAATAACTAAGTTAAAAACCATATAAAAGTGTAGAAAATCCCTACCTCAAGCTTAGAAGACCAAAGGAAAAGATGAAGAAACTTCAAAGACACCGAAACCAAGCTTTAATCGGATCAAAAGAGAGATCTTGAGACGTACTATCTTTTTAACAAAGGCACACGGGTAGAGAACCCACTAGATCTAGGTGAAAATGTAGTGAGAGAAAGAGAAAGTTTTAGAGAGAGAGGCTCTAGATCTAGGTTTTTTTTTTTTTTTTTGAAATGTTTGGAGAGAGACTAATATGAAAAAGTGATATAAAAAGTAACTTTCACGAACTGATATACGGACAGTCTGCTCGAGCGTGAAAAGTGACACTCGAGCGTCAGAAACAATGTTCCACTCGAGCGCAAGAAATGTTACTCGAGCATAGAATACACACATCCAGTACTTTTGTAGATGACAGACCAGCGCTTGAGCACGAGAAATGGCCGCTCGAGCGCAAAAAAGGTCGCTCGAGCGTAAAATACACTCTCCCAGTATTTTGCATGCCTGCAAAAGTACTAAGAGTTTACAAAGCCTACTCGAGCGCAAGAAGTGTCACTCGAGCAGAAGAGCCAAAATTCTGGGCAGCAAGAGTTCAGAAATTAAGCAATCAACCTATCCCAAACGCAACCACAACAACTCCAAGTCCAAATTTAAGGAGGTATAAGGGAAGCAACATGTAGACAACAATATGAAACCATTAAACCTGAGTCCGGGATGCAAAAAGAGTCGGGTCAAAACTGGAATCGCTATATATCGTAATTGTATCGCATCTCCTCACTATTATCTCTGTTGGTCTTTGTTGTATATATCCAAACCATCTCAATCTATTCACTCTCAACTTATCTTCTATTAGTGGTACTTCTACACATTCATGAATATATTCATTCATATCTCTATATTTTTTAGTCTTGTGACACATCACCTTAGCATTCTCATATCAACAACACTCATCTTATCTACATGTTGTTTTTTATTTGTTCAACATTTCATCCTATACAATATCGCTGATGTAATAGCTGTTCTATAGAACTTTCATTTTAGTCTATGGGTATTCGTTTATCGCACAATACTACAGACGCACTCCTCCACTTAATCCAACTTGCCTTAATTCTATGGACTACATCTTCTCCAATCTCCCCATGCATTGTGATTAGTGAGCCTAAATAACGAAAATGTCCACTCTTAGATAGTTCTTGATTCACAATCTTCACTTCTTCTTTATTTTCATTTTGTCGCGTATTTCATCTGAAAAAAAATTAAGTCAATCTGATAACTGTAACTTATTCAATTTATTACTTTTTCACTAAAAAAATAGATGACAATTGTAATTTTAAAATAAATCGTACATTTTTTTGGGGTAAAAAATGCAATAAATTGAAAAAATTATAGTTATTGGATCAATCTAATATTTTTTTAGATAAAATATACAAAATAAATAATTCAAATTATTAAAACGGACTCATGATGAGCTTCATATGCCCAAACAGTATTTTCCGGTTCAAATTTTAGACCAGAGAGATCTGCCTCATTTAGCAATGTTTGTATCTCTAATGTTTCTAGAACGGTGCACGAGTTGGCAAACATACTACTATTATTACTTAAATATATTTTATGTTTTCTGTTCCTAAAAAACAAAAACAAAATAGCCTCGCCATCTGCACTATTTCAATCATTTATATATTTATTTATTGCACTATTATTACTTAAATATATTTTATGGTAAACTTTTTTATTATTATTCTGCTAGCTGTCTATTTATTTCAAATTTCATTTTGATTTTTATGGTTTCAAATTTAATAATTTAATCTTTGTTCTTTAAATCCTGTTCAATTTAATTATTCCATCTAAATTTTCATTAATTTTTTTTTATGTGTACACTATAGGAGATTGACAAATATTTCAAAATAGTTAATTTTAATCTCCAATTTGAATGAAGCAATCAAACTGAAACTAAATTTAAATTATAGGATCAAACTGTTTAATTTAAAATTATAAGAACTAAAGTGAAATTTATAAAGATTAGAATTGTAATTATCCCTTTATTTATTGATGTCGTTGGAATTCGCATTGTGGATTATGATTGATGTTAGACAATTGAGCTCTAAAATAGAACCAATGAAAACTTATTATATGAGTCATAATTAGTTTATATTTTGATCTTACTTTTTTTATTTATCTTTTCTCTTTCCATTTTTTCATTTTTTTTTTTTTCATTATAAAAATGTATGTAGTGAAGTCCATATTGCATTCAAACACACCTTGCCTGTTTTGGCTCAAGTTTCTCATCATAAGTGTTGTTAGAAAATCACAAATGATATTAAGTAGACAAGTCTAACCTAACTATATTGTAGTCTCTACGGCAAGTGAAATTTCTCGTTAAATAGTAACATCATCACATAATATATCACCGTTATATTCAATATTTATTTATTAAAAGAAACCTCAAAGACCATCATTTTCTTGATGAGTCCTTCCTATAGAATTGCTTCCTCAATTATTTTATTGATTGTTGACTGGGGTTTTTACTCAGTTAATGCTATTCTTGAAAATCTTTTTCCATGAGCTAGACTTTTCTATGCAGCTCGAGAAGGACAGGTCTTCTTGGTCATCTCCAATTTAACTTATAGTTTGGTCTTCAATTTTTGTTGAGAAATTTGTATTAGTTGAGAGTTTGCCAAACCAATATCCTTTAAAATGTCCAAGTTGAAAGGGGAAATTATAATTTGTTACACGAACAAATATATGTTGTATCTCTATTTAAATTTTATTAGTTAAAACAGCGATACTCGTCACTTTTTTTTGTCTTCTTTAACGACACAACATGACACTAATTATGAGATGAGTGATGTAGACCAAAATTAAATTGGTTCACTAAAAAAATACAATAAAAATCTCATAACCAAAGTTACTTCGGTTCAAAACAAAACAAGACAAAATCTTATAACCAAATCCACTTTGATTTATAACCAAACACCACAAAATGTTATAAACAAATAATAAGTCCAAGTAAAATTATTAAGTTGTGTGTAAATAACCAAAAGATTACATCTAATTGTTCCAACTAGTTAGGTCTAATTATCATGTCAAATTTCAAAAAATTATTTATTTTCCAATTTTATATTCAATGTAAATCTTTTTTGATAGATCTTAAAAAGGGAAATTAAAAAAATAATCTGTTTGATTTTGTCTTTAAAATGTGTTTAATGAAAAATTAAAGTTAATGAAAAATTCTTTTAGTAAACAAATAATAAAAATTTCAAAAACAGTCATTGTTTTCTTCTTCTTCTTCTTCTTCTTCTTCTTCTTCTTCTTCTTCTTCTTCTTCTTTATTTTATTTTTTTTAAAGCAAAAAGAAGATATCAAATGATATATAAATATCTATAGAATACCCAAAACAACAAAAAATAATGAAGTTAATATCCGTAAGATTCAAACAACTTTTGCCTGCATTGTTTCATTCATTTATATTTATTTATGGGATAATTATACTTTTACCTCTTATATTTTGATTCAAATTTCATTTTGCTTCTTATAATTTCAAACTAAATAATTTAGTTGATGTAATTTAAAATCAATTTTAATGTGGTCGTTCTATCTAAATTTTTATTAATTTTTTTTACATGTACATCCCAAGAGACTCACAAGTGTTCTAAAATTATTAACCTTAACTTTCAATTTGACTGAAGTACCAAGCCGAAACTAGATTTGAAACGTAGCGATTAAATTGCTCAATTTAAAACTATAAGAATTAAAGTAAAAATTTGAATCAAACTATAATACTAAAAAGTGTAATTAACCCTTTATTTATTGACAACTCTTGCTCATCATGTATAGGCCGTAGCTAATTGGATTACATAAAATTTCAGACCCAAACACTAAATTTCCATTAATTAAAACTAAATAAAAATTTGTGGCTTTTTAGCTCAACATTATTAGATGATTTATGTCACATTTTGAAACATAATACACTTTTGTTCAAAAATGATGAATTTAGTGATTCAAAATAATTTTAATTTTTTTTCTATTAATTTATTTCCTGGAAGGTGTCCTTAGGAGGGAAATCATCATACATATATACATATATATATATATATATAATGATTTTCATGTAAAAAATGGGTCCTAAAAATGTATTTTTATATGACCAATGTGCAAAAATAGACTATAAATATTTGAGAGTAATTAAGGTCATTTTTAATTAGCAAGATTAATAGTGAGATGATTAATAATTTATGGAATTAGTGTAGAATTTGTTATCTATATGGATTAGTACACTATATAATTCCTTTTATCCAGGTTTGTTTTGCAATGAATATAAAAATATATGTAATCTAAACTATACTTTTATTTTGCAGTATTATAGTTGTACAATTAGAAAACTCACCAATTTTGTTGGAAAGAATATGCATTGAAATCTAATCCGAATAAAAAAAATTACAGCCAAACACTAGAACATGACTATTGTAGATTAAGAATTCTATCCCTATTCTATAATTTGCCCAATCAAACAAGTCCTAAATACTAATAATGGCCTCATTTGGGAAGTTAGCTATTTTAGTTGATTTTTTGACTTTTTGATTATTTTAGTTTGGCTTAAAATGTTGTGTTCGGGAAGATAGTTTTTTTTTTTAATAGTTGATTTGATAATTGTGAGAAAAAAGTGAAATGATTATTGATTGGATATGATATTTTATTTTATTAATGATTTTAGTTTATTTTGTCGTTATTGACTATTTTATCCCAAATAACCCAACTCTATCATTTCCCAACCATAATTTTAAACATGTGATTTACCACAGAAGTTATTGAGAGTCAAATTTATTAAAGTTAAAGACCTCAGCTTCATAAGTGAGATTGGCATATTATGGAATCAATTTGGATCCGTCTTCTAATCTGAACCGTTCATCTCACATGACAAGTTAAAAAAAATGTGGATATAAAAAATTAGAATAATCAAATATAAGTATTCATACGATCAAGTCACATATATATTATAACAAATGAATAATCAATTCTTAATACCATGTATGCTACATAAATAAATATGATCTGATTGTATAACAATTTATGTTGGTTGAATTTGATATTTTGCATAGATAATTTTTTCAATTAATTATATAAGATGAATAATTTAAATTATCAAAATAAATCGAAAATAGTCCCATAATAATTAAACTTTCATAAGGAAATTGACATCTTCAACTATAACATCGGTAGTTGTTACTGTTTCACGTCCTCAACGCAACTTGTATTCCCATAATGTGTACTGCTCTCGTATTTCCACAGCCACCCTCTTAGATGTGTATTATATGCCCACTTACCATGTTTGTGTAAGTAATATGATTAATTGATAATTAGAAAAGATATGAGAAAAAATATTACTTTTAATATTTTAATTGATTGCCGCATTATTGAACTTGAAAAGTGAATCTAATTTTTGGTCTTCAATAACAATACTCTTAATACTAACAAAATCTCATAACTAAGGCCTCATTTGGGAACAAACTTTTTTTTGTAACTTTTTGACTAAAAGATAAAGTAAAAAAACTAATCATTGTGTTTGGTTTGAGTTTTTTGGATTAAGTTTTTTTAAAATTGAGTTTTTTTATTTTCGTGTTTTTTTGTTTTTAGTGAATATTTTTAAAATTTTAAACATTTTTTTTACTTTTTTAGATGCACCTTACTTAGATGTGTCTAAAAAGTAAAAAATTTGTGAAAAAATATTTTAAAAAATTAAGAAATACATAAAAATACAAAAAATGTACTAAATTCTTGTATTTTTTTTGTATTTTTGGTATTTAGTAAACTTTTAAAAGATTTTTTTTACTTTCTAGGTGTATTTATGTTAGGTGCGTCTAAAAAGTAAAAAATTTGCATAAAATATTTAAAAAATTCAGTAAAAACAAAAAGACACAAAAAATAAGAGTGTAGAATTTTCTGAAAACTATTTTTAAAAAATGAGAACAAGCATGTTTGAAAATAACTTTTTACGAAAAAGATGTGAAACAAAATAATATATAGTAAAAATGAGTAAATTGACATTTTTGCCCTTCAAGAGTGATCTGTTGTTCAATTGGTGAGAGAGTGAATTTACCTGACATGCTGCTACGTGAAGTGATGCAGCATAGGGCTAGCAGCATATAACCTATATGCATGGGAAATAGGGGGTTGTTGCCGCATAATATTGGACTTCACCCATTTTTATATGTAAAATATTTTGTAAACAAAAAATGTACAAATTGGACTTCACCAATTTTGTATTTTGAAAAAATACTCATAAAAAAATTTGTTACAATTTGATTGATGAAAATGTTTTGTTGTAATTTGTGGAATGTAATAATTGTATTTTTTTTTTTTAAAAAAATATTATTTTCAAAACTCATTACGAAACTATTTTCACAACTTCTCTCATAATTGTAAATATTTCCAAACTCTTTTCAAATCTTCATTCAAAACTCATGTACACATCAATATCAAATTCATTGTAAAACTCTATTTTTCCCAAAAAATATATAAAAATAAATCAAATATTGTACTTCACCCATTTTGTATTTGGAAAAAGTGTTAGATAATGTCTCAATGGGACCACATAATTAAATGTGGTGTTATCATTTATAAGAAGCCTACAATTTAAGTGATTCAATTTAGTTAATAGGCTTAAGGGTATATGTGTTATGGACCTAATGTGTAGATACTAGTTGTATAATTTCTATTTCTATGAGGGACAGAAATAGAAATTAAAACATATTGGTTAAAGTTGGTTTTCATTCCTTTTGAACTTCCACAACCTTTCAGTTTTGAAAACTAATAAATAGAAATTAAAACCAATAATGGTTAAAGTTGATTTTCATGCCTTTTGAACTTCCACAACCTTTCAATTTTGAAAACCAATTACAACCTTTAAAATGTTATGGTCCCTATTCCTTTCCAAGTGAAAAAAAGGTTTGTTTTCTAAATCCTCTCAAGGAAAAACATAAGGCACCAAAGGGGAAAGGATTAGAAGGCAATAACATAATCAATAACAAAGAGTTCATTGATAATCACGCTTCCGTTTAACCGTTCATCAATGGATTCAGGTATGTCATTTTGTCTTGATTTCTTGATAATACACATGGTAAATGATCCAAAGTGTAAGGTTTATGTTCTGAAATTTATGTTAACAATTGGTATCAGAGCCAGCATATCATGTGTCTTATCAGAATTGATATGCTTTATTCATTCCATTTAGTTTCCTGGCATCAGATTCTGAATTTTCTTATGGATGTAAATTCTGTTTTTTCGTGTTTTGTTCTGTGAAAATGGCAATCTGTTTTCTAGAATTGTAAAATGATTCGGTAGGCAGTTTTTTTTGGACCCGTCAATTCTATTTATATATGTATATATATAATTGGAATTGCTGCAGATTATATAACATATACGAGGTCACAAATTTAGAAATCTTTAAATTTAATGTAATTTCATACAACGTCTACAGAAATTTAATTTTCTAACATTCTCAATATAAGTCAATTCAAACAAGATGTCACAAAAGTGATCTCTCTTGTCTAGATTATTTTATATGGAATGTTTTGAAGTTCATGTCTGTGTATCTCATGCGGGTATTTATCGGTCCAAAGACATGATTAAGACTTGGCAGAATTACACACACATTTTGTAGTGATAAACATGTGTCAATTGTCAAGAAAACCTAATGTGAATAATAAATCCATCCAAAGATAGATTTGTTATTTGACATAACTTATTGTCAATGTTTGATCATTACAACAAGATTACCACTTACAGTTAATATCACTACCCAAAGGCTTGGTATTAATGTTGTGCTAGGTATCTTGAGATGTTGTCATTAAATTAATTTATTTAGAGATTATCTGTTTGGTAATTGCAACATTTTTTGAGGATGTTGAGTTTGGGGGGAGAAATCCAGTTAGTGACATTGTCTTTGAGGAGGAAGAAGGAGTAATCCCACTTCCTACTACTATTTTTGACCAATCACAGGTTCCTATACCTGTCATTTCTCGAGAAGTAATTTCGGATCCTCAACCAGACAATGTTGTTTAAGATAATATAGTTCAAAACCCCATTCAAGATGAGGTAATTGTTCCTGAAGAACAAACTCTACAACCTCAACCTCAAGAATCTGTGCCATTAAGGCGATCCACCAGAGAAAGGAGATTTGCATTTTCAGATGATTATATTGTATATCTCCAGGAACATGAGGTAGAAAATGGAATGTCGGAAGATGATCCAATCAACTTTCGTCAAGCCATGGAAAGTTCCAACTCTCATAAGTGGATAGAAGCCATGAATAAAGAATATAAGTCTATGCAAGACAATAAAGTTTGGGAACTTGTATCATTACTAGTTGGTGCGAAGCCCGTAGGTTGTAAATGGATATTTAAAACCAAAAGGGATTCAAATGGTAATGTGGAGAGGTATAAAGCACGTCTTGTAGCCAAAGGCTTTACTCAAAAAGAAGGATTGTTTGTAGCCAAAGGCTTTACTCAAAAAGAAGGATTGTGCCAAATACGTCGCCTGGCGTGTAAAGAAAGGTACATTTCATATTTTGGTCTGTTCTGAAATAAATTTAGCTTCAGTACAGATTTCCATAGAGCACATTGGGACAAACTCCATGATAGCGGATCCACTTACGAAGGGACTACCACCCAAGGTCTTTTATGAGCACACTGCTCAGATGGGTGTTGTTCTATTTGAGAACATTCTGGTTTAGTGGGAATTTGTATTTATATTACTGCTTTATGTCAGCCTTGAGTTTTATCTATGTAATTAGATTAATTTCTGCAGAAATGAAATATTCAGTTTATTACGCTCTATTACGTATTGTGAAGTATTGATCTCAATAAAGTTAAGTAGGACCAGTTGGAAATAGGCATGTATGGATCACATCACATGTAATTTCCATGCTACGCATCCATGATTGATCTATGTCATTTAGCTGTATTAGTATACATGACCATTGGTGGGTCGAGTTACAATTGATGTAACGAAGACCGTTTTGATCCTATATTAATATAGTTAATGGACAAGATTGTTTGGATACCCTCAAGTTATGATAACAAATTTCTGAGCTCACTAAAGTTAAGTACATTTTTCAGGATACATATGTGGTCCAGTGGGAGATTGTTAAATAATGTCTCAATGGGACCATATAATTAAATGTGGTGCTATCATTTATAAGAAGCCTACAATTTAAGTGATTCAATTTAGTTAATAGGCTTAAGGGTATATGTGTTATGGACCTAATGTGTAGATACTAGTTGTATAATTTCTATTTCTATGAGGGGCAGAAATAGAAATTAAAACATATTGGTTAAAGTTGGTTTTTATTCCTTTTGAACTTCCACAACCTTTCAGTTTTGAAAACCAATAAATAGAAATTAAAACCAATAATGGTTAAAGTTGGTTTTCATGCCTTTTGAACTTCCACAACCTTTCAGTTTTGAAAACTAATTACAACTTTTAAAATGTTATGGTCCCTATTCCTTCCCAAGTGAAAAAAAAGGTTTGTTTTCTAAATCCTCTCAAGAAAAAACATAAGGCACCAAAGGGGAAAGGATTAGAAGGCAATAACATAATCAATAACAAAGAGTTCATTGATAATCACGCTTCCGTTTAACCGTTCATCAATGGATTCAGGTATGTCATTTTGTCTTGATTTCTTGATAATACACATGGTAAATGATTCAAAGTGTAAGGTTTATGTTCTGAAATTTATGTTAACAAAAAGTTCTCATAAATAAAAAAACTATTAATTTATGAAAATGTTATGTTGTAATTTGTGAAATGTAATCAGTTTGTTTGGTTTGGTTTTTCAGGATTCACTTATCAAAAAATTAGAATTTTAAGTTTTTTGTATTTTTTTTTTTTTGCACTGAATTATTTTAATATTCTAAGCAATTTATTTAAGTATTAAATACACCTAACATAAATACACTGAAAAATAGAATATTTGTGAAAAGAATCTTTAGAAAATTAAATAGCAAAAATTTTTAAAAAAAATGTTAATCAGTGCAATACATTTTCTGTGTTGTTGTGTAATTATTAATTTTGTAATATAAGGGGTTCGGTCAGAAAGGAGGAGCTCGGTCAGAAATTAGAATTAAAAACAAAAAAAACAAAAAAAACGAACGCAAAAACAAAAAACAGGGGTAAAAAGGTCATTTCCTCTCTTCTGTGCCACAAATCACGTGATTGCAACATAGCCTTAGGTGTATACAATAAAATGGTAGGCTTTGATTTTTTTATTTGATTTTTTTATTAACTTTTTAACTTTTAGGGTAAAATTTTCGCCTGTGAAATGAGGCCTAAAGACTAACACAATTCATAATTAGTACTAACAAAATCTCATAACTAAAGACCAACATAATTCATAATTAACACTACAAATACTCATAACAGCATGTAATACACACCTTTAACAAAGTACCTATCATAAAATTTTGGTGGACTTACGTATAGGTCCTATTAGGTAGACTCTAATAGGTCCTGTAATAATTAATAGTATTTTTTATCAAACACTATTAAATAAAAAAACACTATTAAAAATGCCACTAATTGTTAATTTTTACCGATAGTTTAATTTTTTTTTTAGAAAAACGTTACTAATTATAAGTTTTAGCGACAGTTTAAAAAAATCATCACAAAAAAAGTCACTAATTTTTAAATTTTAGTGGCAGTTTGAAAAATTCATCACAAAAAAGTCACTAATTGTAAGTTTAAGCGACAATTTATAAAAATCGTAATAAAAAATATTACTAATTGTCAATTTTTAACGACGATTTTATTTGAATTAGCTTTCAATAGAATTTAATGAGAATTAAGTCCAATTACTAAAAATTATTAATAATTTATCCTAAAATTTTTCCTATATAAAGGATTGAATGAGACTAATAAATCAGTACCTACTTCCTCTCATCGTTCTCTTCTCTTGATCCTTTGTACTTGTTTCTCCTCCTTTACAACAAAACAAAACCAAAAAAAAAATAAAAAATGGAGCGATTGATATGGTTGTTCCAATTCCTTTTGTATTTCATGCAATATCATCAGGTTTCTTGTTCATCATCTATCTCTTCTTTTTCTACTTGTACACATCATTTGTGTCCACATGACCAGAGGTTTGCATTGTTGCAATTCAAGCATATGTTTACTATAAACAGCTCTACCCATGCTTCTTGGTGGTGTGAGCATTTGGATTTGGCTTCTCCAAAGATGTTATCTTGGAACGAGAATTGTACTGATTGTTGTTCGTGGGAAGGAGTCACCTGTGATGGTCTGACGGGTCACGTGATTGGGCTTGACCTCAGTTGTAGCCAGCTCTATGGCATTATCCATCCTAACAGTAGCCTCTTCCAACTCTCTCACCTCCACCACCTCAATCTCGCCTTCAATCACTTCAATTACTCCCACATTCCATCAGCATTTGCTCACTTTCCCAATTTGACACATCTCAACCTATCTTCTTCCTTTTTTTCAGGCTCAATCCCATCAGAAATTCGCCACCTGTCCAAACTAGTTTCACTCGATCTCTCCTCCTATAGTCATCAACTAAGACTAGAACCGCACAATTTCAGAATGATGCTCAAAAACCTAACCCAATTGCAAGAACTTGTCCTTTCTTCTGTAAACATATCTTCAGTTGTGCCGATGTCTTTGCCGAATATGTCTTCCTTGACATATCTCGATCTTACTTTTACCGGCTTGCGTGGGAAATTACCGGATAGCATTTTTCATCTTCCAAACTTGCAAATTCTCTCTTTAGGAGCCAACGATGATCTCACTGGTAATTTACCCAAAGTAAACTGGAGTAGTAGTAGTTCCCTCCAGCAGTTGTATCTCTGGTCTACGAGTTTTTCTGGAGAATTACCTGATTCAATTGGCTATCTAAGGTCTTTGACATCCTTGTATCTCGGTGATTGCAAATTCTCCGGGTCCATTCCTGAATCACTCGGGAACCTTACACAGATCACTGATATATACTTGGGGGGAAATAGTTTGAACGGTCAGATCCCATTTACTCTCTCAAATCTTAATCAGCTCATTTCCTTGCATCTTTCTGGAAATAATCTCCATGGAAAAATTCCTAATTTTATCGGTAAGCTGATAAAGCTAGAGTATTTAGCACTTGGAGATAACAATTTCAATGGTCCATTTCCATGTTGGGTAGCCAACCTGACAAAACTTGGTTTTTTAGATATATCAAGTAGTGAACTGATGGGTCCCATTCCCTCCAACATTAGTGGGCTAAACAACCTACAAGCACTTTTCTTGCACAATAACTCACTGAATGGGACACTACCATATTGGTTGTTGAATCTTCCGTCATTGACGGAATTACGCCTGGGTAGTAATCGACTAACTGGCCAAATTCCTGAGTTCCAGCATAAATCAAAATTGATGCTCATTGACTTGAGTCATAATGAACTACGTGGCCCCATTCCACAATCAATTTCAAATCTTGTGAATTTGACACGACTTGATCTTTCGTCAAATAATTTGAGTGTAGAGCTACAAACATTCTCAAATCTAAAAAATCTTGAAAATCTTGATCTTTCATACAATAGTCTGTCAGTGAGCACCATCAACAACATCAACAACATCTTGCCTAATCTTTGGTCATTTCGGATGACTTCTTGCAAGATAAAGGAATTCCCTGATTTCTTTAAAGCCTTAGAGAATGTTCAAGAACTCGACATTTCCAGCAACGAAATTCATGGGAAGATTCCAAAATGGGCTGGCGTCATCGGGAAGGCTTCATTGCGGTACTTAAATCTTTCCCACAACTTTCTAACAGGTATAAACCAATTTCCTTGGAAGAATCTTGACACTCTTGATCTTCGTTCCAACTTGATTCAAGGACAACTCCCAGTTCCACCACTCTTTGTATCTTACTTCTTCTTCTCACAAAATAAACTCACTGGAGAAATTCCTTCTTCAATTTGCAATCTGAGTTTCCTTTCCATCCTTGATTTGTCTCACAACCACTTGAGTGGTGCAATTCCACAATGTTTGGGAAACCTCAGCAACTTTCTACTTGTATTAGATCTGCGGTTCAATGCCTTTCAAGGGAACATCCCAATGATATTTGGAAAGGGTAATCAGTTGGAAATTCTTAATTTGAATGGAAATCAGTTCGAAGGACCAGTTCCACGATCCTTAACCAATTGTAGACAGTTACAAGTTCTAGACCTTGGAAACAACAAGATAAATGACACTTTTCCATATTGGTTGGGGATACTTCCAGAGTTACGGGTTCTTGTCTTGCGATCCAACAAATTTCACGGTACAATAGACACTTCCAAGCCAAAACTCTATTTCCCTAAACTCCGAATTGTTGACCTCTCCCATAATAAGTTCACTGGTCATTTGCCAAAGAGATATTTCAAAATTTTCAAAGCTATGAGGAATAAAACTATGCCAAATGAAAAATATTTGAGTGTTCAATCATATTATCAAGATTCTGTTACGGTGACGATGAAGGGGTTTGATATTTATTTAACGAGAATTTTGACTGTCTTCACAGCAATTGATTTATCATCTAACAAATTTAGTGGAGATATTCCAAATGTCATCGGAAGGCTTAATTCTCTCATAGTGCTTAATTTATCTCATAATAGCCTTACAGGCCTTATTCCATCATCTTTAGGAGACTTGACAGAGCTTGAATCACTAGACCTCTCTTCAAACCAGCTTATTGGGAAAATTCCTAACCATTTATTGAGTTTGACATTTCTTGAGGTCTTTAACCTTTCATGTAACCATCTCGACGGACGCATACCTCGAGGCAAACAATTTGATACATTTGGAAATGATTCATATGTTGGGAACTTGGGATTATGCGGGTTTCCATTGTCAAAGGAATGTGAAGATAATCAATCACAAGTTCAGCCGGGGGTGCTATTACAACAGGAAGATGACTCAAATTTTGTAAGTGGATTTACTTGGGAAGCCGTGGTGATGGGGTATGCGTATGGAATGGCATTGGGATTGGTTCTTGGTTTTCTCATGTTCTTAACTGGACAACCAAAGTTGTTTGTAAGAATTGTCGAAGGAAAAAAGCATAAAAAGGTGAAAATGTTGAGACACGGTGGCAGAAGAAATTAGCAAACATGGATTATGTTTTCAGGTATGTGATGTTGATTCTTAGTTTTAATGATTTATTTTGTTAGTTATCATGAATCATGATTGTATTATACTCTCTAACTTCATGGTACTTGTTGCTTTTTTCTGATTCTATATCTTTAAAAGTATACTATCTAATTACAGAATAAGTAAAAGGTTATTATATATATTCTGCTAGGGGTCCTGCGTAATGCACATGTCGTTCTTTTTGTGAATGAGTAACACTATGAGCAATTCACTCAAGAACTAGCAGTTATACATATAGAATTGTTTCATTGACCACAACCAAAGCCAAAATAAATAAATAAAATATATGTTTTGTTGTGATTAGGCATTAAACCATGGCTTATGTTAATGCAGTTAGTTTCAAAAGCTAGTTTTGTACTGAAATAAACTATATGATTGGATTTTCTATTCGTCAATCTTGATATATTTTCCCAAATAGTTTCACTAGATTACTTTTGTTTTCCTCAATTTATGCTATACATCTTGATCATCATGATTAGCTGCAAAATTTTATCTCTGGTTGACTTTAGAAATCTTCATAGTTCACCCATAAAAGTTGCCAATTCAAGGTTATCGTATTTTCGCGTGAGACCAGTAATTCACCACATTCCCCACCTTTTATTAATGCTCAGATACATATATTATATGCATAAAATATTTGAATGAAAAGATGCACCAATTTGGCCCCAAAAGGCAGAACCCTATGAAGGAGGTGTTATCTTCTTTTTTTTTTTTTTTTTGGTAAATCTATTTTACATACTCAAATATATGTATTGGTTATGAGTATTGTCCGAGGTTCAGATTCACCTAATTCTCATCCAAAACGACAGGAGGACATGGATAAATTTCATAATTGAAGGGACAAGATGTAATTTACTTTTTATATTTGTATATTATGCGTAATTTAGTTTTATAGTTAACTCGTTTACTTAAAAATATTTGTTGATTGCATGTCTAACTAAACGTGTTGCACTCATATCCCCTGCCTTAACCCAACTGTCAATTCTCAGGCATAGATATTTCACATATTTAGAATAGTTCACTTGACACAATATTTAATTTTCCATCATACTTTAACTCTAAGGTAGCCTTTAGTTGATTGGAATGATTTTGGGTAGTATAGAATGACTATTTCTTGATCACTCAAAAAAATTGTCATTTTTCTAAGGATAAAAACAGTTCTAACCTCTATAGTATTCGTTTCATATTATTTTAGTCTCTTGTGGCTGCTTCAGTTCTGCTTGAGGGTGATCATCAGTTCTGCTTTAGCTCTGCTTTTGTTCTGCTTTAGTTCTGCTGGTGTTTTTGGAGTTGGTGTTCTGCTTGAGGGTGATCTGCTGTTCTGCTGCTGTTTTTAATTTGGCTAGTCTTTGGGTTGTCTGTTATGCTTTAAGTTTGGTTAGCCTTTTCTTAGGTGAGGTTGTTTTGGGTGTTCGTGGTTGGATCCTCACCAACCCTTGATGCTTTACACTCATCCTCTTTTTCTTATTGATGTAGTAGTTTTCTTCTTTAATATAGTTCTCTTCTTTGCTGTTCAAAAAAAAAGTTTCAATTTTATCATTTTGGTTCTTAAAGTTGTCAATTTAAGTTAATTTGATCATATCTCTAATGTCCGTTTACATTGATAACGGGAAACGTATTTTATCCTTGGATAAAAGACAATTTTGGGCTCTAAAGTATGCACTTCTTGTCATTTTAGTTCCTTAAGATTTAATTTTGTTGTTTTGGTTCTTAGAGTTGTTAGTTTGAGCTACAGGTGGCCATCGACCCGTTGGCCCGTCCAACTCGACTCTACTTTTTTAGGATATTGGAAGGTTGTTTTAACCCATAGTGTCTGGCTGGACCAATATTTTTAGCCCAATATATTAATGTGAGGAGTTAAGAATTTTTACTTTCAATCCAGCTCGGCCCAACTCAGCCAGCTATTAAATTAATTAATTATAATATATTAAAAAATATATTTTTTTTGTTGGGATGTAGACTTTATCTTTATTAATTTTATTGAAATTGACATTTGTAGCGATGTTTAATTCAATTTATTTAAGAAATCCTTCAATTTATAATGAAATTCTTCAATTTATAATGATGTCAGTATATTTATTTAAGAAAATATAATGAGTGATTAAATTTAATTATGAAATGTTTTAATTTTTGTTTTTAACATATAGGTCGATGGGTGGACTTGGGATTTGTAATTATTTTTTGGTCGACTTGGACAGATGTCAAGGCCTGAGATGTTAGGACCGGGTCGGACTTGGGAAGATATAAAATCTCTTATTATGTAGTGACGGTCCAACCCGACAAATGCTCACCTCTAGTTTGAGCAAAGACCAAATTAACACAAATTGACAACTTTGACGACCAAATAACAAAATCAAAATTTAAGGGACTAAATTAACAAGGAATACATACTTTGAGGACTAAAATTATCTTTTATCTATATTCTTGTTATCAATGTAGATGGACGTTAGACCTAAAACTAAATTGACTTAAATTGACAATTTTGAAGACCAAAATAACAAAATTGAAGCTTAAAGGGCTAAAATGACAAGAGCACATACTTTAGGGACTAAAGTTGTCTTTTATCCTTTTTCTAGATTGGTGAATAGCGATTTTATTTGCAATACACATTCCTTTCTTTTTTACCCAACCGATGGAATAATCAATACCATTCCAACATGTATTTTAATCAAATACTAACTTAGAAGCCAAATGGTATGTAAAGCTCCAAGTGCTTGCTAGTTTTACATTTAGGGCATGTTTGTTTGGACAAACTTGGCCATAGGATTGGACTAATAATCTAATAAAATGCATAAATACATAGTATCCCTCGTACAAAATAAAAGATTAATGAGAGGTTTGGACTATCAACCTCATCGTATAATCCCATACCAATCCAAATATAAGATATGATACACAATCCAAAAGAATTAATAATCTCAAACTATCCTAATAATGTTAATTCCATAAATCCAATCCACTCAAACAAACATATTACTGATTTTAAGGGAAAAACCATTGGATTCAAGCTATCCACCAATCTATAATGTGTATTTGTAAGTCATAGTAGCAATCTGCATGCCACGTTTAACTAACTGCATGACAAATAAAATAAAAGTTATTGCAGTGAATTTTGCGACCTGCAGTTAAATACAAAGTAGAAATACAAAAACCTCATTTCATGACCCTATTTGAATATTGGCCAATGATAATTTGTGGATTGACATGGTGATTATGGTTTATAACTATGACTCTCATTATGTATTTCGTTTGTACTGACTAATTTATTAAAGGCTCGCTACTGTCTTATTAACTTTTAAATATTTTTTCAAATTTAAAATTTAAATACAACCTCAATTCTTTAACCATAATAACCCACCCCCACCATCTATGTGATATTGATATTGTTTGCTTTGGGTCTGTAGACCATCACGATATGCTTTAGGTCCGTGGACCATCACAATTTTATCTTTATGTCCTCTCACAAAAGACCTCACATAGTTCAGGATGGGTTATTCCATGTATGGTCGGTTAGACTATTAATATCTATCCAATATGGGATTGAGGTGTCACACATGTTGAAGTTGAATACATATTGCCTATGCATTCGTTATTTTCTTTATTTTTATTTCTATTTTTGGGAAAAATCTATTTTACCTCCTTGTAGTATAACTCTATAACACTTTACCCTTTATGTCTTCTTCTTTTATTTTTTGCTCTTTGTAAATAAATAAATAAATTTGCCCCCATGACTAAGCAAAAAGTTTTAAAAAAATGACACAAAACTAATTTAAGAAACTAGAGTTCCCTAAAAAAAATTTAAAATAAACTTCATTTTTAATTTTAATTAATTTATGATTTCATTTGTTAAATATATATGTACATGTTTAATTTAAAATTTTATTAAATAATAAATTGAGCTACAAATTAAAAATTAGATTACATGACTTTTATGATTTAATTTGTTATATATATATGTATTATGCATATGTTTAATTTTAAATGTTATTAAATAAGGTAATTTTATGGTAATAAATTATGGTGTTTAGTTTAATTTATGATTTAATTTGTTATATTTATATGTTTATATTTATTTTAAAATGTTATTAAATAAAAAAAATGGTTAAAGATTAAAAATTAGGTTTTGACAATGTGATGATTAATTTTTATAATAATAAATTAAGGTGTTTAGGTTAATTTAATTTTATATATATATATATATATATAATATGTATGTTTAATTTAAAATATTATTATTTTTAGATAGTCATTTTTAATAACATTTAAAATGTTATTAAATAAGAAATTTAGATTTAAAAAAGAACAAAAAGGTAAAACAAGGCTAGATTCGTTTTCTTCCATTGAAATTTAATTTTAATAAAAAAAAAATTTCCTTCTCCACTTTCAAAATAAGAATGTGAGACACACTCTCTTTTAGTTTGGATGGAAAATATAACTGTAATACTTTAGTTTAAAATATGTGGTTATTTTTAAAAGACATGGAGGTAAAATGCTATTGGGTCATATCATAAAGAGGTAAATAGATTTTACCCTTTATTTTTTGCATAAAACTTGAATTTTTTGCCTATTATCCACTCTTCATTATCAATAATTTCTTAAATTTCATGCATTTTATTTGCGATTTCATGTTACCTCATCATTTTCCCAAATTCTTATAAACTAAGCACTTGAACTTACATGTTTTTCTCTCTAAATCCTTGTTGCAGGTTAAGACAGAAAACCATTATTGCTATTGTAACATATGATAATGTTGGAATAATGAAGTTGGTGGTTGAGGTAGACATGGACAAAGTTTGGGGTAATATTTGATAATATTGTTGTAAAAGTAGATTGAGTGATTGTCATATGGTACTACTTGTGATGTTGGCTTGATTGTGTATTCTGTTCTACTATGTTCTATGTTTGTGATTGCTTCTTCTTTTCTTTTTTTTCTTTTTTCTTTTTTTTCATTTTCTCAATGAGTATATATTTTATTTAATTTGTTTATTATTATTAGACATAGAGATAGTGGATTCATTCATATGTTTGACTTGGTACAAAGAAAAGCATGCACAAGTATTATCATTTAAAATAAAGGATAAATTACTTAGAAGTCCTAATGCCGGTAGGTATAGTAGCTCAAGTCCTCTGTAATAGTGTCTAGACGCACAAGTCCCATTTTGGAATGCAATTGATGTTTATGCCCTTTTGAATCTAACGTTTTAGAGATGCAACTTCAGAGAAATAAAAGGACTTGGAACGTCCCAAAGAAGTTCTACGACTAGAAAGAGCAAAGTCTTCATCTTCATCGATCTTTTTAAACACTAGATGATGATGACTGTTTGGATTATTTGAGGATTTTTAAGTTGGAGGTTTGCGATGCCTCAACCTTTTATGCTTCCGGTTTGATCTGTTCTCTTCCTTCATCACTTCGATTCGCAATGACTCTTTATTTGTGTGTAAATGCTTGATTGCTCAATTTCAAGGTTTAGAACAGAGCATATTAAATCGACTAAAGAGATGGGCCTAGAGATCTAGCTTGTAGGTAAGAACTGAGATATTCTCAGTTCCAAAACTGAGAATGTTCTTAATTTAAAATTGAGAATGATTTCAGTTTGCAAAAATATCCAATAACACGATAAATTGAATAGATTGTGATTATCGAATCAATTTAATTTTTTTGTGAATGAAACATACGAAGTACTCGATAAAATGAACTGTTTGAATCATCAAAACGGGTTAGTAATGAGATTCAGGAGCCCAAACAATACTCTTCAGTCTAGATTATGGACAGAAAGGAATCCTCCATAAATAAAATATCCTATCATTAATATTGAAGTCATCAGTTATAACTATATATAGAACAAATCATATAATATAAATAGGGTTTTCTCCTAAGAAACTTTAGAACTGTGTCACGTGTCACTTTTACCCCCTTAGAATTTAGCCAAGTCTCCTTTCTATAATTAAAGAAATATATTTATGTCTCTTAAGGCCTCGCTTAGGAACATACTATTTTAGTAATTTTTTAATTTTTTTACTAAAATATGAGGTAAAAAATTAATATATTTGGCTTATTGGCTTTTTTTGTATAGCTTATTGGTCTTTTTAATTTTTTTAGTGATTTGTTTACTTTTAAACTAAAATTCAATGTTGCCAAGCAAGGCCTAACTTTTAAGAATTTCATTTTCCTCTTGCATTTTTTCTCTTATCTCTATCTTTTCTCTTTTATTCCTCTACGACTTTCTTATTTTTTCTATGAATGCATTATTTTGTATTTATATTTTTCAGAGGTACTTATGTATAGGTCCTAATAAGTAGATTTATTGTCTAGTAGGTCCTATGATAATTAATGACATTTTTCATCAAACACTATTACAAAAATGTCACTAATCGTTTAATTTTCAATGATAGTTTGAAAATTGTCACAAAAAATGTAACCAATTATAAGTTTTAGCGACAGTTTAAAAAAATCATCATAAAAAAGCGTTACTAATTTTTAACTTTCAGCGACAGTTTGAAAAATTCGTTACTGAAAAACGGCACTAGTTGTAAGTTTTAGCGATAATTTATACAAAATGTGTCAAAAAAAAGTCACTAATTGTCAATTTTTAGTGACATGCAAAAAAATCGTCACAAAAAATTATTTTTAGTGACAATTTTACTATGACTTATTTTCAATAGGATTTGATGGAAATTAAATCTAACTATTAGGACCTATTGATATTTTATCATATATTTTAATTTATACTCTATATATTTATGTTTATTAATTTTAATAGAATGTAGCAGAAAATTATGATTTTGAAATAGTATGGTAAAGCAAATGTAACGGTTATTATAATAATTTTTTAAATAAAAAAAAGAAAGAAAAAGAAAAAGAAAGAGGTGGAATTTGATGGTCTACCTATAGAAATTAGGAGTACATGAATCCGCGTAGGAAATAATGTGAATGTAACATGTAGATTTAATTTATAAAAAATAAAATTAAAAAAAAAAGTCTCTTTTTCACGAAATTCTTTCAGTAAGGGGGGAAAAAATGTTGATTTATAAAAAAAAATGTAGATTTATAAAAAATGTTGATGGTCAATGACTTTTATCATTGGTTTTGTTAATTCTATTAATTTTATAATATGACATTAAAAATAAGAAAATATTATTGAATTGATATTATGTAGGCATTATAAGAATTAGAATCCTTTTATTTGTTGTAAACTATTTTCATCAAAAATATTTTTTGTATTTTATGATATTTGACCACATAAAATGTTAATAATATAATTGTTAACAAATCATTTTACATTGGATAAAATCATTTACAAAATTATATTTGGTAAGTCATTTAATACAAGACACTATATCGTTTTTTACTTACTTCCAAGTATTTTTTAACAAATATTCTCATTTTAGACTATTTTCATCATATTCTCATTTTAAAATTATATTTGGCCACGTTTGTGAACAGATTATTTTAGTAACTTTTTAGTTTTTTATGAAAAGATGTGGAAAAAAGTAAAGATAGTGATGTGACAACTTATAGGAGCTTTTTAACCTAAATGTTTAGTTCTCACAATCCTATTGAATCAACATTACTGATGTGTATCTTATTTTAGAGGACCTTTTTGTTTTATTTTAATTGATGAACTTTTATTAATTGAATTGTAGTCAAAATAAATTATTATATTTATAATATCCATCTTTAAAATCAGTATGAGTTAGAACAAAATATCGAAATGCACTTATAAAATATAATATTATGATTATTTACGATAAAAAAAGTTGAATCATCTGCTAATAAAATATTTGTAAACTCGATTTAATTAAATTTCCCGTAAATATAAAATTAGTTTTTAAAAATCGTGCATATTAAGAGATTGAAAACTAGTATCGACTCTAAGTTCATATTAAGGTCATCTAGTCAAATTAAACTAGAAGTGGCAAATTTTATCAAATGAATACATACAAATAACTAAATAAGAATGAAGAATAACAAATTATGATTCCACTACTCCAATCACAAGTTATTTATTACAAAAACATCAACAATTCACATTAGCAAAAGCAAAATTAATTATGAAATGATGGTCAACTTTTTTTTTTTTTTTTTGACGGGATGGATAAAGAATGTTAGTTTTTTGAAGCATATATGTAGAATATGTTAGCATGTACCATTTCAAACGTTATGATAGAACTATTATATACAATTGAATTTTTTGAGGTACCATAAGAAGACATCAACACAATTCAAACCATACATGTTGCATGAATTTCTTCCAAAATGGGGATGCCATGGCACCCCTTGGTATAATTCTGCCCCGACTATAGCTAAATTTTTGCAATCTTTTTGTCTCTACTTCTTTTATGGTGGGACTCACATATAATACTTCAATTTAGCATTGGTCAAATTACACCTTTTTTGATCCTTATAATTTCAATTTACTCAATTGTATCCCTAAACTTTTGACTTTGTCTCAATTTGATTCAATATTAAAATGGTTAGCATTTTTTTTTTTATGAAAAATGCACACATAAATATGTTTTTGGGGGCAAATTTATAGCACGATCAACTCAAGGAGTTATCCTCAACCAACTCAATAATAATTTTTGGTTAAAAATCCTAACAATATTATCAATTGGATCAAAGTGACACAAAATCTAAAATTAAAGATCAAAACTGAATCAATTGAAAGTGTAGAGGCTAAAATGACACCTGAGTTCAAGTATAAGGATAATTGATATAATTTGCTCTTTAGTATTTTATGGGGGAAAAAATTAGTATTGACATAACATTATACAAATGCAACATTTTATCATTATTTATTGCTAAAACATAACAATAGCTAATCATCAAACTATTGAAAATGCTATTTATGACACCACGTTGGACAAGTAATTATTAGAGGTGGCAAATCGGCAAGTTTGAATGGGAAATGAGTCAAAAGAGTGTTAGCCCAAAACTACCCATTTAGATAGCGGGTTGTATGAGGTCGGGTTGGATACGGGTCAAAGTAGACCAACCCAACCCCCCTTTCTTTTTTTTTTCTTTTTTTTTGCTTTTTGTTTTGTTTCGTTTTTTTAAGCCATGCCTTCACTAGTTTTGTTTATGAATCACAACTTCTACAGTAAGTAAATGATTAATATTTTTTAGCATAACTTTCAATGGTTTTGCTCCAAAAACACGTTAACCATCTACTGTAATATATGTCTTTCATTGATTTTTTTAAAGACATTAAAAAACAAGAAAATAAATAATAAGATCTAAAGAAATAGATAATATGACCATAAAATTCAATGTGCAAATACGGGCAGGTTAAAACGGGTTAAGTAATAAAATAACTTAATCCAAACCCGCCCACTTAATAAACAGGTTAGATAAAATTGAGTATGGGTTAGACAAATCAATTCAACTAACCTGTTTATTTTAATAAACTTCTTTTCTAGTAGATTCAAATTGAAAATAAAAAAGAAATGGTACCAAACAAAAAATGTCAAAAATAATTTTTAGAAATTACTAGTGTTGCATAAAATGCAAAAAAAAAAGTTTTAAATTAAAATATTAAGATGTATAACATATGTATAATTAATTTAAATTTTTGTAAGATGTATATTAAAATATATATGTAAATAGAACTAGAAGGAGTTGAAAAGAGGAATTCAAGAATCCAAGTTAGAGAGAGAGAGAGATTTAAAAGGTCTAATATATTTAATTGTTTGGTTTCAATTTTAGAATTTACTTTTAAATTTTTTTAGCAAATAAAAATTAATTTGGAAAAATTGAACACCAAAAAAATATATGAAATTGAGAGGGTGATTTGTGAACAAATTGGGCCGAGCTAGGACGAGTGTTCTTTAGAAGTTGGACCGCACAATGGGCCAAGGAGGTATTTTGTATTTCAGCTTTGGGCCGAGATAGTGTAATAACCCCGACCTCTGATTAATGTTAATCCGCACTTATTTATGCCTAACAGTAATTTAGAAGGAATCTGGGATTAATTTGCATATGTATTGCATTAATTCTGTGTTTCTATCTGTTTGTCATAAAGTGATCTGTTTATGTGTTGACTTTGAACTGCGAATTGAAAGCCTTATCGGCGACTGATTCAGAAATTGATTAGTGTGTTATACTAGTTAGATTTTATGTGATTTTATGGTAGGCTTAATTAAAATTCGATTTGGAATGTGTAAATTAGATTAAATAATGTTGAATTGCATTAGTTTGCCTAATTACACAAATGCCACTTAGTGGCTTGATTTGAGACCAACTTTATCACACCTTATTACACTTAGAAGCATCTCTCCTCAGCCATTTTCTTGACCAAGTCGTAGGAGAGAGAGAGAGAGAGAGAGTAGGAGAACAAGATTGAGTTCATCTAGAATTTTGCTTGAACTTAGAAGAATTGAAGGCAACTTGGAAGATTATGCTACTAAGCTTGAAATTGAAGACCTAAAGGTAGAGAATTCATCCTTTTAATTATGAATGTGAGTTGTTCTTGCTAGGTTCATGATAAAATTGGTATTTAAAGTCAAGATTTAGCTCAAAGTGTGGTTTTGAGAGTCCATCCATACATACATGCATAAATTTCTATACTTTGAGTTTGAATTCTAAGATTTCTTCCATGCATGTGTTAATTTCACTCACATTATGGTCATTCATCTTGTTGTCCATCAAATTATCAAGTTTAATCATGTTTTGGAGGGTTTGGATTCAATGAGGTTCTTGCATGTTGTATTAATGGCATGTTCATAGAGTTCATGTTGATTTTGCACAAATTAGGTTGCTCTTAGGCCATGATTTCTTGAAATGATTTTTAATATATGTTGTTTTATGAGTTATTATATGTTTCCTCAAATATTGGCCCAGAAAAATGAGTTTTGAAGGCTTAAAGGTTGAGTTTCATGCTTGGAGGTCAATCTGGATTTTCCAGAAATTTGACCCACGCTCGAGCGGGGACTTTCACACTCGAGCGTGAATCCTGAGTACATGCACTTCCGCTCGAGCGTCGAGAGTTACGCTCGAGCGTGAAATGCGTATACCCAGAAGTTTGTGTGTTTTGCAGTCCGCTCGAGCGAGACTCTGAGTCTCACGCTCGAGCGGGGGTCGAGCGCCCGTCGAGCGTGAAAATCATGCATCCAGTACTTTTGTCGATTTTACAGTCCGCTCGAGCGAGGAAGTTCACGCTCGAGCAGAGCTTCAATATTTACATGTCCGCTCGAGCGGGGTAATCCACGCTCGAGCGTGGACCTTATCTTCACCAAAATTTAGGAAATGGTTTTCAAGACATTTTTTGCATTCTCATTTCATCCTAGGCATTCCTAGGTCATGTTTAAGACCCTTTAATGAGGATTAAAGGTTAGAAACACACTAAAAGCCAACGACGTAAGTTTTGTACAATTAGAACATGTGTTTCAAGTGTGTATCTGTCATGTGTTATGTAGGTCACGTGCCGCGTTCTGTCTGACTAATCTGCTCCGTCTGTTTGTCTCAAGGCCAACTGTGAGTAATAACTTAGTAAAGTTATGTTCAACTGTATCTATTTTCTGTGTGACAAAATAAGATCTGTTTTCCGAAATGATATGTTCTGTACAATGAATGATTGTTCAATTTATGATATATATTTGTGACATCCTTAGCATCATGTGATATCTATTGGCTGTTACCCGGTATCGGAGGTTCCTTTATAGAACTTATATCCGTCTGCACTCTATTACCCGTACCGGAGGCCCCGTCATGGGGGCTCAGCTTCTATTCTGTTACCCAGATCCGGAGGTTCCTTTAAGGAATTGGTTACCTGTAACCCTCGCGTGTCTGCCTCTGTTCTGTATCTGCTCTGTTATTGCTAATGGATGTATCACGTAAACTTAAGCATGACTTATTGTTTCTGTATATGATCTGGACCAATTATGGATTTGATATGAAACTGAATTATGATTTCTGAATCTGTACGGACTCATTCATTGAAACCCCTTTACTCTGTTATTATTCACTGGGCTTTCGCTTACAGTTTATATTATGTATGTAGGTGAGCGGTGTGTGACTAGGGCCAGAGTTGACGGCCTTCTGTTCTGTTTTTGTCAGCCAACCGTTGTGCCTCCCGAGGAGGTTCCGATCGAAGTCTAATGCCATGGCTGTTTTTTGTATTCATGCTAGTCTATGTGACTGTTTTGTAAAGTCAGGTCTTGGGATGTACACTTTTGTAAATACTTTGTAAATATTGGCGTCCTTTGACTGGCATGCTCATGTATATATATCTAAGTTTGAAATCTACTGTCTCATGTACGTTACCACAGCTCATTAGACCTTGTCTATTTTATATATTTGCTTCCGCAGCCCCTTATTATTTGCTAATCTGTCAAGAGGCCTTTGGTAATCCAAGGATTACTGGCCGGTTACGATGCTAGACCTATAGGGGCGAGTTTGGGTCGTGACAAGTAGGTACTGGGACGGTTGGATGTGTTGTTGGAATTGGAACCTATCTACCTTCTGACCGAGATTAGTAGCAGGGCGATGGGCCAAGCTGGGTATAACTCGGCATGATGTCGACCTGTGACAGGGTTATCACGGCTTGCCCATGTTGAGCACGGAGTCGAAGTAACTTGGTTGACCGCAGTGTCAGCCGAGGTAAAGGGTTCAACCATCTCACTTGGTTTGTAGTGATGAGGGTGTTATCCTTTGGAATGTGATTCCTAAGAGGACTCTTATAAGGAGAGTTGGAGTCCTACTAAGATTGTACCAAGTGGAATTTATAAAAGCTCATGACTGGACCTATGTACAGGTATCACAATTTTTACTTTCAAATACACAAAGCTTCGGTGTCTATTGTCGATTTGTTGACTTAGGCATCGGAGAGGTTTCCAGCACACAGCCGCTGGCTAGCTCACGTTTGTGTTTTCAGGTGATAAAGCGACGACATTTGAAAAAGTTCAAACTTGATCAATAGGATTATACGAGAAGATTATTTCGTGCTCATACAATTGGGGAAAGCACAAAGAACAAGACCTTTTGATCAAGTTTTCCTCTTTAGTTGAAATCAATGGCGCACAATAAAGATTTGTCGCAATCTGCTATTGATGGGCAAACCCCGAAAGGGGGTGGGAGACACTAAGGTTTACCTTTTATCCCACCCATGGCAGAGTTAGACCCCCAGCGACGAAACTCCCGAAGGGACACACAGAAGAGATGGGGCTCCAGTCCTCGTCATTCTCAAAGTCCTGAAAGGCAGAGGCGGAGGTTAGATCCTTAGGTTCTGGAGGATTACGTGAGGGAGCAAGACGAATTAATAAGGAGGATGGTGGCAGACTTGGAGAATATGAAGCGCTAGATAAAGGGAAAAGAGGTGGCGACGGAAGAGGGGCGCAAATGCAACACGATCTCTTACCACTCGGAAGATCGTGACCGACAAGTCACACCATCACAAGCTGAAAGTAAAAGCCTCAGAACAAGTGACACTCAATCAAGGACTTCCAGGACTCGTTACTCCAGGTCTGAGAGAACAAGGACTAAAAGGTCCTACACGGAAAGAAGCAGTTACAAGCTCTCGCACTTGCACCAAATGATGTCTAGGCACATGGAGTTACCAAGATTGGCGGACCTACGGATAGTGCTTGAGGAAAGGGCTCAAAGGAGAGAAGACAGTCGGGCACGTGACCCCCGCAGAGTCTCTACACTACAACGATTGGCACCTAGGATGCATAGGAGTGTCGAGGTTGGAAAGCCAGAGCCACACCTTGCCTATGAACCAGCTGACAAGGCGCTAGCAAGGTTGTAGAGTTTGCCATTCATTCCGGCAATAGAGAACGCACCATTACCCTCAGGCTTCTACCAGTCCAAATTCACTATTTATGAGGGAAAGTCGAATCCCTACATGCACTTGAGCCACTTCCGCCAGGTTATGGCCGTATATCAACGAAACAAGGCTCTAATGTGTATCTTGTTTCCTTCCAGCCTTGGTGGCCAGGGTCTAACATGGTTTGAAAGGCTGCCAGAAGGTAGCATAGCCTCATGGGCGTAGTTGGCAAAGGCATTTGTGACTAGATTCAGAACGAATACCAAGACACCAGTGGAGATTGACCAACTACTCTCCATTGACATGAGCGAGAAGGAAACATTGAGGTCTTACAACAGTCGATATTGGGAGACTTTCAATTAGATTGGGGATTGCCCCACAAATCTCGTCATCGCACAGTACAAACGGGGTTTACCGGTCGTTAACAAGTTGAGGGATTCAATGACGATGATGCCACCCCTCACGATGGAGGCCCTAATGGAGAGAGTGCATCAACATATCTGGGTAGAGGAAGATAGCGCCCGCGTTAAAGCAAAATCTGGCACAACAGCGGTGTTGGATAAAAGACTACAGTGAAAGTCAACACGGTAGAACAACTAAGCAAGAATGGGCAAGGTAGACGAGCCAACAGAGAGGACCCCCAAACAAGAAAGTTAAGAGTCTGCACTGCCATTACCACAGTATTCAACAAACCCATCTATCGAATTCTTAGCGAGATACGCGATGAACCCTTCGTCCGGCGGCCAGCCAAGTTGGGAGAAGCACAAAAAGGTTACGATGAGAGGTACCGTTGCACCTTTCACGATGAAAAGGGGCACCGAACTAAAAATTGTACACCATTGAGGCAACATCTAGAGGAGTTAGTAGCCACTGGTCACTTGGACCAGTATATAGAATGGGGAACACAACCAGCCTCTCAGGACCACAGCAGGCCGAGTGGGATATCGGTCGACGGTCCACCACAAGGCATAATCAACGTGATACATGGGATCGTTGAACCTGAGCGGGTATGTGAGCTTAGAGGGATGATCAAAAAGGCTGAGCACTTGAGGGAGGTGCTAAGTGCACAACCTACCGTCAAAAGGGAAAAAACAGAGGCAACGAACGTCATCTCCTTCTCTGACAGGGATCTGACAAGGCTACATTGCCCTCACAATGAAGCGCTGGTCGTCACTTTGCACGTCAAGAATTTCAACATCAAGTGGATTCTGATTGACCATGGAAGCTCGTGCGAGATAATGTACTACGAGATTTTCAAGCAACTAAAATTGGAGGATAAAGACTTGGCGCCTGCAACATCTCCTCTCGTCGGTTTCAACTCAATGCTAGAATGGCCAGTTAGCAAGATAATTCTGCCAGTCAAGGCAGGAACAATGACAAAACAGGTGGAATTTTGGGTATTGCAAGTCCCTTCCACCTACAACATAATCCTGAGAAGAGCATTGTTGCACGCCATACGTTCGGTGGCATCAACCTACCATTAGACATTACGGTTCCCCAACAAAACCGGAGTGATTGAAGAAGTCTTAGGAGACCAAACCATGTCGAAACAGTGCTTCGTCACGGTAAACGGCAATCGGGCTGCAAAAAGGTTTGTACAGATGGTGAAAAAGCCAGAAAGTAATGAACTATTTGCAAATGTCGGCAAAGCAGCCGAACAGAAGACAGTAGAAGACTTGGTAGAGGTAAGGATAGATGAAAAGAACCCAGAAAAGTTCTTTTTGCTCGGCTCGTCTCTGTCCAGCACTGAGAGAATAGAGGTCATGGAATTTTTAACCTCTAACATCAAAGTGTTTGCTTGGACACCGTACGACATGCTTGGCATTGACCCTAATTTCATTTTCCATCAACTTAATGTCCATCCAACTGCCAGACCAATTATACAATGAACTCGCCGATCAGCACTCCACCATGCAGAGATAGTGGCAGAGGAAGTAGGAAACTTGCTAGAGGCAGGAGCAATTAGAGAAGTACACTATCCCAGGTGGATCTCTAACACTGTAGTCATGCCAAAAAAGAACGGCAAATGGCGCGTGTGCGTGGACTACAAAACAGTTAACAAAGCAAGCCCAAATGACAGCTTTCCCTTACAACGGATAGACCAACTGGTTGACCTGACAGCAGGGCATAACCAACTTAGCTTCCTTGATGCGTATCGTGGTTACCATCAGATCGCTATGTATGAACCGGACCAGGAAGTCACGTCATTTACAACACCCAGAGGACTATACTGTTATAAGGTCATGTCCTTTGGCCTAAAGAACGCTGGGGTTACATTCCAATAGATGGTCCACAAAATGTTTGAACCATTGTTAGGCAGAACAATAGAGGCTTACATAGATGACATGGTGGTCAAAAGTAGAGATAAGAAGGACCATCTCAGGAACCTAGATGAAATGTTTCAAATTTTAAAGTCCCATAAGTTGCGTCTAAATGCATCTAAGTGTGCATTCGGCGTAGGGTCAGGCAAATTCCTGGGCTTTCTAGTAACCAACCGGGGTATAGAAGCTGATCCCTCTCAGATCAAAGTCATCCAAGATCTAGAGAGGCCCAACACAGTCAAAGAGGTACAACACCTCACTGGCCTAGCAGCCGCACTCAACCGATTCATAAGTCGATCGTCAGACAAGTGTCAACCATTCTTCCTGGCACTGAAGGCCAAGTTTGAGTAGGATGATGAATGCGACTGCACCTTAGAAAGCTTGAAAGACTACATGACTTCTCCTCCATTATTAGTAACCCCAGTACCAGGAGAAGAGCTCTTCTTGTACTTAGCAGTTTCACAGCATGCAGTTAGCGCAGTGTTAGTCAGAGCAGAGGGAATACAACACCTGCTTATCTTTTATGTTAGCAAGACATTGCTAGGCACTGAAACAAGGTACTTGCCGTTAGAAAAGCTGGCCTTAGCTTTGATGATGGCTTCAAGAAAGCTGTCTCACTATTTCCATGCCCACACCGTGATTGTCTTGACGGCTTTCCCGTTAAAAGCCTTGTTTGAGAGTGCGGATTTTTCTGGACGGACCTTTAAATGGACAGTGGAGTTGGGGCAGTTCGATATTAAGTTTCAACCAAGAACCGCAATAAAAGCCCAAGCTTTGATAGACTTTGTGTCCAAGTTCACACCAGGAAGTCATCATGTCTGCCCGATTAATTTGACTGGGGCAATCGAAAGAAGGGGGGAAAGTGCCGCAGGAATTACGTAGCCCCCAAAGTAGGACGCCCAGCTGTATAGCAAGCCATACAGGCTTGAGGAGAAGAAAGAAGGAACAAACCTTGGTATTCTCAACAAGGACTCACCAAAAAGTAAAGACTTAAGACAGTCAGACAGTGAAGATCAAAACCCAACAGCAGACATTGACCTGGAAGAAAACATCAGCGACACCCCTGATCCCAAGACATCATCTGATCCCTCCACTTGCTAGAAGCTATTCGTCGAAGAGATGTGGAAACTCTTCATGGATGGAGCATCTAACAGGCACGGTGCAGGACTTGGCATAGTCCTCATCTCACGAGATGGCCTAGCAATTGAACAGGCAGTCAACCGTGGCTTCCTAGCATCCAACAACGATGCGGAGTATGAAGCATTGCTAGCAAGTTTAAAATCAACAATTCATATGAAGGCCACTGAGCTGATGGTATACAGTGTCTCCCAGCTAGTAGTCAACCAGATTTCAGGCGAACGAGGCAAATGATGAGAGGATGGCTAAGTACCAGGAGTTGGTCAAAGAGAAAATCATGAAGTTCGAAGTAGTCCGGATAGAGAAATCGACCGAGAAGAAAACAGTAGAACGAATGAGCTGGCCAATTTTGCGTCAATGGCTGATACATCTATCCCATACCCGTTGCTGATTGACTTCCTACCTAGACCAAGTATTGAAGAACCCGAAGCAGCCGAAGCATGTTGTGCAAAGCTAGGCCCTTCTTGGATGGACCCCATCATAATATTCTTAAAAGATGGCATCTTCCCTGAAGATAAGAAAAAAGCTAACAAAATTTGAGCGAAGTCACAGTGATTTTGGTTCTCCCCATCACTATCATTGTACAAAAGGTCTTTCACAGGGTCTTACTTGAAGTGTGTCCATCCTAGCAAGGTTGAGGTGTTTTTTTTTTTAGATACACAAAAGCGTTTGTGAAAGCCACCAAGGAGGAAGGTCGCTGGCTTACCGAGCAATTTCAAAAGGGTATTAGTGGCCATACATGCAAGCAGATTCAGAGAAATATGTCAAGAAGTGCGAGAAATGTCAGAAGTTTGCACACCAAATACATCAACTAGTCAAAGAACTTCTACCATTGACCAGTCCGTGGCCCTTTGCAATGTGGGGCCTGGACATAGTGGGACCACTTCCAACTGCGCCCAACAACAGAAAGTTCTTTCTCGCAGCAACAGACTATTTCACAAAGTGGATGGAAGTAGAAACACTCGCATCTATAAAAGAGAAAAACGTTAAGAAGTTCGTCTAGCAAAACATCATAACTCGATTCGGTATACCCAAGGCTTTAATATTTGACAACGGCACTCAGTTCGATGGCAAAATCTTCAGGGGCTTTTGCGAAGAATACAAGATAGAATTCTATAACTCTACACCGACGTACCCTCAAGCGAATGGTCAGGCTGAGGCTTCCAACAAAGTCGTCTTAGACGGTCTGAAGAAGAGATTGGAAAGAGCAAAAGGCAAGTGGGCTAAGGAGCTTCCTCATGTTTTATAGGCTTACCGTACAACACATCAGCGGTCAACTGGAGAAACACCTTTTTCCTTGGCCTATGGCATGGAGGCGGTAATCTCGCTGGAAGTAGGCCTCTCCACCATTAGAAGCGAAAATTTTGACCCAAACTTGAATGGTGAGGCCATAACCTTAGAACTCAACTTTGCAGAAGAAAGGAGATAAAGGGCATTAGTTCACATTGCCTCATACCAGCAAGAGTTATCCAGAAAATATAACAAAACAGTACACCCAAGGTAATTTAAGGTTGGAGATTGGGTACTGCGCAAAGTAATGAGCAACATTTTGGTACCTAAAGATAGCAAGCAAGGACCTAACTAGGAAAGACCATATAAAGTGATTGGTTTAGCAGAAAAATGGGCATACCACTTGGAAGATATGGACATCAAAGCCGTTCCCAGGCCATGGAACACGGCCAACCTCAAACTGTTTTATTTTTAGTTTTTCTTTAAAACACTTGTAATTTTTCTTTTTTCAAATAAAACAAGTAGTTTTTTCCAATACAATTCTTTCTACTGTAAAACTTGTTCATAGTTACTGCCAACTAGGGGCAATCAACAAGGTTGGCAGGTTTAACCAATCATTTAGTTCTCTTCTTCAGCCGAGATAAGGATCTAGGTTAAAGAAAGTTTGGCAGGTTTGACCAAACATGTCTTGTTCTTCAGCCAAGATAAGGATCTAGGCTGAAGAAAGGTTGGCAGGTTTAACCAACATTTAGTTCTCTTCTTCAGACGAGATAAGGATCTAGGCTGAAGGAAGTTTAGCAGGTTTGACCAAACATGTTTTGTTCCTTAGCCGAGATAAGGATCTAGGCTGAAGGAAGGTTGGCAGGTTTAACCAACATTTAGTTCTCTTCTTCAGCCGAGATAAGAATCTAGGCTGAAGGAAGTTTGGCGGGTTTGACCAAACATGTTTTGTTCCTCAGCCGAGATAAGGATCTAGGCTGAAGAAGGTTGGTAGGTTTGACCAACATTTAGTTCTCTTCTTCAGCCGAGATAAGGATCTAAGCTGAAGGAAGTTTGGCAAGTTTGACCAAACATGTTTTGTTCTTCAGCCGAAATAAGGATCTAGGCTAAAGAAGGTTGGCAGGTTTGACCAACATTTTTTCTCTCTTCAGCTGAGATAAGGATCTAGGCTGAATGAAGTTTGGCATTGCCCAAACATCTTCTCTTCTTCAGCTGAGATTAGGATCTAGGTTGAAGGAAGTTTGGCAGGTTTGACCAAACATGTTTTGTTCTTCAACCGAGATTAAGATCTAGGCTGAAGGAAGGTTAGCAGGTTTAACTAACATTTAGTTCTCTTTTTCAACCGAGATAAGGATCTAGGCTGAAGGAAATTTGGCAGGTTTGACCAAACATGTTTTGTTCCTCAGCCGAGATAAGGATCTAGGCTGAAGGAAGGTTGGCAGGTTTAACCAACATTTAGTTCTCTTCTTCAGCCGAGATAAGGATCTAGGCTGAAGGAAGGTTGGCAGGTTTAACCAACATTTAGTTCTCTTCTTCAGCCGAGATAAGGATCTAGGCTGAAGGAAGTTTGGTAGGTTTGACCAAACATGTTTTGTTCCTCAGCCGAGATAAGGATCTAGGCTGAAGAAAGTTGGTAGGTTTGACCAACATTTAGTTCTCTTCTTTAGCCGAGATAAGGATCTAGGCTGAAGGAAGTTTGGCAGGCTTGACCAAACATGTTTTGTTTTTCAGCCGAAATAAGGATCTAGGCTAAAGAAGGTTGGCAGGTTTGACCAAAAACATCTTTTGTTCTTCAGCCGAGATGAGGATCTAGGCTGAAGAAAGTTGGCAGGATTGACCAACATTTACCTAAAAACCTAAAGTTGTTGTTCGGCCAAGATGCTTATCTCGGCCAAACAAGGTGGACAGGATAAGGGAAAGCCAAGCTAAATTAAACCGGCTAGGCTTGTACATTTAAAGAAAAAGTATATTAACCGAACAAAAAGTTGGGCAAAATAAGAAATTTCGTTCATTTTTCATTCATTCAGTACAAGAGAAGGGGCTCATAGCCTGGTTACATTTTTGATTAAAAGCATAAATTAGAAGAAAATCAAGCAAAAAGATCGTCCAAATCAGCATCCAGATCAACCCGAGCTTCCCCACTCGGTAGGCCAGTTTCAGCGGGTTCTTCCTAAGGTAGGTCGGTCACAGGCGCCCCCTCGACTGTACTTGGCACTGGTTCGCTGAGTGGCTCCACCCAAGCTGTCTGAAGGGTCTGGAGACCGTGATCACTGTTTGCAGGCGGCGCATTGTTTAGATCAGGGGATTCTTCATCCTCCTCCCTTTCTTGAAGAAGCTTCTGTTGAATGGCGTTGGCGTAGTCTGCCATAAAAATTGGAATGAAGTGAGTGGGAGGGTTCTGGAAGATCTCAATTTCTTGCCCTTGACCGAGCTTAACAACAGCCACCTTCCACCTCCATTTGAAGAAGATGTCTTTAGCAGCTTCACACTGCAAGACATAGGTGGCCTCCCATTCTTTGTAGTTTTGGTCCTCAGCATCTTCCATTTTCTTTTTCAGCTCAGTGACCTCAGCATCTTTCTTCTTTTCTAGCTTGGCTAGTTTGCGCAGGTAGCGGTTTTTCTTTTCTGCCAGCGTCTTTTGCTTGTCAGCTTCTGCTGCGTTAACCAACTCGGTGAGTCGCGTGTTTTCGGATTCTAGCTCGGCCATTCTTTGCTTGGCCTCATTTAGCTCGGTCGACTTAGCGCTGGTATCTACTACGGCCGACCGTGCTGTCTTGCGAAGTTCCAGCACGCGCTTGTGGGCAACATGGTTCTTCTACAAAGCCTACAAATATGAGAGGTAGGGATTATTTTAAACCGAGCAAACAAACGGATAAAAGTGGAAACAAATAGAGGGGAGAAAACTTACAAGCACCATCGACTTGGTTACCGAGCGGATGGCTTTCAGCTCGGTTAGGTTGTCATGGTGCTCTATGTCTAGTGGCAGACCACTTTTGGAGAGGTTGAAGGCAAGCATGTGGTCCTTGTCAGCAACTATCGAATCCGTGGTGGTTACAGCACGGTTCTTGTAAGTTATTGATGGTGCCCATTCTGAAGGGCTTGCTCGGTCAGAGCACGCGGACTCTGGGCTCGGCAGCGTAGCTTCAGGAAACATGGTGTCTTCCTCATCGACCAGGCGTTGCGGTTCGGTCGATGAGGTACGTCCACGCTTGCTCAGCTGAGATGTGGAGGCCCTAGCAGTTGGAAGAGCGACTACAGTTTCACGTTGTTGACCAGATGACTCTAGCCCGGTTGGTACTTCACCAGAGGTCTTCTCGATGATGAGTGCTCGCATGGCCCTCCTTTTGGCCATTTCTTGTTCTTCTGTGAGTGGAATTAGGTTGATTTGGGGAATTGTGGGATCTAGCTCGGGGGAAGGTTCTAGGAGAAAATCGGTGACTCTGGTTTTCCTCCTTCCGCTGTACAGGTAGGTCAGTTAGAAGTTTAATAGCTCGGTCTAATCTCGGTGGCGGTATCGAAGTGCAGCTCGAAGGGCGTCCTGATTGGCGTAAGTATAGTGTGATTTAAGCTAGTTTAAATCTGTAAGAAAGAAGGATAATGAATGGGTTAGCACGGTGGGTTAGTTTGAACAGCAAAGAAAAATTGAACCGGAGTGTTCTTACTAGCAGTTCTTTTATTCCAGTTTATATTGTAGCCCGGTATCTGGACTTCCTAGTCTTCAAAATTACCAGAAACCCAAAAGAAGTCGTCATCATTCAAGCCTTTGTCCGGTGTGTTTTTTATAATTTTTCTTGGCCTTTTCTTACTCTAAGGTAGTACACCTAACTGTCGTCATTTTGGCCGAACGAATATTAGTGAAATAACTCGGCCAATCCGAGGTTGAGGCCGAACCGGCGGTTGTAACGACCCGAAAAAATTGGGCAGGGTATATCTATTTATACAACAAACCCACTCGATAAACAAACACATATATCTTGCTAACTATTCCATACATCCATTTCCATTTAATCCCAAATGCCAAACAGATAATAAATGCCCTACAAGCTTACAAATTTATCCAAGAACATTCTTGGTTACACAAAATGGAGTTTCAACTCAACGCAATACAGCCCTGGGCTTACATTCAACAAATAACCATAAAACAAAAATGAAGCCTCAGCTTCGAGTCCTCCCAAGTCAGTGCCTTGGCGGAGGCATAGCACCTGTACCTGAAATGGTTTCTCTTATAGGGTGAGCCACAGCCTAATAGAGATATACTACACAACATATGGACTATGACAAGACTAAAGAGGAGTATGCTCATGCCATGCTCATGATAAAACAGTTTATCTCTCTTTTTATAAAGCATGCAATGCTGAGATGCAACAACAGATATAAAATCATTTCCATTTTATAATCCACTTCCCTCTCTCACAAAAAGATGATTATAATTAGCTTTTAATCAGCTTTTAACCAAAAAGTTGATTATAACCATCTTCCCAAAATAGCTCTTAAACTATATATGTTATATGAATACAGTTTCTGTGAATCTCTAGGTGAGTGTTTGCAAGTAGGCCCTAATGCACTACCACTATCATTTTTACCAGTAAACTGGAAGGGTCGACACCTAACCGCGTGATTCAACACCCTCTACCCAGATTCACCAAGTATTCATCTCTTCGCAAACAGATACATTTCCAAAATATTTCTCAAAATTAGATACATTTCCAATGAAATGAATGTAATGCAATGTCTAATGCAACAAATGAGAAATCTGGTTCGATTTACCTAAGTCTCATGCATTTCTACAACAATCATGACTATCCTCCACCAATAGCCCACAACAGATATTTAAACAATTAAATTCCAAAAAATTCTAATAAATACAATCTATTTCACATCTCATCAAATAGGAACAACTACACTAGTTTTCATATCACAATCACATCCGGTAACCTCTCAAGGTCCATTTCTAACTGTGTCGGTTTTATTCCAACAGATACATTAAGAAAAATAATACTATTAAGCCCAAGACAACATCATTTTCTTTCCAAACTCATTCTCCAAGAATTATTCAACTATGACATCCTATTTTGATCAAAAGCCCCAAAAGTTAAACGTAATTCCTTTGTTTTCTTTAAAATGCTCTTTTGGTCGCAAAACGGTAAAAATTTCAAAACCGATCGAATCGAAATCCGTTTTTGTTCAAATTTAAAACATAGCTCTTTCATAACCTTACAAACATATTCCAAGTTTACACTTTCTCAATTTGGGCATCAACTCTTTATTTTTCTCAAAATTTCTCTTTTAAGCAAATAAATCACAAATTTTCCAAAAATTTTAATTAAATTATATACAACTCTAAGCTCCATATAATCAAGTAAAAGTACATAAAGAAGTGCAGGAAAAATTCCTACCTCAAAAGCTAGAAAAGGAAACAAGTAAAAACCCCAATTTTCGGTTGTGTTGGATTTCGATCTCCACCGGTCAAAACGTTGCTCTCGCCAAGCTCTTCACTTTGATCTTAAGAACTATGGTCTAAAACCTAATAGATTTTGGTAGATCAAAGACTATATATGATAGAAGTAACAAAAAAAAAAAAATTCAAAGAGAGAGAGAGAGCCGAGAGCCGAGAGAGAAAGAGATAGTGAGCTGTGCAATTGTAAAGAAGAATGAAAGAAGTGAAAGTGAAGTTAATTGAGATTTGGAGGCAGCCCCTCCACGTGGGCTTGTTGCCTCCTCACATTTTATTCTTTTTTTTTTTTTCAAATCAATGTACACCCGTGTATACATATACATATATATATATATAACTGAAGGTATATTTTAGGAATATTATAATATTTTGTAACATAAGTAATAAAATAATATAATTATTTTCTCACCACAAAATATATTTCGTTTAATGGTGCACACCATAAATATTTGTAACTCTCTCAATAACAATAACAACAATAATACATGGTTACAAACGAGTCATGATTCAATCAATTGGGCCCAAAATGAATGGAGTTTAATAATTAAAATAAATCTCCAACTGAGATTAAAATATAAATAAATTTTAAAAAACTTAAGGTAGTCCCCACCATTCACATAATTAAATATGAACCAAAATGATTAAGTATGAGCTAATCAAATAAAACCCAAAAATTGAATTTATATCTCATTTATTACTCAGGACCCAAGAATCACTATAACTAAAACTAAAAAAATAATTTTGCCAAGCGGGACTTACGAAGTCGAAATCAAAAAGTAATTCAATTTATTTTCACCAATTTAAATAGAATAGTTCACGACACCACAACAATAATAATAAAGGAAAAATTCAATTTGATTCAACTCGTTACAACGGTTTAGCTCTGCGATGCTGTTTATTATTCTGTAAGTATTTGTGGAGAGTTGGGTTGGACACAATCTTGTCTGGCGAAGGAATTCACACACAAGGGGTTGTACGGGGAACCGGAGCCCGGCTTCTACGATTGATATTACCGTGAAAGGGACAAAGCCCAATTTTCCCCAAGGTGTGATATCTAGCTCGGCTAAAGAGAGGTGGACATCATCAGGAATATGGTAGTCTCTGCGAAATTCGGCCATGGCTCAAGGCGAGTCCACTAGGAGCTGGTATTTACCCATTAAAGTTAAAAGAATGGTTTTTGCTAAAAATGACGCGATAGCCTAGCTTGGCGCTGGTGTGACTTTTGGTAGCTCGGTTGAGCAAAAATGCCCAGGGGCAAAGTGCAAAGGTGTGCCTGGCCAACCTAGTCAAGTCTGCAAAGTGGAAAGAAAGAGTGCTATGCCCAGATAACTGGACCGGGCTAAGTAAATAGGCAAAGTAAAATAAGCCTAGCTCGGCTACATCTGGGCTACGGTCAGTTTTCGGTTCGGTCGTGAAATGGGACTGACTCAAGGTTTATAGCTCGGTCAGGAACAAGCCTAAAAGTCGCTAACAAGTACCTAGTTCGGTTACATCCCGACTTTGGATCAAATATCATGTTTTTCAAATCCAGTTGGTGAGCCTTTAAGCTTGAGTATGAGGTTTTTGGTTTATGGTATTTGTTCAACACTCTAATGCATATAAACACACATATATGGAGATGAAATACTGAAGGTATAGAAATATATACAAAGGAACATCAGAAAGAGGTAGTAAACAACTTACGGGTTTAAGCGTGAAAGCAAAATCCAACCAGCAAGAGAGCAAGTGAAGCGGATGGGACTGGAGCACAGGAGGCACAGAAGCAGGTCTCAGAAGTACAAAAGGGAAGAAAATGAACAGTAAGGGTTTGATTCAAGAAATGGGTTTTGAATAGGCACGAAAACGGTGGGACTTTTCAAACGTTTTTTGATAAATATGGGACGGCTGTCACAGTATGAGAAAGCAATAGACATGTGCCATGTGTCACAGACAGGACATAGTGTCAGGAACGTGAAATGACGGGCTGTGACAGGCACAATACTGAAGGCCGAGCTAACCCAGCTCGATGGGGTTGAATATTTTAATCTCGATGGTGTTACTTATTTTAGTTCGGTTGGTTTGAATATTTTAGCACGGCTTGAAGATAATAATCCCAATCATGCTACGCATATGGAATTAAAGGGCAATTTAGAGGGTAATTTGTGAACAAATTGGGCCGAGCTAGGACGAGTGTTCTTTGGAAGTTGGACCGTACAATG
Organism: Camellia sinensis; assembly: GCF_055761805.1. Taxonomy (NCBI): domain Eukaryota; kingdom Viridiplantae; phylum Streptophyta; class Magnoliopsida; order Ericales; family Theaceae; genus Camellia; species Camellia sinensis. The sequence continues at coordinate 111,317,746 of NC_138973.1, forward strand.
GACCAATGAGGTATTTTGTATTTCGGCTTTGGGCCGAGGTAGGTACTAAGACGGTTGGATGTGTTGCTGGAATTGGGACCTATCTACCTTCTAACCGAGATTAGTAGCAAGGCGATGGGCTAAGCTAGGTATAGCTCGGCATGATGCCGACCTGTGACAGGGTTATCACGGCTCGCCCATGTTGAGCACGGAGCCGAAGTAACTTGGTTGACCGCAGTGTTAGCCGAGGTAAAGGGTTCAACCATCTCACTTGGTTTGTAGTGATGAGGGTGTTATCCTTCAGAATGTGATTCCTAAGAGGACTCTTATAAGGAGAGTTGGAGTCCTACTAAGACTGTACTAGGTGAAATTTATAAAAGCTCATGACAGGACCTATGTACAGGTATCACAATTTTTACTTTCAAATACATAGAGCTTTGGTGTCTATTGTCTATTTGCTGACTTAGACATCGGAGAGGTTTCCGGCACACACCCGTCAACTAACTCACGTATGTATTTTCAGGTGGTAAAGCGACGACATTTGGAATAGTGCAAACTTGATTAACAGGATTATATAAGAAGATTATTTCGTGCTTGTACAAAAATAATAAGTGGCTTTAATTATTTTTTCACTAAATTAGTACTTCTTTTCAAAAAAAAAAAAACAAAAAAAAAACAAACAAATAAACAAACAAATTTTAAAAACTATACCAATCAAATATGTTAGAGTTCATTATAAATATTCAATATATTAAAATATTAGTGTTAATTTCTTAATAGGGTAAATTACACTTACCTCCCTTGAGATTTTTAACAATTACAGGGACCTTCCCTGAGGTTTTGAAAATTACACCGACTTCTCTTACTTTAGCTAACAATATAAAAATGAGTTAATTACTTAAAAATCCTATTTACAAATGTTATGGTAGCTAAGATCTTATTTATTTTTTTTTGAACCAATAAGTCTTATTTAGTAAACTGAGAATATTATCAGTTTTTTTTTTCAATTTTTAAAACTAAGAACATTCTCAATTTTGCATAGTAATGTTCCAGATAATTATTTCACTAATTGATGGAAAAAAACCAGAGCATGAGATTAAATTTTTTTGCCCTTCTACTTATTAGTTTGATTCAACTATTCAATAAACTAGAAAACATTATTAGTTTTTTCCAATTTTAAAATTGAGAACGTTATTAGTTTTTTCATTTTTAAGGGTTTTTTTTTTTCAGTTTTAATATTCCATCATCATACTCCTTTATAGACACAAAATTTTCAATTTTGTACAAAAAAATAATTCAAAAATTTCAAAATGCACATAATTTTTTTTTTTTAGTTTTTTTGTTTTAATTTGAAAGTTGATATTTTAAAGTTTAAAAATCAAAATAAATGTCAAATCATCATGTTCCTTTATAGATAACCATAAATGATGAACAATCATTGTTTGAATGGCAATTTCGACTATTAAAAATTTAATGAGACTTAAAAGTTCAAAAAAATCTTAATTAGGACTTATAAATTCATAAATTAAAACTTGTGTGTAAATGCCCCTATATAAATACATCCCCTCTATTAACTTTTCCTTAGACACCATTAATTTTTGCAATGAAATGGCCAAAATACCCTCTATTTGCTCTTTTTCTTATCTCTTTTCCTTCATCAACCATTAATTATTCATCCTCCCTATTTGCAACTACCCTACCCATTGCTTCCTACTTGTAGCTCAATTTCTAAATTGAAATTAACGTATTAAATTTTTTTAATGTATTTTTATGATAATGTGTGGCTTTTTTTTTTTTTTATCGAAATGTTACTCAATAATTTGGAATATGATATAATCTATTATGATTGAGTAACATTTTCATAAATAAAAAATAATAATAATACTAACATAAAAGTACATAATTGTATCACAATTGTTATAACAAACAATATCTAATAGTAAATTATCGTCACACTATCAAAAAATTAGTTAATATTTGGCACAAAAAATTTTAATATTTATAAAAAAAAATACATAATAAAATGGGCGATGCATGCTTATGCAAATTATGATACTTATGGTGCTGATTATTACAAATGTTATAACTAAAAAGAATAATGAGTTATAATGAAACACGACAAAAGGTATAATCAAAGACTTTTTCTATCATAACCAAAATAATAATCACAATAGGTAATCAACACTATAATAAGTCATAATCAAATCATCACTAACACCAAAATAGGTCATAACTAAAAACTACAAATGTCATAACTTGGCATATGGTACACACTCAAAAATGGTGTGCGTATTATAGAATTTCCCTAATAAAATACATACAATATACACACTTTTCTTATTTTTTTATTGTATTCATTTTTATTTATTTTTTTGGGGGCAAAATTCTAACATTTACAGAAGATGAGCATACAACTTCTTTCACCCAAAATCACCCAACTCACAATAAAAATTTGATCAATTCAATTCCTATCTTTTGATTTTTCATTCATTTAATTGAGGTTCATCATTTCAATTTTTTTATTTGTTTATTTCAATCAAACATTCATGCTCTATCAAGAACACTAAACCCAAATGGTTTGATTTCAAAATCACTATTCAACCTACCACGCAATTAAATCATGTTAATTTTTCTTTTTTTTTTTGTATCAGTTATTTTGGGGATAGAAATTGATTGATACAATTACCACCACCACCACCACACCATTTTATTATGTATTTCTTTTATAAATATTACAAATTTTTGTAGCAAATATTATCTACTTTTCCAATAGTGTGATCACTACAACAAAAAACACCTTTGGTGACTAAATTTTTAGTCGTCAAAAGTCCCTTTTTAGTCGCCAAATGTCAAATTTTCACTTTCCCCAACAAAAACTTTTAGTCGTCGGTTTTGTCGCGAATACATGGTCGCGAATACCTTTGGTGACTAAAAAACTGTTAGTCGGCAATATACAGGTCTTCAGCGACGAAAGAATTTGTCGCCAAATGCAATTCCATTTTTGGAAATTATACATTTCGCGACTAAAGCTTTAGTCGCCAATACTGATTTTTTTTTTATTTAAACATTTGCCGACAAAACTTTTTGTCGCCAAAAAGTATACCTTTCGGCGACCACAGACTTTAGTCGCCAAAACCATTTTTCAAAAAAAAAAAAAAAAAATTTGCCTCTGCTGGTCCCAAGTTTCGAACCCGCAACGTCCCAACATTCTCAACCTTTACCAACACTTTCTCCCTACTACACCACTACAACATCACATGAATATTAATGCAACATTTATTATTTATATACTGGTATTAATACAAAATTATATATATATAAATAATTATTTTTATTTAATATATTTTATGTAAAAAATAAATTATTTACTAAAAAAAAAGGATAGCACTTTTGGCGAATAAATCTGAATTTTAGTCGCCAATTCTCCATTTTTTGGCTACTAATTTGTTTTCTATCGCTAAAAGAATTAAATCCCGCCTAAGGATAGCACGACTAAACTGCATTTTAGTCGGCAATTCTTGACCTTTAGCTACTATTTTTTTTTTGTAGCAAAAAAGCTTCACTTTCAGCGACTAAACTGCTTTTAGTCGGCAAAACACCTATAATCGGCGACTAAACTGCCGTTTAGTCGCCAAAACCATCACTTTTGGCTACTAAATCATTTTTAGTCACCAAAAACCGTGACTTTTGGCTACTAAACAACCTTTAGTCTCTAAAACCCCTACATTCGGCGACTAAACTGCCTTTTAGTCGCTAATACCCTTATATTTGGCGACTAAACTCTTTTAGTCGGCAAAAGTGATCAATTTTAGCGACTAATTCCATTTTAGTCGCCAATTCCACTACTTTCAGCGACGAAAAATGCAATTTTGGTCACCAAAAGTGCTTTTTGTTATAGTGGATAATAATTTATTATTAGATGTTGTTTGTTATAACAATTGTGACACAGTTATGTACTTTTATGGTAGTATTATTTTTTATTTATCAAAATGCTACTCAATCATAATAGATTATATTATATTCCAAATTAATGAGTAATACTTCGATAAAAAAGTAAAAAATTATCATAAAAATACATAATTGTATCATCAATTTTTTTAAAATACAATAATTTAACTTTAGAAATTGTGCTACAGGTAGGGAGTAGTGGCCATGATAACTACAAAGTGGGAGGGGAAATAGGTATGGTTGGTGAAGGAAAAGAGATAAGAAAAAAAAAGTAAATAGAGAGTTTTTTTGACATTTCATTGCAAAAGTTAACGATGTCTAGAGAAAAGTTTACAGAATGGAAGTTTTTGTATATTTTCAGTTAAAGTAAGGGAGGTCAGTGTAATTTTCAAAATCTCAGGAAAGACTCTTGTAATTATCAGAAACCTCAAAAATGTAAGTATAATTTACCCTTCATAATATTTTAAATTTGTGCATTGATTTTTTTTATTTATTATAACACGAATATTATAAATAAATAATACATAGGTATACCTCAAACATGTGGTAGCAAGTTCGCTAGGGTAGACTTGTCCAATAAAGCGGGCACAGTTCAAGACTTTGGGGAAATTCTATTTTCACACACTTACCTACCTCTGTGCACACACTTAATGATTTATTTTTTTATTACAATTTTGTCCTAAAATAAAATTATTAAAGTGTCTTTATCTTCTTCGCCAAAACCCTAATTTCTTCATCTTCTCTGTGCATACACTTTGATCGTTATTGAATGGATTCACCATTATTGACATTGGTCTTTCTTGGTTTGGGGATTTTCCCGGCTATTTTCTCTCCAATCGTGCAGTCTCAAGAAAATTTGAATCTTGGATAAAATCTCCACCAACTCCTCAGTCACTGCCGACATCTCCTCCTCTGCCATCGTTCCCTCCTCCGCAGCCACCTGGATCTTCCCTTCCTCCTTCTCCGTCATCCCTTAGATCATCACCTCCACCACCACTCGTTGCTACCACCTCCACCTTCTCCCAATCGCTGGCCACCGTCGAGGACACCCCCTTAACCTTCTCCCAATCGCTGGTTACCACCGAGGACACCTTCTCGCGCGACTGCGAAGTCGCTGCCTCAAGATAACGATAAGAAGAAAGAATCACAAAGCAAAAGCGGCCATGGAAAAGCAAGCCTAGCTTCCAAAGAAAACCTCAATTTGGGGAAGAAAATTGGCTTGATGTTTGTGGGTATTGTGGGTATAATACAAGTTGGTGTGGTGGCATTATTACTGATTAAAAGACGACAACTGTTGAAGAACAATGGTAGATACTAAAAAACATGGCAATTGATTTGATTTATAACAATCTACCATTTGCTCATTGATTCACGGAGCTTGTTATTATATAGTGAGAGATGAGGTAGGGTTCTATTGAATTGCGATTCTGTAGCAAGTGGCTATCAAATATAGATTATGAATTCAATGTGGCATTGACAGAGTATACATGGATTACACAAATTAAGGATTGATCAGAGCATTGTATCAATTGGGGTTGTCAATCGCTGTTGTAAATGGGTAATTCTTGATTTGCATTATTTTTCAAACCAAAGCAAGGGAGAAGAAATAACCCTTACAAATGGATGTTGGTTCAGGATTTCAATGTCAAAGAGAGAGATATTTTTGGCAAAAAAAAGTTGTGCAATGAGTAAAATCACAAAATTCAAAATTAGTTGGTATATGTATTAAGATAGGATGTGAAATGAGATGTTTTGGTGTGTAGAAATAGAATTAGCCAAGACTTTGCTTATGACTGGGGTAGTTCGTTGATATTTTTGGCATTTACCCATTTATACCCACCACTACCCATTTGTACCCGCAAGATTAACGGGGTTTAACCCTTATAAATTGTGGGCGGGTTAACAAGTACGGGTTGAACTTAGGGTTCGTTGATATTTTTGGCATTTACCCACTTATACCCACCAGATTAACGGGGTTTAACCCTTATAAATTGCGGGCGGGTTAACAGGTACGGGTTCAACTTGCCAGTTCTAAATTTGTGTGTTTGGTTTGAATTTTTTGGATTAAATTTTTTGAAAATTGAATTTTTTATTTTTCGTATTTTTTTGTTTTTAGTAAATATTTTTAAAATTTTAAGTATTTTTATTTTTATTTTTGAGATGCACCTTACTTAAATGTATTTAAAAAGTAAAAAAATTATAAAAATTTACTTTAAAAAATTAATAAATACAAAAAAAAAAATACTGAATTCCTATATATATTTTTTTATTTTATATGTTTGGTATTTATTGCATTTTTAAAAGATTTTTTTTCACAAAAAGTATACTTTTTATGTATATTTATGTTAGGTGTGTCTAAAAATTAAAAAAATTGGTAAAAATATTAAAAAAATTCAGTAAAAACAAAAAAATAAGGAAAACAAGAAAGTATAATTTCTGAAAAGTGTTTTTAGAAAACCAAAAACAAGCAAGTTAGACTGGATAATTGTATGTGTTTAAAGGGTCATGGGAGCCTCCCTAGTCGCAATGAACCTGGGGTGCTGTTGTGACTTAGTTATAGCAGTAATCTGCAGTGCTCCTGTGGAGGATTTTTTCAAGTCTTTTTTGATGATCTGAACCATCATATTGTAGGGTTTGTTAAATAGATCATCCATGCAAAAAATCAAATTGATTGGAAATCTATAACTTTATAACAATAGTACATTTGTTTTTAAAAAATAAACGGTTAACATTATCTCGATAATTTTTATAAAACAATTTGAATCTGATCATAGGGTTACGGATTTCTGATTAACTTGATTTTTTGTATGGAAGATATACTCGATGAACTCTACATTATGAACGGTTCCAATCATCGAAAACGACTCAGAAAAAGCCCTCACGGGCTCACAACAAATCGCTGTAGGTCCAGTCGCAATTGCTTTCTTGTGAGTCCATCTTTATTTACATCGTGTTTAAAAAAAAGAATTACAATAATTTACACTTTTGACGATTAAATTTCGCTACTAAAAGGAATTTAGTCATCAAAAGCGATATTTTTGGCGACTATAAAATGTATTAGTTGGCATTGGTTTAGGATATAACTACTAGATTTTTTTAGTCGAGATATATTACTTATTGGTGACTAAAAAAGTTTTAGTCTCTAAGGGCCTGTTTGGTAACGTTTACGTTTTCAGTTTATATTTACAAAAATTTTATAAACTGATTTTTGTTTATTTTTAGAAAAAGATAAACTACAAACGCATTTGGTTTAGACAAAATGTTTAAAAAAATTAAAAAATATAAAAAAAGTGAGAAATGGCAAGTGGTGGTGGGTGATGGTGGTGGCGGTGGTGGTGGCGAGTGGGTGGTGGGTGATGGTGATGGTGGCGGGTGATGGGTGGTGGTGGTGGTGGTGGCGGGTGATGGGTGGTAGTGGCAGGTGGGTGGTGGTGGCGGGTAGGTGGTAGGTGATGGTGGTGGTGGTGGTGGTGGTGGTGGTAGTGGGTGGGTGGCGGGTGGTGGTGGTCGGTGGGTGGTGGTGGCCGGTGGGTGGTGGTGGCGAGTGGGTGGTGGGTGATGGTGGTGGTGGTGGTGGTGGTGGTGGTGGTAGTGGTGGGTGGTGGTGGCGGGTGGGTGGTGATGAGTGGTGGTGGTAGCGACGCGGGTGGCGGGTGGGTGGTGTGGGTGGTGGGTAGGGATGACAATATGAACCCGGCCCGACGGGGACCCGGACAGCCCCGTCCCAATAAATAGGGTTTTCTCCGAAAATTATTCACCATAGGGTCGTGGCCAGTATTGAAAAATACATCCCCGGTGATTTTCGGGCTGGGGAGGGGGATAAGCTCCTAAACCCCGGCCCCGAAATTTCCCCGAATTTTCCTCGCTAATACCTGTGTTGGTGTTTAGTTGTATTATAATAAAGAAATAAATATCTAGTGTAATAGTGTATCATTATATCTATCTGACTCACTAGTTGTATTATAATAAATATCTAGTGTAATAGTGTATCATTTATATCTGTCTGTCTGACTCACTCACTCTCTCTCAACACTCCAACTCTGTCGTGCTTCTCTCTCACTCTCTCTCTCTCAACTCTATCACTCTCCCATTCTTCTCACTCACTCTCTCGTTCTTCTCTCTCAACTCTCTCACTCTCACAGTCGCCGTGTCCCACTACCATCGCTGGCCCCGACCTCCCTCTCTCTTCTCCTCACCTCGGTTTCGTCTCTCTCTATTCCTCATGGCCACCGCCACCACCACCACCGTAGACGGTCCGTCTCTCTCTCACCACCACCGAACCCACCGCCACAGCCACTGTCGATCTCGCCACAGCCACGGTCTCTCAGATCTGTTATATCTCTCTCTCGCTTTGATCTGATTGTTGGTACATCTGTTTTTTTTTCGAATTTTTTTTTTAATTTAAATCTGTTGATGATGATGAAAACATATATATATATATATATATATTTTTCAGATTGTTTTTTTTTTAAAAAAAATTAAATCTATTGATGATGATGAAAACATATATATATTTTTTTTCAGATTATTTTTTTTTTAATTTAAATCTATTGATGATGATTGTTGGTACTCAGATATGTTATGTTGATTTGTTGTTCTTGAACAAAATAAAAAAAACAAAAAAAACCTCGGGGATTTTTCGGGGTCGGGGAAACCCGATCCCCGTTGGGGACGGGGACGGGGGGTGATGAGTTTCCCCGCCGAGGATCGAGGACGGGAACGGGGATATTTTAACCTTCGGGGATCGGGGACCGGGGACGGGGAGTGTGGTCCTCGGCCCCGCCCCGGCCCGTTGCCATTCCTAGTGGTGGGGCGGTAGCGGTGGCGGTGGTAGTAGCGGGTGGTGGGTAGTGGCGGCGGATGGGTGGCAGGTGGTGGTAGGTGGCGGTAGGGGGTGGTGGTGGTGGTGGCAGGTGGGTGGTGGTGGGGGGTGGGTGGTGGTAGCGGAAGAAGGTGGTGGAAAATGGTGGCGGGTGGTGGCTAGTGTTGGGTGGTAAAAAAAAAAAAAAAACTCAAAACTCAAAACGGAAACACATTTTTTGAGTTTACATTTTTTGGCCAAATTTATAAACTGAGACCACTGATTTATAAATCAAAAATTTATCAAACAAGTTTTTATTTGAGTTTTTAAAATTTTTGTAAATATAAACTGAAAACTGAAAACGTAAGTGTTACCAAGCGGCACCTAAATATTCCATAATAGGTGACTAAAAAAGTATTAGTCACTGTTAGTGTAGATTTTAGGCTACTAAATTTATTTTTAGTTGTCATATAATATTTTTTGGCCACAAAAGGAAATTTAGTTGCCAAATAACAATCATATTTTATGGTTACTCTTTGGCGACCAAACAATTTTGTTGATAAATATTAAGTTTTGGTGACTAAAAAAAAAACTTAGTCATTATATATTCATTTTTTCTGATAAAAAAAAATTAGTCACCAAATTAATATTTTTGACACTTAATATTTTAGTCACCGTTGATTAAGCTTTGGCAGCAAAATGTTTCACTCCCCAATTATTACCAGTTGCCGACAAAAAACCAAATTTGTCGCCAAAGGTGTGTAAATTTTAGAGGGAAATTATTTGATATTGGCGCTCTCTGTTTAGACAAAAACAGATTATTCTCCCTCGCACACAGATTCTCCTTCACCACCAAACCTCACCCCACCTCACCTCACCGCACCGCAGACCACCGTCGCTCACCGTACGTCGCACACCGCCGCCGCCGTAAATCACCACCGCCACCACCGCAGATCACAGGTTCTCTCTCTGTCTCTGGATTTCGATCTCTCTCTCTCTCTCTCTCTTCCTCTATTTCCCCCTTTCTGACTGTTGCTCTAGGGTTTTATATGCTTGATTCAGTTTAATTTCCTGTTGATTTGTGAAATGGGTTTGGCTGTTGTGGTTTGATTTCTGAAGTTCTATGGGTTTGATGTCCTAAATATGGGTTTGATTTTAGTCGTTTGATACATTTCCCCCTCTTTTTCCGTTCTCTGTCATTAGTTTCAAAGCCCTAATCCATTGATTGTGTATGTCTTTGCATGTATGGCTACTCCTTGATTGTGTATGTATTCAAAGCCCTAATCCATTGTTTGAAAGCATTGAGGTTGACAATAAGAATTTTTTATGGCACATGTTAATGGGGTCTTAATTTTGAAGAAATCTTCTGTTTAAATATTGATGGTTCCAATTGGCAGACCAAAGGTGCCAAAAGAGACTGATATCCTTTCTGAAAACTGTCTCTAAATAGATGAACTATTGTTCCCTCAAAACATTCACTTCTTTTGAATGTTGCATCACATGTTCACATGTAAAGATCTACAATATATAAAATAAATAAATAAAAAAGGAAAGTGTAAAAGATCTACAAGATTGATGATAAGACATAAAATTGATACAAGTATGATAGATTTGCTGCGTCTTGACACATAATTGAAGGATACAATCTTTATTTAATTATATGCATAATGTATCGCATGACCTATGGTCACTATCTAACAACAAATTTAGATTTCATGCCAATGGCACATTTAAAGGGGTTTGTAAGGACAAATTTAACTTCATATGCATGCATACATATATTTATGTGCAAAGATTTAAATATTTTGCTGTTATATTCAATTTATTAATAAAATTATACATTATATATCAATCTCATTCTCTTTGTGATGAATTAGGAATTCCACATAATCTCCCTCCCTTAGCATTTAGTATCATTTCAACTATACGATTCAATTAAATTCTCTCAACAGTGAACTAAACCATCTTGGGAAGATTTGGGATTTGCATTGCTTTTATTTATTCCCCCATCTTCTTTAACTTTAATAAAGCCAATGATTATGACTTGCAAGGTAGTGAAATGGGCCATTCCCAAAGAAAAAGCCAAATCAGCATGCAATCAATGAACACTTGCAGTGTCCCTTCAAATTAAAGGACCACTCACTAGCTCCCTGTTTTTTTGGGGTAAGCGCCAGACTGCCTGTTAGTGGCATCAGATTAGTATTATTGATAAATTCAATATTTTTTCTATATATATATATATATGTATATATTAATTTAATTAACTGTATAATTCTTTAGATAGTGAAATTATGAAAAAAGATACATATAGCTGATCAATTAGACATTTTAAAATATTATTCTCACTCCACTATTATGTTGTTTCTGATCATTTTGATATGCAGGTGTTTTATGTTTTAGAGTAAGCAATGGCAATGGTGAAAGTTTGGAAGACTAGGAACTTAGCTAAACTATATTCAAATCATCAATTGGAAATTTTTGCTTAGCTGTTTTTTTCTTCTTACTTACTCTTTTGTGCAAATTTACCCAGGTGACTATTATTATTGATGGCTTGTGGCAGCGGCTAACCCACCAAGCTGGTATGGCATTGGTTTGTTTTGATAAGAGCAGAGTTGGAATAATAATTTGTTTTGATAATACTTTATTATTGATGGCTTGTGGCAGCAGCTAACCAACCAAATGAATTTTTTCATTTAATTTAATGTTGATTTAATCACTTTTGCATATTAGTTATGAATAATACTTTTTACCACACTTGTTATTTGAAATTAACGGGGTAGAAGAGAAAGAGCTGGATTTCTCAGAATTTTACAAGAAATCGCACAACATTCTTCCACATTTGCTGCTGCGGCACGTGCTCGTGATCAACAGATGGATGCAATGAGAGCTGAGATGGAGGCTCTTCGTGAGGAGTGGCAACGAGATCATGAAGAGTTGATGAGGGAGAGAGAGGAGCGCAAGAGAGATGAGGGAGAGAGTGGAGTTGATGAAACAAGCCAAAGATGGGAAAAAAACTCGGGAGGCACAACAACTCAATCATTTGAACAACATGGTCTCACGGCTCACAAGCCTCTTGCAGCCTTGAGATGGTCATTCTACTATTTGGTAAGAACATTTTTATTCATATGATACTAAAATTTATAGAAAAATTCAAATATTGACATTATTGTTTTGAAAAGTCAGAAAAAGAGTTTTGGGACTTGAAAATCTCCCCAATGTAGATGGATTGACATTATTGTGTGATCCATTTTAGAGTTCACTCTCTCTCTCTCTCTCTCACACACACACACACACATATACAGGCTGTTGGGATTGAACAGCCATGATCATTAATTCATAGTGCTTCATGATATTGTTTTGTATAAACATTTTGTTTTGAGCTATAACTGGCAGCCTTGTTTGTTGCATTTGAACAAAGATTATATACATTGTGATGAAAAAGGAGTGGATAAATTGAAAATTCTTAGAAATATTAGTGGCGATAGAATGAATTTTGAAATTTGTTTGGATAAGAAAATTGAAACGAAAAGGAATGGGAGCACTGCATAATGTTTAGTTGTCTGAATACTTGTCTCTTTGAATTTACATTTTTCTTTGTTAACTTTTGTTTTTATGTTTCTGACCTGATTCTTTATACTCATTCCTAGATTTCTATTGGCTAACAACATTCCTAGTTTGTAGAATGTTGCCTCCTTTTTCGGTGCAAAGTGTAGTCTTGTTAGAGGCCACTATAAATGAATACAAAAGAGAAACTATGAGAACTGCTTTTAGTCAAGGTAGAATATGAGGGAAAAAATAAGACCTATCATTTTGAATGACTCAAATATGCACTAAAATGCGAATGCCACACATTAAATGAAGTTAGCACATATATAAGGCTTTGTACTCATCAACTGTCCGTTAAATCTCTATTTATATAGGGAGCACCCAAATGAATGCCTATTAGCCAAGTCAATGAAATATTATTTTGATACTATATACATCGTGGCATCTCATCTAGATTAATCAAGACAATAGACTACTGCAAATGAAGATAAGCTAAAGCCTTTGTTGTATTACACCTAGAACAACATTCCACACCTGAAATTCCAGCAAACGGAAAATTTTAAAAATACATCTAAATGGACATCTTTTCTGGTTCATCACATGAAATAGAATGAGAGTCCTTGAAACAGTAAATGATAGTTAGGGTTGCAACACTGGTACACTTCGTGACTACTCAAACAAGGGCAATGATCCCTCTCACATATAAAAATAGTTAGAGGAACCATTGAGATGAAATACAAATTACAACACAATAAAAGAGAGAGCAATCATGTATGCATGCTTACACAGAATACCTATACGTGCATACTTGTAATGTGAAAATTGAATTGCCAAAGGAAAAAGTTTTCAATCAACAAATCCACATCTCACTAATGCAAACAATCCATCACCAAAATCAGATTGTGAAGGTAGTAAAGAACCTTAATTGGCAGATGATTTAGAGGCCCAAAAAACATAATTAGAATCCAATGATGGGTTAGCCTTTCATTAAATATGTCACTGGTAATGGTCAATCTACTTTTCATTTGTAATTTAATTTTTTTATCATTTTATGCTGCCAAAAAAAAAAACCTCTTAATTGAACAAAGATGAAATTAACTTTAACCCATTATTAAAATTCTTAGAATTGAACAAATCATGGATCAACATGCAATAAAAGAGGGAAATAAAAAATCTAAATGTGACTTTCAAATAAAAGCTAGCAGCCTCATTTTGAATAGAATCACTATTATGCAAGAAAGGCACAATTTTTTTTTAAAATTTTTAATTTTTAATTTTTTTTAAATTTTAAATTTTCTATAAATTACATTAATATAGTTCTTTTTGAAAAGCAAAGAAAAATCAACATTTTACTACTATGGTTGCACAGAGTCCTAACAAGTTGAAAAAGAAAAAAAAGAAAAATTAAGGCAATTGGATCAACAACTTTCTCCTTCACAGTTTTCAGAATTCAAAAGTTAGAGAGAGGGAGAGAGAGCGAAATAGGTAACACCTGGAAACTAGAAAAAACATATGAAGGAAAAGAAAGAGCCAAGAAAAGTGTACCCAACAATAAAAGATAGATTCATGAACTCACATGAAAGAGAGAGAGACAATGAAACTTCTCAAACTGAAACTTGAAATATTAGTGCATGCCCTGTTTTTGGCTCTACTTTACAACATAGTACTCTGCTTTGATTAATCAAAAGTTTCTGAAACTTCAAATATTTTCCACTTCTCTGATAATACAAAACAACCCAATTCAAAAACCTACTTTACATATAAAAATTCTATGCTTCTCTCTCTCTAATTCTCTACCATATGCTTATATATGACATAAACCCACCTCTGTAAAGCCCACCAACCATCATCAAAAACCTTACCAATTTCAACTCTGATTTACATTGTATCATTACCACCCAAGACCCTCATTCATTGAACTCTTACCTAGCAAAAAGAATAATTCAAATGAGGAGTTGTAAAGGAAGAGCACTGCTAAGTGACAATTTGAAGACATTTAAGATGCCTTGACAATTCATTGAACACTCTAATAACCAAGTTTAAAGTTTCATTAAACTCTCTACTAGCTAGAAGTTTAAAGCTTATTTGTCCAAAGAGCAATTTCTTTATCCAAACGCATTGTAAGTCTAAAAATTCATTGAACTAGCTATTGAAATGGAAATAAAAATGTATATATGAAACTAGGTTTTACCGTGCTTTACTATCTCCTTTTTGTAACAAAAATTCAGTTTTAGATGTTGATTCAGCAACACTAACAGAATTTCCCCTTTTGTTTGGTTGCTGCCCTTGTTTTAACATAAATATTTATGTAGTCTTAAAGTGAATGTATATGTATTTACTTGCTGCATGTATTAATTTATACATTTGGTAGTTTAGGAGATTTGAGTTTTTATTTATTTATACATTTATCAATTGACATCTAATCATGTTCAACATTTTTACTCAAATGCTCAAGGCTATATGAAAATAATACATGATGCTTTAAAAATCGTGATTGGCTTTGTCTTGTGGTTGGCATGTTTTTTTGGTTCATTTGAGTGTCAGGGGAAATAGTAGGTGTCTTTGTCTTGGTGTACTTGGGCTACTACGGGGCTGCAATTAGTGGCAGTGGTAGACTTGATCTAATTGATTTGTTTGTTCTATCTGTTTAATCTTGTCCATTGAATTTGTGAGGCAGACTTTGGGAACATTAGTTGGTTGTCTTTTTGCTCTGCTTGTGGTTGAGTATAGGTTGGTTTATAAATGCCTTTCTATGTTGGCATGTGGTTTTGTTTTAAATGTTCACAATGGCTGATGCATATAGTGGCTGCTTTACTTGAATTGAAGCAAAAGTGGCTGCTCAGGTGGTTTCTAGTGTGGCTCAAAGGGATATTACAGACGGCATGGAGTTAGCATACATATAGCTGAAAATGGATATAGCAAAGTTATTACAGACTGGAATGTTTCCCCAATGGATATAGCAAAGCAGTTAAAATAAGCAAGGTATGTGTAGATTCTGGAATTGAAGGGGTTTCCAAACAAGGGTACATGCTCTAAGATTTTATTGTTTAGCAAAAAAAAAAAATTTCCCAAGTTTTTTGTTTTTGTTTTTGGCCATCTATATTTACTTGTTTAATTTGTTTCATCAGGCATATTACTTTCACCTGAACTTGTAGACAGATATTGAATTCTCTGTTATGAAGGTTAAGCCCTTGGAATTTAACTAAGAAAGTAGTAAAAATAACAACAAACAATTATGAGAACAATTTTAATAGAGCTATGTGTCATGACCCGAATCCGCCACTATAGGTTAGGATCATAACCGGCCAGTAATCATAAAACTACCTATGGCCTTAGACAAAAATCCAATAATATATAATAATAGGGTGCCAAAAGCGGATGCAAAATAATAAATTTTTGTCCAATGAGCTGTGTTTATGTGGCATAACAAAAACATTTCCCATATATAATAACTCACACCACAGATAATTACAGAATACATATTCCAAGATCATTCAGTCATCCCTTGATAACTTATAATATTTACATATACTGTAACACTTCCAAAATAATTACAATAAACTAACTCCAAACACTAGTACAATGTAATATAAATAAAATAATAAGCTTTCATTAATTAAAGTTAATATACAAAATGTGACACATGCGATATACATTCATAAATTGTTCATCCTGAATCTACAGCATGTGTTACAAGAGATAATAAGAAATGAAAGCTAAACAGATATTCATATGTCCTAATGGTTTGCATCTTTCCAAGACCGTCCTTGGTTACAACAAAAAGAGTCATAAGCTCAATACAAATAAAGCCTTAGGCTTGTGAAAAGTAAATACAAAATAAGCAGGAATTGAGCCTTCAGCTCCACAGTCCTCCCAAGCTAAGTCTTTGGTAGAGGCATGTCATCAGCACCTGAAAATGTTTTTCTCAGGTATGGTGAGCCAAAGCCCAGTAGAGACAGTTTAGCACAGTATATGAATCTTAACAAAGATATAAGTATGATATGCATATACAATGCCCATAATAAAATCATTCGTACTTTTACAAGATCATTATATATGTCAAGTTTCATATCTCAAGCCATTCTATCTTAATTTATTTCATGACAATTCATTTTACCTCAATCCATGAGTCAAGTCCATTATTATCCAGACAATCCAACTAAGGCTACAACTCAGTGGTTTTCTACCCAATACAATCATTACACAAACACTTCAAATTTGTCATTTTACGAAAATTTCGTTCGCAGGGAATCAACACTCATGTATACACACACGGTTTTTGGGATTTTCATCCTGGATACATAGGCCAACTTAATTCAATGGAGTCCATCTCCTTTCTTCTCCCAAACATGGAGTACATCTCCTTTTCTCCTCCCAAACATCATACATATACAATGCATTAAAAACACAGCCATATTCAATGACAACCGATAAAAGATTAGTTTCAATTCGCCTAATCCTCATACAATTTCTACAACAATCATAACTATCCTCCACTGATAGCCTAAAACAGATATTTCTAAACAGATATACAATCTCCAAAACAGATAAACTATCCAAATTCTCATAGGTGAGAGATAACAAGCATCCAATCCCACCATTTACATAAACATCTATCCAATTTCACATTTCTAATACTAATTACAATTATTTATACAAAATAATTAATCGAGACATTTTAGGGCAAAACTCTCATTTCTTCCAAATCTAATCTGTGTCAAAATCAACAAATTTAACACAACACATCCTCATATCTACACCCACAACCATTCTCAATACCTTCATTTGAAAACTCCTTTTTGATTTTAAATCAAAACCCTCGGTTTGTTTGAAATCCTTCATAGGAGAGTGTAGAAAGTCCCTACCTCAAAGTTAAAAGACGAGCAAAGCAAGGAGAAAACTTCAAAGACGTCGAAACCGACTTTTGTTCGGATCAAAATGGAGCTCTTGAGATGGATCTAGGTGAAAATGTAGAGAAAATGTGAGTTTTGGAGAGAGGCTCTAGATTTAGGGTTTTGAAAGGAAAAGAGATGAACAAGTGATGTAGAAGGAGACTGCTGCGAACTGATACACACACAGTCCGCTCGAGCGCAAGAAGTGATGTACGAGCATCCGACACAATATGTTGTTCCGCTCGAGCGACACTCGAGCGCAGAATGCACTCTTAGTAGTTCTGCAAATAACAGACCAATGCTCGAGCACAAGAAGGGCCACTCGAGCTGAGCCCGCTCGAGCGCAGAAAGAACCGCTCGAGCATAGAATACACTCTCCCAGTAGTTTTGCAGACCTACAAAAGTATTGAGAGTTCACAAAGCCTGCTCAAGTGCAAGAAGTGCCGCCTGAGAGGAGCAAAATTCTAGGCAGCAAGAGTTTGGAGACTAAGCAACCAACCTGTCCCAAACGCAACCACAACAATCCAATAGCCAAATTTAAGGAGGTACGAAGGAAGCAAAATGTGAATAACTACATGAAACCATGAAACCCGAGTCCGGAATACAACAAAGGTCGGGTCAAAATCGGAATCGCTATAACCTCCCCCCCTTAAGCAATTTCGTCTTCGACATTTCAAATCAAGTTTTAAAGTTATGCTTAAACAAATTACCATAATGATCATCAATCAATTCCATCATCATGACCTATTCCCCGGTCATCCATTCTCATAAACAAGATGAACAATTTCTTAGTATTGAATATACAATTCACATTTTTCAAAACATATGCAATGTTCACATTAAACCTGTGTTTCCAAAACATATATAACATATATACAACGTTTTCATATTTTCAAAACATATACAATGCTTTTATATTTCATTAACATAATTAAAATTCCAATATATGTTCAAATATCAACAAATAAGTCTGGATACTTCTCATGGACTTCCAACTCACGTTCCCAAGTTGCTTTCTTAACCCCGTGATGTTTTCACAATACCTTAACCAAGGAAATTGTGTTGCCTCGCAAGACTTGGTCCCGAGTATCCAAGACTCTCACCGGTCTCTCCTCATACGAGGCATACTCATCTACCTCTAAGTCGGTTCAATCCAATGTGTGCGATGGATCCGGCTCATACTTCCGAAGCATGCTAATATGAAACACATCATGAATCCTGAAAAGCTATGGCGGCAAGGCTAAACGATAAACTACTTCTTCAATTCGCTCAAAAAGGTCCAATGAATTGAGGGGACAACTTCCTACTCTTTCCAAATTTCATCAAACCTCTCCTAGGTGATATCTTCAAGAAGACATGGTCTTCTACCTCAAAAAACAAGGTTTCCTCCTACGGTCGGCATAACTTTCTGACGACTTTGGGCAGTAACCAACTTCTTATGGATAAGTGCAACTTTCTCCGTCGTTTCCTGGATTGACTCTGGACCCAACATTGGTGCATTACCCACCTCTGCCCAACACACAGAAGATCTACACGGTCGGTCATACAAGGCTTCAAATGGTGTTATGCCAATACTTGACTAGAAGCTATTATTATAGGTAAATTCCACTAAGGGCAAATGCCTCTCCCACGAACCCTTAAAGTCAAGGACACAACCCCGAAGTATATCCTTAAGGATTTGAATAGTACGCTCGGACTGCCTATTAGTCTGAGGATGATACGCAGTGCTAAAAGTCAATCTTGTGCCCAAGGCACTCTGTAGGCTATGCCATAGCCGAGCTGTAAAATGCGAATCTCTGTCCAAAACAATCGTCAATGGGACCCTGTGTAACCTCACTATGTCCCTAATGTAAAGGTCGGCAAGATAATCTACCGAGTCACTGACACGCATAGGTATAAAGTGCGTCGACTTAGTCAACCGGTCAACTACCACCCAAATGGCATCACTACCCCGTTGAGTCCTTGGAAGGCCCACAACAAAATCCATCGTGACATGTTCCTACTTCCACTCGGCTACATGCAAGGGTTACAATAAACCCGCTGGCCTCTGTTGCTCGGCCTTCACTTGCTGACAAGTAAGGCACCTTGACACAAACGCGGCCACATCTTTCTTCATCCCCCTCCACCAAAACTGGCGACAAAGGTCGTGATACATCTTTGTGCCTCCTGGATGCACCAAAGGCGTGAATGGTGAAACTCTCGAAGTATCTCTTCTCGGCAAGACTCTAGCACGAAGAGACGGTCAAGATATCTAACACTCGAGTCGGAGTACATGTTCAAGCTTCTTTCTACCTTCCCACTGGAAATCTTCTCTCGGAGGGATTCTATCTCAAGGTCACCTTTCTGTGCTTCTATCACTCGGTTCATAAGTATAGGTTGTTCAACTACCGCAAATAAGGTTGCAGACTCAAGGGACTCGCCATGTTGCAAGTCAAACTCTCCAATAGCACCCAACATCTCCCATCCCGGATGGCAATACAAGCCACATTGCTAATAGATTTCCTACTCAATGCATCGGCCACAACATTGGCCTTTCTCGAATGATAATGTAATTCAAAGTCATAGTCCTCTATGAATTCCATCCTCCGCCACTGTCTCAGATTCAAGTCTTTCTGTGTAAACAGATACTTTAGACTCTTGTGATCAGAAAATACTTCAAACTTCTCACCATACAGATAATGCTTCCAAATCTTTAAGGCAAAAATCACAGCCGCTAATTGTTGGTCATGAGTAGGGTAGTTCCTCTTATGTGCTTTCAACTGCCGCGAATCATAGGCTACTGCCTTCCCTTTTTGCATTAATACAAAACCCAAACCTTCCCGTGAGGCATCACAATACACTGAATAGCCCAAACCTCTCTTTAGAATAATTAAAACTGGAGCAGTAGTAAGTCTAACCTTAAATTTTTGAAAAGATTTCTCACAAGTCTCACTCCACATGAAACTTGATCCCTTTTCTCGTTAGTCTAGTCAATGGTGAGGCTAGCTTAGAGAAATCCTTCACAAATTTACGTAGTACCCGGCCAACCCCAAAAAACACAAATCTCGAAAGCATTCTTAGGTGGTTTCTAATCTTGTACTGCCTCTATCTTGGATGAATCTACAGTCACCCTTTACCCGGATATCACATGGTTTAAGAACTTAACTTCTTTCAACAAGAATTCACACTTCCCAAACTTAGTATACAGTTTATAGGCTCTAAGCAACTCAAGTACCACTTGCAAGTGTTCCTTGTGCTTCTCCTTAGAGGGTGAGTAAATCAAGATGCCATCCACAAAATGGTCTAGGAACTCACGGAAGATCCGGTTCATCAAATCCATAAACACGGTGCATTGGTTAGTCTAAAGGGCATCATTAGAAACTCGTAATGGCCATACCGCGTACGGAATGCCGTTTTCGGGATATCCTTCTCCATTACTCTCAACTGGTGATAACCCGATCTCAGGCAACAAGACCCCTTCAACTGATCAAACCAATCAACTATACAAGGCATCGGGTACTTGTTCTTAACGGTTACCTGGTTCAACTTCCGGTAATCTATACAAAGTCGCAACGCACCATTTTTCTTTCTGGTAAAAAGAGCCGGTGCTCCCTAAGGCGAAGTATTAGGGCGGATAAAACCCTTCTCCAACAATTTATGGAGTTGAATCTTCAACTCACTCAGCTTAGCGGGTGCAAACCTATACCGTGCCATAGAAATCGATGTCGTGCCAGGCACTAAATCAATAGAAAACTCGATCTCTCGGTGAGGTGGTAAACTAGTAAGATCTCTGGAAAAACATTCGAGTATTCGCAAACTATCCTTGGCAACTCAACTCGGACTTCATCACACTCAGTACTCAAGAAGTTGGCAAGAAGGCAACTAAGCTTACTCTGCCTACGCGGATCATACACTGATGGTAAGTCTCTATCCACCCGGTCCCCCAAGAAATAAAAGCAATCATCGCTCAAGGTATATACAGTAACTCTCTGACGGTAGCAGTCTATAACAGTCCGATATGATGACAACCAGTCAATTTCCAAAATAATATAAAAAACTAGACATGCCAATCAACACAAATGCAAAAGGAAGATGGCAACCGACAACCTCTATGTCACAACCCCGACACCTCTGCTTCAAAGCAATTTCACCACCAATAAGTGATTCTACACAGATAAGAGATGCTAACTGAGCCAACTCTAACCCCAAATTCGATGCAAATGCAGACGAAATAAATGAATGGGATGCACTGGTATTAATCAACACATTAGCAACTGAATTGCAAAACAAGAAGGTACCTCTCACTACCGAAGGCGCGGGTACAAAATCTGGCGCGGTAACAGCATACACATGCCCTGTAGGTCTCTACTCAATCTGCTCACCCCTCGGAGCATAAGCTTGATGTACTGACTGAGCCGAAGAGGCTCATTGATTGGCCCTCGAGGCCTGTGCTGACTGTGTAGGTTGGTGGCTCTGTGTCTGCCTCGAACCAGATGCATTGGGTGTGCCATCCAATTGAGGGCAAAATCTGTTCATGTGTCCGGCCTATCTATATTGATAACAAGTGAGCGGCTGCCCTCTCCTTTGACTCTGGCTTTGAGAACTAGCCGAAGACGATGCAAACCGTTGCCTTCCTCTCTACGGGCAAGCTGGAGACTTGTGGTCTAACTGACTACACTTGTAACAAGTGAAATCTCCATGACCACATCTCCCAGAATCCGAACTCGGCACTGGAAAGGTAGACCTCGACTGTGCTACTTGGGACTGTTGGGGGTTAGAACCCCTCTGCTTCCTACTGTCCCCCTGAACATCCTGACTCCTCTTGGAGCCCCTCATCCTCTCCTCCATTTGCATTACGGTCTCAAGATGAGCCGCCGCTTCCATAAGGCGTTCGTAATCTCTAATTATTGACCCGGCCACTTTGAACATTAGCTTGGTCCTCAACCTCTTCTCAAACTCCAAAAAACGGTACTCCTCAGTCGCCACGAGTTTTGGTGCGAACCTCGATAAGCTAGTAAATGTAGCCTCAAACTCAGCCACATGAGTGTTCAACTGCACCAACTTGGAGAATTGATCTCTCAACTTCTCCCTAATAGTGGTAGGTAGAAATTTATCCTGGAAGGCGCTGACAAAATCATTCAAAGTCACCCCAATGCGCCCACGTGTATACTTTCACCACTGACTCGCATCTTCTTTCAACTGGAAAGATGCCAAAGTCACTCACAACTGGTTGTCCTCGATGCCAAGCATCTCGAACGTTTTCACTATCTGCTCTAGCCACTCATCTGTCTTCAGTGACTCATGGGGATCACCTAAAAATTCATCCGGATTCGACTGGAAAAACTCCCACTTCAAGGAAGACGGCCCCGCCTCAGCTACTTAGGCCTGGATTTGATTCTTAGCCTTGAAAATGTCCATAGACTCCCGCAATGCTCCGGTCATTTTTCGGGCTAAGGCGCTCATGGCTTGTTGACCAATTGGTTCAACCACATTGGCCTGACCAACTCCTTTTTCCTGTGTCGGAATTTCATCTGGTAAAGGCACCTTATGCCTCCTAGGCCTACCACGCCTACCATCACCACGTCTACGTCCTGACATCCTAATGAAGGTAACAGAATCGATTAACACATTTACCAATGTGCCAAAGTTAACTCACTTGCATCCTAAAGCAGTGGACAACAATAATTCACTCCACTTTAGCGTATAGTCACGTAAACAAATACGAATTTCCTTCCTAGATAATGACCGTCCTATGGCGTTGCCAGAGTTCTGATTAGAAACAACAGTGATCGAGTGCTCTTCTAACAAGACTTTTAGAAACCCGTAGACCAATATCCTAGGAATTAAATCCCATACCTATATAATCACATAAGCAATGTTATCATGTAAGCACACCGTATATACTAAAATCTCTATCAAGCAAGACAAAACCATTGTGGTACTAACCACTTCTCACGTACTTAAAGTATTCAAACCCGGTACGCTTTGATACCAAGTTAGAACGCCCCCAAAATAATCACAATAAACCAACTCCAAACACTAGTACAATATGATATAAATAAAATAATAAACAGAGTTAATATACAAAAGGTGACCCATGCGATATACATTCATAAATCGTTCATCCTGAATTTACAGCATGTGCTACAAGAGGTAATAAGAAATGGAAGCTAAGCAGATATTCATATGCCCTAATGGTTTACATCTTTCCAAGATCGTGCTTGGTTACAACAAAATGAGTCATAAGTTCAATTCAAATAAAGCCTTAGGCTTGTGAAAAGTAAATACAAAATAAGCAAGAATTGAGCCTTTAGCTTCACAGTCCTCCCAAGCTAAGTCTTTGGCGGAGGCATATCATCAGCACTTGAAAATGTTTTTTCCAACTAGGGTGAGGCAAAGCCCAGTAGAGACAATCTATCATAGTATATGAATCTTAACAAAGATACAAGTATGGTATGCATATACAATGCCCATAATAAAATCATTCGTACTTTTACAAGATTATCATATGCCAAGTTGCGTATCTCAAGCCATTTTATCTTAATTCATTTCATGACAATTCATTTCACCTCAATCTATGAGTCAAGTCCATTATTATCCAGACAATCCAATTGAGGCTACAACTCAGTGGTTCTCTAACCAATATAATCGTTACACAAATACTTCAAATTTGTCATTTTACGAAAATTTCGTTCGTGGGAATCGACACCCATGTATACATGCGTGGTTTTCGGGACTTTCACTCTGGACACACATGCCAACTTAATTCAATGGAGTCTATTCCCTTTGTTCTCCCAAACATGGAGTACATTCCATTTATCTTCCCAAACTTCATACATATACAATGTATTAAAAATACAGCCATATTCAATGTCAACTGATAAAAGATTAGTTTTAATTCACCTAATCCTCATGTAATTTCTATAACAATCATAGCTATCGATAGCCCAAAAACAGATGTTTCTAAACAGATATACAATCTCCAAAATGGATAAACTATCCAAATTTCTATAGATGAGAGATAACAAGCATCAAACCCCACCATTTATATAAACATCTATCCAATTTCATATTTCCAATACTAATTACAATTATTTATACAAAATAATTAATTGAGACATTTTAGGTCAAAACTCTCATTTCTTCCAAATCCAATCCTCGTGTCAAAATCAATAAATTTAACGCAACACATCCTTATATCTACACCTACAACCATTCTCAATACCTTCATTTGAAAACCCCTCTTTTGATTTTCAGCTAAAACCCTAGGTTTGTTTGAAATCCTCAGCATCACAACATTATCTACACAATTAACAAATAACTAAGTTAAAAATTATAGGAGAGTGTAGAAAGTCCCTACCTCAAAGTTAGAAGACAAGCAAAGCAAGGAGAAAACTTCAAAGACGCCGGAACCGACTTTTGTTCGGATCAAAATGGAGCTCTTGAGATGCTCTACTTTTTTCCCAAAGACACTAGGGTAGAGAAACCAACGGATCTAGGTAAAAATGTAGAGAGAAGGTGAGTTTTAGAGAGAGAGGCTCTAGATCTAGGGTTTTGGAAGGAAAAGAGATAAAAAAGTGATGTAGAAGGAGGCTACTGTAAACTGATATACGCACAGTCCGCTCGGGTGCAAGAAGTGACGCTCGACCGCAGAATGCACTCTCCTAGTAGTTTCGTAGATAACAAACCAACACTCGAGCGCAAGAAAGGCCACTTGAGCTGAGCCCGCTCGAGCGTAGAATACACTCACCTAGTAGTTTTGCAGACCTGCAAAAGTACTGAGAGTTCACAAAGCCCGTTCGAAGGAGCAAAACTCTGGGCAATAAGAGTTTGGAAACTAAGCAACCAACCTGTCCTAAACGCAACCACAACAATCCAATAGCCAAATTTAAGGAGATACAAGGGAAGAAAAATGTGAATAACTATATGAAACCAGGAAACCTGAGTACGGGATACAACAAGGGTCAGGTCAAAACTAGAATCGCTATATATATGGTCAAGTGACCGACAAAAAAGAGACAGAAACTTAAAAGAGTAAATTAAAAGCCTCGTGCGTGAGGCGACCTTGGTTAGCTTCACAAAACTCAGTTTCCTTTCTCATCTCCACTAAGGCTGGAGTTGGACATCCCTCTACTCATCTACATACATATAAATATGAAGTGAGCGATAGCCTAGTGAATAATACCAGAGTAAAGAGGTCATAAGAATGAGACTCTTAGATAGATAAATCTTACTCATGTGTAACTCATATAGGTTATTATCAAAATAAAACGACCTTAGGTCCAAACATTTATTTATAAACTGACCTCAGGCATATACACTTGACCATTGGTCTTTCGAATAGGGTCCATCATTTCCATATTCACATTCATGCGCATGTTCAAAATCATGATCATGTTCACAATCGTGTTCATATTCAAAACGACTTTTGGTCTAATCAATTCCTTATTCAAAATGACCTTTGGTCCATTTAAACAACCATACAAAACGACTTTCGGTTCAATTAACATATATAAGATGACCTTAGGTCCATCTTATCAAACATTCTAAACAGCCTTAAGCCCATTCTGTGTCCTTGTCAAGTATACCAAACGACCTCGGGCCCATTTTATATTCTCATCAAACATACTAAACGGCCTTGAGCCCATTTTGTATTCATACAAAACGACCTTTGGTCCAATCTTATAGTTTCATACTTATCAATCACCTTTACGAATTAGACAGATAGAATACTCATGCATAGTACAAATTCATAAGTTTAGAAACTTACCACATAGGTAACATTTAGAAAATAATACATACACAAAACTATCTTTACTAAGATATTACTTACTGTGGTAAGATGGTTGAATCGTCCTTGCAGTTGACCCTACATAATTCACAACACATTGGGTCATAATACAATTCAATCCGTTCTTTAGTTTGCTTAATTTTCTTAGTCTTCTTTCTAGTTCTTTAATTCATTTAGAATGCTTAATGCGTGCCTAAGAATGCTTAGAAATGAAAGAGAACGAAATTGGAACATAAAACTACTTTTCAAAATTTCCTGAAATAGGCACTTCGCTCGAGTGTAGCATTGGTTGCTCCAACGAACCCCTTGGTCTACAAAAGTATTGGATGGTTCATTTTTATGCTCAAGCCAACAATCCATCACTCGAGCGGTCCTTCGCTCAAGCTACCTTTTGGTCGCTCGAGCCAATGCTTACAGTCTGCAAAAATATTGGATGCCTTCGATGTGCGCTCGAGTGGTAACTTCACCGCTCGAGTGATGCGGTCGAATTCTGGGATTTCCAGAACCCTATGTGAGCTTCAAAACACATGTTCAAAAGGTGTAGGCTTGCCTATTAAGCACTAAGCTTCAACCATATAACCCTAAACATGAGTTCAATAATCAATTTACAAAATTGAAGCTCAAAACATCATGAATTCATCATGTATGCTCATTTTAACCCAATTTCTTTTCTAAAACTCTTTACACATGAAATTCAAGTTCATAGCCTCATGGATTATAAATGCATGTACACAATAACTCCCTTTTTTACTTAAACAACTTAGTTCATGCTCTAAAATGAAGAACTATAACAAATTTACACATGCATGCACACATTGATCCTAATCTCTACATGTTCAACTCAATTCTTACATTTATTTACATACTCTTTTTGAATTCACATAATTGTGAACTTAAACTCATGAATTAGAGTTCAATTATTTACCTAGAGCTTTTATTATCACTTGTATTAGTAGATTCTTGAGCTATTCTTCACAATCCTCAATTCCTTTGAGCAAATCTTCAAAGATGATCTCCCTCTCTCTCTAGAATGGCTGGCTCACTCTCTAAAATGGCTCTCCTCATATTTTTGAGTGTTAAAAAATGAGTCTAAACACTTGGATTAACCTATATATATGCTTGACTAATCAAAATGGCTAATCAAGGTTTAGTGCTAATTAATCAAGGCTCAAGTTTAATTGAATTTAATCTAATTATTTTGATCTAAATCAATTTTTAATTAAATTTCACTGCATGCTCTAAAAATTATGCTGATCATAATAATACAGTCAATTTTGATTTATGTCGCCTCTATAGCCTTAAATTTCAAATTATAATAGGAAATAGAACACATTTTCTTACAGTGGATAGATATAAATTCAAAAACACATATAATCACATAAGTAGCACCCAAAATCATATTAAGCACATAATCACAAGCATAATTAAAGGTTAACAGTATAACATAGAACAGGGTTATCACACTATGTTTCTTATTTTTTTTTTAAATTGTGCCTCTTTTTAAAAAATATTTTTTTTTAATAATAATTGGCACCAACAATAGCCACGAGATGGCGTGCGGCCGTCTCACTAGTATATTTATATATGTCAATGACAGGGAGATTTCAGGCGAGGGTGTAGGACGAGTCTTCCCATTATTGAACACCGATGACGCAATAGGAAATATCAAGATAGGTGCTTGGGAAGAAGGGATATTTAAGAGGATTTGGGGTCAGCCCAAAACCCTCTTCCTTCGATTCTGGATCAAATGCTGCAGCATGACAGGTAGAGATGCAAAGACTTTAGATCCGAGATGGTGATTACTTTTGGCATGAAACATATTACTATTGGCGTGGTGTAGATTACTAGTGGATGTCTTTTTTTTGTGTATGGACAATATGGTTTTTGTGTGATTCTTTGTTTATATGGAATTATTATTTTGGGTTGGATTATATTTGGTCTGTATAGAATTTTACATTAAAAGACCAAATTTTGGATGGTTGAAAGTGAAATAGAAATAGGCATATGTATTGTTTTGGCAACTAAACGTTTAGTAGCCAAAAAAAAAAAGTGCAGTTGGCGACTAACCAATTGGTAGCCAAAAAGGAAATTAGTACTTTTAGCGATTAAATATTTGGTAGTTAGAAAGAAACCAAAGGTTTTTAGCGACTAAAGATTTAGTAGCAAAAAATATGAGACTTTAGGCGATTAAATAGTTTAGTAGCTAAAAGAAAATAAGACGAAAATAAATTTGTTTTTGGCGACTAAATATTTAGTAGCCAAAAATAAATGAGACTTTGGGCAACTAAATAGTTAGTAGCCAAAAAAAAAAAAAAAATTGATAAATAAATTTTTTGGCGACTAAATTCTTTGGTTCTTAAATGTAATACTATTGTGACTAAAATTTATCCACAACTAAAAGTTTTAGTTGCTGAAAATTAAAATTAATTTTATTTGAAAACTTTTGGCGACTAAATATTTAGTCCCCAATTTATGACTTTTGGCTACTAAAAAACATTTAGTTGCTATTTACTTTTCCCGACAAATGTTCAACGACTAAACGGGCGACCAAATAATTTAGTTGGCAAAAACTTTCGGTGACTAAATATCGACTTTTGGCAACTAAAAATTTAGTCGCCAAAAGTGCCATTTGTTGTAGTAAAGACTGGATACTTATCTCATATAAAGAAAGAAAAAATGAATAAATTACAAAACACAATTAAAAATTATACGCAATTATAAAATGAATAAATTACGAAACACAATTACAAATCATACATGATCATGTGATATTTTGAACAGACATGATAATTTTGCAGTTGGATGGTCTAAGTAGGGATATAATCAGTTTGGTATTTAGGTAAATTTTTTCACTGAATCGATAATGTCGGTTTTATTATTTTAAACACTGACACAGACCACTTCTCCCATCAAACTGTATCGAACAGTACCAATGGAAGCGGTTCGGTTTAGTGCAGTTTAATTGGTTTAGGATCTTTTAAATTTAAGCCATTTTTTTAGTATAGTCACTCATTTATATTAAAATATTAAATTAGTCATTTGTCAACCATTTCAAACATGTCAAATCCATCAATTTAATAAGTACTTTACAATTTCTACATTAACAAAAATACAAACAAAAAAATAATAATAAATGCTAAGGCTTCAAGAATAGTAAGTTAGACTTAAAAATTATATGAAGAAAATTAAGAGTTAAAGATTATATATATGTCATAAGGGTATCCCAACTTAGGTTATAGGGATGATAATGTTAATTAATTGATATTAATAATTTATTATACTTATTAATATCATTATATTATTAAATTTTATATATATTATATATACAATATATGTTGAAGCGGTTAGTTTCGGTTTAGTTCGGTACATAAGATACTTAAACCAATACCGAACCAAAAATTGGAAACAAATTAAATTAAAAAATTGCACAAACCAATTCTTATTAAAAAATAGACCAAATACAGTTGTTTTGGTCCGGTTCAATCGGTTTAGGCGATTTTTTCGATTTTTCTTATATCCCGAAGTTTGAGGATTGCAAGGCGAATATGCGTATTTGAATTTAGGAATGTGGAAGGAATATTAAACCTATACAACTTTTATTATTCAAAACCTGGGATTTGTCTCCGTTCAAGGCAATCCTCGCGACACCATTCCACAAACATACAGAGGAGACACTATATTGACTAATTTTTGAGCGGCCATAAAAAAATAGAATAAGAAAAGAGGTCGACACCACGGAGATTGATAAGGACGCTTGCCGTTCTGGTTTAGCATATACATAACTCCAAAACCAGACATATATTTCTCTTCTTTGTTTGTATGTCTATTTATTGTTAGCATATTATATTAGCCGAAAGTGTTAGCATATTATATTAGCCGAAAGTTACACTAGGGTCTGTAATCATTTTATGCCCTCAGGGATCATCTTGTAATTGTCTTTCTTGTAAACCCTAATCTTCATTTATAAATAGGGGGTGATATTCTATCATACCCTAAGCTGGTTACCCAAGCTTCATGGTATCAGAGCTACACCTCTAGGGTTAGGGTTCAAAACGTACCTAGTTGGATCATCTGCTGGGTCGATCTTCAGTCACCGTCGTCACTCCGCTTCGTCTTCATCAGCCGATTAGATCATCTGCTTCGTCTTCGTCTGCGTCTCAGCTCCTCAGCTCGTCGATCTCCTGCAGCCGTTCGTCGCTCGTCTTCATCGCCCTCGTCGTCCTCAGCTCGTCGCTCGTCTTCGTCACTCGTCGTCCTCAGCTCCTTTGTCGCCTTCATCAATCGTCCTCCCCGTGATCTCACTGTGGTATGATCTCACACCCTAGTATATATAAATATATATATATATAGCTTGATATATATATAACTATATATATATCCTAATATAGCCTGGTATATATAAATATATATATCACACCGTACCAATACATGTATACATAAATAAATCAATATATATATATATATATAAAAAAACCAAAAAAAAAAAAAAAAAAAAAATAGTTTCTTAATTTTGTTATGTCTTTATAGTGGTCATTGTGCCTGTTATCTCACTAGTACCTTCCGGGTTTGTGATTGCCACTAGTTTTGTTGCGGGTTCGGTAGTATTGTATCCATGACAGATTCCACCAGTGTGTCCCCTTCTTCTCAAACACCAAAGAGTGAGAGTCCCATTCTACCTACTACCATGACTGAGAACCCCAACCCTAGTCTGAAAATCACCACCTCTCTATTTAATGGTCAGAACTACCTAGCATGGTCTCAAAGTTTGACTATGTTTTTGAAGAGCAGAGGGAAGATGGGGTATGTTGATGGCAGGATACAGGCACCTAGTACCACTGACTCAGGTTATGACCAATGGGAGATTACCGAATCTTTGATTATGAGTTGGCTTATCCATTCGATGGTTCCAGAACTTGGTGAGGGCTACTTGTCTATGGAGACTGCCCAGGACGTTTAGGAGGCTGTGCCTGTTACCTATTCCCGCAAAGGGAATTTTTCACAGGCATTTGAGTTGCGCCGCTCTATTGAGAGCTCACTTCAGGGGGAGCAGACTGTTCTTCAGTACTTCACTTTCCTCACCAACGGCTGGAAACGCCTTGACCACCTGGAAGACTATAAGCCCGTTTGCCTTACTGATTCTGTCGAGTACAAGAAGTTCATCGCACGGGAACGGGTCTTTAAATTTTTGGCCGGCCTAAATGTGGAGTATGATCCAGTTAGGGGTCGAGTTCTGAGTATGGACACTCTTCCTTCACTTCAGGAGGCATTTGCCTATGTACAAAATGAGGAGAGTCGCCGGTCTGCTATGATGTCCCCTGTCTCTACTGACCGTTCCGCATTACTGTCTACTCCTCGAGATGGCCTCAGCCTGCCTCCTCCGTCTGCTGCTAAGGAGTCTGTATTCTGTGATTATTGCAAGAAGCCGCGGCATACTCGTGAGACGTGTTGGAAGCATCATGGGACTCCATCCGGGGGTCGAGGTGATCGGTCTGGTTCTCGAGGAGGTTGGTCAGGACAGTCTAGAGGACGTGGTTCCTATTCCCGGGCTCATCAGTCTAGTGCCGTTGATACCCTTGATTCTAATTCTACTTCTGTTACCCAAGCTTCTGATACTGAGCTGGAGGATGCTTTGCGCCAATTGTTGGACCGCCGATCTTCTACTACTCTCAGTACCGCTTCCTCGTCCTTTGCCCGCTCAGGTAACTTAGCATTTTCTCCTTGTGCTTTCCTGTGTCATAAATCTTTGCCTTGGATTATTGATTCTGGTGCCTTAGATCATATGTCTGGCTCCTCTGATCTTTTCTCTGTCTATAAGCCCTCTTCAGGTCAGGACAAAGTTAGGATTGCCGATGGTACTGTTTCTTCCATTTCTGGAAAAGGTTTAGTCCAAGTCACTCCTACCATACATCTATCTTCTGTTCTCCATGTTCCCAAGTTTTCTGTTAATCTGTTATCCTTAAGTCGTCTTACCCAGGATTTGAATTGTAGTGTGACGTTTTTTCCTGATCATTGTCTTTTTCAGGACCTTGTCACGGGGAGGACGATTGGTAGTGGTAGTGCAGAAAATGGTCTCTACTTCCTAGATCAACCGGACAAACTTGCTTATTCTTCTACCACGTCTTCTACTACCCCCGCTGATTTATGGCTGTGGCATCGGCGTCTTGGGCATCCCTCATTTCATTTACTTAAGCATTTATTTCCTTCTAGTTTCGCAAATCATCATGTGTCTGACTTTCTTTGTGAGTCTTGTCAACTTGGAAAACAACATAGAGCTTCTTTTGCTCCCCGTTTGAATAAAAGCTTCGTTCCTTTTTCATTAATACATTCTGATGTTTGGGGTCCCTCTCGTGTTCTGTCTGTGAAAGGTCATCGCTGGTTTGTTACATTTATTGATGATTTTTCTCGTGCTACTTGGGTGTATCTCATGAAAGATAAAGAGTGAGGTTTTCTCTGTGTTTCGCACTTTTCATAAGATGATTTGTACTCAGTTTGGGGCCACTATCAAAATATTTCGTTCTGATAATGGCGGGGAATACATAGATTCTGGGTTAGGACAATATTTCTCTACTCATGGCATTATCCATCAGACCTCTTGCACCAATACCCCTCAACAAAATGAGGTGGCCGAACGCAAGAATCGGCATCTTCTTGACATGGCTTGGTGCATGTGTTTTTTTATGAATGTGTCTCGGCCCTATTGGGGCGACGCTGTTCTCACCGCTGCCCATCTTATTAATCGTCTCCCTACCCAGGTCTTGGACAAACAGGCTCTGCTTCACGTCCTCTTCGGTTCTCCGTCCTTGTTTTCTATTCCTCCCAAAATATTTGGTTGTGTCTGTTTTGTCCATAATCACTCTCCCTCTCGGGGTAAGTTGGACCCTCGCTCCCTCAAGTGTGTTTTCCTTGGTTACTCTCCTTCTCAAAAGGGGTATAAATATTACCACCCTTCTTCTCGTAAGTGGTTTGTGTCCATGGATGTAACTTTCTTTGAGTTCCAGTCCTATTTCTTGTCCTCTCTGGTGTCACCGTCCTCATTTCCGGGGGAGCCTTGGTGTGAAGTGAGTCCTGTGCCTCCTATGGTGGAACCAGTTGTTCTTGCACCACCCTCTACTACTGTGCTTCCTATGGTGGAACCAGTTGTTCTTGCACCCCCCTCTTCTACTGGGACTATAGAACCCACTGTCACCAAGAATAAGGACGGGCATGTTTATGTCCGGGACATAGACAGAAAACAAGTTAACTGGATACACGGGACCGTTTCTGCTACTCCAATGCCATCTCCTGCTTCTGATGAGAGTCTAGGTAACTTTGAATCTCTTGAGTCCATTGATCTTGATGTTCCTATTGCCAAGAGGAAGGGTGTGAGATCTTGTACTCAACATCCTATCTCACAGTTTGTATCATACTCTCATTTGTCATCCTCATATAGAGCGTTTGTGTCCAATATTTCCTCTGTTAGCATTCCTAACCATTTTCAGGATGCTCTTGCTACCTCTGAGTGGAAACTAGCCATGATTGAGGAAATGAAAGCACTTAGGAAGAATGGCACTTGGGAATTGACTGAGTTACCTACGGGCAAACGACCTGTGGGATGTAAATGGGTATATACTGTGAAACACAAAGCAGATGGGTCTATTGAGCGTTACAAGGCAAGACTTGTGGCAAAAGGGTTTACTCAGACATATGGCATTGATTATCAAGAGACCTTCGCACCCGTGGCTAAAATGAATTCAGTCAGAGTATTTCTCTCTAGCAGCTAATCTAGATTGGCCGCTTTATCAGTTTGATGTCAAGAATGCTTTTCTCCATGGTGACCTCGAAGAAGAAGTATATATGGACATTCCTCCGGGTTTTGAGGATCATCAAACAGACGGCAAAGTATGCAAACTTCGGAAGTCATTATATGGTCTCAAACAGTCTCCAAGGGCTTGGTTTGAGAGATTCACTCAGGCTATGTTTAAATATGGTTTCAAACAAAGTCAGGCAGATCACACATTGTTTGTGAAACATTCCTCACGCGGTAAGACTACAACACTTATTGTTTATGTAGATGACATAGTTCTTACAGGCAATGATAGTGGGGAAATACCTCTGTTGAAGAAATATTTAGCTAAAGAGTTTGAAATCAAAGACTTGGGAAGCTTGAAGTATTTTTTGGGAATTGAAGTTGCTCGCTCTAAGGATGGGATATTTATCTCACAGAGAAAATATGTGCTTGACCTGTTGAAGGAAAGTGGGATGCTTGGCTGCAAGGCATGTGCCACCCCACTGGAACCCAATCAGAAATTGGGGAATGATGAAGGAGGAGAAGTTGTGGATAGGGGGAGCTATCAACGATTAGTGGGTAAGCTCATTTACCTATCTCACTCCCGTCCTGATATTGCTGTTGCTGTCAGTGTAGTTAGTCAGTTTATACATGCTCCTCATCAGATTCACTTTGAGGCTGTCATGAGAATCTTGAGGTATTTGAAGTCTGCTCCTGGTAAGGGTCTGTATTTTTCAAAGTATGATCATCTTCGTGTAGAAGCCTATACAGATGCTGACTGGGCTGGGTCAGTAACTGATAGGAGATCAACTTCAGGGTATTGCACATTTGTTGGCGGCAACCTAGTTACGTGGAGGAGTAAGAAACAGAATGTGGTTGCCAGGTCAAGTGCAGAAGCTGAGTTTAGAGCTATGGCACAAGGTGTGTGTGAACTTTTATGGATCAAATTATTGTTGAGTGATCTAGGTATTGATCAGACGGACTCCATGCGGTTATACTGTGATAATAAGGCCGCCATCAACATCGCTCACAATCCAGTTCAACATGACAGGACAAAACATGTTGAGATTGATCGCCACTTCATTAAGGAGAAACTCACTAGTGGTACCATTTGTACTCCTTTTGTCCAGTCTGGTGAACAACTTGCTGACATTCTCACCAAGGGGATTGGGAATAAACCATTTCATGACATATTAGGCAAGCTGGGCATGAGAGATATTTTCGCACCAGCTTGAGGGGGAGTGTTAGCATATTATATTAGCCGAAAGTTACAGTAGGGTCTGTAATCATTTTATGCCCTCAGGGATCATCTTGTAATTGTCTTTCTTGTAAACCCTAATCTTCATTTATAAATAGGGGGTGATATTCTATCATACCCTAAGCTGGTTACCCAAGCTTCATTTATGTGTGCAAATAGAAGAAAAATGTGTGCATTTTTTGTGTTGCGAAGCCTTTCCCTAAATTATCTCTCACCATATTAGCCTCCTTGACAAAATATTAAACAATTTTAATTCTCGTTACTTGTTTATCT
Organism: Camellia sinensis; assembly: GCF_055761805.1. Lineage (NCBI taxonomy): Eukaryota > Viridiplantae > Streptophyta > Magnoliopsida > Ericales > Theaceae > Camellia > Camellia sinensis. The sequence goes on from NC_138973.1 coordinate 111,352,978, forward strand.
ATTTTTTGAATATTTTTTTTTATTTTGGGAGGTTGAACAATCATAATCTAATATCACACATAGCTAGAACCTCAATAACTATTAAAAAAAAAGGTATGCATAATGAAAACAAATAAATAACTCACTACAACAAAAAAAGATCCATAATAAGAGAAAAATAATTCATGTTTGCCTTTGACAAGAACTATTTTTCTAACTACCCTATTAATAGTTTGCTGGTTGTTCACTCCTCAACTAGTATTAGGTGGATTTGGGATGGTTGTTGTGCTGGGACCACAACAGCCACTGTTGTATAGCCAAATGGGCCCATTTTGGGATCTATTTGAATGATCTGAATCATTTACATTTTATAGTACATTGAGTAGAACATAGCTACAAAAAATCAAGTTAATCAGATATCGTTAACCCTTGTAGCTACTCACATTTGTATTTACAAAAATAAATGACAATTGTGATTTAAAGTATTAAAATAAATGCAAATGTAAATAGATAAAAGGATTAACGATATCCGATTAACTTAGTTTTTTGCAGGTATGTTCTACTCTATATAATCTAAAATGTGAACGGCTCGAATTATCAAAATGGGCCCCAAAACGAGCCCATAAGGCTACACAACAATAGCTACTTTATTGGGTACATCAGCCACACCAAATTCGTTTTAGGTGGGTGCTGCAAATGATTGGGTGGTCTTTCTTGTGCCAACCTAGTTGGAATGAATATATTTAACTTTGATGTTTATTACACTTCCTTCTTTTATCTTTATTGATATAAGATTTGAAGGATTTATCATTGGTTCTAATTCAATGAAATTTATTATTTTGCTGATCAAAAAAACAAAATCACTGTTAAAAATAGTTTTAATTAAAAGGTAAACTAAACCATTCATTTACTGAGAGAATGTGGATCTACAAAATGAAGTGTACAGAGGTTTACGGAGGGGACTTGAATCCTTAGTGGAGATTTTATGTGTGGAGATGGTCGGGAGGATTTCACTAGGGAAAGACACCTCATGAATTAGGTAATCTTTTTGACTATTATTGGGCAACATCTGTGGAAGGAAAGGGCGAAAAATTAAGTGCAACGATGCTATTTTTCGTCAAGTTTTAATGGGTTGACACCTGTTTTGGCTTTTGATAAATGTTTTTTTATTATTTAAATTATTGATAAGTATCACTTTACTCTTTAAATTATGAATGTGTACAAATGAACCTTCTAAACTATTGACATGTTTCACTTTGATCCCTTTTGTTATGGTTCAATTTGTATAGTTTTATAGTTTAGGGGATTCATTTATAAATTTTTATAGTTTAGGGAACAAAGTGACACTTCTTAATAGTTTAGAGGGTTTATTTTTACACTTTTATAATTTTAGGGATCAAAATGATACTTATCAATAGGTTAGGGGACTTTATATAGCGATCTCAGTTTTGACCTGACACTTATGGCAGTCCGGACTCGGGTTTACGGTTTCTGAATGTTGTTCATTGTCTTTTTCTCTTTATTCCTCCTTAAATTTGGTTATTTGGACGTGTTGAGTGCGTTTGGAACATGTTGGTTGCTTGGTTTTCAAACCTTGTGTTGCCTAGAATTTTGGTCCTCCCCTCGAGCGGCCTGTCTTACGCTCAAGCGAGATTTGCAAACTCTCAGTACTTTACACGTCTGCTAAAGTACTGAAGGGATGTTTTCCATGCTCGAGTGGCGTTTCCTACGCTCGAGCGGGTGGGCGCTCGAGCGGCCTTTCTTGAGCTTGAGCGGTTTGTCTATTGTCTGCAAAAGTACTGGAGGTGTGTATTTTGCACTCGAGCGGGATTTCTTGCGCTCAAGCGGAACAACTTATTGTGTCTGACGCTCGAGCGTCAACTCTTGCGCTTGAGCGGACTGTGCGTATATTAGATCGTGAAAATAACTTTTTACATCACTTTTTCAGATCTTTTCTTCCCAAAACCTAAAGTTGAGACCTTCTCTCTCTCTCTCTCTCTCTCTCTCTCTCTCTCTTTACTTTTACACCTAGATCTAGTGATCTCTACACCCGTGTGCCTTTGTTAAAAAGATAGTACGTCTCAAGAGCTTCCTTTTTGTCTGATTGAAGTTTGATTTCGGCGTCTTTGAAGATCCTCCATCTCTTCCTTTGTTCTTCTAAGCTTGAGGTAGGGATATTCTGCACCTTAATATGATTTTTAGCCTAGTTATTCGTTGTTATGTATAAATGGTGGAATATTGGAGCTATTTGTAGATGAACCTCGGGTTTGGGTGTGGAATGAAAGGGGAGGTTTTCAAAGGTAATTGGTAAAAATGGTTTGGGTGTAGATGTAAAGGTTTGTTGTTGAAAAAGGGTTGATATGGACACTTGGGTTAACATTTGGAAGAATGGGAGTAGTGCCCTAGATGGATCAATTTGTGTTTTGTATAAATAAACGAAATTGATTATGATAACATGGAATTGGTTAGTTGTTGATGTAAATGGAGCCGGATACGCGTTATCTCGCTCCTATGAAAATTTGAATAGATTATCTGTCTTGAGATTGAATATTTGTTTAGAAATATCTGTATTGGGCTATCGGTGGAGGATAACTATGATTGTTATAAAAATTGCATGAGGATTAAGTGAATTGAAATTAATCATTTAATTGTGTCATTGAATATGACGGTATGTTAAGGCATTGAATATGTATAGTTGATAGTCATTGAATATGACGGTACTTTTAAATACGTTGTAAATGTATAATGTTTTGGGAGGAGAAATGGGATGTACTCCATGTTTTGGGAGGATATAGGGGATGGATTCCATCAAAATTAAGTTGGCCGGAGTATCCAAAGTGAAAGTCCCGAAATCATGTGTATACATGGGTACCGATCCCGCGTACGAAATTTCTGTAAAATGACAAGATTGAAGTGCTTGTATGATGGTTGTGTTGATTGAGAACCATTGAGTTGTAGTCTCGCAGTTTGGTTATTCAGAGAATTATGAATTTAGCCCATGAGTTGAAATGAAATGAATTAACTTGAAATGAGTAGATGGGAATGGATTGAGACATGAACATCGGTACCATAAGGTCATGTGGAGAATGAATGTTTTGTCATAGATATTGAATATACACTTGACACTTATATCTTCATTAAACCTCATATACTGTGTTAGATTGTTTCTACTGAGTTTTGGCTCACCCTACTTTGGGAAACAACTTTCAGGTACTGGTGACATACCTGCTCCAAGGACGTAGCTTAGGAGGACCTTGGAGCCGAAGGCTCTTTTTATGTTATTTTGTACTTAATGTTTATTCAAGCCGAGAACTTTATATGTACAGAGCTTATGACTCTCTCTTTTGTTGTAACTCAGCAATGTCTTGGAAAGATGTAAGCTCTTAAGGTATTTATTTTGTTGATTAATTGATATTACATGCTATAGATTCAGGATGAATATTTATGAATTTATATTGCATGTATTATCTTTTGTACTACGAACTTTGATAAATGAAAGTATCTTATTTTTTTTATTCTTTCGCTTATGAGTTGGATTTATTATTATTTTGGAGGCGTTACACTTTATGTAAATGACTCTTTGGTATAGACTGTTTCTATTAGCACCCCATCAATTATTTTGGACTCTCCATTTTTTATATTACTATAATAACTTCAAATGAAATTATTAAAAAGGACATTCATAATATCTAATAATTAAGCCCACACATCCATTACATCATGAGTTAGGGTTTATGAGAGTGCCCAAGCCGAACCACTGCTTTTAGCAATGTTAGGTACAATTTTTATTGTTGAAAGTTTTAATTTTTTGAAAAAAATGGAAACAAAGCTCTCTCTCTCAACAAGCTTTTGCTGGTAAATGGAAGCAATTTTTGTGTTTTTTTTTTTGGTTGATAGCTGATTGAGTTGAAAAAAGTGAAAATTAGTCATTTAATCACTTGAATTTCGAATTCAATTGTTGTAGTTTGGTAATTTACATTGGAGAAGCAGCATGTCACTCTTTGATGCATTTTGGTGAATATTCCAGAATTTATGCAATCTGGTTGCTAGTTTCAATTCGCTGCAAATACTTTTACTGGAGATTGTGCTGTAACCAATGATAACTTTGTTTGACTCAGGTGATAGATTTTTCATAATGGTTGCTACCGCCGCTACTGCATTTTTTCCAGTTGCGTCTCCTCCACCCGATTCTGGTGCCAAGACATCCAGCAAGCTTGGAGGACCTCCAGCAAATGTGGATGCTCGTGGGATTAAATCAAAATCTGCTGCCACTGGGGGTTTGCAGGTTAAGGCCAATGCACAATCCCCTTCCAAGGTAAACGGTACCAAAGTTGGTGTAATGGAGGGGCTCAAGAGTGAGGATGATTCGCCATCACTTCACCAAAGGACTTTTATCAACCAACTACCTGATTAGAGCATGCTTCTTGCTGCTGTCACGACGATATTCTTGGCATTGGAGAAGCAGTGGATGATGCTTGATTGGAAGCCAAGGCATGCTCATTGATCCGTTTGGTTTTGGGAAAATTGTTGAGGATGGTTTTGTTTTCCGTCAGAACTTCTCTATCAGATCCTATGAGATAGGGGCTGATCGGACCGCCTCTATAGAGATATTGATGAATCATTTGCAGGTATGATTGAAACTTCATTTGACTACAATGTCAAAAGAATAAATGCACTCCCATGTACCATTCACTGCCCCTTTTCTAATTTGTTTAGTCCTTTACAAGCTTAAGTTCTTTTTGCTGGAGACAGCTCTTAATCACGTGAAGAGTGCAGGACTACTGGGTGATGGCTTTGGTTCAACTCCGGGTGCAAAAAGAACCTGATTTGGGTGGTCACTAAAATGCAGGTTCTGGTAGATCGATATCCTACTTGGTAAGTCACAGTGTCGTGTGCATCACATTGCTTTCGTACTACATTATGATATCATACCTTTTAGTTTCTCTGATGGTTCAGTTGTCTCTAGGAAATTGATGTGGTGTTTGGCTGCTAAGGGCTATGTTAAAGTCATTATTACATGTATTTACAACCCCACTATGTTGTAGAGGCTTAGTTGATTCCCTAACTTTAAGGTATTTTCACGATGATTTAACATACTATAATTAATGCGTGAATGTGAAGCTTACTTAAAGGTTGCTTTGCACTTGCTTCACAAGGCTCCTGCTGACGACAAGTGTCGGGGAGAGACAGCAAGTAAGCAGTCTTACCCCACTTTTTTGTGGAGATGCTGATATTTGTGACTCAAACCTGTGCCACAGGACTGGGGGCAGATAGCACTTGCCATCATGCCAGTTGCAACATCTAATGTGAAACGCACTTCGTTAACTTGAAAAGATTAGGGGTCTATATTTGAGATGAGATTATAATCTTTGTTTGCAATCTGGTCTAAATGTAAAAAAACATGCATGATAGGAGGGGTTGGAGGCGGTACCTTGACCTTTTGTTTGATCTCTTAATTTTCTTTTTTAAATCACGTATTGCTTTAAGAAAACTTATAGTACTTGATCTCAAGATTTGATGCTACGTTACCTAGAACATGGATTGTTTCGGTATACGGAACGGGAACGAGAATGAGAACGGGAACGAGAACAAGCACGAGAACGTGGTATGCCACATGCTCTAAAATGTGGTACGATAGGAATAGAATTTAAGGTACTTCTAGAGTAGTTTTCTTTTAACTATTAGATATCCAATATAATATATATATATATATATATTTATGCAGCGAATCATTTTTATGAAAATTATGACCTATTTTTTATTTTTTGTCTTGTCAAAACTTAACTTTTCTTAGACTTTAGTTCATATATTTGATTTTTTTTCTCCTAAGATAATATTTAAGGAAATATATTGAAAAAAAAACTTTTGGGATCACTTTGGATCCCTAAATTTACCGTTTTGGAACGGAAGTTTACCATGTTTCGGAACGTATGTACCAATACGTAATTCGCTAGGGTGTTAGCGTTGTTTTCTGATAACATAGATTTGATGTAGTTGTAATAGATCCGATAGACACTTTAAAGTATTAAAACTCCTCAAAACTAACAAATTATACCCCTAAAAAAAAATAAAATTTGATTATCTTTTCTTTCTATTTTTTGCACATCTTTTCGTAAAAAACCAAAAAATCAACCTAAACATACTAGTTTTTTACTTCATATTTTAGCCAAAAAATTAAAAAGTTACTAAAATAGCCTGTTCCACACGAGGCCTTATCGACTTGCCCTACCGAACCCTACCCAACCCAATTAAGCTATTGAAATATGTATGGTCTTTTTTCTTTTTTATTTAAACTATCGGTTTTTATGTAAGTTTGAGGAGTACTTCTCGAGAGAAAGCATTGAAAACAAGGGTGAATGGGGCACGTGCTTGTTATGCTTGGTTAATGTGGTGCTCTCTCTGCTTTGGCATTTTTACAATACATGGCTGAAGGCTTTAGAGTTACGAGACTTATGCCTCATAAATTCTCTCTTTTATATATGTTCAAAACTTGGTTCCTTTCTCTTCCATGTTTTCCCGTTTAAAATGTTGGTTGGGAAGGGTATGGGCAATATTATTAATGTCATGAGACAGAAGTCTGTTATGACTTGGATTGCCTGATTCAGCACAGTGAATGCTTTGATCTGTAATAATAGAAACCTATATAGTACGTATTTATATCAAAAAAAGGAAAGAAAAATCAATGCTATAATTTTTTAGAAAGGGTTAATACGCCTCATGAAGGCCATAATTAAATTTGCATAATGGATAGAAAACATGATGAAGTTATGGGATTGCTTGTGAATTATTAAGTTTTTTTCTTTGTGTGGGATACTTTAACTAGTACTCACACACCTGTTTTACGTCGAGGCATTGTGGAGTCAATAAGCATCTGTAGTGATTGCTTGTTTACTATCCTGCTCATTTTTTGATTTGAAATTTTGATCAAGCTCGATTGAGTTTTTTGTTTTGGGCCTCCATGGTTGATGACAATTGAGGCCTTGTTTGGCAGGAGGATTTTTTGGCTAAAAAAGTCAAAAAGTTCAACCCTACTAGCAAAAGGTCGCATCAATCAATCACTTTTTCCCTCACTGCTATTTATTCAACTAAAAAAATCATTCCAAACACATTTAACTTTTTTCACCTTATAAAAAAGTAAAAAAACCACTAAAAAGTAAAGTTGCAAAACGGGTACTTAGTTTTGAGATTCTCTTTCTGAACTGTTCACTACTAGGGAACTTTAGCAGCTGTAGTACAATGCTATTAAGCATGGACTGAAAGCTGAGGGAAAAAATGGCCAGCTTTTCTTCCTAGGTTGGTGAGGTGATGCAACTTGCAAGTTGGCACATGGTAGCGGTGGTTTATTTGAGTGGCCTGTTCATGATGTATCTATATACCTTGTGTCTTGGTCAATTAGAATGTGTTAGCTTGCCCCACTGGTGTGAATTTACAGGTGCAATGTTAATCCATTGTATGAATGGTGTTTTTATTTCTATTTTAATAATTTATCCTGTTATAAGATGAGAAATGATGTTTGATTTGCTTCTTTGAATTGGAATTTTGTATTTCAACCTAATACGCTACTTGTTAATGGGACATAAAATTGATTCTATTTTGCACCTTGGGATTAGAAAGTTTTTGTGAAGGTTCATCTTTGGCATATATTTCATGATTATTGGGGAAGTTGGGGTTCCCTATTAGAATAGCATATGTGGTGGTTACAGCTTATGTTATAGAATGATTATTTGTGTGTATAAGATTCATGTTGTCATATTGCTAACACGATAAATTGTTTGTTTGTAAGAATGTCAACAATTCAAATTGCTTTCAATTGTTGTTGTAATCTCTATTATTAAAATTTTACAATTTGCGATTTGATCACAATTCGATTAGTATTTTTTGCAAAATCAATATGAATCTATAAGTGAATCTATTTTGAAAGTTATAAGTGTGGTTGGTAGAGTTGAGTGTGTTAGGTGAGAGTTGAGTGTGGTAGGTAGATGTAAGTGTGTTAGGTGAGAGTTGAGTGTGGTAGGTGAATATGTTTTTTCTCTTCTATATATAGGAGAGTCATTGTATACAAATTGAAATCAATCAATAATACAATCAATATCTATACAATTCTCTATTTCTCTTTATACATTAAATTTCTACATGGTATCAGAGCAAGGTTAAGAACTTAGTATTTTTCGCTTCACCGGCGGGCGGCAACCTCGCCTTGGCCGCCCGCCGGACCTCAACCTAGTCCGCTGGAATTTTCTACACAGACGTCGACATCAATAAGCTTCAAATTCTTCTTCTTAGCGACACACGTGTTTACCTCTGTCACGAAGCGCCTTGTAAGCTTCAATGACCAGAACCACCTCATTTGCAGACTTGGCTAGCCCATATTGCTGGTTGGGATGAGTATAGGCTAACTGAACATCGTCTCCGATCTGCATAAACACCGCTGATTGATTGAGAGAGAAATCTGCTGCTGCTGCTATTATTTCCCATGCTCATCATCAAGTTCAACAGCTCCACATGCTATCAATGCCCGACAAGCTCTCTCAACACACAGGCTCTCTCTCTTTCACCAGTACGGGGACGATAATTTCCTCACTTTACAGGGCAACTCCGATTCGATGACCACGTCGCAGCAGCAGCAGCCACGGGAGTCACTTCTCCATTCACACTTCCAGTAAAGATTATTGCACGCTGGACTCATTTCCAGCAACGGGCTGTTATGCTGTTTACAATTCTCCGTCAACTCTCATGTTTCTCACCCAATGGAAGTCCCATATCTCAGCAAGAGTGTCATTCATATGGGTCCGGTGTAATTGATGATTTTATTGAATTCAGACACAAGCTGCGTGAACTTGAAACCGTGATGCTGAGACCACTCTCGAGCTCTCTCTCTTCCTTTTGGCAGTTTGAAATCACACTTCTCACTCTCTCTCTACTCAAGCCCATGTGATAAAGTGGAGAGAGAGGGTGTTGGGTTTGCAGATGAGCATGTTTTGTGCTGGTGGAGATTGGTTTAAAAATAAAAAAGGGGGATGGGTGTGCAAAAGGTGTTGGAGGGATGGGTTGGAAAGTAGACATAGTGCTGGTGGGACCTCCCACTAGCAAAAGCAAGTTATAATCCTAATTACCCTCTCTCCACTAATTCCTTTTATTCTTATTATTATTATGAACAACCTCAGAACCCATGTGCTCTTTGATCCCTTTTATGACACTTTCTTTATTTTATTATTTTATTTTATCTTTAAAAAAAAAAAAAAAAAAAAAAGCCACCCACGTGGGCTTGTCCACTCTCTTTCTTCCGTTTGATTTCCAAATCTATTATTTTTATTTATTTTCTCTAAACCTCTTTTTTTAATCTCTTTCAAATACCCATTTTTATTTTATTATATACTCAACATTCCCATCATTCTTTTCCCCACTCCAATATATTATAATAGCCTTCATTGATTCCACGGGCTTCCACCACTTCATTTTATTTATTATTATTATTCTTATTTTCACCACCAAAAAAAAAAAAAAAAAAAAAACTACATTCATTCCAGTTGATTTTTCTACATTACCACACCTCCCATTCGAGTTTGCAAAAACACACTTGTTTTATTCATATCAGGGATTCACCCCGCTCACCATTCCAAACCCAACACACACACACACACACACAAAAAAAAAAAAAAAAAAAAAAACATAACAAACACCAAAACATTTGTTTTCTTTTCTGCAGACGGCCACCCACCGACCTCACTTCCACTACTCTGCCGCCGGTCTCTTCTTTTTGCCTCCGTCCTGGGCGGCCCTTGACGGTGTTGCCTCCGTGTTTCCCACTCCACTGGGCACGATCACTACTCTCTGCTCCTCCACTGCAGCATATGGCGGCCCTCCAAATCGGAACATAACGGTGGCCTTCCGCTTCAGCTCCTTATTTTCCGCCTTTAGCATACTTATCTCTGCTCGCGCATCCTTATACATGCGCTAGAGCAGAGCCAGTTGGGCGTTTAACTGCTGCACCTCATTTGTCCTACTCTGCAGCCGGTGCGACAAGTTTGTGACCGCAGTCATGGTTTCAACACATGACTTCAATGTATACTGATTCGCCTCAATATCTGATTGCGCTGTCATTCTTTGCTCCACAGACCGCATAGGAAAGGTCAACGGAGCAAACTCAGGGGCGCTTGGTTGAGGTTCACGGGCAACTGCACCAGTTACCTCTCTTGTGGACTCGTTGAGGTCGGGAAAGAGAGTGAGCAGACTACGGGACGAAGATGCCATGTTATGGGTTGCTGAGTGTTTCAGAGAAGGGTTGGTTACAGAGTGTTACAGAGTATCTCTCAAGACAACGAAGAATTTCTCAGAGGTTTTTAGCCAGTTTTTTGTCTTAGCCTCTGCCTCTGCCTCAGCATCCGTCTTGGTTAAATAGCCAAGGCAGACACGCGCATCGCGCGCCACTTGACGCCAGACGACAAAACGGACGCGCAAGCCAATGTGGTGACGCGCCTCGCCATCATGTCCGGCACATCTTTTTATGACTTGGGCACGCCTTTTGATGGCACGCCTTTTTATGGATTGGGCACGCCTTTTGATGGCACGCCTTTTGAAAGATTGGGCACACCTTTTGAGGGTGCGACTTTTTAAGGGTCCGACAAGACTCTGTAAACTGTCCCGACATTGATTCCGGTTAGCTCCTTCATGGGTCCGACAAGACTCTGTAAACTGTCCCGACATTGATTCCGGTTAGTTTCTACAAGGGTCCGACAAGACTCTGTAAACTGTCCCGACATTGATTCCGGTTAGCTCCTTCATGGGTCCGACAAGACTCTGTAAACTGTCCCGACATTGATTCCGGTTAGCTCCTTCATGGGTCCGACAAGACTCTGTAAACTGTCCCGACATTGATTCCGGTTAGTTTCCACAAGGGTCCAGCAAGACTCTGTAAACTGTCACAACAACTGTCACAACATTGTCTGCTACAACGGTCCGACATAACCCCATAAGCTGTCTTCTACATCGGTCTGACACCGCCATCCAGTGTCCTCTACATCATTATGACACCACCATACAGTGTCCTTTACAACGTTATGACACCCCCATACAGTGTCCTCTACAACGTTATGACACCACCATACAGTGTCCTCTACAACGTTATGACACCACCATCCAGTGTCTTCACCAATGGTCTGACACGACCATACAGTGTCTCCTATCCTCTTTTATTTTTATGTATTTTCTTGTTTTGTTACTTTCTCCAAACTCAAGTTGGTTAGTTCCTATCCCCCTTGAGTTTGAGGGGGGCTATAAGTGTGGTTGGTAGAGTTGAGTGTGTTAGGTGAGAGTTGAGTGTGGTAGGTAGATGTAAGTGTGTTAGGTGAGAGTTGAGTGTGGTAGGTGAATATGTTTTTTCTCTTCTATATATAGGAGAGTCATTGTATACAAATTGAAATCAATCAATAATACAATCAATATCTATACAATTCTCTATTTCTCTTTATACATTAAATTTCTACAAAAGTGAATTAAAATAAATCGTACGATTCATAATTGACGCACGATTTGATTCACTTTTTATAATTTAAGCAATTCTTGAAACTGTTGTGTCCGGCATATTTTGATTATTTTTATTTCTTGTTTTTTTTGTGAAAAACGACGTAATACAACTTCTAATAGTATTTAGTAGAAAAATATATATACATAATTTGTTGTTATTTTTGTGATCAGAGAGTTTTAGTAGGATTCAATCAGATTTAGTCAGACCCAATATGCTTTTAACATTTTCTTATTTTTTTTTCGTCTACAAAATCATAATATAACTTTTAAAGATATTTAAGGGTAAAGTAACTTGCATCATGAATTATCTATTGCTATTTTATTGAAATAAATATAGTTCTATGTTACATGAGTGAGGTCAATTAAACTAGTTCTATTTAAAAGAAAAAAGAAAAAAAATTACTTTTTTGAACAAGCATATATACTTTTTAAAATGTTTTAGGCTTTAAAATAAAGGATTTCAATTAATTCTTTTTTATTATTGTGTTATTCTTACTTGGAAAGGTATGTATGCTTATTGTCTAAATATCAACATCGTTGTGAAGTTATTGTTACTTGGAAATTGAGAGTCTATCTTTGTTTACTTGCTTTACTAAAAATGGTTGATAAGAAGTATCTAAAAAAAAAAAAAGGTAAATTCGTGATCTTACATGAGAAGTGTGTTAACTTCTTACCTATTAGACCACATCATCATCATTCAAAACAGTATTTTTATTAATTTAAGTCTAAATATTTTATATTTATAAGATATATTTAACATCCAACTGTGTAGATATATATTTTAAAGTAATATGGTAAAAGTAACCGAATCTTTACAGTTTACAATTCGATTTGTGATTCGGTACATGGCCATTTCGATTCACGATTCGAATCTTGATTTGACAACTATGGTTTTAATGAATAATGGTCAAATACAATATAGAATAAGGGTGCTGTTGTTGTCATATGAACATCACATCAGTCTATATTTTTGGAGTAGTAATTTAATGCAAAGATTGTTCTATTTGTGAAATGATTAGTGAAATTGTAATAGCCTTTATATGAAGCTCATAAAATGTTAACAATTGCTATAAAAAATGAATGAACTTGTGTCATTGAATTGATTGAATTTCTGTGGGTGACACATACATTGATACATATAATGTCTGCAGCTCATAGGTTACATACATTGATACATCTATCTAGGTACTTCATTGCTACATGATCTTGATCACATCCACAAAATTAACTTTCTTTGTGTATTTTATTATTTATTGTATTTGATATGGTATTAGATTAATAATACCACTTTTTAGCTGATGAAGGGAAGTATTTACTTTATGGGACGTGACGTGATGCCCTTGAGATAATGTAATTTATTAGTACTGAAGTTGCTTATAATATTTGTAATTGATTACTACCAATTCATGGTTTGAGCTTCTTTATTTCTTTCAGGGGTGATGTAGTGCAAGTAGACACCTGGGTAGCTGCATCCGGAAAGAATGGTATGCGGTGTGATTGCTTGTTCGTGACTGCAGAACAGGGGACATTTTAACTAGAGCATCCAGGTGGGAATAAGAGACGCGGAGGTTATCTAAAATTCCTAATGAAGTTCGAGGGGAAATAGGTACTTTTTTTGTGGATTCACCTCCTGTTGTGGACGAGGACAGCAGAAAATTACCAAAACTTGATGAAAGCACAGCAGATTATATTCGTAATGGTTTAACGGTAAGTTAAAGGTTATTTCATATAACAGATCATTTACCTTTGAAATGTACCATATAAGTTGCTTTGTTTTCATGTTTTGTGTGTTTTAATTACTAGATGGAGTGATCTAGATGTCAATCAGCATGTTAACAATGTGAAATACATCGGATGGATTCTTGAGGTAAATTCCTTTTCTTTCGTTTGATGCATAATCTATCTTGTTATTGATTTTCTTGTCTCATAAAATATGATCTGAGACCCCTATGGGAATGCTCGGTTCAACATTAATTTAGCTGAAGTATTTGCTCACTTGTTTGTATCTGCTATTCACGTTAGTTGAGTACAGATTCCTTCCCTTTGCCATTGTATCATAATAACAAAATGATGCGCCTTCTTGTAAATTGTCCTCTTATCCTCTTCTTTGAACTAACTGGAATGGAAACTTTTACCATCCTCCATGGCTTTGTATGATTTCATACAAAATTCCTCAGCCAAGATTCATTTATAATTTTTTTATTATTATTATTATTATTATTATTATTATTATTATTTTATATTGAATGCATTTGAAGTTATTTATTAAATTGATTTGTATTGAGTGAGGATTTTCATTTCTCTTGGAAATTGAACCATTATTTTTTATTCTAGGTTTAAGTTTAAATGAGTCCTGTTTATCATAGCATTTTAACTAGTTTGATACGTGTTTCTAACAATCAAGGCAGGTTAGGCGATTAATAGACATCCTTATTTATATTTTATTTGATTCTATTGTTATGTTTTATGGTGCCCAAGTCGTGTTTTAATATGCTGTATGAAGCACAACGTACTAATTCAATAAACGCGGAACATCTGAATGCCCTCATGAGTTACTCAAGCATTGCGATTTGCAGTTCTTGATGTTTGCAGCTTTATATGTCTTAGAAATCATAACATGGGGCAAAACCGTGATGGAAGTCCTTGTTTACACTTTTCAACAACATAATTTGTTGACGTTAATTGCTTATGAATTTTAAAACCTAGGATTTTGGTTTCAAATACAGCAAGAATAAAATCCAGCAAAAACAAAATGCTAGCAACTTGGCTGTACATAAGAGATGGAAATAATAGAAGAGAGAAGATTTAATATGTGAAGGTTGTTATCATTGGCCAGTTGAGCTATGCTAGCAAGATTTACAGTATGATTCTCATTTTTTATATGCATCATTTAAGAGTTTGTGTACATACTTTGTTGCCACAGCGTAAACATTGTTGCATGATGTTTGCTTGGAGTTTATAATGCAATGAATGCTGATCTATGGAAAGTGTGGCTCACTGTCAAATGGCATGTGATATCTGGTTGTGATTGTTCTTTCACAGTACCAATTTTGAGGGATTTATGCATTTCCTACCCATTTTAAATTCATTGTTTTCTTTAATCTTTCCAGCATTCCCTTTTCACTTGTTTCAAACTACAGAGCATGGACACGGGCATTGGTCACAATGATTTTGAAAAAAAATTAGGATACAGATGAGGCAAGGATGGGGAAAATTTTATTTTATTTTTAATATTTTTATTTGCTATGTATATGAATATAAATTTATGACATAGAGATACAAGAGACATTAATATATATGTGGGTGCATTTCCCTCTGTTTTCATGTATTTTAGTTTGACCCCAACTCATCTTTTTAAAATTATCAAAAAGAAACTCGCAATGGTATCCTGAGGTGCATGTCCATGAAGTGTCTCCAAACTGTTGCAAAAAAATAATACTTAATAAAATTAACATGCCACATGGCGTGTCGGTGTCTGACCTACGACACCGAACACTCATTTTGAAGTGTCAGTGCTTCAGAGGTTTCAAATTTGCTTGCTATTTTATTCATCTAATCAGAAACAATGCCGGTTATTACAGGGTGCACCAATGCCAATTTTGGAGAGTCATGAGCTTTGCAGCATGACTCTGGAGTACAGGAGGGAATGCGGGAGGGACAGCGTGCTGCAGTCCCTAACCACTGTATCTGGTGGTGGTGTTGGCAGTTTGGTTGATCCTGGTTATGTTGAGAGCCAGCATTTGCTTCGACTTGAGGGTGGGGCTGAGATTGTGAAGGGAAGAACTGAATGGAGGCCCAAATATGCCAAACTGTGTTGGGACCCTTGGTTCACTTCCAGCAGAAAGCAGTTAATTGTTGAAGTTCTTTATTGCTTGGAGTGGCAGTAAGTCTTATCCTTCGTGTCGCGATGCTCATGTAAAATCCCTACTCGAGTTCCTGGATTAAATATGGTTTTTCATTATATATATATATATATATATATCTTCTGATCTGTGTTCTTGTTTGGGAGAATAGAGAAAAGTTCTTAAGCCTTTTGTAAGTAGATCTTGTTGTACTCTCTTTCTCTCTCTCAGAGCTGTGTCTGAAGTCTTAGTGATTACCTTACCTTCTCAGATTGGCAACTCATTCATTTTTATCATTTTTGGTGGCAATTCTTTATTATTTATAATTAAATTTGTTTTTTGGTGGTGCATGTTACTTTTTTCTCACTGTGCTGCTAAAGTTGTCTAAATGTGATGGCAAAGTCGCGCTTGGAGGTCAAGTAACCATTAAATTTAAATATCTTGCAGTTGTTTGACAAGTAACCATTACTTCAAGATAGTTGAGAAATCTGAAATGTTATGTTCCCAGAAAAATTATTCAGAAAGTGTAGAAAATCTGAAATGTGTGAAGCATATTTAAATTTAGGGTGGTATTGTTCATATTCAGAATGAATTTGATTTATGCATTTTGAAATCCGGGTACTTTGAGTATATCTAGCATTGATGATCAAGGTCATGGATGGAGCTCTCATACCTTGATATTCTCTTTTCTAGTGTGTTTCTTTGGTCGGGCATGGTATTCACTCCCATAGAATTATTTTTTTATTTTATTTTTTATTTTTATTTTTTTTAGGAAAAACCAAAAAACTAATTTGTGGTTTACCCCTCTCAATCTTTAAATGTTTTCAAAATTTTCATTATTTTTATTGCAAACACCACCAAAGTGTAAACGATTCAAACAAAAGTACAATCAAGCAAGCCTATTATTGCATCCTATTATGGCGGTGTTGGGGAACTTGGTTTTTGGGTTTTTTTTGTTTTTGTTTTTTCCCACTATAAGACAAATGTTTTACAAAATAAAAAAAAAACAAATACAAACCAAATATCACATCAAATTTCGTAATCATTTCATCATTTTTTTTTCTCACAAACATCACATTCAACTATAAAAAGATCTAACTATTTTTCCAAACATAAAGAATTTTTTCTCCAATAATATCCTACAACTAAAAAAACTTACAAAAAAACCCACTTCCTAAACACCAACTATGTATAACTTGGTTCCAATCATAGAACAATAATGTGAAACAAAATTATCATGCAGAATACAAGATAAGTGGTTTAACAGGATGATATGTGGTTTACTAGTATGCTTCTGTCCCTGGTTTAACAATATGCTTGTGTCTAATGATGAATGAGATTAAATTCATTATGCACAATAAGTACTACAAAACTCTAAACCTCTCAATTTAATTGCTTTATAATGTTCATTCTTACACACTAAACCTTTACAATCTGAGTCTCTAGCCTTCGATCTTTTACAATAAATTTGAGCGTGTAGTAAAAATATAAAATGAAGCTTGTTGGGAAATCTGAATCCGGAGAGCTCACAAGTGCACAACACCATTGGAAATAAACTCATTAATTCATTGAAAATAAACTTGAAAGACCCTATGTAATGTGATTCATGAGTTATGAGCTAATCAAGAACACTTAATAGTAATTCCTAAATTAGACGATAATCTAAATCATCTAATTAATACAAAAGTGATTTAAATTATTTCTAAGCAATCAACAAATGCGTCATAAAGATTTATCGTGAAAAAATATCACAATTGGACAACTCCAATTGTGATAAAAAAAATCACAACCTAAGAAGGGCGAACAAATCCACTAAGAAGAAAGAATGAAAATTACAAGAGACCTCACCACGCTTTACCACCTATGAATCCATACAACCCTTGGAGACACTAGAACATCTTCGTTGCCTACTCTTCATCTAGGATTGTTCATTATTGAGCTTGAATCCACAAACTCCAACTCAGTTTGAATTCTACGGGTTGAACGCTAAGGAAGGTAGATTCAATCAAAGCCTCTTGATGTATTCAATCAATTCCATGATGTGCGACAATCATCAACAATCCACTAAGAGAAAACCAATAACAACTCTCTATAAGATAGAACTAGGGATGTAATCGGTTCGGTACGATCGGTATTTAGATAAAAATTTCCACCGAATCGATAATGTCGGTTTTATTATTTTGAGTACCGATATAGACTGCTTCTCTTATCAAACTGCACCGAATCGAACTGATTGAAACAGTTTGGTTCGATGCGGTTTAATCAGTTTAAGACCTTTCAAACTTAATCATGTAAAAATATTGAATTAGTTTTTTGTTCACTTGTGAAACATATCCAATCCATCCATTTAATAAATATTTTTCAATTTTTAGATTAACAAAAATACAAATAAAAAAAATAATAATAAATACTAAGGCTTTAAAAATAATAAGTTAGAGTTCAGATTATATATAATAAAAATTTACTATCTTAAGTTATAGAGATGACAAGATTAATTAATTGAGGTTAATAATTTATTATACTTATTAATATCATTATATTATTAGATTATATAAATTATATATACAACATATATTGAAATGGTCGGTTTTCGATCTATTCAGTGCACAAGGTGCTTAAATCAACACTGAATCGAAAATTGAAAAAAATCAAATTAAAAAACCACACAAATCGATTATTGTTAAAAAAACAGACCAAATATGGCCAATTCGGTATGGTTCAATTAGTTTGGTTGATTTTTTCAATTTTTCTTGCATCCTTAGAACTATTGTTCTTCAATGTTTAGAGAGAAATTTGGAAGCATTAAACCCTGAAATGAGCATCTGAGGCGGCTTAAACAATCCAGAGTTGCAAGGAACGCTTGAGCACATAAATGACCACTCGAGCGATGTGTCTAGAAAGATGGTGCTAACAAACTTCCATCTGTCACTTCACTCAAGCGCAAGACTTACAACTCAAGAGGTAAAACATATCTCTGGGTATCTCTGAATTCAGACTAAGATATTGGATGCTTAAATTCAACGCTTGAGTGCAAACATGACCGCTTGAGCGATCCATGTAGTTTGACAGGCCAATAAAAAGAAATAGATTTTGAAAAACAACTAATCAAACACAAGCAACACTTAAAATCTCACACCATTACAACTCAAATGTATTTGTTCGTGAAATTGACAAAACAAGAGTCATAACAAAACTCATTAATTCACATGTATAGTACCAAGGCCTGACTTCCTATCAAGTGTTTTGTCCATCCTATTCAATATTGTTATGGAGTTGATTACACAAAAATAATTACTCAATTGTATGAGATTCTATAGGAGTTATAACTAAAAAAAAGTTATAACCAAATATCACATAAGGTATAATTAAAGAGTTCTTAGATCATAATCAAAATAATGTCATAACTAATATTAGAATGAGTCATAACTAATACCATAATGTATATAATCAAGTCATAACTAACATCTCAACATATAGGTTATAACCAAACACCATAAAAAGGTTGTAGCTAGGGGGCATATAGAATTTCCCATAGTTAAAACATACTTATATATATATATATATATATCTTGAGGTTTGGATAAAATACAATAAGCTTCACAGTTTTGACATAATTACGTTGAGCTCCCTTAACATGTTCATTCATATAACACTTAACCCACTTTTAATTAATAATTTATTAGTTATATAGATGAAAAAATGATATTGTTATCTTTTTTACACGAAAATATTTATTTTTTGTTGTTTATTTTTATATTTATCTACCATCTGTATTAATTTCTGTCCATTTAACCCTAGTAAAAGGGAGGTCAATGTAATTATTTCAAAATTGATTACTGTATTTTTTCTAAACTATAGTAGAAATTAGTGTAATTTACCTTTCTATTTTGTATTCAATATATAAGAATCTACCTTCACAAATGAAGGCTCCAACACATCCTAACCTTATGCAAAAAAGAGGATAGAATTTGAAACATAGAGTGCCTTGTTTGGCATGTAATTTTAGTCAATATGTATGGACATGGCAATCAAGAGAAACAAGCAGAGCAGTTGAGGTTGATACTTTAAATCTAGTTTAGGAACCCAGTATATGGATGCACTGTATTTGTCTTGGGACCTTACAATTAAACATAAAGAAATTGTAGTTCTTGTAAACAAGGTTACATACATGCACATGGTCAAATGCTCTACACAAATGCATGCAATTTCACATGATTGGGCATCAACCGCTAGCTTAATGTTTCATGTTCACAAAACCTATCAAGTTTGTTACATTTTGATTAAATTTTATAATCAAGTGGGCTAGAATAACGAACCAATCTTTCTAAAGTTTACTCCAAATCCAAACAAAGTACTAGACTTTATTATTAGAAATTTAATCTTGATGGGGATTTGTTAATGTGAAAGTTGTTTTCATTATTAGTTTCTTGATTCCATGCATGTGGTCCTGTGATTAGGGAAGAAGAAAAATTATGTGCATTTTTATACAGAATTCAAAACAAGAATGATGTGATAGTGACATTTTTATAATTTTACAGTGACAAAATTAAAATTTATCATATCATTTGTATTAATTTTTTAAAATATTTAAGTTATACAATGACAAAATTACAATTTATCATATCATTTTGTATTAATTTTTTAAAATATTTAATTTTAACTAAAAAAATTTAAAAAGAGATTAAAAAAAAGTAGACAACTAAGAGACAAATGAATGATTAATGAAATTATTACCTTATTACCAAGAAATAGACAAGTAAATAATAGAAGTATTGGACAAAAATAAATTAAAACATGGTAAATTACACTCACACCTCTTAGATTTCTCTAAAATAATATTCTCACCTATCTTATTCAAAAGTAAGAGATGATAGTGATATTTTAAAGGATAAAGAGGTACCCGTATTATTTCAACAGAATAGAGGGGGCGTCGATGTAATGTACCCAAAAAGTTTTTGTATATGAAAGTGTAGGATATGTATTGGGAAATTCTATTTCCACACACCAAATTATCTCTGTATACATTTTTTCTCAATTTACACATTTAGTAATTTGATTTTTACTTTTTTATCTCAGTCCACACACTTTACATTCCAAATATATCTTCACATTCTCTGTGTATAGCCTCTCATTCCATCATTTTTCACTCCAAAAACCTTAACCCTAACTACACCAGCTACCAGCGACGGCGGCAGCAACGACATCAACCATCGGCCCTTCCCAGCCTCTCAGCTATTTTCACACAGCCCCTCACACTGTCGTCCCCTCTATCGCGATCATCGCTGGTCGCCGTCACCTCCATCACGATCATCACCGGTCGACGTCACCTCTACGATCCACTTCCCCACCCTTTCCCCAGTCTTCTTGGCCCCCTTCCCAGTCCTCTCTGCCCCTTCTATCGCGACGTAACCTCTCTCCTGCACCATGATCGATCAATTAACAAAGAAAGAAAAAGAGATAGAGAGAGATTCGATAGTTGATGCCCAAGAAAACCCTATAGATTTGATAGTTGATATCCGTACATACTTAATTAGTTCGGCGATTGATATCCGAACGACGACGATTTGTTCGACATTGGTTGTCCGAACAGTCGCGATTTCTCTGGTGATCTACAGAGAAAGAAAAAAGACAAAATGGGAAAGTTAGGGACTGAAAGAAGTGGGGAAAGTGAAATGAAATGTTGTGTATGGTTGAGGTTTGGGCATGTGAGGCGATGGCCAGCGGTGAAATGGTTGGTGAGATGGTGGTAGGTGAGATGTGTATGGAGAAATTGTGAGATGTGTGGGTGAAATGGTGGTGGGTGAGATGGTAATTTTGTTAAAGGATAAATTGTGATTCTGAAAAAATTCATTAATATTGTGTTTGGTTGGGGGATTTGAGGAGAAATTTAGAATGGGAAATGGAAAAGATAGGTGAAATATGAATAAAATATACCTACATTTCATCTAGTTTCACAGACCTTTTCTCTTTTCCTTTTCAAATTTCTCCCCAAATCCCCTAATCAAAAATAGCGTAAGTGTGTGGAGTAAGAAAACTTGGTGTGTGGAAATAGAATTTCTCATATGTATTGGCTATATTTAGAGCTTCTACAATAGACATCTTATCTACGCTTCACAACTAAATTAGAGAGTCATTCACCAAAAATTCAATTTCAACAGACTCCGTGTGTGGCTACCTATATTAAGGTGTTGTTACAGTTGGTCCCCTGTATGTAAGAAATAATCATCCTTAAATTTATAAAATTCTATTATACTTCAAGAATAAAGAAAAAATATATAAATGCCTACCCAAAACAATGAAAAAAGAATATTTAATTGGAGTTGTGAAATAAAAAAGAGTATTGTTAGTGTACGAGCAAAAAATAAAGTTCTCGTATATCCTGTTGATCAAGTCTGCGCTCCTCCGTATGTCGTCGCTTTACTCCCTGAAAACACAAGCGTGAGCTAGCCGGCGGGTGTGTCCCGGGTACCTCTCTGATGCCTAAGTTAGCAAAATAGACAAACAGACAAAAAGCTCTGTGTATTCGGGAATCAAAGTTGTGTTATCTCTTCCACAGGTTATGTTATGAGCTTTTATAGGTTCCGCGTGGCACAATCCTAGTAGGACTTTTACTCCTCCATGTAGAGTTCTCCTAGGAATCACAGTCCTGAAAGATAATGTTTATCCTTCAACACCCCCCTCACTGCTTAAACCAAGTGAGATGGTTTCACCTCGGTAGTATGAAAAAACGACCGAGCTAACATAGCCATACTAAACTGGCAGAATGACCGAGCTCTAATTAGCTCGGCTCTTCCCTTTACTGTTTATACCTCAGTTTCACCTGTTGAGACCGCGCTAACCATAGCGTGCTTGGACCAAGCTACTCAATAGCAAGGTCCTGAGTAAAGCCCAAAAATACCTCGGCTCAAAAGGATGTGACCGAGCTAATTGTTACCACTCTGACCGTGGTGACCGAGCTAACCACAGGGCTTTTCTTGGACCGGGCTAGATGTTGCTGCTCTAACTGTGGTGACCGAGCTAGCTGCAAGGCTCTTTGGGACCGAGCTAACTCCAAAGCCCTTTTACTCAGCCCTTTCTTACTGTGGCCCACAGAACGGCCCATTACACAGCTCGGCCCAATTTACACATAAATTACCCTCTCAATTGCCCCTTAATTCCATCTGCGCAACATGATAGGGATTACCCGTTACAAGCCGAGCTCAAAACTTTAGCCTTTAAACCGAGCTAAATTTACACCGGGCTACTAATCTGTCCGGTCAAAACATCTCTTCAGTCTCTGTAACTGATTCACTTTCTATTCCATAGACACATGGCAGACTCTTATTGGCCCAGCATAGCTGTCGCGCTGTCTTCGTACTCCGGAAAATTTGAATAGTCCCGCCCTTTTCACACGTCTTTATACAAAAAACCCTACATTTCGAATCAACCTCTCTTACTATTCATCTTCTCTCTCTCCATTCTACTGAGCTTTTACCTTTGCAAATACAGTGCCTGCAAATCTCTTTCTTGTGATCTCGAACTTCATCCTTACCTCTTCAAAATGTAAGTAACTCAATCTCATTTCCTTTTTGTTTCTCTAGTTTCTGTTGTATGTAGCATACTATCCACATGTTTCTCAAAACGCACACACTAGTTTTGCTTCCATTTTTCTGGGAAAAACCATGTAATAGAACCACTGTATTCACGAATAATCTGAAGAACGATGTGTTTGATCCAAAATCACACTTCAGCCGAACTAGGAAGTTGTTTGTATTAAGTGCGACCCCAGCCAATCTAAACAACCGAACTAAAACTTCACGCCATACTTGTAGTCTCAATAGGTCTAAGTACCTTCTGTTTCACTTAGCCGAGCTAACGAGCCGTATTAGATTTGCGCAATACTGTGCTAGAAAGCCTCCAAAACCAACTCCCTGCCTTAGTAGAAACCGAACTAAGAATTTTGTACCATAGGCTTCAACCGGGCTACGAACTTCTCGTTCCCCTTAAAAGAGCTAAAGTCTTCTGCTCCAACTGGGCTAAGAACGGATAGTATCCTACGTAGCCGAGCTAGGACTCCATTTATTTTGCCCTTGTTTCTTTTAGCACGGTCCAACAATCTGTGCTTAACACCCTTTTTTTCACTTTGCAGACTTAGGTTGGCTAGGCACTCCCCTGAACGCACAATCGAGCTACTCTGCGTAATCTCTCGACCGAGCTAAATTATACCTAATTTAAGGCCACATGGGGAAGTATCGATTTTTAGTGAACTCTCTAGAGGCCATAGCTGAATTCCGAAAGGATTATCAAATTCTAGACGATGTCCACCTTTTCCTAGCCGAACTAGATACCATTCCCTGGGGAAAACAAGGCTTCGTCCCCTTCAACGTTATTTCCATCGTAAAAGTCGGTCTGCGATTCCCTGTACAGCCCCTTTTTTGTGAATTTCTCAAACAAACCAACCTCTGCCCTACCCAGCTTTCCACAAATTCATACCGAATAATAAATGGCATCGCCGAGCTAAACCGCCGGCTTGGCCTTAACCTCGGTTTAGCCGAGCTATTTCATCAATACTCTTTAGGTTCAAACGAAGATGGCTGGGTATATTATTTAAGAATAAGACGCCGCCGAGAGAAAATAATAAAAAATACCCCGGATAAAGATGTAAACGATGACGATTTTTTTTGGGTCTCGGGCAACTTTGAAGACTAAGAAGCCTAAATACCAAGAGACCGAATCAATTGGAACAAAGGATTAGTCGGTATAATTACCTCGGCTTAGTTCGTGCTTTCATTTACCTCGGTTTTCTTATCTTCAACCGTACTTACTGTTGTCTTTTTCCTTTATGCAGATTTAAATTTTCTAAAGTCACAGTACAGTTACCCCAACCTTGGTGCACTCCGCGCCGCACTAAGACATCCTGATCGAAGTTGGGCCGAGCTACTCAACTTTGAGCCAACGTATAGATACAACAGTAGGCGAAAAACCAGGGTGATCGACTTCCTGCTGGAGCCTTCGCCAGAACCAGATCCAACCTTGCCTCAAATCAACCTGATTCCTTTAACTGCAGAACAAGAAATGGCAAAGAAGAGAGCGGTAAGGGCCCTCATCACCGAGACAAACCAGCCCAAGGTACCACAAGCCGGTCAAACACAGGAGACCGTGGTAGCCCTACCATCCCATCAGCCTTCATCAACGCGCCCAAGTAAGCGTGCTCGGACTTCCACAACCGAGCCACGCCTCGTTGATGAAGATGAAACCATCATTTCCCAAACTACACCACCGAGCCCACAACTGGAGCGCTTTGACCGAGGTAGCTCCTCCAAGTGGGTGCCTAAGGTTACCTATAAGAACTACGCTATCACTGACTCCGACTCAGTGGTCGCGGAAAAAGACCATTTGCTGGCCTTTAATCTGGCCAAGAGCGTCTGCCTTCCAGCCGATATGGATCACCACGATCATCTTACCGAGCTGAAGGCCATTCGCTCGGCTACAAAATCAATGGTGTTGGTAAATTCTCCCTTTCCTTCACCAAATTTCAACATCTTTTCGCTCGGTTCATATGAAAATTGTTCCTCTGTTTGCAGGTCCTGCAGAAGAACCACGTTGCTCACAAGCGCGTGTTGGAGCTTTGAAAAACCACAAGGGAGGCCATGGCTGAGGCTAGTGCTAAAACGGCCGAGTTAAAAGAATCCCAGCAGAAGATGGCCGAGCTACAGTCCGAAGTAGTCCGGCTAACCGGCATAGTCAATTCAGCCGAAGTAGATAAGCAGAAGGCTGCGGCTGTGGTGAAAGACAAATATCTGCGCGAGCTAGCCAAGCTCGAGAAAAAGAAGAATGATGAAATCGCCCGGTTGTAGAAGAGCGTGGAAGATGCTGAAAACCGGGGTTACAAGGAGGGGGAGGACACCTACATCCAGCAATGCGAGGCCGCCAAAGATATATTCTTCAAATGTGGATGGAAAGCGGTAGTAAGGCAGCTTGGTCTTAGCCAAGAGATCGAAGTCTTCCTCAACCCTCCTCCACATTTTATACCGAGCTACATGGCGGAGTATGCCTATGCCATTCAGCTAAAATTTCTTCAGGATGATGATGAAGAAGAGACCCCAGAGCCCGACGCCAATGATCCCGTCGTTCAGTCAATGATCCTAGTCGTCGCCAATGATCCCGTCGTTCAGTCAGCTCGGGTGGAGCCACTGGTGGAAGACGTGGTTGAAAGTGCGACCGAGCTACCAGCTGAAACCGGGCTTCGAGTTGAACTGGACGCGGATCTTGACGACCTCTTTGCTTGATCTTTGTATTTTTTTTTTCTTTTTTTACTTTTGGAAAGAAACTGTAATCGGGTTGAAGTCCCACACATTTGTAACTCTTTTAGCATTTTGAATGAAATCATCTTTTATTTCAACTATTACTTCGGTTTACTTCCATGCTTGTACTTAATGTAGTATAACATTCTCCGGCCGAGGTACCTATCTTGGTCCTGACCTTGAAATCTATCTGGTCATACCTGTCAACCTCTTCAGCCTAGGTTTTTACCTCGGTAGAAGATCACTAAAAGTTGTTATTCCAATCAACCACTCTTCAGCCGGGATCCTTATCTCGGCTGAAGAGCACTAAGTGTTGGTTTTTCCAGCCAGCCACTCTTCAGCCTAGATTCTTATCTCGGCTGAAGAGCAATACGTGTTGGTTTTTCTAGCCAACCACTCTTCAGCCTAGATCCTTATCTTGGCTGAAGAGTACTAAGTGTTGGTTTTTCCAGCCAAACACTCTTCAACCTGGATCTTTATCTCGGCTAAAGAGTACTAAGTGTTGGTTTTTCCAGCCAACCACTCTTCAGCCTGGATCCTTATCTCGACTGAAGAGTACTAAGTGTTGGTTTTTCTAGCCAACCACTCTTCAACCTGGATCCTTATTTCGGCTAAAGAGCAATAAGTGTTGGTTTTCCCAGCCAACCACTTCAGCCTAGATCCTTATCTTGGCTGAAGAGAACTCAAAGTTGGTTATTCCTGCCAATTTAGAGTGAAGTGTTTGGTTTTTCCAGCCAAACGTCCTGCAGCCTGGATCCTTATCCTCAGCTTAGGAGAAGTGTTGGTTTTTCCAGCCAACCTCTTCAGCTCAGATCCTTATCTTGGCTAAAGAAAACTCAAAACTGGTTATTCCTGCCAACTTAGAGCGAAGTGTTTGGTTTTTCCAGCCAAACGTCCTGCAGCCTAGATCCTTATCCTCGGCTTAGGAGAAGTATGTGTTGGTTTTTCCAGCCAACCTCTTCGACCTAGATCCTAATCTTAGCTGAAGAGAGTGCAAAGTTGGTTATTTCGGCCAACTCTACTTACAATGCCCCTAGTTCACTAAAACAATTTTTACAGCAGAAAACAATTATGCTGAAAAGAAACTACTTGCTTTATTGAAAAAAAAAAAAGAAAAAATTACAAGTACTTTTAAGAAAAAGCTAAAAATAAAATAGTTTGAGATTGGCAGTGTTCCATGGCCTGAGAATGGCCTTACTGTCCCCATCTTCCAAGTGGTATGCCCCTTTCCCTGCTAATCCAACCACTTTGTATGGTCCTTCCCAATTAGGCCCTAACTTGCCATCTCCGGGTACCAAGGTGTTTCCCATCACTTTGCGCAGTACCCAGTCTCCAATCTTGAATTGCCTTGAATGTACTGACTTGTTATACTTTCTGGATAACTCTTGCTGGTATGAGGCAATGTGAACCAGTGCTCTTTCTCTTCTTTCTTCTGCAAGGTCGAGCTCCAATGCTATGGCTTCTCTATTTAAGTCTGGATCAAAATTTTCACTTCTAATTATGGGGAAGTCAACTTCCAGTGGGATTACTGCTTCCATGCCATAGGCCAAGGAAAAAGGTGTTTCTCTAGTAGAGCGCCGAGGTGTGGTACAGTAAGTCCATAAAACATGAGGGATCTCCTCTGCCCACTTGCCTTTTGCCTTCTCTAACCTTTTCTTCAATCCATCCAAGATGACTTTATTTGATGCTTCCGTTTGGCCGTTTCCTTGGGCTTATGCTGGTGTAGAATTGTAGAATTCTATCTTGTACTCTTCATAAAAGCCTCTAAAAATTTTGCCATCGAACTGAGTGCCGTTGTCAGATATTAGAGCTTTTGGTATGCTGAACCGAGTGATGATATTCTTCCAGACGAACTTCTTCACATCTTTCTCCTTTATTGATGCTAGTGCTTTCGCCTCCACCCACTTTGTGAAGTAGTCTGTTGCTGCAAGAAAGAACTTTCTGTTGCCGGGTGCCGTTGGAAGTGGTCTTACTATGTCCAAGCCCCACATTGCGAAGGGCCATGGGCTAGTTAATGGTAGTAGTTCCCTAGCTGGCTGATGTATTTGGTGTGCGAACTTCTGACATTTCTTGCACTTCTTGACATACTTCTCTGAATCTGCTTGCATGTAAGGCCACCAATATCCTTGTGAAATTGCTCTGTAGGCTAAAGATCTTCTTCCTTGGTGGCTGCCGCATACGCCTTCGTGAATCTTGAACAGGAATGCTTCGACCTTGCTGGGATGGACACACTTCAGGTAAGGTCCTGTGAAGGATTTCTTGTACAAGGCCATTGATGGGGAGAACCAAAATCGCTGTGATTTTGCTCTTATTTTGTTGGCCTTCTTCTTCTCTTCGGGTAAAATGTCATCTTTTAGGAACACTATGATGGAATCCATCCATGAAGGGCCTAGTTCGGCGCAACATACCTCTTCTACTTCGGGTTCTTCAATGCTTGGCCTTGGTAGGAAGTTGATCAGTAATGGATGTGGGATGGATGTATCTGCCATCAAAGCAAAGCCTGCTAGTTCGTCTGCTCTGCTGTTTTCTTCTCGCCCAATCTGCTCTATCCGCACTACTTCAAACTTCATGATCTCCTTTCTGACTATTTCTTGGTACTTAGCCATTCTATCATCCTTTGCCTCGTAGTCGCCTGGAATTTGGTTTACAACTAGTTGGGAGTCACTGTAAACCATTAGCTCGGTTGCCTTCATGTAGAGTGTTGATTTTAGGCCTGCCAGAAGCGCTTCATACTCCGCTTCGTTGTTTGATGCCGGGAAGCCAAGGTTGACTACTTGTTCCGCTACTAGGCCATCTGGTGAGATAAGGACTATGCCGAGTCCTGCTCCGTGCTTATTGGATGCTCCATCCACGAAGA
Source organism: Camellia sinensis (assembly GCF_055761805.1). Taxonomy (NCBI): domain Eukaryota; kingdom Viridiplantae; phylum Streptophyta; class Magnoliopsida; order Ericales; family Theaceae; genus Camellia; species Camellia sinensis. The sequence goes on from NC_138973.1 coordinate 111,381,462, forward strand.
GCTTCTACATCTCACCAACGAAAAGCTTCCAGCAAGTGGAGGGATCGGATGATATCTTGGGGTCGTGGGTGTTGCTGATGTCTTCTTCAAATTCCACACTTACTGTTTGCCCCTCATTATCTGATTGTACCAAGTCTTTATTCGTTGATGCGTCTTTGCTTGGTGCAGCATGGTTTGCTTCTTCCTCCATTTGTTCACTCTGGTCTGTCCTGGGATGTGGCTGGGTATCCTGTATTAGGGGTTGCGCTATTCCGGCGCTACTTTTCATCCCTATTTTGGTTGTACCAGTTAAGTCAACTGGGCAGATGTGATGACTTCCTGGTGGAAACTCTGCCACAAAGTCTGCCAAAGCTTAGGCTTTTATTGTAGTTCTAGGCTAAAACTTGATGTCAAACTGTCCCAACTCCACTGCCCACTTCAAGATTCGCCCAGAAAATTTCGCCCTCTCAAACAAAGCTTTTAATGGAAAAACTGTGAGGATGATTATAGTGTGGGCGTGGAAGTAATGCGACAACTTCCTTGATGCTATCATTAAGGCTAAGGCCAGTTTTTCCAATGGTAAGTACCTGGTTTCTGCGCCCAGTAATGTCTTGCTGACATAAAAGATGGGCAGGTGTTGGATTTCTTCTGCTCTGACCAACACCGCGCTGGCTGCGTGCTGTGAAACTGTTAAGTACAAAAAGAGCTCCTCTCCAGGTATTGGGGTCACTAGCAATGGTGGAGAAGACATGTATTCTTTCAAGCTTCCGAGAGCGCGGTCACATTCTTCATCCCACTCAAACTTGGCCTTTAACGCTTGAAAAAATGGTCGACATCTGTCTGACGACCGACTTATGAACCGGTTGAGCACAGCTGCCATACCAGTGAGATGCTGCACTTCTTTTACTGAGTTGGGCCTCTCTAGATCCTGAATTTCTTTGATCTGAGAGGGGTCTACCTTTATACCTCGGTTGGTCACCAGGAAGCCCAGGATTTTGCCAGATCCTACGCCGAACGCACACTTTGATGCATTAAGGCGTAATTTGTTCTTCTTAAGGATCTGAGACATCTCACCTAGGTCCCTGAGATGGTCATTCTTATCCTTGCTTTTGACCACCATATCATCTATGTATGCCTCCATTGTTCTTCTTAACAATGGTTCAAACATCTTGGTGACTATCTGCTGGAATGTTGCCCCTGCGTTTTTTAGGCCAAAGGGCATGCCCTTGTAGCAATACAGTCCTCTTGGCGTTGTAAAGGATGTGACCTCCTGGTTTGGTTCATACATTGCGATCTGATGGTAACCTCTATACGCATCAAGAAAGCTAAGTCGATTGTGTCCTGCCGTTAGGTCTACCAGTTGGTCTATCTTGGGCAAGGGAAAACTATCTTTTTGGCATGCCTTGTTGACTGTTTTGTAGTCCACGCAAACATGCCATTTTTCATTCTTCTTGGGCACCACTACTGTATTGGATATCCACTTGGGATAGTGCACTTCTCTGATAGCCCCTGCCTCTAGAAGGTTTCCTACTTCTTCCGCCACTATCTCGGCGTGGTGGAGCGCTGACCTGCGAGTGCGCTGTATAATTGGTCTGGCAGTTGGATGGACGTTTAGTTGATGACAGATGAAGTTCGGGTCAATGCCAGGCATGTTATACGGCGTCTAGGCAAACACTTCGATGTTAGAGGTCAAGAATTTCATGACCTCTATTCTCTTGGTGCTGGACATAGATGAGTCGAGCAAAAAGAACTTTTCTGGGTTCATTTCATCTATTCTTACCTGTACCAAGTCTTCCACTGTCTTCTGTTCAGTGGCTTTGCCAACATCCGCAAACAATTCATTGCTCTCAGGTTCTTCCACCATTTATTCAAACCCTTTGGCAGCTCGGCTGCCATTTATTGTGACGAAGCACTGTTTGGACATAATTTGGTCTCCCAAGACCTCTTCGACTACTCTTGCTTCGTTGGGGAACCGTAGTACTTGATAGTAGGTTGATGCTACAAATCGCATGGCGTGCAACCATGTCCTCCCTAATATTATATTGTAGGTGGAAGGGACTTTCAATACCCAAAACTCCACTTGTTTTGTCATGCTTCCTGCTTTGGCTGGGAGGATTATCTTGCCCACTGGCCACTTTGGCATTGAGTTGAATCCGATTAGGAGAGATGTTGCAGGTGCCAAGCCTTTGTCCTCTAGCTTCAGTTGTTTGAAGGTTTCGTAATACATTATCTCACATGAGGTCCCTTGGTCAATCAAAATCCGTTTGACGTCGTAATCCTTGACGCGGAGAGTGACGACCAGTGCATCATTGTGAGGGCAATATATCCTTGCCAAGTCTCTGTCTGAAAAAGATATGACGTTCGTGGCCTTTGTTTTCTCCTTTTTGATGGCAGGTTGTGCACTTAGTACCTTCCTTAAGTGCTCTGCCTTCTTGATCATTCCCCTGAGCTCACATACCCGCTCAGGTTCGAACACTCCATGTATTACGTTAATAACGCCTTGGGGTGGGGCGTCGATCGACATTCCATTTGGGTTGTCATGGTTCTGGGGGGCTAGCTATGTCCCTCATTCTATATACTGGTCCAAGTGCCCAGCTGCCACTAACTCCTCCAGATGTTGCCTCAACGGCGTGCAATTTTCAGTGCGGTGCCCATTTTCCTTATGGAAGGTGCACCTGGATCTTTCATCATAGTCCTTTTGTGCTTCTCCCAACTTAGCTGGCCATTGGACGAAAGGTCCATCACGTATCTCACTGAGAATCCGGTAGATCGGTTTTTTGAATACTGTGGTAATGGCAGTGCGGACTCTGAGCCACCTTTTATCTTGGTCTTCTCCATTGTCCCGCCTGCCTCGACCGTTCCTGCTTGGGCGTTCTACCGCATTGACTTTTGCCGTAGTATTTTTATCTGGCATTGCTGTTATGCCAGACTTTGCTTTAGCCCGGGCACCATCCTCTTCCATGCGAATATGTTGGTGAACTCTCTCTATGAAGGCCTCCATTGTGAGGGGTGGCGTCATAGTAATTGAGTCCCTCAACCTATTTCCGACTGGAAGACCTCTTTTGTATTGCGCGATAGCGAGATTTGTAGGGCAATCTCCTATCTGGTTGAAGGTTTCCCAATAACGACCGTTGTAGGATCTCAACGTCTCTTTGTCGCCCATGTCAATGGAGAGTAGCTGATCGATCTCTACTGGTGTTTTGGTGTTCGTTCTAAACCTTGTCACAAACGCCTCTGCCAATTGCGCCCAGGAGGCGATGCTGCCTTCTGGTAGCCTTTCGAACCAGGTTAAACCTAGGTCGCCAGGGCTGGATGGGAATAAGATGCACATTAAAGCTTCGTTCCGCCGGTATACTGCCATAACCTGGTGAAAGTGGCTTAGGTGCATGTAGGGGTCCGTCTTTCCCTCATACGTGGTGAATTTGGGTTGAAGGAAGCTTGAGAATAAGGGCGCATTCTCAATTGCTGGAACGAACGGCGAGGTCTGCAGCCTAGCTAATGCCTTGTCTGTTGGTTCGTAAACAAGCCGCAGTATTGGCATTCCTACCTCGACGCTTCCATGCGTTCGAGGAGCCAACCGCTGAAGGGCTGAAACTCTGCGCGGGTTGCGTGCCCTGGTATCCTCCTTTCATCGTGCCCTTTCTTCAAGCACACTTCGTAAATCGGACGACCTGGGCAACTCCGTCTGCCTAGATGACGTCTAGTGCGTGCGCGAGGGCCGATAGGGGCTTCCCTCCGTATATGACCTCTCTGTTCTCGTTCTCTCAGACCTGGAGTAACGAGTCCTAGAAGTCCTTGATTGAATGTCGCCTGTTCTTAGGCTCCTACTCTCTGCTTGCGATGGTGTGGTATGCCTACCACGATCTTCCGAGTGGCGAAGGGGCGTGTTGCCTTTGCGCTCCTCCCCTGTCGCCACTCCTTTTCCTTTCATCTGGCACGTCATTGACTCCATGTCCGCCGCCATCCTTCATATCAATTCGTCTTGTTCCTTCACGCGATCCTCCTGAACTTGAGGGTCGATCCTCCGCCTTTGTCTTTCAGGACTTTGAGAGCGTGAGCGACGGGGGCTGTTAGCCCGCCTCCCCCTTGCATCCTTCCTGGGGTTCTGTCGCTAGGGCTCTAAATCCGCCATGGGAGGGATAGGAGGCAAACCTTCGCGCCTCCCACCCTCCTTTGGGGTTTGTCCGTCGATAGCGGACTGCGGCAAATCTTCGTTGTGCGCCATTACTCCTAATTAGAGAGGAAAAACTTGATCAAGAGGTTTTGTTCTTTCTGTTATTCCCACAGACGGCGCCAATTGTACGAGCACGAAATAAAGTTCTCGTATATCCTGTTGATCAAGTCTGCGCTCCTCCGTACGTTGTCGCTTTACTTCCTGAAAACACAAACGTGAGCTAGCCGGCGGGTGTGTGCCGGATACCTCTCCGATGCCTAAGTCAGTAAAATAGACAAATAGACAAAAAGCTCTGTGTATTCGGGAATCAAAGTTGTGTTACCTCTTCCATAGGTTATGTTATGAGTTTTTATAGGTTCCACGTGGCACAATCCTAGTAGGACTTTTACTCCTCCATGTAGAGTTCTCCTAGGAAGTACACTCCTGAAAGATAACGCTTATCCTTCAACATCGCTCTCACTGCTTAAACCAAGTGAGATGATTTCATCTCGGTAGTATGACAAAACGACCGAGCTAACATAGCCATACTAAACTGGCAGAATGATCGAGCTCTAACTAGCTCGACTCTTCCCTTTACTATTTATACCTTGGTTTCACCTGTTGAGACTGCGCTAACCATAGCGTGCTTGGACCGAGCTACTCAATAGCAAGGTCCTGAGTAAAGCCCAAAAATACCTCGGCTCAGAAGGATGTGACCGAGCTAATTGTTACCACTTTGACCGTGGTGACCAAGCTAACCACAGGGCTCTTCTTGGACCGGGCTATATGTTGCTGCTCTAACTGTGGTGACCGAGCTAGCTGCAAGGCTCTTTGAGACCGAGCTAACTCCAAAGCCCTTTTACTCAGCCCTTTCTTACTGCGGTCCACAGAACGGCCCATTACACAGCTCGGCCCAATTTACACATAAATTACCTTCTCAATTAGTATAATGTAATTAAAAAAAGTGACGCTTTTTAAATTAGGAATTGAACTTTTTTTAACTAATGAGTAATGTTATACAAACAAACAAACAAATTTTGTTAAAAAAATTTACACAAACAAACAAATTTTATAAAACAATTTTGCCCACAATAGTTGTTCTAAAAGTAATGTTACACTTAAAGTATCAATTTTGCCCACGTTATATGTTATTTTTTTTTAATTTTTTTTTTTGTTTTTTTGGGTTATCACATTTAGCTTTTAATGGGATGTATCATAAATTCACAGTAGTGATAACATGGATAAGTGATGCGACCTATTAAATTAATATAATGATTATATATAATATGATAAATCAAATGTGATAAGTGTATCATTACATATTGTGCCTGTTTGGCAGAAATTATAATCAGCTTATTTCAGCTTTCAGCTTAATTTAAGCTATTTTGATGTGTTTAGTTTAGCTTATAGCTTATAACTTATAGCTTTTTGGAAGTTAGAAATCAGCTTATTCTTTGAGTGGGGCAGGAGATGCTTTAAGAATAAGTCAGAAATCAGCTTATGTTCATAGTTATAAGCTATAAGCTGTTTAAGTATAAGCTATAAGCACTTTCCCACAGCTCTACCAAACAGGGCTATTGTTCCAATTATATTATTTTGATACGTCTTTGTTTTGAATTTTAAAATTTTATTAGGTCATGTTACCTATGTAAATAAAAGATCATAAATTTGTTAGTTTGTATAGTATTTTGCTTAAAAGCAAAAAGAAGGAAATAAAGTAATATTATTAAAAAGTTTTTAGAAATTGCTATACCCAAATTAAAGCAAAAGTAAGACCTTGGGTAAAAAAGAGCTGTGATTGAGGCCTCGAAAATGAGGCTCGAAATTGCCTCGAATGCATTTTTTTTTTTTTTTTTTCTGGGCTAATACATTGCAGAAAAAAATAAATAAAAATAATAATAATAATAACAAGCAAAGCATCAACCCAGCAAAAAAAAAAAAAAAATCAAATTTGAGCCAAAAAATTTGAGGCCTCAATCATTAATCGGTAAAAAATGATGACAAAATTTCTCGATCAGATTGTATTTGATCAAACTTGATTCTAATAAAAAAAAGTTTCGGAGAACATTGGTAAGGTATGGTCAAGTATAAAGGTAGATAACTCAAAATTGTTAAGGTTAGGATAAAATATAAAATTGTATTACTAAAATAGTTGAGTTTAAAATTAAGAATTCGCATGTAAAATTTGAAAATTCCCGACCCGTTGTAATTTCCCAAATAATTATGGAAAAGGGCTTAGGTGTAATTTTGTTTAGGAAGGGAAAATGTAGATGCATAAAAAAATTGAGTTAATTTTAGTACATTACTAATTAAACTTAATTTATTATATAAATGTTGCAAAAGAAATATTTCATGATAAAATTAAGTAAATCTAACAAATAGTTTTTTAATTTTTAAAAGTTTTGAACTAGCATACAATCGGTTAAACCAATATTTTAAGCTATTTTATTAAATGATATAATCTAATAAATAAGAAGTAAAAAATACTCAAGACCCTTAAAACATAACCCTTAGATTTATACCCAATGACGATAAATGTTGCATCTAAAGTTGATTTGCTTAGAAATCAAACAATTAAAACTCAACCCTTGCTATGTCACTGTAAATAAATTTAGATATGAAGTTTTATATTCTTTAGTATTACTCATACAAAAATATACGTACCATTATATTTTTAATATTTTTTTTTAAAAGTGACATGCACGTCGTGTATTAATAAAATCAATTCAATAAAATTGATACTATTATTTAAAATATAAAATAATTAGGGATCATTTTCATTATACATTGTAAAATATTAAAGAAATTAAAAGTTGGTAAAATAATTTTATTAAATTTTAAAAGTCATCTTATTATATATTTTATAAATATTTGTAAATATAAAATTAATAATAAATTGTAAAAAATTAGAGAGGGCTGGGCGGGGACCCTACACAATTCCACCCCTCCTTAGAGCAACTTCAACCACACTCTCTACTTTTCACTAGCCAAAGTATAAAAAAAGTACACTATTTATTTTACCTAATTACTTTAACTATTGTGTTCTCCAACCATGCTCTTTAGTTTAGCTAATCATTTAAACTAACTTATTTTTAAAATAAAAAAATACTAATTGTTGATATTTTAATAATATAAATTTGCAATAATAATAAATTTGCCCATACAAACATACAAAACCTGTAGAATGAGGAGAAAAAAATACAAAATAAGTTATTTCGTAATTCATCAAACAAAATTAAAAGAAAATATAAAATTTCTACATACACACACACACACACACATATATATATATATATATATAATATAAAATCCCAAATCCAAGACATAAATATACAAAAATCTAAAATATATACATATGTAATTGTTTGGAGAGTCTCTGGGGCTCTTCAATTGCAACCACCAAAAAAATAGGATGGTAAAATAGCTAGCCCAATAGTTAGCTTATTGGAACTCAAAATTAGATTTACATTAGCTAAAATACCTAACCAGCCTTGTTTAACTTTCCCCTTGGAGATGCTCTTAGGTGCTAGGGTAAGTGAGCTTTTAAGTTTGATTCTATTAAGAATTATTTAACTTATTTGGTTTTGGTTTTGGTTTTTAGAAAATAATTTTCAGAAATTTTATTTTTTTATTTTTCGTATTTTAATATTTTCAGTGTATTTTTTTAATATTTTAAACAATTATTTTTAATTTTTAGACACACCTAACATAAATAAACTTAAAAAATATAATATTTGTGAAAAAAATATTTACAAAATACACTAAATACAAAAAAGTACGAAATTCAAAACATTTTTCATATTTTTGTGTATTTATTAATTTTTTAAAATATTTTTTCATAAATATTTTACTATTTAGATACATCTAAGTAAGGTACATCTAAAAAAGTAAAAAAATTACTTAAAATTTAAAAAATATTCACTAAAACCAAAAAAATACGAAAAATAAAAAACTCAATTTTTAAAAAATTAAATTCCTAAAACTGAAATCAAACGCACTGATTAGTTTGCGTTATAATCTAACAATTAATATACCAATTGCAATTTTCTATCCAAGACAAAAAACTAAAAAATAAAAAATTAAGTGACAAAACTACCCCTCATAATCAAACAATGATATTGCACGCACTGGACTGTAATTACTTGATCAACGTGCGTGCAGAAGCTTCTGATTTTTCAGAAGAATAATACTACAAATTTAGATTTAATTACCCAAAGATTATTTAAAATCATTATTTTTTAATTTAGATTTATTTTATATATGAATTCTATGTTACACATTTAGTTGTTTGAGATTTACTTGTACATTTTAACATTTTATAAAAAGATATATGATGATACAGTTTGTGATGGTAGAACGGGTCGGACTGATCCACGCTCCTCAAGCCTATATTCGAATGACCAAGCCCACCTGAAGACCTGCACAAGAGTTCAACGGGGAACGGGGAGTCCCCCAGCGAACCCTCCGACGAGCAAGTTAGAAAGAGGAGTGGAGTATAGAATGAGATTAGAGATAGAAAGCTTAACATTCTTTTTGTCTTCAACGTATGCTTATATCCTCTGGTAATCATTTTGTTATCCCTTCCGACCTGTCACCTTGGCCGAAAGTCTATATTGTACCTTACCTTGTTCAGGGTGGTAGCGTGCTGTCCCGACGGAGAGGGGTTATCGCAATAAATGCTGTAAGCGGCCTCATTAATGGCTGTGGTGTAGCAATAACTTTGCAGATCTTTGTCTGCTGATGTGGCTTGCCCTTCTCTTGTCATGTGTCTTGATGCCATTGGTTCTTATTGCCATGTGGGGTTTTAGTGGTGCTGGGCTTCATTAATTGGATTATGTATTGGGCCCTAAGTGGTGGGTTTGGGTTGTTCATAGTGGGCTATAGCCTTTATGGCTCTTACCATGTCAATATATAAAAAAATAAAAAGATAATATGACTCGCACAAGTGCACTATTCCCAAACAACTCTTAATCTCTACAACACAACTATTTGCTTAGAAAAATTTGGGTGGATAAGTCTGGTTCTCATCACTTGTTAGCTTGGGTTTGGGCCAGTATCTTGTTGTGGCGGAGACCTGGAGTAAGGTTGTCGTTATACCTTCATCACTACCTATAAATTTTGATGAGATGAGAAATACTGAGATCTTACAATTAGTATCAAAATAAGGTGTCAAGTTCGATTTTTCTGAAAAGTATGCACTTGCAAGGAAGTGCTGAGGGATTGTTGCCTTAGGTTTGGGCCAACATTTTTTTCCGAAAGAGAGAGAGACGTGTTCATGTGTAAGAAGGGGTGTAAATTTGGCCCGGCCCGGTCCGGCTTATGTCGGGCCTTGGAGGCTTCTACCAAAATTCAGGTCGGGCCGGGACAGCCCACGGGCCAGAAAATTGGGTCCAGGTCCAATGGGTATTCTGGCACTGGGTAGACCGGTGGGCCTGAGCCTGGGCTTGTGCTGGTGCCGGACTTGAACAATTTTTTTTTGTTTTTTTAATTTTTCCAACCAAAATTTTATTATTTTTTCCTAAAAAAGATACCACGCCTAGAGTAAGCCTTAAGTGGGCTGATGGGCCAGGCCACAGGCCAGATCGGGTTTCAAAATGACGGCCCAGACTTAGGTCCAGGGTCTCCGACTGGACTCAGACTCGGGCCCAAACAGACCTAAATAGACCAGATCCATCCTAGACTTTGGACGGATTTTGAACCGCCCACGGACTACAAGCTATTTTTGCACCTCTATGTGTAAGCTAGAGCAGTACAGTGGACATACAAATTAGAAAGCGACACCTAGCCTGACATTTTGTAACGTGTATGCTGGTAGTTTTAGGTACGTAGCTTTTACCATGTTTCACTTTTAATCTACAGTTATAACAAAAAAAAAAAAAAAACCCACACACCTGGGACCCACTTGTTCGCTTTAAGAAAATCGGATCAAAAAAGTTTGTTTTGGTTTGGTATTATTGTCTAAATTCCAGGTAACATGATCGTTTACGTTCAGAGAGCAAAAGTTTTGCGATACGCTTGTTTTATACACAAAAATACGGTGCTTCAAAAAGTGCTTAAAGATATCAAATTTTAATAACTTAACAGCTTTCATAAGAATTCAAATCGAAAGTTTTATGATGAGTTTGGATTTAAATTTTTGATTTTTCTTCACAAATTCCATATTAGTGCAAAACTAATTCTTACTACTAATAATGATACACAAATACTATCAAGCTTTATCATAGAGTGATACATGCAATTTTACAATTGTCAAATTTATTAAATACTACTCAAAAAAAAAAAAAAAAAATGATCTTAAAGTCAAAATAATTAGAATTAACTAGAATACTTGTATGTGGATCATAGTCAAAAAGTCTAGTTTTCTCTTCCCAAATTATGAAAGCGTTTTGAAAAAAAAAAATAATCTAGAAATAATTCCCTTCACTTTTTCTTGTTCACATTATCTTTATCTAATGGATCCTAAAAAGTTCAGTTTCTATAGTGGAAGTCAAGATATCAATTTCCTCTTGAATATTATTAATAGCCCTCGTCATTTTTCTTTAGAGCCCCACCTATCAAAATAGCTCCTCACCTTTTTTACTTTGTTCCCCATTATAATTTTCAAACTATCTCTCCTACTGCAAAAATGTTAGAATTTTTAAAAATTTTATTAAAATATTTATCAAATGTTTTACGTAAGTGTAAAATTTACATGTGATCCAAATGATGCATGTCCCACACTCATGTAAAATATTTAATAAAAATTTTGATAAATTTTTTAAAATGTTTAACATTACTCCTACTGTGCACCACTAAACCCATCAACCCTTTCTCCAACAAATCACCCACCTTCTTGAGCAAACCCCACCCTTCCAGAAGACCCATTTCCCACCCACCCCACCTTCCCCTGCCACCCCCACATCCAAAATCCATTTCTTGGTCTCCCTTGCCCTTCTAGACACCCCCAGCCCCCTTCTCAGTTGCAACCCAACCCTTGCAATGCGTCCCGCAATCATTGCCCACCCCTTCACAACACGTTGCAGGCTTATTAGAGCACTACCGCCTAACTCACTACATGAAATTAAGATTTTAAAGACAAATTTAGGAATAAAATTTTTTAATTGTTAAAAGTGCCATTGTTGTAATGAATTATTATCTTTTTGAGATCAAATTTCATATATATATATATATATATAAAACTTTGTGGCACAAAATAGTTTTGTCTTTGAAAGTGCATTTTCAAAATTGTCGCTATAGGTTTTTTTTTTTTTTTTTTTTGACTATTTGAGATGTCCTCGTAGTGACGACTCTTGCGACGATATAAATTGGTCTTCTAATATATTTTGTAATAAAATTTTTACTTTTAAGGATGAATAAGTTTGGTTATTAAAACTCTAATATGTTGTTGTGAGGTAGAGCCGTTGGAGATTTTCTAAAAGCTTCAAAATTTTAATTATTTATTTATTTATTATTATATTTGTTTATTTATTTTAATAGTCTTATTTATTTGAATTTTAAATATGTGCTTGGTTTCCAAAGCAATAGGTGTGTCTGTTGCTAACAGACACCATAAAGCCTTTTTATACAGGACTCTAACATTGGGAAAAAATATACAATGTTCTCTCTCTCTCTCTCTCCTCTTTACTGTATTTTTATATTCCATATTTCTAGGCAATCGATACATTCTTGGCAAATTCTTCTGGTGCATTGTATCATATCCTATAAAGTTTTGGGTTGTATCTTGGAGTTATTTGTGATTGTTAAAACCTGCACGGAGGGAACGCATCTAAAGTCATTTTTTCTGTAACATATTTAATCTTTTAATTATTTGTGTTTTATAATTGCATTTGTTGGTCTTGAATAAATCTGTTATACACCAAAAAAAAAATTTGAATTTTTGTTTCTCGTCGATTTGGTAAGATCTGAAATTTTGATTTTCTCCATCAATTCGGTAAACGTGAATCCCTTGTTTGATTGCAATACAATATACAAATCTGTTTGTATTGTAGATGTGAGTCCCTGGTTTGATTACATTGATTGCATGTAGTATTAATTCTATTCAATTATTTTCGGAAATTGTGTAACTTTGTTTGGGAACATTGACTTATATATATATATATATTAATTCAGGGAAGTTGTAGAATTTGTTGTTTTTGTGTAGTTTTTTTTTTGTTTATTAATTATTCTTAGGAAAGTTGTTGAGTAAAATCAAAATTTTCACATGATAAATTAGTTTGTTCAGATTCATGATATTTCATTAGCTTTGTTCATATTATAAATTATTGTGTTCAGATTTGATTTGTATAAAAAAAAAAATTGTAAAATTTTATCTATCTCTAAATTGTTGGCAATTAATTTTCAATTACAAATTTAATAACATTTGTGATTGTTTGATTGTTGTCTCTGACAGATTTTATAATTGTTTACTCTCTTGTACCTTAACTAATTTATTTTTATGGCTAATTTAGAAAAATCTGTTAGTATGAAACCTGAAAAATTTAATAGTAACAATTTTGAAAGATGGCAAAAACAAACAAAATATTGGTTGACCGTGTTGGGCCTTATGTCTACCATAGAAGATCAGGATTTTATTGGATCTTGGCTGTCACCTGAACAAATCGAATTTCATTGCTATAATAGAATCCTTAGTGTATTGTTTAACCATTTATATGATGTGTATCAGTCAACCACCTCGACTGCAAAAGAACTATGGAAAACCTTAGAGGCCGAATATGGAACTGTAGATGCTGGTATTGATAGGTTCATTGTCTCTAATTTTAATGGGAATAAAAATAGTTCCAACAATAGGAATAACTTTCGACCTAAAGGTAAAATTTTCAAGAACAACCTTAAGTTTAAATCTAGAAGTCAAAATGGCAAACACCATAATAACAACTACCAAGCCAATGCTAATAATTTTAAGGGACAAGGGAGTGGAAAAAGGTTGTGCTATGTGTATGGAAGAACCAATCATTATGCTAAGGATTGTTTTTTTAAGAAGACTAATGAGTGTAAGCCAAAGTTCAACAATAAGCAAAGAAATCAAGGTCATAATGCTCAAGTGAATATGATTTTGGAGAAAAAAGAAATTGCTGGACCATCTTTTAGGTATAATCTTGAAATTAATTTTACTTTTGAATATCAAGATTGGTAATTAAATTCTGGGGCTAATATACATGCGTGTTTTGATTGTGGTTATTTTTAAACTTTTCAGAAATCAAGTTGAGGAAGTGTTACTTTGGGGAATGGATCAATTGCACCAATACTTGGCATTGGAGATATAGATTTAAAGATAACTTCTGAAAAAATCTTAACTTTGAGAGATGTGCGATATGTTCCTGAAGTTAGAAGAAATCTTATTAGTGGATCATGTTTAGTACAGTTAGGTTACAAAATTGTAATGGAATCGAATAAAATTGTAATAAGTAAGAATGATATTTTTATTGGTAAAGGTTTTGTATGTAATGGTTTATTTAAATTGAATGTATCTTTTGAAGTTAATTATATCTCTCATAATATTTTGAATATTAAAGTTTGTGATTTGTGGCATGGAAGACTTGGACATATGAATTTAAAGAAAATTAGGAAAATGATGGATTTAGAATTAGTACCTAAATCACCTATTGATGTCAAACGCAAATGTGAAATATGTGTGCAAGCAAAACAACCTAAGAAACCTTATAATTCTGTTGAAAGAAATTCACAACTCTTAGACCTTATACATAGTGACGTTTGTGATTCTAATAGAACACTAACTAGAGTAGGAAATAAATATTTTGTAACTTTTATAGATGATTGTTCTAAGTTTTGTTACTTACATTTAATTAAAACCAAAGATGAAGTGTTTAGTAATTTAAAATTTATAAAGCTAAAGTAGAAAATCAATTAGAAAGAAAGATTAAGAAACTTAGATTTGATAGAGGAGGCGAATATAATGTAGGCACCCTGAGTACTTTTTGTGAAGAACATGGAATTATTCATGAAGTAACCCCACTTTATTTTCTAGAATCTAATGGGATAGCTGAAAAGAAAAATAGAACTCTAATGGATATGATAAATGCAATGCTTTTTAGTTCTAGTTTACCGGAGAATTTGTAGGGAGAAGCAATACTCACTGCTTGTGTTATATTAAATAGAGCAATTGTGAATGATAATGATAAAACACCTTATGAAATCTGGAAAAAACGAGTACTTAATCTTAAAATATCGAAAGTGTGGAGGTGTTCAGCAAAAGTAGCAATTTCATAACCTAAACGTAAGGAAATAAAACCTAAAACTGTTGATACCGTTTTCTTAGGATATGCTCAAAATAGAAGTGCTAATACATTTCTAGTAATAAATTCTAAAATTAGTGAAATTACTAATAACACAATAATTGAATCTCGTGAAGCTACATTTTTTGAAGATATTTTTCCATATAAAACTAGGATCTCAAATCAGGTTGTAAATAGAACTTCTACTACTAGTGCTAGTGTTATTCCTTTGAGAGATGATTTTGAACATCTAGACATAGAACCTAGAAAGAGTTAGAGAACTAGAATAGAGAAAACCTTTGGAGATGATTTTTATAGTTTTTAAACTGAAGGAGAACCAATACTTTTATAGAAGCTATGTCGTCTTTAGATGCACCATTTTGGAAGGAAGCTATTAATAGTGAGTTTGAATCTATACTTCAAAATAGTACTTGGGAGTTGACTAATCTACCTCTTGGGAGTAAAACTATCGGTTGCAAATGGGTATTTAGAAAGAAATTAAAACCTAATGAAAGTATAGATAAATATAAGGCAAGATTAGTACCCGAGGGATTTACAAAAAAGAAATGAATATATTATTTCGATAACTATTCACTTGCTTCTAGGATTACAACCATTAGAATCTTAATTGCTCTAGCATCCATTTATGATTTAGAAATTCATCAAATGGACGTTAAAAAACTATTTTTTTGAATGGAGATTTGGATGAAGAAATTTATATGGAGCAATCTGAAGGTTTTTGTAGTTAAAGGACAAGAACATGAAGTTTTCAAGTTGGTTAAATCTTTGTATGGACTTAAGCAAGCTTCTAAACAGTGGCATGAAAAGTTTGATAAGATAATTCTAGAATTTGGTTTTAAGATCAATGAACATGATAAATGTGTGTATTATAAAGAAGATAATAGAGAATGTATTATTTTGTGTTTATATGTGTAATAATCCCGATCCGTAATTAGCTACTAATCCGTAATTAATGATGCTAATAAGAGAATTAAAATAAATTATGGTTTATTATGTAATTTGCACGATAGTTGGCTTTCTATCTGTTACTTGTAGAAATATCTGTTTGGAATTCCACTTTAATATGTAAATTGAAAGCCTCATCGGCATCCGAAACCGGAATTGATTACATTAATATGTTATTTGAAATTTTTAGAATGCTATGGCGAATTTTATTACAAATTGATTCAGTTCAGTGGAAATCACATGTGATTAAATTGAACCTTGATGGAACTATTTTGGATTAATTGAATTTCGGTCTAACCTGAATAAATTAAGGTTACTTATGTGTGATTAAATAATGCAAGATTGGTGCCTAATCTAAACCTATTAGTGATCCAAGATGTGATTAAAGAGTAAGGTGTGCTAGGCCTTGGTGGTGTTGAATGTAGAGGATTAAATCCTTGTGGGTGTGTTGGAGTAGTGCATGTGTATGCACGTGTAGTGTATTCAAAGTGTGAGAGTGTGAGGTGTGTTTGTTCAGTTGAGTGTGAGAATGTTTGAAAAAATCAAGAAAATAGTTTGAAAATCTTTCATGCATGACGAGTTCAAATTTGCTAAATCCATGAGTTTTGAGCTAAATGTTTGAGAGTGATCATGTAATTGTGTTTTAGAAAGGCCTTCAAAGTGTTTCGATCAAGCTTTGCATGAGTATAGCCATTAAAATCACGTTTTGAAGCTCAAACCCTATTTTGAAAAACCCATAATTTTACAGTCCGCTCGAGCGAGGAAACCTACGCTCGAGCGGAGAATGCGAGCTCTCAGTATTTTTTTTTCCAGACATGAGCTCTTCGCTCAAGCGACCACTTGGACGCTCGAGCGAACCCTTTGCATGTTGTCGATACGCTCGAGCGTGGCAGTTGTAGCTCGAGCGTGGATTTCGACCAACCAGTACTTTTTCCAAGTTTGCAGGTCGCTCGAGCGTAGGAAGTCATGCTCGAGCGTCTCCTCTTATTTTGCATGTCCGCTCGAGCGAGGAGGTTTATGCTCGAGCGAGGACCTTATTTTCAAAAAAATTTACCAAGTGTTCCAAGCATGTTTTGGCATCCTCATTGCATCTTAGGCATTTCTAAGCCTTAATTAAGCCATATTAAGGAGGTTATGGATTAGAAACACACTAAGGAATGAATGTACTAAGTTAAGGGAAGGCAAGTAGGTGTGTTTTAAGCAAGGAGCTAAGAATTAACAAAGACCACGTAATGTAAGCTAAGCCATGTTTGCCAAGTACTTGTGTAATGATAAGATCTGTTGGTGTTATGTGCCTTTGTGTTTGTAGGTCAACGTCCGGGGATTGATTGACCGTTTGCAAGAACCACTGTGAGTAACGTTATCGTAAAGATACGTTTATATGAAATTATGTTCCAAATGAAATGTGATAAGCTATGATTTCTGAAATGATATCTGTTTACGTGAATGAACATCCCAAGTTTGAAATCTATTATGGCATCCATAGATAGTCCCAAGTCATGGGGGACAGCATGAAAATGCGGGTCCATGACATACAAGTAAATTACGAGATCTCGTTAGCCACTTCATTATGGTGATATGTATTTAATCGGTATTCGGAACCGATTACTCTAGTCGGAAGACGTTCTGTGATGTGTTCTATGGGATGTACCATTAGTATGTTATGATATGAGGATGATGATTATGCTATGATCTGTTTTCTGCTTATGATATGTTCGGATTTCGTTCACTAACCGCTTTACCTTAATGTTATTCACTAGGCTTTAGCTCACTGCTTGTATATATATATATATATATGTATAGGTGAGCATTCTAGAGTTCGAGCCTGAAGGCTTTTGTTTGGATCTGTGTTCCGTTGTCAGCCAACCATTGTGCCTCACGTAGAGGTTCCCGAAGCGTCCCGTATTTAAGTTCTGTGGGTTCTGTTTTTATAAGACTTGATTTGATGTCGTTGGCTGTACTTAAAATACTGTAATGTGTGTGGGTATAATGTATGAATAATTTTTGATTATGTATATCAAGTTTTAAATATTCTGTTCATATAAGTCAGCACAGCTCATTAGACAACTATATTTATGTATTTGCTTTCGCTAGCCCCCTTAATTTTGTTATTCTGTTCAGAGGCCTTCGGTAATCCAAGGATTACTGGCCGGTTACGATACTAAACCTATAGGGACGGGTTTGGGTCGTGACAGAGTGGTATCAAAGCACGAGTTATACCGCACGCACATGTCCATATGTAGTTGCTAAAGGTGTTACTTTTGCCAACGCTATGATATGTGTTTGCTGATAACAGTTTTTCCCAACTCAGTTTTCCAGACGAGTTGCCGATGAAGCTCTATCTGTCAGCAAAACTCTTTGCCGACGATTTTCTCCTTTTGGCAACAAATTTGCCAAAACTCCATTTTGTTGTAGTGAAATATCTAAGAGGAACTCTAGATTATTCACTTTGCTTTGGTGGTTTTTCTAATATGGTAGAAGGTTATGGCGATGCTAATTGGATAACAGATAACTTAGATGTTAAGTCTACTACTAGGTATATATTTATGTTAGGTGGAGCAGTAATATCTTGGGTTCTAAAAAACAAATCGTTATCTCTAGAAGTACAATAGAATCAAAACTTATAGCCTTAGATACTACGTGTACTGAAACTGAGTGGATTAAAAATTTACTCCTTAATATTTCACTTGTGAAAAATCTTATACTTGCTATTTCCATACATTGTGACAATAGAGCTGTAATAAATTTGTGAGACAAGCACATACTAATAAAAAGATGAGTATGCATATGCAAGTGAGGTATAAATCTATAAAAAGTTTGGTGAATAAAAATGTTGTATCTTTAAATTTTGTGAAATCTGAAAAGAATATTGCTGATTAGTTAACAAAAGATTTATCTAAGAGTGTAGTCTTAGATTTATCGAGCGGGATGGGTCTAAGCCCATAGGGAGTCAACTAAGGAAGTAACTCGACTTCTGTGATTGGAGATCCCTTGAAGGAAGTTCAACGGGTAGGAACAATCCTTATAGTGTGACTCGTATTCTAGCACTTTAAATAAGGAGACTTTATTAAATTTATTATTTATATTCTCCCGCTCATCCTTAAGATATTAGTGCTGATGTAAATGTGATGGTTAATGAAGAGTATTTACTCTAAATGAATCCGAGGCGGGCATACTCTCGCAAGATAGACATCCGTCACTTCTATCTTTGGAGGATTCACCTAAGTGAGAGCGTTGTGAAGCTGCGACTGTGGAAATAGGGCTATTTTCTAAAACTTTCATGAGAATTAAGATTGAGCACATGACTGCTAATAGTGCTAACCCGCGCCACAATTATGTATCATACCATATGTGTGACATATTGAATTCTGGTAAAAGGAATTTAGTTCAAGACCTAGTTCACTTAGATTGTTTCATAATGAACCTGTTAACATTAAGTGAGGTTCAAGTTTGAAAAACACCTACACCCATTGTATGGTTTTAAAGTTGTCCATATTATCTTTATTTTTTATTTATTTATTGACGATTTTACAAAGTTTTGAATCTTGTGGGGGATTGTTGGAGATTTCCTAAAAGTTTCAAAACTTTAATTATTTTTTATTTATTATTATATTTATTTATTTGTGTATTTCTTTTAATAGTCTTATTTATTTGAATTTTAAATACGTGTTTGGTTTCAAAAGCAATAGGTGTGTCTGTTCCTAACAAACATCATAGAGCCTTTTTATACATGACTCTTAACACTGGGAAAAAATATACAATGTTCTCTGTTTTCTCTCTCTCTCTCTCTCTCTCTCTCTCTCTCTCTCTCTTCTTTATTGTATTTTTATATTCCATATTTTTGGGCAATCGATACATTCTTAGCAAATTCTTCTGATGCAACTATGTATTGTGTCAGATCCTGTAAAGTTTTGGGTTATATCTTGGAGTCGTTTGTAATCGTTAAAACCTGCACAGAGTGAGCACATAATGGCTTTAGGACAACATCTTTGACGTGCCTCTCACAATCACACATGCTATTTTCTGAATCCTTTTCTTCATCTTCATCTTATTCTGTTATATACATGTATATATAGTTTTATTGAATTGTCAAAACTTATTTTCAGAATCTGCTTTGCTTTCAATTTTATTCTATAAAATTGATTTAAAATAATTATTGTTCAATTCCCCTAACAAAAGCTAGGTTAGGCTTAGAGTTTTGAGAGATCAGGGATGAGGACAAAAATGAAATTTTATCTTGGGATAAAATTTTAAAAACAAAAAACAAAAAACAAAGGATGAGGGATTCAACAAAGAAAGGTGAAGGCTAAAAGTAGTACTCTTTTCTTTTTTTATTTTCAAACATGTAAGTTAAAAATGTATTTTAATCAAGAATTTAAATGGAGATTTATGAAAAGTAAGATAGTGAAGAATAAAATATAAAATATAATTTTTTTTTTCTTTCTCAAAAGCAATCTAAGAGGTTTTTTTTTTTTTTTTTTGATTTTTGATAAGTTTTTATTCTTTATTGACATCTGTTTCAATTGATATTTGTTCCTCTATTTTTCACCTACTTTTAATGTAAATTTTTACTTTATTTATTTGTCATAAGATAAAATTATAAATTATAAAAAAAAGTTCTTGTTAACAAATGTTTTCCTCTATTTTTCATCTACTTTTAATGTAAATTTTTACTTTATTTATTTGTCATAAGATAAAATTATAAATTATAAAAAAAAGTTCTTGTTAACAAATGTTCACAAATCACAAGTAAAAGACAAAAAAGTGAAGATTTATGAAATATTTTTCATTATTTTCAACACTTTTATGAAATTTATAAAACTTTTACATTTTTTACATCTTTTTTTATTTATTTTTTTATTTTTTATATTTATAATTATTTTATATTATTATATTAATACCAATATTAACAAGAGCTCTAGGTCATTTGTTAGCATTTGCCATTAATAAAATTCAATAAAGATTAAAAGGTGTGTATGTGATTTTAATATCACAAAATGTCGTAATTAAATCACTTTCCATCATAATTAACGGGATCACAATGGATACCACTTAACGTATAATCAAATATTTCTTCGATTATAACTAAAATAATAATGAATCATAACCAAACAATACTTATGGTATAATAAAAAATCTCAGCTGTCAAATAACTAAAATAAGAATAACAATAAGTTATAATGAATACGACAATGAATATAATCAAACAACATAAAATCATTATTGAGAGATATGGTTTGATGGGAAGTGGGTTGACTTTTTTGGCTATTTCTGGGGCTAAAAAGTTTGTTTATGTCGGTTTTTTTATTTTATTTTATTTTAATTTTTGGGAGAAAAAATTGAAATGATTATGGTTTAGATGTGACATTTTCTCTTATTAGCTTTTGTACGGGAAAGAAATACGCCTTCTCGTATAATCCTGTTGACCAAGTCCACGCTCCTCCGTACGACGTCGCTTTATCACCTGAAAACACAAACGTGAGCTAGCCGGCAGGTGTGTGCCGGAAACCTCTCCGATGCCTAAGTCAGTAAACTTGACAAATAGACAAAAGCTCTATGTTTTCAGAAAGCAAAATTGTGTTGTGTTCTGTTACCTCCTCCAAGGTGATGTTTGTGAGCTTTTATAGGTTTCGAGTGGCACAATCCTAGTAGGACTCGTACTCCTCCATGCAGAGTCCTCCTAAGATTCATACTCCTGAAAGATAATGCTTATCCTTCAACACCCCCCTCATTGCTTAAACCAAGTGAGATGGTTTGTACCATGGCCGAACTACAATATGACCGAAATAATATTGGCTATGCCGAGCCACAGAAGAGGCCGTACTATCCTCAATTCGATGCTTGCTTTTACTCTTCCTTATCTCGGTTCTTTCCCATTCAACCCATAACACGGTTGGACCGAACTAACAAATTGCGACCGGCATAACTCCAAAACCGAGCTACCAAGTAGCAGTGTTTTGGCCGGTCTAGCCTCAATACGTCTCAACCGGACTATCACTGGGACCGACCTAACTCCAAGTTGCCCGGACCAAAGTAGCTTTATAATTCTTGGGCCGAAGTAACTTCATCTCCTCTTGGACCGGAGTAGCTTTACGTCTCCTTGTACCGAAGTAATTTTATCTTACCTGGGCCGAAGTAACTTTTACATTTCTATTGGGCCTTTCTATCCTGTCCTTCGTACTTTGGGCCATAAAGTCCATCTCATAGCTCGGCCCAATTTTTACCAAAAATTACCCTCTTAGCTTTTTAGCCTATTTTGTCTTTTTGTGACCAATTTAGCCAATAAGTAAATGAGGGCATAATACACTCACATTTTGGTACGTGTTCTAGAATTTTGAGTAAATTTTATTTTATCCTCTTGTGGTTTGGTCTATGTATGGATTACACCGTCTCATTTAGAAATAATCACATAGCCATCGTGTGTTTTGTGAATTGAAGTACACTATTAGGCCTGCTAATGTTATAGTGAAAAAGATTAAAACACCCTTGTATTTAAGTAGCCTAATTGCGTGAACAACGAATATGTTCACACAGATATTATAGTCATTTGTCTAGGAGACAAAATGCACTTTAGGCCCTTTTACTTTATTTCATGTTCGATTTATCTCTTTAAAATTTAAAAATAAGAATATAACATTTTTATGTCTGACATATATTTTATACTTACTATTAAATTAGACGGAATATTTAACGGTACATATTTTAGTTTATGAATCACAAAAGAATTATATGATTGCTTCTAAATGAAAGAAATCTACACATAACCAAAAGTACAAGAGGATAAAGTAAAATTTACCCTAGAATTTTTCAAGATTAAAAGTTAAAAATAAAAAATATACTAATATTTGATATCTTGAATTTAAATTTGTTCGAATCACCTGAATTTATATACGTGGGTTTATCGACCGTAACTATCACTTTATTGCCAGTCGATCACTCGAACAACCGGCCAAATAATCGAGAAGCTAAAACTCGGTACCATTCCACCAAACTCAAATTACATAGCATTGTGGAAAAAATATATATATAGGGGAGAAAAAAGAGTTAAAAAGTGGATACTAACGGTCCTTCCACAATCCGAGAGGAGAGCCGGGTGCTTTGTACCGACCAAAGGCCCAAAGTTCAAAGATGCTTCCGTCACTGTAAGAATCTCAACGGCTTTTGTTGGCTCCACCCACGTGTCATTCCATTACTGGCTGCCCCCACCCCAATTGTTTGACCAATATACACATATACATATACCCCACACATACACAGAGAAACAACAATTCACTCTTTTAAAGCTAAAACAATCTTCCACGTATAAACGATGATTCCGCCACCACCGGACTTCATGGAGTCCTTACCGGAATCTGACATCACCGCCGTTGATTTCAACGACACCGAGCTCACCTTAAGGTTGCCCGGCGGCGACGCTCCCCCTCCTCCAACATTCATCGGTCGGAGCGGTTATGTGAAACGTGGACACTTTGAGACCGTTGATCTAAACCTTGGGAGATCTGGTAGCTTGCCACGTGGAGAAGTTTTTGCCAACGATGATGATGAATCTGAGTCTCAGTCATCCAGCACCGGAAAATCACCTGCCGCTAATAAGTGAGGTTTATGTGTTTTTTTTAACTAAATTAATCATGTCTTCTTATAAGAGTATAAATTGGGTTAATTTCATTTACCACCCTTGTATATTTTTATCAAAATTTTATATCCACCTTCCACTTTTAAATATAGCACTAAATTTCCTACATGCCCTGTAAGATGAGAAAAGAAAAGAAAATTTATAATTCTGTACGGTTATCTTTGGATGATTAAAAAAGTAAAGCAACATATGTGATAATATGGATGCCAGTGAATTTTTTTTCTACCTTCTTATTTTAATGGCAATTTTGGTATTATAAAATAATACAACCAATCAATATTTTCACTAAATCAACCAACTTTTGATAAAAAATGAAATTTATAAAGTATGAGAGTTCTTTTTTTGATTTCTCATAGTTTCTTACCTCACTTATAAATCAAATATAAGAAATATTATCATTCTCATAAGATCACTCAATCCAAATGTAACATTCTTTATTGAGGTTGCAAGATCAAATAAAAAGTCAAATTGCAATATCATTATTACATTCATCTAACATTAATGAAGTTGATGAAAATTGACTTGAGTGTCACATGTGACATTCTTTTTAAAACACAATTAAAAGAAGATGAATCAAAAGTAAAATTTTCTTTTTATAATAAGATTGTAAGGAATTAAAATGGAATTTTAGTGAGACGGTAAAAATAATAATAAGTAAATCGGTTAAGTGTGGCTCATAAGCAATTTTCTGTCAACCTCGTTGACGTACATAAATGAAAATGTGGCATTGTAATTTGATTTTAAAATATAAACATTAATTATCAGAATAAGAAGCGAAAGGCTAAAATGAAATTTTCATAAAAAATGTAAAACGTAGTAAGTGTAATTACCTGATATAAATCTAAGGTACAATTTTTATAATATGTGTGAGAAATGTTATGTATACTTAAAAAACTATACTCAAAATTTATACACTACTCACATGAATATAGGGTCTAAACCCATATAAATAGTGTGCAAAATTTCAAGTAATTTCGTTAGGGTCCCTAGTATTTATACGTATTTTTGAGGGTTTTGTAGGGTACAAGCAATTGGGTGGCCACTGGTGAGGGGGTTTAGAAAGAAGGCTTTGGAGAGTTGTGCTACTACTACGTATGTGAAGGTGGTTGTAGATGGAGCTCCGTATCTACGGAAGGTAGACCTGGACGCATACGGTGGCTATCAAGACTTACTTGTGGAATTAAAGAAAATGTTCACTTGTTTTGCAAACACTGGTAAGTTTTTTGTTTGTTTGTTTGTTTTTTTTTTATACAATACAAACAAAATTTTATATACAATTCAAAATCATATAATTCATTGAGGTTCACTCATTTTCAATGAAAGTGAAATAATTTAAAATGATGCAATAATGATTATTATTTTATGAGATGTTTTAAGTTGAAATAAAATAATTCTACATCATTATTATAAGTTGAAATTTTGTATAAAAAGAACCATTACTTAGTTTCATTATTACTTAATCTCATAATTTACAAACGTCATCATTGCATTATTTCAAATCAGATTTTTGTACACAAATTTTATTATATTTTATAAGATTAATGCTATACGAACATAAAATTATACATAATTTCAAACTAGACTATTGTGATTAAATGTGGACTTATCATTTCCATTTTTATATAAATAACTCTTCAAAGATGACTTTTTATTATATAATTATGACTGTCTCACACGATTTTCTTTTTTGTATAATACATATGGTATTTGAGTTGGTTGGGTATTTGACATTTATACCCTAGGCCGTATTGAGGGTAATTTAGTCTAACAAAAAGTCTAAAGCAAATTGAGATATAATAATCACGAAGACTATCCAGCCTGAGGGTGGTGTTGTGATAATGTTCTTATACTTTGTATTGGTTATTCATTAATAAAGGTTTCTTTTGTTGATTAAAAAAAAAGTTTAAAATAAATCAAATCAAATCAAATCAAGTCTTAAGACTCATCAAATAGGGACGGCTATATGAATAATTTTTTGAGCAATGCTATAGACCATTAATTTACGATCACTAACCCCACCACTAGTGAGGTGGCAATTGAAAAAATAAAAAATAAAAAAAATCAAGGCACAAATACACTGTGGCAGTGGGTGTGACCCACTGCCACATCATTAGAGCCACCACTAATTAGTGGTCTAAGGCATTTTCCTAATTTTTTTTCATTCAATTTTATCTAAGGCCATATCGTTAGTCAAATTAAGGAGATTCATATATCTATTTACTATACTAGCTTACGTCAATTTAGGTTTACCCCTTTGTTTAACACTTCTATTTACCATCACTGTATCACATCTCTTCACTATTATCTCTGTTGGCCTACAATAACAAAAATTAGTGAATCAGACAAAATATAAATAAATTGATAAAATTTTAAAAAAATGAACTTCCCTAATTAACTTTTTAAAATTTTATCTATTATTGCCTATTTTATGTCTAATTTTTATATTTTTAGCATTTTATTTAACCTGTGAACAGATGGTGGTTCAGGTGGCGAGAGAAAGCTTTTGGATATGATGAGGGGAATTGAATATGTGCCGACGTCCGAAGACAAGGATGGTGATTGGATGTTAGTTGGGGATGTTCCTTTTAAGTAAGTTACCTAAATTAATCATCTTCAATAAATTTTAGATTTAAAAAAATAAATAAATAACAACAACAACAACCTTTTTCTCCTTTATTTTTTATAAATAATTTTTAGTACATCTAAAATTGTCGCACACGCACAATGCACGAGACTTCTTTTTACAATAGAGACGGAGAGATTTCTCTAGGCTGAAAAATAGAAAAATGACAACAAAAAAAAAAACTTGACCAACGAACTTTTGCTCATTCACATAATTTGCATAAAAATTGATATGATTTATTATTAACATGAAATGAGTTAGTTGTTTTCTGCAGAAATTGAAGTAATAGGAGCAGAAAATTCTTGCTTAATCCCATACATATCATAAAAATTTGAAAAAAAACCATTCTCAAACTCCAGATTCTTAACAACTACATGAGCACTACAAAAATCCACAACTTCCTTTTGTTTTAGCTTATCAACGTCTTGAGCTTCCTTAATAACTGTCACTTTTGATTGGAATTGATCAGGTAATGACCTCAGAATTTTTCCAACAACACTAGGTTTATAGATTTTTTCACCAAGAATGAAACAGGAATTCACAATGTCACTGAGTTTTGCATAAGACTCATCAAAAGTTTCATGCTCACGCATAAAAAGAATTTCAAAAGCGGAGATGAGACGTTGAGGTTTTGATCTTTTAACCAAAGTAGTACCCTGGTGAATCGTCTCAAGAATGTCCCAATCCACTTTTGCAACTTCACAAGTGCAAATACACTGGAACTCCTCCTTGGTGATGGAGCAAAAAAAGGAGTTGAGCGCTTTACTATTCTAACTCGCGTTTTTATGATCGTTTAATCATACTCTTGGAAATTGGCTAGCCAATTCTTCGATTGAGGGCCTTTGATACTGGGCAGAATGATACGATGTTGGCACTGGATATAGATTTAATTAAGGAACGTCGAGATAGGGCGCTTGTGAAAATGGCACGATACCAGCAACAACTTGCTAAATCATATAATCAACCAGTGCATCTACGCCGATATACTCCTAGGGAGTTTGTCCTAAAAAAGGTGTTGTTTGCTAGTAAAAACCCCGCCGATGGCAAACTTGACCCCAATTGGGCTAGTCTTTATTAGATAGATTCCATCAAAGGGGCAGGGGCATATCGCCTCTTAGATATGAACGGCAGGAAATTACCCTAGCCTTGGAATTTGACTCATCTTCGTAAATTTTATCATTGATGTACATTATTTTCTTACTTCAATGTATATTACTTTATGTATACCAAGTCAATCAATGATGCAAGAAGTTGTATTCATTCATTGGTGGTGTTTGGGAACCTTTTTGGCAGGCTATTTTAGCCTCAAATTGGAAAAAAACCTTTTAGCCTCAAATGATCCCGCCTAACCCATTGATTTATAAATAATAAAAAAAATAAAAATGGAAAAGCAACGGCTGTCAAGCAGCGGCTGTCCAACAGCACAGACACCTACACTGTCACCAACACAGCGTAGGCTTCAGATAGTTAAATGACGATTTTACCCCTATAGATCAATTTTGGAAAAAATAAGGTTAAGGGTAAATTTGTCATTTCAACCTTAAACATCATTTCAAACATATTTTTCAATACAACAATCAACTTAAAAATTTAACCCAACTTCCCAAATACAAAAACTAAAATAGCCTACTAAAATAGCAAAAAAGCCAAAAAACCTAAAAAAAAGCCACTTCCCAAACACCCACATTGTCTATTTAATATTGGTTATTTCCTTTTGATTGACCGTTAAGCATCAACAAAAACCTCCAAATTTGGAGCAATCTCTATGCTTGGCACAGAGCGCCATTAATAAAAGCTTCCGAATTCAGAGCAATCTTCGTGCTCGGCACAGAGCGCTATCAATAAAAGCCTCTGCATTCAGAGCAATCTTTGTGCTCAGCGTGGAGCGCCATCAATAAAAGCCTCCGAATTCAGAGCAATCTCCGTGCTCGGCACAGAGCGCCATCAATAAAAGCCTCCAAAGTCGGAGCAATCTCCGTGCTCAGCACAGAGTGTAATTCATAAAAATTCAAAGGAATGTTCAATTTAAAGGCACCACATTGTCTAGTTTATGAACATAACACGTATAAATATTCATTCAAAATGTAATTTTTGAATTTTACTAAGGAAACATTATGACAAATACAAATTACATTATGTTATTACAAATGCAAATACCTCTACACTAAGCTAGATTGGTGTTCTAATTCCTATAGCTCTACATCTACCAATTAAACCCAAGAATCAAACTAGAGTTATAACTATCGTTCAACTTTTATCAGGGTTTGTGCCTTTGTCCTCATCATCCATTTTCTCGGCATCGTATGCTTCGAATGTGTAACAATCCCGACCTGTGATTAGCCTTTAACCCTTAATTATGAATGCCTAATAAGTAATTAAGCTGAAATTTTGAGTTAATTGCATATGTTTTTGTGTTAATTGTGTCTTTATTTGTCCATGGTAGGAATATCTGTCTGTATTTTTTATTTCGGTATGCGAATTAAAGGCCTTATCGACATCCGATCACGAAATTGTCTAGGTTAATGTGCTATTTGGAATTTTTAGAATTTTATGATAAGTTTAATTGAAATTCGATTCGGAATCAAATAATTAGAATAAATAATCACGATTGATTATTCTTAACTCAACTTAATTAAGTGTAATTGATAAAGCCTATATAAGGCTAAATTGACTCTAGACCATTACATACACCTCCACTTCATCATCTTTTAAGTCCCAAAACGTAAGAGAGGAGTAGAAGGGAAGCTTGAGGATTGAATTCAACAAGAGTGGAAGGGAGAATTTAGAAGGAAAATTGGGAATTGGCCTCCTAGTTCAAAGAATTGGATATCTAGAGTATAATTGAACACTTAAGGTAAGAATTCAAGCCTTTAGTTTTGTAATAGAGACACTTAACACTTGAATTCAAGAGAATTAAGTTGATTAATACAAGAATTAAGTTTACATAGGAGAATTGGAAGTTAATACATGCATGCATGTACATATCTTGGAGTTTTTAAGTTATTTTAAGCAAATCTTCACACGCATGACCTTACCTTGGCTATGTTTTAAGAATTCAACATGTTTTTGTACCAAACATCTCAATTGATCATGTTTTAGACGATTGAAGCTCATATCATTACATGCATGTTATGTTTTCATAATTTCAAGTTTACTTTTGGAATAATTCACTTGCTTCTGGAGCTTGATTTTGCGAAATGACTTTCAAATCTTAGAGTTCTATGATTTTCTACTTGTTTTCTCAAGTTTTGGGCCCAAAGGATGTGTTTTGAAGCTTTGAATTTGAGATTTGGAGCTGGGAGTGCAATCTTAAAATTCCAGAATTTTCACCATTCGCACGAGCGTAGGAAGTTGCGCTCAAGCGAAGAATGCGAGCTCCCAGTACTTTTGCAGAGTTTGGGGGTTGGCTCGTTTGGGGGTTGGCTCAAGCGGCAGAACCTGCGCTTGAGCGACCACCCTTATTTTTTATCCTTCGCTCAAGCATAGGAAGTTGCGCTCGAACGTAAAATGAGAGTTCTCAAAAGTTTTGCAGAGTTTTGCAGATCGCTCGAGCGACCAAAGTTGTGCCCGAGCAAAGACCCTATTTTCAGCAAATTTGACTAAGTATGTCAAATTACATTTTGGCATCCTCATTGCATCTTAGGCATTCCTAAGCCCTAATTAAGACGTAATAATGAGGATAAGGATTAGAAACAAACCAAGATAGAAAAGTAATGAGTTAGGTGTTTTTCGAGCGTATGTTTCAATGTGTATCCACTATGTGTTTGTGTAGGTCAGGTGCCATAGATTATCTGATCCGACTGTTCTGATTATTCCACTACCGGAGCTATCTATGAGTAACAACTCTGTAAAGCTATGTTTGATTATAAGTTTTTCTGTCTGAAATGATAAGATATGTTTTTTGAAATACTATTTTATGAATTATGAATGAATGTCCATTTTTTCGAAATGTATTTGTGGCATCTTTAGTTTACATGGCCCTCGCCGGGGGGAAACAATACTGTAGTCACTATGTATATGGCCCTTGCCCAGAGGAAACAATACCGTGGCTTATGATCATATGGCCCTTGCCTGGGGGAAACAATACCGTGGTCTATGTTCACATGGCCCTTGCCTGGGGGATATAATACCATGGCTACTTGTTCGCAAGATACGGACCTTTATGGTTGTCGGTATCGAATATGCATGTAGGTCTCAAGACTAATTTGATATGATAGCTAATGGATGTACCACATATAACTGCTTATGACTTCTGGTTAAGTATGTGGATCTGAATTTGAGTCTGTTTCTGATATGAACTTTGATTTCTGAAACTGCTTGGACATCATTCATAAACCATTTATCCTGTTATTATTCGCTGGGCTCCACTTCATTTGTATTATTTATGTATGTAGGGGATCAGGTACGTGACCAGGCTCAGTGATGATTGCTTGAAGGATCTGTTTGGTCAGCCAACCACAACGCCTCCCGAGGAGGTTCCCGAGTCTAAGTGTGGTCATGTTTTGCAAACAAGTTTTAGTCTTGTTTCCTTCTGTTTGTATGAACAGTTTTTGTAACTCTGTATTTAGGGCTAAGTCCTTTTTGACTATCTTTATATTGGTAACGTAAGACCATTGGGTACATGATGACACAAATATGTATATAAGCTTTATATTTCCTGTCCATGTAAGTCTGCACAGCTCTATGGACATTATAATTGATATTTGCTTCTGTTAGCCCCTTAATATTGCTTAATTTGTTTAAAGGCCTTCGGTAATCCCAGTATTACTGGCCGGTTACGGTGCTAAAGCTATAGGGATGGGTTTGGTTCATGACAGAACGGCATTGTGTAGCTCTCATATAGCGACGAAGCAGAATCTATAGCTACCGCTTGAAGGGTTTTTGTCGATCCATGCTTGAAGCAACAATTTTCGCATCAACAAACGTCGTCGGCTAGTTTCTCCCTCGTGGATTGCACCTCTATCTTTCTTCTCTCAATGAAGCCCTTATTGTAAGCTAGGCTGTCAATGGCTTTTTTTAGGAAAAGACTGGTAGTATCTCGATCGGTTATTGCATGGTCCACAAGGCATTGTGTTTCGTTATTTTTTGACGTTGCCAAGTCAACTGCTCCTGCCACTTTGAGCTCCGCCGCTCTAGTTTTCTGAGCCTCATTCTTAGCCCTTATCTCGGCATCATTAAGTTAGTGTTCCAAGTTTTGGATTCGCCCATCTTTGTATTCCAATTCCTTCCGGGTGGCACGAAGGCATATACCGATTTCGTATGAACAATAGAGTCCTCTTATTGCTTCGTGAATTCCTTCCTTGATCATCGATTGATTTACTTTTGGGGAAAGATTTGGTGTGTAAACTCTACCGCCACATTTGAATCATTTACCACCGAATTGGCCTCTGTCATTGGTTTGTTTCCTATAAAAACTATAAAACTCAAAGGACGCGGTGGCCTACTTGACTCACTTCCAGTTTGAGCCCTAGGTGTTTTGTTGCCTTCTTTCTCGTGGGCACTATCTCTAGGAGACCTGCTTCATCATTCTCTTCTGCTGGAACTTTGATGCAATTGTTTTGGAGACCGACGTTCATTTTTGGGAGACCTGTTTCGTCGTTCTCTTCTGCTCTGTTCCACTGGTTCCACCATGCTTCTATAACCGAATTCACGGGGTGCTTGTTGATTCATTTCTATGTTCAAATCCGCCAATCTCTTCCCTTCCCTTATGCTGTTGAAAAAAAACTCTTCCCGCTATAGATTATCTTCATTAGTGCATTTTCGAATCTAAGCAAATAAATGATTGATTAGAAGTTTGGGCCTTGTGAAAATGGTTTTTTAGAGTTCAAATCTAGTCTCAACACAATTAATGGCAGATTGAAGAGGCGTGTTTCACTTTAAACAAGCCTCAGGGGCGCCACTTTCGATGACATGTCTGTTGTTTCATCATTTTCCAGACTACATGCCGTCGACTATTATGTGCTCTCAACCTACGCCTCATTGGGGCATTGACAATTTGGCACTAGCTAGTCGGCCATCTATTTCGCCTACGTTTCCCAATTAGGGTAAGGGTAGATAAATGTATCTATTCGGTATATAGTGTACCCCGTTTATGAAACGACGAGTTACATGTAGGTGCCGAGTTAGCATTAGACAAGTCATTGTCATCGTGATTTTGAATATTTATGATTTCCAATTGCTAAGCTATGCCGAGTTATTTTAGTACAATTACATCATACTGAAGCTAGCATATGAACATTTTTTTGTACGACATAATGTTTTCATTAATAAACTAACTTGTTACAAGTTTTGGTCACTTTACATATGAAAATGACCCTAGCACATTCAAAAAAAAATAATAATATAAATATATAAAAAACAAAAAACAACATTGCAAAAACATAAACAAAAGTAAAAGACCAACACTGGCTTTATATTCTCAACCTCTGATTCATTCCGGATCCAACTCCAAGGGCTTAACATCTTCTTGCTCGAATAAAATCGGCACATCAATTGTAACTTATGTAGTAGCAAGAGCTTTGAGCCAGCCATGTTTAAAGCCCTGATTTTCAAACTTGAGGGCTTCATTGGCATATTTATCTGTTGTCGTTTTTTTTTCCCTCCTCAAAGGCCTTTCACGCTGCCGATTACGCTTCTGTCGTTGCTTGTTGAGCCTCCAACAGATTGGCTTTGAGCTTCTCTAGTTCTTCATTTACCGTTTTTAAGGCCACGCTAAAAAGGTTTGGATTTTCTTTAGCAGCACGGCATAGCAAGTCAGAGTGCTTTGCTTTTTCTTATTCGACAATGGCTTTCTGTTGCTTATCGTTGGCCTTTTTTCGTTTGACCTCTACCTTCTGAGACATAATAGTGAGCTCAGTCGTCGCTGGTTTTGTTTTGCTCTGTTCAGTCGCCACTTCTCCCTTTAGCTGATTGATCAACTCTAATGCATCATGGTGGCTGCGACCGATCTCGGCAATTCGCTCTATAGGTTATGAAAGCATCAAAAATTAGGATAGTTATCAAAATTAAACCAATAGTTACACTTCTTGACCGAACTTACCAAAATTGCTGTTTGGGCGGCCATAGCAATTGACACAACATCCTACTCGGTGCAGGACATTGCCTTGTCCAACGGAAGGGTAATGGCGATATCCATAATGAGGCCAACTCTAGGCTCTTTAACAACCGAAGCACCCATCGAAATGAGCACTCCCTTTATTCTTGGCTGGACTGGGAATGGCACTATTAGGTCAAGTGCAAATGAGGCTCATGGTCTTTTTTAACCGGTTGAATAGACTCGTCAAGACGCTTAGAGCCCCTTTGAGCAACTCTAATTTTTTTAACTGTTGCGGCAGAAACTTGTTATTGTGCCATGTTCGCAGGGACAGTGTGCTCGGTAACCTCTTTCGTCTGGGTCACCACCTACATAGGAGGTTCTCGGCTAGCGCTGATAGCTTTTGTTGGCTTCTTTTTTGCCGACACCCTTTATGTATTTCTTTTCTTGGCAAATTGAGCAAGGGAAAGTGTTTGGCCCGCCATTTCTTCAGTTGATTCTGGTAGATCTTCAAGGTCAAGAAAGATGTCGACTTCCTTCTGTGTATCTTGAAAGTCTACTCAGATTAGGAAAGGCATGAATTCTAGATGTCACGACCCAAACCCACTCCCTATAGGTTTAGCGTCATGACCGGCCAGTAATCTCAAATTACCTACGACCTCTACTAACAAGATCAATCTTAGTATAATTTACGGGGCTTAGCGGAAGCAATTTAAGACATAAAGACAATCCATTGAGCTGTGCATACATGAAAAACCTCATGTTATAGCTGTGCAACCATTCTTTTATATGTACATTTGTAGGGCATGATAAATCTTTAGCACTTAATACATAATTTAAACATTCATAGTTTTAAAATCTAAAACAACCCCCAGTAGCAAAACAAAAGTTTAAAACAAAAAATCATGACAAAAGGGGTTTAGACTTTGCATGGCTCCACTGGAGCCTAAGCTTGCTCTTTCTCAGAAGCTCTTTAAAAGGCTGACATGGGGCTGACTTCGAGGCTTTCTCTCTAACCTTGATGCTCAACTGGCTCACCTATATATATATATATATATAAATAGTGAGTTAGGGCCAAGTGAGTAATAACAGAATAAAGAGGTTATATGAATGAAGTTCGGTAACATTTCAAATATCAATTCCAATTCTATTCGAGTCTCAATATCAATAGCCATTTCAATCAATTTACGTGGTACATCCAATAGAGTAACAATGCATCAATGACAATAGGACCACAAAGGGTCAATCAATGGGAATGCATTGGGTCATTCGATATTCCATATTCAATGTGACCACGTGGGTCTAACATCAGAGATCTCTGTGTTTCAATTATCTAATGGGCCACGGTATTGTTTCCCCCAAGCGAGGGCCAATGAGCCATGGTATTATATCCCCTAGGCAAAGGCCTATTAAACAATGGGCCTTGGTATTGTTTCCCTCAAGCAAGGGCCTCACTAAAGAATGCCATGATTACACTTTCAAAGACAACTTCATTCATTATGAGAAAATAACGTTTCAATAAACCATTCAATCAATCAGATATCAATTTCGAGAACAATAACAATTTCGAAAATAAAGATAATTTGAACATATCTTTATAAAGTTACTACTCACAGCGGGTTATGTCGATGCTAGGCCTCGGACGCCCACCTATACAAAATGCATAACAAAACACGTTAAGGTACCATTTCGATTTAGCTTTTAACCTCTATTCAATTCTCTTCTTGTATGTTTCTATATCAATTCCTCATTATTGTGGTCTTAATCAATGTTTATGAATGCTCTAATAAGCATGAAATATTTTTAAAAGTTGTTGAAAACAGAATGTTCGCTCGAGCTATCTATAAAGACTACAAAAGTACTGGATGCTCAATTTTTATGCTTGACGATCACTCAATAGTCACTCGAGCCAAGTACTGAGTAAACGTGGATTCGCTTGAGCGCACACTTGGTCGCTCAAGCCACTGTGCAATTGTTTGCAAAATTGCCAGGAGCTTGAAATTTATGTTGAGCGACACTTCCATCGCTTGAGTGAACTGCTTAAATTCTGAAATTTCCAGAATTGTGTTTGAAGCTTAAAACATGAATTCAAAATTTCAAAGCTTGCATGTTTGGTACAAAAACATGGAAAAACATTGTAGAACATGAAAACATAGTCAATTTGAAACAATTACCCAAAATCATGAACCAAATTCCTAATTTCAACTCAAATAACTATGTTCAACCCATACATGTGATGAATTAAACTCTATTCTTTTCCAAAACATGACAAATTCTATAAAGAACATGAAACTATGAAAAACTCTTCAAGAATAGTGAATTCAACCCCATGCATGTAAAGGATTTCATGGAATTCAAACCTGTAATCAATGTGTAATGCATGCATGTACATAATTTGTTCATTTCTTTCATAATTCATGGAAACTCTAGCTTATCTTTCTCAATTACATATAGATGAGCCTATAACTTGTTGAATTCATGTACTACATGTTTATTTACAAAGATTGAGAGAGAATCTCATACCTAGAGTGTGAATTTAAGGGTTGACTGGCTTAATTCTCTAAGGCTTTACCAATTTCCTTCAATTTCTCTTTTCTCTCTCTAGAGGTGTTGAGTTCTTCCTCTCCCTCTCTCAAAATCTCAGCTACATTATGTTTATGAGCTCATTTGAGCTTATGTGGCTCTTATATATATAGGTAATTAGCATAAGTTAACTAAACTTACTTAGGACTAATTGATTCCACTTAGTTTTGATTAATTCTAATTATTCAATTAAAGTTTCCATAAAATTCTAAATATTCTAATTAGCCTATTGGCCTAGTCAATTTCAGTTCCTAAAGCCGTTTGGGCTTTCAATTTCTGATTCTATGTCGGTTTTCAAATAGATATTCCATACATTTATAGATATACACACTAATAATCACATAATTAAGCAATTAAACTCACACAAAATAATATATAAAAATAAGAGATGGTTTGGGGTTGTCACACTACATCTCTGTCTGAGCTACTAGTGGCTTTGTTTTCTCCAGTGCTTACTTCAATAGTCAGATTAGGTCTTTTGTTCTGGGCGTCTTGCTTAGCTTGCTTAATTTCCTGCTCAGCTTCTTGTTCGGTGTTTGCTTCGCCGTTGTCACTATCTGATGACTTGTCCACTCTTATGTCCCTCAAATTGACGTAACTTTAAAAAACAAGGACTGTAAGCTACCGTTCACCTTTGGGGATCGACATGTGATCAGCATTAGTAAAGGAGGAGTACGTGGGATCGTAATTGAGTAAGATGTGGGTGACACATCCTTGGCTTTGAAGGTTTTTTCGGTAAGTATAATCAATGACGGTCTTTACTTGGGCAAGAACAACTTTGTCCCTTGAAGTAAGAGTTTTCTTGAGATCATTACCTGCAAGAAGAAAATAGTTAGCAAACGGAAAATAAGAGGCCGAATTGTAGTAAAACTAACAACTACTCGGCCGTCTAGTTCACTCCTCTGCCTAGGAATGAGGTATGAGTGGTCCTTTTCTGTGCCGAATTCCCAGTTACCTCAGACGAGGACTATAACATCATCTACCTTTTTTCCCGAACTAGCGAGCATAGTCACTATTGGTGGTCGACATCTTTGGCCTTAAAGAAGAATCGTCCTTGTCGACCGTAGGATTTGGCAAGGGTGTTGAAATGTCGAATGGCAGGGATTCCTAGGTTAACACCTAGTCAGCGGTTGAGTTCTACGATTTCCATGACGATCTGATAAAAATTAACATTTGGTTGGGAAGGAATCAATGCCCAAAAGTGAATAACGGATTTGAGTAAATGATGGAAGGGGAAACGAACTCCACTCTCAATAATCACCAGCAATAGAAAAATGATAGTGTTCACGTCGAGTTCCAGTTGAACATTGTTAGGGATTGCGAAATGGCGACGGAAGGAAGTAACCTTACTCTCAGAAATGAGGGCATTTGGGTAGTTCACCACGGGTGAGTTAAGAGCAGAATGTGGAATAGAGAGGGGATGGAGTCGAAAATATAAACTATGAAATGAAACAGAAACAAAAGCTTAGAAGACTTACAAGTGTGATTGAAGAATGGTCAAGCTACGAAGATTGTGAAACAACTACAAATGAAATTGTAGAAATAAGGAGCTGTAGAGTGGAGTCTTTTCGGAAGTGGAAGGGTAGAGAAGAGATGATTTTTGAAATCGTAATTAATGAGGAGTGTGAAAGGAGTTTGAAAAGGCGGGAAGCTTTACAAATTGTTCTTCAGGTCCTATCCATCGTGTCAGAAGTGGGATGGCGTATCCATCACGCACACAGATTTCAAGGCACATCAAGTATAAGTTTGTCAAATTAGTCGAGTAGTTGGCCTAGTGAGAGCCAAGCACGCAGGCCACTTAGAATTTTGGTTAGCTAGGTGCTCAGGGGGCAATTGTGGGAGCCGAATAAATGAATTTCCAAGTCGGCAAATAGGGCACATCCAATCTCATCTTTGATGGGCCAAATTCAGCCAAGGACCATTGGGCTCAAACAATTCATTGCCAAATGGATCCAAGTGGGTTGAAATATATGCAGAGTATAAGATGCAGAGCCAATATGTTGGGGCCGAATAAAGAAGATAAGTCGGCTTGCTAAATGGGCTCAAGCTGTTCCTTTCTAGAAGTGTAGTAGGGAGATGAGCTCTAACATGGCAATGATGATAAGCTACAGTAGAATATCTGGAGGAAGAACTCAATAAAAGGAAGGTAATGGCAAGTAAGGAAGGTATGATTTAACAACTAAAAACTCTTTAAAAGTTAAAGACCTCTTCTACTCATTCAAGGACTGACTTGAATGTCAGAGTGCTAATTCCAGCATCTCCAACTAGAGTACTTTCCTTTTTTAGGCACTGGAGCGAGGATCTTTTAAGGGCTTGTTTGAAGTACATGAGTATTGTAAAACCACCCCTCACAAAGACGACCTCAAAAAATAAGGGTCTGACTCTCATACATATTTTAAAAAATCTATATTAATAAATAATAACAATTTTCAATTTTTTTTTATTTTTTATTTGTACCTACACAAAATTTGTTGTATATATAAACACTAAAATTATTATTTTTTTACTCAAGGAAAGCACTTAAAAATATTACAATCCCACCAGTTAGCTCGAAATAGTCGAGGTTCGAGTGGCCTGACTTTGACTTTTCAACTCACTCTTTTGTTGTGCTCAATTCCCACACATTTCCTCTCTCTCTCTCTCTCTCTCTCTCCCTTTCCCTCATTCCTCTATTTCTTCTTCTACTTCTTCTTCTTCTATATTTTCTCTTCTTCAGACTCGCTCTACCACCGCAACATCAACTCCCATCTCAAATCCCATGTTCTACAAATACCTCATCAAAACTTTCTCATTCTCTGTATCCCAACCAAACTCAAACTCAAAATCAAAATCAAAATCAAAACCAAACCCATAGAATCAAAATCAAAACAAAAACAAAAACAAAAACAAAAACAAAATCAAAAACAAAATCAAAATCAAAATTAAAATCAAAATCAAAATCAAACCCACAGAATCAAAATCAAAATCAAAACCAAACCCAAAATCAACCCATAGAATCAAACAAAAACCAAACCCAAAATCAAGATCTAGCTTTGGCCTCTGCACCCATGGCGGTGGGTTGGGTTGTGGTGGTTCGAGTGGTTTGCGATCTCTGTCCATGCGATCTCCATCCATGGCGGTGGGTTGGTTTGTGGTGATCTTCGTCCATGACCCCCTCTCTTTGTTTTCATCTCCTCTCTTCCTCACCTCTCTCGTCTCTTTGTTTCTTTTTCTTTCTCTCAAACTAGTTTTAGTGTGAGGGGGAATGAAGAAGAAAAAGAGGGAAAAAAAAAAAAGGTGGCACTCGGGGCATTCGAGCCTCTCCAATTTCGAGTTACCAAGCAATTTTCAAAATATTAAGTGAGAAATCTAATTTCAAATTAGGAAAATTTACCTATAAATTCCATATAGGGAAATGTTGATCCATTTAGTTCTAGGAATTTTCTTATGAACCAATTAGTTCTTTTTTTCTTTTCTTTTTTTTGAAGGTTGTATTTATTTGATTTGGTGTCATTTCAGTTTAAGTGAATGCCTTTTATGATTCACTTTTCCAATTTTATGATTCGTTTTTTGGATGAGAATGGAAATGTGAGGTGTGGAAGATTCTTTTTAGAGGGATTGGTGGCTGAAGTATTGGTTGTCTAGCGTAGAAATCAACATTTCTATTAGTGTGGTTTTCTGGTGTTACATTGGAGTATTACAATAGAGTGCAATGTTTGGAAAAAAAATACATTAAGGGGTTTTTGTGCGTTACATTTTTTGGAGTGTTACGTTTGGAAAAATACACTATACAGTTTTTTCGAAATGTTACGTTGTTACGTTTGAGAAAAATACACTAAGGAGATTTTTAATGTGTTATATTGAAGTGTTATATTTGAAAAAGTACATTGAGGAGTTTGTACACTAAGGAGTTTTTTTTAGAATGTTACGTTGTTATGTTTAGAAAAGTACACTAAGGAATTTTTTAGTATAGTACATTGATTGAAATGTTACGTTTGGCAAAAGTATACTAGAAAGTTTTTTAGTATGCTACATTGGAGTATTACGTTTTTGAAGTTTTATATTGGAGTATTATGTTTGGAAAAGTACATTAAAGAGTTTTTTTTTTTGTTTTTTTTTAAAGAGTTATGTTTAGTAATTTAAACATTATGAGAAAACACATATTTGTCCTTCAACACATAACACACGCGTGTTTATACTTGGCCCTTTATGAAATTCACACTAGAATGAGATTTTTGGGTCCATAAGAAAAAAGGGAGGACCAAATAGTTCAAAATATCATTATTTGAGATTTATTAGAGCTTCACCTTTTAAATTATTATATTAGTAAGTAAATCAATTATAATTTATTTTTCACAATAATTATAATATTATATTTCTTGAGAAATTGCATATGATTTTTGTAATTGACATAAACAATAGTCATTAATGACGTAAATTATAATTATTGAGATTAATTTTGATCATTTTCAATTGTTAACATTATTAATTTATTCACACTTTTTTTTAATGTAGTAGATTAAATTTTAAAATTTGATAAATTTCAACATTAAAAAAATATTTTTCCAGAAGCAATTGTAACTAGTACAGTCAAATAATATTTTGTAAATAATTCATACATTTGGAAAACAACTATCCAATACTTTTAAATAATTCACTAGTTCAATTTTTTTTTTCCCCAATTTTGTAACCTCCATTTTTAAATTACTTATACAATAATGTAGTATTTGGTTCATTGAAATAAAATTGAATAGAATAGTGTAACAGCTGTTTTTGGGTGACCGCTCGAGCGATCATTTGGTCGCTCGAGCGAAGATTTGTCGCTCCTAGTATCTCGCAGGTTTGCAATCGAGACGACTCGAGCAAAGGAAAGTTTGCTCGAGCGGTCTAGTCGGGGTAGCTGAGTTATATTGCAATCCAAACACTTTCCAAATCATTTTCTTTCACTCTGTTTCTCTCTCTAACGGCCTTCTTTCCAAAACCCTAGTTAAAAAACCCTAGATTTCATCTAGAAAGAGCAAGAATCGATATTGGGGCCTTCATTAAAGTTGTTCTACTCGTCAAGAGCTACGTTTTGAACCGAATAGATCATGGTCTTTCGGAATCTCATCGAGTAGACCTTCATCTTTCGTCATACAATCTTGAGGTAGGAATATCTTTACCCTTATATATTCATATTTTGGTCTAAATAGGTGTGAAACTTAATATGTATGGAACTAGCAAGATGAATGATGTGTATATATATAGGCTTGTGTGATACAGTGTTCCTTTTTGTAAAATCAATGGTGGATTATGAAATCGACTATGAAATAGTGAGTAAACATACTTGAATCAAGGAAAATAAATATTGGTATGGAAAAGCCCCAAAATTTTATATGAACCCCAAGGGATTGTTTATGAATTTGATGAAATGGGAAATTGACAAGTAAAATTGGAGAATCCTTGTGATTGTTGGTATTGTGTGAAAAATGTAAATGTTGTGGAATGTGTTTGAGGTGCCCACTTGTCCGATTCTTGTGAGGACGACGAATGTGGGAATGTGTTTGAGGTGCCCACTTGCCCGGTTCGCGTAAGGGTGACGAATGTGGGATGTTGTGAGGTGTCCACTGGCCGGTTTGTGTGGGAATGACAAAAGTGGAAAGGTTTGAGGCGTCCACAAGCCATCCGTGTGAGGACAGAAAACTGTGGAGGTTGAATGTGAAATGTGTGATGTGTAATAAATATATATATATTTTTTAAATGACTATGAAATTTTGGGCATATATAAAGGGCATGCATATTTAAATCAAATGTTTATATACTTGGTTAAAGTTATTCTCTACTGGGCAATTGCTCATTCATATTTACTAACCTTTCAGGAAATGAAGAACCCTAAAACCGTCAATAAAGAAGAAGAAGAAGAAGAAGAAGAAGAAAAAGGCTTTCTATTTTCTATTTTTTTTTCTAATTTATTAAAAAGTCTAATCTTTTGTGAATTTGAAGTTGTAATGAAACCATGGAACTTTTTTTTATTATTATTTTGTTTTGAGTTTTGTAATCTTGTTTTAAAGGTCTCAATGTAATTATTAAACCAGAGGGACAATGTAATTGTTTTGTAATATTCTCTCGTGCACTAAACGGGGATATGTATTTTGTAATTGTTTTGTAAACAAAATCTACCGTTCAATGAGAAAGAGAAATATTCGAATGGAATTGTGTTGTGTGTATATGAAGAATGTACTTTCAACTGTTCTATATAGATGATATTTGGTGGGGTGTTACAAATTGATATCAGAGCAAACTGGGTTGAATACCTGAAGCTCGTGGGAAGTGACCTTGTCACATTGGGATGTCATGCTAGGAGGGGTTAGTGGTTTTATTCGATTATGTGTTTATGTGATTAGGTGTGTATGGGGTCAATCCTCTAGGATATGACTTATGTTCACTACATTCATCGAAGTCCCTTTGGAAAGGCATTTGATCAGTGCTTTTTCCACTAGGAAAACCTTGAATGTCATGAAATGAGTTGATATCCTGGGAGAGGGATCTGTATGTGTTCTATTTGTTTACGTGCTTTTGTTGAGAATGAGATTAAGACTTGAGGAGAAAGTGATGAACTAGTATATGAATTGTGAGTTAATCTTGTCCACATCTACTCTTATATAGGATGTCTAGACGTGGTAGGGGTCATGGCAGACCTCGTCGAGGTGGTGGGGATATTGCGGCTCAACCGGAGATCCTTCTTAAAAAAGAAAAAGGGGGTCAAAATAATGTGGCCTCTCTATCGGCCCAAGACGCTATGGAAGTGCTGGCTCGGGAGATGGCCAGGGCTTTTAGGGAGTCAATGAATATTCTTAGAGCCGAACAAGCAGCTAGAACAATCGAAGGGGAGATTAGAGTTTCGTTCCTGAAAAATGAGTTTTTCCGTTCCAACCCCGCTGAATTTCTTAGGGGTGCTAAATCGTTAAAGGCGAATAAATGGCTTGAGCAAATTACCAAATCTTTTGAGATTTTGGATATTCGGGATGGTGAACTTCGGGTGGCATTTTCTAGTTACCAATTGAAAGGGGATGTCGGCCAATGGTAGAAATATGCCAAGGGTCGAATCGAACATACTTGGAAGGATTTTTCTCATGTCTTTCACGAGAAGTACCTCATTCCCACTGTGAGGGAACGTTTGAGTTTGAGGAACTCAAACAATTCGACTCCATAGTGGCGGAGTTGAGGCTACCTTTACGAGTTTATCTCGTTTTGCACTAGATCTTGTGGCCACAAAAGAACATAGGTGTCTAGAGTTTGAGAAGAGGCTGAGGTTGGGAATCTTGATGAAGGTGATAGGAAATATGATCCGGGATTATGAACGGTTAGTGGAGTCTGCGAAACATGCTGAGATCATGCTTAAAGGTGAGGAAAAAAGGCGGCGGTGGCTCAAGGGACAAGGGTTTACTGAGTCTTGAGGGGGTCCTATGGCATCCAAGAGGTCAAAGAGTTCTACATCTTCTCATCTACCGCCATTTCCAGCCATGTCATCAAATCCAATGGCGGAAAAGAGTACGGATAGTACGGGACAAAGTGGGATCGTTTGTTATCGGTGTGGTGAGGCCGCAAGTCCATTACATGTCCACAGAAAGGTAATCAACCATGATAGCCTTTTATTCATTCTCAGAACCTGGCTTTAGGCGGAGGTCAATCATGCGTTTGTTATCAATGTAGCCAACCGGGTCATATGAAGAAGTTTTGTCCCCAGCTTACCGGAACAGCTAGTTCTTCAGTGTTTCAGGCTGGACAGAACTGGAGGCAGACTCACCAGCTAGTTTAGTCTAGACAGGCATCTTGAACGGTATATGGAGCTACCTCCGGATAGTCTGTGCAACATGTCTATCATCAGAGGGGTGAGCAGAGTGAACAAAGACCCCAAGGAAGAGTTTATGCTGTCACCGCATTTGAACAGTCAACTGGACCTATAGTGATGCGAGGTACATATCTTATATATGATACTTAGGCCAATATGTTGATTGATACGCTGGCATCTCACTCATTTATAGCATCTACATTTGCAACCATGTTGGGATTAAAGGCTGAACCATTAGAATCTTCTCTTGCAGTAGAATCACCAGTTGGGGGTAAGATGGTTTTAACCCATGGGTGTCGTGGGTATGTGATAGGGGTCACTGATGGTTGACTTCTTTTTAGTTTGGTGTTGTTAGAGATGATGGATTTTGATGTCATTCTCGGTATGGACTGGTTGTCTTCTT
This sequence comes from Camellia sinensis, assembly GCF_055761805.1. NCBI lineage: Eukaryota > Viridiplantae > Streptophyta > Magnoliopsida > Ericales > Theaceae > Camellia > Camellia sinensis. Next base: position 111,424,877 of record NC_138973.1, read on the forward strand.
ATCAAGCTGTAATAGATTGTTATCATGGAAGAGTTACTATATGTATTACTAGGGGATAGGTCTGATAGACTTTTACGGCCGTTATATGACTCTCGTAGTGGAGGTAATTTCCCTTCTCTTCTTGCAACCTTGGTGAATGATGGGAACGGTGAAGCGCGGAGGGTATTTCCTAGGGTAGTTTGTGAGTATTTAGATGTTTTTCCTGAGGACCTCACTGAATTACCACCATATCATAAGGTCAAGTTTTCTATAGACCTAGTGCGGGGTACAACACCCATTTCCATGTCGCCCTATTGATTCGCTCCAGCAGAGTTGCTTGTTTTGAAAGAGCAATTGCAAGAATTGTTAGACAAGGGTTTTATACACCTTAGTACCTCGCCATGGGGAGCATTGACTCCCTTTGCCAAGAAGAATGATGGTTCTTTGTGGCTATGTATCGATTATCGTAAGCTGAATAGGGCCACGGTCAAGAATAAGTACTCGTTACCTAGAATAGATGATCTTTTTGACCAACTCAAGGGTTCTCAATGTTTTTTAAAGATAGATCTAAGATCAAGCTATCATCAGTTATATGTGAAAGAATAGGATATTCTAAAAATGACTTTTCGTACTGGTTATGGTCATTATGAATTCCTTGTGATGTCATTTGGCTTAACCAATGCTCCTACCACCTTTATGGACTTGATGAATCGGGTTTTTCGAGAATATCTTAACGAGTTTGTGGTAGTTTTTGTGGATGATATTCTTATATATTCACCCTCCGAGGAAGAACATGAGGTGTACCTTCGCATTGTGTTGCAATTACTTAGGGAGCGCAGATTATATGCTAATATGAGAAATGTGAGTTCTAGCTCCCTGAGGTGAAATTCTTAGGCCACGTTGTTTCTAACGATAGGGTTGCCATAGATTTTTCGAAGATTGAGGCGGTGCAAAATTGAGAGCGACCTAGGAACGCATTTGAGATCCGCAGTTTCTCGGGTCTTGCAGGTTACTATAGACGATTTGTAAAATACTTCTCCACGCTAGCTTCTCCGTTGACTAGGATAACGAGAAAGGGTGTGAAATTTGTTTGGAATGAATCATGTGAGAAATCTTTCTTAGAGCTGAAAGCTAGATTTACTATTGCACTAGTTTTAGTTATTCCAAAAAGAGGTTTGGGGTGTACTGTGACGCCTTTAGAGAAGGTTTGTGATGTGTTTTGATGCAGGAGGGTAAGGTAGTGGCTTATGATTCACGCCAATTGAAAATCCACGAGAGAAATTATCCGACACATGATTTAGAGCTAGTTGTAGTTATTTTTGCCCTAAAATTGTGGAGACATTATTTGTATAGGGGGAAATTTGAGGTGGTCTTAGATTATAAAAGCCTTAAATACTTATTTTCCCAAAAGGATTTGAATTTACGTTAAAGCATGTAGATGGAATTTTTGGAGGATTACGATTTTGAATTACACTACCATCCTAGAAAAGCCAATGTTGTGGTTGATACCTTGTATAGAAAATCAGTGAGTACTATTGCCAATCTTGCAATTAGGGAATGGGTAATGTTGGATGATTTGGGTGAATTTGATTTGCATCTTAGTGAATCTCCCGAGCATGCCACCTTGTTTTCTGTCCTTGTACAACTGAAACTTGTTACTCGAGTTATAGAAGGACAACGGGATGACTCAGAGGCTGAAACAATCAAGGAGAAGATTGCATAAGGGAATGAGTAAAAGGGTTTGAGGGTCGATTCCAAATCAAATGTTTGGTATCAAGACCGTCTTTTTGTACCTGAGTCATGTAGAGAAGAAGTGCTTCAAGAATATCACCACTCCCGTCTTGCAGTACATCTGGGGGCATACAAAAATGTACCATGATATTAGCCAACAATTTTGGTGGAGGGGTATAAAGCAGGATGTGGCATCATTCGTGTCCAGATGTCTAACTTGTTAGCAAGTCAAGGCAGAACACCAACGGCCATCTAGGTTATTGCAACCCTTGCCCATAGCCGAATGGAAGTGGAAACATATTACTATGGATTTTGTTTCGGGCATTCCTAGAACACATAAGGGGTAATGATGTAGTTTGGGTGGTGGTGGATCGATTAACTAAGTGGGCTCATTTTCTCACTACGTGTATGGGGGACTCAGTTGATTATGTAGAGACCCTAATTTTTGTACTTACCGTTAAATCCCTAACCTTGAGTTATTTCAATAAAGCCCTTGAATTTTCGCTTAATTGCGTTTTAAACCCTAGAATCGGGAAGCATCGCAGATTAATTTGAGTAAACCCTAACCAATCCCGTAGATTAATAATCACCTTTAAAACCCTATTATTAATTATTAGACCCTATAATTATAGATTAATCACTTTAAAATCTTAATTCCCGGTAATGTCGTTTTTGCTCGGTTTCCCGCCTTTGTTTGCGCTTTAATTTAACGGAACCCAAATTTATTATTTTAACTATTTCCTAATGTTAGTATATTGTAAACTAAATATCAAGGTTTCATAAATTTAGACTTGGTCCCCATATACTTCTATTTTATTTCATTCCAAACCTTAATTGTAATATTTTCTTAATTAATTTACTTATGCCTATTATTTTATATTTATAAATATGAATATCTTTTATATATATATATATATATATTTCTTGGAGCCCAAGTAGTTGACCATGTGATGGATGAAAAGGCCTTGATAGCAACTTTGACAAATTACACTTATAAAACTTGGCCCCTAAGAAACCTCCCAATCTTTTCTCTATATATATGCACACTTCTCCCCCTTAATTTAGACATTTTCAGCCTTACACTAGAGGAGTGAGAGAGAGTGATCTTGGAAAAAAAAGAGAGAGGGAGAGAGAGAGAGAGAGAGAAGAGAAGAGAAAAAGAAAAAGAATAATTGTGTTGAGTCTTGTACAACAAATGTAAACCTACATCACCTCTTCTCTCAAGTTCTTTCACCACTTGTTTTTCTACTCCTAATACATGCTCTTTGTATATATATGTTGTAGTCTAGGCCTACACTCTTGTATAAATGTGTATTAATCAAGAAATGGTATGCTTCTCTTTCTTTCTTAAATTTCTAGCACCAAATCTTTTCCCTCTCTTGAATTTATTTTCCTATCAAAACTCCATAAACTCAAAATATGTTTTTTTGGTGTAATATTTGGTATGTCTAGAGTATGTGATAATTTTTGTAGGACCTAAGGATGTATTTTTATAACCTAAACAAATTTTCTAAGTTTGTTACTCACAGAACCAGAAAAACAGTCAACTTTCTCTATTTTTATAACATTCTAGAAAAATAATCTTGAGTCCACCTTTATGTCAAAATCTTAATCTTGGTGTTATATTTTAACTAAAATTTGTTTGAACTCAAGAGAGTGAGGGGATCAAGAGAAAAACCGATTCGCGTAACTGTCAACGAATCTGGACAGATCTTGGTAATTCTGAATTATCTTAAAATCTAAACTACCTATCCTACTTTCGTAAATTGAGGTTGAAACTAGACTTGTTTATCTACAAACTCATATGAGGCCAGGTACTTAGGGCCAATGAAAGTATTTTTTTCATAATTATTTTCAAACAAGTTCAGATCTGGAAATCTGGAAATTTGTGTTAATATGCTCTTATTTGGTTTGCGACTCTTATATTCTATGTTTCTTGAATTTTTTAGTCTTGATATGTAATCTGTGATAAATTGTGAATTTGCTTTACCATGAATAAATTACTTATTGTTTAGTTTGGATTCGTAATTATATTTACCATGCTTTGCTATAACTGAAAACATAATGCACTTAATAAAGGAGAAATCAAATGGGATGGTAATGGGTTGTGATCATTGTATTAAATTTTATGAGATAATGAATGATGGATTCAAGAGTATGATATAGTGGAATGTGTTCCATTTTTGTGAAGTCTTGCGCAAGTGTGTTTTCGAATCCTAACATGGCACGAGAGGTATTCTCGCTGCTTAACGGAAATGAGAGGCATAAGGGTGGTAGTGAGGGTCTCACATAGGTAGAGTATCCCTGGAAGCCCATTTCCTTAGGGCAGACCATGATGTCATCACTCGGGTATGTAACCTAGGTGCATGGGCATCATTGGTAATTGTGCGGTAAGCGACGCACTGGTGGTTATGTGGTAAGCGACGCATTGGTATTGTATTAACCAAGGGGGAGTCAGAATTGCCCGTGGCTAGTGTTAGTGGTGGGGGTAAGAACGACATTCCGCGAGGAGTTGCCTAGGACTAACTAAAATTGACTATTATTTATGAGAATTGAAATTTAATTATAAGCTCTACTAAATTATTACTTTCGTTGTATGTTATGATCGTGTCGTTATGCTACTTGTGTATTTGGAATGGGAAAAGGGTCGGGACGTGTGTGTTTACTGGGCATTCCAAGCTCATGGCATTTTATGCCAGGTGAAGGCGAGTTTTACACCGAGAACGGAATCCCTAAAAGCTTTGAGGAACCATGGCTGCCTTAGAGATTAGATTTTATATTTCCTGTATTTTGGATAATCTTTTTCTATCAAAGAACTGATCTGTATTTAAAAACTTGAAGAATTTATCTGTAACTATTATTAATATTTTCTTTTAGTGTAATTATTTGTATTTTGTGCTTAAAAATGATATGTATCCGCTAGTTAAACCCCGTTGTATCGTTGTATTATATTGTCAAAACTTGGGGCGTCCCAGATTATTTGGTAGAACTTTATGTTAAGGAGACTGTCTGGCCATGGGGTTCCAATGAGTATCGTCTCAGATCGAGACCCTCATTTCACTGTACGATTGTGGCAAAGCCTATAAACCATAGTTAACTTTCAGCCCTGCTTACTACCCACAAACCAATGGACAGTCTGAGTGCACTATCCAAATCTTAGACGACATGTTGAGAGCTTGTGTGCTAGATTTTGAGGGTTCTTGGGAGACGCACCTACCTTTAGTGGAATTCACCTACAATAATAGTTACCAAGCTAGTATTGAGATGGCTCATTTTGAAGCTTTGTATGGGCGACCTTGTACGTCACTGGTGTGTTGGACTGAAGTAGGAGATTCACCTATGCTTGGACCGAAATTAGTTCGTGAGACCACAGAGAAAATAGCTCTCATTTGGAAACGGCTAGTTACGGCTCAGAGTCAACAGAAGAGCTACGCAGACTGAAGAAGAAGACCCCTATCTTTTGATGTGGGTGATTATGTATTTTTGAAAATATCACCTAGAAAAGGTTTGATGAGATTTGGGCGAAGCAAAAAATTGTCACCTAGATTCATTGGCCCCTCTGATATCATAGAACAAATGGGAGAGGTGGCTTATCACCTTGCATTGCCACCCCAATTATCTGGTGTGCACGATGTGTTTCATGTTTCTATGCTTCGCGAATATGAACCTGATCCTTCCCATGTTTTGGATTGGACAAATTTAGAGGTGGATGAAAACGCTTCTTATGAAGAAAGATTGATGAAAATGTTGGACACTCGGGAACAAGTTTTGAGAGGCAAGGTTATTCCCTTAGTCAAGGTATTATGGCACCACCATGTGATAGAAAAAACCACTTGGGAGCGAGAAGCGGAAGTTCGTGAGAAATACCTGGATTTATTTAATGACATGTAAACTTGTTATTTGTAAATTTTGGATCCTTGTAAGAGAGATTGTAAAAGGAGATAAATGAAAGAAATCTAAATTTCCATGTTATTGTTTGAATTAGCTTTGATTTTGTGTTGATTTGAGAAGTGGTGAGGGTTGAGATTATTGTTATGGTGATATCCATCTTTCTTGGGAATTGTTGGAGTTGTTTTGGTAGGAATTGTGCAAATTTTGGGAACAAAATTCCTTAAGGGGGGTAGGCTGTAATAGCTATTTTTGGGTGGTCGCTCGAGCGGAGATTTGCAGCTCCCAGTATCTCGCAGGTTTGACTTCTCAAACGATGGAAAGTTCGCTCAAGCGAAGAATCCGAGCTGCCAGTATTTTCACTGTAGCTTTGTAAAATGTCTGAGACCTTGCATTTACCGCTCGAGCGGTGGAAAGTTCGCTCAAGCGGTCCCCTTGTATTTTAGCACTTGGCTCGAGCGGTCTAGTTAGGGCAACTAAGTTATATTGCAATCCAAACACTTTCCAAATAATTTTCTTTCACTCTTTTTCTCTTTCTAACATCCCTCTTTCCAAAACCCTAGTTAGAAAACCCTAGATTTCATCTAGAAAGAGCAAGAATCGATCTTTGGGCCTTCATTAAAGTTGTTCTACTCGTCAAGAGCTACGTTTTGAACCGAATAGATTGTGGTGTTTTGAAAGCTCATCAAGTAGACCTTCATCTTTCATTGTACAATCTTGAGATAGGAATATTTTTACCCTTGTATATTCATATTCTGGTCTAAATAGGTGTGAAACTTAATATGTATGGAACTAGCAAGATGAATGATATGTATATATATAGCTTTATGTGATAAAGTGTTCTTTTTTGTAAATCAATGGTGGATTATGAAATCAACTATGAAATAGTAAGTAAACATACTTGAATCAAGGAAAATAAATATTGGTATGGAAAAACCCCAAAATTTTATGTGAACCCTAAGGGATTGTTTATGAATTTGATGAAATGGAAAATTAATAAGTAAAATTGGAGAATCCTTGTGATTGTTGGTGTTGTGTGAAAAATGTAAATGTTATGGAATGTGTTTGAGATGCCCACTTGCCTGGTTTGTGTGAGGACGACGAATGTGGGAATGTGTTTGAGGTGCCCACTTGCCCAGTTTGCGTGACGGCGATGAATGTGGGATGTTGTGAGGTGTCCACTGGCCGGTTCGTGTGAGGACGACAAAAGTGGAAAGGTTTGAGATGTCCACAAGCCATCCGTGTGATGACGAAAAAATGTGGAGGTTAAATGCGAAATGTGTGATGTGTAATAAATATTTTTTTTAAAATGACTATGGAATTTTGGGCATATATAAAGGTCATGCATATTTAAATCAAATGTTTATATACTTGATTAAAGTTATTTTCTACTAGACAATTGCTCATTCCTACTCACTCACCTTTCAAGAAATGAGTAGCCCCGAAACCGTCAATGAAGAAGAAGAAAAAAAAGGCTTTCTATTTTCTATTTTTTTATTATTAAAAAGTCTAATCTTTTGTGAATTTGAAGTTGTAATGAAACCATGGAATTTTTTTTATTATTTTGTTTTGAGTTTTGTAATATTGTTTTAAAGGTCTCAATGTGATTATTAAACTAGAGGGACAATGTTATTGTTTTGTAATCTTCTCTAGCTCACTGAGCAGGGAAAAGTATTTTGTAATTGTTTTTTAAACAAAATCTGCCATTCAATGAGAAAAAGAAATATTCTAATGGAATTGTGTTGTGTGTATGTGAAGAATGTACTTTTAACTGTTCTATGTAGATGATATTTGACGGGGTGCTACAAATCAAATGGTCATTTCTTATAGAATAACTATTCCCTCACAATAGTGAATAGTGATTTCGTTTGTAATATTTTTTAGTAAATTTAACGTGAGGATAGACATTATGATGGAATGATTATTCTATTTAACTTCATTTCAATAAAACAAATATACCTTAAGGCTGAAATAATTAACCCCACATTACTTAAGATTGAAATTATTTTAGAACCCTTTTTTTAACAAAATTGTGTGCCCTGTTTGGTTTGTATTTGTGAAACAATTTAAAAAAATAATTTGCTAGAAAGAATTTGCAAAATTCCAAAATTTGTTTAGTTGTATGTTCTGAGAATAATTTTAGAATTTTGAAGTTTTGGATGATTTAACATTTTTTTTTATAGTTGAAGAGATGTTTGTGAAAGAAAAAGTGATTAATTGATGTCTTGGAAGTGAGAGAAAGAGAGGGGAGAGAGAAAAATAATTGATTGATGTGTAGTTGAAAGAAAAGTGATTTTAAATTTTTTTTCAAAATTTTTTAATCGAATAAATTTTTGAAATTTTTTCTCAAAAGTTGCATCTCTAGATACAAACCAAACAAGGCCATGGAGCCTGAGACGACGGCCTTTCTTGCCTTACTTTAGGACCGGCCCTATAATGGTGTTAGGCAAATGAGCTCTATAATAGAACCATTGAAAACCGACCAAATGAGTTGGCATTGGTTTATACGTCGGTCTTACTTTTCCATTTATCTTTTCTCTTTTTATCTTTCCATTTTTTTTTTCTACATAATAAACCAAACGATATATAAATGCATGGAATATCTCTAAAAAAGTTAAGTCCATATCCATTACATTCCAACAATCTTGTCTGCTGTAGCTTAAGTTTCATATCTTATGTGTTGTTGGGGCAATAAAAAATCACAAATACAATTAAGTAATATGACAAACCCATCCTTATCAATTCAGAAATTATCCATAAATTAATCTCCACTACACCCTATATAGATCTCACATGAACTCCACACTACACAAATTAATTTCCATCATGCAATCACCCACCCAAAACATTCTAGGTGAGTAAGTTTGGGTTAGCAGACTTTCCCAATACAATTCAGTAAACAAGTCTAGTCCAATCATATTGTCATCTTTACCACAAAATGAAAATACTCATTAGATAACACTATTCTGTAATATTAGTATTATATTTAATATTTTGCTCATTGAAAGCAACCTAAAAGACCATCATTTTCTTAATGAGTCCTTCCTTTTGAAGTTGCTTCCTCAATTATTTACAGCGTGTTAAATGGGTTGTGTACTTCAATTAATACAATTCTATTCTTAAAAATAATTTCCATGAGCTTGACTTTTCTATCCAATTTGGCGTGTTGAATAGGTTGGGTACTTCAATTAATGCAATTCTCTTCTTAAAAATCATTTTCATGAGCTTGACTTTTCTATTCAATTTGGCGTGTTGAATTGGTTGGGTACTTCAATTAATGCAATTCTCTTCTTAAAAATCATTTCCACGAGCTTAACTTTTCTAATCAATTTGGCCTATAGAGTTCGTCTTCAGTTTTGCGTAAGAAATAAGTAGTGGTTAAGAGTTTTAATCCAAACTAATATTCTTTAAAATGTCCAAGTTGGAAGAGAAAATTATAATTTGCCACACCAGTAAATATATGTGATGTCTCTACTTATACTTTACTAGTTAAAATAGTGACATTTATCACTTTTATGGTTTTTCTTTTTAGGAGATAATATGACACTAGTTATGAAATAAGTGGTACAGAGCTAAATTAAATTGGTTCATAAATTAAAAAAAAAAAAAGTACAATGAAAGTCTCATAACCAAAGTCATTTCAATTCAAAACAAAACAAGACAAAGTCTCATAACCAAATTCGCTTCGATTTATTACTAAACACCGCAAAATCTTATAATCAAACAGTAATTCTAACTGCAATTATTAATTTGTGTGTAAATGGGCCAATGCAATAAAAAAAAATGAGATTTAATCGGTAAATAACCAAATGATTATATTTAATTGTCCCTAATAGTTAGACCTAATTATTAGGTCAAGTTTATATAAAAAAAAAAAAATTCTAAATTTCATATTCAATATAAATTTTCTTTAAAATATCTCAAAAAAGCAATCCAAAAATAATTTGTTTGGTTTCATATTCAAAATGTGTTCAATGAAAAACTAAAAAATTATTTTGGTGAAAAAATAATGAAAAATCCAAATTTTCATAGTGATAGTGGTAGCAGTAGCGGTAGTGGTAGTGGCGTGGTGGTGGTGGTGGTGGTAGCTATGATAATGGTAGTAAATGATGGTGGTGTTTATGTCAATAATGACAATGGTGATGAAGGTGACGATAGTATTGGCGGCTGCAGCAGCGGTAATGGTGGCGGTGGCATGGTGGTGACAGTGGTAGTGATGGTGGTGGTAGTAGTGGCGGTGGCATGATGATGGTGGTGGTTGTAGTAGTGGTGGTAGTGATAGCGGTGGAAGTGGCATGGTGATAGCGGTGTTGGTAGCAGTAGTGATGGTGGTGGTAGTGGTGGTGGTAATAGTGGTGGTGGCATGATGGTGGTGGTTATGGTGTCGGTGATTGCAGTAGCAGCGGTGGTGGTGGTGAATTTATAATAGTGTATATTGATACTTATGTTTAGTATTTATAAATCCAGTCAGAATTAAGTAAGTTTTATATGACTTAAATTTTTTTTAAAATTTAAGCATACCTTTTAAGAGGTATTTAAATTTTTAAGTAATATCAATTATGATTATCAAACAGACTTAATTAATTATCATTTAATCAATTCAATTTTAAATGTTGAATGATATTATCAAACACTCCTATTTCTTTCTCACAAATAAAGATTCAAATCTAATGTCATATATCCTTTTATATGTGAATTTTTTTATAGTCAAATAAATATATGTGAATTTTTTAGCAGTTATTTTTATTTTCTTCACTTGTATCATTTTATCTTTTCTCTTTCATTCTTTCATTCTTACTCTCTTTTTTATTTTTTCTTGGCAAGAAATGAAATGATATTTGAATGGGTGAAACATCAATAAATTTTAAAATGTAATCTTATAAACTGTTTAATCCTCAATTTTTTTTTCTTATGAACCCAAAAGTTCCATTAAAGTAGAAATTATACAAAAGGAACAAATCCTACATTACGAACAAGAATGTCGCACTCTAATAACGTAACACTGTAATATAACACATTAAAAAATTCCTTGGTGTACTTTTTTCAAACGTAATAACGTAGCACTTCCAACTTTTTCCAAACATAACACTCCAATGTAGCACACAAAAAAAAAAAGTGTACTTTTCTCAAATGTAACACTCCAATATAACACACTCTAATGTAAAATACAAAAGAAACTCCTTAATGTATTTTTTTTCCAAACGTAATACTCCAATCAATGTAATTCTAAACGTAACACTCCAATGTAACACACTCTAATGTAACACACAAAAATACTAAAAAACTCCTTAGTCTACTTTTCCGAAATGTAGCACTCACAATTTGAAATTATACATTTATCTAAAAACTTCTAAGGAATTTTTGTACTCCTTTTGGAATGATTTGAAGAATCTCACATTCTTTTTTTTAGAGTGTTATGTTTAAGAAAAGTACACTAAGAAATTTTTTTTGTGTGTTACATTGGAATATTAACTAAGGATTTTTTAAATTTTTTTTTTTTAAGTGTTACTTTTAGAAAAAGTATACTAAAGTAGTTTTTTTGGAGTGTTATGCTTAAATTATACATTTGCCCAAAAGTTACTAAGGAGTTTTTGTACTCTTTTTGAAATGTTTGAAGAATCTCATATTTCAAGTCAATTTTATACTACTTTTGAAATGTTTGAAGAATCTCACTTTTCATGCCATTCCAAATAAAAAGATTCTCATATAAAAATTCGTCCCAAATTTGATTATCATAGATTGTGTATCTCACCTTTCTAGCACAAAAGAAAAATTAAAAAAAAAAAATAAGAAGAAAACATAATAGAAATAAAAGTATAATTTTAAATCCCATTTTTAAATAATATATTAAATATTCATTTCCAAAATCAATGTGACTAATTAGTCTATAAAAAATTCTTGAGATTAAACGGATCATCATTTCTCAATATGAAATTTATAGGTAAATTTTTCTATTTAAATATGTATAGAATACCCAAAATAAATAAATAAATAAATAAAAATGCAAAGTCCATATCTATCAGGTCAAAAAATGGTTCTTGGCTTGTGGTGGATTCTGCAGCAACTTATATTTGTTACAACAAAGCTCACGTCAAGATTCATCAAGCAATGGCAAAAGTGAACCAAATTAGAATATTAGTTCAATGGTTAAGGAGGTTAATATCAAGGGCTATTTGGTTAGTTAAATTAAGAAGGTCTATATTTTTATTTATTATATTATCTCATGTTAATTTAGGTCTACTCCTACTACAAGAAAATACACCTTCAGCTACTAAAAACTTAGTCGCCGAATAGCCACCACAAGTCAATGGCGACTAAATATTTTTGTCGCCTAATTAGTCGGGGATAAATTGTCGACCAAAGTATTTGGTGACTAAAACAGAGTTGGTCGCTGATTCACAACTTTTTGCCTACTAAGATTGACTTAGTCGCTAATTGACTACTTTTGGCGACTAAATTGTAGTCATTGAAAGTTCCCAAATAATAATGAATTCAGTTTTCAGTGACTAACATTTTCAGTTGCCAATAAATTTTTTTGCAAATAATACTACATTTAGTGACCAAGTATTTTAGTCTCCATTTTATATCACCTTTAGCCACAAAATATTTTAGTCGCCTTTGTTGTAAATATTTTGGTAAATTTTTTTTAGTAACTAAAGTGTGTACCTTTGGTGACTAAATTTTTTTTTGTAGTCAGCATTTTTAGTTTCCGAATGTGTATTTTTCTATAGTGCCTAGTATTTCCATCTATCGTGTAACGCCCCAAAAATATAAACACGACAAACCCATCTCATTTGTGGAAATATAATTGAAACAACATAATTTCATTCATCAGAGTTAATATACAAACGATAACACATGAAATATACATTTATAAATATCCTATCATGAATCTACAGTATGTGTTACTAGTAATCAAAAGATGAAAGTTGAACAGATAATTAAATGCCCTAACGGCTTACATCTTTCCAAGTCATTCATTGGTTACAACAAAATAAGTCTACCTCAATACAGTTAAAGCCCTTAGCCATACAAATTAAATACAACAAAAATGAGCCCTTGCTCCAAGTCTCTCCAAGCTATTGTCTTGGCAGAGGCATGTCACTAGCACCTGAAAATGAATTTTCCAATAAGGTGAGCCAAAGCCCAGTAGAAACAATCTAACACAATATATGAATCTTAACGAACGTACAAGCATGAAATGTATGTCTAATGCCCATCGTAAAATCAATCATATCTTACAAGATCATAATATGCCAAATTCTTTTATTCCAATCTGTTTTATCTCAATTCCATTCATGTCAATTCATTTCACCTCAATGTATATTGCATGTGTTATCTTTAGTAATACGAACTCTGATAAATGAAAGCATATTATTTCTATTAACATTCTATTTTAAGGATTGGATGTATTGTAATAATTTGGGTGCGTGACATATCTACTCTCATAACCATTTCCATTTCATTCATTTGAAAACCCCTCTTGAGATTTTAAATCGAAACCCTAGGTTTGTCTAAAATCCTCAAAATCTCAATCTTGTTCATGCAACATTAAATAACTAAGTTAAAAATCATATAAAAGTGTAGAAAATCCCTACCTCAAGCTTAGAAGACCAAAGGAAAAGATGGAGAAACTTCAGAGACACCGAAACCAAGCTTTAATCGGATCAAAATAGAGATCTTGAGACGTACTATCTTTTTAACAAAGGCACACGGGTAGAGAACCCACTAGATCTAGGTGAAAATGTAGTGAGAGAAAGATAGAGTTTTAGAGAGAGAGGCTCTAGATCTAGGTTTTTTTTTTTTTTTTGAAATGTTTGGAGAGAGACTAATATGAAAAAGTGATATAAAAAGTAACTTTCACGAACTGATATACGGGTAGTCTGCTCGAACGTGAAAAGTGACACTCGAGTGTCAGAAACAATGTTCCGCTCGAGCGCAAAAAATGTCACTCGAGCATAGAATACACACATCCAGTACTTTTGTAGATGACAGACCAGTGCTTGAGCGCGAGAAATGGCCGCTTGAGCGCAAAAAGGGTCGCTCGAGCGTAGAATACACTCTCCCAGTATTTTGCATGCCTGCAAAAGTACTAAGAGTTTACAAAGCTTACTTGAGCACAAGAAGTGTCGCTCGAGCAGAAGAGCCAAAATTCTGGACAGCAAGAGTTCAGAAATTAAGCAACCAACCTATCCCAAACGCAACCACAACAACTCCAAGTCCAAATTTAAGGAGGTATAAGGGAAGCAAGATGTAGACAACAATATGAAACCATTAAACCTGAGTCCGGGATGCAAAAAGAGTCGGGTCAAAACCGGAATCGCTATATTGTAATTGTATCGCATCTCCTCACTATTATCTCTGTTGGTCTTTGTTGTATATATCCAAACCATCTCAATCTATTCACTCTTAACTTATCTTCTATTAGTGGTACTTCTACACATTCATGAATATATTCATTCATATCTCTATATTTTTTAGTCTTGTGACACATCACCTTAGCATTCTCATATCAACAACACTCATCTTATCTACATGTTGTTTTTTATTTGTTCAACATTTCATCCTATACAATATCGCTAATGTAATAGCCGTTCTATAGAACTTTCATTTTAGTCTATGGGTATTCGTTTATCGCACAATACTACAGACGCACTCCTCCACTTAATCTAACTTGCCTTAATTCTATGGACTACATCTTCTCCAATCTCCCCATCCATTGTGATAAGTGAGCCTAAATAACGAAAATGTCCACTCTTAGATAGTTCTTGATTCACAATCTTCACTTCTTCTTTATTTTCATTTTGTCGTGTATTTCATCTGAAAAAAATTAAGTCGATCTGATAACTGTAACTTATTCAATTTATTACTTTTTCACTAAAAAAAATAGATGACAATTGTAATTTTAAAATAAATCATACATTTTTTTGGGGTAAAAAATGCAATAAATTGAAAAAATTATAGTTATTTGATCAATCTAATATTTTTTTAGATGAAATATACAAAATAAATAATTCAAATTATTAAAACGGACTCATGATGAGCTTCATATGCCCAAACAGTATTTTCCAGTTCAAATTTTAGACTAGAGAGATCTGCCTCATTTAGCAATGTTTGTATCTCTAAAGTTTCTAGAACTGTGCACGAGTTGGCAAACATACTACTATTATTACTCAAATATATTTTATGTTTTCTGTTCCTAAAAAACAAAAAACAAAATAGCCTCGCCATCTGCACTATTTCAATCATTTATATATTTATTTATTGCACTATTATTACTTAAATATATTTTATGGTAAACTTTTTGATTATTATTCTGCTAGCTGTCTATTTATTTCAAATTTCATTTTGATTTTTATGGTTTCAAATTTAATAATTTAATCTTTGTTCTTTAAATCCTGTTCAATTTAATTATTCCATCTAAATTTTCATTAATTTTTTTTTATGTGTACACTATTGGAGATTGACAAATATTTCAAAATAGTTAATTTTAACCTCCAATTTGAATGGAGCAATCAAACTGAAACTAAATTTAAATTATAGGATCAAACTGTTTAATTTAAAATTATAAGAACTAAAGTGAAATTTATAAAGATTAGAATTGTAATTATCCCTTTATTTATTGATGTCGTTGGAATTCGCATTGTGGATTATGATTGATGTTAGACAAATGAGCTCTAAAATAGAACCAATGAAAACTTATTATATGAGTCATAATTAGTTTATATTTTGATCTTACTTTTTTTATTTATCTTTTCTCTTTCCATTTTTTCATTTTTTTTTATTATTATATAAATGTATGTAGTGAAGTCCATAAATACACCTTGCCTGTTTTGGCTCAAGTTTCTCATCATAAGTGTTGTTAGAAAATCACAAATGATATTAAGTAGACAAGTCTAACCTAACTATATTGTAGTCTCTACGGCAAGTGAAATTTCTCGTTAGATAGTAACATCATCATATAATATATCACCGTTATATTCAATATCTATTTATTAAAAGAAACCTCAAAGACCATCATTTTCTTGATGAGTCCTTCCTATAGAATTGCTTCCTCAATTATTTTATTGATTGTTGACTGGGGTTTTTACTCAGTTAATGCTATTCTTGAAAATCTTTTTCCGTGAGCTAGACTTTTCTATGCAGCTCGAGAAGGACAAGTCTTCTTGGTCATCTCCAATTTAACTTATAGTTTGGTCTTCAATTTTTTTTGAGAAATTTGTATTAGTTGAGAGTTTGCCAAACCAATATCCTTTAAAATGTCCAAGTTGAAAGGGGAAATTATAATTTGTTACACGTACAAATATATGTTGTATCTCTATTTAAATTTTATTAGTTAAAATAGTGATACTCGTCACTTTTTTTTGTCTTCTTTAACGACAGAACATGATACTAATTATGAGATGAGTGATGTAGACCAAAATTAAATTGGTTCACTAAAAAAATACAATAAAAATCTCATAGCCAAGTTACTTCAGTTCAAAACAAAACAAGACAAAATCTTATAACCAAATCCACTTTGATTTATAACCAAACACCACAAAATGTTATAAACAAATAATAAGTCCAAGTAAAATTATTAAGTTGTGTGTAAATAACCAAAAGATTACATCTAATTGTTCCGACTAGTTAGATCTAATTATTATGTCAAATTTCAAAAATTTATTTATTTTCCAATTTTATATTCAATGTAAATCTTTTTTGATAGATCTTAAAAAGGGAAATTAAAAAAATAATCTGTTTGATTTTGTCTTTAAAATGTGTTTAATGAAAAATTAAAGTTAATGAAAAATTCTTTTAGTAAACAAATAATAAAAATTTCAAAAACAGTCATTGTTTTCTTCTTCTTCTTCTTCTTCTTCTTCTTCTTCTTCTTCTTCTTCTTCTTCTTTATTTTATTTTTTTTAAAGCAAAAAGAAGATATCAAATGATATATAAATATCTATAGAATACCCAAAACAACAAAAAATAATGAAGTTAATATCCGTAAGATTCAAACAACTTTTGCCTGCATTGTTTCATTCATTTATATTTATTTATGGGATAATTATACTTTTACCTCTTATATCCGTTTGGCAAGTAAGGTTGGGGCTAAAATAGCCACAAAAGACAAAATAGGCTATTTTAGCCACAACAAACAAAACATCACGTCCAATCCATAATCATTACACTCTTCTCTCACAAAAAAAGTCAAAAAAGCCAAAAAGCTAAAAAACCCTTCCCAAACCAAGCTTTTTAACCCAGGCTAAAATAGCCAAAAAAGCCAAAAAGCCAACCCTCTTATATTTTGATTCAAATTTCATTTTGCTTCTTATAATTTCAAACTAAATAATTTAGTTGATGTAATTTAAAATCAATTTTAATGTGGTCGTTCTATCTAAATTTTTATTAATTTTTTTTACATGTACATCCCAAGAGATTCACAAGTGTTCTAAAATTGTTAACCTTAACTTTCAACTTGACTGAAGTACCAAGCCGAAACTAGATTTGAAATGTAGCGATTAAATTGCTCAATTTAAAACTATAAGAATTAAAGTAAAAGTTTCAATCAAACTATAATACTAAAAAGTGTAATTAACCCTTTATTTATTGACAACTCTTGCTCATCATATATAGGCCGTAGCTAATTGGATTATATAAAATTTCAGCCCCAAACACTAAATTTCCATTAATTAAAACTAAATAAAAATTTGTGGCTTTTTAGCTCAACATTATTAGATGATTTATGTCACATTTTGAAACATAATACACTTTTGTTCAAAAATGATGAATTTAGTGATTCAAAATAATTTTAATTTTTTTTCTATTAATTTATTTCCTGGAAGGTGTCCTTAGGAGGGAAATCATCATACATATATATATATATATATATAATGATTTTCATGTAAAAAATGGGTCCTAAAAATGTATTTTTATATGACCAATGTGCAAAAATAGACTATAAATATTTGAGAGTAATTAAGGTCATGTTTAATTAGCAAGATTAATAGTGAGATGATTAATAATTTATGGAATTAGTGTAGAATTTGTTATCTATATGGATTAGTACACTATATAATTCCTTTTATCCAGGTTTGTTTTGCAATGAATATAAAATATATGTAATCTAAATTATACTTTTATTTTGCAGTATTATAGTTGTACAATTAGAAAACTCACCAATTTTGTTGGAAAGAATATGCATTGAAATCTAATCCGAATAAAAAAAATTACAGCCAAACACTAGAACATGACTATTGTAGATTAAGAATTCTATCCCTATTCTATAATTTGCCCAATCAAACAAGTCCTAAATACTAATAATGGCCTCATTTGGGAAGTTAGCTATTTTAGTTGATTTTTTGACTTTTTGGTTATTTTAGTTTGGCTTAAAATGTTGTGTTCGGGAAGATAGTTTTTTTTTTTAATAGTTGATTTGATAATTGTGAGAAAAAAGTGAAATGATTATTGATTGGATATGATATTTTATTTTATTAACTATTTTAATCTATTTTGTCGTTATTGACTATTTTATCCCAAATAACCCAACTCTATCCTTTCCCAACCATAATTTTAAACATGTGATTTACCACAGAAGTTATTGAGAGTCAAATTTATTAAAGTTAAAGACCTCAGCTTCATAAGTGAGGTTGGCATATTATGGAATCAATTTGGATCCATCTTCTAATCTGAACCGTTCATCTCACATGACAAGTTAAAAAAAAATGTGGATATAAAAAATTAGAATAATCAAATATAAGTATTCACACGATAAAGTCACATATATATTATAACAAATGAATAATCAATTCTTAATACCATGTATGCTACATAAATAAATATGATCTGATTGTATAACAATTTATGTTGGTTGAATTTGATATTTTGCATAGATAATTTTTTCAATTAATTATATAAGATGAATAATTTAAATTATCACAATAAATCGAAAATAGTCCCATAATAATTAAACTTTCATAAGGAAATTGACATCTTCAACTATAACATCGGTACTTGTTACTGTTTCATGTCCTCAACGCAACTTGTATTCCCATAATGTGTACTGCTCTCATATTTCCACAGCCACCCTCTTAGATGTGTATTATATGCCCACTTACCATGTTTGTGTAAGTGATATGATTAATTGATAATTAGAGAAGATATGAGAGAAAATATTACTTTTAATATTTTAATTGATTGCCGCATTATTGAACTTGAAAAGTGAATTTAATTTTTTGTCTTCAATAACAATACTCTTAATACTAACAAAATCTCATAACTAAGGCCTCATTTGGGAACGAACTTTTTTTTGTAACTTTTTGACTAAAAGATAAAGTAAAAAAACTAATCACTGTGTTTGGTTTGAGTTTTCTGGATTAAATTTTTTAAAAACTAAGTTTTTTGATTTTCGTGTTTTTTTGTTTTTAGTGAATATTTTTTAAATTTTAAACATTTTTTTTACTTTTTTAGATGCACCTTACTTAGATGTGTCTAAAAAGTAAAAAAATTGTGAAAAAATATTTTAAAAAATTAAGAAATACATAAAAATACAAAAAAATGTACTAAATTCTTGTATTTTTTTTGTATTTTTGGTATTTAGTGAATTTTTTAAAAAAAAATTTACAATTTTTTTACTTTCTAGGTGTATTTATGTTAGGTGTGTCTAAAAAGTAAAAAGTTTGCATAAAATATTAAAAAAATTCAGTAAAAAGAAAAAAAACACGAAAAATAAGACTGTAGAATTTTCTGAAAACTGTTTTTAAAAAATGAGAACTGAGAGGATAATTTATGTGAAAATTGGGTCGAGCTAGGTAATGGGCCGTTATGAGCCGCAGTACAAAGGGCCAAGTGAAATAGCCATGTAAGTTACTCAGGTCGTGTGGATATTTTGAAGTTAGTCCGGTCGTAAGGCCGTGAGGCTAGTCCGGTCCGACAGAAGATCGAAGTTAGATCGGTCTAATAGTACTTTGGAATTAGACCAGTCTTGGAGTTACACCGGTCATGACATGTTAGTTCGGCCTAACCACGCCATGGGTTGTTCAGGAGAAGCCGATGTAAGAGCAGTAAAAGGAAGAGCTAGTTCGGCTTATTCTACGGCTATGCATAGTCATGTTTACTTCGGTCAAATTGGAGTTCGGCCATGATAAAATCGTCTCACTTGGTTTAAGTAGTGAAGGGGGTGTTGAAGGATAAGTATTATCTTTCAGGAGTATGAATCCTAGAAGGACTCTGCATGGAGAAGTAAAAGTCCTACTAGGATTGTGCCACACGAAACCTATAAAAGCTCACAAACATCACCTTTGGAGAGGTAACACACAACTTTGCCTTCTGAATATACGGAGCTTTTGTCTATTTGTCAAGCTTACTGACTTAGGCATCGGAGAGGTTTCCGGCACACACCCGCCGGCTAGCTCACGTTTGTGTTTTCAGGTGATAAAGCAACGACGTACAGAGGAGCGCAGACTTGATCAACAGGATTATACGAGAAAGATTATTTCTTTCCCGTACAATTGGCGCCGTATGTGGGAATTGAGACAAGAACAAAACCTCTTGATTAAGCTTCTCCTCTTTAGAAACAATGGCGCACAATGAAGATTAACCACAGTCCGCCATCGACGGGCAAACACCAGATGGGGGTGCAAGGCGTGACGGACTACCTACTATCCCTCCCATGGCAGATTTGGAGCCCCAACGACATAACACCAGGAGGGATACTAGGGGGAGGCGGACTGACAGCCCCCGTCACTCTCGTTCGCAAAGTCCTGACAGGCAAAAGCGGAGGATTGATCCTCAAGCTCTGGAAGACCGCGTGAAGGAGCAAGATGAATTAATAAGGAAGATGGCGGCGGACATAGAGGCCTTGAAGCGCCAGATGAAGAGAAAAGAAGTGGCGATAGGAGAGGGGCGCAAAAACAAGACGCCCCCTCGCCACTCAGAAAATCATAGTAGGAATACCATACCCTCGCAAGGAGAGAGCAGAAGCCTCAGGACAGGCGATACTCAATCTAGGTCTTCCAGAACTCATCACTCTAGGTCTGAGAGGACGAGATCTGAAAGATCATACACTGAATGAAGCACGTATTGGCCCTCACATACGCACCAAACCAGATCTAGACAGACGGAGTTACCCAGATCATCCAACTTACGAACCGTGCTCGAAGAAAAGGCACGATGCAAGGAGGATGCCAGGGCACGGGATCCACACAGAGTTTCTGCCTTACAACGGTTGGCTCCTCGGACGCATGGAAGCGTAGAGGTTGGAATGCCAATACCGCGCCTTGCCTACGAACCAACGGACAAAGCATTAGAAAGGCTGCAGACTTCACCGTTTGTTCCGGTGATTGAAAGCGCGCCCCTACCATCAGGCTTCCTTCAGCCCAAATTCACTACATATGAAGGGAAGACGGACCCCTACTCACACTTTCGCCACTTTCGCCAGGTAATGGCTGTATACAGGCGAAACGAGGCCTTAATGTGCATACTCTTCCCATCTAGCCTTGGCGACCTAGGCTTGACTTGGTTCGAGAAACTTCCAGAGGGCAGCATAGCCTCTTGGGCACAATTGGCAGAGGCGTTCGTAACAAGGTTCCGAACAAACACCAAAACCCCAGTGGAGATCGACCAGCTACTCTCCATTGACATGGGCGAAAAAGAGACATTAAGGTCCTACAATAGTCGTTACTGGGAGACATTCAACCAAATTGGGGACTGCCCTACCAATCTCGCTATTGCACAGTACAAAAGAGGCCTTCCAGTTGGGAATCGACTAAGGGACATAATCACCATGACACCACCCCTCACCATGGAAGCCTTGATGGAAAGAGTGCATCAGCACATCAGGGTAGAAGAGGATGGCGCACGTGCCAAAGCAAAATCTGGCGCGACCACAGTACCAGAAAAGAAGACCTCAGCAAAGGTCAACACGGTAGATCGAAGTAACAGAAACGGACGTGGCAGACGAGATAACGGAGAAGACCCGGATAAAAGATGGTTGAGAATCCGCACTGCCATAACCACGGTGTTCAAGAAACCGATATATCGGATTCTGAGCGAAATAAGAGATGAGCCTTTCGTCAAGTGGCCAGCTAAGCTGGGAGAAGCACAGAAAGACTACGACGAAAGGTCGCGGTGCACCTTCCATAAAGAAAAGGGGCACCGCACTGAGAATTGCACACCATTGAGACAGCACCTGGAGGAGTTGGTGGCGGTAGGTCACTTGGATAAATACATTGAAGGAGGGATGCAACCAGCCCCCCAGGACCATAATAACCCCAATGGGATGCCGATTGACGCCCCGCCTCAAGGCATTATCAATGTGATACATGGAGTCTTTGAACCTGAGCGTGTATGCGAGCTTAGAGGATCAATCAAAAAGGCTGAACACTTAAGAGAGGTGCTAAGTGCCCAACCTGCCATCAAGAAGGGGAAGACAGAGGCAACAAACGTCATGTCTTTTTCGGATAAAGACTTAGAACGGATATATTGCCCTCACAATGATGCCCTGGTCGTCACCCTCCGAGTCAAGGATTTTGACGTCAAGCGGATTTTGATTGACCAGGGTAGTTCATGTGAAATCATGTACTACGAAACATTTAAACAATTAAAGTTACAAGACAAAGACTTGGCGCCAGCCGTATCTCCCCTAATTGGGTTCAACTCCATGCCAGAATGGCCCATCGGCAAAATAATTCTTCCAGTCAGAGCAGGAAGCGTGACGAAACAAGTGGAGTTCTGGGTATTGAAGGTCCCCTCCACTTACAACATTATCTTGGGCAGAACATGGCTGCATGCCATGCGATCGGTGGCGTCATCCTACCACCAAGTAATGCGGTTCCCAAACAACACCGGTGTAATTGAAGAGGTCTATGGAGATCAGATTATGTCCAAGCAATGCTTTGTCACGGTAAACGGCAGCCACGCTGCCAAAGGATACGTTCATTCGGTGGAAGAACCTGAGAGTAATGAACTGTTCGCAGATGTAGGCAAAGCAGCTAGTCAGAAAGCGGTAGAAGACTTGGTAGAGATGAGAATAGATGAAGAGAACCCGGATAAGTTCTTTTGCTCGGTTCGTCGTTGTCTAGCACTGAGATTAGAGGTCTTGGAATTCTTAACCTCTAACATCGAAGTGTTCGCCTGGACGCCCTACGACATGCCAGGCATTGATCCAAACTTCATCTGTCACCAACTTAATGTCCACCCATCCGCCAGACCAATCATCCAACGCACACGCAGATCGGCACTCCACCACGCCGAGATAGTGGCGGAAGAAGTAGGTAACCTGCTGGAGGCAGGAGCAATTAGAGAAGTGCACTACCCAAAATGGATTTCCAACACAATCGTGGTGCCAAAAAAGAATGGCAAATGGCGTGTCTGCGTCGACTATAAAACAGCCAACAAGGCGTGCCCAAAAGACAGCTTTCCTCTACCACGGATAGATCAACTGGTAGACCTAACGGCGGGGCACAACCGACTTAGTTTCCTGGATGCATACAGAGGCTACCACCAAATCGCCATGCATGAACCAGACCAGGAGGTCACATCCTTTACAACTCCAAGAGGACTATACCGTTACAAGGTCATGCCCTTTGGCCTAAAGAACGCAGGGGCAACATTCCAACGAATGGTCACCAAGATATTTGAACCATTGTTAGGAAGAACGATGGAGGCTTACATCGACGACATGGTGGTCAAAAGCAAGGATGAGAATGACCATCTCAAGGACCTAGGAGAGATGTTTGAGATCCTAAAGAAGCACAAGTTGCGCCTCAATGCGTCCAAGTGTGCATTCGGAGTAGGGTCTGGCAAATTCCTGGGCTTCCTTGTTACCAACCGGGGTATAGAAGCAGACCCCTCTCAGATCAAAGCAATCCAGGATTTGAAGAGACCAAACTCTGTAAAAGAAGTGCAGCATCTCATCGGCATGGCGGCTGCACTCAACCGATTTATTAGCCGGTCGTCAGACAGACTACGACCATTTTTTCAAGCATTAAAAGTCAAGTTCGAGTGGGACGAAGAATGCGACCGAGCTCTGGAAAGCTTGAAGGAATATATGTCTTCCCCACCACTGCTTGTTACCCCAGTACCTGGTGAAGAACTTTTCTTGTACCTGGCAGTCTCTCAGCACGCAATTAGCGCAGTGCTGGTTCGTGCAGAAGAAATCCAACATCTGCCCATCTTTTATGTCAGTAAGACATTGCTAGGAGCCGAAACAAGGTACTTGCCACTAGAAAAACTAGCATTGGCCTTAATGATGGCCTCCAGGAAATTGGCACACTACTTTCACGCCCACACCATAGTTGTCCTCACAGCTTTTCCACTAAAAGCTTTGTTTGAGAGGGCGAACTTTTCTGGGCGAATCTTGAAGTGGACAGTAGAGTTGGGACAGTTCGACGTCAAGTTCCAACCCAGAACCGCAATAAAGGCCCAATCATTGGCAGACTTCGTCGCAGAATTTACTCCTGGAAGTCATCATATCTGCCCAGTCGACCTAACCGACACAACCGAACTAGGGTTAGAAGTTGACTCCGCAATAGCACAACCCCTAGCAGAAGGCACTCGGTCAGACTCCAAGGCAGACCAGACTAAAAACAGCAATGAAGAAGCAAACCAAGACTCACCAACAAATAAAGACTTGGTACAATCAGATAGCAAGGGACAGACAGTAAGCATGAACCTTGAAGAGGACACTAGCAACATGGAAGACCCCAAGGCATTTTCTGATCCCTCCACTTGCTGGAAGTTGTTTGTTGGAGAGATGTGGAAGCTCTTCATGGATGGAGCATCCAACCGGCATGGAGCAGGGCTTGGCATAGTCCTCATCTCTCCAGACGGCCTAGTAGTGGAGCAGGCAATCAACCTTGGCTTCCCAGCATCAAACAACGAAGCAGAGTATGAAGCGCTTCTTGCAGGCCTCAAATCAGCATTCTATATGAAGGCCACCGAACTAATGGTCTACAGCAACTCACAACTGGTGGTAAACCAAATTTCTGGCGACTATGAAGCAAAGGATGACAGGATGGCCAAGTACCAAGAATTGGTCAGAATAGAGATCAAGAAATTCGAAGTAGTAAGGATAGAACAAATTGGCAGGGAGGAAAACAGCAGAGCAGATGAACTAGCAAGCTTCGCCTCAATGGCAGATACCTCCATCCCTCATCCACTACTGATCGACTACCTACCTAGACCAAGCATTGAAGACCCCAAAGCAGAAGAGATATGTTGCGCAGAACTAGGCCCCTCTTGGATGGATCCCATCATCCTGTTCTTAAAAGACGGCATCTTACCAGAAGAGAAAAAAGAAGCCAACAGAATAAGAGCGAAGTCGCAGCAATTTTGGCTCTCCCCATCTTTGGCATTATACAAAAAGTCATTCTCAGGACCTTACCTAAAGTGTGTTCATCCCAGCAAAGTGGAAGCATTCTTGTTCAAAATACACGAAGGGGTGTGCGGAAGCCATCAAGGTGGAAGATCGCTAGCTTACAGGGCCATTTCGCAGGGATACTGGTGGCCATACATGCAGGCAGACTCGGAGAAATATGTGAAGAAGTGCGAGAAATGCCAGAAATTTGCACACCAAATATATCAACCAGCTAGAGAACTCCTACCATTGACTAGCCCATGGCCTTTCGCAATGTGGGGCTTGGACATAGTAGGACCACTTCCAACAGCACCCGGAAACAGGAAGTTCTTTCTCGCAGCAACAGACTACTTCACAAAATGGGTGGAAGCAGAAGCATTGGCATCAATCAAAGAAAAAGATGTGAAGAAGTTCGTTTGGCAGAATATCATCACTTGGTTTGGCATACCAAAAGCCTTAATCTCAGACAACGGCACTCAGTTCGACGGCAGAATCTTCAGAGGCTTTTGTGAAGAGTACAAGATAGAGTTCTACAATTCTACGCCGGCATATCCCCAAGCAAATGGTCAGGCAGAAGCATCAAACAAGGTAGTATTGGATGGACTGAAGAAACGGTTAGAAAAAGCCAAAGGCAAGTGGGCGGAGGAACTCCCTCATGTTTTATAGGCTTACCGTACTACACCACGACGATCAACTGGAGAAACACTATTCTCCTTAGCTTATGGCATGGAAGCAGTGATCCCACTGGAAGTTGGTCTCCCCACAATTCGAAGCGAAAATTTTGATCCTGACTTGAATGGCAAAGCCATAACTTTGGAACTCGACCTTGCGGAGGAAAGAAGAGAAAGAGCACTGGTTCACATCGCCTCGTATCAACAAGAGTTATCCAGGAAATACAATAAAACAGTTCATCCAAGACAATTCAAGGTTGGAGATTGGGTACTGCGCAAAGTGATGGAAAACACCTTGGTGCCCGGATATGGCAAGTTAGGGCCTAATTGGGAAGGACCTTACAAAGTGGTTGGATTAGCAGGCAAAGGGGCATACCACTTAGAAAACGAGGACGGCAAGACAATTCCCAGGCCGTGGAATACTGCCAATCTCAAATTATTTTATTTTTGGTTTTTTTTACGAGTATGTGTAATTTTCCCCTCTCTCAATAAAACAAAGTCAATTCTTTTTCAGCATAGTTATTTTTTGTCTAAGATTGTATTAGTGAGTTAGGGACATCAAAAATACGGTTGGCTAGAAAAACCAATCTATAGGTTGGTTGGATTAAACCAACACCCCTCCTAAGCCCAGGATAAGGATCCAGGCTGCAGGACGTTTGGTCGGAATAACCAAACATTCTATTCTAAGTTGGCTGGAAAAAACTAACTTAGAGGTTGGCTGGATTAAACCAACACCCCTCCTAAGCCCAGAATAAGGATCCAGGCTGCAGGACGTTTGGTCGAAATAACCAAACATTCTATTCTAAGTTGGCTGGAAAAAACTAAATTAGAGGTTGGCTGAATTAAACCAACACCCCTCCTAAGCCCAGGATAAGGATCCAGGCTGCAGGACGTTTGGTCGGAATAACCAAACATTCTATGCTAAGTTGGCTGAAAAAACCAACTTAGAGGTTGGCTGGATTAAACCAACTCTTGTTACTCTTTAGCCAAAGCAAGTTTAAGGCTGAAGAGTGGTTGGCTGGATTAAACCAACTTTTGTTACTCTTTAGCCAAAGCAAGTTTAAGGCTGAAGAGTGGTTGGCTGGATTAAACCAACTCTTGTTACTCTTCAGCCGAAGTAAGTTTAAGACTGAAGAATGGTTGGCTGGATTAAACCAACTCTTGTTACTCTTTAGCCAAAGCAAGTTTAAGGCTGAAGAGTGGTTGGCTGGATTAAACCAACTCTTGTTACTCTTCAGCCGAAGTAAGTTTAAGGCTGAAGAGTGGTTGGCTGGATTAAACCAACTCTTGTTACTCTTCAGCCGAAGTAAGTTTAAGGCTGAAGAATGGTTGGCTGGATTAAACCAACTCTTGTTACTCTTCAGCCGAAGTAAGTTTAAACTTGAAGAGTGGTTGGCTGGATTAAACCAACTCTTGTTACTCTTCAGCCGAAGTAAGTTTAAGGTTGAAGAATGGTTGGCTGGATTAAACCAACTCTTGTTACTCTTCAGCCGAAGTAAGTTTAAGGCTGAAGAGTGGTTGGCCAGATTAAACCAACTCTTGTTACTCTTCAGCCGAAGTAAGTTTAAGGCTGAAGAGTGGTTGGCTGGATTAAACCAACTCTTGTTACTCTTCAGCCGAAGTAAGTTTAAGGCTGAAGAGTGGTTGGCTGGATTAAACCAACTCTTGTTACTCTTCAGCCGAAGTAAGTTTAAGGCTGAAGAGTGGTTGGCTGGATTAAACCAACTCTTGTTACTCTTCAGCCGAAGTAAGTTTAAGGCTGAAGAGTGGTTGGCTGGATTAAACCAACTCTTGTTACTCTTCAGCCGAAGTAAGTTAAAAGCTGAAGAGTGGTTGGCTGGATTAAACCAACTCTTAGTACTCTTTAGCCGAAATAAGTACATCGGCTAAAGAGTGGTTGGCTAGAATGCTCAGTCAAATTACTCAGCTGAGACCAGATTAAAGTGTCTCAGCCACAATACTATTAGAAAGCAAGCTCTAACAGGAATTTAAACCGAGATAACAGTTGGAAGTAAAAAGATCATGGAAAAGTCATTGCAAGTATAAACATACAGATCAACCGAAATAAGAAAAAGGAATTTTTCATTCATCAAAAGAGCAATTACAAAGGGGGGGCCTTAGCCCGGTTACAAAAGCAAAAAGTAAACAAACGAAAAGAAAGTGCAGAATCAAGTAAAAAGGTCTTCAAGGTCGGCGTCAATATCGACTTGAACACCGGTTGCAGATGGAAGATCAGTCTCAGTAGCAACTGGTAGAACGATGTCAGTCGACGGCTCAACAGTCAGGTCTTCAACCGTTGCCTCCAACCGAGCTGATTGATCGTTGCCTTGCTCGTTGACTACCGGAGTAACAGATGATTCGTTTTCTTCATCATCATCATCTGAACCTTGCAAAAATTGTTGTTGGACAGAAGCAGCATATTCCGCTAGTGAGACCGGAATAAAGTACTGTGGAGCATTGTAGACCTCGGTTTCGGGCCCACAGCCGAGCTGTTCCACAGCACTCTTCCAGCCACACTTAATGAATAAGTCCTTCGCCCTCTCACACTGTGGAATGTAGAGGCCCTCCACCTCTTTGAAACCTTTGGCGTTGGTATCACCGACCTTTTTCTTCAGATCGGCTATTTCGGCGTCTTTTTTCCCTTCAAGCTTGACCAGCTCACGAAGGTACTTGTCTTTCATTATGATCAACGCCTTTTGTTTGTCAGCCTCAGTCGAGGTAACTAGTCCGGTTAGACGAGCTACCTCAGCCTCTAGCTCGGCCGTTTTTTGTTGGAACTTCTTCAGCTCGGTCGTTTTTTCTTCAACTTCTGCCAAGGCCTGCCTCGCCGTTTTCCTGAGCTCCAATACCTTTTGGTGGGCAATTTGGCTATTCTGAAGAGACTGAAATGAATGTAAAGAAATCAATGAGGAAACCGAACTGAAAGTTAGAAGGAAATTTTTTTTTAAAGTTAGAGACAAGGGGCATCATACCAAGATCATGGACTTAGTGGCCGATCGAATGGCCTTCAGCTCGGTCAAATTCTGGTGGTGTTCCATGTCTGCTGGAAGGCACACACTTTTGGCAAGATTGAAGGCCATCAAGTGATCCTTCTCAGCAACCACCGAATCGGTATCTTGAATAAGGCGGTTCTAAAATTTTAACTTCGGTGCCCACCTGGAAGAGCCAGCCCGGTCAGAAGGCTCCAGCTGTGGAATTGATGGAGGGATGGATTCGTCCTCATCCACGAGACACTTTTCGGTCGGGGTAGACCAGGCGCACTTGGATGGGCGTGATGAAGAAGGCTATTGAGAAGGAAGGGCCACAACGGCAGGTTGCGTTTGGCTTGGTGGCGGTACTTCGGGTCTGTTGGTCTCGGTCAAGAGGGCCCTGACTCTATTTCTCTTGGCCATTTCTTCTTCAGCGGACAGTGGGATTAGTCTGATTTCTGGCAAGGTTGGATCCGGTTCGGGGGCCTCCTCTAGCAAAAAGTCGATCACTCTCGCTTTTCGGGGGCCGCTGTATCTATAGGTCAGCTCGAACTTTAGCAGCTTGGCCCAACTACGTTCTGGATACCGTAGTGCGGCGCGCAAGGTTGCTAGATTTGGGTAGCTGTATAGAGAATGGAGGTGGGCAGAATCTGCGAAAGAAGACAACTGTTAGTTCGGCTGAAAGATTGAAAAACCGAAATATTGTAAAGCACACAAGAAAACCGAAGTAAATATACCAGGTGTTCCTTTTTTCCAATTGATGCTTCGGCCAGGAATCTGGGCTTGGTGATCCTCAAAGTTCCCAGACACCTAGAAAAAATCGACGTCATTCAAGTCTTTATCCGGTGTGTTTTTTATTATTTTTTCACGACGATAGCGTATTCTAAGATAGTACACCCAGCCGTCTTCCTTCGAACCAATGGAGTATTGGTGAAAGATTTTGGCCAGACCGAGGTTGAGACCGGATTGGCGATTTAGTTCAGCTATTCCCATTATTATACGGTATGAGTTGGTGGATAGCTGGGTTGGGCATAGTCTGGTTTGCCTAAGAAACTCACAAATTAAGGGTTGGACTGGAAATCGTAGCCCGGTTTCAATTATGGATAAGAGGGTGATGGGGACAAAGCCTTCATTGCCCCAAGGTATGACATCTTTTTCGGCTAAAATCAGGTGGACGTCATCGGGTATATTGTAATCTTTTCGGAATTCGGCTAGACCGCCCGGAGTATTTACTAAAAATCTATACTTTCCCATTTATTGTATAAATTATGAATAAATTAGATCGGTCCAAAAATTGTGCTCAGTAGCTCGGTTGAGCGCGCAGAGGAGTGCCTGGGCAACCTAAGTCTGCAAAGT
This sequence comes from Camellia sinensis, assembly GCF_055761805.1. NCBI lineage: Eukaryota > Viridiplantae > Streptophyta > Magnoliopsida > Ericales > Theaceae > Camellia > Camellia sinensis. The sequence goes on from NC_138973.1 coordinate 111,454,807, forward strand.
GAAGAACAAAGGTGTTAAGCACAGATCATTGGGCTGTGCTACAAACTAAAAGCAAGATAAAAAGAAGTCCTACTTCGATTGTGTGGGATGCTACAGGTTCGGTTTCGGTTTCTGCAAGGTGATTGGTAGCTCGGATTGAGCAGGGCTTTTCTTATCTCGACCTTGGCAAGCGTCTCGATATCTCGGTTGTGGAAACAATTCTGTTTGACCGGTTGATCGTCTAGGGGCAGCTTTCTGAGTTCCGTCTAAAAAAAAAAACTAACTAAGAAAGCTGGTTTAGCCCCGAAGGCCTAGATCGGTTGGAGTTCAGGTATCTCAGTATGCTAAGTGCAAACTTAGCTCGGTTGGTTACCTCGGCTGAGGTAACGCAAGAGGTGGTTTGACTTATTGACACTATTGGTGTAAACATGGAAGTGTTAGTCCGGTTGTAAACTAACTGGACTTTTACCTAGCATAAACAGTGTCCTAGTTCGGTTGCATCATGATTTTAGATCGAAAACTAGTTTTCTACAGGATATTACATATATTCATGTGTTCTATTGTTAAGTTTTTTCCAGAAAAGTACAGAGCAAAGCGAAATGGACAAATGTGTTTTGCAAAAACACACCAAACAAAGTACGAAAACAAGGGAAAGCAAGATAGAGGAGCAATACTAACCAGGTGAAAAGGCAAAGAACTGGAGGATGGAAGCAAAAGGCAGCAAAACACGAACTCTTTCAGAAGACGAAGAACAGTGAAGAACTCAGAGAAAAGGAAGAGGATAAATAGTAGAAGTGAAGGGATTTTTTGCCTTAGGGTTTGCTTTTGTTAGAAAGCCCAAAATTTGGGCGGGATTGTTCAAAAAACACGGAGTACGAAGGCGGCGTGACAGTTGCATTAAGCCAATCAGTGCCTACCACGTGTCATTGGAATAAGAAGCGATTCAGTTGCTGTGATTGAAGAGACGTTTCAAACCGGACAGCTAGAGCCCGGTGTGAGTTTAGCTCGGTTGGAAAAGCTAAAGGGTTTTAGCTCGGCTGGATAGGCTAAAAAACTATAGCTCGGCTGGTTGACAGGTAATCCCTATCATGCTAGGCAAATGGAATTAAGGGGCAATTAAGAGGGTAATTTATGTGAAAATTGGGCCGAGCTAGGTAATGGGCCGTTATGAGCCGCAGTACAAAGGGCCAAGTGAAATAGCCATGTAAGTTACTCCGGTCGTGTGGATATTTTGAAGTTAGTCCGGTCCTAAGGCCGTGAGGCTAGTCCGGTCCGACAGAAGATCGAAGTTAGATCGGTCTAACAGTACTTTGGAATTAGACCAGTCTTGGAGTTACACCGGTCATGACATGTTAGTTCGGCCTAACCACGCCATGGGTTGTGCAGGAGAAGCCGATGTAAGAGCAGTAAAAGGAAGAGCTAGTTCGGCTTATTCTACGGCTATGCATAGTCATGTTTACTTCGGTCAAATTGGAGTTCAGCCATGATAAAACCGTCTCACTTGGTTTAAGTAGTGAGGGGGGTGTTGAAGGATAAGCATTATCTTTCAGGAGTATGAATCCTATGAGGACTCTGCATGGAGAAGTAAAAGTCCTACTAGGATTGTGCCACATGAAACCTATAAAAGCTCACAAACATCACCTTTGGAGAGATAACACACAACTTTGCCTTCTGAATACACGGAGCTTTTGTCTATTTGTCAAGCTTACTGACTTAGGCATCGGAGAGGTTTCCGGCACACACCCGCCGGCTAGCTCACGTTTGTGTTTTCAGGTGATAAAGCAACGACGCACAGAGGAGCGCAGACTTGATCAACAGGATTATACGATAAAGTTTATTTCTTTCCCGTACAGGAACCAAGCATGTTTGAAAATAACTTTTTACGAAAAAGATGTGAAACAAAATAATATATAGTAAAAATGAGTAAATTGACATTTTTGCCCTTCAAGAGTGATCTGTTGTTCAATTGGTGAGAGAGTGAATTTACCTGACATGCTGCTACGTGAAGTGATGCAGCATAGGGCTAGCAGCATATAACCTATATGCATGGGAAATAGGGGGTTGTTGCCACATAATATTGGACTTCATATAATGGACTTCTCCCATTTTTATATGTAAAAATATTTTGTAAACAAAAAATGTACAAATTGGACTTCACCAATTTTGTATTTTGAAAAAATACTCATAAAAAAATTTGTTACAATTTGATTGATGAAAATGTTTTGTTGTAATTTGTGGAATGTAATAATTGTATTATTTTTTTTTTAAAAAAAAAATATTATTTTCAAAACTCATTACGAAACTATTTTCACAACTTCTCTCATAATTGTAAATATTTCCAAACTCTTTTCAAATCTTCATTCAAAACTCATGAACACATCAATATCAAATTCATTGTAAAACTCTATTTTTCCCAAAAAATATATAAAAATAAATCAAATATTGGACTTCACCAATTTTGTATTTCGAAAAAGTTCTCATAAATAAAAAAACTATTAATTTATGAAAATGTTATGTTGTAATTTGTGAAATGTAATCAGTTTGTTTGGTTTGGTTTTTCAGGATTCACTTATCAAAAAATTAGAATTTTAAGTTTTTTGTATTTTTTTTTTTTGCACTGAATTATTTTAATATTCTAAGCAATTTATTTAAGTATTAGATACACCTATCATAAATACACTGAAAAATAGAATATTTGTGAAAAGAATCTTTAGAAAATTAAATAGCAAAAATTTAAAAAAAAAATGTTAATCAGTGCAATACATTTTGGGTGTGTTTGATTGGGGGGATAAGGGAGGGGGACTATCCACTATTTGGACTCCATGTCCGGCCTCCCTCCTTATCCGTCGTTTGATTTTTTTTTAGTCCGGCGGACTCCATGTCCGGCCGGACTCCATGTCCCCCATATGGGGGACTATCCTGTCCTGGGGGGGGGGGTGGGATTGTTTTGGGGGGACTAATCACTGTTTGGATTAGATACGAAAATGACAATTTTGACCCTCTACTATTTAATTATGTATTATATTTAATAAAATTTAATAAAATTTAAATGTCTCAATTTAAAATAAAATAATTTTATTTAACTTTTTATTAATGTTTTATTTATTTAATTTTTTAAAATAATTTTTTATAGATATTTTATTGATGTTTTATTTTAAAATTTTGTTTATGTTTTATTTAATTTCATTATTTAAATTTAATAGATGTTTTAATAGATGTTTTATTTAAACAATTAAATGTTTAATTTCAACAATAAATAATTTCATTTATTTAAATTATGTTTTATTTAAACATTTAAACATTTGTACATCAACATGTTTATTAAATTATTTCAACATCTGTACATCAACATGTATATTTATTTAACATCTATTAAATTATGTTTTAATACGTCAACATTTGATTACATCTACATTTGTTAATTGTTAATTACATCAACATTTGTTAATTGTTTAAACATAATCTGTACATCAACATTTATTTAATTGTTAATTGTTAATTGTTTACACACAATCTGTACATCAAAATAATTTCAATGTTAATTGTTTAAATAAAAATTTAAACATTTAACCATTAGCCTCCGTTTGGGAAGTGGGTTGGCTTTTTGGCTTTTTGGCTTTTTTGGCTATTTTAGCCTAGGCTTAAAAGCTTGGTTTGGGAAGGGCTTTTTGACTTTTTGACTTTTTTGAGTTTTTTTGTGAGAGAAGAATGTAATGATTATGGGTTGGATGTGATGTTTTGTTTGTTATGGCTAAAATAGCCTATTTTGTTTTTTGTGGCTAAAATAGCCAAAAAAGCCCAAACCAGTCAAAATTTTTTATCAATATTAGTATGTTTAAATATCTTTAAACAAAATTTAACCATTAGTATGTTTAATGTTTACTAAAAATAATTAAAATATTAAAGATGTGTTTAATATTGCTATTACTTAGTAAACAATTAAAAAATGGTAAAATAGTCTTTTGTTCATTTATCCTATCCAGTCCGTCCAACCAAACGTTGGATTAACTAAAAATAGTCTTATCCAGACATCTAATCCCATGAAAAAATAAACACAGGATACATATCCAATCCGACCAAATAGTCCGAGGGATTCACAGTCCCGATAAATTCTAATCCCTCATTTTCCAGTCCGTCCAATCAAACACACCCTTTCTGTGTTGTTGTGTAATTATTAATTTTGTAATATAAGGGGTTCGGTCAGAAAGGAGGAGCTCGGTCAGAAACTAGAATTAAAAAAAAAAAAACAAAAAAAAACAAAAGCAAAAACAAAAAAGAGGGGTGAAAAGGTCATTTCATCTCTTCTGTGCCACAAATCACGTGATTGCAACATAGCCTTAGGTGTATACAATAAAATGGTAGGCTTTTATTTTTTTATTAACTTTTTAACTTTTAGGGTAAAATTTTCGCCTGTGAAATGAGGCCTAAATACTAACACAATTCATAATTAGTACTAACAAAATCTCATAACTAAAGAGCAACATAATTCATAATTAACACTACAAATACTCATAACAGCATGTAATACACACCTTTAACAAAGTACCTATCATAAAATTTTGGTGGACTTACGTATAGGTCCTATTAGATAGACTTTAATAGGTCCTATAATAATTAATAGTATTTTTTATCAAACACTATTAAATAAAAAATACTATTAAAAACGTCACTAATTGTTAATTTTTAGCGATATTTTAATTTTTTTTTTTAGAAAAACGTTACTAATTATAAGTTTTAACGACAGTTTAAAAAAATCATCACAAAAAAAGTCACTAATTTTTAAATTTTAGTGACAATTTGAAAAATTCATCACAAAAAAGTCACTAATTGTAAGTTTAAGCGACAATTTATAAAAATCGTAATAAAAAAATATTACTAATTGTCAATTTTAACGACGATTTTATTTGAATTAGCTTTCAATAGAATTTAATAAGAATTAAGTCCAACTACTAAAACTTATTAATAATTTATCCTAAAATTTTTCCTATATAAAGGATTGAATGAGACTAATAAATCAGTACCTACTTCCTCTCATCCTTCTCTTCTCTTGATCCTTTGTACTTGTTTCTCCTCCTTTACAACAAAACAAAACCAAAAAAAATAAAATGGAGCGATTGATATGGTTGTTCCAATTCCTTTTGTATTTCATGCAATATCATCATCAGGTTTCTTGTTCATCATCTATCTCTTCTTTTTCTACTTGTACACATCATTTGTGTCCACATGACCAGAGGTTTGCATTGTTGCAATTCAAGCATATGTTTACTATAAACACCTCTACCGATGCTTCTTTGTGGTGTGAGCGTTTGGATTTGGCTTCTCCAAAGATGTTATCTTGGAACGAGAGTTGTACTGATTGTTGTTCGTGGGAAGGAGTCACGTGTGATGGTCTGACGGGTCACGTGATTGGGCTTGACCTCAGTTGTAGCCAGCTCTATGGCAGTATCCATCCTAACAGTAGCCTCTTCCAACTCTCTCACCTCCACCACCTCAATCTCGCCTTCAATCACTTCAATTACTCCCTCATTCCATCAGCATTTGCTCACTTTCCCAATTTGACACATCTCAACCTATCTTATTCCTTTTTTTCAGGCTCAATCCCATCAGAAATTCGCCACCTATCCAAACTAGTTTCACTCGATCTCTCCTATATAGGTATTAGACTTGAACCGCACAATTTCAGACTGATGCTCAAAAACCTAACCCAATTGCAAGAACTTGTCCTTTCTGATGTAAACATATCTTCAGTTGTACCGATGTCTTTGCCGAATATGTCTTCTTTGACATATCTTGATCTTAGTTCCACCGGGTTGCATGGGAAATTACCGGATAGCATTTTTCACCTTCCAAACTTGCAAATTCTCTATTTAGGAGGCAACTATGATCTCACTGGTAATTTACCCAAAGTAAACTGGAGTAGTAGTAGTTCCCTCCAGCAGTTGTATCTCGGGTCTACGAGTTTTTCTGGAGAATTACCTGATTCAATTGGCTATCTCACGTCTTTGACGTCCTTGGATCTCAGTTTTACGAGTTTTTCTAGAGAATTACCAGATTCAATTGGCAATCTCACGTCTTTGACGTCCTTGGATCTCATTTCTACGAGTTTTTCTGGAGAATTACCAGATTCAATTGGCTATCTCACGTCTTTGACGTCCTTGGATCTTAGTTCTACGAGTTTTTCTGGAGAATTACCAGATTCAATTGGCTATCTCAGGTCTCTGACGTCCTTGGATCTCGGCGATTGCAAATTCTCCGGGTCCATTCCTGAATCACTCGGGAACCTTACACAGATCACTGATATATCCTTCTGGGGAAATAGTTTCAACGGTCAGATCCCATTTACTCTCTCAAATCTTAATCAGCTCATTTCCTTGGATCTTTCTGAAAATAATCTCCATGGAAAAATTCCTAATTTTATCGGTAAGCTGATAAAGCTAGAGTATTTAGCACTTGGAGATAACAATTTCAATGGTCCATTGCCATGTGGGGTAGCCAACCTGACAAAACTTGCTATTTTATATATATCAAGTATTGAATTGATGGGTCCCATTCCCTCCATCATTAGTGGGCTACACAACCTACAAGCACTTTACTTGCACAATAACTCACTGAATGGGACACTACCATATTGGTTGTTGAATCTTCCGTCATTGACGGAATTACGCCTGGGTAGTAATCGACTAACTGGCCAAATTCCTGAGTTCCAGCATAAATCAAAATTGATGCTCATTGACTTGAGTCATAATGAACTACGTGGCCCCATTCCACAATCAATTTCAAATCTTGTGAATTTGACACAACTTGATCTTTCGTCAAATAATTTGAGTGTAGAGCTACAAACATTCTCAAATCTAAAAAATCTTGAAAATCTTGATCTTTCATACAATAGTCTGTCAGTGAGCACCATCAACAATATCAACAACATCTTGCCTAATCTTTGGTCATTTCGGATGACTTCTTGCAAGATAAAGGAATTCCCTGATTTCTTTAAAGCCTTAGAGAATGTTCAAGAACTCGACATTTCCAGCAACGAAATCCATGGGAAGATTCCAAAATGGGCTGGCGTCATCGGGAAGGCTTCATTGCGGTACTTAAATCTTTCCCACAACTTTCTAACAGGTATAAACCAATTTCCTTGGAAGAATCTTGGCACTCTTGATCTTCGTTCCAACTTGATTCAAGGACAACTCCTAGTTCCACCACTCTCTGTATCTTACTTCTTCTTCTCACAAAATAAACTCACTGGAGAAATTCCTTCTTCAATTTGCAATGTGAGTTACCTTTCCATCCTTGATTTGTCTCACAACCACTTGAGTGGTCCAATTCCACGATGTTTGGGAAACTTCAGCAACATTCTATCTGTATTAGATCTGCGGTTCAATGCCTTTCAAGGGAACATCCCAATGATATTTGGAAAGGGTAATCAGTTGGAAATTCTTAATTTGAATGGAAATCAGTTCGAAGGACCAGTTCCACGATCCTTAACCAATTGTAGACAGTTACAAGTTCTAGACCTCGGAAACAACAAGATAAATGACACTTTTCCATACTGGTTGAGGATACTTCCAGAGTTACGAGTTCTTGTCTTGCGATCCAACAAATTTCACGGTCCAATAGACACTTCCAAGCCAAAACTCTATTTCCCTAAACTCCGAATTATTGACCTCTCCCACAATAAGTTCACTGGTCATTTGCCAGAGAGATATTTCAAAATTTTCAAAGCTATGAGGAATAAAACTATGCCAAATGAAAAATATTTGAGTGTTCGATCGTATTATCAAGATTCTGTTACGGTGACGATGAAAGGGTTTGATATTTTTTTAACCAGAATTTTGACTGTCTTCACAGCAATTGATTTATCATCTAACAAATTTAGTGGAGATATTCCAAATGTCATCGGAAGTCTTAATTCTCTCATAGTGCTTAATTTATCTCATAATAGCCTTACAGGCCTTATTCCATCATCTTTAGGAGGCTTGACAGAGCTTGAATCACTAGACCTCTCCTCAAACCAGCTTATTGGGAACATTCCTAACCATTTATTGAGTTTGACATTTCTTGAGGTCTTTAACCTTTCATGTAACCGGCTTGATGGACCCATACCTCGAGGCAAACAATTTGATACATTTGGAAATGATTCATATGTTGGGAACTTGGGATTATGTGGGTTTCCATTGTCAAAGGAATGTGAAGATAATCAATCACAAGTTCAGCCGGGGGTGCTATTACAACAGGAAGATGACTCAAATTTTGTAAGTGGATTTACTTGGGAAGCCGTGGTGATGGGGTATGCGTATGGAATGGCATTGGGATTGATTATTGGTTTTCTCATGTTCTTAACTGGAAAACCAAAATTGTTTGTAAGAATTGTTGAAGGGAAAAAGCATCAAAAGGTGAAAATGTTGAGACAGGGTGGCAGAAGAAATTAGCAAACATGGATTATGTTTTCAGGTATGTGATGCTCATTCTTAGTTTTAATGATTTATTTTGTTAGTTATCATGAATCATGATTGTATTATACTCTCTAACTTCATGGTACTTGTTGCTTTTTTCTGGTTCTATATCTTTAAAAGTATACTATCTAATTACAGAATAAGTAAGAGGTTATTATATATATTCTGCTATGGGTCCTGCCTAATGCACATTTAGTTCTTTTTGTGCATGAGTAACACTATGAGCAATTCATTCAAGAACCAGCAGCTATACGTATATAGAATTGTTTCATTGACCACAACCAAAACCAAAATAAACCTTCATAGTTCACCCATAAAAGTTGCCATATAGAATTCAAGGTTATCATATTTTCTCGTCAGACCAGTAATTCACCACATTCCCCACCTTTTATTATTTATTAATGCTCAGATACATGTATTACATGCATAAAATATTTGAATGAAAAGATGCACCAATTTTGGCCCCGAAAGGCAGAATCCTATGAAGGAGGTGTTATCATTTTTTTTTTTTTTTGGTAAATCTATTTTACATAGACTCAAATATGAGTATTGATTATCAGTAGTTGTCCGAGGTTCGAATTCACCTAATTCTCATCCGAAAGGACAGGAGGACGTGGATAAATTTCATAATTACAGGGACGGGATGTAATTTACTTTGTATATTTGTATATTATGTGTAATTTAGTTTTATAATTAACTCATTTACTTAAAAATATTTGTCGACTGCATGTCTAACAAAGCGTGTTGCACTCATATCCCCTGCCTTAACCCAACTGTCAATTGTCAAGCATAGATATTTCCCATATTTAGAATTGTTCATTTAACACAATTTTTAATTTCCCATCATACTTTAACTAAGGTAGCCTTTAATTGATTGGAATGATTTTGGGAAATATAGAATGACTATTTCTTGATCACTCAAAAAAAATTGTCATTTTTCTAAGGATAAAAACAGCTTTAGTCTCTAAAATATTTGTTTCCTATTATTTTAGTCTCTTAAGTTTCAATGTTGGCATTTTGATCCTTAAAGTTGTCAATTGAAGTCAATTTGATCCAATCTCTAATGTCCGTTTACATTGATAACGGGAAACGTATATTTTCCTTGGATAAAAGACAATTTTGGTCTCTAAAATATGCGCGTATTGTCATTTTAGTTCCTTAAATTTTAATTTTATTATTTTGGTCCTTAAAGTTGTCAGTTTGAGCTAGAGGTGGCCATCAACCCGTTGGCCCGCTCAGCTTGACTCTATTTTTTTAGGGTTTGGAAAGGTTGTTTTAGCCCATAGTGTCGAGTTGGGCCAATATTTTTAACCCGATATATTAATGTGATGAGTTTGGAATTTATACTTTCAATCCAGCTTGGCCCATCTCAACCAACTATTGAATTAATTAATTATAATATATTAAAAATATATTTTTTTGCTGGGATGTAAACTTTATCTTTGTTGATTTTATTGAAACTCACATTTGTAGTGATGTTTGATTCAATTTATTTAAGAAATCCTTCCAATTTATACACAAAATTCTTCAATTTAAAATGATGTCAATATATTTACTTAAGAAAATATATTGACTGATTAAATTTAATTATGAAATGTTTTAATTTTTGTTTTTAACATATAGCCCGATGGCTAGACTTGGGATTTGTAATTATTTTTTGGTCGACTTGGACAAATGTAAAGGCCCGATGTTATGGTCGGGTCGGGCTTGGAAAGACATAAAATCCCTTATTATGTAGTGCCGGCCCAGCCCAATGAATGCACACCTCTAGTTTGAGCTATGACCAAATTAACACAAATTGACAACTTTGACAACCAAAATAACAAAATTAAAATTTAAGGGACTAAATTAACAAGGAATGCATACTTTGGGGACTAAAACTGTCTTTTATCTATATTCCTGTATCAATGTAGATGGACGTTAGACCTAGAATTAAATTGACTCAAATTGACAATTTGGAGGACCAAAATAACAAAATTGAAGCTTAAAGGACTAAAATGATAAGGTCGCATACTTTAGGTACTAAAGTTGTCATTTATCCTTTTTCTAAATTGGTGAATAGTGATTTTATTTGCAATACACATTCCTTTCTTTGTTACCAAATCGGTGGAATAATCAATACCATTCCAACATTTATTCCACTTCATCAAATACCAACTTAGAAGCCAAATGGTATGCAAAGCTCCAAGTGCTTGCTAGTTTTACATTTAGGGCATATTTGTTTGGACGAACTTGGCCATAGGATTGGACTAATAACCTAATAAAATGCATAAATACATAGTATCTCTCGTACAAAATAAAAGATTAATGAGAGGTTTGGACTATCAATCTCATCGTATAATCCTGTACCAATCCAAACATAGGATAGGATACATAATCCAAAAGGATTAATAATTCTAAACCGTCCTAATAATGCTAATTCCATAAATCCATTCCACTCAAACAAACATATTACAGAATTTAAGGGAAAAACTATTGGATTCAAGCTATCCTCCAATCTATAATGTGTATTTGTAAGTCATAGTAGCAATCTGCATGCCACAGCTAACTGACTGCATAACAAATAAAATAAAAGTTATTCTAGTCAATTTTGTGACCTGAAGTTAAATACGACGTAGAAATACAAAAGCCGCATTGCATGACCCTATTTGAATATTGGCCAATGATAATTTGTGGGTTGACATGGTGATTATGGTTTGTAACTATGACTCACATTATGTATTTCATTTGTACTGACTAATTTATTAAAGGCTCTCTACTGTCTTATTAACTTTTAAATATTTTTTTAAATTTAAAATTCATATATAACCTCAATTCTTTAAGCATAATAACCCATCCCCACCATCTATGTGATATTGATATTGTTCGCTTTGGGTCTACGGACCATCACGACATGCTTTGGGTCCGTGGACCATCACAATTTTATCTTTATGGCCTCTCACAAAAGACCTCACATAGTTTAGGATGGGTTATTCCATGTATGGTTGGTCAGACTATTAATATCTATCCAATATGGTTGGTCAGACTATTAATTCTAAACCGTCCTAGGCATTCTTTATTTTCTTTGCTTTCATTTTTATTTTTGGGAAAAATCTATTTTACCTTTTTGCAGTATGATTCGATAACACTTTACCCTTTATGTCTTCTTTTATTTTTTGCTCTCTTTGTAAATAAATAAATAAATAAATTTACCCCCATGACTAAGCAAAAAGTTTTAAAAAATAACACAAAACTAATTTAAGAAACTAGAGTTCCCTAAATATTTTTTTTAATAAACTTCATTTTTAATTTTAATTAATTTATGATTTAATTTGTTAAATATATATTTACATGTTTAATTTAAAATTTTATTAAATAATAAATTGAGCTAAAAATTAAAAATTAGATGACATGACTTTTATGATTTAATTTGTTATATATATACATATATATGTATTATGTATATGTTTAATTTAAAATGTTATTAAATAAGGTAATCTAATGGTAATAAATTATGGTGTTTAGTTTAATTTATTATTTAATTATATATATATATATATGTTTATATTTATTTCAAAAAATATATATATATATGTTTATATTTATTTCAAAATGTTATTAAATAAGAAATTTAGATTAAAAAAAATGAAAAAAAAATAAAAAGGTAAAACAAGGCTAGATTCGTTTTCTTACATTGAAATTTAATTTTAATAATTTTTTTTTCCTTCTTCACTTTCAAAATAAGAATGTGAGACACACTCTTTTAGTTTGAACGGAAAATATAACTGCAATACTTTAGTCCAAAATATGTGGTTATTTTTAAAAGACACGGAGGTAAAATGCTATTGGGTCATATCATAAAGAGGTAAAATAGATTTTACCCTTTATTTTTTTGCATACAACTTGAATTTTTTTCCTATTATCCACTCTTGATTATCCATAATTTCTTAAATTTTATGCATTTTATTTGCAATTTCATGTTACCTCATCATTTTCCCAAATTCCTATAAACAAAACACTTGAACTCACATGTTTTTCTCTCTAAATCCTTGTTGCAGGTTAAGACAGAAAACCATTATTGCTACTGTAACATATGATAATGAGGATAATGCAGTGGTGGTTAAGGTAGACGTCGGCAAAGTTTGGGCTAATCTTAGATAATATTGTTGTAAAAGTAGATTGAGTAATTGTCATATACTATTTGTGATGTTGGCTTGATTGTGTATTCTGTTCTACTGTGTTCTATGTTTGTGATTGCTTATTTTTTTTCATTATCTCAATAAGTATATATTTTATTCAATATTTTTTTATCATTATACATAGAGATATAGATAGTGGATTCATTCATATGTTTGACTTGGTACAAAGAAATGCATGCATGAGTATTATCATTTAGTAAATATTCAGGCAAGCCCGTACTCCCTTCTTCCAAGCTCCGCTTCTATCCGATCACCTGCATACACAAAGGCGGTGAGCTACCCGGCAGTGTGTGGCCGAAAAACCCCTCCGACGGTCAAGTTAGAACACACACCAGGGGATAGATAGAGAGAAGGGAGAGAATTGTGTTTAGTGTTTATTTCACCAAAAATGTCCTGTGTCCAGCATGGGGGCGCAGACTTGCTTATATACCTTCTGCGCCCCAAATCTACTCCCAGTGATCTCTCGACACGTGGTTCTACTATCCCATCTGTCAGCACAAATCTTGTTGAGTATCACCTAACCCAATTGCCAGCCCACTCTACTGGGAGCTCGGCAGCCGGGCAACATTATCTCGGCTACCAATGGCCATACTCCACTTCAAGCCCAAGCGCACTTGACGGCGTAATGCTCCTCCAACCGGGCTCATTTCTAGCCGTGCTCAACTGCATTCCAACAAAGCCGAGATGGAGGTTGATCAACTTGGTCGTGCCGGGCTGAGGGCGCGTGTATTACAACCGAGCAACGCGCGAGTTGTGAAACCCTTACTTGACTGAACCTTAACCTGCCCGGTCTCTGTGCCAACGAAATCAAGTAGCTCGGTTCCACAAGGCCTTTGCCATTACCGAGCAAGATCACGGCCCAATCTCGGAGCCAAATACCTCGGCCCAACCTCGTTCGGCCCAATCTGTCCGGCTAATTCCACCTTCCCAAATTCAGATCATTAATCTCCCTCTCAATTAATAATACTAACAACTTATATGATCCACTCCATTGTTTATATAACTCAAATATTTTAGGACAAATTACATTTATGATCCTTGTATTTTGTCTTTTGTGTTATTTTGATATCTACATTTTCAATTAACTCAATTTTGATCATAAATTTATGATTTTGTGTCAATTTGGTGTAATTAATAATGCCGTTAGTATTTTTAATAAAGAATTATCTCTCAATTGGTTGAGGTTAATTTATTGAGTTGAGTAAATTTATAATTTTGCCGTTAAAAATATGACACATGTCACTTATGTACGTGTTTTTTATATAAAAAAAAATATTAAAAATTGTAATCAATTGGACAAAAATTGAGACAAAATTCAAGATTAAAATCAAGATAATTAAAATTACAGGAATAAAAATGGCATAAGAACAAAAAATAAATAAAAACTACCATCATAATTTGTTCAATATTTCATCAAAACTCTCTATTTCCTATGTATCATTATGTGTCATGATAACCCGAATATTATTTTAAGGTTCTTTTGGCATTAGCTAATATAGTCAACTTTTTTATGTTAGGACTTTTTTAGCCTGACTTTTTTAGGCTCGTTTAGTTTTTGTTTTGGGGCTTTTTTGATTTTTGTGAGGGAAAAAAAAAATATAATGATTATGGGTAAAAAATAGTATTTTATCTTATTGACTTTTATTATCAATTTTGTCTTTTTGTAATTATTTAATCCCAAAATGAATACCAAATCAGGACTAAATATGACGGATTATACATACACATATATGAATATAAAGTCTGAGGTGAAGAAAGGGTTAAAGTACATCAATATCATTTCGGCTCCCCATGTTCTCCTTACGCAGAGAGCAGCAGGGCAATACAATGTATTACGTGTAGGGTCATTTTATTTACGCACCATTAATTCTTTTAGTGCATATTATTTAATCATTAAATTTAATGACAATAATATTTTATTTACACACCATTGATGTGTATGTACTCATTTAAATAATTGACATATGAAAAACACAAATGTCTCTATAAATACTAATATTAATATTTTCAATTTGAAAAATAATAGAAAAGAGATTCTTTCTAGGTGATGGTCTGTATAGAGATATTTGGCTTTTTTCGTGCAGAACTTTTTTTTTTTTTTTGTCCTTTTGCAGTTTTCAGTCGTACAACCAGTGCCAAAGTATTTCATTATATTTGGAGATCAACTACCGAATTATTTCATTATATTCGGACATCAACTACTGAAAGTTTTTTTATTATTTTTTTTAGAACAAATTTGTCGAATTAATCACTTTTATTCGGAAGTTAAGTTTCGAATTAAATGTATAATTTTGAAAAACCAGTGCCGAAATTCCCAAACCAAAAAACATAATAATAATAATAATAAATAAATAAAAATAAAAACAAGGGTTTTATGGCAATGGAATGCACATAGATCTGAAAATGGTAAATGTAATAACAAAATGATAAATGTAATAACAAAATGGAAAGATGCATTATCTTCAATAATATTGAAGGTTTTTAATGGAGGTTCAATAGAGTCTTCAATAGAGGACTTTGTCTTCACTTCTCACTGTGGTCTTGAATAGTTTTCACGTGGATCTACAATAGGTCTACAAATCTGGAAGCAGGGTCACTCAGCAAGTGTGTGGAAAGGAGAGTTAAGTGGTGCGTGCACAATAATTATGAGTGAAGTGTATAATTATAACTTTTAGTATATGGATTGAGAAAATTAATTAATAATCAAATTAATAAGTGTGTGTACTAAGAGAAAATGTACACTGATAATTAAGTGTGTGGAAATAGAATTTCCTCTCTCGCTCTCCCCCCTTAGTTTCTTTCTCTACCTTCACTTCGATCCTAAACCCAGAAACCCAATTCAATGCATTAAGGAAGACCCAACAATGGACTCCGACGAGGTAACAATCTACCACCACCACTCTTTTGCCGCCAACCACTGCCGCCAACTTTTTTTGAACTGGAGATCGATTTCATGTAAGTAGAGGGCGATGGGGGTATTTCGCGAGTTGTAGAGATGAGAGGCTGTTGGTGTTGCAGCGACAATGACAAACGGCAAGAATGGGTTGGTGGGTGGCGTTGGGACGTGAGAGAACGACTAGAGTGTGGCGAGAGGGGTTGTGAAGGAGTGGCTAGAGCTAGGTAAAGGTGGCCGAAGTTGAGTGGTTGGCCAGAGTTAGGTTTTTGGACATTTCGATCATTTATTTAATGGGTAAAATGGTATTATAAAAAATTTAAAAATTAATGCGCTCCACCAAATAATTGAGGTGCATTTAGAGGCACCCCTGGCAAGGGCCAACTATGATAGGAAAAGGGTACAACATAATAACTTTTGTTTTCAATTAAAAAAAAAGAAGGAAAAAAAAGATTGTAATTCCATGCAAAAGGTTTGTCTGCTTAAAATCATCAATTTTTCATGTTTTAGCCTTCATATCTATTAAATTCTTAAGTAAATCATAAATACACCTTTTAAAGTTTATTTAAAATATGAATTATTTTTTGTGATTTGAAAAATTATAAACACCGTTTTCTTAGAATTTGTTTTAACGGAATTAACTAAAAAGCTAAAATTCTTAACTGTTCTTATATAAAATAATAAAATTACTTAAATTATTAATTGAAACAAATTTTTGACGTCGTTAAAAACTGTTAAACGACTTGATAATTTATTAGTAAAATAAGTCATTTGTTATGAAATTAAAAATTTTAAGGAGCAAGATATAATTTCTATAACCACATAAGATAATTTGTATTTTAAACAAATCTTAAGGAATATATTTATAATTTACCCTAAATTTTCTTATATTAGCCATCCCAATCTGTTTCCATTATTAATAAGGATAAATCATACATCATTGAGGTTTGTTAAAAATATAAAGTATGTCCTCACATTTTAAAAATTTTCAAATCAAGTTTGAACAACTTATAACTCGACTCATTCGCATCCCTATTAATATGTTGTTACTGTATATACTCATTACGCGTATGTATATCATTGTATTTCTACATCTACTAGCAATTATTACAGGGAGATTGACCGATAAGTCTCATATTTTAGACTTGTAATCTATGTAGTCCCATATTTTTTCTCGTGATCCATTTAGTTTTTTTTTTGTGTAATGACTCATTTACTCACATTGGTATATCACATTTGAAAAAAATATACTAAATTTTTTTTTAATATTACATCATACCCGCTACGTTAGAGTGTCACATTTGAAAAAAATACACTAATTTTTTTTTTAATTTTTTGCAATGTCATATCACACCCGCCACGTTAGAGTGTCATATGTCGCGTTTAGGAAAAGATACACTAATGAATTTTTAATTTTTTTTGAAGTGTCACATCATATCCGCACGTTGTCACATTTGGAAAAAGTACACTAATGAGTTTTTAATTTTTTTAGAGTGTCACATCATACCTGCCACGTTGTCACATTTCAAAAAAATACACTAATGAATTTTTTTTTTTTTTTTTTTTTGAATAAAAGATTTAGAATGACACACCATACCCGCCACGTTATCACATTTGAAAAAAATACATTAAGAAGTTTTTAATTTTTTTGGAGTCACATCATACCTGTCATGTTGAGTGTTACATTAATACCTATCACATTAGAGTGTCACATCATACATGCCACATTAATAAAAGGGTATAGTCGTCTACAAAAATACTACTAAAATCGAAAATAGGACTATACGAAAAGAAACCGATCAATAAAAAAAAACTTGGGACTAATTGGATTATTTGTTTGTGAGATGAGACTTATTGGTAAATATCCTAAGTGGGGCCAATTTTCTGGGTCCTCTTTTACTAGGACTCATCCAATAGGAAACACTTCGACAAGCTAGCGTGTCGTTGTGAAAATGTAGGGTATGCTAACCTCTAGTTTTCAATCATGGATTTTCTGGCAAGAGAATTTAAAAAATAAGGCAATATATTGAACAATCTAAATGATACCATTTGTAATTTCCATCCACTTACTTGAAAAACTGTACTTTCTAACAGAGTTTGGATTATGACAAACAATTGAGATCATCCTACCTAATTATTATGTAAATCTTCTAGGTAGGTACATAATTTGGTCATTATATAAACAATGATCGCTCCATGAGTTACGACCAGTGATCGTTTGTAGCAGAAAGCAACCCCCTATATTTTCTCCATAGGATCCGAAATGGGCAGCATCCAAAATCATGAAACTAAACCGTTATATCACGGAGCAACATAAATTGGCAAACAAGAAGTCAATAATGCAGGGGAAAAAAAAAAGTTATACATGACAAGGATTGGATAGTGCAGGTAGTACCCTTTGCAATAATGGAAGATATACATATTCATAACGAGAACCTGTTCAGGCAATCCGAGCTTTTATGCTTTAAGGTGGTAATACTTGTCAAGGAGCTTTTCAGTATACACACCGAAAGTAAGAGATCCATAAGATGAGATTATGTAAAAATATATGTATTATTGATTATTGATTACAAGATTGTTTAATTACAATTCCTATACAATCTATATATAGAAGAAAATGTGGTAGTAGGTGTAGTGGAGGTGTGGTAATAGGTGTAGTGGAGGTGATAGTGGGTTAGGTGAAGTAGAGTGTGTGGTGAAGTGGAGGTAGGTGAAGTGGAGTGTGTAGTGGAGTAGGTGAAGGTAAAGATGGGAAATTCTAACAGCCCCCCGCAAACTCAAGGAGGAGAGAAACTAACCAACTTGAGTTTGGAGAGAGTAACAAAACAAGAAAAGACATAAAAATAAAAAAGGATAGGAGACACTGTATGGTCGTGTCAGACCGTTGGTGAAGACACTGTATGGGGTGTCATAACGTTGTAGAGGACACTGTATGGTGGTGTCAGACCGATGTAGAAGACAGTTTATGGGGTCATGTCGGACCGTTGTAGAAGACAGTTTATGGGGTCATGTCGGACCGTTGTAGAAGACAGTTTATGGGGTCATGTCGGACCGTTTGTAGAAGACAGTTTATGGGGTCATGTCGGACCGTTGTAGAAGACAGTTTATGGGGTCATGTCGGACCGTTGTAGAAGACAATGTTGTGACAGTTTACGGAGTCTTGCTGGACCCTTGTAGAAACTAACCGGAATCAATGTCGGGACAGTTTACAGAGTCTTGTCGGACCCTTAAAAAGTTGCACCCTCAAAAGGTGTGCCCAATTTTGTCAAAAAGGCGTGCCATCAAAAGGCGTGCCCAATTCATCAAAAGGCGTGCCATCAAAAGGCGTGCCATCAAAAGGCGTGTCCACTTTGTCAAAAGATGTGCCATGAAAAGGCGTGCCAGTTTGTCGGGCGGCAAGAGGCGCGCGATACGCGTGGCTGCCTCGGCTATTTAACCAAGACGAAGGCTGAGGCTGAGGCATACCATTCTGAAACCTCTGAAACCAACCCTTCGCTGAAAAAACTCGGCCTCTGCGGAGAGAGAAACTGTGGAACACTTTGTTGCCATTCTGTCACCAACCCTTCCGAACATTACCAGTCTGAAATTGCTATTTCGCTGAAACACTGAGCAACCCAAAAACATGGCCTCTTCTTCCCGTCCAGCTACCCAGAACCTGCTCACGCTCTTTCCAGAACTGAACGAGCCCACAAGAGAAATAACTGGTGCGGTGGCCAGTGAACCTCAACCAAACACCTCTGGGTTTGCTCCATTGAACTTTCCGATGCGGTCGGTGGAGCAAAAAATGGCGGTGCAAACTGATATTGAGGCTAATCAGTATACTTTGAAGGCATGTGTGGAAAGCATGACGGCGGTCACAAATTTGTCGAACCGGCTGCAGAGTAGGACAAATGAGGTGCAGCATTTAAACTCCCAGCTGGCTCTGCTCCAACGCATGTATAAGGATGCGCGAGCAGAGATAAGCGTGCTAAGGGCAGAAAACAAGGAGCTGAAGCGGAAGGCCACCGTGATGTTCCGATTTGGAGGTCCTCCATATGCTGCAGTGGAGGAGTATGGGGGAGTGAACGTGCTCAGTGGACAAGGAAATACGGAGACCGGACTGGCACGGGACACCCAAGATAAAAGTAAGAAGAAGAGACCTGCAGTAGAATAGAGAAGGGAAAAGAAAAATTCCACTGTGGGTGTGGATGTTTTGTTTGTATCTTTTTTTTTTTTTTTTTTTTTTTTTTTTTTTTTTTTTTGTAAAATGATGATCGGGGTGAGGCCCGATATGAATAAAATGAGTTTGCAGTTCGTCTTCTTCTTCTGTTTGTTTGTTTTTGTTTTTGTTTTTGTTTTTGTTTTTTTTTTTTTTTTTTTTTTTTAAGAAATAAAGAAAAATAAATAAAAATAATAAATTGGGAATCAAAAACGGAGGAGAGAGGGGACAAGGCACATGGATATCTTGGTGTAAAGGAAATAAAAGAACAAATAAAGAAAGTGAGTGGTGTGGGTCTTTAGAGAGAGATAAACCGTGAGTGGTCTGGAAAGTTGACAAAAGAGTGGGTGTCGTGTGCAAGATTGGTTTAAAAAATAAAAAGGAGGATGGGTGTGTGGGCAAAAGGGAATGGATGATATGGCTGCCCAAAAAGTGTTTTTATTGTGGTGCATCCAGACTTTGAAAGGTGAAAAATTATAAAATAAAGAAAAGTGTTTTTTATTGTGTGTCCACCTCAACAAACTCCACTCATTCAAACAAGTGGTCTTAGTATATGTTAGTGCTGCCCAAAAGTGTTTTTATTGTGGTGCATCCAGACTTTGAACACACCTCTGTCGACCCCAACGTCGCTGCAGAACTCGTTGATCAACTCTTCGTCCCTCTTCTGCATCTTCCACCCAACTCTCTCTGCCAATTCGTGCATCCTCTCCTTCTGATCCTGCGTGAATTTTGTTCTGAACCGCTTCCCCCCACTGGAATTCGCAGCTGTCGTGCCGGCCGTGGGAGCCATTGATGGGTTGTTTTCTGGCGGTCACTTGATGAGAAAGAGAAGGAGAAGAGGGTGTGGCGAGGATCTTGCCGCCGAAGCTGCACATGAAGCAGACACGTGGCTGGGTGATGGTGGCGTTGTTGATCTTGCCACCGAAACGGGTGTGTGGACGGGTCCAGAAAGGAGAGACGTGAGCTGTTAGAACCGTCCCAACCACAGTTATCCCTGATGGCTGTGAGCTCGAAGGGTGAGGTGTCGGTGGCGAGCCACTGCTCGACCGTGAAGAGTTGCTGGGAGCAGGGCTTGTGGGGCCCAGTGAGTGGAGGTATGGAATCCCACGGGCAGCTCCAAGGGCAATGGAATTCAGATCTGCCTTGATCAATTTAGAAAGCGCCTCAGCCTCACTGTCGCTTCTGTTGTTGGTGGTGGTAGTTGGTTCGTTGATTTGGGTCGTATTGCTGGAGGAGGAAGTGTGGTTGGTGTCTCCTACCGGAACGATTTCATTGCAAGTGCCAGAGGAAGGAGGGTTATAAGGCGGTGATGAAGCCATATTGGTCGACCTGCCAGTTTGCGGAGCAACCGAGTGAGCAGTAGCTGAACCGGATGACGAAGAATAAGGAACCAAAACTTGAACCGGCAAAGCCTTCAGTTTGAAAACAGAGTGAGCAGCGGATGGAAGGTATGTGGGTGAATAGTATGGAGGAAGGAGAGAGAGAATTAGAAAATTTGGGTTTGTCCGGCGGAATCACTAAATTCTTTAACCTTGCTCTGATACCATGTAAAAATATATGTATTATTGATTATTGATTACAAGATTGTTTAATTACAATTCCTATACAATCTATATATAGAAGAAAATGTGGTAGTAGGTGTAGTGGAGGTGTGGTAATAGGTGTAGTGGAGGTGATAGTGGGTTAGGTGAAGTAGAGTGTGTGGTGAAGTGGAGGTAGGTGAAGTGGAGTGTGTAGTGGAGTAGGTGAAGGTAAAGATGGGAAATTCTAACAGATTAACTGGGAAACAACAAAAGAACAAATACCAATTGATTATGATCATGATACTCACAATTTTTACCCAGAGTGAAACGGGAAAATAAACTGAAAACTAGTTATGCCCTTATATAATAACTTTGTCACAAAAATTATGTGCAACACTTGCAACTGTGCACGTTTTGCTCTTGCACTGAGAATGTGTCACGACAATAGGGTAGGGGATGTGGATTAAAATGGGGGAGGGGTTGGGGGGTTGGGGTGACTGATGGCTAGGTTTTGAGGGGCAAGGGTTGTTCAGTGGGGAGGGGAGGGGCTGGGAGTGGTGGGGTAACGACTGGGAGTGGTAGGGAATGGTGGGGGAGGGGCTGGGGTTGGCGGGAGAGGGACTAGGGAAAGGGTGTGTAGGGAAGGGTGGGGGCTGGGGATTGCGGGAGAGGGTTTTGTAGTGGTGGTCAACGGTCAAGAGTTGCAAAGGAAAGAGGAAAAGAAAGAAGAGGGGAAGGGAAAAGGGAGTGGTACTTTGGTCAGTTTAAGGAAGATTCTAACCATTTGAAACTACCTACGTTTGGCATGAGCTATTTTGGCTAAATTAGCCAATAAAAACAAAATACACTAATTTAACCAATAAGACAAAACGTCACATTCAAACCATAATCATTTTACTTTTTTTTTCACAACTATCAAATTAACTACAAAAAAAAAAAAAAAAAGAAGAGAAAATTTATCCAAAACATAACTATTTTAGTCATGCTAAAATAGCCAAAGTCAAAAAGTCAAGCTAATTAGCTCATCCCAAACGAGGGCTCAATGCTTCTAATAGCCCCCACCCTTTTTATTTAGAACCCCCACCTGCCAAAATTGCTACCCACCTTGTTTCTTTGAACTCCCACCACAATCCCCAATAATACCCCTTTCTTTATACACCTGCCCTTGTCAGCATCCAAGCCCTCACCTCCGCCTTTGACGATCCCCCTTCCCACACCAGCGACCCCCTTCCTACTACAACCCTCTTCCCAACTCTCCCATTGCACAACCTCTCCTCTTCCTCTCCCAACAAGCTCTCCTTTCCCCACCAGATGTCGCGAGAGAGAGAATGAGAGAGAGAGAGGGACAGTTGCGAGGAGGGGCTGTGGGGGAAGAAGAAGAAGAAGAAAGAGGTTGTAGTGGTGGTCACGGGTGTGGGACTGGAATGGGGTGGTGATTGAGACAGCCAGGGGGCCGTAGAGGGTGGTGGGAAAGGGCTGAAGGAAGTGGCTAGAAATGATGGGGGGTGGTGGCAGAGGGGGTTTAGGCTAGAGGAGGTGGTGGGGAGGGACAGGGGAGGGTGGCTGGAGCAGCTAGTGGTGGGTAACCTTAGGGTTTGGGAGGTTGGAGATGGAGGATAAAATTGGAATTTTGTGTTAGGGTAAAATTGTAATAGGAAAAAAAAAATGAAAGGGCCAAGGGTCCAAAGATAAAAGGTGAGTGCTATTAGCAACACTCTTTGAAATTATGTTTCTCTCATATCCCACTTCTATTGCGCACGCACATAACAAAAAAAAAAACTTCCTCACTAAATAGTAATTATTTTCCCCACCTCCCACTGATATGTAATTCCTTCCCCCACCCACCCCCCCCAAATCCAAGATCCAAACACCCCTGCAAGACAGTTGTAGAGCTATCTGAAAAACTCAAAACCATTTGATATGAGTGTCTTACACTTGCAAAAGAGGCACAACTAATTTGAGTTGCATCAGTATGAACTGTTTACAATGTCAACTAAGTTCAATAGGCCAAGTTATCAAGGCAACCCATTAAACATTTATGTTGTCCTAAGCATATATGTTTAACCCTTTTATTTTTCATTTTGGCAACTATAGCGATGTATTAGTGTCAATTAAAATATAATTTTGGTAGCTCCTTAAGTTCTTTTGGATTGTCAAATGGTCTTCGATCATTTTTTATTCACATGATGGAATTCCTTGATATACCAAGTGAATCACAGGGTTTTAGGGTTTAAAAAACATACCTCCTGATGGATATGGACCACCTCAGGAAAATTAATCTTTTTATCCCTGAAATTTGAATAAGAAAATGAAATCAGAACTAGGCATTTCATTTTGTAACATGTTCAAAATTAATACTCCATTTGTTTCGGTGAAAAATGTTTTTTGCATTTTCTAATATTTAGTACAACAAAAAATGAAAGTTAACGAAAACATTTTCTGTGGCCAATGAAAAAAAGCTTATTTGGGTGAAAACATTTTATGGATTGAAGTCTTTACCAATGCCACTATACTACCACCACCTCCACCATCCCACCATACTACCACCACCTCCACCATCCCACCACTACCTTCACCACCACCATCACTAATACAACCACTAGCATATTGGTTTCAAGGTAGCAACTAAACATAAGAAAACATTTTCTATGTTTCTGCCAGAACAAACGGAGTGTAAATTTAGAACTTGAGTGACATTCAGATGCTACTGAACTGATCGACAAAGAGACTTAAAAGCTTCACATATGTCCAGTTAGTCCCATAGATAGTGAAATGTCATTAAGAAGACTACAGGGATTTAATCAGAAGATGGAGCTAAACAGCACATAAGCCATTTCAGTGGTCTCACTAAGGTGTCTAGCTCTATTTGTTAAAGAAAAGTCAGTTCCATATGTGATGATTCTTAAGAAAACACAATTTATTGGATCATAAGCAATATTTTCCATTTTGGTCAAGCAAATAGTCACTGGGGAGCAAAATAGAGAACATCAACCAAAATCAATTAGCACCAGTAAGAAGATTGAACAAGATAGCCTGAGACGCTTTGACAAAGTGGAGTCGTCAGTTATTATGACCTTTAGAAACGAACATAAGTTTCTTTCCAACTTCATTTTCTTTAGGCTGTGGATTTGAGTAGGAATTTGTGAAGGAAAAGGGAAAAAGGAGGGAAAAAAGTTAACGATGAGTTAAATTTTTTTTTCCACTTTTTCCCTTCCCATCGACAAATCCCCTTCTAAATCATTGATACAAACACAGCCTCAGGAGACAATAAAACCAAAAAGTCCATGTAAATAAATTCCTGAAGAGTTATGAAGATTTGGACGCCTGGATAATTACTTTAAGATTCAGTATAAAACATGTTTCATTGTAACCTACATGATTCAACTCATTCATACTGCTAATAAAGCAAAGTGCATGAAGACCATGGCTACCAGAAACTTCTTCAATGGTGGAAAGCACACCCCAGTGCAAGCATGGTTTAGACAGATTCAATGCCTTTGAAGAAGTACAATTCACAAACCACAACTACTCAGAGTTCTTATTTTTCTTTCTGCATCTTTTCCCCAATTTCATAAGCATTCTATGCTCAGTTGATAACCATGGATTTGTAAGGTTTCTAAAGAGTCATCCTTCACCAGAAAAAATAAATAAAAAATATATATATATATATATATTACTTGTTAAGATAACAAATGGCTGTGACTGATAATGAACTAATATCAACTACTGTAATTAAGTTTTAGTATTTATATTCTACAATGTTACATTACTTTAACATGACAATTTATTGGTCATGCTTCTTTTCTTTTTCTTTTTTGTTTTGTTTTTGTTTTTTTTTTTTTTTTTTGGTTGATTTATGCACCACCAAGTTAATACTTCTTTACACATTATTATTGTAAGCTCTGGAGTCTTAACATGTTGAAATGCTTTTACCTCTGTAATAGGTCGGAGTTACTTCTTAATTCCCTGTCTACGGAATCCTGATTCTCACTTTCACTTCCCACCTGCTAGACATGCTCTGATAACTATGGGTATGATTTCTAGATTTCAAGGAACTTTAAATCTGACATTTCATACTTGCACAGAAAGATAATTAATTCAAATGGATGGATATTCATGAATCAAGACTTGCTAAAATTTTAGTTGTCAATTGACATTGATTCTAATGCAGAACCTAGCACTCCCAATAGCAGTCTAACTGTGGTTTAGCAAATTTCAATTGCATTTAGAGTGACAACATAAAGCAATGGTACATTGAATTAGAAACAAATGTGTTAAAACCTACCACTACACCTACTCCACCCACTTCACCTACTCCACCTACTACTCCACCTACTACATACCTACCTCCTCTAATCTTCTATATATAGGACTCATTGTAAACATAACATATCAATCAATAATACAATTCTCTTTATACATTGAATTTCAACATGGTATCAGAGCTATAGGTTAAAAATCTTGGTGTTCTTCGCCTTCCGGCGGGCGGCAACCTTGCCTTGACCGCCCGCCGGATCTCAACCAATTCAAACCTCCCTTCTGTCTCCTCCCCTGTTTTTGCTCTGCTTTCCTCTGTTTCCATCCCTTTCAAGTTGACTGAACCATGGATGCCCTTGAAGCCAAAACTAAGCCAAACCCAACTCTCAACGCATCCACATCTTCATTGAAAGCCCAAATTTGCTTGAAATTTTTGGCAATTGTGTCTTCATTATCTGCTTTATGTATCATCTTCACTAGCAAGCAAACTATCATGCTTTATGGCTTGCAGATTGATGCTAAATACAGTGACGACTCTAGTTTCAAGTTTTTGGCTGCTGCAAATGTGATTGTATGTGTCTTCTCTGTGGTATCTCTGGTTGTCGCTGTTGTACTTGCTCGTGAATGCTCGGACTCAAACAACTACTTCTACATGTTCTTGCATGATCTGGTAGTGATGTTGGTGATGATATATGGATGTGCGGCAGCGTCAGCAATAGGAAAAGTGAGTCAGTACGGGAATACTCACACTGGCTGGCTGCCCATTTGCGACCACTCACCCAATCATCATCATCCTACCGACCCACTCATCATATAATAATCTTCCACCACCCACTCATCATCTCTCTTCTCTCTCCTCTCTCTCCCGAGTGTGCTCTTGGTGCTTTGAATGTTGTGCAGTGTGAAATGGCCTGTCTGCTCTTTACAGGCTGTGCATGATGTGGGTTGGAAAAGGTAAAAGCTATATAACCTTTATATATAGTTACATATATATTTTGGTTTGATTTCTGCTTTGCCAAATTGCCAGCCTAGTTTGGGACTTGACTATGACCCCAGACTCATTATTATGCTCTCTACTCTCACCTTCTCTCTCTCTCCACTTTATCACATGGGTTTGTCCCTCTCTCTCTTCCGTTTGATTTCAAAATCATTTATTTTTATTTATTTTTTCCAAAGCACTTTTAATCTTTTTTTTAAATACCCACTCTCCAATAATATATCTTTTGCAGGGCACTACCCCCAACTTTATTTTGAAACATCCATGTTCCCTTCGTCATCCACCTCACACCGATCTTTCTCAAATAACCCATCCAAAAAATATTTAAATATTTTTTTATCTATTTTTTATTTTATTTTATTTTTATTATTAAACAAAACACCAACACTACATAACACCAAAAAAAAAAAAAAAAAAAAAAAAAAAAAAAATCCCCAAACTTGTCATTTCTTCCTGCCGGGGATCAACCCCGATCAGCATTTTACACCAAAAAAAAAAAAAAAAAACAAAAAAAAAACACAAAACACAAAACACAAAACAAAACAACCACATCCACAGGCGGGATTTTTCTTCTCTACTTTGCCGCCGGTCTCTTCTTCTTGCCTCCGTCCTGGACGGCCCTAGCCGATGTTGCCTCCGTGTTTCCCACGCCACCGAGCACATTCACTCCCACCTGCTCCTCCACTACAGCATATGGCGGACCTCCAAATCGGAACATAACGGTGGCCTTCCGCTTCAGCTCCTTATTTTCCGCCTTTAGCGCACTTATCTCTGCTCGTGCATCCTTATACATGCGCTGGAGCAGAGCCAGTTGGGCGTTTAACTGCTGCACCTCATTTGTTCTACTCTGCAGCCGGTGTGACAAGTTTGTGACTGCAGTCATGGTCTCCACACATGACTTCAATGTATACTGATTGGCCTCAACATCCGATTGCACTGCCATTTTTTGCTCCACAGACCGCATCGGAAAGTTCAACGGAGCAAACCCAGAGGCGCTTGGTTGAGGTTCAAGGGCAACCGCACCGGTTATCTCTCTTGTGGACTCGTTGAGGTCGGGAAAGAGAGTAAGCAGAGGGCAGGACGAAGAGGCCATTTTCTGGGCAACAGACTGTTACAGAGTGTTACAGAATATCTCTCTCAGAAAAGGAAGAGTTTTTCAGAGGATTTTAGCAGGTTTTTTTGCCTCTGCCTCTGCCTCTGCCTCCGCCTCCGCTTTGGTTTATAAAGACCATGACGAAGAGGCCGACACACGCTCTGTCGATCACGTGCATCGCCGCGTGTCTGGCGCGCCTTTTGATGGCTCGTCTTTTGATGCAGTGGGCGCGCCTTTTGAGGACGCGACTTTTGAGGGCTCGTTATATATATCCATGTATATATATTTGGGCCGCCTATCTACACCCTCATACAGTGTATTCTCCAACGGTCCGACATGACCCCATAAACTGTCCCGACATTTGATTCCGGTTAGCTTTTCCAACGGTCCGACATGACCCCATAAACTGTCCCGACATTTGATTCCGGTTAGCTTCTCCATCGGTCCGGTGTGACCTCGTCAACTGTCCAGACTTTATCTGCTACAACGGTCTGCCACAACCATACAGTGTCCTCTACAACGTTATGACACAACCATCCAGTGTCTTCACCGACGGTCTGACACGACCATACAGTGTCTCCTATCCTCTTTTATTTTATGTATTAGTCTCTTTTCTTGTTTTGTTACTCTCTCCAAACTCAAGTTGGTTAGTTCCTATCCCCCTTGAGTTTGCGGGGGGCTGTTAAAACCTACCAAAACCTACCACTACACCTACTCCACCCACTAAATGGAGTATGCTAAATTCTCACAGGAGCACTTTATTTTGGCTAAAATTTTTTGACTGAAAACAAAAATGCTAATAATAATAATTATGTTTCCTCTGTTCAGAAAATATAATAATCTTAATATTAGACATGATGCACATAAAGGCAACCAAAACTTTTCAGATACGACATACTGCAAGAACTAAAACTTCCTTTCTCATGCAATTAGAAAAGAGGGATGTGGTAAAAGCAGGGACTTTGACGCTTTATTGACGTCATAAACAAAACCACATGCATGGTCCAGATGTGTGTGCATGTGTGTGTGTAATCCATATCAAGGCTTTTTTGGGATAAGTAATCAAAATCAAGGCTTGCAAGATTATTTTGGAATTAGTTGGTGGATCTACACCTCAATTTGCGTCTCATAATTTGTTCATTCTTTCCAGGTTACTACATCATATTTCACAACTGAAATTCTTACTAAACTCGCAATATTAGAGAAGTTGCTGCTGACAGTAAACAAGATCATTCCATCTAAGAGTACCATGTAACCGTAAAACAAGTAAAGATTTGTTTTCACTAATAAGCTTACCAGTCAGGCTGCATGAATAATGCAAATGTTGAACGTTCAATGCCAGAAGCCTCCTCCCCTTAGGTGCCTAACATGTAACCACTAATCAGGATAAAATTCATGGATGATAAAGCAATAACAAGTGTACAAAGAAAGAGTAGGTTATCAGAGAAATAACAAGTGTATAGAATGAAGAAATGAAAGAGTAATTTATATGATTAGCTTAGAGATACAGAGAAGCCCTACTCATAATTAAAAATGCATGACTTTTGAGTATTCTACATGTTTCAAACATAAAACCCAAATGGTTTATAACTTTTAAGTATATTACAAATATCATGCCAAGAATGTGTGCCCACAACAAATGTTATAATACTCTATGTGCGTGCGCATATATATAGAGAGATATGTGGCTGCAAGGGTGATGGGGTTTGAACTCTTAAGGTGTATGCTTGGAAAGGATGGGGAAAATGGGACATTCATTTTGATCCCGCAACTGGTGTCACATGTAAATTTTCATTACGACAGACTAGAGCTTTCAGTGTCAGGGGCATTCTTGTACCTTGACAGAACTAGGGACATTTCAATTATTTTACCTTTGTTTTGTAATGGGTTCTATTAAGTCCTAGTTAGTTTAACTTTAATTGGTTTAGGAGTTAGGTGTTAAGTGTTAAGTCATCAATTGTCCCAAAAGCTTAAACTATTAGGAAATGGACCCAACAATGTATATCAAGCTATTCAACATTCTCTCTCACATGCAACCCGTCTTGCACGTCGAGAGACAATGATAGAACCAAACAAAAGAAGTAAACAACCAAATAGATAAGAAGAAACTAATGGGGACAGAATACCAAATGCCAACGGAGAGCTCTGACACAATGTTAAGTCACCAATTATCCTAAAAGCTTAAACTATTAGGAAATCGACCCAACAATGTATATCAAGCTATTCAACATTAGGAAATCCTTTTCGTTGTCTCTAAGCAATAGGTAAGGCTTGGTAGGTGGCTGCATTATGTGTTTTGCGGTATGGAGGGAGGGAGGGAGGGAGCATATTATATCTTTTGATAATGTTGAGCTCCCAATCAGTAGTTTGAAAGGACCTTTGATCCTTTCTCTGTTTTTTCAGTTGAGAAAAGCATCCTTTTCTTCTATTGAAACTTTTGTGCAGCTTATAGGTGACCCTGGATGTATGGCATACAGCATTTTGTCCCTTTCATTGTACATGGTTTACCCCCTTCAAGGCACTCCTTTTTGCTAATGAAGTTTGTTAGAATTCAATGTATAAAGAGAATTGTATTATTTGTTAAAATTGATGTATTATTGATTGATGTATTGATATATTTATTACAAATGGTGAGGGGTTCCTTATATAGATGTAGGTGTAGTGGAGTAGGTGGTGGTAGGTGAGGAGTAGGTGAGTGTGTGGTAGGTGGTAGTGGTAGGTGTGTAGTAGGTAGATTTTAACAGCCCCCCGCAAACTCAAGGGGGATAGGAACTAACCAACTTGAGTTTGGAGAGAGTAACAAAACAAGAAAATACATAAAAAATAAAAGAGGATAGGAGACACTGTATGGTCATGTCAGACCGTTGGTGAAGACACTGGATGGTCGTGTCATAACGGTGTAGAGGACACTGGATGGTGGTGTCATAACGTTGTAGAGGACACGGGATGGTGGTGTCATAACGTTGTAGAGGACACTGGAAAAGCTAACCGGAATCAATGTCGGGACAGTTTATGGGGTCATGTCGGACCCATGAAGGAGCTAACCGGAATCAATGTCGGGACAGTTTACAGAGTCTTGTCGGACCCATGAAGGAGCTAACCGGAATCAATGTCGGGACAGTTTACAGAGTCTTGTCGGACCCTTAAAAAGTCGCACCCTCAAAAGGTGTGCCCAATCTGTCAAAAGGCGTGCCATCAAAAGGCGTGCCCAATCCATAAAAAGGCGTGCCATCAAAAGATGTGCCATCAAAAGGCGGGCCAAGTTGTCGGCGAGCGCCGAGCGGCGCATGATGCGCGTGTCTGCCTCTTCGTCATGGTCTTTATAAACCGAAGCGGAGGCTGAGGCTGAGGCAGAAAACCCGCTAAAAAACTCTGAAAAAAACTCTTCGTTGTTTGAGAGAGAAACTCTGTAATACTCTGTAACACTCTGTTGCCCAGAAAATGGCCTCGTCTTCCCGTGGGCTGCTCACTCTCTTTTCCGACCTCAACGAGTCAACAAGAGAGATAACTGGTGCGGTGGCACTGGAACCTCAACCAAGCACTCCGGAGTTTGCTCCGTTGAACTTCCCTATGCGGTCTGTGGAGCAAAGAATGGCAGTGCAGTCGGATGTGGAGGCCAATCAGTATACTTTGAAGTCATGTGTGGAAACCATGACGGCGGTCACAAACTTGTCGCACCGGCTGCAGAGTAGGACAAATGAGGTACAGCAGTTAAACGCCCAACTGGCTCTGCTCCAACGCATGTATAAGGATGCGCGAGCAGAGATAAGTGTGCTGAAGGCGGAAAATAAGGAGCTGAAGCGGAAGGCTACCGTTATGTTCCGATTTGGAGGTCCGCCATATGCTGCAGTGGAGGAGCAGGGAGGAGGCAACTTGCTGGGTGGTCTAGGAAGCACGGAGGCAACACCGGCAAGGGCCGCCCAGGACGGAGGCAAGAAGAAAAGACCGGCGGCAGAGTAGAGAAGAAAATCCTGCCTGTGGATGTGGTTGTTTTGTGGTTGTTGTTGTTTTTTTTTTTTTTTTTTTTTTTTTTTTTTTTTTTGGTGTAAAATTGTGATCGGGGTTGAGCCCCTGATATGAATAAAATGAGTTTGGTGTGCAGTTCGTCTTCTTCTTCTGCGTTTTTTTTTTTTTTTTTTTTTTTTTTGTAAGAATAATAATAATAATAATAAGAAGAAGAATAAGATATTAAGGGAGAAAGCATATGCGGTGGAGAGAAAAAAAGATATAGCTTTATAAAAGATATAAAGAGAAGTGTGATAAAGAAAAGGGACGAGAGAGAGAGGAAAGTGCAGTGGTGAGCACGTGGGTAATTTTTTTTTTTTTTTTTTTTGAATTGGTTTCGCAAAACCCGAAAGAGTAGCTGGTAGATATATTATATATCTAATATATATATATCTATTATATATCTAGTATATATATCTAATACTATATTATATATCTAGTGTATATATATTATATATCGAAATGTCTGAGGCAACAGCACATGGAGAGGAATAAAGTGTGTTTTCAAAAAAGGATGAGAGAGAGAGAGTGGGTGGAGGAAAAATATTAAAAATGTTTTGCCTCATACGAAAAAGAAGTGAGTGGGTGATATGATATGAAGAAGTTGGGTCTGGTGGAGAGAAAAGCTGGTGTGGTGTAATGCGCTCTCTCGAAAAAAAATATAATAATAATAATAATAATAATAATAATAAAAAAAGAGATCGGCGATTCTTGAGAGAGACAGATGTATAGAGAGAGAAAGATGTTGCTGAGTTCCTGATGTGATCCTTCCTGAGTTCTTGACCACGAAGCTCTGGTTGCAGAGGGTTTCCGAGGAGATCGGCGATTCGGGTCCTTCCTCGGTTGTTTATTTGTCAGATGGGTACGAGGTTGTTCTTAAGCACGACCCGTTTGAGATCTATGTAAGAGAGGATGGGTCGACGAAGATGGCGACGGAGTGGCTGCCGACGAAGATGGCGGGACGAGATGGTGAGATCGGTCTTGGAGTTGAAGCCGAATCCGCAGATGACGATTGTGAGAAAGCTGGTAATGTAGCAAGGAAGCTCCCAGTCCTCCCACTTCCTCCGCTTCCCCGACGGCAGAGGAGTCCGTTTAAAGAGAAAGCCGTTGGGCCGCTCCTGGTCCGCTGTTGCCCACCGGCTCGTGCCCGCGGTGGTGCGGCCGCCTACATGGGTGCGGAGGGCGGAGCTCAGGCAGTTCCGGAGCATAGATGCGGCGGTGGCCAAGAGTTCCGGCGACGACATTGTTGGTTGTTCAGACCGAGAGAGAGAGAGATTTGCGGCGTGTATGAAAGCACAAAGAGGCTGTAATATAGTGAGAGGTCCGGCGGGCGGCCAAGGCGAGGCTACCGTCCGCCGGTGAAGCGAAAATATTAAGTTCTTAACCTTGCTTTGATACCATGTTAAAATTGATGTATTATTGATTGATGTATTGATATATTTATTACAAATGGTGAGGGGTTCCTTATATAGATGTAGGTGTAGTGGAGTAGGTGGTGGTAGGTGAGGAGTAGGTGAGTGTGTGGTAGGTGGTAGTGGTAGGTGTGTAGTAGGTAGATTTTAACATTATTGATAGATATGTTATGTTTACAATGAGTCCTATATATAGAAGATTAGAGGAGGTAGGTATGTAGTAGGTGGAGTAGGTGAAGTGGGTGGAGTAGGTGTAGTGGTAGGTTTTGGTAGGTTTTAACAGCCCTCCGCAAACTCAAGGGGGATAGGAACTAACCAACTTGAGTTTGGAGAGAGTAACCAAACAGGAAAATAGACGAATACATAAAAGAAAAGAAGATAGGAGACACTGTATGGGCGTGTCAGACCGGTGGTGAAGACACTGTATGGTTGTGTCATAACGTTGTAGAGGACACTGTATGGTTGTGTCATAACGTTGTAGAGGACACTGGATGGTTGTGTCATAACGTTGTAGAGGATACTGGATGGTTGTGTCATAACGTTGTAGAGGACACTGGATGGTTGTGGCAGACCGTTGTAGCAGATAAAGTCTGGACAGTTGACGAGGTCACACCGGACCAATGTAGAAGCTAACCGGAATCAAATGTCGGGACAGTTTATCGGGTCATGTCGGGCCGTTGGAAAAGTCGCACCCTCAAAAGGTGTGCCCAATCTTTCAAAAGGCGTGCCATCAAAAGGCGTGCCCAATCCATAAAAAGGCGTGCCATCAAAAGGTGCGCCCATGTTGTCGTTGAGCGTCAAGTGGCGCGCGATGCGCGTGGCTGCCTCGGCTATTTAACCAAGACGGAGGCTGAGGCCGAGGCAGAGGCTGAGACAAAAAAACTGCGAAAATCCTTTGAAAAACTCGTCCGTTTCTGAGAGAGAAACTCTGTAACACTCTGTTGCCCAGAAAATGGCCTCATCTTCCCGTGGTCTGCTCACTCTCTTTCCCGACCTCAACGAGTCCACAAGAGAGATAACCGGTGCGGTGGCCCTTGAACCTCAACCAAGCGCCTTTGGGTTTGCTCCGTTGAACTTTCCTATGCGGTCTGTGGAGCAAAAAATGGCGGTGCAAACTGATATTGAGGCCAATCAGTATACTTTGAAGTCATGTGTGGAGACCATGACGGCGGTCACAAACTTGTCGCACCGGCTGCAGAGTAGGACAAATGAGGTGCAGCAGTTAAATGCCCAACTGGCTCTGCTCCAGCGCATGTATAAGGATGCGCGAGCAGAGATAAGTGTGCTAAAGGCGAAAAATAAGGAGCTGAAGTGGAAGGCCACCGTTATGTTTCGATTTGGAGGTCCGCCATATGCTGTAGTGGAGGAGTATGGGGGAGTGAACGTGCTCGGTGGAGGAGGAAACACAGAGGCAGCACCGTCAAGGGCCACTCAGGACGGAGGCAAAAAGAAGAGACCGGCAGCAGAGTAGAGAAGAAAAATCCCGCTGTGGGTGTGGTTGTATTTTTTTTTTTTTTTTTTTTTGTGTAAAAGTGTGATCAGGGTTGATCCCTGAGATGAATAAAATATGGTGTGGTGTGCAAAGCTATATGGTATGAATGGAATTTGAAAAAGATTAAAAGATAATGTGAAAGAAAAGAAAAGAAAGAAATAATAAGAAGATATTTGAAATCAAAATGAAAGGTGGGGGAAATAAGGAAAGTGGTTCACGTGGTTTCTTGTCCCACTGTTTTGTGAAAATCGGCAATGGTGGTCGGTATTTATTTTATTTATTTATTTTTTTTTTATTTTTTATTTTTTTATTTTTTATTTTTTATTTTTTATTTTTTATTTTTTTTGTTATGGTGGGTTTAATAATAATAATAATAATAATAATAATAATAATAATATATTAAGGAGGAAAGTGAAAAAATGAGAAAGAGAGAGAGTGGGTACATGATGATGATGATAAAATGAATAAAAAAAATTGGTTGTGTGTAAGGCGGTGGCTTTAGTAAAAAAGTGAAAACTTTCCAAGAAAGCCAAAGAAAATCTCACCAATAAACAGAGAGAGAAGACAAAGGCCCTCAAGGGTCTCTGTTTTGTGTTCTGTAATGGCGAAATCGAAGAAACAAGCTTACAAATCAGTCCCATCTCAGATAATCAGCACTCTCTCATCTTCTTCTTTACAATCTCTTCTTCTTTCTCCAAAGAAATCATCAAAGAACAAGACCATGTTATGGAAGAACCAAAGGTTCTGGTTTCTTTCTCTCTTTCTCTGCGCTTTTCTTGGAATGTTGAAGATGTGGTTCAATCTCGACCCATTAGTCCCATTCTCTCCCAACCCATGTTCGATTCTTCATTAAGAACCATCACTTAGAGATGTGTTTTCGATTTCACAGCTTCATAACAATGGTGGAGATACGGAAGCGAAGCCGCCGAAGGGGCGGGCGATGAGGTTGGCCATGCCGAAGGTGGCTGTGATGGTGCCGGCAGTGTGTGTGTCCAGCCGTTGAGCAGAGTGAAGGGACTGCAGCGACGGGTTAAGGTCAACAGTGGTGGTAGATGAAGACGACCGAGACGGTGGTGTATGTTATATATTACAAATGGTGAGGGGCTCCTTATATAGGAGATGTAGTAGGTGGAGTAGGTGAAGTGGGTGGAGTAGGTGTAGTGGTAGGTTTTGGTAGGTTTTAACATATGGGAGGACAACAGTGAGAGGAGGGGCAGTGGTGGTGGACTCGAAGAAATTTCAAGGTATGTATAGAAAATTTTAGCAGATTAGGTTGAGGTCCGGCGGGCGGCCAAGGCGAGGTTGCCGCCCGCCGGTGAAGCGAAAAATACTAAGTGCTTAACCTTGCTCTGATACCATGTTAGAATTCAATGTATAAAGAGAATTGTATTATTGATAGATATGTTATGTTTACAATAAGTCCTATATATAGAAGATTAGAGGAGGTAGGTATGTAGTAGGTGGAGTAGGTGAAGTGGGTGGAGTAGGTGTAGTGGTAGGTTTTGGTAGGTTTTAACAAAGTTTTACTTATCCAATAAATAAATAAAAGAGAGAGAAAGAAAGAAAACACTCTGCAGATTTTGCTCTTTTTTCAGGTGAGACTCAACCCAATTGATTTCTTCTAAGTGAGACTCTTAGAGGGGCCCTAATGTGATCTAAGGTTCTCTCTCTTTCATCCTCCTCTTCTTTTTTTGAATGATTCCTAGAGGATTTTAGCCCTAATTTCATGCTAAATTAATTCCAAAACCTTAACCCTTTGATGCTAACCCTAATCTCTAATTACCTTCCATGACAACCTCAAAATTCCTGATAATACCTCTTTCTCTAGAATTTCCGGCAAGAAATATCATTTCACATCAAAACAACCTAATACCCAAACCACTTTAATCTGAAAAGCTATTTTTTAGCCTAATCTTATCTACATGACATAAATCAAAAGATCCTGATAAAAAGTTAGTGGTTTATGGTGTGAGAAAAGGCATGCTGGTAAGAAAATATGCCAAATAAAAAACAGTTTTGAAAAATACATGTACTCACCACAATTCAAGGGAACTGAAACAAATATAGTAAAAGAAACACATATTAGTAAAATAATATAGATATGTGAGAGAAAAACACTAGGAAGAGCAACGTTGATCATCAATGGAAAAGGAATGTGATACTATCTCTTATTTCTAATTTGATCAAGTATTAAAGTAGTGAAAGTTTCCTATTTGAATTCCTTGTTTACATTAAGACCTTATATTTCTTAAAACTCAAATGATTTTCTCTAATTGCTGTACTCTACTTGCAGAGTTAAAGTCTAGAGCAGAGACCCCCCAGTACACAAAGGCACCAGCAACCAAGCTTTCTACCCATAAAAAATACAAGGATGATTTCTTTTGACACAATCGATATGAGCTCCATTATCTTTGATGTAGGCAAAAAAACACCATCAAACATTAAAAATAATCGTATCCTCAATGCTAAAAATTTTTGTTAGGAATTTTTGTTGTATTTTGTGTTGGCAATTCCGTTTGACAAAACTGTTGTGATGTATTAGCATTTGTTCTTTTACTTTTGTGAGTTGAGAGTGTTATTATATGTGAATCCGTCCCAGTCTGACTCAAGCAATCATCAGTCAGCAATTTCCATCTTGCAGTATCAAAGACCTGCTGTAGAAGAACCTACAGGGTAACATAGACTGCTCGAGCAGTAAAACTTGTGCTCGAGCTGTCCATTCAGTCTCATAGCATCTCAGGTCTTCAGTCAGAAATCATGCAGAGTCATATAGTTTGCTCAAGCGGTCTAAGGCGGTCATTCAGTTATAACCGCGCATTTTGGATCAGATCTGGATTGAGATTCCAATTCTTCTTCCTAAAGTGCAAACAACACAGAGAGAGAGAGAGAGAGAGAGGGAGAGAGACAGAGCACATATACCTTGATAAATTGAGACTGATATAGTGATCAAAGCTATAGGGATTGAAAATCACCAAGGGTTTCTACATCAATTACACTTTCCAAGAGAGTTCTTCGGTGGATTCCGGGGATTTGAGCTTGGAAGCTTTGGTAGATTCCAAAGTGGCACATCATCGTGGATTCAATGTTGGAGAAGCAATTTCGTGGTGAAGGCAATGTTGGAAGAGGTACAAGGGGTTGAGGCAATTTGTGCATGGATTCGCTAGGTGATTGTGTGAGAATTCCTTGTGTAATTTCCTATTCCTCACAGCGGATTGCTGATTGTGTGAGAATTCCTTGTGTAATTTCCTATTCTTCATAGTGGATTGGTTTGGTGGCCATGGGCCCATGGTTTTTTTTTTTCTAATTTTTTTTATATATCACAATTGGAGTCCAATTGTGATTTTTTCCATGTTAAATCTCTCTTGTCCTTAATTGTTTAGATCTAATTTGATTTGCATTGAATTAGATTAGGTCATATTGTGATTGTGTTAATTGTTCAATTGGTTGAGAGATCGGTTGCATTGAATCCAAATTACAAATTGCTGGAAATTTGTGTTAATGTATATAATAAGATAGTGGCATGTATAGAATATGATAGTGGTGTTGGTGGTAGATAGTGGCATGTGTAGAATATGATAGTGGTGTTGGTGGTAGATAGTGGCATGTATAGAATATGATAGTGGTGTTGGTGGTAGATAGTGGCATGTATATAATATGATAGTGGTAGATAGTGGTAATATATAATATGTAAGTGGCATATAATGGGTTATAATGATGTTTGTAATATCTCCTATATAAGGAGTGTCATTTGGTCTTGTAAGATAAGAAGTTTTGAATATAACAGAAATATATTCCTTCTTCCTCATATTTTTCGGAGTTCTTCTTCCTCATATTTTCTAAGTTGGTATCAGAGCAACCAAAAACACAGCAGCCCTAAAACCGTCATAGCCATGTCGGAAGTCACGTCCGAAACCACTTCAACCCCTGCCGCTGCCATTCCGGTGAAAACGTCCAACTCTCACTCTGTCCAAATCACCACCATCCGCCTAAATGGTGATAATTTTCTCCGCTGGTCACAATCTGTCCGGATGTATATCCGTGGGCAAGGAAAGATCGGTTACATCACTGGTGACAAGAAGGCTCCTGCTGTTAATGATCCGCTGTTCGACACTTGGGACACTGAAAACTCCATGGTTATGACATGGTTGGTCAATTCCATGGAGGAGGATATAAGCTCTAATTACATGTGCTATACTACTGCACAAGAATTGTGGGATAATGTTAGTCAGATGTATTCTGACCTAGGAAATCAATCTCAAGTTTTCGAATTAACTTTGAAGTTGGGAGAGATTCGTCAAGGAGATGATTCCGTCACCAAATATTTCAATTTGTTGAAAAGGTTGTGGCAGGATCTTGACATCTTCAACACATACGAAT
This sequence comes from Camellia sinensis, assembly GCF_055761805.1. Classification (NCBI taxonomy): domain Eukaryota; kingdom Viridiplantae; phylum Streptophyta; class Magnoliopsida; order Ericales; family Theaceae; genus Camellia; species Camellia sinensis. The sequence continues at coordinate 111,493,664 of NC_138973.1, forward strand.
GGAAATCGGTTGACGACTGCAACCACCACAAGAAAACTGTGGAAGACAGCCGTATTTACAAGTTTCTTGCCGGCCTCAACATTGAGTTCGATGAAGTGCGAGGAAGAATTATTGGCAGACCTCCTCTCCCATCCATTGGCGAAGTATTTGCCGAAGTCAGAAGGGAAGAGAGCCGAAGGAGCGTCATGCTTAAGAAAAAAGGTACTGGTGAATCAATTGAAATTTCTGTTTTAATTAGCGATACTGCTGCCAACAAGGCTGCAAATTACCAGCGCAGGTTTGATGATAAGCCACGGGTCTGGTGTGATTTTTGTAACAAGCCTCGCCATACACGCGAAACGTGTTGGAAGATCCATGGCAAACCTGTCAACTGGAAAAGCAGCAAACAAGGAGAGAAGAATCGTGGCTTTCCTACCGCTAATGAAGCCGATTCAGGTCCCTTCAACAAAGAGCAGATTGATCAACTCTTAAAGCTGATAAAATCCAACTCCTCATCCGGTACTCCTAGTGTTTTGTTGGCACAAACAGGTAGAAATCCTAAAGCCTTCTCTTGCCTAAACTTCTCTCCGTGGATCATAGATTCCGGTGCCTCCGATCACATGACTAGTTTTTCCCATTTATTTAGTACCTATTTCCCTTGTTCTGGTCATGACAAAATCAGAATAGCCGATGGTAGTTTTTCACCTATTGCAGGAAAAGGATTTATTAAACTAACTGAGAAAATTAATCTCAATGCTGTTCTTCACGTCCCCAACTTAGCCTGTAACATTTTGTCTGTCAGTAAACTATCTAAGGATTCTAATTGTCGTGTTACATTTTTTGAATCCCATTGTGAATTTCAGGACCAGAACTCGGGGATGATGATTGGGCGTGCTAGGATGCTTGAAGGTCTTTACTACTTTGATGAAGTACCTGTTAGTAATAAAAAAGCTCAGAGCTTTAATAGTACTAGTTCAATCTCTGTTCAAGAAAAAATAATGCTATGGCACTATAGGCTAGGACATCCTAGTTTTCTTTATCTGAAACATTTATTTCCAGAATTATTTAAAGGGATTGATTGTTCTTCTTTTCATTGTGAAAGTTGCATTTTTGCAAAATTTCATCGCTCTACTTATTTGCCAAAACCTTACCAAGCTTCCAAACCTTTTTATTTGATTCATAGTGATGTTTGGGGCCCTTCTAAAATCACTACTCTTTCTGGTAAAAGATGGTTTGTTACATTTATTGATGACCATACCCGCTTATGTTGGATTTATTTGATGAATAAAAAATCTGACGTGAAAAATTTATTCACAAATTTTTACAATATGATTGAAAACCAATTTCAAACCAAAATTGGTATTTTACATTCTGATAATGGAACAGAATATTTCAATGAGCAGTTGGGTGAGTTTTTGAAAAAAAATGGGATTTTTCATCAATCTACATGTCGGGATACCCCTCAACAAAATGGCATTGCAGAACGAAAAAATAAACATCTACTTGAAGTAGCACGTGCTATAATGTTTTACATGCATGTTCCTAAATATTTATGGGGTGAAGCAATTTTAACAGCCTCTTATTTGATAAACAGGATGCCTACAAAGGTGTTAACATACAAAACACCTTTCGATTGTCTCAAAACTTTTTTTCCTGACACGAGGTTGTTTTCTAATTTACCCGCCAAAGTTTTTGGATGTACTGCCTATGTTCATGTTCCTAGTCAATTTCGTTCAAAACTTGACCCCCGTGCTATAAAATGTGTTTTTTTGGGTTATTCCTCAAACAAAAAGGGGTATAAGTGTTTCGATCCTCAAACCAAGAAATTTCATGTGAGTATGGATGTGTCATTTGTGGAAACAAAATCCTATTTCCCCAACACTTCTCTTCAGGGGGAGACAAGTGGAGTAGAAGACCGTTTTTGGGATATTTCTATCCCGCTCCCCAATGTCATTTATCCTACACAAAAACCACATCTGTCTGATAATGATCACTTAGGAGAACCAAGTTCTATGGTGCCTAGTCAAGAAGATTCTTGTTTAGGGGGAGAAGTACTACAAAATGATCTAAATCCTGAGCTTCAGGTTTATACTAGGAAGCGATTTCATCTGAGGAATAATGACCCGAATGTCCATCCTAATGACCCGAATGTCCACCCGAGTTCTGGCGTCGAAATTTTAGGTAATCCTATTCCTTCTATTTCCGACCTTGATGTTCCTATAGCAATTAGGAAAGGTGTCCGAAATTGCATTAAACATCCTATTGCAAATTACCTCTCCTATCAAAGATTGTCTAAAAACCATAGAGCTTTCACATCTAGGATTTCACACTTGTTTGTTCCAAGGAATATACAGGAAGCATTGGATGATCCAAATTGAAAATTAGCAGTCATGGAGGAGATGAATGCTTTAAGGAGAAGTGGTACTTGGGAGATAGTTGATCTACCCAAAGACAAGAAAACAGTTGGGTGTAAATGGGTGTTTACGATAAAATGTAACGCAGATGGAAGCGTTGAGAGATACAAGGCGAAACTGGTGGCTAAAGGCTTCACTCAAACTTATGGAATCGACTATCAGGAGACGTTTGCTCCTGTTGCTAAAATAAATTCCATCAGAGTACTGTTATCTCTTGCAGTAAATTCAGATTGGCCTCTACATCAACTTGACATTAAAAATGCATTTCTCAATGGTGATCTTGAAGAGGAGGTGTTCATGAGCCTACCGCCGGGATTTGAGCAGAGACTTGGAAGCGACAGAGTATGCAGATTGAACAAGTCATTATACGGACTCAAACAATCACCAAGAGCGTGGTTTGAACGCTTTGGGAAGGCAGTTATCAGTTGTGGCTTCTCGCAGAGTCAAGCAGATCACACAATATTTTATAAATATTCAAAAAACAGTAAAATTGCAATTTTGATTGTTTATGTTGATGACATCATTTTAACTGGTAATGATAAAGCAGAGTTAGCAGCCCTCAAAGAGAAACTCGCAAAAGAATTTCACATTAAGGATCTGGGAGCCCTCAAGTATTTCCTCGGAATGGAATTTGCAAGATCCAAGGAAGGTATATTCGTTAATCAGAGAAAATATGTTCTTGATCTCCTTGGAGAAACAGGTATGCTTGGTTGTAAGATGGTGGAGACTCCGATCGAGCCTAACTTGAAGTTACAAGCTGCTAAGGCTGAAGAAGTCAAAGAGAGGGAACAATATCAGCGACTTGTCGGGAAATTGATTTACTTGTCTCATACGCGGCCTGATATTGCCTTTGCAGTCAGCATGGTAAGTCAGTTCATGCACTCACCAGGGGCAGAGCACTTTGAGGCCGTTTATAAGATCTTAAGATATTTGAAAGGAACTCCAGGGAGAGGCTTACTGTTCAAGAAACATGGACATCTTCAAGTTGAAGTATACACAGATGCAGACTGGGCAGGAAGTGTTACAGACAGGAAATCAACATCCGGATACTGCTCCTTTGTAGGTGGGAACCTAGTTACATGGCGGAGTAAAAAACAGAATGTGGTAGCTAGAAGTAGTGCAGAAGCAGAGTTCAGAGCTGTTGCCCATGGAATCTGTGAAGTAATGTGGATTAAAAGAATTCTTGAAGAATTAAAGCTTTCTCACCCGACACCTATGAAGGTCTATTGTGACAACAAAGCAGCTATATCTATAGCTCATAATCCAGTTCTACATGATCGCACAAAACATATAGAAGTGGATAAACATTTCATCAAGGAGAAAATCAATGCTGGCATAATCTGTATGACCTACCTTCCAACAGGTGAACAATTAGCTGATGTGCTAACGAAGGGACTACACAAAAAGCAATTTGATAAGCTGACTAGCAAGCTGGCTATGGAAGATATCTTCAAACCAGCTTGAGGGGGAGTGCTGGAAATGTGTGTTAATGCATATAATAAGATAGTGGCATGTATATAATATGATAGTGGTGTTGGTGGTAGATAGTGGCATGTATAGAATATGATAGTGGTGTTGGTGGTAGATAGTGGCATGTATAGAATATGATAGTGGTGTTGGTGGTAGATAGTGGCATGTATATAATATGATAGTGGTAGATAGTGGTAATATATAATATGTAAGTGGCATATAATGGGTTATAATGATGTTTGTAATATCTCCTATATAAGGAGTGTCATTTGGTCTTGTAAAATAAGAAGTTTTGAATATAATAGAAATATATTCCTTCTTCCTCATATTTTCGGAGTTCTTCTTCCTCATATTTTCTAAGTATAGCCGAGGCAGCCACGCGCATCGCGCGCCACTTGCCGCTAGACGACAACCTGGGCGCGCCATTTGATGGCACGCCTTTTGATGGCACACCTTTTTATGGATTGGGCACGCCTTTTGATGGCACGCCTTTTGACAGATTGGGCATACCTTTTGAGGGTGCGACTTTTTAGGGGTCCGACAAGACTCTGTAAACTGTCCCGACATTGATTCCGATTAGCTCCTTCATGGGTCCGACAAGACTCTGTAAACTGTCCCGACATTGATTCCGGTTAGCTCCTTCATGGGTCCGACAAGACTCTGTAAACTGTCCCGACATTGATTCCGGTTAGTTTCTACATCGGTCCGATGTGACATCGTCAACTGTCCAGACTTTATCTGCTACAACGGTCTGCCACAACCATACAGTGTCCTCTACAACGTTATGACACAACCATACAGTGTCCTCTACAACGTTATGACACCACCATACAGTGTCCTCTACAATGTTATGACACCACCATACAGTGTCCTCTACAATGTTATGACACCACCATACAGTGTCCTCTACAACGTTATGACCCAACCATACAGTGTCTTCACCAACGGTCTGACACGACCATACAGTGTCTCCTATCCTCTTTTATTTTTATGTATTTTTCTTGTTTTGTTACTCTCTCCAAACTCAAGTTGGTTAGTTCCTATCCCCCTTGAGTTTGCGGGGGGCTGTTAAAACCTACCACTACCACTACCACCTACTAAACCTACTCCACCCACTTCACCTAAACCTACCACTACCACTACCACCTACTACACCTACTCCACCCACTTCACCTACTCCACCTACTACATACCTACCTCCTCTAATCTTCTATATATAGGACTCATTGTAAACATAATAGACATCAATCAATAATACAATTCTCTATACCCTAAGGATTAATTTGTTTCAATTTGAAGGCAGTAAGAACGAAGAATAACCACATTCAGGGTTATGTTAGAAAAAATATGATAGCTATGAATTAACAACAGATTTCGTAAGTATGGGCAATTGGAAAAAAGGAAAAAATAAATCTATAAAACAACTTAGTAGTCGGAATGGGTTTGTTGAGTCAAGTTTTGTTGTTACTTGTGTAAGAAATAAACAACATCAGCAATAATTATCAAATTATAAGAATATGTTGCAAAGGATAATGAAATCTCCACTTGTGACATTTCTTTACTGTCTTGGATTCATTTCTCCTATAATTTCTATCCTGCCCATAGAACCTGTCAGTAAGGCATGCTTATGAAGTTCTCAGAGAATAACACATTGAGAATAAATCATAAAGTTATCCTTCTCTTAGTTAAAACCGCCCTGGGACAGACACTCCAATGGATATTGAAAATTCTATGACTTTTGACCAATCTTCTTTTTATTATGATTTTCTTAGAAGTATCCATCTTGCCTAACCTGTGATGCTATCAACAACTTATTCAAATGCGGGATAGATGTTCAGTATTCAGTACACCCCCAATTATGCGTTGTGTACTTAAAACCTACCCTCTATTTTGGGCCAAACACAAAATATGCTATTAGGGAAGCAAAAGAAGCCCATCAATCTTTGTCTCAGCAATTAGGATTTTATATTTTTTCGCCTACACAAATTGTCATATCATATGAATTTTGTTCTGGTTGTGTAGTTTCTTTATTAAGACAGTCCCTCATGAACATGCATCTAAAAAATTTCAGTATCATTTTGGTTACTTTAAAATAGGTATGAAATCCTATGAATTGTCAGTAAGGACAACAAAAAAAAGAACCACCTTGAATTTCATTTCCCTTTTGTATGATGTGCCCAACCATTATAGCTTATACATGTGATTAATTGCTTACATGTTCTATGCAATTCTTTTTATTTTATTTTATCTGACATCAAAGTTCAAGTCTACCACAAACATCAACAACATCTATAAACAATTTTCCACATTATTCCCAATAGTTGGTTCACATGCTATATCCTCAACGACTCGTAAAGGTTTACAAACAAGTAATACTCCTATGCCAAGAATCTCTTCACACCAAGGCTTCCCTTGAAAGGATGACTCGGAAACCGGAAAGGACAAGAAGTAGGACTGGGACTCAAAGAATGTGACATTCATGGACACAAACCACTTAGGTAAGGAGGATGATAACATTTATACCCTTTTTGAGTGGGTGAATACCCAAGAAAGACACATTTAAGAGAATGAGGATCCAGTTTACCACGAGTAGAGGAATGATTGTGAACAAAGCAGACGCCCAAAAACTTTGAGGGGAATAGAAGACACGGGCTGAGAGCCGAAGAATACCTAAAGAGGGGTTTGGGAAGGCGATTAATAAGATAAGCAGCGGTGAGGACAGCTTCACCCCAGTAAGACCGAGGCATATGCATACAAAAAGTCATGCAACAAGCTATATCAAGAAAATGACGATTCTTGCATTCCACAACCCCATTTTGCTGAGGGGTGTTGGTGCAAGAAGTCTGATGAATAATGCCATAAGTGCTGAAGCATTTCTGTAACCCCGAATCAATATAATCACCCTCATCATCTAAACGCATAATTTTTACAATAGCCCCAAATTGAGCGTAAATCATTTGATGAAATGTTTGAAACACAGAGAGAACCTCACTCTTTCCTTTTAGTAAATACACCCAAGTAGTGTGAGAAAAATCATTAATGAAGGTGACAAACTATCTATGGCCTTTTAATGAAACAACACGAGAATGACCCCAAACATCAAAACGAATCAATGAAAAATGAACGAAGCTTTTATTAATACTTACAGCAAAAGAAGCTCGGTGTTGTTTGCCAAGTTAACACGACTCACAATTAAACTCAGAAACATTATTGTTCTTAAAAAAAGAAGGAAACAAATGCTTAAGTACTAAAAAAAATGGATGTCCCAGACACCGGTGCCAAAGCCAAATGTCATCCTTGGTGGTTGGAGACTAGATGGTATGATGAGCTATGTGATATGCCTGATCCAAGATGCAGATACCATTCTCTGCTCTACCACTGCCAATCGTCTTCGTGATAAGGTCCTAAAAAAGACAATGATTGGGAAAAAGGGTTACACTTTAATTCAAATCCTGAGTAAGACGACTCAATGATAGAAGATTAACAAAGAAACTGGAAACATATAAAACTGATGACAAAGATAAAGATGTGGCATAGATTAAACCTTTCCCAGAAACAGAAGAAATTGTACCATCAGCAATCCTAACTTTGTCCTAACTTGAAAAGGGCATATATTCCGAAAAAAGATCAGAAGATCCAGTCATATAATCCAAGACACCAGAATCAATAATCCAAGGCAAAGTTTTATGAGATAGGAAAGCATTTGTAGAAAAGGCTAAGTTACCTGCACCGGTAGGAGTTGTGGAAGTCCGGCGGTCTAGCAAGTAACGTAGAGCATCCTCAAACTCAGAAGATTACATACCAAACACAATATCAGTAGACGAGACAACTGGAGCAGAGTCATGTGTATCATTTGCACTAGAATGATGGACATGTGGATTAGACCCATGTCCTCTAGACTGTCTGGATCGACCCCCTCAACTACCAGAGCGATCACCACGACCCCCAGATGGAGTACCATGAAGCTTCCAACATGTCCTATGAGTGTGTTTAGGCCGTCAACAGTAGTCACAGAACAAAGTATCCTTCTCAGAAGGATTGCGTGTACCATGGGACAGACGATCTCCATCTCTATGAGGAGCAAAGACTAAGGCTGAGCGCTCTATAGAGGCAAGAGGAAGCATAGCTGAGCGGCGACTCTCCTCATTCTGAACATAAGCAAACGTTTCCTGAAAGGAAGGGAGAACATCCATACCAAGGACACGACTTCGAACAGGATCAAACTCCACATTGAGACCCTCCAAAAATTTGAAGACCCTCTCTTACTCAATAAGTTTGCGGTACCCTACAGAATCGGTTTAGCCTACTGATTTGTAGTCCTGAAGATGATCCAGACGTTTTTAGTTATTACTGAGGAAGGTAAAGTACTGAAGGATGGTCATCTTGCCCTGTATTGAGCGCTTAATTGAGTGGCGCAACTCAAAGGTCTGTGAAAAATTCCCCTTTCGGGAATAGGTAATAGCCACGACATCCCAAATATCCTGAGTTGTATCCATATATAAGTAGCCCTCACCAATATCAAGAACCATTGAGTGGATGAGCCACCCTATAATCAGAGAATTTGTAATCTCCCATTGGTCATAACTAGGATCAGTGGTACTAGGAGCTTGGATTCTCCCATCAACATAACCCATTTTTCCTCGGCTTTTCAAGAAAAGTGTCAGACATTGCGACCATGCAAGATAGTTCTGTCCATTAAACAAAGAGGTGGTGATTTTTAGGCTAGGGTTAAGGTTTCCTTATGCAGTAGTCATAATGGGACTCTCCCCTTTAGGTGGCTAAGAACTAGTGGTGGATTCACTCATAAGTTCAGCCATCTTAGTATGCTACTATCTAAACAACCTGCAACAATCACTACTAGTGGAAGAAGGAAAAATAACTGGAATCACGGCACATATAATCAACCATAAACGATGGAGAGATATAATCAGTCAAGGCTGAGGATTAGGGTCATATATTGACCCAAAACATTAAACAAAAAATAGGGAGAAGGTACCATCAATCAAAACAGGGACTGAAATACTCTCAGTAATAAAGTGAAGACTTGTAGCAAGGGAGAAACAAAGAACCAAATGGGTCAATCAAAACATAGACTGGGGCAAAGAGAGGCTGCCGAAACCCTAATCAAGCATCAAGGGAGGTGTTGAAATTGTCGTATCCAAGTCGTGAGCCCTAGGTGAGGCTGTAGAAGAGCCGAAATAGGCTCTAGTTGTGTCGCATGGGCATGGGTGGCTGTCGACTGGGCGTTGGGTGGCTGTCAGGTGGTCCTAGTGGTGTGTGGTGGTTTAGCGGTGTAGCGTGGTGGTACTATGGTCGTTAGGTAAAGGTGAATGATGAACATGGCTCTGATACCATGTTTATTTTAGGAGAAATCAAACTTAGGGAATGATGAGACCATCACTCCCTTATAGATTAATAATATGAAACGTACAATAGAAGCCTCAAGGCACAAAAGGAAACTATAACTAATGACAGCTAAGCAAAATCACAATCACAAAGATATTATTCTAAGAACAAATGGACACATGCAAGTAATCCACAGCTCTAGTGATTAAAAAGTTAGATGAAAACATACCCACTTCAAGTTCTGGAAGAGCCCTATCAGGCCATATATTTGATCCACAATATGATGGGTACCTAGAAGACATAACATGAAAGCAGAAGTTGTGAAATCACATCACCATATGTGGTGCACAATAGTGCCTTGTACAACAGACAACATGTAGAAGCACCAAAAAATATAAAAGGTTTTTCTTAGACTTACCGTTGAACAAGAGATTCATCAGTTGTAGGTGTATCGAATATTGGATTTGCATAGAAAGAGCCTTTCAAGATGTCTGCACAATAAAAAGCACAAAAATCTCTACCAGGTATACAAAGTATAAGAAAAGCATGAACTAAACCTGACACACACACGACCTCACATCTATATATAGATATTTGTGCTACGCATACATATATATACAAACAATAATCAATTTGCATCTACACTTTACTACTGTAAATATGCCAAAAGATAGGCTGATTAGATTACATGCTATAACACATCAAGTTCTCGTCAAATTTCATGTTTAAAAGTTCCTTCTTTAGCAACATAATCTTCTTTCACCACTCACTCTTGGCAAAATTGAGGTCTCACGATAAACAAATTGGAGATTCAACCTTGAAACCAGCTTGACTAACCATGGGCTGGATATGAATAATTCTTAAATTAATTTCCCTACATAGGCCACTGAGGTAAATAAAGCTGGAATCAGAGATATGTTGTTGTCATCATAACTCTTATTTCACTAAAAGATTTAGTGTAACTGAAGTAAATTAAAAATCCTATATTTCACAATATGACTAAAACCAAAAAGATAAACACCCCACAACAAAATCCTATATTTCACAATATGACTAAAACCAAAAAGATAAACACCCCACAACAATAACCTTAAGCTGGCATATCAAAAGTTATCACCCAGATAGGAATTCACCGGCTAGAAGTGTGAATAAATGAACTTCTATTGTTTGAGAATGCTGAGTTTCTTTAGAAAAACTTGTGATATCATTTTCCACTCTTAAGGTTAGCAAAATAGTAAATGAGTACCCACTAAACTAAAAAGAAAGTTCTATAGAACGGCCATTAGACTAGTGATATTGTATGGAACGGAATGTTGGGTAACTAAGAAATGACATGTAGATAAGATGAGTATCACTGAGATGAGGATACTAAGGTAGATGAGTGGCAAGACTAGAAAAAACAGAGTTAGGAATGAGTATATTCGTAAATTGGTATGAGTAGTACCAATAGAAGATAAGTTGAGAGAGAATAGATTGAGATGGTTTGGTCATATACAACGGAGACCAACAAAGGCAGTAGTGAAAAAATGCGATACAGTGACTGTAAATGGAATTGTTAGGGGAAGGAGCAGACCTAGATTGACATGGGCTAGTGTAGTAAATAGAGATATGAATCTTCTTAATTTGACTAACCAAGTGGCCATAGAGTCAAGTGGAGAAGATGAATTCATATAGCCGACCCCATTTGATAGGATTTAAGATTTGGTTTGGCAAGGTCAACAAAATATTAAATTTTATGTCCAAAGATACTTCTAGATATTTTGAAAGCTGTTAGTTAGCCCATTATTTTGATTTTGTGGATGTGTAAATACACACAAGCACACACACACAAAAGAAGAGAGAGAGAGAGAGAGAGGGGAGAAAAAGAAGAAGAAAAAAAAAAAACAAGCATAAAATATAATAACAGTATCCACTGCCTTCAATTTTATCTATTACAACCCTTTGATTTCAGAGTACACTAGATTTGATGAAGAGTCAAACCAATGGAAAGAAAGGTACCACACCCCCACTCAAAAATCAACAATTGGAGCCCTTTTTTCATCCTCAACAAAGGATAATACAGATTCTGGCACATCAAGCCAGGTCTCTGAGGAACTCCAAAAACATTATTGGTTATGTTATGTCTACTTGAACATCACACGACTCTTTTTTCAGTTGGTCCCTTAACAACAGAGGCTCTAGTGGCAAGCTTCTTCCCATGCTCTTCTGAACAATCACTAAATTTAACACTAGAAAGATCCAGGCCTTACACAACGGTCATGCATTTTCACTTGTTATGCACCACCTTTGGCTACAAATCCTTGTTTCTCTTTCATTTTTTTTTCTATCTTCCCGCAGGAAGGCATTTTATTTTTTCTTCCTTCGAAATTGAAGAACCACCAGAAGGGGCGATTCCATTGGAATTTAGAGTGGACAGGAAGCAATTGGAGACTTCATCAGTTTCCTTTGCACTTGCCTCCTCAAGAAGATCACGGTAGAGGTCAGGAGCATTTTGGATCAACCAGGGCTTGCATTTATGAAAATCAGGCTTGAACTCACAGTACATTGTCACTTATGCGACCGTGCACTTGAGCCTAGAGGTTTGCTACCGCAGATAAACCATAAATAGAATCAGTGAGAACCATTCTGGCTTCAATCCAAGGAGGTTTGCTACCACAGAAAACTACTTTTTAGGCAGTATACATGGTTTACTAGAGAAGAAAATATTAGAACACGATTTTTTGAAATTAGGAAAAGCATATGATAGAATTCCTAGAGTTAAATTTGTATGTTTCAGCAAGAAGCTTTCCAATAGATATACAAAACAGCATGAGAGCAATTTTTGAAGCAGTAACTATTGAAGAGATCATTTAGTGTTGTGGAAAGGATGCAAAATACAAAAAGCATACTCGGCTTCTTACCTAATCCTAAACAATTTAATGGTCAATCAAGAACAACTTAGTGGTCCATAGAGGTTTCCTCATGTTTAAGATTAGATTTGGGTAGTTAACATAGTGCTGCATTGTTTATAAGCTCATATAATTGGCTAACATAATTGACTCGGGACAAGTCTACCTGGTTTTCCAGATTCTAGTTTCTCTTTCCCATGACTCCATCCAAAATTGTACCTAGGCATTCATCCAGAAGTTATAAAAAAATTGAAATGATAAAAGTGGATGAAAACAAACATATTGTTTTAAAAAAAAAAAAACTGAAACTTGATAAAACTTGTATTGTCAAAGTAACCAATTTTAAGCAAAGAGAGGGACACAATATTTGTTTATACCTAGCAGTGAGTGACAACTAACCATTAAAGAAGTGGAAGATTAGAAAGCAATTCTTGTATTACCTACTGTTAGGATCTTCCAGTTCTTTCTTCACATCTTCAGAAAGACAGGCTAATCTGATAAAAGAAAAAGATCAATCCTATAGGTATTACGATTTTTAAAAAATAATAATAACAATCCTTGTATTTAATATCTGCAGATTCATCAAAAATAAATACAGAAAATCCATTCAACAGCTTATACCTAGGTGAAAGACGCAGAAGATTTTGACGCAATGAAGAATACTCAGGAACCTAAAGCAATCACGAATTGTATATAAAGTGATTAGTTCCAATAAATGAAAGCAGCTATCAAGCTCTATAAGTTAATGAGTAATGCTATACAAACAAAAAATCCATACAAAATTTTCATACATAATGATGTGGCTCATTATGGACCATTCACTTCAAAAAAATACCAATGAAGATGCATTTATTTACAATAATGGCATTGCCACATCATTCTTGTAAAGTTTTTTATATGAACTTTATGTATGAACAGAATTTTCCAAAGTTGATATATATAGACAGCATGGTTTCTTACACACTGTTTGATGCAAGTATCAAGCTTTTGATGCACAATCATCCCGGGGCTAACAAAGATTATTATTTATAATATAAAAAGTTCTCATGGATTTTTCCAAACAGGACCATGAACAAGAATTACATATGGTGGGGTTCCTGTTATTAGATTGTAAAGAATGACATTTTTTTCAAACTAAAACAATTCATCTATACAGTGGGGTTAGTTCTGCAAACTTCAAGCATACTGACTAAATAAGAGCAACAATTGTCTATATGTATCCAAAATTGAAATCAAGAGATGACAAATAGACTTGCATTATTCAAGCAAAGATGTGAAAAAATTCATTTCATACATCTGATATCGACAAAATTCCCAACCCATTGGGTCCAAAACCTTCTTCAATCTTCGCCGACAAATCAACGTTCTTATCCTGCATCCATCAATTCCAAAAAAAAATAATAATAATAATTGAAAGGTTAATATCAAAGGCTCACACACACACGCAACACACTTAGACAGAGCATTGTAACATTCCAAAAGGAATGTAACTAGAAATATGGTAATATCAAAGGGTTTGATCACTTGGGTGGTCAAGCATTCACCTTTTGAGCACATTTGTGGGTGATCTTGCACCTGACAACCACCTAATGTTTCATTTCTTCCTTACAATGCCATACAATATCTACACTTTATACAGAGTAATTAAGCACATCAAAATACACTCAAAATGCAATATAACTATCAGCATTTAAGCCTAATTAAACCTATTTGAAAATAGCTTTGTCCTCAGAGTTGATAAATATATTTGAATTTTCCAAGATTCAATTCTCATACATCATAGACTTTACAATTTAATTTCAAAAACATTTTTTCCATCACCAGCACAGTCCTGTTTGACTGACTAAGCTGTGAAAGCTTGATAACCTCTTTAAAGAAAATTGATGGTGCTATAGTAAAATTATCCTTGACCTTGTACAACTCCACATATTGTAGCTGCACAACTGAAAGCATCAAGCTTGAAGGACCTTCACTTGAGACCATTAAATTTCTTTCAAATTGATAAACATGAGCTCCATTAACCGTATTATCAATGCCTAGGGAAATTCTATTGATCTCTCATGATGCTTCAGTAACTTTATGCTCAACTCAAACTCATAGAACTACTTGTATTGTGGCTTCACAACTGAAAGAACCAAGCTTGAAGGACCTTCATTTGAGACCATCAAACTTCTTTCAGATGGCTAAACATAGATTCCACTAACAGAATTATCAATGCCTAGGGAAATACTATTGATCTTGTGAGCTTCCTCTAAACAAAACAAAACAAAATTTCTGGTTGTTCTTCAAGACGATTCTACTCAATTTGGTGGCCATGTTTTTTAGATTGAGCTAATTGCTCTTTATCTTGATGAAGACACTCAATAATAAGATTTGAATTTTCATTGGTAGAAAGCAATGACATGAGATTTGAATATGTGGTTGCAGGTCGATGGTTTTTGTGACAAGATGCCTGATTGGGGGAGAGGCTACCAAGTTAGGGGTAATCATAGCCTTGTTCTAGAAAAGAAGTTGAAGTTTTTAAAAGCATATCTAAAAAGATGGAATATGGGGAGTTTGGCAAGTTAGAGGTACCTAAGGCAAAGATGCCAGAAGATATTCAAAGTCTTGACGAGGAAGAAGCTAGTAATGGCCTTTCGGAGGATGATGGCAGGTTAGAGGAGAAGGCAGTGGAGTATGGGAGAATACCAAAGATAGAATAAATTAGTCGGAAACCAAAAGGCTAGGTCCCTGTGACCTAAGGACGGACTAAGGAAGGAGTTAAGAACATTGGTTTTTTCACATAATAGCTAATATTCGACGGAGGAATAATCTCATGAGGGTGTGAATTGATAGAAGGGTTCTTAGGGAAGTTAAAGATTAGGAGTGAATTGCAAGCTTTTGTGGGTTTGTTTGAGGAGAATATGTTAGCATATTATATTAGCCGAAAGTGTTAGCATATTATATTAGTCGAAAGTTACACTAGGGTCTGTAATCATTTTATGCCCTCAGGGATCATCTTGTAATTGTCTTTCTTGTAAACCCTAATCTTCATTTATAAATAGGGGGTGATATTCTATCATACCCTAAGTTGGTTACCCAAGCTTCATGGTATCAGAGCTACACCTCTAGGGTTAGGGTTTAAAACGTACCTAGTTGGATCATTTGCTGGGTCGATCTTCAGTCACCATCGTCACTCTGCTTCGTCTTCATCAGCCGTTGGATCATCTGCTTCGTCTTCGTCTTCGTCTTCGTCTTCGTCTTCGTCTTCGTCTTCGTCTCAGCTCCTCAGCTCGTCAATCTCCTCCAGCCGTTCGTCGCTCGTCTTCATCGCTCTCGTCGTCCTCAGCTCGTCGCTCGTCTTCGTCACTCGTCGTCCTCAGCTCCTCTGTCGCCTTCATCAATCTCACTCTCGTCCACTGTTTGGTATGATATAGCCTCTCCTTTGTATCACACCCTAGTATATATAAATATATATATATATATATATCCTGATATAGCCTGGTATATGTAAATATATATATCACACCGTACCAATACATGTATACATAAATAAATCAATATATATATATATATATATATAAAAACACAAAAAAAAAAAACAAAACAAAACAAAAAAAACAAAAAAATAGTTTCTTAATTTTGTTATGTCTTTATAGTGGTCATTGTGCCTGTTATCTCACTATCACCTTCCGGGTTTGTGATTGCCACTAGTTTTGTTGCGGGTTCGGTAGTATTGTATCCATGACAGATTCCACCAGTGTGTCCCCTTCTTCTCAAACACCAAAGAGTGAGAGTCCCATTCTACCTACTACCATGACTGAGAATCCCAACCCTAGTCTGAAAATCACCACCTCTCTATTTAATGGTCAGAACTACCTAGCATGGTCTCAAAGTTTGACTCTGTTTTTGAAGAGCAGAAGGAAGATGGGGTATGTTGATGGCAGGATACAGGCACCTAGTACCACTAACTCAGGTTATGACCAATGGGAGATTACCGACTCTTTGATCATGAGTTGGCTTATCCATTCGATGGTTCCAGAACTTGGTGAGGGCTACTTGTCTATGGAGATTGCCCAGGACGTTTGGGAGGCTGTGGTTGTTACCTATTCCCGCAAAGGGAATTTTTCACAGGCATTTGAGTTGCACCCTCTATTGAGAGCTCACTTCAGGGGGAGCAGACTGTTCTTCAGTACTTCACTTTCCTCACCAACGGCTGGAAACGCCTTGACCACCTGGAAGACTATAAGCCCGTTTGCCCTACTGATTCTATCGGGTACAAGAAGTTCATCGCACGGGAACGGATCTTTAAATTTTTGGCCGGCCTAAATGTGGAGTATGATCCAGTTAGGGGTCGAGTTCTGAGTATGGACACTCTTCCTTCACTTCAGGAGACATTTGCCTATGTACAGAATGAGGAGAGTCGCCGGTCTGCTATGATGTCCCCTGTCTCTACTGACCGTTCTGCATTACTGTCTACTCCTCGAGATGGCCTCAGCCTGCCTCCTCCGTCTGCTGCTAAGGAGTCTGTATTCTGTGATTATTGCAAGAAGCCGCGGCATACTCGTGAGACGTGTTGGAAGCTTCATGGGATTCCATCCGGGGGTCGAGGTGATCGGTCTGGTTCTCGAGGAGGTCGGTCAGGCCACTCTAGAGGACGTGGTTCCTATTCCCGGGCTCATCAGTCTAGTGCCGTTGATACCCTTGATTCTAATTCTACTTCTGTTACCCAAGCTTCTGATACTGAGCTGGAGGATGCTTTGCGCCAATTGTTGGACCGCCGATCTTCTACTGCTCTCAGTACCGCTTCCTCGTCCTTTGCCCGCTCAGGTAACTTAGCATCTTCTCCTTGTGCTTTCCTGTGTCATAAATCTTTGCCTTGGATTATTGATTCTGGTGCCTCAGATCATATGTCTGGCTCCTCTGATCTTTTCTCTGTCTATAAGCCCTCTTCAAGTCAGGACAAAGTTAGGATTGCCGATGGTACTGTTTCTTCCATTTCTGGAAAAGGTTTAGTCCAAGTCACTCCTACCATACATCTATCTTCTGTTTTCCATGTTCCCAAGTTTTCTGTTAATCTGTTATCCTTAAGTCGTCTTACCCAGGATTTGAATTGTAGTGTGACGTTTTTTCCTGATCATTGTCTTTTTCAGGACCTTGTCACGGGGAGGACGATTGGCAATGATAGTGCAGAAAATGGTCTCTACTTCGTAGATCAACCGGACAAACTTGCTTATTCTTCCACCACGTCTTCTACTACCCCCGCTGATTTATGGCTGTGGCATCGGCGTCTTGGGCATCCCTCATTTCATTTACTTAAGCATTTATTTCCTTCTAGTTTCACAAATCATCATGTGTCTGACTTTCTTTGTGAGTCTTGTCAACTTGGAAAACAACATAGAGCTTCTTTTGCTCCCAGTTTGAATAAAAGCTTCGTTCCTTTTTCATTAATACATTCTGATGTTTGGAGTCCCTCTCGTGTTCTGTCTGTGAAAGGTCATCGCTGGTTTGTTACATTTATTGATGATTTTTCTCATGCTACTTGGGTGTATCTCATGAAAGACAAGAGTGAGGTTTTCTCTGTGTTTCGCACTTTTCATAAGATGATTTGTACTCAATTTGGGGCCACTATCAAAATATTTCGTTCTGATAATGGCGGGGAATACATAGATTCTGGGTTAGGACAATATTTCTCTACTCATGGCATTATCCATCAGACCTCTTGCACCAATACCCCTCAACAAAATGGGGTGGCCGAACGCAAGAATCGGCATCTTCTTGACATGGCTCGGTGCATGTGTTTTTTTATGAATGTGCCTCGGCCCTATTGGGGCGACGCTGTTCTCACCGCTGCCCATCTTATTAATCGTCTCCCTACCCAGGTCTTGGACAAACAGGCTCTGCTTCGCGTCCTCCTCGGTTCTCCGCCCTTGTTTTCTATTCCTCCAAAAATATTTGGTTGTCTGTTTTGTCCATAATCACTCTCCCTCTCGTGGTAAGTTGGACCCTCGCTCCCTCAAGTGTGTTTTCCTTGGTTACTCTCCTACTCAAAAGGGGTATAAATGTTACCACCCTTCTTCTCGTAAGTGGTTTGTGTCCATGGATGTCACTTTCTTTGAGTCCCGGTCCTATTTCTTGTCCTCTCCGGTGTCACCGTCCTCATTTCCGAGGGAGCCTTGGTGTGAAGTGAGTCCTATGTCTCCTATGGTGGAACCAGTTGTTCTTGCACCACCCTCTACTACTGTGCTTCCTATGGTGGAACCAGTTGTTCTTGCACCCCCCTCTTCTACTGGGACTATAGAACCCACTGTCACCAAGAATAAGGACGGGCATGTTTATGTCCGGGACATAGACAGAAAACAAGTTAACTGGATACACGGGACCGTTTCTGCTACTCCACTGCCATCTCCTGCTTCTGATGAGAGTCTAGATAACTTTGAATCTCTTGAGTCCATTGATCTTGATGTTCCTATTGCCAAGAGGAAGGGTGTGAGATCTTGTACTCAACATCCTATCTCACAGTTTGACTTAGAAAATATGAGGAAGAAGAACTCCGAAAATATGAGGAAGAAGGAATATATTTCTGTTATATTCAAAACTTCTTATCTTACAAGACCAAATGACACTCCTTATATAGGAGATATTACAAACATCATTATAACCCATTATATGCCACTTACCTATTATATATTACCACTATCTACCACTATCATATTATATACATGCCACTATCTTCCACCAACACCACTATCATATTCTATACATGCCACTATATGCCACCAACACCACTATCATATTATATACATGCCACTATCTTCCACCAACACCACTATCATATTCTATACATGCCACTATATGCCACCAACACCACTATCATATGCCACTATCTTATTAACACAAATTTCCAGCACTCCCCCTCAAGCTGGTTTGAAGATATCTTCCATAGCCAGCTTGCTAGTCAGCTTATCAAATTGCTTCTTGTGTAGTCCCTTCGTTAGCACATCAGCTAATTGTTCACCTGTTGGAAGGTAGGTCATACAGATTATGCCAGCATTGATTTTCTCCTTGATGAAATGTTTATCCACTTCTATATGTTTTGTGCGATCATGTAGAACTGGATTATGAGCTATAGATATAGCTGCTTTGTTGTCACAATAGACCTTCATAGGTGTCGGGTGAGAAAGCTTTAATTCTTCAAGAATTCTTTTAATCCACATTACTTCACAGATTCCATGGGCAACAGCTCTGAACTCTGCTTCTGCACTACTTCTAGCTACCACATTCTGTTTTTTACTCCGCCATGTAACTAGGTTCCCATCTACAAAGGAGCAGTATCCGGATGTTGATCTCCTGTCTGTAACACTTCCTGCCCAGTCTGCATCTGTGTATACTTCAACTTGAAGATGTCCATGTTTCTTGAACAATAAGCCTCTCCCTGGAGTTCCTTTCAAATATCTTAAGATCTTATAAACGGCCTCAAAGTGCTCTGCCTCTGGTGAGTGCATGAACTGACTTACCATGCTGACTGCAAAGGCAATATCAGGCCGCGTATGAG
This sequence comes from Camellia sinensis, assembly GCF_055761805.1. Classification (NCBI taxonomy): domain Eukaryota; kingdom Viridiplantae; phylum Streptophyta; class Magnoliopsida; order Ericales; family Theaceae; genus Camellia; species Camellia sinensis. The sequence continues at coordinate 111,513,295 of NC_138973.1, forward strand.
ACAAGTAAATCAATTTCCCTACAAGTCGCTGATATTGTTCCCTCTCTTTGACTTCTTCAGCCTTAGCAGCTTATAACTTCAAGTTAGGCTCGATCGGAGTCTCCACCATCTTACAACCAAGCATACCTGTTTCTCCAAGGAGATCAAGAACATATTTTCTCTGATTAACGAATATACTTTCTTTAGATCTTGCAAATTCCATTCTGAGGAAATACTTGAGGGCTCCCAGATCCTTAATGTGAAATTCTTTTGCGAGTTTCTTTTTGAGGGCTGCTAACTCTGCTTCATCATTACCAGTTAAAATGATGTCATCAACATAAACAATCAAAATTGCAATTTTACTGTTTTTTTAATGTTTATAAAATATTGTGTGATCTGCTTGACCCTGCGAGAAGCCACAACTGATAACTGCCTTCCCAAAGCGTTCAAACCACGCTCTTGGTGATTGTTTGAGTCCGTATAATGACTTGTTCAATCTGCATACTCTGTCGCTTCCAAGTCTCTGCTCAAATCCCGGCGGTAGGCTCATGAACACCTCCTCTTCAAGATCACCATTGAGAAATGCATTTTTAATGTCAAATTGATGTAGAGGCCAATCTGAATTTACTGCAAGAGATAACAATACTCTGATGGAATTTATTTTAGCAACAGGAGCAAACGTCTCCTAATAGTCGATCCCATAAGTTTGAGTGAAGCCTTTAGCCACCAGTCTCGCCTTGTATCTCTCAACGCTTCCATCTGTGTTACATTTTATCGTAAACACCCATTTACACCCAACTGTTTTCTTGTCTTTGGGTAGATCAACTATCTCCCAAGTACCACTTCTCCTTAAAGCATTCATCTCCTCCATGACTGCTAATTTCTAATTCGGATCATCCAATGCTTCCTGTATATTCCTTGGAACAAACAAGTGTGAAATCCTAGATGTGAAAGCTCTATGGTTTTTAGATAGTCTTTGATAGGAGAGGTAATTTGCAATAGGATGTTTAATGCAATTTCGGACACCTTTCCTAATTGCTATAGGAACATCAAGGTCGGAAATAGAAGGAATAGGATTATCTAAAATTTCGATGCCAGAACTCGGGTGGACATTCGGGTCATTAGGATGGACATTCGGGTCATTATTCCTCAGATGAAATCGCTTCCTAGTATAAACCTGAAGCTCAGGATTTAGATCATTTTGTAGTACTTCTCCCTCTAAACAAGAATCTTCTTGACTAGGCACCATAGAACTTGGTTCTCCTAAGTGATCATTATCAGACAGATGTGGTTTTTGTGTAGGATAAATGACATTGGAGAGCGGGATAGAAATATCCCAAAAACGGTCTTCTACTCCACTTGTCTCCCCCTGAAGAGAAGTGTTGGGGAAATAGGATTTTGTTTCCACAAATGACACATCCATACTCACATAAAATTTCTTGGTTTGAGGATCGAAACACTTATACCCCTTTTTGTTTGAGGAATAACCCAAAAAAACACATTTTATAGCACGGGAGTCAAGTTTTGAACGAAATTGACTGGGAACATGAACATAGGCAATACATCCAAAAACTTTGGCAGGTAAATCAGAAAACAACCTCGTGTCAGGAAAAAAAGTTTTGAGACAATCAAAAGGTGTTTTGTATGTTAACACCTTTGTAGGCATCCTGTTTATCAAATAAGAGGCTGTTAAAATTGCTTCACCCCATAAATATTTAGGAACATGCATGTAAAACATTATAGCACGTGCTACTTCAAGTAGATGTTTATTTTTTCGTTCTGCAATGCCATTTTGGTGAGGGGTATCCCGACATGTAGATTGATGAAAAATCCCCTTTTTTTCCAAAAACTCACCCAACTGCTCATTGAAATATTCTGTTCCATTATCAGAATGTAAAATACCAATTTTGGTTTGAAATTGATTTTCAATCATATTGTAAAAATTTGTGAATAAATTTTTCACGTCAGATTTTTTATTCATCAAATAAATCCAACATAAGCGGGTATGGTCATCAATAAATGTAACAAACCATTTTTTACCAGAAAGAGTAGTGATTTTAGAAGGGCCCCAAACATCACTATGAATCAAATAAAAAGGTTTGGAAGCCTGATAAGGTTTTAGCAAATAAGTAGAGCGATGAAATTTTGCAAAAATGCAACTTTCACAATGAAAAGAAGAACAATCAATCCCTTTAAATAATGCTGGAAATAAATGTTTCAGATTAAGAAAACTAGGATGTCCTAGCCTATAGTGTCATAGCATTATTTTTTCTCGAACAGAGATTGAACTAGTACTATTAAAGCTCTGAGCTTTTTTATTACTAACAGGTACTTCATCAAAGTAGTAAAGACCTTCAAGCATCCTAGCACGCCCAATCATCATCCCCGAGTTCTGGTCCTGAAATTCACAATGGGATTCAAAAAATGTAACACGACAATTAGAATCCTTAGATAGTTTACTGACAGACAAAAGGTTACAGGCTAAGTTGGGGACGTGAAGAACAGCATTGAGATTAATTTTCTCAGTTAGTTTAATAAATCCTTTTCCTGCAATAGGTGAAAAACTACCATCGGCTATTCTGATTTTGTCATGACTAGAACAAGGGAAATAGGTACTAAATAAATGGGAAAAACTAGTCATGTGATCGGAGGCACCGGAATCTATGATCCACGGAGAGAAGTTTAGGCAAGAGAAGGCTTTAAGATTTCTACCTGTTTGTGCCAACAAAACACTAGGAGTACCGGATGAGGAGTTGGATTTTATCAGCTTTAAGAGTTGATCAATCTGCTCTTTGTTGAAGGGACCTGAATCGGCTTCATTAGCGGTAGGAAAGCCACGATTCTTCTCTCCTTGTTTGCTGCTTTTCCAGTTGACAGGTTTGCCATGGATCTTCCAACACGTTTCGCGTGTATGGCGAGGCTTGTTGCAAAAATCACACCAGACCCGTGGCTTATCATCAAACCTGCGCTGGTAATTTGCAGCCTTGTTGGCCGCAGCATCGCTAATTAAAGCAGAAATTTCAATTGATTCACCAGTACCTTTTTTCTTAAGCATGACGCTCCTTCGGCTCTCTTCCCTTCTGACTTCGGCAAATACTTCGCCAATGGATGGGAGAGGAGGTCTGCCAATAATTCTTCCTCGCACTTCATCGAACTCAATGTTGAGGCCGGCAAGAAACTTGTAAATACGGCTGTCTTCCACAGTTTTCTTGTGGTGGTTGCAGTCGTCAACCGATTTCCATTCGTATGTGTTGAAGATGTCAAGATCCTGCCACAACCTTTTCAACAAATTGAAATATTTGGTGACGGAATCATCTCCTTGACGAATCTCTCCCAACTTCAAAGTTAATTCGAAAACTTGAGATTGATTTCCTAGGTCAGAATACATCTGACTAACATTATCCCACAATTCTTGTGCAGTAGTATAGCACATGTAATTAGAGCTTATATCCTCCTCCATGGAATTGACCAACCATGTCATAACCATGGAGTTTTCAGCGTCCCAACTGTCGAACAGCGGATCATTAACAGCAGGAGCCTTCTTGTCACCAGTGATGTAACCGATCTTTACTTGCCCACGGATATACATCCGGACAGATTGTGACCAGCGGAGAAAATTATCACCATTTAGGCGGATGGTGGTGATTTGGACAGAGTGAGAGTTGGACGTTTTCACCGGAATGACTTCCGACATGGCTATGACGGTTTTAGGGCTGCTGTGTTTTTTGTTGCTCTGATACCAACTTAGAAAATATGAGGAAGAAGAACTCCGAAAATATGAGGAAGAAGGAATATATTTCTGTTATATTCAAAACTTCTTATCTTACAAGACCAAATGACACTCCTTATATAGGAGATATTACAAACATCATTATAACCCATTATATGCCACTTACCTATTATATATTACCACTATCTACCACTATCATATTATATACATGCCACTATCTTCCACCAACACCACTATCATATTCTATACATGCCACTATATGCCACCAACACCACTATCATATGCCACTATCTTATTAACACAAATTTCCAGCAGTTTGTATCATACTCTCATTTGTCATCCTCATATAGAGCGTTTGTGTCCAATATTTCCTCTGTTAGCATTCCTAACCATTTTCAGGATGCTCTTGCTACCTCTGGGTGGAAACTAGCCATCATTGAGGAAATGAAAGCACTTAGGAAGAATGGCACTTAGGAATTGACTGAGTTACCTACGGGCAAACGACCTGTGGGACGTAAATGGGTATATACTGTGAAACACAAAGCAGATGGGTCTATTGAGCGTTACAAGGCAAGACTTGTGGCAAAAGGGTTTACTCAGACATATGGCATTGATTATCAGGAGACCTTCGCACCCGTGGCTAAAATGAATTCAGTCAGAGTACTTCTCTCTCTAGCAGCTAATCTAGATTGGCCGCTTTATCAGTTTGATGTCAAGAATGTTTTTCTCCACGGTGACCTCGAAGAAGAAGTATATATGGACATTCCTCCGGGTTTTGAGGATCATCAAACAGAAGGCAAAGTATGCAAACTTCGGAAGTCATTATATGGTCTCAAACAGTCTCCAAGGGCTTGGTTTGAAAGATTCACTCAGGCTATGTTTAAATATGGCTTCAAACAAAGTCAGGCAGATCACACATTGTTTGTGAAACATTCCTCACACGGTAAGACTACAGCACTTATTGTTTATGCAGATGACATAGTTCTTACAGGCAATGATAGTGGGGAAATACCTCTGTTGAAGAAATATTTAGCTAAAGAGTTTGAAATCAAAGACTTGGGAAGCTTGAAGTATTTTCTGGGAATTGAAGTTGCTCGCTCTAAGGATGGGATATTTATCTCACAGAAAAAATATGTGCTTGACCTGTTGAAGGAAACTGGGATGCTTGGCTGCAAGGCATGTGCCACCCCACTGGAACCCAATCAGAAATTGGGGGATGATGAAGGAGGAGAAGTTGTGGATAGGGGGAGCTATCAATGATTAGTGGGTAAGCTCATTTACCTATCTCACTCCCGTCCTGATATTGCTGTTGCTGTCAGTGTAATTAGTCAGTTTATGCATGCTCCTCATCAGATTCACTTTGAGGCTGTCATGAGAATCTTGAGGTATTTGAAGTCTGCTCCTGGTAAGGGTCTGTATTTTTCAAAGTATGATCATCTTCGTGTAGAAGCCTATACAGATGCTGACTGGGCTGGGTCAGTAACTGATAGGAGATCAACTTCAGGGTATTGCACATTTGTTGGCGGCAACCTAGTTACTTAGAGGAGTAAGAAACAGAATGTGGTTGCCAAGTCAAGTGCAGAAGCTGAGTTTAGAGCTATGGCACAAGGTGTGTGTGAACTTTTATGGATCAAGTTATTGTTGAGTGATCTAGGTATTGATCAGACGGACTCCATGCGGTTATACTGTGATAATAAGGCCGCCATCAACATCGCTCACAATCCAGTTCAACATGACAGAACAAAACATGTTGAGATTGATCACCACTTCATTAAGGAAAAACTCACTAGTGGTACCATTTGTACTCCTTTTGTCCAGTCTGGTGAACAACTTGCTGACATTCTCACCAAGGGGGTTGGGAATAAACCATTTCATGACATATTAGGCAAGCTGGGCATGAGAGATATCTTCGCACCAGCTTGAGGGGGAGTGTTAGCATATTATATTAGCCGAAAGTGTTAGCATATTATATTAGCCGAAAGTTACACTAGGGTCTGTAATCATTTTATGCCCTCAGGGATCATCTTGTAATTGTCTTTCTTGTAAACCCTAATCTTCATTTATAAATAGGGGGTGATATTCTATCATACCCTAAGCTGGTTACCCAAGCTTCAGAATAGGGGGTGGATTCTATGAATGGATGGTATCGATTTTGGCAGCATATCAATTGAGGGGGTGGAGCAGTTGGATAGACCTTTCTTGGAAGATGAGATTCTTAGAGCCCTACAGGACCTTAGTGGGGACAAAACTCCAAGATCTGATGGTATAACTATGACCAGTTTTCTAAATTATTGGAATGTGGTGAGAGAGGAGATGATGGATATGATGAATTATTTTCACGAGCGCATGTTTGAAAAAACTTTGAAACTTTGAATGCTTCCTTTGTAGCCTTAATCCCTAATAAAGGGTATGTGGAGCACATTGAAGAGACTTTCGATCGACTTGTTATTTTGCTTGGTAGGGAATATGAATTGCCGGCATAAGTGTTGGCCATCTATCTGAAGGATGTGTTACAATTGGTGTTTTCTGACTCTCAAAATGCTTTTATGCAAGGTCATCAGATTTTGGATGTCATACTCAGTGTTTTAAAAGGCTCTAGGTGCACTGAGGCGATAAGGTCTCCTATAGCCTAAGTCAGAGGGACAAGGCAAGGCGTGCGCCTCACCAAAGCGAAGCGCAAGTGGTAGAAGAAAAGAAAAATTATAAAATAGACAAACTTTTCAACATAACAAATATATATAGAATTTCAAAAATCATAACCATTTCCGATAATCTTTAAACATAACATTCAATCTTCTAAAAACTAGAAATATAATATCCAACAAAAGATATAAAGCATAACAATCAATCTTTTATCACTTTCTGCTCCATTTTGACCACGTTTGGTCATTTTATATAGAAGAGCTTTGAATCCCTGTGGGTATGCCCACAAAAAAAACACTTAATCAATAGTTTGAGCAAAAAAATAAGTAAAGCCCACGCCTCGAAAAAAAGCCCTCGCCTCAGTGCCTAAACTGCACCTTGCATATTGCGCCTCACTTTGACCTGTTCGAAGCGCAAGGCTACGCCTCGCGCTTAGGCGCGTACTCCTTTTAAAACACTAGTCATACTTGTGCCTAATGAGTGTGTTGATTCCATAATACATACTAGTGAGGCAAGGGTCATTTGTAAGCTAGATATTGAAAATTCATATGATCATGTGATTGGGATTTTCTATTATACTTGGGATGGATGGGTTTTGGATGTATATGGAGGCAATGGATTCATTATTGTATGTCTTCAATTCAGTTTTCGGTTTTGGTGAATGGATCACCAATTGGTTTCTTTCACACATCAAGGGGTTCGAAGTAAGTGAATCTGTCATCACTTTTTTTTTTTTTCATTCTAGTTATGGAGGCTTTGTGTAGAATTACTAGTAGGACGATTAAGGGGGTTAACAGAAGGTTTTAAGGTTTGTTAGAAGGTCTTTATTTAATGCTAAGGCGGTTTGGGATTGGACAGTGGAGCTATTCCAAAAAAGATTGGTAGGGTTGAAGAGGAAGTTTCTATCCAACACATTAAGAGTACTTTTCAAGCCTTCCAACCTATTTTATATCACTACCCACAATTGTAGTCTCGGTGGCAAGGAGGCTTAAAATGCTATAACTAGACTTTCTATGGGGTGGTGTAGGGAAGGAGTCCAAATACCATCTTGTGGATTGGGATACTGTGTGGCAGTCTGGTGAAGGAAGATGGTTTAGGGATTAGTCGGTGGATATCTTCAATACAACCCTCTTGGAAAAGTGGTTATGGAGATTTGCATGTGAGAGGTACATACTGGAGAAGGGTGGTGACTACAACATATGACAACTCTTGGGGTGATTGGACTTCTTTGGAACTGATGATGTATATCATAGGAGAGGGTTGCGGAAGGGTACTTGTCTAGTTTGGGAGGATTTCTAGAGAAGTACTAGCTTTAAGGTGGTGGGAAGGGAAGATTGAGTAAAGTTTTGGTGGCGTATGTAGTGCACAGATGAGGTGTTGGAGAGATCTTTTCTTTCCATTTTTCTTCTTGTAACTGAAAAAATTCAAACAAAAAAAAAAAGGAAAAACCTCGGCAGATTATGCTCGAGGCATAGATGTTTTTAGGATGTTGCACTACTGAGGGTGACTTTGTAAGAATTGGGAACTGGATCAGTTATCTAATCTTCTTAATTTGCATTTATAGTTATATAAGCATTTGAGAAGGGGTGGAGTCTTTGTGGTGGCTAGTATTCAATAAAGGGAGGTTTCATGTAAAGTTTGTTTATATGGTTCTTTTAGATATTAAAAGGCTGAATTTTTTGAGAAAAGGCATTTGGATGGAGCGTTAGGGCTCCATCCAAGGTTGTATTTGTTGCATGGAATGTGGCTTATGAGAAGATTTTGACAGTCAACAATCTCATCAAGACACGACAATAGTTGTAAATTGGTATTGCCTTCATAATATGATGAGGAATTAGTTTCTCATTTGTTTATTCACTGTAAGTGGCTAGGAGTTGTGGAGGTTGGCTTTAACAGTGTTTGGGATGGAGCAGGTTTTTCAAATAGATGCGGCGGGGTTATGTTTAGCTGGTAAGGAAATAGGGTGGGAAAGCAAAGATGCAAAGCCTGACTATCTGCTCCTTTGTGCTTCATGTGGATTTTGTAAAGCAAACGGAATAGGATGACGTTTCAAGGAGTTCGGGAGCAACCATTTAGACAGTTTTTCTTCTGTTTTTTTTTTTTTTTTTTTTTTTGCCGCGTTACCTAGTTTAGGTCATTGGAAAGGTTTTACTTAAGAATATTCATCATTGGAAAGGTTATACTCAATAATATTCATCAATTTGTAGATTCTCTTCATTTGTAAGAATCTGTTGGCATTTTTATGTTTGTCTTTTGAGAATACAAGTCTCTTTTGTTTCAAGAGCTATTAGATTATATTGGTTTAACCTTTTGTACATGCCTACATGGAAGCATCCCCTTTAGATACTCATCTATATAATACACTTTTGACTTTACTGATCAAAATTACAATATTGTTGGCCATTTTCCACCCAACAACCAACAAATGGTTAATTTCTTCCTCAGGATGACATCCAAGCTCTATACTTTATAAATATAATCAAAAGTCAATAGCAGTAAACATTTAAGCCAAATTATACCTATTTGAATTTGAATTCAAACTTACTGACCTATGAATTTTCATCTATCACTCAATAATAATAGCATAGGATCCTATCAGAGAGAGAGGGGGACAATTCTACACATTCATTCAACTAATATATAAAATATAACATGAACGCGAAATAACAGAGACAGAGAAAAAAACACAAGTCCAGCACAACATATGAAGGTTTTAGGAACCAAACTTCTTCGTCTTCAAAAGTGAATTTTGTTACAAAAAACATTAGAAGGTCAATTCCTTCCTGTCATCATGTGAGTTGTCACTAAGTCTGTGAATGGATCATAGATTTGAGTAAGAATTTGGAAAGAAAAATAGAAAAAAATTGTGACATACAACAATATTTTATTCACATTTTCCTTTTTATGTTTCCAAATCTCCATCCAAATCCATAATCTAAACACAGTATAAATGACCATCTTGAAAAGTTATTTTAAAAAGAAGACCTTTAGTGACAAAATTTTGAAAATGTTGCATGGACAACAATTTTGTACCAAAAAAATGAGTGTAAAATTTTGATCGGATAGTTCATCACTAAATGTCCAAATTCATTACTAAAAATATTTCGTGTAAAAAGTGATTCCGTCCCTAAAATTTGTCAACAAAGCCTTAATTTGTTGGACATGAAATAGCAATGGAGTACAACAAAGAAACATGAGTGTACTCAATTTGGCAGCAGAGAAACCGAGGAAAAATACAAGAGACAAAACCACGCTACACACACTCCAACCTCAACCAAATTCCACGTTTTTCACTTCTCTCTGCCGACAATTTTTTCGGCAACCAAACAGGTCGAGAGAAACAAAGAGAAAAGCTTACTTTGAGGAGGTCCGATTACAATCAAAAGGCAACAGCTATCACCATTTAAGTCAAATTAAACCTATTTGAATATGAATTCAAACATATTGACAAGCAAATTTTCATCGATCACTCAATAATAATAGCTTAGGATACGTCAAATACAACACGAACACACAAGAAGGAAATTGAGGCTTGTGCCAATTTGGCTGTGGAGAAACCGAGGGAAAAACATAAACAGCAAACTAAACACAGGCGGTTCAATTCTTTCCTCCGAGAATTTTCTCGGCAACCAAACAGGTCGAGAGAGAGAGAGAGAGAGAGAAAGAAGCTTACTTTGAGATGTGAGTAGGAAATGGTGACTGTACGAAGCGTAGGAGGTGGACTTTCGGAGGAGCAAGAAGACATTTTCCGAGTCGAAAACGGGCGTGAAACAGACTGATCGTACGGTGGCGATGAGAACCATCGCGCGGGAATATATAATAGTGAATCGCTAAAACAGTGGTTTTTGTGTACGGTTGATTTGGATGATGATGGCGTTAGAATCATTTTTGTGTTTGTTTGCTTTCACCTGTTAGAGAATAATAAATTATTCGAAAAATTCGCAAATTCGACGGGTGGAGGTGAATGGTTTGATTTTTTAGAAGTTGTTTAGAACATGTTAAATAAGTTATATTTTTTATTTTTTATAAAAAAATGTTTATAAAAATAAAAAGTTGATATGATCTAAGGTCTCGTTTATTAATTATATATTTTAATTAAAAATTCAAAAATTCATTATAAGTTTCCACATCACTCTCTCTATTTTTTTATATATCATTTTGTAAAAATTAAAAAATTACTAAAATAATATATTTCTAAACGTGGCTTTAAAAGATTAAAAAGTTTAAAAAAAGTGTGATATTTTAGTTTTTGCCAAGCAACCTCTTAATTCGGCGTTTGATCATGGTTTGAAAAATTAGATAATCGATTTTTGCGGATTAGTTCTAGATTTAGATTTATGGCTCTAGATTTGAATTAAATTGAATTGTATAACTTAAACTATATATGTTTATTTGTTAGATATTATGTTTGTTTAAGTTAATAGTTAAATAATGTGTATGTTTATGTTTTGAAAGTTTATATTTAGAAAAATCATAACAGCTTAATGTTGAACAATAATTACTTAATGTTATATTTTTGCTTAATTGATGAATATTATGAGAGTAGTTTGTTTGATGGGTATATTATTACTTTTAAAATTTATGATAGGCTTTTTCTTTTTCCTTTTTTTTTTTAAATGTTATATAATTTTTGAATTTTTTAAAAATATTTTTGCTTAATTTTTTGAATTTTTTTGAATTTATGATAGATTATGTGATTTGAGATTTCAAACTGAATCCAGCTGTCTTCAAATATTTAAGTTCGGATCGATTTTGTGATTTTAAAGGTTTGTTTTTATTTTAATTTTTATTGAACCATAAACAATGGATAGGTTCTAATTTCTTCCCAAACCAATTCAAATCGGACCATGCTCACCCCTATTAAGGAATCCAATTTTTGCAATTTTTAGTTATGAAAAAAATTAAATTAATTGGATTTTAACAATTAAATGATCAGATCACATTTCTAACCTTTTTAATTAATAACATGGATGACTAAATATAATTTAGAAAATAATAAATTACAAATACATCCTCTTAAATTTGCTTAAAATACGGATTGTTCCCTATAATTTAAAAAATTACAAATAACTCGTTGTCAATTTTTTTTGTTTAACATAATTAATTGAAAAAATAAAATTTCTAACCACTCTTATATACAATAAATAAAATTAATAATAAAAATAGATTTTTGACATTATTAAAAACTATTAACTATCTTAATGATTTGTTAATAAAATGAGTCATTTGTTATGAAATTTGAAATTTCAAGGCAACGAGATGTAATTTTCAAAATTACAGGAGACAATTTGTATTTTAAGCAAATCTCAGGAGATATATTTATAATTTTTTCTTTAAAAAGGGGTTATTAACATAAAAACCCACTAAATTATTGAGAAGTATCACTTTGACCCTTAGATTATAAAAAAATACAAATAGACCCTCCAAATTATTGAAAAATATCATTTTGACCCCTTAAACTATAAAAGAATACAAATGGATCCTCTAAACTATTGGTGACCCCCTTCGGTCACTACACCATGAGTTAAACCAAAATTTTAAATATTTTTTTGACAAAAATACCCTCAAGTACTCTATATATTTACAATTTCATTAGTATTATTTTTTTAATTTTTTTTTTCAATATAAGTATTCATTTATTTTTATTTTTTTAACTATTCTTTGAAAATATATTTTTGCTAAAGAATGTTTTTTAAAAATAATAAAATAGAAAAATGAGAAAAATTGAGAAGAAGTGTTGTTAGATGTGTTATATAGAGTGTTGAAGGGTATTTTCGTTTTAAAAATGTCAATACAGTAATGAAATGGGTAAAAGTGAAACACGTCAATAGTTTAGGAGATCTATTTATATACTTTTATAATATAAGGGATTAAAGTGATACTTCTCAATAGTTTAAAGGGTCTCCATGTAAATAACCCTTTAAAAAAATTGACCATTCATTATTTATTTATTTATTTTGACAAATACTAAAGATCCATATTTTAAACCCCTAATATTCTCCCACAATAATGGGGCAAAGAAGAAAGGCATGTATAATTGGGTGTATGACAAATTAAAAGTTAACATTTACTACATTGCATAATTGCCGATCAAGTTGTAATAGGTTTCCTGACAATCTCAAATATTTTTCTTCCAATACAATTATAAATCGATCATATAACTATTGACTCAATTTTTTTTTATATGAATAATTTACGCAACGAATCTTATAATTTAAACTATTCAAATCAGTCCAAAATTAGAGAAATTGACCCTTCAATCCAAAAGCGGGATTGAAGTCAAGCTACTTCCATTATTCAATACTACAAATTTTGAAAATTACAAGCAAAGAAAAAAAAGAAAAAAGAAGCCAATTGTTTACCATTAATTTGAATATGACATTTTATTAAGTTTAAATCTATATTATACATTTATTTTTTGAATTTGGTTAACGAGTGTGTTAAGGATATTGGTTAATAATCTTTAACAAAAATATTAGAGATTCAAAAATTCTATCAAATAGTTCACATGAATGGAATTCACATAGTGTGAGTTATGTGATATATTTAATAGAAATTTTAGTAGAACTTTTGAATTTCTAACATTACTCAATGTTTAAATTAATTATACATAACATGATACATGTACTCCCATACACTATGTACAAACATATTAAATTTCTTATCAAATACTTTAAGAATACTCATTAATAAAACTCTTAATTTTGAAGTAAAGATTAGAAATATTTTTTTTTTTATTCCGTAACGATTTTGTAAATTAGTTGCGTTTGCTTCGAAAAAGTCGGTCCCTGTGTCCAACTCTTCGGTAGCATGTGTACGGCATGTGCAGTTTTCCTCATTTTTGTGATACTAGTGAAAGGGCCACGTGCAAGGCACGCTAACTAATGGCCAGTTAGTGCCCATTACATTTGTGTATTTAAATGAGTTTTGAGCTATTGCATAAACACACAAAATTAGCAACTGAATCATGAATATAAAATCGACTCAACAATACAAAGTTTTTAACAAAAACTATTACTTATACAAAAATAAAAAATAAAAAAACCTATTACAAGATCTATTTTCCCAACAAAATTGTCATTACTAAAAATATGATGTAATAAAAATAAAGCAATTGTTTTCTCTATTTGACAAATGAACAAGTACTCAATCATCCTTAATGGCAAGACTTGAAATCCCTCATCAATTGTGAACCCACTTTTACTTGGTATATTCTGAGTAAGATGAGCCAAACCATGCTTGTATGTAATGCTGTGAGACATACCACATCATCTCCTCCATGAACTGAATTTTCTATTAAATCCTCAGCCAGAGTTGCTCTGCATTATATTTGTTAGAAAGAAATATCTAGTTTTCATAATTTAGCATTTCAAATCAAATACCACCTTTTAGATCCCATCAACTCCTTCAATCTAAATGTATACCAAATGGATCAGGATCATGTGAATAATCAAACATGATTTGTTTGCAAAACTTTTATTCTACTTGCTTAAAGCAAAAAAAAAAAAATTAAAAACAATAATAGAAAGGTTATCAGCCCTTCTTATTTAATAGTTTAATGGGGACAAAAAAAAAAAAAACAATACAAAGATAGACCATAATAACTATTATCAAACATCCTTATTTGCATGGATTGGTGATAAGATAAGTAGCTAATCATCTACTTGAAAAGAAGGAAATAGAGAACTACAAGCAAATTCTTACGAGGGTTAGATTCAAATCATTGTGTTTTATGCAGTTCAAACGTAGTGCGTGCATGCAAATTAAATCATTCAAAATTCAAAGAGAAAATTAATCAATAAGATGGTGCAAATTACATAGCGAGGGAATTTCACATCTAAAAGCTAGACCAAACCCACAAGCTTAGTTTTTTAAGCCTTTCATATTTGATAATTAGCTTTTGATAATAGGGTCTAGTTTGCTATTAGATGTTTTTAGCAACTTGCATTCACTAAATTAGATCACAGATGGTCATTCCACAACATCAGTTCTAGATTAACAAGAAGCAGAAGCAATGTTGGATTCTATCATAGTAGTGTTTTCTTTAATATTTGAAACAGATTTTGAGTGCATGAATGCAAGTGATGTTTTAGGTTAGGTTTAATGATCACACTGGACTACAAAGTACAGGTACAATAATTCCAATGATCTAATTAATCGGTTAGAACCTTTGCCTAAAAATAGATCTTTTACAACATGTGAAAGGAGTTTTTTCTATCCAATTGAAATTTTCTGACAAGTTCCAACTCTTCAGGGAAAATTTGAGTCTAAAGTTGGGGGATGGCAAGAATATTAATTTCTAGAAGGACAAATGGCTTGATGAGAGACCCTAGTTGCATAAACTTTCAGATAATAAGGATGGAAATGTGGCTAATCTTCTCCGCCCAGGTGATCATAATGGTTCTTCGCAACTTAATTTTAGAAGAGCTTTTTTTGTATATGAAGAAGACGACTTTTCAAACCTGTTACCTTAATGTTGTGTTTGGAGCATGAATTTGGGTAAGGATTTGAAAAGGAAAAGGGAAAGGGAAAATGAAAAGAGAAAGGTGAGTGAAATGTAACTATATTTCATTCACATTTTATCTACATTTTCGTTTTCCTTTCCAAATCTCTACCTAAATTCATGATCAACACAGCCTAAGTGATAGGTGTTCGGTCTTGAAACAAGATTATGGGTGTGCTCTGTTATGCTATGGGAAGCATTGTAGAAATCTTTTAAACATTGGAGTTTTTTTGGTTGAGTGCAGCAAGGATTTGGGAATTTTTTCCGCATTAATTGCTGCTGGTGTTTTGTTTGCAATATTTGCTACCTGCGTTATTCGGCTTTGTTTTGGTTCTTGTTTGCTGTTGCTCCCAATTTTGATTGGGATTTGTTTCCTTTTTTGTTGCTCTAGCCTTGGCCTTTTGTCTTGACTGACGTATTCATTTGTACACCTTTTACCTTTGTTTGACATCAATATATTTTATTTTTACCGATTAAAAAAAAAATCTAGAAGCTGCATAAGCTTCTTTTGCACTTCTAGTATCAGGAGGAAGGACAAGAAATAAATCTCACATTACTAATTTACTTTTATTAAAAACAAAGAAAAAGAATTATGAAATAAAAATGAAATAAAACAATAAAAGTGAAAATGGTTGTTAGCAACAACACTTCCATTCAAACTGACAAAAGCCACCATATAATGCAAAGAATGTACATTTCAATAAGAGGTCTTTAATCTCATTAAATAAACAACCATGCAAAGTATGCAATGTCAAATGAATTGAATATCAAATGTTGAATCATTTATCACAGAGAAGGTTCCTGCCCATTTTTGGCTCTTGTACATGAGAATAAATTTGCAAAAGAATTGAGATTAATATTGGATATTAAAGATGATAATTTGAAGAATTCTTTTCAAAATGAATTTTTTTAGTGTACTGGAAAAAAAAAATCTCAGACTTGTTCATAATAATAATTATGAATGAAGAATAGTGTATCCCTCTGTTATATGAACACCTAACATGCAAATGGAAGTAATATTAATCCTCAAGTTCAACTAAACAAACAACAAGGGAAATTGAAGGACTATATTATATATATTGTTAGGAGACTTCACAATTGTTAACAAAAAATACACATTATCTACATACACAAATGAAAAAAAAAAAATGAAGCAAGTAACAAAATCTACTAAAGTTAATAGAGGAAATTATAAAACTTATTACAAACTCACATCACAAAGAATTATGAAACCACTAAATATGAAGCAAACCATTGGCCAAGACTCCAACGGCTATGTGTAGTTTTCCTCACATTTCTATTTAACCCTCCATAGTGGCCCAAGGCACTGAGCCCCAATCAAATTAAAACATGATTCATACTAATGTGTTACAATTCTCTTTTATGAATGAAACTCAAACAAAAGTCATTTCCAAACCTAGGGGAACAAAAGAAAAAAAAGCAATGAAGAGAAAAGATTGGACCTTTAACCATTCAAATTGACGTTTAAAAGTGATCTTAAGAAATTGTTGAGGTTTATTGAATTTTTCACACGGATGATATATTTTTCAATTTAATCAAAGGAATAAAATTAGTAATAAATTTTTTAAAAAAAGTATGGCAACTTTTTGCAAACCCATTTCACAAAAGACACCTAATGAGGCAAAGAAAACCATTGGCCAAAAAATCTTCTCTACTTTCACTGGTATTCATTTCACCCATCAATTGATCACTATGATCCACAGTCTCTATTTTACATTCTGATCTTCTCTCTCTACTCTATCTTTCTCTACAGACCATCACATACCTATATATTTTTCTTCTTTCTCTACTCTTTTTTCTTTCCACACTCTTTACCGGCCATCACTCACCTCTCTATTTTTCTTCTTCTCTTTTCTCTTCCACATCTCTTGAAGAACCTATTACTCACCATGAGGGATCTTCACATCATCAAAAGTCATAACATAATCGCAGAATTTCCTCAATCACCCAATTCAATTTTCCATGTAAAGCCTTGCAATGGACACACTACCAAGCAATAGTCACAAAACTTCGACACACTATGTTCTACAAAACAAATTGCAAAAGCTAAGCACTTCCACACATCACTGGAACAACTACACATCAATGGAACTACTGTAGCTAGTTCTAGTGATATTCAACAAATACACACACAAAACCAAAAAGAAGGAAAATGATAATGATGATGTGAGAAAGGAAGAGACACATATGAGAGAGGAGAGAGAAAATCTATGACAAAATTAGGAACAAATGAAGAGTTGTGTCAGTTGGGTTACCAAAAGTGTATTTTTGTACATTGAGATTGTAGTTATATACATGCATTTCGAAAAATCCAAACTGCATTTGGAGCGATTCATTTGAAATCAAGAAAAAATCAAACCCCATTTGAAATCAAGAACATTAAGCCCTCTGTTTGAGGGTTTTTAAAGGTGAAAAAGTTTGACCCCATTGAATTTTGCAATCTTTTCACAGCAAAATAGATAAATGAATAAAAAAGCTTGCTGGTATGTATGTGCATAGAAAATACTAAAAAGAGAAGACCACATAAACAACAACTCAAGGAAAATTTATATGATGGTCTCCAAAATCACAATTTCATACTAATAAAAATCAGGGTTTTAGGGATTTCAAGCCATACCTCTTCAATGAGAACTCTTTCGAACCAATAAGCTACTACAGAAGACAGAGCTCTCGAAGAACCCTTCAAAATCAAGAGACGAAAGTGAGAGATGATAAAGAGCAAAAGAACGGACAGAGAAATCAGAGAGAGAGAAACCATAGATTCGGAGCAAATTGGAGAAAATTTTAGGTTTTAAGAACCATACCTGGTCTCTTCAATCCTTGCGACTTCGATCTCCACGAATGGAAACAGGGAAGAGACGACCCGAGAAGAGAGAGGGGTTTTTCGTGAGGGAGAGAAGCAAACAAACGAGGGAGAGAGCGGCGTATACTATGGATCTTTGATAAACAGCTGTAAGGAATTTGAAGTTAGTTTTCCATGAATAGCCTTGCATCCAAAGAAGAAAACCTAAAGCATAAGGCCGACTTTTCAACTATTCAAAAAATACTGTTCATATTTGGCTGAAATTACTGTTTACTTTGCATCCGTGGTTTATATATATTGTATAGATATATGGACTAGCCTATCATTCGTGCTATGCACGGGATAATTATAGAGATTTATATTTGTTTTAATTTTTTTAATATATAAATTATGTTTTTTAAGATTTTTTATAAAAATAATTTAACAATTTTATCACTAATCATAGTGTACAGGAGAAATTAAAAAAACTATTTTAGTAACTATGCACGGACTGTATCTATAATTATTTGTATGAGAGGATTTTAAATGTTAATCAGTGATTTTGACCAAATCAATAAATGCAAGCATGTGCATTGAAAAAAGTTAATAAATGCTAATCATGAGATTTTGACCAAATTAATAAATGCTGAGGTTTTTTTTTTTAAATCAAAAATTTTAAAAATTAAGATTGAGAGATTGGAGCTCCCACAAGGCTTGAGGTTTAGAAACCACATTTTCCTTAATATATTTACAATTATCTATATATGTGAATTGCGATTTTTAAATATCTTTTTTTTTTTTTTTTTTAAATGTCATCTTTTTTCCTTTTTTTATATTATTTTAAAGTTTAATATTTTGATAATAATCATATGTGTTGGACTTTTCAAAGAATTAAATGTCTTTTTTTTTATTATATTATATTAAAGTTTAATATTTTGATAATAATCATATGTGTTGGACTTTTAAAGATTTTTTTTTTTGCTCGTTCTTAATACATTAAAGTGTTATTATGAGGGATAATAATCATATGTGTTGAGACTTTTTAAGGAATTCATATGTGTTGTATTTTAAAGAATTTTTTTTTTATGTTTGTTCTTAATGCATTAAAGTGTTATTATGAGGGTAAGACTTTGGGGTTGGGAGAAGTTAATAAATGCTGAGGTTTTTTTTTTTTAAATCAAAAAATCAAGAAATTTAGATTGAGAGATTGGAGCTCCCACAAGGCTTGGGGATAAAAACTCCCTTTTGCTTAATATATAACTAGCCTATCACCCGTGCTATGCACGGGATAATTTTATATATTTATATTTGTTTTAGATTTTTTTTAATATATAAATTATATTTTTTAAGATTTTTTATAAAAATAATTTAACAATCTTATCACTAACCATAGTGTATAGGGAAAGTTGAAAATGATACTGTAGTAACTATACACAGATTGTATTTATAATTATTTGTTTGAGGGGATTTTAAATGCTGATAAGGGAATTTTGACCAAATCAATAAATGCAGACATATAGAAAGACATGTGGATTAAAAGAAGTTAATAAATGTTAATGAGGAGATTTTAACCAAATCAATAAATGCTGAGCTTTTTTTCAAAAATAAAAATAAAAAAATTAGAAAATTCAGATTGAGATATTGGAGTTCCCATAGGCCTTGGGGTTAAAAATCCCATTTTGCTTAATATATAGTATAAATATAGATAGATTATTTACAGCCATTGAACAAACTACAATCACATTTTTCTTTTTGTGAGTTAACTTCAATCATATTAAAAAAATAAATTATAAATAAAAGGAGATAACTTCAATCATACAAATTACAATTTTTTTAATGCTATCTAACTATAATGACATTTTTCTCATAATAAGAAAAATAATTGAAAAAAAGAATCATTAAAATAGTAAATAAAAAAGATTATTTAGAACCATTGAATAAGCTACAATCACATTTTCCTTTTTGTGAGTGTTTATGTTTATCTAACTTCAATCATATTAAAAAATAAAACTATAAACAAAATGAGATAATTTCAATCATACAAATCACAATTTCTTTAATGCTATCTAATCATCATCAATAATTAAAAAAATCAATCACAAATTAAGTCAATTGATAATTAAAAAACACAATAATTTATTTTTCAAAAAACATGGTGAGTTAAAAAGATCAATTACAATTTTTTTTTGGTCAAAATTCAATCTAATCATCATCAATAATTGAAACATTATGTGACCCTAATGAGTACAATCCATTTTGTTTTTCAAAAAACACAGTGAGTTAAAAATCAAATCACAAATTAAGTGAATTGATAGTTAAAAAAACGCAATAAATTTTTTTTCAAAAAACACAGTTAGTTAAAAAAATCAATTACAATTTTTTTTTTCAAAATACAATCTAATCATTATCAATAATTGGTACTTTAAAAATCAAATCAGAAAAAAATCAAATCAATTCACAAATATTTTTATATTATCTAACTACAATCATATTTTTTTCATAAATAATTGTAAAGAAAAACCATTAAAACAGTAAATAAAAGATTAAATCAAATTAAAAAAAAACCATTGAACAAACTACAATCACATCACATTTTTCCCATAATAAAATAAACAAATAAATAAATGAAAAAAAGAACCATTGACTAAGTACAATCAAATTAAAAAAAAAGAACCATTGAACTAACAACAATCATATTTTTTTCTTTGTGAGTGTTTATATTTATCTAACTTCAATCATATTAAAAATAAAAATAAAATAGCAAATAAAAAGATTAAATAACATTAAAAATAAAACCATTAAACTAACTACAATAATCATATTAAAAAAAAAAAAACCATTGAACAAATTACAATCACATCACATTACAATCACATTTTTTTTTTTTTTTTGTGAGTGTTTATGCTTAGGGTTTAGGGTTTAGTGTGTATTGGAGAAGTTAAAAAAACTTGGAAGAATTTAATAAGTGCTAAGTTTATTTTTTTTAAAAAAACAAAAAAATCAAGAAATTAAGGTTAAGATATTGGAACTCTCACAAAACTTGTGGGTTAGACATAGATATAAATAAATAGATAGATATAGATATAGATATTTATATTTGTTTTAAATTTTTTTAATATACAAATTATTTGTTTTGGAAAAGGTACTGCAGTAATTATGAGATAAGTCAAAAAGTTTTATGGGTTGAGAGAAATTAATAAATGCTGAAGTTAAATTTTTTTTTTTTTAAACAAAAAATTAGAAAAATTGGGATTGACATATTAGAGCTTCTACATGCCTTGGGGGTAGGGGTGGGCAACGGTTTATCCGAACCGCTCAAACCGCCCAATCCGCCCAACCCGCATATAAATGGGCGGTTTCGCAAACATAATGCGGGCGGATGCGGTTTGAAATATGACAAATTTGCGGGTTGCGGGCGGGTCGCGGTTTAAACCCGCAACCCGCAAAAACCGTCCGCACTTTAATTATTATTATTATTATTATTTTTTATATACCAACTTTGTAACTTTTACAGGAGCACCATTATATTCTCTATGACACTAGGATCCTTATTTTTAAGTATTTCTCAACTTTCTTAATGCCGTAGAATTATCAAGTCCTAAACTTGGTTTCTTATATGATTTTCATTGGTGATTCATCCACTTTTTCCTAATAAAATTTTCCTTCTAATGGTCGATAGAACTAATAGTTTGATTATTGATTACTGAACTGGCAATTCTAATTGAGTACAACCTTTAATGCATTGATATACATTTTTTTCATGGCAAAAATGCTAGTGTAGGGTCTCTTTGTTTTGGGTACTTTCATTTAATGCATTGATATTCAATTTTTATTTGTAAACTCATCAAAAAATTGTTATCACAAATATATAAAATGAATCTGATGCCTAAATTCGCTGGGAAAAAAAAAACTCGAAAATTAATTTTTAAAGAAAAAAGTATAAACCGCAAACCGCCCGCAACCGCCCGCACATTTGCAAACCCTATCCGCACAAACTGCAAACCGCACTGCGGGCAGTTGCGGGTTGACTTTTTCCCAAACCACATAGATGCGGGCGGGTCAAAACCGAGCCGCAAACCGCACAAAACCGATCCGCGAACACCCCTACTTGGGGGTTAGAAACCCCCTTTTACTTAATATATAGTATAGATATAGATTTGTGATAGATATGTTATGGATCACAATTTTAGAATATAAAAATGAGTGAGAGTTTTAAAAAGATAATTTTAGAGGAGTTTTAAATGGATGGAATTCACTTGTAATATGATGTGTGTGCATGTGTATTTGTTTGTTTATTTGTTTATTTTTTTTCATCACATGTGTAAAGCTCTCTTTAGAGCTCAAATATTAGAGTTATGTATCATTACTCTTTAGATTAATATATTTATTTATAATAATGTGATAAGAAAGCTGCTATTATTGTGGCTTAAATTTAAAAAAAAAATTTAAGATTTTTAAATATTTTAATTTTGTGATGAAAATTGCATAATTTTCTAAAAGAGATCGTGATTAAAAAATAAAGTTACTTGTATATATATTTTTTTTTGTAATATTACACATTTTGTTACTTAAAAATAATTTGATAAAAATTATGCAACACTGCTAAACAAAAAAAAAACATTATATTATCAACAAAAATGCATAACTTTATTTTGAGTTATTGGTTGTCGTAATTCTAGGAGAAAATTATGAAATATTTATAACAAAATTATACAATATATATATATATATATATGAGATATTTAATTTAACAACTCTTTTTAACTTTTAATAATGAAAGATATTTATAATATTATTATTTTATTTTTATTTTTTTTAACTTAAAGTCCCTGAGGCACAATCGTACCCATATATCACGCACGCTCATTCTCTCTCTTCTCTCTCTTTCTCCATCACCGTGACTGCCATAGCCTCCTCCTCCGCCACGATGATTGTCATGATTGCCATCACCACCGTAGCAACTGGCAACGGCAACAATAGTAGCAGACCCATTTCTCAGAAACCTCACAAAGCAATCCATTTATCAGAAAACAAAGTTTGAGATTCTCTCTCTCTACTCTCTATGAAATTGAGTAATCCATTTCTCGATTACTACTACTATTTATTTATTATATAAATTCATAGCATTCTCACCGCTTCACGCTCTGTCATCTCTCTCTGGTTCGATTCGTCAATAGAGGTATGATTCTATTATATTATATTATATATTATATCAATCGAATGTATGCATATACACAAATATGTGTGTATATTATATTTGTTCATATAAGTTTTTTATTATACTCAATTTGACTATTTTAAGTGGACAAACTCAGATTTAATTCTCTCTCTTTTTATGTATATGTTTGTTCAACGTTGTCTGAAATTACTCTCAAAATTTATCTTGTGTGAAATTTCTTTTTGGGGAGTTAAAGGTATCGTTTGGTAGAATTTTTTAAATATAATTTAAGAATGCGAGTTGTATTTTAAGTTTACGAGTTTTGGAATTATGATTTGAGTATAGAAAATTTATTTGATAAATGAGTTTTAAAAAACATTTTGAAAAGAGTTTTTGAATTGAGTGATGTGACATAATTTTTTATACGAAAATGGAAAATGTCTCGTAGCTCAAATTTTGTGGCTCAAAAGTAGCTCAAATGGCCAAAACGACGTCGTTTTGACCATTTTTATGTTGTTCTGTACTCAAAACGACGTCTTTTTGACCATTTTTATGTTGTTCTGTACTTAAAACGACGTCGTTTTGGCCATTTGAGCCACTTTTGAGCCACAAAATTTGAGCTACGTAGCATTGTCGTACAAAAATTTACAACTCATAACCAAACACACAAGGAAATTCTATTCAAAGTGCATAAAAAAATTTTAAAAAAAAAAATTTAAAATATTTTTTATTTAAAATATAAAAATAACAGGTGCAAAAAAAAAAAATCACGAATACTGTAGCGGTCAACCGGCCGGGGATGACCGGGTACATGAATTTTCAAACGTGGGTGTGGAAATGTTTTTTGAAAACTGTAAACAAATGCCGCACTCAAACTAAAAGATAGAATCATGATTCAAAAACTGTACCAAACACAGCCTAAATTTCTCTATGAAAAGACACAATTTTCTCTAATTGGTTATAACACAAAGAAAATTATGAGCAAATTACAGAAAAATTGGTCAAAATACAGAGAAAATTGTGAGCAAATTATAGAGAATTTTGTGAGCAAATCAAAAAAATTCAACCTAGAGAAATTCAAAACTCAGAGAAAATTTCAAAATACAGGAAAAATTAGAAAAATTGAGAAAATCAGAGAAATTTCAAACTAAATTTCTTTGTGTTTCAAAATTTCATTGGATCAAAACTTCTCTTATTCGAAATTTCTCTAAAAAAAATGTTAAAGAACCACAACCACTATAAAAAATATTACATGTCCTTTGTCCTGTAAAATCTTAATATTAGAGATCTTAAAAAAAATTCTCCTAAAAAAATTACATTATATATATATATATATATAATACATAACAAAGTGTTTAAAGTGTGTAAGGAAGAAATTTCCATTATTCAATGAGAGTGACTTTTTATGAGGTGTTTCAAACACGTACGACTACGGCCCATTTTGCCAATAAAAAAAAATATTACTTACTTTTTTAATTTTATTTTTTTTTTAGTGTTTTTTTTTTAAAAATAATGTCAAAATTTTTTTACCTTTTCAGACGATTTTGTTTTGATGAATCTAAAAAGTATATTTTTATGAAAAATTTCAGGAAAAAAAAAAAATCACTAAAGAAAAATATCATTAAAAAAATACTTATTTTTGTCTTTTCTAAATTTTTTTTTGGGATTTTTTTTAAAAAAATTATAATTTTCTAATTTGTTTTGTGAGTTGAACCTAGAAGCCTAAATTTTTTTGAAAAAAATTAAAAAAAAAATCAATAAAGGTAAAAAAAAAAAAAAAAAAAAAAGAAGAAGCAAAAAAAATACACTTCGTAAAACACTCCTACGTAATATGCTGAATTTTCTACTTATAGCATAGATAGTTGGTGTGAATGAACTACAAAACCCAACCACAAATTTCCATGATGCTTCCAAAGATGGTGTGAAACTACAAAACTCTATCAACGAAGTAGTTTACGAAATGATTTTCCAAAGATGGTGTGAAACTACAAAACTCAATCCGGAATATAGTTTTCAAAAGAGTTATGCTAGAGATTTTAAATAATTTACCAAATTTTCTACCAAACCTCTCACATGGTGTGAGACCCACCCACATCCATGTGAGAGGTTTGATAAAAAATTTGGTAAATTATTTGGAATCCATAGCATTTTCCTTTCCAAAATTATTCCATCACACACTTTGGTATACTTGGCTTGTTTTTTTAATCTTATTTTATGATTTTTTTTATAGATTATTTACATGAAGATCCCTAAATTATTGAGAAATATTACTTTAACCTCTTAAACTTAAAAGCGTACAAAAAATTTATCTAAACTGTTGAGAATTATCACCTTTTCCCCATAAATTATAAAAGTAAATAAATGAACCTTTTAAATTATTAGCATGTTTCACCTTGATCATTTCTGTTTGGGGGTCCAATTTGTACATTTTGATAATTTAAGAGGTCTATTTGTACGTTTTTATAGTTTAAGGGAATGAAATGATACTTTTCAATAATTTAGGGGGTTTATTTATATGCTTTTATAATTTAAAAGGTTAATGTTATACTTTTCAATAATTTAGAGAGTCTCTATGTAAATAATCCAATTGTTTATCTACAAAAGTCTGCTTCCAACTGTATTCTCATAACAGGACCACAATCTAATTTTCAACTAGGTTTTATTTGGTTGTATGCTCCCCCACTTATCTCACTTCAATTTCGTAATAGGGTATATTGTAATGGCCTAATTTCTATAAATCCAATTAATATTAATTAAATCCATCATCCTCCTTTAATTAGAAATCCATTCAACTTATAAATGCGGAAGCGATTGAAATATTCATAATCAAAGATATTTTTAATCAAAAGAAATCTCGCATTCTCATATTTCATTCTAATAAAGTTGAGATTTTACAAAACAAAGATCACATGCACTACACATTCACAACTCTCTAGCTTGAATCCATAGCATATGAGGAACCATTGCAACAATGTAAATAAACAAGAAAAATGCTCTATAGGCTTACATATTCCAATGTTGAAACTGTAAGAGGGGCTAATTTGAGCCCACTAAATTATTTAGGCCCAATAGCCCAAGATTAGTGGGCCCGAATTTATCGCAAGTCCGAGAATCAGTGGGCCCAGATTTATCGCCATCAAACGGATTGAATTGCTCTAAGCCTCGAAAGGGTTCGGATCCATGAACCTAGAGACTTACTCGGGCCCGGACTCGAAAGGGTATTAAGCAAGCCTAGAGATCCGAGGCACTCGGACTCGAAAGGATTCGGATCCACGAATCTAGAGATCCGAAGTACTTGGCTTCGAACGGATTCAGACGCAATCTAGAAGTCGCTCCGTTAATGAGTCCCAGAACACTTGCGGGCTCGGAGCTTTCCGGGATCTACGCACCAGAACCATGGGCGTAATGGAATTCGAACAAAGGACCCGATCCCGAGGACGGTGAGTGGAGACAAATTCACTCTTCGGTTAAACTAGCCTATACCCGGGTCGAGGTGGCACGATCCCGGGGGGTCCATGAGACTCGGCAATATTTTGCGGCAGGATGTCCTCTGGGACTACCCCTGACCCTTTGGGATGATTGGGGATCATTGGTTAGGTGTGGCTAAGAAGAAGGATTCGCCGAGGGATTGGTCTCCTCTTCGGGGTTTTCTCATCCTCGGAGAAGTCACCTCCTCGGAGAAGTCACCTCCTCGGAGAGGTCACCTCCTCGGACAAGGTGGTTAGAGAGAATATCTCCCATGTGCCTTGCACATGGGCTCCATCCTACATCATGAGGTGTCTATAAATAGCACCCACCCATAGCTTTACAAGGGATGGATTTTTTGGAGATTTTTTAACTCTTGGGAAAGAACTAATTTCCCTTCTCCATTATCAACCTTGAGAGTGAAAGTGGGAGATCAATGGGAGAGCCTTGCCATTATTCTATTCTCTAGCCATTTTGCCTTCTTCTTCACCCAATCTCTTATCTCCATCATCTCCTTTGTTGTTGTGTTCCTAAGTTGAGATTATTGAAGAATCTAAGCCTCTCATCATATTCTAGAGAATTCGAAGTTGTTCTTCAAGGATCTTTGAAGATCTTCGAATTTTCCAACTCCTTTCTTGAACCCTCTCCTACATTTTTGGCGACTCTGCTGGGGAGGCGGATTGGTTAATGGTCTCAACGAGATCTGGAATCCACACAACTCCAACAAGGATGGCGGGAGAAGATGAAGTTCACCAACAAGGATCCTCTAATGGTGGTGATGACAGAACCATGACTCCAGATCAACCACTTTTGCTTGAAGCCATTCAAGGACTTCAGAATACTCAGCAAGAGATTCTTACCACTCTTCAGAATCTCACTCACACCATGTTGGTAATGAGTTCTAACTTTGCACCGGCGCCAAACGGGAATCAAACTGGTGGTGGAGTTATTCTCGCCGGAGCGCAAAATCAAATCCAAGGAGAAGTAGGCCCCAATCAGCCTATGGCTCATGGCAACACGGCCACAGTAACACATGCTCAAACCACAGTAGGCGGCGGCAGTTTGCCCATACCCGGGCTCCATGGCGTGCCAAGCCAAGATCCAATGGTGACTAGGGGAGTTTCTAGTGTAATGAATGGTGCTCCGGCGACTGTTGGTGTCCAGGAAAACATATGGAGTGTGATGGCGCAAAAGGGAGCTCTGCCCGTACCTAATCTTGTCACGCCACCAGTAAATGTTACCCAAGCACCAAGCGGGCCTCCTTTGGTGCCGACAACAAATCTGCAAGCACAACCCGGTATAGCGGCGCCGTACGGTGGACTTTACGGGCCTCAATTCAATATCCCATCACCAACTGGCTTGTCTATAGGCGCTGATGGCCAGTATCGTCAAATGTCCTCACCAATGATGAATTCGCAGCACCAGAACGGCCAAGACGCCCCTAGCTCAGTCTTCGGGTACATAAGCCAAGTCCCGGGAATACCACCATCAAACTCTCTCCCTCAACAGTTTCTCACTCTCGCCGATGTGCAGGCCATGTTCGATCTCGAACGGGGCAAGAGGACCTTACCCTCTTTGCCTGATCTAGACGTCAAGCCGCCTTACCCCATTGAGATGCTGAGTTATCCATACCCTGAGGGGTATACAGTGCCGAAGTTCATCAAGTTCGCCGGCAAACAAGGAAATGCCCGAGAACATGTTGTGCGATTCATCGAGACTCTAGGTATTCATGGGTCAAACCACGTCCTCCGACTGAGAGAATTCTCTAAGTCCCTCACCGACCGAGCATATAGTTAGTATGTTAATTTGGCCCCAAACTCTGTCCGAAGTTGGGAGGAAATGGTTAACAAATTCCACTCCAAGTTCTTTCAAGTGGCGGAGAAGGTGACCACACTTACATTGTGTAAAGAGAAGCAACAAGAAAGTGAAGACATCCTTGACTACGTCAAAAGGTTTCAGGACAAGGCCGTGGATTGTCATGAAGCAGTTGAGGAGAGTTATCTGGTTCAAATTTGTCTAGAAGGGGCATTGAGCAGGTACAAAATGTTTCTAGTTAACCACAAGCTACCCACCTTCTCGGCATTAATAGAAGCAGCTCGGAACATTAGCATTCCTCAGGCTCAAGAGTCCGGATTTAAAGCTAGTTACAAGACTAGTTTCAAGTCATCTCGTGGACCTATCGTTGCTGCTGCCTCTGCCCCGGATACCCGAAATTCACAAGGAGGAGGTCATAGAGGCCAGAAAAGAAAGCAATATAATGGTGAAAAGTGGAATGTTTCTTATCCATGTGGAATCGAGGAAGTGAAAGCTCTAGTTAAGGAATGGGTGGCTGACGGAGAGCTAAAATTGCCTTATGTTGAAGAAATGCCATCAAAAAAGGACCGTGAGAGCCCTGAATTTTGTGTCTACCATCGTACATTGAAACATCCGACAGAGAAGTGTTGGACTCTCAGGAAAATCTTCAGAGATAAAGTCGAGGCAGACGAATTGAGGTTCAAAAAGCGAGGGACTCAAGACATCCGAGAACAACCATATCCTCAACACTGAGACAAGGGCAAGAATGTTGCTATAATAGCTTATGAAGGCCCAATGATCGAGGCTATCGCTAATCTCGATGACGATGACTGTTATCTGGACGATATCCTCGAGCCAGAGGGTGAGCAAGTTTACTATAGAAGAGGAGGACACCATGTTTATGTGGCATCTTATTTTGAGGAGACCGAGGAGATGGTTAACTACGAGCCTCCAAGAGTGGAAAAAGATCCGGATCACTATGCCAAAACCCTGCAAGACTGTGTAAAGTTCAAGCAGTTCTTTGACCAGCTTGGACTTTCCAGGGAGGCAAGAACGGAAATCACCAAGTCTATCATTAATATAGCCGAGGCACACCATGAGGAATGCATGTCAACTGAGGGGTCTATCCCGAGGAAGGCAAAAGAGCAATCTAGTGCCATTACTTTCTCCGAGGCTGATCGAAAGTATCCTTTTTCTCACAATCGCCCGCTTTATGTTACTGTTTTTATTAACGGGTTTGAGTTCAAAAGGGCCTTTCTAGATAGTGGTGCCTCTATCAACATTATGACTCGCGCTACTCTAGAAAAAGCCGGAATCTCTGAAGAACGCATTGTGAAACAGCCGATAGTCATCACTGGCTTCGGTGGAGAAAGGAGAATTACTATCGGATGCGTAACAGTTGATTTAGCCGTTGGAGAAATTCACTCGGCCACCAAGTTCCATATTATCGATTCTGAGGCAAATTATCACATCATTCTAGGGAGGACCTGGATGCATAGATATGGGGCTGTACCATCAAGTTATCATCAGTGTGTTAAGGCTAAATGGGGAAAGAAGACGGTGACAATTCAGGCTACAGAAAGGCCGTTCGAGATCCATGAAGCTCATTATTCTGATGCCATCTACTTCACCGAACTGGCTGTCGAAGAAGTTCCCACCACCTCTAAGCCTCGAGGGGTCAAAATTCCTCGTTGGGAGGATATCAAAGATGACAAGGAGCCGATGACAGAATCAAGTAAGCGGGCGATGTCTAGACCAGAAAGTCCGCCTATTCCTCGGAAGGTGATGAAAGTTCGAGAAGGAGGCAAGATGGTGTATTATTTATGAAGGTGCGGGGAGTCGGTTTCTTCAGTCACCGACTCTGAGTCAAAAGAAGAGCCTCCTGACAATGATATAGTAATAAAGCCTGAAGTGGCTCCAGAATGTATGCAAGATGGGCCGAAGCCTCAGCCTGAACAACTTATCGAAATAGATCTGAGTGATGGACAAGATGCACCGAGGCCGGTATTCGTAAGTTCGAGCCTTAGCCCAGAAAAGCGGGAACAGTTGTTAAAGTTGATAAGCCGATACTCAGATGTGTTTGCTTGGTCATATAAGGAAATGCCCGGACTAGATCCTGACCTAGTCTCTCACTATCTTGATGTGTTCCCAAACTCCAAGCCAATTAAGCAAGCTGCTCGAAAATATCATCCAGATCTCGAAGAGAAGATTAAGGAGGAGATTGAAAAACTTCAACAGGCTGGTTTCATCCGGCCAATACAGTACCCCACGTGGTTAGCAAACATCGTGCCAGTAAAGAAGAAGAATGGCCAAATCAGAGTATGTGTAGACTTTCGAGATTTGAACAAATCTTGCCCGAAGGATGAATTCCCTCTTCTTCACATCGACACCCTCGTGGATACTACCTCGGGACACCAGATGTTCTCATTCATGGATGGATTCAGTGGATACAATCAGATTAAGATGGCTGAAGAGGACGCAGAAAAGACTGCTTTTAGAACACCTCTCGGAAACTTCTTCTATACAGTCATGCCTTTCGGACTCAAGAATGCCGGTGCAACTTACCAAAGGGCTATGACTGCAATCTTTCATGACATGATCCATCATGAGATGGAAGATTATGTTGATGATCTAGTGGTGAAATCCAAGAAAGAAGAAGACCATCTCCGAGACCTTGAGAAGGTATTCAAGAGGTGCCAGAAATTCAAAATGAGGATGAATCCTCTCAAATGTGCTTTCGGGGTGACGGCCGGGAAGTTCCTCGGGTTTCTTGTACATAGGCATGGTATCGAGGCAGATGAAGACAAGGTCAAATCTATCAGAGCAATGCCTCCCCCGCATTCTCAGAAGGAGTTAAAGAAGTTCCTCGGGAAGGTGTCTTATATTCAGAGGTTTATCCCAACACTGGCAGAGATCTCTGCGCCTTTCGGCTCTTTGTTAAAAGGAGATGCCAAGTTCGAGTGGAACCAAGAGCACCAAAAGGCCTTTGGGAGAATCAAGGCGGCCTTGACCTCGCCTCAGACCATGATAGCCCCGCAGCCCGGGGTGCCTCTAATGTTGTACCTAACTTCAACCCCCAAATCCATAGGGGCATTATTGGTCCAAGATGTAGATGGAGTAGAACGCCCGGTGTATTACATCAGTCGGAAGATTCGAGGAGCAGAAGTCCGATATACTCCAGTAGAGAGACATTGTTTAGCTTTGGTATTCACTGCCCAAAAGCTCAGACATTACTTCCTAGCACATCAGATTCAGATTGTTACTAAAAGTGATCCAATCCGATACCTCCTCAGCAAGCCTGCTCTAACCGGGAAGGTGGCAAGATGGTTGTTAGCATTGGGTGAATTCGAGATCACATGTGTAGCCCCCAAGGCGATCAAAAGCCAAGCCTTAGCTGATCTCCTTGCCCAATTTCCAAGTGGTGACTATGAACCAGTGAATGAAGAATTAAGAGGAGAGGTGCACGCAGCTATGGCTTCCGAGGAAAGCTTCTGGACATTGAGCTTTGACGGAGTAGCAGCCGGAGGGAAGGGAGGAACCGGGATAATCCTTACAAGCAAAAGTGGGGAAAAGTTATATTTGTCTTATAAACTGGATTTCCATCGTTCGAATAACGAAGCCGAGTATGAGGCTCTTATTTTAGGCTTGATAGCAGCTGAGAAGCACAGTATCAAGAAGATTCGGATCCGGGGGGACTCAAAGCTGATAGTGAAGCAAGTTTCAGGACAGTTCGTCTTAAAGGAGCCTGCCTTGGCCACATATCGAACAACAGTCCAAAGGCTTCTTGACAAATTTCAGAAGGTCGAAATAGAGCATGTGCCTCGCTCCGACAACAAGTTTTCAGATGCCCTCGCAACATTAGGGGTAAGAGTTGACATTCCAGAGGAAGAGGCAACAATTGTTATCAAGAAGAGAACAGAACCTTCAATAATACCCGAAGACAAAGGCCTTCCGGAGGACTGGAGAGGAGAAGTCCTCGAGCAACTCAGAAGCAAAGTTGGAAAACTGACTATGGCCAAGCTTGCCCAATTCACAATTATTCAAGGTGAACTTTACTTCCGAGGAGGTACCGGATTCCTGGCCCGGTGTATTGGCCAACAAGAAGCAAGCTTCCGACTATAACAGATCCATGAAAAGTCTTACGGGGATGGGGATATCAGTCTGTATAGAAGAATCCAAAGACAAGGTTATTATTGGCCCGAGATGGAGAAGGACTCAAATCAATTACAGAGGGAATGCCCCAAGTGTCAGTCATACATCCGGGAGGATGAGAGTTGCTTTGAAATTGATACCCCTGACTGGAGGCAAGTCTACATTGACTATCTCAAAGAGGGAACACTACCTGAGAGCCCGAGGGACATTGCACACCTCAAGAGGAGAGCGAGGCGGTACTTTCTTGATCAGGACAAGCTGTATAGAAGAAGTATTGAGGGCACTCCCCTGAGATGTCTCTCCAAGGAGGAGTCAGATCTAGTCCTCGGAAGAGCCCACGAGATTGAACATCAAGGAGGGGCTCGGCTGTTCGAGCAACTTATACACCTTGGGTATTACTGGCCGACCATGGAGTCAGATGCATCCCATCACGTGAAGAGGTGCCAGACTTGTCAGAAACACGGAAATTTGATCCATGCTCCAGCTGTAGACCTGCATAGTATCCGAACGCCATGGCCGTTCCATACCTGGGCTTTTGATCTGATAGGGCCCATCTCCACATCTTCTAAGGGGTACAAGTGGATTCTCGCAGCCACAGAATTGAGTACAAAGTGGGTCGAAGCAATTCCTCTGAAGAACGCTACGGGGCCTGCAGTTGCGAACTTCATCAAGGAGAATATCATTTGCCGATTTGGAGTACCAAACACCATCCTCTCGGATAACGGCACTCCCTTCATAAACAAATATGTGAAGAGCCTCCTAGAGACTTACCAAGTGAAGCATCACAAATCCACACCCTACTATCCAAAAGGGAACGGGCAAGCGGAAGCCACAAACAAGACACTGATAAGGATTCTGAGCAAGATGATGGATGAGTTTGGGGGGACTTGGTCCGAACAGTTGATAGTAGCCCTGTGGGCGTATCGCACTTCGAAGAGAAAGCCAACTCAAGCAGCTCCTTACTCCCTTGTGTATGGGTCCGAGGCAGTGTTACTTATAGAGTTGGAAACGCCATCTGCTCGAATGGCTCTCGCCTCGGGGATGGTATTGGAGCCTCGAACCACCAGATTGGAAGCATTAGAGGAAAAGCATGACAGAGCTGCAAAAGTCATGGAAAGGTATCATGAGTCCATCGCCCGAGCCTATAACCAGACTGTGATACCAAGGAAGTTTGAAGAAGGTGATCTAGTATGGAAGATTGTAGACCCAATCATGCGAGGACAGCCTTTGCCCAAGTTTTCTCCAAAATGGGAAGGGCCCTACAAGGTGGTTCGGGCGAGCTCAAGCGGGTACTACAAACTTGTAAGGGTTGAAGATGGCTTCCGAACTGGCCCGCTCAATGCAAAGTTTATCAAGCATTACTACCCATAGTTGGACTCATCTATGTTGAAATTCATTTTCACTTTCTTACTTTGTCTAAAGGTTGTATTTCCCTTGCGTTATGAAGAAGCTGGTTTTCTCTATGGTGTATGTTTTATCCCATCACTTACAGTGAATCTATTATGCTTTTGTCAAGAAAGTTGAAGAACTAATGAGAATATTTCAGCTTTTATAAACATGTGCATATGATTGTTCTATCATTCGAAATAAATATTTTATCAAGTAGAATGAGAAAACAATGCGAAAATATCCAAACAACAAAAATTTTGTCATTTCATTACATTGTCCTAGATAAAACATTTTTATCGAAAGGGGCAAGAAAGTAATGATATAAAAAAAAAAAAAAAAAAAAAACTCAATCTTTCCTAAAGACACCCTCGAAGAAGCTGCCCGTCACATCTACATCTGGAGGACAAACAGTAGAGTGTGCCTCTAAAGTCTCCAAGGCCCGAGCATAACCCGACTCAAGTTCACGAAGAGTTGCCTTTGTCTCATCTATAGAGGTGCGATAAGAGGCAAGCACAGACATAAGTTCCAGCCGATGACTGGCGTTCGAAGCTATATCCAGGCGCTTCCGAAGCCATGATAAGTCCACTTGGTGACGCTCCATGTCAGAGATCCCCTGATACGCCGTCTCGACTACTTTTCCATTAAGGTCACACAACCGTTGCGTGTCCAAGCTATATAAGATAGTGGCAAAAGACTCGAGAAGAGCAGTCTGAATGAGTGGACACTGGCAAGCAAATGAAGCAAAGGTCTCCGGGTAACTTGAATGCACAAGCTGTAGAACTGAAGCAAACTCAGGAGCTACCCAATAATGGAGAAATGATACTTTGCCAGAAGTCGAAGGAGGAATTGGGGCCGGAAAACTGCTAGTCTCAGGAATCTCCCCAATGTCTATCGGGTTAGATGAACCACCCGGAGGGGTAACTCCCGGCAGAGGTCCCGAGCCTG
The DNA here is from genome assembly GCF_055761805.1 of Camellia sinensis. Lineage (NCBI taxonomy): Eukaryota > Viridiplantae > Streptophyta > Magnoliopsida > Ericales > Theaceae > Camellia > Camellia sinensis. The sequence goes on from NC_138973.1 coordinate 111,547,856, forward strand.
AGAATGCCGAACGATAAGGGGAAAGACCAAAAGCATCACTATCAATGTGGAAATCACTGAGATTCAAATCCAAAATATTCGAAGGCACTGGCGATGAAGAACCTCTGGCAGTCGTCTCAAAGGCAGGTGTTCCCCCTTGAGAAGGAGAACCGTGAGGAGTTACAAAGAGAGTCGGAGTAGAGTCCGGGGCAGGTGAAGACGGGACCCCGGTAACAGCTAACACTGGAGCAGAGTCCGAGGCAGGTGAAGGCAGGACCCCGGTAGCAGCTAACACTGGAGCAGAGTCTGAGGTAGGTGAAGGCAAGACCCCGTTAGCAGCTAACACTGAAGAAAAGATAAGAAGGCCTTATTAGAGGTAGGGAACAGGAAAGTCATTTAAGTAAAGATTTCTCACAGATATAAGTAAATGACAAACTTCAGAAAGAAAGATTACCAGAGGGAGAATCAATATGCAAAGCAGGGGCAACTGAAGGACTCCTAGCATCAACAAAGTCACTTGGTCGTGTAGAGACCACCTGATCGATCTCAATGTCTGATGAAGCCTGAACAGTAGCAGTCATCCCTGAAGAAGGAAGGAGGGCCGGAGGATGAGAATCACCATAAGTGCCAGAGCGAGTCTCAGAGATCTCTAGCACATCCACCTCCACACCATTCCCAGAGGCGCACCTCATCTCTACATCGCTTCTAGAAGCATGGCCCGCGACATCAATTTCTGTGGCATCAGTCCCTCCAGCAATCTCAACATCAGAACGGTGAGCCCCAATAAACTCGTCACCAAGGTAGTGCTCCTCCTCAGCTACGGTAGGGCGATGACGACGCGTGCGTGGAATAAGGTCACAAAAATGATCGGAGGACTCAGCCTCATCATCATCGTCATCTATAACTGCTATACGAGGGGTGCACATCTTCACAAGTCTTGCAGACAAAGGGAGGGTGTCGTCCAAGTCTGAGTCCGGCCTGGGGGAGGCAGCATGGCCAGGAGCCACGGTACCGAGAACGTCAACAACCGCAGGATCCTACACAACATGGGCAAATAAAAGTTTTCATTTTAGAAGGTATAGTCGCAAGAAGGAAAGTAGCTTCAAATCAAGAATTTCGGGTACCTCATGAAGCCTTTTGGAAAGGCTAGGAGCGGAAGGACTGGCATCAGAAGTCCTCTTGTGAGCCATCTTCTTAAGGCGGGTCGTCCGAGGACCAGAGGCCTTATTCAAAGGGACTGGCTCTGGAGAAGTAATTGCCAAGCTAGAAGCAGATGCCCGAGCAGAAGGGTCAGTTGGAGCAGATGAAGTGAAGAAACCCTCGTACATGTGGTCAGATTTTCGGCTCTCGGGTAGCCGAAGAGAAGAATCCTTCTTATAAATCGGCGGAGGCAAACATACGGTCGGTCTGCTCTGGACAAATGCAATAAACGCATCGATATTCTTCTGCCAATACCGCCTGAAAGAGGGGGTGAAACCCCCTACTCGGCTCAAGTCTGGCATCGTCAAAGAGCCGGATATGGGAAGCACGGTGTGTACAAGCCGGCGACTGAAGCGCCCGTAGCTCTCTGAAAATGATAATAAATGAGGTGCTGGCCCCGGGGCACATTGATCAAACCCGAATTGACATGCTACACGGTTAGGCCTATAAACGGCACTATCAACGCCTTCCTCATGCCACACCGGTAATGAACTCGGACGGATCATAATCAGCATATCAACAAAGGGTGCAGGGATGTTCTTCGGCAAAGGAAAGGACACCGAGCGGGAGGAACCATGATAGATAAGCGGTGTGGCCACACCTATAGGTGGGCATACATACGGCCGTGCCACAAAGCGTCGGGGATCATCCACCAGAGTATTCAAGGATAAGGTGGAAATGGTACGTGACCAACGTGTAATCAACGGCTGGCAAGACTTCGCTTTCTCAAATGTCCGAGACCCATCAGTATCGAGCACGGGGATGCCATCTTTATCCATTATCTCCCGAAGAACCTCCGCCTCGAATACAGTCGGAGCAGGGGCAAATTTTGGGAACCTCTCGAAGAAGAAACAAAGTAGGAACTGGCTGTGAATGAAGGAGACAGGCTCATATCGACCCACGGAGCGAACCATATCTCGATGTAGTAGATCCAGCCGATAATAGAGATTCCCAAGAAATAGGGGAGCCAAAGGGATCCGATCTCCTCTAAAGAGCCTGACTGCCAAGGGGAAGACGAAAGGATTGAGGGAATCCGGAGGTGTGCTCGGAAGAATGAAGAATGAAAGGAAGCAAGCTAGAAATCCCAAGAAATAGAGCCTGGAGCCATACATCGGACCGGCTTCATACTCCCGAGAGTCAGGATCAGCATCTCTGGCCAAGGGCTGAAGATCCTTGAAGAAGTGACGGATCCATGCAGTATAGGAGGCACGGTCCGTCCTTACTCGACTAGTCCTCCTCGCTGAACCATCAAAAACAGAACTCCACCGACCACAAGTTTGAAGATTTAGCTTCAGAGATTGGATCAAAGAATCATCTTCGGGGGGTGTCTGCTCAGGGTCGAAGGCATCAGGGCCGGTCACTTCCAGACGCAGCAACATGAACACATCCTCAAGGGTGGGCCCCATCTCGTGCTGGCCAAGTATAAAGGTGTGTGTCTCGGTGCTCCACCGAAGAGCCATGGCTTCCAGGCTAGCATTGTTGCGACGGATGGATAGGGATCGAGATATTTTCACTGGGATCAATAGTCGGGCCTCTTGAAGCCGCTGACAGAAGCTCTTGTCCAAGAGGACATCATCGACCCACTCCCGCCAACCAAAAGGAGGGTTTGAGAAGGCCTTGAACTGAGGATAACAGTATGGAAAGTCCCCCCGCTCAATCCAAAAGCGTAGCACTGAGGAAGGAGAAATGAGGGCCTCATGTCCAGAGTCAGTGTCCTCAGTGAGACATAATGGAGCCGCCTTCGGAGATAGAAGAGAAGTGGTGGAGGTAGCCGCCCGCCAGAAGGGATCCTTCTGACCAAAATAAGGAGATTTCCTCCACTCAGATGCCGGAGGTACATCCCTCTCTTTCATGAGAGCCGGTTCCGATGACCCCGAGACAACGGGTTTCTTTCGAGAAGACATATGGCTGAAATAACAGGTATAAATAGCAAGGAGTTGACCATATTAAAATTCAGAATATTGGAATTAAAGCAACACATTCGAATGAAATTTCGGCATCAACTATTCATTTCTCAGAGAGTCCATGAATTCAACAAATTCTACGAGGAATTTTTTTTTTCTTTTTTTTACACCAAGAGTTACATGATGGGTTCATCAACAGGTTCAACCCCGGAAGTCATCAACAGGTTCAACCCCGGAAGTCATCAACAATTCTTTTTCTCGGGTATTCTTCAAGCTCAACAAATTTTAATACCAATGGGTGCATCATCAACATACAGATTTTCGGTTTCTATCATCAATAAAAGGTGCAATGTCAATCGGGTCAATTTCTCAAAAAAAAAAAAAAAAAAAAAAAAAAAAAAAAATCACTACGTTCCATATTAAAGGTCCAATTTATACGAGACTCAAAATTTGGACAAAGTAAAGTTCAATAGCAAATTTCAGGCCCAAGATCCGAAGTATTTTACATTTCTCATCAGTAGCAAGATTCAATGGATTGTCATGTGAATTACAAGAGTGTTCCTCCCAAGTCAATATTATTTACTCAATTCAAGTGGCAAATATTCTATTACGAGGGCAAAATTCAGCAGCAATGGTTCAAGTTATGCAATAGTCCAGAATTTCTTTGGCAAATTTCAAGTCAGAAAAATCGTTTAAATAAATCCCATAGCCTATTTCAAAAATTGCAAAATCCAAACAAATTCAGGCCTCACATTGGAATTTCAAATCACCAATATTAAGGCTTAGTGTATCAAAGTCTTTGAGCTAAAAAAATGGGAATTAGAAATTCTGAAAAGCTTACTCTACAAAAAAGTTTACACCAAGATTAAAATATATATTTATATATATATATATACTTACCCACAGATTTGACGGAGTAGATTTAAGCCAACAATGACAAAGAAGAAGCTGAGAAATAGTGCCAACCGAGAAATGGTGCAAACCGGAGCCGGAGCAAGCCGCAGCTAGAGGCAGTGGCAAGGCCGCAAGTGTGAGACGCACAAGCACGGGTCGTAGATATGAAACAAGCACACTCAAGGCCGACGACGAGCTGTGCAGTGCTAGGCAAGACCATACACGTCGCGTTGAGTGGGCGGACGTGTGTGGTCAATGTCGGACAATCCGAAGCCGGAGGCAGCAGTGTTGTCGCAGAGGAGTTGACAACCACACGGGTTCATCCCATCACTTGTAAAAGATTCTAAACTGGGTTCATCCCATCACTTGTAAACTTTAATGCATCTATTCAATTTCGTGTTTCTTTACTTCGTCAAATTCACATTTTGATACATGTGCGAGTTTTAGTTTGAAAACCACTGTGTCATAATATTTATATAGAACAACACAATCATGTATGACAACCAAAATAAATATGATAGAGTGTCTTAGGACTCATCACAAAGTTTTGTAGGAATTCACACACTTCTTCTTTCAGCACTATATGGTTAGACAAAAAAAAATATGAAACCCATACCAAACGAAGTTCACCCATTATAATATTTTAACTGGTGCTAGTTCATCGAGTTAGGAAAATATTTTGAGAGAATACCAGGGCTAAAAACGATTTTAAAATGGAGAAATAATTTTTGGAAGAAAACTGGTTTTTTGGGACAGTGAGTTACATTAACCTCCAGCACAGGTGTTCTATGTTCAAAATATAAAAAGGGACCTCAAACGGTGTCGAAAAGAGGCATGGTCAGAATAGTTTGCTAAATTTTTGAGTTTAGAACATATTTCCAGAAGAGTGTGAAGAATGAAAACCAGTCGAAGATGGTCAAATAATTTTTATAAGAAAACTGGACAGATTCTGTTACATTTTGGAAAAATTGGCATTTCTCTCTCAATACTTAATAAAAAATTATGAAACCAGCGGAATTTGAAAGGTAACTTAAAAATCTAACTTTTCCGATTTGAATCACTTGAAAATTCATTCTGTGAAATAAACGGTGACCTGGTAAAGTCAGCATTGCTGTTGCCTCCAAACAGCAATGAAGTTAAAAATATATTCAGGCCATGAAACGTTGTCAAATAATTTTCTTCAATATTCTAGCACCATTAAAACATGTTAAACTAACTCCAGTAGTTTCAGATTTTATGAAAGTGTTCTCAAGAGTTTGTTTAGGGTTTATTCAAAACGGACTAAAAATATGTTTTGCTGGAAGTTCATTAGTTTGCGAAAAACACACTTTGTATCCACCATAAATCACATGCAAGACTAAAAAAAATATTTCCTACTATTATTCCCATGTGAAACTCTAATCCTTCATATTTATTTTCATTAGTGATAATAGAAAATAATATTTATGAAGAGTAAACACAAATTCATAAGCATGCAAAATTGATTCACCAATGGAGAATACTTGATCACATAAAAGGCAAAATCATTAGCTAAACCACCTAATCCATACTTGTAAGAAGGACATAAAATCACATAATCATAAGATTATCATTCTATCCAAATGTAACATGCATTGAGCATTTGTGTATTATCAATACACACTCTTGCATATTTTTAATGTATAGATTTAGTTAAGAAAAACATCTAAGGGAAGATAGAGGTTGAGTATTCTTACTTCAATGAAGTAAGAAAAATCTCAAGTGTTGAGCCTTTCTTCTCCTCTCTTCTCTCCTTTCCCTCTTGCTTTCTCTCCACTCTTTCTTTTCTTTCACAGCCGTGTGTATGTATTATGGCTGATGGTGAGGTCCCTTATGTAGGGAATATGGGAGCAACTTTTTGTTTTATTTTATTTTATTATTTCCTTTCTTTAGCAAAAAAATTTCTATTTGCTTGGAATTGCCATCCTATGCCATGCTTACTTCTCTAGGGATGTTGAGTGTGAAATTGGGAAAACAAGCATGCCTTGCATACAACAGAGCAGCCTAGGGAAAAAGAAGTGGCAATTAGCCACTTTTCTTGCAATTTGACCCCCCCCTTTTTTTTTTGAATTGAATTGAAATTGATGCCAATACAATATTAGTATATATATATATATAACCCTTATTATTATTATTATTTTATTTATTTTTTGTACAAAAATAAAAATCAATTGAATATATATATATAACCTAGTCACTCAGATATTTTGCTCCCTACTATTCTCTTACTAACTTAGTTATTATTTGTTTAACTCATTTAGTTTCCACAACTATATTTAGATACAATTTTTTTTTTTTATCACAGAAAGATAAATAATTTTTATTTAAAGGAATCTAATATTGGCATTAACCATGATGATATTAACATTATAATTTGATAATTTAATAATCACTGTTAACTGACTTAATATAATTATTAGTCAAACTAATTAGTTGTCTAAAAATTCAGGTCCTTACACATTCATGCTCAAAGGTTTTCACGGTTCACGAATGCAACAATGTAAAAACTTTTCAATAAATTCCAAGTCTTTTCAATTCCAAGTAAACCAATTATTAAATAGTAAATAATACACGAGAAATTCCTAAGCATGTGTCTGCAAGTAATCTATTCAGAACTATTAAAAATTCACATTCTCTGCCTATTAATTAGAAGGACACCTGACTCCACGCGAGTTTCCAAATTTTCACCAAGGACCTCAAGCCAACTTAATTCAATTTTCAAACCATTCTACACATTCCGGATTTAACCACATTATTTACCTTTAACAATTCAACAAGATTTCAAAGGGTATTAAAAAGCTCTCAACATCATTTTTCTCTAAACGTTCCATGATATACATAAATAAAAGAATGAGTATGAGTATGACTATGCAATGCATGATTTCAATTTTTCCTAATTCCAATTCATTTCTATAACATAACAATTCAATCCTCCATCGATTGCCAAAATAGTTATTTATATCAAAGTATTCCACAAAAAAGGTAATACGAGAGCATAACTAAATTAATATTTCCAAATATCCTCAAAACTTCCATAATATCCAATATTCCCAAAATAGTTCATAATTTTCATCACATATCATCAATTTCTCCAAATCATATCTTTCTTCAATTCTCAATATTTTAGGATTTGAGCAAGAAAATCAGGGTTTTGCCAAATTAATAACCAAACTATGAAATTCAAGCATCCATTATCTATTAAAGAGGAAAACTTTGAGATTTAGACAAACAGAAGGGCAAGCCCTAGTTTTGTATTATCTACATCTATATATACTGTATAAGGAAAATTGACTTTTTAGTGAGAAGCCTTCTAGGAGCTCCAAATTCTTATTCTAATTTTCTTAATTTTAAACAATTAAGAAAATCTCCATTAGCTAACTTTCGTTTGATAATCCCACATCGGGAAAATAAGGAAAAAAATGAGTTGTTTTTACTTATATAAAGTTAATCTTATACTTCCATCCCATTTAGTCAGGAGTATTGTAAGAGTTTCAATATCACATATTAATTTTCTTGATTTTCTTAATTTTAAACAATTAAGAAAATCTTCATTGACTTAAAAGTGAGTTGTTTTACTCGTATTAAGTGAATCTTATACTTCCATCCCATTTAATATTGTAGTGCTGTGTATGTTTCAATTCAACATAGTTTAAATTTTAAAAATTTTAATTAATTAATTATGACCTAGCCGATTAGGCTAAATCATTTTTGATTTGATTGATTCGTTAGTTTAACCGCGATTTTAGCGATTTTATACTTTTAGTTGATAATCCCACATCAGGAAAAGAAGTAAAAAAAAAAAAAAGAGTTATTTTACTCATATAAAGTAAATCTTATACTCTCATCCCATTGAGTGAGGAGTCTTGTGAGAGTTTCAAAATCTCATATTAATTTTCTTAATTTTCTTAATTTTAAACAATTAAGAAAATCACCATTGGCTATCTTTTATTTGATAATCATACATTGGAAAAATAAGGAAACAAATGAGTTATTTTACTCAAATAAAGTGAATCTTATACTCCCATCCTATTTAATATTATAGTATTGTGCATGCTTCAATTCAATATAGGTTAAATTTTAAAAGTTTTAATTAATTAATTATGAGATAATTATAATTAATTAATTAATAAAAATGATAATTTTAAAATAATTAATTGCTAAAGTTTTAATTAATTTTTTCGCCTCATATTGTAATTAAAAAGTCAAAAAATTATTAAAAAATTAATTCTCAAACAACTTCTTCAAAGTCTAAACAAATTTATCAAATATTTTACACAATAATTATATGAATAGAACTGATACTATATGAGACTCACACGCAATATGACTATTGTGTAGAAATTTTGATTTTTTTTTTTTTTTTTTAGTATTTAACATCTACCTATCTATATATTATATTATAGTAAAGGAACATTTAAAACAAAAACCTTTAAATTTATATATCAAATTTTATTTAAGAGAAACAAAATATAAAAAAATTAAATATAATTATCTTATTTTTAATAAATAATATATTATTTTATCCCATGTATAGCACGGGGTGATATGCTAACATATATATATATATATATTGAAATCCCCAAATTTCTTTAAAAATCATATCTAACAAAATACCACATAAACATGATAAAGCAAATATATTAGGATAAGAAAATTCATACATCAAATAGAGAAGAGGAGAAGAAAGTCCCCAAATCAAACATGATGAAAAGATGATCCGCCAGAATAAACAGGTCGCTAAACTTCATTCCCTCAAATTTCTTTCTTTAGCTCAAAATCTAGGCCATTTTGTGCCAATCTGATTGCCTCTATCTCAAGCACATAAACATGGCATCTATTTCTAGCCTTATAAACTTATCAATGTGTCATGACCCCAACTCGTCCCTAGAGGTTAGAGCGGTGACCGGCCAATAATCCTAGATCACCTACGACCTCTTAACCAAATCAGAAAATATTTAAATAATATCGAGGCTCAAAGCGGAAGTAAAACAAAAATAACGTTGTCCATTGAGTAGTGCATATATGGAATAAACAAAAATAATTAAAATAGTTCATAACACACTTATAATACATATAGACATTTATCTTATACATCCCAAGATCACATATATGACTTAACAAAACTTGACATAACTAAAGCTTGAACAAAAGTAAAAGTTAATGCCTCAATACAGAGGCACATCTTCGGATGGTCTTCACGAAAAGGGTGACTCCAAGTAGAATCTAATGTCGATCCTCCTGATGCTCACCTACATAGATAGGGGAAGGGGGTGAGCTTGAAGCCCAGTGAGTAGCATTAATGTAAAGGATTAATGAATGAGTTCCATATTAATAAAAAATTTAAATAAAAAAAAAACATTCTTATCATGGACAAAAACATTTTCAGAAATATGTAATACATAAAATTCATCAAAATTTTCATAATTACATACATTACGTTATTCGAAGCATATTATTCAGAAAACTTATCAAACCTTTCAAAGATTATCAGATGATGTGATCATTCTCAATAGCATTAAACATATTTAAACTTGACAGAATGACCTCTGGTTCATTACTAAGAAGAACAACCTCTGGTCCAATACATAGCAGAACGACCTCTGGTCCAATACATGGCAGGACAACCTCTGGTCCAATATACAACAGCTGTACAAAATGACCTATGGTCCAACATATAGCAGAATGACCTCGGGTCCAATATATATATATAACGGCTGTATAGAATGACCTCTAGCCCAACTTATAACAAATAAGACAGAATGACCTCATGTTCGACATATCATTCATAGAGAATTCATTTAAGGATGTCACAATAAATTATCAAATGAGGAATTCATTTATTCATAGCAAAACATGATTTCAGAAAACATAACATTTCATAACGTTTCAAAATAGATACTTAAGAACATAATTTCGAAAAAATTATCATATTGGAACATCTCAAATGCAATATACAAATTTCGTAAAACATCCCATGCCATAGCATTTTCAAAATCATTTATACAAAAATATCTTTACAAAGATATTACTCACCTTGACTAGTTCAATGTTCTACCTTGATGTTCCAATCTACACATTGCACGTAACCATACATATTGCAACATTATATTATTCTTCTGATCGAATCTTATTTCTCTTGTTCTTTTTTCTCAAATAAACTGAATTCTTAGGCCTCATTTGGGAACATGCTAATTTAGTAACTTTTTGGCTATTTGGCTAAAATATGAGCTAAAAAAAACTAGTATGTTTGGGATGACTTTTTGACTTTTTACGAAAAGATGTGCAAAAAGTAGAGAGAAAAGAGAATTTTTGAATTTTTGGTATGGGTTGTTGGCTTTTTGGCTAATTTAGTAATTTTTTGACTTTTTGACTAAAAGAGAGGGTTCCCAAACGAGGCCTTACTTTGCTTCTTTAACTAGTTATCTTATGTTGGTTATTAACTTATTAATCCTAAATGAGCCATAATCATGCCTAGGAATGCTCAAAAAGAGATGAGGATGAAAATACGAACAAGATGTAATTTCCCAAAACATGCTGAAATAAGCCTGACTGCTTGAGCAGAACTTTGGTCACTCTTACAAACTGTGCTGTTTGCAAAAATACTGGATGCTTACTACGTGTGCTCGAGCAGTGACTATACCGCTTGTGAGGTTTGTAAAATTCTAGGCTCCGAAATGCAGCAAAAATGGCATCAAACACATTTTCAAAACTTGGGGCCACGCATGGCTTACTCAAAACATGAAAATACTTTGGAAAACACAAATACATAACCATTTCGAAATTATTTACTCAACAAAACTTAAATCAAATCTTCATGCATGCAAAGATTTTCCAATTCTTTTCTCTTGATTTTCAAAACATGAAATTAAATGCATAAATCCATGAAATTAAGAGTATGAACTTATTGAAATTTTATGTAAATAAACAAAAGATAAGCTCTCATGCATGCAATTCCAAAACTCAAATTAAAATGATGAACATAATGTAATCTTCCTTATCTTTTCATTATAGCTTAATTTCTTCATCAACTATCTAATTTCCTTCTAATTTCATGAATATAATCCCAAACCCTTCTCAATCTCAAGTATAATATGAAGATTCTACACAAATCAAGCATAATTTCCATTCCTTAAGCTTAAATTTCAGCAAGTTTAATTGATTTCTTCCTTCTTTTTTTTTTTTTTGATCAGTAGAAATCCATTAATGGATGCCAAAAATGGAAATTACAAGGGCCATCAAACAACCAAGCTTACACCAAAACAAAATAAAGAAAATTACAAGAAGCACTCTGGAGAAAAAATATGCAAAATATTCAGACGCACATCATGTTGTGCTCGGACTCATACTGCAAAAGCAGAGTCGATCAAAATCGACAATAGAGCCTGTCTGAATAAATCATATATTTCAACCACAAAGTTTGGAAAGTCACAATCCAAGCACAGATGACCACAAAACCATAAGCAAAAACCAAAAAAGACAAACAGAAAAGGAAGGACCTCCATCCCAAAATCCATGACAAAAACTGGTGGTGGAGATGTGGTAGTAGGAGCAGATCTGATGCCCAACACACAAAGGAGACGGACGATCCGACAGATTTGGTAGGGTGGAGGTAACGCCGACGGAGGACGGAGGATGAGATCAGCAGATCCGATGAGGCCCTGATTGGGGAAATCTGAGAAGAGTGAGGATAAAGAGTAGAGTTCCCACCAAGAAGAGGAAAAGGACCTCACATGGAGGTAGAAATGGAAAGACTAAGCTTCCAAATTATTATTGAGCCAAAGGACAAGACAAACGAAAGAGATGAGGGGCAGAAATGAGGGGAGAGGCTGCCGGAGGCCGGAGCCCCCCTCCCCCGCCCCGAGCTGCGCCTTCGGAAAAACCCTAAGAGAGGTAGAAGGAGAAGGTAAAGAGGTAATTGATTTCTTCCTTAGCTTTCTATTTCTCCATCAATTTCCAGCACAAAATAGATTTCTCTCTCTAAGATGAGCTCTCCAACTCTCACACTCTCTCTTTAACTTGAACTCTCCTTTTTCTCTACACTCTCCAACACACATAGCAAATGAATCCCCCTCTCTTGACTTTGAGAAGTCATCAGCCAAGTAATACACACACACACACACACTCAGCACAATGCACATGTGCACACACTTTGGGGCTTCAACACATCCATTTACATACACACACAAGGCTATAATCCTCCACACACCACTTCATAATTAATCACATGAATAGGTTTAGCTTAATCAAATCATATTTAGTCTTAATTAATCATAATTTCTAGATAACTCAATTGGTCTAATTAACCCCCAATTAAGGTGCAATTAATCGTAGTTAAGTTTATCAATCTGAATCAGATTTTTAATCAAACTCCCAAAAGGCTTCAAATATTACACTAAACTTATTAACCTCATCAATTTTGATTTCTCAAATCGTTAAAGTCTTCAATTCCTGATCAAAATCAAAATTCCTCTCAATAAATTACATATACAAATTAGACACCTCACAAGCAATTCCAATTCAGAATAATTACAATTCACAATCCTCATAACTTAATTACTTAATTAATTCCAATTAGAACTCAATTTAATCAAATCTTAATTTTACTAAACTGAATCAAATATTTAATTAAACTTCCATATGGTTCAATACATGAAATTAAACTGATTCCACTCATCAATTTACCTTCTTAAGCCACCTAGGCCTTCAATTTCTAATTCCGAAATAAATCCTTAACAAAATCATATACGAATTAGACTCAATAATGCTTATGAATTCCAAAATAGAATAGCATGCAACTAAAATTCAAATCTCCATAATCAATTAATTAAATACAGAATACTATGCGCGGTAGGGTTGTCACACAATGTATTGTTCTGTAGATTCCTCTTGTTTTTGTTTAAATTTGGACAAGTCTACCATGGTTACTTCAGGTTCAGTTCTTTAGAATTGAGCATGAAATTGGCCTTCCATTTTTTGCCAATTATTAATTGAATTATCTAGCAAATTAATGAATCATGTAATGGTTACTTTTGACAGTGAACGTGGAAAAAATCTGTGTTTTAAGTTGACATTATTCCTAATATCCCCACATTCCAAGGTAAATCTACCTATATACTCAATGATGGATTGTTTTTCTTTCCCCAATAAATAAAGAAAACTCAGGGACTTTGTAGTTCCTACTGAATGGAAGTGCATCTACCCATGGGGGATGTGGTTTTCTAAACATTCGCCTATTAGGCCTCCTTAGGCCTGGGCCAAATATCTCTTGAATGACCTTCATTATCTGGTTCCTATTAATCTGAACGGGCTCATGTTCCAACTGTGCATTCTGTGTACCATGGTCTACTTCATTATACAAATGTTGTTGAGGAGGTGGCTTTAATAACCCCGATTATGATTAGGCAATAAACCATGATTAAGAATGCCTAATGAGTAATTAAGAAGAAATTCTGAGTTTATTGCATGTGTTTTGTGTTAATTGTGCTTATATCTGTCTGACGTAGGAATATCTGTCTGAATTTTTGTTTCAATATGCGAATTGAAGGCCTTAACGACATTCGAACATGAAATTGACTAAGTGTAGCTCGATTTTTTTGTGCCCCCTTTTGGAAGTCGAATAAGCCCTACTGTATCGGACTCCCGCGATTCTGAATCTGATTCCACAAGTGCAATGTGAAATAGATAAACACCAAAGAGTCCCAATCCGGCAAATCTTTTAGAAAATCAATTTTGAATCAAATTGCCAAAAATGGACTGCTTTGCCAGATACAGAGTCGCCACCTAAATGTTTTTGAAAAATTTAGAAAACCCATGACTCGTGCCAAAGGCCACGTGTCCGTCATCACCAAGATTATCTCGGCTCAAGAACTCAGGTACGAGAGGGGAAGGTCATGAATTGAGCACCCCCGCTCGCCCGATCAAAGATTGGCCTTTACTAATCATGATATGAATCTTATTTACATTATATGCTCTTGTTTCAGTTTATTAAGCTAGCATTACTATGTGATGCGCATACACACAAGTATAGACTAATTTGCAAGAATTGGAACACTTGGCTTATGTTCATTTTGAAATTTGTTTCGAAACATGTACCACTTGAAAAGTGATCGCATATGAACATTACTCAAATTATTCCAATTCAAGCAATTAGCCTTCATTTACAAGCATTCAAACAATTATCAACTAAGCACTTAGCCTCATGGCAAGCATGCTAAACATGGCAACATCAACATACGACATGCTAAAACAAGTAAAGGCTCACCTAATACTCCAAGCCAATAAGAGAAACAAGTTAGAAAAATGCATGATTCCTAACTATGCAATATGACTAATGCAACACGCGCGATATGTAATTACTAGGCTCGGCTATTAATATGACATATGAATCAATTTGATAGCACGCGGTCTGAGGACGTATTCAAAGAAGTATTAAACTAACAATGCAAGTTAGAATGATGAACCGAGCATCGACACATGCAATACAAGTGGATGCAAAACATGAAGTATACTAAACAAAACATGATGCCTTAAACTAACCATCATAAGGTAGTAAATAAAAGGGAGAAAGACGTGGGGTTAAAGACATGCACGTTATTACAACATTGCGCTCTCACGAAGGAGAGTCCGAATGAACTAACTAGCTAACTAATTAAAGCGCTAAGCTAATTAATTAACTATTACAAACCAAATGAATAATTTAGCTAAGCTACTTTAACTAATTATTACAACAACAAATGAACTAATTAATTAACTAATCTAGCTAATTAAAAATAATTACAACACGAGACGAATTAGCTATTCTAACCAATTAATTACGAAGCCACTATTTTAATCACAATGTTAATATATTTATAACACGGATCCCGAGGATTGACGGAGGGCTCATGCATGAATGCGGGTTTCACCCGAAAAAGTCACTGTTTCTGCTGCTGAATGCCTCTGTTACATAGTAGAACATTTGCACTGAATTCCACCTCCAGACCAACTCTGTTCTGCTTCAAAAGGACACTGCTTAATTTTGCACTGGTGGCCAGCAGAGGGCTTGCCATCCACTGATGATGGCCTGCCAGCCATAGCTGACTGGGTTGTCCTGCTGTAATAGAGAGTAAACAGAGCAAAGACAGTGTTTTCTCAAGGATTTGTTTGCACAATGTACCCCTCATTTTCATTTGAACAGCTCAAATGAGTAGTAAATTTGATTTACAAACCACCAATGGATGCAATTTCATTGCATGATGGCTTATGAATCAAGTGTGCAAATTCAATGAATGCAACAAAACAAGACTCTCAAAACCACCTCTCTATCATGAAAGATCAAGGTAAGTAGTTGACAATGAATCTTGAATCGTTTTCATCACTAATAAGTATGAAATGACTCAAGACTCAAGGGTTCAATTAACATCTGATTGAACCCAAACAAGTTATTATCTTACACCTTTTTAGCCTCAATTTTATTACTTCATTTTAGATTACCATCCATTCTTTAGTCAATTGAGTCCAAAGGTGAATTTAAGTCCTCTAATGGAAAGATGGCTCAAACCAAGAGTTACTATGAGTATGAAAGAGACATCATACCGTTGGTAATGAATCCCTAAAGCGATTAAACCATTAAGCATGACATATCAATCTCATGCTTAAACAAATAAGTAGTTTGAAACTACTTTCAAAGCAAAACAAAAGCCAAGAAAGGAAGGAGGTTGCAGAGGTGATTAAGAGTGATCACAAGTATGGAAAGCCATAAATAAACACTATCAACTCAAAGAAGATGGTGTCTAATGCCTAAAACACCAACCTTATGAGAACAATTACACTACAAGCATGGAAAGCAAAGCTCAAACGTAACAAACACTTAAAAATAGTCCTAAAACAGTCTTAAATAAGTCCTAAAACATGCTGAAATTAAGGCAAAAATAGTTAAAATAATAAGCTAAAACATGAATCATGCTAGGCTAGTAAGCAAAACATAAGGAGGGGAGGCTAACCCCTCTAATTTTGGACTTCAAAACATAATTTTAGCCATGCAAATAACTCTCAAAATCAGTGTTTAAAAGCTCAAAAAAAGATAGTGTAAAGGTGGGAAACACAATGGTAAAGACCTTGGAAGTAAAGTGTAAAGTATGGTGAACCACCCCTCAACCTTTATTGGCCTTAAAACCCAAGTTTCAGTCCAAAAGTACAGAGTTTTTACAGTCCAAAAATAGTTGGAAAATAGTAAGAAAAAGAGTAAATACAACAAGTAAAGAGACAAAGCTTTATACCTCTTGAAGAGGAGATCACTTTCAAGCAATACAACAAGGCAAACACACCATCAAGAACTCAAATGTGGAGAGGTTTGGTTAAGAGTGTATAGGCAAAGGTGAAGAAATTTGCAAGAGAGAGAGAGAATTGTAGAGAGAGAGAGGAAAAATTTTGCTCCAAAATTTTTCTAACCCTATGGCAAGAGAAGAGGCCCTCTATATGTAGAGAAACATGAAACTCCCTCAGAAACATCTAACTATACATGTGGGAGCAAATGCAAGCATTTGTGCAAACAGCTGGCACAAAATATCTAGAAAAGGCATGACCACTAATGGTGGCCGGCAGGCCATCACTTGTGGCCGGCAACCATGAGCAATGGCCGACAGCCCATTGTAGGCTTTAAAATCCAAGGTTTTGGTCTAAAAACAAGGCAACAGGGGTGTGGGTTTGAAAGGCTCAAAGCTGTGGCATTTTGCTAAGGACTTTGAGCACTTAACAAGCATATAGATTCATCATTGGGTGTGGAAGCGACGATATCCAAGTTGTAAAGGCCGTCAAAAACGAGAAGTCTACAGTTGCCCCTCTTTGACAGAATTCGAAGTCATGAAATGACATGAGTAAATGTCAAAGCCCGAAGACGACCCATTTTGACAAGGCCGTAAGACTTTGACAAACAATAAAGATAGAAATAAATGGTTGCGCCTGCAGGCTGCCTATGTATCCCCTTGCAAGGAATCAAACTAGCGTAGTTCTGGGACAAGATGCAAATAATATGCACAAAAAACTTTGAAAGCTGGACTCACATGCTTTGCGAAGCTGGCTATTTTGAGTACTCATGATCATGCGAGATAATGCAATAAGCGATAACAAATGCAACAAGCAAGATAACATATAAATGAGTAGCTTTAAGCTTAAAACCAACACAGGTTGCCTACAAAAAGATCCAAAACACACTTCATGCATCCTGAGAAACTGAGAAATGAAAATTGCTCGGGGTTTTGTTTCACGCGTCCTGAGATGAAAACCGCTCAAGGTCACGCTTCACGCATCCTGAGATAAGAGAAAATCGCTCGGGCTCATGCTTCATGCATCTAGAGAAACAAGAAAAATCATTTGGGCTCGCGCTTCATGCGTCACAAGATAAAACACGCCCAAGGTCGCGCTATACGCGTCCTAAGAAATAAAAAACCGCCTGGGCTCGCACTTCATGCGTTCCGAGATAAAATACGCCCAGAGCTGCTTCACGCGTCCTGCGAAACAGAGGAATGAAAACCACTCGAGGTCACATTTCATGTGTCCCGAGATAAAAACCGCTTAAGGTCGTGCTTCACACATTCTGAGATACAAGAAAAATCGCTTGGGCTTGCACCTCACGCGTCCCGAGATAAAACACGCCCAAGGCCACATTTCACGCATCGTAAGATACAAGAGAAACTGCTCGGGCTCACGCTTCACGCCTCCAGAGATAAAATACGCCTAAAGCCAAGCTTCACGTATCCTGAGATACAAGAGAAACCGCTTGGGCTTGCGCTTCAGGCATCCCAAGATAAAACATGCCCAGGGCCACGCTTCACGCGTCCTGAGATACAAGAAAACCGCTCAGGCTTGCGCTTCATGCGTCCCGAGATAAAACACACCCAAAGCCGCGCTTCATGCGTCCTGAGATACAAGAGAAATCGCTCGGGCTCGCACTTTACACACCCCGAGATAAAACATGCCCAGGGCCACGCTTCACTCGTCCTGAGATACAAGAAAACTGCTCAGGCTCATGCTTCACGTGTCCCAAGATAAAACATGCCCAGGGTTGCACTTCACGCGTCTTGAGAAATAAGAAAAACTGCTCGGGCTTGCACTTCACGCGTCCCGAGATAAAACACGCCTAGGGTTACACTTCACGCATTCTGAGAAACAAGAAAAATCACTTGAGGTTGCGCTTCATGCGTCCCGAGATAAAATAGAGAGGTGTGCGATAGATGCACAAAGTGAACGTGTGCGATAGATGCGTGAAGCATATTCCATGCAAGATGGACAACCAACGTATGATGTTAACTTGAAGGCTTATTCTACGCAAGAAACAAAAGCATATTCTATGCAAAATTGACAGCTTGTTCTACGTACAAATCATAAATGATGCAAGACACGTATGCAGCATACATATATGTGAAATGCATATTCTATGTAACAGAAGAGAACAAAAGCGTAATTTAACAAAAATGAATAAAATGATATTCGATGACAACCTTCGATTTACCTCTCAGAGGAATTACAACATGTTCAAAAGGATACACCTCGTTCATTGTAACAAGTGGGACACGTTCACACACCGGATTGCAGCTGCAAGCTTTTGAAGTATAATCTTCTATACATTACTTAGGAAGTAAAAGCACAAAACAGCACCAGGACCTACTTGAGAGCCACCGGCCACCTGCTGGCCACCAGAAGAAGCTGATGGCCACTTTTCGGCCAGCAAAAACCCTTTCTGGCCTGGCGTGCCAGCCACCAATGGTGGCCTGCTGGCTATCGATGGCAAATTAGGTGCAAAATTGACTTTTTACCTCGAGTCTTTAAGTATACCATCTCAAACTTCATTTCCTCACTTCTCTAAGCTCGAAAACCCTCTCCTTCTCTCTAGGTACTTTCTCTCTCTAGATCCGTGCTTTATACGCGTTTTTTACTGCCCCACGCAAACTTTTTTCGTAAAACCCTCTTAGTCCTCTATATTTTGAACCGATTAGATTTTGATTTCGTCACTTTTTCTCAGATTTTCACCACTTTAGGCTTGTTCCCCTTGAGTTTTTCTTGGGTTTTGTGAACTTTCTCGGGCTCTAACTTTTTCTCCCATTTTCTCTCTCCTAGGGTTGACTTTTTCCAAGTTTACCATTTTTTCTCCAATTTTCTTCAATTGTCACCTACTTTTCACCCATTTTCTAGATAGCGGATGAGATTCCACACAACGGAGCTCCTCTAGATGTTACACATGCATTTCCACCCGTTGTCGAGGTAGAGGAGTCGGTAGTTGCTG
This sequence comes from Camellia sinensis, assembly GCF_055761805.1. Taxonomy (NCBI): domain Eukaryota; kingdom Viridiplantae; phylum Streptophyta; class Magnoliopsida; order Ericales; family Theaceae; genus Camellia; species Camellia sinensis. Next base: position 111,567,110 of record NC_138973.1, read on the forward strand.
AGGCTGACGAAGTGGCTAAGGGCATTGAGGCTGACCTTGAGGCGGAGTTTGTGTTCGAGTTTGAGCCAGAGCCGTTACCATTGAGAGTGCGGCCCTTCGATCTGGCGAGATATCATCCCCGCACACATATATTACCACCTGGAGGTATTAGGCATTTCAATGACTTTGCTCGCGGTGTACCAAAGGACCTCCTGCTGAGGGAGCCGGCCTTCCACCTTTCATCCAGCGCCACTGAGGTATGAACTATGTTTTCATGCATTCCTGCCTTTCTTTTAACTGCATTTCTTGCACTGCCTTTCATCTAACTATATTTTTTCACTGCTTTTCATCTGATTCACCTGTTCTTTATCACAGGGAGACTCTCATGCCTACAGAGGGTACGGAGCGACGACAACGAGGGATTGGTACGACGAGCTCCCTGCCGGGGTCCGTGGCATTGTCGATAAGACCGACTTCGGCCTTTTTTGCTCTGGTCTGACACATGTCATAGCAAGCCGCCCCCTTCTAGGAGCGCTAGTGTAGAGGTGGTGGGACACTACCAACTCCTTCCACCTCTCTACTGCTGAAGAGATAACGATGACTCCCTACGACTTTGCCATGATCACAGGCTTAGGAATAAGAGACGATCCGATCCCCTTTGACACAAACATGGGGGAGTGGGAGGCTGCTTGAATCAACCTGTTGGGAGCGCACCCATCTCTGTGTCGGCCAGCCATAGTGTGATACAGTTGGTTTGCCGAGCAGTTCCGAGGGAGCGAGCCCGAGATGCTGGAGGAGATGAAATAGTATGCCCAGGGCTTCCTGATGTTTGTCCTGGGTACCACCTTATTTTCGAACAGGTGGAACACCATGGGTTTGTATTTGTTGAGTGCCCTGGTGACCCTTTTCCGAGTATGCTTCTACAACTGGGGCGGAGTTGACCTCGCCACCCTATATGGCTATACGAGCTCTACCTCCCGCAGGAGGGGAGAGCAGATCGGTGGTTATTGGCGAGCCTGGAAGGTATGCATTTCAGTTTCTTCTTTGCACTTTACACTTTCCATTTCACATTTTTTGCTTTATATCTGTTCAACACCTTTGCTTTCTGCTTTGCACTTTCTATATCTGTTCAGGCTGTGCTTTCTACTTTACACTTTCTGTATCTATTTATGCTCTGTGTTTTCTACTTTGCACTTTTTGTATCTATTCATGCTCTGCGTTTTCTGCTTTGCACTTTCTATATCTGTTCATGTCGTTAATAACATATCACTGCACTTTTCTTGCAGCTTTGGGTTTATGTGTATTTTTCAGCCCTTGCTCCAAAGCCTATGGAAGAGCTATCCCTGGTGGTTTCCTATTCGAGACAGTACAATGGTCGGTGTCAGCACTGGAGTCGTGAGACCTTTGCCTTCTTCCGCCATTACTTTGACACTGTGGTCGCCACCGAGGTAACTCGAAACTCACAATTATTTTTTCTTTATAACTGCTCTAATTCACACTTTGGCAACTGACGATAACTAACAACCTGTACATTCTCTATGTACAGATCGCATGGCAGCCTTGGGCCATGATGCCGGCCGGGATGCGGAACCAGTACGTAAGAGCCTAGGGCACATCGCGCTTTTAGATTCTGCTAGAGGGCCCAGTCTGCCAGGATTGGTTCTTGAGCGAGAGATTTGTTCACCAAATTGTGAGCTTGCCTAATCTAATCATTCCGATGCCACCCCCAAAGTCTATGAAGACAGCGGACAGCCTATCTATTGACGCAGTCATTCAATTCATGGTAGGCTTAGACGCTGACTTCTTCAGAGAAGAAGACGATTACATGACCTTTATTCAGACGTACCTTATGCCACTTCTGACAGGCGCTTACGCAGGCGAAGGGGCAGGGGCTCCTGCAGCAGGCGAGGCGGTTCGAGCGATTAGGGCCCATGCTAGAGGGGTTCTCCCTATTGGGCAGATTATTTGTTGGTCGGAGCTTCCCACTGTGCTCACATGCTGGCGGCCTACTGGGATTGCTTACCAGATCCCGATCGAGTCAGCAGAGGCTGGACATGAGCTTGTCGGAGTTCGAGGCTCGTCGCAGGCATGGACTACACTTTATCATTTGCACCCACACATTTCTACTTCAGATATTTTTATTCTAGACATTGATCATCTAGATGCACTTGCAGGCATCTATAGAGTATACGGGGAGCCTCTTTGAGCTGGTGGCTTCCTTGATGAGTACGGTGCAGAAGAGCACGGTATCCAGGTAATTTCTTTCAGTTTGTGCTTCATGTTATCATATTTCCACTTATACACTAGCATTTCAATCGTAGTCTTTCCCAAACTGCACTGATACACTGCACTCATACACTGTACTCATACTACATCTGATTTCTACATACTATACCTATATCTGATACATACACTGTAGCTGATATGTTAACAACTATTTTTTTCAAATTCCATCTGCACCGATGGCACCAACGGCATCAGCAGCACCAACACCGGTAGCACCTCCTCTAGCAGCATGGAGGAGAGAGAGACAAGCCCCAGCTCATGGCCTAGATGTGAGCCACAGTCGAGGCAAAGATAGGGGCACCCGAGGCCAGAGCAGTCCTTCAGAGCCCATCTTGAGCGATGACGATGCTGAGACTAGTGACTCCGAAGAGGCAGCGAGTCAACATTTTGAGTCAACCTAGAGTAGAGACAATGATATTGGCTCGGGGTTCGAGAGCTGAGGCGACGTCGAGGAGGACTCTAAGACAGAGAGAAGAGATGATACCGGTTCTGGTTCAGAGTCTAATTCTGACAGCGGTGCTGCTGGAGATAGTGCTCTCAAGTCCTCCCCTCCGAGGAAGAGGACGAAGAGGGCATTTCAGGCCTGAGGCGACTGGCGCTGATTTTTTTGTACTTTTTTGCTTAGTTTCTTTTTGTTGGGTAGCATTAGCAGATGTATAGCTTCATATAGGTTTTATTTTTCTTTGAAACTTGTACTTCTCTTTTGTAAAAACCATGATCATAATAAAACCTCATAGTTTTTATGAAAAGTGTTGTCATTTTTGCATCATGAGCATCATATTTGCATTGAAATGGACATGGAATTGAATTTGAAAATGAACACTGAACACTTGTATTGGCACGATGTTCTTAATCGGGTAATGAGCCAACCAATAACCAAAATATGAAATACAAAATACAAATCAATAAACAAAGCAACAACAACTCAAATACAAATATAAACACACCTTCTAAAATAAAAAAGACTCAAAACAAGACCTCAAAACACAAAGATCGAGACAAAACACATGTTGCCAACACTGCCCAGTACACAGGTGAACGGCCGGCCAGAAAGAGGGATTGTCAGCCACCAAGAAAAGTTGTCGGCCAGAGGAGGTGGCCTACTGGCCACCAAAGTAGCCTGCCGGCCACCATTAGTGGCCGGCGGCCACCAATGTAAGTAACCTCCAGATTGTTGACAGTTGTCTTCCACTCACAACCTTATCTTCTACAAAAGGTTCAGCTTTGTGATTTCTTCTCCAGGGCCTCATTTCAACTGCAATTTCTTCCACAAATGGAGCCATCCTTTGCCAAAAAGCTCACGGATTGGATAGCCATTTTAGACGGCATAAAAAAGGTAAATTTCGGGATTTCGGCATAAATGCACTTTTTTCGTTGAACCGTACGCCACATTGTTTTTTGTTCCTCCATGTCGTGGCGTGATTCTAGGACCCGATTACACATGTCTTTCGCTTCGGGGGACAAGAAATATGCCCGACCCTTGAAGAATTTCAAGCATTAATGAAATCCTAGTGCGATGAGGAAATCATGCCTCAGCCCCGTTTTGGCCATGCCCAAGCTTTGGGACGGATGTGTGGGCTTACTCTGCATAAGGCTCAGTCTTTGGCCACAATGGAGAGCTAGACATACCCAGCGTGATTCATCAATTCTCCGATATCGATGACAGAGGCGACCTTCTCTAGCGAGGTTTTCGATAACATGCCCTCTGCTTATGTATGCTTGCACATTTCGTTCTTGCCCCAAGTTTCAGTAGATCCAACATTCGGTTGATCGAAGTGGCCCAACGTTTGAAAGAAGGTAAGAGTTACATTGGTTTGGCGCTGGCCGAGACCTTGATGGGCTTAGATGCCTTTCATCGGGGAGAGACTACCAGATTCGTGAGGAGTCCGCTACTTCTTCAGGTATTGTTTCCCACCCTTTCTCACATGTGTCTCTCAAATCACTCGGCACTCATGCTCTATTTTTCTCTCAAAGCCCTTTTCTTACTTTTCTCTTAACATACATCTCTCTATTTTTTAATCTCTCTTTTCTTTCATCTCTTCCCAGGTGTGGCTTATGGATAAGCTGAAGGTAGTGGACTTTTGCCCTGAGTACTCTGCTCGAGGTTATTTCTTCCGCCACCGACTAGTGGATTTCTCGAATGAGGGATGGTGGTGCAACTGGATGTGCAATAGGTGTGCTGTTGACATAGCTTCGCATTGCCCTTGGCTTAATCTGACCGAGATGAGTTACAGAATGGCTTGGCAACCTGGCATACAGTTGATCGGCCTCATACACTGCGTGTTCTACTTTCTTTTCCAGTTCAGACGTCAATTTGCGGATGATCAGACCCACCCAGAGGAGGGAGTAGAGTACCCAGTTTCATTCCCCATCCGTGGTTCACACTTGGCTAGGTACCTCACTGCTTGGAGGACGAGAGAGCTTTTGGCCCCTACCCCTAGTTTTAGTTATGCCCTTTCTGGCAAGTGTTTGGCTTGGCTCGAGGATGAGGCACAAACCGGGCCCACTTTGGCTTCAGAAGCTTCCACAAGCATGAACAGAGGACATAGGAGCACCTAACTCACCTATGGCCCTAGTTTATTGCTTTGACCTTTCTTTTCAAGTTATTTTTTTTGGTAATAAAAGCAACTTTGATTTGTATCAGAGAGTTGGAGAGCTTTATGTTGAAATCAATGAAATTAAAGTTGTGAGCACTGAAAAATTTTCTTTTGGTCCAAAAATGGTCTAAGTTGTAAAAGGTAAAATTTTGAACAAAATCAACTTTTATTAAAACTTTCCAAAACCATTTTCGAAAAGGATCACCACTTGACATGCACAGAATCAATCCTCAAGATGTACAACCCCAAATCAAAAGATTAGAAATGCCCCTTGATTGCATACCACTTCTCTGCATTGTAACCAGCTCTTCTCTCAGAGTAGAGATCACAACCGAACTCTCAGGTAAAGAATAAATAGGGATGACCTGATCAGACACATGGCCCTAGGACAGTTGAGTTGGAGGTGATTATGGCCGAACTTCAGGATGAAGTTGCCTACGTATCTCGAAGATAGGAATCAAGCCTTATGTAGTTCAGTTCAGGTTCACTCGAGTGTTAACTCTCTCCTTTTACGGTCTAACTTTTGGCAAAGTCGCCCTTTAGGGTTTTCAACTTTGCGAACTCAGTTTTTCTCTATTTCTAATTTTTCATGCTCTAACTTTTGCCTAGGTCGCCCTTCCGGGTTTTCGGCCTAGCGAGCCTCTTACGGATAGTATTTCTTTAACTTGTCCATGTTGATCGGTTGTGAAAATTCTAGGCCATCTAAGTCCATGAAAATAACAGCTCCACCTGACCAAATAGCTTTGATGATGTAAGGACTAGTCCAATTAGGTCTGAACTTGAACCTAAGGTCATGAATGGGAGCTCGGTTGTCTTTCAGCACTATATCCCCCTCTTTGAGATTCTGGGACTTAACTTTCTTGTTAAAAGCCCTAGTAATTTTGCGTTGGTAGCCCTGAACGTGATACAATGCTTTTAGCCTTCTCTCATCAAACAGCATCAACTCCTCAAATTTGCTTTGTTGCCAGTCCGCCTCTACTATCTGACACTCAGCCATAATTCGCAGCGACGGGACTTCTATTTCAATTGGCAAAACGACTTTCATCCCGTAGATGAGAGAATAAGGAGTTGCCCCTATAGATGTTCGGATTGAAATACTATAACCCCAGAGTGTGAATGACAGTTTATCTGGCCAGTCCTTGTAGGTCTCAACCATCTTCTGCAAGATATTCTTGATGTTCTTGTTGGCGGCTTCGACAGCTCCATTGGTTTGCGGCTTGTATGTAGATGACTTATGGAAAGCCACATTGTATTTCTCCAACAAGTCTATCACCTCTTTCTTGAAGTGGGAGCCATTATCTGATATGATCTCGTTTGGGACTCCATATCGGTAAATGATGTTGTTTCTGATGAACTTGGCCACATGCGATACTTTCAACACTGCATAAAACTGAGCTTCCACCCACTTTGTAAAATAATCAATTGCCACCAAGATATATCCATGCCCATTCGACTCTTTTGGTGTGACTACCTTGATAACGTCGATTCTCCAGACTGAGAAAGACCATGGCGAAGTCATGTTATACAATTTTGACAACGGGATATTCATGCGATTTGCATGAATTTGGCATTTATGGTATCACTGAACAAATCCAATACAATCCTCCTCCATAGTGGACTAGTAGTAACGTTGCCTGAGAATCTTCTGGGCTAACATCACATCGTTCATGTGCGCTCCGCACTCTCCTCCATGGATGGCCTCCATCAGGCGTTTTGATTCTTCTTTTTCGACACACAACTTGTGCATTCCCAGATGACCTTTTTTATACAGCTTACCTCTGCAGATGATAAATTGCACGGCCATTCACCGTATTCCTTGTTTGTCCTTGGCATTTGCCCTTGGTAGATAAATCTCATTTTCCAAGAAGTTCCAAATATCGTGGTACCAAGGGTTTTTGTCTTGCATTTCATCCATTACGGCGATAGTTTCATAAGCCAGCGTGTATTTCTACTCAACGATAATCGAACACATCCGGACTCCAAGTGGGATGTCTACCATAGAAGATAGGGTTGCTAAAGCATCAGCGAACCTGTTGTTCTCTCTCAGTAGATGCGTAAAAGTCAGCTTTTCAAACCTAGGAATCAGAGCATCCAGAGTCTGGTGATAAACCTTCATCTTGTCTTCTTTGACTTTCCAGTCTCCATTTGCTTGAAAAACAACAAACTTCGAGTTCCCGATAACATCCAATCTTTTTGCCCCTAGGTCCAGGGTGGCTTCTAAACCAACGATACACGCTTCATACTCTGCTTCATTATTGGACACCTTGAACCAGAGTTTGAAGACTAAAGGTATATGGGAGTCGTTAGGTGCTATTAGCAACACACCTATCCCATAACTGTACTGATTGGCTATTCCATCAAAGTATATCGTCCAAGTCTCCTCCTCAACTTGCAGAATGGCTTCATCTGGGAACAAGTATTCCACTGCCTCGTCCCCTTCTACTGGGTGATCTGCCAGGAACTCCGCTACAGCTTTTCCCTTGATCGACTTGCGGGTGACATATTTGAGATCAAATTCGGAGAAGAGAAGCAACCAATAGGCTAGCCTACCCGTAAGTGCTCGTTTCTCAAAGAGATATTTGATGGGATCTAATCTCGAAACTAAGATTACAGAGTGAGCTAACAAGTAGTGCCTCAACTTCCTGGTAGCCCATACCAAGGCTAGGCAAGCTTTCTCCAACGGAGTATAGCGGGTCTCGTATTTCAACAGTTTCTTGCTCAAATAGTAGATGGCTTTCTCCACCTTATCTTCAGATTCTTGAGCAAGCATGCATCCCATAGTCGTGTCTGTCACTAATAGATATAGAATCAAAGGCTTCCCTAGCTCTGGCGGCGATAACACAGGCGGATTCTGGAGGTACTACTTAACCTGCTCAAAGACAAATTGACATCAATCATCCCATTAGAATTTCTTCCCTTTTTTTAGGAGACCAAATAGTGGTTTACAAGTCAAGGTTAATTTGAAAATAAACCGTCTTTTGAATTGCACTTTACCCAGAAAGCCTCGCACCTCCTTTTCAGTCCTTGGTGGTTGTATTTCTAAGATGACCTTAATTTTGGAAGGATCTACTTCAATGCCCCTCTATGTGATCAGAAAGCCCAGCATTTTTCCTGCCGGTATGTTGAAGGTGTATTTCTGCGGTTTTAACCTTAATCTGTATTCCTTGATTCGTTGAAAAAACTTCTTCAAGGTGATGTAGTGGCCCTCTCATTCTTTGGACTTGATAATCATGTCGTCCACATATATCTCGACCTCTTTGTGGATCATGTCATGCAGAATGATGGTTACAGCCCTCTGATAGATAACTCCAGCATTTTTCAACCCAAACGCATAACCCGGTAGCAATAGGTACCCCACGGCGTAGTGAATGCGATTTTCTCTCTGTCCTTGGGCGCCATCAGAATCTGGTCCATAAAGGATAGCAATGCATGGCCCGTAGTATCCCTCGTACAAAGCTCCAAGTGCTTGCTAGTTTTACATTTAGGGCATATTTGTTTGGACGAACTTGGCCATAGGATTGGACTAATAACCAAATAAAATGCATAAATACATAGTATCCCTCGTACAAAATAAAAGATTAATGAGAGGCTTGGACTATCAACCTCATCGTATAATTCCATACCAATCCAAATATAAGATATGATACATAATCCAAAAGAATTAATACTCCCAAACCATCCTAATAATGTTAATTCCATAAATCCAATCCACTCAAACAAACATATTACTGATTTTAAGGGAAAAACCATTGGATTCAAGTTATCCACCAATCTATAATGTGTATTTGTAAGTCATAGTAGCAATCTGCATGCCACGTCTAACTAACTGCATGACAAATAAAATAAAAGTTATTGTAGTGAATTTTGCGACCTGCAGTTAAATACAAAGTAGAAATACAAAAACCTCATTTCATGACCCTATTTGAATATTGGCCAATGATAATTTGTGGATTGACATGGTGATTATGGTTTATAACTATGACTCTCATTATGTATTTCGTTTGTACTGACTAATTTATTAAAGGCTCTCTACTGTCTTATTAACTTTTAAATATTTTTCAAATTTAAAATTTAAATACAACCTCAATTCTTTAAGCATAATAACCCACCCCGACCATCTATGTGATATTGATATTGTTTGCTTTGGGTCTGTGGACCATCACGATATGCTTTAGATCCGTGGACCATCACAATTTTATCTTTATGTCCTCTCACAAAAGACCTCACATAGTTCAGGAGGGGTTATTCCATGTATGGTCGGTTAGACTATTAATATCTATCCAATATGGGATTGAGGTGTCACACATGTTGAAGTTGAATACATATTGCCTATGCATTCTTTATTTTCTTTGTTTTTATTTTTATTTTTATTTTTATTTTTATTTTTGGGAAAAATCTATTTTATCTCCTTGTAGTATAACTCTATAACACTTTACCCTTTATGTATTCTTCTTTTATTTTTTGCTCTTTGTAAATAAATAAATAAATTTGCACCCATGACTAAGCAAAAAGTTTTAAAAAAATGACACAAAACTAATTTAAGAAACTAGAGTTCCCTAAAAAAAATTTAAAATAAACTTCATTTTTAATTTTAATTAATTTATGATTTCATTTGTTAAATATATATGTACATGTTTAATTTAAAATTTTATTAAATAATAAATTGAGCTAAAAATTAAAAATTAGATTACATGACTTTTATGATTTAATTTGTTATATATATGTATTATGCATATGTTTAATTTTAAATGTTATTAAATAAGGTAATTTTATGGTAATAAATTATGGTATTTAGTTTAATTTATGACTTAATTTGTTATATCTATATGTTTATATTTATTTTAAAATGTTATTAAATAAAAAAATGGTTAAAGATTAAAAATTAGGTTTTGACAATGTGACGATTAATTTTTATAATAATAAATTAAGGTGTTTAGGTTAATTTAATTATATATATAATATGTATGTTTAATTTAAAATATATTTTTTTTTTAGATAGTCATTTTTAATAACATTTAAATTGTTATTAAATAAGAAATTTAGATTTAAAAAAAGAACAAAATGGTAAAACAAGGCTAGATTCGTTTTCTTCCATTGAAATTTAATTTTAATAAAAAAAAAATTCCTTCTCCACTTTCAAAATAAGAATGTGAGACACACTCTCTTTTAGTTTGGATGGAAAATAACCGTAATACTTTAGTTTAACATATGTGGTTATTTTTAAAAGACATGGAGGTACAATGCTATTGGGTCATATCATAAAGAGGTAAATAGATTTTACCCTTTATTTTTTACATAAAACTTGAATTTTTTGCCTATTATCCACTCTTCATTATCAATAATTTCTTAAATTTCATGCATTTTATTTGCAATTTCATGTTACCTCATCATTTTCCCAAATTCTTATAAACTAAGCACTTCAACTTACATGTTTTTCTCTCTAAATCCTTGCTGCAGGTTAAGACAGAAAACCATTATTGCTATTGTAACATATGATAATGTTGGAATAATGAAGTTGGTGGTTGAGGTAGACATGGACAAAGTTTGGGCTAATATTTGATAATATTGTTGTAAAAGTAGATTGAGTGATTGTCATATGGTACTGTGTGATGTTGGCTTGATTGTGTATTCTGTTCTACTATGTTCTATGTTTGTGATTGCTTCTTTTTTTTTTTCATTTTCTCAGTGAGTATATATTTTATTCAATTTTTTTTATTATTAGACATGGAGATAGTGGATTCATTCATATGTTTGACTTGGTACAAAGAAAAGCATGCATGAGTATTATCATTTAAAATTAAAGATTAATTACTTAAAAGTCCTAATGCCGGTAGGTGTAGTAGCTCAAGTCCTGTGTAATAGTGTTTAGACGCACAAGTCCCATTTTGGAATGCAATTGATGTTTCTGCCCTTTTGAATCTAACGTTTTAGAGATGCAACTTCAGAGAAATAAAAGGACTTGGAACGTCCCAAAGAAATTCTATGACTAGAAAGAGCAAAGTCTGCATTTTCATCAATCTTTTTAAACACTGGATGATGATGACTGTTTGGATTATTTGAGGATTTTTAAGTTGGAGGTTTGTGATGCCTCAACCTTTTATGCTTCCGGTTCGATCTGTTCTCTTCCTTCATCACTTCGATTCACAACGACTCTCTATTTATGTGTAAATGCTTGATTGCTCAATTTCAAGGTTCAAAACAGAGCATATTAAATAGACTAAAGAGATGGGCCTGGAGATCTAGCTTGTAGGTAAGAACTGAGATATTCTCAGTTCCAAAACTGAGAATGTTCTTAATTTAAAATTGAGAATGATTTCAGTTTGCAAAAATATCCAGTAACACGATAAATTGAATAGATTGTGATTATCAGATCAACTTAATTTTTTTGTGAATGAAACATACGAAGTACTCGATCAAATGAACTGTTTGAATCATCAAAACGGGTCAGTAATGAGATTCAGGAGCCCAAACAATACTCTTCAGTCTAGATTATGGACAGAAAGGAATCCTCCATAAATAAAATATCCTATCATTCAATATTGAAGTCATCAGCTATAATTATATATAGAACAAATCATATAATATAAATAGGGTTTTCTCCTAAGAAACTTTAGAACTGTATCACGTGTCACTTTTACCCTCTTAGAATTTTGCCAAGTCTCCTTTCTATAATTAAAGGAATATATTTATGTCTTTTAAGGCCTCGCTTGGGAACATACTATTTTAGTAACTTTTTAATTTTTTTACTAAAATATGAGGTAAAAATTAATATATTTGGCTTATTGGCTTTTTTGTATAGCTTATTGGTCTTTTTAATTTTTTTAGTGATTTTTTGACTTTTAAACTAAAATTCAATGTTGCCAAGCAAGGCCTAACTTTTAAGAATTTCATTTTCCTCTTGCATTTTTTCTCTCATCTCTATCTTTTCTCTTTTATACCTCTACGACTTTCTTATTTTTTCTACAAATGCATTATTTTGTATTTATATTTTTTAGAGGTACTTATGTATAGGTCCTAATAAGTAGATTTATTGTCTAGTAGGTCCTATGATAATTAATGACATTTTTCATCAAACACTATTAAAAAATGCCACAATTTGTTTAATTTTCAACAATAGTTTGAAAAGTGTCACAAAAAATGTTACTAATTATAAGTTTTAGCGATAATTTAAAAAAATCATCACAAAAAAGCGTTACTAATTTTTTAACTTTCAGTGACAGTTTGAAAAATTCGTTACTGAAAAACGTCACTAGTTGTAAGTTTTAGCGATAATTTATACAAAATGTGTCAAAAAAAAGTCACTAACTGTCAATTTTTAGTGACATGCAAAAAAATCGTCACAAAAAATTATTTTTAGTGACAATTTTACTATGACTTATTTTCAATATGATTTGATGGAAATTAAGTCCAACTATTAAGACCTATCGATATTTTACCATATATTTTAATTTATACTCTATATATTTATGTTTATTAATTTTAATAGAATGTAGAAGAAAATTATGATTTTGAAATACTAGTATGGTAAAGCAAATGTAATGGTTATTATAATAATTTTTTTTAAAAAAAAGAGAAAGAAAAAGAAAAAGAAAGAGGGGGAATTTGATGGTCTACCTATAGAAATTAGGAGTACATGAATACGCATAGGAAATCCCTATGGCCATACAATGATCTGGGCTTTGCAGCAGTGAAAGCTGAGGGGTTCTCGGAAGGTATTATTTGCATCTGGGACAATCATTATTCTCAGTTTGTGAGTGCATTCAGAGTCCAAATTTCATCCTTCTAAAAGGTACGATTTCCCTAGATTTTGATTGCATTTTGATTAATGTTTATGCCCCAAATGAAGCCAATAGAAGGAAAATTCTGTGGGATGAATTACTGAGTCTCAGAAATAGGTATGATTTACCATGCTGCATTGGAGTTGACTTTAATGAAATTATTAGAATTGGGGAAAGAAAAGGTTGCCTATCCCTCTCGGCTAGTATGAAACAATTCAGTGAGATGGTGTGCAATCTGGAGCTAAGAAATTTACCTCTACATGGAAGATCTTTCACTTGGTCAAACAACCAAGAGGCTGATAGATGGAGCAGAATTGACAGGTTTCTTCTTCATTCACAATGGCTGGACAGGTTTGGCTTCAAGCAGTGGGGTCTTCACAGAATATTATCTGACCACTGTCCAATTCTTCTCATGGTAGACAATAGAGATTGGGGGCCAAAGCCGTTCAGATTTCTCAATGCTTGGCTCTCTCATCCAAAATTCCTAAATGTAGTGAAAGATGCCTAGAGTTTGAGCGTGGTTCTTGGATGGGCTGGCCACAGAATCTTCATGAAACTCAAGGGCGTAAAATTAGCTCTCAAGCAATGGAATCAAGTTGAATTTGGTAATCTGAATGAAAAATTAATTTCCATAGAAAACCAACTGCACACTTTGGATCTCCTTCAAGAGAACCGTTCTTTATCTAAGGAGGAGTCTGCCAACAAGAGGAATTTGAAATTTGACTTCTGGAAAATCTCAAGACTGATTGAGAGCATTTGGCTACAAAAATCAAGGCAGCTTTGGTTCAAGGATGGGGATAAAAACACTAAATACTTCCATATGGTGGTAAGCACTAGGCAGAGGAAAAATTCACTAGGAAACCTAATCATCAATGGAGAAAATGTAGAGGATCTGGAGCAGATAAAAAGTAGAGTCAAGTCTCATTTTCAGAATTTTTTCTCAGAAAAATGGCCTCCAAGACCCACATTCTCAGGACCTTTTGAGTGCTCTCTTTCAAATATGGATGCAATCTTGTTTCAGAAACCGAGATTTGGGATGCCATAAACCACTGTGAAGGGAGCAAGGCTCCAGGTCCAGACGACTTCAACATGAAATTCATCAAAAAATGTTGGGCTTTCATCAAAGCTGATATTTGTCTCTTTCTCAATGAGTTTCATCAAAACAGTAGGATCAAAAAAGGTCTGAATTCTACCTTCTTAACCTTGATTCCAAAAATACTGAATCCATCTTCTTTATCTGACTACAGGCCCATCAGTTTGATAGGTTGTATTTATAAAATTCTAGCAAAAATTTTATCAAGAAGATTGAAATTTGTCTTGCCCAAATTGATAGATGAAACTCAATGTAAAAGGAAGGCAAATCTTAGATGGCATCCTCATAGCTAATGAAGTCGTTGATTTGTGGAAACATAATTCTTTAGGAGGGCTCCTTCTCAAATTGGATTTTCAGAAGGCTTTCGACAGTATCAATTGGAATTTTCTCCTCCATTTGCTTCATAAATTTGGTTTTGGTGATAAATGGATATCATGGATTAAAGAATGCATATCTTCTCCTCATATATCAGTATTGGTCAATGGCTACCCTTCTCAAGAATTTTCTCCACAGAGAGGATTAAGGCAAGGTGACCCCCTTTCCTCATTTCTCTTTAATCTTGTGGTTGAAGGGCTAAATATTCTCATCCAAAGGACTAAATGCCTCAATCTTATCAAGGGTGTGGATATAGGTGGCTCAGGGCTAAACCTATCTCATCTGCAATTTGCAGATGATACACTCATGTTTTGCAATCCAGACTGGAATGAGCTATCAAACCTAAAAAGAATTCTTAGTTGCTTTGAGTTAATCTCCGGGCTAAAGATTAACTACCAGAAGTCTGTAATTTGCGGCGTCGGGATAAACAGGGAATTCACATCACAAGTAACAGAATTTTTCAACTGCAAGATGAAAATCCTACCAATCAATTACCTAGGAATGCCTCTTGGGGCCAACCCAAAAAGAGTATCTACTTGGGAGCCTATTATAGAAAAAGTGAAGAAAAGATTAGCATCGTGGAAAAGGAGGTAAAATTACTTTGATCAAATCTGTACTATCTTCTCTCGCACTTTACTATATGTCCATTTTCAAAATCCCTTCCAAAGTGGCAAACTTAATTGATAAATATCAAAGATCTTTTTTATGGGGAGATAGTGATGACAAAAGGAAATTACATCCTCTCAACTAGGAGGCATGCTCTATTAGCAAACAGTTTGGTGGTTTGGGCTTCAGAAAAATTAAGGAAGCCAATGATACTCTTTTATGCAAATGGTGGTGGAGATTTGCCACTGAAAAAAGTTCACTGTGGAGGAAAGTTATATGTGCCAAAAATAACATAAATAGAGATTGTTGGTTCCCAAATGGCTCAAGCTTTAGGCACTCATCCACAATGTGGAAAGGTATTTCATCTATGGAAAGGTATGGCTCTAAAGCAATTGCATTATTCTTGGAAAATACCCAGTTCAAGCTAGGTGATGGTAATAGAATCAAATTTTGGTTTGATGGATGGGCCTCTTGTACTCCCTTGTCCAATATCTATCCTAGACTCTTCTCTTTAGCCTCTAATAAAGATTCTTGTGTTCACCAATATTTGCACTCGATTGTGGATAATCAAACTCATTGGCATATCAATTACAGGAGGAGTCTGAGAGTCTGGGAAAATGAATTGCACCTTGAGCTGATCAGCAGATTGCCGCAACCAATCAACTTGAGTAATAATTACGAGAACTCTTTGTTATGGGCTCCTATACCATCTGGTTCATTCACAGTTAAGTCTCTTTATGAGATCTTTGAAAATTCTTGGATTAACTCCCTTTCCAATTATGAAAATGTGGAAATCATTAGCTCCTCCCAAAATCAAAGCTTTCAGTTGGCTTGTTTGGTGGAATCGGATTGCCTCTTCGGATCTTCTTGCCCGATGGTCCATTATTCCAGTGGTTAATCATTGTGCATTCTGTGGTTTGGATAATGAAAATGCATCTCACTTGCTCCTGCTTTGCAATCATGCTTGGAAGGCTTGGTCTGAAATTATATATTGGTGGGGCTCTCAGTGGGTCTCTCCTTGCTCTTTACAAGACTTGCTTCTATGGTGGTATGGTCAAAAACCTAAAAATCTGGGTGCTCTCATATGGGAAGCAATTCCAGCTGTGCTTTGGAGCTTATGGATTGCAAGAAATGACAAGATATTTAACTCTAAAGCTCCTGTCTAGGAAAATATTGTGGAAAGCATCAAAATCAAAGTGGCCTCTTGGGTGAAGTTTTCCAGTCATTTGCCTGAATTTGCTATCCGTGATTTTCTATTCTATCTGGATGGGTTGAAGGGTCATAAATTGAAGACTCTGGCTGGTTGATGGGTCTTGTAGTTTATTATTTCTCTTTTCTTCAGTTTGGCTGTACTCTCTTCAACCTCTTGTATTGGCCTTGGCTTCCATATAATTGGGCTCATTTATAGGTGCCAACATAGTTGGGATGTATTCTTGAGCTATGATGCATTTCAGTCAAGTCCCTTCTTTCTTTCTCATCATTAATAAATCTTTTTCTTTGCTGATCAAAAAAAAAAATAATGTGAATGTAACATGTAGATTTAATTTATAAAAAATAAAATAAAATAAGTCTCTTTTTCACGAAATCCTTTCAGTAAGGGGGGGAAAATGTTGATTTATAAAAAAAATGTAGATTTATAAAAAATGTTGATGGTCAATGACTTTTATCATTGGTTTTGTTAATTCTATTAATTTCATAATATGACATTAAAAATAAGAAAATATTATTGAATTGATGTTATGTAGGCATTATAAGAATTAGAATCCTTTTATTTGTTGTAAACTATTTTCATCAAAAAAAAAATTTGTATTGTGTGATATTTGACCACATAAAATGTTAATAATATAATTGTTAACAAATCATTTTACATTGGATAAAATCATTTACAAAATTGTATTTGGTAAGTCATTTAATGCAAGACACTATATCGTTTTTTACTTACTTCCAAGTATTTTTTAACAAATATTCTCATTTTAGACTATTTTCATCATATTCTCATTTTAAAATTATAGTTGGCCTCGTTTGTGAACAGATTATTTTAATAATTTTTTAGTTTTTTATGAAGAAATGTGTAAAAAAGTAAAGATAGTGATGTGACAACGTATAATAGCTTTTTGACTTAAATGTTTAGTTCTCACAATCCTATTGAATCAACATTACTGATGTGTATCTTACTTTAGAGGACCTTTTTGTTTTATTTTAATTGATGAACTTTTATTAATTGAATTGTAGTCAAAATAAATTATTATATTTATAATATCCATCTTTAAAATCAGTATGAGTTAGAACAAAATATCGAAATGCACTTATAAAATATAATATTATGATTATTTACGAAGAAAAAAGTTGAATCATCTGCTAATAAAATATTTGTAAACTCGATTTAATTAAATTTCCCGTAAATATAAAAATAGTTTTTAAAAATCGTGCATATTAAGAGATTGAAAACTAGTATCGACTCTAAATTCATATTAAGGTCATCTCGTCAAATCACTACAGGAAAAAGTGGATTTGGTGGCGTTTTTTTAACGACGGTTTTGTGAACGTCACTGTTTTTATTATTTAACGGCGTTTTATAAAACGCCACGGATTGTATTACACAAAACGACACCGTTTTATAATGGGAGGCGTTTAAAAACGCCTCCAAATGCGGTAGCCACACGCGCCTCTTTTTTTCTTTTCTTTTCTTTTTTTGTTGAACAATAACACGGGCCTCTCAACCCTTATTTTTGAATCAGAGCCTTTCTCTCTCTCTCTCAACCCTTATTTTGAATCAGAGCCTCTCTCTCGCTCTCTCTCAACCCTCTCTGAGCTCCATCAAAGATTCAGAGCGAAGATTCAGAGCGAAGCTCCATCGAAGCGATTTCGAAGCTCCATCGAAGATTCGGATCGAAGCTCCATCGACGCGATTTCGAAGCTCCATGCCTGCGATTTCGAAGATTCAGATCTGAACTCTGTCGTCCCCTCGATTACTCGCACTTCAACCTCCATTGAATAGTCTACTTTGTTTCTGAACTGCAATCGATACTCTCTCTCTCTCTGTCTCGCTCTATTTGTGATCTTTGGGAAAAATGAAGAATTACTGTATTGGCATCAGGCACTAGTTATTTGTGATCTTTGTTTCTATTGTGATGATATAATACTACCAAATATATGAATAGCAATGTTAAATAATACCAGTAGTAATGACAATTTTGTAATAAGCAGAGTCGGGGAAATGATGATATAAAACTTCTGGAAAGGGATAATCAATCAGAATTTATAAGAAAATTTATAATAAGAAATCTCAGAGTATTCATTATAAGCGATAATCAATCAGAATTTTCATTTTCTGATAGCAGCAAGTCTGAATCCATCAGCATGCAACAAAAAATCAGTACATTGGAATATTGGAGGCAGGAGCTACTGCTGCCTGCACGGATGTTTACATTTTGGCAGTGAAAAATTGAGCTACCATTAGCTAGAGAACTATTAATTACTTATTTTCAATCTCTGAGATATGGGATCTGAAATAGAGCCTTCCACATACATACTAGTTAAAGGTTTTTCATCTACACATGGGATAGTATAGACAGCATGATACAATACTCCGAATGAACGGACAATTTCCTAATACCAAACAACAGTAATATATATATATATATATTATTGAAGAGATCACTTACATGATATAGGGGCGAACCGCTAAGACTATAAAGCACAATAGTCATCTCTGGCGCTGAAACTGTACAAGTCCATATGATGGCTTTGGATTCGGTTGACCGCAGCCTTTCAGGGTTAGAATTTCCATCTTGAAGCACCATTTTCTTCTTTTTTGAGGACTACAGGTGCATCCATGGCTTTAGTCTGCTCATTATGATGTTGCACTGAGTACCCCCAAGCTTAACTTCAATTTCAGATCTGATAGGCGAGGTAGGCTGGAAAGTAAAGCATCCTAAATAAGTTTTAAAAAAAAAAAGTGATGCAGAAAATAATATATCCAAAGGTTGTTCAAAAGTTAACAACCATATAGCTAATATGTGCATGTATACTGATAATAGTCCAAATAGATAAAAAAAAATCACATTGGAGTCTAACAACTAAATTATTTGATAGCTGCACTGAGCTGTGACTATAATAGATTTTTAATGTTCCTTTTTAAACACACATCAATAGCATAAAAACCAGGCAATTGTATATACATCTATGCAATATTCATGTTTCATTTTATGTGACTCAATTCAAAGTTTAATTAAATGAACTACGTAGAAGAATTACACCTCATTGTCAATTTAGGGAACTTTTTCCTTTTAACCTTATATGTTTTTAGTAGACAAGCAAACAAAGAAGGTGATGCAAGCTCGAGTGCAAGTCCCCATAAGGTGCAGCTCCATTATTTCTTACTAAAGTTACATTCCATATATTTAGTTTTATTTCTACTAATTATAAACCCTTTTGACTCGAGTGTTTTTTGCCAAATTTTTAATTTAGTGTTAATTCCTTTCTTAATGTCATCCGCTAGAACAATATCATATGCTAACAACATAAGCCATGCTAACAACATTTCATCGACTAGAACAATATCATATTATCAGACAACTTATATCCACGTGAAAAGCTGGCAGCTTCCTAGTAACATAAATGAACTTTTAATTGTTGTTTCAGAGTCTATAAAACCTCCACTCATCTAGTAGCGTTGCTTCGGTTGAAAGTGGTTTAAAACCCTGCAAACACGTGCAATGGGTCGAGGAATTCTCATTGAAGATACCAAACGCCCCACAATAAGCATAAACCTCAGATAATTTACTTGGTTGAGTCAGTAATATTTGCCAATCTCGAACACCGTCTAGCCATGCCAGCTGGCTAACCTGTCCTGATTGTTCCATCACAAATCTTGATAGCATAGCACTGTTCTTAAGAGAGTAGGTAAAATAGCTCACATGAGTGTACCTGGCTGACTTTAAAAGTTAGGAACAGATAAATTAATCAGAGAGCTAGACAATCTTCTCACATGTGTCTTATATTTTTGTGATTCTAGTTATTAACGTGGATAACTATGATTGTGATTGTGATTGTGATTGTGATTGTGATTGTGATTCCTCAACTGATATGATTATGATTGTGAATGTGATTCCTCATATGGTGGCAGCTCTTTGGTGTTTTTTGAATCATCATCATCATCATCATCATCAGAAGTATTCGAGCTTTGGTACACTTATTGGTTTGGGTAGTGGGTTTGAACTTCCCACATCCATGAGTTCCTGCCAAAACTATTCTATCATTGATGGATTTGAGAGAGCAATGTATTTCTTGAATCTATCATAATCTATCAAGAGCATTGTAGAAACTTTTGGTTTCTTCATTAATATGCTTCATACTAGATATGCTTCTAGTATGCTTGATAGTACTAATTTAGATTGCACCACCGGGATGCAATCATTAATGGTGCATGCATGCATAAATAGCCTTAGACCCGTCCAAGAATCTTCATTAGAGATACCTAGTCATCTTTGATGAAGCTCTTCTTGGATTGTCCAGTTTGGACAGTTCAGGAGCACAAGTCTGTATTGTAATTAGTAGTTCTACTGCTTATAGTCCATCTCGTAGAGATTTCGTGTAGCAACTCCTCGTGTTCTCCGAGTGCATACTAGACAAGGTGTAGCAGTATACCTAGTCTATGTCGTGTATTTGGAGAACCATGGGGAAATGCTGCCGAAGTTTCGTTAGAGATGAACAGAGCGGTATGAACTGCTTTTTACAATATAGACCGTGCATTCCTGAATGGGAAAGTAAGATGAACCAACATATTAGAGACCAGTTAGAGGTGAATAATGTCATGTCGCATGCATTATAAGGTACTGAATTGAGGTTAAGATTAATTAAAATGGAACGGTAATTTTGAACTTTGTTGATTTGGCAGTGACATTTGTAGTGTAAGACAGAGTCAGATGGATAAAAGTTGGATAAATCAGCATAGGTTGCACCCGGAATATATACAAGGGGTTAAGGAATTTATTAAATTTGCATGCGAAAATAAGCCGTTATTGAATGAAGTCACATGCCCATGTAAACGGTGTCGTAATGTCAAATTGGTGGAGAAAGGCTAGTTAGGGGAACATTTAATGATCAATGGGTTTCTTCCAAGTTATATCAGTTGGATTTTTCATGGGGAGAATTTGTCGTCGCCTGTGCCACACAATGTGAATGTCGGGCAAACTGATTTGAACGATGGTGATGAAACTTATGAAATGCTATATGAAGGATTTGGACTTCCTCCACCAAGCTTTATTCATGAGGCAGCAAGTTCTGGTATTAAACAAGGTCCAGATGAGAAAATCGAAAAATTCTTCAATTTATTGAAAGAGGCCGAAAGAGAGTTGTATCCTGAGTGTCAGAAGTTTTCAACGCTCTCATTTATTGTTCGGTTATTGCACATCAAGTGCCTTAGTGGATGGAGTGACAAGTCTTTCACGATGTTGCTTGAGCTTTTGAAGGATTCGTTCCCGAAGGGTGAAACTTTGCCAAAGTCATTTTATGCAACTAGGAAACTCCTTAGGGACTTGGGCCTCGATTATCATAAGGTACATGCATGCCCAAGGGATTGTTCACTATATTGGAAGGAAACAGCTAGTATGGATGATTGCATAGTGTGTCATATGCCTAGATACAAACAGTTTGAGGGGGAGGAGAATGATGTTAAGAAGAAGCAACAAAGAATTCCACAGAAGATTGTTAGATACTTTCCATTGATTCCAAGGCTTCAAAGATTGTTTATGTCATCCAAAACATCTTCTTTAATGAGATGGCATGCAGAGGGCCGAATTGATGACGGCAAAATGAGACATCCCGCTGACTCTCCAGTCTGGAAAAATTTTGATAATTTGTATCCCAAGTTTGCGAGTGAGCCTCGCAATGTCAGACTGGGTTTAGCAGCGGATGGATTCAATCCATTCAAGGCAATGAATGTCTCTCATAGCAGTTGGCCAGTTATTATGATGCCATACAATTTGCCACCATGGTTGTGCATGAAGCAGCCTCATATGATGATGACATTGCTCATCGATGGTCCTTCTTCACCTGGAAATAACATTGACGTCTACTTACGCCTTGTAGTGGATGAATTGAAAGAATTGTGGGAAAACGGTGTTGACACGTATGATGCGGAAACTAATCAGATGTTCCGAATGCATGCTGTGTTATTGTGGACTATAAATGATTTTCCTGCCTATGCAATTTTGTCTGGATGGAGCACGAAAGGCGCTTTAGCTTGTCCTTGTTGTAATACACATACTCGTTCTCGATATTTGAAGAACGGAAGGAAATTATGTTACATGGGGCATCGTCGCTGGTTGAATGAGGGTCACAAATTTCGGAAAGCTAGTGCGTCTTTTGATGGCACTCGTGAATTCGAACCACGTCCAACTCGGTTATCAGGGGCTAATGTGCTACAACAACTAGGCCCTAAGTTCAAATTGAATTCTAAGCGTCAACAATCTAGCAAACGGAATCGAAAGGGGAAAGAAAAGGAGGAAAATGAGGACTCAGGTCATAATTGGAAGAAGAAGAGTATTTTCTTCGAGCTGTCATATTGGAAGCATAATTTGATTCGCCACAATCTTGATGTGATGCACATTGAAAAGAACGTGTGTGATAATGTATTGTGGACGATATTAAATGTTGATGGGAAAGGGAAGGACAATTTAAATACTCGCCGAGATTTGCAAGATATGGGAATTCGGAAGGCACTACATCCTCAGAAAAGGGTTGGGAACAAGTATTATTTGCCTCCTGCATGTTTTGCCATGAACAATAGAGAGAAAAGTCTATTCTGCACACTTCTAAAGAATATCAAAGTTCCAGATGGTTACGCATCTAATATCTCTCGTCGGGTTAACCTCAAACAGCGTAGCATATCTGGACTGAAAAGTCATGATAATCATATACTCATGCAACAAATACTTCCAATAGCAGTGAGAAATTTGTTACCGAAGAAAGTGGTTGAACCATTAATTGAGTTAAGCAATTTCTTCAGGCAGTTGTGTTTCAAAACCCTAAAGGTGGATGGTCTAAATCGTCTTCAATCCCAAATTGCTGTTACACTTTGCCATCTTGAGAGAATTTTTCCTCCATCATTTTTCGATATAATGGAGCACTTACCCATTCACCTAGCTGAGGAAGCAAAGATTGCCGGTCCGGTGCAATATCGATGGATGTACTTTGTAGAAAGGTGTGTAATTCTACTCTAATGTCCATTTTGTATATATTTGTTTGTTAATACTTGGAAGTCATGTATGCATCTTTTTGATTATAGGTACCTTATGACGCTTAAATCATACATGCGTAATCGAAGTCATCCTGAAGGTTCAATTGCACAGGGATACTTAGTCGAAGAATGTATGATATTTTGCTCAAGGTACTTGCATGATGTTGAGTCGAAATTGCATCGACCGTTAAGGAATTGTGATGTTAGCGACAATCCTGAGATATTAATGGGGCGGGCTTTAGGAAAAGGAAAAGGGTTTGTGCTTGATAACACAACATGGGTACAGGCTCATCGGTATGTGTTATTTAACATTGCTGCGATTGTCCCATATCGAGAGTAAGATAGACACAACCTTTGTCTCATCGTGAATGTATTTATACCAACTATAATTATCTTGCATTTTACAAGTAGTTTAATTGTGTAGGGAACATCGTGAATTTATTATATTTTTTAATTTATGTTTGCGTGGCTATCATATACATACAGTTCAGTCATATTGAGTTCATTGAGACTGTGCTTTCTTCTTTTTATTTTTTGTCAAGTGATTATTTTATGCTTCATTTATTATTTCAATGGGAGTTATTGTATTTGAATGGAAGTTGGATATTAATTGAATAAGAAACTGAATTAATGTTTCATTTTTTGTTATTTGAAACAGGTATTTTTTTAATTCAATCAAATAAAAATTAGTACAATTTTCAAAAAAAAAAAAAGAGGGGATATGACGGCGTTTCTACAAACGCCTTCTAAACTGTCAATATTTTTTGAAAACAGATACCACGGCGTTTCAACAACGTCGCTAAATATTGTTGGTGACGTCAGCAAGTGTATAGTGGGACATTTGGCGGCGTTTATTAAAACGCCTCCTATAATAATATCACGGCGTTTTTAAAACGTCGCAAAGATACAGCGACGGCCGCAGCTTCGACGTTTGGTACAAAACGCCACTAAAGGAATTAGCGGCGTTTTTGATAGATATAGCGGCGTTTTTTAAACGCCACTAAAAGTCCAATTTCCAGCAGTGAATTAAACTACAAGTAGCAAATTTTATCAAATGAATACATACAAATAACTAAATAAGAATGAAGAATAACAAATTATAATTCCACTACTCCAATCACAAGTTATTTATTACAAAAACATCAACAATTCACATTAGCAAAAGCAAAATTAATTATGAAATGATGGTCAACTCTTTCTTTTTCTTTTTTTTTTTTTTTTGACGGGATGGATACAGAATGTTAGTTTTTTGAAGCATAAATGTAGAATATGTTAGCATGTACCATTTCAAACGTTATGATAGAACTATTATATACAATTGAATTTTTTGAGGTACCATAAGAAGACATCAACACAATTCAAACCATACATGTTGCATGAATTTCTTCCAAAATGGGGATGCCATGGCACCCCTTGGTGCAAACATATAATTCTGCCCCGAGTATAGCTAAATTTTTGCAATCTTTTTGTCTCTACTTCTTTTATGGTGGGACTCACATATAATACTTCAATTTAGCATTGGTCAAATTACACCTTTTTTATCCTTATAATTTTAATTTACTCGATTTTATCCCTAAACTTTTGACTTTGTCTCAATTTGATTCAATATTAAAATTGTTAGCATTTTTTTTTTTTTAATGAAAAATGCACACATAAATATGTTTTTAAGGGCAAATTTATAAGCATGATCAACTCAAGGAGTTATCCTCAACCAACTCAATAAAAAAAAATTTGTTAAAAATCCTAACAATATTATCAATTGGACTAAAGTGACACAAAATTTAAAATCAAAAATCAAAACTGAATCAATTGAAAGTGTAGAGACTAAAATGACACGAGTTAAAGTATAAGGATAATTGATATAATTTGCTCTTTAGTATTTTATGGGGGAAAAAATTAGTATTGACATAACATTATACAAATGCAACATTTTATCATTATTTATTGCTAAAACATAACTATAGCTAATCATCAAACTATTGAAAATGCTATTTATGACACCACGTTGGACAAGTAATTATTAGAGGTGGCAAATCGGCAAGTTTGAATGGGAAATGAGCCAAAAGAGTGTTAGCCCAAAACTACCAATTTAGATAGCGGGTTGTATGCGGTCGGGTTGGATATGGGTCATAGTAGACCGACCCAACCCCCCTTTCTTTTCTTTTTTTTGTTTTTGTTTTGTTTTGTTTTTTCAAGCCATGCCTTTCACTAGTTTTGTTTATGAATCACAACTATCTATTGTAAGTAAATGATTAATATTTTTTAGCATAACTTTCAATGGTTTTGCTCCAAAACACGTTAACCATCTACTGTAATATATATACCTTAATATGTTTTTCATTGATTTTTTTAAAGATATTAAAAACAAGAAAATAAATAATACGATCTAAAGAAATAGATAATATGACCATAGAATTCAATGTGCAAATACGGGCGGGTTAAAATGGGTTAAGTAATAAAATGACTTAATCTAAACCCGCCCACTTAATAAACAGGTTAGATAAAATTGAGTATGGGTTAGACAAATCAATTCAACTAACCTGTTTATTTTAATGAACTTCTTTTCTAGTAGATTCAAATTGAAAATAAAAAAGAAATGGTACCAAACAAAAAATGTCAAAAATATTTTTTAGAAATTACTAATGTTGCATAAAATGCAAAAAAAAAGTTTTAAATTAAAATATTAAGATGTATAACATATATATAATTAATTTAAATTTTTGTAAGATTTATATTAAAATATATATGTAAATAGAACTAGAAGGAGTTGAAAAGAGGAATTCAAGAATCCAAGTTAGAGAGAGAGAGATTTAAAAGGTGTAATATATTTAATTGTTTGGTTTCAATTTTAGAATTTACTTTTAAATTTTTTTTAGCAAATAAAAATTAATTTGGAAAAATTGAACACCAAAAAAATATATGAAAATTGAGAGGGTGATTTGTGAACAAATTGGACCGAGCTAGGACGAGTGTTCTTTAGAAGTTGGACCGCACAATGGGCCAAGGAGGTATTTTGTATTTCAGCTTTGGGCCGAGGTAGGTACTGGGACGGTTGGATGTGTTGCTGGAATTGGAACCTAACTACCTTCTGACCGAGATTAGTAGCAGGGCGATGGGCCGAGCTGGGTATAGCTCGGCATGATGCCGACCTATGACAGGGTTATCACGGCTTGCCCATGTTGAGCACGGAGTCGAAGTAACTTGGTTGACCGCAGTGTTAGCCGAAGTAAAAGGTTCAGCCATCTCACTTGGTTTGTAGTGATAAGGGTGTTATCCTTCGGAATGTGATTCCTAAGAGGACTCTTATAAGGAGAGTTGGAGTCCTACTAAGATTATACTAGGTGAAGTTTATAAAAGCTCATAACAAGACCTATGTACAGGTATCACAATTTTTACTTTCAAATACACAAAGCTTTGGTGTCTATTGTCTATTTGTTGACTTAGGCATCGGAGAGGTTTCCGGCACACACCCGCCGGCTAGCTCACGTTTGTGTTTTCAGGTGATAAAGCGACGACATTTGAAAAAGTGCAAACTTGATCAACAGGATTATACGAGAAGATTATTTCGTGCTCATACAATTGGCACCGTCTGTGGGAAAACACAAAGAACAAGACCTTTTGATTAAGTTTTCCTCTTTAGTTGAAATCAATGGCGCACAATGAAGATTTATCGCAATCTGCTATTAATGGGCAAACCCCGAAAGGGGGTGGGAGACACTAAGGTTTACCTTTTATCCCATCCATGGCAGAGTTAGACCCCCAGCGACGAAACTCACGGAGGGACACACAGGAGAGACGAGGCTCCAGTCCTCGTCGTTCTCAAAGTCCTGAAAGGCAGAGGCGGAGGTTAGATCCTTAGGTTCTGGAGGATCGCGTGAGGGAGCAAGACGAATTAATAAGGAGGATGGTGGCAAACTTGGAGAATATGAAGCGCTAGATAAAGGGCAAAAAGGTGGCGACGGAAGAAGGGCGCAAATTCAACACGCTTTCTTACCACTCGGAAGATCGTGATCGACAAGTCACACCATCACAAGCTGAAAGTAGAAGCCTCAGAACAGGTGACACTCAATCAAGGACTTCTAGGACTCGTTACTCCAGGTCTGAGAGAACGAGGACTAAAAGATCCTACACGGAAAGAAGCAGTTACAGGCTCTCGCACTTGCACCAAATGATGTCTAGACACATGGAGTTGCCAAGATCGGCAGACTTGCGGATAGTGCTTGAAGAAAAGGCTCAAAGGAGAGAAGACACTCGGGCACGCGACCCCTGCAGAGTCTCTACACTACAACAATTGGCACCTAGGATGCATGGGAGTGTCGAGGTTGGAAAGCCAGAGCCACACCTTGCCTATGAACCAGTTGACAAGACGCTAGCAAGGTTGTAGAGTTCACCATTCATTCCGGTGATAGAGAACGCACCATTACCCTCAGGCTTCCACCAGTCCAAATTCACTATTTATGAGGGAAAATCGAATCCCTACATGCACTTGAGCCACTTCCACCAGGTTATGGCTGTATATCGACGAAACAAGGCTCTAATGTGTATCTTGCTTCCTTCCAACCTTGGTGACCTGGGTCTAACATGGTTTGAAAGGCTGCCAGAAGGTAGCATAGCCTCATGGGCGTAGTTGGCAAAGGCATTTGTGACTAGATTCAGAACGAATACCAAGACACCAATGGAGATTGACCAGCTACTCTCCATTGACATGGGCGAGAAGGAAACATTGAGGTCTTACAACAGTCGATATTGGGAGACTTTCAATCAGATTGGGGATTGCCCTACAAACCTCGCCATCGCACAGTACAAACGGTGTTTACCGGTCGATAACAAGTTAAGGGATTCAATGACGATGATGCCACCCCTCACGATGGAGGCCCTAATGGAGAGAGTGCATCAACATATCTGGGTAGAGGAAGATAGCGCCCGCATTAAAGCAAAATCTGGCACAACAGCGGTGTTGGATAAAAAGACTACAGTGAAAGTCAACACGGTAGAACAACCAAGCAAGAATGGGCAAGGTAGACGAGCCAACAGAGAGGACCCCCAAACAAGAAAGTTAAGAGTCCGCACTGCCATTACCACAGTATTCAACAAACCTATCTACCAAATTCTTAGTGAGATACGTGATAAACCCTTTGTCCGGCGGCCAGCCAAGTTGGAAGAAGCACAAAAAGGTTACGATGAGAGGTACCGTTGCACCTTTCACGATGAAAAGGGGCACTGAACTAAAAATTGTACACCATTGAGGCAACATCTAGAGGAGTTAGTAGCCACTGGTCACCTGGACCAGTATATAAAAGAGGGAACAGAGCCAGCCCCTTAGGACCACAGCAGGCCAAGTGGGATGCCGGTCGACGGTCCACCCCAAGGCATAATCAACGTGATACATGGGATCGTTGAACCTGAACGGGTATGTGAGCTTAGAAGGATAATCAAAAAGGCTGAGCACTTGAGGGAGGTGCTAAGTGCACAACCTACCGTCAAAAGGGGGAAAACGGAGGCAACGAACGTCATCTCCTTCTCTGACAGGGATCTGACAAGGCTACATTGCCCTCACAATGAAGCGCTGGTCGTCACTTTGCACGTAAAGAATTTCGACATCAAGCGGATTTTGATTGACCAAGGAAGCTCGTGCGAGATAATGTACTACGAGATTTTCAAGCAACTAAAATTGGAGGATAAAGACTTGGCGTCTGCAACATCTCCCCTCGTCGGTTTCAACTCAATGCTAGAATGGCCAGTTGGCAAGATAATTCTGTCAGTCAAGGCAGGAACAATGACGAAACAGGTGGAATTTTGAGTATTGAAAGTTCCTTCCACCTACAACATAATCCTGGAAAGAGCATGGTTGCACGCCATACGTTCGGTGGCATCAACCTACCATCAGACATTACGGTTCCCCAACAAAACCGGAGTGATTGAAGAAGTCTTAGGAGACCAAACCATGTCGAAATAGTGCTTCGTCACGGTAAACGGCAATCGGGCTGCAAAAGGGTTTGTTCAGATGGTGGAAAAGCTAGAAAGCAATGAACTATTTGCAAATGTCGGCAAAGCAGCCGAGCAGAAGACAGTAGAAGACTTGGTAGAGGTAAGGATAGATGAAAAGAACCCAGAAAAGTTCTTTTTGCTCGGCTCGTCTCTGTCCAGTACTGAGAGAATAGAGGTCATGGAATTTTTAACCTCTAACATCAAAGTGTTTGCTTGGACACTGTACGACATGCTTGGCATTGACCCTAATTTCATCTGCCATCAACTTAATGTCCATCCAACTGCCAGACCAATTATACAATGAACTCGCTGATCAGCACTCCACAACGCATAGATAGTGGCAGAGGAAGTAGGAAACTTGCTGGAGGTAGGAGCAATCCGAGAAGTACACTATCCCAGGTGGATCTCCAACACTGTAGTCATGCCAAAAAAGAACGGCAAATGGCGCGTGTGCATGGACTACAAAATAGTTAACAAAGCAAGCCCAAAGGACAGTTTTCCCCTACGACGGATAAACCAACTGGTGGACCCGACAGCAGGGCATAACCAACTTAGCTTCCTTGATGCGTATCGTGGTTACCATCAGATCGCTATGTATGAACCGGACCAGGAAGTCACGTCATTTACAACACCCAGAAGACTATACTGTTACAAGGTCATACCCTTTGGCCTAAAGAACGCTGGGGCTACATTCCAATGGATGATCCCCAAAATGTTTGAACCATTGTTAGGCAGAACAATAGAGGCTTACATAGATGACATGGTGGTCAAAAGCAGAGATGAAAAAGACCATCTCAGGGACCTAGATGAAATGTCTCAAATTTTGAAGTCCCACAAGTTGCGTCTAAACGCATCTAAGTACGCATTCGGCGTAGGGTCAGGCAAATTCCTGGGCTTTCTAGTAACTAACCGGGGTATAGAAGCTGATCCCTCTTAGATCAAAGTCATCCAAGATCTAGAGAGGCCCAACACGGTCAAAGAGGTACAACATCTCACTGGCCTAGCAGCCGCACTCAACCGATTCATAAGTCGATCGTCAGACAGGTGTCAACCATTCTTCCAGGCACTGAAGGCCAAGTTTGAATGGGATAATAAATGCGACCGCGGCTTAGAAAGCTTGAAAGACTACACGACTTCTCCTCCATTGTTAGTAACCCCAGTGCCAGGAGAAGAGCTCTTCTTGTACTTAGCAGTTTCACAGCATGCAGTTAGCGCAGTGTTGGTCAGAGCGGAGGGAATACAACACCTGCCTATCTTTTATGTTAGCAAGACATTGCTAGGCGCTGAAACAAGGTACCTGCGGTTGGAAAAGTTGGCCTTAGCTTTGATGATGGCTTCAAAAAAGCCGTCACACTATTTCCATGCCCACACCGTGATTATCTTGACAACTTTCCTGTTAAAAGCCTTGTTTGAGAGTGTAGATTTTTCTGGACAGACCTTGAAATGGGCAGTGGAGTTGGGGCAGTTCGATATTAATTTTCAACCAAGAACCGTAATAAAAGCCCAAGCTTTAGTAGACTTTGTGGCCAAGTTCACACCAGGAAGTCATCATGTCTGCCCGATCAATTTGACCGAGGCAATCGAAAGAAGGGGGGAAAGTGCCGCAGGAATTATGCAGCCCCCAAAGTAGGACGCCCAGCTACATAGCAAGCATATAGGCTTGAGGAGAAGAAAGAAGGAACAGACCTTGGTATTCTCAACAAGGACTCACAAAAAAGTAAAGACCTGAGACAGTCTGACAGTGAAGATCAAAACCCAACGGCAGACATTGACCTGGAAGAAAACATCAGCGACACCCCTGATCCCAAGACATCATCCGATCCCTCCACTTACTGGAAGCTATTTGTCAGAGAGATGTGGAAACTCTTCATGGATGGAGCATCCAACAGGCACGGTGCAGGACTTGGCATAGTCCTCATCTCACAAGATGGCCTAGCAATTGAACAAGCAGTCAACCTTGGCTTCCTAGCATCCAACAACGAGGCGGAGTATGAAGCACTGTTAGCAAGTTTAAAATCAACAATTCACATGAAGGCCACTGAGCTGATGGTATACAGTGACTCCCAGCTAGTAGTCAACCAGATTTCAGGCGAACGAGGCAAATGATGATAGGATGGCTAAGTACCAGGAGTTGGTCAAAAAGGAAATAATGAAGTTCAAAGTAGTCCGGATAGAGCAAATCGACCGAGAAGAAAACAGTAGAACGAATGAGCTGGCCGATTTTGCGTCAATGGCTGATACATCTATTCCACACTCGTTGCTGATTGACTTCCTACCCAGACCAAGTATTGAAGAACCTGAAGCAGCCGAAGCATGTTGTGCAAAGCTAGGCCCTTCTTGGATGGACCCCATCATAATATTCTTAAAAGATGGCATCTTCCCTAAAGATAAGAAAGAAGCTAACAAAATTTGAGCGAAGTCACAGCGATTTTGGTTCTTCCTATCACTATCATTGTACAAAAGGTCTTTCACAGAATCTTACTTGAAGTGTGTCCATCCTAGCAAGGTTGAGGCATTTTTTTTTTTAGATATACGAAAGTGTTTGTGGAAGCCACCAAGGAGAAAGGTCGTTTGGCTTACCGAGCAATTTCACAAGGGTATTGGTGGCCATACATGCAAGCAGATTCAGAGAATTATGTCAAGAAGTGCGAGAAATGTCAGAAGTTCGCACACCAAATACATCAACCAGTCAAAGAGCTTCTACCATTGACCAGTTCGTGGCCCTTTGCAATGTGGGGCCTGGACATAGTGGGACCACTTCCAACTGCGCCCGGCAACAAAAAGTTCTTTCTCACAGCAACAGACTATTTCACAAAGTGGGTGGAAGTAGAAACACTTGCATCTATAAAAGAGAAAGATGTTAAGAAGTTCGTCTGGCAAAACATCGTAACTCGATTCAGTATACCCAAGGCTTTAATATTTGACAACGGCGCTCAGTTAGATGGCAAAATCTTCAGGGGCTTTTGCGAAAAATACTAGATAGAATTCTACAACTCTACACCGACGTACCCTCAAGCGAATGGCCAGGCTGAGGCTTCCAACAAAGTTGTCTTAGACGGTCTGAAGAAGTGGTTGGAAAGAGCAAAAGCCAAGTGGGCTGAGGAGCTTCCTCATGTTTTATAGGCTTACCGTATAACACATCAGCGGTCAACTGGAGAAACGCCTTTTTCCTTGGCCTATGGCATGGAGGCGGTAATCCCGCTGGAAGTAGGCCTCTTCACTATTAGAAACGAAAATTTTGACCCAAACTTGAATAGTGAGGCCATAACCTTATAACTCAACCTTGCAAAAGAAAGGAGATAAAGGGTATTAGTTCACATTGCCTCATACCAGCAAGAGTTATCCAGAAAATATAACAAAGCAGTACACCCAAGGCAATTCAAGGTTGGAGATTGGGTACTGCGCAAAGTAATGGGAAACACTTTGGTACCTAGAGATGGCAAGCAAGGACCTAACTAAGAAGGACCTAACTAGGAAAGACCATACAAAGTGATTGGTTTAGCAGGAAAATGGGCATACCACTTGGAAGATATGGACATCAAAGCTGTTCCCAGGCCATGGAACACGGCCAACCTCAAACTGTTTTATTTTTAGTTTTTCTTTAAAACACTTGTAATTTTTCTTTTTTCAAATAAAACAAGTAGTTTTTTCCAATACAATTCTTTTTACTGTAAAACTTGTTCATAGTTACTGCCAACTAGGGGCAATCAACAAGGTTGGCAAGTTTAACCAATCATTTAGTTCTCTTCTTCAGCCGAGATAAGGATCTAGGTTGAAGAAAGTTTGGCAGGTTTAACCAAACATGTTTTGTTCTTCAGCCAAGATAAGGATATAGGCTGAAGAAAGGTTGGCAGGTTTAACCAACATTTAGTTCTCTTCTTCAGACGAGATAAGGATCTAGGCTGAAGGAAGTTTAGCAGGTTTGACCAAACATGTTTTGTTCCTCAGCCGAGATAAAGATCTAGGCTGAAGGAAGGTTGGCAGGTTTAACCAACATTTAGTTCTTTTCTTCAGCCGAGATAAGGATCTAGGCCGAAGGAAGTTTGGCAGGTTTCACCAAACATGTTTTGTTTCTCAACCGAGATAAGGATCTAAGCTGAAGAAGGTTGGTAGGTTTGACCAACATTTAGTTCTCTTCTTCAGCCGAGATAAGGATCTAGGCTGAAGGAAGTTTGGCAGGTTTGACCAAACATGTTTTGTTCTTCAGCCGAAATAAGGATCTAGGCTAAAGAAGGTTGGCAGGTTTGACCAACACTTTTTCTCTCTTCAGCTGAGATAAGGATCTAGGCTGAAAGAAGTTTGGCATTGCCCAAACATCTTCTCTTCTTCAGCTGAGATAAAGATCTAGGTTGAAGGAAGTTTGGCAGGTTTGACCAAACATGTTTTGTTCTTCAGCCGAGATAAGGATCTAGGCTGAAGGAAGGTTGGCAGGTTTAACCAACATTTAGTTCTCTTCTTCAACCGAGATAAGGATCTAGGCTGAAGGAAGTTTGGCAGGTTTAACCAAACATGTTTTGTTCCACAGCCGAGAAAAGGATCTAGGCTGAAGGAAGGTTGGCAGGTTTAACCAACATTTAGTTCCCTTCTTCAGCCGAGATAAGGATCTAGGCTGAAAGAAGTTTGGTAGGTTTGACCAAACATGTTTTGTTCCTCAACCGAGATAAGGATCTAGGCTGAAGAAGGTTGGTAGGTTTGACCAACATTTAGTTCTCTTCTTTAACCGAGATAAGGATCTAGGCTGAAGGAAGTTTGGTAGGTTTGACCAAACATGTTTTGTTCTTCAGCAGAAATAAGGATCTAGGCTAAAGAAGGTTGGCAGGTTTGACCAAAAACATCTTTTGTTCTTCAACCGAGATGAGGATCTAGGCTAAAGAAAATTGGCAGGATTGACCAGCATTTACCTAAAAACCTAAAGTTGTTGTTCGGCCAAGATGCTTATCTCGGCCAAATAAGGTGGGCAGGATAAGGGAAAGCCAAGCTAAATTAAACCGGCTAGGTTTGTACATTTAAAGAAAAAGTATATTAACCGAACAAAAAGTTGGGCAAAATAAGAAATTTCATTCATTTTTCATTCATTCAGTACAAGAGAAGGGGCTCATAGCTTGGTTACATTTTCGATTAAAAGCATAAATCAGAAGAAAATCTAGCAAAAAGATCGTCCAAATTAGCATCCAAATCAACCCGAGCTTCCCCACTCGGTAGGCCAGTTTCAGCGGGTTCTTCCTAGGGTAGGTCGGTCACAAGCGCCACTCGACTGTACTTGGCACCGGTCCGCTGAGTGGCTCCACCCAAGCTGTCTAAAGGCTCTGGAGACCGTGATCACTGTTTGCAGGCGGCGCATTGTTTGGATCAGGGGATTCTTCCTCCTCTTCCCCTTCTTGAAGAAGCTTCTGTTGAATGGCGTTCGCGTAGTCCGCCATAAAAATTGGAATGAAGTGAGTGGGAGGGTTCTGGCAGATCTCAATGTCTTGCCCTTAACCGAGCTTGATAACAGCCACCTTCCACCTCCATTTGAAGAAGATGTCTTTAGTAGCTTCACACTGCAAGACATAGGTGGTCTCCTCTTCTTTGTAGTTTTGGTCCTCAGCATCTTCCATTTTCTTTTTCAACTCAGTGGCCTTAGCATCTTTCTTCTTTTCTAGCTTGGCTAGTTCGCGCAGGTAGCGGTCTTTTCTTTCTGCCAACGTCTTTTGCTTGTCAACTTCTGCTGCGTTAACCAGCTCGGTGAGCCGCGCATTTTCGAATTCTAGCTTGCCATTCTTTGCTTGGCCTCATTTAGCTCGGCCGACTTAGCGCTGGCATCTGCTACGGCCGACCGTGCTGTCTTGCGAAGTTCCAGCACGCGCTTGCGGACAACATGGTTCTTCTGCAAAGCCTACAGACAGGAGAGGTAGAGATTATGTTAAACCGAGCAAACAAACGGATAAAAGTGGAAACAAATAGAGGGAAGAAAACTTACAAGCACCATAGACTTGGTTACCGAGCGAATGGCCTTCAGCTCGGTTAGGTTGTCATGGTGCTCTATGTCTGGTGGCAGACCACTTTTGGAGAGGTTGAAGGCAAGCATGTGGTCCTTGTCAGCAACCATCGAATCTGTGGTGGTTACAGCACGGTTCTTGTAAGTTATTGATGGTGCCCATTCTGAAGGGCTTGCTCGGTCAGAGCACGCGGGCTCTGGGCTCGGCAGCGTAGCTTCAGGAAACACGGTGTCCTCCTCATCGACCAGGCGTTGCGGTTTGGTCGATGAGGTACTTCTACGCTTGCTCAGCCGAGATGTGGAGGCCCTGGCAGTTGGAAGAGCGACTATAGTTTCACGTTGTTGACCAGATGACTCTAGCCCGGTTGGCACTTCACCAGAGGTCTGCTCGGTGATGAGTGCTCGCACGGCCCTCATTTTGGCCATTTCTTGTTCTTTTGTGAGTGGAATTAGGTTGATTTGGGGAATTGTGGGATCTGGCTCGGGGAAAGGTTCTAGGAGGAAATCGGTGACTCTGGTTTTCCTCCTTCCGCTGCACCGGTAGGTCGATTCGAAGTTTAATAGCTCGGCTTAATCTCGGTGGCGGTATCGAAGTGCGGCTCGAAGGGCATCCTGATTGGCGTAAGTATAGTGTGATTTAAGCTAGTTTAAATCTGCAAGAAAGAAGGATAATAAACGGGTTAGCACAGTGGGTTAGTTTGAACAACAAAGAAAAATTGAACCAGAGTGTTCTTACCAGCAGTTCTTTTATTCCAGTTTATATTGTAGCCCGGTATCTGGACTTCCTAGTCTTCAAAATTACCAGAAATCCAAAGGAAGTTGTCATCATTCAAGTCTTTGTCCGGTGTGTTTTTTATAATTTTTTCTCAGCCTTTTCTTACTCTAAGGTAGTACACCTAACCGTCGTCATTTTGGCCGAGCGAATATTAGTGAAATAGCTCGGCCAATCCGAGGTTGAGGCCGAACCGGCGATTGTAACGCCCCGAAAAAATTGGGCAGGGTATATCTATTTATACAACAAACCTACCCGATAGACAAACACATATATCTTGCTAACTATTCCATACATCCATTTCCGTTTAATCCCAAATTCCAAACAGATAATAAATGTCCTACAGGCTTACAAATTTATCCAAGAACATTCTTGGTTACACAAAATGGAGTTTCAACTCAACGTAATACAGCCTTGGGCTTACATTCAACAAATAACCATAAAACAAAAATGAAGCCTCAGCTCTGAGTCCTCCCAAGTCAGTGTCTTGGCGAAGGCATAGCACCTGTACTTGAAATAGTTTCTCTTATAGGGTCAGCCACAGCCTAGTAGAGATATACTACACAACATATGGACTATGACAAGACTAAAGAGGAGTATGCTCATGCCATGCTCATGATAAAACAGTTTATTTCTCTTTTTATAAAGCATGCAATGCTGAGATGCAACAACAGATATAAAATCATTTCCATTTTAGGGGTCTTTTGGGAAGTAGGTTATAATCCACTTCCCATATTATAACCCACTTCCCTCTCTCACAAAAAATTGATTATAATTAGCTTTTAATCAGCTTTTAACTAAAAATTTGATTATAACCATCTTCCCAAAATAGCTTTTAAACTATA
Organism: Camellia sinensis; assembly: GCF_055761805.1. Classification (NCBI taxonomy): domain Eukaryota; kingdom Viridiplantae; phylum Streptophyta; class Magnoliopsida; order Ericales; family Theaceae; genus Camellia; species Camellia sinensis. The sequence goes on from NC_138973.1 coordinate 111,603,648, forward strand.
TATGTTATATGAATACAGTTTCTGTGAATCTCTAGGTGAGTGTTTGCAAGTAGGCCCTAATGCACTACCACTATCATTTTTACCAGTAAACTGGAAGGCTCGACACCTAACCGCGCGGTTCAACACCCCTTACCCAGATTCACCAAGTATTCATCTCTTCGCAAACAGATACATTTTCAAAATATTTCTTAAAATTAGATACATTTCCAATGAAATGAACGTAATGTAATGTCCAATGCAACAAATGAGAAATGCGGTTCGATTTACCTAAGTCTCATGCACTCCTACAACAATCATGGCTATCCTCCACCAATAACCCACAACAGATATTTCTAAACAGATATTTAAACAATTAAATTTCAAAAAATTCCAATAAATCTATTCCACATCTCATCAAATAGGAACAACTACACTAGTTTTCATATCACAATCACATCCCGTAACCTCTCAAGGTCCATTTCTAATCGTGTCGGTTTTATTCCAACAGATACATTAAGCAAAATAATACTGTTAAGCCCAAGAAAACATCATTTTCTTTCCAAACTCATTCTCCAAGAATTATTCAACTATGACATCCTGTTTTGATCAAAAGCCCCAAAAGTTAAATGTAATTCCTTTGTTTTCTTTAAAAATGCTCTTTTGGTCGCAAAACGGTAAAAATTTCAAAACCGATCGAATTGAAGTCCGTTTTTGTTCAAATTTAAAACATAACTCTTTCATAACCTTACAAACATATTCCAAGTTTACACTTTCTCAATTTGGGCATCAACTCTTTATTTTTCTCAAAATTTCTCTTTTAAGCAAATAAATCACAAATTTTCCAAAAATTTTAATTAAATTATATACAACTCTAAGCTCCATATAATCAAGTAAAAGTACATAAAGAAGTGCAGGAAAAATCCCTACCTCAAAAGCTAGAAGAGGAAACAAGTAAAAACCCCAATTTTCGGTTGTGTTGGATTTCGATCTCCACCAGTCAAAACGTTGCTCTCGCCAAGCTCTTCACTTTGATCTTAAGAACTATGGTCTAAAACCTAATAGATTTTGGTAGATCAAAGACTTTATATGATAGAAGTAACAAAAAAAAATTCAGAGAGAGAGAGAGAGAGAGAGCCGAGTGCCGAGAGAGAGAGAGAGAGAGAGAGAGAGAGAGAAAGTGAGTTGTGCAATTGTAAAGAAGAATGAAAGAAGTGAAAGTGAAGTTAATTGGGATTTGGAGGCAGCCCCTCAAAAAATAAGCAATACAATGATATAATTATTTTCTCACCACAAAAAATATTTCGTTTAATGGTGCACACTATAAATATTTGCAACTCTCACAATAACAATAACAACAATAATACATGGTTATAAACGAGTCATGATTCAATCAATTAGGTCCAAAATGAATGGAGTTTAATAATTAAAATAAATCTCCAACTGAGATTAAAATATAAATAAATTTTAAAAACTTAAGATAGTCCCCACCATTCACATAATTAAATATGAACCAAAAAATTAAGTATGAGCTAATCAAATAAAACCCAAAAATTGAATTTATATCTCATTTATTACTCAGGACCCAAGAATCACTATAACTAAAACTAAAAAAATAATTTTGCCAAGCGGGCCTTACGAAGTCGAAATCAAGAAGTAATTCAATTTATTTTCACCAATTTAAATAGAATAGTTCACGACACCACAACAATAATAATAAAGGAAAAATTCAATTTGATTCAACTCGTTACAATGGTTTAGCTCGGCGATGCCGTTTATTATTCTGTAAGTATTTATGGAGAGTTGGGTTGGACACAATCCTGTCTGGCGAAGGAATTCACACACAAGGGGCTGTACGGGGAACCAAAGCCTGGCTTCTACGATTGATATTACCGTGAAAGGGATGAAGCCCGGTTTGCCCCAAGGTGTGGTACCTAGCTCGGCTAAAGAGAGGTGGACATCATCAGGAATATGGTAGTCTCTGCGAAATTCGACCATGGCTCAAGGTGAGTCCACTAGGAACTGGTATTTACCCATTAAAGTTAAAAGAATGGTTTTTGCTAAAAATTATGCGATAGCCTAGCTTGGCACTGGTGTGACTTTTGGTAGCGCGGTTGAGCAAAAACACCCGGGGGCAAAGTGCAAAGGTGTGCCTGGCCAACCTAGTCAAGTATGCAAAGTGGAAAGAAAGAGTGTTATGCCCAGATAACTGGACCGAGCTAAGTAAATAGGCAAAGTAAAATAAGCCTAGCTCGGCTACATCTGGGCTACGGTCAGTTTTCGGTTCGGCCGTGAAACGGGACCGACTCAAGGTTTATAGCTCGGTCAGGAACAAGCCTAAAAGTCGCTAATAAGTACCTAGTTCGGTTACATCCCGACTTTGGATCAAATATCATGTTTTTCAAATCCAGTTGGTGAGCCTTTAAGTTTGAGTATGAGGTTTTTGGTTTATGGTATTTGTTCAACACTCTAATGCATATAAACACACATATATGGAGATGAAATACTGAAGGTATAGAAATAAATACAAAGGAACATTAGAAAAAGGTATTAAACAACTACGGGTTTAAGCGTGAAAGCAAAATCCAACCAGCAAGAGAGCAAGTGAAGCGGATGGGACTGGAGCACAGGAGGCACAGAAGCAGGTCTCAGAAGTACAAAAAGGAAGAAAATGAACAGTAAGGGTTTGATTCAAGAAATGGGTTTTGAATAGGCACGAAAACGGCGGGACTTTTCAAACATTTTTTGATAAATGCAGGACGACTGTCACAATATGAGAAAGCAATAGACGTGTGCCATGTGTCACAGACAGGACATGGTATCAGGAACGTGAAATGACGGGCTGTGACAGGCACAATACTGAAGGCCGAGCTAACCCAGCTCGATGGGGTTGAATATTTTAATCTCGATGGTGTTACTTATTTTAGTTCGGTTGGTTTGAATATTTTAGCACGGCTTGAAGATAATAATCTCAATCATGCTACGCATATGGAATTAAGGGGCAATTTAGAGGGTAATTTGTGAACAAATTGGGCCGAGCTAGGACGAGTGTTCTTTGGAAGTTGGACCGTACAATGGACCAATGAGGTATTTTGTATTTCGGCTTTGGGCCGAGGTAGGTACTAAGACGGTTGGATGTGTTGCTGGAATTGGGACCTATCTACCTTCTGACCGAGATTAGTAGCAGGGCGATGGGCTGAGCTAGGTATAGCTCGGCATGATGCCGACCTGTGACAGGGTTATCACGGCTCGCCCATGTTGAGCACGGAGCCGAAGTACCTTGGTTGACCGCAGTGTCAGCCGAGGTAAAGGGTTCAGCCATCTCACTTGGTTTGCAATGATGAGGGTCTTATCCTTCGGAATGTGATTCCTAAGAGAACTCTTATAAGGAGAGTTGGAGTACTACTAAGATTGTACCAGGTGAAATTTATAAAAGCTCATGACAGGACCTATGTACAGGTGTCACAATTTTTACTTTCAAATATATAGAGCTTTGGTGTCTATTGTCTATTTGCTGACTTAGACATCAGAGAGGTTTCCAACACACACCCGTCGGCTAGCTCATGTTTGTATTTTCAGGTGGTAAAGCGACGACATTTGGAAGAGTGCAAACTTGATCAACAGGATTATATAAGAAGATTATTTCGTACTTGTACAAAAATAATAAGTGGCTTTAATTATTTTTTCACTAAATTAGTACTTTTTTTCAAAAAAAAAAAAAAAACCAAAAAAACAAACAAATGAACAAACAAATTTTAAAAACTATACCAATCAAATATGTTAGAGTTCATTATAAATATTCAATATATTAAAATATTAGTGTTAATTTCTTAATAGGGTAAATTACACTTACCTCGCTTGAGATTTTTAACAATTACAGGACCTTCCCTGAGGTTTTGAAAATTACACCGACTTCTCTTACTTTAGCTAACAATATAAAAATGAGTTAATTACTTAAAAGTTCTATTTACAAATGTTATGGTAGTTAAGATCTTATCTAATTTTTTTTTAACCAATAAGTCTTATTTAGTAAACTGATAATATTATCAGTTTTTTTTCAATTTTTAAAACTAAGAACATTCTTAATTTTGCATAGTAATGTTCCAGATAATTGTTTCACTAATTGATGAAAAAAAAACAGAGTATGAGATTAAATGTTTTTGCCCTTCTACTTATTGGTTTGATTCAACTATTTAATAAACTAGAAAACATTATTAGTTTTTTCCAATTTTAAAATGAGAACGTTATTAGTTTTTTCAGTTTTAAGGTTTTTTTTTTCAGTTTTAATATTCCATCATCATACTCCTTTATATACACAAATTTTTTAATTTTGTACAAAAAAATAATTCAAATTTTTCAAAATGCACATAATTTTTTTTTTTTAGTTTTTTGTTTTAATTTGAAAGTTGATATTTTAAAGTTTTAAAAATCAAAATAAATGTCAAATCATCATGTTCCTTTATAGATAATCATAAATGATGAACAATCATTGTTTGAATGACAATTTCGACTATTAAAAATTTAATGAGATTTGAAAGTTCAAAAAATCTTAATTAGGACTTATAAATTCATAAATTAAAACTTGTGTGTAAATGCCCCTATGTAAATACATCCCTTCTATTAACTTTTCCTTAGACACCATTAATTTTTGCAATGAAATGGCCAAAATACCCTCTTTTTGCTCTTTTTCTTATCTCTTTTCCTTCATCAACCATTAATTATTCCTCCTCCCAATTTGCAACTACCCTACCCATTGCATCCTACTTGTAGCTCAATTTCTAAGTTGAAATTAATGTATTAAATTTTTTTAATGTATTTTTATGATAATGTGTGGCTTTTTTTTTTATCGAAATGTTACTCAATAATTTGGAATATGATATAATCTATTATGATTGAATAACATTTTCATAAATAAAAAATAATAATAATAATACTACCATAAAAGTACATAACTGCATCACAATTGTTATAACAAACAATATCTAATAGTAAATTATCGTCACACTATCAAAAAATTAGTTAATATTTGGTACAAAAAAATTTAATATTTATAAAAAAAAAATACATAATAAAATGGGCGATGCATGCTTATGCAAATTATGATACTTATGGTGCTGATTATTACAAATGTTATAACTAAAAAGAATAATAAGTTATAATGAAACACAACAAAAGGTATAATCAAAGACTTTTTCTATCATAACCAAAATAATAATCACAATAGGTAATCAACACTATAACAAGTCATAATCAAATCATCACTAACACCAAAATAGGTCATAACTAAAAACTACAAATGCCATAACTTGGCATATGGTAGACACTCCAAAATGGTGTGCGTATTATAGAATTTCCCTAATAAAATACATACAATATACACACTTTTCTTATTTTTTTATTGTATTCATTTTTTTTTTTTTTTGGGACAAAATTCTAACATTTACAGAAGATGAGCATACAACTTCTTTCACCCAAAATCACCCAACTCACAATAAAAATTTGATCAATTCAATTCCTATCTTTTGATTTTTCATTCATTTAATTGAGGTTCATCATTTCAAATTTTTTATTTGTTTATTTCAATCAAACATTCATGCTCTATCAAGAACACTAAACCCGAATGGTTTGATTTCAAAATCACTATTGACCTACCACGCAATTAAATCATGTTAATTTTTCTTTTTTTTTTGTATCAGTTATTTTGGGGATAGAAATTGATTGATACAATTACTACCACCACCACCACCACACCATTTTATTAAGTATTTTTTTTGATAAATATTACAAATTTTTGTAGCAAATATTATCTACTTTTCCAATAGTGTGATGATAATTTATTATTAGGTGTTGTTTGTTATAACAATTGTGACACTGTTATGTACTTTTATGGTAGTATTATTTTTTATTTATCAAAATGTTACTCAATCATAATAGATTATATTATATTCCAAATTAATGAGTAATACTTCGATAAAAAAGTATAAAATTATCATAAAAATACATAATTGTATCATCAATTTTTTTAAAATACAATAATTTAACTTTAGAAATTGAGCTACAGGTAGGGAGTAGTGGCCAGGATAACTACAAAGTGAGAGGGGAAATAGGTATGGTTGGTGAAGGAAAAGAGATAAGAAAAAAAAGTAAATAGAGAGTATTTTTGACATTTCATTGCAAAAGTTAACGATGTCTAGAGAAAAGTTAACAGAATGGAAGTTTTTGTATATTGTCAGTTAAAATAAGGGAGGTCAGTGTAATTTTCAAAATCTCAGGAAAGACTCTTGTAATTATCAGAAACCTAAAAAATGTAAGTATAATTTACCCTTCATAATATTTTAAATTTGTGCATTGATGTTTTTTTATTTATTATAACACGACTATTATAAATAAATAATACATAGGTATACCTCAAACATGTGGTGGCAAGTTCGCTAGGGTAGACTTGTCCAATAAAGCGGGCACAGTTCAAGACTTTGGGGAAATTCTATTTTCACACACTTACCTACCTCTATGCACACACTTAATGATTTATTTTTTTATTACAATTTTGTCCTAAAATAAAATTATCAAAGTGTCTTTATCTTCTTCACCAAAATCCTAATTTCTTCATCTCCTCAGTGCCTACACTTTGATCGTTGTTGAATGGATTCACCATTATTGACATTGGTCTTTCTTGGTTTGGGAATTTTCCTGGCTATTTTCTCTCCAATCGTGCAGTCTCAAGAAAATCTGAATCTTGGATAAAATCTTCACCAACTCCTCAGTCACTGCCGACATCTCCTCCTCCACCGTCGTTCCTTCCTCTGCAGCCACCTAGATCTTCCCTTCCTCCTTCTCCGTCCCCTAGATCATCGCCTCCACCACCGCTGACTCCGTTGCTACCACTTCCACCTTCTCCCAATCGCTGGCCACCGTCGAGGGCACCCCATCGACCTTCTCCTAATCGCCAGCTACCGTCGAGGACACCTTCTCGCGCGACTGCGAAGTCGCTACCTCAAGATAACGATAAGAAGAAAGAATCACAAAGTGAAAGCGGCCATGGAAAAGCAAGCCTAGCTTCCAAAGAAAACCTCAATTTGGGGAAGAAAATTGGCTTGATGTTTGTGGGTATTGTGGGGTATAATACAAGTTGGTGTGGTGGCATTGTTACTGATTAAGAGACGACAACTGTTGAAGAACAATGGTAGATACTAAAAAACATGGCAATTGATTTGATTTATAACAATCTACCATTTGCTCATTGATTCACGAAACTTGTTATTATATAGTGAGAGATGAGGTAGGGTTTTATTGAATTGCGATTCTGCAGCGAGTGGCTATCATATATAGATTATGAATTCAATGTGGCTTTGATAGAGTATACATGGATTACACAAATTAAGGATTGATCAGAGCATTGTCTCGATTGGGGTTATCAATCACTGTTGTAAATGGGTAATTCTTGATTTGCATTCTTTTTCAGACCAAAGCAAAGGAGAAGAAATAACCCTTACAAATGGATGTTGGTTCAAGGTTTCAATGTCAAAGAGAGGGATATTTTTGGCAAAAAAAAGTTGTGCAATAAGTAAAATCACAAAATTCAAAATTAGTTGGTATATGTATTGAGATAGGAAGTGAAATGAGATGTTTTAGTGTGTGGAAATAGAATTAGCCAAGATTTTGCTTATGACTGGGGTGGTTCGTTGATATTTTTGGCATTTACCCATTTATACCCGCCACTACCCATTTGTACCCGCAAGATTAACGGGGTTTAACCCTTATAAATTGTGGGCAGGTTAACAGGTACGGGTTGAACTTAGGGTTCGTTGATATTTTTGGCATTTACCCACTTATACCCACCAGATTAACGGGGTTTAACCCTTATAAATTGCGGGCAGGTTAACAGGTACGGGTTCAACTTGCCAGTTCTAAATTTGTGTGTTTGGTTTGAATTTTTTGGATTAAATTTTTTGAAAATTGAATTTTTTATTTTTCGTGTTTTTTTGTTTTTAGTAAATATTTTTAAAATTTTAAGTAATTTTTTTTATTTTTTAAATGCACCTTACTTAAATGTATTTAAAAAATAAAAAAAAAATTATTAAAAAATATACTGAATTCCCATATTTTTTTATTTTATATGTTTGGTATTTATTGAATTTTTAAAATATTTTTTTTCACAAAAAGTATACTTTTTATGTATATTTATGTTAGGTGTGTCTAAAAATTAAAAAAATTGGTTAAAATATTAAAAAAATTCAGTAAAAACAAAAAAATAAGGAAAACAAGAAAGTATAATTTCTGAAAAGTGTTTTTAAAAAACCAAAAACAAGTAAGTTAGACTGGATAATTGTGTGTGTTTATGGGGTCATGGAAGCCTCCCTAGTCGCAATAAACCTGGGGTGCTGCTATGACTTAGTTACAGCAGTAATCTGCTGTGCTCCTGTGGAAGATTTTTTCAAGTCTTTTTTGATGATTTGAACTGTCATATTGTAGGGTTTGTTAAATGGATCATCCATGCAAAAAATCAAATTGATTGGAAATCTATAACTTTATAACAATAGTACATTTGTTTTTAAAAAATAAATGGTTAATATTATCTCGATAATTTTTATAAAACAATTTGAATCTGATCATAGGTTTACGGATTTCTGATTAACTTGATTTTTTGTATGTAAGATATACTCGATGAACCCTACATTATAAACGGTTCGAATCATCGAAAAAGGCTCAGAAAAAGCCCTCATGGGCTCACAACAAATCGCTGTAGGTCCAGTCGCAATTGCTTTCTTGTGAGTCCATCTTTATTTACATCATGTTTAAAAAAAAGAATTACAATAATTTACACCTTTGACGATTAAATTTCGCTACTAAAAGGAATTTAGTCATCAAAAGCGATATTTTTGGCGACTATAAAATGTATTAGTTGGCGTTGGTTTAGGATATAACTACTAGATTTTTTTAGTCGAGATATATTACTTATTGGTGACTAAAAAAGTTTTAGTCTCTAAGGGCCTGTTTGGTAACGTTTACATTTTCAGTTTATATTTACAAAAATTTTATAAACTGGTTTTTGTTTATTTTTAGAAAAACATAAACTACAAACGCGTTTGGTTTAGACAAAATGTTTAAAAAAAATTAAAAATATAAAAAAGAGTGAGAAATGACAAGTGGTGATGGGTGATGGTGGTGGTGGTGGCGGTGGTGGGTGATGGTAATGGTGGTGGTGGGTGGTTGTAACAACCCTCGTCACTGTTTACCGATAAACTATTGATTACCGTTAAACTGAACTAATTATGACTGATAATTGAACTAAATAAAGTACTGAACTGACTGACTGAAATTTGAAACTGAAATGACTGAGTATATCTGTTTAATTGTAATTCTATCTATTTGGTTATTTGATTATCTGTTCGTGTTTTTATGTTTAAACTGCAAATTGAAGGCCTTATCGGCGGCCAAACCGGAAATTGATTGATGTTTTGAGATCATTGGAATTTATGTGATTTTATAGCATATTTATCTGGAAACTGATTAGGTGACTAACTTAGATTAAATGGTACCAAATTCCATGAATTGGACTTATTTACAATTAGTGACACCTAGTGGCCATTACCTTGCACATGGTGAGACTTGTATACAGTTAGATCAAACATTTTCCTCAGCCTTGTTCGAGCACACCACCGACCCTAGAGAGAGTGAGGGTGAGAACATTGAGTTCACTTGTAGATTTGCTTGGAAATGGAAGGGATTGAAGTATAAAATTGCATAATTGAGCTCCCTTGCCTATAATTCACGACTTAGGTAAGAGAATTTAACCTTCTATTAATGTATTTGAACTTGTTCATGCTTAGTTCTTGAGCCTCTAGTGATTTGAGCCTTGAATTGATCCATGTATGTTGAATTGAAGCTTAATTGTTGCATGCATGGCACACTCTTGCATTTATGAGCTTGTTCTTCATGAAATTGTACATGCATGCCCATATTTTACAAGAGACCATGAACTCATCATGTTTTTGAAAGATTTGGCTCACTAGAGCATGAAATTGAAGCTTTGAATTGGTTTGAATTCATGCATGTTGCATGTTCATCTTGTTTTATGAAAATTGGTTTGGATTGAGTTGTTTGAAACACCCTTGGGCTTTGATTTTACAATTAAGCTTTGAATCATGTTAAGATATGAGTTTTGATGTGTTTTCTAGAGAATTGGCCCAAGAGGATCGAAATTTATGTTTTAAAACTTGGTTTTGAGCTTGAGGTTCAAATCTGGAATTTCCAGAATTTGGACTCACGCTCGAGCGGGGTGACTGGCGCTCGAGCGTGGAAATCGTGCTCCCAGCATTTTGTTCTGTTTTGCTGTCCGCTCGAGTAGAATAGTTGACGCTCGAGCGGGACATTGTGTCTCATGCTCGAGCGGGTGTCGAGCGCCCAATCGAGCATGATTTTCGCCTATCTAGCACTTTTGACTGTTTTGCAGAACGCTTGAGCGGGTAAGTCTACGCTCGAGCGGAAACCTTTGTCTGCATGTACGCTCGAGCGGATTAACCTACGCTCGAGCGTGACCCCTGTTTTCTTAAAAGTCTGTAAATGCTTTTTCAAGTGCATCTTTGCATCCTCATCTCATTCTAGGCATTCTTAGGCCTAGTTTAAGACATCTTACTGAGGTTCTAGATGTAGAAACACACCGAGGCAATTAGGGATTAAGTCATTATCTCTTCCAATTGTGTAGCTTAGTGTGTGTTCAATCTGTAACTGTGTAGGGTTGGCGATTGGGGACGCGCTCTAGCTTTACTGTAGCTCAGAACTCTGTAAGTAACAACTGTGTAAAGATATGTTCAAAATGATTATCTTCTGAACAATTGAACTGTACTGCTTTCTGAACTGATTACTGTTAACTGAATGAATGTATATCCTATATTCTGAAATGTATTGTGGCATCCTTAGCACCTACTGTTTACTGATACTGCTACAGAGATCTCTGTCGGTTCCCTTGTTGGAACCACTACTGTTACTGACTGATGGCCATCATTTACTATTCGATCTTTTCGATCTTTAAGACCTACTGTTTACTGTACTGTTATGCTAATGGATGTACCACATATGACTGTACTGACTGAATGACTGCAATACTGATTAAATGAACCATTTTCATTACTGTAAGGACATTCATTCTTAACCCCTTTACGCATTGTGTTATTCACTGGGCTTTAGCTCACTGCTCATATATATATGTAGGTGTACAGGCACCAGACCGCAGCTAGAAGCGTCGGGGTAAACTCCAGTTTTGTCAAGCCAACCTATGTGCCTCAATGCGAGATTCCGAGCCTGTCAAGCTACGGCTTAGGGGTGTTTTAATTTCCTCGTTGGTCTCTGTATCTGTTTTGTGTGACTGTATTGACCGTTACTGTACTGTTTGACAAGGATTAGATCCCTGAACTGAATGATTGTATATTTGTACATCCTGTTTTGTCTGACTGTATATATTTGAATGAAAGTTTTTTTGGCATACAGACTGTCACAGCTCATTGGATATTGTTTATTTACTGTATTGGCTTCCGCCAGCCCCTGTACTCTGTATTACTGTATTACTGTTAAGCAGGCCTTCGGTAATCTCGGATTACTGGCCGATTACGGTGCTAAACCCATAGGGGCGGGTTTGGGTTGTGACAGTGGTGGTGGTGGTGGCGGGTGATGGGTGGTGGTGGCAGGTAGGTGGTGGTGGCGGGTAGGTGGTGGGTGATGGTGGTGGTGGTGGTGGTAGTGGGTGGGTGACGGGTGGTGGTGGCCGGTAGGTGGCGAGTGGGTGGTGGGCGATGGTGGTGGTGGTAGTGGCGGGTGGGGGGTGGTGGTGGTGACGGTGGGTGGGTGGGGGGTGGTGGTGGCGGGCGGGTGGGAGGTGGGCGATGTGGGTGGTGGGTAGAGATGGCAATATGAACCCGGCCTGACGGGGACCCAAACTGCCCCGTCCCGATAAATAGGGTTTTCCCCGAAAATTATTTACCATAGGGTCGGGGCCGGTATTGAAAAATACATCCCCGATGATTTTCGGGTTGGGGACGGGGATAGGCTCCTAAGCCCCGGCCCCGTCCCGAAATTTTCCCACTAACACCTGTGTTGGTGTTTAGTTGTATTATAATAAAGAAATAAATATCTAGTGTAATAGTGTATCATTATATCTATCTGACTCACTAGTTGTATTATAATAAATATCTAGTGTAATAGTGTATCATTTATATTTGTCTGACTCACTCACTCTCTAACTCTGTCGTGCTTCTCTCTCACTCTTTCTCTTTCTCACTCTCAACTCTATCACTCTCTCGTTCTTCTCACTCACTCTCTTATTCTTCTCTCTCAACTCTCTCACTCTCACAGTCGCCATGTCCCACCACCACCGCTGGCCCCGACCCCCCTCTCTCTCTTTTCCTCACCTCGGTTTTCGTCTTTCTTTATTCCTCATGGCCACCGCCATCACCACTGCCGCAGAAGGTTCGTCTCTCTCTCACCACCACCGAACCCACTGCCTTAGCCACCGTCGATCTCGCCACAGCCACGGTCTCTCAGATCTGTTAGATCTATACTTAGATCTGTTATCTCTCTCTCTTTCTCGCTTTGATCTGATTGTTGGTACATCTGTTTTTTTTTCAGATTTTTTTTTAATTTAAATCTGTTGATGATGATGAAAACATATATATATTTTTTTCATATTGTTTTTTTTAAAAATTTAAATCTGTTGATGATGATGAAAACATATATATTTTTTTCAGATTAATTTTTTTTAATTTAAATTTATTGATGATGATTGTTGGTACTCAGATCTGCTATGTTGATTTGTTGTTCTTAAACAAAATAAATTTTTTTAAAAAAAATCTCAGGGTTTTTTTGGGGTCGGGGAAACCCGATCCCGTTGGGGACGGGGACGAGGGGTGATGAGTTTCCCCATCGGGGATCAGGGACGGGGACGGGGATATTTTAACCTTCGGGGATCGTGGGATGGGGAGTGTGGTCCCCAGCCCTGCCCCGGCCCGTTGCCATTCCAAGTGGTGGGGGGGGTGGTGGTGGTAGTAGCAGGTGGTGGGTGGTGGTGGCGGTGGCGGTGGCGGTGGTGGTGGCGGTAGTAGCGGCGGATGGGTGGCAGGTGGGTGGTAGGTGGCGGTAGGGGTGGTGGTGATGATAGGTGGTGGGTGGCGGGTGGGTGGCAGGTGGGTGGTGGTGGTGGTGTGGATGGGTGGTGGTGGCAGGTGGGTGGTGAGTGGTGGTGGTGGGGGGTGGATGGTGGTGGCGGAAGACGGTGGTGGAAAATGGTGGCGGGTGGTGGCTAGTGTTCGGTGGTAAAAAAAAAAAAACTTAAAACTCAAAACGGAAACACATTTTTTTAGTTTACATTTTTTTTGCAAAATTTATAACTGAGACCACTGATTTATAAATAAAAAATTTACCAAACAAGTTTTTATTTGAGTTTTTAAAATTTTTGTAAATATAAACTGAAAATTGAAAACGTAAGTGTTACCAAACGACACCTAAATATTCCATAATAGGCGACTAAAAAAATAGTAGTCGCTGTTAATGTAGATTTTAGGCTACTAAATATATTTTTAGCCGTCATATAATATTTTTTGGCCACAAAAGGAAATTTAGTTGCCAAATTACAATCATATTTTATGGTTACTCTTTGGCGGCCAAACAATTTCGTTGATAAATATTAAGTTTTGGTGACTAAAAAAAAATAAGTCGTTATATATTCATTTTTTTTGATAAAAAAAAATTATTTATCAAATTAATACTTTTAACGATTAATATTTTAGTAGCTTTGGTTACAAAATGTTTCACTCCCCAATTATTAACATTTGCCGACCAAAAACCAAATTTGTCGCCAAACGTGTGAAAATTTTGGAGGGAAATTATTTGATATTGGCGCTCTCTGTTTAGACAAAAACAGATTATTCTCCCTCTCACACAGATTCTCCTTCACCACCAAACCTCACCCCACCTCACCTCACCGCACCGCAGACCACCGTCGCTCACCGTACGTCGCACACCGCCGCCGCCGTAAATCACCACCGCCACCACCGCAGATCACAGGTTCTCTCTCTGTCTCTGGATTTCGATCTCTCTCTCTCTCTCTCTTCCTCTATTTCCCCCTTTCTGACTGTTGCTCTAGGGTTTTATATGCTTGATTCAGTTTAATTTCGTGATGATTTGTGAAATGGGTTTGGCTGTTGTGGTTTGATTTTTGAAGTTCTATGGGTTTGATGTCCTAAATATGGGTTTGATTTTAGTCGTTTGATACATTTGCCCCTCTTTTTCCGTTCTCTTTCATTAGTTTCAAAGCCCTAATCCATTGATTGTGTATGTCTTTGCATGTATGGCTACTCCTTGATTGTGTATGTATTCAAAGCCCTAATTTGAAAGCATTGAGGTTGACAATAAGAAATTTTTATGGCACATGTTAATGGGGTCTTAATTTTGAAGAAATCTTCTGTTTAAATATTGATGGTTCCAATTGGCAGACCAAAAGTGCCAAAAGAGACTGATATCCTTTCTGAAAACTGTCTCTAAATAGATGAACTATTGTTCCCTCAAAACATTCACTTCTTTTGAATGTTGCATCACATGTTCACATGTAAAGATCTACAATATATAAAATAAATAAATAAAAAAGAAAAGTGTAAAAGATCTACAAGATTGAAGATAAGACATAAAATTGATACAAGTATGATAGATTTGCCGCATCTTGACACATAATTGAAGGATACAATCTTTATTTAATTATATGCATAATGCATCGCATGACCTATGGTCACTATCTAACAACAAATTTAGATTTCATGCCAATGGCACATTTAAAGGGGTTTGTAAGGACAAATTTAACTTCATATGCATGCATACATATATTTATGTGCAAAGATTTAAATATTTTGTTGTTATATTCAATTTATTAATAAAATTATACATTATATATCAATCTCATTCTCTTTGTGATGAATTAGGAATTCCACATAATCTCCCTTCCTTAGCATTTAGTATCATTTCAACTATACGATTCAATTAAATTCTCTCAACAGTGAACTAAACCATCTTGGGAAGATTTGGGATTTGCATTGCTTTTATTTATTCCCCCATCTTCTGTAACTTTAATAAAGCCAATGATTATGACTTGCAAGGTAGTGAAATGGGCCATTCCCAAAGAAAAAGCCAAATCAGCATGCAATCAATGAACACTTGCAGTGTCCCTTCAAATTAAAGGACCACTCACCAGCTCCCTGTTTTTTTGGGGTAAGTACTAGACTGCCTGTTAGTGGCATCAGATTAGTATTATTGATAAATACAATATTTTTTCTATATATATATATATATTTAAAATTTAATTAACTGTATAATTCTTTAGATAGTGAAATTATGAAAAAAGATGCATATAGCTGATCAATTAGACATTTTAAAATATTATTCTCACTCCACTATTATGTTGTTTCTGATCGTTTTGATATGCAGGTGTTTTATGTTTTAGAGTAAGCAATGGCAATGGTGAAAGTTTGGAAGACTAGGAACTTAGCCAAGCTATATTCAAATCATCAATTAGAAATTTTTGCTTAGCTCTTTTTTACTTCTTACTTACTCTTTTGTGCAAATTTACCCAGGTGGACTATTATTATTGATGGCTTGTGGCAGCGGCTAACCCACCAAGCTGGTATGGCATTGGTTTGTTTTGATAAGAGCAGAGTTGGAATAATAATTTGTTTTGACAGTACTTTATTATTGATGGCTTGTGGCAGCAGCTAACCCACCAAGTGAATTTTTTCATTTAATTTAATGTTGATTTAATCACTTTTGCATATTAGTTATGAATAATCCTTTGTACCACACTTGTTATTTGAAATTAATGGGGTAGAAGAGAAAGAGCTGGATTTCTCAGAATTTTACAAGAAATCGCACAACCTTCTTCCACATTTGATGCTGCGGCACGAGCTCGTGATCAACAGATGGATGCAATGAGAGCTGAGATGGAGGCTCTTCGTGAGGAGTGGCAACGAGATCATGAAGAGTTGATGAGGGAGAGAGAGGAGCGCAAGAGAGATCATGAAGAGATGATGACGGAGAGAGTGGAGTTGATGAAACAAGCCAAAGATGGGAAAAAAACTCGGGAGGCACAACAACTCAATCATTTGAACAACATGGTCTCACGGCTCACAAGCCTCTTGCAGCCTTGAGATGGTCATTCTACTATTTGGTAAGAACATTTTTATTCATATGATACTAAAATTTATAGAAAAATTCAAATATTGACATTATTGTTTTGGAAAGTCGAAAAAAGAGTTTTGGGACTTGAAAATCTCCCCAATGTAGATGGATTGACATTATTGTGTGATCCATTAGAGCTCACTCTCTCTCTCTCTCTCTCTCACGCACACACACACACACAGAGACACACAGACACACAGACACATACACAGGCTGCTGAGATTGAACAGCCATGACCATTAATTCATAGTGCTTCATGATATTGTTTTGTATAAACATTTTGTTTTGAGCTATAACTGGCAGCCTTGTTTATTGCATTTGAACAAAGATTATATACATTGTGATGAAAAAGGAGTGGACAAATTGAAAATTCTTAGAAATATTAGTGGTGATAGAATGAATTTTGAAATTTGTTTGGATAAGAAAATTGAAACGAAAAGGAATGGGGGCACTGCAAATTGTTTAGTTGTCTGAATACTTGTCTCTTTGAATTTACATTTTTCTTTGTTAACTTTTGTTTTTAAGTTTCTGACCTGATTCTTTATACTCATTCCTAGATTTCTATTGGCTAATAACATTCCTAGTTTGTAGAATGTTGCCTCCTTTTTCGGTGCAAAGTGTAGTCTTGTTAGAGGCCACTATAAATGAATACAAAAGAGAAACTATGAGAATTGCTTTTAGTCGAGGTAGAATATGAGGGAAAAAATAAGGCCTGTCATTTTGAATGACTCAAATATGCACTAAAATGCGAATGCCACACATTAAATGAAGTTAGCACATATATAAGGCTTTGTACTCATCAACTGTCCGTTAAATCTCTATTTATATAGGGAGCACCCAAATGAATGCCTATTAGCCAAGTCAATGAAATATTATTTTGATACTATATACATATCTTGGCATCTCATCTAGATTAATCAAGACAGTAGACCACTGCAAATGAAGATAAGCTAAAGCCTTTGTTGTATTATATAGCGATCCCGGGTTTACCCTTGTTGTACAGTGATCCGGACATGTGTCCGTGAATGTTGGTAGTTGTTTATTTTCTAGTTTGCATCCTCTTTACTTTGTATTTTGGGATATGGGATGTGTTGGGCAGGTTTGTTACAGGTTGGTTGTGCTTGGGAGCCTAGTGTTGCTGCCCAGATTTTTGGTCCTTCGCTCGAGCGAGGAGTTTTTCGCTCGAGCGAGAGTAGTGTTGCCCCGGTTCTGGACCTGAGAGTTGTAGTTTCTGGCTCGAGCGAGCTTTTCGTGGCTCGAGCGGTCTGGGTTTTTCTTCGCTCGATCGAGAACTTCTTGGCTCGAGCGAGAGTTTTCTGTGTCTGGTCGCTCGAGCGACCAATCCTTCGCTCGAGCGAGCGTGTTTTATATCAGCGGACAGCAGCGTCTAAAACATCACTTTTTCACCTCTTTTCTTTGATTAAACCCTAAATCCGACACCCTCTCTCTCTAAACTTGCACTCTCTCTAAGATTTCATCTCCCTAGGGTGTGAATCTAGCCTAGGGCCTTTGTTAAAAAGATAGAGGGCGTTGAGAGCTTCGATTTAATCTGAAAAAGGTTGGATTTGGAGCAAGTTGATCTTGGAGTCTTCATCTCCTTTGTGGCTTAAACTTCGAGGTAGGGATAACCTACTCCTCTCTATGGGTTTTGTCTTTAAATTTTGGTATTTTGAGATGTTGGGCTTGGTTTGGTAATTTTGTAAAAGTTTGGGGCTTTTGTGTAATTTTACAAAAGTTGGGGTTTTATTCATAATAAACCTAGATGCGTGTTTGGCATAGAATAATGGAACGATTGTTGAATCATTGATGAAAATGGAACCTAAGGGTTGAAATGTTAATTATGGGAATTGACCTAATTACATTGTTTAATTAATTGGGATAATTAATTGAGAAGAATGAAGAAATGAAATGTTGATTGAATATCCATTGTGCGTTTATTTTCTGTTTAGAAATAACTGCTTTGGGCTATCGGTGGAGGATAGTCGTGATTGTTGTAGACAATGCATGATGATTAGGTAAACTGAAACTAATCAATGAAATGTGTCATGGAACTTGACGGTTAATTGAATACATTAATTGTATGTATTGTGTGATTGTATATAGAACCAATGTGTTTATATACGTTATGTGTAGAGGAGGAGATAGGGGATGTACTCCGCGGTTTAGGGGAAGATAGGGGATGTACCTCTAAACCGGATAGGTATTTGGAGGAGATAGGGGATGTACTCCGTAGACAGAGCTCATATGCTTGTCTAGAGAAGTGAAGATAGAGCTCATATGCTTATCTTTGTGAAGTGTGGATACAGCTTGTATGCTTATCTGTGGATATTGTTGATATACATATCTGTTGTAGAATGTGGATACAGCTTGTATGCTTATCTGTGGATATTGTTGATATACATATCTGTTGAGAATGTGGATATAGCTTTTATGCTTATCTGAATGTGAGATATTGTTTTTATACATATCTGTGGAAATAATGATAGAGCTAGCTTGCTTATCTGTTGAAAAAGGGAAAATGAAAAGTAATTGGGACTTGTAAGTCGTTGACATAAATATGTAATTTATGTGATTGAATCAGTGTTGACCAACTATCAATTGCTAATGTTTTAGTCATTGTCCATGGTTGGTTTAGTGTATTTCTACTGGGCTGTGGCTCACCCTATATGGGAATATCATTTTCAGGTACAGGAAGCATGCCACCTCCAAGGACTTAGCTGGGAGGCTAGTGGCGGGCATAGTTTTGTCGTTTTACTTTTGATGTATTACATGTAATTTCAAGCCAAGGGCTTAATGTGTGAACGAGTTAGAACTCTTTGTTGTAACCAAGTGTTAACTTGGGAAGCTGTAAGCCCGTAGGGCATTTTGTTATGAGGTTAACATGTAATACTTATGTAATGGAACTCTAATGAATGAAAGAATGTGGTTAGTTTATATGTAAATGTATGTCTTATTAGATGGGTTTATTGTTGTTATTTTGAGGGCGTTACATATTACACCTAGAACAACATTCCACACCTGAAATTCCAGCAAACAGAAAATTTAAAAAATACACCTTAATGGACATCTTTTCTGGTTCATCACATGAAATAGAATGAGAGTCCTTGAAGCAGTAAATGATAGTTAGGGCTGCAACACTGGTACACTTGGTGACTACTCAAACAAGGGCAATGATCCCTCCCACATATAAAAATAGTTAGAGGAACCATTGAGATGAAATACAAGTTACAACACAATAAAAGAGGAGAGAGCAATCATGTATGCATGCTTACACAAAATACCTATACGTGCATACTTGTAATGTGAAAACTGAATTGCCAAAGGAAAAAGTTTTCAATCAACAAATCCACATCTCACTAATACAAACAATCCATCACCAAAATCAGATTGTGAAGGTAGTAAAGAACCTTAATTGGCAGATGATTTAGAGGCCCAAAAAACATAATTAGAATCCAATGATGAAAGTTATATCGTACTTGCATGTTGGAGTTCAACGCATATTTTTAGGACGAAGTTAATCCATTCAACTTGCACTTCATCAAGTTTGGTGTTTGTGTAAGTCTTTTTCCCATCAAAATGCAAGAGAAATTTTAGAAACAATTAGTTATGAAAAAGATATACTAGTATCATGAATATAATATAGGTCTAAGCTACTAAATTGGTGGGATTTTTAGTGGGCAACTCCAGATTGAGTTGAGGGTGTGCTCCAATGGTGGTTTGGAGTGAAGCCAAGTAAATTGGAAATGAAAATTTGGAGAGCAGTACCTTTTATCTTGCTATGGTCAGTGTGGAAACTCAGGAATGATTGTGTATTTAATAATGGGCAGCGTTCTTGTGTTGAGTTGGGTGAAGTAGTGAAGGTTAAGGTGGCTTTATGGGCTAACTCATTTTTAGGTGGGTTGTCTTACTCTGCCCAGGACCTGCTATTAAACCTCGGTCAGGTTAGGCAGTGTATTGGAGGTGGTAGTAGAGGCAGGGGATGTGCACAGAAGACGCTGCTGCTGAACTAGATTTAGGAAAGGGGAAAAGCAAATATGGAAAGAAACTCTTACGGCAGTCATTTCGTCTATTTGGAAATTCAGTAATAATTGTGTACTCAATAACAAGCATACAGACACTGAAGAGCCGTGTGATCTCATTAAAGTGAGATTGGCTATTTGGTATCCTTGTATGTATTGGTCTATATGTAAAAGTGATTAATATAAAAAACAGATTTATGTGAGTATATTACACTTGCAAGATTTAGAGGTTGACCCCATAGGAAATAAAGATGAAAGACAAAACAAAAGCTAAACCAACCAAAGTACATATACTTCTTCACATCACTACAAAATCCATACAATTTATTTAAGGAAAAAAAAGAAAAGAAAAGCAGCAGCTAAATAAGGGGAGCAATCTATGTTAGTCATACTATCTAGGCATAATTCATGCCACCCTCCAGATCATTGTTACAAATCTATTGCCAGTGAATTCCTAACAATAACACTCCCAATTAAATCTATATTATCCAGTATCCTTTTAGTATTATTCATTCTTACCAAGGGGATGGCAAATCCAACTAATGCTTCATGGACAATATGAGAGTTGGGTTAGCCTTTCATTAAATATGTCACTGTTAATGGTCAATCTACTTTTCATTTGTAATTTAATTTTTTTTATCATTTTATGCTGCCAAAAAAAAACCTCTTAATTGAACAAAGATGAAATTAACTTTAACCCATTATTAAAATTCTTAGAATTGAACAAATCATGGATCAACATGCAATAAAAGAGGGAAATAAAAAATCTAAATGTGACTTTCAAATAAAAGCTAGCAGCCTCATTTTGAATAGAATCACTATTATGCAAGAAAGGCACAAATTTTATTTTATTTTTTTTAAATTTAATTTTATTTTTTTAAATTTTAAATTATCTATAAATTACATTAATATAGTTCTTTTTGAAAAGCAAAGAAAAATCAACATTTTACTACTATAGTTGCACAGAGTCCTAAAAAGTGGAAAAAGAAAAAAAAGAAAAATTAAGGCAATTGGATCAACAACTTTCTGCTTCACAGTTTTCAGAATTCAAAAGTTAGAGAGAGGGAGAGAGAGCGAAAGAGATAACACCTGGAAACTAGAAAAAACATATGAAGGAAAAGAAAGAGCCAAGAAAAGTGTACCCAACAATAAAAGATAGATTCATGAACTCACAAGAAAGAGAGAGAGACAATGAAACTTCTCAAACTGAAACTTGCAATATTAGTGCATGCCCTGTTTTTGGCTCTACTTTACAACATAGTACTCTGCTTTGATTAATCAAAAGCTTCTGAAACTTCAAATATTTTCCACTTCTCTGATAATACAAAACAACCCAATTCGAAAACCTACTTTGCATATAAAACTTATATGCTTCTCTCTCTCTCTCCAATTCTCCACCATATGCTTATATATGACATAAACCCACCTCTGTAAAGCCCACCAACTATCAACAAAAACCTTACCAATTTCAACTCTGATTTACAGTATCATTACCACCCAAGACCCTCATTCATTGAACTCTTACCTAGCAAAAAGAATAATTCAAATGAGAAGTTGTAAAGGAAGAGCACTGCTAAGTGACAATTTGAAGACATTTAAGATGCCTTGACAATTCATTGAACACTCTACTAACCAAGTTTAAAGTTTCATTAAACTCTCTACTAGCTAGAAGTTTAAAGCTTATTCGTCCAAAGAGCAATTTCTTTATCCAAACGCATTGTAAGTCTAAAAATTCATTGAATTAGCTATTGCAATGGAAATAAAAATGTATATATGAAACTAGGTTTTAAGATATTTAAGATGCCTTGACAATTCATTGAACACTCTACTAACCAAGTTTAAAGTTTCATTAAACTCTCTACTAGCTAGAAGTTTAAAGCTTATTTGTCCAAAGAGCAATTTCTTTATCCAAACACATTGTAAGTCTAAAAATTCATTGAACTAGCTATTGAAATGGAAATAAAAATGTATATATGAAACTAGGTTTTAAGATATTTAAGATGCCTTGACAATAATTTATATATGAAACTAGGTTTTAAGATTAAGATGCCTTGACAATTCATTGAACACTCTACTAACCAAGTTTAAAGTTTCGTTAAACTCTCTACTGGCTAGAAGTTTAAAGCTTATTTGTCCAAAGAGCAATTTCTTTATCCAAACGCATTGTAAGTCTAAAATTTCATTGAACTAGCTATTGAAATGGAAATAAAAATGTATATATGAAACTAGGTTTTACCATGCTTCACTATCTCCTTTTTGTAACAAAAATTCAGTTTTAGATGTTGATTCAGCAACATTAACAGAATTTCCCCATTTGTTTGGTTGCTGCCCTTGTTTTAACCTAAATATTTATGTAGTCTCAAAGTGAATGTATATGTATTTACTTGCTGCATACATTAATTTATACATTTGGTAGTTTAGGAGATTTTAGTTTTTATTAATTTATACATTTATCAATTGACATCTAATCATGTTCAACATTTTTACTCAAATGCTCAAGGCTATTTGAAAATAATACATGATGCTTTAAAAATCGTGATTGGCTTTGTCTTGTGGTTGGCATGTTTTTTTGGTTCCTTTGAGTGTCAGGGGAAATAGTAGGTGTCTTTGTCTTGGTGTACTTGGGCTACTAAGGGGCTGCAATTAGTGGCAGTGGTGAACTTGATCTAATTGCTTTGTTTGTTCTATCTGTTTAATCTTGTCCATTGAATTTGTGAGGCAGACTTTGGGAACATTAGTTGGTTGTCTTTTTGCGCTGCTTGTGGTTGAGTATAGGTTGGTTTATAAATGCCTTTCTATGTTGGCATGTGGTTTTGTTTTAGATGTTCACAATGGCTGATGCATATAGTGGCTGCTTTACTTGAATTGAAGCAAAAGTGGCTGCTCAGGTGGTTTCTAGTGTGGCTCAAAGGGGTATTACAGACAGCATGGAGTTAGCATACGTATAGCTGAAAATGGATATAGCAAAGTTATTACAGACTGTGGAATGCTTCCCCAATGGATATAGCTAAGTAGTTAAAATAAGCAAGGTATGTGTAGATCCTGGAATTGAAGGGGTTTCCAAACAAGGGTACATGCTCTATGATTTTATTGTTTAGCAAAAAAAAATTTTCCCAAGTTTTTTGTTTTTGTTTTTGGCCATCTATATTTACTTGTTTAATTTGTTTCATCAGGCATATTACTTTCACTTGAACTTGTAGACAGATATTGAATTCTCTGTTATGAAGGTTAAGCCCTTGGAATTTAACTAAGAAAGTAGTAAAAATAACAACAAACAATTATAAGAACAATTTTAATAGAGCTATGTGTCATGACCCGAACCCGCCCCTATAGGTTAGGATCATAACCGGCCAGTAATCATAAGACTACCTACGGCCTTAGACAAAAATCCAATAATATATAATAATAGGGTGCCAAAAGCGGAAGCAGAATAATAAATTTTTGTCCAATGAGCTGTGTTTATATGGCATAACAAAACATTTCCCATATATAATAACTCACACCACAGATAATTACAGAATACATATTCCAAGATCATTCAGTCATCCCTTGATACATAGTTCAAACTTATAATATTTACATATACTGTAACGCTTTCAAAATAATTACAATAAACCAACTCCAAAAACTAGTACAATGTAATATAAATAAAATAAGAAGCTTTCATTAATTAGAGTTAATATACAAAAAGTGACGCATGCGATATATATTCATAAATTGTTCATCCTGAATCTACCGCATGTATTACAAGAGGTAATAAGAAATGAAAGCTAAACAGATATTCATATTCCCTAATGGCTTATATCTTTCTAAGTCCGTGCTTGGTTACAACAAAAAGAGTCATAAACTCAATACAAATAAAGCCTTAGGCTTGTGAAAAGTAAATACAAAATAAGCAGGAATTGAGCCTTCAACTTCACAGTCCTCCTAAGCTAAGTCCTTGGTAGAGGCATATCATCAGTACCTGAAAATGTTTTTCCCAGGTATGCTGAGCCAAAGCCCAGTAGAGACAGTCTAGCATAGTATATGAATCTTAACAAAGATATAAGTATGGTGTGCATATACAATGCCCATAATAAAATCATTCGTACTTTTACAAGATCATCATATGTCAAGTTTCGTATCTCAAGCCATTTTATCTTAATTCATTTCATGACAATTCATTTTACCTCAATCCATGAGTCAAGTCTATTATTATCCAGACAATCCAATTGGGGCTACAACTCAGTGGTTCTCTAACCAATACAATCATTACACAAACACTTCAAATTTGTTATTTTATGAAAATTTCGTTCGCGGGGAATCGACACTCATGTATACATGTGCGGTTTTCGGGATTTTCATCCTGGATACATAGACCAACTTAATTCAATGGAGTCCATCTCCTTTCTTCTCCCAAACATAGAGTACATTCCCTTTCTTCTCCCAAACATGGAGTACATTCCCTTTATCCTCCCAAACATCATACATATTCAATGCATTAAAAACACAGCCATATTCAATGACAACCGATAAAAGATTAGTTTCAATTCACCTAATCTTCATGCAATTTCTACAACAATCATAGCTATCCTCTACCGATAGCCTAAAACAGATATTTCTAAACAGATATACAGGGTTCGTTTGGTTTGTGTTTCTGAAAATTTTTTGAGGAATTTTCTCTACAAATAAGTTTTTAAAAGTAATCAAACCAAACAAGTTTTCCCAACAAAATTTCTCAAAACTTGTAAACCAAACAAGTTTTTCAAACAAATCTCTCTCTCACACACATCAAATCAATCACTTTTTCCAAAACTCTCTCTCAAAATAATTTTTCAAAACATCTTTTGAAAAAAACCAAACCAAATAACTTTTCGTACTTTTTATCTCTAAAACACATCTCTCAAACACAAACCAAACATACCCACAATCTCCAAAACAGATAAACTATCCAATTTCCCATAAGTGAGCGATAACAAGCATCCAATCCCACCATTTATATAAATATCTATCCAATTTCACATTTCCAATACTAATTATAATTATTTATACAAAATAATTAATTGGGACATTTTAGGGCAAAACTCCCATTTCTTCCAAATCTAATCTTTGTGTCAAAATCAACAAATTTAACACAACACATCCTCATATCTACACCCACAACCATTCTCAATACCTTCATTTGAAAACTCCTCTTTTGATTTTAAATCAAAACTCTAGGTTTGTTTGAAATCCTTCACATCCCAACATTATTTACACAAACAACAAATAATTAAGTTAAAAATCATAGGAGAGTGTAGAAAGTCCCTACCTCAAAGTTAGAAGACTAGCAAAGCAAGGAGAAAGCTTCAAAAACGTCGAAACCGTCTTTTGTTCGGATCAAAATGGAGCTCTTGAGATGCTCTACTTTTTCCCAAAGACACTAGGGTAGAGAAACCAACGGATCTAGGTGAAAATGTAGAGAGAATGTGAGTTTTAGAGAGAGAGGCTCTAGATTTAGGGTTTTGGAAGGAAAAGAGATGAAAAAGTGATATAGAAGGAGATTGTTGCGAACTGATATACGCATAGTCCGCTCGAGCGCAAGAAGTGACGTAAGAGCATCCGACACAATAAGTTGTTCCGCTCGAGCAACGCTCGAGTGCAGAATGCACACTCCTAGTAGTTCTGCAAATAACAGACCAGTACTCGAGCACAAGAAAGGCCACTCGAGCTGAGCCTGCTAGAGCATAGAGTACACTCTCCTAGTAGTTTTGTAGACCTGCAAAAGTATCGAGAGTTCACAAAGCCTGCTCAAGTGCAAGAAGTGCCGCTCGAGAGGAGTAAAATTCTGGGCAGCAAGAGTTTGGAGACTAAGCAACCAACCTGTCCCGAACGCAATCACAACAATCCAATAGGCAAATTTAAGGAGATACAAGGGAAGCAAAATGTGAAAAACTATATGAAACCATGAAACTCGAGTCTGGAATACAACAAAGGTCGGGTCAAAACCGGAATCGCTATAATCTCCCCCCCTTAAGGAATTTCGTCTCCGAAATTTCAAGTCAAGTTTTAAAGTTATGCTTAAACAAATTACCATAATGATCATCAATCAATTCCATCATCGTGACCTATTCCCCGGTCATCTATTCTCACAACAAGATGAACAATTTCTTAGTATTGAATATACAATTCACATATTTCAAAACATATGCAATGTTCACATTAAACTCGTGTTTCCAAAACATATACAACATATATACAACGTTTTCATATTCTCAAAACATATACAATGCTTTCATATTTCATTAACATAATTAAAATTCCAATGTATGTTCAAATATCAACAAATAAGTCTGGATACTTCTCATGGACTTCCAACTCACGTTCCTAAGTTGCTTCCTTAACCCCGTGATGTTTTCACAATACCTTAACCAAGGAAATTGTGTTGCCTCGCAAGACTTGGTCCTGAGTATCCAAGACTCACCAATCTCTCCTCATATGGGGCATACTCATCTACCTTGAAGTCGGTTCAATCCAATGTATGCGATGGATCCGACTCATACTTCCGAAGCATGGTAATATAAAACACATCATGAATCCTGAAAAGCTATGGCGGCAAGGCCAAACGATAAGCTACTTCTCCAATTGGCTCATGGATCTCAAAAGGCCCAATGAATCGAGGGGACAACTTCCCACTCTTTCCAAATCTCATCAAACCTCTCCTAGGTGATATCTTCAAGAAGACATGGTCTTCCACCTCAAAAAACAAGGGTTTCCTCCTACGGTCGGCATAACTTTCTAACGACTTTGGGCAGTAACCAACCTCTTACGGGTAAGTGCAACTTTCTCTGTCGTTTCCTGGATTGACTCTGGACCCAACATTGGTGCATTACCCACCTCTGCCCAACACACAGGAGATCTACATGGTCGGCCATACAAGGCTTCAAACGGTGCTATGCCAATACTTGACTAGAAGCTATTATTATAGGCAAATTCCACTAAGGGCAAATGCCTCTCCCACGAACCCTTAAAGTCAAGGACACAACCCCGAAGCATATCTTCAAGGATCTGAATAGTACGCTCGGACTGCTTATCAGTCTGAGGATGATAAGCAGTGCTAAAAGTTAATCTCATGCCCAAGGCACTCTGTAGGCTCTGCCATAGCCGAGCTGTAAAATGCGAATTTCTGTCCGAAACAATCGTCAATGGAACCCTGTGCAACCTCATTATGTCCCTAATGTAAAGGTCGGCAAGATAATCTACCGAGTTACTTGCACGCAAGGTTCTGAAAAGCAGTTGCGGTCGCCGTAACGGTGGCGGTGGCGCGGTTGCGGTTGCGGTTAAAGCCCGTAGCATAACGGTTGCAGTAACTGGAACCGTGATTTTTTTTTATTTTTCACACAATTTGAAAAAAACTTACCGATATGCATATTTTTTTTCCATAATCATATTTATTGGGTTTAAAATAAATATTGATCAATTTTTGTAAATTTTTAAGTATGATCCAATATATTTTATATTTTTAAGTTACTATAAATTGAGTTTTTTATATTTTATTTTAATAATTAATGACTTTATATTATATAAAAAATCAATTACTAACTACTATATATAAGATAAACAATGACAAAAGTAAGAGAATAAATAAGAGCCTAAATATATATATATATATATACATATTTTAACCAAGCCAAATAGATAATGATCACACTTATTATTATTATTATTTTCAAACAATATATAGATAGACACACACAAACAAAATGGTTGAGTGATAGCAGCTGAATAGAATAGCATAGGTCTTACAGCTTCAACAAATCAATAACATTTTCTTCATCTTCCCTCTTCTCTCTCTCTATCTCTTGCTCTTCCATTTTCTCTCTTTATTTTCCCTCTTCTCTCTACCCCTCTTCCCCCTTTTCCCCCATTTTTAGTTTTTTTTTTTTGTGTTTTTTTGAAAGAAACAGTTCGGAACCGTTACGTAACGGTGTAACAGGCCGTTACGGCTGTTACGGTACCGTTACGACCGCTACGGCCGACACACCTGTGAATCTCAATCACACTGTAAAAGCGACTGTAACGGATGGCGGTAACCTTTGTTGTTAGAATCGTACGATTCGCGATTCGAATCGTACGATTCGGTT
The DNA here is from genome assembly GCF_055761805.1 of Camellia sinensis. Classification (NCBI taxonomy): domain Eukaryota; kingdom Viridiplantae; phylum Streptophyta; class Magnoliopsida; order Ericales; family Theaceae; genus Camellia; species Camellia sinensis. The sequence goes on from NC_138973.1 coordinate 111,631,957, forward strand.
CGATACACATAGAAATCGATTCGAACAGGTACATGGAATCGGAAATGGTGCAGAATCGCATCTGAATCGATCGATTCACGATACGAATCGAAGAATCGCTGAATCGCACGATTCGTTACTGTCGCGGGTCGACCCAGTTTCTCGGACCCGAATGGAAAAAAAAAATCAATTTTTGGGCCAATTTTTTTGCTTTTTCTTGGCACAAGATGGGTCACTTGGTCTTCTAAGACCAAATGACAGTCCACCCAAGGTAACCCATGATCTTTTTTTACTTCCAACAGACAAAACCCTAGAAAGACTCACCTCTCTGTTCGACGCAGAGCTTCGTGGTCCCTCTTCGCAGTGTTTGGTGGTCCCTTGCTGCTGGAATCTGCTTCGTGGCCCTTCGTATAGTCTTCGTGGCCCTCAACGCAGAACTTCGTGGTCCCTTGTTGTTTGGTCGCCTCTTCTTGCACCTGCAATTTTGTTTGAGGTAGTACACTACCAGACAAACTTCAAATAGGGAATATAAAATACTATATTACTTTAGACTCCTCCTTTTCCATTACTTTATTGTCCATTATCCATTACTCTATTATTGTCTATTGTGTGGACTGTAGAAGCATTGAAGAATCTGCTGTGTGGGTGGGACATTAAAAAATATTTTGTTTTTTTTAATGGATAAAAAAAATATGAAAAGCAAAAAAAAAAGTGGAAAACAAGATCCAACATGGGACCATTGTACCCGTATCAAAGATGATAATAGAATGTATTTGAGATGTAATTATTGTGGAAAAGATTATTGGGGTGGAGTGATTCGAATGAAAAATCATTTAGCCGGAACTCATGATAATGTTGGTGCTTGTAGTCAAGTTTTTGAAGATGTTATGAATATGTTTTTACAACTCTTAAGTGGAAAAAAACAAGACAACATTATAGATGTTGATTGTTTTGAAGAAAAAAATATTAAGGGGAAAAATAAAGGGGGAACTATGGATGTGTATGTCACAAAGGGGAGGGCAAAGCAACAAACTTTGAATCAAATGATAAAGCAAAGGGAGCCCGTGATTAGAGATATTTGTAGAGTCATTTATGGGCATGCATTGGCTTTTAATTTAGTGAAAAGCCCCTTGTTTAAGAAGATGTTGAAGTCGGTTGGTGAGTATGGTGTGGGATTGAAACCACCAAGTTATCATGAAGTGAGAGTATCTTTTTTGAAAAAAGAGGTTGATAATGTGAATGCAAGTTTAGAAGTGTATAGAAAAGAATGGAAGAAGACGGGTTGCACTATAATGTCTGATGGATGGACCGATTGAAAGTCTCGCTCTCTTACTAATTTCCTTGTTAATAGTCCAAGTGGAACAGTGTTTATTAAATCAATAGACACCTCCGGTGTAATTAAAAATTCTATGAAATTGTTTGAGATGCTTGATGACATTGTGAATGAAATTGGTGAAGAAAATGTGGTTCAAGTGGTAACCGATAGTGCATCGGCGTATGTGGGTGCCGGTAGATTATTGGAAGAGAAGATGACTAAATTGTTTTGGTCCCCATGTGCGGCACATTGCCTTGACTTAATGTTGAGTGACAGGTGAGTTGACGGTTTTCAAAGATACAATAATTAAAGCCAAGGAAATCGCTGTGTACATTTATAGGTATGCTTGGGTGCTTGATTTGTTCAGAAAATTTACAAAGAATAGGGAGTTGACAAGACCCGCGGTTACTAGATTTGCCACCGCCTTCCTTACTTTAAAAAGTTTCCAAGATAGAAAGCTCCAACTTAGAGCTATGTTTGCATCGGAAGAGTGGGCTAGAAGTAGCTATTCTACATCTGTTAATGCAAAAAATGTTAGCATATTATATTAAGTGATATTATATTAGCCGAAAGGTAGCCGAAAGATACACTAGGGTCTGTCTGTAATCATTTTATGCACTCAGGGATAGCACTCAGGGGGATCATCTTGTAATTGCATTTCTTGTAAACCCTAATCTTAATCTATAAATAGGGGGTGATATTCTATCATTCCCCAAGCTGGTTACCCAAGCTTCATGGTATCAGAGCTACACCATTAGGGTTAGGGTTCAAAACGTACCTAGTTGGATCATCTACTGGGCTGATCTCCTTCAGCCGTCCTCTGCTTCATCTTCGTCCCTCCGCTCGTCTGCTTCGTCTTCATCTTCGTCTGCTCGTCTGCTTCGTCTCTGCTTCGTCTGCTCGTCTGCTTCGTCTGCTTCGTCTGCTCGTCGTCCTCATCTCCCTCGCCTTCCGCCATCGCCCTCGTCGTCCTCATCTCCCTCGCCTTCGTCACTCTGGTATCTCACACCCTTGATATATATAAATATATGTATATATATACTGATATATATTAATATAACCTGATCATATATATTTATATATATAAATACATGTTTATATAAATAAATCAATATATATATATATACCCCAAAAAAAAAAAAAAAAAAAAAAAAAACACACACAAAAACAAAAAAAAAACAAAAAAAAACAAAAAAAAAAAAAAAACAAAAAAAAAAAAACAAAAAAAAAAAAAGAAGAAGAATGGTTTCTTAATTTTTTTTTTTTTTGTTTTGTTATGTCTTTATAGTAGTCATTGTGCCTGTTATCTCACTACCACCTTCCGGGTTTGTGATTATCACTAGTTTTGTTGCGGGTTCGGTAGTATTGTATCCATGACAGATTCCACCAGTGTGTCTCCTTCTTCTCAAACACCAAAGAGTGAGAGTCCCATTCTACCTACTACCATGACTGAGAACCCCAACCCTAGTCTGAAAATCACCACCTCTCTATTTAATGGTCAAAACTACCTAGCATGGTCTCAAAGTTTGACTTTGTTTTTGAAAAGCAGAGGAAAGATGGGGTATATTGATGGCAGGATACAGGCACCTAGTACCACTGACTCAGGATATGACCAATGGGAGATTACCAACTCTTTGATTATGAGTTGGCTTATCCATTCGATGGTTCCAGAACTTGGTGAGGGCTACTTGTCTATGGAAACCGCCCAGGACATTTGGGAGGCTGTGGCTGTTACCTATTCCCGCAAAGGAAATTTTTCACAGGCATTTGAGTTGCGCCGCTCTATTGAGAGCTCACTTCAGGGGGAGCAAACTGTTCTTCAATACTTCACTTTCCTTACCAACGGCTGGAAACGCCTTGACCACCTGGAAGACTATAAGCCCGTTTGCCCTACTGATTCTATTGGGTACAAAAAGTTCATCGCCCGGGAACGGGTCTTTAAATTTTTGGCCGGCTTAAATGTGGAATATGATCCAGTTAGGGGTCGAGTTTTGAGTATGGATACTCTTCCTTCACTTCAGGAGGCATTTGCCTATGTACAAAATGAGGAGAGTCGCCGGTCTGCCATGATGTCCCCTGTCTCTACTGACCGTTCCGCATTACTGTCTACTCCTCGAGATGGCCTCAGCCTGCCTCTTTCGTCTGCTAATAAGGAGTCTGTATTCTGTGATTATTGCAAGCAGCCGCGGCATACTCGTGAGACGTGTTGGAAGCTTCATGGGACTCCATCCGGGGGTCGAGGTGATCGGTCTGGTTCTCGAGATCTTGGGTAAGACGACTTAAAGATAACAGATTAACAGAAAACTTGGGAACATGGAGAACAGAAGATAGATGTATGGTAGGAGTGACTTGGACTAAACCTTTTCCAGAAATGGAAGAAACAGTACCATCGGCAATCCTAACTTTGTCCTGACCTGAAGAGGGCTTATAGACAGAGAAAAGATCAGAGGAGCCAGACATATGATCTGAGGCACCAGAATCAATAATCCAAGGCAATGATGTATGACACAGGAAAGCATAGATGATTTGTACTCAGTTTGGGGCCACTATCAAAATATTTCGTTCTGATAATGGCGGGGAATACATAGATTCTGGGTTAGGACAATATTTCTCTACTCATGGCATTATCCATCAGACCTCTTGCACCAATACCCCTCAACAAAATGGGGTGGCCGAACGCAAGAATCGGCACCTTCTTGACATGGCTCGGTGTATGTGTTTTTTTATGAATGTCCCTCGGCCCTATTGGGGTGACGCTGTTCTCACCGCTGCCCATCTTATTAATCGTCTCCCTACCCAGGTCTTGGACAAACAGGCTCCGCTTCATGTCCTCCTTGGTTCTTCGTCCTTGTTTTCTATTCCTCCCAAAATATTTGGTTGTGTCTGTTTTGTCCATAATCACTCTCCCTCTCGTGGTAAGTTGGACCCTCGCTCCCTCAAGTGTGTTTTCCTTGGTTACTCTCCTACTCAAAAGGGGTATAAATGTTACCACCCTTCTTCTCGTAAGTGGTTTGTGTCCATGGATGTCACTTTCTTTGAATCCCAGTCCTATTTCTTGTCCTCTCCGGTGTCACCGTCCTCATTTCCGGGGGCGCCTTGGTGTGAAGTGAGTCCTGTGCCTCCTATGGAAGAACCAGTTGTTCTTGCACCACCCACTACTACTGTGCTTCCTATGGAGGAACCAGTTGTTCTTGCACCACCCTCTTCTACTGGGACTCTAGAACCCACTGTCACCAAGAATACGGATGGGCATGTTTATGTCCGGGACATAGACAGAAAACAAGTTAACTGGATACACGGGACCGTTTCTGCTACCCCACTGCCATCTCCTGCTTCTGATGAGAGTCGAGGTAACTTTGAATCTCTCGAGTCCATTGATCTTGATATTCCTATTGCCAAGAGGAAGGGTGTGAGATCTTGTACTCAACATCCTATCTCACAGTTTGTATCATACTCTCATTTGTCATCCTCATACAGAGCGTTTGTGTCCAATATTTCCTCTGTTAGCATTCCTAACCATTTTCAGGATGCTCTTGCTACCTCTGAATGGAAACTAGCCATGATTGAGGAAATGAAAGCACTTAGGAAGAATGGCACTTGGGAATTGACTGAGTTACCTCCGGACAAACGACCAGTGGGATGTAAATGGGTATATACTGTGAAACACAAAGCTGATGGGTCTATTGAGCGTTACAAGGCAAGACTTGTGGCAAAAGGGTTTACTCAGACATATGGCATTGATTATCAGGAGACCTTCGCACCCGTGGCTAAAATGAATTCAGTCAGAATACTTCTCTCTCTAGCAGCTAATCTGGATTGGCCGCTTTATCAGTTTGATGTCAAGAATGCTTTTCTTCATGGTGACCTCGAAGAAGAAGTATATATGGACATCCCTCCGGGTTTTGAGGATCATCAAACAGAAGGCAAAGTATGCAAACTTCGAAAGTCATTATATGGTCTCAAACAGTCTCCAAGGGCTTGGTTTGAGAGATTTACTCAGGCTATGTTTAAATATGGCTTCAAACAAAGTCAGGCAGATCACACATTGTTTGTGAAACATTCCTCACACGGTAAGACTACAACACTTATTGTTTATGTAGATGACATAGTTCTTACAGGCAATGATAGTGGGGAAATACCTCTGTTGAAGAAATATTTAGCTAAAGAGTTTGAAATCAAAGACTTGGGCAGCTTGAAGTATTTTCTGGGAATTGAAGTTGCTCGCTCTAAGGATGGGATATTTATCTCACAGAGAAAATATGTGCTTGACCTGTTGAAGGAAACTGGGATGCTTGGCTGCAAGGCATGTGCCACCCCCCTGGAACCCAATCAGAAATTAGGGGATAATGAAGGAGGAGAAGTTGTGGATAGGGGGAGCTATCAACGACTAGTGGGTAAGCTCATTTACCTATCTCACTCCCGTCCTGATATTGCTGTTGCTGTCAGTATAGTTAGTCAGTTTATGCATGCTCCTCATCAGATTCACCTTGAGGCTGTCATGAGAATCTTGAGGTATTTGAAGTCTGCTCCTGGTAAGGGTCTGTATTTTTCAAAGTATGATCATCTTCGTGTAGAAGCCTATACAGATGCTGACTGGGCTGGATCAGTATCTGATAGGAGATCAACTTCAGGGTATTGCACATTTGTTGGCGGCAACCTAGTTACTTGGAGGAGTAAGAAACAGAATGTGGTTGCCAGGTCCAGCGCAGAAGCTGAGTTTAGAGCTATGGCACAAGGTGTGTGTGAACTTTTATGGATCAAATTATTGTTGCGTGATCTAGGTATTGATCAAACGGACTCCATGCGGTTATACTGTGATAATAAGGCCGCCATCAACATCGCTCACAATCCAGTTCAACATGACAGGACAAAACATGTTGAGATTGATCGCCACTTCATTAAGGAGAAACTCACTAGTGGTATCATTTGTACTCCCTTTGTCCAGTCTGGTGAACAACTTGCTGACATTCTCACCAAGGGGATTGGCACTAAACCATTTCATGACATATTAGTCAAGCTGGGCATGAGAGATATCTTCGCACCAGCTTGAGGGGGAGTGTTAGCATATTATATTAAGTGATATTATATTAGCCGAAAGGTAGCCGAAAGATACACTAGGGTCTGTCTGTAATCATTTTATGCACTCAGGGATAGCACTCAGGGGGATCATCTTGTAATTGCATTTCTTGTAAACCCTAATCTTAATCTATAAATAGGGGGTGATATTCTATCATTCCCCAAGCTGGTTACCCAAGCTTCAAAAAAGGCACAAGGAACAATCTTGGGAGATGCTAGATTTTGGAAAGCAATCAAGTATTGCTTGAAGTGTGTGCTCCCTTTGGTGAAAATTTTGAGGCTTGTGGATGGTGATGCAAAGCCGGCAATGGGATTTATTTATGAAGCTATGGATAGAGCGAAGGAAGAAATTGCTTCAAACTTGAACCATGTGAGAGGTAGATATAAGCGCATTTGGGAAATTATTGATACTAGATGGGATTTACAACTCCATAGGCCTTTGCATGCGGCGGCATATTACCTTAATCCGATGTAAGTTTTTTTCTATTTTTGTCAAATTATTTGTGTTGTGTTGTGTGACTTATATACAAAATGTGTAATGGAATTTATTTATGAATTTATCTTTCTTTCTAGGTTTCATTATCAAGAAAACTTCAATGCGGATACGGAGGTGAAAATTGGTTTATTTAAAACCATTGAGAGGATGTATCCGGATATAGAGGAGTGAGTGAAGGTTGATGAGCAATTAGAAAAGTTCAAGAAGGCCGAGGGTATGTTTGGTATGAGCATGGCCATCTTGACAAGGGAAAAGAAACAACCTGGTAAAATTTTTTATTATGAAATTATATATTCACAATTTCACAACAATTATGTTGGCAATGACATGCATTATTCTCTAACATCTCTTTATCATTTAATTACAGCTCTATGGTGGGAAAGTTACGGAGAAGAGTGCAAAGAGCTTCAAAAGCTAGCTATTAGAGTGCTAAGTCTTACTTGTAGTGTCACCGGGTGTGAGAGAAATTGGAGCACTTTTGATTATGTGCACTCGAAGAAAAGAAACCGGTTGGAGCAACAACGGTTGAATGCTTTGGTTTTTGTGAAGTATAACATTCAACTTGAGTTGAGGCAAATTAAGAGACAAGAAAGGGGTGAGACTTATGATCCTATTTATTTATCGGATATGGAATCCGATGATGAATGGATTACCGAGAAAGAAGATCCATGTCTACCCGAAGATCATTCATGGATGGACATCCAAGAGTGTTTCGAAGATGATGAAGGAACAACTAGCAAAAAGAGAAAAAGAGGTATAATTCTATATTTTAATTTTTAAATAAGTTAATTTCAAAGATTTAGTTTCTATATTTTCACATTTACTTGCTCATTCATAACCTTATTTAATTTTATTAATGTAGGACCAAGAAATTTAAATGCCATCGATAGAGGAAAAAGAAAAGTATTTGAAGATGATGATGAAGTTGAATTGATTGAAGGTGGGGAAGAGGAAGAGGAAGAGGAAGAAGAGTTTGATGAAGTGACTATGGTAGATGATGATGAAGATGATGAAGATGATATTGACCTTGGAGATGATGAAGATTGAAATGAAGAAATGAAGACTTTTTGGAATTTTTAACTTTGTCTAATCTAACTTTTGTTTTGTATGGTCTCTTTTTAACACAAGTTACTTTACAAGTATAGATTAGAGTTTTGAAAAGTTTAGAACTTGTTAAGTTGTGAACCTTATTCATGATGAATGTGAATTGCCATACATATATGTTGTGATGTGAATTTACATAAATTATATCATAAATACATAAATATAATATAGGATCATAGATCACGGTGGGGCTCGGACCCACATCTCTTGCCATAGAAGCGTCTTACCTATTTAGACCACGTGATCATCATGTAAAGTAACATTTTTATTACTTTAAATCTAAATATTTCATGTTTATAATATTTAAGTGTATAAATATGTTTTTTTTATGTAATTTAGAAAACGTAAGTGAATCTTTACGATTCACGACTCGATTCGATTCGCGATTCGGTACATGGCCATTTCGATTCACGATTCGAATCCCGATTTGACAACTATGGCGGTAACCACCAAAACCGTTACGTAACGGCGTTACGTAACGGTTGCGGCCGCTTTTTAAAACCTTTTTGCAATAAACTCGCTGGCCTCTGATGCTTGGCCTTCACTTGCTGACAAGTAAGGCACCTTGACACAAACGCGACCACATCTTTCTTCATCCCCCTCCACCAAAACTGGCGATAAAGGTCGTGATGCATCTTTATGCCTCCTGGATGCACCACAAGGCGTAAATGGGGAAACTCTCGAAGTACCTCCTATCGGCAAGACTCCGGCACGAAGAGACGGTCAAGATATCTGACACTCGAGTCAGAGTATATGTTCAAGCTTCTTTCTACCTTCCATCTGAAAATCTTCTCTCGGAGGGATTCTATCTCAAGGTCACCTTTCTGTGCTTCTATCACTAGGTTCACAAGTATAGGTTGTGCAACTACTGCAAATAAGGTTGCAGACTCAACGGACTCACCAAGCTGCAAGTCAAACTCTCCAACAGCACCTAACATCTCCCATTCCGGATGGCAATACAAGCCACATTGCTAATAGATTTCCTACTCAATGCATCGGTCACAACATTGGCCTTCCCCGAATGATAATGCAACTCAAAGTCATAGTCCTCTATGAATTCCATCCACCGCCTCTACCTCAAATTCAAATCTTTCTGTCTAAACAGATACTTTAGACTCTTGTGATCAGAAAATACTTCAAACTTCTCACCATACAGATAATGCTTCCAAATCTTTAAGGCAAAAATCACAGCCGCTAACTCTTGGTCATGAGTAGGGTAGTTCCTCTCATGTGTTTTCAACTGTCGCGAATCATAGGCTACTACCCTTCTCTTTTGCATCAATACACAACCGAAATCTTCTTGGGAGGCATCACAATGCACTGAATAGCCCAAACCTCTCTTTGGAATAATCAAAACTGGAGCAGTGGTAAGTCTAACCTTAAGTTCTTGAAAATATTTCTCACAAGTCTCACTCCACATGAAACTTGATCCCTTTCCTCGTTAGTCTAGTCAATGGTGAGGCTAGCTTAGAGAAATCCTTCACAAATTTACGGTAGTACCAGGCCAACCCCAAAAAACTACAGATCTCGAAAGCATTCTTAGGTGGTTTCTAATCTTGCACTGCCTCTATCTTGGATGAATCTACAGTCACCCCTTCCCCGGATATCACATGGCCTAAGAACTTAACTTTTTTCAAGCAGAATTCACACTTCCCAAACTTAGCATACAGTTTGTAGGCTCTAAGCAACTCAAGTACCACTTGCAAGTGTTCCTCGTGCTTCTCTTTAGAGGGTGAGTAAATCAAGATGTCATCCACAAAGACGACCACAAAACGGTCTAGGAACTCACGGAAGATCCGGTTCATTAAATCCATAAACACAGCTGGTGCATTAGTTAGTCCAAAGGGTATCATTAGAAACTCATAATGGCCATACCGTGTACGGAATGCCGTCTTCGGGATATCCTTCTCCCTTACTCTTAACTGGTGATAACCCGATCTCAGGTCTATCTTAGAGAAGCAACAAGACCCCTTCAACTGATCAAACAAATCATTTATACAAGGCATTGGGTATTTGTTCTTAACAGTTACTTGGTTCAACTTTCGATAATCTATACAAAGTTGCAACGCACCATTTTTCTTTTTGGTAAAAAGAGCCGGTGCTCCTCAAGGCGAAGTATTAGGGCGGATAAAACCCTTATCCAACAATTCATGGAGTTGAATCTTCAACTCACTCAGCTCAGCGGGTGCAAACCTATACGGTGCCATAGAAATCGGTGCCGTGCCAGACACTAAATTAATAGAAAACTCGATCTCTCGGTGAGGTGGTAAACTAGTAAGATCTCCGGAAAAACATTCGGGTATTCGCAAACTACCCTTGGCAACTCAACTCGGACTTCATCACACTCAGTACTCAAGAAGTTGGCAAGAAGGCAACTAAGCTTACTCCGCCTACGTGGATCGTACACCGATGATAATGTAAGATTTCTGAATAGCTTTCTGTATCTCATATGTTCAATGTGTGAATGATTACAATAAGACCTTAGATTATATAGTCCTAAATTCTAAATCAAAAGGGAGAATATAATTATGCCTCTAATAGGAGAATACAATTATGCCTCTAATAGGACTCTAACACAATCATATCTCTAATAGGACTATAATAGAAAATACTAATCATACCTCTAATAGGACTATAATAGAAAATACACAATATATTCTCACACCTCCGCTCAAACTCAAGGTGTTTCAGCAGAAAACACTGAGACTTTGCTAAGAAGAAACTGAAACCGAGCGGTAGTGTGAGTCTTGGTGAAAAAGTCCGCAAGTTGCAAAGCCGAAGGGATGAAAGGAAGCAAGATAGAGGCAGACTGCAGATGTTGGCGAACAAAGTGACAATCAATCTCAATATGTTTCGTCCGCTCATGAAAGACAGTATTGTGGGCAATCTGAACAGCACTGCGATTGTCACAATAGAGAGAGGTCGGAGAAGACTGAGAGACACCCAAATCAGACAAGAGACAACAAAGCCAAAAAATCTCAGCAGTGGCATGAGCCATAACACGATACTCAGCTTCGGTAGTAGATCGAGCAACGACTGATTGTTTCTTGCTTTTCCAAGAGATTAAGGAATCTCCAAGAAACATACAGAAATCAGACGTAGACTTACGATCAGTAACATCACCAGCCCAATTGGAGTCAGCATAGGCCACCAAGTCCAAAGAGGAAGTAGAGGACAACAATAAGCCTTGAAAGATAGTACTCCTGAGATAACGAAGAATGCGAACCAAAGCAGCCCAATGGGTGGAGCGAGGAGTAGAAACAAACTGACTAACTACATGAACAACATAAGCAAGGTCAGAACAAGTGACAGTCAGATAAACTAAACAACCCACAAGCTCGCGATATAAAGTAGGATCATCCAGAGGGACACCATCAGTAGAGTTAAGCTTTACATTAAGCTCAATAGGTGTATCAGAAACCTTAGTATCAGTAAGACCAGCATGATGAATGACTTCATTAGCATACTTAGCCTGAGACAGGAAATAGCCTTTGGGAGAAGAAGCAACCTCAATACCAAGAAAATACCGTAATGGACCCAGATCCTTTATTTCGAAGGTGCGGAAGAGATGTTGCTTGACCTCAGAGATAGCAGAAGAGTCCGAGCCAGTGATGATCATATCATCCACAGAGTAAGAGAGCAACAAAACCAATCGAGGTATGTCGCAGAAATAAGGCAGAGTTGGAAGCAGAAGGATAAAACCCAAGTTCGGTAACAGAATCTGAAATCGATCATACCAAGCACGAGGAGACTGTTTCAGACCATACAGAGCACGCCTAAGACGACAAACCTGTCCAGAGGGATGGCTAAGGCCAGAGGGAGGACGCATGTAAACCTCCTCAGTGAGATGGCCATTAAGAAAAGCATTCGTAACATCCATCTGATAAAGAGGCCAAGAACAAACAGCAGCGACAGAGATCAAAGTACAGACATTAGTCATTTTGGCAACAGGAGCAAATGTCTTCTCATAATCAATACCATACTCCTCAGAGAAACCTTTGGCAACCAGACGAGCTTTGTAACGCTCAAGAGAGCCATCAGAATGAGTCTTGACTTTGTAAATCTATTTGCAACCAACCAGGTTCTTACCAGCAGGTAAAGGAACCAACTCTCAAGTACTAGTTTTCTGTAAAGCAGACAACTCATCCTCCATAGCTTGAACCCAATGAGGATCTTGACAGGCTTCCTTGTAAGACTGAGGTTCTACAAAAGAGTGAATAGCAGACAAAAAAGTATGATAGGAAGCAGAAAAACAAGTATTAGACCAACCCTACCTGTTTGGAGGATGATGTGCTCGAGGAGGATATTGGTGTGCAGTAGGATCAGAGTCTTCAAAAGCAGGAGGATCAGCAATAGGGGTGGAGACAATTGGTGGAGGAGGAGCTTACGACGAGAATAAACTAACGGAGGAGGAGAAAAAATTGAAGGAGGAGAAACAGCCAGTGGTGAAGCAGGAGGAGAAGATGAAACAAGCTCAAGAGGAACTGTGGAGATGTACTCATCAGACGGTACCTCAGAAGGAAATGGGTCAATGTGAACCAAATCCTCTTTGGAAACTGGAGCAGTGACAGGAGGAAGTTGAAAGTAAGGCAGACGTTCGAGAAAAGAAACATGACGGGAGACATAAAGACGACGGGAAACAGGGTCGTAACACCGATAACCTTTTTGAGTAGGACTATAACCCAAAAAGACACAGAGGACAGACAGGGCACTAAGTTTGGTCCTATCTTTGCGGGGAAGAGGGACAAAACAAGCAGACCTAAACACACGAAGGAGGGAGTGGTTAGGAAGTTGGGAGAACAAAGCCTCATAAGGAGATCGACCAGAAAGAATAGGAGTAGGCATGCGGTTGAGAAGAAAAGCAACAGTAAGAACTGCCTCCCCCCAGAATGGAGCCGAAACTAAGGCAGAGAGAAGAAGAGACCTAGCTGTCTCAAGGAGATGACGGTGTTTATGCTCGGCTCGACCATTTTGGACAAGGGTATCAGTACAAGAGGTTTGGTGAATGGTGCCCAATTTGGCCAAATACTCACAGACTTCAGTTTTAAAGTATTCCCCACCCAAGTCAGATCGGAGTATTTTAATTGTGGCCCCAAATTGTGTAGTAATCATAGACTGAAAGGTACAATATATCTGATAGAAGTCGGACTTATGAGTCATAAGATAAGCCCAAGTGTAACGGGTGCAATCATCAACAAATGACACATAGTATACAGAACCCCCTTGGTGAGAACAGGAGAAGGGCCCCAGACATCGGTATGAACTAAAGAAAAAGGTGTAGCAGATATAGAAGTACTGTTACGGAAAGGTAAGGCTGTCATTTTGGCAAGTTTATACTCCCGACACTTAGTAAGTTGACTAGGAGAAACTTTGCCCAATATACCTGACTGAGCTAAAGATCGTAAGCGGTCAGTAGACAAATGCCCTAATCTGGAATGCCACAAATAGAAAGGACTGGACAGAGAATCTAACTGAAAAGAAGAAAAGGCAGTCGGAAAGGTAGTCATAGGCAGATGCAAACTCTCCACCACATAGAGGTCTCCAACTCTATGGCCAGTCCTAATCTGCTGCTTGGACATCCGATCCTGTACAGAACAAATAGAAGAAGAAAAGATAACATCAAAATCAGAGGCATCAAGTTGACTAATAGATAATAAACTGACTGATAACTGAGGAACATATAAAACAAATGGAATAGAGACTGCAGACATAGCAGACGGTAGGACAGACCCAACAGGTATAACTGACATACCAGACCTATTAGCCGCATTAACAGTAATAGGAAAAGGAGGAGGAGTGCAATTTTGAAGTAAGGATAGATGGGGAGTCATATGATGAGAGGCACCAGAGTAAAAAAGCCAGACAGAGTTTGAAGATATCTTCCATAGCCAGCTTGCTAGTCAGCTTATCAAATTGCTTCTTGTGTAGTCCCTTTGTTAGCACATCAGCTAATTGTTCACCTGTTGGAAGGTAGGTCATACAGATTATGCCAGCATTGATTTTCTCCTTGATGAAATGTTTATCCACTTCTATATGTTTTGTGCGATCATGTAGAACTGGATTATGAGCTATAGATATAGCTGCTTTGTTGTCACAATAGACCTTCATAGGTGTCGGGTGAGAAAGCTTTAATTCTTCAAGAATTCTTTTAATCCACATTGCTTCACAGATTCCATGTTCAACAGCTCTGAACTCTGCTTCTGCACTACTTCTAGCTACCACATTCTGTTTTTTACTCCGCCATGTAACTAGGTTCCCACCTACAAAGGAGCAGTATCCGGATGTTGATCTCCTGTCTGTAACACTTCCTGCCCAGTCTGCATCTGTGTATACTTCAACTTGAAGATGCCCATGTTTCTTGAACAGTAAGCCTCTCCCTGGAGTTCCTTTCAAATATCTTAAGATCTTATAAACGGCCTCAAAGTGCTCTGCCCCTGGTGAGTGCATGAACTGACTTACCATGCTGACTGCAAAGGCAATATCAGGCCGCGTATGAGACAAGTAAATCAATTTCCCTACAAGTCGCTGATATTGTTCCCTCTCTTTGACTTCTTCAGCCTTAGCAGCTTGTAACTTCAAGTTAGGCTCGATCGGAGTCTCCACCATCTTACAACCAAGCATACCTGTTTCTCCAAGGAGATCAAGAACATATTTTCTCTGATTAACGAATATACCTTCCTTGGATCTTGCAAATTCCATTCCGAGGAAATACTTGAGGGCTCCCAGATCCTTAATGTGAAATTCTTTTGCGAGTTTCTCTTTGAGGGCTGCTAACTCTGCTTCATCATTACCAGTTAAAATGATGTCATCAACATAAACAATCAAAATTGCAATTTTACTGTTTTTTGAATGTTTATAAAATATTGTGTGATCTGCTTGACTCTGCGAGAAGCCACAACTGATAACTGCCTTCCCAAAGCGTTCAAACCACGCTCTTGGTGATTGTTTGAGTCCGTATAATGACTTGTTCAATCTGCATACTCTGTCGCTTCCAAGTCTCTGTTCAAATCTCGGCGGTAGGCTCATGAACACCTCCTCTTCAAGATCACCATTGAGAAATGCATTTTTAATGTCAAGTTGATGTAGAGGCCAATCTGAATTTACTGCAAGAGATAACAGTACTCTGATGGAATTTATTTTAGCAACAGGAGCAAACGTCTCCTGATAGTCGATCCCATAAGTTTGAGTGAAGCCTTTAGCCACCAGTCTCGCCTTGTATCTCTCAACGCTTCCATCTGCGTTACATTTTATCGTAAACACCCATTTACACCCAACTGTTTTCTTGTCTTTGGGTAGATCAACTATCTCCCAAGTACCACTTCTCCTTAAAGCATTCATCTCCTCCATGACTGCTAATTTCCAATTTGGATCATCCAATGCTTCCTGTATATTCCTTGGAACAAACAAGTGTGAAATCCTAGATGTGAAAGCTCTATGGTTTTTAGACAGTCTTTGATAGGAGAGGTAATTTGCAATAGGATGTTTAATGCAATTTCGGACACCTTTCCTAATTGCTATAGGAACATCAAGGTCGGAAATAGAAGGAATAGGGTTACCTAAAATTTTGATGCCAGAACTCGGGTGGACATTCGGGTCATTAGGATGGACATTCGGGTCATTATTCCTCAGATGAAATCGCTTCCTAGTATAAACCTGAAGCTCAGGATTTAGATCATTTTGTAGTACTTCTCCCCCTAAACAAGAATCTTCTTGACTAGGCACCATAGAACTTGGTTCTCCTAAGTGATCACTATCAGACAGATGTGGTTTTTGGGTAGGATAAATGACATTGGGGAGCGGGATAGAAATATCCCAAAAACGGTCTTCTACTCCACTTGTCTCCCCCTGAAGAGAAGTGTTGGGGAAATAGGATTTTGTTTCCACAAATGACACATCCATACTCACATGAAATTTCTTGGTTTGAGGATCGAAACACTTATACCCCTTTTTGTTTGAGGAATAACCCAAAAAAACACATTTTATAGCACGGGGGTCAAGTTTTGAACGAAATTGACTGGGAACATGAACATAGGCAGTACATCCAAAAACTTTGGCGGGTAAATCAGAAAACAACCTCGTGTCAGGAAAAAAAGTTTTGAGACAATCAAAAGGTGTTTTGTATGTTAACACCTCTGTAGGCATCCTGTTTATCAAATAAGAGGCTGTTAAAATTGCTTCACCCCATAAATATTTAGGAACATGCATGTAAAACATTATAGCACGTGCTACTTCAAGTAGATGTTTATTTTTTCGTTCTGCAATGCCATTTTGTTGAGGGGTATCCCGACATGTAGATTGATGAAAAATCCCATTTTTTTCCAAAAACTCACCCAACTGCTCATTGAAATATTCTGTTCCATTATCAGAATGTAAAATACCAATTTTGGTTTGAAATTGGTTTTCAATCATATTGTAAAAATTTATGAATAAATTTTTCACGTCAGATTTTTTATTCATCAAATAAATCCAACATAAGCGGGTATGGTCATCAATAAATGTAACAAACCATTTTTTACCAGAAAGAGTAGTGATTTTAGAAGGGCCCCAAACATCACTATGAATCAAATAAAAAGGTTTGGAAGCCTGGTAAGGTTTCGGCAAATAAGTAGAGCGATGAAATTTTGCAAAAATGCAACTTTCACAATGAAAAGAAGAGCAATCAATCCCTTTAAATAATTCTGGAAATAAATGTTTCAGATAAAGAAAACTAGGATGTCCTAGCCTATAGTGCCATAGCATTATTTTTTCTTGAACAGAGATTGAACTAGTACTATTAAAGCTCTGAGCTTTTTTATTACTAGCAGGTACTTCATCAAAGTAGTAAAGACCTTCAAGCATCCTAGCACGCCCAATCATCATCCCCGAGTTCTGGTCCTGAAATTCACAATGGGATTCAAAAAATGTAACACGACAATTAGAATCCTTAGATAGTTTACTGACAGACAAAAGGTTACAGGCTAAGTTGGGGACGTGAAGAACAGCATTGAGATTAATTTTCTCAGTTAGTTTAATAAATCCTTTTCCTGCAATAGATGAAAAACTACCATCGGCTATTCTGATTTTGTCATGACCAGAACAAGGGAAATAGGTACTAAATAAATGGGAAAAACTAGTCATGTGATCGGAGGCACCGGAATCTATGATCCACGGAGAGAAGTTTAGGCAAGAGAAGGCTTTAGGATTTCTACCTGTTTGTGCCAACAAAACACTAGGAGTACCGGATGAGGAGTTGGATTTTATCAGCTTTAAGAGTTGATCAATCTGCTCTTTGTTGAAGGGACCTGAATCGGCTTCATTAGCGGTAGGAAAGCCACGATTTTTCTCTCCTTGTTTGCTGCTTTTCCAGTTGACAGGTTTGCCATGGATCTTCCAACACGTTTCGCGTGTATGGCGAGGCTTGTTGCAAAAATCACACCAGACCCGTGGCTTATCATCAAACCTGCGCTGGTAATTTGCAGCCTTGTTGGCCGCAGCATCGCTAATTAAAGCAGAAATTTCAATTGATTCACCAGTACCTTTTTTCTTAAGCATGACGCTCCTTCGGCTCTCTTCCCTTCTGACTTCGGCAAATACTTCGCCAATGGATGGGAGAGGAGGTCTGCCAATAATTCTTCCTCGCACTTCATCGAACTCAATGTTGAGGCCGGCAAGAAACTTGTAAATACGGCTGTCTTCCACAGTTTTCTTGTGGTGGTTGTAGTCGTCAACCGATTTCCATTCGTATGTGTTGAAGATGTCAAGATCCTGCCACAACCTTTTCAACGAATTGAAATATTTGGTGACGGAATCATCTCCTTGACGAATCTCTCCCAACTTCAAAGTTAATTCGAAAACTTGAGATTGATTTCCTAGGTCAGAATACATCTGACTAACATTATCCCACAATTCTTGTGCAGTAGTATAGCACATGTAATTAGAGCTTATATCCTCCTCCATGGAATTGACCAACCATGTCATAACCATGGAGTTTTCAGCGTCCCAACTGTCGAACAGCGGATCATTAACAGCAGGAGCCTTCTTGTCACCAGTGATGTAACCGATCTTTCCTTGCCCACGGATATACATCCGGACAGATTGTGACCAGCGGAGAAAATTATCACCATTTAGGCGGATGGTGGTGATTTGGACAGAGTGAGAGTTGGACGTTTTCACCGGAATGGCAGCGGCAGGGGTTGAAGTGGTTTCGGACGTGACTTCCGACATGGCTATGACGGTTTTAGGGCTGCTGTGTTTGTTGTTGCTCTGATACCAACTTAGAAAATATGAGGAAGAAGGAATATATTTGACGAAGAAATACCTGAAGAAGACCCAAGCAAACCTGAATGAAGAGAGGAAACAATGGAGGTAGATGGGGATGGCTGGGAGTTAGACAATATATGCCGAAGCTGACTAATCTGAGCAGTCAAGGAAGTCAAGTCAGGATCAGGAGTCGGAGCAGATGTAGTAAAATCGGCAGGAGACTGAACAGACAGACATCCATTCTTGGGACAATGGTACTTCCAATGACCCCTTTGATGGCAGTAGGCACACTCATTTGAAGCAAGGAGCCCTTCTTGGATTTTACAGAAGCAGAAACTGTCATCATCATAATAAATTGAAAGCTAATGGGGGCAACAAAACCAATATATCCAACATCACAATGTAAGAACCAAAAGAGTATGAGGTCTAAATGTAATATCAGAAAATAATATGACAATAACCCAATATTAGAGGATTTCAGATGCAAAAATCCAATGGGTCGAACCAGCCTCAAACATAACCCTTTCGAGTGAGAGAAGCTGAGAGGTAACTTCACTTCGATGTAACCAACAGATGCGACGAAGTAACCAGAGAACCATACACCAGGGACAATCGCGAGGCAGAGAGCAGCGAGAAGAAGTCGAGAGTCAAAGACTTGCAAATCAGCTAGGTCGCGAAATTTGTCCAGAGAGCTTTGAACCAGAGAGAGAACTAGGGGTTTCGACAGACTGAACTAGAGATGGGTGGAAGTCTTGCAAAACCAAGATGGGTTGACCACGAAGGAGAGCCAGAGAGAGAAGACGAGCTGTGAGGAGGCGATGACTAGATGGGTCGAACCGTTGGATGGGTGCGACTACCAAATAGCACAAACAGAGAAGAAATCCAGACGGGTTGACTAAGACAAGGCATAACCACGAGCAGATGGGTCATGAACCAGAATGAGCAGATGAGTCGACTGAGATGAGGCACAAACACGAACAAGAGAGTAATGGAGACGGGTTTAGGGTTTCGGATCAAAGAACGGCTCTGATACCATGTAAGATTTCTGAATAGCTTTCTGTATCTCATATATTCAATGTGAATGATTACAATCAGACCTTAGATTATATAGCCCTAAATCCTAAACCAAAAGGGTGAATACAATTATGCCTCTAATAGGAGAATACAATTATGCCTCTAATAGGACTCTAACACAATCATACCTCTAATAGGACTATAATAGAAAATACTCTAACACAATCATACCTCTAATAGGACTATAATAGAAAATACACAATATATTCTCACAGATAAGTCTCTGTCCACCCGGTTCCCCAAGAAATAAAAGCAATCACCGCTCAAGGTATATAAAGTAACTCTCTGACGGTAGCAGTCTATAACAGCCCGATATGATGACAACCCAACCAATTTCCAAAATAACATAAAAAACTAAACATGTCAATTAACATAAATGCAAAAGGAAATTGGCGACTGACAACCTCTATGTCACAACCTCGACACTCTTGCTTCAAAACAATTTCACCACCAATAGGTGATTCTACACAGATAAGAGATGCTAACTGAGCCAACTCTAATCCCAAAATCGATGCAAATGCAGACGAAATAAATGAATGGGATGCATCCGTATTAATCAACACATTAGCAACTGAATTGCAAAACAAGAAGGTACCTCTCACTATCGAAGGCGCTGGTACAAAATTTGGCCTGGTAACAGCATACACATGCCCTGTAGGTCTCTGTTCAACCTGCTTACCCCTCGGATCATAAGCTTGATGTACTGACTGAGCCGAAGAGGCTCCTTGATTGGTCCTCGAGGCCTGTGCTGACTGTGTAGGCTGGTGGCTCTGTGTCTGCCTCGAACTAGATGCATTGGGTGTGCCACCCAATTGAGGGCAAAATCTGTTCATGTGTCCCGCCTATCTATACTGATAACAAGTGAGCGGCTGTCCTCTCCCTTGACTCTGGCTTTGAGAACTAGCCGAAGACGATGCAAACCGTTGCCCTCCTCTCTATGGGCAAGGTGGAGACTTGTGGTCTAACTGACCACACTTGTAACAAGTGAAATCTCCATGACCACCTCTCCCAGAACCCAAACTCGGCACTGGAAAGGTAGACCTCGACTATGCTACTTGGGACTGTTGGGGGTTAGAACTCCTCTGCTTCTTATTGGCCCCCTGAACATCCTGACTCCTCGTGGAGCCCCTCATCCTCTCCTTCTCCATCTGCATTACGGTCTCAAGATGAGCCATCGCTTCCACAAGGCGTTCGTAATCTCTAATCATCGACCCGACCACTTTGAACATTAGCCTGGTCCTCAACCTCTTCTCAAACTCCAAACAACGGCACTCTTCAGTCGCTACGAGTTCTGGTGCGAACCTCGATAAGCTAGTAAATGTAGCTTCAAACTTAGCCACATGAGTGTTCAACTGCACCAACTTGGAGAATTAATCTCTCAACTTCTCCCTAATAGTGGTAGGTAGAAATTTGTCCTGGAGGGCATTGGCAAAATCATTTCAAGTCACCCCAATGCGTCCACGTGTATACTTTCATCACTGACTCGCATCTCTTTTCAACTGGAAAGATGCCAAGGTCACTCACAATTGGTCATCCTCGATGCCAAGTATCTCGAATGTTTTCACTATCTGCTCTAGCCACTCATCTGTCTTCAGTGGCTCATTGGGATCACCCAAAAATTCATCCGGATTCGACTGGAAAAACTCCCGCTTCAAGAAAGATGGCCCTGCTTCAGCTACTTAGGCTTGGGCTTGGACTTGATTCTTAGCCTTGAAAATGTCCATAGACTTCCACAATGCTCCAGCCATTTTGCAGGCTAAGGCGCCCATGGCTTGTTGACCAACTGGTTCAGCCACATTGGCCTAACCAACTCCTTCTTCCTGTGTCGGAATTTCATCCGGTAAAGGCACCTTATGCCTCCTAGGCCTACCACGCCTACCATCACCACGTCCACGTCCACGTCCACGCTCTTGTTCTGACATCCTAATGAAGGTAACAAAATAGATTAGCACATTTACCAATGTGCCGAAGCTAACTCACTTGCGTCCTAAAGCAGTGGACAACAGTAATTCACTCCACTTAAGCGTATAGTCACGTAAACACATATGAATTTCCTTCCTAGATAATGACTGTCCTACGGCGTTGCCAGAGTTCTGATTAGAAACAACAGTGATCAAGTGCTCTTCTAACAAGACTTCTAGAAACCCGTAGACCAATATCCTAGGAATTAAATCCCATACCTATATAATCACATAAGCAATGTTATCATGTAAGCACACCGTACATAATAAAATCTCTATCATACGAGACAAAACCATTATGGTACTAACCACTTCCTACGTATTCAAAGTATTCAAACCCGGTACGCTCTGATACCAAGTTGTAACGCTCCCAAAATAATTACAATAAACCAACCCCAAACACTAGTACAATATGATATAAATAAAATAAGAAGCTTTCATTAAACAGAGTTAATATACAAAAGGTGACCCATGCGATATAGATTCATAAATCGTTCATCCTGAATCTACAGCATGTGTTACAAGAGGTAATAAGAAATGGAAGCTAAGTAGATATTCATATGCCCTAATGGTTTATATCTTTCCAAGATCGTGCTTGGTTACAACAAAATGAGTCATAAGCTCAATACAAATAAAGCCCTAGGCATGTGAAAAGTAAATATAAAATAAGCAGGAATTGAGCCTTTAGCTTCACAGTCCTCCCAAACTAAGTCCTTGGCGGAGGCATATCATCAGCACTTGAAAATGTTTTTCCCAACTAGGGTGAGCCAAAGCCCAATCGAGACAGTCTATCATAGTATATGAATCTTAACAAAGATACAAGTATGGTATGCATATACAATGCCCATAATAAAATCATTCGTCCTTTTACAAGATTATCATAGGCCAAGTTTCGTATCTCAAGCCATTTTATCTTAATTCATTTCACCTCAATCTATGAGTCAAGTCCATTATTATCTAGACAATCCAACTGAGGCTACAATTCAGTGGTTCTCTAACCAATACAATCGTTAAACAAACACTTCAAATTTGTCATTTTACGAAAATTTCGTCCGTAGGAATTGACACCCATGTATACATGTGGTTTTCGGGACTTTCACCCTGGACACACATGCCAACTTAATTCAATGGAATCTATTCCCTTTGTTCTCCCAAACATGGAGTACATCCCATTTCTCTTCCCAAATATCATACATATACAATGTATTAAAAATACAGTCATATTCAATGACAACTGATAAAAGATTAGTTTCAATTCACCTAATCTTCATGCAATTTCTATGACAATCATAGCTATCGATAGCTCAAAACAGATATTTCTAAACAGATATACAATCTCCAAAACGGATAAACTATTCAAATTCCCATAGGTGAGAGATAACAAGCATCCAACTCCATTATTTATATAAACATCTATCTAATTTCACATTTTCAATACTAATTACAATTATTTATACAAAATAATTAATTGAGGCATTTTAGGTCAAAACTCCCATTTCTTCCAAATCCAATCCTTGTGTCAAAATCAACAAATTTAACACAACACATCCTCATATCTACACTCACAACCATTCTCAATACCTTCATTTGAAAACTCATTTTTTGATTTTAAATCAAAACCCTAGGTTTGTTTGAAATCCTTCACATCCCAACATTATTTACACAATCAACAAATAACTAAGTTAAAAATCATAGGAGAGTGATGAACAAAGCAAGGAGAAAACTTCAAAGACGTCAAAACCGTCTTTTGTTCGGATCAAAATGGAGCTCTTGAGATGCTCTACTTTTTTCCCAAAGACACTAGGGTAGAGAAGCCAACGGATCTAGGTGAAAATGTAGAGAGAAGGTGAGTTTTAGAGAGAGAGGCTCTAGATCTAGGGTTTTGGAAGGAAAAGAGATAAAAAAGTGATGTAGAAGGAGGCTACTGCAAACTGATATACGCATAGTCCGCTCGGACGTAGGAAGTGACGGGCGTAAGAAGTGACGCTCGACCGCAGAATGCACTCTCCTAGTAGTTTCGTAGATAACAGACCAACACTCGAGCGCAAGAAAGGCTACTCGAGTTGAGCCCGCTCGAGTGTAGAATACACTCGCCCAGTAGTTTTGCAGACCTGCAAAAGTACTGAGAGTTCACAAAGCCTGCTCGAGCGTAAGAAGTGTCGCTCGAGCGAAGGAGCAAAACTCTGGGCAATAAGAGTTTGGAAACTAAGTAACCAACCTGTCCTAAACGCAACCACAACAATCCAATAGTCAAATTTAAGGAGATATAAGGGAAGCAAAATGTGAATAACTATATGAAACCATGAAACCTGAGTGCGGGATACAACAAGGGTCAGGTCAAAACTAGAATCGCTATATATACGGTCAAGTGACCGACAAAAAAGGGGCAGAATCTTAAAAGAGTAAATTACTAAGGTTGGGGTTGGACATCCCTCTGCTCATCTATATACATATAAATATAAAGTGAGCGATAGCCCTGTGAATAATACCAGAGTAAAGAGGTCATAAGAATGAGACTCTTAGATAGATAAATCTTAATCATGTGTAACTCATATAGGTTATTATCAAAACAAAATGACCTTAGGTCCATTCTATTATGCTTAAGGCATGTCAAAGGTGTATAGTGACCTTAGGTCCAAACATTTATTCATAAACTGACCTCAGGTCTAATGGATCCATATACAATTGACCATTGGTCTTTCGAATAGAGTCCATCATTTCCATATTCACATTCATGCGCATGTTCAAAATCATGATCATGTTCACAATCGTGTTCATATTCAAATTGACTTTTGGTCCAATCAATTCCTTATTCAAAATGACCCTTGGTCCATTTAAACAACCATACAAAACGACTTTCGGTTCAATTCACATATATAAGATGACCTTAGGTCCATCTTGTCAAACATTCTAAACGGCCTTAAGCCTATTCCGTGTCCTTGTAAAGTATACCAAATGACCTCGGGCCCATTTCATATTTTCATCAAACATACTAAACGGCCTTGAACCCATTTTGTATTCATACAAAACGACCTTCGGTCCAATCTTATAATTTCATACTTATCAATCACCTCTACGAATTAGACAGATAGAATACTCATGCATGGTACAAATTCATAAGTTTAGAAACTTACCACATAGGTAACATTTAGAAAATAATACATACACAAAACTATCTTTACTAAGATATTACTTACTGTGGTCAGATGGTTGAATCGTCCTTGTAGTTGATCCTACATAATTCACAACACATTAGGTCATAATACAATTCAATCCGTTCTTTAGTTTGCTTAATTTTCTTAGGCTTCTTTCTAGTTCTTTAATTCATTTAGAATGCTTAATGTGTGCCTAAGAATGCTTAAAAATGAAAGAGAACGAAATTGGAACATAAAGCTACTTTTCAAAATTTCCTGAAATAGGCACTTCGCTCGAGTGCAACATTGGTTGCTCCAGCGAACCCCTTAGTCTACAAAAGTATTGGATGGTTCATTTTTACGCTCAAGCCAACAATCCTTCACTCGGGCGGTCCTTCGCTCAAGCTACCTTTTGGTCGCTCGAGCCAATGCTTACAGTCTGCAAAAATACTGGATGCCTTCAATGTGCGCTCGAGTGGTAATTTCACCGCTTGAGTGATGCGGTCGAATTCTAGGATTTCCAGAACTCTATGTGAGCTTCAAAACACATGTTCAAAAGGTGTAGGCTTGCCTATTAAGCACTAAACTTTAACCATATAACCCTAAACATGAGGTCAATAATCAATTTACAAAATTGAAGCTCAAAACATCATGAATTCATCATGCATGGTCATTTTAACCCAATTTCTTTTCTAAAACTCTTTACACATGAAATTCAAGTTCATAGCCTCATGGATTTTTGACTTAAAAAACATAGTTCATGCTCTAAAATGAAGAACTATAACAAATTTACACATGCGTGCACAGATTGATCCTAATCTCTACATGTTCAACTCAATTCTTACATTTATTTACGTACTCTTTTTGAATTCACATAATTATGAACTTAAACTCATGAATTAGAGTTCAATTACTCACGTAGAGCTTTTATTATCACTTGTATTAGTAGATTCTTGAGCTATTCTTCACAATCCTCAATTCCCTTGAGCAAATCTTCAAAGATGATCTCCCTCTCTCTATAGAATGGCTGGCTCACTCTCTAAAATGGCTCTCCTCATATTTTTGAGTGTTCAAAAATGAGTCTAAACACTTGGATTAACCTATATATATGCTTGACTAATCAAAATGGCTAATCAAGGTTTAGTGCTAATTAATCAAGGCTCAAGTTTAATTGAATTTAATCTAATTATTTTGATCCAAATTAATTTTTAATTAAATTTCACAGTATGCTCTAAAAATTATGCTAATCATAATCGTACAGTCAATTTTGGTTTGTGTCACCTCTATAGCC
This sequence comes from Camellia sinensis, assembly GCF_055761805.1. Taxonomy (NCBI): domain Eukaryota; kingdom Viridiplantae; phylum Streptophyta; class Magnoliopsida; order Ericales; family Theaceae; genus Camellia; species Camellia sinensis. The sequence goes on from NC_138973.1 coordinate 111,657,626, forward strand.
TTAAATTTCAAATTATAACAGGAAATAGAACATATTTCCCTATAGTGGACAAATATAAATTCAAAAACACATATAATCACATAAGTAGCATCCAAAATCATATTAAGCACATAATCACAAGCATAATTAAAGGTTAACAGTATAACACAGAACAGGGTTATCACACTATGTTTATTATTTTTTTAAATTGCGCCTTTTAAAAATTTTTTTTTTTTTAATAATAATTGGCACCAACAATAGCCATGAGATGGCGCGCGGCCGTCTCACTAGTATATTTATATATGTCAATGACCGGGAGATTTCAGGCGAGGATGTAGGACGAGTCTTCCCATTATTGAACACTGATGACGCAAGAGGAAATATTAAGATAGGTGCTTGGGAAGAAGGGATATTTAAGAGGATTTGGGGTCAGCCCAAAACCCTCTTCCTTCGATTCTGGATCAAATGCTACAACACGAGAGGTAGAGATGCAAAGACTTTAGATCCGAGATGGTGATTACTTTTGGAATGAAACATATTACTATTGGCGTGGTATAGATTACTAGTGGATGTCTTTTTTTGTGTATGGACGATATGGTTTTTGTGTGATTCTTTGTTTATATGGAATTATTATTTTGGGTTGGATTATATTTGGTTTGTATAGAATTTGACATTCAAAGACCAAATTTTGGATGGTTGAAAGTGAAATAGAAATTGGTATATATATTGTTTTGTTTATATATAGGGTATAGGTTGCACAAATAAATACAGGTTGTGGAGAAATTAATAATAATAAAAAAAAACACTAAATAAAGTTTTGGCAACTAAACGTTTAGTAGCCAAAAAAAAAGAAGAAAATGAAGTTGGCGACTAACCAATTGGTAGCCAAAAAGGAAATTAATACTTTTAGCGATTAAATATTTGGTAGTCAGAAAGAAACCAAAGGTTTTTGGCGACTAAAGATTTAGTAGCCAAAAAAATGAGACTTTAGGCGATTAAATAGTTTAGTAGCTAAAAAAAAAAAAGACGAAAATAAATTTGTTTTTGACGACTAAATATTTAGTAGCCAAAAATAAATGAGACTTTGGACAACTAAAGAGTTAGTAGCAAAAAAAAAAAAAATGATAAATAAATTTTTTGGCGACTAAGTTCTTTGGTTCTTAAATGTAATACTATTGTGACTAAAATTTATCCACGACTAAAAGTTTTAGTTGCTGAAAGTGAAAACTAAAATTAATTTTATTTGAAAACTTTTGGCGACTAAATATTTAGTCTCCAATTTATGACTTTTGGCTACTAAAAAACATTCAGTCGTTATTTACTTTTCCCGACAAATGTTCAACGACTAAATGGGCGACCAAATAATTTAGTTGGCCAAAACTTTCGGTGACTAAATATTGACTTCTGGCAACTAAAAATTTAGTCGCCAAAAGTGCCATTTGTTGTAGTAAAAACTGGATGTTTATATAAGAAAGAAAAAATGAATAAATTACAAAACACAATTAAAAATTATACACAATTATAAAATGAATAAATTACGAAACACAATTACAAATCATACATGATCATGTGATATTTTGAACAGACATGATAATTTCTGCAGTTGGATGGTCTAAGTAGGGATACAATCAGTTTGGTATTTAGGTAAATTTTTTCATTGAATCGATAATGTCGGTTTTATTATTTTGAACACTGACACAGATCACTTCTCCCTTCAAATTGTATCGAACAGTACCAATGGAAGCGGTTCGGTTTAGTGCAGTTTAATTGGTTTAGGATCTTTTAAATTTAAGCCATTTTTTGGTATAGTCACTCATTTATATTAAAATATTAAATTAGTCATTTGTCAACCATTTCAAACATGTTAAATCCATCAATTTAATAAGTACTTTACAATTTCTACATTAACAAAAATACCAACACAAAATAATAATAAATGCTAAGGCTTCAAGAATAGTAAGTTAGAGTTAAAGATTATATGAAGTAAGTTAGAGTTAAAGATTATATATATAATAAGGGTATCCCAACTTAGGTTATAGGGATGATAATGTTAATTAATTGATATTAATAATTTATTATACTTATTAATATCATTATATTATTAAATTATATATATATATTATATATACAATATATGTTGAAGTGGTTAGTTTCGGTTTAGTTCGGTACATAAGGTACTTAAACCAATACCAAACCGAAAACCGGAAAAAATTAAATTAAAAAAATGTACAAATCAATTCTTATTAAAAAATAGACCAAATACAGTTGTTTTGGTCCGGTTCAATCGGTTTGGTCGATTTTTTCGATTTTTCTTATATCCCTAAGTCTGAGGATTGCAAGGCGAATATGCGTATTTGAATTTAGGAATATGGAAGGAATATTAAACCTATACAACTTTTATTATTCAAAACCCGGGATTTGTCTCCGTTCAAGGCAATCCTTGCCACACCATTCCACAAACATACAGACGAGACACCTATATTGACTAATTTTTGAGCAGCCATAAAAAAACAGAATAAGAAAAGAGGTCGACACCACCGGAGATTGATAAGGAAGCTTGCCGTTCTGGTTTAGCATATACATAGCTCCAAAACTAGACATCTATTTCTCTTCTTTGTTTGTCTGTCTATTTATGCGTCCAAATAGAAGAAAAACGTGTGCATTTTTTGTGTTGCAAAGCCTTTCCCTAAAATATCACTCACCATATTAGCCTCCTTGACAAAATATTAAACAATTTTAATTCTCGTTATTTGTTTATCTATTTTTTTAATTTTTTTATTTATTTATTTTGGGAGGTTGAACAATCATAATCTAATATCACACATAGCTAGAACCTCAATAACTATTAAAAAAAAAGGTATGCACAATGAAAACAAATAAATAACTCACTACAACAAAAAAAGATCCATAATAAGAGAAAAATAATTCATGTTTGCCTTTGACAAGAACTATTTTTCCAACTACCCTATTAATAGTTTGCTGGTTGTTCACTCCTCAACTAGTATTAGGTGGATTTGGTGTGTATTAGGTGGATTTGGGATGGTTGTTGTGCTGGGACCACAAGAGCCACTGTTGTATAGCCAAATGAGCCCATTTTGGGATCTATTTTAATGATCTGAATCATTCACATTTTATAGTACATCGAGTAGAATATACCTACAAAAAATCAAGTTAATCGGATATCGTTAACCCTTGTATCTGCTCACATTTGTGTTTACAAAAATAAATTACAATTGTGATTTGAAGTATTAAAATGAATACAAATGTAAATAGATGAAAGAGTTAACGATATCCGATTAACTTAGTTTTTTGCAGGTATGTTCTACTCTATATAATCTAAAATGTGAACGGCTCGAATTATCAAAACGAGCCCCAAAATGAGCCCATAAGGCTACACAACAGTAGCTACTGTACTGGGGTACATCAGCCACACCAAATTCGTTTTAGGTGGGTGCTACAAATGATTGGGTGGTCTTTCTTGTGCCAACCTAGTTGGAATGAATATATTTAACTTTGATGTTTATTACACTTCCTTCTTTTATCTTTATTGATATAAGATTTGAAGGATTTATCATTGGTTCTAATTCAATAAAATTTATTATTTTGCTGATCAAAAAAAAAAAAATCACTGTTAAAAATAGCTTTAATTAAAAGCTAAACTAAACCCTTCATTTATCGAGAGAATGTGGATCTACAAAATGAAGTGTACAGAGGTTTACGGAGGGGACTTGAATCCTCAGTGGAGATTTTATGTGTGGAGATGGTCGGGAGGATTTCACTAGGGAAAGACACCTCATGAATTAGGTAATCTTTTTGACTGTTATTGGGCAACATCTGTGGAAGGAAAGGGCGAACAATTAAGTGCAACGATGCTATTTTTCGTCAAGGTTTAATGGGCCGATGCCTATTTTGGCTTTTGATAAATGTTTTTTTTTATTATTTAAATTATTGATAAGTATCACTTTACTCCTTAAATTATGAATGTGTACAAATGAACCTTCTAAACTATTGACATGTTTCACTTTGATCCCTTCTGTTACGGTTCAATTTGTACACTTTTATAGTTTAGGGGATTCATTTATAAATTTTTATAGTTTAGAGAACAAAGTGACACTTCTCAATGGTTTAGAGGGTTTATTTGTACACTTCTATAATTTTAGGGATCAAAATGATACTTATCAATAGGTTAGGGGCCTTTATATAGCGACCTCGGTTTTGACCTAACACTTGTGGTAGTTTGGACTCGGGTTTATGGTTTCTGAATGTTGTTCATTGTCTTTTTCTCTTTATTCCTCCTTAAATTTGGTTATTTGGACGTGTTGAGTGCGTTTGGAACAGGTTGATTGCTTAGTTTTAAACCTTGTGTTGCCTAGAATTTTGGACCTCCGCTTGAGCGGCCCTTCTTACACCTAGATCTAGTGATCTCTACATCTGTGTGCCTTTGTTAAAAAGATAGTGCGTCTCAAGAGCTTCCTTTTTGTCCAATTGAAGTTTGATTTCGGCGTCTTTGAAGATCCTCCATCTCTTCCTTTGTTCTTTTAAGCTTGAGGTAGGGATATTCTACACCTTAATATGATTTTTAGCCTAGTTATTCGTTGTTATGTATAAATGGTGGAATATTAGGGATATTTGTGGATGAACCTAGGGTTTGGGTGTGGAATGAAAGGGGAGGTTTTCAAAGGTAATTGGTAAAAATGGTTTGGGTGTAGATGTAAACGTTTGTTGTTGAAAAAGGGTTGATATGGACACTTGGGTTAACATTTGGAAGAATGGGAGTTGTGCCCTAGATGGATCAATTTGTGTTTTGTATAAATAAACGAAATTGATTATGGTAACATGGAATTGGTTAGTTGTTGATGTAAATGGTGGAGCCGGATACGCGTTATCTCGCTCCTATGAAAATTTGAATAGATTATCTGTCTTGAGATTGAATATCTGTTTAGAAATATCTGTATTGGGCTATCGGTGGAGGATAGTTATGATTGTTGTAGAAATTGCATGAGGATTAAGTGAATTGAAACTAATCATTTAATTGTGTCATTGAATATGACAGTATGTTAAGGCATTGAATATGTATAGTTGATAGTCATTGAATATAAAGGTACTTTTAAATACGTTGTAAATGTATAATGTTTTGGGAGGAGAAAGGGGATGTACTCCATGTTTTGGGAGGATATAGGGGATGGACTCCATCGAAATTAAGTTGGCCGGAGTGTCGAGGGTAAAAGTCCCGAAATCATGTGTATACATGGGTACCGATCCCGCGAACGAAATTTCTGTAAAATGGCAAGATTGAAGTGCTTGTATGATGATTGTGTTGGGTTATTTGGAGAATTATGAATTTAGCCCATGAGTTGAAATGAAATGAATTAACTTGAAATGAGTAGATGGGAATAGATTGGGACGTTAACATCGGTAACGTAAGGTCATGTGGAGAATGAATGTTTCGTCATAGATATTGACTATACACTTGACACTTATATCTTCATTAAACCTCATATACTGTGTTAGATTGTTTCTACTGGGTTTTGGCTCACCCTACTTTGGGAAACCACTTTCTGGTATTGGTGACATGCCTCCTCCAAGGACGTAACTTAGGAGGACCTTGGAGCCGAAGGCTCTTTTTATGTTATTTTGTACTTAATGTTTATTCAAGCCGAGGACTTTATATGTACAGAGCTTATGACTCTCTCTTGTTGTAACTCAACAATGTCTTGGAAAGATGTAAGCCCGTTGGGCATTTATTTTGTTGATTATTAACTGGTATTACATGCTATAGATTCAGGATGAACATTTATGAATGTATATTGCATGTATTATCTTTTGTACTACGAACTCTGATAAATGAAAGTATCTTATTTCTGTTATTCTTCCGCTTATGAGTTGGATTTATTATTATTTTGGAGGCGTTACACTTTATGTAAATGACTCTTTGGTATAGAGTGCTGTTATTAGCACCCCATCAATTATTTTGGACTCTCCATTTTTTATATTACAATAATAACCTCAAATAAATTATTAAAAAGGACATTCATAATATCTAACAATTAAGCCCACACATCCACTACATTATGAGTTAGGGTTTATGAGAGCACCCAAGCTGAACCACTGCTTTTAACAATGTTAGGTACAATTTTTATTGTTGAAAGTTTTAATTTTTTGAAAAAAATGGAAACAAAGCTCTCTCTCTCAACAAGCTTTTGCTGGTAAATGGAAGCAATTTTTGTGTTTTTTTGGTTGATAGCTGATTGAGTTGAAAAAAGTGAAAATTAGTCATTTAATCACTTGAATTTCGAATTCAATTGTTCTAGTTTGGTAATTTACAATGGAGAAGCAGCATGTCACTCTTTGATGCATTTTGGTGATTATTCCAGAATTTATGCAATCTGGTTGCTAGTTTCAATTTGCTGCAAATACTTTTACTGGAGATTGTGCTTTAACAAATGATAACTATGTTTGACTCAGGTGATAGATTTTTCATAATGGTTGCTACCGCCGCTACTTCTGCATTTTTTCCAGTTGCATCTCCTCCACCCGATTCTGGTGCCAAGACATCCAGCAAGCTTGGAGGACCTCCAGCAAATGTGGATGCTCGAGGGATTAAATCAAAATCTGCTGCCACTCAGGGTTTGCAGGTTAAGGCCAATGCACAAGCCCCTTCCAAGGTAAACGGCACCAAAGTTGGTGTAATGGAGGGGCTCAAGAGTGAGGATGATTCGCCATCACTTCACCAAAGGACTTTTATCAACCAACTACCTGATTGGAGCATGCTTCTTGCTGCTGTCACGACGATATTCTTGGCAGCGGAGAAGCAGTGGATGATGCTTGATTGGAAGCCAAGGCGCCTTGATATGCTCGTTGATCCGTTTGGTTTTGGGAAAATTGTTGAGGATGGTTTTGTTTTCCGTCAAAACTTCTCTATCAGATCCTATGAGATAGGGGCTGATCGGACCGCCTCTATAGAGACATTGATGAATCATTTGCAGGTATGATTGAAAGTTCATTTGACTACAATGTCAAAAGAATAAATGCACTCCCATGTACCATTCACTGCCCCTTTTCTAATTTGTTTAGTCCTTCACAAGCTTAGGTTCTTTTTGCAGGAAACAGCTCTTAATCACGTGAAGAGTGCAGGACTTCTGGGTGATGGCTTTGGTTCAACTCCGGAGATGTGCAAAAAGAACCTGATTTGGGTGGTCACTAAAATGCAGGTTCTGGTAGATCGCTATCCTACTTGGTAAGTCACAGTCTTGTGTGCATCACATTGCTTTCTTACTACATTATGATATCATACCTTTTAGTTTCTCTGACGGTTCAGTTGTCTCTAGGAAATTGATGTAGTGTTTGGCTGCTAAGGGCTATGTTAAAGTCATATTACATGTATTTACAACCCCACCATGTTGTAGAGGCTTAGTTGATTCCCTAACTTTAAGGTATTTTCAGGATGATTTAACATACAATAATTAATGCGTGAATGTGAAGCTTACTTGAAGGTTGCTTTGCACTCGCTTCACAAAGCTCCTGCTGACGACAGGTGTGTGGGAGAGACAGCAGGTAAGCAGTCTTACCCCACTGTTTTGTGGAGATGCTGATATTTGTGACTCAAACCTGTGCCACAGGACTGGGGGCAGATAGCACTTGCCATCATGCCAGTCGCAACATCTAATGTGAAGCACATTTCGTTAACTTTAAAAGATTAGGGGTCTATATTTGAGATGAGATTATAATCTATGTTTGCAATCTGGTCTAAATGTAAAAAAACATGCATGATAGGAGGGGTTGGAGGTGGTACCTTGACCTTTTGTTTGATCTCTTAATTTTCTTTTTTAATCACATATTGCTTTAAGAAAACGTATAGTACTTGATCTCAAGATTTGATGTAGTTGTCATAGATACGACAGACACTTTAAAGGATTAAAACTCCTCAAAACCAACAAATTATACAAAAAAAAAAAAAAAAAAAGAAAGTCAAATATTCTATTTTTTCCTACTTTTTGCACATTTTTTATGTAAAAAGACAAAAAGTCATCCCAAACATGCTAATTTTTTACTTCATATTTTAATCAAAAAATTAGAAAGTTACTAAAATAGCCTGTTTCCAAACGAGGCCCTATCGACCTGCCCTACCCAACCCAACCCAATTAAGCTATTGAAATATGTATGGTCTTTTTTTCTTATTTTTTTAAACTATTGGGGTCCGTTTGGTTTAGTTTTAATATTATGATTTGAGTGTGGAGTTGTGTTTTGAGTTTTTGAATCTTGATTTGAAAAGAGAAAATTTGTTTAGTTATGAGTTTTGAAAATAGTTTTGGGATGATTTGTAATTTTTTCTTATTTATTTTTGATTGATTGATTGATTGATGTATAGAATGTGAGAGGAGAGATGAGAGAGAAAGTGATTGATTGATAATAATAATAATAAAAAAAAGAAGAAGAGAAGAGATGAGTTTCGAATGTAATTTTGAGTTGTATTTTAAAATTATGCTTGGTGAACATGTTGTATCCAAATCCTGATTTAAAAACAGAGTAGAGTTTTGAAAAGTAAACCAAACGCTGCTTTGGTTTTTATGTAAGTTTGAGGAGTACTTCTCGAGAAAAAGCATTGAAAACAAGGGTGAATGGGGCATGTGCCTGTTATGCTTGGTTAATGTGGCGCTCTCTCTGCGTTGGCATTTTACAATACATGGCTGAAGGCTTTAGAGTCACGAGACTTATGCTTCATAAATTCTCTCTTTTATATATGTTCAAAACTTGGTTCCTTTCTTTTCCAATTTTTCCCCTTTAAAATGTTGGTTGGAAGGGTATGGGCAATATTATTACTGTCATGAGACAGAAGTCTGTTACGACTTGGATTGCCTTATTCAGCACAGTGAATGCTTTGATCTGTAATAATAGAGACCTATATAGTACGTATTTATATCGAAGAAAGGAAAGAAAAATCAATGTTATAATTTTTTTGGAAAGTGTTAATACGCCTCATGAAGGCCATAATTAAATTTGCATAATGGATAGAAAACATGATGAAGTTATGGGATCGATTGCTTGTGAATTATTAAGTTTTTTCTGTGTGTGGGATACTTTAACTAGTACTCACACACCTGTTTTATGTCGAGGCATTGCGGAGTCAATAAGCATCTGTAGTGATTGCTTGTTTACTATCCTGCTCGTTTTTTGATTTGAAATTTTGATCAAGCTCGATTGAGTTTTTTGTTTTGGGACTCCATGGTTTATGACAATTGAGGCCCTGTTTGGCAAGAGGCTTTTTGGCTAAAAAAGCCAAAATGTTCAAAGCCAAAAAATTCAACCCTATTAGCAAAAGGTCACAGCAATCAATCACTTTTTCCCTCGCAACTATTTATTCAACTAAAAAAATCATTCCAAACACATTCACCCTTTTTCACCTCATAAAAAAGTAAAAAAACCACTAAAAAGTAAAGTTGCAAAACGGGTACTTAGTTTTGAGGTTCTCTTTCTGAACTGTTCACTACTAGGGAACTTTAGCAGCTGTAGTACAATGCTATTAAGCATGGACTGAAAGCTGTGGGAAAAAATGGCCAGCTTTTCTTCCTAGGTTGGTGAGGTGATGCAACTTGCAAGTTGGCACATGGTAGCGGTGGTTTATTTGAGTGGCCTGTTCATGATGTATCTATATACCTTGTGTCTTGGTCAATTAGAATGTGTTAGCTTGCCCCACTGGTGTGAATTTACAGGTGCAATGTTAATCCATTGTATGAATGGTGTTTTTATTTCTATTTTAATAATTTATCCTGTTATAGTTGCATGTGTCTTGTGTTTCTCCTCTCTCACTTTGGTAAACCAAGCAACTTAGGCAAAGATGAGAAATGATGTTTGATTTGCTTCTTTGAATTGGAATTTTGTATTTCAACCTAATACGCTGCTTGTTAATGGGACATAAAATTGATTCTATTTTGCACCTTGGGATTAGAAAGTTTTTGTGAAGGTTCACCTTTGGCATATATTTCATGATTATTGGGGAAGTAGGGGTTCCCTATTAGAATAGCATATGTGGTGGTTACAGCTTATGTTATAGAATGATTATTTGTGTGTGTATAAGATTCATGTTGTCATATTGCTAACATGATAAATTGTTTGTTTGTAAGAATGTCAACAATTCAAATTGCTTTCAATTGTTGTTGTAATCTCTATTATCAAAATTTTACGATTTGCGATTTGATCACAATTCGATTAGTATTTTTTGCAAAATCAATACGAATCTATAAGTGAATCTATTTTGAAAGTGAATTAAAATGAATCGCACGATTCATAATCGACGAATGATTTGATTCACTTTTTATGATTTAAGCAATTCTTGAAACTGTTGTGTCCGGCATATTTCGATTATTTTTATTTCTTGTTTTTTTGTGAAAAACGACGTAATACAACTTCTAGTAGTATTTAGTAGAAAAATATATATACAAAATTTGTTGTTATTTTGGTGATTAGAGAGTTTTAGTAGGATCTAATCAGATTTAGTCAGACCCAATATGCTTTTAACATTTTCTTATTTTTTCTTCCTCGATAAAAATCATAATATAACTTTTAAAGATATTTAAGGATAAAGTAACTTGTATCATGAATTATCTATTGCTATTTTATTGAAATAAATATAGTTCTATGTTACATGAGTGAGGTCAGTTAAACAAGTTCTATTTAAAAAAAAAAAGAAAAAAAATTACTTTTTCGAACAAGCATATATACCTTTTAAAATGTTTTAGGCTTTGAAATAAAGGATTCCAATTAATTCTTTTTTATTATTGTGTTATTCTTACTTGGAAAGGTATGTATGCTTATTGTCCAAATATCAACATCGTTGTGAAGTTATTGTTACTTGGAAATTGAGAGTCTATCTTTGTTTACTTGCTTTACTAAAAATGATTGATAAGAAGTATCTAAAAAAGGAAAAAGGTAAATTCGTGATCTTACATGAGAAGTGTGTTAACTTCTTACCTATTAGACCACATGGTCATCATTTAAAACAGTATTTTTATTAATTTAAGTCTAAATATTTGTTAAAACCTACCACTACCACTTCCACCTACTATACCTACCACCACCTACTACACCTACTCCACCCACACCTACTACACCTACCACCACCTACTACACCTATATCTCCTATATAAGGAGTCCCTCACATTTGTAATTCACACAACATACATCAATCAATAATACATCAATTTTAACATGGTATCAGAGCAAGGTTGAGAAGCTAGTAATTCTGCTTCACCGGCGGGCTGCAGCCTCGCCTTGGCCGTCCGCCGGACCTCTACACATATCTTCATTCCGGACCTCTCCCCAAAGTCTTGTTGATCTCCTCTACCCAGTTTCCCAAAGTCTTGTTGATCTCCGTTTGTGCAGTGAATTCACACAGCAGCACCTCTCGGCATACACCACCACTCACCCATGTGACCCACTCTCCAACCTATACTTTTTCTTTTTTTTCATTACACTCCTGTTCCCCACTCCACTTTCTTTTTTTTTTTATATTTCTTTTACTCCATCTTTTGCAAAGAAACCGACACACCAACTGTTTTGCCCAAACCCATTTTACTTTTCTTCTTTTATTTCTTTATTTTTTTCTTTTCATCCATTTTACACCACCACACACTATCAGCGCACATGCTTTCCATTACTATATTATTATTATTATTCTTATTAAAAAAAAAAAAAACAAAACAAAAAAAACGCATGTGGGCTTATCCCCTCTCTCCTCCGTTTGATTCCAACTTCATTATTTTTATTTATTTTCTCCACCTCACTTTTAATCTCTTTCAAATATCCACTCTTCAAATTTATTCCCATTCACACATTTCTCTTCCATTTTATTCACATCCTTCTCTTCAAATTTATTTTCTTTTATTTTCAAAACAAAAACAACAAAACAAAAAAAAAAACAAAAAAAACAAAAACAAAAAAAAAAACGAAGAAGAAGAACAAACACACCCACAAAAAAAAAAAAAAAAAAAACAGAAGAAGAAGAACTGCACACCAAACTCATTTTATTCATGTCGGGGCTCACCCCGCTCACCATTTTACACCAAAAAAAAAAAAAAAAAACCACAAACAAAACAACCACACCCACAGCGGGATTTTTCCTCTCTACTCTACTGCAGGTCTTTTCTTCTTGCATTTCTCTTGGGTGTCCCTTACCGGCGCTGCCTTCATACTTCCCAGTTCACCGAGCACGTTCACTCCCCCCTGCTCCTCCACTGCAGCATATGGCGGACCTCCAAATCGGAACATCACGGTGGCCTTCCGCTTCAGCTCCTTATTTTCTGCCTTTAGCATACTTATCTCTGCTCGCGCATCCTTATGCATGCGTTGGAGCAGAGCCAGTTGGGCGTTTAACTGCTGCACCTCATTTGTCCTACTCTGCAGCCGGTGCGACAAGTTTGTGACCGCAGTCATGGTCTCCACACATGACTTCAATGTATACTGATTGGCCTCAATATCCGTTTGCACTGCCATTTTTTGCTCCACCGACCGTATCGGAAAGTTCAACGGAACAAAACCAGAGGTGTGTGGTTGAGGTTCACGGGCCACCGCACCAGTTGTCTCTCTTGTTGACTCGTTGAGGTCTGGAAAGAGAGTGAGCAGACTACGGGAAGAAGAGGCCATTTTCTGGGCAACAGAGTGTTACAGCGTGTTACAGAGTTTCTCTCTCAGCAAACGCAGAGTTTTTCAGAAGTTTTTTGTCTGCCTCAGCCTCAGCCTCTGTCTTGGTTAAATAGCCAAGGCAGACACGCGCATCATGCGCCGCTCGGCGCTCGACAATATGGGCGCTCCTTTTGATGGCACGCCTTTTGATGGCACGCCTTTTTATGGATTGGGCACGCCTTTTGATGGCACGCCTTTTGAAAGATTGGGCACACCTTTTAAGGGTGCACCTTTTCCAACGGTCCGACAAGACCCCATAAACTGTCCCGACATTGATTCCGGTTAGCATACAGTGTCCTCTACAACGTTATGACACCACCATACAGTGTCCTCTACAACGTTATGACACCACCATACAGTGTCCTCTACAACGTTATGACACGACCATCCAGTATCTCCTATCCTGTTTTCTTTTATGTATTCGTCTATTTTCCTGTTTTGTTACTCTCTCCAAACTCAAGTTGGTTAGTTCCTATCCCCCTTGAGTTTGCGGGGGGCTGTTAAAACCTACTACTACCACTTCCACCTACTACACCTATATCTCCTATATAAGGAGCCCCTCACATTGTAATTCACACAACATACATCAATCAATAATACATCAATTTTAACAATATTTTATATTTATAAGATATATTTAACTTCCAACTGTGTAGATATATATTTTAAAGTAATTTGGTAAAAGTAACTGAATCTTTACAGTTTACAATTCGATTTGTGATTCGGTACATGGCCATTTCGATTCACGATTCGAATCTTGATTTGACAACTATGGTTTTAATGAATAATGGTCAAATACAATATAGACTAAGGGTGCTGTTGTTGTCATATGAACATCACATCAGTCTATATTTTTGGAGTAGTAATTTAATGCAAAGATTGTTCTATTTGTGAAATGATTAGTGAAATTGTAATAGCCTTTATATGAAGCTCATAAAATGTTAACAATTGCTATCAGAAATGAATGGACTTGTGTCATTGAATTGATTGAATTTCTGTGGGCGACACATACATTGATACATATAATGTCTGCAGCTCATAGGTTACATACATTGATACAACTATCTAGGTACTTCATTGCTACATGATCTTGATCACATCCACAAAATTAACTTTCTTTGTGTATTTTATTATTTATTGTATTTGATATGGTATTAGATTAATAATACCACCTTTTAGCTGATGAAGGGAAGTATTTACTTTATGGGACGTGACGTGATGCCCTTGAGATAATGAAATTTATTAGTACTGAAGTTGCTTATAATATTTGTAATTGATTACTACCAATTCATGGTTTGAGCTTCTTTATTTCTTTCAGGGGTGATGTAGTGCAAGTAGACACCTGGGTAGCTGCATCCGGAAAGAATGGTATGCGGTGTGATTGGCTTGTTCATGACTGCAGAACAGGGGACATTTTAACTAGAGCTTCCAGGTGGGAACATTTTTCTTTTCTTTTTAATCTCATGATGCCGATGTTATGCAAAGTTCTTCTATTGTGCTATTTCTTTTGAAAAAGTTAAGTGGAGCCACAACTGCATTGGAAAATGGTGAATATATTATCTGTTTATTCTTTGACAAATAAAATTATGGGATTATTTGTTGAATATATTTAATGCTAGAGGAAGTAGCAAAAGAAGCAACTAAACATATAGATTATGCAAAATTAGTTGGAAGTCTTCTGCTAAAAAGATTCCCAACTTTCTTAAGAACATGAAAGATACTCTCTGGAGAATGTTTAGCCAATGACCTTTAGACTGTGTGTGTCAAGTGTAACTTTCTGTGAACCAATTGAATCAGTTTTTTGGACTAACTGACGAGAGTTCTCTATAGCATGTAAAGCTATAGTCTTTACTCGATCTGAAGTTGAATTTAAATGACTTATTTGACTAAGGCCTAGTTTGGGAAGACTAAATAAGTGCACTTTTTGACTTTTTTTGTATTATGTGTAGAAAAAGTAGAGAGGAGATGTTGATTGATATGACCCAAAAAAGATAAAAAGATGAAATAAGTGCACTTTTTTCTTTGTAGCCAAACTTGGCCTAAGTAATCAAAGTTTTTATGATTGTGGTGGTTTTAATTGGACGCATTGCAGTGTCTGGGTGATGATGAATAAAGAGACGCGGAGGTTATCTAAAATTCCTAATGAAGTTCGAGGGGAAATAGGTACTTTTTTTGTGGATTCACCTCCTGTTGTGGACGAGGACAGCAGAAAATTACTAAAACTTGATGAAAGCACAGCAGATTATATTCGTAATGGTTTAACGGTAAGTTAAAGGTTATTTCATAATGCAACAGATCATTTACCTTTGAAATGTACCATATAATTTGCTTTGTTTTCATGTTTTGTGTGTTTTAATTGTTCAGCCTAGATGGAGTGATCTAGATGTCAATCAGCATGTTAACAATGTGAAACACATCGGATGGATTCTTGAGGTAAATTCCTTTTCTTTTGTTTGATGCATAATCTATCTTGTTATTGATTTTCTTGTCTCATAAAATATGATCTGAGACCCCTATGGGAATGCTCGGTTCAACATTAATTTAGCTGAAGTATTTGCTCACTTGTTTGTATCAGCTATTCACGTTAGTTGAGTGCAGATTCCTTCCCTTTGTCATTGTATCATAATAACAAAATGATGCGCCTTCTTGTAAATTGTCCTCTTATCCCCTTCTTTGAACTAACTGGAATGGAAACTTTTACCATCCTCCATGGCTTTGTATGATTTCATACGAAATTCCTCAGCCAAGATTCATTTATGATTTTATTATTATTATTACTATTTTATATTGAATGCATTTGAAGTTATTTATTAAATTGATTTGTATTGAGTGAGGATTTTCATTTTTCTTGGAAATTGAACCATTATTTTTTATTCTAGGTTTAAGTTTAAATGAGTCCTGTTTATCATAGCATTTTAACTAGTTTGATACGTGTTTCTAACAATCAAGGCAGGTTAGGCGATTAATAGACATCCTTATTTATATTTTATTTGATTCTATTGTTACGTTTTATGGTGCCCAAGTCGTGTTTTACTATGCTGTATGAAGCACAACGTACTAATTCAATAAACGCGGAACATCTGAATGCCCTCATGAGTTACTCAAGCATTGTGATTTGCAGTTCTTGATGTTTGCAGCTTTATGTCTTAGAAATCAAAACATGGGGCAAAACCGTGATGGAAGTCCTTGTTTACACTTTTCAACAACATAATTTGTTGACATTAATTGCTTATGAATTTTAAAACCTAGGATTTTGGTTTCAAATACAGCAAGAATAAAATCCAGCAAAAACAAAATGCTAGCAACTTGGCTGTACATAAGAGAGATGGAAATAATAGAAGAGAGAAGATTTAATATGTGAAGGTTGTTATCATTGGCCAGTTGAGCTATGCTAGCAAGATTTACAGTATGATTTCTCATTTTTTATATGCATCATTTAAGAGCTTGTGTACATACTTTGTTGCCACCGCGTAAACATTGTTGCATGATGTTTGCTTGGAGTTTATAATGCAATGAATGCTGATCTATGGAAAGTGTGGCTCACTGTCAAATGGCATGTGATATCTGGTTGTGATTGTTCTTTCACAGTACCAATTTTGAGGGATTTATGCATTTCCTGACCATTTTAAATTCATTGTTTTCTTCAATCTTTCCAGCATTCCCTTTTCACTTGTTTCAAACTACAGGGCATGGACACGGACATTGGTCACAATGATTTTGAAAAAAAATTAGGATACAGATGCGGCGAGGATGGGGAAATTTTTATTTTATTTTTAATATTTTTATTTGCTATGTATATGAATACAAATTTAGGAAATAGAGATACAAGAGACATTAATATATATGTGGGTGCAATTCCCTCTGTTTTCATGTATTTTAGTTTGACCCCAACTCATCTTTTTAAAATTATCAAAAAGAAACTCGCAATGGTATCCTGAGGTGCATGTCCATGAAGTGTCTCCAAAGTGTTGAAAAAAAATAATACTTAATAAAATTAGCATGCCACATGGCGTGTCGGTGTCTGACATACGACACTGAACACTCATTTTGAAGTGTCAGTGCTTCAGAGGTTTCAAATTTGCTTGCTATTTTATTGATCTAATCAGAAACAATGCCGGTTATTGCAGAGTGCACCACTGCCAATTTTGGAGTCATGAGCTTTGCGGCATGACTCTGGAGTACAGGAGGGAATGCGGGAGGGACAGCGTGCTGCAGTCCCTAACCACTGTATCTGGTGGTGGTGTTGGCAGTTTGGTTGATCCTGGTTATGTTGAGTGCCAGCATTTGCTTCGACTTGAGGGTGGGGCTGAGATTGTGAAGGGAAGAACTGAATGGAGGCCCAAATATGCCAACTGTGTTGGGACCCTTGGTTCACTTCCAGCAGAAAGCAGTTAATTGTTGAAGTTCTTTATTGCTTGGAGTGGCAGTAAGTCTTATCCTTCGTGTCGCGATGCCCATGTAAAATCCCTACTCGAGTTCCTGGATTATATATGGTTTTTCATTATATTTATTTCTTCTGATCTGTGTTCTTGTTTGGGAGAATAGAGAAAAGTTCTTAAGCCTTTTGTAAGTAGATCTTGTTGTACTCTCTCTCTCTCTCTCTCAGAGCTGTGTCTGAAGTCTTAGTGATTACCTTACCTTCTCAGATTGGCAACTCATTCATTTTTATCATTTTTGGTGGCAATTCTTTATTATTTATAATTAAATTTGTTTTTTGGTGGAGCATGTTACTTTTTTCTCACTGTGCTGCTAAAGTTGTCTAAATGTGATGGCAAAGTCGCGCTTGGAGGTCAAGTAACCATTAAATTTAAATATCTTACAGTTGTTTGACAAGCAACCATTACTTCAAGATAGTTGAGAAATCTGAAATGTAATGTTCCCAGAAAAATTATTCAGAAAGTGTAGAAAATCTGAAATGTGTGAAGCATATTTAAATTTAGGGTGGTATTGTTCATATTCAGAATGAATTTGATTTATGCATTTTGAAATCCGGGTACTTTGAGTATATCTAGCATTGATGATCAAGGTCATGGATGGAGCTCTCATACCTTGATATTCTCTTTTCTGTAGTGTGTTTCTTTGGTGGGGCATGCTATTCACTCCCATAGAATTATTTTTTTATCTTATTTTTTATTTTTATTTTTTTTCGGAAAAACCAAAAAACTAATTTGTGGTTTACCCCTCTCAATCTTTAAATGTTTTCAAAATTTTCATTATTTTTATTGCAAACACCACAAAAGTGTAAACGATTAAAACAAAAGTACAATCACGCAAGCCTATTATTCCATCCCATTATGGCGGTGTTTGGGAATTTGATTTTTGGATTTTTTTTTTTTGTTTTTTTTCACTACAAGACAAATATTTTACAAAATCAAAAAAAATAAATACAAACAAAATATCACATCAAATTTTATAATCATTTCACTTTTACTCTCACAAACATCACATCGAACCATAAAAAGATCCAACTATCTTTCCAAACATAAAGAATTTTTTTTCTAATAATATCCTACAACTAAAAAAATTTACAAAAAAACTCACTTCTTAAACACCCATTATGTATAACTTGGTTCCAATCACAGAACAATAATGTGAAACAAAATTATCATACAGAATACAAGATATGTGGTTTAACGGTATGCTTGTGTCCCTGGTTTAACAATACGCTTGTGTCTAATGAGGAATGAGATTAAATTCATTGTGCCCAATAAGTACTACAAAACTCTAAACCTCTCAATTTAATCGCTTTATAATGTTCACTCTTACACACTAAACCTTTACAATCTGAGTCTCTAGCCTTCAATCTTTTACAATAAATTTGAGTGTGTAGTAAAAATATAAAATGAAGCTGTTGGGAAATCTGAATCCGGAGAGCTCACAAGTGCACAACACCATTGGAAATAAACTCATTAATTCATTGAAAATAAACTTGAAAGACCCTATGTAATGTGATTCATGAGTTATGAGCTAATCAAGAACACTTAATAGTAATTCCTAAATTAGACAATAATCTAAATCATCAAGCTAATACAAAAGTGATTTAAATTATTTCTAAGCAATCAACAAATGCGTCATAGAGATTTAACGTGAAAAAATATCACAATTAGACAACTCCAATTGTGATAAAAAAAAATCACAACCTAAGAAGGGCGAACAAATCCACTAAGAAGAAAGAATGAAAATTACAAGAGACCTCACCAAGCTTTACCACCTATGAATCCATACAACCCTTGGAGACACTAGAACATCTTCGTCGCCTACTCTTCATCTAGGATTGTTCATTATTGAGCTTGAATCCACAAACTCCAACTCAGTTCGAATTCTACGGGTTGAACGCTAAGGAAGGTAGATTCAATCAAAGCCCCTTGATGTATTCAATTAGTTCCATGATGTGCGACAATCATCAACAATCCACTAAGAGAAAACCAATAACAACTCTCTATAAGATAGAACTAGGGATGTAATCGGTTCGGTACGATCGGTATTTAGATAAAAATTTCCACCGAATCGATAATGTCGGTTTTATTATTTTGAGTACCGATATAGACTGCTTCTCTTATCAAACTGCACCGAATCGAACCGATTGAAACAATTTGGTTCGATGCGGTTTAATCGGTTTAAGACCTTTCAAACTTTAATCATGTAAAAATATTGAATTAGTTTTTTGTTCACTTGTGAAACATATCCAATCCATCCATTTAATAAATATTTTTCAATTTTTAGATTAACAAAAATACAAATAAAAAAATAATAATAAATACTAAGGCTTTAAAAATAATAAGTTAGAGTTTAGATTATATAAAATAAAAATTTACTATCTTAAGTTATAGAGATGACAAGATTAATTAATTAAGGTTAATAATTTATTATACTTATTAATATCATTACATTATTAGATTATATAAATTATATATACAACATATATTGAAATGGGCGGTTTTCGATTTAATTCAGTGCACAAGGTGCTTAAATCGACACTGAATCGAAAATTAAAAAAAATCAAATTAAAAAACCACACAAATCGATTATTGCTAAAAAAACAGACCAAACATAGCCAATTCGGTATGGTTCAATTGGTTTGGTTGATTTTTTCAATTTTTCTTGCATCCTTAGAACTATTGTTCTTCAATGTTTAGAGAGAAATTTGGAAGCATTAAACCCTGAAACGAGCATCTGAGGCGGCTTAAACAATCCAGAGTTGCTAGGAATGCTTGAGCGCATAAATGACCACTTGAGCGATGTGTCTAGAAAGATAGTGCTGACAAACTTCCATCTATCACTTCACTCAAGCGCAAGACTTACAACTCAAGAGGTAAAACATATCTCTGGGTATCTCTGAATTCAGACTAAGATATTGGATGCTTAAATTCAACGCTTGAGTGCAAACATGACCGCTTGAGCGATCCATGTAGTTTGACAGGCCAATAAAAAGAAACAAATTCTGAAAAACAACTTATCAAACACAAGCAACACTTAAAATCTCACAACATTACAACTCAAATGTATTTGTTCGTGAAATTGACGAAACAAGAGTCATAACAAAACTCATTAATTCACATGTATAGTACCAAGGCCTGACTTCCTATCAAGTGTTTTGTCCATCCTATTCAATATTGTTATGGAGTTGATTACACAAAAATAATTACTCAATTGTATGAGATTCTATAGGAGTTATAACTAAAAAAAAGTTATAACCAAATATCACATAAGGTATAATTAAAGAGTTCTTAGATCATAATCAAAATAATATCATAACTAATATCAGAATGAGTCATAACTAATACCATAATGTATATAAACAAGTCATAACTAACATCTCAACATATAGGTTATAACCAAACACCATAAAAAGGTCGTAGCTAGGGGGCATATAGAATTTCCCATAGTTAAAACATACTTATATATATATATATATATCTCTTGAGGTTTGGATAAAATACAATAAGCTTCACAGTTTTGACATAATTACGTTGAGCTCCCTTAATATGTTAATTCATAAAACACTTAACCCACTTTTAATTAATAATTTATTAGTTATATAGATGAAAAAATGATATTGTTATCTTTTTTTACACGAAAATATTTATTTATTTTTGTTTATTTTTATATTTCTCTACCATCTGTATTAATTTCTGTCCATTTAACCCTAATAAAAGGGAGGTCAATGTAATTATTTCAAAATTGATTACTGTATTTTTTCTAAACCATAGTAGAAATTAGTGTAATTTACCTTGCTATTTTTTATTCAATATATATAAGAATCTACCTTCACACATGAAGGCTCCAACACATCCCAACCTTATGCAAAAAGGAGGATAGAATTTGAAACATAGAGTGCCTTGTTTGGCATGTAATTTTAGTCAACATGTATGGACATGGCAATCAAGAGAAACAAGCAGAGCAATTGAGTTTGATACTTTAAATCTAGTTTAGGAACCTAGTATATGGATGCACTGTATTTGGCTTGGGACCTTACAATTAAACATAAAGAAATTGTAGTTCTTGTAAACAAGGTTACATACATGCACATGGTCAAATGCTCTACACAAATACATGCAATTTCACATGATTGGGCATCAATCACTAGCTTGATGTTTCATGTTCACAAAACCTATCAAGTTTGTTACATTTTAATTAAATTTTATAATCAAGTGGGCTACAATAAAGAACCAATCTTTCTAAAGTTTACTCCAAATCCAAACAAAGTACTAGACTTTATTATTAGAAATTTAATCTTCATGGGGATTTGTTAATGTGAAAGTTGTTTTCATTGTTAGTTTCTTGATTCCATGCATGTGGCCCTGTGATTAGGTAAAAAGAAAAATTATGTGCATTTTTATACGGAATTCATAACAAGAATGATGTGATAGTGACATTTTTATAAATACAAGTTATTTTGATTAGATTTTTTGTTTTACAATAACAAAATTAAAATTTATCATATCATTTTGTACTAATTTTAAAAATATTTAAGTTATATAGTGACAAAATTAAAATTTATCATATCATTTTGTATTAATTTTTTAAAATATTTAATTTTATTTAAAAAAATTTAATAAGAGAATAAAAAAAAGTAGAAAACTAAGAGACAAATGAATGATTAATGAAATTATTACCTTATTACCAAGAAATAGACAAGTAAATGATAGAAGTATTGGACAAAAATAAATTAAAACATGGTAAATTACACTCATACCTCTTAGATTCCTCTAAAATATTATTCTCACCTATCTTATTCAAAAGTAAGAGATGATAGTGATATTTTAAAGGATAAAGAGGTACCAGCATTATTTCAACGAAACGGAGGGGGCATCGATGTAATTTACCCAGAAATTTTTTGTACATGACAGTGTACGATATGTATTGGCTATATTTAGAGCTTCTACAATAGACATCTTATTTACACTTCACAATTAAATTAGAGAGTTGTGAAACGGGTTACCCCGGGACTTAAGTCTACGGATGCCATGATGACACTTCAGAGTATCCTTTTTTTTATTCAATCAAAAAAAAAAAAAAAAACTAAATTAGAGAGTCATTCATCAAAAATTCAATTTCAACAACCTCCGTGTGTGGCTACCTATTTTAAGGTGTTGTTACAGTTGGTCCCTCCCTGTATGTAGGAAATAATCATCCTTAAATTTATAAGAGTCTATTATACTTCAACAATAAAGAAAAAATATATATATAATTTTTTTTTTTTTTTTTTTTTTTTTGAACGGCAAAGAAAAGGGCTTCATTGATGAAAAGTAGTACAAAGTACCAAACAATTACACCAATAAAGAGTAGTGAAAGAGGAGGGGTAAGTTGGTGAGGAACCAACGAACCCAACAAACCGATCAGTACACAGATCAGGAACAAATCAGGAACAAAACAACACATGCAGCCAGTAACCAACACATGCAGTGGCAAGAGGAAAACACTTGCAGCCAGTAGAACAGAGCTGAAACTTGGATACTCAGACCAACGGAAGTAGCTAAAACAGATCAAACACCAGCAAAACACCAGATCAGTACACTTGCAGCCAACAAAACAGATCAGAAACTAGGATACTCAGACCAAAGCAGATCAGAACAGATCACAGCAGGTTGCTTACACAGGTCGAACAGATCATAGCATAACACAGCAGGCTGCATACTCAAGTCAACAACCTGTAAGCTAGAACAGGTCTACAACAGCCCAAACAGATCACTAGCAGCCATCAGAAACAGGGGAACCGAACTTGAAACCATCAGGACAACACAGCAAACTGAAACAAAATTTTCAGAGAACCCAGAAACTCACAGCACTGGTCTCACCAAACTATATCAGGCTTTGCCTCACTCCTGAGATATTGTAGAGGAAATCTGAGACCGAAAAATGAAGCTCCTTTGAGGCAGCCTTAAGCCAGAAAGCCAACCTAATGAGAATCAGCTCTCGTAGCTCCTGCAGATTTGGATTAGACGCATTAAAGAAACAATCATTCCTATGCTTCCAGATTGACCATAGTGTTACCAAAGGTAGGGCACGCCAAATCCTCAGCTCAGCTTTCCTGCAAGGGTATCCTGACCACCATTGCAGCAGACCAATAACAGATTCAGGAATAACCCAAGATACACCCCACCACTGTAGAAGACCTGACCATACTCGCCAAACAAGTGGGCAGAGCATGAGGACATGCTCCAGAGATTCCTGCTGTGACTTACAAAATACGCACAATGAAGAGGCAGAGCTAGGCAAGACTCCAATCTGTTGCAAGAAAACAGCAGTTTTTATCTTGTATTTCCATGCGAGCCAACCGAAGAACTGAACCTTAGGAGGAAGAAACTTGATCCACACCAGACGACTGAAGCTTTCAGTCGCTCCATAAGCACTGCTGGTATATTCGTAAAGGTTAGCCACAAAAGATTGCCCTGTCTTGGCTGCTCTCCAAACTGCACTGTCCGGAGTCTCCAACTGAAGAGAAGGGGCTGAACCTACTATGCCATAGAGTCTTAGCAATTCAGACTTTTCCCAAACAAAGAGTGGCCTCCTAAATGTGAATATCCAATACTTAGTTGTGCCAGATACTTCCACAAAATCTTTTAGAAGACTATCCTTTTGTAAAGATAAACTGAAGAGGCGAGGGAACTCATCTTTTAGGCAGAGATTCCCACACCAAGGATCAACCCAGAAACTGATGCGGTAGCCATTTCCCACCTTTAGCTGGAGATTGCTAGCATAGAAAAGGGAAAGGGACTGGTTTTGCTCACCTGCTGCCACTATGCCATTCCAGATAAATGAGAGAGAGGAGTTTAAACTTGGGTTTGGAACCCATTTCCCACCAAGGAACTGATATTTACTGCAGATAACCTTATACCAAAGTGACATTGGTTCAGAAGCAAATCTCCACCACCATTTTAGAAGTAGACATACATTTACATCTCTGATTCTTCGAACCCCCAAACCACCTTGCTTAATACTCTTGGTAACCTCTGACCATTTGACTAAGTGAATTTTACGCTTGAGATCTGGCCCTCCCCATAAGAATGATGCTTGAATTTTGTCTAACTCCTTTGCAATTCCCTCAGGTAGCTTGAATAGTGATAAATAGTATACAGGTATGCTAGATAACACAGCTTTCACCAAGGTTAATCTACCTGCATAAGATAGTAGCCTCCTTTTCCAACCAGCTAGCCTTAGTTTTACCTTTTCAACTACTGGTGACCAAGTTTTCTTCCTTCTAGGGTTTGCACCCAAGGGTAGACCTAGAACAATATATATATAAATGCCTACCCAAAACAATGAAAAAAAGAATATTTTATTGGAGTTGTGAAATAAAAAAGAGTATTGTTAGTAGAATGTAATTAAAAAAAGTGACTCTTTTTAAATTAGGAATTTAAAACAATTTTTTTATAAAACAATTTTGCTCATATTAGTTGTTCTAAAAGTAATGTTACACTTATTATATATGTATATATATGTTTTTTTTTTTAAATTTTTTTTTAATCACATTTAGCTTTTAATGTGATGTGTCATAAATTCACAATATTAATAACGTGGATAAGTGATGCGACCTATTAAATTAATACAATGATTATATATAATATGATAAATCAAATGTGATAAATGTATCATTACTTATTGTTCCAATTATATTATTTTGATACATCTTTGTTTTGAATTTTAAAATTTTGTTAGGTCATGTTACCTATGTAAATAAAAGAGTTCATAAATTTGTTGGTTTGTATAGTATTTTTCTTAAAAGCAAAAAGAAGGAAATAAAGTAATATTAAAAAGTTTTTAGAAATTGCTATACCCAAATTAAAGCAAAAGTAAGACCTTGGGTAAAAAAATGATGACAAAATTTATCAACCAGATTGTATTTGATCAAACTTGATTCTAATAAAAAAATGTTTAGGAGAACATTGATAAGGTATGGTCAAGTATAAAGGTAGATAACTCAAAATTGTTAAGGTTAGGATAAAGTATGAAATTGTATCACTAAAATAGTTGAGTTTAAAATTAAGAATCGTATGTAAAATTTGAAAATTCCCGACCCGTTGTAATTTCCCAAATAATTATGGAGAAGGCACTTGGGTGTAATTTTGTTTAGGAGGGGCAAATGTATATGCATAATAAAATTGAGTTAATTTTAGTACATTACTAATTAAACATAATTTGTTATGTAAATGTTGCAAAAGAAATAGTTCATGATAAAATTAAATAAATCTAACAAGTAGTTTTTTTAATTTTTACAAGTTTTGAACTAGCATACAATCGGTTAAACCTCTAATTTAAGCTATTTTATTAATTGATATAATCTAATAAACAAGAAGTGGAAAATACTCAAGACTCTTAAAACATAACCCTTAAATTTATACTCAATGACGATAAATGTTGCATGTAAGTTGATTTGTTTAGAAATCAACTTAACCTTTGCTATGTCACTGTGGATAAATTTAGATATGAAATTTTATGTTCTTTAGCATTAGTCATACAAAAATATATGTACCATTTTATTTATAATTTTTTTTTATAAAAAAAGTGACATGTACATTGTGTATTAATAAAATCGAATCAATAAAATTGATACTATTATTTAAAATATAAAATAATTAGAGATCATTTTCATTATATTTTGTAAAATATTAATGAAATAAAAAGTTGGTAAAATAATTTTATTAAATTTAAAAAGTCATCTTATTATATATTTTATAAATATTTGTAAATATAAAATTAATAATAAATTGTAAAAAAATAGAGGGGGCTGGCCCGGTCCCCTACATAGTTCCACCCCCTACTTAGGTGATCGGGCAAGTGAGCTTTTAAGTTTGAATCTATCAAGAATTATTGGTTTGCATTATAATTTAATAATTAATATACTAATTGCAATTTTCTATCCAAGACAAAAAATAAAAAATAAAAAATAAAAAATTGAGTGACAAAACTACCCCTCCTAATCAAACAATGATATTGCACGCACTGGACTATAAAAACTTGATCAAGGTGCGTGCCGAAGCTGCGGGCGGCCTCTGATTTTTTAGAACAATAATATTACAAATTTAGATTTAATTACTTAGAAATTATTTAAAATTATTATTTTTTAATTTAGATTTATTTTGTATATGAATTCTATATTATACAAATTTAATTGTTTGAAATTTTTTATAAAAAGATATGTAAAAAAATAAAAAGATAATATGACCCACACAAATGTACTATTTCCAAACAACTCTTAATCTTTAACTATTCATTTAAAAAAATCTGGATGGATAAGCCTGGTTCTCACCATTTGTTAGCCTGAATTTGGGTCAGTATCTTGTTGTGACGGAAATTCGAAATAAAACCGAGTCACAATATACTTGTAACACTTAACACTGTATCTTTTTAAGGGAATAAAATTATAAATTTTTTGCACTTGCGAGGAAGTGCTGAGTGATTGTTGCCTTAGGTTTCGGCCAGCATTCTTTTCAGAAAGAGAGAGAGACGTGTTCATGTGTAAGCCAGTGGACCCACAAATCAGAAAGCGACACCTAGCCCGACATTTTGTCACGTGTATGCGGGTAGTTTTAGGTACGTAGCTTTTACCATGTTTCACTTTTAATCTACAGTCACGTATTTGCTTTAAGAAAATTGGATAAAAAAAGTTTGTTTTAGTATTATTGTCTAAATTCCAGGTAACATGTTTGTTTACGTTCAAAAAGCAAAAGTTTTGCAATATGCTGTTTTTATACACAAAAATATGATGCTTCAAAAAGTGCTTAAAGATATCAAATTTTAATAACTTAACAGCTTTCATAAGAATTTAAATCAAAAGTTTTATGATGTGTTTGGATTTGTATTTGTGATTTTTCTTCACAAATTTCATATGCGAATATAGTTATTGCAAAACTAATTCTTACTACTAATAATGATATACAAATACTGTCAAGCTTTATCATCAACTGATGCTTGCAATCTTACAATTGTCAAATTTATTACATACTGTGTGGGTAATTTTCTGACCACACTGCCCGCCTAGTAATCAGTTGAAGAGCACCGGCAGAATAGATGGCTTCAGATGACCTGCAACAGAAAGAAAAGGCTCCGACGGTGGCTCTTCCACCCGGGGGCACTCCGACGATCAAGTCAGTATATCTCTCAAAGATAATCAAGTGCTAAACTCACAAGCTTGAGTATAAAACTGCGTACCTTAGACCCACGGGGTGCCTCTCTTTTATAGTTTACTCAATCCAAGTCGTACTAGAAGCCTGACTTCTATGGACTCCAATTTAGTACTTACTTTGGATTCCTCAAGAGATAAAGATAAACTCTCTAAGAGCTTTATCCTTATTTTAGCAGAAGTCTTCTCTTTTCTCTAGGACTCTTGTCCCTTATCCGCTTATCTCGGATTCCGATATCTTCGGAGTCAACCTCGGCATAACTACCACGACACGTGGCACGTCGGCTGACACGTCGGTGTCACCTTGACACGTGTTGGTACTCAAAAAATATATCCCCACAACTGCCCCCTAGGTTCTATTACCTCGGCATTCTGAGGTGATGGAACCTATATCGATATTTCTTTCTGCATATTGGCTCAAAAAACTGTTTAGCCGAGATCATTTATTTCAGGCCGACGTGTTCTCTTCGGAGAACAAGAACTTAAACAAATTCCCTCACGCGCATGAGCTGTCATGCATTTCTTCTCAACCGTTCCCCTTACGTGTTCTATCTTCATTGGCCCGTGTCTGTGACGCGTTTGTAAGCTGCCTATCACCTGTCTGCGCCGTCTGACGCATACGTTCCTCCAGGCGCAATAAATGCCCTGTTTTGCCGCCGTTTCAAGTTCTTGATAAAACTTTTCTTTCCATCTTCATTTCTTTACTTTTGCATTCAATTTTCTGGCTCTCTCTCTCTAAACTTTCTCAAACCCGCCATTGCTCTAGCTCCAAGCTCTGCAACCGTCTTCATTCTTCCATTTCAGCGAGGGTTTCGCCGTTTCATCGTGTCTACAGCCGTTGCCTTACTTCGGCGACTTTCATCCCGGCTTCATTTGTTCTGGTAAGCCTCTGTTCCCCTCATTCCCAATTTCTTCTATGTACTTTCGTTCACTTACTGCTATTATTGCATTGTTCAAACCTTTGATTTGCTGAACTATTCATCTGGATGCGCCTATTCCATGATTTTACTCATATCTTGAACACTTGCACTGTTTTAATACTTTTCTTGTCACTGTTCTTGACCTTTTACTTCTGTATTTCTTTCGCTTTTGAGAACCATACCTCTGTTCTTCGTTTCTGAAACGTCGTTCTTTGTTTCTTGTTTTCCAGATTTCTGCCTTTAATTTTTGCCTTCATATTTTTAGGTTTGGGTTTCGCTTATAGAACCTTCAATTTTTAGGGAAAACTGAAACAATCCTTACCAAATTATACCTAGGGTTTTGCCGAGGTCCCGATAACCCATTAAGAGCACCTTCTTTCTGAAATCTAGCCTTCTGTCTTTAGGCCGACGTTATGGGTATGTGGAGACATAGAGTTGATACCCTGACCAAACTTGAGGACTTTAGGCAGGAGTTCTCCGTCCCTGCCGATGTCCGCCTGAAACTGGCTGGGGATGATGACTCCATCATGCCTACCGAAAACACCATGCCTCTTCCTATTGTAGCCTTTACTGAGTGTGGACTTCGGCTTCCACATAACATTCTTTTTCGCGAGATTCTGCATTATTATAAGCTGAACCCTATGCAACTTGCCATAAACTCCTATCAAGTGATTTTTGGTATCATCGCCTTAGCTAAACAAGAAAATGTTAGAATCACCCTAGCCGACATACAATATTGTTACACCATGTGCCCCTTTAGCCTGAAGAAAAAAGGTTACGTCTACTATCTCAAGCCGAGGTCTACTGAATTCAAAATCGTAGCCGACCTCCCAGACTCCAACAAGGGGGCTGGAGATAACTACTTCATTGTCTCTGGAAATTGGGAATTTGCCCCAGACGAAGATGTCCATCTATACCCTCTTCCTCGAACAGTTAAAGAGGGCAAGGGTAAGAGCCCAGTGTTATTTACTTAGTTGTTTCTTTTCAAGTCTTCAATATTTTATCTGTTTCTAATGTTTGTTCCTTCTTGCAGACGTTCGTAAGTTACCGAAAGACTTTCGCCAATCTTACGTTCTTAGCAAGGACCTGAAAAAGCTCCTTGATTTGCCTGTCCACAAAAGAAAAGCACCTCTCCTTCTGAACTTTATTCCGACATACAAATCCACACTGCCCGACGTCCCAAAAAGAAAGAAGAAGAGCCTTTCTCCTCCATCTACGACCACTCTACAAACAGCATCAACATCTCGGGCTGACCAAGGGTCAACCTCTGATCCAGCCGACCAACCATCAACTTCAGCCCCATACTTAATCCCAATACCAGAAAGAAAGCGTCGGCGACGACTTGTCAAAACTGCTGAGATGGGTCGCCCGAAGCCTGTTGCCCAAGATCTCTTAGCCGACCTACCTGTTGACGTTGATGCTGTTCCAACCCAATCCATGCCCCCACCAAAGCCAAAAAGAATAAAAAAGGCTCAGCCCAAGGCCAAAGCTACTGAGGTTGAGGCTGAGGATGCTCTGCCCATCTCACAATTGGCTGAAAGTAAAAAGAGTGCTTCTGCTTCTGCCAAGAGGTCTGCTGAGGCCCAACCGTCAGAGTCCACTCAAACGAAGAAGCCGAGGTCATCATCTGCGACGACCTCGGGTTCCAAAGTACCAAGAGTCCCCTGGGTGCCTGAAATCACCTTGGAGGATAAACCTGTTCTAGCTTCTGACAGTGCTGAAGACATAAACGTCGGCGTGGCACTCAGTACTGCTGTTCTCCTTCCTGGTGATCTTGAGCGAAATGCCAAGATGAGCGAGTATGAGAACTACGCCCTCATGCTCCAACGCTCTGTACAAGTAAGTTCCCCCATTTGGTAACTTGTCTTTCTGTCCCTTTTTTTCTATACTTGCAAGGTTTGTGTAATAACTTTTCCCTTGGGTTCTTTCAAGCTATTCAACATGCTCATTCTCTTTCCATGCAAGCTTTTGAAACAAGGGAGAAGTTGGCCGATATGAGGCGGGAGGTTTCTGCCTTGAAAAAGGAAAGCAAAACTGTTCTGACAAAGATGAAGAAGCTGGAAGATCAGGCCGAGGCTGCCACTAAGGCCCAACAAATGGCCAAAGAAAAAGCGGAGTCTGCTGAGGCTATCAGGAAAGTTCCTGAGGCCGAGAGAAAAAAAGCCGAGGTAAAAAAGGCCCAAGCCGAAAAAGAGCTTCAGGAGGCTCTGGCCACCAAAAAAGCCGAAATCAAGGAGGCTGATGAGAAGGCTTACGCCCAGGGCATGGCCGATGTCACTGAGGAATATAAACTTCAAGTCAGGCAGGCATGCAACAGGGGCTTCTCTCTTGGTTGGATGGCCCTTGCCAAG
Source organism: Camellia sinensis (assembly GCF_055761805.1). Lineage (NCBI taxonomy): Eukaryota > Viridiplantae > Streptophyta > Magnoliopsida > Ericales > Theaceae > Camellia > Camellia sinensis. The sequence goes on from NC_138973.1 coordinate 111,688,177, forward strand.
AAGCTTAACATTCCTGACGATTCGCCGCTGCGTAAAGCCGACGCTATTCCTCTTCCATTTCCTCCACCTCCAAGCTAAGCTGAAGATGAATCTGAGTCTGAAGATGCCGATGAGGAAGAAGATGAGGCTTTGGTTAGAAAACCAAAGGGTGCTGATGGGGCTAAGTCCCCTCCTCAGAATGAGCAAGTCCTTGACTTGACTCAAGATGAAGAAGGTGATGAGGTTATCCCTGAAGCTATTCCTGACACTGTTCCAGCCGACATCCCTTCCGAGGTTAAGACTGTCGAACAAATTCTTCAGGAAATTGACGCTGAAATAGCGGCAGAGAAGGAGGCCGAGGTTGTATCTGATCTCCAAATCCAACAATCTGGAGGAGAAGACCCTTAGCTTTATGTTCTTCTTTTGCTTACTTGTATTTTGTTTTTTTCTTTTATCTTTTTCTGAACAATGTAAACTTTTGCGTGGCCGACGTGCCTCCCAATTTTGTAAATGTTAACTCAGCTTTTCTTTTCTTAACGTTTGAATCTTTGTCTTTTCTTTGATTACTTCTGCGTGGTTTCTACACTTAGAATATTTTGCATGATTTACATACTTCTTTCCTTGCTTGTGCAATCTTCTCGGGGTTACATCTCTCGGGTGTAATAACTACAAGCTTTACTTCGGCAAGATATTGACCTGCAATCTTTTCATAAGTTTCAACAAGTGTAAAACATATACTATTCAATGTCAACTTTGCAAACTTTTTCTTAAGTTTCAACAAGTATTTTTAACAAGTAATTTCAACAAGTACTTTGCAAACAGTGATCTCGGTCTAACCTACTTGTAAATTGCTACAAATTTCAACAAGTGTTAAAACAATATACTTAGCTTTTACCTTAACCTGTAAACTGCTGTAAATTTCAACAGATGATCACATGTCGGCTTAACGTTATCTTGTAAATTGCTACAAATTTCAACAAGTGTTAAGCATCTTCTTTGGTTGGACCAACCTGTAGATTGTTATAAGTGTGCAAACTATAACCTCGGTTTCACTTCGACTTGTAAATTGCTACAAATTTCAACAAGTGAAGAGAAACAGTAATCTCGGCTTAACTTCAACTTGTAAATTGCTACAAATTTCAACAAGTGAAGATAAGGAATCAGCTTAATTCCAACTTGTAAATTGCTACAAATTTCAACAAGTGAATTAAGGAATAATCTCAGCTTAACTTCGACTTGTAAATTGCTACAAATTTCAACAAGTGAAGATAAAGAATCAGCTTAATTCCAACTTGTAAATTGCTACAAATTTCAACAAGTGAATTAAGGAATAATCTCAGCTTAACTTCGACTTGTAAATTGCTACAAATTTTAACAAGTGAAGATAAGGAATCAGCTTAATTCTAACTTGTAAATTGCTACAAATTTTAACAAGTGAATTAAGGAATAATCTCGGCTTAACTTTGACTTGTAAATTGCTACAAATTTCAACAAGTGAAGATAAGGAATCAGCTTAATTCCAACTTGTAAATTGCTACAAATTTCAACAAGTGAATTAAGGAATAATCTGTCTTCTCTCTGCCCCCAATATGAACCTGAGTTCTACTTGGGTTCTCATTATTCATGTCTCTAAAAAACACCAATACGTAACTTTATCAAATATATGTGTTTTAAGAAAGGGAAACGATTTTATTGATGACATTGGCCAAAAATACTGCACATCTAATGATAGAAGAACTTCAAATTACAAGAGTTCCAAGGTCTTGGCAGTGCTTTGCCCTCGTTATCTTCTAGCCGATAAGCTCCATTGCCTAATACCGAAGTAATTCTGTAGGGTCCTTCCCAGTTTGGGCCAAGCTTGCCTTCTCTAGGATTCTTCTTGTTGCCGACGACTTTTCTCAAGACTAGGTCGCCGACTTGAAAATCTCTTGGATTGACCTTCTTGTTGTAAGCTCTAGCAAGCTGTTGCTGGTATACTACGAGCTGAATTGCAGCTTCCTCTCTTCGTTCTTCCAAAAGATCCAGATCTCGGGCTAAGATTATATCATTGGTGACATTCTCTACTCTCTGGGTTCTGATCCCTGGGATGTCGATCTCCAATGGGATGACTGCTTCTGTGCCATAAGCCATGGCAAAGGGGGATTCCCCTGTTGATCTTCTCGGCGTAGTTCGATATGCCCAAAGTACGTTGGGCAATTCGTCTACCCACTTTCCTTTTGCTGCTTGCAGCCTCTTCTTTATTCCATCCAAAATTACTTTGTTGGATGCTTCTGCTTGCCCATTGCTTTGGGGAAAACTTGGTGTTGAAAAGTAATTCTTGATCTTGAATTTCGCACAAAAGTTCTTGATGAGTTTGCTGTCGAACTGTGTTCCGTTGTCGGCGACTATAGCTCTTGGAATCCCAAATCTGGTGATGATGTTTCTCCATATAAAGTTCTTGACATCCACATCTCGGATTTTGGCAAGAGGTTCTGCCTCTATCCATTTTGTAAAGTAATCTGTTGCCACCAGCAAGTATTTTCTCTGCCCAGTTCCCTGGGGAAGTTTCCCAACCAGATCCATGCCCCATTAGGCAAACGGCCAAGGGCTGGACACTGGGTTTAGGTTAGCAGTTGGCTGATGTATCAAAGGTACAAACTTTTGGCATTGTTCACACTTCTTTACGTAGGCTTCAGCATCCTTCTGCATGTAGGGCCACCAATACCCATGGGTAATGGCCCTGTGGGCTAATGATCTGCCCCCAGCATGGCTTCCACAAATTCCTTCATGAATTTCATACAGGAAATCTTCAACCTGTAAAGGGTGTACGCACCTTAAAAGTGGTCTAGTGAAGGACCTTTTGTAGAGGTGTCCATCTTCTGTTAGACAGAATCTTGCCAATTTCAATCTGACTTTGTGTGCCTCCTTACGATCTTCTAGCAGCTTTCCTTCTTTCAGGAATGCAACGATTGCATCCATCCAGCTTGGCCCCATGTCCACACACATTGCTTGCTGCTCTGTGTTTTCTGGTTCTATGCTTGGGCCTGACATATAGTCGATCATAATTGTCCTTGTTTTTCCAGTCTGCATTGAACTTGCCAGGTTAGCCAACGCGTCGGCGTGGGTGTTGTCATCTCGGCTAACTTGGAGTAATCGGCAGTTCTGAAATAGGGCTGCCAATCTGATGACCTCTTTTGCATATGCCGACATCCTTTCGTCCCTGGCTGCAAATTCACCTGTTGACTGGTTAACAATAAGTTGTGAATCACAAAAAACTATTACCTCATCTGCTTCTGCTGCTGCTGCCAGTTTTAGCCCTGCAATTAATGCTTCGTATTCCGCTTCATTATTTGAGGCCTTGAACCCCAAACGGATGGACTGTTTTATTATTTCTCCATCTGGAGATATCAGCAGTACTCCTGCCCCCGCTCCTTGTCGGTTCGAACTTCCATCGACGAACAGTCTGAATGAATCGCCGATGTAGATGCTGCAGGGTCTGAGTTTTTCCTTCCTTTGCTCTTTTGCCCTAGGCTGGGATTCTTTTTGTTTGCTGGGACAATGCTCATCCTGGCTCAACGGAGCCCGATGTTCGATGGTTTCGGGTGTGAATTTTGCCGCGAAGTCGGCCAAAACTTGGCCTTTAATTGCTGTTCTTGGCCTGAACTCTAGGTCATACTGACCCAGGGCTACTGCCCATCTTGCTATCCTTCTTGTTAAGTCTCCTTGTTGCAACAAGGACTTTAGTGGGTGCTCTGTTAGGACCACAATCTTGTGCGCCTAAAAGTAATGGTTCAACTTCTTTGAAGCCATTACTAAGGCTAGCATTAATTTCTCCAGTGGTAGATACCTTGTTTCTGCATCGGCCAAGGTTTTACTAACATAATAAACAGCCTTTTGCTCCCATTTTTCTTCTCGGATTAGTACTGCACTTACTGCGTGTTCCGAAACTGCCAAGTACAAAAACAGTTCTTCCCTTGGTTCTGGGTTGGAAAGAACCGGAGTTGTGGTCAAGTACTTCTTTAGGTCGGTTAAAGCGGCTTCGCATTCTTCTGTCCACAGAAAGTCTGTGGCTTTTTTCACCAGGTTGAAGAAGGGTCTTCATTTATCTGAGCTTCTGCTGATGAATCTATTTAGGGCTGCGGCCCTTCCAGTAAGCATCTGAACCTGTTTTGCCGACGTCGGGCTCTGTAGCTCTAGGATGGCCTTGATTTGGTCTGGGCTGGCCTCAATGCCCTTTCTCATTACCAGATACCCTAAAAACTTACCTGATCCAACTCCAAACGCGTACTTTGATGCGTTGAGTCGGAGCCGGTATGTTTTGAGTATATCAAAGACCTCTTTTAGGTCGGCAAGATGACCCTTAGATTCCTTGGTCTTCACGACCATGTCATCGATGTAGACTTCTACCGTTTTGCCAATCAGGTGCTTGAACATTTTTGTTACTAACCTTTGGTAAGTTACTCCTGCGTTTTTCAACCCAAAAGGCATTACCTTGTAACAGTACAGGAACGCGGTTTTCTCCTCGTCTGGAGGGTACATGGCAATCTGGTGGTACCCCCTGTATGCATCCAGAAAACTCATCATTTCATGCCCTGAAGTAGTGTCTACGAGCTGGTCAATCTTGGGCAGAGGAAAGCTGTCTTTGGGGCAGGCTTTATTGAGGCTGGTAAAGTCTACACAAACCCTCCATTTGCCATTCTTCTTCTTCACCACTACTGTGTTGGATAGCCAAGTTGGGTAGTGAACTTCTCGGATGGCCCTGGCCTCCAGAAGTCTATCTACTTCTTCTTCTACTGCTTCGACGTGCATCAACGTTGGTCTTCTGGCTCGTTGAATCACAGGTTTTGCCGACCTGTCGACATTCAGTCTGTGGCAAGTGACCTCGGGGTCAATTCCAGGCATCTTGTAAGGTGTCCAGGCGAACACCTCAATGTTGGCTCTCAAAAAATCTTCCAGTTCTCTTTCCTCTTCTTCGGCTAAGCCTGAGCCGAGAAGAAAAAAGCGTTCTTCGTCACCCTCCTGGACAAGGATTTTCTTTAGTGTCTCTTCACTCTTTTCAGTTGGCTCCTTGTCGACATCTTCTAGGACCTCCATGTCCTTGTCTTCAATCTCTGCCTCTTTTGGCTTTCGAATGCTGCAAGTAGTCTTCATTGCTGCCATGGAGCAAGTTTTTGCCTGTAGTTGATCTCCTCTGACTTCTTCAATCCCATGCTCTGTTGGGAACCGTAGTAGTTGATGCAGTGTTGAGGGAACTGCCCCCATTGCATGTAACCATGGTCTTCCCAAGATGATGTTATATGGTGAGGGTGCGTCAATCACCATAAATTCTGTTTTGATCTTTTTAGTACCAGCTTGTACTTCCACGCTTGCTGCGCCCAGTGGCCATGTCGGCGTTCCATTGAAGCCGACCATAGGGTTGCTGGATTGTTCCAGGTCGTCAGGGTGTAGGCCCAGCTCCTTGTAACATCTGACGTACATGATGTCACAAGAGCTGCCTTGATCTATCAGGATGCATTTCACTTGGCATTCCCCAACCTGGAGGGATACTACCAAGGCATCATTATGCGGATGTTGAACCAACTCCAGGTTGGCTTCAGTGAAAGTTATCATCGGTCCTTGGCATTCTTCAGGCCGAGGTCTTTTGTATCCGACCTGGTTCACGTGCTGCAGATGTTTTACTCTTTGGGTTTCTCCCCGAATGTCGCTTTCGTTCACCTTTGAGTGGATTACATTAACCACCCGTGGTCCTCCTGCCTGTGGTTGCTGTGCTGGGGGAGGTGGTGCTGCTGGTGCTTGAGGCAATCTTGTCTGTTCTTCTCTTGTCTTAGCCTCATCAACAAGGTCCCTCAGATGGCCTTGCCTTACTAGGTCTTCTAAGTGTGCTTTTAAGGCTCTGCAATCCTGAGTTGGGTGTCCTTCTTCATTATGGTAAGCACAGCGCCTACCAACGTTTCTTCCCATAAATTCCCTTGGTGCTCTTGCCGGTGCCCTGAAATAAGGTTGATTTCGTATTTGGTCCAGGACTTTATGGATAGGGATTCGGAACACCGTCGTCACTTCCTGTTTACCCTTCAATTCTGTTTCTTGTTTGGTCGGCCCGTTGGTACCTCGGCCTCGCTTCGGCGAGCCGTTTCCCTTCCCCTGCTTCATCTCTTTGTTTCCTGACGTATCTTGCTCGGCTCTTGCGTACTTCTCGATTCTCGCCATGAGTTCCTCCATGCTTTTTGGCAATATTTTTGCTAAAGATTTCCGTAGTGGGCAGTCATCTTTTAGGCCGTTCTTGAAAGACAGGACCGCCACTTCTTGGTTGCATTCAGGTATTCGATTGAACACCTCGTAGTACCTCTTCGCGTAGGCCCTAAGGCCTTCTTCCTTGGTGATTCTTAAAGCCATCAGGGCGTCGACCCTCAAGGGCTGTAATTTGTTCGTTACAAACCTGGCCACAAACATCTTGGCCAGGCCTTCCCATGTCTTTACGATTCCCTTCGGTAGTTTATGGAACCAATAGATGCAATTTTCCTAAAGGATGAGGGAAATATTTTGCAGAGCAACGGCTCGTTCCCACTGTATAATGCCATTGAGTTCAGGTATAGTCCAACATAAAAGTTGGGATCTGACTTACCATCATAAATTTGGAACCTTGGCATACTGAATTTCTTTGGTGCTTCAAATTTGTCCAGTTCCACCGAGAACGGTGTTCTCGGTTTAACTGGGGATGTCACCTCGGCTTCAACATTCTGCTGCCTCCTTTTGAGGTAATCCCTCAAGTCTTCCTTACTCCTACCTGGAGCTCGGCTATCTCTGGACTTCAATCTTTTTGGCACACTACTTTCGGCCTCGTGATGGGCCCATTTCGATCTTTCTCCATGGGTTGTGCCAAAGTAGAGTGCCTGCCCTTGAACATGCCGATGTTCTTTATGCCCTGGATCCTTCATTCGATGTGTCCTTCGGGACTCTTCTTGCCTCGGCTCCTCTCGTCCGACTTCCTTGGAAGGTCGGTGTGAGTGCCTTCCACTCCTGGTGTGCTGAGGGGCTTCGGGGATTGCTTTCCTTCCTCCCTTCTGGGTGTTAATTGCTGGCATCAGCGTATCTTGCAGCGGGTATGGTGGCTGCATAACATTGTTTTGCATCATGAAGTTGACCACTGACTGTAGGTCTGCCAACTTGTTTGCCAAGTCTTTTACTTCCTCATCTCTCCGTAGGCACCTATCCCTCCATACCTGAAGGTTATCTTCGTTATAATACTTGCTTTGGTCTGTTCGCTTCGAAGTACCGCCCTCCTGGCCGACGTCTTTCTCTCCGTGACCCTGGTCATGATTTTCTGTACTGTGGTTGTCTCCTTCAACGTCAAGATCAATTGGTCTGCCACTCCTAGCAGGAGTGTCGCCCCCAATGTTTTCCCTCTGTCCGTCACTGGCCATCTATTCTTCTAAGATTCCCACAGACGGCGCCAAATTGTGTGGGTAATTTTCTGATCACACTGCCCGCCTAGTAATCAGCTGAAGAGCACCGGCAGAATAGATGGCTTCAGATGACCTGCAACAGAAAGAAAAGGCTCCGACGGTAGCTCTTCCACCCGAGGGTACTCCGACGATCAAGTCAGTATATCTCTCAAAGATAATCAAGTGCTAAACTCACAAGCTTGAGTATAAAACTGCGTACCTTAGACCCACGGGGGTGCCTCTCTTTTATAGTTTACTCAATCCAAGTCCTACTAGAAGACTGACTTCTATGGACTCCAATTTAGTACTTACTTTGGATTCCTCAAGAGATAAAGATAAACTCTCTAAGAGCTTTATCCTTATCTTAGCAGAAGTCTTCTCTTTTCTTTAGGACTCTTGTCTCTTATCCGCTTATCTCGGATTCCAATATCTTTGGAGTCAACCTCGGCCTATCCATGACAACCTCGGCATAACTACCACGACACGTGGCACGTCGGCTGACACGTCGGCGTCACCATGACACGTGTTGGTACTCAGAAAATATATCCCCACACATACTATTCAAAAAAAAAAAAAAATTTGATCTTAAAGTCAAACTAATTATAATTAACTAGAATACTTGTATGTGGATCATAGTCAAAAAATCTAGTTTTCTCTTCCCAAATTATGAAAGCGTTTTGAAAAAAAAAAAAAAAAAATCTAGAAATAATTCCCTCTACCTTTTCATGTGTAAGTCAAGATATCAATTTCCACCCCCACCCCCGCCCCCAAAATAAATATAGCTCCTCTCCTTTTTTACTTTGATCCTCTCATAATTTCCAAACTATCTCTCCTACCGCAAAAATATTAGAAATTTCAAAAATTTAATTAAAATTTTTACTAAATATCTCACATGAATATAAAACTCACATATCTTACACTCATATAAGATATTTAATAAAAATTTTAGTAAAACTTATGAATTTATAACATTACTCCTCTTACTGTGCACCACTACCCCCATCAACCCTTTCTCAGTTGCAACCCAATCATTGGCCACCCCTTCACAACACGTTGCAGGCTTAGTGCACTACCGCCTAACTAACTACATGAAATTAAAATTTTAAGGACAAATTTAGGATTTTAATTATTAAAAGTATCATTGTTATATTTTTAGTGATCAAAATTTGATATTTAATAATGAATTGCTACTCTTTTGCGATCAAATTTCATATATATATAAAACATTGTGGCACAAAATAGTTTTGTCTTTGAAAGTGCATTTTCAAAATTGTTGCTAAAGGTTTTTTTTTTTTTGACTATTTAAGATGGCCTTGTAGTGACGACTCTTGTGACGATATAAATTGGTCTTCTAATATATTTTGCAATAAAATTTTTACTTCTAGGGATGAAAAAGTTTGGTTATTAAAACTTTAATATGTTGTAGTGAGGTAGAGCTAGGTTAGGTTTGGAGTTTTGAGATATCAGGGATGAGGATAAAAATGAAATTTTGTGTTGGAAAAACATGTATATACTTGAATCAAGAATTTAAAAAGAGATTTATGAAAAGTAAAATAGTGGAAGAATAAAATATAAAGTATAATTTTTTTTTCTTTCTCAATTTTTTAATTCAAATACAATCTAAGAGTTGTTATTATTATTGATTTTTGATAAGTTTTATACTTTATTGACATCTGCTTCAATTGATATTTGTTCCTCTAGTTTTCATCTACTTTTAATGTACATTTTAAGTTTATTTATTTGTCATAAGATAAAATTAGAAATTATATATAAAAAAAGTTCTTGATAACAAATGTTCACAAAGCACAAGTAAAAGACAAAAAAAAAAAAAAAAAAAAAAAGTGAAGATTTATGAAATATTTTTCATTATTTTCAAAACACTTTTATGAAATTTGTAAAACCTTTACATTTTTTACATCTTTCCAAAGCTTTTTGTTTTTTATTTTTATAATTATTTTATGTTATTATGTTAATACCAATATTAACAAGAACTATAGGTCATTTGTTAGGATTTGCCATTAATAAAATTCTATAAAGATTAAAAGGTGTGTATGTGATTTTAATATTGTAAATGTCATAATTAAACCACTTTCTATCATAATTAACGGGATTACAATGGATACCACTTAATATATAACCAAATATCTCTTCAGTTATAACTAAAATAATAATGAATCATAACCAAACACTACTTGTGGTATAATAAAAAATCTCACTTGTCAAACAACTAAAATAAGAATAACAATAAGTTATAACGAATACTATAATGAATATAATCAAACAACATAAAAATTATCATTGAGACAAGGTTTCGTTTGGAAAGTGGGTTGACTTTTGGTTATTTTAGCCTGGAGCTAAAAAGTTTGGTTGTGTTGGCTTTTTTAACTATTGTGTGAGCAAAAGTGAAATGATTATGATTTGGATATGACATTTGATTTTATTAGTTTTTTAGCCTATTTTGTCTTTTTGTAACTAATTTAGCCAAAAAAACCCACTTGCCAAATGAGGGCATAATACACTCATATTTTGGTATATGTTATAGAATTTTGAGAAATTTCATTTTATTCCCTTATGGTTTGGTCCATGTGTGGATTACGCCATCTTATTTAGAAATAATCACACAGCCCTCTTATGTTTTGTAGATTGAAATATACTGTTAGGCCTGTTAATGTTATGATGAAAAAAATTAAAATATTCTTGTATATAAGTAGCTTAAGTGTGTGAATAACGGATATTTTAATTATTTGCTTAGGAACCAAAATGCACTTTAACCCATTTTACTTTATTCCATGTTCGATTTATTTATTTAAAATTTAAAAATAAGCATATAACATTTTTATGTCTAACATATACTTTACACTTACTGTTAAATTAGACGAAATATTTAACGGCGAGCATTTCAGTTTATAAATCACAAGAGAATTATATGATTATTTCTAAATAAAAGAAATTTGCTTATAAGCGAAAGTACAAGAAGGTAAAGTGAAATTTATCCAAAATTTTTCAACATTAAAAAAAAAAAAAATGTTAATGTTTGGTAACTCGAATTTAAGTTTGTTTGAATCATCTAAATTTATACATGCTTATCGATTGTCTATACGATCGGTGCAACACTTATTTACTGTACGTCACTCTTATTAACCGTAAGTGCCACCTTATTATCAATCAATCGCTCAAACGACTGCTCAAACAACTGCTCAAATGACCGACAAGCTAAAATTCGCACCATAGGGGTATTGTGGAAAAAAATATACATAGGGGAGAAAAAAAGAGTTAAAAAGTGGATACAAATAGTCCTTCCACAATCCTGAGAGAGGGGAGCCGGGTGCTCTGTACCGACCAAAAGTTCAAAGATGCTTCCGTCATTGTAAGAATCCCAATGGCTTTTGTTGGCTCCACCCACGTGTCATTCCATTACTGGCTGTCCCCACCCCCATTGTTTGACCAATATACACATATACATATACCCCCCGCATACACGTAGAGAAACAACAATTCACTCTTTTAAAGCTAAAACAATCTTCCACGTATAGACGATGATTCCACCACCACCGGACTTCATGGAGTCCTTACTGGAATCTGACATCACCGCAGTTGATTTCAACGACACCGAGCTCACCTTAAGGTTGCCCGGCGGCGACGCTCTTCCTCCTCCAACATTTATCGGTCGGAGCGATTATGTGAAACGTGGATTATAGTTTTAAATCGCGGTATCGGCTAATGTAACGGTATCGGTCACGGAGTGTCAGTATCGGTAGTATCGGCCGGTACGTATCGGGAATCGGGTGCCGAGACAGTGAAATTTTAAAAATCATTAGCATTCTCTCTAAAACTGAATTTTATGCATTTTTTTTTTACTCTTTTAACCTTAATTTGTTACATTTTAATTAAAATTTTGTTATGTAAGAGTATTTTTGACTCATTTTCAACTAAATGATATGTATTTATTTGTGACATATGTTAAACTTTTAATAAAAAAATTGATTTGAATATTTATTTTTTCTTGTATTGAGAAAAAATAAATATATATATTAATATAAATAGAGGATTAGGTGTAAAAAAAAAAAAAAAAAAAAACTTAAACATTTGCAATTTACAAATCCCCCATAAACCCATGCACCTCCATGTACCTAAGTACCTCTCTCTTCTTACCCATTTCAATCTGAGACTCCCAAATGCACCTCCATGTATATCCACTTCAATCTCAGACTCCCATACCATAATACAACCACCTCTCTCTCTCTCTCTCTCAAAATGTTGTTCGGAAGTTGCAGAATCCCCCCAAACCCAGACAAATTCAGCTTTAGATGGACAAAAAAAAAAAAGACAGAAACAGAGCATAACAAGAAGAAAAACAGAGACTATATTCAGGCCGCGGCACAGCAACAACAGAAACATAGACTGTATCCGACTGTATCGGCCCATGTATCGGATTCACGCCGCTACGTACCGGGACTCGGACGCTACGGCTGTGAATTTCATTCTCACCGGTATACCGGTGCATATCCGAATCGGTGCTATGATTTTCCGGTACGAATCAGCCGGTACGTACCGTACCGACCGATATTTAGAACTATGACGTGGACACTTTTAGACCGTTGATCTAAACCTGAGGAGATCTGGCAGCTTGCCACGTGGAGAAGCTTTTGCCAACGATGATGATGAATCTGAGTCTCAGTCATCCAGCACCGGAAAATCACCTGCCGGTAATAAGTGAGGTTTATGTGTTTTTTTTAACTAAATTAATCATGTCTTCTAATAAAGTATAATTTGGGTTAATTTCATTTATCACCATTATATATTTTTATCAAAATTTTATATCCACCTTCCACTTTTAAATATAGCACTAAATTTCCTACATGCCCTGCTTGGATTGTAAGATGAGAAAAGAAAAAAAAATTTATAAGCTTGTTTGGTTCTAGTTTTCAGAAAATTATATTTTTTTACTTTTCGTATTTTAATGTTTTCAGTGAATTTTTTAATATTTTAAGCATTTTTTTTTTTAATTTTTAGACACACCTAACTTAAATAAACATAAAAAGTATAATATTTGTAAAAAAAATCTTTAAAAAATACACTAAATACCAAAAAAATATATAAAAAAATGAAAATTCAGTACATTTTCGTATTTTTGTTTATTTATTAATTTTTTAAAATATTTTTTCACAAATATTTTACTATTTAAATATATCTAAATAAGGTACATCTAAAAAAGTAAAAAAATTATTTAAAATTTTAAAAATATTCACTAAAAACAAAAAAATACGAAAAACAAATAACTCAGTTTTTAGAAAACTGAAACCAAACACACTGTATAATTCTATACAGTTATCTTTGGATGATTAAAAAAAGTAAAGTAACATATGTGAAAATATGGATGCCAGTGAAATTTTTTTCTACCTTCTTATTTTAATGGCCACTTCGGTATTATAAAATAATAAAACCAATAATGTTCTCACTAAATCGATCAACTTTTGATAAAAAAATGAAATTTATAAAATATGAGAGTTCCTTTTGATTTCTCAGAGTTTCTTACCTAACTTATAAATCAAATATAAGAAAAATATATATATTTGTTTATTATCATTCTCATAAAATCACTCAATCCAAATGTAACATTCTTTATTGAGATTGCAAGATCAAATAAAAAGTCAAATTGCAATATCATTATTACATTCATCTAACATTAATGAAGTTGAGGAACATTTCCACATGTGACATTCTTTTTGAAACACAATTAAAAGAGATGAATGAAAGTAAAATTTTCTGTTTATAATAAAAATGAAAGGAATTAAAATGGAATTTTAGTTAGAGGGTAACAATAATAATAAGTAAATTGGTTAAGTGTGGCTCATAAGCAATTTTCTGTCAACCTCGTTGACATACATAAATGAAAATGTGGCATTGTAATTTGATTTAAAAATATAAACATTAATTATCAGAATAAGAAGCGGAAGGCTAAAATGAAATTTTCATAAAAAATGTAAAACGTATCAAGTGTAATTACCTGATATAAATTTAAGGTACAATTTTATAATACGTGTGAGAAATGTTATGTATACTTAAAAAAACTATAGTCAAATTTTATACAGTACTCACATGAATATAGGGTCTAAACCCATATAAATAGTGTGCAAAATTTCAAGTAATTTTGTTAGAGTCCATAGTATTTATATGTATTTTTGAGGGTATTGTAGGGTACAAGCAATTGGGTGGCCACCGGTGAGAGGGTTTAGAAAGAAAGCTTTTGAGAGCTGTACTACTACTACTACGTATGTGAAGGTGGCCGTAGATGGAGCTCCTTATTTACGGAAGGTAGATCTGGACGCATATGGTGGCTATCAAGACCTATTTATGGAATTAAAGAAAATGTTCACCTGTTTTGCAAATACTCGTAAGTTATTATTATTATTATTAGTATTATACAACAAAATCATATAATTCATTGAGTTTCACTCATTTTCAATCAAAGCGAAATAATTTAAAATGATGCAATAATGATTATTATTTTATAAATTACAAGTTAAGATAGCAGATGTTTTAATTTGAAATAAAATGATTCTACATCATTATTATAAGTTGAAATTCTGTATAAAAAGAACCATTACTTAGTTTCGTTATTCTTAATCTCATAATTTACAAACATCATCATTGCATTATTTCAAATCAGATTTTTATACACAAATTTTATTATATTTTATAAGATTGTTAGATTTAATGTATAAATGTATAGATGTATACAGAGAGAGAAAGTGTATATGAATGTTATATTGATATATTCAGTGTTTTACAACACTCTCATTTATAGAGAGGAGATGGTACATAGGATACTAACTAACTAACACCGAAAGTAGAAACATTATCATTAGTGGGACAGCTGGACAATTAGATATTGCACACTAATATTACACTAATAGCCCCCCTCAAACTCAAAGGAGGATAGGTACTAACCAACTTGAGTTTGGAGAGAGTAACAAAACAGGAAAATAAACTGACAAATAAAATAAAAGAGGATAGAAGACACTGTATGGTCGTGTCAGACCGTTGGTGAAGATACTGTATGGTAATGTCGGACCGTTGGTAAAGACACTGTATGGGTGTGTCGAACCGTTGTAAGAGCTAACCGGAATCAATGTCGGGACAATTTACGAGGTCATGCCAGACCATTGTAGCAGACACTGTGTGGTCGTGTCAGACCATTGTAGAAACTAATCGGAATCAATGTCGGGACAATTTTTGGGGTCATGCTGGACCGATGTAGAAGAATTTAGTGGTGCATCAAGGTGGCGACTTAGGGAGTGCGCCATGGGGTGGCTTGGGTGGTTCCCATGGTGTATAACCATGCTCACCAGCTTGGGTGGTTCGCATGGTGTGTAACCATGCTCACCATGATATATATATATATATATATATAATACCCCCCTCAAACTCAAATAGGTTTAAAGATAGAAACCTATTGGAGGTTGAAACAAAGGGATTGATAAAGTGGAGCAAAACGGCTTAACACAAAGTGGAGATGTTAAAAAAAAAAATGGTAGAAACGGTTTTTTTTTTTTTTTTTTTGTAGGTGTAGAACGGCGAGGGGGGTGGATCCCTGATACGAATAAAGGACAAGTTTGTGGAATGAAAACGAGGTGGTTGTGAATGGATTTGTTTTTTTGATTTTTTATTAGTTTTTGTAATGGAAAAAGAAAGATAAAATAAAATAAAGAAAGTGGAGCAACGTGGGTGGGGTGCAAAAGGTGAAGATTGACTCAGTTGCTTCAGATGAAAAAGAAAAAGAGATATGGGTGTGTGCAAAAGTTGAGTGGGTATGGATTTGTGCAAAAGTTGACGTAGTGGGAGGTTTGGGTAAGATGTTATAATAAACATATATATATATATATATATTAAAATAAAAGAAAGTTGAGTGGGGTTGGTGGGTGATTAAAAAAGGAAAAGCTGGGTGTGGTTGTGTGGTTGACCACTGTACTTGACAGCCTTTGAATGACCATTAAGAGCTAGACAACCTTTCAAACAATTTGCCTACCCCTGCACGGCCCTTTGTTTGATGCCTCAACAAGGACAAAATATCATGTGATAGATCTGAATCCAAAATGCTCCCGACAACAGGCATTATGGCCACTGAAGAAGGGGAGAGGGAACCTGAAGAGGTAGTAGAAGAGGCCACCGGCGGCGGCGAATTGGTCGCAGATGTAGGAGGCGGCTGCGGCTGCGTCTGTGGTGAGCTAGCAGGAACTTGTGTCACGGCATCTGCAGCAGTGTTGACAGGTGGCGTGGTCGGCGTTGGCCAGATCACGGCGTCGGTGGCTGTCGTGTGGCCTGATGGAGTGCTCGACGACATGGGTAAGATCTATGCTGTAACAAAGCTGCAGTAAGAAATAGTGATGGTTCACGGCAGCAAGAAATGTGGCCTTCATTAATGTCAAAGGTGAGAGTGATGGTTTACGGCAGCAAGAAATGTGGCAGTGGAGTGAAGGTATGTGTAGAGGTCCGGCGGGTGGCTAAGGCGAGACTGCCGCCCGCCGGTGAAGCAGAATTACTAGCCTCTTAACCTTGCTCTAATACCATGTTAGAATTAATGTATAGATGTCTAGAGAGAGAGAATGTGTATATGAATGTTATATTGATATATTCAGTGTTTTACAACACTCTCATTTATAGAGAGGAGATGGTACATAGGATACTAAGGGTGTGTTTGGTAACGTTTACGTTTTCAGTTTATATTTACAAAAATTTTATAAACTGGTTTTTGTTTATTTTTTGTTTATTTTTAGAAAAACATAAACTACAAACGCGTTTGGTAATTGACAAAATGTTTTAAAAAAATTTAAAATATAAAAAAGAGTGAGAAATGGCGAGTGGTGACAAGTGGCGGCGGAAGATGGTGATGGAAAGTGGTGACGATGGGTGGTGGGTGGTGGTGGTGGTGGGTGGGTGATGGTGGCAGGTGGTAGCGAGTGGGTGGTGGTGGTGGTGGTGGTGGTGGCGATGGCGGGTGGTGGGTGATAGTGGCAGGTGGGTGGTGGTGGCGGGTGGTGGTGGTGGTGGTGAGTGGCTGGCTGACGGTGGCGGGTGGTGGGTGGTAGCGAGTGGATGGTGGTAGCAGGTGGGTGGCGGATGGCGGATGACGGATGGCGGGTGGTGGTAGGTGGTGGCGGGTGGTGATGGTGGGTGGGTGGATGACGATGGCGGGTGGTGGGTGGTAACGAGTGGGGGGTGGTGGTGATAGTGGAGGGTGGTGGCAGGTGGGTGGCGGATGGCGGGTGGTGGCGGGTGGTGGTGGGTGGTGGTGGCAGGTGGGTGGCGGATGGCGGGTGGTGGTGGATGGTGGCGGGTAGGTGGCGGATGATGGTGGTGGTGGTGGTGGTGGGTAGGTGGGTGGGTGGGTGACGGTGGCGGGTGGTAGGTGGTAACGAGTGGGTGGCGGGTGATGGTGGTGGGTGGTGGGTGATGGTGGCGGGTGAGTGGCAGGTGGCTGGTGGTGGTGGTGGGTGGCTGGCGGTGGCAGGTGGTGGATGGTGGTGGTGGTAGGTGGGTGGTGAGTGGTGGTGGCAAGTAGGTGGTGGTGGCGGGCGGTGGATGGTAGTGTCGAGTGGTGGGTGGTGGCGGGTGGATGGCAGGTAGGTGGTGGGTGGTGGGTAGTGGTGGTGGTGGTGGCGGTGGGGGGGGGAATGGGTGGTGGGTGGTGGTGGCGGGTGAGTGGCAGGTGGCTGGTGGTGGTGGTGGGTGGCTGGTGATGGCAGGTGGGTGGTGAGTGGTGGTGGCAAGTAGGTGGTGATGGCGGGCGATGGATGGTAGTGGCGAGTGGTGGGTGGTGGCGGGTGGATGGTGGGTAGTGGTGGTGGTGGTGGTGGTGGTGGGGGTGGGTGGTGGGTGGTGGTGGTGGGGGATGGGTGGTGGGTGGTGGTGGCGGGTGAGTGGCAGGTGGCTGGTGGTGGTGGTGAGTGACTGGTGGTGGCAGGTGGTGGATGGTGGTGGTGGCAGGTGGATGGTGAGTGGTGGTGGCAAGTAGGTGGTGGTGGTGGACGGTGGATGATAGTGGCGAGTGGTGGGTGGTGGCGGGTAGATGGCAAGTGGGTGGTGGGTGGTGGGTAGTGGTGGTGGTGGTGGTGGGGGTGAGTGGTGGGTGGATGGGTGGTGGGTAGTGGTGGTAGTGGTGGTGGGGTGGGTGGTGGGTGGTGGTAGTGGAAGACGGTGGTGAAAAATGGTGGCAGGTGGTGGCTAGTGTTGGGTGGTAAAAAAAAAAAAAAAAACTGAAAACTCAAAATGGAAACACATTTTTTGTGTTTTCATTTTTTAGCTAAATTTATAAACTGAGACCACTGATTTATAAATCAAGAATTTTACCAAACAAGTTTTTATTTGAGTTTTTTAAATTTTTGTAAATATAAACAGAAAACTGAAAACGTAAGTGTTACCAAACGACACCTAACTAACTAACACCGAAAGCAGAAACATTATCATTAGTGGGACAGATGGACAACGAGATATTGCATACTACTATTACACTAACAAAGATTAATGCTATATGAACATAAAATTATACATAATTTCGAACTAGACTATTGTGATTAAATGTGGACTTATCATTTCCTTTTTTATATAAATAACTCTTCAAAGATGACTTTTTATTATATAATTATGACTGTCTCACACGATTTTCTTTTTTGTATAATACATATGGTATTTGAGTTGGTTGGGTATTTGACATTTATACCCTAGGCCGTATTGAGGGTAATTTAGTCTAACAAAAAGTCTAAAGCAAATTGAGATATAATAACCACGAAGACTATGTTGGAAAAATGGTTTAATATAGGCATATTTTTTAGCCTAAGTTTGAGTGGGCAAACGTCTTTTGGGGTGGGTCCGAAGAGGTGAAGTGTTTGGGGGTGGGTCCGAAGAAGTGAAGTGTTCCTTGCCGCGTGGCAAGTCACACGGTGAAGACGGAACGTCAAAATCATTTTTGAGTGAATGTGTAGTTGATGTCGTTTTCGGGTCTAACATTAATTTTTTAGATAAAATTCATTTGAATTTTTTCATTAAAAAATTTTTGTGGGATTTTAATTTAAATCTAAATTCAATTTTTGGGTTCCTTAGTGGTTTCCTAAAGTTTGTACTTCTTCCTTTATTAATTAAACTATTCAAATAGTTTAATATATAAATTCTAAGCAGTTTTATAATACTTTTCCACCATTAGCATTTTTGATTAAACTATTCAAATAGTTTAATAATAAAATATATCCCAACAGTTCCTTTAACTGTTCCACCAACGGCATTATTTTCAAACAATTTGAAAAAATGTTCCAAGATGCAATGGACAGATTCGGTTTTATAACTGCAATGAATCTGTTTGAATTTCAAACAGTATCTGTTGACACTTGTTGCACCTGTTCAATCTAACAACACCTGTTCGGGGCTGTGTAATTTTGCCTATAAATACAGCCATGATTCCAGTAGTCTAGGGACCCGAAATTTAGTCTGAAATTATTGTCTCATTGTGTCCAGATTTTATTGTGTGCATTTTTCTTCATTCTAGTTTTAGGAAAAATCAAAGAGAGTATAGAACATAAGGTTTGGTTCTCCGTACAAATTTGTTTGGTGTACTACAACAATTTTGTGAAGATCATTGTATTTTGGGAGATAGACGCCACTCAACCGTAAGCACCGTAGCGGGGCGAATCCGTCTTAAGGACAGAGTGTCTCACACTCGATTTGGTCTGTTATTTTTTAATTCGGTTCGATAAATAAATTCGGTATGTTATTTATTTATTTTGTTTGAATTAGTTTCAATTTATTTTATTTACACAGAAGATTGTTCCAACAATCTTAAGACAGAATCAAATTATTCTGTTTACAGAATTTTTTGTTTGTTTCCTTTTCTCTTTCTTCTTTTAAGAAAATTATTTTCTGTGGATTTACAAAATAATATTCTGGTTGGAAAAACAAATATTGATTATATGCTATTTGACAGATAGTAGTAATATACTGTCTATTTTCTTTGACAACTAGTAGTACGATACTGGTGTCATTAACAATTCAGAATATATTTTTGTGAAATTTTTTCAGAAATTAATTTTGGGTTTTAGAAATTATTTTCTGAGTTTTCATTACTTAAAATTCTGTTTTAGTATTTTAATTATTGAAGTGTTACAGAAATTAATTTTCTATGTGGAATTAATTTGGTTAAATAAAATTTTATTTTATTTCCAAATAAATTGAAAAATAAAAGTTATTTTCTTATTTCTTTTATTTTACAGAATTTAATTTCCTGTGTGGAATTAATTTGGTTGTATAAAATTTTATTTTATTTCTAAATTAATTGGAAAATAAAAGTTACATTCTTGTTTCTTTTATTTTTTACAGAATATAATTCTGTGAATTTGGTTTAATTTTCTATGTAGTGTAAATTCTAATTATAATTTTGTTTTATAAATTAGAATTGATGGCTACTGAAACTAATACTCAAACAAGTACTACAGTGGTGGCTGCAATGACGCCAACCCCCTCTCTTGTTGTAACAGTACCTGTAAATCACGGTGAAAAGTCAGAGAAGTTCTCAGGAACTGACTTTAAAAAATGGCAACAGAAAATATTGTTCTATCTTACAACTCTGAACCTGGCTCGTTTCCTCCATGAGGATGCTCCTATTTTGAAAGAGGATGAAACCGACCGGCAAGTGGTTGATGCCTGGAAACATACTGATTTCTTTTGCCGGAACTATATCTTGAACGGACTTGACAACACATTATACAACGTCTATAGTCTTATCAAGACAGCAAAGGAACTTTGGGAGTTTTTGGAGAAAAAATACAAAACGGAAGATGCCGGCTCAAAGAAATTTATGGTTGGCAGATTTCTGGATTTTGTAATGGTTGATTCAAAAACAGTGATCAGCCAAGTTCAAGATTTCCAACTCATTCTGCATGACATTCATGTAGAAAGCATGTCTCTTAATGAATCCTTCCAAGTTGCACCCTTAATTGAAAAATTACCAAAAGGCTGGAAAGAATTCAAGAACTACCTCAAACACAAGCGCAAAGAAATTTCTATAGAAGAATTAATTGTGCATTTGAGGATTGATGAGGACAATCACAATTCTGAAAAGCGGGCTGGTAAGCATCCTATGGAGTCTAAGGCAAATATGGTGGAACATGGTTCAAAAACCAAGAAACGAAAGTCTTCTGGAGAAAGTTCATCATAAGGCTCTAAAGGGGGAGAAGGGGAATAAAAAATACAAGCTTAATGGCAAATGTTACATCTGTGACAAAGAGAGACATCGGGCCAAAGATTGTCGTAGCAAAGGCAAAAGCAAAAGAAGAACAAGCAAGAAGCCTGCTCAAGCCCATATGACCGAAGTGGACAATATTTCCAATGGTATAGATGACATCAATCTTTCTGCAGTTGTTTCCGAGGCAAATCTTGTCGGAAATCCTAAAGAATGGTGGGTGGACACTAGTGCTACTAGCCATATTTGTGCCGACAAAAAGATGTTCACATTGTATTCTACAGTGGACAATGGTGAACAACTTTTTATGGGCAACCCCTCAACTTCCAAAGTTGAAGGACAAGGGAAGATTGTTCTCAAGATGACATCAGGAAAGGAACCCACTCTCAACAATGTGCTGCATGTACCGGACATTCGCAAGAATCTTGTTTTCGGATCTCTGTTGAGTAAGAATGGGTTTAGGCTACTATTTGAAAGTGATAAATTTGTACTTACTAAGAATGGGATGTATGTAGGAAAATGTTACATGTCTGATGGCCTTTTCAAGTTAAATGTAATGACCGTTGTACCCTCAGTTATTAATAATAATACATCTTCTTCTTACTTGCTTGAGTCTTCAAATTTATGGCATGGTAGACTAGGACATGTTAATTATGGATCTTTGCGTAGATTAATTAATATGGAATGTTTACCTAAATTTGACATTGATTCAAATCATAAATGTGAAATTTGTGTTGAGGCAAAATTATCTAAAACTCCTTTTCATTCAATTGAAAGAAGTACGGAACCACTTGAATTAATTCATAGTAACATTTGTGATTTTAAATCAATTCAAACTAGAGGTGGGAAAAAGTATTTTATCACTTTTATAGATGACTATACTAGATATAGTTATGTTTATTTAATTCGAACCAAGGATGAAGCTTTGGAAACTTTCATTCAATATAAGAATGAAGTTGAAAATCAACTTGGTAAGAAAATCAAAAAACTAAGAAGTGATGGAGGTGGTGAGTATGAATCACCTTTTGGTGAATTTTGTAAAGAATATGGAATAATTCATCAAACCACTGTTCCTTACTCACCTCAGCAAAATAGAATTGCTGAAAGGAAAAATAGGACTTTAAAAGAAATGATGAATGCCATGTTAATAAGTTCTGGATTACCTCAGAACTTGTGGAGAGAAGCAATACTTTCTGCTAATTATATAGTTAATAAAGTACCCCGAAAGAAAGTGAATCAAACGCCTTATGAATTGTAGCATGGAAGAGTACCATCCTACAAATACTTAAAAGTGTGGGGGTGTTTGGATAAAGTGGCTATTCCTAGTCCTAAAAAGACTAAGATAGGTCCTAAGACCATTGATTGCATTTTCATTGGTTATGCCAAGAATAGTAGTGCATATCGGTTTTTGATTCATAAATCAGAACATTCCGAAATGCATGTAAATACTATTATTAAATCTCGGAATGCATCTTTCTTTGAACATGTGTTTCTAAATAAGACTGGACAAGAGATTAGTAACAATAAAAGATCTCATAATGCTATTACTAGTCAGGATCAAGAACATGACCAAGAACAATAGTTAGATCAAAATGAGGAAGATGAACTTAGGCATAGTAAACGTGCTAGAACCTCAAAATCTTTTGGTCCAGATTTTCTAACATATTTGTTAGAAAATGAGCCTTTAACTTTTAAAGAGGCTATGTCCAGTCCTGAAACTCCTTTATGGAAAGAAGCTATCAACAGTGAAGTTGAATCCATCTTGCAAAATCACACTTGGGAATTAGTGGACTTGCCACCAGGTTGTAAACCTCTTGGGTACAAGTGGATTTTCAAAAGAAAAATGAGAGCGGATGGATCAATTGACAAGTACAAGGCAAGACTTATGGTCAAAGGATTTAGACAAAAAGAAGGTCTTGATTACTTTGACACATACTCACCGGTTACTAGAATAACATCCATTAGAATGCTAATTGCCATTGCATCTCTATACAATCTAGAAATTCATCAAATGGATGTGAAAATCGCTTTCTTAAATGGTGAGTTAAATGAAGAAATTTACATGGAACAACCAGAAGGTTTTTCTGTTCCAGGAAAAGAAAAGAAAGTGTATAAATTTGTTAGATCATTATATGGTTTAAAACAAGCGCCAAAGCAATGGCATGAGAAATTTGACAAGGTAATGATGTCAAATGGATTTAAAATTAATGAGTGTGACAAATGTGTTTATATTAAAAACACAGATAAAGGTTATGTCATTGTATGTCTTTATGTAGATGATATGCTCATCATTGGTAGTAATAATGACATGATTAAAATTACTAAGAAAATGTTGAATAAACATTTTGACATGAAGGACATGGGCATTGCTGATGTAATTCTTGGTATGAAAATTACCAAAATATCAGAAAGTTATGCTTTGTCACAATCTCATTACATTGAGAAAATACTTGACAAATTCAGCAAAGATGATGATCATCTTGCTAGAACACCTGTAGATGTTAATTTGTATCTTTCTAAGAATGTACAGGAAAGTATTTCCCAATTAGAGTATGCCCAAATTATTGGAAGCTTAATGTACTTGATGAACTGCACTCGCCCAGATATAGCTTATGCAGCAAGTAAATTAAGTAGATATATGAGTAATCCAGGAGTAGAACACTGGAAAGCAATTGTAAGGGTTCTAAGATATCTCCGATTCACTCATAACATTGGGCTGAATTATACTAGATATCCAGCAGTACTTGAAGGATATTGTTATGCAAATTGGATATCGGATACTAGAGACTCGAAGTCCACCAGTGGGTATGTCTTTACTCTTGGTAGGACAGCTGTATCTTGG
This sequence comes from Camellia sinensis, assembly GCF_055761805.1. NCBI lineage: Eukaryota > Viridiplantae > Streptophyta > Magnoliopsida > Ericales > Theaceae > Camellia > Camellia sinensis. Next base: position 111,711,647 of record NC_138973.1, read on the forward strand.
AAATCTTGCAAACAGACTTGTATTGCTAGATCTACTATGGAATCAGAATTCATAGCTTTAGACAAAGCAGGGGAAGAGGCAGAATGGCTTCGCCACTTCCTTGAAGATATTCCAATATGGCCAAAACCGGTGCCTGCTATATGCATACATTGCGATAGTCAATCAGCAATAGGTAGAGCACAGAGTCATATGTATAACGGTAACTCTAGACACATTCGTCGTCAACATAACACCGTGAGACAACTACTCTCTAATGGAATTATTTCCATAGAATATGTTAAGTCTAAAGACAACATAGCGGATCCACTAATCAAAGGGTTAGCAAGAGAGTTAGTTGAGAATTCATCAAGTGGAATGGGACTTAAGCCTATTAAATAATAGTTACCACAACGGCAACCCAACCTAGTTGACTGGAGATCCCAAGATCTAGGTTTAAAGGGACAATCAAGTTGTGAATGACTCAGAAGGATCACTGGGAAGTCTAACTCCTACTTATTTCTTTGATGAAATAGTGATGTCTGCAACGTGTTAGGTTAAGTAATACTTTTAATGATTCTTATATCTAGGTATACCTAGTGGAGTATGGCAGGATACTCTTCATATGAGTCACCTATATGAGTGTGAACTGGACCGGTTCTATGAGAATTATGAAGGGCTACAATTCTCTAGAACACTCATGGAAGACCAGGTTGTTCAGGGCCAAAATGAACACAATAGTGAGAACTAAACTGTATCTGGGGATATACTGTGTGAGTTCTATTGTCTTGGTTTACACAAACGGCTGAACAGTTCAAGACATCATGTTTACTGGTTAGCTAGTAAATCCGATAGTGTCTCACAAGGGAAGGTTCCAAGCCAAAAGCTACCCATCCTTTGCAGAATATTTCTAATTTCTGTACTCTCTGTAATTAGATCATGTTGTTGCATTTTTTCTCCGTCAAATTCCATTCATGTGGGGGATTGTTGGTAAAATGGTTTAATATAGGCATATTTTTGAGCCCAAGTTTGAGTGGGCCCCAAACGTCTTTTGGGGTGGGTCCGAAGAGGTGAAGTGTTTGGGGGTGGGTCCGAAGAAGTGAAGTGTTCCTTGTGGCGTGGCAAGTCACACGGTGAAGACGGAACGTCAAAACCATTTTTGAGTGAATGTGTAGTTGACGTCGTTTTCGGGTCTAACATTAATTTTTTAGATAAAATTCATTTGAATTTTTTCAATAAAAATTTTTTGTGGGATTTTAATTTAAATCTAAGTTCAATTTTTGGGTTCCTTAGTGGTTTCCTAAAATTTGTACTTCTTCCTTTATTAATTAAACTATTCAAATAGTTTAATATATAAATTCCAAGCAGTTTTATAATACTTTTCCACCATTAGCATTTTTGATTAAACTATTCAAATAGTTTAATAATAAAATATATCCCAACAGTTCCTTTGACTGTTCCACCAACGCTAACATTTTCAAACAATGTGAAAAAATGTTCCAAGATGCAACGGACAGATTCGGTTTTATAACTACAATGAATCTGTTTGAATTTCAAACAGTATCTGTTGACAATTGTTGCACCTGTTCAGTCTAACAGCACCTGTTCGGGGCTATGTAATTTTGCCTATAAATATAGCCATGATTCCAGCAGTCTAGGGACCCAAAATTCAGTCTAAAATTATTGTCTCATTGCTGTCCAGATTTTATTGTGTGCATTTTTCTTCATTCTAGTTTTAGGAAAAATCAAAGAGAGTATAGAACACAAGGTTTGGTGCTCCGTACAAATTTGTTTGGTGTGCTACAATAATTTTGTGAAGATCATTGTATCCTGGGAGATAGACGCCACTCAACCGTAAGCACCGTAGCAGGGCCAATCTGTCTTAAGGACAGAGTGTCTCACACTCGACTTGGTCTTTTATTTTTTAATTTGGTTCGATAAATAAATTCGGTATGTTATTTATTTATTTTGTTTGAATTAGTTTGAATTTATTTTATTTACACAGAAGATTGTTCCAACAGACTATCCAGCCTGAGCGTGGTGTTGTGATAATGTTCTTATACTTTGTATTGGTTATTCATTAATAAAGGTTTCTTTTGTTGATTAAAAAAAAAGTTTAAAACAAATCAAATCAAACCAAATCAAGCCTTAAGACCCATCAAATGGGGTCGGCTACATGAATCATTTTTTTTCCATTCAATTCTATCTAAGGCCATATCGTTAGTCAAATTAAGGAGATTCATATATCTATTTACTATACTAGTTTACGTCAATTTAGGTTTACCCCTTCCTTTAACATTTTTATTTACCATCACTGTATCACATCTCTTGATTATTATCTCTGTTGGCCTACAATCACAAAAATTAGTGAATCAGACAAAATATAAATAAATTGATAAAATTTTAAAAAAATGAACTTCACTAATTAACTTTTTAAAATTTTATCTATTATTGCCTATTTTATGTCTAATTTTTATATTTTTAGCATTTTATTTAACCTGCGAACAGATGGTGGTTCAGGTGGCGAGAGAAAGCTTTTGGATATGATGAGGGGAATTGAATATGTGCCGATGTCCGAAGACAAGGATGGTTATTGGATGTTAGTTGGAGATGTTCCTTTTAAGTAAGTTACCTAAATTGATCATCTTCAATAAATTTTAGATTTTAAAAAATAAATAAATAACAACAACAACCTTTTTCTCTTTTATTTTTTATAAATAATTTTTAGTACATCTAAAATTGTCGTACACGCACAATGCACGAGACTTCTTTTTACAGTAGAGACTGAGAGATTTGTCTAGGCTGAAAAATAGAAAAATCACAAAAAAAAAACTTGACCAACGAACTTTTACTCATTCACATAATTTGCATAAAAATTGATATGATTTATTATTAACATGAAATGAGTTAGTTGTTTTCTATGAGTTAGTTGTTTTCTGCAGAAATTGGAGTAATAGGAGCAGAAAATTCTTGCTTGATCCCATACATATCATAAAAATTCGAAAAAAAACCATTCTCAAACTTCGGATTCTTAACAACTGCATGAGCACTACAAAAATCCACAACTTCCTTTTGTCTTTTTTTAGAAACCAAATGTGCCTCATAAGTTTGCAAGTTTCCAACCAATTGATCCAGCTTAAGCTTATCAACGTCTTGAGCTTCCTTAATAACTGTCACTTTTGATTGGAATTGATCAGGTAATGACCTCAGAATTTTTCCAACAACACTAGGTTTATGGATTTTTTCACCAAGAATGAAATAGGAATTCACAATGTCACTGAGTTTTGCATAAGAATCATCAAAAGTTTCATGCTCATGCATAAAAAGAATTTCAAAAGCGGAGATGAGACGTTGAGGGCCTTTGATACTGGGCAGAATGATACGATGTTGGCACTGGATATGGATTTAATTAAGGAATGTCGAGATAGGGCGCTTGTGAAAATGGCACGATACCAGTAACAACTTGCCAAATCATATAATCAACCAGTGCATCTACGCTGATATACTCCTAGGGAGTTTGTCCTAAAAAAGGTGTTGTTTGCTAGTAAAAACCCCGCCGATGGCAAACTTGACCCCAATTGGGCTAGTCTTTATTAGATGGATTCCATCGCAGGGGCAGGGGCATATCGCCTCTTAGATATGAACGGCAGGAAATTACCCTAGCCTTGGAATTTGACTCATCTTCATAAATTTTATCATTGATGTACATTATTTTCTGACTTCAATGACTTCATGTATACCCAGTCAATCAATGATACAAGAAGTTATATTCATTCATTGGTGGTGTTTGGGAACCTTTTTGGCAGGCTATTTTAGCCTCAAATTGGAAAAAAGCCTTTTAGCCTTAAATGATCCCGCCTAACCCATTGATTTATAAATAATAAAAAAAATAAAAATGGAAAAGCAGCGGCTGTCCAGCAGCACATACACCTACACTGTCACCAACACAGTGTAGGCTTCAGACAGTTAAATGACGATTTCACCCCTATAGATCAATTTTGGAAAAAATAAGGTTAGGGGTAAATTTGTCATTTCAACCTTAAACATCATTTCAAACATATTTTTCAATACAACAATCAACTTAAAAATTTAACCCAACTTCCCAAACACAAAAACTAAAATAGCCTATTAAAATAGCCAAAAAGTCAAAAAACCTAAAAAAAAGCCACTTCCCAAACACCCACATTGTCTATTTAATATTGGTTATTTCCCTTTGATTGACCGTTAAGCATCAACAAAAACCTCCGAATTTGGAGCAATCTTTATGCTTGGCACAGAGCGCCATTAATAAAAGCTTCCGAATTCGGAGCAATCTTCGTGCTCGGCATAGAGCGCTATCAATAAAAGCCTCTGCATTCAGAGCAATCTTCGTGCTCAGCGTGGAGCGCCATCAATAAAAGCCTCCGAATTCAGAGCAATCTCTATGCTCGGCACAGAGCGCCATCAATAAAAGCCTCCAAAGTCGGAGCAATCTCCGTGCTCGGCACAAAGCACAATTCATAAAAATTCAAAGGAATGTTCAATTTAAAGGCACCACATTGTCTAGTTTATGAACATAACACGTATAAATATTCATACAAAATGTAATTTTTGAATTTTACTAAGGAAACATTATGACAAATACAAATTACATTATGTTATTACAAATGCAAATACCTCTACACTAAGCTAGATTGGTGTTCTAATTCCTATAGCTCTACATTTACCAATTAAACCCAAGAATCAAACTAGAGTTATAGCTATCGTTCAACTTTTATCAGGGTTTGTGCCTTTGTCCTCATCGTCCATTTTCTCGGCATCGTATGCTTCGAATGTGTAACAATCTCGACCTGTGATTAGCCTTTAACCTTTAATTATGAATGCCTAATAAGTAATTAAGCTGAAATTTTGAGTTAATTGCATATGTTTTGTGTTAATTGTGTCTTTATTTGTCCATGGTAGGAATATCTGTCTGTATTTTTTATTTCGGTATGCGAATTGAAGGCCTTATCAGCATCCGATCACGAAATTGTCTAGGTTAATGTGCTATTTGGAATTTTTAGAATTTTATGGTAGGTTTAATTGAAATTCGATTGGGAATCAAATAATTAGAATAAATAATCACAATTGATTATTCTTAACTCAACTTAATTAAGTGTCATTGATAAAGCCTATATAAGGCTAAATTGACTCTAGACCATTACATACACCTCCACTTCATCATCTTTTAAGTCCCAAAACGTAAGAGAGGAGTAGAAAGGAAGCTTGAGGATTGAATTCAACAAGAGAGGAAGGGAGAATTTAGAAGGAAAATTGGGAATTGGCCTCCTAGCTCAAAGAATTGGATATCTAGAGTATAATTGAACACTTAAGGTAAGAATTCAAGCCTTTAGTTTGTAATAAAGACACTTAACACTTGAATTCAAGAGAATTAAGTTGATTAATGCAAGAATTAAGTTTACATAGGAGAATTGGAAGTTAATACATGCATGCATGTACATGTCTTGGAGTTTTTAAGTTATTTTAAGCAAATTTTCACATGCATGACCTTACCTTGGCTATGTTTCAAGAATTCAATATGTTTTTGTACCAAACATCTCAATTGATCATGTTTTAGAAGATTGAAGCTCATATCATTACATGCATGTTATGTTTTCACAATTTCAAGTTTACTTTTGGAATAATTCACTTGCTTCTGGAGCTTGATTTTGCGAAATGACTTTCAAATCTTAGAGTTCTATGATTTTCTACTTGTTTTCTCAAGTTTTAGGCCCAAGTGATGTGTTTTCAAGCTTTGAATTTGAGTTTTGGAGCTGGGAGTGCAATCTTAAAATTCCAGAATTTGCACCATTCGCACGAGCGTAGGAAGTTACGCTCGAGCGAAGAATGTGAGTTCCCAGTACTTTTGCAGAGTTTGGGGGTTGGCTCGTTTGGGGGTTGGCTCAAGCGGCAGAACCTGCACTTAAGCGACAGAACTTGCGCTCAAGTGACCACCCTTATTTTCGATCCTTCACTCAAGCGTAGGAAGTTGCACTCGAACGTAAAATGAGAGCTCCCAGAAGTTTTGCAGAGTTTTGCAGATCGCTCGAGCGACCAAAAGTTGTGCCCGAGCAAAGACCCTATTTTTAGCAAATTTGACTAAGTATTTCAAATTACATTTTGGCATCATCATTGCATCTTAGGCATTCCTAAGCCCTAATTAAGACATAATAATGAGGATAAGGATTAGAAACACATCAAGATAGAAAAGTAATGAGTTAGGTGTTTTTCGAGCGTATGTTTCAATGTGTATCCACTATGTGTTTGTGTAGGTCACGTGCCATAGATTATCTGATCCGACTGTTCTGATTATTCTACTACCGGAGCTATCATGAGTAATAACTCTGTAAAGCTATCTTTGATTATAAGTTTTTTTGTCTGAAATGATAAGATCTGTTTTTTGAAATACTATTTTATGAATTATGAATGAATATCCATTTTTTTGAAATGTATTTGTGGCATCTTTAGTTTACATGGCCCTTGCCCGGGGGAAACAATACCGTAGTCACTATGTATATGGCCCTTGCTCGGAGGAAACAATACTGTGGCTTATGATCATATGGCCCTTACCCGGGGGAAACAATACAGTGGTTTATGTTCACATGGCCCTTGCCTGGGGGATATAATACCATGGCTACTTGTTCGCAAGATACGAACCTTTATGGTTGTCGGTATCGAATATGCATGTAGCTCTCAAGACTAATTTGATATGATAGCTAATGGATGTACCACATATAATTGCTTATGACTTCTGGTTAAGTATGTGAATCTGAATCTGAGTCTGTTTCTGATATGAACTTTGATTTCTGAAATTGCTTGGACATCATTCATAAACCATTTACCCTATTATTATTCACTAGGCTCCACTTCATTTGTATTATTTATGTATGTAGGGGATCAGGTACGTGACCAGGCTCAGTGATGATTGCTTGAAGGATCTGTTTGGTCAGCCAACCACAACGCCTCCTGAGGAGGTTCCCGAGTCTAAGTGTGGTCATATTTTGCATACAAGTTTTAGTTTTGTTTTCTTCTGTTTGTATGAACAGTTTTTGTAACTCTGTATTTAGGGTTAAGTCCCTTTTGACTATCTCTATATTCGTGACGTAAGACCATTGGGTACATGATGACACATATATGTATATAAGCTCTATATTTTCTGTCCATGTAAGTCTGCACAGCTCTATGGACATTATATTTGATATTTGCTTCCGTTAGCTCCTTAATATTGCTTAATTTGTTTAAAGGCCTTCGATAATCCCAGTATTATTGGCTGGTTACGGTGCTAAACCTATAGGGATGGGTTTGGGTCATGACAGAACGACATTGTGTACCTCTTATATATCGAAGCAGAATCTATACCTACCGCTTGAAGGGTTTTTGTCGATCCATGCTTGAAGCAACAATTTTCGCATCAGCAAACATCGTCGGCTAGTTTCTCCCTCGTGGATTGCACCTCCATCTTTCTTCTCTCAATGAAGCCCTTATTGTAAGTTAGGCTCTCAATGGCTTTTTTTAGGAAAAGACTGGTGGTATCTCGATCGGCTATTGTATGGTCCACAAGGCATTGTGTTTCGTTGTTTTTTGACGTTGCCAAGTCAACTGCTCCTGCCACTTTGAGCTCCACCACTCTAGTTTTCTGAGCCTCATTCTTAGCCCTTATCTCAGCATAATTAAGTTAGTGTTCCAAGTTTTGGATTCGCCTATCTTTGTATTCCAATTCCTTCCGGGTGGCACGAAGGCGCATACCGATTTTGTATGAACTATAGAGTCCTCTTATTGCTTCGTGAATTCCTTGCTTGATCATCGATTGATTTACTTTTGGGGGAAGATTTGGTGTGTAAACTCTACCGTCACATTTGAATCATTTACCACTGAATTGGCCTCTGTCATTGGTTTGTTTCTTATAAAAACTATAAAACTCAAAATACGCGGTGGCCTACTTGACTCACTTCCAATTTGAACCCTAGGTGTCTTGTTGTCTTCTTTCTCGTGGGCACTATCTCTGGGAGACCTGCTTCATCGTTCTCTTCTGCTGGAACTTTGATGCAATTGTTTTGGAAACCGACGTTCATTTTTGGGAGACCTGCTCCGTCGTTCTCTTCTGCTTTGTTCCACTGGTTCCACCATGCTTCTACGACCGAATTCGCTGGGTGCTTGTTTATTCATTTCTAGGTTCAAATCCACCAATCTCTTTCCTTCCCTTCTGCTGTTGAAAAAAACTCTTCCCGCTATAGATTATCTTCACTAGTGCATTTTCGAATCTAAGCAAATAAATGATTGATGAGAAGTTTAGGCCTTGTGAAAATGGTTTTTTGGAGTCCAAATCTAGTCTCAACACAATTAATGGCAGATTGAAGAGGCCTGTTTCACTTTAAACAGGCCTCAGGGGCGCCACTTTCGATGACATGTCTGTTGTTTCATCATTTTCCAGACTACGTGTCGTCGACTATTATGTGCTCTCAACCTACGCCTCATTGGGGCATTGACAATTCGACACTAGCTAGTCGGTCATCTATTTTGCCTATGTTTCCCAATTAGGGTAAGGGTAGATAAATGTATCTATTCGGTATATAGTGTACCCCGTTTGTGAAACGACGAGTTACATGCAGGTGCCGAGTTAGCATTAGACAGGTTATTGTCATCGTGATTTTGAATATTTATGATTTCCAATTTGCTAAGCTATACTGACTTATTTTAGTACAATTACATCATACTGAAGCTAGCATATGAACATTTTTTTGTACGATGGAATGTTTTCATTAATAAACTGACTTGTTACAAGTTTTGGTCACTTTACATATGAAAATGACCCTAGCACATTCAAAAAGAAATAATAATATAAATATACAAAAAACAAAAAACAACATTGCAAAAACATAAACAAAAGTAAAAGACCAACACTGGCTTTATATTCTCAACCTCTGATTCATTCCGGATCCAACTCCAAGGGCTTAACATCTTCTTGCTCGAATAAAATCGGCACATCAATTGTAACTTATGCAGTAGCAAGAGCTTTGAGCCAACCATGTTTGAAGCCCTGATTTTCAAACTTCAGGGCTTCATCAGCATATTTCTCTGTTGCCATTTTTTTTTCCCCTCCTCAAAGGCCTTTGACGCTGCTGATTGCGCCTATGTCGTTGCTTGTTGAGCCTCCAACAGATCGGCTTTAAGCTTCTTAAGTTCTTCATTTACCATTTTTAAGGCCACGCTAAAAAGGTTTGCGTTTTCTTTAGCAGCACGGCATAGCAAGTTAGAGTGCTTTGCTTTTTCTTATTCGACAATGGCTTTCTGTTGCTCATCGTTGGCCCTTTTTCGCTTGACCTCTGCCTTCTGAGACATAATAGTGAGCTTAGTCATCACTGGTTTTGTTTTGCTTTGTTCAGTCGCCACTTCTATCTTTAGCTGATTGATCAACTCTAATGCATCATGGTAGCTGCGACCGATCTCGGCAATTCGCTCTATAGGTTGTGAAAACGTCAAAAATTAGGATAGTTATCAAAATTAAAACGATAGTTACACTTCTTGACCCAACTTACCAAAATTACTGATTGAGCGGCCATAGCAATTGACACAACATCCTACTCGGTGCAGGACATTGCCTTGTCCAACGAAAGGGTAATGGCGGTATCCATAATGAGGACAACTCCAGGCTCTTTAACAACCGAAGCACCCATCGAATTGAGCACTCCCTTTATTCTTGGCTGGACTGGGAATGGCACTGTTAGGTCAAGTGCAAATGAGGCACATGGTCTTTTTTAACCGATTGAATAGACTCGACAAGACACTTAAAGCCCTTTTGAGCAGCTCTAATTTTTTTAATTGTTGCGGCAAACACTTGTTATTGTGCCGAGTTCGCAGGGACAGTGTGCTCGATAACCTTTTTCATCTGGGTCACCACCTGCATAAGAGGTTCTCGGCTAGCGCTGACAGCTTTTGTTGGCTTCTTTTTTGCCGACACCCTTTCGGTATTTCTTTTCTTGGCAAATTGAGCAAGGGAAAGTGTTTCGCCCGCCATTTCTTCAGTTGATCCTGGTAGATCTTCAAGGTCAAGAAAGATGTTGACTTCCTTCTGTGTATCTTGAAAGTCTACTCAGATTAGGAAAGGCATGAATTCTAGATGTCATGACCCAAACCCACTCCCTATAGGTTTAGCGTCATGACCGGCCAGTAATCTCAGATTACCTACGATCTCTACTAACAAAATCAATCTTAGTATAATTTATGGGGCTTAGTGGAAGCAATTTAAGACATAAAGACAATCCATTGAGCTATGCATACATGAAAAACCTCATGTTATAGCTGTGCAACCATTCTTTTATATGTACATTTGTAGGGCATGATAAATCTTTAGCACCTAATACATAATTTAAACATTCATAGTTTTAAAATCTAAAATAGCCCCCAGTAGCAAAACAAAAGTTTAAAACAAAAGATCATGACAAAAGGGGTTTAGACTTTGCTTGGCTCCACTGGAGCCCAAGCTTGCTCTTTCTCGGAATCTTTTCAAAAGGCTGACATGGGGCTGACTTTGAGGCTTTCTCTCTAACCTTGATGCTCAACTGGCTCACCTACATATATATATATATATATATAAATAGTGAGTTAGGGCCAAGTGAGTAATAACAAAATAAAGAGGTTATATGAATGAAGTTCAGTAACATTTCAAATATCAATTCCAATTCTATTTGAGTCTCGATATCAATGACCATTTCAATCAATTTACGTGGTACATCCAATAAAGTAACAATGCATCAATGACAATAGGACCACAAAGGGTCAATCAATGGGAATGCATTGGGTCATTCGATATTCCATATTCAATGTGACCACGTGGGTCTAACATCAAAGATCTCTATGTTTCAATTATCTAATGGGCCACGGTATTGTTTCCCCCGAGCGAGGGCCACTGGGCCATGGTATTATATCCCCCAGGCAAGGGCCTATTAAACAATGGGCCTTGGTATTGTTTCCCTCAAGCAAGGGCCTCACTAAAGAATGCCATGATTACACTTTCAAAGAGAACTTCATTCATTATGAGAAAATAATGTTTCAATAAACCATTCAATCAATCAGATATCAATTTCGAGAACAATAACAATTTTGAAAATAAAGATTACTTGAACATATCTTTATAAAGCTACTACTTAGAGTGGGTTATGTCAATGCTAGGCCTCGGATGTCTACCTACACAAAATACATAACAAAACACGTTAAGGTACCATTTCGATTTAGCTTTTAACCTCTATTCAATTCTCTTCTTGTATGTTTCTATATCAATTCCTCATTATTGTGGTCTTAATCAATGTTTATGAATGCTCTAATAAGCATGAAATATTTTTAAAAGTTGCTGAAACAGAGTGTTCGCTCGAGCACACACTTGGTCGCTCGAGCCGTCTATAAAGACTACAAAAGTACTGGATGCTCGATTTTCATGCTTGACGATCGCTGAACAGTCACTCGAGCCAAGTACTGAGTAAACGTGGGTTCGCTTGAGCGCACACTTGGTCGCTCGAGCCACCGTGCAATTGTTTGCAAAATTGCTAGGAGCTTGAAATTTATGCTTGAGCGACACTTCCATCGCTCGAGTGAACTGCTCAAATTCTGAAATTTCCAAAATTGTGTTTGAAGCTTAAAACATGAATTCAAAATTTCAAAGCTTGCATGTTTGGTACAAAAACATGGAATAACATTGTAGAACATGAAAACATAGTCAATTTGAAACCAATTACCCAAAATCATGAACCAAATTCCTAATTTCAACTCAAATAACTATGTTCAACCCATACATGTGATGAATTAAACTCTATTCTTTTCCAAAACATGACAAATGCTATAAAGAACATGAAACTATGAAAAACTTTTCAAGAATAGTGAATTCAACCCCATGCATGTAAAGGATTTCATGGAATTCAAACCTGTAATCAATGTATAATGCATGCATGTACATAATTTGTTCATTTCTTTCATAATTCATGGAAACTCCATCTTATCTTTCTCAATTACATATAGATGAGCCTATAACTTGTTGAATTCATGTACTACATGTTTATTTACAAAGATTGAGAGAGAATCTCATACCTAGAGTGTGAATTTAAGGGTTGATTGGCTTAATTCTCTAAGGCTTTACCAATTTCCTTTAATTTCTCTTTTCTCTCTCTAGAGGTGTTGAGTTCTTCCTCTCCCTCTCTCAAAATCTCAGCTACATTATGTTTATGAGCTCATTTGAGCTTATGTGGCTCTTATATATATAGGTAATTAGCATAAGTTAACTAAACTTACTTAGGACTAATTGATTCCACTTAGTTTTGATTCATTCTAATTATTCAATTAAAGTTTCCATAAAATTCTAAATATTCTAATTAGCCTATTGGGTTAGTCAATTTTAGTTCCTAAAGCCGTTTGGGCTTTCAATTTCTGATTCTATGTCTGCCATTTCCAGCCATGTCATCAAATCCAATGGCGAAAAAGAGTACGGATAGTACGGGACAAAGTGGGATCATTTGTTATCGGTGTGGTGAGCGAGGCCACAAGTCCATTACATGTCCACAAAAAGGTAATCAACCATGATAGCCTTTTACTCATTCTCAGAACCTGGCTTAGGTGGAGGTCAATCACGCGTTTGTTATCAATGTAGCCAACCGGGTCATATAAAGAAGTTTTGTCCCCAGCTTACCGAAACAGCTAGTGCTTCAGGGTTTCAGGCCGAGCAGAACTAGAGGCAGACTCACCAGCTAGTTTAGTCTAGACAGGCATCTTGAACGGTACATGGAGCTACCACTGGATAGTCTGTGCAACATGTCTATCATCAGAGGGGTGAGCACAGTGAACAAAGACCCCAAGGAATAGTTTATGCTGTTATCGCATTTGAACAGTCGACTGAACCTATAGTGATGCGAGGTATATATCTTATATATGATACTTAGGCCAATATGTTGATTGATACGCCGGCATCTCACTTATTTATAGCATCTACATTTGCAACCATGTTGGGATTAAAGGCTGAACCATTAGAATCTTCTCTTGCAGTAGAATCACCAGTTGGGGGTAAGATGGTTTTAACCCATGGGTGTCATGGGTATGTGATAGGGGTCACTGATCGTTGACTTCCTTTTAGTTTGGTGATGTTAGAGATGATGGATTTTGATGTCATTCTCGGTATGGACTGGTTGTCTTCTTATCAAGCTGTAATAGATTGTTATCATAGAAGAGTTACTGTATGTATTGCTAGGGGATAGGTCTGATAGACTTTTACGGCCGTTATATGACTCTCGTAGTGGAGGTAAATTCACTTCTCTTCTTGCAACCTTGGTGAATGATGGGAATAGTGAAGCGCGGAGGGTATTTCCTAGGGTATTTTGTGAGTATTTAGATGTTTTCCTGAGGACCTCACTGAACTACCACCATATCATAAGGTCAAGTTTTGTATAGACCTAGTGCGGGGTACAACACCCATTTCCATGTCGCCCTATTGATTCGCTCCAGCAGAGTTGCTTGTTTTGAAAGAGCAATTGCAAGAATTGTTAGACAAGGGTCTTATACACCCTAATAGCTCGCCATGGGGAGCATCGACTCTCTTTCCCAAGAAGAAGGATGGTTCTTTGCGGCTATGTATCGATTATCGTAAGCTGAATAGGGCCACGGTCAAGAATAAGTACTCGTTACCTAGAATAGATGATCTTCTTGACCAACTCAAGGGTTCTTAATGTTTTTTAAAGATAGATCTAAGATCAAGCTATCATCAGTTATATGTGAAAGAATAGGATATTCTAAAAATGACTTTTCGTGCTAGTTATGGTCATTATGAATTCCTTGTGATGCCATTTGGCTTAACCAATGCTCGTACCACCTTTATGGACTTGATGAATCGGGTTTTTCGAGAATATCTTAACAAGTTTGTGGTAGTTTTTGTGGATGATATTCTTATATATTCACCCTCCGAGAAACAACATGAGGTGTACTTTCGCATTGTGTTGCAATTACTTACGGAGCACAGATTATATGCTAAGTATGAGAAATGTGAGTTCTGGCTCTCTGAGGTGAAATTCTTAGGTCACATTGTTTCTAAGGATAGGGTTGCCATAGATTTTTCGAAGATTGAGGCGGTACAAAATTGAGAGCGACCTAGGAACGCATTTGAGATCCGCAGTTTCTCGGGTCTTGCAGGTTACTATAGACGATTTGTAAAATACTTCTCCGCGCTAGCTTCTCCGTTGACTAGGCTAACGAGAAAGGGTGTGAAATTTGTTTGGAATGAATCATGTGAGAAATCTTTCTTAGAGCTAAAAGCTAGATTAACTACTGCACTAGTTTTAGTTATTCCAAAAAGAGGTTTGGGATGTACTGTGATGCCTTTAGAGAAGGTTTGTGATGTGTTTTGATGCAGGAGGGTAAGGTAGTGGCTTATTCACGCCAATTGAAAATCCACGAGAGAAATTATTCGACACATGATTTAGAGCTAGTCGTAGTTATTTTTGCCCTAAAATTGTGGAGACATTATTTGTGTGGGGAGAAATTTGAGGTGGTCTTAGATTATAAAAGCCTTAAATACTTATTTTCCCAAAAGGATTTGAATTTACATTAAAGCATGTAGATGAAATTTTTGGAGGATTACGATTTTGAATTACACTACCATCCTAGAAAAGCCAATATTGTGATTGATACCTTGTGTAGAAAATCAGTGAGTACTATTGCCAATCTTGCAATTAGGGAATGGGTAATGTTGGATGATTTGGGTGAATTTGATTTGCATCTTAGTGAATCTCCCGAGCATGCCACCTTGTTTTCTGTCCTTGTACAACCGAAACTTGTTACTCGAGTTATAGAAGGACAACGGGATGACTTGGAGGCTAAAACAATCAAGGAGAAGATTGCACAAGGGAATGAGGAAAAGGGTTTGAGGGTCGATTCCAAATCAAACGTCCAGTATCAAGATCGTCTTTTTGTACCTGAGTCATGTAGAGAAGAAGTACTTCGAGAATATCACCACTCCCGTCTTGCAGTACATCTGGGGGCATACAAAAATGTACCATGATCTTAGCCGACAATTTTGGTGGAGGGGTATGAAGCAGGATGTGGCATCATTCGTGTCCAGATGTCTAACTTGTTAGCAAGTCAAGGCAGAACACCAACGGCCATCCAGGTTATTGCAACCCTTGCCCATAGCCGAATGGAAGTGGAAACATATTACTATGGATTTTGTTTCGGGCATTCCTAGAACACAAAGGGGGTATTGATGTAGTTTGGGTGGTGGTGGATCAATTAACTAAGTGGGTTCATTTTCTCGCTATGTGTATGGGGAACTCAGTTGATTATGTAAAGACCCTAATTTTTGTATTTACCGTTAAATCCCTAACCTTGAGTTATTTCAATAAAGCCCTTGAATTTTCTTTTAATTGCGTTTTAAACCCTAGAATCGGGAAGCATCGCGGATTAATTTGAGTAAACCCTAACCAATCCCATAGATTAATAATCACCTTTAAAACCATATTATTAATTATTAGACCCTATAATTATAGATTAATCACTTTAAAATCTTAATTCCTGGTAATGTCGTTTTTGCTCGGTTTCTCGCCTTTGTTTACGCTTTAATTTAACGTAACCCAAATTTATTATTTTAACTATTTTCTAATGTTAGTATATTGTAAACTAAATATCAAGGTTTCATAAATTTAGACTTGGTCCCCATATACTTCTATTTTATTTCATTCCAAACCTTAATTGTAATATTTTCTTAATTAATTTACTTATGCCTATTATTTTATATTTATAAATACAAATATCTTTAATATATATATATATATATTTCTTGGAGCCCAAGTAGTTGACCATGTGATGGATGAAAGGGCCTTGATAGCAACTTTGACAAATTACACTTATAAAACTTGGCCCCTAAGAAACCTCACAATCGTTTCTCTATATGTATGCACACTTCTTGTGATAACCATGTTCCATATTATGTTAATTGGTCCTTATTATGAATGTGATTATGTGTTTGATATGATTTTGTGTGCTATTTGTACAAATATATGTGGTTTTGAATTTCTATCTGTTCACCGTAGGAACATCTGTTTGACTTTCTGCTTTGGAAATTAAATTGAAGGCCTTATCGGCCACAGAACCCGAAATTAATTACGCCATTGTGATTGGCATAATTTTTAGAACCTACAGTGAAATTTAATTGAAAATTGATTCGGACCAAATTAAATGGATTAAATCAATGAAATAGTGCCCAACCATTTAATATTAAATAATTGTATTTGAGAGGGAGCTTTTAAAAGGCCATTACACTCTCATTTTTGTTTCTTTTGGAGCTCAACATCTGAAATTATGCTCTAGAGAGAGAGAGGGGCCGAATTTAGTGAGAAAAGAGGCTCAAGGTAGAGATTTACTAAGGAACTTGGTAATCTTGAAGCTACACTCAAGAATTAAGCATAAGTTTGGAGGATTAAAGCTCCTAGGTGAGTAATCAACCCTTAATTCATGAGTTTGAATTGTGATTTTGTGAATTGAAGATTAAATGGTGGATTAGATCATCAATTGAGTTGGTTTTGTTGAATTGGAAGTCATGGAACACATGCATGTAGGAAATTGCTAGGAATTTCCATGTTTGAGCATAAAGTGTGTAATCCATGTTGAATTGTGAATGAAGTCCATGTAATTGATCATCTTTTCACCAACTAAATTGAGAATATTGAGTATATCTCACATGCATGTACAATTTATGAGAATATGAGTTTGAATGTATGAGTTTGTTATGTTAGAGATGAGTTTGATGTAAGTTAGGACATGCATGTGATTAATTTGTGAAATTGAGCTTCATAATGTTGTAATTTGGTGTTTGTACCATGTTGATACATGTATATGTGAAGTTTGAGCCAAAATCATGTGTTTAGAGCCTTTGAATATCGAGTTGAAGCTCAAGAACAAGTTCTGAAAAACCCAGAAATTTTGATGTCCGCTCGAGCGTAAAATACGGGCTCCCAGTATTTTCTGCAGGCATGATGTCCGCTAGAGCGGGGAACTATGTAGACTGAACTTCAGCTCGAGCGCCCGACTTCACGCTCGAGTGTAAATTTGATGTAACCAGTACTTTTGCAGACCTCATGGGTCCGCTTGAGCGGGGAAGTCCACGCTCGAGCGGGGACCCCTGTTTCTGAAATTTTGAAAATGCGTTCTGTGTTTCGTTTTCCGTTCCTTTTCACTTCTAAGTGCTCTTAGGCATGCATTGAGCATTGTAAATGAGTTAAAAGGATAAGAATGAAGCCTAAAGAGAAAAATGTGAATTAAGAACGGATTGAATTGTTTGTGACCCGTTGTGTTCATGGAATGTGTAGGGTTGAGCTCTAGGGCAAATCATCCAGCCGATCACTGTGAGTAATATCTTAATAAAGATATGTGTGTTGTTTGTCCAATTGCTTACTTCCATGTAAGTCTTATAAGTTTGTAAATTTAAATGGTGGACAAATGTTTGAATGATAGAATGAATGGGCCAGAGGCCAGTATGAGTTTGAATGATAGAATGAATGGGCCAGAGGCCAGCATGATCTGAATAATAGAACAAATGGGCCAGAAGCCAGTATGATCTGAATGATAGAATGAATGGGCCAAAGGCCAGTTTATCATGAATGAAAGTCTGAATGGGCCAAAGGCCAGTTTGACATGAATGAAAGTCTGAATGGGCCAAAGGCCAGTTTGCCATGAATGAAAGTCTGAATGGGCCAAAAGCCAGTTTGACATGAATGAATTGGGCCCGAGGCCGTTCGATGTGTTTGGAACCACAGTCACTTGATCTATATATATACTAGTAAAGAAATATGAATTGGGCCTAAGGCCGTTCGATGTATATTGTTCCAACGTATCTCCTTTATTTGATATTATTCACTGGGCTTTCGCTCACGCTCATTCATGTGTTTGTAGGTGAGCCAAGAGAGGTCCAAACCCAGCCTCAGTGAAGTTTGTGTGGAACAACCAAAGTTTGAAGTGTCAGCCCTTGCGTCTCACGCACGAGACCCGTCTTTGCCTTTTTGCTAACTTGATTTATTTTGTCATGTCGGCGAGGACTTTGAATATGTTTGTATATAGTTTTGACTGGCTGTCTTAGACTTGTATGATCCTGTATGTACAGAACTTTGTGATAGTAAACATAATGATGTGAGTTATTAATATGTATATGTATGGTTTGTTATGATGTGCCATGCAAGCATAACTCTATGGACAAAGTTTTAAATTTTGCTTCCGTTTGGCCCCTTTACTCTGATGAGTTATGTCTGGTTTGGTTTGAGGCCGTAGGTAATCCCTCGATTACTGGCCAGTTATGTCCTTAACCCATAGGGGCGGGTTCGAGTCATGACACTTCTCCCTCTCAATTTAGACATTTTCAACCATACACTAGAGGAGTGAGAGAGAGTGATCTTGGAAAAAAAGAGAGAGGGAGAGGGAGAGAGAGAGAGAGAGAAGGGAAGAGAAAAAGAAAAAGAATAATTGTGTTGAGTCTTATACAACAAAGGTAAACCTACATCACCTCTTCTCTCAAGTTCTTTCACCACTTATTTTTCCACTCCTAATACATGCTCTTTGTATATATATGTTATAGCCTAGGCCTACACTCTTGTATAAATGTGTATTAATCAAGAAATGGTATGCTTCTCTTTCTTTCTTAAATTTCTAGCAGCAAATCTTTTCCCTCTCTTGAACTTATTTTCCTATCAAAACTCCATAAACTCGAAATCTGTTTTTATGTTGTAATATTTGGTATGTCTAGAGTATGTGATAATTTTGGTAGGACCTAAGGATGTATTTTTATAACCTAAACAATTTTTCTAAGTTTGTTACTTATAGAACCAAAAAAACAATCAACTTTCTCTATTTTTATAAAATTCAAGAAAAATAATCTTGAGTCCACTTTTATGTCAAAATCTTAATCTTGGTGTTATATTTTAACTAAAATTTGTTTGAACTCAAGAGAGTGAGGGGTTCGAGAGAAAAACCGATTCGTGTAACTATCAACGAATCAGGATAGATCTTGGTAATTCTGAATTATCTTAAAATCTAAACTACCTATCCTACTTTCATAAATTGAGGTTGAAACTAGACTTGTTTATCTACAAACTCACATGAAGCTAGGTACTTAGGGCCAATAAAAGTATTTTTTTCATAATTATTTTCAAACAAGTTCAGATCTGGAAATCTGGAAATTTGTGTTAATATGCTCTTATTTGGTTTGCAACTCTTATATTCTATGTTTCTTGAATGTTTTAGTCTTGATATGTAATCTATGATAAATTGTGAATTTGTTTTACCATGAATAAATTACTTGTTGTTTAGTTTGGATTCGTAATTATATTTACCATGCTTTGCTATAACTGAAAACATAATGTACTTAATAAAGGAGAAACCAAATGGGATGGTAATGGGTTACGATCATTGTATTAAATTTTATGAGATAATGAATGATGGATTCAAGAGTATGATATAGTGGAATGTGTACCATTTTTGTGAAGTTTTGCGCAAGTGTGTTTTCGAACCCTAACATGGCACGGGAGGTATTTTGGCTGCTTAACGGAAATGGGAGGCATAAGGGTGGCAGTGAGGGTCTCACATAGGGAGAGTATCCCTGGAAGCCTGTTTCCTTGGGGCAAACCGCGATGTCATCGCTCGGGTATGTAACCTAGGTGCATGTGCATCATTGGTAATTGTGCGGTAAGGGACGCACTGGTGATTATGTGGTAAGTGACGCATTGGTATTGTATTAACCAAGGGAGAGTCAGAATTGCCCATGGCCAGTGTTAGTGGTGGGGGTAAGAATGACATTCCGCGGGGAGTTGCCTAGAACTAACTAAAATTGACTATTATTTATGAGAACTGAAATTTAATTATAAGCTCTGCTTAATTATTGCTTTCGTTGTATGTTATAGTCGTGCCGTTATGTTACTTGTGTATTTGAAATGGGAAAAGGGTTGGGATATGTGTGTTTACTGGGCATTCCAAGCTCATGGCATTTTATGCCAGGTGAAGGCGAGTTTTACACCGAGAACAGAATCCCTAAAAGCTTTGAGGAACCATGGCTGCCTTAGAGATTAGATTTTATATTTCCTGCATTTTGGATAATCTTTTTCTATCAAAGAACTGATCTGTATTTAAAGACTTGAAGAATTTTATCTGTAACTATTATTAATATTTTCTTTTAGTGTAATTATTTGTTTTTTGTGCTAAAAAATGATGTGTATCCAGTAGTTAAACCCCGTTGTATTGTTGTATTATATTGTCAAAATTTGGGGCGTCACAGATTATTTGGTAGAACTTTATGTTAAGGAGATTGTCCGGCCATGGGGTTCCAGTGAGTATCGTCTCAGATCGAGACCCTCATTTCACTGTACGATTGTGGCGAAGCCTATAAACCATAGTTAACTTTCAGCATTGCTTACTACCCACAAACCGATGGACAGTCTGAGTGCACTATCCAAATCTTAGAAGACATGTTGAGAGCTTGTGTGCTAGATTTTAAGGGTTCTTGAGAGAGACACCTACCTTTAGCGGAATTCACCTACAATAATAGTTATCAAGTTAGTATTGAGATGACTCATTTTGAAGCTTTGTATGGGCGACCATGTACGTCACTGGTGTGTTGAACTGAAGTAGGAGATTCACCTATGCTTGGACCGAAATTAGTTCGTGAGACCACAGAGAAAATAGCTCTCATTTGGAAGCGGCTAGTTACGGCTCAAAGTCAACAGAAGAGCTATGCAGACTGAAGAAGAAGACCCCTATCTTCTGATGTGGGTGATTATGTATTTTTGAAAATATTACCTAGAAAAGGTTTGATGAGATTTGGGCGAAGCAAAAAATTGTCACCTAGATTCATTGGCCCCTTTGATATCATAGAACGGGTAGGAGAGGCGACTTATCACCTTGCATTGCCACCCCAATTATCTGGTGTGCACAATGTGTTTTATGTTTCTATACTTCGCGAATATGAACCTGATCCTTCCCATGTTTTGGATTGGACAAATTTAGAGGTGGATGAAAACGCTTCTTATGAAGAAAGATTGATGAAAATGTTGGACACTTGGGAACAAGTTTTGAGAGGCAAGGTTATTCCCGTAGTCAAGGTATTATGGCACCACTATGTGATAGAAAAAGCCACTTGGGAGCGAGAAGCGGAAGTTCGTGAGAAATACCTGGATTTTGTTGTTTGTAAATTTTGGATCCTTGTAAGAGAGATTATAAAAGGAGATAAATGAAAGAAATCTAAATTTCCATGTTATTATTTGAATTAGCTTTGATTTTGTGTTGATTTGAGAAGTGGTAAGGGTTGAGATTATTGTTATGGTAATATCCATCTTTCTTGAGAATTGTTGGAGTTGTTTTAGTAAGAATTGTGCAAATTTTGGGGACGAAATTCCTTAAGGAGGGTAGGCTGTAATAGCTATTTTTGGGTGGTCGCTCAAGCGGAGATTTGCAGCTCCCAGTATCTCGCAGTTTTGACTTCTCGAACGATGGAAAGTTCGCTCAAGCGAAGAATCTGAGCTACCAGTATTTTCACTGTAGCTTTGCAAAACGTCTGAGACCTTGCATTTACTGCTCGAGCTGTGAAAAGTTCCCTCGAGCGGTTCCCTTGTATTTTGGCACTTGGCTCGAGCGGTCTGGTCAGGGCAATTAAGTTATGTTGCAATCCAAACACTTCCCAAATAATTTCCGTTCACTCTTTTTCTCTTTCTAACATCACTCTTTCCAAAACCCTAGTTAGAAAACCCTAGGTTTCATCTAGAAAGAGCAAGAATCGATCTTTGGGCCTTCATTAAAGTTGTTCTACTCGTCAAGAGCTACGTTTTGAACCCAATAGCTTGTGGTGTTTTGAAAGCTCATCGAGTAAACCTTCATCTTTCATCGTACAATCTTGAGATAGGAATATCTTTACCCTTGTATATTCATATTCTGGTCTAAATAGGTGTGAAACTTAATATGTATGGAACTAGCAAGATGAATGATATGTATATATATAGCTTTGTGTGATAAAGTGTTCCTTTTTGTAAATCAATGGTGGATTATGAAATCAACTATGAAATAATGAGTAAACATACTTGAATCAAGGAAAATAAATATTGGTATGGAAAAATCCCAAAATTTATGTGAACCCTAAGGGATTGTTTATGAATTTGATGAAATGGAAAATTGATAAGTAAAATTGGAGAATCCTTGTGATTGTTGGTGTTGTGTGAAAAATGTAAATGTTATGGAATGTGTTTGAGATGCCCACTTGCCTAGTTTGTGTGAGGACAACGAATGAAGGAATGTGTTTGAGGTGCCCACTTGCCCAGTTTGCGTGAGGGCGACGAATGTGAGGATGTTGTGAGGTGTCCACTGGCCGGTTCGTGTGAGGACGACAAAAGTGGAAAGGTTTGAGGCGTCCACAAGCCATCCGTGTGATGATGAAAAAATGTGGAGGTTAAATACGAAATGTGTGATGTGTAATAAATATTTTTTTTAAAATGACTATGGAATTTTTGGCATATATAAAGGTCATGCATATTTAAATCAAATGTTTATATACTTGGTTAAAGTTATTTTCTACTAGGCAATTGCTCATTCCTACTTACTAACCTTTCAAGAAATTAATAGCCCCGAAACCGTCAATGAAAAAGAAGAAGAAAAAGGCTTTCTATTTTCTATTTTTTTATTATTAAAAAGTCTAATCTTTTGTGAATTTGAAGTTGTAATGAAACCATGGAATTTTTTTTATTATTTTGTTTTGAGTTTTGTAATATTGTTTTAAAGGTCTCAATGTGATTATTAAACTAGAGGGACAATGTAATTGTTTTGTAATCTTCTCTAGCTCACTGAACAGGGAAAAGTATTTTGTAATTGATTTTTAAACAAAATCTGCCATTCAATGAGAAAAAGAAATATTCGAATGGAATTGTGTTGTGTGTATGTGAAAAATGTACTTTTAACTGTTCTATGTAGATGATATTTGGCGGGGTGCTACAAATCGAATGGTCATTTCTTATAGAATAACTATTCCCTCACAATGGTAAATAGTGATTTCGTTTGTAACATTTTTTAGTAAATTAAACGTGAGGATAGACATTATGATGGAATGATTATTCTATTTAACTTCATTTCAATAAAACAAATATACCTTAAGACTGAAATAATTAACCCCACATTACTTAAGATTGAAATTATTTTAGAACCCTTTTTTTAACAAAATTATGTGCCCTATTTGGTTTGTATTTGTAAAATAATTTTAAAAAATAATTTTCTAGAAAGAATTTGCAAAATTTCAAAATTTGTTTAGTTGTATGTTTTGAGAATAGTTTTGAAATTTTGGAGTTTTAGATGATTTAACATTTTTTTTTTATAGTTGAATAGATGTGTGTATGAAAGAAAAAGTGATTGATTGATGTCTTGGATGTGAGAGAAAGAGAGGGGAGAGAGAAAAATAATTGATTGATGTGTAGTAGAAAGAAAAGTGATTTTAGATTTTTTTCAAAATTTTTTAATCAAATAAATTTTTGAGATTTTTCTCAAAAGTTGCATCTCTAGATACAAACCAAACAAGGCCATGGAGCCTGAGATGACAGCCTTCCCTGCCTTACTTCAGGACCGGCCCTATAATGGTGTTAGGCAAATGAGCTCTATAATAGAACCATTGAAAACCCACCGAATGAGTTGGCATTGGTTTATACTTCGGTCTTACTTTTTCATTTATCTTTTTTCCTTTTATCTTTCCATTTTCTTTTCTTCATAATAGACCAAACGATATATATATGCATAGAATATCTCTAAAAAAAGTCAAGTCCATATCCATTACATTCAAGCAATCTTGTCTGCTGTAGCTTAAGTTTCATATCTTATGTGTTGTTGGGGCAATAAAAAATCACAAATACAATTAAGTAATATTACAAACCCATCCTTATCAATTTAGAAATTATCCATAAATTAATCTCCACTACACCCTATATAGATTTCACATGAACTCCACACTACACAAATTAATTTCCATCATGCAATCACCAACCCAAAACATTCTAGGTGAGTAAGTTTGGGTTAGGAGACTTTCCCAATACAATTAAGTAAACAAGTCTAGTCTAATCATATTGTCATCTTTACCACAAAATGGAAATACTCATTAGATAACACTATTCTGTAATATTAGTATTATATTTAATATTTTGCTCATTGAAAGCAACCTAAAAGACCATCATTTTCTTAATGAAACCTTCCTGTTGAAGTTGTTTCCTCAATTATTTACAGCGTGTTAAATAGGCTGTGTACTTCAATTAATGCAATTCTATTCTTAAAAATCATTTCCATGAGCTTAACTTTTCTATTCAATTTGGCGTGTCGAATAGGTTAGGTACTTCAATTAATGCAATTCTCTTCTTAAAAATCATTTCCATGAGCTTGACTTTTCTAGTCAATTTGGCGTGTTGAATAAGTTGGGTACTTCAATTAATGCAATTCTCTTCTTAAAAATCATTTCCACAAGCTTGACTTTTCTAATCAATTTGGCCTATAGGCTTCGTCTTCAGTTTTGCGTAAGAAATAAGTGGTGATTAAGAGTTTTAATCCAAACTAATATTCTTTAAAATGTCCACGTTGGAAGAGAAAATTATAATTTGCCACACCAGTAAATATATGTGATGTCTCTGCTTATATTTTATTAGTTAAAATAGTGACATTTATCACTTTTATGGTTTTTCTTTTTAGGAGATAATCTGACACTAGTTTTGAAATAAGTGGTACATAGCTAAATTAAATTGGTTTATAAAATTAAAAAAAAAAAAATACAATGAAAGTCTCATAACCAAAGTCACTTCAATTCATAGCAAAACAAGACAAAGTTTCATAACCAAATTCGCTTCGATTTATTACTAAACACCGCAAAATCTTATAATCAAACAATAATTCTAACTGCAATTATTAATTTGTGTGTAAATGGGCCAATGCAATAAAAAAATGGGATTTAATCGGTAAATAACCAAATGATTATATTTAATTGTCCCTAATAGTTAGACCTAATTATTAGGTCAAGTTTATAAAAAAACAAAATTCTAAATTTCATATTCAATATAAATTTTCTTTAAAATATCTCAAAAAAGAAATCCAAAAATAATTTGTTTGGTTTCATATTCAAAATGTGTTCAATGAAAAACTAAAAAAAATTATTTTGATGAAAAAATAATGAAAAATCCAAATTTTCATAGTGGTAGTGGTGGGGGTGGTAGTGGTAGCGGTAGCGGTAGTGGTAGTGGTAGTGGCATGGTGGTGGTGGTGGTAGCGATGGTAATGGTAGTAAATGATGGTGGTGTTTATGTCAATAATGACAATGGTGATGAAGGTGACGATAGTATTGGCGGCTGCAGCAGCGGTAGTGGTGGCAGTGGCATGGTGGTGGTAGCGGTAGTGATGGTGGTGGTAGTAGTGGCGGTGGCATGATGATAGTGGTGGTTGTAGTAGTGGTAGTAGTGATAGCGGTGGAAGTGGCATGGTGATAGTGGTGTTGGTAGCAATAGTGATGGTGGTGGTGGAAATAGTGACGGTGACATGATGGTGGTGGTTATGGTGTCGGTGGTAGCAGTAGTGGTGATGGTGGGGAATTTATAATAGTGTATATTGATACTTATGTTTAGTATTTATAAATTCAGTCAGAATTAAGTAAGTTTTTTATGACTTAATTTTTTTTTTAATTTTAGCATACCTTTAAGAGGTACTTAAAATTTTAAGTAATATCAATTATGGTTATCAAACGAACTTAATTGATTATCACTTAATCAATTCAATTTTAAATGTTGAATGATATTATCAAACACCCCTATGTTTTTCTCACAAATTAAGATTCAAATCTAATGTCTTATATCCTTTTATATGTGAATTTTTTCATAGTCAAATAAATATATGTGAATTTTTGAGCGGTAATTTCTATTTTCTTCACTTGTATCATTTTATGTTTTCTCTTTCATTCTTACTCCCTTTTTTATTTTTTCTTGGCAAGAAATGAAATGATATTTGAATGGGTGAAACACCAATAAATTTTAAAATGTAATCTTATAAACTGTTTAATCCTCCATTTTTTTTTCTTATGAACCCAAAAGTTTCATTAAAGTAGAAATTATACAAAAGGATAGTCAGTTACACGTTCGGGTTTAATTTTCTAAAGATTAAAATGGATTTCTCCAAATGTGAAATTATATATTTGGGCAATCCACACTATAGAGGTTTTTGATTTTTCATCATTTTGGAACAAATCCTACATTACGAACAAGAATATCGCACTCCAATAACGTAACACTGTAATATAACACATTAAAAAATTTCTTAGTGTACTTTTTTCAAACGTAATAACGTAGCACTCCCAACTTTTTCCAAACATAACACTCCAATGTAGCACACACACACAAAAAAAAGAATGTGTACTTTTCTCAAATGTAACACTCCAATAGAACACACTCTAATGTAAAATACAAAAGAAACTCCTCAATGTATTTTTTTCCAAACGTAACACTCCAATCAATATAATTCTAAATGTAACACTCCAATGTAACACACTCTAATGTAACACACAAAATTACTAAAAAACTCATTAGTGTACTTTTCCGAAATGTAACACTCACAGTTTGAAATTATACATTTATCCAAAAACTTACTAAGGAATTTTTGTACTCCTTTTGGAATGATTTGAAGAATCTCACATTCTTTTTTTTAGAGTGTTATGTTTAAGAAAAGTACACTAAGAAATTTTTTTTGTGTTACATTGGAATATTACACTAAGGATTTATTTATTTATTTATTATTATTATTATTTTTTAAGTGTTACGTTTAGAAAAAGTATACTAAGAAGTTTTTTTGGAGTATTATGCTTAAATTATACATTTGTCCAAAAGTTACTAAGGAGTTTTTGTATTCCTTTTGAAATGTTTGAAGAATCTCACTTTTTATGTCATTCCAAATAAAAAGATTCTCATATAAAAATTCATCCCAAATTTGATTATCATAGATTGTGTATCTTACCTTTCTAGCACAAAAGAAAAAAATTTTAAAAATTTAAAAAAAAATAAGAAGGAAACATAATAGAAATAAAGGTATAATTGTAAATCACATTTTTAAATAATATATTAAATATTCATTTCCAAAATCAATGTGACTAATTAGTCTATAAAAGATTCTTGAGATTAAACGGATCATCATTCCTCAATATGAAATTTATAGGTAAATTTTTCTATTTAAATATGTATAGAATACCCAAAATAAATAAATAAATAAAAATGTGAAAGTCCATATCTATCAGGTCAAAAAATGGTTCTTGGCTTGTGGTGGATTCTGCAGCAGCTTGGATTTGTTACAACAAAGCTCACGTCAAGATTCAGCAAGCAATGGCAAAAGTGAACCAAATTAGATTATTAGTTCAATGGTTAAGGAGGTTGATATCAAGGGCTATTTGGTTAGTTAAATTAAGAAGGTTTATATTTTTATTTATTATATTATCTCATGTTAATCTAGGTCTACTCCTACTACAAGAAAATACACCTTCAGCTACTAAAAACTTAGTCGCCGAATAGTCGCCAAAAGTCAATGGCGACTAAATATTTGTGTCGCCTAATTAGTCGGGGATAAATTGTCGACCAAAGTATTTGGTGACTAAAACAGAGTTGGTCACTAATTCACAACTTGTTGGCTACTAAAATTGACTTAGTCGCTAATTGACTACTTTTGGCGACTAAATTGTAGTCACTGAAAGTTCCCAAATAATAATGAATTCAGCTTTCAGCGACTAACATTTTTAGTTGCCAATAAATTTTTCTGCAAATAATACTACATTTAGTGACCAAATATTTTAGTCGCCGTTTTATGTCACCTTTAGCCACAAAATATTTTAGTCGTTGTTGTTGTAAATATTTTGGTAAACTTTTTTTAGTAACTAAAGTGTGTACCTTTGGTGACTAAATTTTTTTGTAGTCGGCATTTTTAGTTTCCGAATGTGTATTTTTCTATAGTGTCTAGTATTTCCATCTATTGTGTAACGCCCCAAAAATATAAACACTACAAATCCATCTCATTTGTGGAAATATAATTGAAACAACATACTTTCATTCATTAGATTAATAGACAAACGATAACACATTAAATATACATTTATAAATGTCTTATCCTAAATCTACAGTATGTGTTACTAGTAATCAAAAGATGAAAGTCGAACAGATAATTAAATGCCCTAACGGCTTACATCTTTCCAAGTCATTCATTGGTTACAACAAAATAAGTCTAGCTCAATACAGTTAAAGCCCTTGGCCATACAAATTAAATACAACAAAAATGAGCCCCTGCTCCAAGTCTCTCCAAGCTACTATCTTGGCAGAAGTATATCACCAGTACCTGAAAATAGTTTTTCCAATAGAGTGAGTCAAAGCCCAGTAGAAACAATCTAACACAATATATGAATCTTAACGAAGGTATAAGCATGAAATGTATGTCTAATGCCCATCGTAAAATCAATCATATCTTACAAGATCATAATATGCCAAATTCTTTTATTCCAATCTGTCTTATCTCAATTCCATTCATGTCAATTCATTTCACCTCAATGTATATTGCTTGTGTTATCTTTTGTAATATGAACTCGGATAAATGAAAGCATATTATTTCTATTAACATTCTATTTTAAGGATTGGATGTATTGTAATAATTTGGGTGCGTGACATATCTACTCTTATAACCATTTCCATTTCATTCATTTGAAAACCCCTCTTGAGATTTTAAATCGAAACCCTAGGTTTGTCTAAAATCCTCAAAATCTCAATCTTGTTCATACAACATCAAATAACTAAGTTAAAAACCATATAAAAGTGTAGAAAATTCCTACCTCAAGCTTAGAAGACCAAAGGAAAAGATGGAGGAGCTTCAAAGACACCGAAACCAAGCTTTAATCGGATCAAAAGAGAGATCTTGAGACGTACTACCCTTTTAACAAAGGCACACGGGTAGAGAACCCACTAGATCTAGGTGAAAATGTAGTGAGAGAGAGAGGCTCTAGATCTAGGTTTTTTTTTTTTTTTTGAAATATTTAGAGAGAGACTCATATAAAAAAGTGATGTAAAAAGTAACTTTCACAAACTGATATACGGGCAATCTGCTCGAGCGTGAAAAGTGACGCTTAAGCGTCAGAAAGAATGTTTCGCTCGAGCGCAAGAAGT
Source organism: Camellia sinensis (assembly GCF_055761805.1). Classification (NCBI taxonomy): domain Eukaryota; kingdom Viridiplantae; phylum Streptophyta; class Magnoliopsida; order Ericales; family Theaceae; genus Camellia; species Camellia sinensis. The sequence goes on from NC_138973.1 coordinate 111,740,833, forward strand.
GTCACTCGAGCATAGAATACACACATCCAGTACTTTTGTAGACGACAGACCAACGCTCAAGCGCAAGAAATGGCCGCTCGAGAGCAAAAAGGGTCGCTCGAGCGTAGAATACACTCTCCCAGTATTTTGCATACCTGCAAAAGTACTAAGAGTTTACAAAGCCAACTCGAGCGCAAGAAGTGTCTCTCGAGCAGAAGAGCTAAAATTCTGGGCAGCAGGAGTTCAGAAATTAAGCAACCAACCTGTCTTAAACACAACCACAACAACTCCAAGTCCAAATTTAAGGAGGTATAAGGGAAGCAAGATGTAGACAACAATATGAAACCATTAAACCTGAGTCCGAGATGCAAAAAGAGTCGGGTCAAATCGGAATCGCTATATATCGTAATTGTATCGCATCTTCTCGTTATTATCTCTGTTGGTCTTTGTTGTATATATCCAAACCATCTCAATCTATTCTTTCTCAACTTATCTTCTATCAGTGGTACTCCTACACATTTATGAATATATTCATTCATATCTCTATATTTCTTGTGACACATTACCTTAGCATTTTCATATTAACAACACTCATCTTATCTACATGTTGTTTTTTATTTGTCTAACATTCCATCCTATACAATATCGCTGATGTAATAGCCATTCTATAGAACTTTCATTTTAGTCTAATGGGTATTCGTTTATCGCACAATACCACAGACGCACTCTTCCACTTAATCCAACTTGCCTTAATTCTATGGACTACATCTTCTCCAATCTCCCCATCCATTGTGATAAGTGAGCCTAAATAACGAAAATGTCCACTCTTAGATAGTTCTTGATTCACAATCTTCACTTCTTCTTTATTTTCATTTTGTCGTGTATTTCATCTAAAAAAAATTAAGTCGATCTGATAACTGTAACTTATTCAATTTATTACTTTTTCACTAAAAAAATAGATGACAATTGTAATTTTAAAATAAACCGTACATTTTTGGGGGGTAAAAAATGCAATAAATTGAAAAAATTATAGTTATTGGGTCAATCTAATATTTTTTTAGATGAAATATATAAAATAAATAATTCAAATTACCAAAACGGACTCATGATGAGCTTCATATGCCCAAACAGTATTTTCCAGTTCAAATTTTAGACTAGAGGGATCTGCCTCATTTAGCAATGTTTGTATCTCTAAAGTTTCTAGAACTGTGCACGAGTTGGCAAACATACTACTATTATTACTTAAATATATTTTATGTTTTCTGTTCCTAAAAAACAAAAAACAAAATAGCCTCGCCATCTGCACTATTTCAATCATTTATATATTTATTTATTGGCTAATTGTGGAGCTATTAGGCATGATGATGGTAAATTTTTTGATTATTATTCTGCTAGCTCTCTATTTGTTTCAAATTTCACTTTGATTTTTATGGTTTCAAATTTAATAATTTAATCTTTGTTCTTTAAATCCTGTTCAATTTAATTATTCCATCTAAATTTTCATTAATTTTTTTTTACGTGTACACCTTAGGAGATTGACAGATATTTCAAAATAGTTAATTTTAATCTCCAATTTGAACGAATCAATCAAACTGAAACTAAATTTAAATTATAGTATCAAACTGTTTAATTTAAAATTATAAGAACTAAAGTGAAATTTATAAAGATTAGAATTGTAGTTATCCCTTTATTTATTGATGTAGTTGGAATTCGCATTGTGGATTATGATTGATGTTAGACAAATGAGCTCTAAAATAGAACCAATGAAAACTTACTATATGAGTCATAATTAGTTTATATTTTTTTCTTACTTTTTTTATTTATCTTTTCTCTTTCCATTTTTTCATTATAAAAATGTATGTAGTGAAGTCCATATTGCATTCAAACACACCTTGCCTGTTTTGGCTCAAGTTTCTCATCATAAGTGTTGTTAGAAAGTCACAAATGAGATTAAGTAGACAAGTCTAACCTAACTATATTGTAGTCTTTACGGCAAGTGAAATTACTCGTTAGATAGTAACATCATCACATAATGCATCACCGTTATATTCAATATTTATTTATTGAAAGATACCTCAAAGACCATCATTTTCTTGATGAGTCCTTCCTATGGAATTGCTTCCTCAATTATTTTATTGATTGTTGAATGGGTTTTTACTCAGTTAATGCTATTCTTGAAAATCTTTTTCCATGAGCTAGACTTTTCTATGCAGCTCAAGAAGGACAGGTCTTCTTGGTCATCTCCAATTTGGCTTATAGTTTGGTCTTTAGTTTTGGAAGAGAAATTTGTATTAGTTGAGAGTTTGCCAAACCAATGTCCTTTAAAATGTCCAAGTTGAAAGGGGAAATTATAATTTGTTACACAAACAAATATATGTTGTATCTCTATTTAAATTTTATTAGTTAAAATAGTGATACTCGTCACTTTTTTTTGTCTTCTTTAACGACAAAACATGACACTAGTTATGAGATGAGTGATGTGGACCAAAATTAAATTGGTTCACTAAAAAAATACAATGAAAATCTCATAACCAAAGTTACTTCGGTTCAAAACAAAACAAGACAAAATCTTATAACTAAATCCACTTTGATTTATAACCAAACACCACAAAATGTTATAAACAAATAATAAGTCCAAGTAAAATTATTAAGTTGTGTGTAATTTTAATTGGCCAATGCAATATAAAAAAAAAAAAAGAAGAGAGGATTTAATTTGGTAAATAACCCAAAGATTACATTTAATTGTTCCGAATAGTTAGATCTAATTATTATGTCAAATTTCAAAAATTTATTTATTTTCCAATTTTATATTCAATGTAAATCTTTTTTGATAGATCTTAAAAAGGGAAATTAAAAAAATAATCTGTTTGATTTTGTCTTTAAAATGTGTTCAATGAAAAATTAAAGTTAATGAAAAATTCTTTTAGTAAACAAATAATAAAAATTTCAAAAACACCCATTGTTTTCTTCTTCTTCTTCTTCTTCTTTTTTATTTTATTTTATTTATTTTATTTTTTTAAAGCAAAAAGAAGATATCAAATGATATATAAATATCTATAGAATACCCAAAACAACAAAAAATAATGAAGTTAATATCCGTAAGATTCAAACAGCTTTTGCCTGCATTGTTTCATTCATTTATATTTATTTATGGGATAATTATACTTTTACCTCTTATATTTTGATTCAAATTTCATTTTGCTTCTTATAATTTCAAACTAAATAATTTAGTTGTTGTAATTTAAAATCAATTTTAATGTGGTCGTTCTATCTAAATTTTTATTAATTTTTTTTACATGTACATCCTAGGAGACTCACCAGTGTTCTAAAATTGTTAACCTTAACTTTCAACTTGACCGAAGTACCAAGCCGAAACTAGATTTGAAACATAACGATTAAATTGCTCAATTTAAAACTATAAGAATTAAAGTAAAAATTTGAATCAAACTATAATGCTAAAAAGTGTAATTAACCCTTTATTTATTGACAACTCTTGCTCATCATATATAGGCCGTAGCTAATTGGATTACATAAAATTTCAGCCCCAAACACTAAATTTCCATTAATTAAAACTAAATAAAAATTGGTGGCTTTTTAGCTCAACATTACTAGATGATTTATGTCACATTTTGAAACATAATACACTTTTGTTCAAAAATGATGAATTTAGTGATTCAAAATAATTTTAATTTTTTTTCTATTAATTTATTTCCTGGAAGGTGTCCTTAGAAGGGAAATCATCATACATACATATATATATATATATATAATGACTTTCATGTAAAAATGGGTCCTAAAAATGTATTTTTATATGATCAATGTGCAAAAATAGACTATAAATATTTGAGAGTAATTAAGGTCATGTTTAATTAGCAAGATTAATAGTGAGATGATTAATAATTTATGGAATTAGTGTAGAATTTGTTATCTATGTGGATTAGTACACTATATAATTCCTTTTATCCAGGTTTGTTTTGCAATGAATATAAAAATATATGTAATCTAAATTATACTTTTATTTTGCAGTATTATAGTTGTACAATTAGAAAACTCACCAATTTTGTTGGAAAGAATATGCATTGAAATCTAATCTGAATAAAAAAAATTACAGCCAAACACTAGAACACGAGTATTGTAGATTAAGAATTCTATCCCGATTCTATAATTTGCCCAATCAAACAAGTCCTAAATACTAATAATGGCCTCATTTGGGAAGTTAGCTATTTTAGTTGATTTTTTGACTTTTTTTTGGTTATTTTAGTTTGGTTTAAAATGTTGTGTTCGGGAAGATAGTTTTTTTTTTTTTTTTTTTTTTTAGTAGTTGATTTGATAATTGTGAGAAAAAAGTGAAATGATTATCGATTGGATGTGATATTTTGTCTTATTAATTATTTTAGTCTATTTTGTCGTTATTGACTATTTTATCCCAAATAACCCAACTCTATCCTTTCCCAACCATAATTTTAAACATGTGATTTACCACAGAAGTTATTGAGTCAAATTTGTTAAAGTTAAAGACCTCAGCTTCATAAGTGAGGTTGGCATATTATGGAATCAATTTGGATCCATCTCCTAATCTGAACCATTCATCTCACTTGACAAGTTAAAAAAAAATGTGCATATAAAAAATTAGAATAATCAAATATAAGTATTCACATGATCAAGTCACATATATATTATAACAAATGAATAACCAATTCTTAAAACCATGTATGCTATATAAATAAATATGATCTGATTGTATAACAATTTATGTTGGTTGAATTTGATATTTTGCATAGATAATTTTTTCAATTAATTATATAAGATGAATAATTTAAATTATCAAAATAAATCAAAAATAGTCCCATAATAATTAAACTTTCATAAGGAAATTGACATCTTCAACTAGAACATCGGTAGTTGTTACTGCTTCACGTCCTCAATGCAACTTGTATTCCCATAATGTGTACTGCTCTCATATTTCCACAGTCACCCTCTTAGATGTGTATTATTTGCCCACTTATCACGTTTGTGTAAGTGATATGATTAATTGATAATTAGAGAAGATATGAGAGAAAATGTTACTTTTAATATTTTAATTGATTGCCGCATTATTAAACTTGAAAAGTGAATCTAATTTTTGGTCTTCAATAACAAATACTCTTAATACTAACAAAATTTCATAACTAAGGCCTCATTTGGGAACAAGGTTTTTTAGTAACTTTTTAATTTTTTGGCTAAAAGATAAAGTAAAAAAACTAGTGTGTTTGAAAAGAACATTTTAACTTTTTACGAAAGGATGTGAAATAAAATAATATATAGTAAAAATGAGTAAATTGACATTTTTGCCCTTCAAGAGTGATCTGTTGTTCAATTGGTGAGAGAGTGAATTTACCTGACATGCTGCTAGGTGAAGTGATGCAGCAGAGGGCTAGCAGCATGTAACCTATATGCATGGGAATAGGGGGTTGTTGCCACATAATGGCCCTGTTTGGTGCAGCTTTTTTTCAGCTTATTTCAACTTTTAGCTTAATTTAAGCTATTTTGATGTGTTTGGTTTAACTTAACAATGCAGCTTATGGCTTTTTGTAAGTCAGAAATCAGCTTATTCTTTAAGTGTGGCAGGAGAAGCTTAATTTATAAGTCAGAAATCAGCTTATATTCATAGTTATAAGCTATAAGCTGTTAAGGCATAAGCTATAAGCACTTTCCCATAGCTCTACCAAACAGGGCCAATATTGGACTTCATATAATGGACTTCACCTATTTTTATATGTAAAAATATTTTGTAAACAAAAAATGTACAAATTGGACTTCACCAATTTTGTATTTTGAAAAAATACTCATAAAAAAAATTGTTACAATTTGATTGACGAAAATGTTTTGTTGTAATTTGTGGAATGTAATAATTGTATTATTTAAAAAAAAAAAATTCTTTTCAAAACTCATTATGAAACTATTTTCACAACTTCCCTTATAATTGTAAATATTTCCAAACTCTTTTCAAATCTTCATTCAAAACTCATGAACACATCAATATCAAATTCATTGTAAAACTCTATTTTTCCCAAAAAATATATAAAAATAAATCAAATATTGGACTTCACCAATTTTGTATTCCGAAAAAGTTCTTATAAATAAAAAAAACTATTAATTTATGAAAGTGTTATGTTATAATTTGTGAAATGTAATCAGTTTGTTTGGTTTGGTTTTTCAGGATTCACTTAACAAAAAATTAGAATTTTAAGTTTTCTGTATTTTTTTTTTTTGCGCTAAATTATTTTAATATTCTAAGCAATTTATTTAAGTATTAGATACACCTAACATAAATACACTGAAAAATAGAATATTTTTGAAAAGAATCTTTAAAAAATGAAATAGCAAAATTTTTTTTTAAAAAAATGTTAATCAGTGCAATACATTTTCTGTATTGTTGTGTAATTATTAATTTTGTAATATAAGGGGTTCGATCAGAAAGGAGGGGCTCGGTTAGAAATTAGAATTAAAAAACAAAAAACAAAAACAAAAAAGAGGGGTAAAAAGGTCATTTCACCTCTTCTGTGTCACAAATCACATGATTGCAACATAGCCTTAGGTGTATACAATAAAATGGTAGGCTTTGATTTTTTTATTAACTTTTTAATTTTTAGGGTAAAATTCTCGCATGCGAAATGAGGCCTAAATACTAACACAATTCATAATTAGTACTAACAAAATCTCATAACTAAACACCAACATAATTCATAATTAACACTACAAATACTCATAACATGTAATACACAACATTTAACAAAGTACCTACCATAAAATTTTGGTGGACTTACGTATAGGTTCTATTAGGTAGACTCTAATAGGTCTTGTAATAATTAACAGTGTTTTTTATCAAATACTATTAAAAAAGTCACTAATTATTAATTTTTAGCAACAGTTAAAATTTTTTTTTACAAAAACGTTACTAATTATAAGTTTTAGCAACAGTTTAAAAAAATTATCACAAAAAAGTCACTAATTATAAGTTTAAGCGACAATTTATAAGAATCGTAATAAAAAAATATTACTAATTGTTAATTTTTAGCGACGATTTTATTTGAATTAGCTTTCAATAGAATTTAATGAGAATTAAGTCCAACTACTAAAACCTATTAATAATTTTTCCTAAAATTTTTCCTATATATAGGAATGAATTAGACTAATAAATCAGTACCTACTTCCTCTCATCCTTCTCTTCTCTTGATCCTTTGTACTTGTTTCTCCTCCTTTACAACAAAACAAAACCAAAAAAAAAATAAAAAATGGAGCGATTGATATGGTTGTTCCAATTCCTTTTGTATTTCATGCAATATCATCAGGTTTCTTGTTCATCATCTATCTCTTCTTTTTCTACTTGTACACATCATTTGTGTCCACATGACCAGAGGTTTGCATTGTTGCAATTCAAGCATATGTTTACTATAAACAGCTCTAGCTATACATCTCGGTGGTGTGAGCATTTGGATTTGGCTTCTCCAAAGATGTTATCTTGGAACGAGAGTTGTACTGATTGTTGTTCGTGGGAAGGAGTCACGTGTGATGGTCTGACGGGTCACGTGATTGGGCTTGACCTCAGTTGTAGCCAGCTCTATGGCAGTATCCATCTTAACAGTAGCCTCTTCCAACTCTCTCACCTCCACCACCTCAATCTCGCCTTCAATCACTTCAATTACTCCCACATTCCATCAGCATTTGCTCACTTTCCCAATTTGACACATCTCAACCTATCTTCCAGTTTTTCAGGCTCAATCCCATCAGAAATTCGCCACCTGTCCAAACTAGTTTCACTCGATCTCTCCTCCTATAGCGATCAACTAAGACTTGAACCGCACAATTTCAGAATGATGCTCAAAAACCTAACCCAATTGCAAGAACTTGTCCTTTCTGGTGTAAACATATCTTCAATTGTACCGGTGTCTTTGACGAATATGTCTTCTTTGACATATCTCGATCTTACTTACACCGGGTTGCATGAGAAATTACCGGATAGCATTTTTCACCTTCCAAACTTGCAAATTCTCTCTTTAGGAGACAACTATGATCTCACTGGTAATTTACCCAAAGTAAACTGGAGTAGTAGTAGTTCCCTCCAGCAGTTGTATCTCGGGTATTCCGGTTTTTCTGGAGAATTACCAGATTCAATTGGCTATCTCACGTCTTTGACGTCCTTGGATCTCAGCTCTACAAGTTTTTCTGGAGAATTACCAGATTCAATTGGCTATCTCAGGTCTCTGACGTCCTTGGATCTCAGTGGTTGCATATTCTCCGGGTCCATTCCTGAATCACTCGGGAACCTTACACAGATCACTGATATATCCTTCTTGGGAAATAGTTTCAACGGTCAGATCCCATTTACTTTCTCAAATCTTAATCAGCTCATTTCCTTGGATCTTTCTAGAAATAATCTCCATGGAAAAATTCCTAATTTTATCGGTAAGCTGATAAAGCTAGAGTATTTAGCACTTGGAGATAACAATTTCAATGGTCCATTTCCATGTTGGGTAGCCAACCTGACAAAACTTGGTTTTTAAGATATATCAAGTAGTGAACTGATGGGTCCCATTCCCTCCAACATTAGTGGGCTAAACAACCTACAAGCACTTTTCTTGTACAATAACTTACTGAATGGGACACTACCATATTGGTTGTTGAATCTTCCGTCATTGACGGAATTACAACTGGATAGTAATCGACTAACTGGCCAAATTCCTGAGTTCCAGCATAAATCAAAATTGATGCTCATTGGCTTGAGTCATAATGAACTACGTGGCCCCATTCCACAATCAATTTCAAATCTTGTGAATTTGACACGACTTGATCTTTCGTCAAATAATTTTAGTGGTGTTGTGGAGCTACAAACATTCTCAAATCTAAAAAATCTTGATAGTCTTGATCTTTCATACAATAGTCTGTCAGTGAGCACCATCAACAATATCAACAATACCTTGCCTACGCTTAGGTTCTTCTATATGACTTCTTGCAAGATAAAGGAATTTTGTGATTTCTTTAAAGCCTTAGAGAATGTTGAACAACTAGACATTTCCAACAATGAAATTCATGGAAAGATTCCAAAATGGGCTGGCGTCATCGGGAAGGCTTCATTGCAGTACTTAAATCTTTCCCACAACTTTCTAACAGGTATAAACCAATTTCCTTGGAAGAATCTTGACACTCTTGATCTTCGTTCCAACTTGATTCAAGGACAACTCCCAATTCCACCACTCTTTGTATCTTACTTCTTCATCTCACAAAATAAACTCACCGGAGAAATTCCTTCTTCAATTTGCAATGTGAGATCCCTTTCCATCCTTGATTTGTCTCACAACCACTTGAGTGGTGCAATTCCACAATGTTTGGGAAACTTCAGCAACATTCTATCTGTATTAGATCTGCAGTTCAATGCCTTTCAAGGGAACATCCCAATGATATTTGGAAAGGGTAATCAGTTGGAAATTCTTAATTTGAATGGAAATCAGTTCGAAGGACCAATTCCACGATCCTTAACCAATTGTAGACAGTTACAAATTCTAGACCTCGGAAACAACAAGATAAATGACACTTTTCCATACTGGTTGGGAATACTTCCAGAGTTACGGGTTCTTGTCTTGCGATCCAACAAATTTCACGGTCCAATAGACACTTCCAAGCCAAAACTCTATTTCCCTAAACTCCAAATTGTTGACCTCTCCCACAATAAGTTCACTGGTCATTTGCCAGAGAGATATTTCAAAATTTTCAAAGCTATGAGGAATATAGCTATGCCAAATGGAATATATTGGAGAGTTAGAGAATATTATTCAGTTACGGTGACGATGAAGGGGTTTGATTATTATTTAACGACAACTTTGATTGTCTTCGTAGCAATTGATTTATCATCTAACAAATTTAGTGGAGATATTCCAAATGTCATCGGAAAGCTTAATTCTCTCATAGTGCTTAATTTATCTCATAATAGCCTTACAGGCCTTATTCCATCATCTTTAGGAGACTTGACACAGCTTGAATCACTAGACCTCTCTTCAAACCAGCTTATTGGGAAAATTCCTAACCATTTATTGAGTTTGACATTTCTTGAGGTCTTTAACCTTTCATGTAACCATCTCGACGGACGCATACCTCGAGGCAAACAATTTGATACATTTGGAAATGATTCATATGTTGGGAACTTGGGATTATGCGGGTTTCCATTGTCAAAGGAATGTGAAGATAATCAATCACAAGTTCAGCCGGGGGTGCTATTACAACAGGAAGATGACTCAAATTTTGTAAGTGGATTTACTTGGGAAGCCGTGGTGATGGGGTATGCGTATGGAATGGCATTGGGATTGGTTCTTGGTTTTCTCATGTTCTTAACTGGACAACCAAAGTTGTTTGTAAGAATTGTCGAAGGAAAAAAGCATAAAAAGGTGAAAATGTTGAGACAAGGTGGCAGAAGAAATTAGCAAACATGGATTATGTTTTCAGGTATGTGATGTTGATTCTTAGTTTTAATGATTTATTTTGTTAGTTATCATGAATCATGATTGTATTATACTCTCTAACTTCATGGTACTTGTTGCTTTTTTCTGATTCTATATCTTTAAAAGTTTACTATCTAATTACAGAATAAGTAAAAGGTTATTATATATATTCTGCTAGGGGTCTGCCTAATGCACATGTAGTTCTTTTTGTGAATGAGTAACACTATGAGCAATTCACTCAAGAACTAGCAGTTATACATATAGAATTGTTTCATTGACCACAACCAAAGCCAAAATAAATAAATAAAATATATGTTTTGTTGTGATTAGGCATTAAACCATGGCTTATGTTAATGCAGTTAGTTTCAAAAGCTAGTTTTGTACTGAAATAAACTATATGATTGGATTTTCTATTCGTCAATCTTGATATATTTTCCCAAATAGTTTCACTAGATTACTTTTGTTTTCCTCAATTTATGCTATACATCTTGATCATCATGATTAGCTGCAAAATTTTATCTCTGGTTGACTTTAGAAATCTTCATAGTTCACCCATAAAAGTTGCCAATTCAAGGTTATCGTATTTTCGCGTGAGACCAGTAATTCACCACATTCCCCACCTTTTATTAATGCTCAGATACATATATTATATGCATAAAATATTTGAATGAAAAGATGCACCAATTTGGCCCCAAAAGGCAGAACCCTATGAAGGAGGTGTTATCTTCTTTTTTTTTTGGTAAATCTATTTTACATACTCAAATATATGTATTGGTTATGAGTATTGTCCGAGGTTCAGATTCACCTAATTCTCATCCAAAACGACAGGAGGACATGGATAAATTTCATAATTGAAGGGACAAGATGTAATTTACTTTTTATATTTGTATATTATGCGTAATTTAGTTTTATAGTTAACTCGTTTACTTAAAAATATTTGTTGATTGCATGTCTAACTAAACGTGTTGCACTCATATCCCCTGCCTTAACCCAACTGTCAATTCTCAGGCATAGATATTTCACATATTTAGAATAGTTCACTTGACACAATATTTAATTTTCCATCATACTTTAACTCTAAGGTAGCCTTTAGTTGATTGGAATGATTTTGGGTAGTATAGAATGACTATTTCTTGATCACTCAAAAAAATTGTCATTTTTCTAAGGATAAAAACAGTTCTAACCTCGTTTCATATTATTTTAGTCTCTTGTGGCTGCTTCAGTTCTGCTTGAGGGTGATCATCAGTTCTGCTTTAGCTCTGCTTTCGTTCTGCTTTAGTTCTGCTGGTGTTTTGGAGTTGGTGTTCTGCTTGAGGGTGATCTGCTGTTCTGCTGCTGTTTTTAATTTGGCTAGTCTTTGGGTTGTCTGTTATGCTTTAAGTTTGGTTAGCCTTTTCTTAGGCGAGGTTGTTTTGGGTGTTTGTGGTTGGATCCTCACCAACCCTTGATGCTTTACACTCATCCTCTTTTTCTTATTGATGTAGTAGTTTTCTTCTTTAATATAGTTCTCTTCTTTGCTGTTCAAAAAAAAAGTTTCAATTTTATCATTTTGGTTCTTAAAGTTGTCAATTTAAGTTAATTTGATCATATCTCTAATGTCCGTTTACATTGATAACGGGAAACGTATTTTATCCTTGGATAAAAGACAATTTTGGTCTCTAAAGTATGCACTTCTTGTCATTTTAGTTCCTTAAGATTTAATTTTATTGTTTTGGTTCTTAGAGTTGTTACAGGTGGCCATCGACCCGTTGGCCCGTCCAGCTCGACTCTATTTTTTTAGGATTTGGGAAGGTTGTTTTAACCCATAGTGTCTGGCTGGACCAATATTTTTAGCCCAATATATTAATGTGAAGAGTTAAGAATTTTTACTTTCAATCCAGCTCGGCCCAACTCAGCCAGCTATTAAATTAATTAATTATAATATATTAAAAATTTTTTTTTTTTGTTGGGATGTAGACTTTATCTTTATTAATTTTATTGAAATTGACATTTGTAGCGATGTTTAATTCAATTTATTTAAGAAATCCTTCAATTTATAATGAAATTCTTCAATTTATAATGATGTCAGTATATTTATTTAAGAAAATATAATGAGTGATTAAATTTAATTATGAAATGTTTTAATTTTTGTTTTTAACATATAGGTCGATGGGTGGACTTGGGATTTGTAATTATTTTTTGGTCGACTTGGACAGATGTCAAGGCCTGATGTTAGGACCGGGTCGGACTTGGGAAGATATAAAATCTCTTATTATGTAGTGACGGTCCAACCCGACCAATGCTCACCTCTAGTTTGAGCAAAGACCAAATTAACACAAATTGACAACTTTGATGACCAAATAACAAAATCAAAATTTAAGGGACTAAATTAACAAGGAATACATACTTTGAGGACTAAAATTATCTTTTATCTATATTCTTGTTATCAATGTAGATGGACGTTAGACCTAAAACTAAATTGACTTAAATTGATAATTTTGAAGACCAAAATAACAAAATTGAAGCTTAAAGGGCTAAAATGACAAGAGCACATACTTTAGGGACTAAAGTTATCTTTTATCCTTTTTCTAGATTGGTGAATAGTGATTTTATTTGCAATACACATTCCTTTCTTTTTTTACCGAACCGATGGAATAATCAATACCATTCCAACATGTATTTTAATCAAATACTAACTTAGAAGCCAAATGGTATGTAAAGCTCCAAGTGCTTGCTAGTTTTACATTTAGGGCATGTTTGTTTGGACAAACTTGGCCATAGAATTGGACTAATAATCTAATAAAATGCATAAATACATAGTATCCCTCGTACAAAATAAAAGATTAATGAGAGGTTTGGACTATCAACCTCATCGTATAATCCCATACCAATCCAAATATAAGATATGATACACAATCCAAAAGAATTAATAATCTCAAACTATCCTAATAATGTTAATTCCATAAATCCAATCCACTCAAACAAACATATTACTGATTTTAAGGGAAAAACCATTGGATTCAAGCTATCCACCAATCTATAATGTGTATTTGTAAGTCATAGTAGCAATCTGCATGCCACGTTTAACGAACTGCATGACAAATAAAATAAAAGTTATTGCAGTGAATTTTGCGACCTGCAGTTAAATACAAAGTAGAAATACAAAAACCTCATTTCATGACCCTATTTGAATATTGGCCAATGATAATTTGTGGATTGACATGGTGATTATGGTTTATAACTATGACTCTCATTATGTATTTCATTTGTATTGACTAATTTATTAACACTATATTTGGGAACTTAGGAGAGGAAAGAAAAGAAATGATTACTTAAGTAATAAGAGAAAATAAAAGAAAAGAAATGATTGTGATATCTCTCATTTTTGTTTGGATAAGGAAGAAATAAAAGAAAAGAAATAATTGTGATTTCTCTCATTTTTGTTTGGTTAGGTTTCATTAAGAGAAAAGAAAAGAAATTATTTTATGTTATATTACCAAAATAACCTTTTTATATTTTCAATCATTTTATTTCTTTTATTTTTATAGGGACAAAATTGGTATTATGAAAATAGTGGTTTCTTTTCTCTTCCAATCTCTCCACTTTTGGAAAGATTGAAAATGAGGCTTATAAGAGAAATGAGTTTCTCTCCATTTCTCTTCATTTCTTCCCATTTCTCTCTACTTAGATTATCCAAACAAATAAGAGAAATATATATCACTCTATTTCTTTTCTTTTCTCTCTAAATCACTCAATCCAAACATAGCATAAAGGCTCTCTACTGTCTTATTAACTTTTAAATATTTTTTCAAATTTAAAATTTAAATACAACCTCAATTCTTTAACCATAATAACCCCCCCCCCACCATCTATGTGATACTGATATTGTTTGCTTTGGGTCTGTGGACCATCACGATATGCTTTAGGTCCATGGATCATCACAATTATATCTTTATGTCATCTCACAAAAGACCTCACATAGTTCAGGATGGGTTATTCCATGTATGGTTGGTTAGACTATTAATATCTATCCAATATGGGATTGAGGTGTCACACATGTTGAAGTTGAATACATATTGCCTATGCATTCGTTATTTTCTTTATTTTTATTTTTATTTTTGGGAAAAATCTATTTTACCTCCTTGTAGTATAACTCTATAACACTTTACCCTTTATGTCTTCTTCTTTTATTTTTTGCTCTTTGTAAATAAATAAATAAATTTGCCCCCATGACTAAGCAAAAAGTTAAAAAAAAAATGACACAAAACTAATTTAAGAAACTAGAGTTCCCTAAAAAAAAATTTAAAATAAACTTCATTTTTAATTATAATTAATTTATGATTTCATTTGTTAAATATATATGTACATGTTTAATTTAAAATTTTATTAAATAATAAATTGAGGTAAAAATTAAAAATTAGATTACATGACTTTTATGATTTAATTTGTTATATATATGTATTATGCATATGTTTAATTTTAAATGTTATTAAATAAAGTAATTTTATGGTAATAAATTATGGTGTTTAGTTTAATTTATGATTTAATTTGTTATATCTATATGTTTATATTTATTTTAAAATGTTATTAAATAAAAAAATGGTTAAAGATTAAAAATTAGGTTTTGACAATGTGATGATTAATTTTTATAATAATAAATTAAGGTGTTTAGGTTAATTTAATTACAAAAATGCTTGGGACCTCTAATTAGAGGTGCCACTAGTGATGTGGCAGTAGGTGGGACCCACTGCCACTGTTAGGTTTTTTTTTTTTTTTTCACCTCATTAGAGGTGTGTTTTAAAGCCTCTAAATTAGGGGTCTCTAGCATCACTGATTTAATTATATATATATAATATGTATGTTTAATTTAAAATATTATTTTTTTTAGATAGTCATTTTTAATAACATTTAAAATGTTATTAAATAAGAAATTTAGATTTAAAAAAGAACAAAAAGGTAAAACAAGGCTAGATTCGTTTTCTTCCATTGAAATTTAATTTTAATAAAAAAAAATTTCCTTCTCCACTTTCAAAATAAGAATGTGAGACACACTCTCTTTTAGTTTGGATGGAAAATATAACTCTAATAGTTTAGTTTAAAATATGTGGTTATTAGTTTTAAAAGACATGGAGGTAAAATGCTATTGGGTCATATCATAAAGAGGTAAATAGATTTTACCCTTTATTTTTTGCATAAAACTTGAATTTT
Source organism: Camellia sinensis (assembly GCF_055761805.1). Taxonomy (NCBI): domain Eukaryota; kingdom Viridiplantae; phylum Streptophyta; class Magnoliopsida; order Ericales; family Theaceae; genus Camellia; species Camellia sinensis. The sequence goes on from NC_138973.1 coordinate 111,756,471, forward strand.
TTGCCTATTATCCACTCTTCATTATCAATAATTTCTTAAATTTCATGCATTTTATTTGCGATTTCATGTTACGTCGTCATTTTCCCAAATTCTTATAAACTAAGCACTTGAACTTACATGTTTTTCTCTCTAAATCCTTGTTGCAGGTTAAAACAGAAAACTATTATTGCTATTGTAACATATGATAATGTTGGAATAATGAAGTTGGTGGTTGAGGTACACATGGACAAAGTTTGGGCTAATATTTGATAATATTGTTGTAAAAGTAGATTGAGTGATTGTCATATGGTACTATTTGTGATGTTGGCTTGATTGTGTATTCTGTTCTACTATGTTCTATGTTTGTGATTGCTTCTTTTTTTCTTTTTCTTTTTTTCATTTTCTCAATGAGTGTATATTTTATTCAATTTTTTTTTATTATTAGACATAGAGATAGTGGATTCATTCATATTTTTGACTTGGTACAAAGAAAAGCATGCATGAGTATTATCATTTAAAATTAAGGATTAATTACTTAAAAGTCCTAATGTCGGTAGGTGTAGTAGCTCAAGTCCTGTGTAATAGTGTTTAGACGCACAAGTCCCATTTTGGAATGCAATTGATGTTTCTGCCCTTTTAAATCTAACGTTTTAGAGATGCAACTTCAGATAAACAAAACGTCCCAAAGAAAATCTACAACTAGAAGGAGCAAAGTCTGCATCTTCATCGATCTTTTTAAACACTAGATGAAGATGACCGTTTGGATTATTTGAGGATTTTTAAGTTGGAGGTTTGCGATGCCTCAACTTTTTATGCTTCCGGTTCGATATGTTCTCTTCCTTCATCACTTCGATTCGCAACGACTCTCTATTTGCGTGTAAATGCTTGATTGCTCAATTTCAAGGTTTAGAACAGAGCATATTAAATCGACTAAAGAGATGGGTCAGGAGATCTAGCTTGTAGGTAAGAACTGAGATATTCTCAGTTCAAAAACTGAGAATGTTCTTAATTTAAAATTGAGAATGATTTCAATTTGCAAAAATATCTAGTAACATGATAAATTGAATAGATTGTGATTATCGGATCTACTTAATTTTTTTGTGAATGAAACATACGAAATACTCGATAAAATGAACTATTTGAATCTTCAAAACGGGTTAGTAATGAGATTCAGAAGCCCAAACAATACGCTTCAATCTAGATTATGGACAGAAAGGAATCCTCCATAAATAAAATATCCTATCATTCAATATTGAAGTCATCAGCTATAACTATATGTAGAACAAATCATATAATATAAGTAGGGTTTTCTCCTAAGAAACTTTAGAACTGTGTCACGTGTCACTTTTACCCTCTTAGAATTTTGCCAAGTCTCCTTTCTATAATTAAAGAAATATATTTATGTCTTTTAAGGCCTTGCTTAGAAATATACTATTTTAGTATCTTTTTAATTTTTTTACTAAAATATAAGGTAAAAAATTAATATATTTGGCTTATTGGCTTTTTTGTATAGCTTATTGGTCTTTTTAATTTTTTTAATGATTTTTTTACTTTTAAACTAAAATTCAATGTTGCCAAGCAAGGCCTAACTTTTATGAATTTCATTTTCCTCTTGCATTTTTTCTCTCATCTCTATCTTTTCTCTTTTATTCCTCTACGTCTTTCTTATTTTTTCTACGAATGCATTATTTTGTATTTATATTTTTTAGAGGTATTTATGTATAGGTCCTGATAAGTAGATTTATTGTCTAGTAGGTCCTATGATAATTAATGGCATTTTTCATCAAACACTATTAAAAAATGTCACTAATTGTTTAACTTTCAACGATTGTTTGAAAATTGTCACAAAAAATGTTATTAATTATAAGTTTTAGCGACAGTTTAAAAAAATCATCACAAAAAAGCGTTACTAATTTTTAACTTTCAGCGACAGTTTGAAAAATTCGTTACTGAAAAACGTCACTAGTTATAAGTTTTAGCGATAATTTATACAAAATGTGTTAAAAAAAAGTTACTAATTGTCAATTTTTAGTGGCATGCAAAAAAATCGTCACAAAAAATTATTTTTAGTGACAATTTTACTATGACTTATTTTCAATAAGATTTGATGGAAATTAAACTATTGGGACCTATTGATATTTTACCATATATTTTAATTTATACTCTATATATTTATGTTTATAAATTTTAAAATGTAGAAGAAAATTATGATTTTGAAATACTTAGTATGGTAAAGCAAATGTAACGGTTATTATAATAATTTAAAAAAAAAAAAGAAAGAAAAAGAAAAAGAAAGAGGGGGAATTTGATGGTCTACCTATAGAAATTAGGAGTACATGAATACGCGTAGGAAATAATGTGAATGTAACATGTAGATTTAATTTATAAAAAATAAAAATAAAAAATGAAATAAAATAAGTCTCTTTTTCACGAAATCCTTTCAGTAAGGGGGGGGGGGGGGGGGGGGGAATGTAGATTTATAAAAAATGTTGATGGTCAATGACTTTTATCATTGGTTTTGTTAATTCTATTAATTTTATAATATGACATTAAAAATAAGAAAATATTACTGAATTGATGTTATGTAGGCATTATAAGAATTAGAATCCTTTTATTTGTTGTAAACTATTTTCATCAAATTACACTTTTTTGATCCTTATAATTTCAATTTACTCAATTTTATCCCTAAACTTTTGAGTTTGTCTCAATTTGATTCAATATTAAAATTGTTAGCATTTTTTTTTATGAAAAATGCACACATAAATATGTTTTTAGGGGCAAATTTATAAGCACGATCAACTCAAGGAGTTATCCTCAACCAACTCAATAATAATTTTTTTGTTAAAAATTCTAACAATATTATTAATTGGACAAAAGTGACACAAAATCTAAAATTAAAGGTCAAAACTGAATCAATTGAAAGTGTAGAGACTAAAATGACACTTGAGTTAAAGTATAAGGATAATTGATATAATTTGCTCTTTAGTATTTTATGGGGGAAAAAATTAGTATTGACGTAACATTATACAAATGCAACATTTTATCATTATTTATTGCTAAAACATAACAATGGCTAAACATCAAACTATTGAAAATGCTATTTATGACACCACGTTGGACAAGTAATTATTAGAGGTGGCAAATCGGCAAGTTTGAATGGGAAATGAGTCAAAAGAGTGTTAGCCCAAAACTACCCGTTTAGATAGCGGGTTGTATGCGGTCAGGTTGGATACGGGTCATAGTAGACCGACCCAACCCCCCTTTCTTTTCTTTTTTTGTTTTTGTTTTGTTTTGTTTTTTTAAGCCATGCCTTTCACTAGTTATGTTTGTGAATCACAACTATCTACTGTAAGTATATGATTAATATGTTTCAGCGTAACTTTCAATGGTTTTGCTCCAAAACACGTTAACCATCTACTGTAATATATATACCTTAATATGTCTTTCATTGATTTTTTTAAAGACATTAAAAACAAGAAAATAAATAATACGATCTAAAGAAATAGATAATGGAAAATGCTCCGTAGCTCGAGAAAGTGAGGCTCGAATGGCTCGAATAGTACAAAAAATATTATCTTACCGGTAAGAGAATCAAAAAACATCTTAAAACGACGTCGTTTTGGGATTTTGAGCCACTCGAGCCACGGAAAATTCGAGCTACGAATCGGAACCGATAGATAATATGACCATAGAATTCAATGTGCAAATACGGGCGGGTTAAAACGGATTAAGTAATAAAATAACTTAATCTAAACCCGCCCACTTAATAAACAGGTTAGATAAAATTGAGTATGGGTTAGGCAAATCAATCCAACTAACCTGTTTATTTTAATGAACTTCTTTTCTAGTAGATTCAAATTGAAAATAAAAAAGAAATGGTACCAAACAAAAAATGTCAAAAATAATTTTTAGAAATTACTAATGTTGCATAAAATGCAAATAAAAAGTTTTAAATTAAAATATTAAGATGTATAACATATATATAATTAATTTAAATTTTTGTAAGATGTATATTAAAATATATATGTAAATAGAACTAGAAGGAGTTGAAAAGAGGAATTCAAGAATCCAAGCTAGAGAGAGAGAGATTTAAAAGGTGTAATATATTTAATTGTTTGGTTTCAATTTTAGAATTTACTTTAAAAAAATTTTTAGCAAATAAAAATTAATTTGGAAAAATTAAACACCAAAAAAATATATGAAAATTGAGAGGGTGAATTGTGAACAAATTGGGCCGAGCTAGGACGAGTGTTCTTTAGAAGTTGGACCACACAATGGGCCAAGGAGGTATTTTGTATTTCGGCTTTGGGCCGAGGTAAGTATCGGGACGGTTGGATGTGTTGCTGAAATTGAGACCTATTTACCTTCTGACCGAGATTAGTAGCAGGGTGATGGGCCGAGCTGGGTATAGCTTGGCATGATGCCGACCTGTGACAGGGTTATCACGGTTCACCCATGTTGAGCACGGAGCCGAAGTAACTTGGTTGACCGCAGTGTCAACCGAGGTAAATGGTTCAACCATCTCACTTGGTTTGCAGTGATGAGGGTGTTATCCTTGGGAATATGATTCTTGGGAGGACTCTTATAAGATGAGTTAGAGTCCTACTAGGATTGTGCTAGGTAAAATTTATAAAAGCTCATGACAAGACCTATGTACAAGTATCACAATTTTTACTTTCAAAATACACAGAGCTTTGGTGTTTATTGTCTATTTGCTGACTTAGGCATCAGAGAGGTTTCCAATACACACCCACCGGCTAGCTCACGTTTGTGTTTTCAGGTGATAAAGCGACAACATTTGAAAGCATGCAAACTTGATCAATAGGATTATACGATAAGATTATTTCGTACTCGTACAATTGGCGCCGTCTGTAGAAAGCACAAAGAACAAGACATTTTGATCAAGTTTTCCTCCTTAGTTGAAATCAATGGCGCACAATGAAGATTTGTTGCAATCTGCTATTGATGGGCAAACCCTAGAGGGGGGCAGGAGACGCGAAGATTTACCTTTTATCCCACCCATGGCAGAGTTAGACCCCCAGTGACGGAACTCCCAGAGGGACACATGAGGGAGACGGGGCTCCAGTCCTCGTCGCTCTCAAAGTCCTGAAAAGCAGAGGCAGAGGTTGGATCCTTAGGTTCTGGAGGATCGCGTAAGGGAGCAAGACAAATTAATAAGGAGGATGGCGGCAGACATGGAGACTATGAAGCGCCCGATAAAGGGCAAAAGGATGGCGACGAAAGAGGGGTGCAAAGGTAACATGCTCTCTTACCACTCAGAAGATCGTGACCGACAAGTCACACCATCACAAGCTGATAGTAGAAGCCTCAGAACAGGTGACACTCAATCAAGGACTTCTAGAACTCGTTACTCCAGGTCTGACATAACGAGGACTAAAAGGTCCTCCACGGAAGGAAGTAGTTACAGGCCCTCGCACTTGCACCAAATGACGTTTAGGCACACGGAGTTGCCAAGGTCGGCGGACAGTGCTTGAGGAAAGGGCTCGAATGAGAGAAGGCACTCGAGCACGCGACCTTCGTAGAGTCTCTGCACTACAACGATTGGCACCTAGGACGCATGTGAATGTCGAGGTTGGAAAGCCAGAGCCACACCTTGCCTATGAACCAGCTGACAAGGCGCTAGCAAGGTTACAGAGTTCGCTATTCGTTCCGGCGATAGAGAACGCACCATTACCCTCAGGCTTTCACCAGTCTAAATTCACTATTTATGAGGGAAAGTTGGATCCCTACATGCACTTGAGCTACTTCCGCTAGGTTATGGCCATATATCGACAAAACGAGGCTCTAATGTGTATCTTGCTTCCTTCCAGCCTTGGTGACCTGGGTCTAACATGGTTTGAAAGGCTGCCAGAAGGCAGCATAGCCTCATGGGCACAGTTGGCAAAGGCATTTGTGACTAGATTCAGAATGAATAACAAGATACTAGTGGAGATTGACTAGTTACTCTCCATTGACATGGACGAGAATGAAACATTGAGGTCTTACAACAGTTGATATTGAGAGACTTTCAATCAGATTGGGGATTGCCCCATAAATCTCGCCTTTGCACAGTACAAATGGGGTTTACCAGTCGGTAACAAGTTGAGGGATTCAATGACGATGATGCCACCCCTCATGATGGAGGCCCTAATGGAAAGAGTGCATCAACATATCTGGGTAGAGGAAGATAGCGCCTGCACTAAAGTAAAATCTGGCACAACAACGGTGCCGGATAAATAGACTCCAGTGAAAGTCAACACGGTAGAACAACCAAGCAAGAATGGGCGAAGTAGACGAGCCAACAGAGAGGACCCCCAAACAAGAAAGTTGAGAGTCTGCACTGCCATTACCACAGTATTCAACAAACCTATCTATCGGATTCTTGGCGAGATACGCGATGAACCTTTTGTCCGGCGGCCAGCCAAGTTGGGAGAAGCACAAAAAAGTTACAATGAAAGGTACCGTTGCACCTTCCACGATGAAAAGGGACATCGAACTAAAAATTGTGCACCATTGAGGCAACATCTGGAGAAGTTAGTAGCCGCTGGTCACCTGGACCAGTATATAGTAGGGGGAACACAGCCAGCCCCTCAGGACCACAGCAGGCCGAGTGGGATGCCGGTCGACGGTCCACCCCAAGGCATAATCAACGTGATACATGGGATCGTTGAACCTGAGTAGGTATGTGAGCTCAGAGGGATGATCAAAAAGGCTGAGCACTTGAGGGAGGTGCTAAGTGCACAACCTACTCAAAAGGGGAAAAACGGAGGCAACAAACGTCATCTCCTTCTCTGACAAGGATCTGACAAGGCTACATTGCCCTCACAATGACACGCTGGTCGTCACTTTGCGCGTCAAGAATTTCGACATCAAGCGGATTCTAATTGACCAAGGAAGCTCGTGCGAGATAATGTACTACGAGACCTTCAAGCAACTAAAATTGGAGGACAAAGACTTGGCACCTGCAACATCTCCCCTCGTTGGTTTCAACTCAATGCCAGAATGGCCAATTGGTAAGATAATTCTGCCAGTCAAGGCAGGAACAATGACGAAATAGGTGGAATTTTAGGTATTGAAAGTCCCTTCTACCTACAACATAATCCTGGGAAGAGCATGGTTGCACACCATACGTTTGGTGGCATCAACCTACCATCAGGCATTACGATTTCCCAACGAAACCGGAGTGATTGAAGAAGTCTTAGGAGACCAAATCATGTTGAAACAGTGCTTTGTCATGGTAAACGGCAGTCGGGCTGCAAAAGGGTTTGTACAGATGGTGGAGGAGCCAGAAAGCAATGAATTGTTTGCAAATGTCGGCAAAACAGTCGAACATAAGGCAGTAGAAGACTTGGTAGAGGTAAGGATAGATGAAAAGAACCTAGAAAAGTTCTTTTTGCTCGGCTCGTCTCTGTCCAGCACTGAAAGAATAGAGGTCATGGAATTTTTAACCTCTAACATCGAAGTGTTTACTTGGACACCGTACGACATGCTTGGCATTGACCCTAATTTCATCTGCCATCAACTTAATGTCCATCCAACTGCCAGACCAATTATACAACGAACTCGCCGATCGGCACTTCTCCATGCAGAGATAGTGGCGAAGGAAGTGGGAAACTTGCTGGAGGCAAGAGCAATCAGAGAAGTACACTATCCCAGGTGGATCTCCAACACTGTAGTCATGCCAAAAAAGAATGGCAAATGGCGCGTGTGCGTGGACTACAAAACAGTTAACAAAGCATGCCCAAATGACAGTTTTCCCCTACCACGGATAGACCAACTAGCGGACCTGACAGCATGGCATAACCGACTTAGCTTCCTTGATGCGTATCGTGGTTACCATCAGATTGCTATGTATGAACCAGACCACGAGGTCACGTCATTTACAACACCCAGAGGACTATACTGTTACAAGGTCATGCCCTTTGGCTTAAAGAACGCTGGGGCTACATTCCAATGGATGGTTCCCAAAATGTTTGAACCATTGTTAGGCAGAACAATGGAGGCTTACATAGATGACATGGTGGTCAAAAGGAAAGATGAGAAGGACCATCTCAGGGACCTAGATGAAATGTTTCAAATTTTGAAGTCCCACAAGTTGCGTCTAAATGCATCTAAGTGCGCATTCGGCATAGGGTCAGGCAAATTCCTGGGCTTTCTAGTAACCAACCAGGGTATAGAAGCTGATTCCTCTCAGATCAAATCCATCTAAGATCTAGAGAGGCCCAACATGGTCAAAGAGGTACAGCATCTCACTGGCCTAGCAGCCGCGCTCAACCGATTCATAAGTCGATCGTCAGATATGTGTCAATTATTCTTCCAGGCACTGAAGGCCAAGTTTGAATGGGATGATGAATGCGACCGCGCCTTAGAAAGCTTGAAAGACTACATGACCTCTCCTCCGTTATTAGTAACCCCAGTACCAGGAGAAAAGCTCTTCTTGTACTTAGTAGTTTCACAGCATGCAGTTAGCGCAGTGTTGCTCAGAGCGGAGGGAATACAACACCTACCTATCTTTTATGTTAGTAAGACATTGCTAGGCGCTGAAACAAGGTACCTGCCGTTGGAAAAGCTGGCCTTAGCTTTGATGATGGCTTCAAGAAAGCTGTCACACTATTTCCATGCCCACACTGTGATTGTCTTGACGGCTTTCCCGTTAAAAGCCTTGTTTGAGAGAGCGGATTTTTCTGGACGGACCTTGAAATGGGCAGTGGAGTTGGGCAGTTCGATATTAATTTTCAACCAAGAACGGCAATAAAAGCCCAAGCTTTGGCAAACTTTGTGGCCGAGTTCACGCCAGGAAGTCATCATGTCTGCCCGATCGATTTGACCGGGGCAATCGAAAGAAGGAAAAAAAGTGTCTTAGGTATTTCGCAGCCCCCAAAGCAGGACGCCCAGCTGCATAGCAAGCCATACAGGCTTGATGAGAAAAAATAAGAAACAGGCCTTAGTATTCTCAACAAGGACTCACTAAAAAGTAAAGACCTGAGACAGTCAGACATTGAAGATCAAAATCGACCTGGAAGAAAACATCAGCGACACCCCTGATCCCAAGACATCATCGGTCCCTTCACTTGCTGGAAGCTATTCGTTGGAGAGATGTGGAAACTCTTCGTGAATGGAGCATCCAGCAGGCACAGTGCAGGACTTGGCATAGTCCTCATTTCACCGGATGGCCTAGCAATTGAACAAGTAGTCAACCTTGGCTTCCCAACATCCAACAATGATACGGAGTATGAAGCATTGCTAGCAAGTTTAAAATCAGCACTTCACATGAAGGCCACTGAGCTGATGGTGTACAGTGACTCCCAGCTAGTAGTCAACTAGATTTCAGGCGACTACGAGGCAAAGGATGATAGGATGGCTAAGTACCAGGAGTTGGTCAGAAAGGAAATCATGAAGTTCGAAGTAGCCCGGATAGAGCAAATTGACCGAGAAGAAAACAGTTGAACAGATGAACTGGCCGGTTTTGCGTCTATGGCTGATACATCTATCCCATACCCGTTGCTGATTGACTTCCTACCCAGACCAAATATTGAAGAACCCAAAGCAGCCGAAGCATGTTGTGCAAAGCTAGGCCCTTCTTGAATAGACCACATCATAATATTCTTCAAAGATGGCATCTTCTCTGAAGATAAGAAAGAAGCCAACAAAATTCGAACAAAGTCACAACGATTTTGGTTCTCCCCATCACTATCATTGTACAAAAGGTCTTTCATAAGGCCTTACTTGAAGTGTGTCCATCCTAGCAAGGTTGAGGCGTTTTTTTTTAGATACATAAAGATGTTTGCGGAAGCCACCAAGGGGGAAGGTCACTGGCTTACCGAGCAAATTCGCAAGGGTATTGGTGGCCATACATGCAAGCAGATTCAGAGAAATATGTCAAGAAGTGCGAGAAATGTCAGAAGTTCGCACACCAAATACATCAACTAGCTAGAGAGCTTTTACCATTGACCAGCCCGTGATCCTTTGCGATGTGGGGCCTAGACATAGTGGGACCTTTTCAACTGCGCCCGACAACAGAAAGTTCTTTCTCACAGTAACAGACTATTTCACAAAGTGGGTGGCGATAGAAGCACTCACATCTATAAAAGAGAAAGACATTAAGAAGTTCGTTTGGCAGAACATCATAACTCGATTCGGTATACCCAAGGCTCTAATATCTAACAACGGTACTCAGTTCGATGGCAAAATTTTCAAGGACTTTTGCGAAGAATTCAAGATAGAATTCTACAACTCCACACTAACGTACCCTCAAGCAAATGGCCAGGCTGAGGCTTCCAATAAAGTCGTCTTGGACGGTATGAAGAAGATGTTGGAAAGAGCAAAAGGCAAGTGGGCTAAGGAGTTTCCTCATGTTTTATAGGCTTACTGTACCACACATCAGTAATCAATTGGAGAAACACCTTTTTCCATGGCCTATGGCATAGAGCGGTAATCCCGTTCGAAGTAGGCCTCTCCACCATTAGAAGCAAAAAGTTTGACCCAAACTTGAATGGTGAGGCCATAACCTTGGAACTCGACCTTGCAGAAGAAAGGAGAGAAAGGGCATTAGTTCACATTGCCTCATACCAGCAAGAGTTATCCAAAAAATATAACAAAACAGTACACCCAAGGCAATTCAAGATTGGAGATTGGGTACTGTGCAAAGTAATGGGCAACACTTTGGTACTTGGAGATAGCAAGTTAGGACCTAACTAGGAAGGACCATACAAAGTGATTTGGTTTAGCAAGAAAAGGGGCATACCACTTGGAAGATTTGGACATCAAAGCTGTTCCCAGGCAATGGAACACGACTAACCTCAAACTGTTTTATTTTTAGCTTTTCCTTAAAACACTTGTAATTTTTCTTTTTTCAAATAAAACAAGTAGTTTTTTCCAATACAATTCTTTCTACTATAAAAGTTGTTCATAGTTACTGCCAACTAGGGGCAATCAAGAAGGTTGGTAGGTTTAACCAATCATTTAGTTCTCTTCTTTAGCCGAGATAAGGATCTAGGTTGAAGGAAGTTTTGCAGGTTTGACCAAACATGTTTTGTTCTTCAGCTGAGATAAGGATCTAGGTTGAAGGAAGGTTGGCAGGTTTAACCAACATTTAGTTCTCTTCTTCAGACGAGATAAGGATCTAGGCTGAAAGAAGTTTGGTAAGTTTGACCAAACATGTTTTGTTCCTCAGCCGAGATAAGGATATAGGCTGAAGAAAGGTTGGCAGGTTTAACCAACATTTAGTTTTCTTCTTCAGGCGAGATAAGGATCTAGGCTGAAGGAAGTTTGGTAGGTTTGACCAAACGTGTTTTGTTCCTCAGCCGAGATAAGGATCTAGGCTAAAGGAAGTTTGGCAGGTTTGACTAACATTTAGTTCTCTTCTTCAGCCGAGATAATGATCTAGGCTGAAGGAAGTTTGGCAGGTTTGACCAAACATATTTTGTTCTTCAGCCGAAATAAGGATCTAGGCTAAAGAAGGTTGGTAGGTTTAACCAACACTTTTTCTCTCATCAGCCGAGATAAGGATCTAGGCTGAAAGAAGTTTGGCAGGTTTGCCCAAACATCTTCTCTTCTTCAGCCGAGATAAGAATCTAGGTTGAAGGAAGTTTGGCAGGTTTGACCAAACATGTTTTGTTCTTCAGCTAAGATAATGATCTAGGCTGAAGGAAGGTTAACAGGTTTAACCAACATTTAGTTCTCTTTTTCAGCCGAGATAAGGATCTAAGCTGAAGGAAGTTTAGCAGGTTTGACCAAACATGTTTTGTTCTTCAACCGAGATAAGGATTTAGGCTGAAGGAAGGTTGGCAGGTTTGACCAACATTTAGTTCTCTTCTTCAGCCGAGATAAGGATCTAGGCTGAAGGAAGTTCAGCAGATTTGACCAAATATGTTTTGTTTTTCAGCCGAGATAAGGATCTAGGCTAAAAAAGGTTGGCAGGTTTGACAAACACTTTTTCTCTCTTCAGCCGAGATAAGGATCTAAGTTGAAAGAAGTTTGACAGGTTTGCCCAAACATCTTTTGTTCTTCAGCCGAGATAAGGATCCAAGCTGACGAAGTTTGGCAGGTTTGACCAAAAACATCTTTTGTTCTTCAGCCGAGATGAGGATCTAGGCCGAAGAAGGTTGGCAGGATTGACCAATACTCACCTAAAAACCTAAATTTGTTGTCTGGCCAAGATGCTTATCTCGGCCAGATAAGGTGGGCAGGATAAGGGAAAGTCGAGCTAAATTAAACCTGCTAGGCTTGTACATTTAAAGAAAAAGTATATTAACCGAATAAAAAGTTGGGCAAAATAAGAAATTTCATTCATTTTTCATTTATTCAGTACAAGAGGAGGGGCTCGTAGCCCGGTTATATTTTTTATTAAAAGCATAAGTCAGAAGAAAATCAAGCAGAAAGATCGTCCAAATCAGTATCCAGATCAACCCGAGCTTTCCTACTCAGTAGGCCGGTTTCAGCGAGTTCTTCCTAGGGTAGGTCGATCTTAGGCGCCCCCTCGACCGTACTTGGTACCGGTCAGCTGAGTGGCTCCACTCAAGCTGTCTGAAGGGTCTGGAGACCGTGATCACTGTTTGCAGGCAGGGCATTGTTTGGATCAGGGGGTTCTTCCTCCTCCTCCCCTTCTTGGAGAAGCTTCTGTTGAATGGCGTTGGCGTAGTCTGCCATGTAAATTGGAATGAAGTGAGGGGAAGGGTTTTGGAAGATCTCAGTGTCTTGCCCCTAATCAAGCTTGACAACAGCCGACTTCCACCTCCATTTGAAGAAGATGTCTTCAGCAGCTGCACACTGCAAGACATAGGTGGCCTCCCCTTCTTTGCAGTCATGGTCCTCAACATCTTCAATTTTCTTTTTCAGCTCAGTGACCTCAGCATCTTTCTTCTTTTCTAGATTGGCCAGTTCGCGCAGGTAGCGGTCTTTCCTTTCTACCAGCGCCTTTTGCTTGTCAGCTTTCGCCGCGTTAACCAGCTCGGTGAGCTGTGCGTTTTCGGATTCTAGCTCGACCATTCTTTGCTTGGCCTCATTTAGTTCGGCCGACTTAGCACTGGCATCTGCCACGACCAACCATGATGTCTTGCGAATTTTTAGCATGCGCTTGTGGGCAACATGGTTCTTCTGCAAAGCCTACAGATAGGAGATGTAGGGATTATGTTAAACCGAGCAAACAAACGGATAAAAGTTGAAACAAATAGAGGGGAGAAAACTTACAAGCACCATCGACTTGGTTGCTGTAAACACCCCATTTTTTACTGACCTTAAGACTCACACGTCACTGATTGAGCGCTCGATGATATTGCATATTGTGCTCGTTCAGAAGTTTCAGAGTCCCGGCTGCAAGCCTTGCCTCCGGACTTCCGGACTCTTTCATGCCTTGCCTCGGTTTGCGAACCAGGCTCTGTTTTCTCTGTTTTCTCTTCCCGAAGGGAGGGAGAGGTCTCGTAGACCATCTCTCAGTGGCCGTAGGCTACATTTCATGGCGGTAGGCCATTTTTCCCATTTGGAGCCCGGTTTTCGATTTTTCAGAGCCGACGACCGTGTGCCTCGGTTCGGGACTGCCTAACGACCTCCGTTTGCTCCGGTTTTTGGTATACACCTTATTTCCTCCTTTTTGAGGAACACTGTGGCCCGAGAGACCAACTTCGTGGTCGAATGCCACCTCCAGTGCTTAACAGCCCATTTTCGGGGCCCCGGGCCGCGCGTTTCGGTCTCCGAACCTCCGTTTTGCATCCGTTTTGGTTCATTTTTGGTGGTGACCTTATTTTCATTGTTAGAAAGCTTGTAGGAGGGTGGGAGGCTAGCAATTGTTCTGAAAAGCCAGCTTTATTTCTTCATCGCTCTCCATCGCCTGTTTTCCTCACTAAAAAGCTAATGTTGACCACCCCGGGGCCACTTTCTTTAGCCCTAAACCCCATATTTGTGTTGTACACACCTGGGAGGCCACCAATATGTATAGGCCGGCCAGTAATTGTCCTTGACCCTTTTTAACCCCTCTAAAAAGTTGGCTTTTCTCTCTCGTGGTTCACTTTTTCTGGGTTTTGACCACATATTTGTGTTGTGCACACATGGGAGGCCACCTTTTTGGGGTGGCCGGCCAGCAATTTTCATTGACCCTTTTGACCCCTGGCTGGCCGGCCACTTGAACCTCATTTACCTGGCCGGCCATTCTTCTCTCTCCTGGTACATTACAACTGTGCCAGCTGTTTTGCACAAAACCCCTGCCCGAGGGTCTGCCCTTTTGGGGGGGAAATTTGAATTCATTTCCCCCCCTTTCCTTGGCCTCTCTCCCTCTATATAATACACCCTTAAGCCTCATTTTTAAGGGTTAGAAAAACCAGCTGGGATTCATATATACACCCCTCCATATATCTCTCTTCCAAACCCTTCAAACCCTAAGGCTCTTGCCCCCTTTACACTACAACCCATAGCACAACACCTCCACTACTCATTCCAGAATCTTGGAGGCCATTTGAAAAGGTTAAAAGCTCAGAAATTTGGACCAAAAGCTGTTGGAAAGCTTCTCTTCAAGGGTGAGTCCCTATTTCCTCTTTTCTTGCCCTATTTTGCATGCTATCTTAGCCCCTTTTGCTTACATTTTTGAGCTCCAACCTAAACTGTAAATAGTCATATTTTGAGCTCCTCTTCATGTTTGATCAAGGACTTTATGCTGTTTAAGGTCTTCTCCTTACACTTTGTGTTTAATCTCTCTTTTAGGCCTATTTTTGCATGGTATTTTAGTCTTATTTGTGAGCTGTTTTGGATTTGGTCATAAACTGTAAAATGTCTTTTTTTGAGCCCTCTTCAACTTTGTTGAAGGGCTCTCCTCTGTTTGAGGACATATGCTACCATTTGTCTCTTTATCCCTCTCTTAGGCCTTTTTCTTGCATGTTGTTTTAGCCTCACTTGTGTTTATTTTTGAGACTTGATATAAACTGTAAAGTGCCTTTTTTTGAGCCTCTCTTCAATTTTGTTGAAGGGCTCTTTACTATTTGGGACCAGCTTCTGTCCCTTGTCTCTAATCTCTCTTTTAGGGCTATTTTTGCACGATAGATTACCCTATTTTTGTTCATTTTTGAGACTTGTTATAAACTGGAAAAATGCTTGTTTTGACATCATCTTCATGTTTTATTAAGGGCATTTTCTTGTTTGAGGTCATATGCTTCCCTGTATGCTTGATTGTCCCTTATTTTGAGCCTTACACATAAGCTCTTGTTGCATGCTTGGTTTGGCCTTCTAGCCACTGAAATCTAGTGGATTTTCAGTGGCTAGCACACTATTTTGAGCCTCCAAATTAGAGGGGGGTGACCCCCTCTCACCTTGACTTGTTTGGTGGTCATTTTTGGCCTTCCAAAGAGACCCTGTCTTGCATGCTTTGAAGTCACTTTCCAGGGTCAATTTGGTGTGTTTTAGGACTACCATATTTGATTTTCATAGTTTTTTATGCCATGCTAACTGTCTACCTTGCATGTGCTTAATAACTCCTTGCATGGCCCTCCAAAGTAACTCATTATTTTTGCATACCATGGTTGCATATCAGTGGTTATTTGGGCCTATTTTCATATGATTTATTCACTAATTTTTTCTGGTTTGGTGAGATTACATTTTCTTCATATACTTGCCATTTAAACCATGATTGCTAGTCAAGATTACATGCTATTTTGTCCACCATGCTAGCATCTTTTGGCCATGCTTTGAACTGGAAATGTTCATGTTTTGGGACTGCCTTGGCTCTATCTTCATGCTTCATGATCAAATAATGCATGCTTTGTATAGCTATAAGTCATTCCATGTGCCTAGTTTCGAGTTTCGGGTTTCATCTCATGCATCGGGTGCCATTTTTCCATGTTTCGGGGCTGTTTGGCATCATATTTCAGTGCTGGAATTTGTGAGTTTGCATGCCATCTTGCATCCCTTGCCATGCCTTGTTAGAATTACATGTTATGCCTTAGGTTCGGTCCTCGGTTTGCGTGCATGCGTGTACGCATTCCGAGAGTCTCATTTTCACCTAATGGCTACTGATGCGAGTGTGGCTGAGGTCCACTCATGTTAGTATAAGTCCATTATGTATTGTGTATGCCATTTCATTTCATAGCATTGTGTATGCTAGGTTGTATGTTAGAGCATTGTGTATGCCTCGTTACATTGTGCATTGTGTATGCCATTTCATAGCATTGTGTATGCTAGGATACATGTTAGGATCGCATTCATGCATGTCATGCATATTGAATAGTGCTTGGGATAGGAGTTAGCCCAAGCACGGGAAACGAGGGACGTTTCGTACTCCGAGTGACGGAACGTGTCTCAATTCCCTGTCGCCGACATTCCGGATTACCCATAATGGAGTTTAGGCCTTGTTGTGTCCATATGTGTATTCATTTCATATTAAGTTGTGCAAATCGACTCCTCGGCCATCATGCACCGTGATGCGTGATTGGTGGCACGAGGATCGAGGACTACACTCCCTGAAGAGTAGTCATGCATATATATGTGAAAATACTTTGCCATGCCCATTTGTTGCTCTCTGTTGTAGCAAATCAGAAATCAACAACCTTTCGGAAGCCTGGCACGCATCCCAAGAATAATTGTAAACAGAGGCAAACCGGGATATCGCAAGGGATTCTCCGCACAAGGCAACCCGAGCATGCATCATTCATCATTTGGAACAGAGCTGAGGCGGTCCATGGATTTGCGTGCCAATTTACTACTTTTCCTAGATTAATTTGTTAATTAATTAGGATTCTGTATTTATTCGGGACTGTATTATTTATTCATTTGGGACTGTATTATTTATTCGGACCCTCTGCGCGAGGGCAATGTTGTAATAAGTGTGCGTGTGTGTGATGTATGTCTTCCAACCCCACGTCTTTCTCCCTTTTATTTATCAGTTTATGATGGTTAGATTAGGGCATGTTTTAATTAGCATACAGTATGATAGCATGTTTGCATTCATTCATCTGTCTTGCATGCACCAGTCTCGGCGCATCATACTAACTGCATTTGTATCTAAATTCCAAGTTGAATACATGTTAGGTGTAGCATTTCACATGCCATCTTTCGAATAGCCGAGCCTATCTTAGTTACATTTTGTATGTGTTGCATTAGACATTTCTGTATAGTTAGGATCATGCACGGATTTCTAACATAGCTTTTGTTTTGGCTTGGAGTACTCAGTAAGTGTTTATGCTTTAGCATCCTTGCATGTGTGTGAGTGACTGCCATGATAGCATGCTTACCATGAGGCTATATGCTTATGTGATATATCTGCCTGAATGCCTGTGGGTGAAGGTTGAGTTATTTGGATTGGAACAATTAATTAAATGTGAGTTTTAAGCCCACTAGATAGTGGCAAAATCATGTTTTCTAAGCCCACCCGAGGGTGGCAAAATCCGCATTTTAAGCCTACTTGCGAGTAGCAAACCGCTTTCAAATAAACAAACATGAGATATTTTGTTCAAATTCAGGCGATCCAGTCTATACTTGTATGCTGTGCGCATCACACAGTAAATCTAGGCTAATAACCAGAATAAGAACGCATAATGTTTTTAAAACTAGATATTATGGTTAGTAGATGCCGATCTTTGATCGGGCGAGCGGGGGTGCTCACGAAGTGACCTTCCCCAATCGTACCCAAGTTCCCGAGCCGAGGCAACTTTGGTGATGACGGACACGTGGCCTTAGGCAAACGAGTCAGGGTTTCCTAAATTTCTCCAAAATAAAACATTTAGGTGGCAACTATGTAGCTGGAAAAGCAGTCCATGTTTGGCACTTCTTTCAAAAATCTGTTTTCTCAAAACGATTTTCCGGATTTGGACTCTTTGGTTCAGATTAAGAACCGTGATAATTTGAGAGTCCGAACATGTAGTGAACCCCAATACGAACAGAACGGGGACTCACCTTCCCGGGGCGTTCGGGGACGTCTACAGTTTCTGGCGACTCTACTGGGGACTTAGAGAACTTGACTCGAACTCATGATATCTTGTTTTGATTACACTTATGTGTTTCTTTGCATTGCATTTGCATTGGTGCGCCTAGGACACCGTATTTGCCATCTGCTATTCCTGAACGGTTTGTCGGAGGCTTGTCTTGTCAAGGCATGACCATAAGGCTGACCGGTTTTGGGCTCTGCCAGTATGGGAACACAAACCCCGATTTTACCGGGGCACCCTTTTCGACCATTCGACCTAGTGCATATTTGGAATCCATAGTGACCATTCCAAACTAGGACAGGTTGCTTACCCGATAGGTTGTTTGAAACCGCTGCGTGCGTAGTGAAACTCTAGCTCCTGACAAAATAGGACAGGGAAACCTTACCCCAACATAGGGGTGTTTTGGCTCTCACTTGTTTGTTATGTGCTTTTAGAGTGCGTCTCTATACGAATGCATGTATCAGTTTACAAGTTTGGGCATCAGGCCTGCGGGCGCCAGTTCAGTATTTTGGGTATCAGGCCTGCGGGCATCAGTCAGTGTTTCAAAATCAGTTATCTGCGGGTACCGGATTCAGTTTTCGGGGACAGTGATTCAGGGATAATGATCAGTGATTGAGGACAGTGTGTGTTCAGCTTACCGACCGTGTGTTGTTATGCCCGGCTGTGTGTTGTGCATTTACTTTAAGTTGATATGCTGTCCGTTTATCTGTTTTTTTATTTCCTTATTGCTTCATTTATCTTTTTACTAGGATAGTTTTAGCACAATTGCTTCCGACCAAGTAGATATTCCCCAAGCACTCTGGACTAGAGGTCGCCGACTTAATCGATCCGAGGATCTGGTTGACGGACAACCAGTGTTCCACTCTCTACCCCCGGTTATCAGGCAAAGACCAAGGAAACGCAGTGTATCCGAGCAGAGATTGCCAGAGCAGTGGATTACCCCATCAGTGGACAGTCAGATTGAGATCCCAATTGTTGCTATAGAAATAGACTTGCCAATAGTTTAGACAAATCAGGGCAGTATGGCGGCACCGACAGGAGTTGAGGAAATGATGCGTCAGATGCAAGAAACCATGAGAGCCATGCAGCAGGACGCTATTCGCCGGGATGAGTTTGCCAAACAACATGCCGAGATCATGGCCTAGCAAGCAGAATTAATTGCCAGGTTGCAACAACAAACCGGGGCATCTGCTTCACACCCGGTTCCTCCTCCACCGGGAATCCCAGCACCCGATGAGGCACTAAATGTCCAGGCAGATACGGACATACCAACGGGGCCAGCTCCGCCCCCAATTCTGCCCCAGCTATCTAAGGCACCTATGCCTGTCAATCAACCGGACTCTCCCTTCGAGTTCGAGGTAGACCATACAGCACTAAAATTGAGCAAGCTTGAGAAGTTGTTCAAAAAATCCCAAGGGGTAAAAGTTATCCTGGATATCGAGGACGGATATACCGACGTGGCTGTAACGTTGCCAGATAGATTCAAAATGCCACAGATCGATCGCTTCGACGGATCTGGTGATCCCATGGTCCACCTCCGGCTATTCTCAGATATATTACGGCCAATGGGCCTCACCAGACCCCAGAAGCTTTCGCTATTCGGCCGGACCCTGTCAGGCGTGGCCGCTATCTGGTATGCGAAGTTGGAGGATGATGTCAAGCGAAGTTGGGATGAAATGGCAGAGGCCTTTGTTGCGCAATACTCTTACAACACTTAAATTGAGATTACAACTCGTGATCTCGAAACAACAAGGCAGAAGCACAAAGAGAGTTTCTCGGATTTCATGACCCGGTGGAGGGCGAAGGCCTCGATGATGACTTTAAGGCCCACCGATAAGGACCAGATCAGGATGATTGTGCGCAACCTCCAGCCAAAACTGATGCAAAAAATGATTGTGCTCCCCTTCCCCACCTTTTCGGGTCTGCAGGAGATGGGAGTACAAATTGAAGATGCAATGAAACAGGGTCTAATTGACCAAGACAGAGGGCAACCCCGAAGAACCTTTAACCGTAACAATAATGCAGGCCCAAGTGGCGCTGCAACTACAAGAACTTCGGAGGTAAACATGGTCGCCACCATTCCCCCTCCCCTTCCAAAGCCCATGGCAGCCACACCCTTTTTCGGTGCATCTGAAAGCAATACACAGACCACCAAATACCAACCCAGAAGCCAAAGGACCTTCACCCCATTGTATATGCCCCTATCCAAGGCTCTAGGGGTATTAATCAGGAAAGGGCATCTAAAACCCCTGGAGCCGAGGCCACTACCAAACCCACTTCCCCCCTCTCACAACCCAGCCAAATATTGCGCATATCACCAACAACACGGTCATTACACTGACCAATGTTTCAGATTGCGTCACGAGATTCAAGATCTCATTGACAAACAGGTGATTTTGCCACCAGAAAGACCCAATGTCACAACCAACCCACTCCCTGCACACAACCAAGCTCCACTTCCCAAAAGAATCAACTTTATCCAGACTGGGGTCGTGTCTTACGATCCTAGCATCTATATCACCCCGTCCCATCTCCCTAAGCCGGAGGTGTTCCTCCCTGACTACACTGACTTTTTGTGCATGCTGGGCACCTCCACAACCCAACCTGAGCCAATGGTGACGACTGTTGAAGACGGTACAAGAGACATTGCAGAGGAGGATGGAGCTGTTGAATCAGGGTTTAAGCAGTCTGGGAACTTTGCTGGGGAAGCCTATCATCCGAGTGATTACATCCTGTTAGCAGGCCAGTCTAAGCCAAGTGTAGAATTGCCAAAGAAAGCAGAACTGTGTGTGATCTAGGGGGATAGATTTGAGCAGGGAACAGATGACGTGGCGGCTGTAGAAGAGGACTTTGCCAACCTATAGTTTTTCGATGACCAAGAATCAGAGGGCGTGGTAGTCAACTAGTTTGATTATGAGGAATGGGCAGAGGTTACCGGATGGCTGGATGATCAACCGGATATTGTAGAAGAGTTCCAACCAGAACAGGGCCCGGTAGGGGCGAGAGTATCAATTGTGGCCGGAAGGGCCGGAAGTCAGAATACATTGCCGGAGAGCGCCGGTATGAAGAATTTCGCTCGGGACTTGAGCATTGTGGATACAGAGAAAGTTGAACCACAAACTGCACTGATGCAGTCAGAACAAGAAAAGTTTTGGGATTCTGAGAGAATCAGGAAGGCAAAAGCCTGTGAAGGGGCCGAAGGTGCTGTGGGCACAGGAACAGAAGGCGCTGCGGGCATGTGGGCTAAAGGTACTGTAAGTACGATCATACCGGGGCCGGACAGGTGTCTGTCGGCCACTGACGGAATGTGGCGGGAAGACAATGATTTATGTCTCGCCCACACAGATGAAGATTGGGGGAGTAACCAGCCAGATGATACCTGGTATATCGGCGAGGTCGGTCATATGACAAGAAGTGGGCGGTATTTCAAGCCCCCGCACCTAGACCAGCCAGAAGCATCTGGAAAGGATAAGGAAGCTGGGAGACAGAAAGAAAAGCAAATCGAAGAAAAGGCTGTACTGAAGCAGTTAAAGAAAATACAAGCAGACATCTCTATCTGGGGACTGCTTATGGCATCATGAGTACACAGGCAGGCTGTCCTTTCAGCCATGGACAAGGCCAAGCTTTCTATAGACACCACACCAGAGCAGCTGGTTGGATTGGTTTTTCCGGGAGGAGGTTCCTCGACGTTGACCTTTTCTGACAAAGAACTACCGCCTGAAGGTGCAAATCACAACAAACCTCTCTACATCTCGGTGGAATGTAGAGGCAAATGGGTACCAGTGGTTCTTGTCGACACGGGATCTGCTATTAACGTGTGCCCGTCAAGGACGGCATATGCAATCGGGTTGAAGCCCGCGGACTTCGTGCCAACTACTCAAGTGATCAGAGCCTATGATAACATAAGCAGGGAGGTGATAGGGACTGTCAAAATTCAAATCCAGGTTGGTCCTGGACAACACAACATTGAATTCCATGTCTTGGACGTTCCCGCAACCTTTAACCTACTTTTGGGGCGACCGTGGTTGCACCAGGTCAAGGCAGTCTCTTCCACCTTGCATCAGATGTTGAAGTACCCTCACGGGAAAGGGGTAGCTATTGTTTTTGGGAATTCGTCAATCCATCCGCCGCCGGAAGTGTCTACACCAGTCTTAGAAATCGAACATGGCACGGAGGATTTGTTCTTATCAGGGTTTACTTTGGCTGAGGCCCGAATTGTGCAGAACATCATGGCTGTTAATGAGGGAGTCTATGTCAGTGCTCAATCTGTATACCTCATGAACAAGCTTCAACACATCCCCGGGATGGGATTGGGAAAAAGCGGCCGGAAGGGCGTCGTAGCATTGGCCGAAGTGCCGCACAATCCGCATACCTTTGGCTTGGGTTATTTGCCCACCAAAGAGGACTGGGTGAGGAAGGGTAAAGAGATGGCTGGAAGAGCCAGAGCAAAGAAGGCAGGGAAGCCTTTTGAGTTAATGCATTGACCCATTCAGGGTACCCTGAACGGACGCTTCGTCCGGGAGGGGGAGGACTTTCCGTTTTGTGGCTTCCCAGAGCCATGGCTGAATGCGGAGAGGAAGCGCGTGCCTGGCTTTGAGATCTTTTTCGACCTGCAACTATCCGGGGATGATGTTGCCGAAGAGCAGACAGACCCACCAGCTGAGGTTGAGCAGAGTAAGAAAGTGCAGTCTGAGGACACTGAACTAGAAATGGAGGTAGCACTGGCGTGTCTACTTTCAGATCCTCTGATCGACCAGGAGTGCTTGGGGGATAACTTCTCGGTATGCGTGATCGGGAATGGAATGGTTGTGGGCCCGCCAGTAACTATTTTGGATGCATCTATCGCACCCTCTCTCATTTGGCAGTATGAAGAGGGATTTTTGTCCAGCAGCACCGAGCCAGGTAGTGAGCCGGAATCTGATTCCACCGAGTCTTGTGAGTCGGAATCAGGTTCCAGCTCGACTGAGTCTGAGTCTGGTAATCCTGGGGATGATAACCCAGATGCCACAGTCTTGTCCAGGTCGTCTTTTTCTTTCTCTTTTGAGTTTGTTGTAACCGAAGAATCGGATAATTTGGATGTGCTTAATGAGAATTAAGTAGCTGTGGTTTCTGAGTACTTTTCTGTGCCCTTGATTTATTGCATTAACTCAGACTTTCAAAATTTTGATGAAAACGACGAGGACGAAATTCCTCCGGTTTTACAACGCTTAATTGAACAAGAGCAGGAAAGATTTGTTAAACCCTAGTTGATGAAATCACTACAGTAAATATTGATACCGAGGAGGACCCACGGTTGGTCCAGATCGGGTCCACGTTGTCTTTAGAGGAACGCGAGCGCTTAGTCGCTTTATTAAAAGATTTCAAAGATGTTTTCGCGTGGTCCTACGAAGACATGCCTGGAATCGATCTTGAGATTGTACAGCACCGGATCCCTCTTGACTCCGAGGCCCGACCTGTTAAGCAGAAACTCAGGAGGATCCGCCCGGATTGGGCTCTCAAGATCAAGGAAGAGGTCACCAAACAAATCGACGCAGGCTTCCTGCTGGTATCCGAATACCCGACTTGGTTGGCCAACATCGTCCCAGTGCCGAAGAAGGATGACAGGATCCGAGTGTGCGTGGATTTCAGGGATTTGAACAGAGCTAGTCCAAAGGACGACTTTCCCTTGCCGCATATTGACGAGTTGGTGGATTTCACAGTGGGGCATGCTTTGCTTTCGTTCATGGATGGTTTTTCAGGTTACAATCAGATAGTGATGGCACCAGAAGACAGGGAAAAGACTGCTTTCACCACCTCGTGGGGGACCTACTGTTACAGAGTGATGCCGTTCGGGTTAAAGAATGCTGGAGCTACATATCAACGGGCCACGACCACAATATTGCATGACATGATCCACAAAGAGGTTGAGGTGTACGTGGACGACATGATTGTCAAGTCCAAAGAAAGAGAGGGCCACTACACCGCCTTGCAAAAGTTCTTTCAAAGGATCAGAGAATTTCGGTTGCGGCTAAATCCTCAGAAGTGTACGTTCGGTGTTACAGCGGGAAAAATGCTGGGGTTTCTGATTGCGCAAAGGGGCATCGAGGTCAACCCTTCAAAAATCAAGGCCATCTTAGAAATGCCACCACCAAGGACTAAAAAGGAGGTGCGAGGCTTTCTGGGTAAAGTGCAATTCATAAGACGGTTTATCTCAAAATTAACCTTGACTTGTGAACCACTTTTTGGTCTCCTGAAGAAAGGCAAGAAATTCCAATGGGACAGCTGCTGCCAAGCTGCTTTTGAACAGACCAAGGAATATTTACAGAACCCGCCTGTGTTGTCACCGCCAGAGCCGGGAAAACTGTTGATATTGTACCTCTCAGCGACTGAGACCACAATGGGCTGTATGCTCGCACAAGAATCAGAGGACAAGGTAGAAAGGCTATCTACTATCTGAGCAAGAAGATGCTAGAGTATGAGACTCGCTATACACCGTTGGAGAAGGCTTGCTTAGCTTTGGTGTGGGCTACCATGAAGCTGCGGCACTACCTGTTAGCTCACTCCGTAATGTTGGTTTCACGACTCGATCCCATCAAATATCTTTTTGAGAAACCGGCTCTTACGGGTAGGCTAGCTCGTTGGTTGCTGTTGCTTTCCGAATTCGATCTGAAATATGTAACACGCAAGTCAGTCAAGGGAAGAGCAGTGGCAGAGTTCTTAGCCGATCATCCAGTCGAAGGAGGTGAAGCAGTTGAGTACTTATTCCCAGATGAAGCCATTTTGCACATCGACGACGAATATTGGACGATGTACTTTGACGGAGCGTCAAATCAATACGGGTATGGGATAGGAGTGTTGCTGATAGCACCCGACAATTCCCGTATCCCTCTAGCCTTCAAACTCTGGTTCAAAGTCTCGAACAACGAAGCAGAATATGAGGCATGCATTGCCGGTCTAGAAGCAGCCCTGGAATTAGGGGCAAGACAGTTGGACGTCATCGGGGATTCAAACCTTGTTGTGTCTCAAGCAAAAGGAGACTGGAAAGTCAAAGAAGAAAAAATGATGATGTATCACCAGACCTTGGACTTGTTAATTCCTCGGTTTGAAAAGCTAAACTTTGCTCATCTTCCAAGAGAGAACAACAGGTTCGCAGATTCTTTAGCAACTCTATCTTCCATGATAGACATCCCGTTTGGAATCCGGATGCGCCCAGTCATCATTGACCAGAAATTTGCGCCAGCCTATGAGTCAATCGCTGCTATAGATGAGGTTCAGGACGAAAACCCCTGGTATTATGACATTTGGAATTTCTTGGAGAATGGAGCATATCCGCCAGGGGTAAATGCTAAGGATAAAAGGGCAATCAAAAGAATGGCCGTTCAGTTCATCATCTGTGGGGGTAAGCTGTATAAGAGAGGTCATTTGGGAATGCATAAGCTGTGTGTTGAAGCCGAGGAATCGAAGCGCCTGATGGAGGCCATCCATGGAGGAGAATGCGGTGCGCATATGAACGGAGTAATGCTAGCACAGAAGATCCTCAGGCAGGGTTACTACTGGTCTACCATAGAGGAGGATTGTATCGCCTTTGTTCGGCGATGCCACAAGTGTCAGATTCATGCAAACCGCACGAACATCCCGCCGTCGAAGCTGTACAACATGACTTCGCCATGGCTATTTTCAGTTTGGGGAATCGATGTGATCGGGGCTGTCACTCCAAAAGGGTCGAATGGGCATGAGTTCATCCTAGTCACGATAGATTACTTTACAAAGTGGGTTGAGGCCCAATCATATGCCGTGTTAAAGGCGTCGCACGTTGCAAAGTTTATCAGAAACAACATCATCTGCCGCTACGGGGTCCCAAACGAGGTCATTTCAGATAATGGTTCCCACTTTAAAAAGGAAGTGATTGACTTGTTGGAAAAATACAGCGTGGCTTTTCATAAGTCATCCACATACCGGCCGCAAACCAACGGAGCGGTCGAGGCCGCCAACAAGAATATCAAACACATACTGTAGAAGATGGTGGAAATCTACCGGGATTGGCCAGATAAGCTGCCATTTGCTCTGTGGGGCTACAGGACTTTAATTAGAACTTCTACCGGAGCGACTCCGTATTCATTGGTTTATGGGATGGAGGCCATTCTACCTATCGAGATTGAGGTTCCGTCATTGCGAGTATTGGCTGAGTGTCAAATAGCCGAAGTAGATTGGCAGCAGAGCAGATTTAAGGAACTCATGCTCTTTGATGAGAGAAGACTGAAAGCACTGTACCATGTTCAAGGTTATCAGCGCCGAATTGCCCGGGCTTTCAACAAGAAAGTCAAGTCCAGGAATCTAAAGGAAGGAGATTTGGTGCTCAAGGACAACCGAGCTCCTATCCACGACCCAAGGGGCAAGTTCAGACCCAATTAGACTGGTCCCTACATCATCAAGTCTATCTGGTCAGGTGGAGCTGTGGTTCTGATGGATCTAGATGGCCTAGAATTTCACAACCGATCAACATGGACAAGTTGAAGAAATATTATCCCTGAGAGGCTCGCTAGGCCGAAAACCCGAAAGGGCGACTTAGGCAAAAGTTAGAGCATAAAAAAAAATTAGAAAATATAAAAACTGAGCTCGCAAGGTTGAAAACCCGCAAAGGGCGGCCTTGGCAAAAGTTAGAGCGTAAAAGGAGAGTGAAAATACTCGAGTGAACCTAAGCTTGAACTACATAAGGCTTGATTCCCATCTTCGGGATACGTAGGCAACTTCATCCTGAAGTTCGGCCATAACCTTTTCCCTGATCAACTCTGTCCATTTGATCATCTCAGTCATCTTTGTCTATCAGCATTTAAGGGCTTCGATTGTAATCTCCGGTGCAGTGCTATTCAGACTAGGGGCAACTTTCCGTTGCCGTGCAGTGCCGCGGTACTCTTCAGACTAGGGGCAACTTTTCAGTTGCAGGGATCCGGGGTTGTGCATCTCAGTGATAGATCTCAGGCGTGTCCAGTTCTGATCCATATCGAAAATGGTTTTGAAAAATTTTAATAAAAGTTGACTTTGTTCAAATCAATCTTTTTACAACTAAGACCATTTTTGGACCAAAGCGGAAAATTTTCAGTACCACAACCTTCAATTTCATTGATTTCAAAACAGAGTTCTCCTGCTCTTGCATACAATTGAAGTTGCTTTTTATTACATTCATAAAGAAAACTTGAAAGTACTAATAAAGCAATAAATCCGGGGCATAGTCAAGTCAGGTGTCCCTACGCCCCCTCGCAAAGCTGGTCGAAGCCTCTGATATCGAGCTGGGCCCAATCTGTGCCTCTTCATTGAGCCAATCCAAGCACCCGTCAGACAAAGTATAACTAAAAGTGGGAGCGGGGGCCAGGAGTTCTCTCGTCCTCCATGCTGTGGCATATCGAGCAAGTTGTGCACCTCGAACTAGGAAGGCAGTCGAATACTCTATCCCCTCTGGCGGGCAAGTCTGATCATGACCGAACTGGAGTTGGAACCGGAACGGAAAATAGAATACACAGTGAGTCAGGCCAACCAACTGGGTCCCGGTCTGCCGGAACATGCTATAGCTCATTGCCGGGAGATTGAGCCAAGGGCAGCGCCAGGCGATGCGATCTGCAGACAAATTGCACATCCAATTGAACCACCATCCCTCATCAAGGGCATCAACTAGGCATTGTCGGAAGAAGTAGCCGCGAGCTGAGTAGGCTGGGCAAGAGTCCACAACCTACAATTTATCCATCAACCATACTTGGGGAGGGATGAAAAATGAGAGAATAAAGAATAGAGAGATGTGCAATGAGAGAAAAGTAAGACAAGGGTTTTGTGAGAAAAATCGAGCCTGAGGGCCGAGTGATGTGAGCAATACATATGTGAGATTGGATGGGAAACATTACCTACAGCAGTAGTGGACTCCCCGCAAATCTGGTTGTCTCCCGGCGATGGAAAGCATCCAAGCCCATCAGCGTCTCAGCCAGTGTCATCGCAATACAACTCTTTCCATCCTTCAAGCCTTGAGCAACTTCAATCAGGCGAATGCTAGATCCACCAAAGCCCGACGCAAGCAGAAAGTGAGATAGTATACACAAGCAAAGGGCATGTTGTCGGAAACCTTGCCAATGATGGTCGCCACGGTCACCGGCGTCAGAAAAGCGATAAATCAATCCGAGGATGTCCAGTTCCCCATTACAGATCAGAGACCGAGCGTCATGCGTGGTGAGTCCACACATCCACCCTAAAGCTTGGGCGTGACCAAAGCGAAACTGAGGCAAGATCTCTTCATAACTTTCAGATTCCATCAAAGCTTGAAAATCGTCGAAAGTTGGACATACCTCTTGCCCGCCGAAGCTAAAGACATGTGTTACCGGGTTCTAAAACCTTGTCGCGGCATGAAGGAAGGGAAGGTGTAGCGGAGTACGGCTCAGCGTGAATAGTGCATTCAAGCCAAAACCCTGGAAGTTCAACTTTTCCGAGCCGTCTAAAGAAGTAATCCAAGCTGTGAGATTTTCGACGAGAAATGCTTCCATTTTGGTGCAAAACTGAGATGAAATGAATGAGCCACGGAGCTAGAACTTTTAAAGGGGATAAGGCACTGTTCGGGGGGACACGTGTCGAAAAACTGGTGGTTGCTGAGCTAAGTGGTCGGCCGGCCACCTTTTCTGGTAGGTCGGCCACCCCTCTCCCCTCAAATGCAAAAAGCTAGTCGGCCAGCTCCCAAAAGTGGCCGGCCATGCTGCAATCTGTGTCTTTGGTCCTGTTCTACCCTCTAGAAGGAAGTTCATAGCATTTCCATGTATCGGGAGTGTTGAAGGCGCGAGTTTTCCTCAGTTTTAGATGCGTTCTGTCGCACAGATCGTCCGAAATACACCTTGTTTATCGAGTTGTTGTTAAGTCTTGCTTATCGAGTCATTGTTTTGCTTATCGAGTTGTTGTTTTGCTTATGGAGTTGTTGTTTTGTTGGTCGAGCTGTTTTGTTTACCGAGTCTTGTGTATTGAGTCGCCGAGTTTTGTGTATTTGAGTTGTTACTCTTTGTTTATTAATTTTGTTGCGTTGTAAACTTGCTAAGGTTTTGTTGTCTCTTAGTGAGTTAGGTTGTTTTGTTTGTCGTGTCGGTTCGCTACCTGACTTGGCAAATACACAATGCACATTTACCGTTCAAATCTCATTATTTGCAAAATAAGGCGATGCGATGCTGAGAACATAAAGTACAACACTTTTTAAAAAGCTGTTTCATTCCATCATGCTTCCTTTGTTACAACATTTTACAACAAAGGTACAAGTTTTACAGAAAATAAAACTGCCTAATAATGTACAATGTGCTACAACTACTAGTAAAAAAGGTAAATAAAGCAGGAAATAGCTGCACCAATGCTCTCAAGAGCAGGAATAAGAGGCCCTCTTCGTCATCTTCTGCGGAACAGGCTCTGCACCACCGGCACCATCTGAGTCGGAGCTGTCATCCTCAGGATCCTCCTCAGCCTCCTTTCCACTCCCGGAACCAGGGTCGGAACCCTCCTCTCTGTCAGCAGATGTCTTTGACTGACGATCTGCAGCCTCCTCCTCCTTCTCGTCCTCATCGGGCTCCTCCTCTACGATATGTGCTCTGCGTCTGCGGGACGACTCCCCTCTCCTGGCCCTGCGAGAAGGCCGAGATGGCCTGGCTCCCCGAGAAGGTCGAGATGGCCCGGCTCCCCAAGAAGGCCTGGATGGCCCGGTCTGTGGCTGATATACTGGAGGCATCAGAAAATAAAAAGTGCAGTTTGAATACATCAGCTCAAATGTGTGTATCAGATACAGATGCAAGCAAACTACATGAAACGAGGGTGCATGTAGATACAGTATATGAATGTGGTGTGTGTCAGATGTGCTCTACACAGGCAACCTACCAATGCAGTGAAATGATCAAGTTCAGCATGTCATCAGAAGTATGATAAATACAAGAAAATTAAAGAGTACCTGTACACCCATGATGGACAACTGTGCCTCTCTCCGTAAGACCATGCCCTCGAGTGCGGCCATCATCCCGAGCATCTCATCCATATACTCGACCAGAGGCTGCAGATACAAATGCAAAATATCAGTAAAGGAATGAATGTCCAAGTATCCGAGTGATAAATCAAATCTATAAAGCATACTGGCGACGAATCAGGATCTCTGACATATCTGTGGTCAGACATGGGAGGCTCTATCGGAATCGAGTAGAGGGTCCCGAATCGCCATCTCGTCAGCTCGGTCGGCATGTCTGGCCACCCAGGATGATGATGAGTCGGAGGAATCGGGGGAACCAATCCACTCCCACCTCTGGATGTACCAGCCCTACTAGTGGAAGGGACGTCCGCAGCCCGAGCTCGGCTCGATGGGGGCATACCAGCGGGTCTCCTCGTCGGAGTATGGACTCCCGTCAACGAAGGCATCAAGTATGTGTGACGATAAGTCGCATACTCTCCCTGCTCCAAATGAAGAAATGCATCAGTACCCAACCTGGTGTCGACAACACCCTGGGGAGGGAGCCTATCAGCGGTCCGCATGTCGTCTGGGGGTGCTGAGGGAATGTCCTGAACGGGGTAGCCCAATGTCTGGCGTAGGAAGCGCTCCCTTAAAAACCAGGCCCTGCCAACCAGCCCCTCTAACAGGATCCTGTACCGAGAGGCACCCCAGGCTCCGGCAAACTGGAATCGGAGGTCACTACCCAAAGGCGCCCAAGGCTGCCATGTGATCTGCGGATAACCAACGCATAAGCTAATCAGAAATCGTAAATGCGCAAGATAAATCAAAGATTGGAAACATGAAGAACTGAGAGTTCTGTAATACCTCTGATGGCCGTACTATGTCAAAGTATTGCCGTAGATAGAGAAGAGACTCCCGAGGTCTCGACCGGTGCGAGCCGTCAAATACCAGCGAGTAAGGGGTCATGGGAAGCATCGCCACCTCGAGCTCCGGGGCTAGTGTCGGGAAGTACGCATAGATCCATAGCTGTGGAAAACAGGGCAGTAGCCATCAGAATACAGAATGCTGAGTGGAAATTATAAATACAGCATGCTGAGGGCAGAGTACAGAGATACAAAATGTAAAGTGTACCGTGTGTCCAGTGTACAGAGAATGAAAGAAGAAATGTAAATCAGAGGGGGCAGAAGGTACCTCCCAGGCTCTCCAATAACCGCCAAGTATGTTCCTCCGTCCGCAGGAGGTCGCGCTCATATAGCAATAAAGAGTGGCCAGGCTGGCGCCACCCCAATCATACCGCCGGACCTGTGATAGGTCCACTAGGGCACTCAACAGATAAAGTCCGACGGTGTTCCCCCTATCGGCGAACAGAGTAGTCCCGAAGAGGAACATCAAAAATCCGCGGGCGTACTGGGCTACCTCCTCAGGAGTCTCAGGCTCCATCTCCACCCTCCGGAAATGGGAGGAAAACCAAGTATATTGGACCCTGCCCGAAAATATGTCAACTGGCGGGCGAGCTCCCAACAAGTAGATCTAAGTGGCCTCCCACTGGCCCATGTCCTCATCATATAGGATTGCCCAGCCTCCCACATCAAGGCCGGTCAATACGGCGAAGTCAAATGGGGTCATAGTCATGTCCCCAGTGGCAGAGAAATGAAAGGAGTTGGTGGTGTCCCACCATCTCTCCACTAAAGCACCCATTAGTGTCCTACTAGTCGGACAACGAGATATCCCGGAGCAGAAGGGTCCAAACCCTGCCAAGTCAACCAAACCCTGGACAGCCTCCGGAAGCTCCGCATACCACTCTCTAGCCGCAATAAAGCCATATCCTCGTGCTATACGGGAGGTCACCGTTATTCAGAATGAATACATACATTCAGTCTTAAAATGAAATAAATGAGCTGTGTGTAAGTGAGATGTATAAGCTGTGTGCAAACTAAAACAGATACAATGCAATGAGTTGCGTGCAAATCGAATACTTGGGCTGTGTGCTCAGATTTCAAAATCAGTGGGCTGCGTGTTCGACGTCAAGTGTTTGGGCTGTGTGCTCAGATTTCAAAATCAGTGTGTGCTGCGTGTTCACCTTCAACTTGGGCTGCGTGTTCAGAAATTCAGAGTTTGGGCTGTGTGTTCTACTCTCAACAAGTGTGTGTTGCGTGTTCACCTTCAACTTGGGCTGCGTGTTCAGAAATTCAGAGTTTGGGCTGTGTGTTCTACTCTCAACAAGTGTGTGTTGCGTGTTCACCTTCAACTTGGGCTGCGTGTTCAGAAATTCAGAGTTTGGGCTGTGTGTTCTACTCTCGACAAGTGTGTGCTGCGTGTTCACCTTCAGCTGGGCTGTGTGTTTGGAAATTCGAAGTTTGGGCTGAGTATTCAACTGTCAACATATGTGTGTGCTGTGTGTTCACCATCAGGTTATGGGCTACATGATCAGAAATTCAAGTGTTCAAAATGCAAACAGAATACTGTATCATGGGCTAAGCGTCAAAACAAGCTGTGTGCCAAAAAGAGCAGATATGCATAGCAAGAGGCATGAAACGTACAAAAATGCGGAATACATTGCAGAAATGTAAAAAAGGGCGAAGTAAATACCTCTCGTGCCTCATGAGAGAGGTGAGACTCCGGCTCTCGCAAAAGCAGATCCCCAGGCGCTCGATCATCAAAATCAGTGAAGTGATAGAAAATAGCCCGCGGAATGATATATGCCCGAGGGACGTACCTTTCGGGTATGAAGGGTCGAACCCTCGGAGGCAGAGCCATGATATCGGGATCATCTCCGGCACCCGGAGGACCTCCACCGTGAAGAAAATGACTGGCCATTTCAGAAAATCTGCAAAAAGGAGCAAAAATGAGCAAAATGAGCCAAAATTGGAAAAAGTCAACAAAAGTCAACTCTTAAGAAATGAAAAAGTCAACAAAATCAACCCCCGAGGAAATCTTCCAAATGTTGAGACAAACTTACCTTAAGTGGTGAAAATGAGAAAAGAAGCACCGAAATCAAAATTTAATCGGTCCAAAGTGACGAAAACTGAAAGATTTCACGAAAACAACTTGCGTGGGGCGTTGGAAAACGCGTATAGAGCTCAAATTTGAAGAGGAAAATGGTCTAGGAAGGTAGAGAAGGAGTTTTCGGAGCTGGAGTTATGAGGAAAAATGCTTTGGCTGAATGGATTTAAAGAAAAGAGAGTGAAAGTACCAAAATGGCCACGGTTTTGGAAAAGTGGCCGGCCAGCCACCTTTTCGGGCAGGCCAGCCACCCCTCTCCCTCAACCCTAGCCGGTGGCCTCTCCTTGGGAAGAGAGCTGGCCGGTGGTGTTTCCCAGGTGCCCACCAAGCTCTCTGCAAATTTTGGGGAGGATTGGAGTCCTCGGGACCTGAAAAAGTACAAGAGAAGTGCACTTTCCGTCACAAAATCGCTCTACCGGAACTTCAACTTCAACTTTTGATGCGTTTCTCATCATTACTCGTCAAAAGTGGGATGTATCCTTTTTGAACATGTTGCGACCCCTCCGGGAGGTAAACCGGAGGCCGCGATTGAGTCGCCCTCACCAAAAGCTTGCATTTCTTTGATCGTTGTTTTGTGACAAACATGCATTCGAGTCCACATTTATTCTGCATTGTTATGCACGTCACTTGCATTCTCATGCACACCACTCATACTATTGTGCACGTTTCACGGGTGTTGTCATACCCTCATGTTTAACCCGCGTTGTCACGCGCGTTACTCCCCGCATTGCGATGCACTTTTCTATCAACTTTTGACCGACCTTAAGACTCAGACGTCATTGATTGAGCGCTCGGTGATATTGCATATTGTGCTCGTTCAGAAGCTTCAGAGTCCCAACTGCAAGCCTTGCCTCCGGACTTCCGGACTCTTTCATGCCTTGCCTCGGTTTGTGAACCAGGCACTGTTCTCTCTGTCTTCTCTTCCCGAAGGGAGGGAGAGGTCTCATAGACCATCTCTCAGTGGCCGTAGGCTACGTTTTGCGGCCATAGGCCATTTTTCCCATTTGGAGCCCGGTTTTCGATTTTTCGGAGCCGACGGCCGTGTGCGTCGGTTCGGGACCACCTAACCACCTCCGTTTGCTTCGGTTTTTGGTATACACCTTATTTCCTCCCTTTTGAGGAACACTGTGGCCCGAGAGACCAACTTCGTGGTCGAATGCCACCTTCGGTGCTTAATAGCCCATTTTCGGGGCCCCGGGCCGCGCGTTTCGGTCCCCGAACCTCCGTTTTGCATCCGTTTTGGTTCATTTTTGGTGGAGACCTTATTTTCATTGTTAGAAAGCTTGTAGGAGGGTGAGAGGCTAGCAATTGTTCTGAAAAGCCAGCTTTATTTCTTCATCGCTCTCCGTCGCCCGTTTTCCTTACTAAAAAGCTAATGTTGACCACCCCGGGGCCACTTTCTTTAGCCCTAAACCCCATATTTGTGTTGTACACACCTGGGAGGCCACCAATATATATAGGCCGGCCAGTAATTGTCCTTGACCCTTTTGAACCCCTCTAGAAAGTTGGCTTTTCTCTCTCTTGGTTCACTTTTTCTAGGTTTTGACCACATATTTGTGTTGTGCACACATGGGAGGCCACCTTTTTGGGGTGGCCGGCCAGCAATTTTCATTGACCCTTTTGACCCCTGGCCGGCCGGCCACTTGAACCTCTTCTACTTGGCCGGCCATTCTTCTCTCTCCTGGTACATTACAGCTGTGCCAGCTGTTTTGCACAAAACCCTTGCCCGAGGGTCTGCCCTTTTGGGGAGGGAAATTTTAATTCATTTCCCCCCCTTTCCTTGGCCTCTCTCCCTCTATATAATACACCCTTAAGCCTCATTTCTAAGGGTTAGAAAAACCAGCTGGGATTCATATATACACCCCTCCATATATCTCTCTTCCAAACCCTTCAAACCCTAAGGCTCTTGCCCCCTTTACACTACAACCCATAGCACAACACCTCCACTACTCATTCCACCACCTTGGAGGCCATTTGCAAAGGTTAAAAGCTCAGAAATTTGGACCAAAAGCTGCTGGAAAGCTTCTCTTCAAGGGTGAGTCCCTATTTCCTCTTTTCTTGCCCTATTTTGCATGCTATCTTAGCCCCTTTTGCTTACATTTTTGAGCTCCGACCTGAACTGTAAATAGTTATATTTTGAGCTCCTCTTCATGTCTGATCAAGGACTTTTTGCTATTTGAGGTCTTCTCCTTACCCTTTGTGTTTAATCTCTCTTTTAGGCCTATTTTTGCATGGTATTTTAGTCTTATTTGTGAGCTGTTTTGGATTTGGTCATAAACTGTAAAATGTCTTTTTTTGAGCCCCTCTTCAACTTTGTTGAAGGGCTCTCCTCTGTTTGAGGCCAGATGCTACCATTTGTCTCTTTATCCCTCTCTTAGGCCTTTTTCTTGCATGTTGTTTTAGCCTCACTTGTGTTTATTTTTGAGACTTGATATGAACTGTAAAGTGCTTTGTTTTGAGCCCCTCTTCAATTTTGTTGAAGGGATCTTTGCTATTTGGGGCTAGATGCTGTCCCTTGTCTCTAATCTCTCTTTTAGGGCCATTTTTGCACGATAGATTAGCCCTATTTTTGTTCATTTTTGAGACTTGTTATAAACTGGAAAAAGGCTTGTTTTGACATCATCTTCATGTTTTATTAAGGGCATTTTCTTGTTTGAGGTCATATGCTTCCTTGTATGCTTGATTGTCCCTTATTTTGAGCCTTACACCTAAGCTCTTGTTGCATGCTTGGTTTGGCCTTCTAGCCACTGTTTTGAGCCTCCAAATCAGAGGGAGGTGACCCCCTCTCACCTTGACTTGTTTGGTGGTCATTTTTGGCCTTCCAAAGAGACCCTATCTTGCATGATTTGAAGTCACTTTCCAGGGTTAATTTGGTGAGTTTTAGGACTACCATATTTGATTTTCATAATTTTTTATGCCATGCTAAATGTCTACCTTGCATGTGCTTAATAACTCCTTGCATGGCCCTCCAAAGTAACTCATTATTTTTGCATACCATGGTTGCATATCAGTGGTTATTTGGGCCTATTTTGATATGATTTATTCACTGATTTTTGCTGGTTTGGTGAGATTACATTTGCTTTATATACTTGCCATTTAAACCATGATTGCTAGTCAAGATTGCATGCTATTTTGTCCACCATGCTAGCATCTTTTGGCTATGCTTTGAACTGGAAATGTTCATATTTTGGGACTGCCTTGGCTCTGTCTTCATGCTTCATGATCAAATAATGCATGCTTTGTATAGCTACAAGTCATTCCATGTGCCTAGTTTTGAGTTTCGGGTTTCATCTCATGCATCGGGTGCCATTTTCCTATGTTTCGGGGCTGTTTAGCATCATATTTCAGTGCTGAAATTTATGGGTTTGCATGCCATCTTGCATCCCTTGCCATGCCTTGTTAGAATTACATGTTATGCCTTAGGTTCGGTCCTCGGTTTGCGTGCATGCGTGCACGCATTCCGAGAGTCTCATTTTCACCTAATGGCTACTGATGCGAGTGTAGCTGAGGTCCACTCATGTTAGTGTAAGTCCATTATGCATTGTGTATGCCATTTCATTTCATAGCATTGTGTATGCTAGGTTGTATGTTAGAGCATTGTGTATGTCTCGTTACATTGTGCATTGTGTATGCCATTTCATAGCATTGTGTATGCTAGGATGCATGTTAGGATCGCATTCATGCATGTCATGCATATTGCATAGTGCTTGGGATAGGAGTTAGCTCAAGCACGGGAAACGAGGGACGTTTCGTACTCCGAGTGACGGAACGTGTCTCAATTCCCTGTCGCCGACATTCCGGATTACCCATGATGGAGTTTAGGCCTTGTTGTGTCCATATGTGCATTCATTTCATATTAAGTCGTGCAAATCGACTCCTCGGCCATCATGCACCGAGATGCGTGATTGGTGGCACGAGGATCGAGGACTACACTCCCTGAAGAGTAGTCACGCATACATATGTGAAAATACTTTGCCATGCCCTTTTGTTGCTCTCTGTTGCAGCAAATCAGAAATCAGCAACCTTCCGGAAGCCTGGCACGCATCCCAAGAATAATTGCAAACAGAGGCAAACCGGGATATCGCAAGGGATTCTCCGCACAAGGCAACTCAAGCATGCATCATTTATCATTTGGAACAGAGCTGAGGCGGTTCATGGATTTGCGTGCCAATTTACTGCTTTTCCTAGATTAATTTGTTAATTAATTAGGATTCTGTATTTATTCGGGACTGTATTATTTATTCATTTGGGACTGTATTATTTATTCGGACCCTCTGCGCGAGGGCAATGTTGTAATAAGTGTGCGTGTGTGTGATGTATGTCTTCCAACCCCACGTCTTTCTCTCTTTTATTTATCAGCTTATGATGGTTAGATTAGGGCATGTTTCAATTAGCATACAGTATGATAGCATGTTTGCAGTCATTCATCTGTCTTGCATGCACCAGGCTCGGCGCATCATACTAACTGCATTTGTATTTCAATTCTAAGTTGAATACATGTTAGTTGTAGCATTTCACATGCCATCTTTAGAATAGCCGAGCCTATCTTAGTTGCATTTTGCATGTGTTGCATTAGGCATTTCTGTATAGTTAGGATCATGCACGGATTTCTAACATAGTTTTTGTTTTGGCTTGGAGTACTCAGTAAGTGTTTATGCTTTAGCATCCTTGCATGTGTGTGAGTGAATGCCATGATAGCATGCTTACCATAAGGCTATATGCTTATGTGATATATCTGCCTGAATGCCTGTGGGTGAAGGTTGGGTTATTTGGATTGGAACAATTCATTAAATGTGAGTTTTAAGCCCACTATATAGTGGCAAAATCATGTTTTCTAAGCCCACCCGAGGGTGGCAAAATCCGCATTTTAAGCCTACTTGCGAGTAGCAAACCGCTTTCAAATAAACAAACATGAGATATTTTGTTCCAATTCAGGCGATCCAGTCTATACTTGTATGCTGTGCGCATCACATAGTAAATCTAGGCTAATAACCAGAATAAGAACACATAATGTTTTCAAAACTAGATATCATGGTTAGTAGAGGCCGATCTTTGATCGGGCGAGCGGGGGTGCTCACGAAGTGACCTTCCCCAATCAAACCCAAGTTCCCTAGCCGAGGCAACTTTGGTGATGACGGACACGTGGCCTTAGGCAAACGAGTCAGGGTTTCCTAAATTTTTTCAAAATAAAACATTTAGGTGGCGACTCTGTATCTGGCAAAGCAGTCCATGTTTGACACTTCTTTCAAAAATCTGTTTTCTCAAAACAATTTGCCGGATTTGGACTCTTTGGTTCAGATTAAGAACCGTGACAATTTGAGAGTCCGAACATGTAATGAACCCCAATACGAACAGAACGGGGACTCACCCTCCCGGGGCGTTTGGGGACGTCTACAGTTGCCGAGCGGATGGCCTTCAGCTCGGTAAGGTGGTCATGGTGCTCTATGTCTGGTGGCAGATAAACACTTTTGGAGAGGTTGAAGGCAAGCATGTAGTCCTTGTCAACAACCACCGAATCCGTGGTGGTTACAGCACGGTTCTTGTAAGTTATTGATGGTGCCCATTCTGAAGAGCTTGCTCGGTCAAAGCGCGCGGGCTCTAGGCTTGGCTGTATAGTTTTAGGAAGCACGGTGTCCTCTTCATCGACCAAGCGTTATGGTTCGGTTGATGAGGTACGTGCACGCTTGCTCAGCTGAGATGTGAAGGCCCTGGCCGTTGGAAGGGCGACCATAGTTTCACGTTGTTGACCAGATGACTGTAGCTCGGTTGGCACTTCACCAGAGGTCTACTCAGTGATAAGTGCTCGCACGACCCTCCTTTTGGTCATTTCTTCTTCTTCTGTGAGTGAAATTAGGTTGATTTGGGGAAGTGTGGGATCTGGCTCTGGGGAAGGTTCTAGAAGGAAATCAGTGACTCTGGTTTTCCTCTTTCTGCTGTACCGGTAGGTTGGTTCGAAGTTTAATAGCTTGGCCTAATCTCAGTGGCGATATCAAAGTGCAGCTCGAAGGGCATCTTGATTGGCGTAAGTATAGTGTGATTTAAGCGGGTTTAAATCTGCAAGAAAGAAGGACAATGAACGGGTTAGCACGGTGGGTTAGTTGAAACAGCAAAGAAAAATTGAATCGGAGTGTTCTTACCAGCAGTTCTTTTATTCCAGTTTATATTGTAGCTCGGTATCTGGGCTTCCTGGTCTTCAAAATTACCAGAAACCCAAAGGAAGTCGTCATCATTTAAGTCTTTGTCCGGTGTGTTTTTTATAATTTTTTATCGGCCTCTTCTTACTCTAAGGTAGTACACCCAACCGTCGTCATTTTGACCGAGCGAATATTGGTGAAATAGCTCTGTCAATCCGAGGTTGAGGCCGAACCGGCGATTGTAATGCCTCAAAAAAATTGGGCAGGGTATATCTATTTATACAACAAACCCACCTGATAGACAAACACATATATCTTGCTAACTATTCCATACATCCATTTCCATTTAATCTCAAATGCCAAACAGATAATAAGTGCCCTACAGGCTTACAAATTTATCCAAGAACATTCTTGGTTACACAAAATGGAGTTTCAACTCAACGCAATACAGCCCTGGGCTTACATTCAACAAATAACCATAAAACAAAAATGAAGCCTCAGCTCCGAGTCCTCCCAAGTCAGTGCCTTGGCAGAGGCATAGCACTTGTACCTGAAATGGTTTCTCTTATAGGGTGAGCCACAGCCTAGTAGAGATATACTACACAATATACATACCATGACAAGACTAAAGAGGAGTATGCTCATGCCATGCTCATGATAAAACAATTTATCTCTCTTTTTATAAAGCATGCAATGCTGAGATGTAACAACAGATATAAAATCATTTCCATTTTAAACTATATATGTTACATGAATACAGTCTATGTGAATCTCTAGGTGAGTGTCTGCAAGTAGGCCCTAATGCACTACCACTGTCATTTTTACCAGTAAACTGGAAGGCTCGACACCTAACACCGCGGTTCAACACCCCCTACCTAGATTCACCAAGTAGTCATCTCTTCGCAAACAGATACATTTCCAAAACATTTCTCAAAAATAGATACATTTCTAATGAAATGAATGTAATGCAATGTTCAATGCAACAAATGAGAAATGTGATTCGATTTACCTAAGTCTCATGCCTTTCTACAACAATCATGGCTATCCTTCACCGATAGCCCAAAACAGATATTTCTAAACAGATATTTAAACAATTAAATTCCAAAAAAATCTGATAAATACAATCTATTCCACATCTCATCAAATAAGAACAACTACACTAGTTTTCATATCACAATCACGTTCGGTAACCTCTCAAGGTCCATTTCTAACCGTGTCGGTTTTATTCCAATAGATACATTAAGCAAAATAATACCGTTAATGCCCAAGAAAACATCATTTTATTTCCAAACTCATTCTCCAAGCATTATTCAACTATGACATCCTATTTTGATCAAAAGCCCCAAAAGTTAAACGTAATTCCTTTATTTTCTTTAAAAATGCTCTTTTGGTCGCAAAACGGTAAAAATTTCAAAACCGATTGAATCAAAGTCCGTTTTTGTTCAAATTTAAAACATAGCTCTTTCATAACCTTACAAACATATTTCAAGTTTACACTTTCGCAATTTGGGCATCAACTCTTTATTTTTCTCAAAATTTCTCTTTTAAGCAAATAAATTACAAATTTTCTAAAAATTCTAATTAAATTATATACAACTCTAAGCTCCATATACTCAAGTAAAAATACATAAAGAAGTGCAGAAAAAATCTCTACCTTAAAAGTTAGAAGAGGAAACAAGTAAAAACCCCAATTTTCGGTTGTGTTGGATTTCGATCTCCACAACCACGGGTCAAAACGTTGCTCTCACCAAGCTCTTCACTTTGATCTTAAGAACTATGTTCTAAAACCTAATAGATTTGGGTAGATCAAAGACTTTATATGATAGAAGTAACAAAAAAAAAATTCAGAGAGAAAGAGAGAGAGCCGAGAGAGAGAGAGAGAGAGTGAGAGAGAGAGAGAGATAGTGAGCTGTGCAATTGTAAAGAAAAATGAAAGAAGTGAAAGTGAAGTTAATTGGGATTTGGGGGCAACCCCTCCACGTGGGCTTGCTACCTCCTCACATTTTATTCTTTTTTTTTTTCTTCTTTTAAATCAATGTACACCCGTGTTTACATACATACATACATACATATATATATATATATATATAACTAAAGGTATATTTTAGGAACATTATAATATTTTGTAACATAAGCAATAAAATGATATAATTATTTTCTCACCACAAAATATATTTCGTTTAATGGTGCACACCATAAATATTTGCAACTCTCTCAAGATTATAAAATAAATAATAATAATAATAACAACAATAATACATGGTCACAAACGAGTCATGATTCAATCAATTGGATCTAAAATGAATGGAATTTAATAATTTAAAATAAATCTCCAACTGAGATTAAAATACAAATAAATTTTAAAAGACTTAAGGTGGTCCCCACCATTCACATAATTAAATATGAACCAAAATGATTAAGTATGGGCTAATCAAATAAAACCCAAAAATTAAATTTATATCTCATTTATTACTCAGGACCCAAGAATCACTATAACTAAAACTAAAAAAAATAATTTTGCCAAGCGGGCCTTACGAAGTCGAAATCAAGAAGTAATTCAATTTATTTTTCCCAATTTAAATAGAATGGTTCATGACACCACAATAATAACAATAAGGGCAAAATTCAATTTGATTCAATTCGTTACAGTGGTTTAGCTCTGTGATGCCGTTTATTATTCTGTAAGTATTTGTGGAGAGTTGAGTTGGACACAATCTTGTCTAGCGAAGGAATTCACATACAAGGGGCTGTACGGGGAACCGAAGCCCGGCTTCTACGATTGATATTACTGTGAAAAGGACGAAGCCCGGTTTGCTCCAAGGTGTGGTATCTAGCTCGGCTAAAGAGAGGTAGACGTCATCAGGAATATGGTAGTCTCTGCGAAATTCGGCCATGGCTCTAGGCAAGTCCACTAGGAGCTGGTATTTACCTATTAAAGTTAAAAGAATGGTTTTTGCTAAAAATGGCGCGACAGCCTAACTCGGCGCTGGTGTGACTTTTGGTAGCTCGGTTGAGCAAAAACACCCGGGGGCAAAGTGCAAAGGTGTGCCTGGCCGACCTAGTCAAGTCTACAAAGTGGAAATAAAGAGTGTTATGCCCAGATAACTGGACTGAGCTAAGTAAATAGGCAAAGTAAAATAAGCCTATCTTGGCTACATTTGGGCTACGGTCAGTATTCGGTTCGACTGTGAATTGGTCAGGAACGAGCCTAAAAGTCACTAACAAGTACCTAGTTTGGTTACAGCATGACTTTGGATCAAATATCATGTTTTTCAAACCCAGTTGGTGAGCCTTTAAGCTTGAGTATGAGGTTTTTGGTTTATGGTGTTTGTTCAACACTCTAATGCATATAAACACACATATATAGAGAATAAATGCTGAAGGTATAGAAACAAATACAAAAGAACATCAGAAAGAGGTATTAAACAACTGACGGGTTTAAGCGTGAAAGCAAAATCCAACCAGCAAGAGAGCAAGTGAAGCGGATGGGACTGGAGCACAGGAGGCACAGAAGCAGGTCTCAGAAGTACAAAAGGGAAGAAGATGAACAGTAAGGGTTTGGTTCAAGAAATGGGTTTTGAATAGGCACAAAAATAGCGGGATTTTTCAAATGTTTTTTGATAAATGTGGGACGGCTGTCACAGTATGAGAAAGCAATAGATGTGTGCCATGTGTCATAGACAGGACATGATGTCAGGAACGTGAAACGACAGGCTGTGACAGGCACAGTACTGAAGGCCGAGCTAACCCAGCTCGGTGGGGTTTAATATTTTGATCTCGGTAGTGTTACTTATTTTAGTTCGGTTGGTTTGAATATTTTAGCACGGCTTGAAGATAATAATCTCAATCATGCTACCCAGATGGAATTAAGGGGCAATTGAGAGGGTAATTTGTGAACAAATTGGGCCGAGTTAGGACGAGTGTTCATTGAAAGTTGGACCGCACAATGGGCCAAGAAGGTATTTTGTATTTCGACTTTGGACTGAGGTAGGTACCGGGACGGTTGGATGTGTTGCTGGAATTGGGACCTATCTTCCTTCTGACCGAGATTAGTAGCAGGGCGATGGGCCAAGCTGGGTATAGCTCGCATGATGCCGACTTGTGACAGGGTTATCACGGCTCGCCCATGTTGAACACGGAGCCGAAGTAACTTGGTTGACTGCAGTGTCAGCCGAGGTAAAGGGTTCAGCCATCTCACTTGATTTGAAGTGATGAGGGTGTTATCCTTGGGAATGTGATTCCTAGGAGGACTTTTATAAGGAGAGTTGGAGTCCTACTAGGATTGTGCCAGGTGAAATTCATAAAAGCTCATGACAGGACCTATATACAGGTATCACAATTTTTACTTTCAAAATACACAGAGCTTTGGTGTCTATTTTCTA
Source organism: Camellia sinensis (assembly GCF_055761805.1). Lineage (NCBI taxonomy): Eukaryota > Viridiplantae > Streptophyta > Magnoliopsida > Ericales > Theaceae > Camellia > Camellia sinensis. The sequence continues at coordinate 111,799,795 of NC_138973.1, forward strand.
TTTGCTGACTTAGGCATCAGAGAGGTTTCCGGCACACACTCATCGGCTAGCTCACGTTTGTATTTTCAGGTGGTAAAGCGACGACGTTTGGAAGAATGCAAACTTGATCAACAGGATTATACAATAAGGTTATTTCGTACTCGTACAAAAATAATAAGTGACTTTAATTATTTGTTCACTAAATTAGTACTTTTTTTCAAAAAAAAAAAAAAACGAAAAAACAAAAAAGAAAGCAAACAAATTTTAAAAACTATACCAATCAGATATGTTAGAGTTCATTATAAATATTCAATATATTAAAATATTAGTATTAATTTCATAATAGGGTAAATTACACTTATCTCCCTTGAGATTTCTAACAATTACAGGGACCTTCCCTGAGGTTTTGAAAATTACACCGACTATTCTTACTTTAGCTAACAATATAAAAATGAGTTAATTACTTAAAAGTCCTATTTACAGATGTTATGGTAGCTAAGATCCTATCTAAATTTTTTTGAACCAATAAGTCTTATTTAGTAAACTGAGAATATTATCAGCTTTTTTCAATTTTTAAAACTAAAAACATTCTCAATTTTGCATAGTAATGTTCTAGATAATTGTTTCACTACTTGATGAAAAAAAAAAACAGAGCATGAGATTAAATGTTTTTGCTCTTCTACTTATTGATTTGATTCAACTATTCAATAAAATAGAAAACATTATTAGTTTTTTTCCAATTTTAAAACTGAGAACGTTATTAGTTTTTTCATTTTTAAGGGATTTTTTTTTTTTTTTAATGTTTCATCATCATACTCTTTTATAGACACAAAATTTTCAATTTTGTACCCAAAAAAAAATTCAGTTTTTTCAAAATGCACATAATTTTTTTTTTTAGTTTTTTTGTTTTAATTTGGAAGTTGATGTTTTAAAGTTTTAAAAATCAAAATAAATGTTAAATCATCATGTTCCTTTATAGATAATCATAAATGATGAACAATCATTGTTTGAATGACAATTTCGACTATTAAAAATTTAATGAGACTTGAAAGTTCAAAAAATCTTAATTAAGACTTATAACTTCATAAATTAAAACTTGTGTGTAAATGCCCCTATATAAATACATCCCTTCTATTAACTTTTCCTTAGACACCACTAATTTTTGCAATGAAATGGCCAAAATACCCTCTATTTGCTCTTTTTCTTATCTCTTTTCCTTCATCAACCATTAATTATTCCTCCTCCCAATTTGCAACTACCCTACCCGTTGCTTCCTACTTGTAGCTCAATTTCTAAATTGAAATTAATGTATTAAATTTTTTTAATGTATTTTTATGATAATGTGTGGCTTTTTTTTTTTATCGAAATGTTACTGAATAATTTAGAATATGATATAATCTATTATGATTGAGTAACATTTTCATAAATAAAAAATAATAATAATACTACCATAAAAGTACATAACTGTATCACAATTGTTATAACAAACAATATCTAATAATAAATTATAGCCACACTATAAAAAAAATTAGTTAATATTTGGTACAAAAAATTTTAATATTTATAAAAAAAAAATACATAATAAAATGGGCGATGCATGCTTATGCAAATTATGATACTTATGGTGCTGATTATTATAAATGTTATAACTAAAAAGAATAATTAGTTATAATGAAACACAACAAAAGGTATAATCAAAGACTTTTTCAATCATAACCAAAATAATAATCACAATAGGTAATCAACACTATAATAAGTTATAATCAAATCATCACTAACACCAAAATAGGTCATAACTAAAAACTACAAATGTCATAACTTGGCATATGGTACACACTCCAAAATGGTGTGCGTATTGTAGAATTTCCCTAATAAAATACATACAATATACACATTTTTCTTATTTTTTTACTGTATTCATTTTTTTTTTTTGGGGGGGGGGAAATTCTAACATTTACGGAAGATGAGCATACAACTTCTTTCACCCAAAATCACCCAACTCACAATAAAAATTTGATCAATTCAATTCCTATCTTTTGATTTTTCATTCATTTAATTGAGGTTCATCATTTCAAATTTTTTATTTGTTTATTTCAATCAAACATTCATGCTCTATCAAGAACACTAAACCCAAATGGTTTGATTTCAAAATCACTGTTCAACCTACCACGCAATTAAATCATGTTAATTTTTCATTTTTTTTTTTTTTTTTTTTTTTTTTTTGTATCAGTTATTTTGGGGATAGAAATTGATTGATACAATTACCACCACCACCACCACACCATTTTATTATGTATTTTTTTTGATAAATATTACAAATTTTTGTAGCAAATATTATCTACTTTCCCAATAGTGTGATGATAATTTATTATTAGATGTTGTTTGTTATAACAATTGTGACACAGTTATGTACTTTTATGATAGTATTATTTTTTATTTATCAAAATGTTACTCAATCATAATAAATTATATCATATTCCAAATTAATGAGTAATACTTCGATAAAAAAGCATAAAATTATCATAAAAATACATAATTGTATCATTAATTTTTTTAAAATACAATAATTTAACTTTAGAAGTTGAGCTACAGGCAGGGAGTAGTGGCCAAGATAACTACAAAGTGGGAGGGGAAATAGGTATGGTTGGTGAAGGAAAAGAGACAAGAAAAAAAAAGTAAATAGGGAGTATTTTTGACATTTCATTGCAAAAGTTAACGATGTCTAGAAAAAAAGTTAACAGAATGAAAGTTTTTGTATATTAAGTTAAAGTAAGGAAGGTCAGTGTAATTTTCAAAATCTCAGGAAAGACCCCTGTAATTATCAGAAACCTAAAAAATGTAAGTATAATTTACCCTTCATAATATTTTAAATTTGTGCATTGATGCTTTTTTATTTCTTATAACACGACTGTTATAAATAAATAATACATAAGTATACCTCAAACATGTGGTGGCAAGTTCGCTAGGGTAGACTTGTCCAATAAAGCGGGCACAGTTCAAGACTTTGCCTATGACTGGGGTGGTTCGTTGATATTTTTGGCATTTACCCATTTATACCCGCCATTACCCATTTATACCCGCAAGATTAACGGGGTTTAACCCTTATAAATTGCGGACGGGTTGAACTTGGGGTTCGTTGATATTTTTGGCATTTACCCACTTATACCCGCCAGATTAACGGGGTTTAACCCTTAGGCCCCGTTTGTTTGGGATTATAGGAAAGGGATTGGGACTATTAATATTTTGGTATTATTAATATCTTGTTTGTTTTGAGAGATGGCCTTGGGACTACTAATACCTTGGTATTGCTAATACCCTTGGAAGGGGAATTCATAGTGAGGAGGTAGAGATGGTATTAGAAAAATAGTGAGGGGATTAGAAATTTTTTTATATTTTTTTATTTTTTATATATGGGGAATTTTTTTAAAAATATTAATGTTTAATTTTTATATTTGTTTTATTATTTTATATAAAAATAATTTAACAATTTCTCATTATTAATCCCCTCACTATGAATCCCCTCACTATCAATCCTCTCACTAACAATCCCCTCTCTATCAATCCCCTCTATTCTATATCTGAAAACAAACGGGGCCTTATAAATTGCAGGCGGGTTAACAAGTACGGGTTCAACTTGCCAGCTCTAAATTTGTGTGTTTAGTTTGAATTTTTTGGATTAGGTTTTTTGAAAATTGAATTTTTTATTTTTCGTATTTTTTTGTTTTTAGTAAATATTTTCAAAATTTTAAGCATTTTTTTATAACTTTTTTTAGATGCACCTTACTTAAATGTATTTAAAAAAAAAAATATGTAAAAAAATATTTTAAAAAATTAATAAATACAAAAAAAACCAAAAATATACCGAATTCCCATATTTTTCTTTTATTTTATATGTTTGGTATTTATTGAATTTTTAAAAGATTTTTTTTCACAAAAAGTATACTTTTTATGTATATTCACAAAAAGCAATTTTTGTGTTTTTTTGGGTTGATAGCTGATTGAGTTGAAAAAAGTGAAAATTAGTCATTTAATCACTTGAATTTCGAATTCAATTGTTCTAGTTTGGTAATTTACAATGGAGAAGCAGCATGTCACTCTTTGATGCATTTTGGTGAATATTCCAGAATTTATGCAATCTGGTTGCTAGTTTCAATTTGCTGCAAATACTTTTACTGGAGATTGTGTTTTAACAAATGATAACTATGTTTGACTCAGGTGATAGATTTTTCATAATGGTTGCTACCGCCGCTACTTCTGCATTTTTTCCAGTTGCATCTCCTCCACCCGATTCTGGTGCCAAGACATCCAGCAAGCTTGGAGGACCTCCAGCAAATGTGGATGCTCGAGGGATTAAATCAAAATCTGCTGCCACTGGGGGTTTGCAGGTTAAGGCCAATGCACAAGCCCCTTCCAAGGTAAACGGTACCAAAGTTGGTGTAATGGAGGGGCTCAAGAGTGAGGATGATTCGCCATCTCTTCACCAAAGGACTTTTATTAACCAACTACCTGATTGGAGCATGCTTCTTGCTGCTGTCACGACGATATTCTTGGCAGCGGAGAAGCAGTGGATGATGCTTGATTGGAAGCCAAGGCGCCCTGATATGCTCGTTGATCCGTTTGGTTTTGGGAAAATTGTTGAGGATGGTTTTGTTTTCCGTCAAAGCTTCTCTATCAGATCCTATGAGATAGGGGCTGATCGGACCGCTTCTATAGAGACATTGATGAATCATTTGCAGGTATGATTGAAACTTCATTTGACTACAATGTCAAAAGAATAAATGCACTCCCATGTACCATTCACTGCCCCTTTTCTAATTTGCTTAGTCCTTCACAAGCTTAAGTTCTTTTTGCAGGAAACAGCTCTTAATCACGTGAAGAGTGCAGGACTTCTGGGTGATGGCTTTGGTTCAACTCCGGAGATGTGCAAAAAGAACCTGATTTGGGTGGTCACTAAAATGCAGGTTCTGGTAGATCGCTATCCTACTTGGTAAGTCACATTGCTGGTTTCTCTTACTACATTATGATATCATACCTTTTAGTTTCTCTGATGGTTCAATTGTCTCTAGGAAATTGATGTGGTGTTTGGCTGCCAAGGGATATGTTAAAGTCATATTAGATGTACTTACAACCCCACCATGTTGTAGAGGCTTAGTTGATTCCCTAACTTTAAGGTATTTTCAGGATGATTTAACATATAATAATTAATGCGTGAATGTGAAGCTTACTTAAAGGTTGCTTTGCACTCGCTTCACAAGGCTCCTGCTGACGACAGGTGTCTGGGAGAGACAGCAGGTAAGCAGTCTTACCCCACTTTTTTGTGGAGATGCTGATATTTGTGACTCAAACCTGTGCCACAGGACTGGGGGCAGATAGCACTTGCCATCATGCCAGTCGCAACATCTAATGTGAAGCACATTATGTTAACTTTAAAAGATTAGGGGTCTATATTCGAGATGAGATTATAATCTATGTTTGCAATCTGGTCTAAATGTAAAAAAACATGCATGATAGGAGGGGTTGGAGGGGTACCTTGACCTTTTGTTTGATCTCTTAATTTTCTTTTTTAAATCACATATTGCTTTAAGAAAACTTATAGTACTTGATCTCAAGATTTGATGTAGTTGTCATAGATACGACAGACACTTTAAAGGATTAAAACTCCTCAAAACTAACAAATTATACAAAAAAAAAAAGAAAGTCAAATATTCTATTTTTTTCTACTTTTTGCACATTTTTTTTTGTAAAAAGACAAAAAATCATCCCAAACATGCTAATTTTTTACTTCATATTTTAGTCAAAAAATTAGAAAGTTACTAAAATAGCTTGTTCTCAAACGAGGCCCTATCGACCTGCCCTACCCAACCCAACGCAATTAAGCTATTGAAATATGTATGGTCTTTTTTTCTTATTTATTTAAACTATTTGGGTCCGTTTGGTTTAGTTTTAATATTATGATTTGAGTGTGGAGTTGTGTTTTGAGTTTTGAGTTTTTGAATCTTGATTTGAAAAGAGAAAATTTGTTTGGTTATGAGTTTTAAAAATAGTTTTGGGATGATTTGTAATTTTTTCTTATTTATTTTTGATTGATTGATTGATGTATAGAATGTGAGAGGAGAGATGAGAGAGAAAGTGATTGATTGATAATAATAATAATAATAATAATAATAATAAAAGAAGAAGAGAAGAGATGAGTTTCGAATGTAATTTTGAGTTGTATTTTAAAATTATGCTTGGTGAACATGTTGCATCCAAATCCTGATTTAAAAACAGAGTAGAGTTTTGAAAAGTAAACCAAACGCTGCCTTGGTTTTTATGTAAGTTTTTTTTTTTTTTTGATCAACAAAAGACAACTTTATTGATGAAGAAAGTATAACATACAAAACTTACATCAACAAAGAGAGAAGAGCAAAAAGCACAAGACCCTAAATTGGTGAGAAACCAATAGAGGAAACAAAAGAGAATAGAAAAAAGAAAGAGCAAAGGACAGAGCAGTATTAGGGGATCCTGATACACTTCATCCATTTGGGAATCCTGATACACATTCAACCAACCCCTACAGCCAGACCAGCAGCAGCATAGAAGCAACATACCAGCAACATACCAGCAGCATACTTTCTTGATTGAAACCTGGCTACACACAGCATAATAGCTGACTTCCTTTATTCATACTTCACCAATAAGACCACCAGCAGAGCACATTGCGCAAAACTGCAGCTGCCACACACCCTTGCTTCAAGGCATCAGAAAGTGAACAAACAGACAAGGCTCTCTTAATAGTCCTAAAAGGCACCAACAAGTCACAAAACTGCAGCTGCAACACACACTAGCTTCAGGGCACCATCTAAACACAGCTAAACAACATATCAGGTCCAGCTCAGCTAGTGAAAACAGCCAGCAGACCTTCTAAACAGAGCAGGCAGGCAGCATACAGAGCAGACCATCAGACCAACCAGATCATCAAGCAAGGATTGAACCTCTGATACCAGCCAGCAGATTTGATCCAGATTAGTGACCACCAGCAGAGCACATTTCACACAACTGTAGCTTATGCCAAACATCCTCTCACTCCAAGCCAACACAGAACCTAAAACCAGCCCCTCTACCATATACTAACCATTTCCAAGCCGAATCTCCTGAATGTTGCAGATAATCTGCTGCACTGAGTAACAGCAATCCTGAGTGTAAAATTTGGCCCACAATGCAATCCTTGTCTTGATTAATTCACACAGCTCCTCTAAGTGCATTTGACTTTCACAGAAACCTTTCTCATTCCTGAATTTCCATAACGACCACAAAACCGCAAATGGTATAATTCGCCAGATCATATTCAGATTATTTCTCCACTTGAAGCCCCTCCACCAATTAAGAATCCCTTCCACTGTTTGTGGAATTACCCAAGTCAATCCCCACCACTGCATCAGATCACACCAAATTCTCCAAGCAAACGGGCACCATATAAGGAGATGAAATACAGATTCAAGCCCTTCATGACAAAACACACACATAGCAGAGGCTTCCGGCTCCAACACACCAATCCTCTGTAGAAAACTAGCCAAACTAGAAATTGAACCTTTGGGGGAGAAAAATTATTCCATATTAACTTTGTTACCACTTGTCGAGATGAAGGCACAGCCAAAGAATACAGAGATGAGACAGAAAACTCAGCAGATGGAGATGCCAACCACCCAAGACCATCCTCCCTATCCGAGAGGCCAACCAAATTCTGATCCAAAAAGGTACTCAACCTTCTAAGCTCATCATCCTCCCAACCCAATAACCTTCTTCTAAACCTGAAAATCCACCTAGGTAAGGCTTCATTCCTCTGTAACACCACTCTCAGAGACACCTCCTTTTCAGTTGAGAGACTATACAGCCTAGGAAACTCATTCTTAACACAGCAAGCCCCCATCCAGTAATCAGTCCAAAACTGAATTCTAATCCCATTTCCCACCACCACCCGACTATTGTCCAGGAAAACACTCAAAAGCTGTGGTTTTTATGTAAGTTTGAGGAGTACTTCTCGAGAAAAAGCATTGAAAACAAGAGTGAATGGGGCATGTGCCTGTTATGCTTGGTTAATGTGGCGCTCTCTCTGCGTTGGCATTTTACAATACATGGCTGAAGGCTTTAGAGTTACGAGACTTATGCTTCATAAATTCTCTCTTTTATATATGTTCAAAACTTGGTTCCTTTCTCTTCCAATTTTTCCCCTTTAAAATGTTGGTTGGAAGGGTATGGGCAATATTATTACTGTCATGAGACAGAAGTCTGTTATGACTTGGATTGTCTGATTCAGCACGGTGAATGCTTTGATCTGTAATAATGAAGACCTATATAGTACGTATTTATATCAAAGAAAGGAAAGAAAAATCAATGTTATAATTTTTTAGAAAGGGTTAATACGCCTCATGAAGGCCATAATTAAATTTGCATAATGGATAGAAAACATGATGAAGTTATGGGATTGCTTGTGAATTATTAAGTTTTTCCTGTGTGTGGGATACTTTAACTAGTACTCACACACCTGTTTTATGAGGCATTGCGGAGTCAATAAGCATCTGTAGTGATTGCTTGTTTACTATCCTGCTCGTTTTTTGATTTGAAATTTTGATCAAGCTCGATTGAGTTTTTTGTTTTGGGACTCCATGGTTGATGACAATTGAGGCCCTGTTTGGCAAGAGGCTTTTTGGCTAAAAAAGCCAAAAAGTTCAACCCTATTAGCAAAAGGTCACAGCAATCAATCACTTTTTCCCTCGCAACTATTTATTCAACTAAAAAAATAATTCCAAACACATTTAACCTTTTTCACCTCATAAAAAAGTTAAAAAACCACTAAAAAGTAAAGTTGCAAAACGGGTACTTAGTTTTGAGATTCTCTTTCTGAACTGTTCACTACTAGGGAACTTTAGCAGCTGTAGTACAATGCTATTAAGCATGGACTGAAAGCTGAGGGAAAAAATGGCCAGCTTTTCTTCCTAGGTTGGTGAGATGATGCAACTTGCAAGTGGGCACATGGTAGCGGTGGTGTATTTGAGTGGCCTGTTCATGATGTATCTATAGACCTTGTGTCTTGGTCAATTAGAATGTGTTAGCTTGCCCAACTGGTGTGAATTTACAGGTGCAATGTTAATCCATTGTATGAATGGTGTTTTTATTTCTATTTTAATAATTTATCCTGTTATAATTGCACGTGTCTTGTGTTTCTCCTCCCTCACTTTGGTAAACCAAGCAACTTAGGCAAAGATGAGAAATGATGTTTGATTTGCTTCTTTGAATTGGAATTTTGTATTTCAACCTAATACGCTACTTGTTAATGGGACATAAAATTGATTCTATTTTGCACCTTGGGATTAGAAAGTTTTTGTGAAGGTTCATGTTTGGTATATATTTCATGATTATTGGTGAAGTTTGGGTTCCCTATTAGAATAGCATATGTGGTGGTTACAGCTTATGTTATAGAATGATTATTTGTGTGTGTGTATAAGATTCATGTTGTCATATTGCTAACATGATAAATTGTTTGTTTGTAAGAATGTCAACAATTCAAATTGCTTTCAATTGTTGTTGTAATCTCTATTATCAAAATTTTACGATTTGCGATTTGATCACAATTCGATTAGTATTTTTTGCAAAATCAATACAAATATATAAGTGAATCTATTTTGAAAGTGAATTAAAATGAATCGCACGATTCATAATCGATGCACGATTCGATTCACTTTTTATGATTTAAGCAATTCTTGAAATTGTTGTGTCCGGCATATTTCGATTATTTTTATTTCTTGTTTTTTTTTGAAAAACGAAGTCATACAACTTCTAATAGTATTTAGTAGAAAAATATATATACATAATTTGTTGTTATTTTGGTGATCAGAGAATTTTAGTAGGATCCAATCAGATTTAGTCAGACCCAATATGCTTTTAACATTTTCTTTTTTTTTTTTTTTTGCCTCGATAAAAATCATAATATAACTTTTAAAGATATTTAAGGGTAAAGTAACTTGCATCATGAATTATCTATTGCTATTTTATTGAAATAAATATAATTCTATGTTACATGAGTGAGGTCAGTTAAAAAAGTTCTATTTAAAAAAAAAAAGAAAAAAAATTACTTTTTTGTACAAGCATATATACCTTTTAAAATGTTTTAGGCTTTAAAATAAAGGATTCCAATTAATTCTTTTTTATTATTGTGTTATTCTTACTTGGAAAGGTATGTATGCTTATTGTCCAAATATCAACATCGTTGTGAAGTTATTGTTACTTGGAAATTGAGAGTCTATCTTTGTTTACTTGCTTTACTAAAAATGGTTGATAAGAAGTATCTAAAAAAAGAAAAAGGTAAATTCGTGATCTTACATGAGAAGTGTGTTAACTTCTTACCTATTAGACTCACATGATCATTATTCAAAACAGCCATTTTATTAATTTAAGTCTAAATATTTTATATTTATAAGATATATTTAACATTCAACTGTGTAGATATATATTTTAAAGTAATTTGGTAAAAGTAACCGAATCTTTACAGTTTACAATTCGATTTGTGATTCGGTACATGGCCATTTCGATTCACGATTCGAATCTTGATTTGACAACTATGGTTTTAATAAATAATGGTCAAATACAATATAGACTAAGGGTGCTGTTGTTGTCATATGAACATCACATCAGTCTATATTTTTGGAGTAGTAATTTAATGCAACGATTGTTCTATTTGTGAAATAAACCAAACCAAACCAAACCAAACCAAGCCTTAAGTCCCATCAAATGGGGTCGGCTACATGAATCCTTCTTCTTCACGCGGCCCTATCAAAGGCCATTTCATTAGTCAAATTAAGTAGATTCATATCTCTATTTATAACGCTAGTCAACGTTAATCTAGGCCTACCCCGTCCCCTAACACTTCCATCTATCGTTACAACATCGCATCTCTTCACTACTGCCTCTGTTGGTCTTCGTTGAATATGACCAAACCATCTCAAACGATTCTCTCTCAACTTATCTTCTATCGGTGCTACTCCTATCCATTCCCGAACACACTCATTCTTAATCCTGTCCTGTCTAGTCTTACCACACATCCACCTCAGTATTTTCATCTCAGCCACACTCATCTTATCTACATGTTGTTTCTTGGTTGCCCAACACTACGTCCCATACAACATAGCTGGTCTAATAGCCATTCTATAAAACTTACCTTTTAGTCTAGTAGGTATTCGTTTATCGCACAATACCCCAGACGCACTTCTCCACTTACACCATCCTGCCTTAATCCTATGGGCCACATCTGCATGAATGGACTTGTGTCATTGAATTGATTGAATTTCTGTGGGCGACACATACATTGATACATATAATGTCTGCAGCTCATAGGTTACATACATTGATACATCTATCTAGGTACTTCATTGCTACATGATCTTGATCACATCCACAAAATTAACTTCCTTTGTGTATTTTATTATTTATTGTATTTGATATAATAATACCACTTTTTAGCTGATGAAAGGAAGTATTTACTTTATGGGACGTGACGTGATGCCCTTGAGATAATGTAATTTATTAGTACTGAAGTTGCTTATAATATTTGTAATTGATTACTACCAATTCATGGTTTGAGCTTCTTTATTTCTTTCAGGGGTGATGTAGTGCAAGTAGACACCTGGGTAGCTGCATCCGGAAAGAATGGTATGCGGTGTGATTGGCTTGTTCGTGACTGCAGAACAGGGGACATTTTAACTAGAGCATCCAGGTGGGAACATTTTTCTTTTTTTTGAATCTCATGATGCCGATGTTATGCAAAGTTCTTCTATTGTGCTATTTCTTTTGAAAAAGTTAAGTGGAGCCACAACTGCATTGGAAAATGGTGAATATATTATCTGTTTATTCTTTGACAAATAAAATTATGGGATTATTTGTTGAATATATTTAATACTAGAGGAAGTAGCAAAAGAAGCAACTAAACATATAGATCATGCAAAATTAGTTGGAAGTCTTCTGCTAAAAAGATTCCCAACTTTCTTAAGAACATGAAAGATATTCTCTGGAGAATGTTTAGCCAATGACCTTTAGACTGTGTGTGTCAAGTGTAACTTTCTGTGAACCAATTGAATGAGTTTTTTTGGACTAACTGACGAGAGTTCTCTATAGCATGTAAAGCTATAGTCTTTAGAGTTCCAAGAGTAACTTGTTCTGAAGTTGAATTTAAATGACTTATTTGACTAAGTAATCAAAGTTTTTATTATTGTGGTGATTTTTATTGGACGCATTGCAGTATCTGGGTCATGATGAATAAAGAGACGTGGAGGTTATCTAAAATTCCTAATGAAGTTCGAGGGGAAATAGGTACTTTTTTTGTGGATTCACCTCCTATTGTGGACGAGGACAGCAGAAAATTACCAAAATTTTGTTGGACAATCTTCACTGTATTTAAAAGATTTAATTCTATTGTGTACACAACAACAATTAGAATTTAAAGAAATAAAGAAAAGGAGAGAATTTGTTTGATTACAAAAATCAAACTTGAAATAAAAATAAATAAATAAAAACAGATTTTATTTTGTTACAAAAACAAAATTTAAATCTGATTTTAATAAATAAAAACAACACTGAAAATAAATTAAATAACTTACTTGATTTAATTTGTTCGAATTATTTTCTGATCAAGTCCAGTGTTTGACACTGTGTCCTTAAGACAGATTCGTCCTCTCCACGGTGGTTTCAGAATTTGGACGTCTATCTCCCAGGATGAAATGATCTTACCACAAACAATAGCAGCACTACAAATTGTTTGCCTTACGAACACACTAAGTGTTTACACTCTTTCTTTCAGAAATAAAATGCAGCAAGATGAAGAATATAATTAGCAGAGGTGAAATACGAAATTTCTGAATTAAAAACATCAAATGAGGGTGGTTCTATTTATAGATGTAAAGGTGGCTCTTGGTTTTAAATTGAACAGGTATGAAACCTGTTGGTTTTGAATTCAAACAGATTTGAATCTGTTAATTATTCAAACAGATAGCAAAAAACGGGAAGGTCCCTGTTTGGGTGTGTACTAATTCCAAACCAGTTTAATTCTGTTTGAAAACGGGAAGGGCCCTGTTTGGATGAACAAAAAATCCAAACCAGTTTAATTTGAATTATGGATTTTATTTTAATAAAAAATAAAATATAAATTTTATATTTTTATTTTATTTTTAATATTTTTATTTGCTATGTATATGAATATAAATTTAGGACATAGAGATACAAGAGACATTAATATATATGTGGGTGCATTTCCCTCTGTTTTCATGTATTTTAGTTTGACCCCAACTCATCTTTTTAAAATTATCAATATTAGATAAATTGATAGAGAAAGAGAGAGAATAAATTATGTATTGATAGATATATTGAATGTTATACACGGTCTCCTTTATATAGGAGAAAATGGCCTAAGTGGTATACACACTATACAAAACAACATCATGGCCTAAAGGGAAGGTGGTCACCGAAAGGGGAAAGGGCCACCGAAAGGGGAAAGCATACACTAAGGAGACAACATTATTAAAGCTAGTTGGTATTTTACAGCTAATATATATATGCACTAACATATAATACATATACTAACAGCCCCCCTCAAACTCAAGGAGGATAGGCACTAACCAACTTGAGTTTGGAGAGAGTAACAAAACAGGAAAGTAAACTGATAAATAAAATAAAATAAGATAGGAGACACTGTATGGTTGTGTCAAATCGTTGTTGAAGACACTGTGTGGTCGTGTCACACAGTTGGAGAAGACACTGTATGGTCGTGTCTGAACCGTTGTAGCAGATAATGTCTGGACAGTTTATGAGGTCATGCCGGACCGATGTAAAAGCTGACCGGAATCAATGTCGGGACAGTTTGCGGGGTCATGCCGGACCGGTGTAGAAGCTGACCGGAATCAATGTCGGGACAGTTTATGGGGTCATGCCGGACCGATGTAGAAACTAACCGGAATCAATGTCGGGACAGTTTATGGGGTCATGCCGGACCGATGTAGAAGATTGTGGTGGTGCACCAAGGGGGCGACTTAGGGAGTGCGCCATGGGGTGGCTTGAGTGGTTCCCATAGTATGTAACCATGCTCACCATGATATATGTATAACCCCCCCTCAAACTCAAATAGGTGCGAAGATAGAAGCCTATTTGAGGTTGAAACAAATGGAATGTTTTTTTTTTTTTTTTTTTTTTTTTTTTTTTGGTGGTGGAAAAATAATAATAATAAGAAAATAATGGAAAAAGGGATGATGCTCACCAACTGAGATGTATAATAATGAAATATTGATGAAAAAAAGAAAGATAGAAAAAAAAAATAAAATAAAATAAAAAGAAGGTAGTGGGAATAGGAATCTGGAAAAGCTCACCAACGGAGTGTTAAAATAAGGAAATCTCGAGAGAGAAAAGGGAGGATGTTTTTTTTTTTTTAATGGAAAAAGAAAGATAAAATAAAATAAAATAAAGTGATAATGGGGTCCACGGTTTTGTTCAAACCAACCCATGATGGTGCCAGCCATTAGATTAATAAAATATGAAAGAGTCATTGATTTGGGTGTAGGGTGGCCCATTGATTTGGGTAAAACCAGTACATGGTTTGTTGGTTTGTTTGTTCAAAAATATTGTTTAGAAAGAAAAAAAAAAAAGAAAAGAAAGGGAGGTAGTGGAGGATATGGTAATGAATAAAAAATAAAATAAATGAGGAAGTCCGAGAGAGAGAGGTGCCGAGAGAGTGAGAGAGCTCTGTTAGAGAGAGAGAGAGAGAGCTGGGTTTGGTCTTCTGTGTGAATGGTGTGTGTCTGCTGTGTATCTGGTGTGTGCGTGTGTGCTGTGTGTAGCTCTTAGTTATGTGTGTGTGTGTGTGAATAATGTATGGTGTGTGTATGTTGTGAATGGTGTTGTGGTGTCTTTTGATCTCAAAACCGTGTGTGTGTGTTGTATGTGTGGTGTCTGTGACCGTATGTGTTGAGTCTCTGTATGCCGTGTGCCTGTGTAGTGTATGGGTGCCGTCTTTGACAACGATGCCGGGAGGTTGCCAATGATGCCGGAAGAGGGCGGCAGAGCTCCGGCGTTAGATGCATGTTGCGATGGGGACGCGCAGTTGTTATCCACCGCCTACGGATGCGTCGGTGGTGCCTGCGGTTGCAGCAAAGGACCCACTGTGATCCAGCTCGTGCACATGTGATCCAGCTCTCAGCCTCCCACAATCATGTTGCTTTTGTCATGGAGTCTGGAGAGGTATTTACATGTGGAGACAATTCATCATTTTGTTGTGGACATAGAGATACAGGCCGTCCAATATTTAGGCCTAGGCTTGTTGAAGCATTGAAAGGAATCCCTTGCAAGCAGGTTGGTGCAGGGCTTAGTTTTACAATGTTCCTCACAACACAAGGCCGTGGCTATACATGTGGGACTAATGCACATAGCCAGCTTGGCCATGGTGATACCCTTGATAGACCAACACCCACAATTGTAGAACTGCTAGAGTCAGTTGGATCTGTAGTTCAGATTTCTGCCGGTCCGAGTTATGCCCTGGCTGTAACTGAGGATGGGGACGCGCAGTTATCACTGTAAAGTAGAGAGAGAAAGTGTGAGAGAGGTCTTGCGAGTTGACGGAGGTCTCAAATTGGTTGAGGTCCGGCGGGCGGTCAAGGCAAAGTTGCCGCCCGCCGGAAGGCGAAGAACACCAAGATCTTTAATCTATAGCTCTGATACCATATTAGATAAATTGATAGAGAAAGAGAGAGAATAAATTATGTATTGATAGATATATTGAATGTTATACACGGTCTCCTTTATATAGGAGAAAATGGCCTAAGTGGTATACACACTATACAAAACAACATCATGGCCTAAAGGGAAGGTGGTCACCGAAAGGGGAAAGGGCCACTGAAAGGGGAAAGCATACACTAAGGAGACAACATTATTAAAGCTAGTTGGTATTTTACAGCTAATATATATATGCACTAACATATAATACATATACTAACAATCAAAAAGAAACTCGTAATGTTATCCTGAGGTGCATGTCCATGAAGTGTCTCCAAAGTGTTGCAAAAAAATAATACTTAATAAAATTAACATGCCACATGGCGTGTCGGTGTCCGACATACGACACCGAACACTCATTTTGAAGTGTCAGTGCTTCAGAGGTTTCAAATTTGCTTGCTATTTTATTGATCTAATCAGAAACAATACCGGTTATTGTAGAGTGCACCACTGCCAATTTTGGAGAGTCATGAGCTTTGCGGCATGACTCTGGAGTACAGGAGGGAATGCGGGAGGGACAGCGTGCTGCAGTCCCTAACCACTGTATCTGGTGGTGGTGTTGGCAGTTTGGTTGATCCTGGTTATGTTGAGTGCCAGCATTTGCTTCGACTTGAGGGTGGGGCTGAGATTGTGAAGGGAAGAACTGAATGGAGGCCCAAATATGCCAACTGTGTTGGGACCCTTGGTTCACTTCCAGCAGAAAGCAGTTAATTGTTGAAGTTCTTTATTGCTTGGAGTGGCAGTAAGTCTTATCCATCGTGTCGCAATGCCCATGTAAAATCCCTACTCGAGTTCTCGGATTATATATGGTTTTTCATTATATATATTTCTTCTGATCTGTGTTCTTGTTTGGGAGAATAAAGAAAAGTTCTTAAGCCTTTTGTAAGTAGATCTTGTTGTACTCTCTCTCTCTCTCTCTCTCTCTCTCTCTCTCTCAGAGCTGTGTCTGAAGTCTTAGTGATTACCTTACCTTCTCAGATTGGCAACACATTCATTTTTATCATTTTTGGTGGCAATTCTTTATTATTTATAATTAAATTTGTTTTTTGGTGAAGCATGTTACTTTTTTCTCACTGTGCTGCTAAAGTTATCTAAATGTGTAAAATTCAATATATAAAAAGAAGTAGAGAATTGTATTATTGATTATGTTGAATATGTTTACAATGATTCCTATATATAGAAGAGTAGAGTAGGTAGGTGTGTAGTAGGTGGAGTAGGTGGTAGTAGGTGGTAGTGGTAGTAGGTGGAGTAGGTGGAATTTTAACAGTCCCCCTCAAACTCAAGGAGGATAAACAGAAACCAACTTGAGTTTGGAGAGAGTAACAAACAGGAAAATAAAAGGACAATAAAATAAAATAAGATAGGAGACACGGTATGGGTGTGTCAAATCGTTGTGGAAGACACGGAATGGTCGTGTCACAACGGTGGAGAAGACACTGTATGGTCGTGTCGGACCGTTGTAGCAGATAAGGTCTGGACAGTTCACGAGGTCACACCGGACTGATGGAAAAGCTAACCGGAATCAATGTCGGGACAGTTTTATGGGGTCATGCCAGACCGTTGGAAAAACTAACCGGAATCAATGTCGGGACAGTTTTATGGGGTCATGCCGGACCACTGTAAAAACTAACCGGAATCAATGTCGGGACAGTTTAGGGGGTCATGCCGGACCGTTGGAAAAGCTAACCGGAATCAATGTCGGGACAGTTTACAGAGTCTTGTCGGACCCCTAAAAAGTCGTACCCTCAAAAGGTGTGCCCAATCTGTCAAAAGGTGTGCCATCAAAAGGCGTGCCCAATCCATAAAAAGGTGTGTCGGTCATTATGGCGAAGCGCGTGACTACCTTGGCTTGCGCGCCCATGTTGTCGGCGAGCGCCGAGCGGCGCACGATGCGCGTGTCTGCCTTGGCTATTTAACCAAGACGGAGGCAGAGGCTGAGACAAAAACCTGCGAAAAACCTCTGAAAAACTCTTTCGTTGTCTGAGAGAGATACTCTGTAACACTCTGTTGCCCAGAAAATGACCTCTTCTTCCCGTGGTCTGCTCACTCTCTTTCCCGACCTCAATGAGTCCACAAGAGAGATAACTGGTGCGGTTGCCCTTGAACCTCAACCAAGCGCCTCTGGTTTTGCTCCGTTGACGTTTCCTATGCGATCTGTGGAGCAAAGTATGGCAGCGCAATCGGACATTGAGGCCAATCAGTGTACATTGAAGTCATGTGTGGAGACCATGACTGCAGTCACAAACCTGTCGCACCGGCTTCAGAGTAGGACAAATGAGGTGCAGCAGTTAAACGCCCAACTGGCTCTGCTCCAGTGCATGTATAAGGATGCGCGAGCAGAAATATGTGTACTAAAGGCGGAAAACAAGGAGCTGAAGCGGAAGGCTACCGTGATGTTCCGATTCGGAGGTCCGCCATATGCTGCGGTGGAGGAGCAAGAGGTAGTGAACAGGCTCGGTGGCGTGGGAAACACAAAGGCAGCACCGTCAAGGGCCGTCCAGGACGGAGGCAAGAAGAAGAGACAGGCGGCAGAGTAGAGAAGGGAAAATCCCACTGTGGGTGTGGTTGTTTTGTTTTGGTTTGTTTGTTTGTTTGTTTGATTTTTTGTTTTTTTTTTTTTGTTTTTTTTTGTTTTTTTTGTGGAGAATGGTGAGCGGGGTGAATCCCTGATATGAATAAAGCAAGTGTGTTGTGCAAACTCGAATGGTAGGTGTGGTAATGCAGAAAAATCAACTGGAATGAATGTAGTTTTGTGTGTGTGTGTGTGTTTTTTTTTTTTTGAAAATAATAATAATAATAATATATAAAATGAAGTGTTGGAATCCAGTGGAATCAATGAAGGCTAGTATAATATATTTTAGTAGGGAAAAGAATGATGGATATGTTGATTATATAATAAAATAAAAGTGGGTATTTAAAAAAGATTAAAAGTGATTTGGAAAAAAAATAAATAAAAATAATTGATTTTGAAATCAAACGAAGGAGAGAGAGGAACAAACCCATGTGATAAAGTGGAGAGAGAGAAGGTGAGAGTAGAGAGCATAATAATGAGTCTGGGGTCTGTCGGGTCCATGAGAGGTGGAGTATTATTTTATGAGAGAGTGAGAGGAAGTGATAATAAAAAACAATGTGTTTATCTGTGTATTGATAGGAGAGAGAGAGAGAGAGTGGGTATTCAATTCTGCCAAAAGGATCGGGTGTCTTGATTGCCTCAGATCAATTCATGGATTAAAATGAGGTCTAGTGGAATTGCAGCCGTTGGTGGTATCACCGAGGGAGTGAGAGGGGCCGCGGATGGAGAGAGAGTTGAGGGCGACTTCAGCGGCGACGTGCTTGGCCTGGCGAAGGGTGGAGGACTCGCCGTTGAAATTGACGATGGCCTTGAAGCGCGGCGTGTGGTCTGGACCTTCCCTTATGCAGGTGTAGAAAGGAAGGTTGAAGCAGCTCCTCTGCGCCAGCTCTTGAAGCTGGTTCTTGTACATCTCCGCGTCTCTCTCTCTCTCTCTCTCTCTCTCTCTATATATATATATATATATATCTATGTATGTACACGAATTCTGCTTTCGATTTCTCTACAAAAATCGAAGCTTTTCCGGCGAAGAAGCCGCCGGAAAATGGGTTCCCGGAGCCAGATCGGAGATTCGGGATGATGGGTTGAGTTCGGGTTCTCGCCGAAGAAATGGGGTCAGTCGGAGTCAAGGTTTTGTAGGGTTTTTCTCAGAGAGAGACAGAGAGACTTTGGGTTGTGGTGTGTTGGTGGACTATCATTGTTGCAGACATGGTGTTCGACGAAATGTCCCAGAGGGATTTTGGGTTTGCTTCGGCAAAGTGGTGAAGAAGAGTGAAGGTATGTGTAGAAAATTCTAGCGGACTAGGTTGAGGTCTGGCGGGCGGCCAAGGCGAGGTTGCCGCCCGCCGGTGAAGCGAAAAATACTAAGTTCTTAACCTTGCTCTGATACCATGTAAAATTCAATATATAAAAAGAAGTAGAGAATTGTATTATTGATTATGTTGAATATGTTTACAATGATTCCTATATATAGAAGAGTAGAGTAGGTAGGTGTGTAGTAAGTGGAGTAGGTGGTAGTAGGTGGTAGTGGTAGTAGGTGAAGTAGGTGGAATTTTAACAAAATGTGATGGCAAAGTCGCGCTTGGAGGTCAAGTAACCATTAAATTTATATATCTTACAGTTGTTTGACAAGTAACCATTACTTCAAGATAGTTGAGAAATCTGAAATGTAATGTTCCCAGAAAAATTATTCAGAAAGTGTAGAAAATCTGAAATGTGTGAAGCATATTTAAAATTTAGGGTGGTATTGTTCATATTCAGAATGAATTTGATTTATGCATTTTGAAATCCGGGTACTTTGAGTATATCTAGCATTGATGATCAAGGTCATGGATGGAGCTCTCATACCTTGATATTCTCTTTTCTATAGTGTGTTTCTTTGGTGGGGCATGATATTCACTCCCATAGAATTATTTTTTTATTTTTTATTTTTTATTTTATTTCTTTTAGGAAAAACCAAAAAACCAATTTGTGGTTTACCCCTCTCAATCTTTAAATGTTTTCAAAATTTTCATTATTTTTATTGCAAACACCACAAAAGTGTAAACGATTAAAACAAAAGTACAATCAAGCAAGCCTATTATTGCATCCTATTATGGCGGTGTTTGGGAACTTGGTTTTTGAGTTTTTTTTGTTTTTGTTTTTTCCCACTATAAGACAAATGTTTTACAAAATAAAATAAAAAAAAATACAAACCAAATATCACATCAAATTTCGTAATAATTTCATCACTTTTTTTCTCTCATAAACACCACATTCAACTATAAAAAGATCTAACTATCTTTCCAAACATAAAATTTTCCCCCTTTTGGTTGGATTACTAAACTTCTTTTTTTATTGTACTTGCATTTTGAATCCTGTTTTCCTTAATCCCTTTCCTAAAAGAAATCCTTCCTTTTTTTTTTTATTGGATCTGATCCACTCCTTCAATTGATTGTATAGTATCTCAAAACACACAATGCCTAAAAACTTCTCCTCCCTTTTCTATTGAAAAATCAAATGTGGATTTTCAGTCAAAGAATTTTTTCTCCAATAATATCTTACAACTAAAAAAGCTTACAAAAAAACCCACTTTCTAAACACCAACTATGTATAACTTGGTTCCAATCATAGAACAATAATGTGAAACAAAATTATCATGCAGAATACAAGATATGTGGTTTAACAGTATGATATGTAGTTTACCGGTATGCTTGTGTCCCTGGTTTAACAATATGCTTGTGTCTAATGATCACTACTAGAAAACAGGGCTTTTGAGTCGGCAGCGTGCCGTCGCAAATAGCGTATTTGCCGACGCAAAAACTTTTTGCGACGGGGTTTCGACAGTAACTCAAGGGACGAAAATGGTGGGGTCGCAAAAATTTTTTGAGTCGGCAATCTGCCGACGCAAAGAGTTTTAATTTTTTGAGACGGTAGATTGCCGACTCAAAAAGTGGTTAAATGTTTTAAAAAAATTTCTCATTGAGGCTCCCAAGTTTCGAACACACACCATTTGGACAATTTGACCCGAGGTCACCGCACTAAATCCACTTCACCACCATACCTCTTTCAGATATTAAACGAGATATATATTATTTATAGTATATACACTCAATATTAATATAAAAGTATATGTATAAATAAATATATTTATTAAATATAATCAAGTAAATATATATATATATCTTGGCTATAAATTTTTTTTTTTTGCTACGGCATCAGTTGCCAACACAAAAAGGTCTAATTTTTTGCGTTGGCACAAATTTGCCGACGCAAAAGGTCTATGCAGACTCAAAAGGTCTATCTTTTGCGTCGGTAAATTCAATCGACTCAAATAATGCTATCAAATATTAATTTTTTGTGTCGGCCAACGGTGCCGACGCTAAAGGTTTGGTATTTGAGTCGGTAACTCTGTGCCGTCTCAAAAAGGCTACCTTTTGCAACGGTAAAATTTGTCGACTCAAAAAACCGACTCAAAAGACCCTTTCTTTAGTAGTGGATGAATGAGATTAAATTCATTATGCACAATAAGTACTACAAAACTCTAAACCTCTCAATTTAATCGCTATATAATGTTCACTCTTACACACTAAACCTTTACAATCTGAGTCTCTAGCCTTCGATCTTTTACAATAAATTTGAGCGTGTAGTAAAAATATAAAATGAAGCTTGTTGGGAAATCTGAATCCGAAGAGCTCACAAGTGCACAACACCATTGGAAATAAACTCATTAATTCATTGAAAATAAACTTGAAAGACCCTATGTAATGTGATTCATGAGTAATGAGCTAATCAAGAACACTTAATAGTAATTCCTAAATTAGACGATAATCTAAATCATCTAGCTAATACAAAAGTGATTTAAATTATTTCTAAGCAATCAACAAATGCGTCATAAAGATTTAACGTGAAAAAATATCACAATTGGACAACTCCAATTGTGATAAAAAAAAATCACAACCTAAAAAGGGCGAACAAATCCACTAAGAAGAAAGAATGAAAATTACAAGAGACCTCACCAAGCTTTACCACCTACGAATCCATGCAACCCTTGGAGACACTAGAACATCTTCGTCGCCTACTCTGCATCTAGGATTGTTCATTATTGAGCTTGAATCCACAAACTCCAACTCGGTTCGAATTCTACGGGTTGAACGCTAAGGAAGGTAGATTCAATCAAAGCCTCTTGATGTATTCAATCAGTTCCATGACGTGCGACAATCATCAACAATCCACTAAGAGAAAACCAATAACAACTCTCTATAAGATAGAACTAGGAATGTAATCGGTTCGGTACGATCGGTATTTAGATAAAAATTTCCACCGAATTGATAATGTCGGTTTTATTATTTTGAGTACCGATATAGACTGCTTCTCTTATCAAATTGCACCGAATCGAACCGATTGAAACAGTTTGGTTCGATGCGGTTTAATCGGTTTAAGACCTTTCAAACTTTAATCATGTAAAAATATTGAATTAGTTTTTTGTTCACTTGTGAAACATATCCAATCCATCTATTTAATAAATATTTTTCAATTTTTAGATTAACAAAAATACAAAAAAAAAAATAATAATAAATACTAAGGCTTTAAAAATAATAAGTTAGAGTTCAGATTATATAAAATAAAAATTTACTATCTTAAGTTATAGAGATGACAAGATTAATTAATTGAGGTTAATAATTTATTATACTTATTAATATCATTAAATTATTAGATTATATAAATTATATATACAATATATATTGAAATGGTCGGTTTTCGATTTTATTCAGTGCACAAGGTGTTTAAATCGACACTGAATCAAAAATTGAAAAAAATCAAATTAAAAAACCACACAAATCGATTATTGTTAAAAAAACAGACCAAACATGGCCAATTCGGAATGGTTCAATCGGTTTGGTTGATTTTTTCAATTTTTCTTGCATCCTTAGAACTATTGTTCTTCAATGTTTAGAGAGAAATTTGGAAGCATTAAACCCTGAAATGAGCATCTGAGGCGGCTTAAACAATCCAAAGTTGCAAGGAACGCTTGAGCGCATAAATGACCACTTGAGCGATGTTAAAGATGGTGCTGGCAAACTTCCAGCTGTCACTTCACTCAAGCGCAAGACTTACAACTCAAGAGGTAAAACATATCTCTGGGTATCTCTGAATTCAGACTAAGATATTGGATGCTTAAATTCAACGCTTGAGTGCAAACATGACCGCTTGAGCGATCCATGTAGATTGACAGGCCAATAAAAAGAAACAGATTTTGAAAAACAACTGATCAAACACAAGCAACACTTAAAATCTCACAACATTACAACTCAAATGTATTTGTTCGTGAAATTGACGAAACAAGAGTCATAACAAAACTCATTAATTCACATGCATAGTACCAAGGCCTGACTTCCTATCAAGTGTTTTGTCCATCCTATTCAATATTGTTATGGAGTTGATTACACAAAAATAATTACTCAATTGTATGAGATTCTATAGGAGTTATAACTAAAAAAAAGTTATAACCAAATATCACATAAGGTATAATTAAAGAGTTCTTAGATCATAATCAAAATAATATCATAACTAATATCAGAATGAGTCATAACTAATACCATAATGTATATAATCAAGTCATAACTAACATCTCAACATATAGGTTATAACCAAACACCATAAAAAGGTCGTAGCTAGGGGGCATATAGAATTTCCCATAGTTAAAACATACTTATATATATATATATATATATATATATCTCTTGAAGTTTGGATAAAATACAATAAGTTTCACAGTTTTGACATAATTACGTTGAGCTCCCTTAATATGTTAATTCATATAACATTTAACCCACTTTTAATTAATAATTTATTAGTTATATAGATGAAAAAATGATATCGTTATCTTTTTTACACGAAAATATTTATTTATTTTTGTTTATTTTTATATTTCTCTACCATCTGTATTAATTTCTGTCCATTTAACCCTAATAAAAGGGAGGTCAATGTAATTATTTCAAAATTGATTACTGTATTTTTTCTAAACCATAGTAGAAATTAGTGTAATTTACCTTGCTATTTTTTATTCAATATATAAGAATCTACCTTCACACATGAAGGCTCCAACACATCCCAACCTTATGCAAAAAGGAGGATAGAATTTGAAACATAGAGTGCCTTGTTTGGCATGTAATTTTAGTCAACATGTATGGACATGGCAATCAAGAGAAACAAGCAGAGCAATTGAGTTTGATGCTGTAACTCTAGTTTAGGAACCTAGTATATGGATGCACTGTATTTGTCTTGGGACCTTACAATTAAACATAAAGAAATTGTAGTTCTTGTAAACAAGGTTACATACATGCACATGGTCAAATGCTCTACACAAATACATGCAATTTCACATGATTGGGCATCAATCACTAGCTTGATGTTTCATGTTCACAAAACCTATCAAGTTTGTTACATTTTAATTAAATTTTATAATCAAGTGGGCTAGAATAAAGAACCAATCTTTCTAAAGTTTACTCCAAATCCAAACAAAGTACTAGACTTTATTATTAGAAATTTAATCTTCATGGGGATTTGTTAATGTGAAAGTTGTTTTCATTGTTAGTTTCTTGATTCCATGCATGTGGCCCTGTGATTAGGGAAAAAGAAAAATTATGTGCATTTTTATACGGAATTCATAACAAGAATGATGTGATAGTGACATTTTTATAAATACAAGTTATTTTGATTAGATTTTTTGTTTTACAATAACAAAATTAAAATTTATCATATCATTTTGTACTAATTTTTAAAAATATTTAAGTTATATGTGACAAAATTAAAATTTATCATATCATTTTGTATTAATTTTTTAAAATATTTAATTTTATTTAAAAAAATTTAATAAGAGAATAAAAAAAAGTAGAAAACTAAGAGACAAATGAATGATTAATGAAATTATTACCTTATTACCAAGAAATAGACAAGTAAATGATAGAAGTATTGGACAAAAATAAATTAAAACATGGTAAATTACACTCATACCTCTTAGATTCCTCTAAAATTTTATTCTCACCTATCTTATTCAAAAGTAAGAGGTGATAATGATATTTTAAAGGATAAAGAGGTGCCAGCATTATTTCAACGAAACAGAGGGCCCATCGATGTAATTTACCCAGAAATTTTTTGTACATGACAGTG
This sequence comes from Camellia sinensis, assembly GCF_055761805.1. Classification (NCBI taxonomy): domain Eukaryota; kingdom Viridiplantae; phylum Streptophyta; class Magnoliopsida; order Ericales; family Theaceae; genus Camellia; species Camellia sinensis. The sequence goes on from NC_138973.1 coordinate 111,825,281, forward strand.
TAGGATATGTATTGGCTATATTTAGAGCTTCTACAATAGACATCTTATTTACACTTCACAATTAAATTAGAGAGTTGTGAAACGGGTTACCCCAGACCTAAGTCTACGGATGCCGTGATGACACTTCAGAGCATCCTTTTTTTTATTCAATCAAAAAAAAAAAAAAACACAATTAGAGAGTCATTCATCAAAAATTCAATTTCAACAAACTCCGTGTGTGGCTACCTATTTTAAGGTGTTGTTACAGTTGGTCCCCTCCCTGTATGTAGGAAATAATCATCCTTAAATTTATAAAAGTCTATTATACTTCAACAATAAAGAAAAAATATATATATAAATGCCTACCCAAAACAATGAAAAAAAGAATATTTTATTGGAGTTGTGAAATAAAAAAGAGTATTGTTAGTAGAATGTAATTAAAAAAAGTGACTCTTTTTAAATTAGGAATTGAACTTTTTTAACTAATGAGTAATGTTATACAAACAAACAAATTTTGTAAAAAAAAATTTACACAAACAAACAAATTTTATAAAACAATTTTGCTCATATTAGTTGTTCTAAAAGTAATGTTACACTTATTATATATGTATACATGTTTTTTTTTTTAATTTTTTTTAATCACATTTAGCTTTTAATGTGATGTGTCATAAATTCACAATATTAATAGCGCGGATAAGTGATGCGACCTATTAAATTAATACAATGATTATATATAATATGATAAATCAAATGTGATAAATGTATCATTACTTATTGTTCCAATTATATTATTTTGATACATCTTTGTTTTGAATTTTAAAATTTTGTTAGGTCATGTTACCTATGTAAATAAAAGAGTTCATAAATTTGTTGGTTTGTATAGTATTTTTCTTAAAAGCAAAAAGAAGGAAATAAAGTAATATTAAAAAGTTTTTAGAAATTGCTATACCCAAATTAAAGCAAAAGTAAGACCTTGGGTAAAAAAATGATGACAAAATTTATCAACCAGATTGTATTTGATCAAACTTGATTCTAATAAAAAACTGTTCAGGAGAACATTGATAAGGTATGGTCAAGTATAAAGGTAGAAAACTCAAAATTGTTAAGGTTAGGATGAAGTATGAAATTGTATCACTAAAATAGTTGAGTTTAAAATTAAGAATCGCATGTAAAATTTGAAAATTCCCGACCCGTTGTAATTTCCTAAATAATTATGGAGAAGGCACTTGGGTGTAATTTTGTTTAGGAGGGGCAAACGAATAGGCATAAAAAAATTGAGTTAATTTAGTACATTACTAATTAAACATAATTTGTTATGTATATGTTGCCAAAAGAAATAGTTCATGATAAAATTAAATAAATCTAACAAGTAGTTTTTTTAATTTTTACAAGTTTTGAACTAGCATACAATGGGTTAAATCTCTAATTTAAGCTATTTTATTAATTGATATAATCTAATAAATAAGAAGTGAAAAATACTCAAGACTCTTAAAACATAACCCTTAAATTTATACCCAATAACGATAAATGTTGCATGTAAGTTGATTTGTTTAGAAATCAACTTAACCCTTGCTATGTCACTGTGGATAAATTTAGATATGAAATTTTATGTTCTTTAGCATTACTCATACAAAAATATATGTACCATTTTATTTGTAATTTTTTTTTAAAAAAGTGACATATACATTGTGTATTAATAAAATCGAATCAATAAAATTGATACTATTATTTAAAATATAAAATAATTAGAGATCATTTTCATTATACATTGTAAAATATTAATGAAATAAAAAATTGGTAAAATAATTTTATTAAATTTAAAAAGTCATCTTATTATATATTTTATAAATATTTGTAAATATAAAATTAATAATAAATTGTAAAAAATTAGATGGGGCTGGCCCGGTCCCCTACATAGTTCCACCCCCTACTTAGGTGATAGGGTAAGTGACCTTTTAAGTTTGAATCTATCAAGAATTATTGGTTTGCATTATAATTTAATAATTAATATACTAATTGCAATTTTCTATCCAAGACAAAAAAATAAAAAATTGAGTGACAAAACTACCCCTCCTAATCAAACAATGATATTGCACGCACTGGACTATGAAAACTTTATCAAGTTGCGTGCAGAAGCTGCGGGCGGCCTCTGATTTTTCAGAACAATAATATTACAAATTTAGATTTAATTACTTGGAAATTATTTAAAATTATTTTTTAATTTAGATTTATTTTATATATGAATTCTATATTATACAAATTTAGTTGTTTAAGATTTACTTATTTAGGTCTCGTTTGGGAGCATGCTAATTTAGTAATTTTTTGACTATTTGGCTAAAATATGAACTAAAAAAAAATTAGTATGTGTGGGATAACTTTTTAACTTTTTTCGAAAAGATGTGCAAAAAATAGAGAGAAAAGAGAATCTTTGACTTTTTGGTATAGGTTGTTAACCTTTTGACTAATTTAGTAACTTTTTGACTAAAATAGAAGGTTTCCATGCGAGGCCTTAGTGTACTTTTTAATTTTTTATAAAAAGATATGTAAAAAAATAAAAAGATAATATGACCCACACAAATGTACTATTTCCAAGCAACTCTTAACCTTTAACTATTCATTTGGAAAAATCTGGATGGGTAAGTCTGGTTCTCACCATCTGTTAGTCTGGATTTGGGCCAGTATCTTGTTATGGCAGAAATCTGAAATAAAGCCGAGTCACAGTATACTTGTGACACTGAACACTGTATGTTTTAAGAGAATAAAATTATGCTTTCACGGCAACTTATAAATTTTAGGCCAAGTTTGGGAAGACTAAATAAGTGCACTTTTTGTCTTTTTAGACTAAAAAGTTGAGGTTGAAAATATGAATGTTTGGGTTAACTTTTTGACTTTTTATGGAAAAATGTGTAATAAAAAATTATAAAAATTGATTTGTAGGAGAAAATTAGAATTGGGAGTTGTGCAGCCGTAATTGTTGACTTTTGGTGAATAGTGATAACTTTTTAACTTTTTGAGTAACTTTTTGACTTTTTGGCTTTTTGGGGTGTTCCCAAACTTGGCCTTAGTAAGATGATAAATACTGAGATCTTACGTTTAGTATCAAAATAAGATGTCGAGTTCAATTTCCGTGAAAATCAATGTGTTTGTTTTGAGTTTTCTGGATTAAGTTTTTTGAAAATTGAGTTTTTTGGTTTTCGTATTCTTTTGCTTTTAGTGAATATTTTTTAAATTTTAAATATGTTTTTTTACTTTTTTAGATGAAAAATTTGTAAAAAAATATTTTAAAAAATTAATAAATATATAAAAATATGAAAAATGTACTGAATTCTTGTATTTTTTTATATTTTTGATATTTAGTGAATTTTTAAAAGATTTTTTTTATATTTTTTTTTACTTTTTAGGTATATTTATGTTAGGTGTGTCTAAAAAGTAAAAAAAATTGTTTAAAATATTAAAAAAATTGAGTAAAAATAAAAAAATATAAAAAATAAGAATGTAAAATTTTTTGAAAAGTGTTTTCTGAAAAATGAAAACAAGCAAGTTGATTCTTTTGAGAGAGAGAGAGGGGGTGTTCATGTGTAAGCCAGTGGACCCACAAATCAGAAAGCGACACCTAGCCCGACATTTTGTCACGTGTATGCGGGTAGTTTTAGGTACGTAGCTTTTACCATGTTTTACTTTTAATCTACAGTCACGTATTTGCTTTAAGAAAATTGGATAAAAAAAGTTTGTTTTAGTATTATTGTCTAAATTCCAGGTAACATGTTTGTTTACGTTCAAAAAGCAAAAGTTTTGCAATATGCCTTTTTTATACACAAAAATATGATGCTTTAAAAAGTGCTTAAAGATATCAAATTTTAATAATTTAGATCATTTCTAACGGTGAATCAAACTTTGCATCAAATTTGAAATTTAGTGAAAAAGTTACTTTTTGGAACTCCAATAGTTTCATCAAATTGGTATCAAAATGAGAATGAAACAAAAAATTTATCAAAGTGAGAACAGGCTCCAGATTTCACCATTTCACTGTGCATTACCGTTGAGGTGGGCCAACCGATCAACCAACCGGTTGTCCGGCCGGTTGACCAATCGGTCGACCGGTTCCCTTTCAAATAGATAGGTTCAAACCGGTCAAAAAAGTTCAAACAGGTAAAAAAAAAAGAAATTTTTTTTTTTTACCTTACCGGTTGACCGGTCGGTCAACAAACCGGTCGACCACTTCACTTTTGATGCACGGTTGGAGCAAGTCGTATCAGATTGAGAAAATTGACTTTTTTTTACTCAAATTTAGTGAAAAATTTGGTTCACTATTGGAGATGCTCTTAACAGCTTTCATAAGAATTCAAATCAAAAGTTTTATGATGTGTTTGGATTTGTATTTGTGATTTTTCTTCACAAATTTCATATGCGAATATAGTTATTGCAAAACTAATTCTTACTACTAATAATGATATACAAATACTGTCAAGCTTTATCATCAAGTGATACTTGCAATCTTACAATTGTCAAATTTATTACATACTATTCAAAAAAAAAAAAAAAAAAAAAAAATTTTGATCTTAAAGTCAAACTAATTATAATTAACTAGAATACTTGTATGTGGATCATAGTAAAAAAATCTAGTTTTCTCTTCCCAAATTATGAAAGCGTTTTGAAAAAATAAATTTAATCTAGAAATAATTCCCTTAACTTTTTCATGTTCACATTATCTTTATCTAATAGATACTAAAAAGTTCGGTTTCTATGCAGTGGAAGTCAAGATATCAATTTCCTCTTCAATATTATTAACTCCCCAAATCAAAATAGCTCCTCACCTTTTTTACTTTGATCCCCTCATAATTTCCAAATTATCTCTCCTATCGCAAAAATGTTAGAAATTTTAAAAAATTTATTAAAACTTTTACCAAATATCTCATATGAGTATGAGACTTACATATCCATACCTATGTGAGATATTTAGTAAAATTTTTAATATAACTTATGAATCTATAACATTACTCCTCTTACTGTGCACCAGTACCCCCATCAACCCTTTCTCCAACAAATCACCCACCTTCTTTAGGCAAACCCCCACCCTCTACTACTTGTTAATTCCAGAAGACCCATTTCCCACCCGAGTAATGCTAGGGATTATAAAAAAAATATCATGAAGATAATTATGAAAAATTCTTCACCTTTAGATTATACATTTGATAAAACACCACACACTAATCAAAAGATGAAAAATCTTCATGATACATTTCATGATATTTTTTTTCATAATCCCTAATATTATTCTTTCCCACCCACCCCTTCACAACATGTTGCAGGCTTAGAGCACTACCGCCTAACTCACTTGAAATTAAGATTTTAAGGACAAATTTGGGGATAAAATTTTTTAATTACTATAAGTATCATTGTTATATCATTACAAGAAATAACAACTTTGCCGACCAAAATATTGGTCGCTAAAAGCTCATTTTTAGTAGGTAAAAACTATCTGCGACCAATTTTTTCAGTGACCAAAATTTTTACTAATGAGTTTGACAAATATATCTGCGGCAAAAGTTAAGGGCAAATATATTTTTAGTGACCAAAATTTGACATTTAGTAATGAATAACTACTCTTTTGTGATCAAATTTCATATATATATATACATATATATAAAACTTTGTGGCACAAAATAGTTTTGTCTTTGAAAGTGCATTTTCAAAATTGTTGCTAAAGGTATTTTTTTTTTTTTTTTTTGACTATTTAAGATGGACTTGTAGTGACGACTCTTTTGACGATATAAATTGGTCTTCTAATATATTTTGCAATAAAATTTTTACTTCTAGGGATGAAAAAGTTTGGCTATTAAAACTTTAATATGTTATAGTGAGGTAGAGCTAGGTTAGGTTTGAAGTTTTGAGATATCAGGGATGAGGATAAAAATGAAATTTTGTGTTGGCAACACATGTATGTACTTGAATCAAGAATTTAAAAAGAGATTTATGAAAAGTAAAATAGTGGAAGAATAAAATATAAAATATAATTTTTTTTTCTTTCTCAATTTTTTAATTCAAATACAATCTAAGAGTTATTATTATTATTATTGATTTTTGATAAGTTTTATACTTTATTGACATCTGTTTCAATTGATATTTGTTCCTCTATTTTTCATCTACTTTTAATGTAAATTTTTAGTTTATTTATTTGTCATAAGATAAAATTAGAAATTATATATTTAAAAAAAGTTCTTGATAACAAATGTTCACAAAGCACAAGTAAAAGACAAAAAAAAGTGAGGATTTATGAAATATTTTTCATTATTTTCAAAACACTTTTATGAAGTTTATAAAACTTTTACATTTTTTACATCTTTCCAAAGCTTTTTGTTTTTTATTTTTATAACTATTTTATGTTATTATGTTAATACCAATATTAACAAGAACTATAGGTCATTTGTTAGGATTTGCCATTAATAAAATTCTATAAAGATTAAAAGGTGTGTGTTTGATTTTAATATTGCAAAATGCCATAATTAAACCACTTTCTATCATATTTAACGGGATTACAATGGATACCACTTAATATATAACCAAATATCTCATCAGTTATAACTAAAATAAAAAGGAAAAGTCTACAATGTACACCTTCTAAAAGGGCATATGATATGCACTTATTATGTGGTCCATATTGTGCCACGTCATAAAAAGTAACCTGCTAAACAGGTCATTTAACAAGTTGTATGAAAGAATCATAACTTTTTTTAAACATCATAACAATTACTACAATGAATCATAACAATGTCATAATATACATTACGGTGTCATAACAAAGACACTATCAATCATAACAATATGACAATGACTCATAACAAATGTAGTTATTTCCAACAAATTATCGTAACATTTGAATCGTAACATTTTTTTATTATGATTCACCATAACAAATCATAACTTTTGGTAGTATAAATCATAACTTTTACTAATGAATCATAACCATAATACATTGATTGTAACTTTTTTTCCCACAATCATAATGACATTAACAAAATATTATAACTTTTACCAATGAATCATAACATAATTTTGTTCCGAAAATCATAACAACATTAACAAAACATCATAACTTTTAAAATTTCAAACACAATTAATTATGTAATCAATTGGTATAGCAAAATCTTCCTGGAATTCAATAGCACCTTTGTCTTTCCGGTGATTGTCTGAGCTTCAAAAACGTGAGGGAGGGAAGCTTACCGAAATTCTATGTTCAACAGTAACATTTTCTTTTCTTGATGAAATACTCAAGTTGGATAGCAAGGATGCACTTGGCTGGGTCCTTTGCATAATGTGCATGACAAGGTTGTTAAAAATAGGATCCTATGTATGATTGTTGGGAGGGACTCATAGATCGGATTGTAGAATTGGATCAAGAATCGTAGGATTCTAATTTAGATGCAAAATAAAATGAAATTTTTTCAAAAATGTATGTTAAATAATTTTAAAATCATTAAAGAAAAATATTAAATTTAATATAATGCATCTTCTATACATAAATTAGAGGAGACACTTGGAGAGGAAGTTTATAGTCAAATTTGTTATATAGATATACAGTTATACATACATATATAAGAAATAGATAACAAGATAAAAATTTGGTAGGATCGGGATCATTTTATTATTCTACATAATTTTATGATTAGGATCGTAGTCACTTTAAGATCTTACAAAATTTAATATCCTAGTGTGATCCAGATTGTTTAATCCAACTAGGGTCGAAGAATCATAAGACCCTATGATCTGAATCAAGATTTTGATGACCATGGTGCATGAAGACTAAGGGGGCAAGGGGATGGGGGTATGGATTAATCACGGTTATTATAGACCACTTAGTTATGCATTGTGTGAAATCAAAAGAATGTATTCTCCCATCCTTTCCCTTGTGTTGGTGCTCTTCATTCTTGCTCTCGCTATATATATTTATATTTTTTCCTGTTGGTGCAGAGGAACAGTTCATGCACAATCAGGAACATCGCAAATGTTTGCTGTGTTCAGTTTTCTGCTCGTTCCACTCATTTACTAGCCTTTGGCTCTGCTGATTACAAAACCTGCTATGATCTTCGGAATGTTTCAAGCACCTGGTGTATATTGGCTAGCCATGAAAAAGCTGTTAGCAATGTGAAATTCTTGGACTCTGAAACTCTTGTTTCTGCATCCACTGACAACACGCTAAAGCTTTGGGATCTCAATAAAACCAATTCCACGGGTTGATGGACCGCAGCTTCGGGTGGTGTCATAGGAGGGAGTGAATACAAGAGGCAGGGAGAAGCTCGTCGGAGTGGTGTTGGACGAAAATGTGAGGGAGGGTTCTCCTAGAGGGATGGGGAGTAAAGACGTGAGGCTTTTTTTCTACTGAGGAAGTCTCCTGAATTGGTTAACCAGTTGAAAAGGTTCTAGGTTATGCTTCTTAAATTATTCAATGGCCTAGATTAGTTTATAAAGATCTAACGGTCATCAAGTAAGGTGCACATCATGTGCACCCTTTGAAGGGTGCACATGCTAACAGGACCCAAATAATAATGAATCATAATCAAACACTACTTGTGGTATAATAAAAAAATCTCACTTGTCAAATAACTAAAATAAGAATAATAATAAGTTATAACGAATACTATAATGAATATAATCAAACAACATAAAAATCATCATTGAGACATGGTTTCGTTTGGAAAGTGGGTTGATTTTTGGTTATTTTAGTCTAGGCCTAAAAAGTTTGGTTGTGTTGGCTTTTTTAACTTTTGTGAGAGAAAAAGTAAAATAATTATGATTTGGATATGACATATTATCTAATTAGTTTTTTAGCCTATTTTGTCTTTTTGTAGCTAATTTAGCCAAAAAGCCAAAAAAACCCACTTGCCAAATGAGGGCATAATACACTCATATTTTGGTATGTGTTATAGAATTTTGAGTAAATTTCATTTTATCCCCTTATGGTTTGGTCCATGTGTGGATTACACCCTCTTATTTAGAAATAATCACATAGCCTTCTTGTGTTTTGTGGATTGAAATACACGGTTAGGCCTGTTGATGTTATAGTGAAAAAAAATTAAAATACTTTTATATATAAGTCGCTTAAGTGTGAACAACGAATATTTTAGTTATTTGCTTAGGAGCCAAAATGCACTTTAGCCCATTTTACTTAATTCCATGTTCGATTTATTCATTTAAAATTTAAAAATAACCATATAACATTTTTATGTTTGACATATATTTTACACTTACTGAGACGAAATATTTAGCGGTGCACATTTCAGTTTATAAATCACAAAAGAATTATATGATTATTTCTAAATAAAAGAAATTTGCTTATAAGCAAAAGTACAAGAGGGTAAAGTGAAATTTACTCCAAAAATTTTCAACATTAAAAGTCAAAAAAAAAAAAAAATGCTAATGTTTGGTAACTCGAATTTAAGTTTGTTTAAATTGCTTAAATTTATGCATGCTGGTCGATTGTCTATACGATCGGTGCAACACTTATTTACTATATGTCACTTTTATCAACCATAACTGTCACCTTATTATCAATCAATCACTCGAACAACTGCTCAAATGACCGACGAATTAAAATTCGTCCCATTTGAAAAAACTCAAATTTAAATTATGTAGCATCGTGGAAAAAAATATACCGGTGCTATTTCGTTGCTCGAAATTTAGTGGCCCTAATGGCCCTAAATTTCCATATAAGGTAAAAAAAAAAAAAACAAGGCAAAAAAAAAAAAAGAAAAAAAAAACAAACTTATCCAAAAAAAGAAATTAAGGCCATTAGGGCCACTGTTTTTAGGGCCACAATTCATTTTCCAAAATATACATAGGGAAGAAAAAGAGTTAAAAAGTGGATACAAACAGTCCTTACACAATCCTGAGAGAGGAGAGCCGGGTGCTTTGTACCGACCAAAGGCCCAAAGTTCAAAGATGCTTCCGTCACTGTAAGAATCCCAACGGCTTTTGTTGGCTCCAACCACGTGTCATTCACCAATATACACATTTACATATAACCCCCAACACACACACAGACACACACACAGACACAGAGAAACAACAATTCACTCTTTTAAAGCTAAAACAATCTTCCACATACAGACCGTGATTCCACCACGACCGGACCTCATGGAGTCCTTTCCGGAATCTGACATCACCGCCGTTGATTTCAACGACACCGAGCTCACCTTAAGGTTGCCTGGCGGCGACGCTCCCCCTCCTCCTACATTCATCGGTCGGAGCGGTTATGTGAAACGTGGACACTTTGAGACCGTTGATCTAAACCTGGGGAGGTCTGGCAACTTGCCACGTGGAGAAGCTTTTGCCAATGATGATGATGAATCTGAGTCTCAGTCATCCAGCACCGGAAAATCACCCGCAGCTAATAAGTGAGGTTTATGTGTTTTTTTTAACTAAATTAATCATGTCTTCTAATAAGAGTGTAAATTGGGTTAATTTCATTTACCACCCTTGTATATTTTTATTAAAATTTTATATCCGCCTTCCACTTTTAAATATAGCACTAAATTTCCTACATGCCCTGTTTGGATCGTAAGATGATAAAAGAAATTTTTTTTTATAATTTTATACAGTTATCTTTGGATGATTAAAAAAGTAAAGTAACATATGTGATAATATGGATGCCAGTGAAATTTTTTTCTACCTTCTTATTTTAATGACAATTTCGGTATTATAAAATAATACAACCTCACTAAATCAACTAACTTTTGATTAAAAAAATAAAAAATTATAAAATATGAGAGTTCTTTTTTTGATTTCTCATAGTTTCTTACTCAACTTATAAATCAAATATAAGAATATATATATATATATATTTATTTATTTATTTATTATCATTTTCAAAAAATCACTCGATCCAAATGTAACATTCTTTATTGAGATTGCAAGATCAAATAAAAAGTCAAATTGCAATATCATTATTACATTCATCTAACATTAATGAAGTTGACGAAAATTGAGTTGGATGCCACATGTGACATTCCTTTAGAATGCAATTAAAAGATGATGAATCAAAGTAAAATTTTCTTTTATAATAAAAATGAAAGGATTTAAAATGGAATTTTAGTGAGAGGGTAAAAATAATAATAAGTAAATCTGTGAAGCGTAGATCATAATCAATTTTCTGTCAACCTCTTTGACGTAGATAAATGAAAATGTGACATTGCAATTTAATTTAAAAGTATAAATATTAATTATCAAAATAAGAAGTGGAAGGCTAAAGTAAATTTTGATAAAAAATGTAAAACGTATTAAGTGTAATTACCCAATATAAATTTAAGGTACAATTTTTATAATACATGTGAGAAATGTTATGTATTCTTAAAAATTTATAGTCAAATTTTATACAGTACTCACATGAATATAGGGTCTAAACCCATATAAATAGTGTGCAAAATTTCAAGTAATTTTGTTAGGGTCCATAGTATTTATACGTATTTTTGAGGGCTTTGTAGGGTACAAGCAATTGGGTGGCCACCGGTGAGGGGGTTTAGAAAGAAGGCTTTGGAGGGTTGTGCTACTACTACGTATGTGAAGGTGGCCGTAGATGGAGCTCCGTATCTACGGAAGGTAGACCTAGACGCATACGGTGGCTATCAAGACTTACTTATGGAATTAAAGAAAATGTTCACTTGTTTTGCAAACACTAGTAAGTTTTTTGTTTGTTTGTTTGTTTGTTTGTTTTGTTTTGTATTGTATTGTTATTTATTTATATTTTTATACAAGACAAATAGAATTTTATACAACTCAAAATCATATAATTCATTAAGGTTCACTCATAATGATTAATATTTTTTAAATTACAAGTTAAAATAGTAGATCTTTTAATTTGAAATAAAATGATTATACATCATTATTACAAGTTGAAATTTTGTATAAAAGAACCATTACTTAGTTTCATTATTACTTAATCTCATAATTTACAAATGTCATCATTGTATTATTTCGAATCAGATTTTTATACAAAAATTTTATTATATTTTGTAAGATTAATACTATATGAACATAAAATTGTACATAATTTCAAACTAGACTATTGTGATTTAATGTGGACTTATCATTTCCATTTTTATATAAACAACTCTTCAAGATGACTTTTTATTATATAATTATGACTGTCTCACTCGATTTTCTTTTTTGTATAATACATATGGTATTTGAGTTGGTTGGGTATTTGACATTTATACCCTAGGCCGTATTGCTGGTGATTTAGTCTAACAAAAAGTCTAAAGCAAATTCAGATATAATAACCTGAAGACTATATATCCAGCCTGGGTGTGGTGTTGTGATGATGTTTTTTCACCATTTCCTCCCCCTGTAGATGTAATGTTCTTATATTTTGTATTGGTTATTTATCAATAAAGGTTTCTTTTGTTGATTAAAAAAAAAAGTCTAAAGAAAATCAAATCAAACTAAATCAAGTCTTAAAGCCTATCAAATGGGATCGGCTACATGAATAATTTTTCTCCATTCGATTCTATTTAAGGTCATATCGTTAGTCAAATAAGGAGATTCATATATCTATTTATTACATTAGCTTACGTTAATTTAGGTTTGTCCCTTCTTTTAACACTTCTACCTATCATTACTGTATTGCATCTGTTTACTATAGTCTCTGTTAGCCTACAATCACAAAATTAGTCAATCAGACAAAATATAAATAAATTGATAAAATTTTAAAAAAATGAACTTCACTAATTAACCTTTTAAAATTTTATCTATTATGGCCTATTTTATGTCTAATTTTTATATTTTTAGAATTTAATTTAATCTGTCAACTACAACATGGTGGTTCAGGTGACGAGAGAAAGCTTATGGATATGATGAGGGGAATTGAATATGTCCCGACGTACGAAGACAAGGATGGTGATTGGATGTTAGTTGGAGATGTTCCTTTTAAGTAAGTTACCTAAATTGATCATCTTCAATAAATTTTAGATTTAAAAAATAAATAAATAACAACAAAAACAACAACAACATTTTTCTCTTTTATTTTCAATAAATCGTACACGCACAATGCACAAGACTTCTTTTTACAATAGAGACTGAGATATCTGCCTCGGATAGAATTGTTCGTGAATAGACTAGAATTCGACTTGGTAAGAACTTGTTCGAACTCGATTCACTAATTTTTTTTCGTGTTTGAATTCAAGCTCGAGCTCGAGCTTGTTAAATTTTTAATAAATAAGTCCAAACATTCTAAAATTCGGCTCATTAGCTAGCTCGTTTAATATTTATTGTTTATATATTAATTAATGTAAAAATATGTATAAAAAATAAGATAAATATATTATTTATATATTTTAAAAATGTAAATATAAATAATAGTTAACTATAGTACATTTATATAGTAGTGATGGTAGATATTATTATTTTGATAAAATATTAATTTTTTTTTTTAGAATGTTTATATATATTGTATATATAATTGTATAATCAAAATTTTAATTATAACTTTAGTCTTATATGCAAGTATGAATTTATAATTTTTTTGGCTCGTTAAGGGTCGTAAATAGCAGGCTCGAGCTCGAGTCAAGTCTAAGCCAGCTTGGCTTGAGTTCGGTTCGTTAATTTTTTATTGAACTCGAGCTTAAGTTCGATTTCATTAAAATCTTAATAAACAAGTCCAAACATACTAAAACTCAGCTCGACTCGGATCATTTACAGTCCTAGCCTAAGGTGAAAAATAGAAAAATGACAAAACAACTTGACTAACGAACTTTCACTCATTTACATAATTTGCATAGATATTGATATGATCTATTATTAAAATTAAATGAGTTAGTTGTTTTCTGCAGAAAATGAGGACTGTGAAATATTTTTATTTTCATAATTTTTTCCACTACAGGATGTTCAAAGAATCATGCAAGCGTATTCGATTGATGAAAAGCTCTAAATCTCTTGAAATAGGTAACAAATATATGATGTGAGGTTAATTTGAATATTTTTCCCCATTTTATATGAATTTTTGTTAATTAATATCATAATTATTGATTGGATTTTTGTTTAATGCAGATTGCTAGTTTGAGAGAGAGAGAGAGAGAGAGAGAGAGAGAGATATGAAAAGATGCATGTACATAGAACAATCCCCTTTTTTCCTTGTTTTATGGGACGATCATATTAGAGAATAATTGAAAAATGGAGAGATGTGAATGTAGATTTTGTTTTTGTGTTTTTATTTATTTGTTGCAGCTTCAATACTCATTTTCTATCTTCTTATTCTTCTTGGTTTCATTGGTTTTAAATCTATACTCTATAATCCATTAATTGCACTTAAAATTACTACTAATTTGTTGAACCAAATGCGTCTTGGGCAACTGTGTATAGTTTGGACTAATGATAACTTAATATGGGTGTTGATTTTCGATCACACTGCCAATCAAGCACTTAGCTAGACAATATTGGCAGAATAGATTAAGCCCGAACAACCTGTCATAGAAAGAAGAGATTCCGGCGGTGGCTTGTCTACCCGGAGGCACTCCCCGAACAACCTGTCACAGAAAGAAGAGATTTCAGCGGTGGTTTGTCCACCGAGGAGCACTTCGACGATCAAATCAGTTATTTCTCAAAGCTAGCAAAAGTGCTTAACTCACTAGTCAGAGTATAAAAAGCATACCTTAAACCCATAGGGTGCCTCTCTTTTATAGCCAACACTAACCTAATCCCAATAAAAGCCTAGCTTCAATGGAGTTATGATTACTGCTAATCTTGGACTCCCAATAGGATTGGAATAAACTCTCTAAGAGTCTTATCTTTACCCAAATTGAAGTCCTCTCTCATTCTAGGACTCTTGTCCCTTATCCACTTATCATAGATTTTGGTATTCTCGCAGATAACCTCAGCCTAGCCGAGATCATCTCGGCATCATGACCAAGACACGTGACACCTCGACTGGCACTTTGGTGTCACCTCGGCCACGTGTTGTCATTCAAAAATTATGTCCCCACACTTAATATCAACATGGAGTCAATCACATTCAAATCACATCACATGTTAAAGGGCTAAAAAAGAGGAGAAAAAAAATTAAGAAAAAATATTTGGGTGCGTAAGAATTACTAAATTGTTCTTATTAATAAGTAAGAATATAGAAATTATACGTTAATATTGTTGGTAAAACCTACTTTAGAAAAATCTTATCCATTAATATATTTTATGTCTTTGGTTTATTTGTTTTATTTATTTTGTTTTCTCTTTTTATCTACAAAAAGAAAAAGTTATTGATGCAAATTAAAAGTATAAGGACTACATTTAAATTATATCAATAAGAAAAACAAAAAAAGGTCCAGGCAAAGAGCATTATTACTTAAAGAAGATATCCTAACTAGCAATAGCATCAGTGGAAAATGTTTTCCAAAGTAAAATGTTTTTTTTCATATTTGGTTGCACTTGCATCATTGAAATTAATGTATTAATAGTTGTATTAGTAACGATGTGATAGTGTGAGTGGTAGTGAAAACAACAATGGTGACAGTATTGTGGTTAAGTGATGGTGGTATTGGAAGAGCGTGAATGTGATAGTATTGACTTTCATTTTTTGTCATAACAAACGTCAAAAAATATAAAAAATATTATAACATAGGACCATTAGAGTAATTCAATGTTGCAATGTCCATCAATACCAGCTAACACACAGCTTAAAACAGCTTTTGGTAAGTAACTCCCAACCATATCACCAGCAGCATCACTACATTCAGCAATGGTTCTAAATCGTGGTACTACGGTATCGATCGCGGAGTATCGGTATCAGTATCGGTAGTAGCGGTTGGTACGTATTGGAAATCGAGTGTCGTGGTGGTGAAATTTTAAAAATTATTTCACAAGTCTTTTAGCTTTTTCTTTCCCGGACCGATCCAAACTAGTGAATATCGACTCGTCGCAGCTTGTGTAACAGATTGAGTAACGGTTATAGACTGCTACGTAGCGAAACTCGGCCGATTCTCCTGCGATTTTTTATCTCAGCACTATACCAGCCTATATTCGTCATGATACTCTATTTTTCCGATACAAATCGGCCGATACATAGCGTATTGACCGGTTTTTAGAACTATGCCTACAACACAAGCAGTCCAAATTTTCCAAGCATGTTGGCAATATAGCTGTAAAATCTGATCACCAGCCTCCTATGTAATATTACAATAATAGTTTAAGAGTCTAAAACATTTTCATTGGGTAGTTTAAGGGTGGTTTACGCTTCGTTTGACATAGATTAATTTAATTCAAAAGTTAAAAAATTATTAAAAAAATTAAAAAGTTAAAAAAATATATTAAAAATTGAGGATTTTTTTATCATTCTTTCTACTTTTTACACTTTTTTTTTTGGTAGAAGTCAAAAAAAAATTCCAGATATTTTTTCTCACCTCATATTTTAGCAAAAAAATAACTGAAAAAGACAATTTGCAAGCGAATTCTTAATTTTAAAAATGATTGTGCTTTTGAACTCTCAACTCCAACTAAAAAAGACAATTTGCAAGCGAATTCTTAATTTTAAAATGATTGTGTTTTTGAACTCTCAACTCCAGGGACAAACTGGACTTGTGAGGGTCTGAATGCACCGTGGTGCTACAGCGAGATTTCAGACAAAATTGATAAAAAAATAAAATAAAAGATTCAATGTAAATAATGCAAATCATAGTTAAAAACCAAAAAATACTTATAATCATATAAAAGCATTGTAACAAGAATAGGAGAAGACTATATGCACGCTCCTATTTTTTTAAAAAAAAATAATAGATAAAAAACAAAAAAACAAAAAATCATATTATAGAAAAAGAAAAAAAATATGAGTTTTTGTAATATTAAATAGGCTACATTATAAATACACACCTGAGATTTGATTAAAATACGAATCGTCACCTGTGGTTCTAGAAATTACATTCCACCCCTTGAGATTTCTAATTTCATAACAAATCGTCCATTCTATTAATAAATCATCAAGTCAATTAACAATTTTTAATGATGTTAGAAATATATTTCAATTAATAATTTAGGTAATTTTATTATTGTATAAGAGAGCAATTATGAATTTTATTTTTTTAGTGAATTCTGTTAAATAAAAAATTCTAACAAGGCGGTATTTGTAATTTTTCAAACTATATGGGACAATCTGTACTTTAAGCAAACCTTAGGTGATGTAGTTGAATCCATAATGTTAAGTAGCCTACAGATGTAAATTTGATTCGATCTGGTCTACCTAAGTTCGGGCTTGGGCAGGCCCATATCGGGCCGCGTGGGTTCCCGTCAAAACTTGGGTTGGGTTGGGTTGGGCCAGCCCACAGGCCAGAAAATCAAGCCTAGACCCAAAGGATATTTGGCCCTTGGACAGGTTGGGCCTTAGGTCGGATCGGCGGGTCTGGACCTGGACCTGGGCTAGGGCTTTAGGGGTTTTTTGAAAAGGGGGTAAAAAGTCAACTTTTAGTTTTTTACCCATTTTGGGTCACATCACCTCTTACATTTTTATTCACAAAAAGACAAAATAGATTAAAAAAAGTTAAAAAGTTAACTTTTTACCAACTTTTCAAAACATTCCTTAGGTTGGGTCTAGACATCTTTTATTTATTTATTTTTATTTTTTTAACTAAAATTTTATTCTTTTCTTTCAAAAATGACATTGGGTCCCAAGCGGACGGGGCCTTAGGCCGGATTTTGAGCAGGCCATGAGCTGATCAGTAAACTAGATCACGGACCGGACTGAACTTCAAAATGATAGCCCAAGTCCAGAATTTCAAACTAAGCTAAATTTAGAATCGAGCCTAATCAAACCAGACCTATCTCAGATCGTGAACGAGCTTTCGACAGCTGGTATTTTTACAAAGCAAAATGCTTGGTAATCCGAAAAAGAACTGTTCAAATGACTTGAATGGATGTTGATTGCGGATGACCGATTGAACGTCCATCCAAACAACCGAATAAAAGCTTATCTACCACAATTGTCACTTTTATCGGTTGCGACCATCAATCATTTTTCCGTCCACCAAGATAAAATTCAAATTATTTAAGTCAATCTCCTTTTCGAACCACCCAACGTTGCCCTTTTAAAAACAACAATGATTCATCCCACTAGTAGCACTAATGCATTAAAAAAGTAAAAAAAAAAAAAAAATACAACTTCAAAATCAAAACATCACATCATTAATGACGAGACCCACTGCCACCTAATTAGTGCACTAATTAATACTTCCAAATATTTTTCTTTTAAAAAACAGATTTACGACGGGTCAGGCGTTGATCAAGCCAAAGATAGGACATAAAAGAACAAAAAACAGACAGCATGTCCCATCATGGGAAAGGCCAAGGAATTCCCCCCCGTCTGTGCGTGACATCAGAAAGAATTCTACCCAAAGGTTTTAAAAATATATCACTAATAAATCAATAATGTTACGGATTTAGATATAAAATTTTAAAAATTATATAAAATTTCAATAGCTCAAATTTATTTTATGTATAAATCTCACATTTTATCAATTTAATTTCTATCACACATTCATTTTTAGATAAATTATAAATTTCAAATTTTAGGACATTAACTTTTATGCTAATAAATGCACCTTTTAAGAATAAAATAATTTAGTTAAAAAAAAGTTTATTTTTTTAGACAAATTTTGGTCAAAAAAGATAGAATATCTAATTTCATAGTTAAAGATATAATAATAATAATAATTTTTTGCTACAAAAATATTTTGTCTCTAAAAAGTTATTTTATTCTTAAATTTTTGTCTCTAAACTTCAATTGTCGTAATGTCTACAATAATGCAAGTCCTATAGCAGCTGAAACAAAATCTATTGAGTTTCTTAGTGGAGTCCACTCTAATAAATCTTATTCGTTTTTTTGTATTCGTATACATGTTGTACTAATATAAAAAAAGAATTAACAAGGTATTTCGCCTTTAAGATTATATTGATATTTAATATTTTGAGTGTGTTTGTTTGAACGGACTAGATAAGGAGGGATTATAATCCATCAGACTGTTACTCCTGGGATACATTGTCTCGGACTATTTGGTTTGGTTGGATTGGATTTGTATCCTATGTTTGTTTAGTCATTGGATTATATGTCTGGATTGGACTATTTTTAGTGAATTCAATGTTTGGTTGGACGGACTGTATAAGGAAAAATGTTTAAAAAATTATTTTACCCATGTAATTTATAATTTTTATTTAATATATAATTTTAAATTTGTAATCTATAATTTATAGTTTATAATTTAACAACACTAAAAATTTTTAATTTATAAGGCCATGATTTTTAATTTATAATTTTCAATTAAATTAAATTGATAATTTATATATTTTTATTTAATATATAATTTTAAATTAACAACACTAAAAAAATAATTTTATTTAATATATAAATTTAATTTTTTAACAACACTCAAAAAATTTAATTTATAAGGCCATAATTTTAATTCATTATTTTTAATTAAATTTAATTTGTAATTTATAATTTATATTTTTTATTTAATATATAATCTTAAATTAACAACACTAAAAAAATAATTTTATTTAATATATAAATTTAATTTTTTAACAACACAAAAAATTATAAGGCCATAATTTTTAATTAAATTTAATTTATAATTTATATTTTAATTTAATATATAATTTTAAATTAACAATACTAAAAAAATAATTTATAAATGTTCAAAACACTATTTTACCCTTTTTCAATTATTTATTAAGTAATAGCATGAGGGTAAAATGGACATTTTACACATTAGCTACATGGGATACCAGTCCCATGGAAATATTCTCATCTCTCCCCTCGGATACAATAATCCCTCATACGAGGAACTAATAGTCCGGAAGGACTATTAATCCGGAGTAAAAAAATTGAACCAAACAATGAATTATTAGTCTAGATAGACTAAGAGTCCAATCCCATAAAATAATTCTTCAAAACAAACACACTCTTTATATATAATTCTGTAACAGTAGTTGAGTTTTGAATCTTTAACTTCTACTTAGCTCCCACATATTATTATGGGATAATTACACCCTAACTTTTGAAAAAAAAAGAGTTACATATTAATGAAAAAATTCATAATTTTAAGTATTAATATTTATAATTTTTTTGTTTACTGATTTTTAATTAGTTTTTCAAAATTTCACTGATTTGATATTTCGCTTATTATTATTATGCTCGAAACACTTATTCATTTAATATTAATTGAAATATGGAGGTTGTTTAAACATAATATATGGAAATAGTAATATTTATGGTCTATGTTATGAACATGTAAGTGAAAATCTAATTTGGGACAAATCGAAAGGGAATAATCGACGGACATTACCAAAGTTTCACGCAATAGGCTAAAAGTCAAATTTTTTGGTTGAGTTCTTTGTCTTGAATGGTCCAAGTACTTTTTTTTGGAGACAATAAATAAAGAAAATTTAAAAGGAAGATGCGGTTGAATGTTCTTTGTTCTTCGAAATCCCAACTTTTATACTGCTTGGCCACTATCCATTACAGTCACATGTGTCAACTTTTTACTTGCTCCGTGCTTTCTTTGATTTCAGTTCCACTCAACCATAATCCCTTGACGCTAAGAACTGCTTCACAAGTCAGGTGCTCTTGACTTTATTGAACCTCAATTCCGGATGCATTTGTTTATGTGAGGATATAATTTTTGAATGATAAACACGTGATTGAGGTGATACTGAAGTATCAGTTGAGGTGCCACGTGTCCTGATCATAACGTCAAGGTGATCTCGACTAGGCCGGGGTAATCTACGAAGATACCGGAATCCCAGATAAGCAGATAAGAGACAAGAGCCGTAGAATGAAAGAAGATTTCGGTTTGGATAAAGATAAGACTCTTAAAGAGTTTATCCCAATCCTACTGGGAGTCTAAGCTTAGCAATAATCCAAAATTCATTGAAGCTAGTCTTCTATTGGGACTAGGATTGTGTTGGCTATAAAAGGAAGGCACCCCTATGGGTCTAAGGTATGCTTTTTATGTTCTGAATAGTGAGTTAAGCACTTTTGCTATCTTTGAGAGATAATTAACTTGATCGCCGGAGTGCCCCCGGGTGGACGAATCACCGTCGGAATCTCTTCTTTCTGTGACAGGTTGTTTGGGTTTAATCTATTCTGCCTCTGTTCTCTAGCTGAGTGCTTGACTGGTAGTGTGGTCGGAAATCAATACACTCAATTTGGCGTCGTCTGTGGGAACGAAAGGAGAATAGATGACCAACGACGGACAGAAAGAGAAGGTTGGGGACGATATCCCTACTGGGAGTGGAAAACATATTAACCTTGACGTCGAAGAAGACAACTGCAACGAAGAGACTCGTGATAAGAATCACGGAGAAAAGGACGTCGCCCAGAAGGGCGACGTGCCAAAGAAATCAGACCGAAGTGGATATTATAACGAGGATGACCTCCAAGTATGAAAAGAAAGATGCCTGCAGAGGGACAGCGAAGTGAAGGGAATGGCGAACAAATTGGCGGACCTGCAAACGGTTGCCAATTTCATGATGCAGAATAACGTTATGCAGCCACCGTTCTCGTTACAAGATACGCCGATTCCAGCGGCCAGGAAAGGTGCCCAGAAAGGGGGGCAGAAAACGATTCCTGCAGTCCCTCAGCAAGACGGGACCAAGGGACATTCTCACCGGCCTTCACGGGAGGCCGGACATGGAGAATCAAGGAAAGGAGAATCCCAGAGGACATGTCGAACCGAAGAAGACTGCACCAAAGAACATCGGGATGTTCAAGGGAAGGAACTCCGTTTCGACACGACCAATGGAGGGAAGTCTAAAAGGACTCACAATGACACTGGAAGCAGTGCACCAAAAAGGCTGGAGTCAGGAGATAGCCGAGCTCCTAGACGGACCAAGGAGGATCTAAGGGATTACCTCCAGAGAAAGCGACAGGACGCCGAGGTAACTTCCTCAGTCAAGCCGAGAACATCATTCTCGGTAGAATTGGACAAATTCAAAGCGCCGAAGAGATTCTATATGCCGAGATTCTAGATATACGACGGTAAGTTGAACCCCAACTTTCACGTCGGCTTGTACCTGAACTCGATGGCGCTATATACCGGGAACGAGCCGTTGTTTTGCAAGGTGTTCCCCTCATCCTTTGGGAAAATTGCGTCAAATTGGTTTCATGAGTCACCGAAAGGAATTATGAAAACTTAGGAGGGCTTGGCCGAGATGTTTGTGGCCAGGTTTGTGACAAACAAACTACAGCTGTTGAGGGTGGACTCCCTGATGGCTCTGAGAATTAGTGAGGATGAAAGCCTTAGGGCCTATGCCAAGAGGTATTATGAGGTGTTCAACCGAATACCAGGGTGCAACCAAGAGGTGGCGGTCATGTCTTTCAAGAGCGGCCTGAAGGATGATTGTATGCTTCGAAAGTCATTAGCAAAGACCTTGCCAAAAAGTATGAAGGAACTCATGGCCAGAATTGAGAAATATGCTAGAGTCGAGGAAGATACGCTGGGGACAAAGGCGTCCGAACAAGAAAAGAGAAACGGTTCGCCGAAGCGAAGCCGAGGTAACAATGGATTCAACAAGCATATTATATGGCAGAGTTGAATTATACTTGCATATAATAGAGTTGAACTAAGTTGGTAATGTTTCTGGTTGAAACATAACGAATAACTTAGACTTATTATATGGCAGAGTTAAATTATACTTGCATATAATAGAGTTGAACTAAGTTGGCGATGTTTATGGTTGAAACATGACGAATAGCTTAGACTTATTATATGGCAGAGTTTTTACTTGCATATAATAGAGTTGAACTAAGTTGGCGATGTTTTTGATTGAAACATGACGAATAACTTAGACTTATTATATGACAGAATTGAATTATACTTGCATATAATAGAGTTGAACTAAGTTGGATTAACTTAGACTTGCCATATCGGCAGAGCCAAACACAGATTGGAACTAAGTACATGTTAGTCAGATTAACAAAGAGACTAAGGTTGGTAACCTCGGCCAGTCTTTGTTTGAATCAGACCTCGGTGACAAGGTCAAAGTCACATGCTTAATGAGAATCCAAGTGGAACTTAAGTTCACATTAGGGGGCAGAAGGCTGAAGAATGATGCTTGGGAGTTGGGATTTCACAAGCTAAGATTGATTTAGACACTTGTTGAAATTTAAAGAAAAATTTATAAGTTGAAGTTAAACCGAGGTCATGTTTAACACTTGTTGAAATTTTAAGAAAAATTTATAAGTTGAAGTTAAATTGAGGTCATATTTAACACTTGTTGAAAATTTGAGAAAAATTTACAAGTTGAAGTTATGCCGAGGTTTTGATTAAAGGAAGATTGGTTTAAACACTTGTTGAAATTTTGAGAAAAGTTTACAAGTTAAACTAAGGTTGTTTTGAAAGAAGTACTCATATACTTGCCGAGATTATCATATTGCTAAGACTTGAAAAATATTTGAAGGTAGAAGTCTTGTTAAGTAAAAGTAAAGTGACAGGTTTTGTATAGCACTTGTGAAAATATTTTTTACAATGTTTTCAAGTGTTAAGTCGAGACTGAGATAAATCGATTAGTGAGTACAACCAAGGTGTTACACCCCAAGGAGATTGCACAGTTAAGGTGTATTTTGAAGACATGCAAATTATTCTAAATATAAAATCATACAAAAGTAAGAAAAAAGTAAAAGGTACAGAGAGAAACATCGAAATAGACTACTTGGCGTCAGCGGCGAACTGTGTCTCTGCCCTAGAAGACAGTTAGGAAGACTTCTCGGCAGCCTTCTAAGCCTCGAGCTTAGCATCGATCTCCTGTAGAGTTTGATCGAGGCTCTTCTCGGTAATTAACACCTCGGAGTTTGTCTTCTGGGAGGAGGCATCCTTCGAGACCTCATCCTTCTCATCCTGAGTCAAGTCTAGGACTTGTTCATTCAGAGTTTGGGACTTGGTCCCAGCAGCCTTAGCCTTTTTGGTCTCTTTGTCCTTAGCTTCCTTCTCGGACTCAGCATCGTCCTCGTATTGGCTTGAAGTTGGGGGGAATAACTGAACTATCCAACCAAGGTTGAAACCCTTGTTATATGCCTGCTTCACTTGCTTCTTGTAATCTTCTTTGATGTCAACTGCCCCCTCGGCATACGCCTTCTCGTCCTCTGCCTTAATCTCGGCCTCCTTTGTGGCCAAGGTAGCAATGAGCTTAGCCTGGGCTTCGGCGGTCTTTGCCAATGTTGAGTACGCCGGAGTCAGCTGATGGTAGCAATCGGAATAGACCAGCAAAAAGTTTCGTCGAAGGAGAAGAACATGAGTGGTTGTAAAGCTTTAGAGCTTGAAGCAATGGAGGATTTGAGAAAGTAAGAGAGAGAAAGCTTGCACGAAGACGAAGATACAAAAGTGAAAAGATGGAGAAAGAGAAGTGATTTTGATCAAAATCATGAAATGGTGGCAAAATTGCAATCAATGTGCCTAGCGCGACGTGCTTGTTAGACGGCGCACGCACGAGCAGTGCGACTTAATGGCGCGTGTCAGGTACGGTCCAGTGAGGGAAAGATGTGTGGCTGAAACGGTTGAAATACTGTGCGTAACAGCTTGTACGCGTGCTGGAACTCTTGGAGTGCTTGATTTAATGAAACGAATACCTCGGCTAGGAGGACGATTCGGTTGAGAAACTTGAACGAACTTGGTTGTTGGTTCCAAAGTATTGATGAAAGCAGACAACAGGACTTGGTCATTTAGAGCTGACGAATGATGACTTCGGTAATGAAGGATAAAGCGAGCTTAGCCAACGTGCTAAGTGGAATAAATTATATAGGTTCCATCACTTCAGGATGTCGAGGTAATAGAACCTAGGGGCCAGTTGTGGGGACATAATTTTTGAATGACAAACATGTGGTTGAGGTGGCACCTAAGTGTCAGCCGAGGTGATCTCGGCTAGGCCGGGGTTATCTACGAAGATACCGGAATCCGGGATAAGCGGATAAGGGACAAGAGTCGTAGAATGAGAGAAGACTTCAGTTTGGATAAAGATAAGACTCTTAGAGAGTTTACCCCAATCCTACTGGGAGTCCAAGATTAGCAGTAATCCAAAGTCCATTGAAGCTAGGTTTCTATTGGGACTAGGATTGTGTTGGCTATAAAAGGGAGGCACCCCCATGGGTCTAAGGTATGCTTTTTATGTTCTGAATAGTGAGTTAAGCACTTTTACTATCTTTGAGAGATAACTGACTTGATCGTTGGAGTGCTCCCGGGTGGACGAACCACTGTCGGAATCTCTTCTTTTTGTGACAGGTTGTTTGGGTATAATCTATTCTGCCAGTGTTCTCCAGCTGAGTGCTTGACTGGCAGTGTGGTCGAAAATCAACACACACAGTTTATAATGGCTGGAACTCAGTTTTTTTATTTTTATTTTTTGTTTTTTTTTCACTACAAAATAAATTGGTTCCAAAATAAAAAAAAAAAAAATCCAAACAAAGTATCACATCAAATCCCATAATCATTTCACTTTTTCTTTCATAAATATCACATCCAACCACAAAAAATTCCAACTATCTTCCCAAACACAAAATTTTTTTTCTCCAATAATATTTTATAACTAAAAAAACTTATAAAAAATTTCACTTCCCAAACAGCCACATTCACTAGCCTTCATTTGATCAATCCAAGTCACATCATCATCATCATCATCTCTGTTATGCTACGTTAGCATCTCTATCGACAGGTCACACTGCAAATTTTAGCACTAACAGAACAATATGCTATGTTCAAGTGTAGCATATAATGGAAATTTATGTAAATATTTGTATCAAGTGGCTGAAAAATAACTAATGTATGAGTTCTGTTAGATGTGGATAGAGTGGGTGGGACAGTGGAACAAATGATGAAGTGCAGAAAAATGTTATTGTTTGAAAATATGTACGGAGTTTCAACCAAATATTACAAAATATAAAATATTTTATATAAAAATTATTTTCGTGGTAAATTATTTTACACAAAACACATGGAGCCTAAGTTTCACAAATTTGACTAGTATTAGTTAAATGATTGAAACCAACTTCTTGCAAAACAAGTGAGAACAAAAGCGTTTAGGTAGAAAATAGGGCTGGACAAAAGCATGTAAGTATTCAATCAACCTGCTCAACCCGGCTCACCCCAACCTAACCATATGGAATTACTTTATAAATATTGATATATATTATATTACTTATTTGTTTAATAAATAAAATATTAAAACTTAAAAGGAAAAATAAGATTTGTTTAGCGGAAATTTACTGTTTTATTTGGTAGAGCTTTGAAATTTTAGTTTCAGTCATTGGTTCTCACGTGGTGTTTGTTTGCAGTTTTTAAAAATCAATTCCATGCTCACTTTTGAAAACTCAGTCAAAGGCAGAAAAATTTGGATTAACCGGTCGTCCCACTAGACGTCTCACCGGTCGTCCGACAGATTGACCAGTCGATTGACTGGAACAGTGCAATTTTTTTTTGTGGCCAATTGACACATTAATTTTTATATATTCAACAAAAAATATTTTAAGATTTTTTAAATTTTTTTTATGAGTTTTAATAAAATTTTGAGTTGTATATTTGGTTATGAATTGTAAGTTTTTGTATCAAATATCATATATCACATCAAAAATTCCTCACCAAATTCAAAACTCTTTTCAAAACTCATTCATTAAACAAATTTTCCACACTCAAATAATAATTTCAAAACTCACAAACTCAAATTACAACTCCTATTCTCAAATCATATTTAGAAAACTCTACCAAACACTACCTAAGTTGTTTGATTGTATTCTCCAAACATATTTCCACCCTATGTTTTGAGTGTGTTATTTGTTTGGAGTTTTCAAAAATTAATTCCACACACACTTTTGAAAACTCTGTCCCAGGCGGGAAAATTTAGGCTAACAAGTCGTCCTCCGAACGTTAGGCCGGTCGTCCTCCTGGACATTTGACCGGTTGACCGGAACAGTGCATATATATACATATATTTTTTTTTACAATTGACACATGTTATTATTTATATTTTAAATAAAAAAATTTCAGAATTTTTAAAATTTTTTTATGAGATTTTGAGTTGTGTTTTTGGTTATGAATTGTAAATTTTTGTATTAAATATCACATGTCACATCAAACTTTTTTCACTCAATTTAAAACTCTTTTCAAAACTAATTCACCAAACAAATTTTCCATACTTAAATCATAATTTCAAAACTCACAAACTCAAAATACAACTTTATTCTCAAATCATATTTAGAACCAAACATAATTCAGATTTGTTTAATTTCAACACTCATGGGGGTGCCTTAGATTTTTAATTCCGACACTCTACCAAACGCAATCTTAAATTTTTTTTTTACCTATAATATTCAGATTTGTTTAATTTTACCAATCCGATTCAATTCACATATATCTGCCAATCCACTAACCTGCTTGATTGATTTCGTAACATGAGTAGCCACTGACATGCAACCTGGCCGAACCCAACTCATGAGCACCCCTAGTAAAATATATGAATTTATGTACATGCATCATATATATATATATATATATATCAACATGCATTGCTATAGGAAATGTTATTTACTCATGGTCTAAGTAGCACAAACACAAACACAAACACACACACACACACACACGGTCCAAGTGATTTTTAAAAAATACAAAGACACAATATGCTTAAGACAGGTTATTTTTTTTTAAATTAAATTTATTATATATAAAGTATGTGAATAATTTATTAAAAAAAAAAAAAACACAACATAACATAACACTAATTAATATTTAAGTTATGTCATAATTTAAAAATTATATATGACATAACTTAAATATTAAGATATTATTTATATAACAATTATATTATAAAAATTACAAAATAGTTAGAAAATATTAAAATACACATGATGTGTTAATTAATCTTATAAATGTCTCAAAACACATTTTTTTGTTTTTATTTTTAAGTACAACAGAAAGAATCTCAAAACACATTTAGAGTGCACTAAGTTGCATTCGGAAAAATGTAAAAATGTCACTACAGATATATTTATCACATAGATCGTGTTCGGAAGACAGAAGTGTCCTTTAAATCTCCACAAAGTGTCAGAATAGTATCCAAAAAGGTAAATTACAAATACGCTCCTTGAAATTTGATTATAATATGAATCACTCCTGTAGTCTTGAAAATTACATTCCACCCCATAAAGTTTCTAATAATTTTTAATGATGCTAGACATATGCTCCAATTAATAATTTAGATCATTTTATTGTTATATAGGAGAATAATTATGAATTTTATTTTTTTAATTAATTCAGATAAATAAAAAATTCTGACAAAAAAATATTTGTAATTTTTCAAATCACAAAAAATAATCTGTACTTTAAATAAACTTTAAGAGATGTATTTGTAATTTATCCAACATCACACCTCTATAGAAGTTGATGGTTGAAGGCTGTCCATGGACGATTCTTCTCCCCGTATATGCCTGTGAAGCTCTGCAACAATATTATCTTTGAATCCGATTTCTATGCTCTCATTAGAGCCTTTAATCTCGACAAAGTTTAAAAAAAAAAAAAATAAATAAAAAAACTTGATCAATGCCGAAACTAGAGTGAATTACACTTTGCACCCTTACATTTTGCACCAAATCTCACTTTGGTTCTTACATATAAAATCGTGATAGTTAATCCCTGCACTTATGATCAAGTGTCAATTTACCCCTTCTGTTACTCCATTATTTAAGTTTTTAACAGAATTCAGTCATGCAACAAATATGTGACTCCAAAATGAGGGCAAGAGAGAAAAATCATTTTCATTTTCCACCAATATATATTTTGTCCCACATGATAAGCGTGTGAGAGATATATAATACAATATGTTTGTGTGTGTGTGTTCATATGCTGAAAATTGAGACGAAGAGGTAAGAAAGTTGAGCTTTTGAAATAATAAAAAAAAAGAAAAAAAAAACAGAGAAATCGAGGACTCTGTTACTGTGAAAAACAAAATTTCATTATTCCAATTTTTGAAAAACCCTATTTTATCTTCTTAATTATTCACAATTTATGTTTTGTTTTAACTAAATATAATTAAAATTTGATGTAAATTTTTGGACGAAATGTGTATAAATGAAAAATTTGGGTGATTTTTCTCTTTTGCCATCATTTTATAGTCATATGCTTTTCACATTACTGATTTTTGTTAAAGACTTATATGATGGACTAACAAAAGGGAGACATTGACACTTGACTAGAAGTGTAGAGAATTAATCGTCATGATTTCATAAGTGCAAGGATTAACTATCACGATTTCATGTGTAAGGATCAAAGTGAGATTTGACCAGAAGCGTAAAAGGGTTGGCTTTCACGATTTCATGTATAGGGACCAAAGCGAGATTTGGTGCAAAGTATAATAGCACCCCAAAACTATTAAGACGAGTTTTAACAAGCTAGAAGCATAAATGTTTCAACATATAATCAAAGTAAATATGTACCTATGATGACAAAGAATCAAAAGCAAATCCAGACTACAAAACTATTTTTTCTGTTTTCCCATTTTAATGGACAATCAAGCCTTCCACAAGAACAAGGGAACTGTTGAGCAAAGCAACAAAAACAAATGCAATTAACCAAACATAAATTTCTCTGATGCATAGCAACTTTGAAGCTCAAATTAACGCTTGGTTAAATGCATACAGACCACAAAGAATTACCTGCACAACAAAAAATAAGACGTAAACATTCAACCGAATCAACCTCTCGCCCTCCCTCTTCCTCTTCCTCTTCCTCTAGCTCTTCCCCTTCCCCTTCCCCTTCCCCTCCCTCTGAATCCTGCTCTATCTTGGTCGTCAGCATCACCTCTTTGAAAATTGAACATGCTCATTTTCAAGTTCTCTGCCTCCGAGTCATTAGGGCCTCTTTGTATCTGAACAAGCAAAATATCATGAATCAAAGATGGCAAAAACTGTTATGATGAACATGGGTATGACAATTATGAAAACCCTAAGGGACTTTTTTCAGGAAATGAAAGACAAATGAAAGCGAAAGAAAAGTGAGGAAGAAAGAACCAGTTCAAAAAAGACAAAGTGGTTGCTTACTACAAAATCATCCTAATTATTTACCATGTACAACTATAAATGAGACCTAATCAATCTACTAGTCTGATTTTATTGTTAACCATTTAAGAAGTTTATAGAATGGTACTAATAATAGTACGGATATAATATAATAAAAGTCTTACAAGATATATATGCATAAATTAATAATAGAAGTGATAATATTAATCCTAGTATTAGTAGCAATATGATAATGGTGGTAGTAAAATTAACACAGCAACATGTGAGGATGCTAACAGGAAGGTCTTCCAAATCGAATTGGCTTTGAAGTTGCCATGCAAGATCCTCATCTTGGTTAACATTGGGAAGTTCAGCTCTCATTAAAGGATTTCCCCCTGCTTTTCTCCTTTCCCACTCATCTAAAGTGAAAACTGGCGTGTCTTCCTCTTTCCCCTTTCCTCTATGTCTTTGACCTCTAGAATGACGATCATCCCGGTTTGGCTGATTCATTCTCTGTAGGAGCTTTTGTGCAGCCGCTTGATTTTGAATGGGTACAGATTCAACCACTGTCAGAGATAAAAATATCTACATCAGTGTAATTGTAAAAAACTTACAATAAAGAGAACTTCAATTTAAACAAACTGCAGTAAGGATTTACAGTCATGGTTGTTAGAATTGTACGATTCACGATTCGATTCATACTATTTGATACAATTTTCAACAAAAAATGATTGGAATCATGCTATTGAAACATAAATTGAGTGAATTGTACGATTCAATTTGCAATTCACTACAATTCGTTACGATTCAGTTCTATTTTTGTTTTTGCTTACTTTATGCATGAAATGAGGTCGTTTTCGCTAAACTAGCAAGATATAAAGAAGAGATCAGTTAAATATATTGATATACATGATGTTATATGTATATACATATATAAAATTTAGCTATATTGATATTTACATCATTTTAAACACACTAGGTAGATTTTTATATGTATATAGATATATAAAATTATGTATTATATTAAAAAAAATGAATCTTATGATTCACGATTTACTATTTTAGCAAAATGATTCACAATTCAATTCGCGATTCGACAACAATATTTACAGTAGTTAAAATTCATGCATTTGATTCACTATTTTAACCCCTTATAGTGGGTGCTTGGAAAGTTGCTATTTTAGTTGGCTATTTTAGCTTTTGGCTATTTTAGTAGGCTAAAATTTTTATGTTTGAAACGATAGTTGGATTTTTTTGTAGTTGGATATGATGTTTGTGAGAGAAAAAGTGAAATAATTATAAGTTTGATGTGACATTTTGTCTTATTGTCTATTTTAGCATATTTTGTCTTTTTGTAAATTTTAACCCAAAAAGCCAAAAAAATAGCCGTTGCCAAATGTCTATCCGGTTTATCAACCACAAGAAGTAATGATCAATATGCAATACTAGAATTTCTTACTGCGCTACAAATAGATATGAAATCACACCTTCTTTTGGTCTTTCTTCAGAGCTACCTGGCTTTTCTTCAGTTCTTTCAGTGCTAGAAGCTGATTTTACATTGTTATCCACGCCACCTGCCTTTGAATCAAAGTTATGGAGCCTAGATTCAGAACTTCCGTCTTTTGCCAGAACAGTAGGCCTGGAACTTTTGGAGGTTGACCCAGAATACTCTGCATTTCATCATCTTTTCTTAAAGACTTGCAAAGCAAATTACTTTTTTATTTTTCTGTAGTTTGTTAACAATAGATATAATAGAAAGATCTCCACAAGGACATTGATTCAAGAGGAAGAATAAATTACGACATTTGTTTAAAACCGACCGAACACAGCCAAATATGTTCTTAAGAAAATGTCAAGTCTCTATAATCCTTCCTAATTTCAGCTAGCTGCCTATCTTACTTTGCACAGATGTAAATGTCATTAGTTCCAATTCTTTGAAACCAATCTCCTGGTTGAAGAACAATCCACCACCTTAAACAATTAATGCTTTCAATGTTTGAACTAACACTACACTTCTGCATCTAAATAGTAATTCTAGATGTGTCTACAGTACATCATAATATACAAGTTACCAAATGTTTCCTTTAAAAGATCCCTCATAGTAATAGAAGAAGCATTGAAATGCCATATCAAAACAGTGCATAACTTAAATGAAAATGAACCCCAAACCCCATGTGGACCAGTGGTGGGGAAAAGTAGGGAAAAAAATGCAGAGAAAAAAACTAGAAAAAAGAAAGGGTTTGTAATACTAACGAGAAGATCTTCCTTGAGGCCGTTGACGTGAAAGTGCACCAATTTGCAACTTCTCAAATGGTGGAGGACCACCATTGTCACTTTCCTTTGATATTCTTAAGGATGAACGGGAGAAACCTGAATATTTTTGGTTCATCTGCCATTCTTCATACAGTGACTGAACCACACCACCTAATACAGTCATCACTCTAGGATTCAAACACACAATACCACCACGTACTGCAGCCTTATTTTCCAAACGAACCTGCCAATTTAAATGTATGTCATTTCATTGAAAAGCACAAACATAATATGGACAAGCTATGAAGACTCTAGAAACTGGTTCAGAAAATGAAATGACCTTTATGATTGCCAACATCACCAGTTTTTTTTGAATTTTTTTTTTTTTTTAATGTAAAACTGAATTTTAACAATGTGTAGCGTTCAAAGAGACGCAATGTGAAGGTGGTGCTCTTAACAATTTTATGAATGTATTAAGTCTTAGAATTTATGCAAATTAGAAGTGTAAGTTAATTTGTTATCTTGGAAGGTATACATTAATTTAAAATTTTAAGTTGCAAATTGTAGGAATAGAGATGGCAATTTAAACCCGACCCGATAGGGACCAGGGACAGAATTCAAAAAAAATCCCCGATCATTTTCGGGCCGGGGACGGTGATAAGTTGTTCCACCCTGGCCCCGTTCCCCATCCCGTTTCTCCCCGCCTCCCTCTCTCTCTCTCTCATTTCAGATCTAATATAATATACTCATCTAATTATATCTAAAAATTATAATATATACTCATCTCTCTCTCTCTCTCTCTCTCTCATCTAACAATCCGAAAACCAAAACACACCTCTTATCTCTCTCATTTCAGATCTCTCTCTCTTATCTCAGATCCTCTCTTTCTCCGCCGCTTTGTCTCTCGTCTCTCCGCCGCCATGGTCACACTTCGCCGCTTGTTCTCAAGCTCGTTGCAACAGAGCTTTGACAGCTCCGCCGCTCGTCACTCCACCGCAACCAAAGTCTCCATCTTCTCTCTTAAGCTCGCCGCCCGTCAACGATCAAGACCTCTCTTCTCTCCCCGTGTGTCTCTATGTGTGTGTGATGATGATGATGATGATGATGATGGCGACTCAGATCTCAGATCTACAGATGTGTGTGTTTGTGTGTGTGTGAGAGAGAGAGAGTGAGATGATGATGATGATAATGACGACTCAGATGATCTTAGATGTGTGTGTGTGTGTGTGATGACGACGACTCAATCAGCTCTGTAACTCTGTCACCGTCGGGGATTTTTCGGGGTCGGGAAAACCCGATCCCCATTAGGGGACAGGGGTGGGGGGAGTGAGGGGTTCCCCGTTGGGGATCGGGGTCGGGGACGGAGACTTCCATACTTTCGGGGATCAGGGACGGGGAGGGCAATCCTCGGCCCCGCCCCGTTGCCATTCCTATGTAGGAAGGCAATGTAACAAATTAACATGGGGATTTATATAAAATTTTATCAAAGCTGCAAATTTATTTGGACTGTATTTCAAAGGAAAAAAAAAAAAAAAAAAAACTACGTCAGGAAGATATATTTGACATGTATCTTGATTCTCGTGTGCATCTTTGTACCATATTCAGCAAAATGAGTTTTCAATCAACAATACAATGAATTAATGATGTGAGTAATACAAGGCTATGGTAAATAATTATAATAATAATTATTTTACAATTAACTACTCTTGTACGAAATGTTTCAAAAAAATAAATAAATAAAATAAAGTTTCAATGTCTGATTCCATAATCCACATGTAACCAGAATGGCATCTCAATTGATTAAAATGTGAAGTCTCAAACTGTACAAACCTCAAACATACATGTGTACATTATATGTATATGTGTGTGCGTATGTCTCTGTAAAGTCCAATAATTCGTTTAAACAAATTCGTTTGATGTCCTCCAAAAAGAAACTCGTCAAAAATCATAAACACAAGCTCATCAATTAATAATCAATCACTTCAATAAATAAATATATAAAAAAAAAGAAAGAAAAAGAAAAAAAAAAAAAAAAACCCTCAATCTTAGATAACAAAAATAGAAAATAAACAAAATAGGCTGTACATATTTAACATAAGTTTCCTTCATCTTTTCCACTCACATGTCTAGCTCTCCATCAAAATAAGAATAAATGCAAAAATGAAGGGAGGAAATTTGTAAGGTTTTGAAACAAAAAGACATGAAAGAGGGATGAAAGAAGAGAAGAGTCCAAGAGAAGGGAAGGGTTGGAGGAAAAGGGACATACGTCAATTCTTTATGTTGAAAAATGGTAAGTGTTTAAAGTGTGCCAATTTAAAGGCACAACTATACTTATATTATATATGATGTATACAATGATTGCAGCCATAATGAGCAAAACACATAGACATGAAATGATTTCCTTTCAAGTTCATTGAATGGCAAATTAGCAACTTGGATGTTTATTACAAATGAGTTTTGCTGTTTATTGTGCATATTGGGCAAGAAATTCTGAAGTTACACAAAGATGTTACAACAAACACTTGCCTAATCACTACAACCAAGGTGCATGACACCTCAATTCTATATAGTATAAAACTAAGACAATACATTATATACAAATAAAACAAATCGATTACCTATAATAAAAACAGCAAGGGTGCAAACATCTGCCTCTCATTTTGTTATTACAATTTTTTTTTGATAAATAATTTTGTTATTACAATTTGACCCTTCCTTTATCTTTTTTTACTTCTTTACGGGAAGAAAAGAAGCTGCCAAGGTTTGTCTTCTCCACAGTTTTTGGCAACCGACTTAACACAATGCCATATTCTTTTGTAGCCTTTTTGACAACACACTATATAGTATCAAAAATAATAATTCCAAAATAATCATATTTATTTATCATGTTTTACTTACCATTTTATGTGTTTCTAGTGGATTGACAACTGATATGAGTTATGTAACTCATTGAACTAATGAAATTTATAACATGAGATGCTAAATTAAACAAGATATATATAAATACGGTCATTATAACATTATTTGAATATATATTTATTTATCATGTTTTGTCGACCATCTTATATGTTATTAGTGGTTGATAATTGATCTGAGTGATATGGCTCATTAAACCAATGAAATTTTAACACATGAAATGGTAAATAAAACATGATATATAAATGTGGTCATTGTATCATTATTTTAAAAAAAAATTAAAATAAAATAATGTTATGATTATCATCTTATATGTCAATATATATTGGTTTAATATTTCACCTAGTTACCAAAATATGAAACATTGCACATGATGAAGGTGGTTAACAGTAACAATTGACAGTGATAATGAAAATGACCAAATTAAGATGGAGACAATCAACATAGATAATTACTATCACTGAGTCTAAATGAAAGGAATTAATGATGATGCAGGCAATTGATAGCAATAATCAAATTGAGAGAGAGAGATTAATAGTGTATAATTATATTTAAATCTAATTATTAGCGTTGATAATTGACATCATAAAATTGAATTCTATAAAATAATAAAATGATCGTGATTCTAGAAGCGATTGATAGTGATAATTGACATCATCGACTTTAATTCCAACAAAACGAAAAATAGTCAAGATGATGATCAAATTGTTAATGTCGTTGTGCAGCATGTTCCAAACCACTAGTCACAATACAAAAGGAGAGAACAAAGTTTTCATTTGTGTATGACAAAACTCATGCTAGAGTGTGTGAGTGTGAGTGAAGCTAGAGAGAGAAGAAGAAAATAATAAGAAACAAAGGAAAATTGAGGAAGAATTTAAAGGTATGTATTGTATTTCTAAGTTTATATTCTTACAATTGATTAGGTGGATCACAAGAAGATAAACCATTTAGGTTGTTTTTAGAGCTGTACACGGGTCGGGTCATCTCGGTTTCCCCCTCAACCCATCAACCAACCCAACCATGGCGGGTTACACTTGCAATGAACCAATTCCGACCACTGCACTGTTTGAAATCGACCGTTCATGAGATACGGTTTTGACGGTGGTTTCGGTCGAGTTGCACGGGTCATAGAAGATCACAAACAAAAAACAAAAACAGAAAAGAAAGATCTAAGAATGATTTGTGAAGAAGAAATCAAAGAACAAAATAACAATAAAGGGAAACAGAAAGGAATAAACTCACAAGAAATCAAAGCCTTCATCCATTTTGCAAGTGGATTGAAAGCTGTTCATCATCAACTCACTAGAGTAACCCAACTTAGGGTTTGGCCCTTTGGCATCAAATTAGAGGATGGGTTTCGAAAATCAAAATATTAGAAGCGCGAGGGGAGAGGAGGTGATGATGTTTCAAATTTTAGAGTAGAGAGGCAAGAATGATGGAAGGAGATTAGAGACAGAGAAGAGGGGATATCTGAAAAAAAAATAAAAATAAAAAAAATAAAAAATGTGATAGAGAGAGAAATACTTGTGAGATAGAGGAGAAAGACATCTTTGGAATATGTAAATGAGAGAGAGAGAGAGAGAGAGAGTCAGGAGAAGAAGAGACATCTTTGGAATATGTAATGGCTTTTGTAATAATGACAGTCTTACAAATAATGATGCAATACAGAAAGGCAATAGAACAATGACAGATATCAAAATTATTTTTTAATTATTATCAATCGGATCAGTTTTTGTCGGTTGGTACACTTATTGAACTGCCGCCCGTCCGAAAAATTGAAAATTTTCACTCCTCCTACCTGCAGCCGACCGTTACTTCCTCAAAAACCGACCATTTCTTGATTTTTCGGATCGGATTGGTCGGTTTGGGAGGGTGATTCGGGTTTTTGTACAGCCCTAGTTGTTTTTATAGAATGGTGGTTACTAGGTCGGTAGCAGTCTTTGATATCTGCATACTGAATTAGACCAAAACTGACGGTATTTAAGTGCTCTAGAACATTACCCACATAGATATTAAGTTAAGCTACCCCCATTTCTAAATTCCTAATCCCGATTTGGTAGCAATCCCAACCCCCTTTACTTATCTCTCTCTGTCAAATCACAAATGCGTCAAAAAATTAGACTTTGTTCATGAGTATATTTTCAATTCTCACAGGCAAATCGACTGTTCACACTTACTCTCAAATTCTGTGTGTGTGTGTGTATCAATGTGTGTAAACTATATATGCCTTTAGTTTTTTTAGCTTTTCTTAGAATCCTAGGGATATCTGTATACTAAACACAATGCATTTGCAATTTTACATCAGAAGGGTTTGATGATTTGATAAATGAAGAAAATGGATTGAATTTGATAAATGCTTGTAGTTATTTTCTGAAGCAATTAACAATATAGGTAGTTTAGAAAAATGAAAATGCTACAAAGCTTCAAAACCTTCTCAGTTGTGTGCTTTATATAATAGTATTGATATAGTTGTATGTTTTATCATTAATCAGAAATCTGGAAGAGAGAATTAACATAATGGTTTTGTTCCTCAATACCTGCTCCTACGACCTAGAATAGCCACTAAAGCCTCAAACATATGACATATACGCGTGTACATGTAAAGTCTTATAGGCTATGATACGCACTATGGAATTGACTTTCTCAACAACGAAACATGAAAGGCATCATGAACATGGGTCATCTCCAGAGGTAAAGCCACAACAATCATTGAAATCTCTAAAAAACATTGATTGAGATAGTCGAGAGGTAGTGGTACATGGTAGAGATTGGGGAGATGATAGGCTTTCAGTGATGATTTGTGGTGATGGTCATGAGGTAGTGGTTATCGAGGGGCTGCTATGTCTCATCCAACTTAGACAGAGAGAGGAAGATGAGTTGTGTGGTGACACATGGAGGAGGTTTAAGAAAACCCTTTCAAGGTTGTCATCACCAACCTCAAGCTCGAAAACAACTGCAAGTTCATCCACCATCACAAAGCCAATGGGCGTGGACTCATGTCACATTTTGTGTGAGAAACCAAATTGACTTCTTGGAGAGATAAAACACTTGTACTATGAGAGCCAGATAAAGAGAATAGAGCTAATGAAAATGGGTATATCTATTTATCGAAAAAAGGGGGTAAAACTGAGAGAGAGAGAGAGAGAGAGAGAGAGGAATTTATTTTTTTATTTGAATTTCATCATTGGATGGTAACAATGTGATGGGAAAAAATGAAAGTGCAACTTTCGCTAACTCTGTTTATTTGGCATCACTAACAAGGCAGGTCTTTGCAAGTTCAGAAACCCGAGGAAAGGTATCTGTCATTATTGAAAACTTCCAGGAAGGTCAGTGGTAATTTACCCTAAAAAGTACAGAATCATCATAAACACAAAAGATATTTAGACAAACTTATTGAATAACTTCCATGTTGATAAATAGATTTTTTTTTTTTTCTTTAAAAAAAAAAAAAGCTCTGCCACTCTATGAAGTAACCCCGGGGAGTGGATTTCTTGGGACCATCTTCACTAGTGAACTTGATCAATAATGTGATGAAGCACATTATTTTGCTGTTTGTCTCTGCATTTTATTGTAAGCAAGCAAATCATGTTAATTTATTTATAAACCCATTTAGTTTTGTGTATTGCTCCCATCACCTAGAAATGTATATAGATACTTAACTAGCACCAAAATGGATAACAAAATGAACACATTAGAACTTGCAAAGCACAAGAATTCAAAATTTGAATGACAATACCTTAGTGCCAGGAATGACATCATCAGAAATTGATGGTATATGAAAGTACTCTATAGCAGTGATCTCAGAATGCCCATCTGTAAGAGTCAATCTCAAAAGACGCTGATTATTTGAATTTCCTGAATTATCAGCTATACTGCTTCGAGATATGTCCCTCGTGGAGGAAATCTATGGAGAGAGGGGAGGCAGAGGATTTAGTTAGTGCGAAAGTGAGAACAGAAGAATATAATTAATGCGTTGGGGTTTTTACTTTCATTTTTGGTAAACCAGCAATGCTCTGTTTGGTTACCAAGAAAAGGCAGGAAGTATTTAAAAAGTTGCACTGTGTTTGGAACCAATTTTTCTTAGAAATGGGATTTTAAAATGGAAAGGGAAAGGAATGAATTTGTACGAAAATGTCTTCTTTTTTATTGTGTGTGTGTTTGGAACTAATTGAAACTAAAAGGACCATTTTTTCTGTTTGGTTTATGAGAAATTGGAAAGAAAATTTATTTGCACACAATTAAAAAGTTAATGAAAAAGGGAAGTTAAATGAAAGAATTGCAATGTTTAAGATTTTCCAATTCCCATGAAATCCCATCATTTTTCATTGAATTTCAAGATGGCCATTTTTTTTTTTTTTGAATACTTTCAAATCCAACCAAATCAAATCCCACGTAATTCCATTCATACCAAATTCCATTTTCAAATCCATCAAATTCCACCATTCCAAACATGCTGTTAGGGTTTTAACACACACACACACAATTCCACTCAATTGGACCTAATACAACCACATATTTTCCCTTTTTGTTAGAAACCCAACAACACAACAGCATAAAATAACTCCAATTCTAATTTCATCTCCTTAACCAAGTGAAAGAGTGATTTTAAGATGAAAATTGAGAGAGAGAGAGAGAGAGAGAGAGAGAGAGAGAGAGAGAGAGAGAGAGGGTTGCTTGCCTGAAGGACTTTGGGGCCTTGGAAATGAGAAGCCTTGCGGAGGACAGAAGGATCAGGTAATGATTTGCCACCGATTTCACGCAAGTCCATGTTTGCGAGCTCTGATTCAACCGAATCAACGGTACATGCCTCTCCATACAAAGCCCATTGAACTACGATGAGGGCTTTCACCTTTTCCAGGTCTCCGAAGCACCACCCTCTGCTTATTAGGGTTCGTATCAGACCTTCCGAAGCAGCCAATGAAGAAGACGAGGCCTCCATTGTTAGCGCCCTTCAGGTGTACGATCTTTGAACCGTGTGCGTGTGTGTGTGTGTGTGTGCGCGCCCTTCAGGTGTACGATCTTTGAACCGTGTGTGTGTGTGTGTGTGTGTGAGAGAGAGAGACAGAGAGAGAGAGAGAGTTGATTTGGTGGTTTATGGTTTGGGCCCAAAAGCTTTCTTATGCTTGAAATGTTATGGGCTTTCTGGCAATGTATTTCAATAATGATTTTGGGCTTTCTGGATGAGAAGTTATTGGTTCGTCTTGAGCTGTGGTCACGTAGTGCTTTAAGAGATGTTTGATTGATAAAATTAGGTTAAGTTTGGCAAGTTGCCAAAAAGTTAAAAAGTCAAAAAGTTACTAAAAAAGTTAAAAAGTTATCACTATTTATCAAAAGTCAAAAATTACGGCTGCACAACTCTCAATCCTAATTTTTCCCTACACACTAATTTATACAATTTTTTAATACACATTTTTTCATAAAAAGTCAAAAAATTAACCCAAACATCCATATTTTTTCCCTCAATTTTTTAGTCCAAAAAGACAAAAAGTGTACTTATTTAGGACACCCCAAACAACCCCTTAGAGTATCGAACTGAAATTATTAATTCGTGAGTTTAATAATTTTATATTTATTTTAAAATTTTATTTTAAGATTATTAATTCAATGAATAATTAATCTAATAAATTTATAGGATTATTAGTAATGAGGCGGGGATATGATTATATATCTTGAACTAAGAAATAAAATAAAAAGACTCTTTCACCCTTGACTAAAAATTAAAATACTTATTATTTTTTTATAATTTTATATTTTAGAAGGTTAAAAATAATTTTGAAAAATTTAAAAATTTTTTTTGATATTTATTTTATCAAATTAGTTTATATTTAAAAAAAAAAAATTAAAAAACAAACCAAACATGGACTTTGTATTTTGTATTTTTATTTTGCTTTTATTTATTCATTTATAATTTTTTTTTCAAAATCATGTTTATGAAGAAATTTTAATAAAGTAAAGATTGTAAAGAAACAATGATAGAGGATAAGATTAGAAAAGAAGATAAATATAATTATAATCCTACATTCAAATGTTTTCTTATCAAATGCAAATCAAACAATGGATAAGGGGATAATTTATCATACTAATCCAGTTGGATAGTGAATACCACAATAATTTGATGGAATTATTAATACCTTCACTATTACTCTTGTGAATCAAACATGACCTAAAGGTATTGTGATTGATGGAAGGAATAAGGCTCAAGAATTTGTATTGGATAATTAAAAATATAAAAAAATATAATAAATTACAATTGATAAAAGGTATGGCCACGCCTCCTGACCAACCAATAATTTTCCCTTCTTGACGTTGTAATAAGCCCAACAAAATTGAGTAACTCAAGTTGAGACAAGCTAGGCACCGTTTGGGAAGTAAAATTTGGGCTAAATTAGCCACATCTAGACAAATTAGGCTTATTTAGCCACGTCCAGACAAAACTGTATTCACGAGTATGTTTGAAACCCTTATTGGTGTAAATTTACCAAAATACCCTGAAGAGATGCCTCTAATTATTTTGTTAAGGACAGCCATTTGCCTAGTAATTTATGTAGCTATACTTGAGGTGATTGTATTTGCAGTTAACAAATCATTTAGTACGTCAATTTTTATTTGGTATTCTCTATTAAATTATTTAGAAATATAATTTATTTTCAATATATCTTATATTCTTTCACAAATAACCTTTCAAAATAAAATTATAATTTATAATATACCTAAATAATAAACAAATCAATTAAAAAAAAAAAAAAACCCTTCTTCTTTCTTCCTCTATTTTCCTCTCTGCTGCAACTTCCATTCTCTTCAAGTTAAATAAAAAATCTAACGCAACGAGATCAAAGTTCTTCACTGTCCCATTTGTTTATATGCAACAGAACAACCACATAAATGATACCAAATAATGATTACGAGAAAAAAAACAGTAGAAACCTAATTTCATCAACTATTATTTATCTATATCATTTTACAAAATTTCCTAGTGGAAAATTTTCAGAAACTAGCTGTAACATAAAAAATAAGAAATAAAAATATTTGAAGAAGAAGAAAAAGAAAGAAAATAGTGTATCAAACCATTGTTGATTTCATATTTCACCTAACTTATTTTTATAGAATATAATCATTGTATTTGAACTGAAACATTTTTTCTATAACAAAAATACTCAAATCATGTTTGTAAATCAAAAACACAAAACATGCAGCGGAATAAAATCATCAGATCGTACCTTTTGATGATAGAACCTCGTGGATAAATCACGTGCTTCCAGAATCAGATCAATCAATCCCAGCAGTGGGGTGATATTACAATGGTGAATATCACCCACACAAACCACAGTGCAACTGACTTGATCGTTGTTTCTTGGGAGAGAGTCAGTTTATGGGTAGAAAAACAAAACCTACGTTTTTTCTCTCTTAGGTTACCCATAACCATATATCAGATATATATTATATTTATCTCATTTATCCATTAATTAAATGAGATAATATTTGATATCTATTTCATCTATCCATATCATGATA
The DNA here is from genome assembly GCF_055761805.1 of Camellia sinensis. NCBI lineage: Eukaryota > Viridiplantae > Streptophyta > Magnoliopsida > Ericales > Theaceae > Camellia > Camellia sinensis. The sequence continues at coordinate 111,867,939 of NC_138973.1, forward strand.
TGATAGATATATATCCTGAGTGGCTCATCCAAATAGGTTTGAATTCAAATTCAAAACCCATTTGGATGAGGTTCAAAAGGTTCTAAGGGTCATGCCACATGGGCGCCCAATTTCTAACATCTCCCACTCGGACATGAGTTGGCATGACACTGCCACGTCTCAATCTCAATCTCCCCAAAAATAAACAATCTCATACTAGCCACTGCACCGTGCGACTGCTGAGAACACCTGCATGTGGGAGCTCTATACTAGAAACTCAAAATGAGCCAGCATAGAGACATCAACCCAAAAAGAAAAGAAATAGTGTCTCATATACCCCAGACCCATATAATTACACCGGTCCAAAAAACATCTCTAATCCCTCAAAAAGAGCATGTTTGACCCTCTCAATTCTTGCAATATATTCACACTCAATTCGCCTCTCATACAGAGCGATGTGAGTTGCCGGCAGTGAATATACAACAGTGGTGTAATACTAGATGATCTTCCCTTTGCACTCATGCCATTTAGTTTAGGATTGACCGCTTTCCCAGTGATGTCCCTTAAGGCCGAATCATGCATGACCGCAGGCAACATACCAAAGTAGCAGAACATCAACCCCTTACCTTATGACATAGTCAAAAGTCACAAAAGGGTACATAAATGAAAGTCATATCAATAATGACACGTAAGACTCACACGGTGAGGAAGCAGGGATCCATTCTCTCACCTCATTACTCGGTCGCCAAGCACATATAGTATGAATACATGCTACGGTGGAGTAACTCTTCCATAAAGAGTGACGTCATACTCGATACACCGTACAGATATTAGTCTAGTCACTTTCTAGCGCTTAACCCGAATTCTCTATTTGCTCGCCTTCTAGGCGCCAAATGAGATCTCGCATCTGGCTAATCATAACAGGCACAACATGGAAAGTGGGTACTAACATCCATGTTTGGTCCTTAACACGACCTCATCTTGGTTATAACCAAGGCGACATACATAGTGGATGATTTAAGCCTCTCTTGGCTCCGAATAAAAATAAACCACCAGTCTCATCCTTGCTCGCTCCCAAGCGTCAAGGGCGATTGCTCGTGTGAGTGAGCCAATCTTGCCTGCTGACATCATCATTTGCTAATCATTATGACACAAACCGTAATAGTGTCAACATCCCATCATCTCAAAATAAGTGATCGATTTTAAAAAAAATTGACCACAGCTTGCGCAATTATAGATTCCAAACATAAGCCTTATCAGCACCTCTTGCGATAAGTATATACAACGGAATCCACCATGTGCGCCTCACATGAAATGATTTAAGATCACTACCTCTTGCGCAATAACCTCTCTAAAGATATTTTTGGTGACCAATTTGCGTTCATTCTTAATGCGCCCAACTAGCGCAGATGCGCCCAACTAGCGCATTGAATTTTACAAGGAGCAAATTAATATGCTTCTAATAAAGCATTTTATCCCAGTCTAATGAGCAAGGTCAATGTCTGAACAACTCAGTTAACCATTTATCAAAGATAACACTTATCATGCCGAATACGCCCACATAGCATACTTTAGGCTCCCACAACAAAGAAAAGATCAAGGAATATAGGTCCTCCCAAAGACAATCCGAGGATTCACTCAATAGCTAAGGCTCTGGCTTTTACCGATAGGTAAGTCAATAGATTTGCAATTTTGCATCTAGAATCATTCTAGGATATTCTCTATGTAAGTCATCGAAGACAAACCGAGAATTTTCCTAAAACAATCCCTAAGGATCGTACATCCGAGCATATAAATTACATCACCCATGTCCATCATATCTAAAATAGAGGACTGCCCACCCTAGATGGCGACTACCTTATAAATTCCTGGCTCATAATGACTAAGTAAGGAAAAACTTCTTTTGGACCATTGATCATGCCTCAGTGGTCTTCATCGATCATCGTTGCCCTATCATGGCTTGACGAAATCTAAGAACCACTGTTTGGATAACTGCTTTAGGCTGTAAAAGATTTATTGGAACTAGCAACCTTTTTGCGCTCCTAACTTTTCACCATAAAAGCAGAAGGTAAATCCCTACGGATCTACTTATCCAATTCTCTAATGAGAAATCGGGTCACAATGTCCACAAATCAATGTTCCGAACTTATGTCAATTATAGCCTAAGTCAAAATAACCTCACTCCCCAGGAGGAAGTCTTCTCATGGTCTACACTTTCCTCAATGGTGCGACTTTTCGGTATCTAGCGAGCCTTATGCCTCAACAATGACTATCCAAATTACGCATAACTTTATAACAGTTTTGCGTCATAATGGAAAGTCAACCAAATTATAAAAATGGTTAATCCTCAAAGACTTTGTCTTAAACTGCGCAACATTGATCCACTTTCTAAAAACAGGGGACTAGAGCCTTTGGCATTATCCTAGGCTCTTTATCATCTTGCGGAGCAATCATGAATGTTTCCCTCTCAATCACCCAGTGATGACGTGGAAAATTTTCACATTTGCTACCACGCAACTAAGAATGTAGAGTATTCTGCTCTAATGGAGTAATCCATTAGTAGGCACATCGCTCCCACTGTCCCTAGGATATTAGAAATTTCTTTCCATTCTCAACTAGGCTACATAGAGCGCTATGCTTGGAATTCTCCATCTTATAGAGTTCCAAAAACTCTATTCACATCACCTTTACTAATAAAACTTTATGTGACTTAGTTACACTACCACAAAGCTGCTTACCCATATGCACATGACCCGGAGGGTTTGCATGACCGCAGACAATAATGCGCCATACGACCCTTTGTCTTAACTTCACAATCTTATGAGAAGTAACATAAAGATAAGCTGCTTAACGGTTACAGATCGCCCATAGATGGCTCTCCACTAACCAATTACTCAAAATTGGAGTGTAAAATCTGATATGGAGGGCTCTTAGTTAGGGATATAGGCAACAAACTAGTGCAATTCCCAATTGGGAAACATTTTGCGGCATTATCCACCTAACATTAACAATATTTAATTCCTTATCTCTACTACACAATTGTGTTGTTGAGTACTAGGAATAATCAATTTTCTAAGCATTCATCTCTCTTCACAGAGTTTTCTAAAAAAAACTCAAATAGATACTCGCCACCTTGGTCAAAACTAAAAGCACAAAAAACTCTTATCTAATTGATCTCGACCTTATATGTGCAATGTCAAAAATCATCTCAAAACTTTTGACTTATGGGAGATCAAATAGTCTTGACTCAGATGCGTATCATAATCTATAAATGTGTCGAGATTGAGGCTTAGCTATCATACCCTCACACATATCTAGTCACAAAATATCATAGTGGACTAAATGCGCCAAAACAAATGACCTTCTGCGGCTTTCCTACTTACTTGTGCGCACCCATTGCGAACAAGGTTACACATTCACATGAGAGCAGGATGTCATAAGCGAGTGGGCCCGAGAAGGCCTATTCAAACCATCGTGTCATCATCTCATTAATGTGATTAAGTGTAATAAGCCACTGGTTCATGACCAATGTCATAAACTAATTCCAATCATCTTAATGTGTGAGTTCTCGAAGACAAGTTTTAAAGGTTTAAGCCCAACTAGGTAATGACTCACGACTAAGTCATATTCACTAGATCATAAAAAGGATGTCATGGAGATATCAACTGTGCCTAAATCGCAAATTTAACTAGTAAGTGCTAATCCCCTGCACCTTCAAGTCAATTTTATTCTCCATACACTTTAATACATCTAGTTGAAAGATGACGATACTCCTGTTGCCATCTCTATTTCTCGCTTCATAGTTACTTGCAATTAATTCTACTATCCACAAGAAGGAGAGAATAAGCTATTAACTATGACAGCTCCTGAAGTAACTTAAGCGCGAATTAGGCTAAAGAGTCTAATTCAACACAATGCTCTTACAAGCAATGCGTTAAATTCTTAGAGTCATAACAACCTTGTCAGCCTTAACCTTTTCATTACTATGCTGCAACGTTTGCGCTTGGTGTTAAACGTTATTAAAAACGTTAGCTTAGCTAAGGAATCATACAAAGAAGCTCCTCCTCATGTCTCATATTCAAGTGTGAAACAGTAAGTGTCCAGACTTAGACAAGTTGGCAATGCTAATAGATTTTGCAGCCACTAAGCGCTAATCTTTTCACTTAGTGTTAATAGATTTTGCAGCTTCTAAGCGCTAATCTTTTCACTTAGTGTTAATAGATTTTGCAGCTTCTAAGCGCTAATCTTTTAACTTCACGTGATATTTCAACGCACACTATTATAGTGCATGAAATTTTGCTCCATCCACTCCCAATAATTGGGTAGAGAGCAAAACACTGCTCGTACTGGCTACTCGTCTTACACTTAATGACTAATTTATTTAAGCTCGCATTTCTCGGATGACGTGACTCTTGAATGTTACTTCATCCACTGATGTAACATTATTTACAAGTCAAATTACAAAGTCAATCCGCGCAGCTCATTAGTCAAGATCATATACAGATCTATTGAGGGCTTACTAATTTCATAACTCCAAAACTCGCCAACCAAAACTATGTAGCGTGCCGCTAACTATAGCGCACACATTAGTTTTTATTGTGCCAAACAAGGCAACAAAAAACACGGCGACTTTGAGTCATGTTTCCTTACTTTGGCTCAATTAAGGTTTGACCTAAAGTCTCCAAGACTTTTGCTCATCTAAAGAATGGGATTAGTTTGTTCACATTTGAACATCTCTACTAAGTTTAGGTCAACCAAATTAACTTCCATAAGCTAAATCAATTTAGAGAGAAATTCGCATTGGGATTAATTTGATTAGCATAATATAATTTTGCCGCAAAAATCTAAATTAAATAGTGACAATATTACACAAGTCGCAAGATCGAAAATCCGCTATGCTCGTAATCATCTCTTGCGCCACAAGTGACAATTATCCAAAATTTAGTTTAATTTATGCGCAAAATATTGGTTTTCGGGAGTTAATCTACAAAGATTTCTCTCAACCGAATAACCTCCCACTGACTATGGCATATACAAAGCATGATAAATTCCATACAATAGCATCTTAATGTAAATTTTACAAATAACTCATGCTATATTTATTTAATAATGGAATTCTAATAAATAAATAAATAATCATGCTCTTCTAATTACAACATATTATAAATCCAAAAAAAAATATGCTGTATTAAATATTTAAATTATGCCATAACAGAAAGTACATCATCCTAAAATTTTCTGGAATTTTCTGGTATTTTCTGGAATTTTAAATAACTAATTAAACACACATAAAATTAGAAATAAAAAATCCAGAAACTAGTAAACAGAAACAATATTCAGATTATGCCATAATTAAAATGTACATCGTTCTGAAATATTCTGAAATTTTTCTGAAATATTCTGGAATTTTAAATGACTAATAAATACACATAAAATTAGAAATAAAAAATCCAGAAACTGATAAAATGAGACAATATTACCAGTAAATAATAAAACTTTTCAGAAGTCTACAATAAATATTTCAGCCCCAGAAAATTATTTATGGAATACCAGAAGCAGTTTAAAGCATAAAACATGAATTATTAACACAGGAAAAATAATTTATATTTTCTGAAAATTTTCAAAATTTTACAGAATGTAGAAAAATTAATTCTGAGTCTAAGAGTACCAACCATGCTTAAAACAAAGCTATAACGAATAAATTATGGCCAATTAACGCAATTCAGAATTAAAAAACAAACAAACAGAGCCTTAGAGCCAAGCCAGCGCGGAAAAACGGCTCGGCGCCGTTCAGCGCAACTCGGCGCGAGTCAACGCGGCGCGGCGCATGGCGCGCGTGTGTCGCACACGTGGCGCGGCTGGAAGCGGCGCGGCTAACGCGCGCGTGTGGAAGGGAAGGGACAGATCGCGCGTGTGGCGCGTGGGGGCGCGTGCCTAACGCGCTCAGCGCGTGGCAGCGCGTGGAAGCGCGTGGCGCTGCTGCTCGGCGTCATACAGCGCGTGAATCACACGCGCCGCCTTCCCGGGTGTTTTCCGGTCCGATTTTTGTACTGTCGGACTCCATTTTTCGCAATAAAAGTATTTATGGCATAAAAAATAACATTTAAGCAACATAAAATTGAGGTTTATTACTCTCTCAATCTAAATGGAGTTAAAATGCAAAAAAGAAAACCGTGCACTTCATCTTCCTCCTCCATTAATATTCATGCATATACATGTATATATACACATGTAAAAATAGAAACACGAAAATATCCATCAATGGCTCTGATACCAATGTAAATCAAAAACACAAAACATGCAGCGGAATAAAATCATCAGATCGTACCTTTTGATGATAGAACCTCGTGGATAAATCACGTGCTTCCAGAATCAGATCAATCAATCCCAGCAGTGGGGTGATATTACAATGGTGAATATCACCCACACAAACCACAGTGCAACTGACTTGATCGTTGTTTCTTGGGAGAGAGTCAGTTTATGGGTAGAAAAACAAAACCTACGTTTTTTCTCTCTTAGGTTACCCATAACCATATATCAGATATATATTATATTTATCTCATTTATCCATTAATTAAATGAGATAATATTTGATATCTATTTCATCTATCCATATCATGATATGATAGATATATATCCTGAGTGGCTCATCCAAATAGGTTTGAATTCAAATTCAAAACCCATTTGGATGAGGTTCAAAAGGTTCTAAGGGTCATGCCACATGGGCGCCCAATTTCTAACAATGTTCATTCCCTTCATTCTCATTTATTGTTTGATTTTATTCAAATTTTCTTCTATTTGCAAGTAATAACACAAAATAATATTGTTGATGATAATGGTAAGTTTTGGTAGGGTAGATTGGAGTTTTGGAATGAGAAAGAAGATAAAGAGAAAATAATTAAATCTTGGATAAGAAAATGAATTAAAGTGTACAATAAGAAAAAAAAAAAAAATTTATTTCAAGGTTTAATGTGTATTGTTCTTTTAAGTATACATTAGAGTATTGTAATGCCTTGACTTTTATTACTCGAATCCATTATCAAATTCTTTATATTGTTACCAGTTTCAATAATACCATCCACCCATAGTCCATCCTACAATAGTACTCATAGCATCTGTCTAGCAATAATCAATACTATCCTCCACCGATGACTAAGGAAAAAACTCTAGATGTCAATTATATAATGACAAGCAACCATACATCTTAACCCAATTCCAATTCTAATTCCTAATTTAATAAACGAGTTAACAAAATAACAATTTGTTTTGAAAACCAATTCCCACGCCTTCAAATTTTCAACATAATCAACCCATCAATACCCATTCCATGGTTTCGAAACATCCCCAATTTAGTTATATTCAACATAACCTAATATTACCACAGATCTATCTATAGCGAGGTATTGAAAAGAAGCTCAAGAATCCCCATCTCTTGGAGCGAGAAGAAAAGTCAAAAAATTACTAGCGACGCAAACACGATCCGTCCAGATTAGAACGAACCCCTCAACCTCCTCTACACTAAAGTCTAAGGCACTAAGGGTGAAAGATGATTTAAAATAGTTGAAATCAAGATTTAAAGCTCAAAGAACCCAAAAATGATGAAACATGAGAGAGAGAGAGAGAGAGAGAGAAGAGATGAGGTTGAAAATAGATATTGTTAGCTTTTTGAGAATATTTATAGAATAGCACATTCATGGGCTCGAACTCTAGACCGCAGTTGCGACCTACCCAGGTGTCACAGTTGCGGCCGTGAATTGTTTCACTGCGGGTGTGACCATGCTAGTCACGACGCGGCTTATGTACCCTTGCTCTCATACATCAGACTTGAGGTTGTGTTTTGGTCGCGGCCTGGTCACAGTCCATCCACAGGCACGACTACTAGATACACCCATCGTGAGCGTGAAGGCCATGGTCGCGGGCGTGACCTAGCTTACTTAACAAGCTTGGGCTGCTGCTCCGTAGTTAACCCGAAGTCCAACAAGGCTCCGAATTACCTTGACAAGGTCAAAACACCTGGAACAACCCCATGTCCCAACCAGAAAAAACAGAAATGGGTTAGCCCCAAACCCCAGCCACTACAGTTATAGTAGGAACGAAAACTTCAAAATTTTAGTTGGACGTACTAAGTTGCTATTTGGGTGCAAATAAAATCACCCTATCCCTTGAGATAGCGAGAGTCAATGAAACAATTTTAGTCTTTTCATCATAATCTAACAAACTAATCAACTAATATTCTATGGTTTCCCCTCCTTCCCAAAAAGAAAATGTTTGGTTTGAATGGGATAATGCAATAATAACCCACCATAACATTGTCCAATTCAAACGGAATATGTCAATTCATTTCAGCTCGATTTTGATTTACATATCATTTTTAAGGCTTAAGTTTAATAGTATTTTTTTGTACATTTTAAGACATCTACCATAATATATTAGAGAAAAAACAATAAAATGTGAATGGAAAATATTATTGATTTAGTGGGAATTTTTTTGATATTTTAACATGTTTAATAGGGATAATTGCAAATGGGTGGAATTTGGTTTTGATTGGACTAATGTGTCACTATTCTTTTTTTTTTTTTCTCCTTTACAACTTCCGCACCATTACCCACTACTACAAGTCTCTCTCTCACTAGTTCTACCCCTATCCTTCCCACCCTCCCTTGCTACCTTCAATCCTTCTCTCATTCTCTCTATCGCATCATTCCCAACCACCATTTTTGCCACCTCTACCCTCACTCTCCACTCTCTTCTAGTATAACCTTAGCCACTACAGACACCAAACCCCAAACATTTTCCTATCTAGACCTTGCACCTTGTACTTCTCACGTCAAAGGTAGGAACTTTGTTTTAGTAAAAGGGGAAATTGTGACAAATACCAATGAAAATTGTGAAAACCTTTATATTTTTCACTTGCACCAAGCATGTTTCATAAATAGTAATGTAAGGAAAGGGCTAGGGGTAGCGAAAGAGTGATGGAAAGATATGGAGGGTAGGGACGTGTTGTCTAATGTTGAGGGACTTATTAAGGGAAATGGAAGAAATTGTGGGATTAGGGTTGACCAATGTAAGGGAAAGTTTAAAGGTAGCGAGAGAGTGATAATGAAGATAGAGAGGGTGATGATGTGCTATCCAGTGTTGAAGGACTTGAAGAGGGGAAGAGAAGAAATAGTGGACCTAAGGGTAACCAATGTAAGGGAAAGGCTAGGGGTGACCGAAGAGTGGTGGGAGGTGATAAGAAATATATATGCATGTGGAAGAAATATAGGTGCGATTTTCAACTTTGAAGGCTTGTAAAAGGGAAAGGAAAAAAATGATAGGGCTAGGGGTGGTAGGAAAAGGTAGGGTTCGAGTAATCAACGATAAGGAATTGTAAAGAGAAATGAGATGAAAGAATGATAAAAAGGTGGGGGATAGTTTTATCTCCATAAACCTAGATTCTATGGATTTGAAATTTTTTTCTCATTTCATGTTTGTTAAAATTATAAAAAACTTCTATTATATTGAAAACGGTTTCCTCATTTGCTATTTATTTGATATTTCCCCAAATAATAAAAAGTGCATCTTCAATGAAAGCCAATATGCCATTTTTTGGTTAGACCTCCAAAAAATTCAAGTCCAATGATTTACCAAATTTATAATAAAATTAGAAAAATGATATATAAGTTCACTTTTTAAACTCATTTTGTAAACCTAGGTGATGTGTCAAGAAGATAATTAGTTCATAATTAGAAAATATTTAATTATTAACCAATCATTTTCCTGACACATCACTTGGTTTAGAAAGTAAATCTAATTTTTGAGTCTGAATAACAATACTCAAAAAATTATAACCATTTCAAATCAACTTTGTATAATGATCAATGACTATGATTATAGTGAGATGATATAAAGATTGAAATGAGAGAATCACAATTCAGCAATATTGTCAACAAAAAAAAAAAACACTATTTAGTCCAAAATATGGCCTTGACTTTGTCAATATAGTTGTAACTGTTGGAAAATGATAGTTTTTCGGCAACTTTAATTCGAAATTAAAATGGGATCCAACTGTCAGTTGAGGTGAGTCTGAGCGGCTTTGTATTCTCTTAAGAGAGAAGATTACAATATAAAAATAATGAGCCAAAACCATTAAGTTGTAAATAAGAATTGTTTCATAAAGTGAGCATCAATAGAAGTTGGGCTTAGGCCTAGGCTTAGACTTGGACTTAGTTTTAGTCTTGGTCTGGACTGGCTTAGGCTTGTGTATGTGCATATGTTGGACTTAGTCTTGGGCATGGGCCAGATTGTGCTTTGCTAGACTGGGCTTGTCTTGTGCATATGTTTTAGACTAGGTTTGGATCAGGTTATGACCCAATACTCGTATCCATTTTGTGACCCATCTAGTTGGATTATTTAAATAGCATTATATATATACATATTTATTTATATATATAATGGAAAATTTCTCCTAATACTTCTGTTTCTTCCAGTCACCCTCCTTTAAAAACTATCCTCACTGAACATAAGGGTGCTGTAGTACATGTTTCTCCCTTTAAGCTTCCTGGTGATGAATCTGAAATCAAAAAAGTAATTGAACAAAATAATTATACTAATCAATGTTTAAAAACTATTGATAAACAATTAGACAAAATTGAAACTACTTTTGAAGATTACTCAACTAGTCATACTTTTACTAGTAAATCCTTAGACAAACCACTTATTAATCTTCCTAGCAATAGGAAACGATTAAGCCTAGTTACCCATGATACTACTACTGTTGAAGCCATTGAACAATTATTTACTAAAATATCCACTACTTCTAACGAAAAAAGCCTTACGGTCTTAACGCAACAACCACCTGTTAAATTCAATAGTGACTCTGATACATCCAACAATGAAATCAATCAAATAGCCCAACAATTCCAAAACAATAATCTCAACCGAATCACACATCCTAAAGTTAATCCTACTACTCTCTCCAAAAATTGGTATACTAAACCTACACCCCAGATCTTCAATTTGAAGAAACTAATATTAGCAATCAATTTTCTATTTCTGCTAAAAAATTATATAAATGGAATATTGATGGTCTTAGTGAAAATCAAATTCTACAAAAATTAAATCATATGTCCATGGTTGCAAATAGTTACCATAGTAATTATCCTGATTATACTCAATTTGAAATAGTCTCCTTACTTACCTCTGGATTTACCGGTATGCTCAAATCTTGGTAGGATAAATACATAACTTCTGATACATGTGAAAGTATTCAACATGCTTAACATTTAGATGAAAATGATTTCCCAATCTTGGATGAATATATAGGATCAAGTAAACCTGATGGTATTAATACTTTAATATTTACTATAATCAAACATTTTATTGGAACACCTACTAATATCCATTCTCGCATCAATGATCAACTTAGTAATCTCATTTGCCCTACTTTAAGTGATTTTCGCTGGTATAAAGATGTTTTTACCTCTCGTGTCATGCTTAGAGAAGATTTCATTAAGTCATTTTGGAAAAAGAAATTTATCAATGGATTACTGAGTCTTTTTGCCCATAAGATTAGAGATGTTCTTAGTCAACCTATTAATATTATAGAATAAGATAATCTAACTTATGTTGACATCATTAGTACAATTCAAAAAGAAGGATTAAAAATGTGTATAGATTTGAAACTTAGTTAAAAAGTTGCTAAAGATAAACATAAAGCTAAACATGAATTAGGAAATTTCTACGAACAATATGGTCTAACTCCTGTTGCACCATCACGATGCAAACATAATAACAAGAGATTTTCACACAAATACTCTGCTAAATATAGGAAAAAATATTCACCTACTAAATCACCTGATAAGTATTATGCTAAATCAAAAAAGAAATATCAAAAACTCACTAATCACTTTAAGAAGAAGTCAAAATCTATCCAAGATGTTACTTGTTACAATTGTGGAAAAAATGGTCATTATTCTAATAAATGTAAACTTAAAGAAAAACTTAAGAATAAGTTTAATCAACTACAAATTACTGAAGAACATCAATTCAAATATTCGACATATTTAAAATAACTAATACCCCAAATCAATCTCCTGTTCATTCCAGTCCATCATCCAGTGACACCACTCCCTTGAGTGATACTTCTACTTATTACTCTCCTAGTAATACTGATGGAGAGATTGAATTAGGATGTAATGATACTTGCTGTAAACAAATTAATGTTCTTAGTAAATCACAACAAGAAGAAGATTCTTTAATAAAATTAATTAGTAAATTAGAAAATCTTGAATTAAAAAGAAAATACACTAATAAGTCATCAAGATAAACCAATTATTAGTCTTACAACTACTTTAAAAAGATTCTGAAAAACTAAACATAAAGAAATCACTTTATAAGATTTACAAAATAAGATTAACCAAATTAAGCTAACCATTCAAGATTTAAAGGCTAAAGACAAATCATTAGAAGAAGAAATTGCAATATTAAAAATCAATAAAAATCTTAATGATTTCCAAAATAATAATGATACTTCCTCTGATGAATCTAGTTCTAGTTCTAGTCCTGATCCTAGCCACGTCATCTTTGATAATCGATCAACTAAATCTAATAGTGGTAATCACAATGATAGTCATCGTTTAAATATTATTAATAGAATTCATATTAAAAAATGACATTCAAAAATCAAACTAGTTATTAATGACTTTAAAATAGAAGTCATAGCCCTCATTGATACTGGCACTGATTTAAATTGTATTCAAGAAGGTCTAATACCCACAAAATATTATCATAAAACTAGTGAACAATTAAGTTCTGCTAATGGAAGTCAAATGCATATTAAATATAAATTACCCAAAGTACATATTTGTCAAAATAATGTTTGTTTTAAAACATCCTTTATTCTAGTCAGAAATATGACCGACAAAGTCATCCTAGGAACTCTATTTATCTTTTTACTATATCCATTTACCACTACTAACCATGGTATAACCACACAAGCTTTTGGTCAAACGGTGACTTTTAAATTCTTGTCTTCTTCTGAAATCAAAGAATTAAATCAATTAAAAGAATATTCTATGTCCCAATCTATTAACCGATTAACTAAACAACTCAAATTTCTCAAAGAAGCAGCAAAATACAGAAGAATTGAAACTCAATTGACTAATCCAATTCTTATATCAAAAATTGATAAATTTTAAAACCAATTAAAAAATACTGTTCGCTCCACTTTACCTAGTGCTTTCTGGCACAGGAAAAAACATGTAGTTACAGTCCCTTATATTAAAAATTTTAATGAAAGACAAATTCCTACTAAGTCTCGACCTACTCAAATGAATCATGAATTAGTGGAAATATGCAAAAAAGAGATTAATGAATTATTAAAAAATAACATCATTAGTAATAGTAAGTCGCCTTGGTCTTGCCCTGCTTTTTATGTTAATAAAAATGCTGAACTTGAACGTGGTGTTCCACGATTAGTTATTAATTATAAACCGTTAAACAAAATTTTAGAATGGATACGCTATCCAATCTCTAATAAAAAAGATCTCATTAAAAGCCAAGCTATCATCTTTAGTAAATTTGATCTCAAAAGTGGATTTTGGCAAATACAAATTCATCCTGATGATCGCTATAAAACTGTCTTTACTACACCTTTTGGCCATTACGAATGAAATGTCATGCCCTTTGGATTAAAAAATGCTCCTAGTGAATTTCAAAACATTATGAATGAAATTTTTAATCCCTTTAGTCATTTTTTTATTGTCTACATAGATGGTATCCTCATTTTCTCTAAGTCACTCGATGAACATTGGAAACGTCTTAATTCCTTTCTCCATATTATCAAATATAATAGTCTAGTCATTTCTGCTCCTAAGATTAAGCTATTTCAAACTAAAGTTAGATTATTAGGTTATGATATCTACCAAAGTACTATTCTTCCTATCAGATGATCTATTGAGTTTGCTTGTAAGTTCCCTGATGAAATCTTAGACAAAGCCCAGTTACAACAATTTTTAGGTTCCTTAAATTACATTGCTGAATTTTACAAAGACCTTAGGAAAACTTGTCAACCCCTTTTTGATAGGTTGAAAGATAATCCTCCTTATTGGTCTTCTACTCATACTGCTATTGTTCAACAAGTCAAAAAATATGTCAAGGCCTTGCCTTATCTTGGCATTCCTACTGAAAATTCATTCAAAATTATTCAGACTGATGCTTTTGATGTTGGTTATGATGGCATTCTCCTTCAGAAAAACACTCCCCAGTCAACTGAACAAATTATTCGTTTTCATTATAGCGATCCCGGTTTTTCCTTCCTTTGTATACTGTATTCAGGACTTAGTTCCGTGGACTTGTTTGTGTATCATTATCACTTCTAGCCTTTACTCTTTGTATTTGAGTTGTGGGTTGTGATAGTCAGGTTTGAAACAGGTTGGTTGCACTTTGAAACCAAAAGGTGATGCCCAGATTTTGGCCTTCACGCTCGAGCGGAAGTTTTAACGCTCAAGCGGGCTCTTCGTTGTTGCTTCTCCGCTCGAGCGGGAGTTTTGACGCTCGAGCGTGTTTTTCTATCTCCCAGTACTTTACTCTGCAGTTCGTCTGCTCGAGCGGCAGGTTTTACGCTCGAGAGTGATCCTTTGTTTTTGTCCATACGCTCGAGCGGGGAGTTTGGCGCTCGAGCGAATACCATCGCCTGCAAAACTTCTGGAAGTGTGCAATCGACGCTCGAGCGGCTCTTTTCACGCTCGAGCGTGAGTTTGTGTCTGACGCTCGAGCGGGGTTTTTCACGCTCGAGCGGGGAATCGACTACATCAGTCCGTGATTTCACTTTTTGGATCACTTTTTGACCTACTTCTTTTCCCTAACTCTTTAAAAACCGCCACTTGAGAGTTTCTCTCTCTACTCTCACCTTCTCTCTAAGATTTGATCTATTCTTTGTGGTCTTCTACCCTAGTTCCTTTGGAAGAAAGGTAGAGCTTCGCGAGAGCTTTCTTTTAATCTGAAAAATAGAGGATTTGGGACACTTTGGACTTTCATCATCTTCTCCATTTGAGTTCTTCTCCTTAAGGTAGGGATTTCCTACTCCATCTTATAAGTTTTGTTCTAAGTTTTGGTATTTTGATATGTTGGGATACTTTGGTAATTTTAGGAGAAACCCTAGTTGTATTAATAAATTAATTGGTATAATTAATTTAAGGAAATTGGGGAATTTGATTAAATTCATGAAATTGAAGAATTCATCGATTAAATGGTGTAGTTGGACAATTTAAATCACTCGCCTATTGAATTGTTGATATATTTATTTCCAGTCTAGAAATAACTGTTTTGGGCTATCGGTGGAGGATAGTCGTGATTGTTGTAGACATTGCATGTGGATTAGGAATAACTGAAACTAATTACATTGGTTAAGTCATTAATTTTGACTATTGAATTAATACAGAAAATACGTGTATTGATTGAGCATTGCATTTGCATATTGTGTGGGAGGAGATAGGGGATGTACTCCACGGTTTAGGGGAAGATAGGGGATGGACCTCTAAACCGGATTTTGTTTGGGAGGAGATAGGGGATGGACTCCATTAGCATCACTATTATGTGTGCTTATTATATTGAAGTGTTTTTACATGTTATTGATACAGCACTAAAATGTGTATCGAACGGGAAGTATGAAGTGTTTTGATATGAGCCTGAGTCTCATATGTGTTGTTGATATTGGAAGTAATGTGAATATGTTATATGGTTCACTGTTGTAAGTTTGGCCAGGTTCTGAGCCTTATTGATAATAATGAGAATTGATTATCTTGGTTAACCATCTATTGAATGCTATAGCTTTATTCAATGCTTATATTTGGTTTAGTATTTTTCTACTGGGCTGTGGCTCACCCTTTATGGGAACATCATTTTCAGGTCCAGGTGATAAGCTACCTCCAAGGACTTAGCTTGGAAGGATTTGGATTTGAAGACTATCTTTAGTTATTTGTTTATTTGATAAACATTCAAGCCTAGGGCTTTATTTGTATTTGAGTTAGAACTCATGTTTTTGTATCCAAGTATTGGCTTGGAAAGATGTTAGCCTGTAAGGCATTTAATTTGATGTTACATGTAATGTTTTTATTTAGTAATACTCTGATGAATGAATTAATAAATTGTTTTCTTTAAATAATGCATGTCAATGATATACATATAATGGGTTTATTTTGAGGGCGTGACAACTTGGTATCAGAGCGTACCGGGTTTGAATACTTTGCGTACGTGGGAAGTGATTAGTATCACAATGGGTTCGTCTCGTTTGATAGAGACTTAGTGTAATGTTATATGCTTACATGATAACATGTTTATGTGACTATGTGGGTATGGAATGTAGTTCCTAGGATGTTGATTGGACCCTTGAGTTCCTAGTAGTCTTGTTGGAAAGACACTTGATCAATGCTGCTTCCAACCGGAACTATAGTAACGCTTCGGGACTATCATCATCCAGGAATGAAATTCGTAGGTGCTTATGTGATTATGTGCTTACGTGGAATGAATCATTATTGTCCAATGCATTAGGACGCGAGTGTTTAGCTTCGGCACATTTATTAATGTGCTAACGTCTTTGTTTCCTTTATTAGGATGTCAGGACGAGGACGAGGACGAGGACGAGGACGCGGTAGGCGTGGTAGGCCGGGTAGGCAGGAGGTGCCTGTGCCAGAGGAGATTCCGGCAGTTCAGGAGGGAATTGGCCAGGCCAATGTGGCCGAGCCAGTAGGCCAGCAGGCTATGGGCGCTCTAGCCCGAGAGATAGCAGGGGCATTCAGGGAGTCAGTAGGCATTCTCAGAGCTGAGAATCAAGCTCGGGTTATTGTTGCGGATGCAGGACCTTCCTTTCTGAAGAGGGAGTTCTTCCGGTCTAACTCGGATGAATTTGTGGGTGATCCTAAAGAGCCGCTTAAGGCAGATGAATGGCTCGAACAGACAACGAAGACGTTTGAGATGCTTGGCATCGAAGACGAGGGGTTGAAAGTGACCTTGGCATCTTTCCAGCTGAAGGGGGATGCGGGTCAGTGGTGGAAGTTTACTAAGGGTCGTATAGGTGGTACATGGGAGGCTTTTGTGAATGCTTTCCAGGAGAGGTTCTTATCTCTGGCAGTTAGGGAGAAGCTGAGAGACCAGTTCTGCCAGCTTAAGCAGTCGAGTTCTTCAGTGGCCGAGTTTGAGGCTGCATTTACTAGTTTGTCCAGGTTTGCACCTGAGTTAGTGGCGTCTGAGGAACGCCGTTGTATCGAGTTTGAGAAGAAGTTGAGGCGTGGACTCAAACTGCGAGTTGGGGGAACTATGATTCGGGATTATGGGCGTTTGGTTGATGCTGCAGCCCACATGGAAATCATGATGCAGGAGGAGGAGGAAGGGCAGAAGGGCTCCAAGAGGGGTCAGGATGGTTAGAGTGATGGTAGGAGACAGAAGGGTTTTAATACTCAGCAGTCTCAGAGTAGCTTTTCTAGATTGACTTTTCCTGTGCCGAGTGTTAGTTCGGGGAAAGGTAGTCAAGGAGACATTACCTGTTTCAAGTGTGGCCAGCTGGGCCACAAGTCTCCAGTTTGTCCTCAGAGGGGAGGAGTGCAGAGAGCAGCATCATCTTCGGCTCGACCTCAGAGCCAGAGTCAGGGTAGAGGCCAGCCACTCTCGTGTTATCAGTGTGGTCAGCCAGGGCATATGAAGAGGTATTGCCCTCAGTTGGGTGGCACATCTGGTGCATCTGGTTTGAGGCAGATTCAGGGTCAGCAGCCAGCTCAGTCGGGTCAGGCCTCGAGGGCCAATCGGGGGGCTTTATCATCCCAGTCGGTGCAGCAGTCTTTTGCTCCTAGGGGTGAGCAAGTTGATCAGAGGTCGTCTGGGCGCGTGTATGCTGTTACCGCGCAGGATCTTGTACCGGCTCCATCTGTTGTGAGAGGTACTTTCTTGTTTTGCAATTCGGTTGCTAATGTTTTGATTGATACGGGTGCATCTCATTCCTTTGTGTCTGCTGCATTTGCATCTGTTTTGGAGTTGGAGTTAGCACAGTTAGCATCTCCTATTTGTGTAGTGTCACCTCTTGGAGGTGAATTGATCTTGAAACAAGGAGTCAGGGGTTGTGATATAGAGGTCGCCGATCATAGACTTCCGTTTCCTTTTGTAGTTATGCCCATGAAGGGCTTCGATGTTATTTTGGGTATGGACTGGTTATCCTCGTACCGGGCAGTTATCGATTGCTACCGCCAGAGGGTCACACTATGTACCTTAAGCGGGGAGTGTTTTCATTTTCTAGGGGACCGGGTTGGTAGTGTTTTGCCATCGGGGTATGATCCGCGAGGGCGGAGCGAGCTTAGTGGTCTACTTGCTAGCTTTGAGAGTGGTGAGTGTAATGAGACTCAGACTGTGTTGCCAAGAGTGGTTTGTGAGTACTCGGACGTCTTTCCCGAGGACCTTGTTGGTTTGCCACCTCACAGAGAGATTGAGTTCTCTATTGACTTAGTGCCCGGCACGGCGCCGATTTCTATGGCACCTTATCGTTTTGCCCCAGCTGAGTTAGTTAAGTTGAAGATCCAGCTCCAGGAGTTGCTAGAGAAGGGCTTTATACGTCCTAGTGTTTCGCCATGGGGAGCACCGGCCCTCTTTGTTAAAAAGAAAGGTGGTGCTTTGAGACTTTGTATAGATTACCGGAAATTGAATCGGGCTACGGTTAAGAATAAGTACCCTATGCCTCGTATAGATGATCTGTTCAATCAGTTGAAAGGTTCCCGTTGTTTCTCGAAGATAGACTTGAGATCGGGTTATCATCAGTTGAGAGTCAGGGAGGAGGATATTCCGAAGACGGTATTCCGTACGCGGTATGGCCACTATGAGTTTTTGGTGATGCCATTTGGGCTCACCAATGCACCAGCAGTATTTATGGATTTGATGAACCGGATATTTCGGGAATTTTTAGATCGTTTTGTAGTCGTCTTCGTGGACGACATCCTTATCTATTCACCTTCAGAGGAAGAGCACGAGGAACATTTGAGAGTGGTGCTTGAGTTACTTAGAGCCCATAAGCTTTATGCTAAGTTTGGGAAGTGTGAGTTCTGGCTAAAAGAGGTCAAGTTCTTAGGCCATGTAGTTTCTGGGGAAGGAGTGTCTGTTGATACATCCAAGACTGAGGCAGTGCAAGATTGGGCACAGCCTAAGAGTGTGTTTGAGATCCGCAGTTTCCTGGGGTTAGCTGGGTATTATCGCCGGTTTGTGAAGGATTTCTCCAGGTTAGCTTCACCTTTGACTAGATTGACTCGGAAGGGAGTCAAATTTGTATGGAGTGGGACTTGTGAAAAGTCGTTCCAGGAGTTGAAAGTTAGACTGACCACTGCTCCGGTCTTGATTATTCCGGAGAGAGGGTTAGGTTATGCAGTCTATTGTGACGCCTCACGAGAGGGTCTGGGTTGTGTGTTGATGCAAGAGGGGAAAGTAGTTGCCTATGGCTCACGTCAGTTAAAACTACACGAGAAGAATTACCCTACGCATGATCTTGAGTTAGCAGCTGTGATCTTTGCCTTGAAGATTTGGAGGCATTATCTTTATGGTGAGAGGTTCGAGGTATTCTCGGATCATAAGAGTCTGAAATATCTGTTTACACAGAAAGACTTGAATTTGAGACAGAGGAGGTGGATGGAGTTTATTGAGGATTATGACTTTGAATTGAATTATCATCAGGGGAAGGCTAATGTAGTGGCAGATGCCCTTAGCAGGAAACCTGTTGGTGACATGGCTAGTATAGCCATTCGGGAGTGGAAGATGTTGGGTGCACTTGGGGAGTTTGATTTGCTTCTGGGCGAATCCGTTAAGGCTGCGGCTTTGTTTTCCGTTGTTGCGCAGCCTACACTTGTGACTCGAGTGTTAGAGGCTCAGAGGGGTGACCTTGAGATAGAATCTCTTCGAGAAAAGATTTCCAGTGGGAAGGTTGAGAAGGGTTTAACGGTGTATCCCGACCTGAGTGTGAGATACCGAGATCGTCTGTTTGTGCCGGAGTCTTTCCGAGAGGAGGTACTCCGAGAGTTCCATCATTCACGCCTTGCGGTGCATCCGGGAGGTACTAAGATGTATCGGGATTTGGGTCGCCAGTTTTGGTGGCGGGGTATGAAGAGAGATGTGGCAGTTTTCGTGTCTAAGTGCCTTACTTGTCAGCAAGTGAAGGCCGAGCATCAGAGGCCAGCGGGTTTGCTGCAACCCTTGCCTATTGCCGAGTGGAAGTGGGAGCATGTCACTATGGACTTCATTGTAGGTCTTCCGAGGACTCAGCGGGGTAGTGATGCTATTTGGGTGGTTGTGGACCGGTTGACTAAGTCGGCGCACTTCATTCCTATGCGTGTTAGAGATTCAGTCGATCATCTGGCCGACTTATACATTCGGGACATAGTAAGGTTTCACGGGGTCCCAGTGACGATCGTCTCAGATAAAGATCCTCGTTTTACTGTCAGGTTGTGGCAGAGTTTGCAGAGTGCCTTAGGCACTAAGTTGACCTTTAGCACGGCTTACCATCCTCAGACTGACGGGCAGTCCGAGCGTACTATTCAGATCCTTGAGGATATGCTTCGGGGTTGTGTTCTAGACTTTAGTGGGTCGTGGGAGAGGCACTTGTCGTTGGTGGAGTTTGCCTACAACAACAGTTTCCAGTCTAGTATCGGTATGGCACCGTTTGAGGCCTTGTATGGCCGACCGTGTAGATCTCCTGTTTGTTGGGCCGAGGTGGGTGATGCACCTCTATTGGGTTCGGAGTTGGTGAGGGAAACGACGGAGAAAGTTGAGCTTATCCGTAAGAGGCTTGTTACAGCACAAAGTCGTCAGAAATCTTATGTCGATCGTAGGAGGAGACCTTTGGTGTTTGAGGTGGGTGATCATGTCTTTCTGAAGATATCACCTAGGCGGGGATTGATGAGGTTCGGGAAAAGCGGGAAGTTGTCCCCTCGATTTATTGGCCCTTTTGAGATCCTTGAGAGGATTGGCGAGGCTGCTTACCGTTTGGCTTTGCCGCCGCAGTTATCCGGAGTACATAACGTGTTTCATGTGAGTATGCTCCGGAAGTATGAGCCGGATCCATCGCATGTATTGGATTGGACCGACTTAGAGGTAGATGAGGATGTCTCGTATGAGGAGAGACCGGTTCGGGTCTTGGATAGACGGGATCAAGTTTTGCGAGGCAAGACCATCCCTTTAGTAAAGGTTTTGTGGAAACATCACGGGGTGGAGGAAGCCACCTGGGAACGCGAGTTGGAGGTCCGAGAGAAATATCCGGATCTATTTGTAGATGCTTGAGCATATGTTGCTTATTTTATTGTAATATTGCACCTTAAGTGTATTGAATATAACTTAAGTTGTGAAACATAGCTTATGTTTTGGTTAATGGAAGTATTTTGAAACTTGCCTCATAATGGAAGTTAGTGTAACACTACATATGTTGAATGTGTTGTAGAATTGAAGTTATATCATGAGACTGAATATGGTATGGAAATGGAAATTACATATATTGAAAACTGTTGAATTTGAAAAGAATATGCATGTTGATAATGCAAGTTGTTATGTATAATGTGAAATGCCTCTTGAAAAGCGATGGGATTGACCGGCAATGGGTCAGGTTTTGCAATAGAATGTTGGCATGTTGTGAGAAATTAAGAAAACTCTTTTTTTTTTTTTTTAAAAAAAAAAAATCTCGTACCTAATTTCGGGGACGAAATTCTTTAAGGGGGGGAGGTTATAGCGATCTCGGTTTTTCCTTCCTTTGTATACTGTATTCAGGACTTAGTTCCGTGGACTTGTTTGTGTATCATTATCACTTCTAGCCTTTACTCTTTGTATTTGAGTTGTGGGTTGTGATAGTCAGGTTTGAAACAGGTTGGTTACACTTTGAAACCAAAAGGTGATGCCCAGATTTTGGCCTTCACGCTCGAGCGGAAGTTTTAACGCTCGAGCGGGCTCTTCGTTGTTGCTTCTCCGCTCGAGCGGGAGTTTTGACGCTCGAGCGTGTTTTTCTATCTCCCAGTACTTTACTCTGCAGTTCGTCCGCTCGAGCGGCAGTTTTTACGCTCGAGAGTGATCCTTTGTTTTTGTCCATACGCTCGAGCGGGGAGTTTGGCGCTCGAGCGAATACCATCGCCTGCAAAACTTCTGGAAGTGTGCAATCGACGCTCGAGCGGCTCTTTTCACGCTCGAGCGTGAGTTTGTGTCTGACGCTCGAGCGGGGTTTTTTACGCTCGAGCGGGGAATCGACTACATCAGTCCGTGATTTCACTTTTTGGATCACTTTTTGACCTACTTCTTTTCCCTAACTCTTTAAAAACCGCCACTTGAGAGTTTCTCTCTCTACTCTCACCTTCTCTCTAAGATTTGATCTATTCTTTGTGGTCTTCTACCCTAGTTCCTTTGGAAGAAAGGTAGAGCTTCGCGAGAGCTTTCTTTTAATCTGAAAAATAGAGGATTTGGGACACTTTGGACTTTCATCATCTTCTCCATTTGAGTTCTTCTCCTTAAGGTAGGGATTTCCTACTCCATCTTATAAGTTTTGTTCTAAGTTTTGGTATTTTGATATGTTGGGATACTTTGGTAATTTTAGGAGAAACCCTAGTTGTATTAATAAATTAATTGGTATAATTAATTTAAGGAAATTGGGGAATTTGATTAAATTCATGAAATTGAGGAATTCATCGATTAAATGGTGTAGTTGGACAATTTAAATCACTCGCCTATTGAATTGTTGATATATTTATTTCCAGTCTAGAAATAACTGTTTTGGGCTATCGGTGGAGGATAGTCGTGATTGTTGTAGACATTGCATGTGGATTAGGAATAACTGAAACTAATTACATTGGTTAAGTCATTAATTTTGACTATTGAATTAATACAGAAAATACATGTATTGATTGAGCATTGCATTTGCATATTGTGTGGGAGGAGATAGGGGATGTACTCCACGGTTTAGGGGAAGATAGGGGATGGACCTCTAAACCGGATTTTGTTTGGGAGGAGATAGGGGATGGACTCCATTAGCATCACTATTATGTGTGCTTATTATATTGAAGTGTTTTTACATGTTATTGATACAGCACTAAAATGTGTATCGAACGGGAAGTATGAAGTGTTTTGATATGAGCCTGAGTCTCATATGTGTTGTTGATATTGGAAGTAATGTGAATATGTTATATGGTTCACTGTTGTAAGTTTGGCCAGGTTCTGAGCCTTATTGATAATAATGAGAATTGATTATCTTGGTTAACCATCTATTGAATGCTATAGCTTTATTCAATGCTTATATTTGGTTTAGTATTTTTCTACTGGGCTGTGGCTCACCCTTTATGGGAACATCATTTTCAGGTCCAGGTGATAAGCTACCTCCAAGGACTTAGCTTGGAAGGATTTGGATTTGAAGACTATCTTTAGTTATTTGTTTATTTGATAAACATTCAAGCCTAGGGCTTTATTTGTATTTGAGTTAGAACTCATGTTTTTGTGTCCAAGTATTGGCTTGGAAAGATGTTAGCCTGTAAGGCATTTAATTTGATGTTACATGTAATGTTTTTATTTAGTAATACTCTGATGAATGAATTAATAAATTGTTTTCTTTAAATAATGCATGTCAATGATATACATATAATGGGTTTATTTTAAGGGCGTGACATTCATTCTGGTGTTTGGAACAAAGTACAGAAAAATTATAGTACTATTAAAAAAAAAATTTATCTATCGTTTTATGTATTAGTAAATTTCAAGATGACATTTTAAATCAAAAATTCCTATTATGTGTTGATTGCAAAAGTGCTAAATATGTTTTAGAAAAAGATGTTCAAAATATTGCTAGTAAACATATTTTTGCTTGATGGCAATCCATTTTACGTATTTTTTATTTTGATATTGAATATATTCCTGGTAGTCAAAATTCTATCCTTGATTTCCTTACCCGAGAATTTTTACAGGGAGGATAGTGTATCATGCCTACTCCTTATTGTTCTACAAATAGATTATAAGTCACAAGATACCGCAAAACTATTCACTATTATAAGTTTAAAATATGCTATTTAAAGACACTACAAAATGACCCTTACCTTCATCAAGACCCTTATCTTCAATTCAATCAGATTAGAAGTTATCGCAATTTCATTACTCATTACACTAATCTAGTTAACTTTCATATGGATAGATTAGATGTCCTCAGTGGATGCTAATCTACTTCTGTCATTTTTCTTATAGATGTCAAGCCACAAACCTATTACAAAACCTCTTGTCATTGTGCCATCCAGTCAACCCATTGTTGCACCTCCAATTGATCTAGTCAATCGATATCAAATTCTTGGTAATATTCCTAAACTTAGTTACACTTCGGCTCTAGTTTTAGACCTTTTTACTTGCTAGTCAGTTACGCTAATGCCTCCTAACAAGTCTACCCCAAGAACAAATTATGTTCTTAAACAGTTATTCAATCATTTTTACAAAGAACCACTCCACAAAAATATTCACAATGTTCTTGAATTAGTCAAATCCTATTTCCCTAATGAATGACATTTCATTCAGTCCCATCCCGATAAGTCAATAGTCATTAAACCTATCTATGATCGAGTCCGGACCAGTAAAATCATTTATCATTCCTTGTACATTCATAATATTGTTTCCATGACGAGACCTTCCCAATCATGATATGCAATATAGTTACTATGGTTACATTGATGCTTGGTTCAAAATCCTCCTACATCAAAATGAGTCATATAGTCATTCTTGGTTTTTCTCATTTGACCACAAATTCAAATCAGAATTCCCTTCTTGTTTCATGAGATGGTAGTCACAGCATGGTGCCATCCCAGAAATCATCCCTTCTGAATTAATAGAACAAGTCAATTACTTCTCTTCCAATTACAAGCTCAGCCAGCATAAAAGTCAGTTTCCTTGGTTACTTCATTTTATGTCCAAATATAAAGTCCCTTGGATTTTTAAATGGTAATACAGCCTATCCAATAACATAGTCAGTTGTCAACATTTTGTTAAATGGTGGGATACATTCAAAGCCCATCGTATTATTGAACAAGTCTAGCAAGAATTTCTAGTTAACATTCATGCTCCAACTCCTGCAATGGTCAAGTCTCAGCAAAACCCAAATGCTTCAGTCACACAAGGAAGCCCACTTCCTTTCACTGCAGTCAGACTTGGAAGCCCATCAACCAGCATTGAACCTTCCAAATCCAAGTCCTCCAAAGCAAAGCCCAAGTCAACCTCTAGTGATGAATTGATCCAAATGGCCAAATTATATATGGCCCAAGCAAAGTCACAAATTGAAGATGAAGCCTTGGATGATTCAGCCTCCTCTGAAGCCTCAACCAGTCATAATCCATATGGTCCACAATTCCAAGATGCTCAGGACCCATGTGCCTAAAAAAGTCATTGGATTCTATATATATACGTCAGCTGCAATCACTACTCTTATTTTGAGAAAAGCTGCTGATATATATTGATTCCTTATCAGTTAACTGTGCAGTCACGTTTCCTCACTGCAAGTAAAAAAAAAAAAAAAGAGTAAAAAAGTTCTCGGACACAGAAAGATGCTCTCAACACCCATGTGCCTCTTATTTTCAGGCTTTTCAAGTCACATGTTTGACAGTATTTTCCAACTTTTAAAGTCACAAGCCTCACAGTTCCCAGTTCACAAGCTTAACAATTATCCACTTTGCTTATAAAAGAAGCTCCTCAGTCAAAGCCAATTCAGAGTTAGAAAGAGTTCAAAATTTTCTTTCGCAGTTTCTCTTAGTTTCTATAAAATTTTTAATTTGTTGTTTTAAAATTCAGTTTTTAAGGATGCATGTAGAAGTTATATTGTTCAGTTACTTCCAGTAAACAATTCTGTATTTTCTGATTACTTTCAGTAAATGATTGTAAGTTAATTTAAACGATTGTAAGTTTATTTTATTTCTGCTTATCTGTTCTTATTTGAAATATTCTATTTATGTTATTTTAGTTTATTTAACTTGTAAGTTTATTTTATTCTGCTTATCTGTTATTATTTAAAATATTCTATCTATTTTATTTTATTTTAGTTTATTTAATTTAGTTTATTTAACTTGTTTTATTTATGTGCTGCTTCTGCCTCTTTAATACATATTTATTTATATATATATAATGCAAGGGAGGTTTTCAACCTTTGTAACTCTCATCCTTTAATGATGGAGTTAATGATCATATTATGCACATAGGAGTTTTGCATCTTGTAACTTTAGCCCTACTGGCTAGAGTTGATGGGCATTGATACTAGGTTTTATGGTAGCCTTCATGGTTAAGACCATTTCTTTACAAGTTTAAAAAGGGTCTTTCCCCTCCAACTTAGAAGAATAATTTTAGAGAGATTTTTTTTTATGAAAAATGGAGATGGTGTTTTGAGATAAAAAGTTAGAGATTTTTTTTTACACCAAAGAAATTTTTTCCTATTTTCTTTTGTTAGCCCCTTCTTTGGTTTTTGTTAGAGAGAGTGCATCCATTGTCAAGTTTGCTGAAGATATTCAGAAGGTGCTTCTGCTTTAGTTGGTTTCGACTGTCATATTTTTAGAGACAGACGCCGGCGTACCTCCAGTATCCATCGGGATGTAGTGAATTTGTTTTAAGGAAACTGTCTAGTGTAGGCTTCAGTTTGCTTCTTTTGTTCTTATTTTTTTCAAAAATTTATTTTACAAAGATGAGTTCGAATCTTTAGTTATCCATGTTAATAATTTGTTCTATTAGTAATGTAATCTAATTCATTTACGTATTTTTAGTTGCGTAGTTTATTTTGTATTTCATTCTTTAAATAAATAAAAAAAATGTTTTGTTGTTTCTATTTAATTTATCTTATACATTTTTTATGTCTTATTATGAAAAAATACCAACAATCTTAAAATAGATCTTTATAAATAGGTTTTGCCAAAACAATTTAGTTTTTATTATAGTTTTATTCTAGTGACTCTTGTTTCAAGTAATTTATTCATGCAATTTATTTTATGTTAATTAGTTGTTATTGCATAAGTTATTTGATGGTTAGTGCTGAAGTTGCTAGGAGTTTATAAAAATAAAATAAGAATTTTATTTTTTAAGATTCTTACTAATTTATTTGGCTTGTTTGTTATTTGTTTTCTTTTGTAATTAACTTTCTCTACAAATTTATCTAAATGTGAAAGTAGGATATATAATATAAACAAGTAAAATAAATTGGAATTAGTAAATGAGACTACTAATTTTTGTTTTAAACAAGATAACCTAAGCATGGATAAGAATTTTGGATCTTTAGATTTTGGATATATTTGTGAGTTTAATCATTCACCGTAATGTGGAGATTTGTTTTGGATTTATTTCGCATTGTTTTGAAAGTTTGTTAAACAATTTTGATTTAATTCGATTAATTAAATTCTGAGAAAATCAAAATATTGGAATTCGTGTTTTGAGAATTTTAAGAGATTCATCTAGTCGAAAAGTTTTTGATGGTATAAAATATCTCCAAATAGGTTTGTTTTAGGAGGAAATTTAGTAAAATAGTTTTGATTATAATGGTCTCATTTCTGAGCTTGCTTATGATTATGTTGCATTCTCGCATGGTGATATAGCTTAGTATTGTAGTGATATTAACTCTTATTTATTCTATTTATTTTTAGTTGTATCAATTATGAGTTCTTTCATGTCTTGATGTGTAATCGAGGAAATTACTCTAAAATATTTCTATATTCATGGAATGATAAGTAAAAATTTGACTCTATTGTTATATATATATATATATTTACTCATAGTTAAATGGTTGGATTGCCAACATTATGACCCTAATATTCGCATATGTATAATTGATTTATAGCCATGTAACTCATGACATTCTTGTAATTGCAATGCATCTATAGCCTTTGAATTACACATTGCAAGTTATAGCTGAAATTATTTATGTAATATTCACTTTATTGGTTCATTAACTCATATTGTATCTAAGTGTGTATATGAACAGTGAGTATGGAGATTTAGCGGCAACGATGATAGAGTTTTGTAATGTGTTTTATACAAAGATAAGCATTACAAGTGGAGAAGTGTGTTCTTAGCTAAACAGACGATTTCGGATGCAACCATGACCTCTGTTTTGCAAATTTAGACAATTTGTAATTGTAACAGTTGCATTTCCATTTTCATTTGTAGTGGTTTTTAATTCCTAATTTGTAATAGTTTCACCATAGTGAAAGAAAAGGTTGAAGGAAAGAAATTATAAACATTCAGGTTTAGAGAAAGTTTTTGGGATTAATTTTATTATTTCTAGAGTGTTTTGGTTTTCTATAATAGAAACTAAAATTTGGACTTGGCTAAAAAATATTTTTGATTTGTTCAGAAATGGCAACTAAGATGGATTTAGTTTTAAACCTTTGTGGTTAGAGGAAATTTTTTGATTTAATCTTTTTATTCCCCAAGTGGTAGGAAACCAAGTTTTGAGGAAGTCTTTGGTTTATAATATGATTATTTCCAAACTGTTTTGTTTTTGGAAAAGAAACCAACTTTTAGCATTAGCTCACATATTTCTGATTTTTATTCAGAAATAATGGGCTCAGTTCCAGGAGTACCGGTTAACTTTTATGAGTGATGTAATTCTGATAGCAAACTTCAATTGCTTATAAGTTTCATAAACTTGGTTTGTTTTAACCTAGTTTATTCCCTAAAAAACTTAATTCCAAATTTGTTTATCATGGATTAGGAGTCAACATGTTTTTGAAAGTTTTGTCTAAGGTTAACTGAGTCTTAAGTGGGATCGGTGTGACCCCTCCAATCTTCCTATAAACTTTCCTGACCATGTTTGATTCTAGGGTAAGTAGTGAGATTAGTTTTGAATTAAATTTCAGACTTTGGGATTTTCTAGTGTTAAGTTTAGTTTATGACAAAATAGAATAGTGAAATTCTATTGTGATTTTTCATAAATAGCTTCAACAGGTGACAACAGAAAATGTTGTTCCACCTGACAACCTTAAGCCTTGTGTGGTTCTTAAAGAAAGATCTAGAGAGATCAAATGTGATTAGAGGAAATCATAAGATTGCATGATAATATCTCTGAATGAATCAGAGGCAATTAATATGTTATCCTTATATCAATTATAGCACGTATGATTGCTATGTGACTTTCCTTAAAAGCAAAGATGAGACAACCCGTTAGGGTGTGTGAATATATTTTTTGAATTTTTAAATTCTAAATATATTCTTAAATTGGTGGCTGCTAGTGAGTATAAGATCATTGATCACAGAGATAGAAAATCGGTGGTTCCTAGGAGATATTAGACCACTGGCTACATAGTTATGAAATTGTGGCTTCTAATAGTAAACAAATTACTGATTACATGTTAAGACATGATGGTTCATAGTAGTGGAGAGGCTACTGATCATATGTCAAGATATGTCAATTCCTAGTAATGAAACTGACTACTAATTACATTGAAAACATTGTGGTTCCTAGTAGTGGAGAGTCTACTGACCACATGATGAGAAATTAATGATTCCTAGTGATAAGACTATTGGTCATGTGTAGCTTGCTTTTCGTGCTCCTCAGAGGGGTTTAGTCTTCTCGGATACGATAGCCCTATAGTTCGGACTCTCGTGGTTCTAAATCTGATTTCACAAGTGCAATATGAAATAGATAAACACAAATGAGTCCAAATCTGGCAAATCTTTTGGAAAATCGATTTTGAATCAAAAATGCCAAAAAGGGACTCCATTGCCAGATTTCAAAGTAGCCACCTAAATATTTTTGAAAAATTTAGTGAACCCGTGACTCGTGCCAAAGGCCACGTGTCCGTCATCACCAAAGTGTCTCGGCTCAGGACCTTATGTATGAGAGGGAAAGGTCATGAATTGAGCACCTCACTCACCCGATCAAAGATCGGCCTCTACTAATCATGATGTGATTTTTATTTACAGTATATGCTCTTGTTCCGATTATTATGCTATCATTACTACGCGATGTACACAAATATAGACTATTTCATAAAATTTGGAACGTTTTGATTTTATGTTTGTTTTTGAAAAGTGTTTTGAATATGTGTCACTTAAAAAAGTTATCTCATATGTATTTTGATCAAAATTATCCAACTTAAGCTAAAAGCCTCCATCCGCAGGCATTCAAACAGGTATATCAACTAAGCATCAAGCCTCATGGTAGGCATACTTGATATGGCAACAATCACACGTATGCAATATGCTAAAACTAAAACCGCTTACCTAGTACTCTAAGGCAAGCTAAAGAAAACAAAAATGAACAGAAAAATACATGATCCTAAGCAATGTAACATGGCTAATGTAGCGCATACATTATGCAAATAATAAGCTCGGCTACTAGCATGGCACGTGAGTCAATTCAAGGTATGCAAGAGAGCACGTATTCGAGTAAAGAATTTGAAATTGACATTGGTTAGTATGATGAGCCAAACCCTTATGCATGCAAAACGAATGGGTGCAAGTCATGAAAAATGCTAAGGAAAACATGATGCTTCCATCATAAGCGGGTAAATAAAAAGAAGAAAGAAATGGGGGTTGGAAGACATACACAATATTATAATTTTGCCTTCGCGCAGGAGGGTCCATATGTCCAAGTGTCTGAATCAGCTACTTATTACAAATTTGAATAAATAATAACTAAAGAACCATCTAATTTATTACAACATTAATATTATGACAAGAATATGTAAAGAATGTACAAGGATTGTATGTATGTAGATTCTCAGAAACTACTTTGTTTGCCTTCTGTGAAACTGCTTTGTTTCACCTTTGTAGCTCAACGTTTTCGCGCCCCTTTTCGGAAGTCAAAGTAAACCCTACAGTATCGGACTCCCGCGGTTTTGAATCTGATCTCACAAGTGTAATGTGAAATAGATAATCACCAAAGATTCCAAGTCCAACAAATCTTTTGAAAAATCGATTTTGAATCAAATTGCCAAAAAATGGACTATTTTGCTAGATACAGAGTCGCCACCTAAATGTTTTTGGAAAATTTAGGAAATCCATGACTCGTGCCAAAGGCCATGTGTCCGTCATTACCAAGATTGTCTCGGCTCGGGAACTTAAGTACGCGAGGGGAAGGTCATGAATGCATTTGAGCACCCCGCTCACCTGATCAAAGACCGGCCTCTACTAATCATGATATGAATATTATGTACATTATATGCTCTTGTTCCGATTTATTAGGCTAGCATTACTATTTGATGTGCACATACACAAGTATAGACTAATCTTGTGAGAATTGGAACATTTCGATTCATGTTTGTTTTGAAAATTGTTTCGAAATATATACCACTTGAAAAAGTGATCGCAGATGAACACTACTCAAATTATTCTAATTTAAGCAACAAGCCTTCATCCATAGGCATTCAAGTAGTTATAACACTTAAGTAATTAGCCTCATGGCAAGCATGCTAAACATGGCAACATCAAAACTTATGTGATTATGCTAAAGCGAGTAAAGGCTCACCTAGTACTCCAAGCCGAAAAGATATGAGTTAGAAAAATACATGATTCCTAACTATGCAATATGACTAATGCAACACATGCAATATGCAACTAATAGACTCGGCTACTAATATGGCATATGAAACAAGTAAATAGCATGTGGTCTAAGTACGTATTCAAAGAAGTATAAGCAATAACAATGCGGTTAGAATGATGAACCGAGCCTCGGTGCATGCAATACAAATGGATGCAAATATGGAGTATGCTTAAACAAAACGTGATGTCCCTAAACTAACCATCATAAGCTAGTAAACAAAAGGGAGAAAGACATGGGGTTGGAAGACATACACGTTACTATAATATTGCGCCCTGACACAGGAGGGTCTGAATGAATAAACTAGTTAATTAACTAACTAACTTAAGCTAAGCTAATTATTACAAAGCAAATGAAATTAGCTAAACTACTTAACTAATTATTACAACAAATGAATTAACTATTTTAGTGAACTAATGTTTACAACATCACAACTAGCTAACTATTTTAACTAATTCTATAATTATAACACAAGTGCAATTAAAAGAAGTAAGTAAGCTAAACAATTAAGTACTAATCTAACTATTTTGCCTTGGGAAGCGAGGGATGTTCATGCATATGCTCAGTTTCTACCCGAAAAGGCCACTGTTTTGCTTCCGGAGAGCCTCTGTTGCACAAAGAACACATACACTGTTGCCCACTTTTAGAATAACTTTGCTTTGCCTTACAAACACACTGTTGAATTTTGCATTAGTGGCTGGCCGACCGACCATCAATGAGGGTTGCTGGCCACCAGCGATAGTCGGCAGGCCATGGAAAGTGGCCTGCCAGCCACTGCTGCCCAATTCATCTTGCTACAACAAAGAACAAATAGAGCATGCACAGGGTATTTTCAAGAGTTTGCTTGCACAACTCACCTCTCCTTTTCGTGAACAAATCAAAGGAGTAATGAACTTGGTTCGTAAACCACTAACTCAAGAAATTTCATTGCATGATGGCTCATGAACCAAAGTGTGCAATTTCAATAAATGCAACAAAATAAGACTCCAATCTCCTTCCTTTCATGAGTTGATCAAGGAAGGTGGTGACCTTGGACACTTGAATCATTTCATCACTCATGAGTATGAAATGCCTCAAGCTTCTATGTGTTCAATTAACGTTTGATTGAACACAAAACCAATTATTATCTTGCACCATTTTAGTCTCAATTTTAATTACTCCATTTTAGATTACCAACCATTCTTTAATGAATTGAGTCCAATGGTGAGTTTAAGTCCTCTAAATGGAAACATGGCTCAAACTAAAAGTTGTTTTAGGCATGAAAGAGACATCATACCATTGGTAATGAACCCCAAAGAGATTAAATCATTAAGCATGACATCTCAATCTCATGTTTTAAACAAACAAGTTGTTTGAACCACTTTCAAAGCAAAACAAAAGCCAAGAAAGAATGGAGGTTGCAGAGGTAATTAAGAGTGATGACAAGTATGGAAAGCCATGAATAAATGCAATCAACTCAAATAAGATTGTGTCTAAGGCTTAGAACACCAAACTCATGGGGACAATTACATTATAAGCATGCAAAACAAAGCTCAAATGCAACTATCAACCAAAAATAGTGTTAAAACAGTCTAAAATAAGTCCTAAAACATGGTGGAATTAAGATAACAAAAAGGCTAGATTAATAAGTTAAAATATAGAGCATGCTAGGCTAGTAAGCAAGATACAAGGAGGGGAGGCTAACCCCTTTAATTTTGGACTTCAAAAAGTGTTTTTAGCCACTGAAATAACTCTGAAATTTAGTGTTTAAAAGCTCAAAAATAGATAATGAAGGGTGAGAAACACAAGGGTAAAGGCATCCAAAATAAGGTGCAAAGAATGGTGAACCACCCCTCAACCTTTAATGGCCTTAAAACCTAAGTTTCAGCCCAAAAAGATAGAAGTTTTACAGCCCAAAAATAGTTGAAAAACAACAAGAAAAAGAGCAGACAAGGCAAGCAAATAGGCAAAGCCTTATACCTTTGAAGTGGAAAACAAATTCTAAGCAACAAAATCAAGCAAACACACCCTCTAGAGCTCCAACAAGGCTCAAGAATACCTCATCTCTAAGAAGAAGAGGTTTGGTTAAGAGTGTATAGGCAAAGATTAAGATTTGTAAGTAAAAGTGTAAGAATTTGCTAGAGAGAGAGAGAGAGAGAGAGAGAGAGAGAGGAAAAATTTTGTTCCAAAATTTTCCTAACCTTAAAACATGAGAGGGAGGCCCTCTATATATAGAAAACATAAATTCTCCTTAAGAACATCCAGCCCTACACGTGGGTGAAGATGCATGCATCTTTGCAAACAGCTGGCACAACTGTCACAAACTATTTGTAAAAGACACTGGTGGCCGGCAGGCCACATCAGTGACTGAGAACTAAAAAGTGATGGCCAGTAGCCCAAAAAGGTCGCCGGTAGGCCACCAGAAACTGCAAGCTTGAAGAACCAAGGCTTGGTCCAAGAATGAAGGCAACAGGAGTAGAGGGTTTGAAAGGCTCAAAGTTGTGGCATTCCGCTGAGGATTTCGAGCACTAATAAGCATATAAACTCATCATCGGGTGTGCAAGCGATGACGTTCAAGTCGTAAAAGCCGTAAAAAATGGGGTGTCTACAACCTTCAGCTACTGCCTTTTGTTCAACCAAAAGTGCTCTATTTACCACACATTAGAGCCCGGCCGACCCATAGTAAGGCCCGACCAGGCCCAAAAAGAGCCGGCAGTGCCTCATTTTGTTGCAGAAAAATGTTTTTGTGCTTTGAAGTGAAAACAGTGCAGACAGAACAACTTTAAACCATGTTTGTCCCTTTTGCTATTCTCTATCATGGAGAAACTCAAGAGAAGAACTGATTTGGTTCCGAAACCATCAATGGTCGCAAGTTGATTGCGTGATGGTTCTGGACACGTTTGGACATAAATTTATAAATGCAATGAAAGACACACCACCCCTCCTTCATATCATGAAGTTAGCTAAAAAAGGGAGGTAGACATGCCTCAAGATTCATCAAACATCATGAATTAATATATGATAACCCTTGGCGCAATGGACTCGGCATAACGTCCGACCGAATCCAATTAATTTTATTAATCTTTCTTTATGTCGGTTTAATCGATTTTATTAGCCTTTTTTTAACTTACCTTTCCAGTACTTAATCATTTTGTCTAAAAAATAAGAATTAAGTCCACTAAAGTGTCAAACAAGAAGCTGTTCTTGACATGATAGAGATATGATGTTTTGGTAATGAACCTCCGAAGAGATTAAACCATTAAGCATGGAAGAGTCTCCTTCGCATGCCTTAAACAATACTTGCTTGAAACGTCTCTCAAACAAAGAAAACTAAGAAATGAGAGAGGGTGCAGAGATGATTATGCAAAGTTAATTATTATAAAAGTGAGACTCTTTATATGAAAACTAAGTAATGGAAGCTATCAACTCAAATGACTCAATGTCTAAGGCCTAAACAACCGAAGCCATGAGGACTTACAACACAACAATCATAATATTCAAAGCATAAACTATTTAACTAAATTGAAATAGCCCTAAAATGTAAAAATAAAATAAAAATAAAGTAGCTAAAACCATGTTTAAGAGAGCACAAAAGATAGGTAAAAACAAAGAGATACAAAACTAGTAAGCAAGACTAAGGAGGGGTGGCTAACCCCTCCACTTTTGGGATTTCTACACCATATTTTTCAGCCCTTTAAAACTCTGAAAATCAGTATGTAAACTAAAGAAAAGAGCGGTAAAACAAAAGGGGATGAGCTATGGGATAAGGTGCAAGAAAGGGTGTTAAGCCTCTTTACCTTTGGTAGCTCTTTAACCCCAAGTTTCAGCAATTGGAATTGATCCAAAATAGTATGAAAACATAAGAAAAATATTGAAATGAAAGCAAAGAAAAAAGGTGGCAAGCTTATACCTCTTGAAGAATGAAATCCTTAGTTGTAAACCAAACACAATCCTAAGGCACTCTCAAGTTTGAATTATGGTTTTAAAGTCTCAACCAAGGCTCCAAGCTTAAGTTCTAATGGTGTATGTGGTGTATAGATATGGTTCAAGGGTGTTATAATAACACAAAGTTAGCTTGCAAGGGAAGAATGAGCTCTCAAAGGTGTTTTTGGTTCTTTGAAATTTTTCTAACCCTTAACACAAAGGCATCAGCTCATATTTATAGAATTTGAGCCAAACAGGTCACAAATATCTTCAAAAATAGACAGTTGGGGGATTCCCACCCAGAACAGTGTTTCTCACCCAAAAGGCACGGCTGGGCTCTAATGGACACGGCCAGGCCCAAATGAGGCACAGCTGGGCTCCAATGTAAGCTCCTCTGTTCCTCAGTTTCAGGTTCAATGCAGGTTGGCATAGTGTTTAACAATGGATGTCTGAGGTAAAAACAGTGTGGGTATGAAAGGTTGGGACTGTTTAGAGCTTGAATTCGAAGTCCTTCGTTGAGAAGTCAAACCAATGACACAATGTAACTCTCATTATCGAGTGCTCAGAATAAAGCGCCCAAGTCTTGCGGGTGGTCAAAAATGGGGTGTCTGCATCATGTTATGAAGTTCCAAATAGTAGACTATTGATCACTAGGTTTGTGATTCCAAATAGTAAGGCTATTGACTTCAGAGTGACATGTTGGACCAAACTTGTTTTGGTGCCTTGAATTTGGGAAAGACCTAATTCGGTTAACGACGGTCTGGGAATATGTTTTATGTGATATGATTTTGAGAGTTTCATAATCATTGTGATACAAGGAATTGTTTAAAGACCTTGTATGGATTTTTTGAAGAGGCCAGGAGCCTTCGTATAAATTCGACAAATGTGGGGGTGTCATGTAAAAGATGACATATGTGGGGGTGTCATGTAGAATATGGCAATACCTAAACCCAAGCGGGTAGGATAGGCCTGAAAATCCGTTAACTTTATATTCAATGGTTATGCACAATAAAGTAGTGCATATCAGTTTTCTTATGGACGAATCTAATATTTAGATTTACAAAAGATTATAATCATGGAATTGAGGAAGCAATTTTCATAAGGAAAGAGATAAGCCTAGAAGATGTAAATAGACTAGGACTTTAAAGTTCCTTTGTCTAATCCTCTTAAACCTATATGCTGGCTAGTGAGGCTAAAGCTTCTTTGAAGTTGTGATTTCTCTAGAAATAAGTTATTAATTTAACTTTATCTTTCATAGGTAGTAAGTCTTGGGATGCAAGCGAATGAAAGCTGATGAGACAAGCTTGTTATCAAGGATATCAGGGAAGAGAAGGCCTGGATTACTTTGATATGTGATCACCAGTTATGGTGAGTGTGATTGCAATTGTACGAAGCCCAGAGATACATCAAGATGGATGCTTAGATAGCTTTCCTATTTGAAGATTTAGTTGAATAAATCTTTATGGAACAACCCGAAAGGGTTTTTAGCTCCAGGACAAGGTGGGAAAGTCTGTAAGTTTGTCAAATTGTTGTATGGTTTGAAGCAAGCCCCTAATCAATGGCATGAGGAGTTTGATAACACTATGTTGTTGAATGGGTTTAGAATCAACGAATGTGACAAATGTGTATATGTCAAAGACACTGATAGAGGTTATGTCGTTTTGTGTCTATACATTGATGACATACTCATTATTGATAGTAATGATGAGATGTTTAGAATTACTAAGAAGTTGTCAAGCTCTAAGTTTGACATGAAAGATATGGGCCTTGCAGATGTGATTCTGGGTATTAAGATTACTAGAACATCTGGCAGTATTGTACTTTGCTAGTCTCATTATGTTAATAAGATACTTGAGAAATTTGGTAAATCAGATACAAGTGTGTCGATGACACCGGTAGACTTGAGTCTACATTTGGACGAGAATAATAATGAGAGTGTATTTCAACTAGAATATTCTCGAGTTATTGGAAGTTTAAAGTATCAGATGAGTTGTACAAGGCCAAGTATAGCCTACTCAGTTAGCAGGTTAAGTAGATACACGAGTAATCCTAATGCCTATCTTTAGAAGGCGATTATGCGAGACTAAAGTACTTACAGTATAATTGGGATTATGGGTAACATTACACTTGATATCTAGTTGTAATAGGAGGCACACCTACTGGATATCTAGTCCGTTAGTGGACTTGTTTTCACTTTTGGAAGTGTAACCGTGTCTTGAAAATCTTCCAAGCAGATGTGTATCGCGAGATCAATGATGGAGACAAAGTTCAGTGCTTTAGATAAAGCTACTAAAGTAGTTGAATGGCTTTTCCGTTTTCTTGAGAATATTCCATGTTGATCAAAACTTGTGCTAGTAATTTTATATAGTTTGCAACAACCAATCAAGAATTGGTAGGGCACAGAGTAATATGTTGTAGACGTCCCCGAACGCCCCGGGAGGATGAGTCCCGTTCTGTTCGTTTGTGGGTCACTACAGTTCGGACTCAAATTGCCACGGTTCTAAATCTGAACCAAAGAGTCCAAATCCGGCAAATCGGTTGTGAAAACAATTTTTTGTAAAGAAGTGCCAAACATGGACTGCTTTGTCAGATACAGAGTCGCCACCTAAATATTTTTTTTATGGGGGAAATTTAGGAAACCCTGACTCGTTTTCCTAAGGCCACGTGTCCGTCATCACCAAAGTTGCCTCGGCTCAGGAACTTGGGTACGATTGGGGAAGGTCAGCTATGAGCACCCCCGCTCACCCGATCCGAAGATCGGCCTTTACTAACCATGATATCTAGTTTTGAAAACATTATGCGCTCTTATT
This sequence comes from Camellia sinensis, assembly GCF_055761805.1. Taxonomy (NCBI): domain Eukaryota; kingdom Viridiplantae; phylum Streptophyta; class Magnoliopsida; order Ericales; family Theaceae; genus Camellia; species Camellia sinensis. Next base: position 111,906,150 of record NC_138973.1, read on the forward strand.
CCGGCTATTAGCCTAGATTTACTATGTGATGCGCACAGCAAACAAGTATAGACTAAGTCGCCTAAATTGGAACAAAACATTTCATGTTTGTTTTGAAAATAGTTGCTATCACAAGTAGGCTAAAAGACAGATTTTGTCACCCTCGAGTGGGTTTAGAAAACATGGTTTTGCCACTCTCGAGGGGGCTTAAGACTCGCATTCAATGCATTGTTTCAATTTAAGTAACCCAACCTTCACCCACAGGCATTCAGACAGTTATAACACATAAGCACATAGTCTCATGGTAAGCATGCTATCATGGCAACACTCACACTCATGCAAGGATGCTAAACCATAAATGCTTACCGAGTACTCCAAGCCAAACAGAAACTAGTTAGTAATCATATGCACGATCCTAGTTCATGTTAAGATGGCTAATGCAACACATGCAAGATGCAATTACAATGGGCTCGGCTATTCTAAGATGGCATGTGATGATGCTACAGCTAACACGTATTCAACTTGGAATTGAAATACAATGCAGTTAGTATGATGCGCCGAGCCCGGTGCATGCAAGACAAATGTATGGATGCACGCATGCATAGCATAAGGTATGCTAATTTAAACATGCCCTAGTACTAACCATTGAAAGTAGGTAAGTAAAAGGGAGAAAGAAGTGGGGGTTGGAAGACATACACACACTCACACACACTTATTACACAATTGCCCTCGCTCAGAGGGTCCGAAAGAATAATACAGGCCGAATAACAAATCAACTATCCTAGACAATTAATTATTACAAACCCTCTAATTAATTAACAAATTATTTACAAAAACAGCCTAAATATGAAACTAAAGAGACCGCCGCAGCTCTGCCTCGGAATGAGTGGATGATGCATGCTCGATTTGCCTTGCTCGGAAACCCGATACCATGCCACTGTTGCCTCTGTTTACACTGCCCTGCTCCTCTGAAAATTATGAAAATCCTGAGGTTGCTTCTGAACTGCTCCTTGAGCATTGTGGAATGCCACCGGCCAAGGAATAAGATCATCGACCATGGGAATATGCTCATCGACTAAATATTGGGCCATCGACTGGACACTGATGGTCGGTCGGCACTACAAATGGCCGGCCGGCTATTTCTTCCTGTAGAATCCTGCAGTTGACAGCAACAGAGGGCAAGCAGTGTATGGCATGGAATTTTCAAGCAAATGTGAGCATGACCACACTCCCTATCATGCAAAGGACTCAAGGGAGTGTGGCTCTCGACACTCGGGCCATCAATTATGCATTTTGATGCATGATGGCGTAAGAGGCCAAGTTTGCCATTCAATGTAAATGCATGCACAAAAGAAATGAATGCCTTATTCCCTATCATGTTGAGGTCAAGGGCATTGGCGACCGAGGAGTGAGACGTGTTTCATCACTTTAAGTACGAACCCGCCTCATTCCTCAAGTTTGGTTTGACAGCCCAAACCAAACAAGATGCAATGCATGTATGCCATATACAATGCAAAGTGATGCAATTCATGCAAGGCAATATGAGCATGCTAGGCTAATGCAACATGACATTACTTACTCATGCAAGCTAAACTAATGCAATATGAACATGTCAAGCATACAGCAAGACTATGTGATGTACTCAGCTAAACAATATGCAAACATGCAAACAAGATATAATGCAAGCATGCAACTAATGTAATGCAACATGCATCATGCTAAGCATGCAAATATATACAAAGGTGGTCTTAAACTGAAATGGGAGGCCTCAGCCATGCCCTAAAACAGTGGCCAAAGGTGGTGGGAATGGTGGACAAATGCTCATGCAAACATGCATACCAATGGGCCTAAGACTAAGGCATAAAAAGGAGCATTCTACTACAACTATCATGACCACTCATGGCATGGACTAAGCAACCAAAAACAGAGTTTCTATGCATCAAAATATGCCCCAAAACCCACTGATATGGCAGCCCCAAAGACTTAAACACATAAGCATGCACAATGGCTTATATATGGAGCATAGGATCACATCTCTTCAAAGCATTGACAGGATAACAAAATGCAAACATGTAAGTATAAAGCATGGACTGAAATGAGCTAATAAATGATTCCAAATCACTGAAATAGCCAATATAATGCATGCTAATGACTCACACACCTGATGCCAACATGTTAGAATGCAAAGAGACTATACAAAGAATGAAAGGCATGACCAAATCAACACCCAACAGACCTCAAGCATGATGAAACATGACCAAAAGCTTCACAAAGCTAGGCAAAAACATGCAAGCATGATGGTCTAATGGCAAGATGCACTTCTAGGCAAAATGGGGGAATACAAGGAAAGTGTATAATGCATGAAATGGACCATTAATCCGACCAAAAATAGAGGCATATTATGACCTAACAACACCCAAAAACCTCTGAAATGGAGCCAAAGACAACTACTCACGCATGCTACCATTATGAGCCAAAAAATGGACAAAAGAGACACAAAGGGAGAGCGGTGTCCCTCCCCTATGAAAGACCTCAAAACCTCTTCTTGACCACTGAAAATCCTCTTGATTTCAGTGGTGAGAAGACCAACACACGAAGGTATTCAAAGCTCAACCAAAGAAGGCACAAAAGGGCCAAACAAGGCCTAAGAGGGGGAGGTCGACCCCCAACACCAAAATGACCTTAATGAAACATCTTAAGCATGCAAATACAAGACTTTTTTCATTTATACACAAATTTCAAAACAGCATGCAAAGGGGGTTAAAAGCTAGTGCAAGATTGAGGAAAATAAAGCAATAGTGTTACCCTTGAAGAACACTTCAAGAACAGCAAGTCCAGCCGCCTTCTTCTGATCAAAACCAGCTCAAAACTTCAAGAACAAACCCTCAACACCTCCAAAGTCGAAGTATGGTGTAATGCTAGGTGACTTAGTGCAAAACTAAGAACAAAACACACTTTTTGGCTCTCTAACACACACAAATGAAGAGAGAGAGGGAGATATAGAGAGAGAAGGTGTATATATCAGATATCTATGTATTAGGTCTCGTTTTGTTGAACCCCCTCAAAGGAGGAGGGAGGCCTCCTTATATAGACAAGGCAAAAGGCCTAAGCTTCCAAGAGAAGCTATCAAAAGGGGTCAAGGCTTCCTAAAGAAGCTAAGGCAAAGGGGCTAAGGCTTCCTTAGGAAGCTGAGACATGTGTCCAAGCTTCTTGAGGAGGCTAAGACAAAGGTCCAAGCTTCCCCAAGAAGCTAGACCAAAAGGGTTCAAAGGGGGAAAATTCCTCCATACACGTGTACGGAGGACAGGTCCGTGCACTCCAGGTGGCACAGCTGGCATGCATAATGCCTGAAAAAGGCGAAAATGAGGTGCCGGCCAAACAAAGAGACCACCGGCCAAATACATGGTCGGCCGACCACACAAAATGCCGATACACCTCAGATAAGTGCCGACCGACCAAACATTTGGTCGGTAGGAAAAAGAAAAGGCCGGTGGCTTCATGCCACGGTCGGTGGGTTTCAGGGATGGCTAACAAGCCTCTTCCCACCCTCAGAAGCACAAAACACAAGTCCCTGGTGCAAAACCAAGCACAGAACAGGCAAGTTAAGAGATACTGAGGCAAGGTGCGCGGCCGAGGCCTCCGGGAACTCAAAACGAACATGAACATGGATGATCACCGAGCGTTCGAACGGTGACGTCCAAGTCTCGAGGACGGTCAAAAATGGGGTGTCTACAGTTGCCCCTCTTTGACAGAACTCGAAAGTCATAACAATGACGGGAGTAAATGTCAAAGCCCAGAAACGACCTATTTTTGACAAGGCCGAAGACTTAGACAAAGCATGCAAGACAATAAAGATATGCGCCTGAAGGCAGGGGCAAAATGCAACTGACAATGCAAGAAGCCGAGCATAACTTATGATCATGCAAAGAAAGCTGTAACGAAGCATAACATGCGACAGTTTTAAGCAAGAACCAAGCTACATTACAATGTAGAAAAGATGTAAGAGAATCATTCAATTCTCGATACGTCTCACACGGAGAATACAATACCTGTCTGGTTCGTCTGGTTGCACCAGCTTCAAATGAACCGTACATACAATATCGCGCCTGTAAAAGAGAGAAACTTAACAGGTACAATATTGTTAGTAACATGCACAACAATGCAATCGAAAGCTGCGTGACAACGCAATGCACTAACAAGTGCGAATGAGGGGCGCAAGGTAGCGTGATGCGCAAAATAGTGCAATTGAAATGCATACGAAATGCGAGCAAGGTGCACAAAATAGTGTGATGATATGCAAATAATATGCAAAATTACGAAACAATGTAAAAACAATGCAAATGATATGCAATGCGTTTGAAACATAATCAAACCATAAGCGGTTCAAAACCACACAAATGTCATAAGGATGATGGAGATACAAAGTCCGTCTACCATAGAAAAGGTGCCGCAACCCTCAAACCACAATACCAGCAGTGGAATAGGCGCGTACACATGCAGAACTATGAGTAATGTAGACGGACACAAGAACAAGTAATTGGGTGGAATGACATAAGTGAGGCATGCTCTGCTGAGGAAAGACCATGATCCTAAATGCTGGACGCAACAAATTACACTACAATATAATATATACAATGGATAAGGCCTATGGCCAAGCCGTATCTTGCCTAGGAATGGCATGGACACATACAAACCGTGTCTAACACAGAAACGGTGCCGTCACCCTCAAACCACAATACCAACAGTGGAATAGGCGCGTACACATAATATCATAACTGTGCTTCGATATGAAAAATATGGACACATACCAAACCATGCTTAACATGGAAAGGCGCAAGCCGTGGATGGAGGTGATGCAATGAATGCATGCAAGCTACAATGCAATATTTATAATATGCATGACAATGCACTATTTACAATGAAACCTACATAATAAATGATACAGTTGGGAAATGCATGACAATGCGAAGTAAGGAAGAATGCACTACAATGCATGTAAGGAAAGATGCATGACAATGCAAGCTATGTACAATGCAATATTTACTAGCTAAAATGCAATGGATGCAGTGGATAAGGCCTGCGGCCAAACCGTATCGGGCCTAGGAAAGTCATGGACACATACAGACCACGTTTAAAACGAAAACGGTGTTGTCACCCACAACACTAGGTGCGTACACATAATATCATAACCGTGCTTCAACGCGAAGAGTATGGGCTCATACCAGACCAAGCTCAACATGGAAAAACGCAAGCCGTAAATGGAGGTGATGCAATAAATGCATGCAAGCTATAATGCAATATATACAATATGCGATGAAATGTAATATTTACAATGGATAAAGCACGCGGCCAAACCGTATCTTGCCTAGGAAAGGCATGGTCACATACAGACCACGTTTAACATGGAAACGGTGCCGTCACCCTCAACACTAGGTGCGTACACATAATATCATAACCATGCTTCAACGCGAAGAGTATGGGCACATACCAGACCAAGCTCAACATGGAAAGGCGCAAGCCGTAGGTGGGTGTGATGCAATAGATGCACGCAAGCTACAATGCAATATATACAATATGCAATGGAATGTAATATTTACAATGAAATGCATGACAATGCATTATTTACAATGATGCATGACAATGCACGTTTGTTTTTTTGGTTTTTTGTTGATGTTTTTTTTTTTTTTTTGAAATGCAAATGATAATGCATTTTTTTGTTTTTGTCTTTTGAAATGCGAATGAAAAATGCATGATAATGACAATGCACATGAGACACGTATGACAATACAAATGAACTGCGCATGACAATGCGAGGTAAGGAAGATGCACGACAATGCATGTAAGGTGCGCATGACGACGCGTGATAAGGATCATGCATGACAATGCATGTAAGGTGCGCATGACGATGCGGCCTAAAGAAGATGCATAACAATGCAAGTATGGCGTGCGCTACAATGCACAAGGCGTGTGCATAACAATGCGAGTGCGGCGTGCATGACAATGCAACCTAAGATAAAACTCGCCAAGAGTCGTTCGGCCACGACAAACACCAAAGGACTTGCACCTTCAGAGGATTTAAGGTCTCCTAGACCGATATTAAAATGCATAACAATGCAAGTATGGCGTGCGCTACAATGCACAAGGTGTGTGCATAACAATGCGAGTGCGGCGTGCATGACAATGCAACCTAAGATAAAACTCGCCAAGAGTCGTTCGGGCACGACAAACACCAAAGAACTTGCACCTTCAGAGGATTTAAGGTCTCCTACACCGATATTAAAATGCATAACAATGCAAGTATGGCGTGCGCTACAGTGCACAATGTGTGTGCATAACAATGCGAGTGCGGCGTGCATGACAATGCAACCTAAGATAAAACCCGCCAAGAGTTGTTCGGGCACGACAAACACCAAAGGACTTGCACCTTCAGAGGATTTAAGGTCTCCTAGACCGATATTAAAATGCATAACAATGCAAGTATGGCGTGCGCTACAATGCACAAGGTGTGTGCATAACAATGCGAGTGCGGCGTGCATGACAATGCAACCTAAGATAAAACCTGCCAAGAGTCATTCAGGCATGACAAACACCAAAGGACTTGCACCTTCAAAGGATTTAAGGTCTCCTAGACCGATATTAAAATGCATAACAATGCAATTGAAAGTGCGTGACAACGCAAACCGAGTGGGAAGAATAACAATGCGCCTCGGGGCAAGCATAACAATGCTATGAAGGCACAAACACATGTAAGTAAAGAACACGTGACAACATGCGCAATGCGTGAAGATGTAGACACATGTAAGTAAAGCACACGCGACAACGTGCACAATGTGTGAAGAATGAGCTTTCCGCCTGGCTTGAATTGCCTTCGGTTGGAGTGGGGAAAGCATCATCCACAGTCTTAGCCGTGATTGCGAGTACTTGTTGCTTATTCATCCCCCCAGCTTTCAAAACCACGACTGCCCATAACAGTTGTTCAACGGGATCAGTATCTGTTCCCACGTTGTTCTTACCTCTAGCCTCAGCCTGATCGAGGGTTTGGGTTACTATATCAGAGTGAAACCCGGTTGTTGTTGGCACGTCACGGTCATAGCTTGGGGCAGCCTCTGGTTGGCAGAGCTCGATCACAATTCGCCCCAGTAACGAGGGCTCCTGCGGTACAAAATTCCCAGCATACGATGTGGTTGGTGGCGAAGCCGACATTTCGTAAGCGAGATCAGCCACAGACCTCTGAAGGTCACCAATCATTCCCATCAACTCAAACGTTGTGGGCTCACGAGCTTGAAACAACTGGGGGGTCCAGATCGGGCGCGCAACAGGCGACCTGGGCGGATGTGGTACATCGACATTAGTCTCATCCTGCAAGATGATTCCTTGGTCTAATGCGGCTGCCATAGCCACAATTTCCTCTGAACTTTGCGTCATCATAAGTCTGCTGAACTGAATGGGGACTGATGGATCAGACGTTTGTCTTGCCTCAGCAAAGAAGAACACCAAATCTCTGACTCCAAATCTCTGAACCCTGAAAGGAAAAAACAGGCAGCATTTCATCCCAAACGGAACAGACACAAGTGTAGCTGAATAACTGTACTCTACTACTGATCACTGTTCCCCAAAAATTACTGCAAAAAAAAAACTAAATCTAATACCCGCAGATATAACCGATTCCCCAAAACACTAATACTGATGCCGTCAGGCCCGGTACTAAACTTGCAAACTGATATGTGCGTTTCTGTAGAAATACACTCTAAAAGCACATAGCAAGTAAAGTAGAGCCAAAACACCCCTATATTGGGGTAGGGTTTCTCTGTCCTATTTTGTCAGGAGCTAGGGTTTCACTACGCACGTAGTAGTTTCAAACAACCTATAATCGGGTAGCCACTTGTCCTAGTTTGGAATGGTCACTATGGATTCCGAAAAGGCACTTGGTCAAATGGTCAAGAAGGGTGCCCCGGTAAAACCAGGGTTTGTGTTCCCATATTGGTAGAGCCCGTAACCGATCAACCTTATGGCACGCAGCCTCAGGCTAACCGCTCAGGAATAGCAGATGGCAAACACGGTATCCTAGGCGCACCAATGCACATGCAATGCAAAGAAACACATAAGTGTAATTAAAACAAGATATTACGAGTTCGAGTCAAGCTCTCTAACTCCCCAGCAGAGTCGCCAGAAACTGTAGACGTCCCCGAACGCCCTGGGAGGATGAGTCCCTTTCTGTTCATTTGTGGGTCACTACTGTTCGGACTCAAATTGTCACGGTTCTAAATCTGAACCAAAGAGTCCAAATCCGGCAAATCGTTTGTGAAAACAAATTTTTGTAAAGAAGTGCCAAACATGGACTGCTTTGCCAGATACAGAGTCGCCACCTAAATATTTTTTTAATGAGGGAAATTTAGGAAACCCTGACTCGTTTGCCTAAGGCCACGTGTCCATCATCACCAAAGCTGCCTCGGCTCGGGAACTTGGGTACGATTGGGGAAGGTCATCTATGAGCACCCCCGCTCGCCCGATCCGATGATCGGCCTCTACTAACCATGATATCTAGTTTTGAAAACATTATGCGTTCTTATTCCGGTTATTAACCTAGATTTACTATGTAATGCGCATAGCAAACAAGTATAGACTAAGTCACTGTAGATGTCCCCGAACGTCCCGGGGAGGAACGAGTCCCCCGTTCCGTTCGATATTGGGCTCACTACAGTTCAGGACTCAAATGTCACGGTTCTTAATCTAAACCAAAGAGTCCAAATCTGGCAAATCGTTTTGAGAAAACAGATTTTGAAAGAAGTGCCAAACATGGACAGCTTTGCCAGTTACAGAGTCGCCACCTAAATATTTTATTTTGGGAAATTTAGGAAACCTTGACTCGTTGCCTAAGGCCACGTGTCCGTCATCACCAAAGTTGCCTCGGCTCGGGAACTTGGGTACGATTGGGAAAGGTCACTTCGTGAGCACCCCCGCTCGCTCGATCAAAGATCGGCCTCTACTAACCATGATATCAATTTTTAAAAATATTGTGCGTTCTTATTCCGGTTATTAGCCTAGATTACTATGTGATGCGCGCAGCATACAAGTATAGACTGGGTCGCCTGAATTGGAACAAAACATTTCATGTTTGTTTATTTGAAAATGGTTTGATGGTGCTACTCGCAAGTAGGCTAAGACGTGGATTTGCCACCCTCGGGTGGGCTTAGAAAATATGATTTTGCCACTATCTAGTGGGCTTAAAACACACATTTGATGAATTGTTCCAATCCAAATAACCCAACCTTCACCCACAGGCATTCAGGCAGTTATATCATATAAGCACATAGCCTCATGGTAAGCATGCTATTCATGGCAGTCACTCACACGCATGCAAGGATGCTAAAGCATAAAACTTACCGAGTACTCCAAGCCAAAACAGAAGCTAATTAGAAATCCATGCATGATCCTAATTATACAGAAATGCCTAACGCAACACATGCAAAAATGCAACTATAGCAGGCTCGGCTATTCTAAACATGGCATATGAAATGCTACACCTAACATGTATTCAACTTGGAATTGAAAATACAATGCAGTTAGTATGATATGCCGAGCCCGGTGCACGTAAGACAAATGTATGGATGCACGCATGCATAGCATAAGGTATGCTAAATTAAACATGTCCTAATACTAACCATCAAAGCAGGTAAGTAAAAGGGAGAAAGAAGTGGGGATTGGAAGACATGCACACACGCACCCACACTTATTACAAATACGCCCTCACTCGGAGGGACCAGATAAATATTACAGTCCGAATAAATAACTTACTACTTAATTAATTATTACAGAATTCCTATTTAATTAACAAATTAAATGCAAAGGGAAGGTGGCCACGGCCCCCGTCTCGGGATGCGCGAATGATGCATGCTTGACCCATGTCGCCCGGAAACTCGCTGCCATAGCACTGTTGCCTCTGTTTTTCATTGCCCTGCTCCCCTGAGGACTTCCAAAGTCTAAGGGCATGCTCTCTGGATGTTGGGAAATACCACCGGCTGGGAGGGATGGCCACCGGCCATGGGAAATGGTCACCGGCCGCTGATGAAGTTATCGGTCATTGATGGATTGCCAGTCGGCACTGTATTTAACCGACCGGCCAAAGCTTCCTGCAGAACCTGCAATTGGCAGCAGCAGAGGGCAAGCAGTGTATGGCATGGAATTTTTAGGCAAATGTATGCATAGACACACTCCCTATCATGTAATGGACTCAAGGGAGCATGGCCCTCGACCCTCGGGCCACCAATCACGCATTTCGATGCATGATGGCCAAAGAGTCAAGTATGCATTTCAATGTCAAATGCAATGCACACAAAACATGCAAGGGACCCAACCTCAATCATGGTTGGTCAAGAGGCGAGGCAATGCACAACAATGCACATGCGACCTAAGCATGCAAGCAAACATACAAACACGCAATACAACTACATGGCACACACAATGCTAACAACATAACATGCACAACGCATTGAAACATGGCATACACAATGCAAGATGGACTTACACCAATGTGAATGGACCTCAGCCGCACACACATCAGTGGCCATTAGATGAAAATGAGACACTCGAAATGCGTGCACACGAGCACGCAAACCGAGGACCGACCCTAAGGCACCAAATGCCACTCTAACAAGACATGGAAAAACATGGAATATGGCATATGATCATGCAATTTTCAGAGGCAAAATGAGATGCAAAACAGCTCCGAATCATGGCAAAATGATACCCGATGCATGGAACGAGTCCCGAAACATGAATTTTGGTGCATGAAATGGCCTATAGCTATGCAATGCATGCATAATTTGAACATGAAGTATGAAGACAGAAGATAGGAAGCCCCAAAAAAAGCATGTTTACAGTTTAAAGCATGGCCAAAAAGGGAACACAAATGAGGCTAGATTAGCATACAAAAATGGGGCCAAGAGAGGGGTAATGAAGCAACTCACAAATTCTGGCCCCAAACAGAGAATGGGACTTCTACAATATTGAAGAGGGGCCAAAAATATGATGTATTACAGTTTATGACAAACCCCAAAAATAGATACAAGTATGCTCAAAATGCTATGCAAAATAATGGCACCAAGAGAGCTATAACATGAAGTATAAAAAGGATGTCCCAAACAGCCATAGACCCTTAATGAAACATGAAGAGAGGGTCAAAATAGGTCCATTTTCAGTTCGGACCAAGGTCCAAAAACAGAAGCTCAATAGGCTAATAAATCATGCAAAAATGGGGACCAAAGAGGGGGATAATGACAAGTGGCACATGGAGGTCCCAAACAGTGATGAGCCCTTCTTCAATGTTGAATAAGGGCTCAAAATAATCCTATCTACAGTTTACATCATGCTCCGAAACAGATTACACATAGGCCAAAAATACTATGCAAGATTATGGCATACAAAGGGGTAATGAAGCAAGTGCAAAATGGGGGTCCCAAACAGGGTAAGACCCTTAATGAAAGATGAAATAGAGCTCAAAAAAATGCCACTTTCAGTTTTGGTCGGAGCTCAAAGCAGCAAGTAAAAGGGGCTAAGAAAACTTGCAAAAATGAGCTAGAAAGAGGGAGAAATCAACTCACCCTTGAAGACCAATCCTTTGCTGCCTCTTGGACCAAGAAAAGCTGCCTCCTAGCCTCTGAGAAGACCTCCAAGTTGCTGGAATGGAAGTGGTAGTGTGGTGCTAGGTGGTGATGTAGAAAAGGGTGTAGGACTTGGTGTTTTGAGGCTTAGAGTAGAGAGAGAGGGAGAATTGATGCAAGGCTCTCAAAAAAAATTTTGTAACCCTAAAATCTGAAGGGGAGGGGCTGTATATATAAGTAAAAGGGGTGGAAAAGAGGGGGAAAAAATGGAGGGAAATGAAGCCAAGTTTCCCTCCAAAAGTTGGCCCCCCCCGGATACACAATCTGGGGGGAAATAAAATGCACAGCTGGCATCCATTCAATCTGTAGAATACTCCGGAAGGTCATCGACTAGCAAAAATGGTCGGTCGGCTAAAATAAATGGCCGGTCGGCACAATAAATTTCCGGTCGGATAAATAGAGTGTCGATGGGTGGCCGATGAGGTCAAAAAGTGCCGGTGGATGTCCATATTAAAGCCCCGGAAGTTAGCTTTCCAATGGTGCAAACCTTGCATTAAAATTCCTCCTGTGGAAAAAGTTATGCCCATTTTGGTGAAGCCGCGTAGATTCGATCCAACCGGGATGATGCCCAACTTCAGCTGATCATATCTCCCCCACCCGGACTTGGGTTTAAGAGATTCTTAAGTGAAAAATGAAGCCCCGGAAGTAAGCTTTCCGACGGTGGTGGCCCCATAGCTAAAGTCTAAGTCTACAGATAGATAAGCTCGATTCAGCGAGGGCTGCTCGACTCGCTTCTACCCGGATTCATGCCGAACTTCTCCCAAACTAGTTTTCTCCTCTCCTTTCCTCTCTTCTTCAACTTCAAACCCCTAAGTAAGGTGTTTTGAAAGATTTTTTAAAGATTCCATCTCTCTTTCATTAATTTCCACTTTGTCCTTGCTCGGTTTATCGAAAAGCGCATCTTTTGACAAAATGTGAGCCCCGGAACATTGTAGAAACTTTATTTCAAAAATGTTTTGAAAGAGAGGGTTTTAAGGTCTAAAAACCATCCAAAATAACTTTGGTCCAAAATGGGGTGTGAAGTTGAGATTTGGCTCTCTCCGTGCCGAAGAAACTGAACTTTTGCCTTGCACACCTTTCTCCACCAAGTAAACCATCAGTAACACCCAAGTCTTAAGAGCGATCAAAAATGGGGTGTCTAATGTCACCTAAATTGGAACAAAACATTTCATGTTTGTTTTGAAAACAGTTTGCTACTCGCAAGTAGGCTAAAAGACAGATTTTGTCACCCTCGAGTGGGTTTAGAAAACATGGTTTTGCCACTCTCGAGGGGGCTTAAGACTCGCATTCAATGCATTGTTTCAATTTAAGTAACCCAACCTTCACCCACAGGCATTCAGGCAGTTATAACACGTAAGCACAGAGCCTCATGGTAAGCATGCTATCATGGCAACACTCACACTCATGCAAGGTTGCTAAAACATAAATGCTTACCGAGTACTCCAAGCCAAAACAGAAACTAGTTAGTAATCATATGCATGATCCTAGTTCATGTTAAGATGGCTAATGCAACACATGCAAGATGCAATTACAATGGGCTCGGCTATTCTAAGATGGCATGTGATGATGCTACAGCTAACACGTATTCAACTTGGAATTGAAATACAATGCAGTTAGTATGATGCGCCGAGCCCGGTGCATGCAAGACAAATGTATGGATGCACGCATGCATAGCATAAGGTATGCTAATTTAAACATGTCCTAGTACTAACCATTGAAAGCAGGTAAGTAAAAGGGAGAAAGAAGTGGGGGTTGGAAGACATACGCACACTCACACACACTTATTACACAATTGCCCTCGCTCAGAGGATCCGAAAGAATAATACAGGCCGAATAACAAATCAACTATCCTAGCCAATTAATTATTACAAACCCTCTAATTAATTAACAAATTATCTACAAAAACAGCCTAATTATGAAACTAAAGAGACCGCCGCAGCTCTGCCTCGGAATGTGTGGACGATGCATGCTCGATTTGCCTTGCTCGAAAACCCGATACCATGCCACTGTTGCCTCTGTTTACGCTGCCTTGCTCCTCTGAAAATTATGAAAATCCCGAGGTTGCTTCTAAACTGCTCCTTGAGCATTGTGGAATGCCACCGCCAAGGAATAAGATCACCGGCCATGGGAATATGCTCATCGACTAAATATTGAGCCATCGGCTGGACATTGATGGTCGGTCGGCACTACAAATGGCCGGCCGGCTATTTCTTCCTGCAGAATCCTGCAGTTGACAGCAACAGAGGGTAAGCAGTGTATGGCATGGAATTTTCAAGCAAATGTGAGCATGGCCACACTCCCTATCATGCAATGGACTCAAGGGAGCGTGGCTCTCGACCCTCGGGCCATCAATTATGCATTTTTGATGCATGATGGCGTAAGAGGCCAAGTTTGCCATTCAATGTAAATGCATGCACAAAAGAAATGAATGCCTCATGCCCTATCATGTTGAGGTCAAGGGCATTGGCGACCGAGGAGTGAGACGTGTTTCGTCACTTTAAGTACGAACACGCCTCATTCCTCAAGTTTGGTTTGACACCCCAAACCAAACAAGATGCAATGCATATATGCCATATACAATGCAAAGTGATGCAACTCATACAAGGCAATATGAGCATGCTAAGCTAATGCAACATGACACTACTTACTCATGCAAGATAAAGTAATGCAATACGAACATGTCAAGCATACAACAAGACTATGTGATGCACTCAGCTAAACAATATGCAAACATGCAAACAAGATATAATGCAAGCATGCAACTAATGTAATGCAACATGCATCATGCTAAGCATGCAACTATATACAAAGGTGGTCTTAAACTGAAATGGGAGGCCTCAGCCATGCCCCAAAACAGTGGCCAAAAGTGGTGGGAATGGTGGACAAATGCTCATGCATACAAATAGGCCTAAGACTAAGGCATAAAAAGGAGCATTCTACTACAACTATAATGACCACTCATGGCATGGACTAAGAAACCAAAAACAGAGTTTCTATGCATCAAAATATGCCCCAAAACCCACTGATATGGCAGCCCCAAAGACTTAAACACATAAGCATGCACAGTGGCTTATATATGGAGCATAGGATCATATCTCTTCAAAGCATTGAAAGGATAACAAAATGCAAACATGTAAGCATAAAACATAGACTGAAATGACCTAATAAATGATTCCAAATCACTAAAATAGCCAAGATAATGCATGCTAATGACTCACACACCCGATGCCAACATGCTAGAATGCAAAGAGACTATACAAAGCATGAAAGGCATGACCAAATCAACACCCAACAGACCTCAAGCATGATGAAACATGACCAAAAGCTTCACAAAGCTAGGCAAAAACATGCAAGCATGATGGTCTAATGGCAAGATGCACTTCTTGGCAAATGGGAAAATACAAGGCAAGTGTATAATGCATGAAATGGACCATTAATTCGACCAAAAACAGAGGCATATTATGACCTAACAACACCCAAAAACCTCTGAAATGGAGCCAAAGACAACTACTCACGCATGCTACCATTATGAACCAAAACCATGGACAAAAGAGACACAAAGGCAGAGGGGTGTCCCTCCCCTATGCAAGACCTCAAAACCTCTTCTTGACCACTGAAAATCCTTTGGATTTCAGTGGTGAGAAGACCAACACACGAAGGTATTCAAAGCTCAACCAAAGAAGGTACAAAAGGGCCAAACAAGGCCTAAGAGGGGGAGGTCGACCCCCAACACCAAAATGACCTTAATGAAACGTCTTAAGCATGCAAATACAAGACGTTTTTCAGTTATACACAAAGTTCAAAATAGCATGCAAAGGGGGTTAAAAGCTAGTGCAAGATTGAGGAAAATAAAGCAATAGTGTTACCCTTGAAGAACACTTCAAGAACAGCAAGTCCAGCCGCCTTCTTCTGATCAAAACCAGCTCAAAACTTCAAGAACAAACCCTCAACACCTCCAAAGTCGAAGTATGGTGTAATGCTAGGTGACTTAGTGCAAAACTAAGAACAAAACACACTTTTTGGTTCTCTAACACACACAAATGAAGAGAGAGAGGGAGATATAGAGAGAGAAAGTGTATATATCAGATATCTATGTATTAGGTCTCGTTTTGTTGAACCCCCTCAAAGGAGGAGGGAGGCCTCCTTATATAGACAAGGCAAAAGGCCTAAGCTTCCAAGAGAAGCTATCAAAAGGGGTCAAGGCTTCCTAAAGAAGCTAAGGCAAAGGGGCCAAGGCTTCCTTAGGAAGCTGAGACAGGTGTCCAAGCTTCTTGAGGAAGCTAAGGCAAAGGTCCAAGCTTCCCCAAGAAGCTAGACCAAAAGGGTGCAAAGGGGGCAAATTCCTCCATACATGTGTATGGAGGACAAGTCCGTGCACTCTAGCTGGCATGCATAATGCCTGAAAAAGGCGAAAATGAGGTGCCGGCCAAAAAAAGAGACCACCGGCCAAATACATGGTCGGCCGACCACACAAAATACCGATACACCTCAGATAAGTGCTGACCGACCAAACATTTGGTCGGTAGGAAAAAGGAAAGGCCGGTGGCTTCATGCCACGGTTGGTGGGTTTCAGGGATGGCTAACAAGCCTCTTCCCACCCTCAGAAGCACAAAACACAAGTCCCTGGTGCAAAACCAAGCACAGAACAGGCAAGTTAAGAGATCCTGAGGCAAGGTGCGCGGCCGAGGCCTCCGGGAACTCAAAACGAACACGAACATGGATGATTACCGAGTGTTCGAACGGTGACGTCCAAGTCTCGAGGACGGTCAAAAATGGGGTGTCTACATATGTATAATGGAAGGTCTAGACATTTTCATCGAAGACATAATTTCATACGACAACTACTCTCTAGTGTTGTCACTATAGACTATGTAAAGTCTAAGGATAATATTACGAATCTGCTAACCAAAGTGTTAAATCGAGAGTCAGTAAGAATTCGTTAAGAGGAATGGGGTTAAGGCCTTTAGTAAATATTACCAGAATAGAAAACCCAGCCTAATTGACTGGAGATTCCAAGATCTAGGTTCCAAAGGACAACCTAATTGCGTGCAATGAGTGAGTCATTGAAGAGGTAAATCCTCTTGCCCATTCCTTTATACAGTGATACCTAGTGGGATGGAAGGTTAAACTGACGCTTTTAATGATCTAAGTGCTGTGAATAGTCAACTATGGTATAACAAGATACCTTATGTAGGTCACTTATGTGAGTGTGAAGTGGGGTCGCTTCTTTAAGAATGAGGCTGAATTCTTTAAAAACACTCACTGAACCAAGTTAGTGATCCAGGGCCAAATTGGACACACTAGTGAGAACAAGAACAATGGTTGGAGTAACTCCTGTGTGAGGTTTATTATCTCGGTTTACACAAATGGCAAAACAATTTAAGACATCACGTTCACTGGTCAGCTAGTAAATCCAATAGGCTTTCACTACGAAAGGTTTAAGGCCAACAGTTACCTTTTCTGATGCAGGGTTATTCTGTGTGCTCTCTTTCTCCTAGTCTTACGTGTTGTCTGTTTTTCTTTATTTGGCCAATTTTATTCATAGGGAAATTGTTAGAAAATAATGACTTTTCAATAACTTTAATTCAAAATTAAAGTGGGATCTAACCGTCGGTTGAGTTGGGTTCGAGTGGTTTTGTATTCTCTTAGGTGAGAAGATTACAATATAAAAATGATGGGCCGAAACCATTAAGTTGTGAATGCGAATTGTCTCATAAAGTGGGCCTCAATAGAAGATGGGCTTGGGTTGTAACGTCCCGAAATAATAGGCAATAGACCATCCATTATATACATTAAATAACTATACTAACATAAATAATTATCTTTCATTGATTCCAATTGAGCTTACAAAAGAGTGACATAGGCAGCTATACATTCATAAGTCTATATCTGAATCTATAGCATATGTCACGACAAGAGATAAGATATGAAAATAAAACAGGTAATAAATGTCCTAAAGACTTACAACTTTCCGAGACAGTGCTTGGTTACAACAAAATTGGAATTTAAGTACAATACACTTAAAGCCCTTGGCTTATAAAAATTGAATATAACAAAATGAAGCTCTTGTTCCAAGTCCTCCCAAGCTATTTCCTTGGCGGAGACATATTATTAGCACCTGAAATGTTCTTCCTATATAGGGCGAGTCATTAACAAAGCTATAAGGTGAATGCATATGCAATGCTTGTATCAAAACAATTTATCTGTTTCCAAAAACCATGTAATGCCAAATGAATATCATAGTTCATAAAACATTCTCCTTTCAAGGGAAAAACAAGGCAGTGAATCATATTTCTGGAAATCTCTAAAATAGTATCACATTTCACGAAAATTTCGTCCGTGGGAAATTGTAAATAGGCACCTATGTAAGCGTAGGCTATACAAGCACTACTACTGCCATTTTACGAATATTTCATCTGCGGGATTGGCACCCAAGTATACGTGTGGTTTTCGGGAGTTTCACACTGGACACACAGGCTAACTTATTTGATGTAACAACAACTCATTTCCAGATTCACCTCTTAAAACAATATACGTTTGCAATGTATAAATATGAAATAATAACCGATGTGAATGAATGAGAAAAATAGCTTCAATTTTCCCTAATTCTCATGTAATTTCTACAACAATCATAGTTATCCTCCACCGATAGCCCAAAATAGATATTTCTAAACAGATAAATAATATTCCATAAAGATAAACTTTTTAAATTCCAAAGTGTGAGCGGTAATACATACCCGACTCCACCATCCTCATCAAAACTAATCCAATTTCATAATTTCAATATCGATCTCATTAATTATATAAAATCAACATTTATCATAATTAGGACAAATCCTCCCTCCTTTTTTTTTTTTCAAAATCAATTCTACATATCGAAACCAACTATTTCACTACAACTCAACCTCATTTCCAACCCCACAACCATTTTCACGAAACCATTAGAAAGCCCCTCTTTTATTCTTTAAGCCAAAACCCTAGATTTGTTCCAAATCTTCCAAAATCTTAATATTGTTTAGAAATAACAAATAGCTAAGTTAAATTTCATAAAAAGTGTGGAGATATCCCAACCTCAAGTTTTAGAAGACGAAAGAGAGAGCGTAGAAAACCCAAAGATGCAAAAAATCAACTTTGCTCCGATTAGAATGAAGCCCTCGCCGAGCTTTATTTTTTTAACAAAGGGACACAAGTGAAAAACTCGACGGATCTATGTGTATTTGTAAAGAGAAGTTGAGTTTTAGAGAGAGGGAGAGAGAGTCTCAACTTAGGGTTTTGAAATGTTTAGAGAGAGAGATGAAAAAGTGATATAAAAATTGACTTTTACAGACTGATATACGCGCAGATCGATTGAGCGCAAGAAATGTCGCTTGAGCATCTAGACACAAAAGATGTGACCGCTTGAGCACAAGAAGCTTCGCTCGATTGCAGAATATGAACTCCTAGAAGTTTTACAGACAAAAGACTATTGCTCGAGCTCAACAATGGCCTCTTGAGCCGACACCGCTCGAGCGCAAGAAGCATCGCTCCAGCGTAGAATACCACTTCCTAGTAGTTTTGTAGACCTGCAAAAGTATCGAGAGTTCACAAAGACCGCTCGAGCACAAGAAGTGACGCTTGAGCGAAGGAACAAAATTCTGAGCAACAAAAGTTTGAAAAACAAGCTACTAACTTGTTCCAAACTCAAATAGAGATAAGGGAAAGCAAGACATGAATAACTAACTATATATGACAACGAAACCCGGATCCAAAACATCAAATAGGTTAGGTCCAAACCAGAATCGCTATAATCTTCCCCCTTTTAGGAATTTCGTCCCCAAAATTTTAAACTAAACATTAAGACCATGTTTTAACCAACTATAACAATGATACTTATTCCAATTCATCATCATGACCCATTCACCAGTCATCCATTCCCATCAACATGATAAACGAGTTTTCAACACTGAATATACAATTCACATTTTCAAAACATATACAATGTTTATATTACATTAACATAACAAAGTTTCCAATACGTGCTCAAACACCAACAAATAGGTCCAGACACTTCTTACCGACTTTTGCTTCACGCTCCCAAGTGGCATCCTCAACCTCGTGGTGTCGTCACAACACTTTTACTAAAGGAATCGTCATGCCACACAAGACTTGGTCTCAAGTATCTAAGATTCTAACTAGTTTCTCCTCATACGAGGCATCCTTATCAACCTTTAACTCAGTCTAATCCAACACGTGTGAAGGATCTGGCTCATACTTTCGAAGCATAAAGATATAAAACACGTCATAAACCTTGGAAAGCTGTGGTGCAAGGCCAAATGATGATTTACCTCTTCAATCCGCTCTAGGATCTCAAACGGTCCAATAAACCTTGGAGACAATTTTTCGCTCTTCCCAAACCTCATCAAATCCCGTATAGGTGATATCTTCAAGAAAACTTGGTCTCCCACCTTAAGGGATAACGGTATTTTCCTACGGTCGGCATAGCTCCTCTGACGACTCTGAGACGTAACCAACCTCTTACGGATAAGTGCAACTTTCTTCGTCATTTTCTAGAACAACTCTGGACACAACATAGGTGCATCACCCATCTCGGTCCAACACATAGGAGATCTACACGGTCGACTATACAAGGCCTCAAACGGTGCCATGCCAATACTCGACTGGAAGCTATTGTTGTAGACAAACTTAACTAAGGATAAGTACCTCTCCCACGACCCCTTAAAGTTGAGGACACAACCGCAAAGCATATCCTCAAGGATTTGAATAGTACGCTCTGACTGCCCGTTAGTCTAAGGATGATAGGCAGTACTAAAAGTCAACCTAGTACCCAAGGCATTCTGCAGGCTCTACCACAACCGAGCCATAAAACACAAATCTCTATCCGAAATGATAGTCACAAGGACCCCATGAAGTCAGACTATGTCCCTGATGTAAAGGTCAGTTAGATAATCTACCAACTCACTCGTGTGCATAGGTACAAAGGTTGCTGACTTGGTCAATTGGTCGACTACCACCCAAATAGTGTCATTACCCCGTTAAGTCCTCAAAAGACCCATAACAAAATCCATTGTAACAGGCTCCCACTTCCACTCGGCTATAGACAAGGGTTGCAGGAAACCCGCTGGCCTCGGATGTTTGGCCTTCACATGTTGACAAGTAAGGCAGCTCGACACAAACACGGCTACATCATTCTTCACCCCTTCCACCAAAATTGGCGACTAAGGTCGTGATATATCTTTGTGCCTCCTAGGTGCACTGCAAGGCATGAATGGTGAAACTCTCGGAGTACATCCTCTCGACAAGACTCCGACACAAAAAGATGGTCAAGATATCTAACACTCGAGTCAGGATACATGTTCAAGCCTTTCTCTACCTTCCCACTAGATATCTTCTCCCTGCGGGTTTTTACCTCAAGATCACCCTTTTGTGCTTCTATGACTCGGCTCATAAGTGTAGGTTATGCTACCATCGAAAACAAAGTTGTCGACTCAACGGACTCGCCAAGATACAAGTTAAACTCACCAACAGTACCCAACATCTCTCATTTTCGAATGACAATACTCGTTACATTGCTAAACGACTTTTTACTCAATGCATAAGCCACTACATTGGCTTTCCCTGGGTGATAGTGCAACTTAAAATTGTAATCTTCCATAAACTCCATCAATCTTATTTGCCTCAAATTTAGGTCTTTCTGCGAGAATAGATATTTCAAACTCTTATGATCAGAAAACACCTCAAACTTCTCACCATAAAAGTAATGCCTCCAAATTTTCAAAGTGAAGATCACGGCTGCTAATTCTAAATCATGGGTAAGATAGTTCCTCTCACGTGTTTTCAACTGACGTGAGCCATAAGCTATTACCTTCTTTTCCTACATCAAAACACAACCCAAACCTTCCCGTGAAGCATCACAACACACAAAATAATCCAAACCCCTCTCTGGAATAATCAATAGTACTGGAGCAGTGGTAAGTCTAACATTAAGTTCTTGGAAAGACTTCTCACAAGTGTCATTCCACGTAAACTTGATTCCCTTTCTCGTTAGTCTAGTTAAATGTGAGGCTAACTTAGAGAAATCCTTCACAAACCGACAGTAATACCCAACCAATCCCAAGAAACTATGAATCTCAAAGGCATTCTTAGGTTGTTCCCAATCTTGTATTACTTCTATCTTAGAAGAGTCTACCATCACTCCTTCTCCAGATACCACATAGCCTAGGAATTTAATTTCTTTCAGCCATAATTTACATTTCCCGAACTTAGCATACAATTTGTGGACTCTAAGCAACTCAAGCACAACTCGCAGGTGTTTCACGTGTTTCTCCTTGGAAGGTGAGTAAATCAGAATGTCATCAACAAAGATGACAATGAAACGATCTAAGAACTCATGAAATATTCAATTCATTAGATCCATAAACATGGCTGGTGCAGTGGTTAGCCCAAAAGGCATCATTAGGTACTCATAATAGTCATACCGTGTACGGAATGCCGTTTTCTGAATATTTTCGTCCCTTACCCTCAATTGGTGATAACCCGATCTCAAGTCTATCTTAGAGAAACAACAAGACCCCTTTAACTGATCAAACAAATCATCTATGCGTGGCATTGGGTATTTGTTCTTAACAATTACCCGGTTCAACTTTCGGTAATCAATAAAAAGTCATAATGCACCATCTTTCTTCTTGGCAAAGAGAGCTGGTGCTCCCCAAACTGAAGTACTAGGGCGAATAAAACCCTTATCTAGCAATTCTTGGAGTTGAATCTTCAACTCACTCAGCTCGGCGGGTGTAAATCTATACGGTGCAACAGAAATCGGTGTCGTGCCAGGCATTAAGTCAATAGAAAACTGAATCTTATGATGGTGTGGCAAACTAGTGAGATCCTTAGGAAAAACGTCTGGGTATTCATAAACTACCCTTGGTAAATCAACTCGAATTTCATCACTCTCATTACCTAAGAAGGTTGTAAGAAGACAACTAAGCTCACTCCGACCACGCGGATCATACACATGCGATAAAACTCCATCAGCTCTGTCCCCCATGAAATAAAAACAATCAACACTCAAGGTACATACAGTAACTCTCTGACGCTAACAATCTATGACAGCCCGATACGATGACAACCAATCCATACCTAATATAGCATCAAAACTCGACATGTTAATTAACACAAATGCAAAAGGAACTCACCGACCGATAACTTCTAAGAAAGTACCTCCCAAGCTATTGCCTAGGCATAGGTATATCATAAGCACCTGAAATGTTTTTCCCACATAGGGTGTGCCAAAACCCAGTAGAAATAATTCAATACAGTATATAAATCTTAACAAAGCTATAAGGTGAATATATATGCAATGCTTGTATCAAAACTTTTTATCTTTTTGCAAAAACCATGGAATGCCAAATGAATATCATAGTTCATAAAACATTCTCATTTCAAGGGAAAAGCAAGACAGTGAATCATATTTCTGGAAATCTCTAAAATAGTATCACATTTCACAGAAATTCGTCCACCGAAAACCGTAAACTGGCACCTATGTAAATGTAGGCTATATAAGCGCTACTATTGCCATTTATGGATATTTTGCCCGCGGGATCGGCACCCATGTATACGCATGATTTTTGGGACTTTCACCCTGGACATACAGGCCAACTTATTTGATGTAACAACAACTTCTTTCCAAATTCACCCATTTTCTCAAAACAACATACGTTTGCAATGTATAAATATGAAATAATAACCGATCCAAATCAATGAGAAAAATAGTTTCAATTTTTCCTAATTCTCATGTAATTTCTACAGCAATCATAACTATCATCCACCGATGGCCTAAAATAGATATTTCTAAACAGATAAATAATATTCCATAAAGATAAACTTTCCAAATTCCAAAGTATGAATGGTAATACATACCCAACTCCACCATCTTCATCAAAAGCAATCTAATTTCATAATTTCAACATCAATCTCATTATTTATATAAAATCAACATTTATCATAATTACGAAAAATCCCCTATCTTCTTCTTCTTCTTCTTTTTTTTTTTTCTTCTCAAAATCAATTCTATATATCGAAACCGATTATTTCACCACAACTCAACTTCATTTCCAACCCCACAACCATTTTCACGTAACCATTAGAAACCCTCCTTTGGTCTAACCCAAAACCCTTTATTTGTTCTAAATCTTCCAAAATCTCAATATTGTTTAGAAAAAACAAATAGCTAAGTTAAATCTCATAAAAAGTGTGGAGATATCCCTACCTCAAGTTTTAGAAGATGAGAGAGAGAGTGTAGGAAATCCAAAGATGCCAAAAATCAACTTTGCTCATATTAGAATGAAGCCCTCGTTGAGCTCTACATTTTTAACAAAGGAACATAGGCAAAGAGCTCAATGGATCTAGGTGTATTTGTAGAGAGAATGTGAGTTTTAGAGAGAGAGAGAGAGAGATGAAAAAGTGATATAAAAAGTGACTTTTACGGACTGATATACGCGTAGACAGCTCGAGCCAAGAAGTGTCGTTCGAGCGTCCAGACACAAAAGATGTGACCGCTCGAGCGCAAGAAGCTTTGCTCAAGTGCAGAATACAAACTCTCAAAAGTTTTACAGATAAAATACTATCGCTCGAGCTCAACAATGGTTTCTTGAGCTGACACCGCTCAAGAGCAAGACGCATTGCTCAAGCGTAGAATACCGCTTTCCAGTAGTTTTGCAGGCCTGCAAAAGTACTAAGAGTTCACAAAGACCGCTCAAGCGCAAAATGTGATGCTCGAGTGAATGAACAAAATTCTGGGCAACAAAAGTTTAAAAAATAAGCTACCAACCTGTTCCAAACGCAATAAACACATCCCAAAAGCCAAACTCAAAGAGAGATAAGAAAAGCAAGACATGAATAACTATATATGACAACGAAATCCGGATCCAAAACATCAAATGAGTCGGGTCCAAATCATAATCGCTATATGGGTCTAGGCTTGGACTTGGACTTAGTTTTAGTCTTGGTCTAGACTGGCCTAGGCTTGTGCATGTGCATGTGTTGGACTTAGTTTTGGGCGTGAGCCAGATTATGCTATGTTGGATTGGACTTATCTTGTGCATATGTTTTAGATTGGGTTTGGATTGGGTTGTGGCCTAACACCCGTATCTATTTTTGCGATCCATTTAGTTAGATTATTTAAATAGTATTATATATATATATATATAATGCAAGGGAGGTTTTCAAATTTTGTAACTCTCATCTTTTGATGATGTAGTTGATGATCATATTATGCACATTGGAGTTTTGCACCTTTCTAATTTTAGTCCTAATGGGTAGAGTTGATGGCCATTGATGTTAGGTTTTATGGTTGCCTTCATGGCCAAGACCCTTTCTCTGCTAGTATAAAAAGGGTTTCCCCTCCAACTTAGTGGAATAATTTTATAGGGATTTTTTTTTTTAATGGAAAATGGAGATGATATTTTGAGATAAAAAGTTAGAGAATTTCTTTTACACCAAAGAAAATTTTCCCTAGGCCCCTTCTTTGGTTCTTGTTAGAGAGAGTGCATCCATTGTCAAGTTCGCCGAAACTATTCAGAATGTGCTTTTGCATTAGCTGGTTTCAACCGTTGTATCCTGGGAGATAGACGGCAGTGTAGTTCCAGCATCCATCGGGAGGCGGTGAATCTGTTTTAAGGAAACTGTTTAGTGTAGGTTTCGGTCTACTTCTTCTTATTATTTGTTCTTATTTTTTACAAAAATTTAGTTTACAAGATGAGTTTGAATTTTTTGTTATCTATGTTAACAATTTGTTCTATTAGTAATGTAATATAATTCATTTTTGTATTTTTAGTTGTGTAGTTTATTCTGTATTTCATTATTTAAATAAAAAAAATTGTTTTCTTATTTCTATTTAATTTATTTTATATATATTTCTTGTATTATTATGAAAAAATATTAACAATAACCGCTAGAGATTATCTACTAATAATCACGTTACTAGTTTCTAAAAGATGAACTAATTTTCACACGGGCTAGAAGAAGGCCTCCGCAAACGAGAGGGAGCGATAAAGTGAAATGTCCACCTCACTCTTGGAAAATGGTCATACATTGCACATATGACCGTTTTTCAGCAAAATTCATAGCAATTGTTATTAATAATTAGATTAAATTAAAAAAATAATTAAAATTGAGAGAATTGAAGTTGTTGGAACCAAAATGACACATAATAAATTACAAAGGCTGCCAATATAATTTTTTTCAAAAACAGAATAAACCATCAATCTCTGATCGTTGATTGTTTATTTGTATTTTTTGGGTTAGCGGGTCGTGTTTCTAGGTCGAGACCATGGTTTGGACTCTACACAATTAGGGCTTGATGTATGCAAGGTAGGACTGGGCCTGGCTTGACAATGATGCATGAGCCATAGTTCCTCTAAGAGGCAAAGATGGTCATAGCATTGCTCTTTTTAAATTTCTTGAAGACAAGCCCAAAAATGTGAAGTCCGGTCAAAAGTTCAGGAAAAACTGCAAATAAATATAAATATTTGTTGCAGAGTGACACTGTCTACATCTATACTAGATGACACACTTCAGAGAGAACCACTCATTTAAGGGGGTGAGCAGTTGTAGTGGTATACTATGACAAACAAGCATCAGTGCAAGCATACAAACTTAGATACTCTGCCAACTCAAAATTGGCCTAACAAGAGGTTAAAACTATAATTCTGCAAGAGAACACTATACATGTAAATTATATTATTATATATATACACACAAATGACAAATGTGTGATACGTGTCACTTGCAAGTGAAGTGTTATTTGCATGCCATTGAACAAGAAATTTGTCACTGAAATGGTTGTGTTATGCCATGCTTCTAGTTGGAGAAGTTGTGAAGGTGCCAATTGTACTAGTATACTTTTTTAACTCATTAAAATAAAAGCAGAAGTGCTTATTTTTTTTAATGCATAGTATTTAGGAAAAGCTAATCGGATAGTGGTTGATGTTAGTATTAGTGTAAAAAATGTATTGAAATATAAAAAAATTAAATAAAAATATAATCATGTTACCAAATATGTTTTACGTGCATGCAGTTGTCACATTGTCAATGTTACTAAATATATTTTAGGAAATTACTTATCAATTGGACAAAAACAAAAAAGAAGAAAGAAATTACATAAATATGGAGAGGTGCAAGTGAGACTTGCATTGTCACAACTTTTCACTTGCACTCTTCAAGTTTTTGTAATTTCTTTTCTGCTTCACTATTAAGTAATTCCCCTTATATTTTAGGATAAATTATGTCAGTGATTCTGGATTTTGGCCATTATCTCATTTTGGTGTTTGTAATTCTAACTTGCTCGATTTGGATCATGAGTTTATAACTTTGTTTTAATTTAATCCAATAATTTATAACTGTAAACATTCCCTTCATAAAAAATATATACATAAATGGTACATTTCATGTAGGGGCAAAATTAAAAATTTGTTCTAATCAATAAATTAATCTCAACTAACTCAGTGTTATCAACTAATAAGTCAATTAAAAGTGAAAGGTCCAAAATGATACAATTGCCAAAATGTAGAGATTGCGAGTAATTTTACTCTATATTTTATAAGGAATAATATTAGAGATCTAAAAAAATTATCAAAATTTCAGAATTTTTGATAGCATTTGCGTTTCATTAGTGCACCAAAAAACCAATCACAAAAAAAAATAAAAAATAAAAAAATAAAAAAAAAATGTATACATATATATATATATATATATTTGGAGTTCTCATTCATTTTAGAGAGACTCTCAACACAGTAGAACAGATAAAAAAAAAATTACAAAAATATGTGAGGTGCAAGTGATTTGGTGATGGGGTTCAAGTGAAAAATTGTGGGGTGCAAGTGTGACTTACACCCCTTCATGTTTGTAGAATTTTTTTTTTTTACGCACTAAGATGTAATTTGCCCTTCATTTTATAAGAGCTACAATAGTCCATACATTTTTCTTTCTTCTTATTTTTTTGCGGTTGATTTCTTAGTAGGTAACATTACACATACATTATTAGGAAACACATAAATTAAATACAAAAATAATAAAATAAAATTTAGTAAATGAAAATGAATTGCACAGTACATCTTATTTTCTGTGGATTCACCTCCGGTCTACCACAATAATTTGAACATTTCATCTAATAGAATTTCTTGAATAGATTATTTATGTCAAAAGTATTAAATTGATAAAAAAAATTTGATAACTACATATTTTAAGATCACAAAGTCATTGAATAAAAAAAGTTTATTTTTAAAATCAAATTCATTGTTTAATTTTTCTTTCTCCTAATCTAATCATGTAAATACTAATATGTGATGAATTGATTTTTTTTTTATTTTTTATTTTTTGTATAAAAAAATTGATTCACAAGTCCTAACTTGTTTGGGAACAAATAAAAAAGTCACATATGTTTTTAAATTTGTTTGTCTGTA
This sequence comes from Camellia sinensis, assembly GCF_055761805.1. Taxonomy (NCBI): domain Eukaryota; kingdom Viridiplantae; phylum Streptophyta; class Magnoliopsida; order Ericales; family Theaceae; genus Camellia; species Camellia sinensis. The sequence goes on from NC_138973.1 coordinate 111,934,243, forward strand.
ATATTTTTTTTAAAAATTATGTCAATTTCCCCCCCCCCCCCCCCCCTCTAATCATTTTTTTGAAACAATTAAAAAAATAAAGCAAAATTTGTTTAACTTATTTTTATCTTTTCTGGATTTAACTTTTTTTTTTTGGGCAAATTACAAACACCCTCTTCGAGGTTTGGTAAAAATACGGATTTTCCCATGAGGTTTAAGAAATTACAAATTGTCCCCTGAGGATCAAATTTTCATAACAAATTAGGAGAAATTAGGGGAGAATCTGTATGAAAATAAAAACCTCATGGGGTAATTTGTTATGAAAATATAAACCTCCGGGGGTGGGATGTAATTTCTCAAACCTCAGGAGAGAATCTATATTTTCACCAAATCTCGAGGGGTGCTTATAATTTGCCCTTTTTTTTTTGTTTGCAAAATCCAAAAACCTATTTCTTTTTAAATTAAAAAAAATAATCCACTAAATACGAAAATAAAGTTAAAAAAATAAGCAGCAAAACGCCACCAAATAAACCGCACTGACGGTGCGGCATCGTGCAATTCAAAAATCTGAACTGAGTATTTTTGCATTGTTGTCTGACGCTGTTAGCAAAAATGTTTGTCTTGTTTATCTGATACATCGCGACACGTTTTGGTTACGGTGGAGCCGCGCCATTTGGTGAGGCATTCAGGGTCAGGGGTACGTTTGGTAATTTGACACGTGGCGGTCATCGGGTGGGGTTCAAGGTTTTTTTTTTGTTTTAAAAAAATAGTGCAATGGTAGTACGGTGCTGCGTCGTCCTTCTCACATGTCAGCATGGTCCACTGACAATGAACGGTTGAAAAATGTCACATCTCCTAATATTATTAAATTAAAACATTATAACAAATTACACTTTCCACTACTAACATTTTGATCGTAAAAAATATAATATTTAGTTGCTAAAATCTTTTCGCGATCAAAATGCGTTGGTTCCGAGTTGGTCGCTAAAATCTTTTCGCAATCAAAATGTGTTGGTCCCACCTTAACTTTCCGCAACCAAAATTTGTCGGTCCCACCATAATTTTTCGCAACCAACTTATTTTTTGATCACCAAAAGGTGATCTTTCGCGAACAAATTTGTAGTTGGTCACCAATAGTTAAGTCATTCGCGACTAACTTATTTTTTGGTCGCCAAAATGTGATATTCCGCGATCACATTTGTAGTTGGTCGCTAATAGTTAAGTCATTTGCGACCAACTTCTTTTTTGGTCTCCAAAAGACGACCTTCTGTGACCAAATTTGTATTTGATCGCAAAAAATTAGCTATTAGCCACAAAAAAATTGTGGATTGCGAAAACATACTCATCAGCGACTAAAAAAATTTTAGTCGTAGAAAATGGACTATTTGCGACCAACTCAAAATAAGTGGTTGCCAAAGTGTTTTTTCTTATAGTGAATTAAGGATAAATTTTTGGATAAATTACACTGACACCCTTAAGATTTGATTCAATTACATTTCATTCTTAACGTTTTAAACATTAGATTTTCACCTCTGTAGTTAATACTCTCATTTCATAAAACTCTTATACTTATATAAAAAGCAACAATTCCTAATAGAAAAATAGAAAAAATTACATTAAAAAAAAAAGAAAGTAAAATAAAGGAAAAGAAAAAAAAAAAGGAAGTAAAGTAAAACAAGAAAAGAGAGAGTGCATGAGTTCAACGTTTTCATTCCGTCTAAATAATTACAATGACAAGGAAGTTAGTGTAATTTCTCAAATGTCAAGTGGTGATATGTATAAAATCCAAACTACAAGGGGTGTAAGTTTATTTATCCTAAATTTTAAAACTCAATAATTAATCCTCTCAAATTATTTTCTTGTTATAATTAATCATTTTTGTTAGAATTCTGTTGATAATTTAAAGAAAATCAGATCATGTATTGAATTGTTACGACAATAATATATTTATTTGGTGATTCTGTTTGCATTTTACCATCAAAATAAGAAAGACAAAATATAAATAAAATCACTATATAAGAGCATTATCTTAAAATAACCGTTTACACTTTGCCATTAAGATAAGGGAGATAAAGTGTAAATAAAATCCCGAGATAAAAGTATTGTTATTTTAAAGTGCAAATGAAAAAGTTAACTAATAAGATAATACTTTGAAAGAATTAATTGTTGAGTTTTGAAGCTCAAGAGAGCAAAATGTAAATGAGTTATAATTTAAAGAGATTTATAATAATTTACCCTTAAATTAATTTTCAATAATAATAGAGATGAAGAATTCACACTTAAAAATATATCATAAAAAATAGTATGTTGTCTAAGGCTTCATTTGGCAACTTTCAGTTTTAATCAAAAAGTTACTATAAGTTGTCATATTACTTTATCTACTTTTATGCACATCTTTTCGTAAAAAATTTAAAAGTTACTAAAATAAATTGTTCCAAAAATTTTAGGCTAAATTATATTTTTTATCCTTACAAATTTTACTTTCGTTCTTTTTGTTTAATAAATAATTTGATTTTCATATTTTAAATACAGTTTTAATTTGGTCATTTGATTTAAATTTTCATTAATTTTTTTGCATGTATATCTTAAGAGAGTAACAAGTGTCCTAAAATTATTAATTTTAACTTTTAATTTGTATGAAATAACCGAATTAAAAATAGACTTAAAATGTAACCAAATTATTTGATTTGAAACAATATGAATGAAATAAAATTTGAACCACACTATAAGAGAAAGATACAATTTACCTTTTTACTTTAATATCTAAGTCTTAGTCACTTTTTTTTTAACAGATAAGTCTTAGTCACTAATATTACAGTTATATATATATATATATATATATATTTAAAACTCTTAAAAAAAGTTTTATAATTTATTCACAATAAAATAAAAATTACATATTAATTTTTAATTTGTTGCAAATTCAATTACTATATAAAATTCAATTCTCTTATCATATGGATAAATTATGAGTTCTAAATCATGAGTTTCGTAGTATTCATTTTTCCTATTATAACGTGTGAACATTAGGTATCTCCAAAGTTTGGTAAAACATGTAACATTTTATGATCCAAGGTTGTCACATTATTTTGAAGAAAAATGATATATAAAAAAATTTAATTTGGAGAAATGTTATTTATTGCATTTACTTTATGTTCTACATATATTCATGCAATAAATATCATGTGAATGATAAAACTCATCGTGTTACTTGAAAAATCATATCTCAAAATTAAAAGATTTAAATAATATATAAATATTACTCATCATAAAAGGTTCTACATTCGCCGGTCTGAGCCTTTCACTTGTTAAGAATTGTTGAGTAGAATATTTATGCAAAAAAATAATATAATCAGATATCAATAGTTATATGTTTTAATTATATTTGTTTAAAAAAATGGACGAAATTACAATTTCAAGAGTAGCCATTCATTTTGGTAATACAAATGTGATTCAAACATATAGGTATCGATATCCGGTTATCTTAAATTTTTGCATGAATATTCTACTCAATGAGTACTAAAAAGTGAACGGTTCGGATCACTAAAGTTGGCCTCAAAATGGGCCCAGCAAACCAAGAACGGACCCTTGATTTTCAAATAGAGGGGCAAACATATATATACTAGCAAAACTTTTAAATAAAAAGTATGAACTATAATATTAATTTTCTACTGACATATAAAAAGTAAAAATAAGATAAAAACATATACAAATAAGCATAATTTTTTTATCCACATTTTTTTTTAATCTGCAAATAGGGCTTATGATCAAATGTAGTTATAAGAAATTAATTTCTTTTATTATATTCTGTCTATTTTTTTTTTTGTTTTTTTTTTGTTTTTAATTTTATACTTTGATCCATTGTTTTATAGATATAGAGGAGTAACCACATAAATTTTTTAAATCTTTTTAGAGAGGATGACGAAAAAAATTTATAAAAAAAATATCTAGAAGGGGGCGAGCCTCTGTAATTTGGAGATAATTATAATTAATACTACTATAATAAAGGGGTTTTTTGAAATCATAAGGGGTGATCGCCCTCACTTACCCTCTTCTAAGTTTATGCTTGTACCAAACTCAAACACTCTCTCAAATTGATATGGCTAACTTTTTTTTTTTGATCAGCCAAAGAAAATTCCATTGATAAATAAGAGTACAACCATGAGTATTACATCAACAGATAAGAGGGTATGCAAAAAGCATCACAATAGTCTTGCACCATCCTAACTAGGTTGGCACAGTGAGGACTATCCGATCATATGCTAGCACAGCCCAAAGTTGGTGAGGAACCAACAAACTAATAGAGGACCACACAACAAAACACCTAAAGCTACACAACCACAACATCATAAGGCTGCTGCTACACCAATGCTACATATTTCCTCCCAAGCACACCCTAATCTGACTCAAATTAAAAATAAAATTATTGATTGAGAAATGAAAGTCCTTCAGATGTGGACTTAGCCACAAAGCTACCTTAGTCTTAATCAGCTCACACAATTCAGCCCTGCTTGGAGTAGATGATTTGAAGATGCATTCATTTCTAAGCTTCTAGATTAACCATAATACAGCTAATGGGATAGCACTCTAGATTTTCCTTTCCATTTTCTTTATTTTCCCACCTGCCCACCACAACAATAATTAATCCACAGATCCTGGTAATGCCCCTTGGATCCCCCACCAATTCAACATATTAGACCAGACACTCCACACAAAAGGGCAGCAGACTAAGACATGATCCACAAATTCAACATCAATCATACAGAATACACATAGATTAGACCCATTTACATTTAAGACCCCCAGTCTTTGTAAAAACTCCTTTGTCTTGATTCTCTTTTTCCAAGCCATCCACCCAAATACTTGCACCTGAAGATGAATAAACTTTAACCACACCAACTTACTGATTCTGAGGGTTGGACCAAGGTTGTCAACCACAAACTTATACAATGATGTTACAGAAAACTCACCAGAATTAGCTGCTGACCAAACAAGCCTATCCACCTGATCAGGCCTTAGCATAGGACTTGCTGGTAATTGGTTAAGAAGATTCTGCAGATGAACCATCTCCCATTCATACAACTCTCTTCTGAATGCTGGGTTCCATTCACCTAAAGCATCTTTCTTGTCAAAGATATCCTTCAGTGTAGCACTTTTCTTTGAGGATAACCTATAAAGGCCAAGAAACTTATCTTTAAAGGAGAGTTGATTACACCATATATCAGTCCAAAAAATAATTCTTCTTCCATCTCCAACCTTTAACTGATAATTATTTAAATAGATCTTTTGTAAGCTGGTGTTTTGTTCTTGAATTGCTATGATCCCTTTCCATACAGTTGAATAATTATTACTAGCAGCAAATGATGGCAACCAGCTACCACCCTTCAATTTCTATTTGCTGCAGATAACCTTCTTCCACAGAGCACTAGTGTCACAACCAAACCTCTACAACCATTTTATCAGTAAGCATTTATTAACGTCTCTCACCTTTCTAATTCCTAGCCCTCCCTGCTCCACACTTTTACATAATTCCTCCCATCGAACAATGTGAATCTTTCTCTTTAATGTTGAGCCACCCCACAGAAATGAAGCTTGAAGCCTTTCAAATTCTTTTGCAACTCCTTCAGGCATCCTAAACAGAGACAGATAATACATTGGTAATGAAGATGTCACAGCTGTAACAAGTGTCAACCTCCCAGCAAAAGACATCGGCTTTCTTTTCCACCCAACCAACCTACCTCTAACTTTATCCAACACAGGTTTCCATGTGGATTTCTTCCTTGGATTAGCCCCAAGAGGAAGCCCAAGGTAAATGAGTGGCAGTGATTTCATCTTACAATTCAAAACTGAGGCACAATTGAGCATTGTATCTTCTGAGACCCCCACCCCACACACAACACTTTTGTGGTAATTAATTCTTAACCCTGACATTAATTCAAAGCATCTAAGTACTCTTTTCACATGCCTCACATCTTCTACATCTGCTTCACAGAATAAAATTGCATCATCTACAAACTGAAGATGAGATAGAACTACCCCATTTGAGCCCACTTTCACTCCTTTAATCAGTCCAAAGTCCTGAGCTCTGGATAATAAAATATGCAGACCTTCAGCAGCTATGTTAAACAAGAATGGAGACAAGGGATCACCTTGCCTTAACCCCCTCTGTGGGCTGAACTCTTCTGTTGGAGGCCCATTGACAAGCACTGATACCCTAGCAGAGGTTACACACTCCTTAACCTAGCTAGACCATTTAGCACCAAATCCAAACTTATAGATCATAGAGAACAAAAATCCCCAATTGATGGAATCGTATGCCTTCTCAAAATCCAACTTTATGATTAGCCCCTTCTTCTTAGCCTTTTTCTACCCCTCCACCACCTCATTGGCAGTTAACACCCCATCTAAAATATTCCTTCCAGTTAAAAAGGCTGACTGTGTTTCACTAATTATCTGAGGCAGCACTAATTTTAACCTTTAGGCCAATAGCTTAGCTATGATCTTGTATATTGATCCCACCAAGCTTATAGGCCTATAATCTGCTAGCCCTTAGGGACTCTCCTTCTTGGGCATTAGGGTTATAAAAGAGTTGTTTATACCCTTTACCAACCTTCCATTCTTATGGAATTCATTCAAAAAATTTATGACTTCACTCCTCCTTATATTCCAGAATTTCTGGAAACACCCCATATTAAAGCCATCTGGCCCTGGTGTTTTGTTGCCATCACAATCCATCACTGTAGCTTTAATTTCGGCTTTTGAGAACAATGCCTCCAGTCTTTCAAACCCATAGCTGCCTTGCACTGATTTGAAAGAGCCTCTTAATTTAGGTCTCACTTCCCAGTCCTCAGAAAAATGAGTTTTGAAATACTCAAACACTCTTTTCTTCACATGATAGGGATCCTCATACATCACCTTCCCCTCTGTAATTGAATTGATTTCATTTCTTGTCTATCTACATTTAGTCATAACGTGAAAAAATCTTGTATTCTTGTCTCCTTTCAATGCCCAATTCAATCTTGACTTTTGAAGCCACATTCTCTCCACCATCTTGCTTAACCTCCATACCTCTCCTTTAACCTCCCTTCTTCTTATTTTTTTAGAGTCATCAAGATCTCTATTCTTAGCAACAACATCAAAATCATGCAGTTCACTCTCTGCTACTTTTAGATTATTGATTACATTCCCAAATACCTCTACATTCCATTTTTTTAGGTCTGCCTTCAAAGTCTTCAATTTATTTAACAGAATAAACCCAGCCCAGCCTTCTATTCTGGCCTCTTTCTAACTATTTTCCCAAAAGGATTGGAGGTTTTTATGTAAGAACCATGCATTTTGAACCCTGAAGGGTTTAGGGCCCCAGTCCCTTTCATCCTCCATTAGTAGTAGGGGACTGTGATCAGACATCAACCTTGGCAACCCCCATAATTTTAACTTGAAAGCCTCTAAGAACTCTGTCTATTCGACTCCACTTTTCACCTTCACCTGAATTGCACCAGGTATACTTCCTTCCTAGCAATGGTAAATCAGATACTTCACATTTATCAATGTACTCATTCAATTCCCTCATGCCCTTATCCCTTCTTGAACACCCTTTTCTTTCACTAATGTTTCTTACCTTATTGAAATCCCCACCCATGCACCAAGGCTTAGAAAACTCCTCCATCAGCTTTACTAAACACTCTCATAGCTTTCTTCTTAAGTCTACATCATTAGGTGCATAAATTTTTAAAATAACACACTCAAAAGAATGGAAGAGTGTACCTGATAGAAGGGGAAATCTCTTGTCGCTGTAGCTTTCTGAGATTTAGAATACATCTGGATCCCAAACACAAAGTAGTCCTCCAGCTGAGCCTTCAGAATCCACAGCCAAAAACTCCATTTTGTCTCTCACCCACATAGATCTTATTTTTACTTCAGAGATTTCTGTTTTTTTTTTGGTTTCTTGGAGGAGCACCATATCCACATTTCTTTCCTGAAAGAGCTTCATAAGCTTACCTTTCTTTCCTTTTTTTCCCCAGCCCTCCGATATTCCATGATAAGCAGCCCCCCCATAAGGTATGCTTCAAACCCCTGTTGTAGCTCTCCCTTCAATTCTTCCTTGATTCTTTACCTCGAGGTCAATAATCTTGTTTAGCACTACACCCTCTTTTCTATTGTACTTCATGCTTAGAATTTCCCCCATCTTCAAAGTTGCTTGGGCTTCCTCTAGTAAATGTCTCCCTTTATCAACCCCATTATTGTTAGAGGTTGATAAGGAAACTGCTGGTACTACTGCTCTATATACTATAGGTTTTGAGGTTGCCTTACTTGTTGAAACCCCTCTTTGGCCATACTTCCTGAGCAAACTAAGCGAGCCCTTAGTTGGATATTGATAACAGTAAGCTGTTTTACTTCTTACCTTCTTTCCTCCATTCTTATTTTTGCCAGGTTGAGATCTATGCTCCAGCTCCTAGGCTTAAGACACACCTGATTGTCTTTCACTTGGCCCAAGAGCCCCACAACCTTCAATAGTGTTAGCAACCTAGCCTCTAGGCCTAGTTTGGACTTGGTTATCTTGGTTCTATCTATTTCCTTTACATAACCTATGATTCTGGCCCAAAACCACTTCAATTTCTACTCTAGGCCTATTCAGACTTGACCCACTTAAGCTTCTAACAGAGCCTGGTGTGAGGACATGATCATCAATGCTCTAACATTTGCTAGCGCCTTCTTCAAAGTCAATTTTTTGGTTCCCTATACCCATCATGACCTTGCATGCCTCTTTATTAGTCTCCTTCCTTACGCCACTACTAGACTCTGTAACTTCTGTATCACTTTTCCCACCCAACACCTGCTCTACCTCTTCACTCTGATTCTCTCCACGTGCCTTACAACCTTCAGCCACTTCATCTCTGAAGTCCATTGCATAGTCTGAGTCATCCTCCACATTGTTGCTCCTTCCCAGCCCCTGTGTCTCTGGATCATTTGAGTTACACTTCTCTTCCACCACTTGGTCCTTCTGGCACTTGCACACCATACTCATGGTTTTTGCCATCACCACTTGTTCTTCACACACTCTTACTGGATACAGTGGACCTTTGCAATCCAATTTAATTACCTTATTGATTGGTTCCATGCATTTGGTGGAGATAATAAGCTTGGCACATGCAAAGAACTTAGGGTGGTCACTATCACCATCAAAGCATAGAAAATTTCCCTACAAACCACCAATTCTCCTCAGATTTTTACTATTCCATAAGTTTAGTAGAATACCATAACAGCTGATCTACACACACCTTTCATGTTCCAAAACCAGTCCATCTTTTCCTTCAAAAATAGCCTCGCACTAATCCAAAATCAGCTCCATAATAGGCTTTATTTTTTATACCATCTCCTCCTTTGTCTTAAATGTTAGCACCACATCACGGCCTCCACTCTCTCTGATCAGAACATCTTCCGTGCCTATTTCTTCAAGTTCATTCTTCAGATTAATATTAGTGTGCTTATCCTTCAAGCAAACCACCACACTTTCATACAGCCACCCATTCCCTATTTCCTCAACCTTCAAGGTAATGTTGTCTTTCCCAGCACTACTTTGTCCTATCACTGCTTCTGCATATGACCTCTGGTTTGTAGATACTCCTACCCTGCTTCTTCCTTCCCTTTGGTTGCCATTGTATCTTGTTGCTTGAAGACGCATTGGGCCTGTTACTCCCTGTCCCTTTACCTTTTCCTTGCCAAAAGCTGCATGCTTTACCTCTATTGCCGTATCATCCACCCATAATCCATTTGCTTTTTGGACTACTACTTTTACAACTATAGAGCAGTCAAACCTTACAAACCCAAATCTTGTGTTAGTGAGCTTTCTTCTCTTTTGCGGAATGAACACATCCTTCACCACACCAAACTTAGAGAAGAGATTGTACAGCCCCTTCGAATTTACTGATTTTGGTATATTATCCACAAATATAGTGAAAATGCTTGTACGTCCTTTAATCATTCCTTTTCCTTGTACTTCCCTTTGCCTGACAACAAGAATCCACCCTCCGAGATCAGAAGTAGCCATATATTGAAGTAAATTGATATGGTTAACTTGAGATAATCAAAATGCTATTAACAATGTAGAAATCAACTCAAACAATCTAATTTAGTTAACAAAATGGTAAATATGAAGACCCATAAGTTTATTTGGTTGTAGGTTTGTTTTGTTTATTTTTTTTTTAGTATATGATTTCGTCCCTTGTAACTGATCTAAAAAGATGTAGAATTTCATAAAAGACATAGTAAAATTCTTTTTATATCAATTAATTTTAGGAGAGATGGCAAAACTGATGCTAACATTTTTTTTCTTCGTATTTTAGTAAATAAGAACAACAAAAAGTTTACAAACACAATTATTTTGATATCGTTTCATTTTTATGTGAAAACCATTTGATGTTTCTTAAAATGTTGGTTGTTTTAAGGGCTCAAAACTAGTACAGTTGAATTGAGTAATAAGTTGTTCAAGTTTAGTTTAAATATTAACGAGTTTTAAATATGTTCATCCTTGACTTATTTAGCATTCGAAACAATTTAAAATGCACTTTGATCGAGTTGAGTTTGAGTAATTTAGTTTTTTAATAGTTTATATAATAAGTCAAATCATGTAATAAGTTATTCAAGCTTAGCATGAAAAATATAACATGATTTAAAGTGTATTTAAGTTTTACTTATTTATTTAATAAACCAATCTTAAATGAGTTTTTAACAAGTTGAATACGAGTAGTTTGATTTGTTTTACAAGTTTAGTTTTTTAAAATACTTTCTTAAAATAATTTTTGAAAACACTTAGCCAAATAAATTATGTGTTTAAAAAAAAAAACATAAAACAAAAACACACCTAAAAAAAACAAAACAAAACTTTATTGTAAGAATGAGCTAGTAGTTGTTTCTTGAAGTTATGTAATTGAAGACTACCAAAGGGAGATGCAGGCATTGTTCGAGAAAATAATGGGCTTGATGGTGACGTCTTTGGGCTTAATGCGTGAATATGTGAAATGGTTCAAGCCCAACAACAGATCCGAATCTCCACAGGCCCTGCTCCAATTGAACTCATACCCGGTTTGCCTGGACCCAAGCCGGGCTATGGGCTTAGCCCCGGATACAGACTTATCACTCCTCACCTTGTTCTACCAAAGCAACACAAGCGGCCTCAAAGTCCTCCATGGAAACAATGCTTAGGTTACCGTGCCGCCCCTCACCGGTGCACTCACCGTCAACGTTGGTGACCTAATGCACATCCTCTCCAATGGTCGGTTCAAGGCCACGTTGCACCAAGCAGTCGCCAACAAGGCTGAACATCACATCTCGGTTGCTTATTTCTTTGGCCCGTCAAGAGATGCCAAAGTCTCACCATTGATCAAGTTGACTGACCATGATCATCCCCCTCTTTATCTCCTGGTGACATGGAAGGAGTACCTAGGTGTAAAGGCAACTTACTTCAACAAGGCACTTGATTTGACTCATTTTGACACATTTAGTACCATGTAGATTTGTCGATTGTGACGCCCTGAAATAAATACAATAACCAGTCTACAATATTAATCGAACAACAACACAAGATGAAATAATTATCTTTCATTAACTCCTAGTTTCTTGTACAAAAGTGCAATATATGCAGCTATACATTCAAAAGTCTAACCCTGAATCTATTGCATATGTTACATGATGAAGAATATAAAATGAAAGATAAACAATTAAGAGAATGCCCTAAAGGCTTACAATTTTTCAAGTCAGTACTTGGTTACAACAAAATGGATTTAAATCCAGTACATTTGACGACCCTTGGCTTGTACAAAAAAAAAATACACAATTAAACAAAAATGAAGCTCTTGCTCCAAGTCCTCTCTAGCTATTGCCTTGGCAGAGGCATAGCACCAGCACCTAAAAATGTTTTTCCCATATCGGGTGAGCCAAAACCCAGTAGAAATAATCCAACACAACATGTAAATTTTAATAAAGGTATAAGGTGAATGCATATGCAATGCCCGTGCCAAAGTGTTTCGTTTCTTTTTTCTCATGATCATACGATACTCGATTAATATCACAATTATCAATTATGTCCTTTACAATAGAAAAAAAAGCAGTGAATCATACTTAGGAAATTCCAAAACAAACGGGACCCATGTAAACATAGGCTATACAAGCACTACTATTGCCATTTCACGAAAATTTCGTCCGCAAGATCATCACCCATGTACACACGCAGCTTTCGGGACTTTCACCCTGGACACTCCGACCAACTTATTTCAATGTACAACATTCAATTCTCAGATTCACCCATTTTTCTCAAAATGATACACATTTCCAAAATATAAATATAAAACAATGCTCAATACAAATGAATGAGAAAATAGTTTCAATTCTCTTAATCTTTATGCAATTTCTACAATAATCATAGTTATCCTCCACTGATAGCCCAAAACAGATATCTCTAATAAATAGAAAATTTCAATAACAATATACATTATTATCATTTCCAAGATGTGAGTGATATAACATATCCAACTCCACTATCATCATCAATATCCTCCATCACCATCATCAAGACATGAGTGATATTACAAAACCAACATCATTCTTTAATATTCTTCTAACACATGTCAAACCATGGTTTTAGAGTAAAACCTCATTTTCTTTCAAAATCATTTTTGAGTAGAGATAAATATTATTTCATTTACCTAGCATCATTCCCATTATCTTTACACGATCAACATTTGATATTTCTAGGATAAAATCCCCTTTTTCTTTGCAAATAATTTCCAAAGGTGAAATCCTATCACTTCATCATAGATCAACACTAAACACTTTTCTACAAGCATTTCCAGCAAACCATTTGAAAACCCTACCATTTGATTTCCAACCAAAATGCTTCCAAGTGAGTAGATCTGAAGATCTTTGAGCAAAAAAGTGAGTTTAAAGAGAGAAAAGAAGGACTCACGGTTTAGAGAGGGAAAAGAGAAGAAAAAGTGAAGAAAATGGTAAGTGAGGGCCCTATTTATAGTGCTAAGTTAAAGTGGAATAAGGTCCCAAAGTCAACTTAAGAGGACAAGTCAAAATCCCCAAAAAGTAAGGCCCAAAACCGAACTAAAATCTGGAAAAAAACTCACAGGGGATCGACCCTTGTGTAGGCGGTGTCGACCCTTTAGGAAGAAATGATAATGTTGGCAGTAGACAAGGTTTCGACCCTTCCAACAGAGGTGTCAACACTAAAATTCAGCAACCAAACCCAAATTTTGCTGTATAGAAGGGTCGACCTTTCCTAAACTGGTGTTGACCCTTGAGGCCAACAACAAAAGACAAGTGTCGACACCACCAAGGCTGGTGTCGACCCTAAGGTTCAATAGCTTGTCCAAGAACATAGCAGCAAGATGGTGTCGACCTTTCCAACACTGGGGTTGACCCTTGGAGCTTAACAAAATAAAGATAAGAGGGCAGTGTCGACCCCAACAAGGGCGGTGTCGACCCCCAAAGCCAAAACTGAGCATAAAGGGAGAAGAACGACTATCACGAATATGGTTTTCCGGATTCAAAAGTAATAAATGGATTGGGTCTAAGCCCGGATCGCTATAACCTCTCCCCTTAAGGAATTTCATCACCGAAATAATAGTTTAAACTTTAAAACCATGTTTCAACCAATGGTAATAAATCAATTCCATTACCATGACCCACTCTTCGGTCATCAATTCTCATCAACTCGATACACAAGTTCCAACATTGAAAGTACAATTCACATTTTCCAAAGCATATACAATGTTTCCATATTTTCAAACATATACAATGTTTTCATATTTTATTAACATAACATAATCTCAATACAAGCTCAAACATTATCAAATAAGTTCGGATACTTCTCACGGACCTCCAACTTATGTTCCCAAGTTGCTTTCTCAACCCCGTGATGTTTCCATAACACTTTTACCAAAGGAATTGTCTTGCCTTGCAAGAATTGGTCTCAAGTATCTAAGACCCTTATTGGTCTCTCCTCATATGAGGCATCTTCATCAAGCTCTAAGTCGGTCTAATCCAACATGTGCGATAGATCCGGCTCATACTTCTGAAGCATACTAATATGAAACACATCATGAACCCTGAAAAGTTGTGGTGGCAAGGCCAAGCGATAAGCTACTTCCCAATCCACTCAAGGATCTCAAAAGGATCAATAAATCTAGGAGACAACTTCCTACTCTTCCCAAACCTCATCAAACCCCTCCTAGTGATATCTTTAAGAAGACATGATCTCCAACCTCAAAATATAAAGGTCTCCTCCTATGGTCGGCATAATTTTTCTGTCGACTCTGGCCCATAACCAACCTCTTACGGATAAGTGTGACTTTTTTCATTGTTTCCCAAACTAACTCTGGACCCAACATTGGTGCATCACCCACCTTGGCCCAATACACAGGGGATTTACATGGTTGGCCATACAAGATCTCAAATGGTGCTATGCCAATGCTCGGCTAGAAGCTATTATTGTAGGCAAACTCCACAAAATGTAAGTGCCTCTCCCATGACCTCTTAAAGTCAAGAACACAACCCCAAAACATATCCTCTAGAATTTGAATGGTGCGCTTTGACTGCCCGTCTGTCTGAGGGTGATACGCTATGCCAAAAGTCAACCTTGTGCCTAAGGCACTCTGTAGGTTCTACCAGAATCAAGCCGTAAAACGTGGATCTCTATCCGAGACAATTGTCACTGGGACCCCTTGCAACCTTACCATGTCTCTAATATAAAGGTCGGTGTAGACACCACATTTTTGACCGACCTCAAGACTTAGACATCATCGTTTGTTCTCTCAATGATTGTGCTTGGTTATGCTTGTTTTGAGCGCTCGAAGTTCTCGGCGGAACGCCTTGTCTTTGAGCCTCTAAACCTTTTTGTTTTGTGCTTGTTTTTGGGCCAAACCTTGGTGTCTCTTGCTTGGAAGGGGGGGAGCCTTGTTGGCCACTTTTTGGCCTTGTCGGCCACTTTTCCCTCTTGTCGACCACTTGAAGTGGCCAACAACCATTTTTCTCATTTTTTAGATATTTATTTGCCACATGCGCCAGCTGTTGTTCACTGAAGGCCATCTCCATACACGTGTATGAAGGGATGAATACAAGCCTTTGGCTTGAATTTCTATATATAGGGGGGTCTCTCAACCATTTTGACGAGTTACATAATTTTGAGCAAAATTTCTCCCTCTCTCTCTAGAATTCTCTCTCTCTCTCCTCTTGTTTTATGCTTGAAAGTTAGAATTCTCTACACATTTGCACACTAGCCCTTAACCAAACATCCTCATCTTGGAGCTGAGGTTCTTTGAGGATTAGTTTGAGTTCCTAAGACTAGTTTTAGCTCAGAATTGTGGTTGTTTAGTGTTGTGCTTCAAAGATATAAGACTTACCTCATTTAAGCTCTTTGTACATACTTGTTTTGCTATCTCTTTATGTTGTTTTGGGCTTAGTTTCCAACTACAAAAAGTTCTGATTTTCGAGCCTTAAAATGTTTGTTTGAAGCCATTTTGTGCTAAGGGGTTGTCTACCCTTCTTGTTGCTTGTTTGCATGAGCCTTTGCACCATCCCTTAGCATGTTAAAGTCACACTTTTTGGGCCTTTAAACCATTGAAATTCAGAGTTATTTCAGTGGTAAAAATCATGTTTTGAAGTCCAAAAATAGAGGGGTTGGCCTCCCCTCCTTGTGTCTCACTTGCATGCCTAGTTAGCATTACATTGTAGTTTGATTTTGTAGCTTGTGTTAGCTTAGTTCAAGCATGTTTTAGGCTCTGTTTTTGCATGTTTCAACTCTTTTTTGGGTTGGTTGGAGCATTAATTGCTTGCTTTTTGTACTTGTAGTGCAATTGTGCTTACTAGTCTAGTATGCCTAATGGTTTAGCCTATTATTCTAGCTTGTGTTAGCTTAACTTAAACTTGTTTTAGCTACTATTTTGGCATGTTTTAACTCTGTCCAGAGTTGGTTTGGCCCTTTGAGCCTTATATTGCGTGCCTATAGTGTTGTGATCTTCACTAGCTTAATGTTTTAGGCTCTTAAGCATGTATTGCATGTGTTACTTGCATGATTTAGTGTCATTTTGCATGCCATTTCAGCACTAAAATATCTACAACCTCCCTCTATTCTTCAATTTTTACTTTGTTTTGAAAGTGGCCTTGAGCCCCTTGTTGGCTTGAGTGTGGAATTGAGGCTCTCATGCCTAATGGTTTTAATCCTTTCTTGAGGGTTTCTACTAACCAATAGCATGAGGCCTCTTTCATGCTCAAGGCACTTGTGGTTCAAGCCCTCTTTCCATTAGAGGACTCCAATCACCTTGGACTTAATCAATTAAAGGACTAATCGGTAATGTAAAATGAGTAAATAAAACATGAACAAAGTAAAAGAGGCAATATAAGCATGTTGTGTTGCATTGCATGTGTTTGGATCAGACGTTAATCCAAACACAAGAAAAATGGAACGTTTCATACTCAAAGTGATGAAACGTGCCATTTTTCTTGGTCACCGACACCCTTGATCATGCATGATTGGGTGTTGGTTGTTTTGGTCTTGTTTGTGCATTCATTGAGCTTGTACAAACTTGGCTCTTTGGCCATCATGCATTGAAAATGCTTGATTGATGGCTTGAGAGCCAAGAACTATACTCCTTTGAGCTTGAGAGATGATAAGGAGGGTAGTAGTACACACATTTCTTGAAAATGCATTGCTTGCCTCTGTTTGCTCTCTGTTGCAGCAAAAGCAGAAGTCCAAAAAAGGGGGTGGCCGACCGGCCAGTTAAGGTGGTCGACAGCCACTTTTTGTGGCCAATCGGCCACTAGTGAATTTTTGTGTAAATGTGTTCCTGTGTTGGAGCAGAGGCAATCTGGAAGTTGGTACAGTTTTCAAAGATCAAATGAGTGCAAACAGAGCCATCCGATGGCAAGGCAAGGGCATTTTCGGGTGGAGTAACCAAGCATGATTCATTCCTCATCCCTCGAGGCCGTTTAAATCGCTTTACTAGTTAGTTAGCGTAGCTAATTCAATTCAAGTGTTGTACTTTAATTAGCTTAGCATAGCTAGTTATTCAATTGTGCTATAATAACTAGCTAACTAGATTAGTTAATTAATTTCGTTTTGTAATAATTAGCTTAGCTTAGTGTAGCTTAGCTTACTTATTCAGACCCTCCTTCGAGAGAGCGTAATGTTGTAATAAACGTGTGTGCGTGTGTGCATTTTTTCTCCCTTTTATTTATTCTTTTTCGATGGTTAGATTAGGGACATGTTTCAATTAGCATACCTTATGCTTGCATGTTTGCATCATTCATTTGTCTTGCATGCACCGAGGTTCAGCGTATCATTCAAATTGCATTGTTATTTCAATACACTTCTTTGAATACGTGTTTGAAAACATGCTATCAAAGTGTTGCAAATACCATGATTAGGTAGCCGAGCCTATTTAGTTTCATTATTGCATGTGTTGCATTAGGCATCTTGCATAATTAGGATCATGCATTGTTTTCTAACTAGCTTTTGTTTTGGCTTAGAGTACTTGGTAAGCTTTTACGCTTTAGCATACTTGCATGAGTGTGAGTGATGCCATGTTTCGCATGCTTGTCATGAGACTATGTGCTTACTTGATAAACTGCATGAATGCCTGTGGATCAAGGCTTTGTTGCTTGAATTGGAACAGTTCAACGAATGTATGTTTTAAGTCCACTTTGCAAAGTGGCAAATCATGTTTTAAGCCCATCATGTTTGATGGCAAATCCGTGTTTTAGCCCACTTGAGGGTGGCAACTTCAAACCATTTTCGAAAACAAACATGAGTTGAATTCGTTCCAGGTCTTGTGACTTAGTCTATACTTGCCTGTGTGCGTCATATAGTAAAGTTAGCTAATAACCGGATAAGAACACACGAGGTTCATAAAACAACATATCATGCTTAGTAGAGGTCGATCTTTTGATCGGGCGAGTGGGGGTGCTCATTTCAAGACCTTCCCCTCTCGTACCCAAGTTTTCGAGCTAAGGCAACTTTGGTGATGATAGACACATGGCCTTGGCACGAGTCAGGGTTTCCTAAATTTCCTAAAAACAAAATATTTAGGTGGCGATTCTGTAATCTGGCAAAGCAGTCCAGTTTTGGCATTATTTGATTCAAAATTGATTTTCCAAAATGATTTGCTAGATTGGACTCTTTGGTGTTTATCAGTTTCATATTGCACTTCGTGAGATTAGATTCAGAACCGTGACAAGAGTCTGAACTGTAGGACAAATTCGAGCTCTCCGAAAGGGGGTGCGAAGAAAGTCGAGCTACTTTTTCTGGCGACTCTGCTAGGGATTTAGAGAACTTGACTCGAACTCATGATATGTTGTTTTATTTACATTTATGTGTTTCTTTGCATTGCATTTGCATTGGTGCACCTAAGTCACAGTGTTTGTCATCTGCTATTCCTAAACGGTTTGCCGAAGGCTCACTAGGAAAACTGGGCCATAAGGCTGACCGGTTGCGGGCTCTGCCACGATGGGAACACAAACCTTGGATCTGGACTACCACTGTACCGTTTGATCCAAACTATGACAGGTTGCTCACCCGAATGCAGGATTGTTTAAAACCACATGTTTGCGTAGTGAATCCCTAGTTCCTAACGAAAGTAGGACAGGAAAACCCTACCCCATCATAGGGGTGTTTTGGCTATCACTTGCTTGATATGTGCTTTTAGAGTGTGACTCTGCAGGAATGTATGTATCAGTTGTAAGTCTGGGTATCAGTTTTGAGGTAAAAATTTGGGACAGAAATCAGTGTTTAAGTACAGATTGTCCAGCCTATGATTTCAACTGTGTGTTGTCCTTGTCTAAGCTGAGATGCTGTGAGTTTGTTGATTGTTGTTTCTTTTTTGCTTTATTTTCTTTTTGCAAGGTAGTATTTCACAATTGCTTCCGACGAGGCAATTACCCCCCGAGCACTCTGGACTCGAGTCAGGAGGATTTACCGATCTGAGGATCTTATTGGAGGACAACCAGTGTTTGCTTCGCTAGCCCCAGTTACGAGACGGAGGATAGTCAAGCATAGATCACCGGTTCAGAAGTCGCCAATTCAGCGGTCACTATCTACGTCACCTGTGCGCAGTCGGGCCCATTTTTTTGCTTCCACCTTAGAAATAGAGTATACACCGATTCTGATAGATCAGCACCCCTCACACAATATGGAGGATATGATGCGTCAACTTCAACAAACCATCGAGGCCATGCAGCTAGACGTTGCTCGCTAAGCAAAAGTTACCGCTTGCCAAATAGAGATTGCAGCCCAGCAGGCTGAACTGATTGCTAGGCTTCAACAGCAATAGCAACCACAACAAACAGCAGCTTCTGTTTTGCATCCACCCCCAGTCAGGGTTCCAATACCTGGGGATACAACTAATGTCCAGGAGAATGCAGACATTCTAGCAGGACCGATCCCACCTCAGACTTCCAAAGCACCAGTCTGCCCAACCGAGGCACCGTTTGAGTTTGAGGTTGATCTTACCGCTCTGAAAGTGAGCAAGCTTGAGAAGCTTTTCAAACGAGCTCAGGGTGTCAACTCGATCCCAGATATAGAGGACGACTATACAGATTCGACAGTGACATTGCCAGATAGATTTAAAATGCCTCACACAGACCGCTTTGACGGTTCGGGTGATCCCATGGTCCACTTGCGGCTATTTTCAGATATTCTGCGGCCGATGGGCCTGACTAGATTGCAGAAGTTATCCCGCTTTGGCCGGACCTTGTCGGGTATTGCGGCTATTTGGTATGCTAAACTGGAAGATTCTATGAAGAGGAGCTGGGAAGAGATGGTTGAGGCCTTTATCGCCCAATATTCCTATAACACTCAAATCAAGGTCATAACTCGTGATCTCGAGGCTACTAGACAAAAGCCGAATGAGGTCTTTTTCGATTTCGTCACTCGGTGGAGGGCCAAGGCCTCTATGATGATAACCTGACCAACTGAAAAGGACCAGATAAGAATGGTCGTTCATAATCTGCAACCGAAACTGCTGCAAAAGATGATTGTCTTACCCCTATCTACATTTGCTGACCTTCATGAGATAAGGGTACAAATAGAGGATGCGATAAAACAGGGTCTGATTGACCATGAAAAAAAGCAGCCCAAGAGGGCTTTTACACGTAGTTCAAATGCGGCTATGAGTAATAACGAGGCTGCAAGGACTTCTGATGTTGGTATGGTCACCACCACACCGAAAATAGCCACCCCTTTTACCGGTACATCCGGGACTACCCCACAACCTACAAAGTACCCACCTACACAGTACCCACCCTAAGGCCTGAGGGTTTTCACCCCACTCTACATATCTCTATCTACGGCCTTGAAGATCCTGGTTAGAAAGGGGCATTTGAAGCCCCTGGAGTCGTGCCCATTGCCGAATCCCTTCTCTCATACACATAACCCAGCCAAGTATTGCGCCTTCCACCAGCAGCATGGTCTTGACACTAACCTATGCTTTAGACTCCGTCATGAGATTCAGGATCTCATTGACAACAAAGTGATAGCACCTCCTGAGAAGCCTAACGTCACTACAAATCCCCTCCCACCAGATAACCAACCCCCACCACCCACGCAAGTAAACCTTATCCAAACAATGGTCGTCCCATATGACCCCAGCATATACATCACCCCCTCCCACCTGCCTAAGCCGGCATTGTTTATCCCAGAAAGCACAGACTTGTGCATGATGAGCGCATCCATATCCCAACCTGAACCCGTGGTGGTGGCTGTGGTAGAAGAAGGCATGCCTGAGGGCCATGTGAGCTTAACTGAGGAAGCATATAACCCCTGTCGCTATATTGCGCCAGCTGATCAGGCTAAGCTAGAGGTGGAATTGCCGAAGGGAATAGAGGTTAATGTAGTCAGGGAGGATGGGCCAAGCCAGGAACTGGATGACTTAGTTGAGCTTGAGGAGCACATCAGTAATTTGTAGTTCTTTGATGAACAGGATCTAGGGAATGCACAGATTGGATGGTTTGATATGAGCGGATCAACGGATATTACGGGGTGGCTTAGTGATGAGCCGGATGTTAATGAGGGGTCTTAACCAAAGCAGGAACAGTTGGAAACGGGGATTGCTGCAACGGCCGAAATGGTCAACAACAAGGGGAAATTGCCGGAGAGCACCGGTACTAAGAATTTTGCTCAAGAATTGGGTAGTATTTGTACAGACGATATAGAATAGGAGGCCGTGCTGAAGCGGTTCGAACAGGAAACAACTGAGACTGATCAGAAGGCTAGAAAAGCCAAAGGTCCTATGGGAACTGACTGTGTTGCGGATATAGGAGTGTTTACAATGGAACCGGATAGTTACTTGTCAGTTGTCGAGGGAATATGATGGGAAGATGAGGATTTGCATCTCGCCCACACGGATGAGGATTGGGGACAAAATCTGCCAGATGATACATGGTATGCCGAGGAAGTCGATCACATGACTCGGACTGGGCGGTGCTTTAAGTCCCCACACCTGGACTAACCAAAAGCATCATGGAAAGATAAGGAAGCTGAGAAACAGAAAGATAAACTATTGGAGAAGAAAGCTGTACTGAAGCAGCTGAAGAAAATTCAAACAGACATCTCCAACTGGGGTTTGCTCATGGCTTCATAGGTGCATAGACAAGCCGTCCTATCAGCAATGGATAAGGCTAAGCTCTTTATCGACACAACCCCTGAGCAGTTAGTGGGACTAGTGTTTCCAAGTGGCGCTTCACCGACTTTGACCTTTACAAATAAGAAATTACTGCCTGAGGGCTCCGAGCACAACAAACCACTATACATCTCTGTTGAATGTAAAGAGAAGTGGATACCAGTTGTCATGGTTCATACCGGGTCTGCAATTAATGTGTGTCCGTCGTGCACGGCCTATGCTATCGGTTTAAAACCCGCAGACTTTGTACGAACAGCCTAGGTGATTCGGGGTTTATGACAATACAAGTCAAGAAGTGATGGGGACAGTTCGGATCAGAACTCAAGTTGGCCCGGCACAACAGGACATCGAGTTCCACGTCCTAGATGTTCCAGCCACCTTTAATTTACTTCTTAGACGGCTGTGGCTGCACTAAGTAAGAGTTATCTCTTCCACTTTACATCAGATGCTAAAATACCCCCATGGGAAAGGGGTAGCTATTGTTTTTGGGAACTCTTCCATACATCCTCTGCCGGAAGTCACTACACCGGTACTAGAAATTGTACACGGCGAGGAGGATGTCTTTTTGTTTGGATTCACCTTGGCCAAGGCCCGGGTACTGCAAGATATTATGGCTATTGATGAGGGGTTATATGTAAGTGCTCAATCCGTCTATCTCATGAATAAGCTACAACATGTACCCGGAATGGGATTGGGAATGAGCGGCCGGAAGGGCGTCGCTACGTTGGCCGAAGTGCCACACAACCCTTATACCTTTGGTCTAGGTTACACGTCTACCAAAGAGGATTGGGTAAGAAAAGGACACAAAATGGCAGGAAGGGCCAAGGCTAAACAAACTGGGAAGCACTATGAGTTAGTGCATAGACCTATTTAAGAAACCTTGAATGGCTGCTTTGTCCAGGAAGGGAAGGATTTCCCATTTTGTGGCTTTCCTGAGCCATGGCTAAATTCTGAAAAGCGGCGTTTGCCCAACTTTGAGATCTTTTTCGACTTACAGTTGCAAGGGGATGAAGTTGCAGAAGAGCAAACTGACCTACCAGCTAAGGTTGAGCAGTGTATAGACAATGAGTCCGATGGTATAGAACTCGAGACAGGAGCAGCGCTGGCTTGTCTCCTTTTAGATCCTCAGATCACACCACAGAGCTTGGGAATGACTTCTCTGTTTCCATGATTGGAGATCAATCGGTTGTGGGCTCTTCTTCCGGCATTCTAGATGCATCTATCACACCCTCCCTCGTTTGGCAGTTCGAGGAGGGCTTTTTGTCCAGCAGTTCTGAGTCAGATAGTGAACCAGAATCTGATTCCACAGAGTTTGTGGAGTCAGAATCAGATTCTAGTTCTTCTGAGTTAGAGCGTGGTATTCTTGGGGTTGATAACTCGGATGCCGCTGTTTTGTCTAGGTCGTCTTTTTCCTTTTCTTTTGAGTCGATTGTAACCGAGGAATTAGACGAATTGGAAATTGTGAATGAGAATGGTACCACTGCTGTTTTTGAGTACTTTTCTGTGCCATTTGTTTATTGCATTAATCAAGACTTTCAAAACGTTGATAAAAACGATGAGGAAGAAATTCCTCTGGTTTTGAAACATTTGATTGATTGAGAGGAGGAGAGGTTTGTAAAACCCCTGGTTGATGAAATCACTTCAATTAATGTTAGTATTGAGAAGGATCCGTGTCTGTCCAGATCGAGTCCACGTTGTCTTTGGAGGAACGCGAGCACTTAGTCGCTTTATTAAAAGATTTCAAAGATGTTTTCGTGTGGTCCTACGAAGACATGCCTGGAATTGATCTTAAGATTGTACAGCACCGGATCCCTCTTGACCTTGAGGCTCGACCCGTCAAGCAGAAACTTCGGAGAATACGCCCAGATTGGGCTCTGAAAATTAAGGAAGAGGTTACCAAGAAGATAAATGCAGGGTTCGTGCTAGTATCTGAGTATCCTACTTGGTTGGCCAACATCGTTCCGGTGCCGAAGAAAGATGGCAGAATTCGGGTGTGTGTGGATTTTAGAGATCTGAACAAAGCTAGTCCGAAGGATGACTTTCCTCTACCGCACATCGACGAATTGGTAGACTTCACCACAGGCCATGCGTTGCTCTCCTTTATGGATGGGTTTTCCGGGTATAACCAGATCTTGATGGCACCCGAGGATAGGGAAAAGACTACCTTCACCACGCCATGGGGAACTTACTGCTCCAGGATGATGCCGTTAGGTCTGAAAAATGCTAAGGCTACTTATCAACGGGTTGCAACCACTATCTTGCAAGATATGATCCACAAAGAGGTTGAGGTGTATGTGGATGACATGATTGTCAAGTCCAAGGAAAGAGAAGGCCACTACACCGCCTTAAAAATTTTTTTCCAATGGATCAGAGAATATCAGTTGCGACTGAATCCTCAAAAATGCACTTTTGGTGTCACAATAGGGAAAATACTGGGGTTCTTGATTACACAAAGGGGTATCGAAGTCAATCCTTCCAAAATCAAGGCCATCCTAGAAATGCCACCACCAAGGACTGAAAAGTAGGTGCGAGGCTTTCTGGGTAAAGTGCAATTCATAAGACGGTTTATTGCAAAATTAACCTTGACTTGTGAACCACTATTTGGTCTCCTGAAGAAAGGAAAAAAATTCCAGTGGGATGACCGATGCCAGGTTGCTTTTGAGCAGATCAAACAGTAACTTCAGAACCCACCTGTGTTGTCACCGCCAGAGCCGAGAAAACCGTTGATTTTGTATCTGTCAGTAATCGACACGGCAATGGGTTGCATGCTTGCGCAGGAATCTGAGGATAGAGTGGAGAAGGCCATCTATTACCTGAGCAAGAAGATGCTGGAATATGAGACCCGTTACACTCTGCTGGAGAAGGCTTGCTTGGCCTTGGTATGGGCTACCAGGAAGTTGAGGCACTACCTGTTAGCTCACTCCGTAATTCTAGTTTCGAGATTGGATCCCATCAAATATCTCTTTGAGAAACCAGCACTCATGGGTAGGCTAGCCCGTTGGTTGCTTCTTCTTTCCGAATTTGATTTAAAGTATATGACTCGCAAGTCTATGAAAGGGAGAGCGGTAGTGGAGTTCCTAGCCGATCACCTAGTGGAGGGAGACGAAGCAGTAGAATATTTGTTCCTAGATGAGGCTATTCTGCAGGCTGAAGAAGAGATCTGGACTATGTACTTTGACGGAGCGTCTAATCAGTACGGTTATAAGATAAAGGTGTTGCTGATAGCACTTGACAATTCCCACATACCTTTAGCTTTCAAACTCTGGTTCAAGGTATCAAACAACGAAGCAGAATATGAGGCATGTATCGCTGGCTTAGAAGCCGCCCTAGAACTAGGGGCAAAACGGTTAGATGTCATTGGGGACTCGAGCCTTGTTGTGTCTCAAGCAAAAGGAGACTGGAAGGTTAAAGAAGAAAGGATGAAAATCTATCACCAAACCCTGGACGTTATGATTCCCGGGTTTGAGAAGCTAACCTTTACGCATCTGTTAAGAGAAAGCAACAGGTTCGCTGACATTTTATCAACTCTATCTTCCATGATAGACATCCATTTGGGAGTTCGAATGCGTCCAATCATTATTGAACAAAGGTATGTGTCGGCTTACGAGCTGATCGCCGCAATAGATGAAGTACAAGATCAGAACCCCTAGTATCATGACATCTGGAACTTCTTGGAAAAGAAGGCTTATCTACTAGGGGCAAATGCCAAAGATAAAAGGGCCATACAGCGAATGGCTGCTCAGTTTATCATCTGCAAGGGTAAATTGTACAAACGAGGCCATCTGGGAATGCATAAATTGTGTGTTGGTGAAAAAGAGTCAAAGCACCTAATGGAGGCCATCTACGGAGGAGACTGCGGAAGGCACATGAGCGGAGTAATGCTAGCTCGAAAAATTCTCAGACAAGGTTACTACTGGTCAACCATAGAGTAGGATTGTATTGGTTTTGTTCAGTGATGCCACAAATGCCAGATCCATGCAAATCACATGAATATCCCGCCGTCGAAGCTGTATAACATGACTTCACCATGGCCATTTTCAGTCTAGGAAATTGATGTTATTGGGGCAGTTACTCCGAAAGGGTCAAACGGGCATGAGTATATCCTGGTGGCAATAGACTATTTTACAAAGTAGGTTGAGGCCCAATCTTACGCAGCGCTGAAAGCGTCGTACGTAGCCAAGTTCATCAGGAATAATATCATCTGTCGTTATGGGGTCCCGAATAAGATCAGCTCGGACAATGATTCCTCCTTCAAGAAAGAAGTGATCGACTTATTGAAAAAATACAATGTGGCTTTTCATAAGTCATCCACATATCGGCCGCAAACCAACGGAGCTGTTGAGGCCGCCAATAAGAACATCAAACACATTCTACAGAAGATGGTGGAAACCTACAGGGACTGGCCAGATAAACTGACATTTGCTCTTTGGGGCTATAGAACATCAATCCGAACTTCTACTGGGGCAACTCTGTATTCTCTGGTTTATGGGATGGAAACTGTTTTGCCGATTAAAGTTGAGGTTCCGTCACTGTGGGTTATGGCTGAGTGCTAGATAGCAGAAGCGGATTGGCAGCATAGCAGGTTTGAGGAACTAATGTCGTTCGACGAGAGGAGGCTAAAAGCACTGTACCACATTCAAGGTTATCAACGCAGGATTGCTAGGGCTTTCAACAAGAAAGTTAAGTCCAGGAATCTGAAAGAAGGGGATTTAGTGCTCAAAGACAACCGAGCTTCTATCCATGACCCTAGGGGCAAGTTCAGACCTAATTGGACTGGTCCTTATATCATCAAATCTATTTGGTCAGGTGGAGCTGTCATTCTCATGGACCTAGATGGCCTTGAATTCTCCCAACCAATCAACATGGATAAGTTGAAGAAATGCTACCTTTGAGAGGCTCGCTAGGCCGAAAACCCGAAAGGGCGACCTAGGCAAAAGTTAGAGCATAGAAAATTAAAAAAAAGGAAAAACTGAGCTCGCTAGGTTAAAAACCCAAAAGAGGTGGCCTTAGCAAAAGTTAGAGCGCAAAAGGAGAGTGTTAATACTCGAGTGAACCCGAATCGAACTACGTAAGGCTTGATTTCCATCTTTAGGATACGTAGGCAACTTCATTTTGAAGTCCAGCCATAAACACTTCCGAATCAACTATGTCCATGAGATTGTTTTGGTCATTTTTGTTTTTTCTACATCCAAGAGTTCGGTTGTAATCTTCACTATTAGAGCTGGTTACAGTATAGTGCAGTGCTCTTCAGACAAGAGGCAACTTTCCTGTTATTGGATTCGGGGTTGTACATCTCAAGGATAGATTCTGGGTGTGTCCAGTTGTGATCCTTATCGAAAATGGTTTTGAAGAGTTTTAATAAAAGTTGATTTTGTTCAAATTAATCCCTTTACAACTTAGACCATTTTTTTGGACCAAAAGGAAAATTTTCAATTTTATTGATTTCAATACAGAGTTCTCCGACTCTTGATACAAATCGAAGTTAATTTTTTATTACATTCAAAAGGAAAATTTGAAAGTACAGATTAAAGCAATAAACTTGGGGCATAGTTAAGTCAAGTGTTCCTGCGTCGCCTTCCAGAGCTTGTGGAACCTTCAGATGCCAAATTAGGCCCAGTTTGTGCCTCATTTTCAAGCCAAGCTATGCATTGGCCAGAAAGGGCGCAACTGAAATTGGTAGCGGGAGCCAGAAGTTCTCTTGCCCTCTATGCAGTGGAATATCGAGCTAGTTATGAACCTCGGATCGGAAATGAAGCTACGTATTCTATTCCATCTTCCGGGCAAGTTTGGTCATGTCCGAACTAACACCTGAATTAGAATGGAAAATAGAAGACACAGTGTGTCAAACCTACCAACTGAATGCTAGGTTGGCGAGACATGATGTAGCTCATCTCAGGAAGATCAAACTAGGAGCAACGCCAAGCAATGTCAACAGCGGATCTGTAGCACATCAAGTGGCACCACCACCCCTCGTTTGGGAAATCAACTAGCTGTTGACGGAAGAAATAGCCACGTGCTGAATACACAGGGCAAGAGTCCACTGCTTTTAACCTGTCCATGAGCCATACCTAGAGAGGGATGAAAAATAGGAGAGATTAAATAATAGAGAGGTGTACATGGAGAGAAAAAGTGAGAAATAGGATTTGAGAGAAAAACAGAGCTTGAGGGCCGAGTGATGTGAGAAGGGTGGGAAACATTACCTACAAGAGTAGTGGACTTCCTGCGAACTTGGTTGTCTCATGGCGATGGAAAGCATCCAAGCCCATCAAAGTCTCGGCTAGTGTCAAGCCAATACAGCTCTTGCCCTCTTTCAAGCCCTGGGAAACTTCGATCAAGCGGATGCTAGACCCTCCGAAGCCAGGGGTAAGCAGAAAATGAGCCAACATACACAAGCAGAGGGCATGCTGCCAAAAACTTTGCCAAAGATGGCTGCCGCGGTCGCCTGCGTTAGAAAATTGATGGATGAGGCTGGGGATATCCAATTCTCCATCGCGAACTAAAGATCGAACATTGTAAAGTGAGCCCACACATCCGTCCTAAAGCTTGGATATGGCCAAAACGGGACTGGGGCAAGATTTCCTCGTTACGGCCAGATTCCATCAAAGCCTGGAGCTCTTCAATTGTGGGGCACATCTCTTGCCCCCCGAAGCTAAACACATGTGTAACCGGGTTCCAACATCTAGCTGCGGCATGAAGGAATGAAAAACACAGTGGAGTACGACTTAATGGGAATAATGCATTTATCTCGAAACCCTGAAAATTCACTTTTTCCGAGCCATCTAAAGTTGCAATCCAATATGAGAGTTTTTCGGTGAAGAATGGCTCCATTGTGGCAAAAACAGAGCGGGAATGAAGAAACTACGAAGTCCTAACTTTTGTAGAAGATAAGGCACTGAGTGGAAGACAAGTGGCAGCAATCTGGAGACTCCCTGCATCACTGGCCGACCGGCCAGTTAAGGTAGCCGACCGGCCACTTTAGTGGCCGACAATCACCACCAAGTGGCCGACAGCCATTGTTTGTGTCCAGCAGAATGTCTTTGGTCTTCCTGTGTGTTGAGAATGTTGAGAACCTGTGTTTTGTTCTACTCTGGATGCATTCTGCTGTTTTGTTTTAGTAGTTTTGTTGAGTCGTTCTCAAGTTTGTTTCAATTTGTTTATCGAGTTGTTGCAATTTGTTTATCGAGTTGTTTTGTCGAGTTGCATTTGTTTCATTTATCGAGTTGTTGTTTTGTTTGTCAAATTATTGTATTAGTTTTTTTTTTTTATTTGAGTTGTTTTATTCTGTTTGTTATGTTTGGTCAGTTCACTGCCTGACTAAGCAATTGTCAAGATAATGTACAATATTCAATTTCCATCAATCCCGTTTTTGTGTAAAATGGCGCGATGCGATGCGATGCTCAGAATATAAAATGTAACACGTTTTCATCAAAAAAGCTGTTTTATTCCAATCATGGTTTCTTTTTACAAAGAGTACAAGTTTTTAAGAAAATAAAACTGCCTAAGGCTGTACAATGTGCTAACACTACAAGTAAAAAGAAACAAAGCAAAAACACATGAATCAACGCTGGATATCTCAAGCTTTAGAGGCCCTTTTTGTCCTCTTCCTCAGCGGAGGGGACTCTACAGAGCTATCTCCATCTGTGCCACTGTCTGAATCCGATGCAGAACCGGAACCGGAGTCATCATCTCTGCATCTGAACCTGGCTCAGCCTCGTTTCCACTAGCGGAACCTGAGCCGGCATCATCATCTTCACTCTCAGATGACTCAGTGTGCTGATCCCCAGCCTCCTCGGACTCGGCCTCGCTGGTCTCATCATCGTCATCGCTCATGATGGGCTCCCGACGCCTCCCCCGGCTACGTCCCAGAACCTCTCTCTCTCTCTCTGCTGCTGAAGGGGGCGTTGACAGTCCTGTCTGTAGAGGTGTGACTTGAAAAGGCAGTTTGAATGTATCAGCCATAGTACATGTATCAGATGCAAGTATGGTGTATAGAATGAGTACATACAGAAGTCAGATACGGTATGTGAATGCAATGTATCAGGTGTGATCTATATATGCAGTGTATCAGTGTAGTGTGTGTGAAAAGTGTGTGGTTGAGATGTCAGTTTCAGTATATCAGCAGAAATATGATGACCAAAAAGCAAGAAAGCTAAAAAATTACCTGAATACCGTGGGAGCCAATGATCAACTCCCTCTCCAAGATCATGTCCTCGAATGAGGCCAACATCTCGAGTAACCCCTCAACGTACCCTATGGAGGGCTGCAAATGCAAGTTGAAATGATCAGTGAATGAATGAATGTCTGAGCATCTGAGCGAGAATGGAAAAAATAAAAGCTGTAATGCATACCGGTGGTGAGTCAGGTGTCCTGACATATTGATGACCAGGCAATGGAGGCTCAATCGAGATCTGATAAGGCTCTCCAGAGTACCGCCAACCTGTCAGCTTGGTCAGAAGATCTGGCTATCCAAAACTTTGCCTACCAAGGGGCATCCTACTAGCCCTGTCCCTCAGTGCTCGGGCCTTGCTTATCGAAGGGGTATCTGCTGTTCGGGCCCTGCTTGACGAAGGGACATCAGCTCCCCTCCCTCTATGAGCACAAATACATGTCAAAGAAAGCATGAGGGACGTCTGGATGTAAGTCGTATAGTTCCCCTCCCCAATGAAGAGGTCTGCATCTGCACCCCGCATGAAGTCAATGATCTCCTGAGGAGAGAGACTCTCTATGGCTCACATGGAAGGCGGAGGTGGCAAGGGAACTGATTGTAATGGCAAACCCAGTGTCTGATGCATGAAGTGCTCGCCTAGGAACCAGGCTCGTCCTACTGGTCCCTCGAGCATGAGCCGATACCAGGAAGCGCCCCAAGCTTCGGCGAACTAAAATCTGGTACCCTCTGGCATCATCGCCCAGGGCTGCCACGTGATCTGTAGACAACAAGTACATAAATTGATTAGTTGCCATTAGATATGTAAAATGAATTGGAGCTAAAAGCAGAAAGAACTGTGAATTTTGAGTTACCTCTACTGCCCTCACTGTATCAAAATACTAGCGAAGGAATGAGAGGGTCTCCCGGGTCCTTGGCTGACACCTCCCATCGTATCGATGAGAATATGGCGCCCCAGAGGCATCTCGACCTCCGGCTCTGGGGCAAGCGTCGGGAAATAGGCGTACATCCATAGCTGTGAAAAACAAGAGAGCGATAGTGAGAATACAGATAAGCATAGATAATGCGGAGAGCAAAGTATGTGTGCAATGTCCAGAAAATGCAGAAGGTAAAAAATACAGAATACACAGAGAACACAGAAAGCAAGGTGTATAGTACAGTGTACAGAAAGTACAAATGTAAAGATTAGACAATGTGTGTGCACCGTGCGGTGGGTGCAATGTACAGAAAGTGCATATCAGAAAGCACGATACAAAATGTAAAGCAGGAAAGTAAAGTATACCTCCCAGGCTCTCCAATAGCTGCCAACTCTGTTCCCGCTCCTTCGGGAGGTCGAGCTCATGTAGCAGTATAGGGTAGCGAGGCCGGCACCGCCCTAATCATAATGTCGAACCTGAGATAAGTCCACCAAGGCACTCAAAAGATATAGCCCGACTGTGTTCGCCCTGTCGGCCAACAAGGTAGTACCGAAGAGGAACATGAGGAACATCAGTAGACAAGGTGTCGACCATTTCAACAGAGGTGTTAACACTAAAATTCAGCAACCAAACCCAGATTTTGCTGTATAGAAGGGTCGACCCTTCCTAGACTAGTGTTGACCCTTGAGGCCAACAACAAAAGACAAGTGTCGACACCACCAAGGCAGGTGTCGACCCTAAGTTTCAGTAGTTATTCCAAGAACATAGTAGCAAGATGGTGTCGACCTTTCCAACACTGGTGTCGACCCTTGGAGCTTAACAAAATAAAGATAAGAGGGCAGTGTCGACCCTAACAAGGGCGATGTCAACCCCCGAAGCCAAAATTGAACATGAAGAGAGAAGAACGACCATCACGAATATGGTTTTCCGGATTCAAAAGTAATAAATGGATTGGGTCTAAGCCCGGATCACTATAACCTCTCCCCTTAAGGAATTTCATCCCTGAAATAATAGTTTAAACTTTAAAACCATGTTTTAACCAATGGTAATCAATCGATTCCATTGCCATGATCCACTTTCCAGTCATCCATTCTCATCAACTCAATGCACAAGTTCCAACATTGAAAGTACAATTCACATTTTCCAAAGCATATACAATGTTTTCATATTTTCAAACATATACAATGTTTTCATATTTTATTAACATAACATAATCTCAATACAAGCTCAAACATCAAAAAATAAGTTCGGATACTTCTCATGGACCTCCAACTCATGTTCCCAAGTTGCTTTCTCAACCCCGTGATGTTTCTATAACACTTTTACCAAAAGATTGTCTTGCCTCGCAAGACTTGGTCTCGAGTATCTAAGACCCTTATTGGTCTCTCCTCATATGAGGCATCTTCATCTAACTCTAAGTTAGTCCAATCCAACATGTGCGATAGATCAGACTCATACTTCTAAAGCATACTAATATGAAACACATTATGAACCCCGAAAAGTTGTGGTGGCAAGGCCAAGCGATAAGCTACTTCCCAATCCGCTCAAGGATCTCAAAAGAATCAATAAATCTAGGGGACAACTTCCTACTCTTCCCAAACCTCATCAAACCCCTCATAGTGATATCTTCAAGAAGACATGATCTCCAACCTCAAAATACAAAGGTCTCCTCCTATGGTCGGCATAATTTTTCTGTTGACTCTAGGCCGTAACCAACCTCTTACGAATAAGTGCGACTTTCTCCATTGTTTCCCAAACTAACTCCGGACCCAACATTGGTGCATCACCCACCTTGGCCCAACACACAGGGGATCTTCATGGTTGGCCATACAAGATCTCAAATGGTGCCATGCCAATGCTCGACTAGAAGCTATTATTGTAGGCAAACTCCACTAAGGGTAAGTGCCTCTCCCACGACCTCTTAAAGTCAAGAACACAATCCCAAAGCATATCCTCTAGAATCTGAATAATGCGCTCTGACTGCCCGTCAGTTTGAGAGTGATACGCGCTGCCAAAAGTCAACCTTGTACCTAAGGCACTATGTAGGCTCTACCAGAATGAAGACGTAAAACGTGGATCTCTATCCGAAACAATCGTCACTGGGACCCCTTGCAACCTTACCATGTCTCTAATATAAAGGTCGATGTAGACACCCTATTTTTGACCGACCTCAAGACTTATACGTCATCGTTTCTGCTCTCGATGATTGTGCTTGTTTGTTCTTGTTTTGAGTGCTTGAAGTTCTCGGTGGAACGCGTTATCTTTGAGCCTCTAAACCCTTTTTGTTTTGTGCTTGTTTTTGGGCCAAACCTTGGTGCCTCTTGCCTGGAAGGGGGGGAGCCTTGTTGGCCACTTTTTGGCCTTATCGGCCACTTTTCCCTCTGGTCGACCACTTGAAGTGGCCGACGATCATTTTTCTCCTTTTTCAGATATTCTTTGCCAGCTGTGCCAGCTGTTGTTTACTGAAGGCCATCTCCATACACGTGTATGGAGGGATGAATACAGGCCTTTGGCTTGAATTTCTATATAAAGGGGGGTCTCTCCCATTTTGAGGGGTTACACAATTTTGAGCAAAATTTCTCCCTCTCTCTCTAGAATTTTCTCTCTCTCCTCTTGTTTTATGCTTGAAAGTTAGAATTCTCTACACATTTGCACACTAGCCCTAAACCAAACATCCTCATCTTGGAGCTGAGGTTCTTTGAGGCTTAGTTTGAGCTCCTAAGGCTGGTTTTAGCTTAGAATTGTAGCTGTTTAATGTTGTGCTTTAAAGGTATAAGACTTACCTCATTTAAGCTCTTTGTAGATACTTGCTTTGCCATCTCTTCATGTTGTTTTGGGCTCAATTTCCAACTATAAAAGTTCTGATTTTTTAGCCTTAAAATGTTGGTTTGAAGCCATTTTGTGCTAAGGGGTTGTCTACCCTTCTTATTGCTTGTTTGCATAAGCCTTTGCACCATCTTTTAACATGTTAAAGTCAAACTTTTTGGGCCTTTAAACCACTGAAATTCAGATTTATTTTAGTGGTAAAAATCATGTTTTGAAGTCCAAAAATAGAGGGGTTGGCCTCCCCTTCTTGTCTCTTACTTGCATGCCTAGTTAGCATTACATGGTAGCTTGATTTTGTAGCTTGTGTTAGCCTAGTTCAAGCATGTTTTAGGCTCTGTTTTTGCATGTTTCAACTCTCTTTTGGGTTGGTTGGAGCATTTGTTGCTTGCTTTTTGTACTTATAATGCAATTGTGCTTACTAGTCTAGCATGCCTAATAGTTTAGCCTATTATTCTAGCTTGTGTTAGCTTAACTTCAACTTGTTTTATCTACTATTTTGGCATGTTTTAACTCTATCCAGATTTGGTTTGGCCCTTTGAGGCTTGTATTGCATGCTTATAGTGTTGTGATCTTCACTAGCTTAATGCTTTAGGCTCTTAAGCATGTATTTCATGTGTTGCTTGCAAGATTTAGTGTCATTTTACATGCCATTTCATCACTAAAATATCTACAACCTTGCTCTATTATTCACTTTTTACTTTTTTTTGAAAGTGGCCTTGAGCCCTTTGTTGGCTTGAGTGTGGAGTTGAGGCTCTCATGCCTAATGATTTTAATCCTCTCTTGAGGGTTTCTACTAACCAACAACATGAGGCCTCTTTCATGCTCAAGACACTTGTGGTTCAAGCCCTCTTTCCATTAGAGGACTCCAATCACCTTGGACTTAATCGATTAAAAGACTAATCGGTAATGTAAAATGAGTAAATAAAACATGAACAAAGTAAAATAGTCAAGATAAGCATGTTGTGTTGCATTGCATGTGTTTGGATCAGGCGTTAATCCAAACACAAGAAAAATGAAACGTTTCATACTCAAAGTGATGAAACGTGTCATTTTTCTTGGTCACCGACACCCTTGATCATGCATGATTGGGTGTTGGTTGTTTTGGTCATGTTTGTGCATTCATTGAGCATGCACAAACTTGGCTCTTTGGCCATCATACATTGAAAATGCTTGATTGATGGCTTGAGAGCCAAAAACTACACTCCTTTGAGCTTGAGAGATGATAAGGAGGGTAGCAGTACACACATTTCTTGAAAATGCATTGCTTTGCCTCTGTTTGCTCTCTGTTGCAACAAAAACAGAAGTCCAAAAAAGGGGGTGGCCGACCGGCCACTTAAACTAGCCAACTGGCCAGTTAAGGTGGCCGACAGCCACTTTTTGTGGCCGACCGGCCACCAGTGAATTTTTGTGCAAAGGTGTTCCTATGTTGGAGTAGAGGCAATCTGGAAATTGGTATAGTTTTCAAAGATCAAATGAGTGCAAATAGAGCCATCCGATGGCAAGGCAAGGGCATTTTCGGGTAGAACAACCAAGCATGCATGCATCCCTCGTCCCTCGAGGCCGTTTAAATCGCTTTACTAGTTAGTTAGCGTAGCTAATTTAATTCAAGTGTTGTATTTTAATTAGCTTAGCATAGCTAGTTATTCAATTGTGCTGTAATAATTAGTTAACTAGATTAGTTAATTAATTTTGTTTTGTAATAATTAGCTTAGCTTAGTGTAGCTTAGCTTAGCTTACTTATTCGGACCCTCCTTCGAGAGGGCGTAATGTTGTAACAAGTGTGCATGCGTGTGTGCATGTCTTCTAACCCCACTTTTGTCTCCCTTTTATTTATCCGCTTTCGATGTTTAGATTAGGGGCATGTTTCAATTAGTATACCTTATGCTTGCATGTTTGCATCATTCATTTGTCTTGCATGCACCGAGGCTCGGGGCATCATTCAAATTGCATCGTTATTTCAATACACTTCTTTGAATACGTGTTTCAAAGCATGCTATCAAAGTGTTACAAATACCATGATTAGGTAGCCGAACCTATTTAGTTGCATTATTGCATGTGTTACATTAGGCATCTTGCATAATTAGGATTATACATTGTTTTCTAACTAGCTTTTGTTTTGGCTTGGAGTACTCGGTAAGCTTTTATGCTTTAGCATACTTGCATGAGTGTGAGTGATGCCATGTTTCATATGCTTGCCATGAGGCTATGTGCTTACTTAATAAACTGCATGAATGCCTGTGGATGAAGGCTTTGTTGCTTGAATTGGAACAGTTCAACGAATGTATGTTTTAAGCCCATTTTGCGAAGTGGCAAATCATGTTTTCAGCCCATCATGTTCGATGGCAAATCCGTGTTTTAGCCCACTTGAGGGTGGCAACTTCAAACCATTTTCGAAACAAACATGAGTTGAATTCATTCCAGGTCTTGCAACTTAGTTTATGCTTGCTTATGTGCGTCACATAGTAAAATTAGCTAATAACCAGATAAGAACACACGAGGTTTATAAAACAACATATCATGCTTAGATCTTTTGATCGGGCGAGCGGGGGTGCTCATTTCAAGACCTTCCCCTCTCGTACCCAAGTTCCTGGGCCAAGGCAATTTTGGTGATGACGGACACGTGGCCTTTGGCACGAGTTAGGGTTTCCTAAATTTTCCAAAAATAAAATATTTAGGTGGCGACTCTGTAATCTGGCAAAGCAGTCCAGTTTTGACATTATTTGATTCAAAATCGATTTTCCAAAATGATTTGCCGGATTTGACTCTTTGGTGTTTATCAGTTTCACATTGTACTTTGTGAGATTAGATTCAGAATTGTGACAGGAGTCCGAATTGTAGGACTAATTCGAGCTCTCTGAAAGGGGGCGCAAACAAAGTCGAGCTACAGTCGGCAAGATAATCCACCAAGTCACTCATGCGCATAGGTATAAAGTGCGCCAACTTGGTCTGCTGGTCAACTACCACCCAAATCGAATCACTACCCCGTTAAGTCCTAGGAAGACCTATAACGAAATCCATTGTCACATGCTCCCACTTCCACTCCGCTATAGGCAAGGGTTGCAACAAACCCGCTGCACTCTGATGTTCTGCATTCACTTGTTGACAAGTAAGGCACCTCGATACAACACGACCACATCCTTCTTCATTTCCCTTCACCAAAACTACCAACTAAGGTTGTGATACATCTTTGTGCCTCCTAGATGCACCGCAAGGCCTGAATGGTAAAACTCTCGGAGTATTTCCTCTCGATAAGACTCTAACACGAAAAGACAGTCACGGTATCTAATACTCTAGTCGGGATACACATTCAAGCCTTTCTCTACCTTTTCACTAGATATCTTTTCCTGGAGGGTTTCTACCTCAAGATCACCCTTCTACGCTTCTATCACTCGTTTCACAAGTGTAGGTTGTGCCACAACCAAAAATAAGACTGTAAACTCCATAGACTCGCCAAGATACAAGTCAAACTCACTAATAGCACCCAACATCTCCCATTCCCCGAATGGCAATACTAGCCATACTACTAATGGATTTCCTACTCAAGGCATCAGCCACAACATTGACCTTCCCCAGATGATAATGTAACTCAAAATAATAATCTTCTGTAATCTCCATCCACCTTCTCTGTCTCAGATTCAGGTCTTTCTATGTAAACAAATATTTTAGACTCTTGTGATCAAAAAACACCTCAAACTTCTCACCATACAAGTAATCCCTCCAAATCTTTAAGGCAAAAATCATCGCTGCTAACTCTAAGTCATGATTAGGGTAGTTCCTCTCATGTATTTTCAACTACCGCGAGCCATAAGCTATTACCTTCACCTCTTGCATCAATACACAACCCAAACCTTCTCATGAAGCATCACAATACACCGAATAGCCCAAAACCCTCTTCGGAATAATCAATACTAGAGCAGTGGTAAGTCTAACCTTAAGCTCTTGAAAAAACTTCTCACAAGTCTCGCTCCACACGAACTTAGGTCCTTTTCTCGCTAGTTTAGTTAATGGTGAAGCCAATCTAGAGAAATTTTTCACAAACTGATGATATTGCTTGGCCAACCCCAAGAAACTACAGATCTCAAAAGCATTCTTAAGTTGTTTCCAATCTTGCATTGCCTCTATCTTGGATGAATCTACAGTCACCCCTTTCCCAGATACCACATGGCCTAAGAACTTAACCCCTTTCAACCAAAATTCACATTTTCCAAGCTTAACATACAATTTGTGGGTTCTAAGCAATTCAAGCACCACTCGCAAAGAAACTATAGATTACCCGAACTCCGCTTCGCGCGCGAGGGCACGAATTGTAGTTCTAGCTACTACAGTTTGAACTCTCGTCACGGTTCTGAATCTAATCTCACAAAGTGCAATGTAAGTCTGATAAATCACCAAAGAGTCCAAATCCGACAAATTGTTTTGGATAATCGATTTTAATCAAAAAGCGCCAAACATGGACTGCTTTGCCAGATTTCAGAGTCGTCAACTAAATATTTTGTTTTGGAAAATTTAGGAAACCCTGACTTGTGCCTAAGGCCACGTGTCCGTCATCACCAAAGTTGTCTCGGCTCGGGAACTTAGGTACGAGAGGGAAAGGTCCTGAAATGAGAACCCTCGCTCGCCCGATCAAAGATCGGCCTCTACTAACATGATATGTTGTTTTTGAAAACACATGCGTTCTTTTTTCGGTTATTAGCTAGCTTACTATGTGATGCGCGCATCATATAAGTATAGACTAAATCACTCAATTTGGAACAAAACATCTCATGTTTGTTTTTTGAAAATAGTTTGAAGTTGCTACTCGCGAGTAGGCTAAGTCGCGGATTTGCAACCCTCAAGTGGGCTTAAAACGTATATTTTGATGAATTATTCCAATTCAAGCAATTAAGCCTTCATCCACAAGCATTCATGCAGTTAAACACTTAAGCAGTTAGCCTCATGGCAAGCATGCTATCATGGCAGCACGCTATCATGGCAGCACTCACACTCATGCAAGGATGCTAAAGCATAAACACTCACAGTGTACTCCGAGCCAAAACAAAAGCTAGTTAGAAAATCATGCATGATCCTAGCTATGTTAAAAAAAATGCCTAATACAACACATGTAAAAAATGAAACTAAGATAGGCTTGGCTATCTAGAATGGCATATGAATACAATACTTGATAACATGCTTTGAAACATGTATTCAAGAAAGTGTATTGAAATACAATGCAGTTTGAATGATGCGCCGAGCCCGGTGCATGCAGGACAGATGAATAAATGCAAACATGCGAAGCATAAGTATGCTAATCGAAATATACCCTAAACTAACCATCGAAAGCCAATAAGTAAAAGGGAGAAAGAAATGGGGTTGGAAGACACGTATCACACACGCGCACACTTATTACAACAGTTGTGCCCTCTCGACAGAGGATCCGAATAATAAGCTAACTAGCTAATCTAAGCTAATTAAACTAATTATTACAAAACGAAACTAATTAACTAATCCTAGTTAACTAATTAGTTATTACAACATAAATTGATTAGTTAAGCACATTAACTAATTAAGTATAGAACCAAATAGCTAACTAGCTAAGTAAAGCAGTAAGAAGAGGTCCTCGGGGCGAGGGTGCATGCATGCTTGGTCGTCTCGTTCGGAAATCCATCGCTATGCCCCAACTTGCCTCTGTTTGCATTTGGTTTCAGAACACTGCATAAACCTCCAGAATGCTTCTAATCCAACATGGAGACCTCCAGGAGGATTGCCGACCACCTAGTGGTGTTGTAGACCACCTAAGCTTGCTGCAGACCAGAAAAAGTGGTCGACCAGTTATTTTTCTGGTCTGTCGACCAGAAAATTCTGCCACTCTAGTTTGCTGCAACAGAGAACAAGAAGGGGCACAGTAGTGTATTTGCAAGATATGTGTGCACAACCACCCTCCCTGTCATTTCTTAAGCTCAAGGGAGTGCAGTTCTCGACTCTCGGGCCACCAACCGAGCATCGCAATGCACGATGGCCGAGAAGCCGAGTTTGCACAATTCAATGTTAATGAATGCACAAATAACACATAAGGGGCTTAAACTCTTATCATGCATGATCAAGAGCGTCGGCGATCGAGAAATGAAGCACGTTTCATCACTTCAAGTATGAAACATCCCTCGTTTCTCGTGTTTGGATTAACATCCTATCCAAACACAATGCAACACAACATAAGCATG
The DNA here is from genome assembly GCF_055761805.1 of Camellia sinensis. Taxonomy (NCBI): domain Eukaryota; kingdom Viridiplantae; phylum Streptophyta; class Magnoliopsida; order Ericales; family Theaceae; genus Camellia; species Camellia sinensis. The sequence continues at coordinate 111,974,000 of NC_138973.1, forward strand.
ATCAACCTATCAATGCTAATGGCATGCAAACACAATGCAATGCATGCACATGCAAACAACATGCAATGCAACAAAATGCAAACCTAATGCAATGTAACAACATGCAAACAACATGCTCTTCTACCAATGTTAGAATGGCATGCACAAGATTCTATCATGCAAACAATGCATGCATGGCAAGTTTAGAAGCTTAAGGCATCAAAACTAGGAAAGAGCATCTCACAAGAGGCATGCAAAACAATGCTCAATGGACTTAAACCGAATATGGACAGACCTAAGTCATGCCAAAACAGTGGCCAAAATGCTATGAAATGATGGAATGAAAGGCAAAATAGTGATGCTCATGCAAAGGCCTATCAACTAAGCATAAGAGCACAACCCTCAAACATGATTAAGAAGTGACAAACATGGAAGTGTGACAACACTATATGCACTGAAATATCATGTGAAATGATGTCATGGCAAGCAAACATCTCAAGTATGTCATACTATGGTGCTCAAAACTCAAGGCTAGCAAGGCCAATTGCACTACAGCTATGCGATACATGAACCACACGGCCAAGACAACTCAAAAAAGTCCTAGAGAATGTCAAATCAAGGATAAAACATGCATGGAGTATAACCAAAACAAGATAGCATGAAGGGCATGAAGCATGGAGTATGCAAGGCCAATAAGGAGGATTACACTACACCTACCAAAACCAAGCATGAGATGACTTCACCAACAAAAAACAAAGTTGTATCATAGAAAAATAGGACCAAATACAAACTGAAATGGTGGCCCCAAAAGCTAGGCAAGATGGCATACATATTGGCTCATACTTAAGGCATAAAGCACCAACCCTCCAAAGCATTGAACGAGTGAAAGATGAGAGAGTATGACCACAATACATGCACTGAAATCACATATCAAATGATGCTAAATCATGCAAATAGCCCAAGCAATGCATGCTAGTGACTTGGGAATTCAAGGCTAATGAGCTAGAATGTACTATGACTATACAAAGCAAGGCATGCATGACTAAAACAACATAAAACAGAGCTTAAGCATGGTAAGTCATGAGTAAAGCTTGCTGGAGTTGAGCCAAAAACATGCTAGAATGATCGTCCAAAGCATGATGTATGTTAAGCTAGTTTAGTGGAATTGCACTACAAGTGCAATGAGCATGCAAGAGGCTATCAAACCAACCCAAAATAGAGTTATACCATGGCAAAACAACATCAAAAATATGTTGAGATAGAACCAAAACATGCTAGAAAGGCATGCTACTTTGAAAAGCTTCAAGTAAGATTACAACACATCTACAAGAAGTATGCAAGGGGTGACCAAGACAACCAAAAAAAGAGTCATGGCAGGTCTAAAAGGTCACAAAAAGGTGCTCAAACAAAGCTTCAAGAAGATAGAGCTACATGCTCCTTTGATGAACCATCAACACAAACAAACAAGAGAAGAGGGGGGAGGGACAACCCCCTCCTATTTAAGACCTCAAAACACACTTTCCACCACTGAAATTCCTCTGGAATTCAGTGGTAGAAAGGCCATGCAAAGATGATCACAAAGGCATAAAGTGATGGCCCAAAACAAGGCAAAACAAGGCACCAAAGGGGGTAGATCACCCCCAATACCAAAGAAGCCTCAAACAAACATTTTCAATACTAAAAAATGAAGCTTTTTATAGTTGAAAGCTAAGCTAAAAGAAGCATGCAAGGGTGTCCTAATAAGAAACTACAACAAGGCTTTAAGAGGATTAGAGACTCACCCTTGAAGAATAAAAGCAAGACAGCAACTTCTGAGGCAAAAACCAAACCTTGAGCTCCAAACAAACCTCCAAGAACCTCAGTCCAAGATTGAAGGTGTTTCACTTTGTATTTGTGAGCAAAAGTGTGAAGAAAAGGCACTTTCAAGCACAAATATGAAGCAAATGAGCAATATAGAGATAGATGATATATGTATATGCCCTAAGCAATTTTCTGAACCTGAGACCAGAGGGATGAGGTTCCCTTTTATAGAAAAACATGCATCAAGCTTGTTGAGCAAGCTTGAAGCTTGAATCAATCCCTCTATACACGTGTATGGAGGATGTTTTCTGTGCCCAACAGCTGGCACAACTGACATGGAAAATATCTGCAGAAAGTGCAGGAAAGCTGCCGACCAGTTGAAGTGGTCGGCCAGCTACTTCCACTGGTCGGCTGACCAGAAAAAGTGGTCTGCAAGGAGACCAACTAGTCGATAAGGGGGGGAGGTGGTCTGCACACAGAAAGCAAGGTGGTGGCATGGCTGCCAACCACTTTTGGTGGTCCAAAGACCACCAAGACCAGTTGGCCGACCAGAAAACTGGCTGCCGGGAAAGAAAAGTGGTCTTCAGGGAGAGAAACTGGTCTACAACCCTTATTCCACCCTCCAAGCAAGGAAAACAAGGTTTGTGCCAAAAACAAACCAAAAAAGATGAAAGACAAGAGTCCGCGGGACAAGGCGCGCAGCCGGAAGCCTCGAAAACTAGTCTACGGGTGTAGAAAGTGGTCTACGAGAGGGAAAGGTGGTCTATGGCCACAAAAAGTGGTCTACAGACCTCTATTTCCCTCTAGGCAAAGGCAGCAAGGCATGGTCTAAAAACCAGGCCAAGAGGAGAACGTTAAGAGGTCCCGAGACAAGGCGCTCGACCGAAGGTTTCGGAAATCGAAAACCAGCCTACAAGAGAGAAAAGTAGTCTACGACCACCAAAAGTGGTCTACAAACCTCTCTCTCCCTCTAGGCAAGGTCAACAAGGCATGGTTTACAAACCAAGCCAAAACACAAAGAGTTCAGAGGCCTGGAGGCAAGGCACTCAGCCGAAAACTCCGGAAACTCGAAACGAGCACAAACATGCGCAATCATCGAGCGCTCAGTTGATGACGTCTGAGTCTTAAGGTCGGTCAAAAATGGGGTGTCTACAGTTCCTTGTGCTCCTCCTCAGAGGGTAAGTAAATCAAGATGTCATCAACAAAGACAACCATAAAACGGTGTAGGAACTCACGGAAAATCCAATTTATCAAATCCATAAACACGGTTGGTGCATTGGTTACCCAAAGGGCATCACTAGAAACTCGTAATGACCATATTGCGTATGGAATCCTATTTTTTGGATATCCTCCTCCCTTAATCTCAACTAGTGATAACCTGATCTCAGGTCTATCTTAGAAAAGCAACAAGACCCCTTTAACTGATCAAACAAATCATCTATACAAGGCAATGGGTACATGTTCTTAACAGTTACCCGGTTCAACTTCCAGTAATTGATACAAAGTCGCAACGCGCCATCTTTCTTTTTGGCAAAGAGAGCTGGTGTTCCCCAAAGTGAAGTACTAGGGTGGATAAAATCCTTATCTAATAATTCTTGGTGTTGAATCTTCAACCCACTCAACTCGGCAGGTGCAAATCTGTATGGTGCCATAAAAATCAGTGTCGTGCCAGACACTAAATCAATAGAAAATTCGATCTCTTAGTGAGGTGGTAAACTAGAGAGATCCTTAGAGAAAACATTCGGGTATTCACAAACTACCCTTAGCAACTTAATTCAGACGTCATCACACTCACTACCCAAGAAGTTTACAAGAAGACAACTAAGTTCACTCTCCCTACGCGAATCATACACCGGTGAAAAGGCTCTATTAACCCGATCCCCCAATAAATAAAAGCAATCACCACTCAACGTACATATAGCAACTCTTTGACGGTAACAATCTATGATAGCCCAATACGATGACAACCAGTCCATACCTAAAATAGCATTAAACTAGACATGTCAATCAATACAAATTCAAAAGGAAGTCGAAAACCGACAACCTCTATGTTACAGCCCTGACACTCCTGTTCAAAAAACAATCTCACCACTAATAGGTGACTCTACACGGAGAAGAGATGCTAACCAAGCCAACTCTAAACCCAAAGCCGATGCAAATACAGCCAAGATAAGTGAATGGCATGCACCCGTATCAATCAACACATTAGTAATGGAATTGCATAACAAGAAAGTACCTCTCACTACTGAAGGCGCTGGTACTAGGTCTGGCGTGTTAACAGCATACACAATGCCCTGTAGGTCTCTGCTCTACCTGCTAACCCCTTGGAGCATAAGTCTGATGCACTGACTAAGCTGAAGAGGCTCCCTGATTGGCCCTCGAAGCCTGTGCTGACTGTGTAGGATGGTGGCTCTGTGTCTGCCTCAAACCAGATGCACCAGGTGTGCCACCCAACTGAGGAAAAATCTCTTCATGTGCCCTATTTGTCCACACTGATAACATGTAGGCGGCTTCCCTCTCCCCTGACTCTAGCTCTGAGAGCGAGCCGAAGATGATATAGTTTGCTGCCCTCCTCTCTGCAGACAAGTTGGCAATTTATAACCCAACTGACCACATTTGTAACAAAAGAAACTCCCTTGATTACCTCTCCCCGAACCCGAACTCTACACAGGAAAGGTGGATCGAGATTATGCTTTGACCCAACCTCAAAGCATATCCTCAAGGATTTGATTAATACGCTTTGATTGCCCGTTAGTTTGAGAATGATTAGCGGTACTAAAAGTCAACCTAGTGCCTAAGACATTTTGTAGGCTCTGCCATAACCGAGTCGTAAAACGGGGATCTCTATCTGAAATGATAGTCACAGGGACCCCATGAAGTCGGACTGTGTCCCTAATGTAAAGGTTAGCTAGATAATCTACCAAGTCACTCGTGTGCATAGGTACAAAGTGTGCTGACTTGGTCAATTGGTCAACTACCACCCAAATGACGTCATTACCCCGTTGAGTCCTTGGAAGACCCACAACGAAATCCATTGTGACATGCTCCCACTTCCACTCTGCTATAGGCAAGGGTTGCAGCAAACCCGCTGGCCTCTGATATTTGGCCTTTACTTGTTGACAAGTAAGGTACTTCAACACAAACACGGCTACATCCTTTTTCATCCCCTTCCACCAAAACTGGGGACTAAGGTCTTGATACATCTTTGTGCCTCCCGGGTGCACCCCAAGGAGTGAATGGTAAAACTCTCGGAGTACCTCCTCTCGACAAGACTCCGACACAAAAAGATAGTCAAGATGTCTAACACTCGAGTTAAGATACACGTTCGAGCCTTTCTCTACCTTCCCACTAGATATCTTCTCTCGGAGGGTTTTTACCTCAAGATCACCATTTTGTGCTTTTATAACTCGGCTCATAAGTGTAGGTTGTGCTACCACTGAAAACAAAGTTGCCGACTCAACGAACTCGCCAAGATACAAGTCAAACTCACCAATAGTACCTAGCATCTTCCATCCTCGGATGGCAATACTCGCTACATTGCTAAAGGATTTTTTACTCAATGCATCAACCACTACGTTGGCTTTCCTCGAGTGATAGTGCAACTCAAAATTGTAATCCTCCATAAACTCCATCCACATCCTTTGCCTCAAATTTAGATCTTTCTGTGAGAATAGATATTTCAAACTCTAATGATCAAAAAACACCTCAAACTTCTCACCATAAAGGTAATGCCTCCAAATTTTCAAAGCGAAGATCACGACTGCTAATTCTAAATCATGGGTAAGATAGTTCCTCTCATGTGTTTTCAACTGACGTGAGCCATAAGTTACTACCTTCATTTCCTACATCAAAACACAACCCAAACCTTCCCGTGAATCATCACAATACATAGAATAGCCCAAACCCCTCTCCAGAATGATCAATACTGGAGCAGTGGTAAGTTTTACCTTAAGTTCTTGGAAAGACTTCTCACAAGTGTCATTCCATGTAAACTTGATTCCCTTTCTCATTAGTCTAGTCAATGGTGAGGCTAACTTAGAGAAATCCTTCACAAACCGACGGTAATACACAGCCAACCCCAATAAACTACGAATCTCAAAGGCATTCTTAGGTTGTTCCCAATCTTGTACTATTTCTATCTTAGAAGAGTCTACCATCACTCCTTTTCTGGATACGATATAGCCTAGGAATTTAATTTCTCTCAACCATAATTCACACTTCCCAAACTTAGCATACAGTTTGTGGACTCTAAGCAACTCAAGCACAACTCGCAAGTGTTTCACATGTTCCTCCTTGGAGGGTAAGTAAATCAGAATGTCATCAACATAAACGACAATGAAACAATCTAATAACTCACAGAATATTCAATTCATTAGATCCATAAACACGATTGATGCATTGGTTAGCCCAAAAGGCATCACTAGGAACTCATAATGGTCATACCGTGTGCGAAATGTTGTTTTCTGGATATATTCCTCCATTACCCTTAACTGGTGATAACCCGATCTCAAGTCTATCTTAGATAAACAACAAGACCCCTTCAATTGGTCAAACAAATCATCTATGAATGGCATTGGGTACTTGTTCTTAACAGTTACCTGGTTCAACTTCCGGCAATCAATACAAAGTCGTAATGCACTATCTTTCTTCGTAGCAAAGAGAGTTGGTGCTCCCCAAGGCGAAGTACTAGGGTGAGTAAAACCCATATCTAGCAATTCTTGGAGTTCTTCAACTCACTCAGTTTGGCGGGTGTAAATCTATATGGTGCCATAGAAATCAGTGTCATGCCAGGCACTAAGTCAATAGAGAACTCAATCTTACGATGGGGTGGCAAATCAATGAGATTCTCAGGAAAAACATTTGGGTATTCACAAACTACCCTTGGCAAATCAACTCAGATTTCAATACACTCACTACCTAAGAAGGTTGCAAGAAGACAACTAAGCTCACTCCGACTACGCGGGTCATACACTGGCGATAAAACTCCTTCAGCTCTGTCCCCTATGAAATAAAAACAATCAACACTCAAGGTACATATAGTAACCCTCTAATGGTAACAATCTAAGATAGCCTGATACGATAAAAACTAGTTGTAGACACCCTATTTTTTACCGCCTTTAAGACTTGAGCGGTACTGATTGATCACTCGATGATGAAAGTTACGTTGTCCAAATGCTCAATTTCTTTAGCAAAAAAAGCTCTAAATCCCAACCTTACATCCCATTTTGTACCAAAACTATTTTAGACCTTAAAACCCTATTTTTCAAAATATTTTTGAAAATGTTTCTACGATGTTCCGAGGCTTGCATTTCATTCAAAAAGTTGTGCTTTGCGGTAAACCGAGCAAGGTCAAAGTGGAAATAAATGGAAGAGAGGTGAACTCTTTGAAAAATCTTTTTTAACCTCTTATTTATAGGTTTAGAGTTAAAGAAAATAAGAGGGGAGGAAAGAAACCTAGTTAGGGAAATGGTTGAGCATGAAACCGTTAAGAGAGAACAGAGCAGCCTTCACTAAATCAGGCCCATCTCTTTGTACACTTAGAATTTAGTTCTGAGTCCACCACCACTGGAAAGTGGACTTCTGGGGCTTCATTTTAGACTCAAGAATCTCCTAAAGCTGAGTTTAGATGAGGGTGATATGACCGTTTGAAGTTAGGCATCAACCTTAACTAAAATAGACATATCTCTTTGCATACTTAGAATTTAGATATAAGGATGCTACCGTTGGAAAGTAGAATTATGGGACTTCGATTTAGACTCAAGAATGACCTAAAATCGAGTTCGGATAAGGGAGATATGCCCGTTTGAAGTCGGGCTTGAAAGCAGGTTTTTGGTGGCCAACCAGTGGCCGGCAGATGGTCGGCTGACCACCACTGGTGACCGGCAATTCTCACTTCTGGCCTACCGGTCGCTAGTGAAAAACCTAGATATTTTTGGCTAGCTGTCCCCCAAAAGCTCCAGCTATTCCAGGATTGATATTTTCGACCTAGAGGGCTATTTTTCTATATATAGGGGACCTTCATTCATGGTTTAAGGTTGAAAAAAAATTCCAAAAGTTTCAAAACTTGAAATTCTCTCTCTATCTCTATCTTGTAACCTATACACCCTCTTTTTACACTTCCTAAACCAATATTGGAGCTCTCTTTGTTGAGATTATTGAGTTCAAATTTCAGCCATTGAGAGTGAGAACTTGTTGGTTTGTGAACGAAAGTGTTATTATTCTTCAAGAGGTATAATTTTAGCATCTTTTCACTACTTCTTTTCTATCTTTTCTTGCTGATTTTGAACTATTTTTCAACTGTTTTTATGGGCTGAAGCTTGTGGTTTAAGGCTATTAAAGGTAGAGGGGTTAATCACTCTTCTTTGAACCTTGTTCACTAAGCCTTTACACTTGTGTTCCCCATCTCTTCATTAACTTTTTTTTAGCCTTTTACCATTGATTGCCAGAGATTTTCAGAGGCTAAAAAAGTGGTTTTGAAGTCCCAAAAATAGAGGGGTTAGCCACCCCTCCTTAGGCTTGTTTACTAGCTTAAATTGCTCTATGCTTTAGCTTATTGTTTTAGCTACTTTGGTTTTCATTCCAGCACATTTTTGTACTATTTTTGGGCTATTTTTGGACTGTCTAAACTCTGAAATTTTGGACTGAAACTTATGGTTTAAGGTCAATAAAGGTGGAGGGGTGGCTCACCATTCCTTCTACCTAGCTTCCAAGGCCTTTACCCTTGTGTTTCCCACCTTGTTGTCACTTTTTTTTTTTGAGCTTTTAAATACTAAATTTCAGAGTTATTTCAGTGGCTAAAAACACTTTTTGAAGTCCAAAATTAGAGGGGTTAGGCTCCCCTCCTTATGTCTTGTTCACTAGCTTACACAGCTCTATGTTTTAGCTTATTGTTCTAGCTAGTCTTGTCTTAATTCCAGCATGTCTTAGGAGTTATTTTAAATTGTTTTAGCACTGTTTTTGGTTGATAGTTGCATTTGAGCTTTGTTTTTCATGCTTGTAGTCTAATAGTCCTCATGAGTTTGGTGTTCTAGGCTTTAGACACCATCTTATTTGAGTTGATTGCATTTATTTATGACTTTCCATAATTGTGATCATTCTTAATCACTTCTGTAACCTCCCTCCTTTCTTAGTTTTTTTTTTTTTTTTGCTTTAAAAGTGGTTTCAAACAACTTGTTTGTTTAAGCATGAGATTGAGATGTCATGCTTAATAGTTTAATCCCTTTGGGGTTCATTACCAGCGGTGTGATGTCTCTTTCATGCCTTAGACAACTCTTGGTTTGAGCCCTCTTTCCATTAGAGGACTTAAATTCACCATTGGATTCAATGAATTAAAGAATGGATGGTAATCTAAAATGGAGTAATAAAATTGAGGCTAAAAAGGTGCAAGATAATAAAAAGTGTTGTGTTCAATCGGACGTTAATTGAACACATGGAAACTTGAGGCATTTCATACTCATTAGTGATAAAATGGTTCAAATTTTCAAGGTCACCACTTCCCTTGATCAATTCATGAAAGAGAGGAGGTTTGAGTCTTATTTTGTTGCATTTATTGAAATTGCACACTTTGGTTCATAAGCCATCATGCAATGAAATTGCTTGAGTTGATGGTTTGTGGACCAAGTTTACTACTCCTTAGATTTGTTCATGAAAATGAGGAGTGCGTTGTGCAGACAAACCCTTGAAAATACCTTGCGCATGCTCTGTTTGTTCTCTATTGCAGTAAGATGAACTGGGCAGCAGTGGTTGGCAGGCCACCTTTGATGGCCGGTCGGCCACAGTGATAGCCGGCCGGCCACTGATGCAAGATCCAGCAGTGTGTTTTTTTAGCAGAGTAGAGCTATTCTAGAAATGGACAAAGGTGTTAGTATTCTACTGTGCAACAGAGGCCTTCTGGAAGCAAAACAGTGGCTTTTCGAGTGGAAACTGAGCACGTGCATGAGCATTCCTCGCGTACTGAGCATGTTTAAGTTTAAATATTTAGTTTAGATATTTGTTGTAGTTAATTAGTTGTAGCTAGTTAATTCTGTAAAGTGTTGTAATTAATTAGTTAGTTAACTAGTTGTTTCGATCTCGTTTTGTAATTTGATTAGCTAGAATAGTTAATTCATTTGTTGTAACAATTAGTTAAGTAGTTTAGCTAATTTAATTTGTTTTGTAATAATTAGCTTAGCTTAGCTAGTTAGCTAGTTAGTTTATTCGGACTCTCCTTCGTGAGAGCGAAGTGTTGTAATAACGTGTATGTCTTCCAACCCTACATTTTTCTCTCTTTTATTCAACTACTTATAATGATTAGTTTAGAGACATCACGTTTTGTATAGCATACTTCATGTTTGCATCCATTTGTATTGTATGCACCGAGGCTCAGTTCATCATTCTAGCTTGCATTGTTAGTTTAAATATTTTTTTGAATACGTGCTTAGACCGCATGGTATTTAATTGATTCATATGCCATGTTAAGTAGCCGAGCCTAGTAATTGGATATTGTATGTGTTGCATTAGTTATATTGCATAGTTAGGAATCATGTATTTTTCTAACTCGTTTCTCTTTTTGGCTTAAAGTACTAGAGGAGCCTTTACTCGCTTTAGCATATCGCATGCGTGTGATTGATGCCATATCAAAGCATGATACCATGAGGGTAAGTGCTATAACTGCTTGAATGCCTATGGTTGAAGGCTAATTGCTTGAATTGGAATAATTTGAGTAATGTTCATATTCGATCACTTTTTCAAGTGATACATATTTCGAAACAATTTTCAAAACAAACATGAATCAAGTGTTCCAATTCTTGCAAGTTAGTCTATACTTGTGTGTGTGCGTATCACATAGTAATGCTAGCCTAATAAACCGAAACAAGAACATATTATGTACATAAGATTCATATCATGATTAGTAGAAGCCGATCTTTGATTGGACATGCGGGGGTGCTCAATTCATGACATTTCCCTCTCGTACCCAAGTTTCCGAGCCGAGACAATCTTGGTGATGATGGACACGTGACCTTTGGCATGAGTTATGGGTTTCCTAAATTTCTCTAAAAAAATATTTGGGTGACGACTCTGTATCTAGCAAAGCAGTCCATTTTTGGCATTTTTTATTCAAAATCGATTTTTCAAAATGATTTGCCAGATTGGGACTCTTTGTTGTTTATCTATTTCACATTGCACTTGTGAGATCAGATTCAGAACCCCGGGAGTCCGGTATTGTAGGGCTTATTCGCCTTCCGAAAGGGGGCGCGGAAAAGTCAAGCTATACCAGTCCATACCCAATATAGCATCAAAACTTGACATATCAATTAACACAAATGTAAAAGGAAGTTGACAACCTCTAAGAAAGTACCTCCCAAGCTATTGCCTTTGCGTAGGCATATCATTAGTACCTGAAATATTTTTCCTACATAGGGTGAGCTAAAGCCCAGTAGAAATAATCCAACACAGTATATGAATCTTAACAAAGCTATAAAGTGAATGCATATGCAATGCTTGTATCAAAACATTTTATCTTTTTTCAAAAACTATGTAATGCCAAATGAATATCATAGTTCATAAAACATTCTCCTTTCAAGGGAAAAACAGGGCAGTGAATCATATTTCTGGAAATCTCTAAAATAGTATCACATTTCACGAGAATTTCGCTTGCGGGAAACCCTAAATCGACACCCATGTAAACATAGGCTATACAAGCACTACTATTGCCATTTTACGGATGTTTCGTTCACGAAATCGGCACCCATGTACATGCATGATTTTCGGGACTTTCACCCTGGACACACAGGCCAACTTATTTGATGTAACAACTCCTTGCCAGATTCACCCATTTTCTAAAAAAAAAATATACTTTTGCAATGTATAAATATAAAATAATAACCAATGCAAATGAATGAGAAAAATAGTTTCAATTTTCCCTAATTCTTATGCAATTTCTACAACAACCACAGCTATATTCCACTAATAGCCCAAAACATATATTTCTAAACAGATAAATAATATTCCTTAAAGATAAACTTTTCAAATTCCAAAGTATTAGTGGTAATACATACCCAACTCCACCATCCTCATCAAAACCAATCAATTTCATAATTTCCATATCAATCTCATTATTTATATAAAATCAACGTTTATCAAAATTAGGGCAAATCCCTTTTCTTTTTCTTTTTTTCTCAAAATCAATTCTACATATCGAAACCAACTATTTCACCACAACTCAACCACATTTTCAATCCCACAACCATTTCCACGAAACCATTAGAAAGCCCCTCTTTTGATCTTTAACCCAAAACCCTAGATTTGTTCCAAATCTTCCAAAATCTCAATGTTGTTTAGAAATAACAAATAGCTAAGTTAAATCTCATAAAAAGTGTGGAGATATCCCTACCTCAAGTTTTAGAAGGCGAGAGAGAGAGAGAGTGTAGAAAACCCAAAGACGCCAAAAGTCAACTTTGCTCCGATTAGAATGAAGCCCTCGCCAAGCTCTACCTTTTTAACAAAGGGGCACGGGTGAAGAACTCGACTGATCTAGGTGTATTTGTATAGAGAATGTGAGTTTTAGAGCGAGAGAGAGAGTCTCAACTTATGGTTTTGAAATGTTTAGAGAGAGAGAGAGAGAGAGAGATGAAAAAATGATGTAAAAAGTGATTTTTACGGACTAATATACGCGCAGACCGCTTGAGCCCAAGTGTTACTCGAGCATCCAGACATAAAAGATGTGACTGCTCGAGCACAAGAAGCTTGGGTCGAGTGTAGAATACAAACTTCCAGAAGTTTTACAGATAGAAGACTATCGCTCGAGCTCAACAATGGCCGCTCAAGCCGACACCGCTCAAGCACAAGAAGCATTGCTCGAGTGTAGAATACCACTTCCTAGTAGTTTTGTAGACTTGTAAAATTACTGAGAGTTCACAAAGACCGCTCGAGCACAAGAAATTTTGCTCAAGTGAATGAACAAAATTCTGGACAACAAAAGTTTGAAAAACAAGCTACTAACTTGTTCCAAACGCAATAAACACATCCCAAAAGCCAAACTCAAAGAGAGATAAGGGAAGGAAAGACATAAATAACTATATACGACAATGAAACCTGGATCCAAAACATCAAAGGAGTTGGGTTCAAACCAGAATCGTTATATGGGTCTAGGCTTGGACTTGGACTTACTTTTAGTCTTGGTCTAGACTGGCCTAGGGTTGTGTATGTGCATGTGTTGGACTTAGTCTTGGGCGTGAGCTAGATTGTGCTATGCTGAACTGGACTTGTCTTGTGCATATGTTTTAGATTGGGTTTGGATTGGGTTGTGACCCAACACACGTATCCATTTTGCGACCCATTTAGCTGGATTATTTGAATAGCATTATATATATATATATAATGTAAGGGAGGTTTTTAACCTTTGTAGCTCTCATCTTTTGATGATGGAGTTGAAGATCATATTATGTACATTGGAGTTTTGCAACTTTGTAACTTTAACCCTAATGGCTAGAGTTGATGGCCATTGATGCTAGGTTTTATGGTAGCCTTTATAGCTAAGGCACCTTCCCTGCAAGTATAAAAAGGGGGTTTTCCCTCCAATTTAGTGGAATAATTTTGGAGGGAATTTTTTTTTTAATGGAAAATAGAGATGATATTTTGAGATAAACAGTTAGAGATTTTCTTTTACACTAAAGAAAATTTTTCTTATCTTCTTTTGTTAGCCCCTTCTTTGGTTCTTGTCAGAGAGAGTGCATCTACTATCAAGTTCGTCGAAACTATTCAGAAGGTACTTCTGCATTAGCTGGTTTCGACCGTTGTATCCTGGGAGACAGACACCGGTGTACCTCCAGCATCCATCGGGAGGCAGTGAATCTATTTTAAGGAAACTGTCTAGTGCAGGTTTCGGTTTACTTATTTTCTTATTATTTGTTCTTATTTTTTCAAAAATTTAGTTTACAAAGATGAGTTTGAATTTTTAGTTATTTATGTTAATAATTTGTGCTATTAGTAATGTAATCTAATTCATTTCTGTATTTTTAGTTGCATAGTTTATCCTGTATTTCATTCTTTAAATAAACAAAAAATTGTTTTTTTATTTCTATTTAATTTATTATATATATATATATATTTCTTGTATTATTATGAAAAAATAACAACAATAACCACTAGAGATTGGTGGTGTTTGTTTGGGCTTTTTTGAGCCAACTTATGGCTTCTGGCTTTTGAAAAGCTATTTTAGACTGTTTGGTTAAACTTATTTCAAACAGCTTCTGATTCTAACAACTTATTTTAAGTCAAAAAAGTTGATTCTGAGAAGCTGCTCACCCCTTGCTTCTGATTATCAGCTTCGGCTGTGGACATGTTAATTTACGGTTATACTCTTAAATTTTTTTATTTTCTATTTTTTAAAAAATAGAAAAAGACCCAAATGGACTATAGAATATTATTATTATTTTTTATGAGAAATATAAACAAATAGTGAATAATAAAAAATAAAAATTAATTGAAAAAGCTACTTTACAGCTTATTTAACAAACACTACTCAGCAACTTAATGTATAATCCAACAGCTACACCAAACAGATTAACAGCTTCTGATTAAAGTCATAATCTATAATCTGTTAAGCTATAATCTATAATCTATTTTAACAGCTACACCAAACGGGGCCATTATCTACTAATAATCACGTTACTAGCTTCTGAAAGATGAACTAATTTTCACACGGGCTAGAAGAAGGCCTTAGCAAACCAGAGGGAGCGATAAAGTGAAATGTCCATCTTACCCTTGGAAAATGGTCATACATTGCACATGTGACCATTTTTCAACAAAATTCATAGCAATTGTTATTAATAATTAGATTAAATTAAAAAAAAAAAGAATTAAAATTGAGAGAATTGAAACCGTTGGAACCAAAATGACACATAATAAATTACAAAGGCTGCCAATATAATTTTTTCAAAAACAAAATAAACCTCAATCTCTAATCGTTGATTGTTTATTTGTATTTTTTGGATTAGCTGGTCGTGTTTCTAAGTCGAGACCATGGTTTGGACTCTACACAATTAGGCCTTGATGCATGCAAGGTAGGACTGGCCTGGCTTGACAACGATACATGAGCCATAGTTCCTCTAAGAGGCAAAGATGGTCATAGCATTGCTCTTTTTAAATTTCTTGAAGACAAGCCCAAAAATGTGAAGTCTGGTCAAAAGTTCAGGAGAAACTGCAAATAAATATAAATATTTGTTGCAGAGTGACACTGTCTACATCTATACTAGATGACAAACTTCAGAGAGAACCACTCATTTAAGGGGGGTGAGCAGTTGTAGTATTATACTAAGACAAATAAACATCAGTGCAAGCATACAAACTTAGATACTCCGCCAACTCAAAATTGGCCTAACAAGAGGTTAAAACTATACTTCTGCAAGAGAACACCATACATGTAAATTATATTATTATATATATACACACAAATGACAAATGTGTGACACGTGTCACTTGCAAGTGAAGTGTTATTTGCATGCCATTCAACAAGAAATTTGTCACTCAAATGGTTGTGTTATGCCATGCTTCTAGTGGGAGAAGTTGTGAAGGAGCCAATTGCACTAGTGTACTTTTTTAACTCATTAAAATAAAAGCGGTAGTGCTTATTTTTTAATGCATAGTATTTAGGAAATGCTAGTCGGATAGTGGCTGATGTTAGTATTTGCGTAAAAAATTATTGAAATATGAAAAAATTAAATAAAAAAATAATCATGTTACATTTATTATATTTCTATATCATATTATGTTTGTCATCTTATTTGTCAATACAATATTAGTTTAATAGGTCCTATCATTAATGTGTAGATTAACACATTAAATAGTAAGACAAGATGATAGAAATAGATTGTAATTGTAGAATTACTCATAAATATATGTGTATGAGAATATATAAAATATGTATTATAATTCTAACTTTTGGGGTATTATTTGATTTTTAATGAACACTCATTAGACAACTATTAGCACGACTCTTTTTCAAACATAATACATATGAAGAGATAATTAAAGTTTGATAAGATGAAAAATGATATATCACTAGAACTTTTGTAACTTCTAGAATGATGATGTTCCAGTGGGCAACTTATAAATTATGTTTGTAAAGATGGATCATGTCTTTATAAACGAAACCATCACTATACTAATTTTGTATTATATAGCACTACTCTTATAAGATTTGTTGGTAGGATCTATTTATAAAAATATCATATTCATTTACATATATTCTATGTTCGTTTCGGTAATTGATTTTTGTATTCCTAAACAAACTAATTCTTATATATATATATATATATGGGTAATCACAAGTAAAGGCAACCACCCCAACTAAGACTTGGTCTATTCCCTCAACATATAGCCCAAGTTATGAATTCAATATCAGAGTCTTTCAAAAGCCACCCTCTCCACCTCGACCATATCATCCCACTAGACTTCAATAGTCTCCCCAAAGTACCCGATTCCCACACTTGGACCCTACCCAAATCCAATCACAACCCATTACTCACCGAATCAATACCCATCATAGACCTCCTCGGAGACTCCAAAAACACAAACGAACTCATACAACAAGCTTGTGAGAAATGGGGCGTGTTTCAAATCATCAACCACGGCGTCCCAATCACTCTCCTCTACCAAATTGAGCACCAAACCCGGCGGCTATTCGCCTTGCCGGCGAAGCAAAAACTCCGAGCCATGCGATCGCCGGACGGCCTCACCGGATACGGGGTGGCCCGGATTGCCCCTTTCTTCCCCAAGCTCATGTGGTCCGAGGGGTTCTCGGCGGTGGGTTCGCCGGAGGAGCATGCTCGCCAACTTTGGCCCCATGACTATACTACATTCTGGTACGTGCATGCAGCTGTCACCTTGTCAATGTTACCAGATATATTTTTGGGAATTATCACTTGGGCAGAAAAATAAAAAAAATAAAAAAAAAAAAGGAAATTACATAAATATGGAGTAGTGCAAGTGAGACTTGCATTCTCACAACTTTTTACTGGCACCCTTCGTATTTTTGTAATTTTTTTTTATTTTTATTTTTTTCTATTTCATTGTTAATTAATTTCCCTTATATTTTAGGGGATAAATTATGTCGGTGTTTCTAGATTTTGGCCATTCTCTCATTTTGGTGTTTGTAATTCTAACTTGCTCGGTTTGGATCATGAGTTTATAACTTTGTTTTAATTTAGACCAATTAATTACAACTATAAATATTCTCTTCCGGAAAAATACACACATAAACGGTATATTTCATGTAGATGCAAAATTAAAAATTTGTTCAATTTAGTAAGTTAATCTCAACTAACTTAATATTATCAACTAAGTCAATTGAAAGCGTAAGAACCAAAATAATACAATGACCAACATGTAGAGATTACGAATAATTTTACTCTATATTTTATAAGGAATAATATTAGAGATCTAAAAAAATTATCAAAATTTCAGAATTTTTGATAGCATTTGCGTACACCAAAAAACCAATCCCAAAAAAAACAAAAAATTAAAAAAATTGATTTGGAGTTCACATTAATTTTAGGGAGACTCTCAACACAGTGGAACAAATAAAAAAAATTACAAAAATATGTGAGGTGCAAGTGATTTTATAATGGGGTTCAAGTGAAAAATTGTGAGGGTGCGAATGTGACTTACACCTAAGGTGCAACTCGGGCAGGTTCGGGCAGGCTAGGAGGTTGTCCAAGTCCAGCCCAAATTGTGCTGAGACCTGCCCAAGCCCGCCCAAGCCCGAATTGTAATTCGAGATTGTCTGCCCAAGACCGACCCGAGTTAAACCCGAATTGTCCGAATTGTAAATGAATTTCAATTTTTTTTTTTTTTTTTTTATCTATAGAAAATCATTAATACCATCAAAACAAATAATTTTATATAATATAAGAGAAATGCTACTATAGTAGTCCTTACAATTTATGAGTGAAAATTAAAAAAAAAAAAGTAAGATTTTATGTTATTTGTATATATAATATATATTCAATATGATTTCATAATATAAATTACTTTAATATTACGTAATTGCTAATAATTTATTTATATATTTAATATTTTTATATATCGATATATATAGAATTCGGCCTTCGGGTTGCTTGAGTTGTTTGACGTTTTTGCCCAAACCCGTCCAAATTTAATTCGGGCTTCTGAATTTTTGCCAAAGCCCGTACTGAATTTGAAAATATTTTGTCCAAACCCTAAAAAAATTCGGGCTGGACTCGGGTTGCTCGGGTTGAGCCCGCCCAAGTTGCACCCCTACTTACACCCCTTCATGTTTGTGTAAATTTTTTTTTTTACCCACTAAAATGTAATTCGCTCTTCATTTTATAAGAACTACAATATAAGTGCTAAAATTAGGCCATACATTTTTCTTTCTTCTTATTTTTTTTTGTGGTTGATTTCTTAGTAGGTAACATTACACATACATTATTAGGAAACACATAAATTAAATACAAAAATAATAAAATAAAATTTAGTAAATGAAAATGAATTGCATAGTACAACTTATTTCCTGTGGATTCACCTCAGGTCTACCACAATAATTTGAACATTTCATCTACTAGAATTTGTTGATTAGATTATTTATGTCAAAAGTATATAATTGATAAATAAAAAGATAAAATAAAATTGATTGCACACAGTTTGTAATCTAATCATGTAAATACTAATATGTGATGAATTGATTTTTTTTTTTTTTGGTATAAATAAATTGATTCACAAGTCCTAACTTGTTTGGGAACAAATAAAAAAGTCACATATGTTTTTAATTTTTTTTGTCTGTAACATTTATTTTAAAAATTATGTCGAATTTTTTTATTTTTCTAGTCTGTCTTGTGCAGATGAATAAAAAAATAATCATTTTTTTGGAAAGAATTCAAAAAAAAAAAGCAATTTCTTTTAAACTTATTTTTATATTTTCTGGATTTAACTTTTTTTTTTTCTTTTTGTTCGCAAAATCTAAAAATCTAAGTAGCGTTTTGGTAGAGTTTTAAAATTATGATTTGATAATAGAGTTGTATTTTGAGTTTGTGAGTTTTAGAATTATGATTTGAGTGAGGAAAATTTGTTTGGTTATGAGTTTTAAAGAAAGTTTTGAATTGAGTTTGAAATTTTGATATGACATATGATATTTGATTAAAAAGCTTACAACTCATAATCAAACACATAACCCAAAATTCATTTCAAAGCCCCTAAAAAAAATTTAAAAAATTTTGAAAATATTTTTTATTAAAAATATAAAAAAAACAAGTGCCAAAAAAAAATCATTGTTCCGATCAACTGGTTAGACGTCAGGATGGATGACCGGGTAAACGAGTTTTCAAACGCAAGTGTAGAAATGATTTTTAAAAACTCAAACCAAACATAGCATTCAAACCAGTGAGTGAAAAATTGAATACAAAGCCCTACCAAGCGGAGTCCTAGTTTTTAAAAACTTAAAAAAAATAATCCACTAAATACGAGGAAAGAAAAAAACAAAAAAAAACCACAAAACGCCACCAAATAAACCGCACCGTGCAATCCAAAAAACTAAACTGAAAGTATTTTTGCATTGTTGTCTGACGCTGTTAGCAAAAATGTTGTCTTGTTTATCTGATACATCGCGATACGTAATGGTTACGGTGGAGCCGCGTCATTTGGTTAGGCATTCAGGGTCAGGGGTACGTTTGGTAATTTGAAACGTGACGTTGCAGTCTATATGGAATCTAATCGACGCTTTGCTCTGATTACGTGGCGGTCATCGGGTGGGGTTCAAGTTTTTTTTCTTTTTTTTTTATTTAATTTTAATACTGCAATAGTACTACGGTACGGCGTCGTCTTTCTCACATGTCAGCACGATCCACTGACAATAAACGGTTCAAAAATATCACATCTCCACATATTATTAAATTAAATTAAAGATAAATTTTAAGATAAATTATACTGACATCTTCTGAGATTTGATTTAATTATATTTCATTCTCTGATATTTTAGAAATTACATTTCTATTCCTATAATTAATAGTTTCATTTTATAAAAACCCCTACTTATATTAAAGACAATTACTCTTAGTAGAAAAATAAAAAAAATTATATTGAAAAAAAAATAAAGTAAAGAAAAGGAAGGAAAAATAAATAAATAAATAACATAGGAAGTAAAGTAAAGTAAGAAAAGAAAGAGTTCAATGTCTTTATTTCGTCTAAATAATTACAATGACAATGGGATTAGTATAATTTTCCAAACGTCAAGAGGTGATGTGTATTAAACCAAACCGCAAGGGGTGTAAGTGTAATTTATCCTAAATTTTAAAACTCAATAATTAATCCTCTCAAATTATTGTCTTCTTATAATTAATTATTTTTGTTAGAATTTTGTTGAAAATTTAAAGAAAATCAAATTATATATTGAATTGTTACCGCAATAATACATTTATCTAGTGATTTCATTTGCATATTACCATCAAAATAAGGAAGACAAAATATAAATAAAATCACCATATAAGAGTATTACCTTAAAATAATCGTTTACACTTTATCAATAGGATAAGGGAGATAAAGTGTAAATCAAATTCCCACATAAAAGTATTGTTATTTTAAAGTGCGAATGAAAGGGTTAACTAATAAGATAATACTTTGAAAGAATTAATTGTTGAGTTTTGAAATTCAAGAGAGCAAAATGTAAATGAGTTATAATTTAAAGAGATTTATTATAAGTTACCCTTAAATTAATTTTCAATAATAATAGAGATGAAGAATTCACACTTAAAAATATATCATAAAAAATTGTATGTAGTCTAAGGCCTCATTTGGCAACTTTCAGTTTAAGTCAAAAACTCACTATAAGTTATTACATTACTCTTTTTACTTTTCTGCACATCTTTTTATAAAAAATCAAAAAATTACAAAAATAGACTATTCCAAAAAATTTAGGCTAAATTGTTACGGAAAATATGTGATTCCCCACAAGTAAATCAATCAATGAGAATAAAAACTAATGCGAAAAAATTAAATTAGAAGCAACACAAGAATTTTTACGTGGTTCCCTCAATGTGAGGTACATCAACGGGATCGAAATCTGATTCCACTATCAACCAAATAAGTTCCAAACGATTACAAACGAGATACTAATGGTCTCACAAAACCACCCTTAGGTGAATTCCAAATAATCACAAATAAATAAGAGGAAAGATCTCACCAAATAAATGAACAAAAATCTTCAGAACCAGAATTGTAGAAGATTTAAAATAACGAACCAAATCAACACCGAAAATGAAGCAAAGAACCACCCAAATTAATTCCACTCTTCACACACCTAAAAAATTGATTTCACCAAAGTGGAGTATGTGTAGCAGCTGTTCTCTTCACCTCGGGATGAGCAAAAACCAAAACCCTAAAATATTGTGAATTTAGGATTTATTATCAAACCTTAGTTGTTTCCAAATTGAATTGGGTCTCCACAAATTAAATATAATATATAAAAATATATTATAATTAATACTAAACCAAATTAAACTCTTTTTCCAAAACCAATTGGGTCCCATACTTCAATAAGGAGGTATACCTAACAATTCTCCCCCTACCGACTTAGGCGGAGAAATCAACCATACCCGCCAAAGTTCGACACTTTAAATGTTTGTCCCTCAACAAAGTCTTTGTCAACATATCTGAAATATTATTATCTGTGTGAACCTTTTCGAGTTGTAATAATTTCAAATCTAACACATTATGAATCCAATGGTATCTCACATCAATGTGTTTCGATCTCGAATGAAAAGTAGAATTTTTACTCAAGTGAATAGCACTTTGACTATCACAATAAAGTACATACTTTTCTTGCTTCAAACCCAACTCTTGCAAAAATTTCTTCAGTCATAACTCTTCTTTGCAAGCTTCTGTAATGGCAATAAATTCAGTTTCGGTAGTTAAGAGAGCAACACATTTTTGTAATTTAGATTGCCATGCCACAGCTCCCCTGCAAATGTCATCGAATACCCTGAAGTAGATTTTCTAGAATCAACATCACCGGCCATGTCAGAATCTGTGAACCCATCAAGCATCGGCTTACCATCCCCAAAACACAAAGCCACCTTCGAAGTCCCTCGAAGATATCTTACAATTCATTTTACTGTTGCTCAATGTTCTTTACCCGAATTAGAGAGAAACCGATTCACCACACCAACGGCGTGAGCAATATCCGGCCTTGTACAAACCATGGCGTACATCAAAGAACCAATTGCTGAAGCATAAGGAACTTTCAACATCTCTTCCTTGTCTTTCTCACTTGTAGGACATTGATTCGAACTAAGTTTGAAATGCCCTACAAGTGAACAACCAACCAGCTTCGCTGTATCCATGTTGAACCTCTCAAGAACTTTCTCAATGTAGCTTTCTTAAGACAACCAAATCAGCCCCTCTTTGCGATCACGAACAATTTTTATACTAAGAATTTGCTTTGCCAGCCCCAAATCTTTCATAGCAAAAGACTTGCTCAACTCCAATTTCAACCTGTTTATCATGGTAGAATCTTGACCCACAATTAACGTATCATCAACATAAAGCAAAAGAATAATAAATTTACCATCCGAAAAATTTTTCACAAACACACAATGGTCCGAAGTGGTTTTAGAAAAATCATTATTCATCATGAAAGAGTCAAATTTTTTGTACCATTGCCGCGGAGCTTGCTTGAGACCATACAAACTTTTCTTCAATTTGCAAACAAATTTCTCTTTCCCTTTCTCTACAAAACCTTCCGATTGCTCCATGTAAATTTCTTCTTCAAGATCACCATGAAGAAATGCGGTCTTCACATCAAGTTGCTCAACTTCAAGGTTCATACTTGTAGCCATGCCAAGTACAACTCAAATAGAAGGCATCTTTACAACCGGTGAGAAAATCTCGTCAAAGTCAATACTTTTCTTTTGCCCAAAGCCTTTCACAACAAGACGTGCCTTGTACCTCAGATTCTTGCCATCATTCTTCAATTTGAAGATCCACTTATTTTTCAAAATTTTCCTCCCCTTAGGCAACTTCACTAAATCATAGGTGTGATTTTCAAGTAAAGAATTCATCTCCTCTTCCATGGCCTTTTTCCAATCACCTTTCTTTGCATGCTCAATTGCTTCTTGATAGCTCTCGGGCTCCCTTTGATTAGAAATCAACACAAACTCATTAGGAGGATACTTTCTTGAAGGTTGTCGGTCCCTTGTAGATTTCCTCAACTCAAGTTGTGGTGGCGGTTCTTGAGTTGGATGCTCTTCCTTAATTTCTGGCTCAACTTCATTAGGATTAGCATCATCCTCTACATCTTCAATAGGTAGCTGCATATCTCCCCCATTTTCATCATCAACTGAAGATGAAGGAGATGGATCCATGTCAATGAGATTACTAGTTTTTGGCTCCGGTTGATCATCTTTGTCAAAGTCTTCAATTGTTTGGTCTTCAAGAAACACGACATCACGGCTTTGAATGACTTTCTTGTCAACCGAATCCCACAATCTTTACCCAAATTCATCACGCCCATAGCCAAGAAAAATACATTGTCTTGACTTACTATCAAGCTTGGACCTCTCATCTTTTGGAATGTGAACAAAAGCTCAATAACCAAACACTTTCAAGTGCTTATAAGACACATCTTTGCCGGTCCAAACTCTTTCTGAAACATCACCATTCAATGGATAGGAATGAGACAAATTGATCACGTCAATCGCTGTTTTCAATGCCTCACCCCAAAAGGATCTTGGCAATTTAGCTTGTGAAAGCAAACACCTTGTTCTTTCCACAATGGTGCGGTTCATCCTCTTAGCAACTCCATTTTGTTGAGGAGTCTTCTTAACTATCTTTTGATACCGAATAGCTTGGCTGCGACAATACTCATCAAATGGCCCAATGTGTTCACCACCATTGTCTGATCGGATGTACTTCAATTTCTGCCCTGTTTCTCTTTCAACCATGGCCTGAAAATGCTTAAATACTTCTAGAACTTGATCTTTAGTTTTTAGTAGAAAAACCCAAACTTTTCTTGAATAATCATCAACGAAAATAACAAAATAAAGTGCACCACCATGTGTTCTAACTTTTAAAGGACCACAAACATTCTAATGAATCAACTCCAAAACATTTTCTTTTCTAGAAGCAACATTTTTATGAAAAGAAACTCCATGTTGTTTACCCGCCAAACAATGAACACAAGTTTTGAGATGTGTACCTTTCAAACTAGGTAGAAACTCTTTCTTAAACAATACTTGCAGCCCCTTTTCACTCATGTGGCCAAGCCGCTTGTGCCACAATTCGGTAGAAGTATCATCTTCAAGTGCATTGACAACACCTTTACAAATTTTTCCTTGCATCGAATAAAGTGTATGAGTCTTCTTGTACTTAGCCACCACCAAATAACCCTTTGTGAGCTTTCATATTCCATCACCAAATTTGTTGTTGAAGCCTTCATCATCTAGCTTCCTAGCAGAGATCAAATTAAGGCGAATGTCAGGAACATGCCTCACATCTTTAAGCAACAACTTGCAGCCCAAATTTGTTTCCAAGCAAACATCACCCATGCTAATAATCTTGGACAAACCTTCATTACCCATTCGAACAAAACCATAATTTCCTTCGGTGTAGGTAGTGAAGAAATCAACTCGAGAAGTCACATGAAAAGAAGCACCGGAATCAATCACCCAATTACTCTCTTGGCCCACAAAATTGATACAATCATCTTCACAAACGACCATGAGATCATCGGTAGTAACTGCCGTTGTGTCTTCTTACTTCTTGTCCACACTTTTGTCACGCATTTTCTCCTTATTCTTGAGCTTTCGGTATTCCCGCTTTATGTGCCCTTTTTCATGGCAATAATGGCACTCAATATCTTTCTTTGAAAAAGAACCATCTTTTGATTTGTCACGGCTTTGATCACGACCATGAGGAGTCTTACTCCTCCCCCTTGTTTTGCTTCAGCCTCTCACAACAAATGCTTCTGAATGAGAGGAACCCGCTGATTTTCTTCTAATTTCTTCATTCAACAAGCTACTAGCGACTTGGCCCATTGTGACAACTCCATCGGGTGCCGAATTACTAACTGTCACAACCAAAGTCTTCCAACTTTTGGGCAAAGAACTAAGTAGCATCAAAGCCTGCAACTCATCATCAAAAATAATTTTGATAGAAGCAAGTTGGTTAACAATACTCTTTATTTCATTCAAATGTTCTGGAATAGGGCTGCCATCTTTATATTTTAAATTAACCAACTTATGAAACAGAAAAGTTTTATTTGTGGCTGATTTTCTATCATAAAGACTCTAATTTTTTTCATAAATCATGTGCCGAAGTTTCAGTAGCAACATGATGAAACACACTGTCATCAATCTATTGGCGGATAACACCAATGGCTTTTCGATTACACCTCTTCCATTCATCATCTTTCATACCCTCGGGTTTGCCACTATCACCCTCAATAGACCCATACAAATCTTTACAAAATAATAGGTCCTCCATTCTAATTTTTCAAGTTACCCAATTGCTTCCATTGAAGCTAGACATACGACCCACATTCCCCTCCATTGATTTACACAAATAAATAGACTCAAATAAACCTGGCTCTGATATCAGTTGTTAGGGAAAATATGTGATTTCCCACGAGTAAATCAATCAATGGGAATAAAAACTAATGCGAAAAAATTAAATCAGAAGCAACACAAGAATTTTTACGTGGTTCTCTCAATGTGAGGTACGTCCACGGGATCGAAATTCGATTCCACTATCAACCAAATAACTTCCAAACGATTACAAACGAGATACTAATGGTCTCACAAAACCACCCTTAGGTGAATTCCAAATAATCACAAATAAACAAGAGGAAAGACCTCACCAAATAGATGAACAAAAATCTTCAGAACCAGAGTTGTAGAAAATCCAAAATAACGAACCAAATCAACACCGAAAACGAAGCAAAGAACCACCCAAATTAATTCCACTGTTCACACACCCAAAAAATTGATTTCACCAAAGTGGAGTATGTGTAGCAGCCGTTCTCTTCACCTTGGGATGAGCAAAAACCAAAATCCTAAAATATTGTGAATCTAGGGTTTATTATCAAACCTTAGTTGTTTCCAAATTGGATTGGATCTCCACAAATTAAATATAATATATAAAAATATATTATAATTAATACTAAACCAAATTAAAATCTTTTTTCAAAACTAATTGGGTCTCACATTCCAATAAGGAGGTACACCCAACATAAATTATATTTTTTATCCTTATAAATTTCACTTTCGTTCCTTTTGTTTAATTTCAATAATTCGATTCTTATATTTTAAGTATAATTTCAATTTGGTCATTCGATTTAAATTTTCATTAATTTTTTTTTCGTATACATCTTAAGAGAGTAATAAGTGTCCTAAAATTATTAATTTTAATTTTTAATGTGTACGAAATAACCAAATTAAAAATAGACTTAAAATGTAAGAACCAAATTATTTGATTTGAAACAATATGAATCAAAATAAAATTTGAATCAAATAATAAGAGAAAGATATAATTTACCTTTTTATTTTAAGTGTTTTTATATCTAAGTTAGTCATTTGGTGTTTTTTTTTTTTTTTTTTTCTTTTTTGAACAGATAAGTCTTAGTCACTAATATTACAGTTATATATATATTTAAAAATCTTAAAAAAAGTTTTATAACTTATCCACAATAAAATAAAATTTATATATTAATTTTTAATTTGTTACAGATTCAAGTACTATATAAAATTCAATTCCCTTATCATATGGATAAATTAAGAGTTCTAAATCATGAGTTTCTTAGTATTCATTTTTCCTATTATAACGTGTGAACATTAGGTATCTCCAAAGTTCGGTAAAACATGTAACATTTGTATTTTCAAAGGAAATTGACTTTTGAAAATATAAATTAAATAATTGAATCTTTGTTCTTAAAATGTTATGATCCAAGGTTATCACATTATTTTGAAGAAAAATTATATATAAAATTTTAATTTGGAGAAATGCTATTTATTGCATTTACTTCATGTTCTACATATATTCATGCAACAAATATCATGTGAATGATAAAACTAATCATGTTACATGAAAAATCATATCTCAAAATTAAAAGATTTAAATAATATATAAATATTACTCATCATAAAAGGTTCTACATTTGAAGGTTTGAACCCTTCACGTGCTGAGAATCGTTGAATAAAATATTCATGTAAAAAATTAAGATAATCAGATATCAATAATCATATGTTTTAGTTACATTTGTTTTTAAAAAATGGACAAAATTACAATTTCAAAAGTAGCCATTCATTTCGGTAATACAAATGTGATTCAAACATATATGTATCGATATCCCGTCATCGTAAGTTTTTGCATAAATATTCTACTCGATGAACACTAAAAAGTGAACGGTTTGGATCACTGAGGTCGACTTCCAGCAAACCAAGAACGGACCCATGATTTTCAAATAGAGGGGGCAAACATATATATACTAACAAAAATTTTAAATAAAAAGTATGAACTACAATATCAATTTCCTACTGACATATAAAAAGCAAAAAATAAGATAAAAACATATACAAATAAGCATAATTTTTTTATCCACATTTTTTTTTTAGTCTGCAAATAGGGCTTATGATCAAATGTAGTTATAAGAAATTAATTTCTTTTATTATATTTTGTCTAATTTTTATTTTTTTTTAATTTTATACTTTGATCCAATGTTTTATAGATATAGAGTAACCACTTAAATTTTTTAAAACTTTTTTAGAGAGCATGACAAAAAAAAAAATTTATAAAAAAAATATCTAGAGGGGGCGAGCCTCTGTAATTTCGAGATAATTATAATTAATACTACTATAATAAAGGAATTTTTTTTAAATCATAAGGGGTTATCGCCCTCACTTACCCCACTCTAAGTTTATTCTTGTACCAAACTCAAACACTCTCAAATTGATATGATTAACTTGAGATAATCAAAACGCTATTGCCAATGTAGAAATCAACTCAAACAATCTAATTCAGTTAACAAAATGGTAAACATGAAAACCCACAAGTCTATTTGGTTGTAGGTTTGTTTTGTTTATTTGTTTTTTTAGTATATGATTTCGTTCCTTGTAACCAATCTAAACGGATGTAGAATTTCATAAAAGACATAAGCAAATTCTTTTTATGTCAATTAGTTTTAGCAGAGATGGCAAAACTGATTCTAACGTTTTTTTTTCTTCCTATTTTTGTAAATAGAACAATGAAAAGTTAAACACAATTATTTCCATATCGTTTCATTTATATGTGAAAACCTTTTGATGTTCCTTAAAATGTTAGTTGTTTTAAGTGCTCAAAACTAGTAAAGTTGAACTAAGCAATAAGTTAAATTCAAAAAATAAAATAAAAACAAACTGAGTAATAAGTTGTTCAAGTTTATTATAAAAATTAACGAATTTTAAATATGTTCAACCTTGACTTATTTGGCTTTCGAAATGATTTAAAATGCACTTTAATCGAGTAGGGTTTGAGTAGTTTTTTAATAGTTCATATAATAAGTCAAATTATGTAATAAGTTATTCAAGTTTAGCATGAAAAATATAACATGATTTAAAGTGTATTTAAGTTTTACTTATTTATATAATAAACCAATCTTAAATAAATTTTTAACAAGTTGAACACGAGTAGTTTGATTTGTTTTACAAGTTTAGTTTTTTAAAACACTTTCTTAAAATAATTGTTGAAAACAATTAGCCAAATAAATTATGTTTTTTTTTAAAAATAAAACAAAAAACATAAAACAAAAACACACCTAAAAAAAACAAAACAAAACTTTATTGTGAGAATGAGCTTGTAGTTGTTTCTTGCAGTTATGTAATGGAAGACTACCAAAAGAAGATGCAGGCATTGTCCGAGATAATAATGGGCTTGATGGTGACGTCTTTGGGCTTAATGCGTGAAGATGTGAAATGGTTGAAGCCCAACAACGGATCCAAACCTCCACAGGCCCTGCTCCAATTGAACTCATACCCGGTCTGCCCGGACCCAAGTCGGGCCATGGGCTTAGCCCCTCACACAGACTCATCACTCCTCACCTTGCTATACCAAAGCAACACAAGTGGCCTCCAAGTCCTCCATGGCAACAGTGGTTGGGTTACCGTGCCGCCCCTCGCCGGTGCACTGGTCGTCAACGTCGGCGACCTAATGCACATCCTCTCCAATGGTCGGTTGAAGACCACATTGCACCGAGCAGTTGTCAACAAGGCTGAACATCGCATCTCGGTTGCTTACTTCTTTGGCCCATCAAGGGATGCCAAAATCTCACCGTTGATTAAGTTGACTGACCATGATCATCCCCCTCTTTATCGCCCGGTGACATGGAAGGAGTACCTAGGTGTAAAGGCAACTTACTTCAACAAGACACTTGATTTGATTCGTACCATGTAGATTTGTCGATGAATATCATTGGATTGTTCAATCAAATAACATGAATAAAATGGTACAATCTTGTATCAAATCAATTTTGTTGGATGTCCTAGACAAATTGTATAGTTTTGTAAATGTCTAGATTTAAAATTTAATTTGTTTTGAAGTTTGTGAGTTTAGAATATAACAATAATTCCTTTTCACCAATTTTTACTGTTGAGATTTAATACAAACTCTAAAAGTTTTCACATGAATCGAGAAGATTATGAAAAGTTCAAGAGAGATCCGGAAGATTTTAGAATATCTTAGAACAATTCAGAACATTGGAGAAGATTGGAAAAATCTAAACAAATCTAGAATGTTCCAGAAAGTTTTAGAATATTTTAGAGAAGTATAAAAAACTCTATTAGGTATTAGAATAATTTACATAATTTTAGAGTATATTGGGAGTATGAATGTGAAGAAATACAATATAGTGACGGTAGATGAGAGTGTTAGGGGAAGAGGTAGTCTTAATTTGACGTGGGATAGTGTAGTAAATAGAAATATGAATCTCCTAAATTTAATTAACCAAATGACATTTAATAGAGTCGAATGAAGAAGAATAATTCATATAACCGACCTCATTTAATGAGACTTAAGACTTGATTGTGTTTGGTTTGGAGTAGAAGCATGGGTGTAGCATAAAATATTCCAGAAGTAAATTTATTACCACTCATTTTGTAGATGAGGTTTGCTTCTAGGAACTTCTGCACTAATATAAATATGAGATGGGTTCATATACTAGGCATTACGTAATCAAGCACTACAAGAATGATCTGAGTGTGAGATGTCTTAAAAGTCTTGTATAAGGAAGGCACAAGCCTAAATGCACAAGCCTAAATGTGGGTGCTCAAAGTATTGTGTGAATGATTCCAAATGAGGTTTCTTTTGTGTATTTAAGTATATCTTTTGTACTCAATAAAATTCACTTTTGTGAAACCCATTGTTTCAACTCGACATTCACAACCCCTATTTTTGTCATGGGTAACTTTTTCACCATTTTTCACTGCACAACAGCTTTATTTTAGCACAAGAGAAAGTTAATTGCAAGCCAAAAATATCTTTACTGCACAAACTGTTTTGAGGAAGCAACATCACACTTGGGCTACCCTAATTAGTTAGGATTCCTACACCTCAGGCAACTTATTTTGTTTATAACTTATTTTATTTTGAGAGTGTGTATCAAATTATTCGATGTAATTTCTATTAGTAACTTATTAGGTAGAATAATTTAAATAAGCTAAAAGTTGATTATTTAAAAGTTAAGTTAAGAATACTTTTGACTTTTATTTTCTAATTATTAATTTTTAACTTATTATAAACTACGCAAAACATGACCATTGTAAACTAATTCAAGGGGCTGTTAGCAAGATGCCTAAATCCCATACACAGGCAAAAGCATAAAACAAAATTCCTAAAATACACCTCTCAAATCAACACAACATTGTTGCCATGAACATAATTACTAAAACACTACAAATCCAATAAAATTTATTTATAAAAAAAAAAAAAAAAAAAAACCCTAAAACCCATGCTCCTAAAAAATCAAACCTTGTGTTAGAGGGCTTTGGCTTCTCTCCAGTTGAACTTTCAACTGGACCAGACAGCTGAGATTTCTTATCGGTAAGAATCATGAAACAGAGGTTTCTTACTGGTAAGAGTCTACAAAACATGGCTGGGTTAAATTTTTTCAAAGATTCTTACCATTAAGAGTCTTCCATTTAATGACTCTTATTGGTATGAAATCTCTGTTTAATGATTCTTACCGATAAGAAATCTCAACTGTCCAATCTAGTTGAAAGTTCAACTATAGAGAAGCTTCAAAACATATTTTCATTTATTGTATTATATTATTTATATTTATTTTTCTTTCTTAAAAATCACATATATGAAATTCAAATCGTGTTTGATTTCAAAAGGGATTGATGTAAGAGTCTATATATAGAAGACTCTTACTCAGCCAGAATATATATACAACATCTTCTGACTTTACTCTCTCTCTCTCTCTCTCTCTCTCTCTCTCTCTCTCTTCTTTGCTGTATTTTCTATATTCTATGTTCCTAGGCAATCAATATAGACTTGGTAAATCTATTTAGTGTAACTGTATATTGTGTTAGATTCTAGTGAGTTTTGTGTTGTATATTGAAATCTTTTGCGATCATTAGAACCTACATGAAAGGAGTGCATAATGGCATTAGGATAATGCCTTTGACATACCTCTCACAATTACACATGCTATTTCTAAGCTTTCTTCTTCTGTAATCTGTTTTATACTCTATTTAATCAAATTGTATAAAATCTTTCATTTAATAATTTTTTATTCTGCAAAATCAAAATTGAGGAAATTATTTTTTAATTCCTATAACAATTTTATGTTATGTTTCATTTTTTGAAATCTATTTTATGTTTGAATTAGATTCATACAAAAAATTAATTCAGTCCTATGAAATGTATTTTGTTTCCACCTTGTATTACACAGTTTTATTAGTTATTCTTCCACCATTGCTGTATTTCTTGTGTAAATTCAAGATAGCCATTTTTCAATTTTGAATTTTATTTTCTATTAAAACTCAGTTCAACGAACAACATTTGATTTGGTAATTGCATTAAATTGTGTGTGATAATGCAGTTTGATCGATGAGAGATGGGTCGGACTGATCCAAGTGTTCCATGAGATGATTGACCTCCGTCCCCCTAGTTAGACCTGCAACAAGTTCGGTAGGAAGGCTCCAAAATGGGGATGGTTCCTTCTTGTGGGCACTCCAACGATCAAGTTAGATGAGGATATGGCGGGAGTAAGAACTCAGGAAAATTAACGGAGCCTTCAAAATGGAGAGAGAGAGAGAGAGAGAGAGTATTACTTGTTACCAAAACGTTCCTCAAAATCTTCCTTTTATCTCTTATTAATCATTTCCTTGTCTATTCATGCCATCCCATTGGCTGAAAGTCTATCGCCTGCTTACCGTCAATCATGGCCATTTCACAATGCTTCAGAGTTAGAGGTCTTATTGCATTTAATGCTTTGACAGTTGTATTTAATGCTTGGCGTGTGGGTTCAACATCTTTGTAGGATCTGTCTACCATGTGGCTAGCTTCTTACTTGACGCGTGTTTAACTGCAATTGGGTCTGGGCCACGGTGGGTTCCTCACTGGGCCTGCCGTTGGGCTTCACCTACTAAACTTTGGCTAAGTGACTATTTGGAAAACCCAAGATAACTGTAGGTTGGGCCCCCTTGGGCCATGTCCATTAGTAGTCTCCGGTTCTTGAATGCAGCTTTAGTCCAGCGAAGAGAATAATAAAAGTGGAAGTAGTCCCCCAAGACGCAGAAAATAGGGCTGACCGACCATCAAGATGGTCGAACAAAGGTGTTCGACCAGCAAAGTGGTCGACTAGCAAGATGATCGAGCGAGGGTGGCCGACCATTAGGGTGGCCGATTGGCAAGATGACCAACCGAGCGTGTCCGACCATCAGGGTGGTCGATCGGCAAGATAATCGGCTGAGGGTATCCGACCATCAAGGTGGTCGATCGACAAGATGACCGACCAAGGGTGGCCGACCATTAAGGTGGCCCATCAGCAAAATGATCGAGTGAGGGTGGCCGACCTTTAAGAATTTTGCTCCCTCATTTTCTTTCAAGGACAGCTTACGTAGCTTTTCATTGTTGTTCATGGCCCCTTCCAATCATTCGTTGGCAGTGGTACAGGCTTGCTAGGCCTTACCAGCTCTCTTTTTCTCAATCGCCACTTCAAACTCCAGCGACACCACCCTCTGGCGAGTAGCTTCAAACTCAAGTGTAGACTAGCTCAGTTGAGCCTTGGTGTTCGCCAATTCGACAATAGCCTCAGCTTTGTCCATTCTGGCGCGCTGGGCAATATAATTGTACACCACTGCCAACACTTCCATCTTCTTCGCCTTCTGAGCGTACGTAAGGCGTTCGGCACAGGCACTTCGTGGCACCCTCCTTCAGCCTGCGGTCTCTGTCTAACACTTTGCAGCTCTAACTGTGCCTCCTCTAACTGGGCCTTTAGCAACTTCATCGCCATCTTCGCCTCCACTCCCTTGCGCAATAGAGTGGCCGCCAGGGTCAGCACCTCTATCTGGGCTGAGTAGAACACTCTTATGAGGTTAGCCTTCCTAAATCGTGACAAATCCCTCACGGTTGCATCCTCTATAACCCCTAGTAAGCGATTAGCATCCGCTTTGGCATCACACAGCATATTAGAGCGCTCACCTCCTTTACAGAGCGAGGAGCCGACCACTGTACTTAGATGGCGAGCGGTGGTGCCCACTATTCCAAAGATGGAGCTTGTCTCTGGTGCACTTGTATGCTCTACGACTGGGCGTTCTTCCTACACTTCCTGCTCTGTCACTTTTCCCTTTTCTGCTAGGGAGATGTTAATCGCTTGGTCAACTTTGGCCAACTCCACTTCCTGCTTAGGGGGAGGTTAGCAGTTTGCTCAACTTTGTTTCCTTTCTCAACTCCCTCCAAGTCTACCATCTCTGCAATTGAAAGATCAACCTCCTCTCATTCTGTGACCATTTTAGGCCTTGCTACCTTTACAACCTCCCTTGGTGCAAACACCCCCTCATTAACCTTTTTGGCCCTTCTCTCCTCCCTACCCGCTTTTGGAGTAAACCTCTTCTTCTTTAATTGTCCTAACTCTCAGCCGCCGCAAACACCCGCCGATCCTCTACTTCGTGGGCCTTTCTCTTCGCTTTCACCTCTTCAGTCGCAGGATCTCCTTCAGCAAGCTTAGCACCTAACTTCAAGGCGTACATGGCTGAAGGCTTGGCGAGGTTGTCCCACTTGAGCCCCTCATTTTCCCTCCACTACCTTATTTCTTCCACCTCCTTCTCCTCTGTGGCAATTAACTTTGGCTCCAAGGACTTAGTGGGGATCTTCCAAATTGTCCACACTCCTCTCCCCTTATTCACAGACACATAGAACTACTTGGTTCTCTATCTTTTGACTGATGATAGAAGCCCAGCCACCAACCCCTTTCCCAACACTGCCTACAAAGAGACCTACGTCTTTTGTTGGCCTAACGCCATGTAACACGAGAAGAACTAGTCCATTGTCATCTGTTGCCCCCTAGTCGCCTGTGTCTAAGCAATTGCACTGACAAATACTATCTTCTAGGCATTTGGCACAACTGACCTGGCGTCATTTCCAGACAATTCAGCACGTCGATGGCGATTTGAGGAAGTGATAACCTCAGATCCCCAATCAGGGCTTTTTCGTATAGTGTAAACTCCATGAGCCTAGCACCCAACGCCATTTCTTTGGCCATTGGCAGCCTCAGCTCCACTTCCTTCGGAATCTGGAACTTGGCGTGAATATCCTCTAGATCCTCCACCGTCACCATACATTTATCTGCTTTCCTATTCTAGTGGTCGGGTGCCACTTGGCTAATTGGTTGGGCAGCCAAAATCATTGTTGCTAGAATCGGACGAAGGGGCCTTCCAATTCTTTTATCCACTATGTTAGGGCAACTCCGTCGTCATCTCCAATGTACCAAGTGTCAGAGCAAGGACTTTCTCTTAAGCCATCTCTCTTACGTTTCTGCAAACGGCTTCAGTGATGAGGACAAGGAAGTTCGCGATATGGAAGATTGGCGAATCAGGAGAGATGAAGGAGCTAAAGTCTAGGATGTGTTGGTTTTTTGTAATTAGGTATGAAAATCGCATAAGTCCAAATGCCTACGGTTTGCTTGTATTCCAAGGGTCATGGTTGCAATTTGCTAGTTTGAATAATTTTCTGAGTGTGGAGGGAACGAAAAGCATAAACGGGTAAATGCCCAAATCCTTTCACATTTAACCACTTTCAAAACCCTTCGCCTTCAGCCAAAGATTCAAAATCTGTATCAGCAATGCAGATCGCTCCATGTGGATAACTAGGATTAATTTTCCCTCACCACTCATTCATTTTCTTTCTCCATGTCTGTTTCACATCTCATCATCACGTGCATATCTACACCTCTAGCCCCATGCACCGTCAAAGCATTCTTTCGGTCGGCCACCTTGATGGTAGGTGTCACGACCCAAACTTGCCCTTGTATGTTTAACGCCGTAACCAGCTAGAAATCCTAGGATTATCGAAGGCCTTTGAACAGAATAAACAAAACTAAGGGGCTAACAAAAGCAAATATCATAATTTAATGTCCATAAAGCTGTGTAGAAATACATAGGATAGAAAATTTCAAACTTTATATACATAAGAGACGTCATATAGATATGTTAGTTCATCGTCACCATAATATTCAGCTTAAACAAAATGGGCTTAGCCCAATATATAGAGTAGGCGATAACTTGTTTAGATATATTTAAAAGAAAATGAACATCTTCAACTTAATTCACAATTTGACCAGTTAAAGCATTTCAGGAACCTCATCGGGAGGCGCATAGGTTGGCCGACACAAAACAGACCCATGCAGTAACTTAGGCTTGATTACGTGCCTGATCACCTACATATATAAATAATTCGATGAGCTGGAGCCCATTGAATAATAACAGAGTAAAGGTTTTAATGGATGATATCCGTAACAGATTCAAAAATCAGAGTTCAGAGTCAGAAACAAATTCATATTCATATTCATATTCAGAATTCAGAATTCAGAATGCACAGGTAGTCATACGTGGTAAATCCATTAGCGTTAACAGAATAGATGACTCATAATTATATGGGACGTATAGATGACCGTGATCACATGGGATGGTCAGATACATAGCAGAAACAGAGCAAATAATGATTATGCTTAAGCAGTTCCATGATGGAACCTCTGGTACTAGGTAATAGATAATAAATATCACATGATGCTAAGGATGCCATGAATACATTTCAGAAATTCGGACAATCATTCATTCATACAAAGTATAGTATTTTAGAAAACTGATCATATCATATCGTTTAGAAAATACTTAAAGATGAACATAACTTTATAGAGTTATTATTCACAAATAGCTCCAGTAGCAAAACAGACAGAGCAAACAGATCAAACAGTCTATGGCACGTGACTTATACAAATACATAACAGATACACATTGAAACACATGCTCAAAAAATAAATAACTTATGTCTTTTCTATCTTGGGGTGTTTCTAATCATTATCCTCATTATTATGTCTTAATTAAGGCTTAGGAATGCCTAAGATCCAATGAGGATGCCAAAATGTAATTTGAAACACTTAGTCAAATTTTCAAAAATAGGGCAGTTCGCTCGAGCATAATTTTCTTCGCTCGAGCGGACCTTTTGGTCCACAAAACTTCTAAGAGCTCTCATTTTATGCTCGAGCGAGGATCTTGGTCACTCGAGTCAAGTCTAAAAACAAAGGGTGGTCACTTGAGCAAAGGTTCTATCAGTCGAGCCATGGCTCGCGTCTGTAAAAGTACTAGGAGCTTGAATTTTATGCTTAAGGCAACTTTTGGTCACTCGAACCAAGATTCAAAACAAAGGGTGGTTGCTCAAGTGCAAATTTTTCCACTTGAGACAACCCCCAAACTCTACAAAACTTCTGAGAGCTTGCATTCTTCGCTCGAGTGCAATTTTCACTGCCGGAGTAAAGAGTGCAAATTCTGGAATTTTCAGATTGCTCTCTAAGCTCCAAAACTCAATTTCAATGCATTAAAATTCATTCTTTTGGGCCAAAACTTGAGAAAACACTTGTAAACTTATAAAACATCATGAGTTACAGATCATATCGCAAAATCAAGGACCAAAAGCATGCTGATTGTTCAAAATCAAACTTGAAACTTTGAAAACACAACGTGCATGAGTTGATATGAACTTCAACCTTCCCAAACATGATCAAATAAGGGAAAATGACATGGAATATGATGAATTCTCAAAACAAAGCTAAGATAAACACATGCATGTGAGAATTCTTGGAAAACAACTTCAAAACTTGATGAAATATGCATACATGTATGATATAATCTTCTTTTCTACTTCCCAATCTTAATTCTTGCATTCGTGAGCTTAAATCCATTGAATTCATGTATTAAACAATTCAATTACATAACTAAAGGGTTGAATTTTTACCCTTAAGTCTTAATTGCAAGAATTCCAAGTTGTTCTTCCCAAATTTCAGGTCTCTAGCTTAAGTTCAAGCTGATTCCTCAATCTTCTTTTTTTTGGTCTCAATCTCTAGCTCTCCATCTCTCTCACATTTATACTGAGTACAAAAATGATGAAGGAGTGTATATGAGGTGCCTAGAAATCATTTTGGCCTTATATAGGCCCAATTAAGCTTATACTAATTAATTGCCATTAGTGCTAATTAATTTATTCTACTTATTTAGTTTCGAATTAAATTTCAATTAAATTTACCATAAAATTCTAAAAATCCTAAATAACACACATATGTAGTCAATTTCATGTTCAGATGCCGATAAGGCCATCAATTTGCATACTGAATCAGAAATTCAGACAGATATGCCTATGTCAAACAGATATAAAACACAAATAACACAATATACATGCAATTAATTCAGAATTTCCTCCTAATTACTTATTAGGCATTCTTAATTGAGGATGATAAGCTAATCACAGATTGGGGTTGTTACAGTCTCCCCCCCCTTAAAGAGTTTGGTCCTTCAAACTCAAATTACCTTCATTTTGGAAAAATGTAGAGTCCAATGGAAACAAGTCCGAATATCTCTTCATCATATCTTCTTCTGTTTCCCATGTTGCATAAGTTCCTCCATGATTTTTCCAATCAATCTTCACTAATGGGATCCCCTTGTTCCTCAATTTCTTGATTCTTTAGTTGATAATTTGGATTGGTCATTCCTCGTAAGTATAATCATCTTACAGAAGCACATGAGTTGGCTCAATCACGTGTAGCGGATCTCTCAAATAATCCCGAAGCATTGAGACATGAAAAACATTGTGCATATTCTCTATAGCTGGAGGTAAGCCCACTTGATACGTCACTGGATTAATTTTCTCAATGATTTCATATGAGCCAATGTACCGCAGTGTTAGTTTGCTTTTAACCCTAAATTGTGTCTACCCTTTCATAGGAGTAACTTTGATAAATACATGGTCACCGACCTCATATTCTCTGTCTCTCCTCCAAACATCCGCATAACTCTTTTGACGACTCTGAGCGATTTTCAAACGTTACTAAATCAGTTTCACTTTCTCGGTCATCTTTTGCACAAGTTCTGGTCCTAATAACGGCATGTCTCCTACTTCGGCCCAACAAATCAGAGATCGACATTTTTTTCCGTACAAAGCTTCATAAGGAGCCATACCGATACTTAAATGATAACTGTTATTATACACAAATTCAGCCAGAGGTAGATAAATCTCCCAGTTCCCTTAGAAATCTAAGACACACATGTGTAGCATATCTTCTAAAGTTTGAATGGTCTGTTCGGATTGGCTATCTGTCTGTGGATGTGTAGACACCCCATTTTTGACCGACCTTAAGACTCAGACATCACCAGTTGAGCGCTCGGTGATACTGCATATTGTGCTCGTTCAGAAGTTTCAGAGTCTCGGCTGCGAGCCTTGCCTCCGGACTTCCGAACTCTTTTGTGCTTTGCCTCGGTTTGCGAACTGTAGACACCCCATTTTTGACCACCCTTAAGACTTGGGCGTTACTGATGGTTTACTTGGTGGTAAAAGATGTGCAGGGCAAAGGTTCAATCCCTTCGGCAAGGAGAGAGCCAAATTCTAACTCCACACCCCCTTTTGGATCAAAACTATTTTGAATGGTTTTTAGACCTTAAAACCCTCTCTCTCAAAACATTTTTGAAATAAAGTTTCTGCGATGTTCTGAGGCTCGCATTTTGTCAAACGTTGCGCTTTTCGGTAAACCGAACAGGGACGAAGTGGAAATGAATGAAAGAGAGATGAAATCTTTGAAAAATCTTTCAAAACACTTTGTTTAGGGGTTTGGAGTTGAAAAAAAGAGGAAAGGAGAGGAAAAAACTAGTTTGGGAGAAGTTCGGCTTGAATCCGGGTAAGAGAGAGTCGAGCAGCCCTCGCTGAATCGGGCTTATCTGTCTGTACACTTGAAGTTTAGCTATGGGGCCACCACCGTCGGAAAGCTTACTTCCGGGGCTTCATTTTGCACTCAAGAATCTCTTAAAGCCAAGTCCGGGTGGGGGAGATATAAGCAGCTGAAGTTCGGCATCATCCCGGTTGGATCGAATCTGCGCGGCTTCACCAAAATGGGCATAACGTTTTCCACAGGAGGAATTTTAATGCAAGGTTTGCGCCATTGGAAAGCTAACTTCCGGGGCTTCATTTTTGGCCAACCGGCAATTTATTGTGCCGACCAGCAATTTATTGTGCTGACCGGCCATTTTTGCTGGCCGACGACCTTCCGGAGTATTCTACAGATTGAGTGGATGCCAGCTGTGCCAGCTGGAGGGCACAGACTGGATCCTCCATACACGTGTATGGAGGATCTTGGCTCTTGGTTTTGAAGCTTCTAAGAGAAGTCTTACTCCCTTGGCTCTATAAAGGAAGCTCTCCTCTTCCTTATACTAGGTTAGAAAAACCAGCTGGAGCATTACATACAATCCTCCATACATCTCCCTCTTCCAAGCTCTAAAGTCCATTATCCTTGGCCATTTACACACCAACCCATAGCACAAGGCCTCCATTCTCCATTCCAACCATTTGAGGATAATTTTCAGAGGTTAGGAACTTTTTTTCTTGGATCAAAGGCTGCTGCATTGCTGCTCTTCAAGGGTAAGTCTTCATTCCCTCTTTTCTAGCCTTGCCTTGCTTCATATCTAAGCCCCTTTTGCTTGCTGTTTTGAGCTCCGACAAAAACTGAAAGTATCCTTTATTTGAGCTCTATTTCATGTTTCATTAAGGGAATTTTGTCATTTGAGGTCCCCATCTTGCACTTCCTTTTTTATCTCTCCTTTAGGCCCCAATCTTGCATGTTATTTTTGGCCTATGTGTAATCTGTTTTGAGGCATGTCATAAACTGTAAGTGAGCTTGTTTCGAGCCGTTCTTCAATATTGAAGAAGGGCTCATCACTGTTTAGATACACCATGTGCTACTTGCTTTGAAATCCATGTTTTTGCCTCATTTTTGCATGATTTATTAGCCTCGGATGCTTCTGTTTTTGGGCTCTTTTCAGAACTGAAAACAGTCTTATTTTGACCCCCTTGTCATGTTTCATTAAGGGTCTTTGGCTGTTTGATGAATGTTTTGTATACTTTGTGTTTTGACCTCTTTTTGGGCCCTACCTTGCATGGCATTTTGAGCATACCTGTATATTGTTTTGGTGGTTTCCATAAACTGTAAGTAGTCATATTTTTGGTCCCTCTTCAGTTTTTTAGAAGAGTCTTTTTCTGTTTGGGCTTTGAATCTACCACTTGCTTCATTGCTTCCCTTGCGGAGCCATTTTTGTATGATAATTTAGTCCCACTTGTGCTTACTGTTTGCCCATGGTTTGAACTGTAAAAATGCTTATCTTGGGGCTTCCTTGCTTCTGTCTTTTCATTCCATGTACCAATTATGCATGCTTTGTATAGCTGTAAACCATTTCATGTACCTAGTTTTGCATTTCGGGAGAAATTCCATGCATCGGGTGTCATTTCGCTTTGTTTCGGGGCTGTTTTGCCCCCTCATTTTGCTACTGATTTTTGCATATTTGCATATCATATTCCATGTCTTTGCCATGTCACATTAGGGTGGCATTTTGATGCCTGAGGGTCGGTCCTCGGTTTGCGTGCACGCGTGCACGCATTTCGAGTTGTCTTGTTTTCATCTGATGGCCACTGATGTGGGTGCGGCTGAGGTCCACTCACATTGGTGTAAGTCCATCTTACATTGTGTATGCCATGTTTCAATGCGTTGTGCATGTTATGTTGTTAGCATTGTGCGTGCCATGTAGTTGTATTGCATGTTTGTATGTTTGCTTGCATGCTTAGGTCGCATGTGCATTGTTGTGCATTGCCTCGCCTCTTGACCAACCATGATTGAGGTTGGGTCCCTTGTATGTTTTGTGTGCATTGCATTTGACATTGAAATGCATACTTGACTCTTTGGCCATCATGCATCGAAATGCGTGATTGGTGGCCCGAGGGTCGAAGGCCATGCTCCCTTGAGTCCATTACATGATAGGGAGTGTGTCCATGCTAACATGTGCCTGAAATCCCATACCATACTGTCTGTCCTCTGTTTGCTGTCAAAAACTGTCTTCTGCAGGAAGTTTTTGCCGACCGGCATAATTCAGCGCCGACCGGCAATCTGTTTATAGCCGGTACATCCAAAAACGGCCGGTGGAAATTGTGCACTGCCGGTGGGAATTTCCCCTAGCCGGTGGTACTCTGCAGCATGCAAGGGACCTGTCCTAGGGCTTTGGCAATTTTCAGAGAAGTAGGGCAGTATAAACAGAGGTGGCAGGGGTGTGGTACGGGTTTTCCAGGCGAGCCGGGTTTCGAGCATGCATCATTCGCGCATCCCGAGGCAGAGGCTGCGGCCACCCCTTTCCTTTCTTTTTGCATTCTTCCTATTAAGCAAATTAGAAATTCTATAATAATTTTATTTGCTTATTATTTGGACTGTAATATTTATTTGGTCCCTCCGGGCGAGGGCAAGTCTGTAATAAGTGTGGGTGAGTGTGTGTATGTCTTCTAACCCCACGTCTTTCTTCCCTTTTATTTACCTGCTTATGATGGTAGATTAAGGCACGTTTAAATTAGCATACCTCATGCAAATGCATGCGTGCATTCATTCATTTGTCTTACATGCACCGGGCTCGGTACATCATGCTAACTGCATTTGCATTTCAAATTCCAAATTGAATACGTGCATCAATTGGTTGCATTTCACATACCATGTTTAGGTTAGCCGAACCTATCCAATTGCATTTTGCATGCGTTGCATTAGCCACTCTAAACATGAACTAGGATCACGCATGTTTGCTAACTTGTTTATTGTTTTGGCACGGAGTACTATGTAAGTATTTATGCTTTAGCATACCGCATGCGTGTGAGTGTTGCCATGACAGTATGTTTGCCATGCGGCTAGATGCTTATATGAGATAAACTGTTTGAATGCCTGTGGGTGAAGGTTGGATTGTTTGAGTTGGAAAAACTCGTTGAAATCCGTGTTTTAGCCTACTTGCGAGTAGCAAATTCCAAAGCGCTTTTCAAAACAAACGGATATGCAATGCTTATTTCCAAATTAGGCAATCTAGTCTATACTTGTTTACTGTGCGCATAACATAGTAATTCTAGGCTAATAATTGGAATAAGAACACATAAAGTTTTCAAAAACGGATATCACGGTTAGTAGAGGCCGATCTTCGGATTGGGCGAGAGGGGGTGCTCATAGCTGACCTTCTCCAATCGTACCCTAGCTCCCGAGCCTAGGCAACTTTGGCAATGACGGACACGTGGCCTTTGGCACCGAGTCAGGGTTTCCTAAATTCCCCTATTTTAAAATATTTAGGTGGCGACTCTGTATCTGGCAAAGCAGTCCATGTTTGGCACTTCTTTTTCTAAAAATCTGTTTTCTCAAAACGATTTGCCAGATTTGGACTCTTTGGTTCAGATTAAGAATCGTGACACAAATCGAGTCCGAACTGTAGCGAGGGCCCCACGCGGGCGCGTCTACAGTTTCTGGCGACTCTGCTGGGGAATTTTAGAGAGCTTGACTCGAACTCATGATATCCTGTTTTGATTTCGTTTATGTGTCTCTTTGCATTGCATGTGCATTGGTGCGCCTAGGACACTGTGTTTGCCATCTGCCATTCCTGAACGGTTTGCCGGAGGCTTGTCTTGTCAAGGCATGACCGTAAGGCTGACCGGTTATGGGCTCTGACAGTATGGGAACACAAACCCCGGTTTTACCGGGGCACCCCTTTTGACCATTTGACCTAGTGCATATTTGGAATCCATAGTGACCATTCCAAGCTAGGACAGGTTGCTTACCCGATGCTAAGTTGTTTGAAACCGCTGCGTGCGTAGTGAAACCATAGCTCCTGACAAAATAGGGCAGGGAAACCCTACCCCAACATAGGGGTGTTTTGGCTCTCTCTTACTTGCTATGTGCTTTTAGAGTGTATCTCTACAGGAACGCATATACCAGTTTGCAAGTCTGGGCATCAGGCCTGTGGGCATCAGCATCAGTATTTGGGGAATCAGTTTTACCTGAGGGTATCAGTTTACAGGCAGATATTTGGGAAACAGTGATCAGTATTGAGTACATTCATCCTAGTATGCTCAAATCCGTTCCAGTGAAATTGTGCTGAGATGCTGTCTGTTTTCTCTTGCTAGGTAGTCCTGGAACTGTATTGGACCAGTGTTGATAGACTTTGTTAGGTCAAAAATTCAATTCAAGGGCAACCAGTGTTCTTTCGCTGAGGCAAGGCAAAGAAAGGCCAGTCAGGGCTCACCGGTTCATCTGATCCGTCAGTCGCCAGTCACGTCACCTTTGTTCAGACTCAGCAGACCATGATGGCCCAGGGTTCGGAAGAATTTGTGGCCGTGATAGCAGCGTTAAATCAGGGAACTGCCATGTAAGCTGAGACCAGTATTGAAATGCAGCATCCATCTGGGGCATCTGCCTCACATCCAGCTTTGG
Organism: Camellia sinensis; assembly: GCF_055761805.1. Taxonomy (NCBI): domain Eukaryota; kingdom Viridiplantae; phylum Streptophyta; class Magnoliopsida; order Ericales; family Theaceae; genus Camellia; species Camellia sinensis. Next base: position 112,017,774 of record NC_138973.1, read on the forward strand.
GACCCCAGCCAAACTTTGACCCACTTCCGCCAATTGAAGATTTGCAGTGTCCAAATCCTCGAGAAAGGTTGACTCAAGCTCAAGTGCTCAGACCCCTGGTGCAGCCTAATGAGAGGCTTTATTCCTTTGATGTTAATGAGCTCAATCCGACTACAGTGAAGATTGCGAATCTTGAGAAGCAATTCAAAAAGGCGCAGGGCCTTAACTCCATTCCCGACATTGAGGATGGGCACACCGAGGCTGCCATACGGCTCCCAGATAGATTCAAAATGCCATATATTGATTGTTTCGACGGGTCTGGAGATCCAATGGTACATATCCGACTTTTCTTGGATGTCTTAAAGCCGATGGGACTGACTAAGCCACAGAAACTCTATCTGTATGGAAGAACCCTGTCAGGTGTAGCAGCCACTTGGTACGCTAAGTTGGAAGATAAAGTGAAGCAAGACTGGGAAGAATTGGCTGAGGCCTTTGTCGATCAGTATTCCTACAATACCCAAGTTGAAATGACCATGCAAGAGCGTGAAACAACCCGCCAGAACCCAACAGAGCCTTTTGTAGAATTTGTTGCAAGGTGGAGGGCAAAGGCAGCACAGATGACAGATCGGCCTTCCGAGAGGGATCAAGTGCAGGTGATGGTGCGAAACCTCGAGCACGATATGTTGCAAAAGTTGATAGTCGCTCCACTATTCACTTTCAAAAGTTTGCATGAACTGGGGGTTCAGGTCGAGAATGCGTTCAACAGTGGGATTATCCCCAGAATAAGTGAACCGACAAGGAGGGTTATTTCAAGGAGTACCAATGCTGGTAGTAGCACTATTCCCAAACCCACTGAAATCAATACAGTCGCCACAGCCGACCCTTTTGCCAATCCAAGCCTACAAACCGCCGGCCCAGCCCGAGCTCAGGGCAGAACTTTCACTCCCCTCTATATGAGCCTGACTAGCGCACTAAAAGCCTTGATGGAAAGAGGGCATCTCAAACCCCTCGATCCTCAACCCCTTCCTAACCCACTTCCAGCCAGACATAACCCCTCAAAGTACTGTATGTACCATCAGCAGCGCGGTCATGGCACCGACCGTTGCTACCGCCTTCGTCATGAGGTCCAAAATCTCATCGACAACCAGACGATAGCTCCACCTTCAGACCCTAATGACCAAGTACATCATCCACATCTCAATTTGATCCACACACTCGCCGTCCCTTACGACCCCAGCATGTACATCACCCCAGTCCATCTACCCAGGCCTAATGTGTTTATCCCAGAGAGCCTGGACTTATGCATGATGAGTGCATCTGAACCCCAATCATCTCAAACCCACGAACCCACTACTCCTGAGCTGATGAAAATGATTGAAGACCTTCAGAGAACTGTGGCAGATCTGGCCTTTGGGGTTTTGGCCCCATCATCGACCACATCACGTACCAGGGAATTCATATCTAAAGGCTCCCCAACCTTGGGACGGGTCGCATTTGAAAAAGGCCAATCCCTTGGCAAAGTGGAGGCAAGTGGTAAGAACAAGGTAGGGGCAGGCGTTGGTCCCCATGAACACCTTCAGTGGGATATTAAGGCTTTGAAAGCCGAAGGGCTGAACAAACAGCAAGTACTCGCAGTTGTTGCAAAAATTGTAGATGACACTTTCGCCACTCAGAATGAGAGCAGTCTGAATCAAGAGGCAAGTTGGGAGAAGGGTCGATGTACCAGGAATGTTCCTTTCAGCTCTAAACCCTTGCTTGAAAGAGATCAGCAAACCCAGTCAGCGCCTACCAATCCCTTTGCTGGTGCATCCAGCAAAACTCCACAAACCTCAAAATACCCACCTCGAGGCCAGAGGGTGTTCGCACCACTGTACATGTCTTTATCAGCGGCCTTGAGGGTCCTGATTAGAGAGGGGGATCTAAAACCCCTGGAGCCGCGACCATTGCCAGATAGACTTTCTTCCTCCCATGATCCGACCAAGTACTGTGCCTTTCATCAGCAAGTCGGCCATGTCACTGATGGTTGTTTCCGTCTTCGCCACGAAATACAAGATCTGATTGACAATAAGGTCATCGTCGCACCAACTCAGCAAAGTCTATCGGCATTGGATCAGTGAACTTGGGGGATAATGTGAATATGTGATCGGGGGATGAACCACCTGCGGATGGCGCTCGATTTACTCCAGATATGGCGTATGGCACACACTGTTTTGAGCATTTGCAAATGCTAGTTTCTGACTTAGGTACTTAGGTCAGTTTTTGTTGTGTTGTTTTGAGTCTGTTTCTTTGTTTTGAGTCAGTCTTTTTGTTTCGGGTCTGTCTTGTTGTATCGAGTCAATCCTGTTTTGTTAGAGTCAGGTGATTCCGAGGGTGTTACCTCGGGCATCACCATTTTGTTTTGTGTCTGTCTTTTCGCTTTCTTTTGAGTCTGTTTCTGCCATGGAGCCAGTTACATCAACAGTTATGAATGAAACAGCAGTGGTTTTTCATGCTTTTGTGCTTGCCTCTGCCTTGTGCCAGTTTTGCCAGAAAGTTTGAATGAAACGGTAGTACTTTTTACCTACTCTTCTGCACCCCAAAATCATTGCATTGACCTAATTTTTTCAAAACTTTTTGAACACTGCGGTGAAAACGAAGAGGAAGGAATTCCTTGGGTTTTGCAAAAATTGATCATTTAAGAGAAAGAGAGGCATGCTAAGCCTTTAATGATCGAGATCATGCTTGTTAATGTGAGTACTGAGAAGGATCCTGGCTTGATCCAGATTGGTCTCACACTGTCTTCAGCGTGAGCGACTAGTCGCTTTCTTAAAAGATTTCAAAAAAAAATGTTTTGCGCGATCCTGCGAAGACCTGTGTGGAATCGCTCTTGAGATTGTGCAGCCTAGGATCGCTCTCAGCCTCGAGACTCGACCCCTTATTTTCAAACCTTGAACTTGGATTTAGAAGGTTCAACGATCAACCACAATGTGAGGCCTGTGTGGCCTGATTTGAAGCAGCCCATGAATTAGGGGCAGGGAAGTCAGATCAAGAAGATCAGATGTCATCAAAAGAAGCTTGCAAAACTAGATCAGAAGCACCCCTGGAACTAGGGGCAAAAATGCCAGATGTGCTCGAAGAGCCGAAGATTGGTCGTCCTGCAAATCAATGAAGACTGGCTAGAATGCCAAACCCCAGAAGAGAAGAAAGAAGAAAGTATTGCTGAAGAACTACTGAGTTCCTATCCACAACACTAGGGGCAAATCCAGCCCCCATGGGATGGAGCATTGTCAGCGAACAACAGTCACTCTCCTGGATTCAGACAGATTCGAGATCTTAGAACCATTTGACATAGACAAAGCTACACTTTTACCCTTGAGAGGCTCGTTGGGTCGAAAACCCGGAAGGGCGACCCAGGCAAAAGTTAGAGCAAGAAAAATAGAAAAGAACAAAAAAAGAAGAAGAAGAAAAATGCAAAGAACAAAAAAGAAATGAAGAAAAGAAGAACAAAAAAAGGAAAAGAAAAGAAAAGAAAAGAAAAGAATATCAAAAAAAAAGATGAAAAGAATTGAAAAGAAAAGAAAAACAGAGCTCGCAAGGTTGAAAACCCGGAAGGGCGGCCTTGGCAAAAGTTAAGAGCTCAAAAGGAGAGGTTAAATACCCGAGTGTACCTTAACCCCGAACTACGTAAGGCTTGATTCTCATCTTTGGGATACGTAGGCAACTTCATTCCGAAGTCCAGCTGTAAAACACTTCAAAATCAACTATATCCATGTAATGGTTTTGATCATCTTTGCCTTCTCTGTATCCGAGAGTTCGGTTGTCATCGTCACTCTGAGGACTAATTGCAATGCGCTGCGATGCTATCCAAACAAGGGGCAACTTTCCGTTGCCATACAGTGTGCCGCAGTGCCATTCAAACAAGGGGCAACTTTCCGTTGCCGTGCAGCTCTTTCCAAGCAAGGGGCAATTTTCCTTCGGATCTGAAGTTGCGCATCTCAAGAGTAGGTTCTATGCTTGTTGAGCATTGGCCGTTTGCAAAAATAATTTTTGAGAATTTTTATTGAGGTTGACGGATCTCTCGAAAATTATTCCATCTTTTCCAAAACTGGACCATTTCTTGGACCCAAAAAGGGAAAATTTTCAGTGCTCATAACCTAACTTGCATGATTTTCAAATCAAAAATTGAACAAGTATGTTAATCTGACTCTCGTATTGGTCAAAATTGTTTCAGTAGAAAGCAAAAACCAAAAAAAAAAATGGTCAAAATAATGAACTAGGGGCGCAGTTGAGTCAGGCTTCCTGTCTTTCTCCCGTTGTCAATGCATCTGCCAGAAAGGGCACTCTACCTGCCAGAAAAGGGCACCACTGAAGTTGACCGCAAAAGGGCAGAAGGCTCTCACATCCTCCACGCAGCGAGGTATCAAGCCAAGTGCGAAGCACGAACGGGAATGGATCAAGATATTCCACTCCTTTGTTTGGACAGATCTAATCACGTCCAAACTCCCCAGTAAGAGCATCGTCAACCAATGTCGATTGCAGATCTGCTGCACATCCAGCCGCATCGCAACCCCTCTGTGGGAGAAAGTTCACTATTGTGAGCAGAAGAAGAGAATCTAGCAGAATGCTTGGGGCAAGAACCCGCAACTTCCTGTTTATTCATCAACCACCCTGGGGAGGGATGAAAAATGAGAGATTAAAGAATAGAGAGATGTGCGTTGAGAGGAAAAGTAAGAAAAAGGCTTTTTCAGAAAACTGGAGATTGAGTGCCAAGTGATGTGAGAATCACAAATGAGAAAGGGTGGGAAACAATACCCGGGGAAATAGGCTCCATGTGCACATTTGAGTCTTGTGTTTTATTTTGTCCGTCTCGATTCTTGTTTTGAGTCGCTTCGAGTGTTACTCGATATGTTTAGGTTGTTTACCTTTGTTTTTCCCTTGTCGAGTCGTTTTGGCTGTGCCCAGTCGTCGGCTCAATACCCGGTTAAGAACTCATTTCTCAATTTTCAAAAAATCATCTTGTGCTCAGAGTGCTATGCCATTCTCCACATTTGTGCAAAACGGTATTTGTTCTTTCATAAAACCGCAGGGTCCACCCCCGATAAGTGTGAACAGTAGAACAAGGACCTATCTGAAGCTATGTAGGTTCCAGACTGCAAAGCAAAAGAAAGAAGAAAATTTGGAGCATCTTAGGGTGTTCCAGCTTTGGCAAGATCCGAGACTGCATTTCAGGTGCACTTTCCCAGACCTCGCCATTTCTCTGGAGTATCAGTGTATCTCGACCCCAAGTGTAAGCCTGCTTCAAGTCAGAATGGCAATTAAAGCAGTAGCATATGTTATTTCTTGTCAACATAAGCAGGTGTAGACGCGCCCGCGTGGGCCTCATGCTACAGTTCGGACTCGATTTGTGTCACGGTTCTTAATCTGAACCAAAGAGTCCAAATCTGGCAAATCGTTTTGAGAAACAGATTTTTGAAAAAGTAGCGCCAAACATGGACTGCTTTGCCAGATATAGAGTCGCCACCTAAATATTTTTTATGGGAGAATTTAGGAAACCCTGACTCGGTGCCGAAGGCCACATGTCCGTCATCACCGGAGTTGTCTCGGCTCGGGAGCTTGGGTACGATCGGGGAAGGTCAGCTATGAGCACCCCCTTTCGCCCGATCTGAAGACCGGCCTCTACTAACCGTGATATCCGTATTTGAAAACTTTATGTGTTCTTAAACCAATTATTAGCCTAGAATTACTATGTTATGCGCACAGCAAACAAGTATAGACTAGATTGCCTAATTTGGAAATAAACATTGCATATCCGTTCGGTTTGAAAATGCTTTGGAATTTGCTACTCGCAAGTAGGCTAAAATACGGATTTCAACGAGTTTTTCCAACTCAAACAATCCAACCTTCATCCACAGGCATTCAAAACAGTTTAACACATAAGCATTTAGCCGCATGGCAAGCATACTGTCATGTTAACATTCACACACATGCGATATGCTAAAGCGGAAATACTTACATAGTACTCCGTGCCAAAACAAAGAACTCGTTAGCAAACATGCATGATCCAAGTCCATGTGAAGTGCCTAATGCATCGCATACAAAATGTTACTAGAATAGGCTCGGCTATCCTAAACACGTCATGTGAAAATGCACAATTATCACATATTCAATTTTTGATTTGAAGTACGAATGCAGTTAGCGTGATGTACCGAGCCTAATGCAGGTAATACAAAATGCATGAATGCACGCATACATAGCATAAGGTATGCTGAATTTAAACATGCCCTAATCTACCATCATAAGCAGGTAAATAAAAGGGAAGAAAGACGTGAGGTTGGAAGACATACACACACTCACGCACACTTATTACAGATTTTCCCCCCGCTCGGAGGGACCTCGGAGGGACCAAATAAATATTACAAATTAATTAACTATACTAGCTAATTAATATTACAAATTAACTAATTTAATTAACAAATTAAATAAATTAAATAAAGCGGGAAAACGCCTCGGGAAGCGCGCCACCATGCGCAAGCTGCCTCTGTTTTCCTTTCTTTCTTCCTCTGGAGGCTGTCAAAGCCTCAGGACTGCATCCTTGGACAGAGGGGGGGCATCACCGGCTGATTGAAATTTCCACCGGCAGTGTAGTATGGCCATCGGCACAAAATTGAAGCTGTCGGCAGAGAAAATTGTGCCGGTCGGCACATTACACTGCCGGTCGGCAGAGTATTCCTGCAGAACCTGCAACTCACAGCAACAGAGGGCAAAACAAGGCATGGCAGCATATTTCAAGGCATGTATGCATCAACTATGTCTCTTATCATTGTGATAACTCAAAGGGACATGTGCCTCGGTTCTCGGACCACCAATCACGCATTTCCATGCATGATGGCCCAAAGAACCAAGTATGCAACTTTGGTTTCAAATGCATGCAAACCAATCAAACAAAACTCCCAATCCCTATCACCCAAGTCAAGGGACAAGGAATGTATGCAAGATGTAATGCAACCTAGGCATACAAGCTAGGAATGCAACATGGCATGGCAAGGCACTTATGCAATCATGCAAGCATGCATATGGCAATGCAAATGGATGCAAAGATGGACTTATGCATGAATTAGGCAGCTCCAAATAGGCCTAAAACAGTAGCCAAAGTGCTATGAAATGAAGGCTAAATGGCATGCACACACATATGCACATAAGGGCCAACACTTGAGCACAAATCAAGCAACATTCAAGCACACTTGAAAGAAGGAAACATGGACAAATTAGCATGCATTATAAGCTCTAAAATCATGCTAACACATGGTGCCAAACCAAGCAACAAATTAAGCCAAGCACGCACCAAATGGCCTAAGTGTTCAAAGCGAATCAATGAGGCATTGAACTACACTTAACAAGACCAAACAAGGCATGCAAAGAGGGACCAAAATCAGAGGTTTAGCATGTTAAAACAAAGCTAAAGGACTACTTAGATGGCATCTAAATGGCCCAAATACAAAGGCATACACCATGGCCAAATCATGGAGCATTGCGACACATGCTTTCAAAGCATTAAAGAGGCATGCAAGGCAATCAAACATGCATGGAAATGGGACTGAAATAGCATGTAGGATGATTCCAAATCACCAAAACAATGCAAAGATGGCATGCTACACATGCACATACCCAAGGCCAACAAGCCCAAATACAAAGAAGCTATATAATGCATGCAAAGATCAACCCAAACGATTATGGACAGAGCTAAAACATGGCAAAATAAGCACATAATCTTCACAAATACAAGCCTAAAACATGCTCCAACAAAGGCTAACAATCTAGAACATGTTAAGGCACAAATAAGGCATTATATGGCAACTATGCTAAACATGCATGGAGTTCCAAAACCAACTTGAAATCATGTTATATTGTGGATATATAAGCATGAAAAACAAACCAAACATGCTCAACACACACTCAAGCATAGGCTTCCTTAAGAGGCCAAAATGTGCCCTTTTCAAGGACAACAAGGAGAGGGGGTAGCCCTCTCCTTCTTGGGACTTCAAAGCATCATCTTCACCACTGAAATCCCTCAAGATTTCAGTGGTGAAGAGACCTCAACACCAAAATCCCGGAGCTAACACAAAATGGCTCAAAATGAGGCCTTTTGAGGCCTAAGGGTGGTCAACAACCCTCAAACAACAAAACACTCTTAATAAACAATAAAGAGGGCTTAAAAACAGAACTTTTTTATGTTATACAATAATCACAAAAACAGCTCTAAGACTAGTAGAAAATCAATGCAAAAATGGGGGGAAAATGGACTAGAATCTCACCCTTGTAGTCCTCTTCAACAATGGTGCTCCAATGGCCTCCTTGAGCTTGAATCCAAGACAAAAACTTCAAAACACACTCTTTAGAACCTCAGCTCCAAGAGGAAGGTGAAACACTAGGTGTTTGTGTGCAATAGTGAGACACAAAACACCTAGTGTGCAAAATGAGAGGAAAAGAGAGATAGGTGAGTGTATCTAACCCTAACCCTAGGAAAAACCAGAGCTCTCCTCTGTCTTCTCTCCTCAAAAATGTCTAAAGCCCCTCCTTTGCCTTAGAGAGAGCTTCCCTCTATATGCCTCTTGTAAAGCTTACAAGACAAGCTTTGCAAGAGGGAGATCCCTCCATACACGTGTATGGAGGGGAGCAAAAGCTATACAGCTGTCTAAAAATATCTGCAAAAGAAGATGAACAGCAATCGGCCGGAAAAAAATGCCATCTTGGCCAAAAATAGTGCCGACCGGCACAAAATAGTGCTGACCGGCAACAAATAGTTCCGGCCGGCAAACTACATTGCCGGTGGCAGCAAAAACCAGCCGGTGGCATCTAGCCACTGCCGGTGATGGGTAGGGATGGTCTACAAGCCCTACCCTGCCTTTCAAAGGCAAGATGCAAGTGTTTGGTGCAAAACCAGACACTAAACGGTCAAGTTCGGAGATCCTGAAGCAAGGCGCGCGAGCCGAGACCTCCGGGAACTCCAAACGAACACAAACATGGATAATCACCGAGTGTTCAAACGGTGACGTCCAAGTCTTGAGGACGGTCAAAAATGGGGTGTCTACAGTTGCCCCTCTTTGACAGAACTCGAAAGTCATAACAATGACGGGAGTGAATGTCAAAGCCCAGAGACGACCCATTTTTGACAAGGCCGAAGACTTAGACAAACATACAAGACAAATAAGATATGCACCCGGAGGCAGGGGCAAGATGCAAGACAATGCACGAAGCCGAGCATAACTTATGATCATGCTAGGAAAGCTGTAATGAAGCAAACATGCGACAATTTTAAGCTAGCATACCAAACTACACTACAATGCAGAAAGGATGTAAGAGAATTATGGAATTCTCAAAACGTCTCACTCGGGAGATACAATACCTATGCGGCTCGTCTGGTTGCACCAGCTTCAAATGAACCGTACATACAATATCGTGCCTGAAAAGAAAACAAACTTAACAGGTATAATATTGTTAGCAACATGCATGACAATGCAAGAATAGTGGATGCAAAACGAAATGCAATGTATACAAAACAATGTATAAACAATGCAAATGAAGATGCAATGTAATTGAAACAATGCAAGCTACATGCAAAGCATTTGAATCGTGATCCAATCACGAGCGGTTTGAAACCACACCTATGTCAAATAGATTGATGGAGGTAACAAGTCTGTCTACCATAGAACGGTCAACTGAACTATGAGCATTGTAGACAGACGCAAGAACAAGTATTGGGTGGAATTGACATAAGTGGGGAAACGACCCGCTAGAGAAAGGACTACGATCCTAATGCCGGATGCAAAAATTACACTACAATGTAATATATATGGATATGGCACGCGGGCCAAACCAAATCTTGCCTAAGAAAGGCATGTACGCATACAAGCCATGTGTAACACAGAAAAGGTGCCGCAACCCTCAACCAACATATCAGCGTGGAATCGGCGCGATACACATGCAGAACTGTGTTTTAACATGAAAATCAAAAATCTGTTTCTCAAAACGATTTGCCAGATTTGGACTCTTTGGTTCAGATTAAGAACCGTGACACAAATCGAGTCCGAACTGTAGCATGAGGCCCACGCGGGCGCGTCTACAGTTTCTGGCGACTCCGCTGGGGAGTTAGAGAGCTTGACTCGAACTCGTGATATCCTGTTTTGATTTCACTTATGTGTTTCTTTGCATTGCATGTGCATTGGTGCGCCTAGGAACACAGTGTTTGCCATCTGCCATTCCTGAACGGTTTGCTGGAGGCTTGTCTTGTCAAGGCATGACCATAAGGCTGACCGGTTATGGGCTCTGACAGCATGGGAACACAAACCCCGGTTTTACCGGGGCACCCTTTTTGACCATTCGACCTAGCGCATATTCGGAACCATAGTGACCATTCCAAGCTAGGACAGGTTGCTTACCCGATGCTAAGTTGTTTGAAACCGCTGTGTGCGTAGTGAAACCCTAGCTCCTGACAAAATAGGACAGGGAAACCCTACCCCAACATAGGGGTGTTTTGTTCTCCTTACTTGCTATGTGCTTTTAGAGTGTTGCTCTACAGAAACGCACATGTCAGTTTGCAAGTTTGAGTATCAAACCTGAAGACACCAGTATCAGTATCAGTTGTACGAATCAGTTATCCGCGGGTATCAGATTCAGTATTTTGGGAACAGAAATCTAGGAACAGTGATCAGCAGTAGGGTACAGTTGTTTGGCTACACCCGTGTTTGATCAGTTTGGGCTGAAATGCTGTCTGTTTTTCTTTCAAGGGTTCAGAGAGTTGCAGAGTTGATACAGAACAGCCAGTGTCTCCCCTCGCTGAGGCAGGATTTATGGCGGCACAAAGTTCAGAAGAAATTGCGGTTATGGCAGCTGCACCGGAGCAGGGAACCACTCCGCAGAATGAGGCCAGCCTCAGTATGTCATACCCGCCCAGGATGCCCGTTGTGCACCCGGTCTGGACTCCCCAGTTATACCAGGCTCGTGAGCCCACCACTTTCGAATTAATGGGGATGATAGGCGATCTCCAAAGGTCTGTGGCAGACCTCACCTATGGAATGTCGGCTTCACCACCAGCGGCGCCGTATGCCGGGAATTTTGTACCACAGGAGCCCCCGCTACTGGGGCGGATTGTGATAGAGCTCAGCCAGCCAGAGGTGGCTTCCGGCTATAGCCACGACATGCCGGCACCAACCCAGACCCTTGATCAGGCTGAGGCCAAAGGAAAGGACAAGGCAAAGGTAGACGCCGATCCTATTGAACAACTGCTGTGGGCAGTCGAGGCTCTGAAGGCCAGAGGGATGAACAAGCAACAAACATCTGCAATAGTGACCAAAGCTGTAGATGATGCTTTCCCCGCTCCAATCAAAGGCAGTTCAAGCCAGGCCGAAAACCGGGATGGGCCCCGTCATGCCCAGACAGTTCCTGTAGTTCCCACCCCTGCACCGGGAAAGGTTCAAAAGGCCAAGGCGACGCCAGCCGATCCTTTCGCCAGCGCATCTAGCAAGAATCCTCAAACTGCAAAGTACCTGCCCCGAGGGCGCAGGGTTTTTCATGACCTCCACATGCCTTTGTCTAGGGCATTGTTAATATTGGCGAAGAATGGGCATCTTAAGCCTTTGGAGCCCCAGCCACTCCCGAAGAATCTCCCCGCCACTCATGATGCTACTTTGTACTGCGCGTACCATCAACAGTCCGGTCACAGTACCGATGGATGTTCCCGCCTTCGTCACGAAGTGCAGGATTTGATTGATAACAAGGTTATCCTACCACCTACCTCAGGCAAGCCCGTCACCACTCAGTTGTTGGATTTCGAGGGCTCCGATACTGCGAGTATGTAAAGTGAACCGCCTGCGGGCAACATTTGGTACATTTTTGATGAAGCGTCTGGCACGCATTTTTGAGCATCGGTGAAACCGAGTTTTGTAAATCCTGGCTTGGATATCGAGTTAGTCTTTTGTTTTGAGTCTGTCTCTTTGTCTTGAGTCAGTCTTTTTTGCTTAAGGGCCTGTCTTGTTGTATCGAGTCAGTCCCCGTTGTATATAATACCAGGTGATTCTGGGGTTGTTGTCCCGAACACCGTTTTGTTTTGTAATTATCTGTTTTTGTTTTGAGTCTGTTTCTGCCGAGGAGCCAGTTGGACCAACAGATCCGGATGAAACAGCTGTTGCTATCTCAACTTCATGCTTGCTTTCAGCATAAGTGCCAGAAAATTTGATTGGGCTGACAGTACATCTCGCCTGCTCTCCTGCGCGCCAAACTCATTGCATTAACCTAAGTCTTTCAAAAAACAAACTTTTTGAACACTGCGGTGATGAAAACGAAGAGGAAGGAATTCCTCGGGTTTTGCAAAATTTTGATCATTTTGAGAGAAAGAGAGGCGTGCTAAGCCTTTTTACGAATAAAGCCATGCTTGTCGGCGTGAGTACTGAGAAGGACCCTGGCCTGATCCAGATTGGTTCCACACTATCTTCGGCGCGAGCGATTTGTCGCTTTCTTAAAAACTTTCAAAAGCAAATGTTTTACGCGGCCCTGCGAAGACCTGTGTGGAATCGCTCTTGAGATTGCGCAGCCTAGGATCGCTCTCAGCCTCAAGATTCAACCTATTTGTTTCCCGAGTTTGAACCCGTTCAGAATGTTCAGAAAGTTCAACGGACAAACGCCATGAAAGGCCTGTGTGGCCAGTTTTGAAGTAGCCTTCGATCAAGAAGCATCAAAGCCGAATCGAAAGGAGTAGATCTCGCCGGAAGAAGCTCGTGGAGTAATCAGGATGGATTCCCCGCAAATCAGTATAACAGCCGTTCTCCTAGACACAGAGAGGCTTCAATTTCAAAAAAAACCATTTGGCATGGACTTGCTACACTTTTACCCTTTGAGAGGCTCGCTAGGCCGAAAACCCGGAAGGGCGACCCAGGCAAAAGTTAGAGCAAGAGAAAAATACAAAAAAGAAGAAGAAAAAAAAGAAAAAAGAAGAAAACAAAAGAAAAGACAAAAGATACAAAAGAAAAAAGAAAGAAGAAAAAGAAATAGAAAATGAAAAGAAGCTCGCAAGGTCGAAAACCCGCATTGGGCGCCTTGGCAAAAGTGAGAGCCAAACAAAGTGAAGGTTAAAATACCCGAGTGGACCTTAACCGGAACTACGTAAGGCTTGATTCCCATGTTTGGGATACGTAGGCAACTTCATCATGAAGTCCAGCCCCCAACGCTTTCATAAGCGTCTCAGTCCATGCAATGGTTTCGATTTCGTTCCAAAGTCCAGTGGCCAACACCCTTCAAGGTGATTGTGTCCATATATGTGTTGTGACCGTCTTCGTCATCGCTGTGTCTGAGAATTCGACCACCGCCAATGAAGATTGTCTGCGGACTGCTGCGGCACCATCCCAAACAAGGGGCAACTTTCCGTTGCCGCGAGCCGCCGTGAGCCGCCGTTCAAACTAGGGGCAACTTTCCGTTGCCTCCCACCCCCCCTTCAAACCAGGGGCAATTTTCCATGGCCTCCGATCCGAGGTTGCGCATCTCGAAGAGTAAGTTGCATGCTTGTTGAGCTTCAGCTGTTTGAAAAATAGTTTTTGAAAATTTTTACTAAGGTTGACTATTTTCTCGAAAACTATTTTATTTTCCAAAACCGGACCATTGTCTTGGACCCAAAAAGGAAAATTTTCAGTGCTTGCGGCCTGACTCGCACGGTTTCTAAATCAAAAATCGAACAAGTACGTTAATCCGACTCTCATTTTGATCAAAATTGTTTTAGTAGAAAGCAAAAACAAAGAATGGTTAAAATGATGAACTAGGGGCACAGCTGAGCCAGGCGTTCTGTCTTTCCCCCGTTATCGACGTACTTGCCAGAAAAGCGCTCTGCCCGCCAAAAGAAATAGCTGTGAGCTAACGGCATTGGGCATGAACCCGTAACTTCCTGTTCATTCATCAATCACCCCGGGGAGGGATAGAAAATGAGAGAATGAAGAATAGAGAGGTGTAAGTTGAGAGAAAAGTGAGGAAAAGGGTTTTGAGAAAAAAAATCCGAGCTCGAGAGCCGAGTGATGTGGGAATCACAAATCAGAAAGGGTGGGAAACAATGCCTAGAGAAACTGGCTCCTCGTGGTCCGAGGTCCCCCATCTTCGTTTACGCGTCTGTGTGTCGTGTCTCTTTCACTTGACGGTCTCGTCTTTTGTTTTGAGTCTCTCCCGAGCGTGTCTCGTTATGTTTAGGTCGTGTACCTTTATATTTGAGTCCTCCCCGCTGTGTTCAGTTGTAGACTCGATATCCCGGTTTGAAAAACCCTCATTCGATTTCGAAAATCATCTATGCTCAGAATGCTGTGCCATTCTCTACATTTTGAACGTGTTTCGACTCCAACCAGTTCCAAACATGGACTGCTTTGCCAGATATAGAGTCGCCACCTAAATATTTTTTATGGGAGAATTTAGGAAACCCTGACTCGGTGCCGAAGGCCACATGTCCGTCATCACCGGAGTTGTCTCGGCTCGGGAGCTTGGGTACGATCGGGGAAGGTCAGCTATGAGCACCCCCTTTCGCCCGGTCTGAAGACCGGCCTCTACTAACCGTGATATCCGTATTTGAAAACTTTATGTGTTCTTAAACCAATTATTAGCCTAGAATTACTATGTTATGCGCACAGCAAACAAGTATAGACTAGATTGCCTAATTTGGAAATAAACATTGCATATCCGTTCGGTTTGAAAATGCTTTGGAATTTGCTACTCGCAAGTAGGCTAAAATACGGATTTCAACGAGTTTTTCCAACTCAAACAATCCAACCTTCATCCACAGGCATTCAAAACAGTTTAACACATAAGCATTTAGCCGCATGGCAAGCATACTGTCATGTTAACATTCACACACATGCGATATGCTAAAGCGGAAATACTTACATAGTACTCCGTGCCAAAACAAAGAACTCGTTAGCAAACATGCATGATCCAAGTCCATGTGAAGTGCCTAATGCATCGCATACAAAATGTTACTAGAATAGGCTCGGCTATCCTAAACATGTCATGTGAAAATGCACAATTATCACATATTCAATTTTTGATTTGAAGTACGAATGCAGTTAGCGTGATGTACCGAGCCTAATGCAGGTAATACAAAATGCATGAATGCACGCATACATAGCATAAGGTATGCTGAATTTAAACATGCCCTAATCTACCATCATAAGCAGGTAAATAAAAGGGAAGAAAGACGTGAGGTTGGAAGACATACACACACTCACGCACACTTATTACAGATTTTCCCCCCGCTCGGAGGGACCTCGGAGGGACCAAATAAATATTACAAATTAATTAACTATACTAGCTAATTAATATTGCAAATTAACTAATTTAATTAACAAATTAAATAAATTAAATAAAGCGGGAAAACGCCTCGGGAAGCGCGCCACCATGCGCAAGCTGCCTCTGTTTTCCTTTCTTTCTTCCTCTGGAGGCTGTCAAAGCCTCAGGACTGCATCCTTGGACAGAGGGGGGGCATCACCGGCTGATTGAAATTTCCACCGGCAGTGTAGTATGGCCATCGGCACAAAATTGAAGCTGTCGGCAGAGAAAATTGTGCCGGTCGGCACATTACACTGCCGGTCGGCAGAGTATTCCTGCAGAACCTGCAACTCACAGCAACAGAGGGCAAAACAAGGCATGGCAGCATATTTCAAGGCATGTATGCATCAACTATGTCTCTTATCATTGTGATAACTCAAAGGGACATGTGCCTCGGTTCTCGGACCACCAATCACGCATTTCCATGCATGATGGCCCAAAGAACCAAGTATGCAACTTTGGTTTCAAATGCATGCAAACCAATCAAACAAAACTCCCAATCCCTATCACCCAAGTCAAGGGACAAGGAATGTATGCAAGATGTAATGCAACCTAGGCATACAAGCTAGGAATGCAACATGGCATGGCAAGGCACTTATGCAATCATGCAAGCATGCATATGGCAATGCAAATGGATGCAAAGATGGACTTATGCATGAATTAGGCAGCTCCAAATAGGCCTAAAACAGTAGCCAAAGTGCTATGAAATGAAGGCTAAATGGCATGCACACACATATGCACATAAGGGCCAACACTTGAGCACAAATCAAGCAACATTCAAGCACACTTGAAAGAAGGAAACATGGACAAATTAGCATGCATTATAAGCTCTAAAATCATGCTAACACATGGTGCCAAACCAAGCAACAAATTAAGCCAAGCACGCACCAAATGGCCTAAGTGTTCAAAGCGAATCAATGAGGCATTGAACTACACTTAACAAGACCAAACAAGGCATGCAAAGAGGGACCAAAATCAGAGGTTTAGCATGTTAAAACAAAGCTAAAGGACTACTTAGATGGCATCTAAATGGCCCAAATACAAAGGCATACACCATGGCCAAATCATGGAGCATTGCGACACATGCTTTCAAAGCATTAAAGAGGCATGCAAGGCAATCAAACATGCATGGAAATGGGACTGAAATAGCATGTAGGATGATTCCAAATCACCAAAACAATGCAAAGATGGCATGCTACACATGCACATACCCAAGGCCAACAAGCCCAAATACAAAGAAGCTATATAATGCATGCAAAGATCAACCCAAACGATTATGGACAGAGCTAAAACATGGCAAAATAAGCACATAATCTTCACAAATACAAGCCTAAAACATGCTCCAACAAAGGCTAACAATCTAGAACATGTTAAGGCACAAATAAGGCATTATATGGCAACTATGCTAAACATGCATGGAGTTCCAAAACCAACTTGAAATCATGTTATATTGTGGATATATAAGCATGAAAAACAAACCAAACATGCTCAACACACACTCAAGCATAGGCTTCCTTAAGAGGCCAAAATGTGCCCTTTTCAAGGACAACAAGGAGAGGGGCCCTCTCCTTCTTGGGACTTCAAAGCATCATCTTCACCACTGAAATCCCTCAAGATTTCAGTGGTGAAGAGACCTCAACACCAAAATCCCGGAGCTAACACAAAATGGCTCAAAATGAGGCCTTTTGAGGCCTAAGGGTGGTCAACAACCCTCAAACAACAAAACACTCTTAATAAACAATAAAGAGGGCTTAAAAACAGAACTTTTTTATGTTATACAATAATCACAAAAACAGCTCTAAGACTAGTAGAAAATCAATGCAAAAATGGGGGGAAAATGGACTAGAATCTCACCCTTGTAGTCCTCTTCAACAATGGTGCTCCAATGGCCTCCTTGAGCTTGAATCCAAGACAAAAACTTCAAAACACACTCTTTAGAACCTCAGCTCCAAGAGGAAGGTGAAACACTAGGTGTTTGTGTGCAATAGTGAGACACAAAACACCTAGTGTGCAAAATGAGAGGAAAAGAGAGATAGGTGAGTGTATCTAACCCTAACCCTAGGAAAAACCAGAGCTCTCCTCTGTCTTCTCTCCTCAAAAATGTCTAAAGCCCCTCCTTTGCCTTAGAGAGAGCTTCCCTCTATATGCCTCTTGTAAAGCTTACAAGACAAGCTTTGCAAGAGGGAGATCCCTCCATACACGTGTATGGAGGGGAGCAAAAGCTATACAGCTGTCTAAAAATATCTGCAAAAGCAGATGAACAGCAATCGGCCGGAAAAAAATGCCATCTTGGCCAAAAATAGTGCCGACCGGCACAAAATAGTGCTGACCGGCAACAAATAGTGCCGGCCGGCAAACTACATTGCCGGTGGCAGCAAAAACCAGCCGGTGGCATCTAGCCACTGCCGGTGATGGGTAGGGATGGTCTACAAGCCCTACCCTGCCTTTCAAAGGCAAGATGCAAGTGTTTGGTGCAAAACCAGACACTAAACGGTCAAGTTCGGAGATCCTGAAGCAAGGCGCGCGAGCCGAGACCTCCGGGAACTCCAAACGAACACAAACATGGATAATCACCGAGTGTTCAAACGGTGACGTCCAAGTCTTGAGGACGGTCAAAAATGGGGTGTCTACAGCAGGGTGTGCCCTTTTTGAGCTGAGTGTGTTACAAAGTCCTCCGAAAGGTAAATCGGAGGCACCAGAGTACATGTTTGATGCCCTTCCATTGCATAGAATGTGCACTTTCATATACACTTCTGTTACATGCGTGCCGCACATCGTTATGATTCATGCATAGAATATGCTTGCTTTCGATTCTGCATAGAATTTGCTTTCAATATTGCATAAAATATGCTCCTGTTTCTTGCATAGAAAATGCTCGTATCTTTTGCATAGAAAATGCACTCTTCCATACTTGCATAGAAAATGCACCTCATTTGCATAGAACATGCATTCACTCGCACTATCTTGTGCATTTACACTTTGTATCTCACTAGCACTGTCTTGTGCATCTTGTGGTTGTATCTCACTCGCACTATTTTGTGCATTGCAAATCAATCGCGCTGTTTAGCGTATCGCACTGTTTAGTGCATTTCAAATCACTCGCGCTGTTTAGCGTATCGCACTGTTTAGTGCATTTCAAACAATCGCGCTGTTTAGCGTATCGCACTGTCTTGTGCATTTCAAAGTCACTCGCGCTGTTTAGCGTATCGCACTGTTTAGTGCATTTCAATCGCGCTATTTAGCGTATCGCACTGTCTTGTGCATTTCAAAATCAATCGCGCTGTTTAGCGTATCGCACTATTTAGTGCACTTCAAATCACTCGCGCTATTTTGCGTATCGCACTGTTTTGTGCAGCTACATTCGCGCTATTTTGCGCACCTCAATCGCACTGTTTTGTGCAGTTTATCATTCGCGCTATTTTGCGCACCTCAATCGCACTTTCTTGTGCATTTCAAATCACTCGCACTATCTTGTGCATTTCAAATCACTCGCGCTTTCTTGCGCATCGCACTGTTTTGTGCATCACATTGTTTCATTTGCGCTATTTTGTGCATCGCACTATTTTGTGTAGTTTACACTCGCGCTCTCTTGCGCATCGCACTGTCTTGTGCATTTCATTACATGCTCTCTCTCATCCTGCATAGAAAATGCTTGTAGCATTTGTCAGTTCATTGCGTCGCACTGTTTTGTGCACCTTACTTGCATTTTGCATGCATCCTATCGCGCTATCTTGTGCACCTCACTTGTACTTGTTAGTACATTGCTTTGTTTTGAATACAAACCGGCTTCGCGTAGTGTATAAGTCCAATTGTCAAAGTCTTCTTTCATATCATTTGCATCCTGCCCCTGAACTACGCTGGTTTGATTCCTTGCAAAGGGATACGTAGGCAGCCTGCGGGCACAACCATTCATTCATTCGTATTTTGTTTGTTTGTCCAAGTCTTCGGCCTGGTCAAAAATAGGTCGTCTCTGGGCTTTGACATTCACTCACGTCACTTCTTGACTTCCGAGTTCTGTCAAAGAGGGGCAACTGTAGACACCTCATTTTTTACCGCCCTTAAGACTTGGGCGTTACTGATGGTTTACTTGGTGGTAAAAGATGTGCAGGGCAAAGGTTCAATCCCTTCGGCAAGGAGAGAGCCAAATTCCAACTCCACACCCCTTTTTGGATCAAAACTATTTTGAATCGTTTTTAGACATTAAAACCCTCTCTCTCAAAACATTTTTGAAATAAAGTTTCTGCGATGTTTCGAGGCTCGCATTTTGTCAAACATTGCGCTTTTCGGTAAACCGAGTAGGGACGAAGTGGAAATGAATGAAAGAGAGATGAAATCTTTGAAAAATCTTTCAAAACACTTTGTTTAGGGGTTTGGAGTTGAAAAAAAGAGGAAAGGAGAGGAGAAAACGAGTTTGGGACAAGTTCGGCTTGAATCCGGGTAAGAGAGAGTCGAGCAGCCCTCGCTGAATCGGGCTTATCTGTCTGTACACTTGAAGTTTAGCTATGGGGCCACCACCGTCGGAAATCTTACTTCCGGGGCTTCATTTTGCACTCAAGAATCTCTTAAAGCCAAGTCCGGGTGGGGGAGATATAAGCAGCTGAAGTTCGGCATCATCCCGGTTGGATCGAATCTGCGCGGCTTCACGAAAATGGGCATAACTTTTTCCACAGGAGGAATTTTAATGCAAGGTTTGCGCCATTGGAAAGCTAACTTCCGGGGCTTCAATTTGGACACCCACCGGCCATTTTTTGACCTTGGCAACACCTATCGGCAATCTATTTATCCGGCCGGCAATTTATTGTGCCGACCGGCAATTTATTGTGCTGACCGGCCATTTTTGCTGGCCGACGACCTTCCGGAGTATTCTACAGATTGAGTGGATGCTAGTTGTGCCAGCTGGAGGGCACAGACTGGATCCTCCATACACGTGTATGGAGGATCTTGGCTCTTGGTTTTGAAGCTTCTAAGAGAAGTCTTACTCCCTTGGCTCTATAAAGGAAGCTCTCCTCTTCCTTATACTAGGTTAGAAAAACCAGCTGGAGCATTACATACAATCCTCCATACATCTCCCTCTTCCAAGCTCTAAAGTCCATTATCCTTGGCCATTTACACACCAACCCATAGCACAAGGTCTCCATCCTCCATTCCAACCATTTGAGGATAATTTTCAGAGGTTAGGAACTCTTTTTCTTGGATCAAAGGCTGCTGCATTGCTGCTCTTCAAGGGTAAGTCTTCATTCCCTCTTTTCTAGCCTTGCCTTGCTTCATATCTAAGCCCCTTTTGCTTGCTGTTTTGAGCTCCGACCAAAACTGAAAGTACCCTTTATTTGAGCTCTATTTCATGTTTCATTAAGGGAACTTTGTCATTTGAGGTCCCCATCTTGCACTTCCTTTTTTATCTCTCCTTTAGGCCCCAATCTTGCATGTTATTTTTGGCCTATGTGTAATCTGTTTTGAGGCATGTCATAAACTGTAAGTGAGCTTGTTTCGAGCATTTCTTCAATATTGAAGAAGGGCTCATCACTGTTTAGATACACCATGTGCTACTTGCTTTGAAATCCATGTTTTTGCCTCATTTTTGCATGATTTATTAGCCTCGGATGCTTCTGTTTTTGGGCTCTTGTCAGAACTGAAAATAGTCTTATTTTGACCCCCTTGTCATGTTTCATTAAGGGTCTTTGGCTGTTTGATGAATGTTTTGTATACTTTGTGTTTTGACCTCTTTTTGGGCCCTACCTTGCATGGCATTTTGAGCATACCTGTATATTGTTTTGGGGGTTGCCATAAACTGTAAGTAGTCATATTTTTGGTCCCTCTTCAGTTTTTTAGAAGAGTCTTTTTCTGTTTTGGCTTTGAATCTACCACTTGCTTCATTGCTTCCCTCGCGGAGCCATTTTTGTATGATAATTTAGTCCCACTTGTGCTTACTGTTTGGCCATGGTTTGAACTGTAAAAATGCTTATCTTGGGGCTTCCTTGCTTCTGTGTTTTCATTCCATGTACCAATTATGCATGCTTTGTATAGCTGTAAGCCATTTCATGTACCTAGTTTTGCATTTCGGGAGAAATTCCATGCATCGGGTGTCATTTCGCTTTGTTTCGGGGCTGTTTTGCCCCCTCATTTTGCTACTGATTTTTGCATGTTTGCATATCATATTCCATGTCTTTGCCATGTCTCATTGGGGTGGCATTTTGATGCCTGAGGGTCGGTCCTCGGTTTGCGTGCACGCGTGCACGCATTTTGAGTTGTCTTGTTTTCATCTGATGGCCACTGATGTGGGTGCGGCTGAGGTCCACTCACATTGGTGTAAGTTCATCTTGCATTGTGTATGCCATGTTTCAATGCGTTGTGCATGTTATGTTGTTAGCATTGTGCGTGCCATGTAGTTGTATTGCATGTTTGTATGTTTGCTTGCATGCTTAGGTCGCATGTGCATTGTTGTGCATTGCCTCGCCTCTTGACCAACCATGATTGAGGTTGGGTCCCTTGTATGTTTTGTGTGCATTGCATTTGACATTGAAATGCATACTTGACTCTTTGGCCATCATGCATCGAAATGCGTGATTGGTGGCCCGAGGGTCGAAGGCCATGCTCCCTTGAGTCCATTACATGATAGGGAGTGTGTCCATGCTAACATGTGCCTGAAATCCCATACCATACTGTCTGTCCTCTGTTTGCTGTCAAAAACTGTCTTCTGCAGGAAGTTTTTGCCGACCGGCATAATTCAGCGCCGACCGGCAATCTGTTTATAGCCGGTACATCCAAAAACGGCCGGTGGAAATTGTGCACTGCCGGTGGGAATTTCCCCTAGCCGGTGGTACTCTGCAGCATGCAAGGGACCTGTCCTAGGGCTTTGGCAATTTTCAGAGAAGCAGGGCAGTATAAACAGAGGTGGCAGGGGTGTGGTACGGGTTTTCCAGGCGAGCCGGGTTTCGAGCATGCATCATTCGCGCATCCCGAGGCAGAGGCTGCGGCCACCCCTTTCCTTTCTTTTTGCATTCTTCCTATTAAGCAAATTAGAAATTCTGTAATAATTTTATTTGCTTATTATTTGGACTGTAATATTTATTTGGTCCCTCCGGGCGTGGGCAAGTCTGTAATAAGTGTGGGTGAGTGTGTGTATGTCTTCTAACCCCACGTCTTTCTTCCCTTTTATTTACCTGCTTATGATGGTAGATTAAGGCACGTTTAAATTAGCATACCTCATGCAAATGCATGCGTGCATTCATTCATTTGTCTTACATGCACCGGGCTCGGTACATCATGCTAACTGCATTTGCATTTCAAATTCCAAATTGAATACGTGCATCAATTGGTTGCATTTCACATACCATGTTTAGGTTAGCCGAGCCTATCCAATTGCATTTTGCATGCGTTGCATTAGCCACTTTAAACATGAACTAGGATCACGCATGTTTGCTAACTTATTTATTGTTTTGGCACGGAGTACTATGTAAGTATTTATGCTTTAGCATACCGCATGCATGTGAGTGTTGCCATGACAGTATGTTTGCCATGCGGCTAGATGCTTATATGAGATAAACTGTTTGAATGCCTGTGGGTGAAGGTTGGATTGTTTGAGTTGGAAAAACTCGTTGAAATCCGTGTTTTAGCCTACTTGCGAGTAGCAAATTCCAAAGCGCTTTTCAAAACAAACGGATATGCAATGCTTATTTCCAAATTAGGCAATCTAGTCTATACTTGTTTGCTGTGCGCATAACATAGTAATTCTAGGCTAATAATTGGAATAAGAACACATAAAGTTTTCAAAAACGGATATCACGGTTAGTAGAGGCCGATCTTCGAATTGGGCGAGAGGGGGTGCTCATAGCTGACCTTCCCCAATCGTACCCTAGCTCCCGAGCCTAGGAAACTTTGGCAATGACGGACACGTGGCCTTTGGCACCGAGTCAGGGTTTCCTAAATTCCCCCATTTTAAAATATTTAGGTGGCGACTTTGTATCTGGCAAAGCAGTCCATGTTTGGCACTTCTTTTTCTAAAAATCTGTTTTCTCAAAACGATTTGCCAGATTTGGACTCTTTGGTTCAGATTAAGAACCGTGACACAAATCGAGTCCGAACTGTAGCGAGGGCCCCACACGGGCGCGTCTACACGAACCAGGCTCCGTTTTCTCCGTTTTCTCTTCCCAAAGGGAGGGAGAGGTCCCGTAGATCATCTCTCAGTGGCCGTAGGCTACGTTTCGTGGTCGTAGGCCGTTTTGCCCGTTTGGAGTTCGGTTTCTGATTTTTCGGAGCCGTTGGCCGTGTGCCTCGGTTCGGGACCGCTTAACCACTTCCGTTCGCTCCGATTTTCGGCATACATCTTATTTGCTCGTTTTTGAGGGACCCTGTGGTCCGAGAGACCAACTTCATGGTCGAACACCATTTCCAGTGCCTAACAGTCAGTTTTTGGGGCCTCGGGCTGTGCGTTTCGAACCTTCATTTTACATCGGTTTTGGTTCATTTTTGGAAGGGACCTCTGTTTCATTGGTAAGAAGGCCGTAGAAGGGTGGGAGGCCAGCAATTGTTCAGACAACCAGTTTTATTCCTCCTTCGCCCTCCGTCGCCCGTTTTTCCTCACTTCAAAGCCAATGTTGACCACCCTTGGGCCATTTTCTTGCACCCTAAACCCCATATTTGTGATGTACACATTTGGGAGGCCACCAATATTTGGTGGCCGGCCAGTAATTGCTTTTGACCCTTTTGAACCCCTTTGAAAAGTGGGTTGTTCTCCCTTCTGGTTCATTTTCTCCAGTTTTTAACCACTTGGTTGTGTTGTGCACACATTAGAGGCTCTCTTTTTGGGGTGGCCGGCCACTAATGCTTCTTGACCCTTTTGAACCCTAGCCGACCGGCCATGGGAGGTAGCCGGCTGGCCACCTAAACCCTAGATAACTAGCCGGCCAGAATCCTGGCATCAAGTACAGTGCAGTTACACTCTCCTTTTCCCCTCAGATTCTGTATCCGGGGGGGGCATTTTTGGGGAGAAACTTGATTCATTTCCCTCCTTTTTCCCCCTCTTTTTGCCTATATAGCAGGCCCTCCAACTGCATGTTTAGGGTTACAAAAATTCCCCCCAAGCCTCTTGTTGTATCTCTCTCCCTCTATACCTCCAAGCTCCAAACCTCTTAAGTCCCACACTCATTTCTTCATCAACCCATACCCCCACCCTTCCATCCTCCATTCCAGTAGTTTGAGGTTGTTCTTCAAAGCCTAGGAGTGCTACATTTTGGTCCAAAAGTTGTCAAAGGCATAGTATTCAAGGGTGAGCTTCCTTTTTCCCTTTTCTAGCCTTTTCTTGATTTATTTATAAGCCATACTTGCTTGCTGTTTTGGGCTCCGACCCTAACTGGAACTAGGATTATTTTGAGCTATTTTTCATGTTTGTTTAAGGGCCTCTCACTGTTTGAGGCCTCCTTGTTGCACTTACTTCATTACCCCTCTTGTATGCCATTTTCTTGTGTAGTATTTTTGGCCTATGTATAAATTGTTTTAAGGCATGTAATAAACTGTAAATTTGCTTATTTTGAGCCCTTCTTCAACATTGTTGAAGGGCTCATCACTGTTTGAGGCTTCCATTTTCCACTTGCCTTTATATCTCTCTTTTGGCTCCATTTTTGCATGATTTGTTAGCCTCTTATGCTTCTGTTTTTGAGCTTTGGTCCAAACTATAAATGGCCTTATTTTGACCCCCTCTTCATGTTTCATTAAGGGTCTTTTACTGTTTGAGGCATCATTTTTGTACTTTGTGTTATAGCTCTCTTTTTGGCCTTGTTTTGCATAGTATTTTGAGCATACTTGTGCACTGTTTTGGGTTTGATCATAAACTGAAAAAGGTCATATTTTGGGCCCGTCTTCAACATTTTTGAAGGGCCCTCATCTGTTTAGAGCTGGAAGCCATGACTTGCTTCTTTATCTCACATTTAGGGCCATTTTTGCATGCTAGTTTTGCCCTATTTGTGTTTATTGTTTGACCTTGCTTAGAGCTGTAAATGTGATTATTTTTTGGCTGTCTTGACTCTGTCTTTACATTCCATGTTCAAATAATGCATGTTTTGTATAGCTATAGGCCAATGCATAGGCCTAGTTTTGTATTTCGATTTCATTTCATGCATCGGGAGCCATGTTTCCATTGATTTGGGACTGTTTCGGGTAATATTTTAGTGCTGAAATTTTCATGCTTGTATGCCATATTCCATGCCTTGCCATGTCTTGTTAGAGTGGCATTTTGTGCCTTAGGATCGGTCCTCGGTTTGCGTGCATGCGTGCACGCATCTCGAGTGTCTCATTTTCATCTCATGGCCTCTTATGCGAGTGTGGCCGAGGTCCACTTGTGTTGGTGTAAGTCCATTGTGCATTGTGTATGCCATTTCATTTCATAGCATTGCGTATGCTAGGTTGTATGTTAGCGCATTGTGTATGCCATGTTATCTCGTGCATCGTGTATGCCATTTCATAGCATTATGCATATTAGGTTGTATATTAGTTGCATTCATGCATGTCATGCATATTGCATTGTGCTTGGGATAGGAGTTAGCCCGAGCACGGGAAACGAGGTACGTTTCGTACTCCGAGTGACGGAACGTGTCTTAATTCCCTGTCGCCGACACTCCGGATTATCCATGATGGAGTCTAGGCCCTGTTGTGTTTATGTGTGCATTCATTCCATATTGAGTCATGCAAATCGACTCTTCGGCCATCATGCATCGATATGCGTGATTGGTGGTACGAGGATCGAGGCATGTATACATTTGTGAAAATACATTGCTATGCCTCTTTCCTGCTCTCTGTTGCAGCAAATCAAGAATTAGCAACCTTCCGGAGCTTGGCGCGCTTTCCAAGAGTAATTGTAAAACAGAGGCTAATTGGGGCATCCCAGTGGATTTCCGCGCAAGGCAGCCCAGACATGCATCATCCATCATCTGAAAAAGAGTCAAGGCAGTCCCTGGCTTGCATGCCAGTTTATTATTTTTCTTAGTTAATTTGTAAATTAATTAGGAATTTGTTTATATTCGGACTGTATTATTTGGACTGTACTATTTATTCGGACCCTCCGAGCGAGGGCACAACTATAATAAGTGTGCGTGTGTGTGATGTATGTCTTCCAACCCCACGTCTTTCTCCCTTTTATTTACCCGCTTATGATGGTTAGATTAGGGCATGTTTCAATTAGCATACAGTATGATAGCATGTTTGCATTCATTCATCTGTTTTGCATGCACCGGGCTCGGCGCATCATACTAACTGCATTGTATTTTCAATTCCAAGTTGAATACATGTTAGCTGTAGCATTTCATATGCCATGTCTAGAATAGTCGAGCCTGCTATAGTTGCACTTTTGCATGTGTTGCATTAGGCATCTCTGTATAATTAGGATCATGCATGGATTTCTAATGAGCTTCTGTTTTGGCTTGGAGTACTCGGTGAGTTTTATGCTTTAGCATCCTTGCATGCGTGTGAGTGACTGCCATGATAGCATGCTTACCATGAGGCTAATTGCTTATGTGATATAACTGCCTGAATGCCTGTGGGTGAAGGTTGGGTTATTTGAATTGGAACAATTCATCAAATGTGTGTTTTAAGCCCACTAGATAGTGGCAAAATCATGTTTTTCTAAGCCCACCCAAGGGTGGCAAATCCACGTCTTAGCCTACTTGCGGGTAGCACCATCAGACCACTTTAAAAAATAAACATGAAATGTTTTGTTCCAATTCAGACGATCCAGCCTATACTTGTATGCTGTGCGCATTACATAGTAAATCTAGGCTAATAACTGGAATAAGAACACACAATGTTTTCAAAAATAGATATCATGGTTAGTAGAGGCCGATCTTTGATCGGGCGAGCGGGGGTGCTCACGAAGTGACCTTCCCCAATCGTACCCAAGTTCTCGAGCCGAGGCAACTTTGGTGATGACAGACACGTGGCCTTAGGCAAACGAGTCAGGGTTTCCTAAATTTCCCCAAAATAAAATATTTAGGTGGCGACTCTGTATCTGGCAAAGCAGTCCATGTTTGGTACTTCTTTCAAAATCTGTTTTCTCAAAACGATTTGCCGGATTTGGACTCTTTGGTTCAGATTACGATCCGTGACAATTTGAGAGTCCTGAGCTGTAGTGAGCCCAATATCGAACGGAACGGGGGACCTCGTTCCTCCCGGGGCGTTCGGGGACGTCTACAGGATGATAAACACTACTTAGTCTCAATTTAGTTCCCAAGGCTTGCTGCAAACTCTACCAGAATCGTGAAGTGAACTTTGAGTCTCTGTCAGACACAATAGACACTAGCACTCCATGCAATCTCACAATCTCACAATCTCATTCACATATATGTTAGCCAATTTTTCTGCATTATAAAAAGTTTTCAGAGGTAGAAAATGAGCAGATTTAGTTAAGCGACCAATAATGACCCAAATAGAATCTATACCTCTTAAAGAGTGAGGTAGACCGACAATAAAGTCCATTTATGTTCCCATTTCGACTCTAGTATAAGAAGCAATTGAAACAGTCCAGCGGTCGTTGATGTTGATCTTTAACTTGTTGGCAATGTAGACATTTGGCAACAAAATCGGCAATACACTTCTTCATTTATAGCGACTCTGGTTTAGATCTGACCCGTTGATGCTTTGGATCCGGGTTTCATTGTTTTATATGGTTGTTCATGTCTTGTTTCCCCTTATTCCTCATTGATTTTGGTTATTAGAGAGTGTTGGTTGCATTTGGAGGAGATTGGTTGCATCTTTCTTAATCTGTTGTTCCCTTGAATTTTGTCTCTATGCTCGAGCAAAGCTTCTTGCGCTCGAATGGTGTTTGAAAACTCTCAGTACTTTTACAGGTCTGCAAAACTACTGAAAGGATGCATTCTTCACTCGAGTGATGATTTATGCGCCCGAGCGGTCACACTTGTTGTGTTTAGACGCTCGAACGACACTTCTTGTACTCAAGCGGTCAGTCGAAATTTAGCATTTATAAAAGTCATTTTTGGTCACATCTGGATCATTTTTCTCTCTCATTTCTCTCTCTTTCTGTCATTGTTAAGCTTTCAAGCTTTTTCTATCATGTTTTCATCTACGTTTATACATCTTTGACCCCAAGTTCCATATACCAAAATGTTAAGCTCGACGAGGGCTTCCATTTGATCTGAGCGGATTGTGTTTTCGTTAAAGTTGAATTTTCGACTTTCTTCTCTTCTTTGCTTGAGGTAGGAATTCTTTTGCTCCTTTTCAATATTTCTCCTATAGATATTGCATAAAAATCATGTCCATTATGGACTTCTTTGAAAATCATATAAGGGGATATAGGGTTTGAATGTTTGAAGTAGAAATTGGGAAATTGATTATTGTTTGGGTTAATGGGAGGGTAGCTTATCTTGTCTATGTTGAAAAAAAGAAAAAGGTCCTAATTTCATCTTTTGACCTAATGGATTAAAAAGGAGTAAAGTTGAATAATGGTTGTGTTTTGATAATTTGAGTTATGTTATTGTGTTGTTAGCATAAAGGGTGAATTAATTTTGGCTTGGAATTCATGGATGTGATTTTAGTGAAAAGTGGAAATTGGTTTTTGGAAAGGAAAGGACTCGGGTATGTTGATTTTGGAAAATAAAAGAGTTAATCTTGAAAAGATTAAAAAACGATGACGTATTGTAAGTTCAGAAATGAACTTGAGGTTGAATTTTTGAAATAGTTGAATATTGTTGTTATTATCATTGTTATGGACTTAAGGTCAAGTGGGTATCAGATTATCGTATTATGTGTGTATATATTTAGTTTGCTTAGAGGTTTTGTCCTTGGTCATCGGTGGAGGATGATATTGTGATGTTGAATAGATTTTGTGTATGTAGTACACACAGGTTGTTTATATTTGTTGAGTTATGTGATGGTTGGAAGTGTACATGCGTTGAGAACCAGAGGTACCATTACCCTCCAGCTAGCGCTTGGAGAATTGGCTGCAGTGAGAATGTGGGGTGCCAGTACCTTCTAGCTAGCGCCTGGAGAACTAAGCAAAGGTACCATTACCTTCCAACTTGTGATTGGTAAATTGGCATGAGTATTGGAAAGGTGTATCCTTGGTTTGCCGTGCTCGAGACAGGTAGAGCGTTGTTGGATCTCTTGTTATTATTTCAGTTCTATTTATATGTTTCATGCGTGATGATAATTACTTTGTGGAAGATGTCAATTGTCTTATATGGTTATGTAAGGAACATTTTATATGTATCGTCATCGTGTTCGTTTGGGGATGCTTCTATCTACAAATTGTAATTTGGAATTGGGTTTAAGTTTGGTAATTAGGAGAAAGGAAATTGGACTTTGTGGATTTGTTTTCAAATACCTGTTATTGTCTGGCAAGTTTAAAACATTGAAGTAAGAAGAAGGCAAAAAAGCGCATGGTTCGTGTTGTTGAATAAATCGAATGATTTTGAGAAAAGTACCTATGGAAGTATATCTTCAAGTATAAACTAACACTTATGTATATGGTATGACTTAAAGCATTCATGATCATAGCTATTTGTATGTTGTTATTGTTTATGATCATGTTGGGATCCCCACTAGACTTTATGTTCATCCCACGTTGCTAATCTTTTTTTAGGTGAATGTCAAGAAGTGATTCAAGATCGAGAATCTTCATTATCTGTTGGCCACAGGGCCTTTTATTTGTTGGCTGAATGCCATTGATATAAAAAGGGTTGAACCTCTTACTTTCTATGTAATAATGTAAGCCTGCAGGCAATTTCCTGTAATTATGTCACATGTTGCATTATTCTGTATCTGAATGAGAGAACCTTCATTTACTTATATTTACTAAGATATTGGACTTCTGTCTGCTATCTCTGAAATTGTGTATAATAATGATTTGGTAATGGTATTCGAGTTATTAAAAAGTGGGGCGTTACGACTTGGTATCAGAGTGAGTCGGGTTTGAATACCTTGGGCTCATAGGGAGTGGTTTTTACCACATCTGGCTTGCTATGCATGGTGAGGACGTTATATATGGTTAGGATAAGTGTTAGGATTTATATGTTTCATTTATGTGAGCATGAGATTAAGTTTCTTGGATAGTGCTTGTAGCCAGTGAACTTGCTTTGAGGTCTTATCGGAAACACGCCTGATCAATATGGTTTCTGATGAGAATTCCTTGAGAGTTCCCAAACGAGTGATTATCCTTGTGAACTTAATTCGAGTATGTGACTAAGTGTTTAATTGTTTATATGTAGTAGAACGGTGTGTTTAGGAGTTAGTCTGTCTTGTAACCTAGAAGTGGTGAGTGTATGTGCCTCAGGGAAGGGCTCTAGTGTTATGCACTAAGTTAGTCTTGTTTTGATTTTATAGGATGTCGACACGAGGGAATAGAGGACGAGTTGGGAATAGGAGTGTTGGTAAGGGCACGACAATTCCTTTAGCACCTGTCATTACAGCATCGGCTGTCGGTGAGGAAGTTGCATGCGAGATTGTGAGAGCGGTGTAGGATGCTCTAGCTCGCAATAAGGGTGACAATAGGCATGCCCTCAAGCTTGCTAAGGAGTTTTTTTGTTCCAATCCACCAGAGTTTGTGGGGGAGACTAAACCGTTAAAGGCAAAGGATTGGTTAGAGTAAATTACCAAGACTCTTGATATGCTCAGAGTTGAGGATTTCTTTGGCGAGCTTCCAACTGAGGAGTGACGGAGGGTATTGGTGAAAGTATGCTAAGAACACCGTAGGTAATACATGGGTTGCTTTTACTGATGCCTTTTTGGCCAAGTACTTCTCTCCTTCTGCTCAGGAAATGTTGAGAGAATAGTTTGTTGAGTTGCGGTAGAATGCTACTCCTTTGGCACCATTTGAAATGTGGTTTACTAGTTTGTTGAGGTTTGCTTCAAAGTTGGTAGCAACAAAGGAGCTTGGTTGTTATGAGTTTGAGAGGCGGTTGTGTAATGATATCTGGGAGAAGGAAACTGGATCTCTGTGGAACAATTACTATGCTCTAGTTGAGGAGGCTGCCCATGTAGAGGCCATGGTTATGAGTGTTGGTGAAGTTAGGGAGGAGGCCACTTTGGTGACTCATACGATTCATAAGTGATCTAGGCTTAGTAAGAGGTGGAGGCGAGCGCATGCTTAATCTCAGGCTTAGTCTTTGTCTTCGTCGGGGGTTTCGAACTCGTCAATTGGGAGGCCTAGTGAGGTTCAGGCCTCAAACCAGTCCCGGGGTAAGGGGTCTATTGTTTGTTTTGATTGTGATCGTTTGGGACGTGTTAGATGTTTCTGCCCTTTGCGTGTGAGTTCTTCGGGTGTTTCAGAACCTAGTCGGACTCAGTCTCTTCAGTCAAGTCAGGGACGGTACTGATACCAGACCCGTGTAGGCCAAGCTTCAAGAGCTTCGCGAGAGTCGACTTTCCAATCATCACAGTAGTATTACCCTCGAGAAGGGCTTTTGTATTAGAGACCAGTGGTTTAATATTTAAGCTTTTGTTATCAACTGATGTGTTGTTTGTTGTTGCTATTCCTCAAATGTTAGAGGCTTATGGTGCATTTTGGACTCTTTTGCATGTGTAATGAGAAGTTATAACGATTTTGTATATATATGTTAATGTTTTATGAAATTATTACACGATGGCCTGTGAGCCTTGTTTTGTTTGGGAGTTAATTATTGCGAACGTGACTCTTTGGGTTATTGTGATTGGGATGGTGGTATCGTAACGGTTGGGTTATAAGACTTTGGATGTGTTGAGTTTAAGAGAATATGAGACTTTAGAGTTTGTGGGATTGGCGAAGTCCTATGAGAATGTCTGGGGGAATGTGAGATTTGTATCCTGGGTTAGTGAGAGTGGTACTTGTGCGTTGTATAGTAATTTGACTTTGTCGGTCAGTGAGTCTATGGTGGTCCCATTGATTGTGAGAAGGGTGGGGTCTGTGTTGAGGTATTATTAGATATTGGATGGAGTTTTGAGAATGAGAGAAGAATTTAGGCCAAGTTTGGGAAGTCAATAAAAAGCCAAAAAGCTAAAAAGTTACTCAAAAAGTTAAAAAGTTAACACTATTCACCAAAAGTCAACAATTATGGCTGCACAACTCTCAATCCTAATTTTCCCCTATACACTAATTTATACAATTTTTTAATACACATTTTTCCATAAAAAGTCAAAAAGTTAACCCAAACATCCATATTTTTTTCCTCAATTTTTTAGTCCAAAAAGATAAAAAGTGCACTTATTTAGGACACCCTAAACAACCCCTTAATATTAACTGTTGGAGGCATTCCTTGTGAAGAAGAATGGTGGAGTCCTTAGGTAGTGAGTGTGGCATTGGTGAGGATTCTTTTGTATTTAGAATTAAGTGATTGTTGTTGACCATATCGGTCTAATGTTTGAGATGTTAAGATGTGCATACCATGTGGATATAAGAGTGTTGGCCTTCTTCAAGAACCATGGGGGTATAGTCTACTCTGAAGGAATCCAAGGTGATTCAAGGGGTATTTGGAATTTGTGTGTGGAACACTGTTAGGAGTGGTGGTGTTGAGTGATGTGTCAGTGTTTGGTATCGAGTGGTCAATTTTATCGAGTTGGTTAAACGGGTAGTTAATGTTCGAATATGGTTCATGAATATTCCCACTGGGTCTATCTTGGAGTTTGGTAAAAAGGATTGTAACCTTGTAAGTGTCCTAGGATAGTTTAGCGAGAATGAAGCCTCGTATCTGTGGTGTGGAAGCTAGAATGGAGTTGTGGCAAATTAGTGGAACTCCTCGGGTTGGAGTAGTGCGTGAAGTCATTGTTTTATGTGTGCGTTACGCCCCACATGGGTGATAACTTGTGATGATGTTTATGATAAAAGAGAATTTCAAGATAATGAACTTTTTTGTGTTTTGTTGCATTGATAACGCAGTTGTTACTTTATTAAAGATTGTTATGTGAATGTGGCATATGTATTTGTTGTGGCACCATGGTAAGGGTAATGAACGTTATGAGATGACGGTTGTTGAGCTTGATTTGGAAAAATGAATTTTTCTTGGTGTTGTAGCCTCAGATGGCTTTGTTTAATGGAAATGTTGTGGAGTTAATCTAAATTGAAATGAGGAATTTCACTGTGTAGTCCGATGCAACTAACTTGTGGATGATTATGTATTTCAATTTACATCTTTGTTTTTGAGAATGTCTGTAAAACTTTGAGTTTTGCTTGAAAAGCAAAAAATGTATTTTAACTTTGATTAGTGTGAGTGTCACAACCCAAACCCGCCCCTAGGGGTTAAGGACATAACCGGCCAGTAATCTTGAGATTACCTACAGCCTCAAATCAAACCTAACATAACTCAACAGAGTAAAGGGGCCAAACGGAAGCAAAATTTAAAACTTTATCCATAGAGCTGTGCTTACATGGCACATCATAACAAACCAAACATGTACATTTTAATAACTCATATCAGAAAATACAGTAGCATAAGGTTCTGTATAGACAGAATCATTTAAGTCTAGGTCAGCCAATCAAAACTATATACACAATTTCAAGTCAAGTGACTGCGGTTTCAAATGCATCATACAGCCTTGGGCCCAATTCATTCATGTCATACTGGCCTTTGGGCCATTCATCTTTCATGTCAAACTGTCCTCTGGCCCATTCAGACTTTCATGTCAAACTGGCCTCTGGACCATTCAGACTTTCATGTCAAACTGGCCTATGGCCCATTCAAACTTTCATGTCAAACTGGCCTATGGCCCATTCAAACTTTCATTCTTGTTAGACTGGCCTCTGGCCCATTCATTTGGCATAGCAAACGTTGTACACTATTCAAATTATCGAACTTATGAAACTTACATAGAAGTAAGCAATTGGACAAACAACATATTTCAGATATCTTTGTTCAGATATTACTCACAGTGATCGGTTGGTTGATTTGCCCTGGAGCTTGACCCTACACATCATATAACACATATGGGTCACAAACAATTCAATCCGTTCTTAATTCAAATATTCCTCTTTAGGCTTCTTTCTTACCCTTTTAATTCATTTGTAATGCTCAATGTATGCTTAAGAGTACTTAGAAGTAAAAGAGAACGGAAAACGAAACACAGAATGTACTTTCAAAATTTCAGAAACAGGGGTCCCCTCTCGAGCGTGGACTTCCCGCTCGAGCAGACCCATGAGGCCTGCAAAAGTACTAGTTATGTCATATTTACGCTCAAGCGTGAAGTCGAGCGCTCGAGCTAAAGGCCTCACTACATGGCTCCCTGCTCGAGCGTGAACTTCCCCGCTAGAGCGGACATCATGTCTGCAGAAAATACTGGGAGCCCGAATTTTACGCTCGAGCGGCGGTTCCCCCGCTCAAGCGGACATCAAATTTTCTGAATTTTTTAGAACTTGTTCTTGAGCTTCAACTTGATATTCAAAGGCTCTAAACGCATGATTTTGGCTCAAAATTCACATCTACATGTACTAACATGGTACAAACGCCAAATTACATCATTATGAATTCCATTTCACAAATTAATCACATGCATGTCCCAATTCACATCAAACTCATTTCCAACATAACAAACTCATACATTCAAACTCATATTCTTATAAATTGTACATGCATGTGAGATATACTCATTGTTGTCAACTTAATTGGTAAACAGATGATCAATTACATGGACTTCATTCACAATTCAACATGGATTACACACTTTATGCTCAAACATGGAAATTCCTAGCAATTTCCTACATGCATTTGTTCCATGAGCTCCAATTCAACAAAACCAACTCAATTCATGCTCTAACCCACCATTTAATCTTCAATTCACAAACTCACAATTCAAACTCATGAATTAAGGGTTGATTACTCACCTAGGAGCCTTAATCTTCCAAACTTATGCTTAATTCTTGAGTGTAGCTTCAAGATTACCAAGTTCCTTAGCAAATCTCTACCTTGAGCCTCTTCTCTCACTAAATTTGGCCCTCTCTCTCTCTCTCTCTAGAGCATAATTTCAGATGTTGAGCTCAAAAAAAAACAAAAATGAGAGTGTAATGGCCTTAATAAGAGCTCCCTTGGTCACATTATTTTATATTAATTAATTGGGCACTCATTCATTAATTTAATCAAGTTAATTTGACCTAAATCAATTTTCAATTAAATTTCACCGTAAGCTCTAAAAATTACGCTAATCACAATGGCGCAATCAATTTCGGTTTTTGTGGCTGATAGGGCCTTCAATTTAAATTCCAAAGCAAATAATCAAACAGATATTCCTACGGTGAACAGATAGAAATTCAAAACCACATATTTTCACATGAATGGAACACAAAATCATACCAAACACATAATCATATTCATATTAAGGACCAATTAGCATACTACGGAATAGAGATATCACAGTGAGTTTTGACACTTATAAGAAATGTTTACATTCAAGAAGATGATTTTCAAAAAATCGAGAAAATGAAAAAGATTTTTTTTAAACAAGTTCTGTTATCATTTGTTTTACCCAGAATGATGGGTGTTGTGTAAGTGACTTAGTTTGAATTGCAATTTGGTCTAGGTTATGGTTTGAGGAATGTTTTGGAGCTAGTGAAGTTTGCATACCAGGTGTTATCTCCAACCTTATCATGTTGGGAGTTCTTTTATCCTTTATGAGTTACCGAGTGTGTATGGTCTTGTTGTGGTGGTTTTCGTTTGGTTGATGCTTTTAGTACGTGTGTGGTTGTTATTTCTATTTTGTCTCGCAGGCCCAATGATTTGTATGAGTCGATGAGGCATCTGTGTTTTGCTCCTTGAGTTTCGTTGTTTGGGGGGTTTTGGGGTCCCAAAATGTGAGTTGGAATTCGAGAAACTATCCCAAGTATGGATCCAATCCTTAGTGGGTGGTTGTGCTTCCAGTTGTGTTTGAGTTTCCTTGTTCGGCCTTACCTTTAATTTCGGAGACGAAATTCCTTAAGAGGGAGAGGTTATAGCGGCTCTAGTTTAGATCCGACCCATTGATGCTTTGGATCTGGGTTTCATTGTCTTATATGGTTGTTCATGTCTTATTTCCTCTTATTCCTCATTGATTTTGGTTATCGGGGAGTGTTGGTTGCATTTGGAGCAGGTTGGTTGCATCTTTCTAAATCTGTTGTTGCCTTGAATTCTATCTCTACGCTTGAGCAAAGCTTCTCGCGCTTAAGCGGTGTTTGAAAACTCTCAGCACTTTTACAAGTCTGCAAAACTACTAGGAGGGTGCATTCTTCACTCTAGCGGTGATTCTTACGCTCGAGCAGTCATACTTGTTGTGTCTAGACGCTTAAGCGACACTTCTTGCGCTCGAACAGTCTGTTCGAATTCAACATCTATAAAAGTCACTTTTGGTCACATCTGGATCATTTTTCTCTCTCATTTCTCTCTCCTTCCACTATTGTTGAGCTTTCAAGCTCTTTCTACCTAGTTTTCATCTACTTTTATACATCTTTGACCCCAAGTTCCATATACCAAAATGTTGAGCTCGACGAGGGCTTCCATTTGATCTGAGCGAATCATGTTTTCGTTAAAGTTGGATTTTTGGCTTTCTTCTCTTCATTGCTTGAGGTAGGGATTCTTTTGCTCTTTTTCAATACTTCTCCTATAGATAGACGTGCGGTATATTTTATTGCATAAAAATCATGTCCATTATGGACTTCTTTGAAAATCATATAAGGGGATCTAGGGTTTGAATATTTGGACTAGAAATTGGGAGATTGATTGTTGTTTGGGTTAATGGGAGAGTAGCGCATCTTGTCTATGTTGAAAAAGAGAAAAATGTCCTAATTTCATCTTTTGACCTATTGAATTAGAAAGGGGTAAAGTTGAATAATGTTTGTGTTTTGATAATTGGAGTTATGTTATTATGTTGTTAGCATAAAGGGTGAATTAATTTTGGCTTGGAATTCATGGATGTGATTTTAGTGAAAAGTGGAAATTGGTTTTTGGAAAGGAAAGGACTCGGGCATGTGGATTTGGGAAAATAAAAGAGTTGATTTTGAAAAGAGAAAGAAACCATGACATTTTGTAAATTCAGAAATGAACTTGAGGTTGAATTTTTGAAATATTGTTGCTATTATCATTGTTATGGACTTAAGGTCAAGTGGGTATCGGATTATCGTATTACGTGTGTTTATATATAGTTTGCTTAGAGATTTTGTCCTTGGTCATTAGTGGAGGATGATATTGTGATGTTGAATAGATTTTGTGTATGTAGTACACACGGGTTGTTTATATTTGTTGAGTTATGTGATTGTTGGAAGTGTGCATGCGTTGAGAATCAGGGGTACCATTACCCTCCAGCTAGCACCTGGAAAATTGGCTGCAGTGAGAATGTGGGGTGCCAGTACCTTCCAACTAGCGCTTGGAGAACTGAGCAGAGGTACGATTACCTTCCAGCTTGTGACTAATAAATTGGCGTGAGTATTGGAAAAGGTGTATCCTTGGTTTACCGTGCTTGATGCAGTTAGAGCATTGTTGGATATCTTGTTATTGTCTTAGTTCTATTTATATGTTTCATGCGTGATGATAATTACTTTTGGAAGATGTCAATTGTCTTATATGGTTATGTAAGGAGCATTTTACATGTATCATCATCATGTTTGTTTAGGGATGTTTCTATCTAGAAATTGTAATTTGGAATTGGGTTTAAGTTCGATAATTGAGAGAAAGGAAATTGGACTTTGTGGATTTGTTTTCAAATACATGTTATTGTCTGGCAAGTTTAAAACATTGAGGTAACAAGAAGGAAGAAAAGTGAATGGTTCGCGTTATTGAATAAATTGAATGATTTTGAGAAAAGTACCCATATAAGTATATCTTCAAGTATAAACCGACACGTACGTATATGGTATAACTTAAAGCATTCATGATCATAGCCATCTGTATGTTGTTATTGTTTATAATTATGTTGGGATCCCTACTGGACTTTATGATCATCCCACGTTGCTAATCCTTTTTCAGGTGAATGTTGAGAAGTGATTCGAGATCAAGGATCTAAGGTCTATTTTTTAAAACATTTAGGCTCCTTGAAGTTGGTCAAATAAATCATCTATTCGGGGTAATGGATATTTATTCTTGACGGTTACTTTGTTTAATTCCCGATAATCAATACATAATCTCAAAGACCCATC
Organism: Camellia sinensis; assembly: GCF_055761805.1. Lineage (NCBI taxonomy): Eukaryota > Viridiplantae > Streptophyta > Magnoliopsida > Ericales > Theaceae > Camellia > Camellia sinensis. The sequence goes on from NC_138973.1 coordinate 112,056,145, forward strand.
TTTCTTCTTTACAAACAACACTGGAGCACCCCAAGGCGAAGTGCTCGGTTGGATGAACCTTTTATCTAACAGTTCTTGAAGTTGGAATTTCAATTCTTTTAGTTCAAAAGTTGACATTCTGTATGGGGTTTTAGAAATTGGTTGTGTCCCAGGTACTACATTAATAGTAAACTCAATTTCCCTATCAATTAGATCCTCAGGCAATTCATTTGGGAAGACATCAGGGAATTCACAGACTATATGAATAGTTTCCACATTAGGGATATCAAAAATCACATTTAAAACACAACACAAATAACCCCTACGTCCTTTTCTAAGCAATTTGATAGCTTTCATAATAGAAATTAAATACGGGGAATGAATTACACCATTCCCACAAAACACAAACTCAGGCAACCCAGGTTGCCGAAACACAACAGATTTATTCTCACAATCTATAGCGGCATAATACTTGGTCAACCAATCCATTCCCAATATACAGTCAAAATGATCAAGACTCAATGGCAGTAGGTCAACATACAATATCATATCACCAATCACAATATCACATGCTGGATAAACATAAGCACATACCATAGAACCCCCCGATTGTATAGAAACAGATAATAAATAATTCATAGATTCTAATGGTCTAGTCAACTTTCGTGAGAGAGCATGTGATATAAAGGAATGTGCAGAACTAGAATTTATTAACACATAGGTGTTCTGAGCATAGATATGAATTATACCTGACACCACTGATTCGGTGTTCTGCAGATCCCCAAGCACAAGTGCAAATACTCGACCCTTCCTTAAAGTTTCTCTCCCAGTATTGGTTCTCACATTTGATCTTGGTGCGGAAACGGATCCAGCTAAACTTATCATAGGACAGTTGGCATTGTCAAACTTGAGTAGACAATCTTTTACTATATGGCCAGTTTTGCCACACCATAAACAAGCACCAGTTGTACAATAATAGACACCCTTACATTTTTTTCCATATTTAGAACAAACAGGTATAGATCCACTACTTTGGCTTGAGCTAGTAGACCCTGTGTTTAGCTTCTTGTTCATTGTAAATGAGCAGCCATTTCTGAAATGGTACCCAGATCTTTTGCTTCTTCATTCAGTTGTCGAAACTTTAGTTTGTTTGATAGTAGCCAAGTTAGCTTCCGTCATCAGAGCTCGGTCAAGTACATCCATATATTTAGGCAATTTCAACACACTGACCCGATCAAAAACATCCAGATTCAACCCTTCGTCGAATTTTTTAGCTTTCTTATAATGTGTGTCTACTATGTGTGGGGAAAATCGGGCTAACTCAGCAAATTTGGCTTCATATTTAGCCACAGACATGCTGTCTTGCTTTAATCATTCAAACTCGAACACCTTTCGGTCTCGAAAACACTGGGGGAAGTATTTTTCATAGATGATCTCTCTTAATTGATTCATGGTTAAAGCCCTATTATTATCTCGGATAAGCATCCACCAACATCGGGTTTCGTCTTTTAGAGTGTATGTGGCCAATAGAACTTTTTGAGTTTCAGAACATGGAAACACTTCAAATAGTTTCTCGATTTCTAACATCCAAGTTTTAGCCTTTAGCGGTTCAATACCCCCAAAAAGGTTGGCAGTTTCATTTTGTTGAACTTTTGAGTCAAATTGATGATGTCATTGTTCATCGGTTTGAATTGCACCGGGAAGACGGAGAAGGCAAAGGCTGTTGTCTTTGCTGTTGTCTCATTGATTCAGTTATGGCTTCTAACATTCTCTCCATACAATCCATTTGTGCATCGGAAGACTCACTCACATCATTATTTGTTGTTCTCTCCATTGCTAAAAGTAAACAAGACAATAATAAACATAGGCAAATAATCTTCATAGTTTCACAATGGTCATATTCAGTTCAGATATGTTCATATCATTTCACTTTAATTTAGATATGTTCAGATAATTCACATACACACACTCACACATGCAGATATAATGTCCTTAATTCTTTTCTACGACATCTTATAGCCATATGGACTCGTGTGTGCAGTATAACACATGCTCTGATACCACTCTCTCACGACCTAAACCCACCCCTATAGGTTTAGTGCCGTAACAAAACAGTAATCTTGGGATTACCGAAGGCCTCTGAACAGAATAAATAAAATTAAGGGGCTAGCGGAAGCAAATATCATAATATAATATCTATAGAGTTGTGCAGACATACATGAGATAGAAAATTTCAAACTTTATATACATAAGAGATGTCATACAGATACGTTAGTTCATCGTCACCATAATATTCAGCTTAAACAAAATAAGACTTAGTCTAATAAACAGAGTAGACGATAACTTGTTCAAATATATTTAGAAGAAAATGAACATCTTCAACTTAATTCACAATTTCGACTAGTCAAAGAATTTCAAGAACATCCTTGGGAGGAGCATAGGTTGGCCAACACAAAACAGATCTAGGCAACAACTTAGGCCGGGTCACGCGCCTGATCATCTACATACATAAATAATACGGTGAGCTGGAGCCCATTGAATAATAACAGAGTAAAGGTTTTAATGAATGACGTCCGTAATAGATTAAAAAATCAGAGTTCAGAGTCAAAAACAGATTCATATTCATATTCATATTCGGAATTTAGAATCCATAGATATTCATATGTGGTACATCTATTAACGCTAATAGAACAGATGACCCATAATTATATGGGACGTACAGATGACCTATGATCACATGGGACAGTCAGATACAGAGTAGAAATAGAGCACATAGTGGTTATGCTTAACTAGTTCCATGATGAAACCTCCGGTACCAGGTAACAGATATCGCATTATGCTAAGGTTGCCACGAATACATTTCAAAAATTCAAACAATCATTCATTCATACAGAATATAGCATTTTAGAAAACTGATCATATCATATCATTAAGAAAATACTTAAAGATAAACATAACCTTATAGATTTATTACTCACAGATAGCTCCAGTAGCAGAACAGATAGAGTAGACATATTATACAGTTTATGGCACGTGACCTACACAAACACATAACGAATACACATTGAAACACATGCTCAAAAAAACATAACTTATTTCTTTTCTATCTTGGTGTATTTCTAATCATTATCCTCAGTATTATGTCTTAATTAAGGCATAGGAATGCCTAAGATGCAATAAAGATGTCAAAATATAATTTGAAATACTTTGTCAAATTTTCAAAAACAGAGCAGTTTGGTTGGACCCCTTGGTTTGCAAAACTTCTTAGAGCTCTCTTTTTATGCTTGAACGAGGATCCTGGTTGCTCGAGCCAAGTCTAAAAAACAAAGGGTGGTCGCTCGAGCGCAGGTTCTGTCGCTCAAGCTAAGGCTTATGTTTGCAAAAGTACTAGGAGCTTGAATTTTACGCTCGAGCCAACTTTTGGTCGCTTAAGCCATGGTTCAAAACAAAGGGTGGTCATTCGAGTGAAAATTTTTCCGCTCGAGCCAACCCCCAAACTCTGCAAAACTTCTGAGAGCTTGCATTTTTCGCTCGAGCGTAACTTTTACAGCTCAAGCGAAGAGTGCAAATTCTGGAATTTCCAGATTGCTCTTTAAGCTCCAAAACTCAATTCCAATGCATCAAAACTCATTCTTTTGGGCCAAAACTTGAGAAAACACTTTTAAACTTATAAAACATCATGAATTAAAGATCATTTCGCAAAATCAAGGCCCAAAAGCATGCTAATTGTTCAAAATCATACTTGAAACATTGAAAACACAGCATGTATGGTGTAGACACCCCATTTTTGACCGTCCTCGAGACTTGGTTGTGCTTGCAGGTACACCCAACAACTAGTTCGATTGCTCGCTGAGTACTTGACTGTCGCGGCAGAACGTCAACTGTTCGAGCTTCCCAGACCCTGTATCCTTTCTGCCCTTTTTTTTTTGGACCTTGACTAGGTCCTTTCAAAGTGACCTTCTTGGTGCACTGCCGGCAATGGCATGGCACTGCCCGCCATTTACTTGTGCCTGCCGGCCACTGATGAAGCCCTGTCGGCCATCAATGAGCCACTGCCGGCCATTACTGATGGCCGGCACCCCCTCTGTCTCAGCTGGTTTTCCTCCAGATCTTTTGAGCCAGCTGGTTTTTTGTTTTCTGCCCTCCATACACGTGTATGGAGGGATGGAGCTCTTAAAAAGCTTCTTGAAGAAGCTTCTTCTTGCTCTAATCTATATAAGCAAGAGGGCTCCCTCTATATCAGAGGTTCATCACTTTGACAAGAGAGATAGCTCTCTCTCTCTCTCTATATTATTGTTGTTTTAGTCCCTTTTCCTTGCACTTTTGCACTACACCTCCTAGCACAACACCTCCACCACCCATTCCATCACCTTGGAACTGATTTTCAGAGGTTGAAGACTAACTTCCTTGGTCCAGAAGTTACTGCATTACTGTGCTACAAGGGTAAATCCTTATTTCCTCATTTTTTGCATTATTTTGCTCTATACTTTAGCTCCATTTGCAGGCATTTTCGAGTTTTGGCATGAACTGAAAAGTGTCTTGTTTTGAGTCCCTCTTGAAGTTTGATTAAGGATAATTTTCTGTTTGAGGTCATCTACCTCCTTGTATGCTCCATCTCTCTTTTAAGACTTATTTTGCATCATATCTTAGCCTTACTTGCAAGCATTTTCGAGCTTTATCATAAATTGAGAAAAGCCTTATTTTGAACTCCTCTCGAAGTTTGTTTAAGGTCTCTTTTTGTTGGGGGTCAGTTCCCCCCTTGTATGCCTGTTTGCATCTTGTTTTGAGCCTTGCTCCTAGGCCTTTGTTTCATGCTTTGTTTGGCCTTCTAGCCACTGAAATCCAGTGGATTTTTAGTGGCTAGAATACTATTTTGAGAGCCAAAATTAGAGGGGGGTGACCCCCCTCTCTCCTTGTCTTGTTTGTTGGCCTTTTTGGCCTTCCAAAGGGGCTCTATTTTGCATGTATTGAATTCATGTTTCAGGCCTTATTTTGTGAGTTTTAAGGTCTGCCTAAGCTCTGTCAAGAGCCCATTTTACCATATTTTGTGTCCTCCATGCATGTTCAGAGCAACCCTCTTCAAGGCCTTTCGAAGGGACCTTTCATTGCATGCTTCATTGACTCATTTCAGGCTCTTTTTGGTGGGTTTTAGGACCCTCATAAGTCATTTCTAGAGTTGGTTTTACCATGTTAAGTGTCCTTGTTGCATGTGTAGAGTGACCTCTCTTGTAGCCTTTCAAAGGAACTCATCATTCTTGCATGTGTGGACTTCATTTCAGTGGGTTTTTGGGATTTATTTGATGTGCCATGTTTCTATTTTGGGCTAATTTGGTGACCTCCCTTGTGCTTCATATACATGTAGTGAAAACCATGCTTACTAGCCTGTGTTGCATGTTGTTTTAGCTCTTCATGTTAGCACTTTTTGGCCATGCTTGGAACTGATTTGGTGCATGTTTAGGACTGCCTTGGCTCTGTTTTTATGTTTCATGTCCAAATAATGCTTGCTTTGTATGGTTATAGTTCAATGCATTTGCCTAGTTTTGAGTTTTGGGGGCCTATTTCATGCATTGGGTGACATATTTCCATGATTCGGGACCATTGCGCATCATATCTCAGAGATGGAAATTGCATATTTGTATGCCATCTTTTATCCCTTGCCATGGTTTGGTAGAGTGGCATTTGATGCCTTAGGATCGGTCCCTTGCATCGTGCATGTTTGCATGTGTCTCGGTTGTCTCATTTCCATCATATGGCCACTAATTTGAGTGTGGCTGAGGTCCGCTCATATTGGTGTAAGCCCATCGTGCATTGTGTATACCATTTTAGTCCATTGCATTGCGTATGTTAGGTTGTTAGTCGCATTGTGTATGCCATATAGTTTATAGCATTGTGTATGCTAGTAGCATGTTGCGTCTCATCCTTGCATGTTTGCATGGTTAGGTCGCATTGCATTAGGATTGCATGCTAGTTGCATTTGTGCATGTCATTCATATTACATTGTGTTTGGATTTAGGGTTAGTCCAAACACGGGAAACGAGGGACGTTTCATACTCCGAGTGATGGAACGTGTCTCAATTCTTGGTCGCTGAAGCTCTTGATGATTCATGATAGAGTTCTAGGCTTTACTTGTTGTATTTGTGCATTCATTTTCATATTGATTTGCACAAGTCGGATCTTTGGCCATCATGCATCGGGATGCGTGATTGATAGTCGTGGATCCGACTATACCTCTCCCTTGATGTTTTGAGGTGATTTGGGGTGGCATAGTGCATATACACCCTTGGGACACCCTCCCATTTCTCTATTTTGTGCTTTGTTGCAGCTTGGTGTCACAGCACACCAGTGGTCGGCAGTGCACCACTGATGGCCGACAGGCTCTCATCCTTGGCCGGCAGTGCCTTATTGTTGGTCGGCAGTGCCTCTTTCATGGCCGGCAGGCCACTGGTGAACCCTCCAGCAGTGTTTTGGTAAGTTTCAGCAGCAAACACTGGAAGACACCCTGCAAACAGAGCCTCTAAAGAGCAACCGGAAGGCGTTCCGAGGCGAGGAACCAAAGCAAGCATGCATACCTTCCTTCATTGAACAGAGCTGGAGCATCTTCATTTGTTGCTTTTCATTTGTTGTTTATTAGTTAATTTGTTAATTAATTAAAGTTGTGTAAATAATTAGTTGTAGCTAGTTATTCATCTGGTTTTGTAATTAATTAGCTTGTTAGTTAGTTAATCAGGCGGCCTGTATTACTTATTCGGACCCTCCGAGAGAGGGCCAATTGTAATAAGTGTGCGTGTGTGTGATATATGTCTTCCAACCCACGTCTTTCTCCCTCTTATTTACCAGCTTACGATGGTTAGATTAGGGCATGTTTCAATTAGCATCCTTATGCTATGCATGTTTGCATCATTCATATGTCTTGCATGCACCAGGCTCGGCGCATCATACAAACTGCATTGTTTTTCAATTTCAAGTTCAATACATGTTAGTTGTAGCATCTCATATGCCATCTTAGAACCGCCGAGCCTATTGTAGTTGCATTCTTGCATGTGTTGCATTAGCCATCTTAACATGAACTAGAATCATGCATGTGATTACTAACTAGTATCTGTTTTGGCTCAGGGTATTCGGTAAGTGTTTATGCTTTAGCATCCTTGCATGTGTGTGAGTGACTGCATTATAGCATGCTTACCATGAGGCTAACTACTTATGTGATATACCTGCCTGAATGACTGTGGGTGAAGGTTGGATTATCTGAGTTGGAATAATGCATTGACTATGAGTTTTAAGCCCACTTGAGAGTGGCAAATCATCTCGTTTTCTAAGCCCATCCGAGGGTGGCAAATCCACGTCTTAACCTACTTACGAGTAGCACCATCAAACCATTTTCATATAAACAAACATGAGATGTTTTGTTCCAATTCAGGCGATCCAGCCAATACTTGTATGCTGTGCGCATCACATAGTAAATCTAGGCTAATAACCGGAATAAGAACGCATAATATTTTCAAAACTCGATATCATGGTTAGTAGAGGCCGATCTTTGATCGGGCGAGCGGGGGTGCTCACGAAGTGACCTTCCCCAATCGTACCCAAGTTCCCGAGTCGAGGTAACTTTGGTGATGACGGACACGTGGCCTTAGGCACGAGTCAAGGTTTCCTAAATTTCCCCCAAAATAAAATATTTAGGTGGCGACTCTGTATCTGGCAAAGCAGTCCATGTTTAGCACTTATTTCAAAAAAAATCTATTTTCAAAAACAATTTGCCGGATTTAGACTCTTTGACGATTCATCGGTCTTGCATTGTACTCTGCGAGATTAGATGCAAGACCGTGACTTTGAGTCCTGAACTGTAGTGAGCCTCAAATGAACAAAATGGGATTTCCCTCCCAGGACGTTCGAGGACGTCTACAGTTTCTGGCGACTCTGCTGGGGAGTTTGGAGAACTTGACTCGAACTCATGATATCTGGTTTTGACTACACTTATGTGTTTCTTTGCATTGCATGTGCATTGGTGTGCCTAGGATACCGTGTTTGTCGTATGCTATTCCTGAACGGTTTGCCGGAGGCTTGCTTTGAGAAGCGTGCCATAAGGCTGACCAGTTGCGGGCTCTGCCACCACGACGGGAACACAAACCCCGGTTTTACCGAGGCACCCTTTTTAATCATTCGACCTAGTGCATATCAGAATCCATAGTGACCATTCCAAACTAGGACAGGTTGCTTACCCGATCATAGGTTGTTTGAAACCGCTGCGTGCGTAGTAAAGCCCTAGCTCCTGACAAAATAGGACAGGGAAACCCTATCCTAACATAGGGGTGTTTTGGCTCTCACTTGCCTACTATGTGCTGTCAGAGTGTGTCTCTGCAGAGCTGTATATATCAGTTGCAAGTCTGGGTATTAGGCCTGAGGACATCAGTATTTGGGGATCAGTTTACAGGCGGACCTTGGGCAGAGGCAGACTTTTGGGCAGAATGTGGTAGAGAGCACGGTCATTCAGCTACGCTCATATCTGTTTTGGTGAAATCAGGCTGAGATGCTGCATGTTTTCTCTTTTGCTAGGTAGTCTTGGAACCGTAGCTTCAGAAGGCTCCAATATCCCCCGAGGTTCATCGGACTTGTGCTGATAGACTTTGTCAGGTCAGAGATTCAGTTCAAGGGAAACCAGTGTTCCTTTGCCAGAGGCAGGGTAAAAAGGCCAGTCAGGCACAGATCATCAGTGCAATAGTCTTCGAATCAGCAGTCATTATCCATCTCACCTGTGCGCAGTTGGGTTGAGATATTTGTTTTTACAGAGATAGATACACCGACAGTTCAGATAAATCAGGGTAGTATGTCAAGGGGCAATATGTCAGAGATGGAAGACATGGTGCGTCAGCTCCAGGAGAGCAAGAAAGCCATGCAGGAGGATGCTGTTCGTCAAACATAATTTGCCAAATAGCAGGCCGTTGTCATGGCTCAACAGGCAGAGTTAATTACCCGGCTATAGCAGTAAACTGGAGCATCTGCTTCGCACCAAGCCCCTCCCCCACCAGGAGTTCCAACACCCGAGAAGGCACCAAATGTCCAGGGAGATACGGACATTCCGATAGGACCGGCTCCGCCCCCAATCCTATCCCAATTATCCAAAACACCCACCAACCTGCCGAATTCTCCCTTTGAGTCCGAGGTGGACCCCACAGCATTGAAGGTGAGCAAGCTTGAAAAACTGTTCAAGAAATCTCAAGGCGTCAAGTCCATCCCGAACATTGAGTATGGGTATACCGATGCGACCGTGACGCTGCCAGACCGCTTTAAAATGCCACATATTGACCGCTTTGACGGGTTCGGGGATCCCATGGTTCACTTACGGCTGTTTTCAGACATATTAAGGCTGATGGGCCTCACCAGACTATAGAAGCTTTCTTTATTCGGCCGGACCCTGTCGGGTGTGGCGGCCATCTGGTACGCAAAATTGGAAGACGATGTTAGAGGAATTTGGATGAGATGGCCGAAACTTTTGTCGCTTAGTACTCCTATAATACACAGATCAAGGTCACAACCCGTGATCTTGAGACAACAAGGCAAGAGCCTAAGGAGAGTTTTTCTGATTTCGTAGCCCGCTGGAGGGCCAAGGCCTCAATGATGACCCTTAGGCCCACTGACAAAGATCAAATTTGGATGGTTGTGCGCAACCTCCAACCCAAGCTCGTGCAGAAGATGATCGTTCTCCCCTTCCCTACCTTTTCAGATTTACATGAGATGGGAGTACAGATTAAGGACGCTATGAAGCAGGGCCTTCTTGACCAGGAGAAAGAGCAACCCAGGAGGGCGTTTTCCCACAGCTCGAATGCGACCACTAATGGTGATGCAGCTGCAAGATCTTCTGAAGTGGGCACGGTCACCACCACCGCATCAAAAACAGCTACCCCATTTTATATGCCTTTGAGTCAAGAGGGTTTTTACCCCACTTTATATGCCTTTGTCAAAGGCTCTAGAGGCCTTACTCCGAAAGGGATATTTGAAACCATTGGAACAACGGCCTCTACCCGATCCTATCCCTCCAAAGCATGACCGCACTAAATACTGTGCCTACCATCAACAAACCGGTCATGACACTGACAGTTGCTTTCATCTTCGCCATGATGTACAAGATCTGTTCGACAACAAGGTCATCGTCGCACCAGCTCAGCAAAGTCTATCGGCACTTGATCAGTGAACTTGTGGGGGATAATGTGATGTGATCAGGGGATGAACCACCTGCGGGTGGCGCTCAGTTTACTCCCGATGCGGCGTATGACACGCACTGTTTTGAGCATTTGTGAATGCCAGTTTTTGTACTTTCTGACTTGGGTATTGGGTCAGTTTTGTTATTTTGTGCATAGTCAGTCTTTTTGTACTGAGTCAGTTGGGTCTGTCATGTTGTATCGAGTCAGTCCTGTTTTGTTAGAGTCAGGTGATTTCGAGGGTGTTACCTCGGACATCACTTGCTTGTTTTGTGTTTGTCTTTTCGTTTTCTTTTGAGTCTATTTCTTCCTTGGAGCCAGTTGTGCCAATAGATTTTGATTGAAACAGCAGTGATTTTCACACTCTTGTGTTTGCTTTTGCCTTGAGCCAGTTGTGCCAAAAAGTTTGAATGAAACGGCAGTACCTTTTGCCTACTTTTCTATGCCTCGAACTCATTGCATGGACCTAAGTTTTTCAAAACTTTTTGAACATTGTGATGGAAAACAAAGAGGAAGGAATTCCTCGGGATTTGCAAAAAAAAATTTGATCAATTAAGAGAAAGAGAGGCGTGCCAAGCCCTTAATGAATGAGATCATGCTTGTTAATGTGAGTACTCGGAAGGATCCTGGCTTGATCCAGATTGGTTCTACCTGTCTTCAGCGCAAGCGATTTGTCACTTTCTTAAAAGATTTCAAAAAATGTTTTGTGCGGTCCTGCAAAGACCTGTGTGGAATCGCTCTTAAGATTGTGCAGCCTAGGATTGCTCTCAGCCTCGAAGCTCGACCCCTCACCTTCAAACCTTGAACTTGGATTCAAAAGGTTCAACGGTTAACCACCATGTAAAGCCCGTGTGGCCGGATCAGAAGTAACCCTCGAACTAGGGGCAAGCCAGATCAAGAAGATCAGATGTCGTCAAAAGAAGCTTGCAAAGCTAGATCTGAAGCACCCCTCGAACTAGGGGAAAAAATGTCAGATGTGTTCGAAGAGTCAAAGACGAAGATCAGCAAGAATGTCAAATCCCAGAGGGGAGGAAAGAAGAAAGTATTGCTGAAGGATAACTGAGTTCCTACCCACAACACTATGAGCAAATTCAGCCCCCCATTGGGTGGACTCATGCATCGTCAGTGAATAGCAGCCATTCTCCTGGATTCAGTTGACTTCAGGATCTCAAAACCATTTGACATGGACAAAGCAACACCTTTACCCTTGAGAGGCTCGCTGGGCCAAAAACCCGGAAGGGCAACCCAGGCAAAAGTTAGAGCAAGAAAAAAAAAAGAAAAGAAAAATGCAAAAAAAAAATGACGAAAAAGAAATAAAAAAAATCTTGAAAAGATTGAAGAAAAGAAAATGAAAAAAAATGAAAAGAAAAGAAGAACAAAGCTCGCAAGGTTGAAAACCAGAAGGGCGGCCTTGGCAAAAGTTAGAGCGCAAAAGGAGAGGTTAATACCCGAGTGTACCTTAACCCTGAACTACGTAAGGCTTGATTCCTATCTTTGGGATACGTAGGCAACTTCACTCTGAAGTCCAGCCGTAAAACACTTCAAATCTGACTGTGTCCATGTGATGGTTCTGGTCATCTTTGTCTTCTCTGTATCCGAGAATTTGGTTGTAATTGTCACTGTGAGGACTGGTTGCCATGTGCTGCGATGCTAGTGAGGATTGGTTGCCACGTGCTGCGGCACTATTCAGACTAGGGGCAACTTTCCGTTGCCATACAATGTGCCGCGGTGCTATTCAAACAAGGGGCAACTTTCCGTTGCCATGCAGTGTCCTTCAAGCAAGGGGCAATTTTCCTTCAGATCTAAGGTTGTGCATCTTGAGGGTAGGTTCCATGCTCATTGAGCAGTGGCCGTTTGCAAAAACAGTTTTTGAGAGTTTTTACTGAGGTTGACTATTCTCTCGAAAATTATTCCACTTTTCCAAAACTGGACCATTTCTTAGGCCCAAAAAGGAAATTTTTCAGTGCTCATAACCTAACTTGCATGATTTTAAATCAGAAAATCGAGCAAGCATGTTAATCTAACTCTCATGTTGGTCAAAATTATTTTAGCAGAACGTCAAAAACAAAAAATGGTTAAAATAATGAACTAGGGGCACAGTTGAGTCAGGCTTCTTGTCTTTCCCCCGTTGTCAGTGCATTTGCCAAAAAGGGCACCATACTTACCAAGAAGGGCACTCTCCCTGCCAGAAAAGGGCACAGCTGAAACTGTCAACAAAGGAGCTGAAAGCTCTCTCATTCTCCAAGCAACGAGGTATCAAGCCAAGTGCGAAGCACGAACTGGAATGGATCAAGATATTCCACTCCCTCATCTGGACAGATCTAACCACGTCCAAACTCCCCGGCAGAGCATCGACAGCCGATGTCAGCTGCGGATTCGCTACACGTTTAGTTGCAACACAACACCTCTGTGGGAGGAACTCACTAGCTGCGCGCAGAAAAAGAAGAATCTAGCTGAGTGCTCGGGGCAAGAGCCCACAACTTTTTGTTTATCCATCAACCACCCTGGGGAGGGATGAAAAATGAGAGATTAAAGAATAGAAAGATGTGCGCTGAGAGGAAAAGCGAGGAAAGGGTTTTAAGAGAAAAATCGAGCTTGAAGGCCGAGTGATGTGAGAATCACAAATGAGAAATGGTGGGAAACAATAACTAGAAAAACAGTCTCCCTGTGCACGTCTGAGTGTCGTGTCTTTTTGTTTTACCTCGATTCTTGTCTTGAGTCATTTTTGAGTGTCTGTGTTTGTTTTTAGGTTGTTTTGCCTTTGTTTTCCTTTGTTGAGTCGTGATGCGCTGTGTTCAGTCGTAGGCTCAATACCCCGGTCAAAAACTCATCTCTCAATTTCAAAAATAAAATCGTTTTGCGCTCAGAGTGCCGTGCTGTTCTCCACATCTGTGCAAAACAGGATTGGTTCTTTCATAAAATCGCAGGGTTCAACCCAGGTCATGTTAGAACAGTAAAACCAGGACCTATTTGAAGCTATATGGGTTCCAGACTACAAAGCAAAAGAAAAGAGGGAAAATGTCGGGTATCTGAGTTTGTTTCAACTTCAGTAAGTTCCGAGACTACATTTTGTGTGTACCTCTTCAGGTCTTGCCAATGCTCCGAAGTATGAGTGTGCCTCTACCTCAAGCTCAAGATCAAGTCTGCTTCAAACCAGAATGGCGATCAGAAGTGCTCTCCTCGAGTACCGTTTCGTGCCAGGGACATCTTGGCCATGTTTGCAATGAGTTCCTAGGAGACCAACTGCGACGGTGGAAACTAGAGTTCGAATGGCTGAGGCCTAGAACGTAAAGGTTCGGGATTTTCGGGACTAAAGTCTGGTTTAAATACCTAGGGATGTATCCCCGGCTTGAAATCTGTATGGAAGCCCCATAGGTTGAGATAGCGTGTATGCACCTCAATTCTGGATACTGAACCAACCTAGTCTGTCATCCCGTTGGAGAATAGGGAAAGTTGTGAATATGATCAGGAAGAAAGGCAGCATCCAAAGTGTTCTACGTAAAGAACCCTTGTCAGTATTTCAGAGCCTTTGTACTGTAAGTTGAAGGTAAGTGTTCGAAGAGCACAAGGGGAGATCCCCGTCGGAGAAGAGCGGTTCACCGCCACTCACCTCATGAGGTGCTTTCTAAAGCGCCGCTACGCTTGTTTATTGCGTTCTTTAAACATCATGCATTGTATTGCATTGTACCTATCAAGTTTCTTTCTCATTCATGCACGATATTGTATGTACGGTTCATTCAAAGAAGTTCCGTTTTAGATCATTTATTTAGTGTATCAATCACACATCATTTAGTTAGTGTATCAATCACACTTTATTTATTTAGTGTATCAATCACACCTCATTTACCCTTAGTATATCTATCACACTTTCTTCATTCGCTTAGTGTATCAATCACACTTCATTTATTTAGTGTATCAATCACACTCTCTTTACTTAGTGTATCAATCACATTTCTTTCATTTTCTGTACCTATCACACACATTCTCATTTTCTGTACCTATCACACATATTCTCATTTTCTGTATCTATCACACACATCCTCATTTTGTGTATCTATCACGCACATATTCACTTCATTTACTTTGGTGTATCCATCACACATCATTATCTTTTGTGTATCTATCACACCTGTTCACATAGTGCATCTATCACACTTTGTGTTTACCTTTAGTATATCTATCATACCATGTTCACATAGTGCATCTATCACACTTTGTGTTCACCTTTAGTATATCTATCATACCATGTTCACATAGTGCATCTATCACACTTTGTGTTCATTTTTGGTGTACCTATCATACTCTGTTCACATAGTGCATCTATCACACTTCGTGTTCACCTTTTGTGTATCCATCACACTTGTTCACTTAGTGCATCTATCACACTTCGTGTTCACCTTTTGTGTATCCATCACACTTGTTCACTTAGTGCATCTATCACACTTCGTGTTCACTTTTTGTGTATCCATCACACTTGTTCACATAGTGCATCTATCACACTTTGTGTTCACCTTTTGTGTATCCATCACACCTGTTCACTTAGTGCATCTATCACACTTCGTGTTCTCCTTTTGTATATCCATCACACTTGTTCACATAGTGCATCTATCACACTTTGTATTCACCTTTAGTGTATCTATCATACCCTGTTCACATAGTGCATCTATCACACTTTGTGTTCATTTTTGGTGTATCTATCATACTTTGTTCACTAAGTGCATCTATCACACTTCGTGCTCACCTTTAGTGTATCTATCATACTCTGTTTACATAGTGCATCTATCACACTTCGTGTTCACCTTTTGTGTATCCATCACACCTGTTCACTTAGTGCATCTATCACACTTCGTGTTCACCTTTTGTGTATCTATCACACCACCTTTTGTGTATCTATCACACCTGTTCACTTAGTGCATCTATCACACTTCGTGTTCACCTTTTGTGTATCCATCACACCTATTCACTTAGTGCATCTATCGCACTTCGTGTTCACCTTTTGTGTATCCATCACACTTGTTCACATAGTGCATTTATCACACTTTGTGTTCACCTTTTGTGTATCCATCACACCTGTTCACTTAGTGTATCTATCACACTTCGTGTTCACCTTTTGTGTATCCATCACACTTGTTTACATAGTGCATCTATCACACTTTGTGTTCACCTTTAGTGTATCTATCATACCCTGTTCACATAGTGCATCTATCACACTTTGTGTTCATTTTTGGTGTATCTATCATACTTTGTTCACTAAGTGCATCTATCACACTTCCTGTTCACCTTTAGTGTATCTATCATACTCTGTTCACATAGTGCATCTATCACACTTCCTGTTCACCTTTTGTGTATCCATCACACTTGTTCACTAAGTGCATCTATCACACTTTGTGTTCACCTTTTGTGTATCCATCACACTTGTTCACTTAGTACATCTATCACACTTCGTGTTCACCTTTTGTGTATCCATCACACTTGTTCTCTTAGTGCATCTATCACACTTCGTCTTCCCCTTTTGTGTATCCATCACATCTGTTCACTTAGTGCATCTATCACACTTCGTGTTCACCTTTTGTGTATCCATCACACTTGTTCACATAGTGCATCTATCACACTTTGTGTTCACCTTTAGTGTATCTATCATACCCTGTTCACATAGTGCATCTATCACACTTTGTGTTCATTTTTGGTGTATCTATCATACTTTGTTCACTAAGTGCATCTATCACACTTCGTGTTCACCTTTAGTGTATCTATCATACTCTGTTCACATAGTGCATCTATCACACTTCGTGTTCACCTTTTGTGTATCCATCACACTTGTTCACTTAGTGCATCTATCACACTTCGTGTTCACCTTTTGTGTATCCATCACACCTGTTTACTTAGTGCATCTATCACACTTCATGTTCACCTTTTGTGTATCCATCACACTTGTTCACATAGTGCATCTATCACACTTTGTGTTCACCTTTAGTGTATCTATCATACCCTGTTCACATAGTGCATCTATCACACTTTGTGTTCATTTTTGGTGTATCTATCATACTCTGTTCACTAAGTGCATCTATCACACTTCGTGTTCACCTTTAGTGTATCGATCATACTTGTTCACTAAGTGCATCTATCACACTTAGTGTTCACCTTTTGTGTATCCATCACACTTGTTCACTAAGTGCATCTATCACACTTCGTGTTCACTTTTAGTGTATCTATCATACTTGTTCACTAAGTGCATCTATCACACTTCGTGTTCACCTTTTGTGTATCCATCATACTTTGCTCACTAAGTGTATCTATCGCACTTTGTGTTCACCCTTTGTGTATCTATTACACGCTCGCGTTGTGTATCCATCACACGTTTACTTTGTGTATCCATCACACGTTCGCTTTGTGTATCCATCACACGCACGCCTTGTGTATCCATCACATGTTCACTTTAGTGTATCTATCACTGTACTCGCTTTGTGTGTTTATCGCATATGCTTACTCACTCTGTGTATCTATCACACCTCGTCCACTGTTGTGTATCTATCGCACATGTTCGCTAAGATTGCATAATCTTTTTATATCCTTTTTGCCTGTAATGTACTTTGGTTTTTATTCTTGCTTAAAACTGTTGCATTTATTGTGAATATTTGTTTCATTACAGCTCGCTGCTTTGCATTATCATGAGTTGCGTTCGGTTTTGTGCATATCGTTTTGCATTTTGTCCCCTGCCGGCGGGCATGCCTGCGGGCATATCTTTGTTTATCTCACCTGTTTGTCTAAGTCTTCGGCCTTGTCAAAAATGGGTCGTCTCTGGGCTTTGACATTCACTCACGTCACTTATGACTTCCGAGTTCTGTCAAAGAGGGGCAACTGTAGACACCCTATTTTTGACCATCCTCGAGACTTGGTTGTGCTTGTAGGTACACCCAACAACTAGTTCGATTGCTCATTGGGTACTTGACTGTCGTGGCAGAACGTCACCAGTTCGAGCTTCCCGGACCCTGTATCCTTTCTGTCCCTTTGTTTTTGGACCTTGACTAGGTCCTTTCAAAGTGACCTTCTTGGTGCACTGCCAGCCATGGCATGGCACTGCCGGCCATTTACTTGTGCCTGCCGGCCACTGATGAAGCCCTGCCGGCCATCAGTGAGCCACTGCCGGCCATTATTGATGGCCGGCACCCCCATTGTCTCAGTTAGTTTTCCTCCAGATCTTTTGAGCCAGCTGGTTTTTTGTTTCTGCCCTCCATATATGGAGGGATAGAGCTCTTAAAAAGCTTCTTGAAGAAGCTTCTTCTTGCTCTCTTCTATATAAGTAAGAGGGCTCCCTCTATATCAGAGGTTCAGCACTTTGACAAGAAAGATAGCTCTCTCTCTCTCTCTATATTTCTTGCTTTTTCTCTATATTATTGTTGTTTTAGTCCCTTTTCCTTGCACTTTTGCACTACACCTCCTAGCACAACACCTCCACCACCCATTCCATCACCTTGGAACTGATTTGCAGAGGTTGAAGACTCACTTCCTTTGTCCAGAAGTTGCTGCATTGCTGTGCTACAAGGGTAAATCCTCATTTCTCCCTTTTTTGCATTATTTTTCTCTATACTTTAGCTCCATTTGCAAGCATTTTCGAGTTTTGGCATGAACTGAAAAGTGTCTTATTTTGAGCCCCTCTTGAAGTTTGATTAAGGATAACTTTCTGTTTGAGGTCATCTACCTCCTTGTATGCTTCATCTCTCTTTTAAGACTTATTTTGCATCATATCTTAGCCTTACTTGCAAGCATTTTCGAGCTTTATCATAAAATGAGAAAGCCTTATTTTGAACTCCTCTTGAAGTTTGTTTAAGGTCTCTTTTCTGTTGGGGGTCATCTTCCCCCTTGTATGCTTGTTTGCATCTTGTTTTGAGCCTTGCTCCTAGGCCTTTGTTTCATGCTTTGTTTGGCCTTCTAGCCACTGAAATCTAGTGGATTTTCAGTGGCTAGCATACTATTTTGAGAGTCAAAATTAGAGGGGGGTGACCCCCCTCTCTCCTTGTCTTGTTTGTTGGCCTTTTTGGCCTTCCAAAGGGGCTCTATTTTGCATGTATTGGATTCATGTTTCAGACCTTATTTTGTGAGTTTTAAGGTCTGCCTAAGCTTTGTCAAGAGCCCATTTTACCATATTTTGTGTCCCCCATGCATGTTCAGAGCAACCCTCTTCAAGGCCTTTCGAAGGGACCTTTCATTGCATGCTTAATTGATTCCTTTTAGGCTCTTTTTGGTGGGTTTTAGGAACCTCATAAGTCATTTCCAGAGTTGGTTTTTCCGTGTTAAGTGTCCTTGTTGCATGTGTAGAGTAACCACTCTTGTAGCCTTTCAAAGGAACTCATCATTCTTGCATGTGTGGACTTCATTTCAGTGGGTTTTTGGGGTTTATTTGACATGCCATGTTTCTGTTTTGGGCTGATTTGGTGACCTCCCTTGTGCTTCATACACATGTAGTGAAAACCATGCTTACTAGCCTGTGTTGCATGTTGTTTTAGCTCTTCAAGTTAGCACTTTTTGGCCACGCTTGGAACTGATTTGGTGCATGTTTAGGACTGCCTTGGCTCTATTTTTATGCTTCATGTCCAAATAATGCTTGCTTTGTATGGTTATAGTTCAATGCATTTGCCTAGTTTTCAGTTTTGGGGGCCTATTTCATGCATTGGGTGACATATTTCCAAGATTCGGGACCATTGAGCATCATATCTCAGAGCTGGAAATTGCATGTTTGTATGCCATCTTTTATCCCTTGCCATGGTTTGGTAAAGTGGCATTTGATGCCTTAGGATCGGTCCCTTGCATCGTGCATGTTTGCATGTGTCTCGGTTGTCATATTTCCATCATATGGCCACTGATTTGAGTGTGGCTGAGGTCCGCTCATATTGGTGTAAGCCCATCGTGCATTGTGTATGCCATTTTAGTCCATTGCATTGCGTATGCTAGGTTGTTAATCGCATTGTGTATGCCATATAATTTATAGCATTGTGTATGCTAGTAGCACGTTGCGTCTCATCCTTGGATGTTTGCATGGTTAGGTCGCATTGCATTAGGATTGCATGCTAGTTGCATTTGTGCATGTCATGCATATTGCATTGTGTTTAGATTTAGGGTTAGTCCAAAAATGGGAAACGAGGGACGTTTCATACTCCGAGTGATGGAACGTGTCTCAATTCTTGGTCGCTGAAGCTCTTGATGATTCATGATAGAGTTCTAGGCTTTACTTGCTGTATTTGTGCATTCATTTTCATATTGATTTGCACAAGTCGGATCTTTGGCGATCATGCATCGGGATGCGTAATTGATGGTCGTGGATCCGACTATACCTCTCCCTTGATGTTTTGAGGTGATTTGGGGTGGCATAGTGCATATACACCCTTGGGAGACCCTTCCATTTCTCTATTTTGTGCTTTGTTGTTGCTTGGTATCACAGCACACCAATGGTCGGTAGTGCACCACTGATGGCCGGCAGGCTCTCATCCTTGGCCGGCAGTGCCCTATTGTTGGCCGGCAGTGCCTCTTTCATGGCCGGCAGGCCACTGGTGAACCCTCCAGCAGTGTTTTGGTAAGTTTCAGCAACAAACACTGGAAGACACCCTGCAAACAGAGCCTCTAAAGAACAACCGAAAGGCGTTCCGAGGCGAGGAACCAAAGCAAGCATGCATACCATCCTTCTTCGAACAGAGCTGGAGCATCTTCATTTGTTGCTCTTCATTTGTTGTTTATTAGTTAATTTGGTAATTAATTAAAGTTGTGTAAATAATTAGTTGTAGCTAGTTATTCATTTGGTTTTGTAATTAATTAGCTTGTTAGTTAGTTAATTAGGCGGCCTGTATTACTTATTCGGACCCTCCGAGAGAGGGCCAATTGTAATAAGTGTGCGTGTGTGTGATGTATGTCTTCCAACCCCACGTCTTTCTCCCTTTTATTTACCAGCTTACGATGGTTAGATTAGGGCATGTTTCAATTAGCATCCTTATGCTATGCATGTTTGGATCATTCATATGTCTTGCATGCACCAGGCTCGACGCATCATACTAACTGCATTGTATTTCAATTTCAAGTTGAATAAGTGTTAGTTGTAGCATCTCATATGCCATCTTAGAACAGCCAAGCCTATTGTAGTTGCATTCCTGCATGTGTTGCATTAGCCATCTTAACATGAACTACGATCATGCATGTGATTACTAACTAGTTTCTGTTTTGGCTCGGAGTACTCGGTAAGTGTTTATGCTTTAGCATCCTTGCATGTGTGTGAGTGACTGCATTATAGCATGCTTACCATGAGGCTAACTGCTTATGTGATATACCTACCTAAATGCCTGTGGGTGAAGGTTGGATTATCTGAGTTGGAATAATGCATTGACTGTGAGTTTTAAGCCCACTTAAGAGTGGCAAATCATCTTGTTTTCTAAGCCCACCCAAGGGTGGCAAATCCACGTTTTAACCTACTTACGAGTAGCACCATCAAACCATTTTCAAATAAACAAACATGAGATGTTTTGTTCCAATTCAGGCGATCCAGTCTATACTTGTATGCTGTGCACATCACATAGTAAATCTAGGCTAATAACCGGAATAAGAACGCATAATGTTTTCAAAACTCGATATCATGGTTAGTAGAGGCCGATCTTTGATCGGGCGAGCGGGGGTGCCCACGAAGTGACCTTCCCAATCGTACCCAAGTTCCCAAGCCGAGGAAACTTTGGTGATGACGGACACGTGGCCTTAGGCACGAGTCAAGGTTTCCTAAATTTCCCCCAAAATAAAATATTTAGGTGGCAACTCTGTATCTGGCAAAGCAGTCCATGTTTGGCACTTCTTTCAAAAAAAATCTATTTTCAAAAATGATTTTCCGGATTTGGACTCTTTGACGATTTATCGGTCTTGCATTGTACTCTGCGAGATTAGATACAAGACCGTGACTTTGAGTCCTGAATTGTAGTGAGCCTCAAATGAACAAAACGAGATTTCCCTTCCGGGACGTTCGGGGACGTCTACACATGGGTTGATATGAACTTCAACCTTCCCAGACATGATAAAATAAGGTAAAATGACATGGAATGTGATGAATTCTCCAAACAAAGCTAAGATAAACACATGCATGCAAGAATTCTTGAAAAACAACTTCAAAACTTGATGAAATATGCATGCATGTATGATATGATCTTCTTTTCTACTTCCCTAACTTAATTCTTGCATTCATGAACTTAATTCCCTTGAATTCATATATTAAACAATTTAATTACATAACTAAAGGGTTGAATTCTTACCTTTAAGTCTTAATTTGCAAGAATTCCAAGTTGTTCTTCCCAAATTTCTAGTCTCTAGCTTAAGTTCATGCTAATTCCTCAATCTTCCTTTTTTTGGTCTCAACCTCTAGCTCTCCCTCTCTCTCACGTTTATGTTGAGTACAAAATGATGAAGGAGTGTATATGAGGTGCCTGGAAATCATTTTGGCCTTATATAGGCCCAATTAAGCTTATACTAATTAATTGTCGTTAGTATTAATTAATTTATTCTACTTATTTGGTTCCAAATCGAATTTGAATTAAAGTTACCATAAAATTCTAAAAATTTTAAATAACACATATACGTAGTCAGTTTCATGTTCAAATGTCGATAAAGCCTTCAATTCGCATATTGAATCAGAAATTTAGATAGATATTCGTCAGACAGATATAAAACATAAATAACACAATACACATGTAATTAACTTAGAATTTTTGGCATTCTTAATTTAGGATGATAAGCTAATCACAGGTCGGGGTTGTTACAGTTCGCCACCCTCGCTCAGTCATCTTGTCAGTTGGCCACCTTGATGGTCGGCCACCCTCGCTCGGTCATCTTGCCAGTCGGCTACCTTGATGGTTGGACACCCTCTGCTCATCATCTTGCCGGTCGACCACCCTCGCTCGGTCATCTTGCCAGTCGACCACTTTGCTGGTCGGACACCTTTGCTCGACCATCTTGCTGGTCAGTCGGCTCCATCTTCTGCACCTTTGGAGGACTATTTTCACTTTTATTATTCCCTTTGCTGGACTAAAGTTACGCTTGAGAATGGGGGACTACTAATGGGCATGGCCCAAGGGGGCCCAACCTACGGTTGTCTTGAGTTTTCCAAACAATCGCTTAGCCAAGTTCAGCAGGTAAAACCCAACGGCAGGCCCAGTAAGGAACCCACCGTGGCCTAGACCCAATTGTAGTTAGACACATGTCAAGTAGGGAGCTAGCTACATGGCAGGCAGATTCTACAAAGATGTTGAACACACGTGCCAAGCATTAAATGCGACTGTCAAGGCATTAAATGCAATAAGACCTCTCACTCTGAATCATATTGAAATGGCCACGATCGACTGTAAGCAAGAGACAGACTTTCGGCCAATGGGACAGCATGAATAGACAAGGAAATGATTAACAAGAGATATAAAGAAGCTTTTGAGGAACGTTTTGGTAACAAGTAATACTCTCTCTCAGGGCTCTTTTAATTTTCTTGAGTTCTTACTCACGCCATATCCTCGTCTAACTTAATTGTCTGAGTGTCCACAGGAAGGAACCAACCCCATTTCGGAGCCTTCCTACCAGACTTGTTGCAGGTCTGACTAGGGGGAGAATGCTTGGATCAATCCGACCCATCTCCCACAGATCGAACTACATTATCAATGTGCTCTAAAGAATTGACTCTATTAGTGTTGGAGTTTGTAACGTTATTATAACACATGTATAACTTGGATATCATTTTGTCCTTGAGTATATTTTGTGAGTTTTAACATTATATAATTTCTTTTCGACCTTTAGCCATATAAGTTGTTGATATTACATGTGTTATAATCTGTGCCTAGTCTAATTTGTCACCAACAATATGCTAATCATAATAATATAATACGTATTATTTGTCTCATAATATATTGTCTACACGTGAATTGATATTTGTATTATAGTTTCTTTATTCCAACATATATGACATTTTGTTTTGGAATTTGATTTGCATCAAAATTTTGTCATTGCCATATTTTACCAATATATATTTCATTGAATTACTAGTTGTTAATTTCCAATTACAAATTTGATAACATTAGTGCTTGATTGTTACCTCTTACAAATTTATATACTATTTGCTCTCTTGTCCTTGGATTAATTACATTAAATGGCTAATTTAGAAGAAGCTATTAGTGTGAAATCTAAGAAATTTAATGGTCTATATTTTGAAAGATGAGAAAAACAAACAAAATATTGATTGATTGTATTGGGTCTTATGTATGTCATAGAAGACCAAGATTTTTGTTGGATCTTGGTTGCCACCTAAACAAATATAATTTCATTGCTATAATAGGATCCTTAGTTTTTCTTTGATTATTTCTGTGATGTATATCACTCAACCACCTCTATTGCAAAAGAATTGTAGAAAAACTTTAAAGGTTCAATATGGAACTGTAAATGTTGGCATTGATAGGTTCACTATCTCCAATTTTAATGGGTATAAAATGAAAGATAGCAAACGGTAGGACACCAAATATATGGATTTATAGAAAACAAAGGAACAACTTTTAGTGAGGAATTTAAATTGTCTTGCCTTGTTGATAAATTAACCCCATTTTAGAATGACTTTGCTAAGTGTATTTAGCACAACAAGGAAATTTTTCATTAACTCAAGTAATTAATACATTTAGGGTGGAAGAAAAGAATAAATCAAATCTAGAGGTTAAAAATGAGAAGACTCTTAAGGTAAATTTGGTAGAGAATGTGAATAAAATTAGTTTCAATCATAAGAACAACTTTCAACCTAGAGGTAAAATTTTCAAGAAAACCTTGGTCAAAATGAAAAACACCATAATAAAAACCATCATGCCAATACTTATAATTCTAAGGGACAAGAGTCGCAAAATGTGAAATTCTATATCTTTGAGGTATTAAATATTTTAATGAGAGATATTAGTGGTAGTTTAGTAGTGAGATTTTTAGATGAGAACCTAATTTATTCATTTATATTTATTTTATCTCCATCTCATTATCATCTCTTTTTGAAAATAGTTTTTTTTTCCCCCATTTACCATTTTTCTTTCCTACCAAAAAACAAAAATGTCTTTGTTGGCTACCAAACACGCATGGGCTACCATGCCCATGCCAGACCCCTCTATTTCCATTTCCATTTCCATTTCCATTTCCATTTCCATGTCCATGTCCTTTCTTTTCTTTTAATTTTATTTCTTTTTTCCTTTGGCTCCAAGTCTCTTTCCCTATAATTTGAGCTAACCTCTCAACTACTCCTAACCTTCTTCTTCTTTTATTTCTTTTTCTTTTGTTGCTTCATCCGTACCTCTGTCCCTCTCATTGTGTTATAGATTTTGATTTTAGATTGGTAGTATTTAGAGTGAGAGTTAGTAATTTTACAAAAGATGAGAGTTGTAGATTTTGTCAAACCTTACATACCTTATGCCTTAGAATTTTGATTAGCTACCTTTAGAGATTTAATTGTGAAATATTAGATTATTAAAGTGTTGGCAACGACAGAAATTATTTTGAGGTAATTCGGGTAGTATACAATATGCTTCCTCTAAATTTTTTGGCAAAGAGTTTTATTTTAATTACTTACAATTTGTATTTTGTTTGTTATACTAGTCATTTGATAAATTCTGTGAAATTATTCTCTGTTGATATGTTTGATTATTCTGACCATTTGGTAAAATTTTATGAAATTATTCTATATGTTGATTTGTTGGACTAAATGACGTGAGAATGCTTTGTATATGGATCAAGTAGGCCATGACAATAAGCTTACACCAATACACCCAGATAAGTTGTTGTGCTTGGATGAGGTGGGTGAGGTCGGTCACTGGTCATGTACTAAGTAAGACCAGATATTTGGTCCTGGGCAAGTTATCATATGTTTAGTTGATTTGTTTGTGCATTTTGGTAAATTGCTTGATTATCGAATTGAATCATTTGTGCATTGTCGTAAATTGTTGTATCCCTATTGATTTGTTCTCTATCCAAGCCTTATTATTTCCTATCGTGTTGTATACTTCCCGAGTTAATTTATTTTTCAAGCATAGAGAAATTTAATAGTGGTCGGGTTAAAAGGACCAAAAAAATATAATGAGTTAGATATTTTAGGACCCACCATTATATTAATATTTTTGGAGACAATTGTATAAATTATTTTTGGAGAAATTTGTGTAAATTATTTTTGGAGACTATTTGTACATTTGAGGTTATTAGTTATCAGAAATTGTAAATTTGAGGTTTATTTAATTTATTAACAATCCAGAAGTTGGGGCGTTACACAAAAGGTTATGCTATGTGTGTGGCAAAGCCAACCACTACGCTAAGGATTGCTTCTTTAAGAAAATTGAGGAGGACAAACCAAAGTTCAACAACAAGCAGAATACCAAAGGTCATAATACTGAAATGGATATGGTTTTGGAGAAAGAGGAAATTGTCGAACCATCTTTTAAGTATAATCCTGATGTTAATTCTACATTTGAATATAAAGATTGGTGGATAGATTTTGGAGTTAATATACATGTGTGTTTTGATTGTGGTTGTTTTAAAAAAAATTAGAAATCAAGTAGAGGAAGTTTTACTTTTGGGAAATGGATAAGTTGCACAGATAATTGGCATTGGAGATATAGATTTGAAGATGACTTCTAAAAAAATCTTAACTTGGAAGGATGTGCAATATGCTCATGAATTTAGAAGAAATCTTATTAGTGAATCGTGTTTAGTACTGTTAGGATACAAAGTTGTAATATGTAAAAATGATATTTTATTGGAAAATGTTTTGTATGTGATGACTTGTTTAAATTGAATGTGTCTTTTGAAGATAATAATGTTTCTCATAATATTTGAATCTTGAAGTTTCTAATTCATGGCATGGAAGACTTTGGATATGTGAAGTCACCCATTGATGTCAAATGTAAATGTAAAATATGTGTACAAACAAAACAATCTAAGAAGTCTTATAAAAATCTGTAGAAAGAAATTCATAACTCCTAGATTTTATACATAGTGACGTTTGTGATTCAAATAGACCATCAACTAGAGCTAGAAATAAGTATTTTGTAACCTTGTTTAGTTTATAGTTCTAAGCTTTGTTACTTATATTTAATTAAAACCAAAGATGAAGTGTAGTGTATTTAAGTTGAAAATCAATTAGAAAGGACGATTAAGAAATTTAGATCTGATTGAGAAAGTGAATACAAAGTAGGTAGCCTTAGTACCTTTTGTGCAGAACATGAAATTATTCATGAGGTAATCCTACCTTACTCTCCATAGTCTAATGGAATAGTTGAAAGGAAAAATAGAACTATAATGGATATGACAAATGCAATGTTTATTAGTTTTGGTTTGTTGGAGAGCTTGTAGGGGAAAGCAATACTCATTGCTTGTGTTATATCAAATAGAGTACTTGTAAATTATAATGATAAGAAAACTTATTGTTAGGTTTTTGTAATTGGCAATCCCGTTGGATAAAACTCTATTCAATTATATTTTTATTCGCTCTATTGTATCTATGAGTTATGAGAGTGTAGATGCAAATCCAACTTGAGTTGTGTCTGAGTAGAGGAGTTTGTGCTGACATTCCGTATCTTGTTTTGAGCTCTCATTGTTTGCCACTTCGCTGACTAAGTATGTAGATCGAGCGGTGATGTGGTTCATCTAGTATCTTTGCCTGCATTTTGAACTTTTGGGAAGCATGTTTTACCGCTCAAGCGGTAAATGTTGCACTCAAGCGATTGGCCTATATGCGAGCACTACCTTTAGTCATACTGCTTAAGCAGTAAAGTGAGCATTCGAGCGGTCTTCGTGTCTCTGTTTAGTATAAAGTGTGTTGTTTACTATTTTTAGGGTGGAACCCGTCTAGATTCTTAGAGAGGAAGAGAAAACAAAGTGTTCTATATTGTAGAGTGTTTTATATGAGTTTCCTTGATGTATAGAAGGTGATCGATTGATCAACAAACTACATATTGACAAACATCAAGGGGTGTTTTGTTCTTTCATTCACAAAAAGTGAAAGGTGTTCAATGGTGGATTCTGGGGAACTTGGGCCTGAAACTTTGGTGAATTCCGGAGTAGCTCATCGTCTTGGATTCAACATCGGCATTATGGATTCAACGTTGGGCAAAGCAATTTTGAGGTAAAGATGATGGTGCAAGAGGCACATCATATTTGGTTTAATTCGGGCGTGGATTCGCTAGGTAATTGAGAGTTTTTGTGTGTAATTCATTTTTGTCTTCTTAGTGGATTGTTTTTTGATTTTGGCCCATGGTTTATCATCACAATTGGAGGAGTCCAATTATAAATTTTTCCACGTTAAATCGTTGTGCCAATTTGTTGTTGATTGTTTGATTATGACTGCTATTCATTGTTTAAAATTGAATCATAATCACAAATTAATATCTCCGGAGTTTTTAGATTTTTCCCTTATGAAATCTGGGGAAATGGGGGGAATGAGTATCTAATCTTAAAACATTAAAAGTGTTAGGGTGTTTAGAAAATGTAGTGATTCCATTATCTAAATGTAATAAAATAGGATCGAAAAATTGTTGATGCTATTTTATGAGATATGCTCAAAATAGTAGTGCCAATAGATTTCTAGTAATAAATTTTGAAATTAGTTAATAATATAGTAATTAAATCTCGTGAAGTTACATTTTTTGAAGATAGTTTTTCATACAAAACTAGGATATCAATTTAGGTTGTAGATAGAACTTCTAATACAGTGCTAGTGTTATTCCGTTGAGAGATGATTTTGAACATCTAAAAATAGAACCAATAAGGACTAAGAAAGTAGAATAAAAAAAATCTTTGAAGATGATTTTTACACCCTTTTAACTGAAGAATAGCCAAATACTTTTACAAAAGCTATGTCATCTTTAGATGCTCCATTTTGGAAGGAATCCATTAATAGTGAGATTGAATCAATACTTCAAAATAATACTTGGGAGTTTACTAATCTACCTCCTGCAAGTAAGGCTATTGTTTGGAAATACGTATTTGGAAAAACTCTTAAACCTGACAGAAGCATAGATAAATATAAGACAAGATTAATAATGAAGGGATTTACACAAAAGAAAAGAATAGATTATTGAGGCCTTGTTTGGCAAGGGCTATTTTAGCCTATTTTAGGCTAAAATTCACAAAAACAAAAACAAAAAAAAAAAACAAAATAGGCTAAAATAGCTAATAAGACAAAATGTCACATCAAATCCATAATTATTTCATTTTTTCTCTCACAAATATCACATCCAACTAAAAAAAATCCAACAATCTTCCCAAACACAAAAAATTTAGCTTACTAAAATAGCCAAAAACTAAAATAGCCTACTAAAATAGCCAGCTTCCCAAACAAGGCCTGAGAATAACTTATTTATGGCTAATTCGTAACCATCTTGATTTACGGACAACCTATCCCTAAGTGACACATCATTTAACTTATTTGTTTTTGATAACTCAGGGTGTCCGGGCCAACTTGCGTGCACCTAACTTATTTATGGCTAATCTGTAACCATCTTGATTTACAGACAACCTATCCCTAAGTGACACATCATTTAACTTATCTGTTTTTGATAACTCAGGGTGTCCGGGCCAACTTGCGTGCACCTAACTTATTTATGGCTAATCTGTAACCATCTTGATTTACGGACAACCTATCCCTAAGTGACACATCATTTAACTTATCTGTTTTTGATAGCTCAGGATGTCCGGGCCAACTTGCGTACACCTCGACTAATCATTGGGAGACCAATCCCACCGTCCCTTAGCGCGCGCGCGGGGGGGTGCATTTAAAACCTGACCAAAGCTCCGTATGAACTGACCCAACACAAGAATTGATAGCATGTAAGAGATTTTGAACCTAAGACCTAAAGAAAAGCAAAAATCCTAACTCCCAAACCTACACCACTAAGCCAACCCTTGGGGTTATCATTTAACTTATCTTATAAAAGAAAATAATTGTTGCACACCCATAGACTCTCATTGTACTTGATCACCTCCCTCTTATTCCCTCTCTTCCAAATCACAACCCATATTTTCCTTCCTCCCGTTCTATCTACCAGCCACCAACACCGACCTTCATGCCCTTCCCTTTCTTTTCTCTCTAGCCCAGCTACCACCATCATCAAACCCACCCCAAGACAGTGAGATTGCTGATATCTACTCATATGTTTAATGAATCATGAAAGAATAAAGTAACAGATTTTTTATAAGAAAAATAATTCATCCGCCCAAGTAAAGCCCCATTTTTTTTCCTGTGAATCTTTTTATTAATTTTTAAAAATTTCTAAATTTATAAGCTAGACTCATTTTTTTTCATTGTGATTCTTCTTTATTTGAAAACCTTTACCGATTCTAAATCTAACCCACCATTACCATTACAAACACATAATCACCAACAGAGAACCATATGGAAGAAAGATTTTTAAACACACCTCATAACTGTTAGATAAAAATGGTTTATCACCATTAATTTTCGGTAATTTTGAGCTATCATTAATGTAGGCCCCACACCTCGGTTTGGGTGGGTCCAAGTGGCAATACGTTCCTTGCCATGTGGTGAACAAGAATATATACTCGGGTGGTCGAAACCATTTACGAGTGAATGAGAAATTGATACCAAAGTGAGCCTTATAAACATGAAAATGTTTGGTGTGGTTCCCATGAGTTGGTATCTAAAACCTTGTCCCACATAGGAAACATGGAAGAGTTTCAATGTGTTTATAAGCTCTAAGTTGGAGACCTTGGGTTGGGCCCCAAGGGGTACCCAAGTTTTGTAGGAGGAGGGGTTATGGACAAACCCAAAACCATCACCACACGCGCGCGCCGCCGCCGCAGTCCGTCGGGGCGGGTGCGGGTGTGGGTATGCGTCTAACCCGTTCCTTATTTTTTTTGCTCCAAAATTATTTGAATTTTTTAGAATAATTTTCTGCGGGAAAATTCAAAATCTGAAATTTTGAATTTAAAATTTTTCGATTGTAACTACTCTCCTTCTCCGACAGTCGTGTCTCCAACCTGGTGACTGTTCTTCACAACGGTCTTCTATTCCAGAATAGGCACTTCTCAGCCTATATATATCAACCCTCTATTCCAATAGATATAGAGTTTTTACCGTTCCAGTCTTCTTCGATCTCTGCTTCATAAGTTCTTCATTTTGCATCGTGTGTGAGTTCGAAAAATCATAGCCTGGTTCGCTGTACAAACAGTTCGCAGTGCTGCATCTGTTTGGGGTGATTGTTGAATCCTGGAGGCAAGACATCCGTTATTCTCAAGCACCTAGGAGAGGACGAATTTCTGTCTTAAAGACACAGTGTCCAAACACTGGCCTCAATCACAAATTTGTTCTAAGTTTGATTCTGCAAAAAGTTGTAAGTTGAAGTTCTGTATTTAATTTTTATCTGTTTTATTATTCTATTAAATTAATTATTATCAAGAATATATTTCCAAAAAGTGTAAGACAGAAATTCGTCCTTTTTTGGTTATTGTTTTATTTCTGTAATCCAGTGCATATATTCTTCAATTAAAAAAAATTAATTTACAGAATATCCATGTTGTCTGTGTGTATATATTCTTTGCTGTTATGAGATCGTCTGGTGAATGGTAACATTCTGATAGGTTGTTATTATTTTTATTTCCTTAGTGCACTAGTAGTTTTATCACATGCCATGTGTGTTGAATAAGTTTGTTTAAGTACATGAGCAGTATGTTACTTTTCTGGTTTATTGGTTGTTATGTATTATTAGAACACTATTTTTCCTATTTTGAGTTTAAATAAATTAGTAGTGTTTCTATATGTGGTTATCAATTATTTGGATTCATGGAGCATGATTAGTTTTGTCTTTAGCATATACGGTGTATTAAAGAAAGATTAATTGTATACAGGTTTTTTTTTTTTTTTTTAAATACAGTAATGTGTCCTTTGATTTACTGGTTACCATATGACATTTGAATTTTGTATTTTTTTGCTCTGGTTTAAATAAGATTGTAGTTTCTAACACAGTATGACTCTATAATTAATTGTTTTATTAGTCATATTACTGTTGGTCATTTGATTTGATTAATTTGGTAAGATAATTAATTTGGTCAATTTAATTGATTCTCTTAACAATTAGTTTGTTTAATTTGTTTTGTTTCCAATAAAGATATATTCTTGTTTTCCTCATATTTATTTAGTTGTTTATTTTCCTAAAGAATATTTTGTTCTAGAATTTTGGTTAGTTTTTTTTATTCTTTTGGAAAATAATTTTTGTTTAATTTAATTTATTTTATTAATCAGAAAGATGGCAACTGAGAGTACTATTATTACTCTTAATCCCATTGTGCCTCCACCGGTGGTTTCTATTCCGGTTGTTACTCCTACTCTGACTCATGGCCCGGGTCATGGACATGTTCCAGTGAACCATGGGGAACAACCTGAAAAATTCAATGGTAACAATTTTAAAAGGTGGCAACAAAAAATGTTATTTTATTTAACTACCTTGAATTTGGCAAGGTTTTTACGAGAAGATACGCCAACTCTGAAAGAAGATGAGAGTGATGCGCAAGTTATCGCTGCAGTAGATGCATAGAAACATGCAGACTTTCTCTGCAGGAATTATATCCTCAATGGATTGGACAACGCGCTTTACAATGTGTATAGTCCAATCAAGACGGCAAAAACGTTGTGGGATTCCTTGGATCGCAAATACAAGACGGAAGATGCAGGAACAAAGAAATTTGTTGTTGGCCGCTTCCTGGATTATAAGATGGTGGATTCCAAGACGGTGATCAGTCAAGTCCAAGATCTACAACTTATCCTGCATGAAATTCATGTAGAAGGTATGTCTCTGAGCGAGTCTTTTCAGGTAGCAGCTATAATTGAAAAATTACAACTGTCTTGGAAGGATTTCAAGAATTATTTAAAGCACAAGCGCAAAGAGATGTCACTGGAGGACTTGATTGTTCGGTTGAGGAGTCTGAAAAGAAAAATGGGCGTCATCTCATGGAGGCCAAGGCTAATGTAGTGGAACAGAAGCCTAAGAACAACAGTAAGAAGGGGAAGTATCCTGGTGAGAGTTCAAAACAAAGCTCTGGTTCAAAGACTAAAGAGATTCAAAACTTCACAGACAAATGCTATGTGTGTGACAAGCAAGGACATCATGCCAAAGATTGTTACATGCGTCGGACTCAACAAACCATGAAAAAGAAACCAGCTCAAGCCAACATAACAAAGGAGGAAAATCTTTGTGCAATGATTTCGGGTTACATATGTCCGGAATGGTGTCTGAAGTGAATTTGGTAAACAACCCCAAAACTTGGTGGGTGGACACAGGTGCTACACGCCACATTTGCTCTGAGAAAAAGATGTTCTCCACATATCAAATGGTAGATAATGAAGAACAACTTTATAGGGGCAATTCTTCTACCTCCAAGGTTGAAGGCAAAGGACAAGTAGTACTCAAGATGACATCAGGCAAAGAGCTTACTTTGAAAGAAGTGCTGCATGTACCAGAAATTCGGAAGAACCTGGTATTTGGATCATTGCTGAGCAAGAATGGGTTTTGCCTTGTGTTTGAATCTGACAAATTTGTACTCACTAAAAATGGGATGTATGTGGGGAAAGGGTACTTGAGCGATGGGCTCTTTAAACTAAATGTAATGACAGTGGTTCCTACTTTTAATAAGAATAACATATCTTCTGCTTACTTTGTTGAGTCTTTACATATGTGTGTAGACACCCCATTTTTGACCGACCTTAAGAATCAGACGTCACCGATGGAGCGCTTGGTGATATTGCATATCATGCTCATCCAGAGGTTTCAGAGTCTTGGCCGCGAGCCTTGCCTCCGGACTTCCGGACTCTTTCATGCTTTGCCTCGGTTTGCGAACCAGGCTCTGTTTTCTCTGTTTTCACTTCCCGAAGGGAGGGAGAGGTCCTGTAGATCATCTCTCAGTGGCCGTAGGCTACGTTTCGTGGTCATAGGCCATTTCGCCCGTTTGGAGTCCGGTTTCTAGTTTTTCGGAGCCGTTGACTGTGTGCCTCGGTTCGGGATCGCTTAACCACCTCCGTTTGCTCCAGCTTTTGGCATGCATCTTATTTGCTCCCTTTTGAGGGACACTGTGGCCCGAGAAACCGACTTCGTGGTCGAACATCACTCCCAGTGCCTAACAGTCAGTTTTCGGGGCCTCGAGCTGCACGTTTCGGCCCCCGAACCTTCGTTTTGCATCGGTTTGAGTTTATTTTTGGCAAGGACCTCTGTTTCATTGGTAAGAAGGCCGTAGAAGGGTGGGAGGCCAGTAATTATTCTGTCAGCCAAATTTATCCCTTCATCGCCCTCCGTCGCCCATTTTTTCTCACTTCAAAGCCAATGTTGACCACCTTTGGGCCATTTTCTTGCACCCAAAACCCCATATTTGTGATGTACACATCTGGAAGGCCACCAATATTTGGTGGCCGGCTAGTAATTGCTTTTGAACCTTTTGAACCCCTCCTAAAAGTGGGTTGTTCTCTCTCCTGGTTCACTATCTCCAGTTTTTGACCACATGATTGTGTTGTGCACACATGGGAGGCCACCAATTTGGTATGGCCGGCCACTAATCCTCATTGAACCTTTTGACCCTTGGCCGGCCGGCCATGGGAAGAGCCGGCCGGCCACCTGCAACCTCAATAACTGGCCGGCCAGAATCCTTGCATCAAGTACAGTGCAGATACACCCTCCTTTTCCCCCCAGATTCTGTATCCGGGGGGGGCATTTTTTAGGGAAAACTTGATTCATTTCCATCCATTTTTTCCCTCCTTTTCCCCCCCTCTTTTTGCCTACATAGCAGGCCCTCCAGCTGCATATTGAGGGTTACAAAAACTTCCTCCAAGCCTCTTGCCTTGTATCTCTCTCTCTCTATATTTCCAAGCTCCAAACCCTCAAGCCCTACACCATTTCCACACCACCACCTAGCACCACATCACCATCATCCATTCCAACAGCTTCAGGGCTATTTTCAGAGTTAAGGAGCCACCAAACTCAAGCCAAGGAGCTGTCAAAGATTGGTCTTCAAGGGTGAGTTCCTATTCCCCTTTTTTTGTGCTTTATTTTGTTCAATACATTAGCCATACTTTCTTGCTGTTTTGGGATCCAACCCTAACTGGAACTAGGCTTATTTTGAGCTATTTTTCATGTTTGTTTAAGGGCCTCTCACTGTTTGAGGCCTCCTTGTTGCACTTGCTTCATTGCCTCTCTTGTATTCCATTTTCTTGTGTAGTATTTTTGGCCTATGTATAAATTTTTTTGAGGTATGTCATAAACTATAAAGTTGTTTATTTTGATCCCTTATTCAACATTGTTGAAGGGCTCATCATTGTTTGAGGCTTCCATTTTTCACTTGCCTTTATATCTCTCTTTTGACTCCATTTTTGCATGATTTGTTAGCCTCTTATGCTTCTATTTTTGAGCTTTGGTCCAAACTATAAATGGCCTTATTTTGACCCCCTCTTCATGTTTCATTAAGGGTCTTTTACTTTTTGAGGCATCATTTTTGTACTTTGTGTTATAGCTCTCTTTTTGGCCTTGTTTTGCATTGTATTTTGAGCATGCTTGTGCACTGTTTTGGGTTTGATCATAAACTGAAAAATGCCATGTTTTAAGTCCCTCTTCAACATTGTTGAAGGGCCCTCTCCTGTTTAGGGTCAGCAGCTGTGACTTGCTTCTTTATCTCACATTTAGGGCCATTTTCGCATGCTAGCTAGGCCCCATTTGTGTTGTTTGTTTGGCCTTTCTTAAAACTGTAAACATGCTTGTTTTGAGGCTGAATTGAATCTTTCTTCACATTTCATGTTCAAATAATGCGTTTTTTGTATAGCTATAGGCCAATGCATAGGCCTAGTTTTGTGTTTCGGTTTCATTTCACGCATCGGGTGCCCTGTTTCCATGATTCGGGGCTGTTTTGGGTCATATTTTAGCACTGAAATTTGCATGTTTCCATACCATGTTTCATGCCTTGCCATGTCTTGTTAGAGTGGCATTTGGTGCCTTAGGATCGGTCCTCGGTTTGCGTGCATGCGTGCACGCATCTCGAGTGTCTCATTTTCATCTCATGGCCTCTTATGTGAGTGTGGCTGAGGTCCACTCATGTTGGTGTAAGTCCATTATGCATTGTGTATGCCATTTCATTTCATAGCATTGCGTATGCTAGGTTGTATGTTAGCGCATTGTGTATGCCATGTTATCTCGTGCATCGTGTATGCCATTTCATAGCATTGTGTATGTTAGGTTGTATCTTAGTTGCATTTCATGCATATCATGCATATTGCATCGTGTTTGGGATAGGAGTTAGCCCGAGCACGGGAAACGAGGGACGTTTCGTACTCCGAGTGACGGAACGTGTCTCAATTCCCGGTCACCGACACTCCGGATTATCCATGATGGAGTTTAGGCCCTGTTGTGTTTTTCATGTGCATTCATTCTATATTGATTTGCACAATTCGACTCCTCGGCCATCATGCATCGAGATGCGTGATTAGTGACACGAGGATCGAGGCATGCATACATTTGTGAAAGTACATTGCCATGCCCCTTTCTTGCTCTCTGTTGCAGCAAATCAAGAATCAGCAGTCTTTCCGGGCTTGGCGCGCTTTCCAAAAAGTTATTGCAAAACAGAGGCTAATTGGGGCATCGCTGTGGATTTCCGCGCAAGGCAGCCCAAACATACATCATTCATCAGAGTCAAGGCAGTCCCTGGCTTGCATGCCAGTTTATAGCTTTCCTAGATTAATTTGTAAATTAATTAGGATTTTTGTATTTATTCGGGACTGTATTATTTATTCATTTGGGACTGTATATTATTCGGACCCTCTGCGTGAGGGCACAACTGTAATAAGTGTGCGTGCGTCTGATGTATGTCTTCCAACCCCACGTCTTTCTCCCTTTTATTTACCAGCTTATGATAGTTAGATTAGGGCATGTTTCAATTAGCATACAGTATGATAGCATGTTTGCATTCATTCATCTGTTTTGCATGCACCGGGCTCGGCACATTATACTAACTGC
This sequence comes from Camellia sinensis, assembly GCF_055761805.1. Classification (NCBI taxonomy): domain Eukaryota; kingdom Viridiplantae; phylum Streptophyta; class Magnoliopsida; order Ericales; family Theaceae; genus Camellia; species Camellia sinensis. The sequence goes on from NC_138973.1 coordinate 112,092,338, forward strand.
ATCGTATTTTCAATTTCAAATTGAATACATGTTAGCTGTAGCATTTCATATGTCATGTCTAGAATAGCCGAGCCTGTTATAGTTGCACTTTTGCATGTGTTGCATTAGGCATTTCTGTATAATTAGGATCATGCATGAATTTCTAATTAGCTTCTGTTTTGACTTGGAGTACTCGGTGAGTTTTATGCTTTAGCATCCTTGCATGCGTGTGAGTGACTGCCATGATAGCATGCTTACCATGAGGCTAATTGCTTATGTGATATAACTGCCTGAATGCCTGTGGGGTGAAGGTTGGGTTATTTGGATTGGAACAAATCATCAACTGTGAGTTTTAAGCCCACTAGATAGTGGCAAAACCATCTTTTCTTAAGCCCACCTGAAGGTGGCAAAATCTGCATTTTAAGCTTACTTGCGAGTAGCAAACCATCTTTCAAAAACAAACAGGAAATGTTTTGTTCCAATTCAGGTGACCCAGTCTATACTTGTATGCTGTGCGTATCACATAGTAAATCTAGGCTAATAACCGGAATAAGAACGCATAATGTTTTCAAAAATAGATATCATGGTTAGTAGAGGCCGATCTTTGATCGGGCGAGCCGGGGTGCTCACGAAGTGACCTTCCCCAATCGTACCCAAGTTCCCGAGCCGACGCAACTTTGGTGATGATGGACACGTGGCCTTAGGCAAATGAGTCAGGGTTTCCTAAATTTCCCCAAAATAACAATATTTAGGTGGCGACTCTGTATCTGGCAAAGCAGTCCATGTTTGGCACTTCTTTCAAAATCTGTTTTCTCAAAACGATTTGCCAGATTTGGACTCTTTGGTTCAAATTAAAAACCGTGACATTTGAGAGTCCTGAGCTGTAGTGAGCCCAATATCGAACGGAACGGGAGCTCGTTCCTCCTGGGGGCGTTCGGGGACGTCTACAGTTTCTGGCGACTCTGCTGGGGATTTAGAGAACTTGACTCGAACTCATGATATCTGTTTTTGACTACACTTGTGTGTTTCTTTGCATTGCATTTGCATTGGTGCGCCTAGGACACCGTGTTTGCCATCTGCTATTCCTGAATGGTTTGTCGGAGGCTTGTCTTGTCAAGGCATGACCATAAGGCTGACCGGTTGTGGGCTCTGCCAGTATGGGAACACAAACCCCGGTTTTACCGGGGCACCCTTTTGACCATTCGACCTAGTGCATATTCAGAATCCGTAGTGACCATTCCAAACTAGGACAAGTTGCTTACTCGATTGTAGGTTGTTTGAAACCGCTGCGTGCATAGTGAAACTCTAGCTCCTGACAAAATAGGACAGGGAAACCCTCCCCCACCATAGGGGTGTTTTGGCTCTCATTTTCTTGTTATGTGCTTTTAGAGTGCGTCTCTACAAGAATGCATGTATCAGTTTGCAAGTTTGGGCATCAAGCCTGCGGGCACCAGTTCAGTGTTTCTGGGTATCAAGGGCCTGCGGGCACCAGTTCAGCATTTTGGGAATCAGTTATATCTGCGGGTATCGGATTCAGTTTTGGGAGCAGTAATTTTGGGAACAGTGATCAGCAGTCGAATGCAGTTATTCAGTTGTGCTCATGTCTGTATTAGTGGGATTGGGCTGAGATGCCGTATGTTTTCTCTTTCAGGGGGGGTTCAGAGACTCGGTTCAGAGCAACCAGTGTTCTCTTTTGCTGAGGCAAGACAGAAAAAGGCTCACCGGTTCTTCAGATCCGTTAGTCACCAGTCCGGTCCATCTGATCCGTCAGTCACTAGTCTGGTCCATCTGATTCGTCAGTCACCAGTCACATCACCTCTGTTCAGTTCAGCAAAACTCGTGATGACGCAAAATTCGGAAGAAATTATGGTAGCCGCATCAGACCAAGGAATCACATTGCAAGGTGATACCGATGTTGAAGTGCCACACCCACCCAGGTCACCTGCCGCACATCCGATCTGGGAACCCCAGTTATGTCAAACCCGTGAGCCCACCACATTCGAGTTGATGGGAATGATTGGTGACCTTTAAAGATCTGTGGCAGATCTAGCCTGCGGAATGTCGGCTCCGCCACCAACCGCATCGTATGCCGGGAACTTCATATCGAAGGAGCCCCCGCTACTGGGACGAATTGTAATCGAACTTAGCCAACCTGAAGCCATCCCAAAGTTCCGGCAATGGCATGTCGACAACAACGGGGCTCCGCTCTGATGTAGCAACTCAAACCTTCTACCAAACCGAGGCGAGTGGTAAGAACAAGATGAAGGTGGACACCGATCCCTACGAATAACTCCTGTGGGCTGTTGAGGCTTTGAAAGCCGGAGGATTGAATAAACAGTAGGTGTTCGCTGTTGCTGTAAAAACTGTGGATGACATCTTCCCCACTCAGGCCGAGAGCAGTTTAAGCCAGAGAGAAAATCGAGATGGGGACCGTCGTACCAGAACAATTCTTTCCAATCCTAACCCTGCACCTAGAAAAGATCAGAGAGCCAAGGCAGCACCTGCCGACCCTTTTTCGAGTGCGTCCAGCAAAAGTCAGCAAGCCTCGAAGTATCCGCCCCGAGGTCGCAAGGTCTTCCATGTCCTCTACATGCCTTTGTCTAAGGCCCTTCAAATCCTCGGCAAAAAAGGGCATCTCAAACCCCTCGAGCCTCGGCCTCTCCCGAGTCCCCTTCCAGCTAAGCATGATGGTACCCAGTACTGTGCTTACCATCAGCAAACCGGTCACAGCACCGACAACTGCTTCTGTCTTCGCCACGAAGTGCAAGATTTGATTGACAATGAAGCCATCCTCCCTCCAAGCTCGGCAAAGTCTGTCACCACCGGGTTGGTGGATTTCGAGGATAATGCAAGTATGTGATCAGGGGTTGGACCACCTGCGGGCGGCGCGCGGTTTACCTCGGATGTGGCGTATGGCACGCACTATTTTGAGCATTTGCGAATGCTAGTTTTGTAGTTTCTGACTTAGGTGTTGAGTCAGTTCTGTAGTTTTGTTTTAAGTCTGTCTCATTGTCTCGAGTCAGTCTTCTTCATTAAGGGTCTGTCTTGTTGCATCGAGTCAGTCCTGTTGTACAAAGGTCGGGTGATTCCGGGGGTGTTACCTCGGGCATCACCATTTTGTTTTGTGTTTGTCTTTTCGTTTTGCTTTGAGTCTGTTCTTGCTTGGAGCCAGTTACACCAACAAATTTGAATGGAACAGCAGTAATTTTCACGCTCTTGTATTTGCTTCTGCCGTGTGTCAGTTGTGCCAGAAGTTCTGATTGAGATGGCAGTATTTGACCAGAACTGTGTCTTTTCTGTGCGTTGAACTCATTGCATTGACCTAAGTTTTTAAAACTTTTTTCTAACACTGTGGTGAAAACAAAGAGGAAGGAATTCCTCGGGATTTGCAAAAATTTGATCAACTGAGAGAAAGAGAGGCGTGCTAAGCCCTTAATGAATAAGATCATGCTTGTTAATGTGAGTACTGAGAAGGATCTTGGCTTGATCCAGATTGGTTCTATATTGTCTTCAGCGCAAGCGACTAGTCGCTTTCTTAAAAGATTTCAAAAAATGTTTTGCGCGATCCTGCGAAGACCTGTGTGGAATCGCTCTTGAGATTGTGCAGCCTAGGATCGCTCTCAGCCTCGAGACCCGACCCCTTGCTTTCAAACCTCAAACTCGGCCTCAAAAAGTTCAAAGGTCAACCATAATGTGAGGCCTGCATGGCCAGATTCGAAGCAGCCCTCGGACTAAGGGCAAGGAAAGTCAGATCAAGAAGATCAAGTGTTTTCAAAGGAAGCTTGCGAAGCTAGATCAGAAGCCCTCAAACTAGGGGCAAAACTGTTAGATGTGCTTGAAGAGTCAAAAAATTGGGATGTTTCTCAAGCTAACAAAGATCGACAAGAATGCCAAATCCCAGAGGGGAAGAAAGAAGAAAGTATTGCTGAAGAAAAACTGAGTTCCGATCTACAACACTAGGGGCAAATTCAGCCCCCCCATTGGATAGACTCCTACATCATCAACAAACAGCAACCATTCTCTTGGATTCAGACGGATTCGAGATCTCAGAACCATTTGACATGGACCAAGCTACACTTTTACCCTTGAAAGGCTCGCTGGGCTGAAAACCCAGAAGGGCGACCCAGGCAAAAGTTAGAGCGAGACAAAAAAATGCAAAAAGAAAAGAAAAAGAAAAATGCAAAAAAATATATCAAAAAAAAGAAAGAAAAATTGAGAAAAAGGAAAAAGAGGAACAAAGCTCGCAAGGCTGAAAACCCGGAAGGGCGGCCTTGGCAAAAGTTAGAACGCAAAAGGAGAGGTTAAATACCCGAGTGTACCTTAACCCCGAACTACGTAAGGCTTGATTCCCATGTTTGGGATACGTAGGCAACTTCATTTTGAAGTCCAACCACAAACACTTCCAAATTCGATTGTGTCCATGCGATGGTTTTGGTCATCTTTGTCTTCTCTGTATCTGAGAGTCTGATTGTGTTCGTCGCTCTGAGGACTGACTACAATGCGCTGCGGTGCTATCCAAACAAGGGGCAACTTTCCGTTGCCATTCAAAATGCCGCAGTATCATTTCAAACAAGGGGCAACTTTCCGTTGTCATGCAGTGTCCTTCAGACAAGGGGCAATTTTCCATTGCTATGGGTCCGAAGTTGTGCATCTCAAGAGTAGGTTCCGTGCTCGTTGAGCATTGGTCGTTTGCAAAAATAGTTTTTGAGAATTTTTACTGAGGTTGACTAATCTTCTCGAAAAGTACTCCATTTTTCAAAACTGGACCATTTCTTGGACCCAAAAAAGGAAAATTTTCAGTGCTCATAACCTAACTTGCATGATTTTAAATCAGAAAATCGAACAAGCATGTTAATCTAACTCTCATGTTGGTCAAAATTGTTTTAACAGAACGTCAAAAACCAAAAATGGTCAAAATAATGAACTAAGGGCAAAGTTAAGTCAGGTGTTCTGTCTTTTCCCCGTTGTCAACATACTTGCCAAAAAATGGCACTCTACTTGCCAGAAAGGACACTCTACCTGCCAGAAAAGGAGATAACTGAAATTAACAACAAAGGGCTGAAAGCTCTCTCATCCTCCAAGCAGCGAGGTATTAAGCCGAGTGCGAAGCACGAATTGGAATGGATCGAGATGCTCCATTCCCTCATCCGGCGCATCAACAGATGTCACCGAAGGAAATAGTCGCGAGCTGATTATGTTGGGCGTGAGCCCGCAACTTCCTGTTCATCCATCAACCACCCAGGGGAGGGATAAAAAATGAGAGATTAAAGAATAGAAAGATGTGCGCTGAGAGAAAAAGTGAGGAAAAGGGCTTTTTCAGCAAAAATAGAGCCTGAGGGCCGAGTGATGTGAGAATCACAAATGAGAAAGGGTGGGAAACAATACCCGAAGAAACTGGCTCCTCGCGTACTGAGAGGTCTCTCGTCTTTGTAACACGTCTGTGTGTCGTGTCTTTTGTTTTGTTTGTCTCGATTCTTGCTTTGAGTCGTTCCGAGTAAGTCTCGATGCGTTTAGGTTGTTTACCTTTTCTTTTCCATTGTTCAGTCTTTTTCGCTGTGTTCAGTCGTAGGCTCAATGCCCAGTTAAGAACACATTTCTTAATTTCGAAAAATTGTCTTGTGCTCAGAATGCCGTGTCGTTCTCCACATTTGTGAAAAACAAGATTTTGTTCTTTCAAAAAAACGCAGGGTTCAACCCGAGCCATGTGGGAACAGTAAAGCCAGAACCCATCTGAAGCTATATAGGTTCCAAACTTCAAAGCAAAAGGAAAAGAGGAAGATGTCGGACATCTGAGTTTGTTTCAACTTCTGCAAGTTCCGTCATCGCATCCTGTAGGTTCAGAATGAGCTGTGTGTTCAAAATTAAAAGACTACTGAGTTATGGGCCGTGTGTTCAAATTGAGCAGTGTTATGTTATGAGCTGCGTGTTCAAAAAAAAAAAATTGAAGTATATGAGTTGTGTGTTCAGAATTGCAGTACGTGAGCTGCGTGTTCAACATAAAGTATATGAGTTGTGTGTTCAGAATTGAAGTATATGAGCTGTGTGCTCAGAATTGAAGTATGTGAGCTGCGTGTTCAACATAAAGTATATGAGCTGCGTGTTCAAAAATTGAAGTATATGAGCTGTGTGTTCAGAATTGCAGTACGTGAGCTGCGTATTCAACATAAAGTATATGAGCTGTGTGTTCAAAATTGAAGTATGTGAGCTGCGTGTTCAACATAAAGTATATGAGCTGTGTGTTCAGAATTGAAGTATATGAGTTGCGTGTTCAGAATTGAAGTATATGAGCTGTGTGTTCAGAATTGAAGTATGTGAGCCGTGTGTTCAACATGAAGTGAATAAGCTGTGAGTTCAGAAGTGAAAATTTATGAGCTGCGTGTTCAGAATTAAGAATGAGCTGCGTGCAAATGAAAATGAATGAGTTGCGCGTTCAGAATTGAAATGTGTGAGCTGCATGTTCAAACTGAAGTGAATGAGCTGTGTGTTCAAAAGTGAAGTGTATGAACTGTGTGTTCAGTATAAGCTGCGTGCAAATGAAATGAATGAGCTGCGTGTTCAGAAGAGAAATGTGTGGGCTGCGTGTTCACAAGTGAAATGTGTGAGCTGTGTGTTCAAAGTGTGATGTATAAGCTGCGTGCAAATGAAATGAATGAGCTGCGTGTTCGACTTCTAAAAACTGTGGGCTGTGTGTTCACCATCAAGAGTTCGGACTGCGTGTTCAACTTTCAAAAATAGGCTGCATGTTCAGAAGTTCAAAAGCTTGAGCTGCGTGTTCAACTTTCAACGAATGTGTGCTGCGTGTTCACAATCAAAAAATGGGCTGCGTGTTCAGAAATTCAGAAGTTTGGGCTGCGTGTTCGACTTTCAACAAGTGTGCGCCGCGTGTTCACAATCAAAAAATGGGCTGCGTGTTCAGAAGTTCAAAAGTTTGAGCTGCGTGTTCAACTTTCAACAAGTGTGTGCTGCGTGTTCACAATCAAAAAATGGGCTGCGTGTTCAGAAGTTCAAAAGTTTGAGCCGCGTGTTCAACTTTTAACAAATGTGTGCTGCGTGTTCACAATCAAAAAATGGGATGCGTGTTCAGAAATTCAAAAGTTTGGGCTGCGTGTTCGACTTTCAACAAAGTGTGCGCCGCGTGTTCACAATCAAAAAATGGGCTACGTGTTCAGGAATTCAAAAGTTTGGGCTGCGTGTTCGACTTTCAACAAGTGTGCGCCGCATGTTCACAATCAAAAAATGGGCTGCGTGTTCAGAAATTCAACAGTTTGGGCTGCGTGTTCAACTCTCAACTAGTGTGTGTTGTGTGTTCACCTCAAAAAATGGGTTGCGTGTTCAGAAATTCAACAGTTTGGGCTGCGTGTTCAACTCTCAACTAGTGTGTGCTGTGTGTTCACCTCAACATTCGGGCTGCGTGTTCAGACTTCAAAGACAGTGAGCTGCGTGTTCAACTCTCAACCAGTGTGTGCTGTGTGTTCACCTCAAAATTTGGGCTGCGTATTCAGAAATTCAACAGTTTGGGCTGCGTGTTCAACTCTCAACTAGTGTGTGCTGTGTGTTCACCTCAAAGTTTGGGCTGCGTGTTCAACTTTCAAAAAACTGTAGGCTGTGTGTTCACGACAACAAGTTTGAGCTGTGTGTTCGAAGTTCAAGAAAATGTGGGCCGCGTGTTCACCGCAAGAGTTTGAGCTGTGTGTTCAGATTTCAAGAAAATGTGGGCCGCGTGTTCACCGCAAGAGTTTGAGCTGTGTGTTCAGATTTCAAGAAACTGTGGGTTGTGTGCTCACGACAACAAGTTTGAGCTGTGTGTTCAGATTTCAAGAAAATGTGGGCCGCGTGTTCACTGCAAGAGTTTGAGCTGTGTGTTCAGATTTCAAGAAAATGTGGGCTGTGTGCTCACGACAACAAGTTTGAGCTGTGTGTTCTGATTTCAAGAAAATGTGGGTTGCGTGTTCACCACAAGAGTTTGAGCTGTGTGTTCAGATTTCAAGAAAATGTGGGCCGCATGTTCACCGCAAGAGTTTGAGCTGTGTGTTCAGATTTCAAGAAACTGTGGGCTGTGTGTTCATGACAACAAGTTTGAGCTGTGTGTTCAGATTTCAAGAAAATGTGGGCCGCGTGTTCACCGCAAAAGTTTGAGCTGTGTGTTCAGATTTCAAGAAAATGTGGGCTGCGTGTTCGCGACAAAAGTTCGAGCTGTGTGTTCAGATTTCAAAAATGTGGGTTGCGTGGTCACGCCAAAAGATTGAGCTGCGTGTTCAGAAATTCAAGTGCTTGAGTTGTGTGTTCAAAATGCAAACCAAATGCTGTGTTATGGACTAAGTGTTTAGATTGAGCAGTGTTAAGAGCTGTGTGCCCGAAAACGAGCTGTGTGCCCGAAGAAAGAGCTGTGTGCCCGAAAACGAGCTGTGTGCCCGAAAACGAGCTGTGTGCTCGGGAAATGAGCTGTATGCCCAAAGAAGGAGCTGTGTGCCCGAAAAATAAGCTGTGTGCCTGAAAAGGAGCTGTGTGCCCAAAAACGAGCTGTGTGCCCGGAAAATGAGCTGTGTGCCTGAAAAGGAGCTGTGTGCCCAAAAACGAGCTGTGTGCCCGGAAAATGAGTTGTGTGCCTGAAAAGGAGCTGTGTGCCCGAAGAAGGAGCTATGTACCCGAAAAACGAGTTGTGTGCCCGGAAATGAGCTGTGTGCCCGAAGAAATAGCTGTGTGCCCAAAAATAAACTATGTACCTGAAGAATGCGCTGTGTGCCCGAGATCTACTGTCTGCCCAAAAAAGCTGTGTGCCGAGATTAAACAAAGTGTTGTGTTTCGAGCTGCGTGCCAAATGAACAGAATATTGTGTTGTGAGCGGTGGACCAAACGAACAAAGTGTTATGGTGTGAGCTGTGTGCCAACTGAATGGAATGCTATGTCGTAAGCTGTGTGCTAAGTCTTGCATTGTGCATGCGTCTCATCGCACTATTTTGTGCTGTGACCATTACTTGCATTGTGCATACATTTTACCGCGCTATTTTGTGCATCGCACTGTTTGGTGCAATTTATACTCGCGCTATCTTGCGCACCTTACCTGTATCGCACTGTCTTGTGCACTCACCTGGTCTAGGAGACCTTAAATCCTTCAGTCTAAGGAGACCTTAAATCCTGCATCATCATTCGCATTGTTTTGCGCATCGCACTTGCATTTATTCGCACCGTCTTGTGCACTTTCCGGTCTAAGAGACCTTAAATCCTCTAAAGGTGCAATTCCTTTGGTGTTTGTCGTGCCCGAACGACTTCTAGTGGTCTGGTATAGCCACTTGCCTGTGTTTGCGGTGAGTTCCTAGAAGACCAACTGAGACGGTGGAAACTAGAGTTCGAATGGCTTATGCCTAGAACGCAAAGGTTCGGGATTTCCGAGACTAAAGTCTGGTTTAAATACCCAGGGGTATATCCTCGGCTTGAAATCTGTATGGCTGCCCCATAGATTGAGATAGCATCTGTATGCACCTCAATTCTGGATACTGATCCAACTTAGTCTGTCACCCTGTTGGAGAATAGGGAAAGCGGCGACCATAGTCAAGGAAAAAAGTAGTACCTGTGGTTCAACCAAGAAGAAGCGAGAGATCCCCAGCACCATCAGGCACGATATTGTATGTACGGTTCATTTGAGGCTGGTGCGACCAGACGAATCGCGCAGGTATCGTATCTTCTCCGTGTGAGACGCGACGAGGATTGAATAATTCTCCGCATTCTTAACTGCATGAAATATAGTTGTTGCTTTGGATTCTCGCTTAAAACTGTTGCATCTATTTGCGAATACTTGCTTCATTACAGCTTGCTACATTTACACGATCATTGAGTTACCTTCGGCTTCTTGCATTGTCAGTTGCATTTTGCCCCTGCCTGCGGGCATGCCTGCGGGCACATCTCTGTTTATCACACCTGTTTGTCTAAGTCTTCGGCCTTGTCAAAAATGGGTCGTCTCTAGGCTTTGACATTCACTCCCGTCACTTATGACTTTCGAGTTCTGTCAAAGAGGGGCGATTGTAGACACCCCATTTTTGACTGACCTTAAGACTCAGACGTCACCGATGGAGCGCTTGGTGATATTGCATATCGTGCTCATCCAGAGGTTTCAGAGTCTTGGCCGCGAGCCTTGCCTCCGGACTTCCGGACTCTTTCATGCTTTGCCTCAGTTTGTGAACCAGGCTCTGTTTTCTCTGTTTTCTCTTCCCGAAGGGAGGGAGAGGTCCCGTAGATCATCTCTCAGTGGCCGTAGGCTACGTTTCATGGTCATAGGCCATTTCGCCCGTTTGGAGTCCGGTTTCCAATTTTTCGGAGCCGTTGGCCGTGTGCCTCGGTTCGGGACCGCTTAACCACCTCCGTTTGCTCCAGCTTTTGGCATGCATCTTATTTGCTCCCTTTTGAGGGACACTGTGGCCCGAGAAACCGACTTCATGGTCGAACATCACTCCCGGTGCCTAACAGTCAGTTTTCGGGGCCTCGAGCTGCGCGTTTCGGCCCCCGAACCTTCGTTTTGCATCAGTTTGCGTTTATTTTTGGCAGGGACCTCTGTTTCATTGGTGAGAAGGCCGTAGAAGGGTGGGAGGCCAATAATTGTTCTGTCAGCCAACTTTATCCCTTCATCGCCCTCCGTCGCCCGTTTTTTCTCACTTCAAAGCCAATGTTGACCACCCTTGGGCCATTTTCTTGCACCCTAAACCCCATATTTGTGATGTACACATCTGGGAGGCCACCAATATTTGGTGGCCGGCCAGTAATTACTTTTGAACGTTTTGAACCCCTCATAAAAGTGGGTTGTTCTCTCTCCTGGTTCACTATCTCCAGTTTTTGACCACAAGATTGTGTTGTGCACACATGGGAGGCCACCAATTTGGTATGGCCGGCCACTAATCCTCATTGAACCTTTTGACACTTGGCCGGCCGGCCATGGGAAGAGCCGGCCGGCCACGGGAAGAGCCGGCCGGCCACCTGCAACCTCAATAACTGGCCGGCCAGAATCCTTGCATCAAGTACAGTGCAGATACACCCTCCTTTTCCCTCCAGATTCTGTATCCGGGGGGGGCATTTTTGGGGGGAAACTTGATTCATTTTCCTCCATTTTTTCCCTCCTTTTCCCCCCCTCTTTTTGCCTATATAGCAGGCCCTCCAGCTGCATATTGAGGGTTACAAAAACTTCCTCCAAGCCTCTTGCCTTGTATCTCTCTCTCTCTCTCTATATTTCCAAGCTCCAAACCCTCAAGCCCTACACCATTTCCATACCACCACCTAGCACCACATCACCATCATCCATTCTAGCAGCTTCAGGGCTATTTTCAGAGCTAAGGAGCCACCAAACTCAAGCCAAGGAGCTGTCAAAGATTGGTCTTCAAGGGTGAGTTCCTATTCCCCTTTTTTTGTGCTTTATTTTGTTCAATACATTAGCCATACTTTCTTGATGTTTTGGGCTCCGACCCTAACTGGAACTAGGCTTATTTTGAGCTATTTTTCATGTTTGTTTAAGGGTCTCTCACTTTTTGAGGCCTCCTTGTTGCACTTGCTTCATTGCCTCTCTTGTTTTCCATTTTCTTGTGTAGTATTTTTGGCCTATGTATAAATTGTTTTGAGGCATGTCATAAACTGTAAAGTTTCTTATTTTGAGCCGTTCTTCAACATTGTTGAAGGGCTCATCATTTTTTGAGGCTTCCATTTGCCACTTGCCTTTATATCTCTCTTTTGACTCCATTTTTGCATGATTTGTTAGCCTCTTATGCTTCTGTTTTTGAGCTTTGGTCCAAACTATAAATGGCCTTATTTTGACCCCCTATTCATGTTTCATTAAGGGTCTTTTACTGTTTGAGGCATCCTTTTTGTACTTTGTGTTATAGCTCTCTTTTTGGCCTTGTTTTGCATAGTATTTTGAGCATGCTTGTGCACTGTTTTGGGTTTGATCATAAACTGAAAAATGCCATGTTTTGGGTCCCTCTTCAACATTGTTGAAGGGCCCTCTCCTGTTTGGGGTCAGAAGCTGTGACTTGCTTCTTTATCTCACATTTAGGGCCATTTTCGCATGCTAGCTAGGCCCCATTTGTGTTCTTTGTTTGGCCTTCCTTAAAATTGTAAACATGCTTTTTTTGAGGCTGCCTTGAATCTTTCTTCACATTTCATGTTCAAATAATGCGTGTTTTGTATAGCTATAGGCCAATGCATAGGCCTAGTTTTGTGTTTCGGTTTCATTTCACGCATCGGGTGCCGTGTTTCCATGATTCGGGGCTGTTTTGGGTCATATTTTAGTGCTGAAATTTGCATGTTTGCATACCATGTTTCATGCCTTGCCATGTCTTGTTAGAGTGGCATTTGGTGCCTTAGGATCGGTCCTCAGTTTGCGTGCATGCGTGCACGCATCTCGAGTGTCTCATTTTCATCTCATGGCCTCTTATGTGAGTGTGGCTGAGGTCCACTCATGTTGGTGTAAGTCCATTATGCATTGTGTATGCCATTTCATTTCATAGCATTGCGTATGCTAGGTTGTATGTTAGCGCATTGTGTATGCCATGTTATCTCGTGCATCGTGTATGCCATTTCATAGCATTGTGTATGTTAGGTTGTATCTTAGTTGCATTTCATGCATATCATGCATATTGCATCGTGTTTGGGATAGGAGTTAGCCCGAGCATGGGAAACGAGGGACGTTTCGTACTCCGAGTGACGGAACGTGTCTCAATTCCCGATCGCCGACACTCCGGATTATCCATGATGGAGTTTAGGCCCTGTTGTGTTTTTCATGTGCATTCATTCTGTATTGAGTTGCACAATTCGACTCCTCGGCCATCATGCATCGAGATGCGTGATTGGTGGCACGAGGATCGAGGCATGCATAAATTTGTGAAAATACATTGCCATGCCCCTTTCTTGCTCTCTGTAGCAGCAAATCAAGAATCAGCAGTCTTTCGGGGCTTGGCGCGCTTTCCAAAAAGTTATTGCAAAACAGAGGCTAATCGGGGCATCGCCGTAGATTTCCGCGCAAGGCAGCCCAAACATATATCATTCATCAGAGTCAAGGCAGTCCCTGACTTGCATGCCAGTTTATAGCTTTCCTGGATTAATTTGTAAATTAATTAGGATTTTTGTATTTATTCGGGACTGTATTATTTATTCATTTGGGACTGTATATTATTCGGACCCTCTGCGCGAGGGCACAACTGTAATAAGTGTGCGTGCGTGTGATGTATGTCTTCCAACCCCACGTCTTTCTCCCTTTTATTTACCAGCTTATGATGGTTAGATTAGGGCACGTTTCAATTAGCATACAGTATGATAGCATATTTGCATTCATTCATCTGTTTTGCATGCATCGGGCTCGGCGCATCATACTAACTGCATTGTATTTTCAATTCCAAATTGAATACATGTTAGCTGTAGCATTTCATATGCCATGTCTAGAATAGCCGAGCCTGTTATAGTTGCACTTTTGCATGTGTTGCATTAGGCATTTCTGTATAATTAGGATCATGCATGAATTTCTAATTAGCTTCTGTTTTGGCTTGGAGTACTCGGTGAGTTTTATGCTTTAGCATCCTTGCATGCGTGTGAGTGACTGCCATGATAGCATGTTTACCATGAGGCTAATTGCTTATGTGATATAACTGCCTGAATGCTTGTGGGTGAAGGTTGGGTTATTTGGATTGGAACAAATCATCAACTGTGAGTTTTAAGCCCACTAGATAGTGGCAAAACCATCTTTTCTTAAGCCCACCTGAAGGTGGCAAAATCTGCATTTTAAGCCTACTTGCGAGTAGCAAACCATCTTTCAAAAACAAACAGGACATGTTTTGTTCCAATTCAGGTGACCCAGTCTATACTTGTATGCTGTGCGCATCACATAGTAAATCTAGGCTAATAACCGGAATAAGAACGCATAATGTTTTCAAAAATAGATATCATGGTTAGTAGAGGCCGATCTTTGATCGGGCGAGCGGGGGTGCTCACGAAGTGACCTTCCCCAATCGTACCCAAGTTCCCGAGCCGAGGCAACTTTGGTGATGATGGGCACGTGGCCTTAGGCAAACAAGTCAGGGTTTCCTAAATTTCTCCAAAATAAAAATATTTAGGTGGCGACTCTGTATCTGGCAAAGCAGTCCATGTTTGGCACTTCTTTCAAAATTTGTTTTCTCAAAACGATTTGCCGGATTTGGACTCTTTGGTTCAGATTAAGAACCGTGACATTTGAGAGTCCTGAGCTGTAGTGAGCCCAATATCGAATGGAACAGGAGCTCGTTCCTCCCGGGGCGTTCGGGGACGTCTACAATGTGGCATGGTAGATTAGGACATGTTAATTATGGTGCTTTGCGTAGATTAATTAACTTAGAATATCTACCTAGATTTCATATTGATGCAAATCATAAGTGTGAAGTATGTGTTGAATCAAAATTGACTAAGGCATCTTTTAAGTCAATTGAAAGAAATACTGAACCTCTGGATCTAATCCATAGTGATATATGTGATTTGAAATTTGTTCAAACACGAGGGGGGAAAAAATATTTCATAACCTTTATTGATGATAGTACTCGGTACTGCTATGTATACTTACTGTGAAGCAAGGATGAAGCTTTAGAAAAATTCATAGAATTTAAGGCTGGGGTTGAGAATCAACTTGGCAAGAAAATAAAGGCTATAAGGAGTGACAGAGGTGGTGAATATGAAGCACCATTTGGTGACTTATGTTCACAATTAGGAATAATACATCAAACCACTGCACCTTATACACCTCAGCAAAATGGAGTTGCTGAGCGGAAAAATCGCACTTTGAAAGAAATGATGAATGCCATGATAATAAGTTCAGGGTTACCTCAGAACTTATGGGGGGAAGCTATTCTTTCCGCTAATTATATTCTCAATAAAATTCCTCATAAGAAGTCTCATGAAACACCCTATGAACTGTGGAAAGGTCGAAAGCCTTCCTACCAAAACTCACAGTCAATGCATTATTCCAATTTAGATAATTCAACCTTCACTCACAGGCATTCAAGCAGGTATATCACGTAAGCAGTTAGCCTCATGGTAAACATGCTATCATGGCAGTCACTCACACGCATGCAAGGATGCTAAAGCATAAACACTTACCGAATACTCCGAGCCAAAACAGAAACTAGTTGGTAATCAATGTATGATCCTAGTTCATGTTAAGATGGCTAATGCAACACATGCAAATTGTAACTAGAAATAGGCTCGACTATCCTAAGAATGGCATATGAGATGCTACAGCTAACACGTGTTTAACTTGGAATTGGAATACAATGTAGTTAGTATGATGCGCCGAGCCCGGTGCATGCAATATAGATGAATGATGCAAACATGCAAGCATAAGTATGCTAATTGAAACATGCCCTAATCTAACCATCATAAGCTGGTAAAAAGGGAGAAAGACGTAGGGTTGGAAGACATACATCACACACACGCACACTTATTACAATTGCGCCCTCGCTCGGAGGATCCGAATAAATAATACAGTCCGAATAAATAATTAACTGCTCTAGCTAATTAAATATTACAAAATCCTAATTAATCAACAAATTAACTAGGAAAGCAAATAAATTAGCATGCAAACTAAAAGGACCGCCTCAGCTCTATTCCGAATGATGAAAGATACATGCATGCTCGAGCCGCCTCGTCGGGAAATTCCGCACGATGCCCCGATTCGCCTCTATTTGCAATTGATCCCGGAATGTTGTACAAAACTCCAGAAGGTTGTTGACCAGTTTTTGCTGTCAGTTTCCGGTTTGCTACAACAGAGAGAAAGAAAGGAGCATGGCAAAGTATTTTCACATATGTATGCACGACCACTCTCCCTGTCATTGCACAAGCTCTAGAGAGTGTAGACCTCGATCCTCGTGCCACCAATCACGCATCTCGATGCATGATGGTTGAGTAGTCGAATTGCACGACTCAATATGAAATGAATGCACATATAAACACAACAAGGCCTAAACTCCATCATGGATAATCCGGAGTGTCGGCGACCGGAAATTGAGACACGTTTTGCCACTTTGAGTACGAAATGCCCTTCGTTTCCCGTGTTTGGACTAACCCTACTCCAAACACAATGCAATGAGATGGCATACACAATGCGACTAACATGCAACCCTAAATGCAATGCAACCTAATCATGCTGGCATGAGAGGGATGATATGCACACATGCAACCTAGCATACGCAATGCTATGGACTAAAATGGCATACACAATGCACATGAGCTATATGGCATACACAATGCACACATACGAAGATGGACATACACAAAGGCATAATCAAAGCATACACAATGTGATGGTCAAACATGCAACAACATGAACCAAATGGCATACACAATGCAAGGTGGACTTAAACCAATATGAGTGGACCTCATCCACACTCAAATCAATGGCCATATGATGAAAATGAGACAACTGAAATACATGCAAACATGCACGAATGCAAAGAACCGATCCTAAAGCACAACATGCAACTCTAACAAAGCATGGCAAAGGATGAAATATGGCATAGAATGGCACATGATCCAACTCTGAAATATGATGCACAATGGTCCCGAATCATCAAACACTTCACACGATGCATACTAGATGGCCCGAATACCGAAACTAGTGAAATGCGTTACACTAGAGGTACACAAAGCAATGCACAAATGGAAAAACCAATCCCAAACAGACCCTAGGTAGGTCCAAGATAGTGGGAAATTGGTCTAAAATGATGGCTCGGAATGCATTCAAATGAAGCCCATGCAATGGTCGGTAAATGAGACATACAAGCCCGACTCTCTAATGCACTTAAAGAGTGGAAATCATGGGAATATGGCATGCATATAAGCTCTGAAATATGATGTGCAATGGCCCCAAAACATGAAAACACCTCAGTATATGCATGCGATGGACCTCAAAACTCAAAGTTAAGCATGGATGTTGAACTACAGGCATGCAAAACAAGCGTCATTCGACCATGAGACCCAAAAACAGAGCTAAGGCAGTCCAAAATATGCACAAAATCAGTTTAAGGTAAGGCCAAAATATGCTAGGAAAGGCGGCCAAAACATCATGCAAAACAAGCTAGTGAACCATGACTTACACTACAACTATATGAAGCATGTGAAGGACTACCAAACCAGTCCAAAACAAAAACATGGCATGCCAAAATATGCCCAAAAACCCACTAGAACTCAGTCAACACATGCTAGAATGAGGTGCTCCTTTGAAAGGCTATGCAAGCGGTTACTCTACACACGTAAGATGGACATTCAATATGACAAAACCACCCCTGGACAGAGGTTATGACGGCCCTATAACTCACTGAAAAGGGCCTGAAATGAGGCTAGGAAGCATGCAAGTAAAGGCTCCTTTGAAAGGCAATGAAGAGGGTTACTCTACACATGCAAGAGGGACACCTAATATGGAAAAAAAAAAGCTCTGGACAAAGCTCATGCAAGTCCTAAAACTCATCAAAAATGACCTGAAACATGGCTTGGAAACATGCAAATGGGGGCTCCTTTGTAAGGCCAAGAAAGCTAGTAAACAAGACAAGGGGTGAGAGGGTCACCCCTCTCTGATTTTGATGCTCAAAATAGCATGCTAGCCACTGAAAATCCACTGGATTTCAGTGGCTAAAAGGCCAAACAAAGCACAATACAAAGGCCTTAGTGCATAGCACAAAACAAGATGAAAACAAGCATGCAAGGGGGTAGATGACCCCCAATGGAAAAATGACCTTAAACAAACTTGTTAAGAAGCTCAAAATAAGACTTTTTTCAGTTTATGCCAAAGCCCAAATATGCTTGCAAATATAGCTTAGATATGAAGCAAAATAAGGACCAAAAGGGGGATAAGAGAGTTACCCTTGTAGCCAAGAAAGACAGCAGTTTCTGGACCAAGAAAGTGGCTTCTCAACCTCTGAAAATAAGCTCTAAGGTGCTTAGATGGATAATGGAGAGGTTAGACTAAGAGGTGTAGTGCAAAGGGGCCAAGAACCTAGCACTTTTGGAACCAAAATAGAGAGATGTATAGAGATAGGTGTATGTATGCCTTGGTCAAAAAATCTGAACCTTGGCTCATGAGGGAGAGGCTCCCTCTTATAGAAAAGGAGGTTCATAGCTTCTCTAAGAAGCTTGGAGCAAAAAGGCCAAGCTTCTAAAGGAAGCTAAACCAAAAGGGTCAAGCTTCTTGAGGAAGCTAGACCAAAGGGGTCAAGCTTCCTCAAGAAGCTCAACAAAAGGTCAAGCTTCTCTTAGAAGCTAAGCAAAAGGGACCAAGCTTCTTTAAGAAGCCAAAACAAGAGGGTCAATCCTCGGAGGATGGGGCAAATGCCTCCTAGCTGGCACAGTTGGATAGCACTCAAAGAGACAAAAAAGCAGAAGGCTGGCCGACCAGTTCAAGTGGTCGGCCGACCACTTGCCCTGGTCAGTCGACCAGGGGTCAAAAGGTTCAAGTTGAAAAGGTGGTCGGCCTACCCATATTGGTGGTCTCCCAGGTGAATGCAACTCAATGGTGGTATAGGAGACCAGAA
Organism: Camellia sinensis; assembly: GCF_055761805.1. Lineage (NCBI taxonomy): Eukaryota > Viridiplantae > Streptophyta > Magnoliopsida > Ericales > Theaceae > Camellia > Camellia sinensis. The sequence continues at coordinate 112,110,838 of NC_138973.1, forward strand.
ATTGCAGCTCAAAAGTGAGAGAGACCACTTACCTGTCAAGAAAATCGACCGATCGGGGAAAAGTGGTCTCCAAGGAGAAAAGGTGGTCTCCCACCCTAGTACCACCTTCCAAACAATGAAACTAGGGTCCATGCCAAAAATGAACCCACACCGACGCGACACAAAGGTTCGGGGGCCAAAACGCCAGCCGGGGGCCCCGAAAACTGACTATTAAGCATCGAAAGTGGCGTGCGACCACGAAAGTGGTCTCCCGGGCTACAGTGTCCCTCTCAGGAGAGGAAATAAAGTGTGTGCCAAAAACCGGAGCAAACGGAGGTAGTTAAGCGGTCCCGAACTGAGGCACACGGCCAACGGCTCCTAAAATCGGAAATTGGTCTCCAAACGGGAAAAATGGCCTACGACCACGAAACGTAGCCTACGGCCACTGAGAGATGGTCCACGAGACCTCTCCCTTCCTTCAGGAAAAGAAAACAGAGAAAACAGGACCTGGTTCGCAAACCGAGCAAAACACGAAAAGGTTCCGAAGCCCGGAGGCAAGGCTCTCAGCCGAGACTTTGCAACCTCAGAACGAGCACAATATGCAACATCACCGAGCGCTCAGTTGGTGACGCCTGAGTCTTAAGGTCGGTCAAAAATGGGGTGTCTACACCCACCATGCACCCTCTCATAGCCTAGATTATCTACTCCTACATGGCCATTGAAATCACCACCTATAACTAGGTTCTCTCCTATGGATATCTCATGTAATACCTCATCCATTTGGTCCCAAAAAACTCACTTAATCTCATCATCTAATCCTACTTGGAGGGGCGTATGCACTAATCACGTTCACTATATTCTCTCTAATAACTAGTTTAATTAACATAATCTTATCACCTTACTTAATGACCTTAACTACATTTTCTACAAGACCCTTGGCAACTATGATTCATACCTCATTCATGTGTTTATCCTTGCCACTATGATATAGTTTAAAATCGGTATCCTCTATTTCCTGAGTTTTCTCACTCGTCCACTTAGTTTCTTGTATGCAAGCTATACTAACTCTCCTCCTAATCATGACATCTACCAATTCCATAGTCTTACTAGTTAAAGTTCATATATTCCAAGTGGCTACCCTAAACTTATAACCTTGGACTAGCTTGTTCATCTGCGCTCGTCTAGAAAAATGCAAAAACCTTTGCCCATTTTTCACTGCACCCAGGCGTCGATGTGGCGCCCCTTGCTCATTTTTCGAAACATCTAGAGGCAGGCGCAACATGTCACTGAGGGGAATGACCTAGCATTTAATCGATTCAAAGTGGAATTCATTTTCACAAGGGATCCAAGCGGCTTTTTTTACATGTTGGCTGTCGGCTACTTAACACACAACCCTCCTCCTTTACTCGGGCTTGGGACTGGCGGAGTTGTTAAGCAACCGCGGCAGAGTTAAGCTAAGAAACAAAACAAAATAAAAGGAAAAAAAAAATGAGCCAGAATGCTTTTCTAGCATAGGAATATAAGAGAGAAGCACTAATGCTTTTCAAGCATTAATGAAAGCTAGACGTGATGAATTCTCCCTCAATCATCATGAATGATGAGATGATGAAATCCATTCAAGCCATGGAAGCTTCTCAATGAACGTAATAGAGAATTTCAATCTCAAACACCAAGAGATGAGAGATAGAATAACAAAAATTAATCATGGAAAATATAGATTAGCTTCCTTAATCATCAAGTGATATGAACTATCACATGATGATCATGGAAGCAAATTAAAGTAATGGAACTAAAAATCAAAGAAATAAGATGGAATCTATATCTCCTTTCATGGAAGAGAGCAAAGTAATGCTCAAATCGATGTAACAATGTGTGGAGAAGATAGATCACCATTTATTTCTAAGAGGAAGTCGTGTTTGGCTTCCAAAAAAACAAAAGAGAAAATGATGAGAGAAATAGAAGAAAATACTAAGAATCACAAATAAACTAACACAAGCAATAGAACTTCATAACAAGGGTTAGAAGCATCATTCATCTTCCTCGTGGAAAATGGATATAGACATCCATTTCCATGATCAAGGAGTTCAGAAATGAATACTGCCCAATCCTTTTAGAGAATAAATTATGTGTTTGGTTCCAAAGAAATAAGAAAGAAAGTGAAGGAAAATGTAAACATCACCCTCTCTAATCATCCAATTAACCCACAAAACAACTACAAATGCTTATCAAAACATAAGCAAGAGTTGGATCAAGATAATTAAATGTGTTTGTATGATAAGAAAATTGGTGAGAAAATGAAAGAAAACAAAGGAAAATGAAGGAAAACCATGACAATTACCAAAACTAATCAAAGGGTGAGACTACTACCCTTTATAAAAGTATAATCAACTCAAGGTTCTAAATATCAGCCTGTACATGCCGTACCGGCCGGTTCGTATTGGAAAATAGGAGTGCCGAGTCAGATACTCACCAGTATACCGGCGAGAATGAATTTCGCGTCCGTAGCGGCCGATTCCCGATACGTATCGGCCTGAATCCGATACGTAAGCGATTTGTTTCCGATACAGTCTGATACGGCTGAAAACGAGCAAAGCACCTGCAAAAATAATTGAGAAAAGAAAAGGAAAGCACCTGGAAAAGCAAAAAATAATGAGCAAAGCACCTGCAAAGTGATGCTTTATTTGTATATGTGATGCCCTGTTTTTTTCTTTTGGCCGAAGAAGTTTGTATTAGGGGTGCAACTCGGGCGGGTTCGGTCGGGTTGGGGGTCTGCCCAAGCCCGACCCGAATTGTATTTGGCAGTGCCCAAGCCCGCCCAAGCCCGACCATGAACCCGAGCATTGCTGCCCAAGCCCGGCCCGAGCTTTGTATTTTGAGCTCGGGTTAGCCCGAATTGCCCGAATTACCCGAATTGCCCGAGTCCAGAAACCTGTAGGTAGATCTAAGGGTAGACATAAAAGATGCTAATCTAATGGTAGAAGACTAACAAAAAATAAATAAAAAATAAAAATTAAGACTAACTCTTTTACTTAATAGAAGACTAACCAAAAAAAAAAATAAAAAATAAAAATTAAGACTAACTCTTTTACTTAATTTATATATATTATATAATTTATTAAATTATATATATATTATATATTATATATATATATATATTAAATTCAATTCGGGTTCGGGTTGCTCGGGTTGGCCATTGGTTCTGCCCAAGCCCGGCCCGAATTGCAATTCGGGCATCAAAATTTTGCCCAAGCTCGTCCAGATTGCAAGATATAGTTGCCCAAGCCCTAAAAAAACTCGGGCTGGGCTCGGGTTGCTCGGGTTGAGCCCGCCCGAGTTGCACCCCTAGTTTGTATATGTGATGCTCTGTTTTTTTCTTTTGGCTGAAGAAGTCATGGTTTTGCTTTTTAAGTTGTGCTCCGTTTGTTTATAATTTGTTTTTGTTTTTTTTTTTTTTTTCCTGTGGTTATTTTTTTAAATGCACATAATTTTTTATATATATATATATATATATATTATCGAGGTTGAATAGAACTTAGGAGAAATTTTTTACATAATTTTAAATGCACATAAGTTCAGAAGCTAAATAGAACTCATAATTTTATAACTCAGGAGCAGGTTTGTTCTCTCATAATTTTATATATATATTATCAGCATAGAATATAATTTTTGATATATAAAAATATTTTTTATATATATTTTAAATTCACATATGCTCAATATATATATTTTATATATATATTATTTAAAGAGATTTAATCTGTTAGATTTTTTATTTCACATTTTTTTTATTATTTTAGATTTTTTAATCTGTCAAATCTTTTTATTTCAGATTATTTTTATATCAGATTTTTTTTATAGAGGTTTAATCTGTCAGATTTTTTTAAAGAGGTTTAATTGTTAAGTAAAGATGTTTAATATTTCATATTTTTATTTTTATTTTAAATGCATTATTTTTAATATTTTAGATGTTTATTTTAACATATATGCCAAATAAAAGGTTGAGACTAAAATAAATACATATCATTTAGTTGAAAATGAGTCAAAAAAGTGCCTTTACATATCAAAATTTTGATTAAAATGTGACAAATTAAGGCTAAAAGAGTCAAAAAAAAATACATAAAATTGAGTTTTAGATGGATTGCTAATGATTTTTGAAATTTCACAGCCGCGACGCCTGATACTCGATGCGTACCGATCGATACTACCGATACTAATACTCTGCGATCGATACCATTACGTTACCCGATACCGCGATTTAAAACTATGAATCAACTCAAACATTCAAAGACAATCAAAAAAAAAAAAAGTGTTTTGGGAGGTGAGAAAACACTAGAAAGCTACAATTCTCATAATTTAAGCAATACTATGGAGATGTGGCAAATCCCCGCCACTATCCACATGCCCAATTACATCATATTCAATCAAATATACAGAATTAAAAAGTGTTTGGCAAGAGAGATAAGAAAAGAAAGTAAAAGAAAAAGTGATGAGAAAGTTTCAAGAGATTATCTCAAAGGAGGAAGAGCTCTTTGAATTGACAATCCTCTTCTTCCAATCACCCTCTAAGCTCTGAATTCAACCTTCAAATCCCAGCAAGAAACTTCATCTCCCAAGCTTCAATGGAGTTTGTATGTATATGTAAATATAGAGAAAGAGAAAGAGAGAGTTATGAACAAGAGAGAGTTTCTATATCTCTTTTTACTTCTCTCTAACTCTTCAACGCCTTAAAACTTTGAAAGAGCGAGGGTTTTATAGCTTGGGAGGTACCTTGCTCCGCAATTCCCCCGATAATTGCGGAAGAGTACCTTCCCACTTGCGTAGGGGACCATCTTCTAAAGACTGCTATGTTTGCCGCCAAAGTTGTCCGACCGACCAAATTTCATCCAGCCACATCTTTATTGTACGGTCGTGGCAAAATGTCATCCAGCCACATCTTTATTGTACGGTCGTGGCAAAATGTCACGAGCGTGCAAGAAAGTTATAAGGCTAGTTCGAAATCATACGGCCAAGGCCAATTTTTGGGCAATTAGTGTATTTCTGGAGGATTCTCTTCATTTCCATTCATTTCTAGTTTGTTCTCGCTCTTTTTCCAGAAGATACTATGGTTTTCTATTGTTGGGAATTATTCGAAAACATCAATGAAGGCACGTGATTTACCCACATAATCTATGGATTCGGTTTAAGCGTAAAAAGTATGCCTAAATCCGTTTATTTCTGGTGTACTTAATAGATTCAATCGATAGCTTAGGGACTAAATAGACTTTAATTTACATATTTTAGAGACTTAGTAGACTCAATCGATAGTTTATGGACTAAGCAGATAATTTCTCAATAGTTTAGAAGTATAAAGTGTAATAAACCCTATTCAAAATAAATCATACCATCGTAATATCAATGACGATTTTAATTAGAATACATATAAAATGGGTAATTTTAGAGTGTTCAAATGCATACCATACGTAATTACGTAAATTCTCACAAATATACATAAGTTAGTTTACAAAATCACGTAAGTTTTCACAAACATATGTAATTTAGCTTATAATATTTTGAGAAATCACAACTTACGTATATTTGTGAGGTTACTTATATATATTTGTGAGTACTTATACAAGCAAATATAATATGCATCTTGCACACCGAAACACTTCCCATATAAAATTGGTAAAAAATGGGACAAAGATTTATAAATAGATTGCACCCCACTTGTTTATCAAAAATTTAAATATTATATATTGAAATGTTTATTTTTCTTTTTAATAATTGACCAATATATACCATTTGTCAAGTTCTTTTTTTATATTGAAATATTGTAGTCCATCATTGTAAATGTACGTATCAATTGATTCTCAATACTTATCGGGTCATACCCAATACACGGTCCATTCAATTCACAGTCGATATAATGAATTCATAACTGATATATATAACGGATTCAATTGCTATAATGCTCTTTCTCACAACCGCATCACTTTATTATTGTTACCTATGACTCAGTAATATCACCAAAGCACAACAAATACCAATTCATCTTCCAAAATCATTATTTAAAACCTTAGGCCACATTTGTTTATAAAGAAATGGATAATAAAAGATAAAAATAGCAGAAAGTGAAATAAAAGAAAGAAAAAAATAATAAAAATTTATTTTCTTGCATGCATTTGAATAGATGAAATTTTTGTAAGCAAATGATAAGAAAAACATATAATCACTCCACACACACAGTTGTTAGAGAAATATGGACACAAAAAAAAAAAATTAATAATAATAATAATAATAATAATAATAATAATAATAAAATTAAACCTTATCAAGATTTGTGGGACAAAAACAAATTTTTCTATATATTTTACAAAAAATTATTAACCTAACTAATAAGCTAATTTGAATTGTATAGGAAACTTTGATTTTCATTATTTTTTAAGACTCTCCATCTAAATAAACATTTAGATTTTTTTATCCCTTTAAATACACTTTGTCCCATAAATAAACTCTCCATCTAAATACACTTTGTCCCATAAATAACTTCATTTCAATTTTTATCATTTTAATTTTTTAGGTCAATCGATAAGAAACTAATTACAAGTATAAAAATATTACATTATCAATGATGAATGGACTACTACTTCACATTAGCTAGAAAGTTAATAAAACTAACCTAACAACCAAGCCTACTAAGCCCCAACAATCACTCTGCTACTACTTACATATAATCCCCATAAAATGAGAGAAATAAATATCACCACAAACTTCTCCTCTCTATAAGAGTTGAATTTAAATTTAAGACTTCACACAATAAAGGGTGTTATACAACTACTAGACCAAATACTCTGATTTACCATAAGCTCATTTTTTCGCTTCTTCTTCTTCTTCTTCTTCTTCTTCTTCTCTCTCTCTTTTTTTTTTTTTTTTTTGAATTTGAATTTGAAATCTCATTGGAACTTTAAATTAATAAATTCAAATTTAAAATTTTTTAGACAATTTGTCCAACATTTATTTCTTTTTGTCCATAAAGACAACTATAATATGAAAGATAATATTACTCTCCCTTGTCTATCGACAATAACAAAATCATCAACAGATCTGAGAAAGAGAGAGAGAGAGACAGGGATGCGATGGAACTGCGACCAACGACGGAGAAGATCGGCGCGATGGACGACGGAGGAGGTGGAGCGACGGTGCGAGGTAGACAGAGGTGGAGGAGAGGTGCGAAAGTGACGAGGTTGATGGAGGTGCAGAGTCGACGACGGAGGTGAAGCGGCAGTGCGAGCTGGACGGCGGTGGCGGTGGATCTGGATGAGAGACGCGGTGGTGGTGGTGGTGCGAGCTGGACAGCGGTGGTGGTGGATCTGAGAGAGAGATAGAAGTCAATGAGTGAGGGAGAGAGAGATGAAAGATCCGTGAGTGAGAGAGAGAGAGAGAGAGAAAGAAGTCAGTGAGCGTGGCTCTGAGACAGAGAGAGAGAAGTGAAAGTGAGAGGATGAGGGTTTGGTTTATATATAAATGTAGGGGTAAAATAATAATTTCACATCGGAGATAAATCGGGCCAGGGACGGGGCTGGGACACTTATTCCCGTCCCCGGCTCGAAACTGATCGGGGATTGATTTTTTAATACCATCCCCGTCCCGTCGGGAGTATTTTTTGAGAAAAACCTGCTCAATTCGAGGTCAGGGGGTCGAGTCCCCATCAGGCCGGTTTTAAATTGCCACCCCTACTATCTAGATGTCCATTTATCTATCCACTGCCACTTCACCGATGATGACTGCCATGACTTTTTAAGAAATTTTCTGAAGAGAATAACTTTTCCAACTAGCCACTGGAGGCAAACGGCATGCGGCGATTGATAGTAGTGTGAAAAAAGATAAATAATGTAAAGATAAAAAATATATATATACCAAGGGTAACTATATATATATGTGTGTGTGGGGTCATGCTTTACCCGTCATTTTTGGAGTGTATATCATGTGTAAGTTATGACATTTATGGTATTGATTATTACAAATATCATAATTAAATCATTCGTCAAAACTAAAAAGTAATAATGAATAATAACCAAACAACACATAAGGTATAATCAATATCACAATGAATTAAAACCGAGTTATAACTCATATAATAATAAGTTATAATTAGAGTGCGTATAATAGAATTTATACATCCTTAAAAACAAGAGCTATACTTCATATTAATATATTTCATTACTCATATCCTTACCATCAAAGTAAGAGTAGACCCTTATAGCCATGGACTTGCAAAACAAAATAAAAACAAAAAAAAAAAAAAAAAAAATGCTTTTAAATTAGGGGGGTTTTAAATTGCAATAATGTTTGAGAGCTCTAATGTAACTTTAATGATGTGGAAAGTAACCATGTGAAGGAAGGGCCTACACTCCTCTATCTATCTCTCTCTACCCTCTCTCTCTTCTACCTCATTAAAGCTCTATTTAGAGCTCTTAAATTAAAGTTATGTATCATTACTCTAAATTGAGTGCAGAATAAAGCCATGGAGAAAAAGACAAGAAAGAGGCAAACCGCTTCAAAGTTTTTTGGTAGCTACTACCCTGGAAAAGTGAAAGTGATGTCCTCCTCACAAACTGCCAGTAAAGTGACCGTCATCAACAAATCTCCCTAATACAATCCCCCAACCCCCCCCCCCCCCCCTCCACACACACACATGCACAATTATATATTGATTAATCAATATCCATTCCTGAGTTTAAGGACTCTGCTCTGTTTGGATTTTGAAATTTTCTCTGAGACAGATAAAGAGGGTAAAATTTTATTCTTGATCACCCCATAATTGTATTTGATTTGAGTTATTAAAACTAATTTTTAAGTACAAATTTTTTGGAGAGAAAAAAATCTAGAATTTGACTCCAAGAACAAATTAAACTCTAATTTTTTAATAATTTCAATTTACACTTCCAACTTTTAAAATGATATCAATTTTAACCATCTATTTTTATATCTGAACCTAGTAAGGGCAACTTAGACAAGTTAATCACTTTTTGTCAGTAATACTATATGACGGCAATAGCTATGAACTAAGGAAAAGATAGGGGTGGCAATGAGTTAAGAAAGGGAAGAAATAAAGGTCGACTGGGAAAAGGGGTGAAGGGATGGCGATGGCAATGGATTTTTAAAGATGAGGGGCAGTAATGGATAACGGTAAAAGTAGAAGTTGATTGTCAACAGTAATAAGAGGAAAAATTTATTAAATTGTCTAAATTGTCCATTCTCCGTTAGCTATAACTAACGGATACACACATTACAAAAACCCAAACGGGAGCAGCTAAAGAGCCTCTCTCTAGACAATTTTTTGCGCCCCTTCGACGTGTTTTCGACGAATTTCAAAAATACTTTCAAACTGTAAATCTGGTCTTTTTATGTCTAGAAATAAGGGTTTGAGAGCTTCTCCCTCAATTTTCAACATAGATTTTTAAATTTTCGACATTCACAGTGGTCCTCCCTTTTCTTAACCATTCTCCCTTACTGTTGTAAGTGTTCTTCTCCAACTTTGGCTTTTGACGGTGACCGAAGTTCAACGGTGGTAGTTGCAAAATTAGGCAGCGGCGATGATGATGACAATGGTGAGTTTAGACTTTATTTTAATGCAAATTTTGTTTCTTCAAGCCCCATCTGTGAGAAGACTGGTGGGCTTCCCAAAATCATAACTGATTTTTTAACAACTTTACAATTTGGCATTCGTGTTGTAAAGTTTTTTGTTTGACCCTTTAGAACTTTGTTGTTTTTCTTTTTCCTGTTCAATGTGTTGTTTACTTTTATTTTAATATAATTGCATTATAACTTTCTAAAAATAAAAAAAAATAATAATAATAATAAAAATAATGAATAGAAACGAATAATTAGAAAGGGAGATTTACCAATAAATCCCAAAATGTAAACTTATGAACCAATTGGTCCCATTTTTATTCTAGTAAACTGTTTAGTCCCATTTAATTGTGAGGGACGTAATTACCCTCATCTAACCTTTGCTCACAAATACACAGATACACACACACACAGATACATACACACACACACAGAGATACACACACAGATACATACACACACACACAGAGATACACACACACACACAGATACACACACACACAGATACATACACACACACACAGAGATACACACACACACACACAGATACACACAAGCATTACGAGGGGCAGACACACACACACAATAGATATATATATATACATACACACAGACCTATATACACTCGATTACACGCTTCAAACTCCACCATTACGAAGCAATCTTATTCAAAACCCTACACACAAGCATTCAATCTCAAAATTCCCTTCAAATCCGCGCGTAAATCGATCACAACCTCGTGTTCCGATCTCGATTCATCTCCTCCATCGCCAATCCTCGTCTCCGACAACGGCAAGGGAGGAGGAGTAACAGAGGCGGTTACGGAGTAGGACCTAATAGTGCGATGGATGGATCGCCGCCTAGGGTTTCACGATCTGAGAGAGAAAGGGGCAATGGTTCTGGTGGTGGATCTTGAAGTAGGTGAGGAGGAGGCAGTGAACTGAGGAGTGCCGTCGTTAGAGGAGATGCGGTGGACAGAGGAGAGGGACTCCTAAGAAGATGAAGAGGAAAAGGAGGAGAGGGAGAGAGAGTTTGGCGATGATGTTCAGTGTTGAGATGGTGAAGTGATGGTGAAGTGAGGGTGCACCAACAGTATAGGGAAACAAAACAATAATGGGTAAAATTGTCCACACAGTTACACTAAATATGAAAAATAGGATTAACAAGAAATAAACTTCCCCACTGATAGGACTTATCCGAACAAAAGAATAAAGTTGGGACTAATTGGTTTAATAGTTTGTGAAATGGGATTTATTGATAAATTTCCCAATTAGAAATTCATACCATTTTAAAAGCTCATAATTAAAATTAAACAATTAAAAAGTTAAAATTTGATTTGTTACCCATGTCAAATCATAATCCTTTTTTTAAACACACCTAAGCTGAATGAAGTCAAAAAAGTAAAATATCTGAGAAAAGATATAATAAATACAAAAAGTTTTTTTTTTGGTGGTATTTAGTAATTTTTTTTAAAAAATAAATCAAAAATATTATATTTTATAAGTATATCTTGATTAAGTGAATTTAAAAAGTAATTAAATTGCATAAAATATTAAAAAAAAAGAATTGTCTAAAAGCAAAAATGACAAAATTTTCTTTACTTCCTTATGGTTTGGCTTATATGCAGATTACCTCTCCCTCTCATTTGAAAATAACCACATAACCCCTTTATAGTTTGTGGACTAAAACACACAATTAGACATGTTAATGATTTAATAAAAAAGACTGAAATACTCCTATATATAAGTAACGTAAGCGTGTGAACAACAAATATTTTCATCATTTGTTTAGGAGGCAAAATGTACTTTAATCCCCTTGTATTTTAATCCATGAGCGATTTACCATCCTTAAATTTGAAAATTAGCATATAATCCCCTTATGTGTGGCATGTGTTTCACACTTGCTGTTAAGTTAGATAAAATGTTTAATGATATATTTCAGTCCACAAATCATAAGGGAGTTGTATGGTTATTTCCAAAAACACAAAGGGGCCAACTGAAATTTGCCCAAACAAAAAAATACCTAAAACAAAAATGTAATTTTTGAAAGGGAAATGATATACTCAAAAATTGTATTTGAAAACTTAAAACCAAACAGAATTGCAACCCAATGGTTTAGCACAATTGCTGGCATTTTTCCAAAAAAAAAAAAATGTAAATTTTTTTTTGTATTTTAAAAAATAAGACAAATGAAAAAGTTTTTTTCTTTTTATAAATAATATAAATGAAAAAGATTTGAGATCACCATCGTTTTAAAATTGCTTTTTATTTTCCTCTAAAAATAATTTTAAAATTTTAAAAAGTACTTACAATTATTTCTTAAAATTTGGGTAGTTTTAGATAACTTTTCAAAAAAGTATTCCATATCATTTTTCTTTATGAGTTGGGCTTTTGTCAAATTATCATCTCTGCTTAAGAGACCGTTTGGGCTTGGTAAGCTCTTTTTGAAGACCGATTTCAGTAATTCAAATTGTTTATTTTTTAAGACTCGTTGAGTAAAATATGCAGATAAAAAAATCAAGATAATTAGATATCAATATCTATATTTGAATCATATTTGTTTTGTTTAAAAAAAAAAATAACAACAAATATAATTTCAAGAATAGCCATCTATTTTTTATAATACAAATTTGATTCAAATATATGACTACCGATATTTGATTATCTTGATTTTTTGTATGCATATTATATTCAACGAATCCTAAAAAATGAACAGCTTGGATAATCAAAATCGATTCCAAAATAAACCACCAAACTCAAACATTTCAAATTGAAATGACCAACTTAAGATAAACTAAATCTTTCAAGAAAACTGGAGTTTCTCTAAAACGCAATTACCCCAATGATAAAGGGCAATTCCAATCTATGTTCCGAGCTCGATCTTCATGCCCTCCCCGACTGATTGAACTAAAGTTATTGCATCACAAAAATGTATAAATAAATGAATAAAAGGGAAATTGAATGAAACTAATAATAAAAATATGGAATTGTAAATGAGTATGTTGGTTTTTTTTTTTTTTCTCTCTTCAGTGCAGCGTTTGTGTTCTGGTGCAAGTAAAAAATGTGACATCACTAGTAGTTGAGCACAAACCCTACTTCTACACAAGGCTGCATACACATTAAGTTGGTAGTAAGCTTGGCTCCGCTAGTCAAGTAAATAAACGAACTTGAGTTGAACCTTTAAGCTTATTTAATAAACAAGTCGAGTTCAAGTATGAATAAAATCCACTCTTTTATCTTTATTTAATATAAATAATATATTTATACATTATTTAAATAATATAAACAATATTAAAAAAGAAATTCATTAATCCTGCTAAACAAACCGGGGTAACAGACTTTTCTTTTTACCATCCATTAGACACAAGGCTGTTATGACTGTGAACAATGTAGTATTAATTTGGAAGACATTTTTTTGAAAACCTGTTGCACAGATATTGTCTAAAGCTTGACAGCGTCTTAATTTTGGTCCAAATCACCGGCTGTGGCCAGAAAAAAGGTGGCAAGCCTTTCGATCTCTTAATAAAATTCAAGGGTTCTAGCCAATCCCAGTTGGTTTAGCTAATGGTTTTTTGAGAAAACAAATCAAAATGTTTAAATCTAATTCTTCTTTTTTTTCAGTTTTTTAATCAAGGAGGAGGAATTTGACAGAGTCCTGTTGATATCATACAAAGGATATGCATAAAAGCAAATGAAAGGGAGAAAAAAAATCAAGCTCCAAACCATGCCAATACCTCAACCAGCAGCATCCATTATATGATCCTGATCTGTGCTTTAGACAGCCAAGTCTTGGACTATTTAGTCTGCAATACTCTACTAGTTCATCATACTCATCATACTTGCAACAAGAAGAATAAACTTGAATCTTTTAAAAATCTGCGGTCCAAGAGTCAACCAAACTTTTACATGTAATTTATTTGTAGTGATTAGAAAATATATATATATATTAATATTTTCTGAGAGAGAGAGAGAGAGAGGTATTTTACCCTTGATTTCGAAAAACACAGCTTTTTAATCCACTCACATCCCAAAATAAATTATAGGAGGAATCCGTTGACCTATTATATCAGCTGCCAAGTATAAAAAAGCATCGAAAACTGTTAGCAACTGGATCAGATACAACGATTTCCATAACTAAAATTCAGGAAAAACAATACTTGCCTGGTTGCTGCTAAAAAAAAAAAAAGAAAAAGAAAAAAGAGATAAATAAATAAATAAAAGTGAAGACTAGTGACTAGGGATCACTATCATGGGATCACTATCATTGGCAGTACAATACTACATTAACCTGGCTTGGTTTTACTACCATTGCCATACAAGAAATCCAAAATTGTAGACCCCCTCGAAGTACTTTGTGAACTACTGCTTTCCTTATTGAAGTTGGCGCTGCCATCAGGAGGACGATCCATCTTAATTCTAGACTCATACTTAGCTGCAAAAGCTAACGTTGACATGAGTGCCTTCTGTGCTGAGTTCGTCATGTTTGAAAGACGTGCCTTTTGAGCTGCATTTGGCGTATTTGACAAGAGTGCCTTCAGAGCTGAACTCTGTGTGTCTTTACCATGCTCATCTGTCAATTGATCCACAGATTGATCTGAAGGAAGTGAAGATAGTTGCTTCCATGGTTTTGAACTGGGGATCTGAAGTCTAGGTGCAGTTTCTTTCTCTTGAACAGACACAACATCATTGTCCTTAGGATGATCTAATGCAGCTTTGCCAAACGAAAGAAAGTTTATTCCTTGGGGTGGCATAGTAGGTGTTCTCTTCGGCATCTCACTCCAGATGGGTATCACGTCTCTTGCGATTTGAGCCGTCTGATTGCCAATTTTGAGTCCAACATCCTTCTTTGGAGATGAGGCAGCTTGCTTATCCTTGTTAGAATCATCAAAGGTAATTGATTTTGGAATACCACAATCCTTTAAAGGAGCTTTGCCAAATGACAGGAAGTTTATTCCCTTTGATTCCACTGCAGCTGTCATCTTTGTAATCTCATTTGAGTTTTGAGCCATATCTGGTGTGCCACGGATCATCGGAAGACCAACTTTAACACCACCAACACCTGTTATCGGAGAAACTTGATTAAGCTTACTTGGATTGTCCAGTGCCGATTTCCCAAACATAAGCTTGCTTATTCCCTTGGGTTGTGTCTGTACAGCACGTTTGAGTATAGTCTCTACCACATCCTGTTTAGTGTTCTTACTAGAATCAACCTTCTGATGAGAGGAATTATTCAAGTTCAATTTCTTCTCAGAATTTGTACTCTTTAGGAGGGATGAAAACTTCAACTCGGGTTTGGAAACATTTGTTGTGCTTGGGGAACCTTCCGTGAGTGGCATCTGAGAGACATATAGCTGGATAAGTATTCCGAAAGGCAATAAGTATGGCCACACATTCAGTAAAGCATAGCTAAACAAAGCCAACAAAAACTCAAAAAGAAAAAAAAGTCACCTCGTGTGAAAACAAACAGTCGGGGCCTCTGCTGCAAAATCCGTTGGACAAATAATTGTTGCAGGGATACTTGGACAGTTGATGATCAAATGGACAGTCATCGCCCTTCATGCATGAGTGACGAGCAAAATGACAACATGCCTGCAACACCAAAAACCATGAGAGAGTGAGAGAGAGAGAGATGCTAAGCAATAAAAATAACCCCTTGATTTGCTATAAGAATGATAAGTATGTTTCAGGGATGAATTTGCCATCATGCAGTATGATTTATGCATATTGAAAAGTAGTAAGAAATATGGATGAATTATGTTGGTGAGGGAAGTACACATGATTGAACAAGTTTAACTTCTGAACTACCACTGATTTAAAATCATTCGAAACTGCACATAATCCAAATCAAACACTTGAAATGAGAAGTAAATTAACTGTAGGTGACATGTAATAGTGAGTCGTGGATATTCTTTCATCTCCACTTGGGGAAATTAGCAGTGTCTGGGACAAGCAAGGGTCGGGGACTTCTGTGAGGGTCAAGGCAAGGACCGGGGCACACTGTTCTAAACCAAATCTATTGCTGTCCCTAGGTATTATCAACCATCAGAACACTTGCCGGTTGAAAATGTTCAGTCTACATAGTCAGCTATCTTTGTCGTAATTATTTGGAATAAAAGGACAAAAACCTAAAAAAAATAGAGAATTAACATCTATGTAAAAGCATATCAATACAAGATTGAAGGCAGCATAAAGTACTTGCCAAAATGGAGACTAATGACGATTCCCAAACAGAAATCAAATCTTAGAAATAGAATTGATTAGTGCCAGCCCATCAAAGAGTGGAAGAATCCAATGGGTGGAAGTAGTAGTTTCCAGAGAGACCCATACCTCTTTAAGGGCATGCGGTTCATAAAAACAAAAATCGATCTCTTCTAAGAAAACAAGAAAGATTATTAGTCCTTGAGATTTGGGTGAGCCTCAAAGGTGGCTCAGCCATTAGGCCACTAATCTTATCGCCTAAGGCCAACCCGGAACATTTTTAAAAATTCTTATTGCCGAAGGCCTCAATTTTTTAAAAACACAGCAAAATAAGACCTCATTTTAATGTTTAGCATAAGATCAGTGTCAATGTCACCAAGATTCTCCTCACACTCTACAGTTGGGAAAGTTTGCAGGTTGAAGAAAGCTTTATATGATTTGAAACAGTCTCTTCGGACTTGGTTTGACAGATTTCTAAAAGCAATGTTGAGGTTTGAATACAAGCAAAGTAATGCAGATTATACCATGTTTGTCAAACACAATTCAAATAAGGTAACTGTGCTTATTGTATATGTGGATGATATAGTTGTGACAAGGAATGATGAGGAGAATGTGACACATCTGAAGATGTTGACCAAGGAGTTTAAGATCAAAGATCTTGGCCCATTGAGGTTACTTTCTTTGGATTGAAGTTGCCAAATCTAACAAAGGCATCTTTATTTCTCAAAGGAAGTACATTCTAGATCTCCTTGAAGAAATAAGCATGTTAGGCTATAAACCAACCGATTCACCTATTGAGGTTAACCATCATCTTTGCAGTGGTGTTGGTAACTCGGTGGAGAAAGAAAGGTACCAAAGACTTGTTGGACGGCTCATATACCTATCCCACACTCGGCCGGTTATTGCCTATGCAGTTGGCATAGTAAGTCAATTTATGCATGATCCTCGTGCAACACATTTGGAGGCTGTGTATCGCATTTTAAGGTATCTTAAATCTGCCCTAAGAAAAGGAATTTTGTTATATAATCATGGACACTTGAGGTTGGAGGCATTTACTGATGCAGATTGGACAAGTTCTGTAAATGACAGATGGTCTACATCTGGCTATTGCGCTTTTGTAGGGAGTAATTTAGTCACTTGACATAATAAAAAGCAGACAATGGTATCCTGGTCTAGTGCAGAGGCAAAATACTAAGCTAAGGTGCATGGTATTTGTGAACTCATGGAATTGTTTGTGGTGATCCTATGACTATGTACTGTAACAACAAAGCCACCATTAGTATTGCTCACAATCCTATTCAACATGATAAAACCAAGCATATTGAGATTGATCGGCACTTTATTAAAGAGAAATTGAATAACGGTTTCATGTGTATGCCTTTTGTGAAGTCAGAAAATCAATTGGCCGATGTGTTTACCAAAGGTCTTAGTAGTAAGGTTTTTCATCCAATTTGTTGCAAGTTGGGCATAAGAAATATATTTGCACCACCTTGCGGGAGAGTGTTAAGTGTTGTGTCGGTGTCTATGTCATGGTGACATCAACCCTATTATGATGTCATCCATGACATCAGCCTTGATTTACTTTGGCTTATATATAGCCTCCTTTCCTTCATTGTAAAACACAATCACATATCAATAAAATCTTCTCTCTCTCTCTCTCTCTCTCTCTCTCTCTCTCCCTTCTTCTTCTTCTTCTTCTTCTTCTTTTTCTTCTTCATACATTTGTCAATAACCTATAAGATGGTTTTGTACCAAGAAACTTTCTCCATTGTGCTCAAAATTGATGTCCAATTATGTTGCATACACACGAACAAGAAACACATACACGATGTAATATAGACACGGGCAAACCTTAAAAAAGGGGGCCACGGATAGAGACATGGAAACATATTATATATAATATAACTTTTACACATTATATAAAAAAAACATTTGATTTGATCAATTATATAATTCTACTTAATATAGAAAAACATGAAAAAAAGCTCCAAAAATATCATCTATGTAATGACTTTCATTACTTGCTTTCTCACTACATTTTTTTTAACTCTTTGTTACTTTATTATTTCCCTATGTATTTTATAAGTATATATTATTTCCCTATGTTAGAAGTTACCAATGCATATTTGACTTCATGTTGATCAAGCATATGGTGCATTCTTCTTAGAAATGTTTCCAGATGCATGAGTGGCATTCCTAAGAATTCTAACATTGTTCTTTGTTGAAGAGTGTTAAAGAAGTGATGTCAAATTGTTAAAAATGTATATCACCGAATGGTCTAAAATTAAGAATTTTTATTTTTAAATTATAACACATAATTGTGGGACACGTCACCAACAGTGTCGTAAAATGTCAGTATTTGACAGACACAGCTCCTTGTTAGAAGTGTTCATTCTACTTGAGTATCTCACTAGTCAATTATTGAACTAGTGTACCACTATAAGCAGACTATCAGTCAGAATGAAACAGAGCAGACTATTAATGGTAACAGAATGAAACAGCGCTAATTATTAATGATACATCTCCAGTAGTTATCAACAATCAGCTGGTCTTATAATAATCACAATCAAATGCAATTGTTGAATCATGAGAGTGCTTGGTTAAAACGTTACATGATCATACCTTGGATTTTGTCAAGGGTATTGTATCATGTGAAAATTTGCACTTGTCACCCTGTGCAACAAAAAGAACAAAATAAAAGCAGTGTCATCAGTATGCATATAAGTGAGACTTCTAAGCAATTGAAACCTCCATCCTAAAATTAGACAAGACAAGAAAGACAGAACATAGATTACTATTACAACCTCTTGGCATCTTCCCTTCATATAATGACGGCAATATGTCACTGTTTTTGGTTTCAATACTGGTTGGATTTTTAACCTTTTAACACCAAGACGCCTATTCTTTTCTGCTCGTTTGATTCTTTCCTTTTGCTGCAATAAGCAAATTAGATAAATTAGTTAAGCCCAGAAAAAAAGATGTAATATAGATTGAAACTGTGCATGGCAACTATAATAGTATTGATCAACACTGAACTTGGTGTGTGATGTGTAAAATAAATATTCAAAGTATCATAAAGTACCGCATTTATTAAATGTAAGGGAATAATTTACTTTGGGGACTTATGTCACTTTGCACCTAACCTATCAATTTTAACAATTAACGCCTTAAACTGTAAAAAATTGTTTTACTTTGCAATAATTGTCATTGTGTTACATTGTTTGAAGAAAAATTTCACTTTGTACCTCAAACTATCATGTGTCAATTTAGTCCTTTAACCTAAGAAGCACGGAACCTATGAAGCACGGACCCGGACCCGGACCCGGACCTGGACCCGGGACACGACACGTCCACGCGGACATGCAAATTTTCAAAAAATAAGGGACACGCTGAATATATATAAATTTTTTTATTTATTATATGTAAAATTAAAAATATATATTATTTTTATTTATGTATTTACTTTAATATCAAATATCATTCACAAATTAATTTTTTTCTACAAATAAAAATAATTTATTCTATGTCTGTTAATGTTTAGCACACAAGAATATCCAAAAAAATAGAAAAAATGAAAAGAGGAGAAAAAAAGGTACTGTAAAAAAAAGGTTCATTCATCCGAGAGAGAGAGAGAGAAAAGAAAACAAAACAAAAGAAAACAAAAAATGGATAGAACAGAGAGAGGGGCAAACACGCAAAGGGGGAGAGAGAGAGAGAGAGAGAGAGAGAAAGAGAGAGAATAGACACAGAGAAAGAGAAAGAGTCAAATAGACACAGAAAGCAAAAGCGAGACTCGAACACACAGCAAGAGAGAGAGAGAGAGACGAATAGAAGAAACGACAAAAGAAGAACAAAGAACAGATTCGAAAAACATACCTCGATCTAGGGGCTTCAACAAGTTCTTCACCCTCTCTCTCTCTCTCTCTCTCTCTCTCTCGGATGAATTAACAGATTCAAAGAACATACCTCAATTTGAACTTTGAATCACATTAGGAGAAACAAAGGGTTTAAGTTGTAATTTGAACTACTCGACCGAGCTAACCACCGCTGAACTGAATGGTTTAAGGGGGTCGATTTTGAATAGGACGGCGGTCGACAGCAGGTGAATGGTTTCCTCACCAGATGGTGTCGGCTCGGTTGACTGGTCAAGGGTGAACTCGAGCCAATCTGACCCATGAACACCCTATCCACTTCTATGGAAGAGACATGCATGTTGGACATAACACTCAGCAGACACTCCTAAAAGTGTATCTGACGCTTGCTCAAAGTGTTTTAATTAAAATTTTAAATTCATAATATTGAACACTTCATAGACACTACTTGAATACTCTGGCAATACTTCTTGAACCCTTTGAGCACAATCTATATGATTAATCTCTTCATAGTAACAATGTTCTGCATTCTTTAGAATGCAACTTGTTCATTCTAAATATATTTCAAAACATTTATAAGATGAATACATCACGTATTTGAATGTGCTACAATTGTTTTTACATTCTTTGCAATGTTATTGTAACATGAATGATATCTTGATATTTAAGTTATGAAATATATGGCTTTTTAATTGGTGTTATGTACATTTTTCTTTCATTACATTTGAATATCCATATATTTGACATATAATAAATTTATAAAAATATAAACTTTTAACGTGTCCTAGGCATATCGTGTCTTGCATTTTTTGAAAATCACCATGTCGAAGTGTTTGTGTTGTGTCACATTTTTGTATCTATGCCACATAGCTTTTTTTAATACCTTAGACTATTAAAATTGATTCACTTTACCCCCAATCATTACGAACGTTACAATTTTTTATAGAAGACCATATGAATCGGTCACAGGTGATATTTAAGGGGCATTGGAGAGAGGAGCGCCCTTCTCCAACCAAATCTATAGCAACTACAAGGGAAAGACAATAATGCTACAATTGCTTGTGTATTGCTTGCGTATTTGTGGATGAATCGTTTCAAACCTCCAAATGACTTCGTCTACTTACATTTTTCTCTCCTTTCAAGCTTCTATATCTTGTCATGCTTATCTATCCTCACTTTGTTTTGTCATAAAATTTGGTTTACTATTAAACCATATAAAGGTAAAGAAGATGAAGTTCATTTACATGTGCACAAAACTGGTATGGATTTGGTGGGAGAAGGGGTCTCCTTCCCCTCCAGTGCTTACACTATCACCCGTGGCCAATTCATGTGATCTTACTTAAAAAATTACAAGGTCATTATCGATTCAGGGAAAAATGAATCAATTTTAATTATTTAAGTTGTCAACTGTTAACTATTAAATTTGATAGTTCAAGGGCTAAAGTTTAAGTGACACAAATGTTATAGTTTGATGGGTATAGTTTAGTTTTTTGTCAAACAATTCTAACACTATCAATGACTTAGGGCAAGGTGGAACAATTTAAATAGTTTTAGTGTCAATTGTTAATATTGAAAATTAACAATATTTTAAAGGGCACGAGTCTAATATTTTGATGGGCATAGCAAATTTTTTTTTTTTTTCCAAATGTGTTTCCTTGCGCCATAAAGAAAAAACCTAGACAAAGATACAAAATTCAGCCAAAGATTAAAAGTATAAAAAGAAACAAATGTATACCTTTTTCTTTGCTTTGTTTTCCTTGGTCGAAGGACCCCGCTTTTTCTTTTTGCGAACACCAGCATCCTGTTATAGATATAACTAACTTTATACCGGATCCAATATATATAGACCAAACGTAACCATAAAAAAGATGGTTATATATCTAACAGATGTCGCATAATGATTCAGAAAACAATTACTACAGCCTAGGTAGAGAATCATAGCCACAACCATTGTTGCACTCAAATAACACTCAGATCAAGGTTGAGAACTCATAACAAATAAAAATAAATAAATAAATCTTATTTTTGGTTAAAGATCTATAATTCTAAGCAATATAAGCTCAAATTCAACAATCTATGGCGCTCAAAGAACTAGTACTAATCTTGTTAGGTTGTGTGAGTAAATGCATATATAAAGATTCGAGGTATTTTATTTTTCAAAATATTCACTATAGTCTCATTGCAGCAGATGTATGTGTGATCATAAGCACAATAGGGAGTTAGTTAGCCGTCTTCTTATTCATTTGGAGGTGGAGTAGGATTTATAGCCCTTGCTCCTTATATTTGGTGTGGAATAGGTGTTTCCTGGGAGGGTGGGGAAGTTCTTCGCTCTTGGAGAGGTGCTTGAGTGGGGAGGAGGAAAGCATGGTGATTGGTTCCTTTTGCATTAATGTGGTCAGTGTGGGACAAACAGAATAGAAGATTTTTTTTATGGGAAGGACAACTCTATTTAGAGTTTTAAAAATAGATTATTGTATTTTTTTCTTTTAACTTTTCGGGGATTGTCAATCCATCCTTCAGCCAACTTTTGGGATTTTGCAGAGGGCTTTGAATAGCTTTTGTTATATAGATGAGATAGTTTTCTAATGTATACAGGTTGCACCCCCACCAAATAGAACCTGAAGACACCAAGTCAAACAAACTGCTTTATAGCTATAGACTCAAAAACCAACCCAATTTCAAACTTTATGAAAATCAGAGAATAAAATAAGAAAACATAATTAAAAAAGAAACTTAATACTCTTAAAACTTACTCCTGAGATAAAAATCTCATAATATAACATCTTAAATCATTTTGGTGGGACTTGACTATCTACTTGTATCATCATCCAAAATTTAACAGTCAATATTTGATTGCATAACTAATCGATTTTGATTGTATCATCATCCAAGAAAAAAAATGAATAAATTAAATAGATTTCTGAAAACAAGAAAAGGAATTCTAGGATGATTGTTAGTACTCTACAAGGTGAATTTTTCACTATGCTAGCAAAGTATCACAATGATTACCCTTTTGTTTCCTAATTTCACTCTAAAAGCAATGTAAATGTCATTTAAAGTTCGTCAGAAGGGATTATGGTCTGTTGAGTGCCGAGGCTTTTCAAAAAACAATGGTAGGAAATTGATACTCGTTGCTTTCCTTTTATTCTTTTCTTCTTTTTTCCTTCTAATTGTTTTCCTCTTATGGAAGATAGAAGGGGGGTTGAGGCTTTTTAGCAGTTTGGTTGACATTGTTCATTTCCACATGCGCACTTGTGCTTGTGACTGTGTGACACATATGCATGTGTTAGAGAGGTAGAGGTACAAGCATCAGCTATTCTGGCTTTCATTGGTTTTCCAATCAACTGCATCATAAAGGCCGCTGGTTTAAGCTGCTAGGCATATTTCAACCAAATTTATGACATCTATTTCCAAATGCAAGAGCGGAAACTCCATGCCAAAAAATTTGGTGTTTATCACAAAATACAATTCAAACAACTATGGTTATAAGTAAGAATTATGGTCAACTCTACCAAAGGAAGCACTAAAATACTGAAAATATGTGGAAGTTTTAGACTCTGTATAACAAAATATCACGATGACGCCAGAATTACTCGGATCCATTGCACCATATTAAGGAATGAACCATAATCTTCTTCTTTATTCCATTATTATTACTAAAACATCAGGGTGGAAAGCTATAAATTGGTGGTTTTTTCTTTTTGTTGGAAGGGTGGAGGGAGGATCCTTTGAATAAAGGTGAGTAAAGGTCGCACATCAGCACATTATCACAGTGACAACTCAAGTAACCAACACTGAATCGCCCGTGCAGACAAATGTGTCAAAAAAATTATCTTGCACCATAAGCAGTTAAAGGAAATTCACAAATCAAAATCATACCTTTTCAGTGGATAAAGTGCATTGATTTTCGGTAACATTTTCCCTTGAGATTTTTCCAGGCACTGCTGGATGGTTGAACTCCTCAATAGCTCTAGCAGTTTGCTTCTCGTTTCTTACAGTTTCTATTATAGAGTCAAACCCATGTGCCAGTTTAGCCTCACCATTTTTCCCAAAAGCAGCAATTTCTGACTTACACTCCATCTCTGGCATACTACTTTCTCTGAATTTTAATTCTACTTCCTTACCCACATTATCAATTGTCTCCACAAAATTCTTATTAGATTTGGTGGTATCTTCCTGATTTGCCACTTTCTGTTTCTTACAAGTTAATTGTTCATCATTAATAGTGGCTTCAGAATTTTGCTCCTCATCCACATTCTTCTTTTCTAATGATACAGCATCTTCAAACAACAAATCCATTGATTGGTCATAAACCCCAAAGTCCCCTGAGATTTCTCCTTCTTCAATCTCTTCATCATCAGTTACACGAAGAAGAGAATTTAACCCACCACAATCAGATACCCATTTCTCCAATTCCATCAGCTGCATTTCGTTCACTTCTTCCAACACATTCCTCTCCACAAATGAACTTCCTTGTTCATTATTCTCATCCAATCTTGACGATTCAGCATAAATATCTACATCTAAAGACAAATCAAGAGCTTCAGTGACCTTACAACTATAGTTTTCCTTGTCTACATTTCCTGATTCCTCCATACAAATTTCTTGGGGACTGCTTTGGCCTTCTTGGTTATCTATCAAAGAGACAACATTACCACTTGGATTCTTGTCCAATGTATTATTTACAAGTTTAATACTGTTTTCTGGAACGAGTTCCTTATTTACCCTACTTACATGGTCAAACTCATCTGTTTCCATTCTGTCCTCATTAACACATTCATCGCTACCAAGAAGTGTTGAATTCAAAGCACCCCTCTGAATTGACAATATTTCAGACTCCATACTGATAGGACCAACTGGTTCACCACACACTTCTCCTTGGGTCGCTTGCCCCAATTCATTCTCAACACTGTCTGCTTATAAAAGAATAACAACACAAAAATGAATAACACAATTAAGCTAAAGTTAGCATAATTGATACTCAATTAAAACCTCCAATCATTCACCAAATTTTTCATCTAATTGGATTTCAAATTTGAGTAGAAAACTTGATTTGATATGAACTACTCCAATCATTTCATCAAATTTTCAGCCAAATCTTTTAAAAAATTACCTTTTCATCCCAAATTTCACTTTTCATCAAATTTGATAAAAAATAAAAAAATAATAATAATAATAATCATCATCTCCAATGCTTCATCTTTTTAAATTTTCATCTAATTTGATGAGTTCTAAATTTGATGAGAAAAATGACTCTCCCTTGATTTGACGAACACTTGATGAAAGGATTGGAGATGATTTTTGATCACTTTTTCATCAAATTTAAATTTGATGAAAGAAAAGGCGAAGGATTGGAGATGCTCACGTTATCGTAATGCAGTCAGCTCTTCCCCCACCCCCCCCCCCCCCCTTCCCCTTTTATACACTGAAATGAATTGAAATTTTGAGAGAATCAAAATCAGGGCTCCTTGTTCCGAAATAGAGTTAAATTTTGACACAAGTGCAAAAGTGAACCACAGGGTTTAATGCTTGAACTTATTGTATAATTTTCTGAGAAACCAATCGGAGAATTCGAAAAGGAAAACACTAATGAATACCTTGTTTTGGAGGCCCCTGCGGATGGGAATGAGAAGTATGAGAGTCGGCATGGCAATGAGATAGAATTCGAACAAGTGTGAGGAAAGTTTCGCTCTTGAGGTGTCTTCTGCGATGAGGAGGGAAAGGAAAGAGAGAATCTGAGTGGTTTAGGGTTTCCAAGTGTGATTGCTCCATTCATTAATTTCAAAAATCACCTTCGAATTCGGGAACCGTATCTATATATATATATATATTATTCAAAGATGAATGAGTTGAGAGATAGAAATAGGGTGAAGACCAATTTCAAAAACAAAAAAAAAAAAAGATAAAAAACTTTCCGTCGTTTAGCGCCACCCACAATCGATCAACTCCGTCATCATCGTCGCCATGGCTTTTGCTCCATTGATCTGCTAAACTTTGTCACCGTCGATCGCCATCGCTTTTCCATCGCCGCTCTGCCCTATGGCCATTAGGGTTTCTATGAGAGGGAGATTGAATAAGGGAAATAGGGTTTGTGGAAGGCAATCGAAGATTGGGTTTGTGGGTAAGAGAGAATGAAGATCAGGGGTCTCATGGGTTTACCGAGAGAGAGAAAGAGAGAAAGAGAGAGAGTGTATGAGTGTATTGGGTAGGGTGGTCACGAATGGGTTTTAGGCGGTTGAGTTGCGGTTTGGACTTGCTTGTACGTTTTCGGTTTAGTAAATATTGAATTTGCAACCGCTTGTATTGTGAATTGTATTGTAATTGCGATTTAGGTGGATGGGGTTTGCATATATATAAATAGTTGTGGGTGGATTGTAAATTGAAATTTTGTCTTTGAAAAACAAAACTTAGACCTGTTGTTTCCCATTACTTTAGAATATCAATAATTAATTAATTAAAATTTATAAAATTAAAAATATGACAAAATCAATTTCTGATACAAGTAAAACATTTAAAACTCTAAATTTTTAAATTAAATTATAAACTAATACAGGTATATCATTCAAAATTCAAAATTATTCAAAATCATTCACTATTTTAATGGCTATTATTTTTGTGTGATTTTGGTGATTATTTAATTGATTTTTTGGTGATGCTTGATTAGTTTTAAACTCTAAATGCAGAGCTTAAGCCTCGGGAGCCTGTTTTAGATTGGCCTACAAGAAAACGAGTGGCTTTAGGCACAGCTCGTGGGCTAGAGTACCTTTATGAACAATGTAATCTTAAAATTATCCGTCGAGATGCTAAGGCTACTAATGTGTTACTGGACGAAAGTCAGAGATTTAAAATAATTTAGAAAAAATGTTTAGGGTAGTGCCGGTGCCGGTGCCGGTACCTACCAGTACAGGTGAAACCCGCAACTCGCCCACAACCCACAAAATAGAAAATCCTAAACTACATCCGACCCTAACAATTTTGCGAAACCACCCATATAGGCGCGGGCGGTTCGGATTGGGTAGTTTTTGCGAATCAAATAACCCTATGTCCAGTCCTAGTATTGGGAAGTGAGAGAGAGATAAACATCAGGGGTTCAACTACAACTGTTTGTTACAACTTTTGGAGTGATTCTGATTTGGGAGTTTGTGCTAGACTATGTGCTTGTTTGGTAACACTTATTTTTAGCTTAAATCAGCTTTTGACTTAGATTGAGCTGTTTTGGTGTGTTTGGTAAAACTTATAGAGATAGATTATAGCCTAAATTAATTGATTTTCAGCTTAAAAGCTGAAGCTGCTAATGGGGTGCTTAAGATTTTTAGCTTATGCGCGCAGCTAAAATAGAAGGGGCATAATGACTTAAATACGGGAGCTTCTATATACACACACCCTTTCCTCTCTATACAAATCTTTCTTAATACACACACTAAAAAAATAAATCCTAATATATTTGACTCACTACACACACCTATCATTCCACATATACCCCCAAATGTAAATCATACACACACACCCCCTCACACACACACACACCCGTGAGACCCCTCACACACACACACACCCATCTGAGAACCCCTCTCACACACACACCCATCTCTCACACTCTCCACCGTTCCTCCCCAAAAGCTTCATCCATCCATTTGTGTCATTGAAGTTTTGGCATTGAAGGGCATTGAAGAGCATTGAAATTTTCACATTTTAGGTTAGTTTACACAGATTATAATCTTCTCATTCCTATTTTATTTGTAATGTAGGGTTAATTTTTACCATTTTCGAAATTTTCAGTCCACTGTGATTGCCGTGTTTCATTCGGAACTGGTTATTCGAAATTTTTGTTTTTGTTCGGCAGTAGAGTTCCGAAATTTCTGCTTCCATTCGGCACTATAGTTCCGAAAATATTGACTTGGTTCGGCTTTCAAGTGCCGAAAATAATTTTTTTTTTCGGTTTTCAACTTCCAATTATGAGCTATAATTTCGGACAACAACTTCCGAACAAAACAGGTATTTTCGGACAACAATTTCCGAACAGAGTAGGTGTTTTCGGACAACAACTTCCGAACAGAAATTTTTTTTTTTTTTTTTTTCCTTCTAACACTTAATTATAACACTTAATTATAACACTCACTACACACACTCTCATTAATTTTACACACACTCTCATTATAATTTAAAACACTTATTATTTACACACACACTCTCATTAATTTTGCACACACACTCATTACACACACACTTATATTTTAAAACACTCTCATTAATTTTATACACACTATGTTTATTTACACACACACTCATTACACACACTTAGTATTGTTTGTAGATAATATGGATTATGAATATCAACAACGTGTCCCACCTATTGCTTCAAATAGACGACGTCGTGAATTGGATGTAGACCATCAACGGGGACGAGGGCGTGGGCGAGGACGAGGTCAAGGTCAAGGTCGTGGTCGAGGTCGTGATCCAGTTTCGGTAGAATATGATATTCCCAGTGCCAGTCAAAGTGGGGGCCGAAGCCAAAGACGAGTTGAAGGTTATGATATGCCTGACATTGGTGTGGAGGATACCTCTTTACCTGATTCTCCTCCTGTCCAGGAAGAGTACCTTACTCATGCTTTTCCAGGTGGACCGAATGATCCGTCAATACTGCGGAGTTTCAATAGTCATGTGGCTGCAGCTATTTGGCACGGGGAGGTAAACATTCCTCAGTAAAACTGAAATTCATTTGTGTATGAGTTTTTTTTTTTTTGTGTGTTGTATGGTAGTTTGTAATGAGATATCATTTGTGTTGTAGGAACGAGGGCCCCTAAAGTGTCATAATCACTCTTCCAAGATCCTTGCATGGCCATGGTGGTTAGTAGAGAACAACACCAGATTCAAAGCCATTATTGAGCAGTCTGGACTGTCACAGTTAGCTCGTTGCACTTATCGGTTCGTCAACAAGCTTCTAGTCTCATGTTTTGTTGAGAGATGGCAACCTCAGACGAACACATTTCACATGATAGTTGGTGAGATGACCTTGACCCTGGATGATGTTGGCACTATTCTTGGCCTTCCCATTGTAGGCAAATCAGTCAGCATACCAGATGTGACAAATCATCATGGAGTTACATTACTCGTTTATGGCTTGGGGATTACTGAACGTGCAGCATATGAAGAGGTTTCTTCTGCTGGTGGCAATTCAGTCAGGCTTGAATGGTTGCGAAGTCAGTTTGGTGGTGTCATAGATTCAGACCCTGAGGAGGCTATACAGTGCGCTGCAAGAGCTTATTTATTGTTTCTGTTGGGATGTACACTCTTCAGTGACAAGAGTGGCGGCAGGGTTCCCGTTGTTTACCTCGGCTTGTTGATGGATTTGGGATCCATACATACTTATGCCTGGGGTGCTGCTGCATTAGCATTTTTATATCGACAGTTGGGGTTTGCTAGCCGGTCTGGGGTTAAGCAGATGGGCGGTTATATGACTCTTTTGGAGGCGTGGATTTATAAGCACTTCCGAGCATTCCGACCTCATCAGAACATGGGCTACAATGAAGACATGCCACATGTGTACCATTAGGCATCTAGGAGAGAGGCGGGTTCCTCCATTGACCATTTGAAATCTTTTCGAGCCGAGCTTGACAGTTTAGTAGCTACTGATGTAAGTTTACTCATCCTGCGATAATTTTAAGACTTCCATTTATCATACCCTTTATGTACTTTAATGCAAAAACACTTTTACGTTTACAGGTTATTTGGGATCCATACCACAGCTGCAGAGACCGGCATCCATGTAACCCGGTTATGTTCTACCATGGATGCTTAAAGTGCTTAGACGTTGTCGAACCCTATCATCCAGATAGAGTTTTGAGGCAGTTTGGCAGGGTTCAAACCATCCCAGATGCGCCGCTAGCTCCTAGTCGTGGTGCACGAGGCAACATATATGCACGATATACCGTCATGTACAGATACTTGGATAGGATGTGGGAGGCTTGGGATAACCACGTGTTGTCTGCGCAACGGAGGAGCACACCAGTTCGTCAGCCTTGGCAATGTGTACCGGGTTACATGGATTGGTATAAGAATATCACGCACCTATATGTCGAGCACACTGATGAACCGCGTGTCCATGACCATCAGGATTTCAGCGAACATGCGGATGTAATCTATTATCCTCTCTGATGCACATGTAACTTACTTTTTTTTTTATTTTGATATGTTCCTTAAAATGTGATATTCTTTTCAAATGCAGCGTATTGCACATGCACTACAGATTTCACATCCTATTATTGACGCTGGTTATCAGGAGGGGATTCGCCATCCTTATCGACTTTACCAGGCTATCGAGAGTATGACACATGTTCTTGAAGGTCAGCACATTGACGAAGCTGGACCTAGTTCTGCTGAACCTAGTTCTGCTGGAGGTCGCTTTCCATCTTCGACATTGACATACAGTCGTAGGCCTAGGCGTAGGCATACAGCTGATTCGTGACATGTTATGTTGTTACATGTTATTTTGTTAGTTGATGAATATTGTTTGGTGTTTTTTGTAAGATGACATTGTTGTAATGGTAACAGTGGTTAATATTTTCTTATTAGAATGGAATGGCAACAATGGTATTGTAATGACATTGTAATGACCTTTTATTATTAGAATGGAATGGTAACAATGGTCGTTGATTTTGTAAATGATATTTTCGTATTACAATTGAATGGTAACAATGGTCGATAACATTCAATCCACATTGCAAAACATAACACATCAACATAAAAAACACATCCATTAATTTCTTCCATAATTGTAACATTGTCAAATGCATACATGTGTCATGCGACATCAACAACATCAAAAGTCTCTCGAGTAGCTACATTATCATGAATAATGTCCTTGAAATGTTGAATGCAACGCGCATATGCATCATCCCAGTCCACAGCGCAAGGGTGACGGTATTTTCTCCAATTAGTGGCAATAGGAGGAACTGGATGGCCTGGCTGCAACAAAACCTGCACCAAATATCAATTGATTTAGTGGTCATACCTTATAACTTGTTGTACATGCATAAACGCAATTGATAAGTTTCTGTTATACCTGCACGAAATGATTTCCGTTGACAAACCCAATGGCAATCTCACGTCTATCAAGTTAAGGTACTGGCACGGTTCTAAGAGGTAAAAAGGTGAGACATTGCTGTAAAGACAAGTGGTATAACACAAGATTGTAGCATGATGCAACAAGATGGCCCATGTCTGGCATAGTCATCCAATGTGAGTATCCAGGATTGTCTTCAAAGTATGACAATATGCTTGTCAATTTTTCAAACCTTTCATAGGACCCATAAAGTGTAATGTATTCCTCTTTGTGTGTGTGCAGCTCACAAAATAGGTCACGCCTAACCTGAGCCCAATCATCTTCTGTATGACCAATTGAAGCAGCTATAGCCCTAAAACCACAATT
Source organism: Camellia sinensis (assembly GCF_055761805.1). Classification (NCBI taxonomy): domain Eukaryota; kingdom Viridiplantae; phylum Streptophyta; class Magnoliopsida; order Ericales; family Theaceae; genus Camellia; species Camellia sinensis. Next base: position 112,141,926 of record NC_138973.1, read on the forward strand.
CCCATCTGCAGCTACATCCTTGACAAACTTAATATATGTTTTTAACCCAGTAGGGAAAGCATCAACATATGCACCAGGTTTCACTGTTCTAGTAATGTATGCCTTCCCTTTCGGGTTCACCTTCTCCTTTCCCTTAACAGGTCGCTTCGTCTTGGTTTGCAGAGTAGAAGCTAATGTAGTGATTTGAGTGTCCCTAGGTGAAAAGGAATCATGTCCAGATTGCACTAACTCAAATGCACACGGGTCACGACGGGTAGAAACATTGATCTTCTTATGATCCCGAGGACGTGTTTTGGGCTTCACCTCCGGCTCAACAAGAAAAGTGTTTTCCGGATATACAATCTCTTTCAACTTCTTCAAAAGCTCCAATCGCATGGTTCTATCACTTTCATTAAACTTGTTGACAAACAACTCTACTTCTGCATGACAAGTCACCTCTGTTTCCTCTTCTTTCTTGCATATGGAGATATGAAGTTGCCTCCACTGTGACTGTATGGTAGCAAGTGGTATAGGACGATCTTGTCTGATGTAGTCAGTAATCTCATGGGCGCAAGGTAAACCATGAGTGTGGCGAAGGACGCATCCACAAGCTTCAACATCAATACCAACGGAATTAGCTCTCTTACTCTCGACAGGCAAATACTCCAATGCAGAAATAGACACATTCCCCCGTAGCTCCCTGAATTGAGAAGGTTTAAATTGATGTTGCACAACAGTTAGACTTTTCTCAAATGAAGCCTTGATATCAGTGTGTTGCAACTCAAGTAGACTGTGTATTTTCTTAAATGATGCCTGAAATGAGACTTGACATGAACCCAATTGTCTTTTAAGTTTTGCATGTGCACTCTCAGCCCTGTTCAATTCAATGTAAGTCAAGTTAAAATCAAGTACATGACAGTTATTAATAACATATTCAACAAAAGTGATGTTACCGGTTCGTTGTAACATTGCCACAATGCATACACGTGTTTGTCCATGCCGCCACAAATTTGTCCTTGTAAGGAACCAACCAAGTATCCATGACATATTTGACTGCATCAGGATAACTACTGAATTCCTTAAGTAATGATTTAAGACGCTCCTCGTATTGAATTTCAGAAGATGAATACACTACAGAGTTCCACTCATGGTTGAACTTCTCCCATTTTTGCTGTGTCTCAAACATTTTCTTGCATTTGGTTAACACATTCTTATTGATATGCCAACGACATAATAAATGTCTGGCACTCGGGAATATCTTCTGTATGGCATTCATCAAGGCTAGCTCTCTGTCAGTAACAATAACTGTTGGCACAACAAACCCATTCATGACATCACGTAATGTGGCTAACACCCACGCATAGTTATCGACCCTCTCATACTGTAAGTATGCAAAAGCTACAGAGAATGTCATTTAAGTTGATGTCACTCCCACAATTTCAAGAAGAGGAAGCCGATATCTGTTGGTTTTATATGTGCAATCCATAATTAATATACGTGGGAAAGACCGAAATAAATCCAAACTGGTAGGATGTGCCCAAAACAAGTCTGTCACAGTCATCGTGGACTCTTCAGACCGATGGCGCTCAATGTAATTATACTTGGCCAATTCACCCAATAAGTGTTGCATCTGTGATCTTCCAGCTCTCTGTACCACCCTGTTTCGATGGCGTACATTGTAAATGGTTTTAAGTGTGCTTACATTGAGGGCATCTCGCTGTTTCAAGGTTACTAGGATTTCTTTTGGCCGAACCATGCTCTTTGACATATCCATTAACAATGCTTTCTCATCCTTTGATAGCCTCCCCTCATATGAATGTCCCTCGAGGTGCTCTGCAGGTGGATGATTATGCAATCCGCATACTACAGTCAATGTCCATTCATCATATGTGGTAAACCTGTGAGCCCTCATATCAAAAGGACAACCACACTTCTTCGTAACGGTTATTCTTAATGTATTGTTGCCATCATGTTTTAACTTCTTTGTTGCTCTATATTGGCCACTCCTCTCACAAGCAAGATACATCCTGGGTCTTTTTTTCCCTCTACCATAGTCTGATGTTTTGATTACAATGACCAAACCATTTCTCTTTCCAACTTCACGTACCCAGTTGAGCAATTCATCCTTACTTTTGGATACCTACAAAGTTAAATAAATATTATCAAACATTTACATTTGGTGAGCAATTCAAAACATAATCGTTATAATTTCGTAGACTGAACCTGTTCAGTTGTGAAATGAGTGGTGTAATCTAACACAAAATTCGCGCAAACCTGACTTCCTTGAGTTGACACATATTCCTGCATGTTTTGTATAACATTACAAATTTTTAATGGCATTATAAAGATTAATTTGCAATTTAAAACTGTAAATTTGGTATGCAGTTTGCAAATTTGGAATATAAAATGGAAAAAAAAAATTTTACTTCATTCGGAAGTAGTTGTCCGAATTTTTTTTCAAATTTCGGAAGTTGAATGTTGTATAAGTTAACATTTTTCGGACAACAACTTCCGAATTTGTACATATTTTTCGGACAACAACTTCCGAAATTTATCACTTTATTCGGACATCAACTTCCGAAAATACATAATTATTTCAGTAGTACATTTCCGAACAAAATAACAAAATTCGGCTCTGGTTATCCGAACGACGCTGCGAAAAAAAATAAAAATTAAACTCACATTTCCTTCGCTCTGCTTCACATGAATACTTATTTGCTAATTTTCAGAAGACAAATCCTCAATCACAAATAAGTAATGAAGAATGAGGAAGGAAGAATGAGGAAGACAGCTTGTGGAAGGAGTGTGGAGCTTGTGCAAGGAGTGTACACTAATGAAGAATGGAGTAACTTTGGAGCTCTGGTATGGAGTAACGTGTGTGTGGATCATTTAGCAAAATAAGGAAGCAGAGGCATTGCAACGTCTGTGTGTGTATTGAGAGGATGTGTGTTTATTTGAATTGTGTGAGATGTCTATAATAGTAATTTTATTTAGAGGTAAAATTGTAATAAAAATAAAATTCATTAAATGTGTGCAAAGAGTGAAATTAGTGTGTGCAAAGAGTGAAATTAGTGTGTGCAAATAGAGGCTCCCTTAAATACTCCTCCAAAACTTCGAAGATTACCAAAATGCCAATATATAAGCCTTTTTCTCTATTCAGACCTAACACTCTCCTCTCCTCTCACACGGTGCTTTCCTCTTCTCCTCTCATCTCCTCTCTGGTGAATGATGAACTGCCTCCACATCCAAGATCGCAGGCTATCGTTCACGAGGTCCCCTGTTTTCCATTGATCTGTACTAAAAAAGTAAGATTTCAAACCCTATGTTTATTATATATAGATATATATATACACACACACATCGATTTAGGGTTTGTATTTGTTTTTGGTTACTCTGTGAAATGGTGTGCATCCAATTAATGTGAAGCTTTCTCTTCTCGCTGTCTCTCTCTCTCTTTCACACATCACTATTTGAATGTTCAAAAAAACCCAACAAGGACTGAGAATTATCTCCTTCGATGCTTCAATTCTGGCCTTCATTCATTAATTTCCCTTCTCTCTCTCTCTCTCAACAATGCTTTTCGTCTCTTATTTTCTCTCTCTAAAAGTGTTTGTACTTTCTATTTTATTTCATTTTTTTCTCTCTCTAGATAGATTTTGAAGATCTGTAGTTAGATTTTGTATGTAAGTAGTGTCTGTGTGTGAATTTAGCTGAAAGGCTAGGGTTTTTGCCTCATTTTAGTGATTTTTTATATTAAATAATTTTCATTTTTTCAAATAATTCAGGCTTGAAATTTTGAAAATTTTGCTTTCTTTTCCTTCATTTTCTCACTAACCAAACGGATCTTTTGTGTTTGTCTCTGCTTTTGTTCGTCTCTTTGCTCATTAGTTAGGTTGAGTTTACGCATTTCTTTTGCTAACAAGTTTTGTTTGCAAGTGCAGTTGAGTGGTGCCTCTATTTTATTTGGGGATTTTCTTTTTATGTTTTCGAAAAGCTAAAAATTTCACCTCATTCATAAACCTTTTACTATGTTGTTATTTACTGGGAAGCCAATGATCCCTTTTAGTGACCAACTATAACTTTGGTCGCAGAAAACTATCTGTGACGAGGCTTTAGTGACCAACTCGCGACCAACATATTTTGGTCGCGAAAAGATTTTAGCGACCAAATATGGTACTTTTCGCGACCAAAACGTTGGTCGCGGAAAGTGTAATTTCTTGTAGTGTCTGTTTTCTGAATCTGCTTTGGACATCATTCATAAACCTTTTACTCTGTTGTTATTTACTGGGTTCAAGCTCACCGTGTTATTTATGTATGTAGGTGACTAGGTGCGTGATTAGGCCTAATTTGCTGCCTGGATGTGTTTTGTCAAGCCAACCACCGTGCCTCTCGAGGAGGTTCCCAAGTGTTTTAAGTTTTGTGAAATCAATGCCAACTTTATTCTCTTTTGTTTGTTGGACAAGTTTCTATATGTTTTATAAAGAAGGCTAAGTGCCATTTTGTTTTATCTGTGTATGGGTGACGTAAGATTGATGTAAATATGACGTCAAATATATATGTAAATCAAGTTAAAATTTTTTGTTTCCTATATGTCTACATAGCTCTATGGGTATTTTATTTTGATATTTGCTTTCGCTAGCCACTTAATTTTGTTAATCCGTTTCAGAGGCCTTCGGTAATCCTAGGATTATTGGACGGTTACGATGCTAAACCTATAGAGATGGATTTGGGTCGTGACAATGTGGCACCCAAACATTTCACATTCCTCACAAGAAGACCGATAGGGTTAACAACCAACGCTCTAATCACCTTACCCAAACACAGGGAACAACAACCACAAATCTTGCTTTCTTCGCCGGGAGACACTAGTCTCACTCTCTCGGAATAACATCCCTCAACAGGTCTCACCAATGCCATAAGACTCGAACGAGTCATACTACCCAAACCAAACACTGAAGGTAACATAACGCCACTATTAACCCTCCTAGAACCAATCACAACAACACACTAACTCTACAACCAAACTAGGATTTCTAATTCCCACAACACTTCTCAAGTCATGAGGTTTCAACATCATATACATACCCAAATCGTTTGGACAACAGACAAGCATAAGTACATAACACACGTAGGCACAAAACTCCTACACACAACTCATGCCCATATTAGGGGCAATGATACCAAACAACACTCGACTGCTCACAACTGAAACAAAAACAATAATTCTCTACCGTATATCTAGCTTTGTGCCGGATACCAAGAACTCTTTCCTTCGGTTGCCTCTCACCAGGTCAAGTATTCTCAAGCAATAGGAACCGGCGATATGGCCTCATCCTTTTTTTTTTTTTCATTCTCATGCGTCATCATTGATCGGTACTTAAATGTTACTCATTTAACTTGTTAATAGACACTTTATTAGTCTATTTATTTATATTATTTTATAATTTGGTGTGATTTTGTGTGTTTGTACATGTTTCGAGTGTTTGTACATAAATTATTATGAATAACATATTTTAATATTATATTAGTAATATACAATAAAATAATAAAGTATAATAAAGCATTTCAGTGGAGACACCATCATTCTCCCACCCCATTATTGACTATCTTTTCTTTTGTTTATTTTAATTGCTTTACTTTACTTTTCTTTCTTTATTTAATTGTTTGCCTTGCAGATTGGTATCTTTGATATATTTAATTTGTATGCTTTGCAGGTGCTGTCGGAATTGGCATTAGGAAGTTGCCTATAAAAGGCAACAAGAGTTCAAGCTCGGAGGGGAGGAAGAGGGAGGAAGAGCAGAATTCGGTTGGGGAGTGAAGAGCAGGTATGTTATTTTCTGCCTTAATTTGTAAGTTTTGTTTTTATGTTTGAATCATTATGAGTAGTTAAATTTTCTGCTAAGGCTAAGGATTAAGCCTCTTGTATTGTAATAATTAAATAGTTAATCTGATTGTATTTCCTAAAATTATGGTTTTATTGATAAATTGCTCTTGCCTCTGTTTTAATTAATTTAGTAAATTTTGGATATGGATTTAATCAGGATTTGAAGTTTACTAATTAATTTATGTGCCTAGCTCTTTATTTTATTAAAATCAAATATTGGATATCTATTGTGATTTGTTACGAGTGGATACATTGGATGATTTAATTTTGAACAATAAGGCGAGGAAGAACATATACAAGATTATTATTTTGATTGAATTAAACTATGATATTTTGCATAATAATTAAGATTGAATTCTAAATTATTGTGTAGAGAATTAAGGAAATAAATCAGATTATTCTATATGATTATTATTTATATTTGAGTGTCGATTCTCAAACCTTGGTTTCATTTACCTGGTTAATTTATCAATTTCAGTTTAGTATTTATTTGTGTTTTGCATAATTAAATTTAAAATCACCAATTTTAAGATTTGTTAACTAGGTTGGGCTTATTTAAATTGAAGTTAATTAATTTTTCAAAAAGTCAGTTGTGGGTTCAACCTCACACTCAATTAACTATACTATTGTACAGTTCATGCGCTTGCCAATACATTTAAAATTTCACAAGAAGTTTTTGGCGCCGTTGCGAGGACTTTAAGAAAAGTGATTAAAATTGAATTATGATATACCCTTCTACTAGTTATAAATAGGATTAATTAGTTTAAAAAAATCAAAATCAAAACAGGGGCCTGTGAACCTTACTTATTTTTTAAAAAATTTCTACTGTTTGATATCTGTCCGGTTTTAAAAAAAAAATTAAAAAAAAATAAAAATAAAATTGTTGGCTGCGTCGTCTGGGTGCTTTGTGGCTTGTTGGTTTTGAAAAATATATATATATATATATATTATATAATTAGAATTAGTAGTTTGTGTTTGTGAGCTTGTTTCTTTAAACTGTCTTATTTGCTTATTTCTGTTTTTAGTGCCTGTTAAATCATTTTGTTACATAACTTATATAGTGTAGTATAATTTAGTCATTTGTTGTAGGTTCCCCTATCAGCCTAAGTTAGAAAAATTTAGACAAATATTCCTGTTTTATTTTATTTTTAGGATCACTTTCCATTATTAAGCATTGTATATAAATAAAATCTCATAAGGTGATTAGTGCATTCTTGGTCCTAAATGGAAGAAATTAGAACTATTACCTTTTAATCCTGAGATTGATAAAACATTTAGGAAAAGGTTAAGGAAACAAAGAGAGTTGCATAATACCAAAATGAGGGATAATATCGAAAATGCTAATGAACCAAAGGTTCTTAAAGACTTATTTTCACCAATAACCACTAATCCTCCTTCGTGTATAGTGTTACCCACAACAAATGCAACACATTTCGAATTAAAACCTCATATAATCCAACTTCTTCCAATTTTTCATGGGTTAGAAAGAGAGGATCCTTACATGCATGTAAAAGTTTTTCTCAAAATTTGTTCAACTTTTAAGATTTCAAAATTTTTCTGAAGAGTGTTAAACTACGCCTTTTTCCCTTTTCTTTGAAGGATAAGGCGAAAGCATGGTTAAATTTTCTACCCTCTGGTTCAGTCACTTCATGGGAGTTTCTTGTAAAAAAAATCTCTCTAAATTTTTTCCAATGGCAAAAACTAATGCTTTAAGAAGAGAAATTTCTGATTTTTCACAAACTGAACATGAAAAATTTTATGAAAGTTGGGAACGATTTAAAGTCTTAACTTTAAAATGTCCCCACCATAGTTTTGAAATATGGAGACTTGTGCAATATTTTTATAACGGTTTGACTCACTCTCATCGAAACATGATTGAATCTATGAATGGTGGAGGTTTCTTAAAGTCTTAGAGATGATGCAGCCTATGAGTTCCTCGAAAAATTATCTGAGGGCTCCCTACAATGGGATTTCACTTTTAATAGGGATAAATCTGATTTGTCATCTAAGAGAGGAGGATTATATGGAGCCAAAGATGATTCTCAACTTAGGATGAAATTAGATAATGAACTTAGGTTTCTTTGTCACAACACTTACAATCTCACAATCAATTTTCACCAGGGTTCCGTCCTCCAACCCAAACATTTCCTAATCAGCCTTATGTTAATCAACCCTGTCTCTCAATTTAATTTTCAATGTGTTGCACCAGAACAACAAAATTCATCTTTAGAAGATACATTGAATGCATTTATACAAATAACTTGCCAATCTATAGCTGAGATTAAAAATTCCACTCATTTGAACACACAAGCCATTTCTAAACTAGAAAATCAAATGGGCCGCCAGTTAGCCAACCAAATATCTGAGAGAGAAAAAGGTAAGTTTCCTGGTAAACCTATACCTAATCCAAAACGGCAATTTTCCATAAATTCACCTGAATCTTCCCAGCAAGAACAGGTTCAATCTATTGTTACCCTTAGGTCAGGAAAACAGGTAGACAACCAAGTGCACATGCCAGTAGAGGAGATGCCAACAGAACTAGACAGAAAAAAACAAGGAAGTTGTTAAAGCTCAAGAACCTTCTACTTCACAACCTACTGAAACAAAACCTCAAGTTGGGAGTTATATTCCTAAAGCTCCTTTTCCCTAAAGACTAGTAGGTTCTAAGAAAGGTCCACTACTAGGAGAGGTTCTAGAAATATTTAAGCAAGTCCAAATTAATATTCCATTTCTAGATGCTATTCAACAAGTACCTGCCTACGCCAAATTTTTAGAAGTTGTGACCGTGAAAAGAAAGACAAACGTTCCTAAAAAGGCATTTTTAGCAGAACAAGATAGGTCCATTATTCAACGAAATGTACCTATCAAGTATAAGGATCCTGGCTGTCCCACAATTTCTCGTATGATAGGTGACCACCATATTAAGCAAGTATATTTGGGGGCTAGTGTCAACTTAGTTCCATATTCTGTCTATTTGCAATTTGGTTTAGGAGAGCTAAAACCCACCCTTGTGACACTGCAATTAGCTGATAGATCAGTTAAAATTACTAGAGGTATCATTGAGGATGTTTTAATCCATGTTGAAAAATTTTATTTTCCAGTAGACTTCATAGTTCTAGATTCTCAGCCTGTCCACAACTCAAATAATCAAATTCCTATTATTCTAGGACGCCCATTTTTAGCTACCTCTAATGCTTTAATAAACTGTAGGAATGGTGTTATGAAAATTTCATTTGGTAATATGACAGTTTAGCTTAATATTTTCAATATTACTAGACAATCACCAATTGAAGAAGAAGCTAGTACTGTGTGCCTGATTGATAGTCTTGTCAGGATAAATTCATTGAATCTAGTTATGAAGATCCTTTAGAGGCGTGCCTAGCTCATTTTGGATGTAATTTTGAAATTGATGAGTCAATTGAGCAAGTTAACATACTTTTGGATTCTACTCCAGTAATGAACCTCAATGAATGGCAACCTAAACTGGCCCCTCTTTCAATTTCTTCAACACCATCACTTCCATCCATAGTGGAGCTTCCTAAACTGGAATTGAAACCATTACCTAATACCCTTAAATATGCATTCCTTGGTCCTTCAGAGTCTTTCCTAGTAATTATAGCTTCTGATTTGGAAGATGCTCATGAACAAAAATTACTTGAGGTCTTAAAAGAACATAAGGAAGCAATAGGTGGTCCATTAATGACATTAAGAGAATCAGTCCTTCTATTGTCATGCATAGAATTCATTTAGGAGAGGATGCTAAACCTTCACGGGAACCACAAAGACGCCTAAATCCTCCCATGCAAGAAGTAGTTAGGGCTGAAGTTCTTAAACTCTTTGATGCAGGTATAATCTATCCAATTGCTGATAATACTTAGGTAAGTCCTGTTCAAGTTGTACCCAAAAAATCTAGTGTTACAGTAGTAAAAGATGAGAATAATGAATTGGTTCCAACTCGTGTGCAAACAAGGTGGTGTGTTTGCATTGATTACTGAAAGCTAAATTCCATGACATGAAAAGATCATTTTCCTCTTCCATTCATAGATCAAATGTTGGAAAAGTTAGGCTGTGTTTGGTTGTGCTTTTGAAACGTGATTCTACACCTGTGTTTCAGTATGATGTTTGTTTAGGATTTTGTAATCACGTTTCAAAAGCTCTGCTGAGAGCTCTGTACCAAATCTGTCTCAGCCGCTCTTTTGCTCTGTTTTTTTTTTCAAAATTTTTGCTAAGGGGACGTCCGGCCGGTCGTCCGGCCGGTTGACCGGCCGGCTGTCCGGAACAGTATTTTTTTTTTTTGCAATTGATTTATATAATCGGAAAAAATATTTTCTGAATTTTTTTTAATTTTTTATGTGCTTTAAAATAATTTTGAATTGTATGTTTAGTTATGAGTTGTAAATTTTTGTATCACATATCAAATGTCACATCAATAATTCCCCACTCAAATCAAACCTCTTTTCCAAAACTATTTTCAAAACTCTTTACCAAACAAATTTTCTACACTCAAATCATAACTCCACAACACACAAACTCAAAATACAACTCATACTCTCAAATCACATTTACAAAACTCTACCAAACGCTACCTTAGTAGGTCATGCTTAATATTGTTTTTTTGATGGTTACTCTACTTATAATCAAATTCCTATTACATTCACCTATCGGCGCATGCCTTTTGGGCTGTGCAATGCACCTGCCACTTTCCAGTGCTGCATGATTAACATTTTCTCTGACATGGTTGAACGTTTTCTAGAAGTTTTTCTGGATGATTTCTCAGTTTTCAAAAATTCTTTTGATAAATATTTGCACCATCTTATGTTAGTACTAGCTTGATGTATAGAAAAGAATCTTGTACTTAACTGGGAAAAGTGTCATTTTATGGTAAAAAGAGGAATTGTACTTGGACAATGTCGCTAATTCTTTTTGTGACGTTTAGTACCAAACGCCGACAACGCGGCCGTCACTATAACTTTATGACGTTTAGAAAACATCGCTAAATATCCTATCCTAACGGTACTATGACGTCACTATAGTTTTAGCGACGCTTTTAAAATGCCGTCGGTGTCAGATAAGGGTATTGAGGTTGATAAAGCTAAAATTGATTTAATTTCCAATCTTTCACATCTGAAAACTGCACGCAGGATTTTATAGAAGATTCATCAAGGATTTTAGAAGATATTGTGGCCCTTGTGTAGTTTGCTTTCCAAAGATGCACCATTTGTAATTGATGACAAGTGCCTTCAAGCTTTTGAAAAATTGAAATCTGAATTAACTTCTGTACCTATAATTAGATCACCTGATTGGAGTCAAACATTTGAAATTATGTATGACGCATCTAACTATGCAATTAGTGCTATTTTAGGGCAATGAATTGATAAACTCCCTCATATAATTTATTATGCTAGTAAGACACTAAATGATGCACAACTCAATTATTCCACCATAGAAAAAGAGTTATTAGCAATTGTTTTTTTCATGGAAAAATTTCGTTTTTATATACTAGGGTCTAAAGTCATAGTCTACTCCGACCATGCTACACTAAAATATTTAATAAGATGCCAAATCTCGTCTTATTCGTTGCATATTGCTTTTACAAGAATTTGAAATTGAAATTAGTGGTTCAAGCATATCATTTTGAGGGGTTGAGTTTAGTGTTTCAGCATGTTATATAATGATCAATTGAGCCAGAATGCTACTGACATTCTAATTGGGGGTCCCTTTTTGGTCAAAAGTGCAGATTTAGTTCAAGGTCAACCAGTGTTAGTTTCTCTTCCACCAGTAGCTAGAAGAAGACGGGTTAGATCATTGCAGTCAGTTCGGAGCACCTCTCAGATCATCTCCACTCAGTTCCTTGGTTGCTAATTCATCAGATTCTGTGATGGCTCAAAATCCAATAGACATAGCGGACATGCTTATGTCCCTTCAGCGGAGTATAGAAGCTCTTAACCACACAGTTGCAGCCCAAGCTGAAACCATCGCCAGATTGCAGCACTTATCTGGGGCCTCTACTACTCATCCACCTCCAGTCAACCATCCAGTTCTAAATCCACCTCCGCCAATTAAGGACCCTCAAGGTCTAAACCTACCAGAAGATCTCAGGGTTTCAGTACAGCCAGTTGAAGGAATTCCATTACAGCTAGTTGGAGGGTTTCTGGTACAACCATTTGAAGGACTTTTTTCCGTTGATCCTAATGATGACTTAGCTATGCTAAAGCTAGCCAAGCTAAAGAAATTATTCAAAAACTCACAGGGTATCAACTCTATCCCGGACATTGAAGACAGATATGCTGAAACTGTTGTAAGATTGCCTGAGAGGTTCAAAATGCCACATGTAGACCGGTTTGATGGATCTGGGGACCCTATGGTGCATATCTGCCTCTTCTTGAATGTTGTAAAACCAATGGACTTAACTCGAGCCCAAAAGTTGTCTTTGTTTGGGAGGACTCTGTCAGGTGTAGCTGTCATCTGGTACGCTAAGTTAGAGGAATCAGTGAAACAGAGTTGGGAGGAGTTAGCTAAGACATTCATTACTCAATACTCCTACAACATGCAGATCGAGATAACTACGGGAGAGTTAGAGGCAACTCGTCAAGAGCCCAATGAGAGTTTTGTGGCTTTCATCACCAGATGGAGGGCGAAAGCGGCCATGATGACAAACAGGCCCCTAGAGAAAGATCAAGTCCGTATGGTTGTGAGAAATCTGCATAGAAAGATGTTGCAGAAAATGATAGTTCTCCCTCTCTTCAACTTCAAGGACCTGTATGAGATTGGGGTTCAAGTTGAGGATGCCATCAAACAGGGGATCATTGTATAAGGAAATGAGCCCATGAGAAAGCCATCATTCGTAGTTTGAATGTTGCTCCTAGTAGTAGCACAGCTGGTAATGCCAAACCCACAGAAATCAATATAGTCACTATAACAATCCTAATTCTTGTCTTAGTCATGCTCATATAAATTTACATGATTTGGTCTTGTTAAGTTTGTATCTGCAGACTTTGATTTGATTTGTCTAAGTAAAGGTTTCTGTTTTGTTTTGTGCTATTGTGTTTTGTTCCTTGTTCCTTGTTTTGTGTCATATTCATGTTTTGTTCTTTGTTTTGTGTGTTGAACCTAGGCCATCTATCTGCGCTACCTCATATCTAGGTCATTCCTTTGAACCTATTACACCTAGACCATTGTGATACATATGAATGTATAATATACATATAAATGAATATGTATGTATAATATGATATATAAATTATATATATAATTCAAATACTATATAGAAATGATCTCTAATAGAATAAAGATATTTTTTGAATAGAAAATAAAAATAGAATGTAAAATGGTAAAATAATGTGATACATATCTTTTACATTGGAGGACTATTTTATTTATAAAATAATATATATAATTTAAAAGTATTAATGATAAATAGAATTTTTCACGGAGCTATCTTTTCCTAATTTCAACTGTGAGTACACGTGCCTGAACAATTTTTGAAAGACGAAAAATTTAATTGAAATTGAAATTGTTTTAAATGTTAACAACCTCCACGCGTAGCACATGGGGGTCGCGTTTCTGTTGACAGAAAATAATTCAGTACAAAAATATTTAATTTAGTATGTACTTATTACGTTGTTCTTCTTTGTAAGCATTTTCTCCCAAAACGAATAGGATGAAAAAGGAAAATGAATTGTGGCCCTAAAAACAGTGGCCCTAATGGCCCTAATTTCCTTTTTTGGATAAGTTTGTTTTTTTTTTCTTTTTTTTTTTTGCCTTGTTTTTTTTTTTTTTTCCTTATATGGAAATTTAGGGCCATTAGGGCCACTGTTTTTTGAGCTACCAACCAAATCCGGATGAAAAATTTCATTTCAATAAACTCTTTTAATTTATAAATTATCGCAAGTGAAGAAAACACGTAATGGAAAACAGATTCTCCTCTGAAATAGATCTTGTAAATATAGGTATTTGTCTAATAACTAAATAAAAGATGAGATGATAGATGAAATGATAGAAATTAGTAAATTAATAACTTGTAAGAATGTTGGAGTAGACATCCTATTTTGATTAGTTCTAAGATTTGGACGTTTTCATTTGATCACCCGATGATGCAAATAAGAATATGTCATCTCACAAAATTCTTAGTGGAAAGATGAAATTTAAGTTTTAATCACAATCTACACTTGTTTTGGTCAAATTGTTTTAGACCTGTTTTGGCCAAATTATGTTACAGCCTCTTAAAATATATTTTATTAATCTATTTATTTGTATTATTTTATAATTTTACATGTTTTTTTAATATTTTGACTATCTATACATGTATTAATATAATTAATATATTTTAGATATTTTATATATTATTATATTATAAAATTACTGTGCACTCTTTGAAATTCTCCAGCTTCCCAACCGTTTGTTATTTTGTTTCTTTTGTTTTAAATCCGATTTGACCAAATTATGTTATTTTGACTTGTTAAAATATATTTTATTTGTCTATTTATTTTTATTATTTTATAAATTTATACATTTTTATATTTTATTTTAAGTATTTGTATATATATATATATGTAAATGATATATTTTACATATTATTATATTATAAAATTCAATATGCGCCTTTTGATTTCTCAACCTTCCACCGAAATGTTTTTTTTTTTTTGGTTGGTTTATGAAAATTATCCCCTATAAAAGGGGCAGAGGAAAATTTCGTTTTGGGAGAAGGGAGAAAGTTTTGCGTTCAAAGAGAAAAAAAAATAAAAAAAAGAAATTTTGTTTTTCAAAAAAGAATTTTGAGAGAGAAGAACTGCTCTTCAAAGTCGAATTTTTTAACCAACTTGTTTCTCCATTCTCTTCATGTCTCTTCTCTAATATCCCATCCAAACACCATCCAAAAAAATATCATCAAAGTTAAAATTACGAATTTTGGACAAAGAATTGAGAGCACATTTCACAATCTTAAGGGTGATCGGAAGAAAGTTTGAAAATCAGAAAATTCATGTGAATTTATGCAAATTTTCATTTAATTTAAAATGTGATATAACTTTTTTAAATACTTCCTTTACTACTTTTCATAACTAGTTTTATTGCTTTAAAGGGAAGGTTGCACCATACACATATCTGTTATAATTTACTTTTTTATTTTATATTTTTTTTTATATAACTGTTTTACCGTTTTTAGGGAATACTACACTACCCACATATTTGTTATACATAAACTGTTATAATTTATTGTTTTAAATAAACTATTGTAATTTGCCGCTTTGAATGCTCGGCGCTACACCGCCTACATAAACGGTTGTAATTTACTACTTTAAATGGTTGGTCAAAACTAGCTAATTTGTTAAAAATATGACCCCGCCGAATGAATAGTGACCAGTAGTGGTGAATAGTAATCTTCGGCGATGAAAAGTAACCCCGACAATGAATAGTACCTCCTGTGATGAATAGTAACTGCGGATAAAAAAAATGTTCGGTGAGATGAATAATGACCAAGGAGTGTGAATAGTAGCTACCGGCGATGAATAGTACTCCGTTGGATAAAGAGTGCTCCCACAAAATAAGTTTTCCCAGGTAAAACAGAGCAATCTTCCAGCAACAAGCAGAATCATTTATGGCAGTTGATCTCCAAGGCATTTTTCTATTTTTTTTTTTTAAATTTGAGATATTTGTGAGGTTTTATTTATGTTGCAATAATCTCTTCTCTCTCCCTTGTCTTTTATTTGGTCTTGTAATTATTTAGTGATGTAATAATTCTCCACCCCCATTTCTTTCTATCCTTTTCATTTACTCGACATATCCATAAATAAGCATCGTGTTTTATTTTTCATCATACCCGTGCTTTACATCCATATTTCATGCATCAAGATTCGGCTCATTTGCATCTGTGAATTTAACTAATTTTTTACGTGATTATGTGTGCTACCTCATGTTTTTGAAATGATTCACATGTCATGTTTTAGTAGCCGGATCTCTAGTCGCATTTTGTGTATGTATTACATTAGGATTTTTGTATATAAGATCATGCATATTTTCTAATTTTGTTTTTTAGGTGTTCGCGGGACGCTAATAAATATGTGAGTGTTTATACTTTAGCATCTCAATTCTGTATATTTTTCTTATTATGTTTAGTATGCTACTATATTGCTACTTTCTTAAGTGATATATTCTATGAGTGCTAGTGGATTCAACGGCCTTTTTCTTTATTGGAATGGGCTAACTCCACCCAAGGCCAAAAACCTTAGGCCGAAGCCATGCCCAACAAACTTGGCTGAGAGACAGGCTAATGGGCCATCTACTAAGCGCAACAAACGTATATTTGAGTCTCCTTTTTGTTCTTTTTGTACTTTTTTTTCCTCCTTATTCTTCCTACTTTCTGTCAAGCTTAAGGAAGTTGATGGGTCAAGTCACTCATTCCAAAATGAATGACACAGTTTATACTTGTTTGCTTCATATAGTAATTTTACCATTTATTAAATAATCGGAACGTGAACATATAAAGTCAATCAAATTTATATCATGGTTTAGTAGAGACCGATCTATTGATCGGGTAAGCGGTGGTGCTCAATTAATGACTTTTCCCCTCATACCTAAGGTTTTAAACTGAGACATCTCTGGTTATAACAAACATTGGCCGTGGCACGAGTCATGGGTTTCCTGATTTTTTCAAAATATTAGGTGGCGACTTTGAAATCTGGTGATGTAGTCCATTTTTGGCAAAGGTTTTGTAACAAAATGGATTTTCTATAAAAATTGCCGGATTTGGACTCTCATTTATGTTTCATATTACACTCGTGAGATTAGATCAAAGAAATCGAAGATCCGAACTGTTTAGCGCTCGGGTAACCCCCGAGCGATGTTACAATTTGTCTTCAAAAGCAGTCAATAGTTCATCCACGCAATTTAAAAGTTAGATCTGAAGTAGTAAGCAAAAACTAAAACCAGTGGTGAAGCTCATGCAAATCTCAATGTTCCTCCCTCCTGGATCTTATGTGCATATATGCTCATTCATAAGCTCTCAGGACAAAGGTTGTTGGATCATTCAAGTGAAGAATTACAGTCATAGTGTTATATTTATTAAGAACGATATGCAAATTAATACATAAATAAAAGTATATTCAATAAAACTCATTTTTCAATAAACAAATAAACAAATCATCATCAAATGTCACATATTGTTTCTTTACTCCAAAATGTCATAGTTACTCACTAAAGCTTGATTCCATATCTTTTGGTCTTAGTTACAACAAAATCCATCTAGCCCGTTTAAACCAACAAAAGAAATAAGAGGGATAAGAACACAACACCACTCAAAAATAATAAGCTCTCTTTTATGGAAATATCATCAAACACATGGCATACAAAGTTTTTGCATACTAACAATCACCAAGACATAACATTGGCAAACCCAAAATTAGTTTAACAGATTGTGTGTGCCTATAATTTAGTGAGTCACTATTTCATAATATTTATTTGGTATTTTCAATTAATTACATTGTAAAAATATTTACGAGTAAGATATGACGACTCACTTTGTCAAGTAATTGAGAGAGAAAAAATGATTCACTTAGAACAAGTTTGGAATTAGCCTAAAAAAGTCATATTTTTTTCTGAAAATAAAAGGTAAATATATATATATATATACATATATATGTATAATGGGAAAAAAAAGCCTGAAGAGAAAACAAAAAATTAGTAAAAAAAATTACGAGCGGATATGAATAACTACCTTTATCAAGTAACTGAGAGGAAAAGATGACTAACTTAGATTGAGTTTGAAATAAGCTTAAAAACACCACATTTTCTTCTCAATTTTGTTATCATTAGTGATTTGTTTATTTCAAATTTGTGTAAAGAAATTTTACTATTCAAGTATGTCTAGTGTAGAAGGATCTAAAAAATATATATAATGAAAAAAAATTCACTAAAAACATATATATATATATATATATATATTGTATTTAGTGATTATTTTATTTATAAAGATTTGGACGGAGGCATGAATGGTCTAGTCTAGGTAAACTTGTAATACAGTTGAAAGTAGAGGGCTATATTTGATGAAGGCAATGTTAGACTCAACTTAAGGTTTAGCCTCTTTTTATATATGTTATAGATTACAAAGAGTAGAGTTTGCAAAAATGATAATTATTGAAAATTACAATTGATTTGAATAAAGTGACTCTTTGACTACAATAAAATTGGGAAGTGCTATAGACCCCCAGTGAGCTGACCCCCACTGACAATCCCCAGTGAGGTGTCGGCTCCCCATTGGCTTAAAAAAAAAAAAAAAAAAAAACAGTTTTTTTCCTCCAATCAGAGAGGACCCCCAGTACCCCCACTGGGGGTCCAACGCATTTTCCAATAAAATTTTAGAGCATTTGGTCCAACGGTTGGGTAGCATCTTCTGTGGTGTGAATTTTCGAGTTCAATTCCTATAGAGGAGTTTAATACCTTTTATGGTGATGTTTATTTCTCTCCAATTATGGGAGTTGTTTGTAATTAGTTGTGATTATTAGGTTTTGTTGACTTTCTAATTATTATAGGCTACTGGTCTATTGGGTAGCTTTATTTGCACCCTAAAAATTAGGTTGACCACCCTAATTTGATGAAATGTTTTTATTACCATTAAGTCCTTATTTAAAATGATCAAAAAATACTTGACATTGGAAAAAGTGTAAATCAAAGGGTTTTGGACACCCCATTTATCATTAGCCCAAATATTTCTTCTCTCTCTCTCTCTCTCTCCTCTTCTTACTATTTTCACTTTTCATCTTCATAACTAATCTTATTTGCTTGAATCTATCATTTTTACTTTCTATTTCATATTGAAATCAATAATGGACAATAAAGAAGATATTTTCAAGAAATTTTCCAAGTAGTTTTCTATAGAAGATATTTCATTTTTCATTTTTCTATTGTTCGGAACTGAGTATCAAAATATATTTAATTTGTTTGACACTAAGTATCCGAAGAAACTTTATAGGTTCGGAATTAAGTATCCAGACATATATAATTTGTTTGGCACTGAGTATCCCGATGAAAACCAATTTTCTATTATTCAGAATTGAGTATCCGAAGAAACTTCATAGGTTCGGAATTAAATATCCAGGCATATATAATTTGTTTGGTACTGTGCATCCAGATGAAAATGCTATAACCAATTTTTTATTGTTTGGAACTAAGTATTCGAAGAAACTTCAAAGTTTCACAATTAAGTTTTCGGACATATATAATTTGTTCGGCACATAGTGTCCAGATGAAAAAACTATTAGACTTGAGGTGTAGAAAGTAGAGCTACGCCAGTCTATTTGATGGTATAAATATTTATCATATTTATAATTATTTCCCTATCGTTAGAAGAAAAAAAAAATACTACAATGGAATTCAAATTTTATAATAAAAAATAGGGTAAATTACACTTTAACTCTCTGTGGTTTACTCAAAAAATACAAAGTCCCCTGTAGTTTTATTTGTAACACTTAAATCCCCTGAACTTCATATTAGAGTGCAATTTCAGACGGAACCATTTGTTTCAATATAGCGTGTGTTGCATGACCATAAAACTAAAATTTTCCCCCACCAACCACACTAGACAATTCCTTAGTTTTTTCTTCTTTCCAATTTTTTTTTTTTTGAAAACCAGAGACATTGATTCTCTCTTTAAATGCTTTCCTCTCTCTCTAGCTAATCTCCCTCATTTCTCTATTTTTCCCTTTCATTTTTGTTTAATTATTCTTCTAAAATTTGTCTACCATTATCTTAGCTCAAATAAAGTTAACCCAGAAATTAAAGTTAACCTAGCCAAGCTCAACCTCTCCGGTCACGCCCCTGATTTTATAACTCAGATATATTACCATTATTCCTTATAAAAGTCCATTTACCATAATAGTTAAAGAAACAACACAACCTATAAAGATTAAATGAGGTTCTCTCTCGCATAATTACAATGATATACAAAAATGTTCACAAGAATTATTCACATTACATGCCTCAAGGGCTTACATAGAAGATTACACTCTAATTATTTACAATAAAATAATAACATCTTCATCTACAATTCACGCTGTAAGAAGTCTTAATGATTTAGAACTTCATGATCTTCAAATTGTTGAACCCAACTTTGTCCCTGAAAAAAGGTTAAACAACATGGGATGAACACGAGATCCAGTAGGGATCTATAATGGTTCCCGACAATAAGATCACTAGATATATGTGATCATGAATGCTATTAGGTGATACATACATAAATAATTTGTCCTTTTATATGTAAGATAGATTAGATAAATAGATAAGCTTTTCACCAAACCCCACTTCCCATTTCTTAGAAATCTCCTTTGCCATCCCTTTATATTACAAAAATTCAGTCAAATGATTTTCCTTAAAATCTCTTTTGCCTTAGATAAAGGTTTTTGGCCCACTAATCAATTACTTCTTTTAGTTCATATCTCATATTCATTAATTATGCCACTACTCCTCACCGTACCAATACCCGGCAACATCTAACATGTACATCTAACAACTGTTATACACATGACAGTTATACAATTCAATTTCTACTACAAACCTTCACCTTAACATTCTCTACATAACACTAAGCTCATACATAAGTCAACACATTCCAAATAATTGGGTTATAAGAGTTAACCCACTAACAACACAGGCCTCGTTTGGTAGAGCTGTGGGAAATTGATTATAGATTATGGCCCCATTTGGTAGAGCTGTGAAAAAGTGATTATAACTTATAGCCTAACAGCTTATGGCTTATAACTGTGAACATAAGCTGATTTTTGACTTATAAATTAAGTTTCTCCTCCCCCACTCAAAGAATAAGTTAATTTTTGACTTACAAAAAGCTATAAGCTGTATTGTTAAGCTGAACCAAACACATCAAAATAGCTTAAATTAAGCTAAAAACTGAAATAAGCTGGAAATAAGCCTTACCAAACAGGGCCTATAACTTAAAAGATTATAGATTATATTTTTAAACATAAGCTGTTAACCTGTTTGGTACAGCTGTGGGATTATAAATTTAATCAGCAGAGTAGTCTTTGGTTGAATAAGTTGTAAAATAACTTTTTGCTGTGTAATGTCATTTTTGCCCTTTTTTTCATTTTATTTTTTTATATTCATTTTAATTATTTATTTCTATATTTCTTTTCTTTATTATTATTATTATTTTTTCATTTTCTTCATTAATATCAATTAGCAACAATTGTTATTTTTTCATTTCCTTCAATTTTAATTTAAAAAAAAAATTGTGATTCCTTTTTATTAATTTTTTTTTCATTACAACTAATAATATAAAAAAATTTATTTTTTAATTTATTAATTCATTACAAAGTATACTAATTAATATTTATTTATTAATTTATTAATTTTTTTTACATTACAAACCCTAGCAACCGTCGCCGGTGGCTAGGGTTTTACATCGCAGATCACGATTGCGATGGTGAGCTCTGGTGGATCATTCATGACGATGAGCTTTGGTTTGAGATCGTGACGCTCTGGTTTGAGATTGTAACAGTGAGCTTTGGTGGATTGATCGTGACGGTGAGCTCTGGTTTGAGTTCGAGACGAGATGGCGAGCTTTGGTTTGAGATCGCAATGGTGAGGTCTGGTTTGAGATTGTCACGTCGTCGATGGTGGTCGTTAGGGTTAGGGTTGTCGACGCTAGAAATCACCGAAAATCGCCTTCGTCTCTCTTTGGTTCGTGAACAATGTTGAGATGTGGTTTATATATTTCGATTTTTGGTAATAATTGAAATTGATAAGGGGCATTTAAGTAATCTTGCCCCTTCAATATAGCTTTTTGCTTAAGCTGTAATTGCTTAAGCACCTCCCAGGCCACTTCTCAAAATTCATGGTTTTTGGCTTAAATTAAGTTGTCAAAAGCTAAGTTAAGCTAAACCAAACACTCAGAAATAGGTTAACTTAAGCCAAAAGCTGAGTTAAGCTGTTTTTAAGCAATACCAAACGCCCACACATTCCACATTACACATTTCAAATTTATGGCTAACAATTTTCACAATTACATAACGGAATTATCACAAGATTCTCAATGAGTATCCACATACCAACAATCGGCTTCACCAAGCCATACCAACACAGTTTACTAGGCACTACTTTGGAAGGAAAGCTGGAACCTCTGTCAAGCGCCACGCTTTACTGGTGGTTAGCCGGAAGGAAAGTGGAGCCTCTATATAGCCTAACAATCCACACGCTTTACGGAGCGCTACTTCGGAAGAAAGACAGAATCTCTATCAAGCGCTATGCTTTACAGGTCACAAGCCAGAACGAAACGGACCCTTTTTCCAAACTTTATCCCATAATTCATCTTTTCACTTCAAAACAAAATTACGCCAACCACACATAACAATTAAAGTAAAAATTTATCTTTATGCATGAACAAAATTTGTTCTCCCCAATATTTCCTATACTCCAAAATCAACTCCTCTTATTTAAATCACACTACCCATTTAATTCCATGCACTTTACATAGTTCATGACAACAATTCCCATCAGCCATTATTATAACATGAGCCCATTCATCAATGATTAATATTCTCACAACAACTAATAATCAATATTTATACCCAATTTATGCAAACATCAACTCAATTTCAAGAATTTAAGGTCAATTGAAGAAAGCCCCATGTTTGAATAGAAATTAAAACTGGGGTTTGTACAAAAAGTAGGGTTTTTTTTATTATTTTAGAATGTATAATCATATTTCAATAGCTCAAAACTTCCATAATCAACCTTACATAGTAGGTTATGGGTTGGTTTGGGAAGTGGGTTGGCTTTTTGGCTTTTTGACTTTTTTGGTTATTTTAGCCTGGGCTAAAAAGCTTGGTTTGGGAAGGCCTTTTTGGCTTTTTTGGCTTTTTTTCTGAGAGAATAGTGTAATGATTATGGGTTGGATGTGATGTTTTGTTTGTTGTGGCTAAAATAGCATATTTTGTCTTTTGTGGCTAAAATAGCCACAAACCATCTTCCCAAACGGACCCATATATCTCTTTTGTGTTAGAAACCCTAACATTTCTTTATATGCATTTCAAGAAAATCTCTTTCAACATAAGGTTTTATGCAATAAAAATATACCACATATCTATCTACACGAAATTGAAGAGAAGCAAAGAAATCCTTACCTCTAGCAAGGAGAGAGAAAACCCAAAAATCCAATGTTGGTGAAAACACGATCTACTTAGATTAATAGGAAGCCCTCTCCATGCTCTTCATTTTTGTATGAGAAACCAAGGCGAGATTTTCACTTTAAGGAGATGAAATCTAAGGTTTAAAGAGCTTGGAACTCAACAATGGCTGAATAAAGAGAGAAGAGAGAGAAAGAATCTGCAAAGAATGAGGACAAGTGATCCAAAAATGACTTTTTAAAGTGCCGATCCCGAATGTGCACTCGAGCAAAGAATGCGAGTTCTTCATAGTTTTGCAGAGGGACTGAAGTATTGAAAGCAAGGCTTCTTTGCTCGAGCTACCAGTTCGTTGTTTGAGCGGTCTAAGAGCAAACAGAACATTGAATTATAACAGAAAAGTGATTGTTCGCAGAATTAACAACACAAGGGACCTAACAATCTCCCCCTTTGTCAATTTTCAAACAAAATACATCTAACATTTTGTCCTAACAAATGCACGCTCTAGACACAACACTCAACCTAACCAATCTAAAACACCGTGCAAACAAAACCTCCTGCAAAGAGCAAAAATAAAGCACAAACACTAGAATGGAGAGAAAAATGATTAGCATCAAGATATAATACAAAAACAAAAACAAAAATAACCACACATGCATACTATCATCATACTCCCCTTTTTTTGGCAAGGAGAGACAAAGGGACAAAAGAGAAGAAAAAAACAACCAAAGAGAACCAAAAAAGAGATAACAACCAAACAGTCCCAATATAGTAATTAACAGGGCCAGAGATGAGTAACCAGTAACAGAGACTATATCAACAACAAAATTTGGCCCAAAAGAATATTAAAAAGAGAAGAAACATGTCCAATAGATAAAAATAAAAAAATAGATGTCCAAGAGAGATAAAAACAACATCACTGAGATGACGGAGGTGGAGGCGGTTGCTGCTGCTGTATTTGAAGGAGGGACAAGATCTGAGCTAATTGAAGAGAGGGCTGGTCCACGACATGCTCAATCCGTCCAGAAGAGGCCTCCAAAGCAGTGAGGCACGCATCAGTGGATGTCCAATCTATCAATGCGTGTGCTCATGGCCTACTCCACCTGGAGGAGTTACCCTCGAAGAGTCCGAGCATGAATAGGCAGCTCCCCCTCGCCAGCTGCTATAACATCAATCTCTGCGTCCTCATCCATCAGATCATCAGTTGCACCTGAAACACCAGCCCCGGACGACTCCCCCTTAACATGGCTTGACTCTAGGAAACCGTCTTTTTGGTGATGGGTTTGATAGGACAAGAAAGCTCATAATCCGAGGAGGATGTGACACCAAAAGGAGTAAAATGTCGGTTTAAAAGACACCCGTAAGGAAGACCTAAGGACTTTTTACTCTCAAATATCGAGATCATTTTGGACACTATGATTTTAGGAAGATTAATGGGAAGATAGTGATCGATGCAATAAAGAACATAACCCTGATCTCGGGTAATGTTGGAGCTATGAGTGGAGATATGAATGTTGGCACAAACAATAAGATTCAGAAGGCAATAATGGGGAATAAGCTCATTTTGCCTAATGAGAGCCCCGACAATCCAAGACTGGGGAGAACCACACTATTCAGTGGCAACCATGTCAAAGTTGGTAGTTCGGGTGGCAAGAAAGGGAAAATGACAATTTTGGACTTCGAGAATACCAAGAATAGACCGAATTGTCTCCTGATTATTGAAAACTTCCTTAGAATGAAGGAGCAATTTTATCGATGGAGTGGATGTTACAATAGAATTCTCGGACCTAACTCAGATTTTGTAGGCCCCGAGAAGTGTAGTACACGGTCACCTCCTAGTGCATCAAAGGCAGCACGAATGGGAATGGACTCGAAGGTATTAGTTTGGACATTACGCTCTAGATGGACTGTCCTAGACACATAAAAATTTCGATACATATTGGCTCTCTTTAGATTGGAATAGCTCAGTGTTAAAAGAGGGATGAGACACAGTGGCCATGACAAAATATCAACGGATAGGAAATGATAACCAACATGAAAACAACCATACCCAGACAGAACCAGACAAATCAAAAGACCAACCAACAGGAGACAATACATCCAGACAACCAATGATAGACACAGAGAAACCCCAATGACACCCCACCAAGGACACACCCAGAAACCCCATCAAGAACAGTTCAAAAACATCACAAAGATTAGTAAAAATTAATCACATTAGTACCAACAAGTGACGTTAATCAAGAACAAACAACAACAATTATATACAGGGAACTGAGAAGAAGAAACAACTATTTAATCAATTTATCAAAACAGAAAAATAAATAAATAAATAAAACTCTAAAAGATGAAACATACAGTAGAGAGATGAGTGTGAGAAGATTTTACAACTATGAGAGTAAGAAGACAATTAACTATCAGATGACATTACTTACATAGAATATCAAGAATAAAACTATATAAAACCCTAGAAAACAAAATAAAAAAATTTAAAAAATAAAATAAAATAAAACTAGAAGCCCTAGAATAAAATCACAAACAACAAGCAGTGCGAGAGATGTGTACCAAGGAAAACCAAGAAACCACATGAAATAAACCAAAAACAAATTTAAAGAAGAAACAACCCAAGAGAGTGGTAGACTAAAAACAAAGGGAAGAAAAGAGGAAAAAAAAAACTTACTAGGGAGTGATGAAAATCACTAGATGAAGAGAGAAATCAAGAGCAGAGAGGTCAAAATGGAGAGAGAGAGAGAGAGAGAGAGAGAGAGAGAGAGAGATGTCGATGTACAGAGGTAGAGAGAAAAAACCCTAGGAGAGAGAAACAATTTGGGGAAAATAAAAGTGGAAGAGACAATCTGATGTATTTAAACAAGAGAAGACCACTTGAGCAACCACTTTGTTGCTCGAGCGAACCTACTTACACACGTGCCATTGCTCGAGCCAAGATACCATCGCCCGTGTGCACCAAAACATCTCTTAGAAGTTTGAACTACTTGCAAAAGTATTGGATGGGGTGATTTACTGCTCGAGCGTAAAAGCCATCTCTCAAGCGGTGTCAACAAACCAAGAGGCTTCCCATTGCCCTTAAACACCCATTCCTAAGCATCCAAAACCACTCATACAACAAAGTATCACCTGTAACAAGGATGCATTAGTAGAGATAGCACTAATGTGATACGAAGATGAGATAGTCACATATCATGAGACCATCAAACTTGCAAAATAGATAATGTGAACATGAGATCATTAGCAAGCAATGTAAGAATTTTGAAACGCAAACATTTGGCAATATATAAAGACACAGCTGAAGTGCAAACATGAAGTCTCATATGAAGGTGTGTGTGTGTCAGGAATGGCAACGGGGCGGGGCGGGGCAGGACCGGGGATCACCCTCCCTGTCCCCGATCCCTGAAGCTGCAAAACTCCCTGTCCCCGTCCCCGATCCCCGGCGGGGAACCCGTCACTCCCCCCACCCCCGCCTCCTAACGGGGATCGGGTTTCCCCGACCCCGAAAAATCCCCGTAACTCTCTCTCTCTCTCTTTCTCTGTTTTTAGCTCTCTCTCAATAATAAATCATCAACAACGACATGATTTTCATCAACAACAACATTATCAACAACAACAACAACATCATTTTCATTAACAACATCATCACAAAAAAAAAAGAAGAAGAAATAGAGTCAGAGAGAGACACACACACACATATACACATATACATAAGATCTGAGATATGAGAAAAAGGATATCGGCTCGGTGGTGGCGGTGGCAGTGGCCGGATCTGCTTAGATCTGCTGTGGCGGAGGGAGGAGGAGGCGGTGAGAGGCCACAGAGGAGGAGGAGGAGGAGGAGGCGATGAGAGGCCACGGAAGAGGAGGAAGCGACGGAGGAGGAGGTGGTGAGAGGCGATCCGGCTGCGGAGGAGGAGACGACGAAGCCATCGCCGACTGCGGAGAATGAGACTACGACGCCCTCGCCGACTACGCCATCAGAGAAGGAGGAGACGAAGAGAAGAGAGAAAGTGAGAGAGAGAGAGAGAGAGAGAGAGAGAGATCAGACGGGAGAGTGAGAGAGACATATCAGAGGGGAGAGTGAGAGGAGAGAGAGAGAGATAAAATGAAAGACAGATCAGAGGGGCATTAGAATTAGTAAAGGGGACTTTATATGTATATATATGAATGAATGAATGAATAGAGGGTATAACGGTAATTTTATTTCGGAGAGAACACGGGGTCGGGGACGGGGCCGGGGACGAGCCAGGTCCGGGGCTGTCAAAGCTATCCTCGTCCTCGGCCCGAAACTGTTCGGGGATTCAATTTCAAATACCATCCCCGGCCCGTCGGGAATATTTTTCGGGAAAAAAACACTCTTATCGGGGACGGGGGGTCGGGTCCTCGTCGGGCCGGGTTTAAATTGACATCCCTAGTGTGTGTGCAATCCTTGAATGTCTGCACCCGCCAGGGTTAATCTTAGTAGTGATCTGATGGCTGGTCCTCCGGTAAGAAGGTTTGAGCAAAACTGAGAAAAGTCAAACCACCATTGAGCAAGGGGAATTTGTTGAGCAATTACGGAGGCTCCCTCTCAGACAACGAAATCAATTTTCAAGGGCACTCACCAACGGCTTTCACGCTCAGAGTATGGAAGCCAAACCAGAGATGAATGGAAAAATATAATGAAAGCTTGGTTGGTGCCTCTGAGGTAGCCGTTTCTTCATGCCTTGAGATCATTCGAAAAGAGAGGAAAGCAATGAAAGTGTAATAAGATGGATGGTGGTTAAGAGACTCAACATCACCCGAGATATGCTGGCAAAGGTCAATTTTTGAGAAATGCACAAGACCCCAAGCTAGAGGTCCATAGAGAACTTTGATCACTTATGCGGACACCCCTATAAATGCTTAACTCAAGGATGTGTATAGAATTAGTTCATGAAGCAAATAAGCATGTACATTCATCATGAGCAGAAAAATAAGCAGATATTAAACCTTGCATACAAAATGAGAGATGTTCAAATAAATGTGTGCAAAGAAGATACGCATCAATGATTATTAGATTATAACATCCAAGCACACAGAAGACCAAATAATCCACATCCATTCATGCAGCAAGTGACATTTTATTCAATGAGTACTACTCCCAAGGTCTTTCTAAGGAATTCAAACCTAAGAAGATCAAGGGGTTTTGTGAAAATGTCAGCTCTTTGATGCATAATAACATGTTCCAGAACAACAAGACCCTCCTCAACTAACTCTTGAATGAAATGGTGACGAATGTCAATATGTTTAGTGCGAGAGTGTTGAACCAGATTGAGAGAAATGTGTATGGCACTTGTGTTATCACAGAATAGGGTGAGTGTGTGCTGGTCTATACTATAATTATGAAGCATTTACTTCATCCAAATCATTTGAGTACAACAACTTCCCGCAGCAATGTACTCTACCTCGGCAGTCGAAAGAGAGATGGCATTTTGTTTTTTGCTATGCCATGAGACCAAGTTGTTACCGAGATAAAAATAACCCCTAGATGTGCTTTTGTGGTCGTCAACACACCCTGTCCAATCGGCATCAGAAAAGTCGATAATTTCGGTTGTGGTGTTAGAAGAAAACCAGATCCCATACCGCAAAGTCCCACTCGCATACTTGACAATAAGTTTAATGGCTAAAAGATGAGACTCTTTAGGACAAGATGGGTAATGGGCACAGACACCAACACTAAAAGCAATATCAGGCTGACTCGCTGTGAGATACAAAGTCTTCCCATCATACTCCCATAAAGAATAGGATCAACTTTAGTTCAAGAGGAGTCTTTAGATAAATGAAGCATTTTGCTCATCGGGGTAAGAGCAGGTCTAGTAGACTCAGGACCAAATTTAGACACAAGATTCTTTGCATACTTAATCTGAGACACAAACATACCTGATGACAATTGTTTAATTAGAAGACCCAAAAAGAATGACAACTCACATATCATGGTCATTTCAAATTCACATGCCATGCAATCTGAAAAATCTTTAACAAGCGATTCAGATGTGGATCCAAACACAATATCATCAACGTAAATTTGAGCAATAAAAATGTGTGACTTAGCATGTTTAACAAATAAGATCTTGTCCATGCTAACCCTTTTAAAATCATTGTCAACAAGAAAAGAGGTCAATTTATCATACCAAGCACGAGGGGTTTGTAATCCATACAAAGCGTTGTCTAACTTGTAGACATGATTCAAAAATTTAGGGTCCTCAAAACCCTTTGGTTGCTCAACATAGGCTTCCTCTTTTAACCATTCACTCAAGAATGCACTTTTTACATCTATTTGAAACAGTTTAAATCTAAGAGAGCATGCAACAACAAGTAAAATGCGAATAGATTTGAGACGTGCAACAGGGGCAAACGTCTCAACATAGTCAACCCCCTCTACTTGCGTGTAGCCTTGAGCAACCAACCTTGCCTTGTTCCGAATGATAGTACCATTCTCATTAGATTTATTCTTAAAAATCCATTTGGTACTTATCACATCAACATTATTCGGTCTAGGAACAAGTGTCCAAACCTTGTTTCTTTTAAATTGACCCAATTCTTCATGCATAGAATTGACCCAACAATTATCATATAGGGCCTCTTTTATGTTTTTAGGTTCAATTACAGAAACATAACATATGTGTGATACCTCCTCCTGAATTTGCCTTCGGGTCTTCATCCGGTCAATGACACTCCCTATCACTTGTTAAATAGGATGATTCAGCTTTATCCTTGACGATGGCTCCAAGATAGGAGATGATGAGGATGGATTGGACATGGTTGAACCTTCTTGAGTGTTTGTTGTGTTTAGACTTGACAACTGATGTGGTGCATGGTCATCCCCTTGAGCTTTGCCTTGAGTTTCTTCTTGGCTTAAAGTAGCCATATTTTGTGCTTGAAGATTACCTTCTTCCTCCTCATGTAGAGATGCCATCGGAGAACTTGTGTCATCTATTATGATAGATAAAATACGAAGATTGTAAACACGAAAGGCTCTACTTGTAGTTGAATACCTTAGAAAAATACATTCATCACTATGGGAGTCAAATTTGCCCAACGACTTTCTATCTTTGAAAATATAACATTTACTCCCAAAATTTTTGAAGTATTACACATTAGGTTTCAACCCTTTTGTAGACGTCCCCAAATGTCCCGGGAGGATGAGTCCCTCGTTTTGTTCATATGGGCTCACTACAGTTCGGACTCAAAAGTCACGATCCTGTATCTAATCTCGCAGAGTGCAATGCAAGACCGATGAATCATCAAAGAGTCCAAATCTGGCAAACCGTTTTTGAAAACAGATTTTTTTGAAAGAAGTGCCAAACATGGACTGCTTTGCCAGATACAGAGTCGCCACCTAAATATTTTATTTTTGGGGAAATTTAGGAAACCCTGACTCGTTACCTAAGGCCACGTGTCCGTCATCACCAAAGTTGCATCGGCTCGGGAACTTGGGTACGATTAGGGAAGGTCACTTCGTGAGCACCCCCGCTTGCCCGATCAAAGATCGGCCTCTACTAACCATGATACCTAGTTTTGAAAACATTATGTGCTCTTATTCCGGTTATTAGCCTAGATTTACTATGTGATGCGCACAACATACAAATATAGACCGGATCGCCTGAATTGGAACAACACATCTTATGTTTGTTTTGAAAACGGTTTGCTACTCGCAAGTAGGCTAAAATGCAGATTTGCCACCCTCAGTTGGACTTAGGAAACATGGTTTTGCCACTATCTAGTGGGCTTAAAACTCACAGTCAATGCATTATTCCAATTCAAATAACCCAACCTTCACCCATAGGCATTCAGGCAGTTATATCATATAAGCAAATAGCCTCATGGTAAAGCATGCTATCATGGCAGTCACTCACACGCATGCAAGGATGCTAAAGCATAAGTACTTACCGAGTACTCCAAGCCAAAACAAAAGCTAATTAGAAATCATGCATGATCCTAAATATACAGAAATGCCTAATGCAACACATGCAAAAATGCAACTACAATAGACTCGGCTATTCTAAACATGGCATATGATGATGTTACAGCTAACACATATTCAATTTGGAATTGAAATACAATGCAGTTAGTATGATGTGCCGAGCCCGGTGCATGCAATACAGATGAATGATGCAAATGTGCAAGCATAAGTATGCTAATTGAAACATGCCCTAATCTAACCATTATAAGCTAGTAAATAAAAGGGAGAAAGACGTGGGGTTGGAAGACATACATCACACGTACGCACACTTATTACAGCATTGCCCTCGCTCGGAGGGTCCGAATAAATAATACAGTCCGAAATGAATAACGAATTACAGCTAATTATTACACATCCACTAACTAACTAACAAATTAGCTAAGTAAGCTATAAACTGGCATGCAAATGGACTGCCCCGGCTTTGTTTTGGATGATAATGGATGCATGCATGCTCGATGCGCTTTGCCGGTAAATTCCATCGCAATGCCTTGTCTCGCCATTGTTTACAGCTGATTTCAGAAACTTACACAAAGCTCCAGGAGACTGAAACTCCACCTTGGGAAAGCCACCGACCAGGTATTGGCTTGGAAATCCCCTGCCGACCACCCCTCATGGTGAAAACCAAAAAAGGTGGTCGGCCTACCAGAAAACCTGGTCGGCCGACCATTTTCTGCCCCTGGACTTTGGTTCTTCTGCAACAAGGGCAAGAAAGAGAGAAAGCAATGTATTTTTAACATATGTGTGCGCGACCACTCCTCCCCGTCCTTGCACAAGCTCTAGAGAGTGTGGCCCTCGGTTCTCGAGCCACCAACCACGCCGAATTGCACGTTTTAATATGACATGAATGCGGGTATGAACATATGAAGCCAACAATTCGATCATAGATAATCAAGAACGTCGGGGATCGGGAATCGAGGCACGTTTCGTCACTTGGAGTACGAAACGCCCCTCGCTTCCCGTGCTTGGACTAAACCCTATTCCAAGCACCATGCAATTGGAATGGCATGCACGATACGACTAACATGCAACCTAGCATACGCAATGCTCTGTACTAAAATGGCATACACAATGCGCGTGATGTAACATGGCACGCACAATGCTCTAAAATATAACCTAGCATACGCAATGCTATGGATTAAAATGGCATACACAATGCACGATGGACTTACACCAACATGAGTGGACGTCAGCCACACTCACATCAGTGGCCAAGTGATGGAAATGAGAGAATCGAAATGCATGCACACATGCACGAATTTCAAGGACCGAACCTAAGGCATAAAATGCCACTCTACCAAAGCATGGCAGGGGATGAAAGATGGCATACAAACATGAAATTTCCAGCATTGAAACATGACACAAAATGGTCCCGAAACATGAGAACATGGCACCCGATGCATGAAATAAGCCCCGAAACTCAAAGCTAGGCACATGTATTGAATTATAACTATACAAAGCAAGCATTATTTGGCCATGAAGTACAAAGACAGAGCCAAGGCAGTCCCAAAACATGCACATTTCTAGTTTAAAGCATAGCCAAAAAGTGCTAACATGATGGACTAAAATAGCATGCAAATTTGGCTAGCAAGCATGGTTTACATGGCATGTATATGAAGCGTATGAGAACTTATTAAACCAGCCAAAAACAGTGAATAAAACATGGCAAAATATGCCCAAATAACCACTGAAATGCAGCCAACATGTGCGAAAATGATGAGCTCCTTTGAAAGGGCATGCAAAGGGTTACTAAACACATATATGATGGACACTTAGCATAGCAAAACCAACTCTGGAAATCAAATATGACAGCCCTAAAACTCACCAAATTGGCCCTGAAATTGATCAATAAAGCATACAATGAAATGCCCCCTTAAAAGGCCTTGAATGGAATTGTTCTACACATGCATTATGGACATAAAATATGGCCAAAAGGGCCTTGGACAGAGCTAAGGCAGACCTCAAAACCCTCAGAATGAGGCCTGGAACATGACTTCAAAGCATGCAAAAAGGGGTCCAGTGGATTTTCAGTGGCTTGGATGTATTTTTGAGAGCCAAAATCAGAGGGGAGTGACCCCTTCTCTCCTTGTCTTGTTTGGTGGCCTTGTTGGCCTTCCTGGATTTCAGTGGCTAAGAGGCCAAATCAAGGCCAATGCAAATACTCACATGCATAGCCCTAATCATGAAGAGATGAAGCATGCATAGGGGGAAGATGACCCCAAATAGAGAAGTGACCTTAAGTGAACATATTTATAATCTCAAAAGGAAACTTTTTATAGTTTATGATAAATCTCGAAAATGCTCACAAGTAGGACTAAGATATGATGCAAAATAGGCCTACAAAGAGGGATAAAGCATACAAGGATGTAGGAGGCCTCAAACAGAAAAGTGTCCTTAATCAATATTCAAGAGGAGCTCAAAATATGACACTTTTTAGTTTATGAAAAAGTCCAAAAATACTTGCAAGTAAGGCTGATCAATGGAACAAAAAAATGCAAGTTTAAGGGAAATAGGTGCATACCCTTGACGAGTAGCCAAGCTGGAGCTTTTGGACCAAGTTGATGAACCTTCAACCCTTGCAAATCAGTCCCAAAGTGCTGGAATGGATGGAAGAGGTGTGGTGCTAAGGGTTGTAGTGCAAATGATGCAAGAAAATTAGGGTTTTGAGGCTCAAGTGTAGAGATATATAGAGAGAGAGAGTTGTAAGCCTTCAAAGGGGTTCAACCCTTGCAATGGAAGATCAGCCTCCCCTTTATAGAGGAGAGGCTCCAAAATATCTTAAAGTGGCTTCACATATGTATGGAGGATGGTCCAATTGCCTCACAGCTGGCACAGTTGTGATACATTCAGAGAGGGCAAAAAGCAAGAAGCAGGCCGGCCAGTTCAAGTGGCCGGCCGACCACTCCCCCTGGTCGGCCGACCAGGGGTCAAAAGGTTCAAGAAGAATTTTTGACCGGCCACCCCAAAAAAGTGGCCTCATAGATGAGTGTAACACAGCTGTATAGTGAAAAACTAGAAAATGTGACCCAAGAGAGAGAAAAATCAGCTTTTTAGCAAGGTTCAAAAGGTTCAAGATGAAATACTGGTCGGCCTACCCATATTGGTGGCCTCCCAGATGAGCACAACACAATGGTGGTATGAAAAGCCAGAAATTGTGGCCCAAAAGTGAGAAAAAACCAGCTTTCTGTCAAAAAAATCAGCTTTTGGAGAGAGAAAAAGAGAAAACTGGTTTTTCAGGAGAAAAGGGGGCCTCCCACCATCCTACCACCTCCCTAGCATTGAAAATAGGGTCCCTACCAAAAATGGGCCAAGACGGATGCAAAACGAGGGTTCGGGGGCCAAAAGGCGCAGTTTGGGGCCCTGAAAACAGGCTGTTAGGCACTGGAAGTGGCGTATGACCACGAAGGTGGTCTCCCAGGCCACAGTGTCCCTCTAAAGGGAGAAAATAAGGGGTGTGCCAAAAACCAGAGCAAACGGAAGTAGTTAAGCAGTCTCGAACCGAGGCGTACGGCCGACGGCTCAAAAAATCCGGAAACTGGCCTCCAAATGGGAAAAATGGCCTATGACCGCGAAACGTAGCCTACGGCCACTGAGAGATGGTCTACGAGACCTCTCCCTCCATTTGGGAAGAGAAAAGAAAGAAAACAGGACTTGGTTCGCAAACCGAGGCAAAGCACAAAAGAGTCCCGAAGTTTGGAGGCAAGGCTCGCAGCTGAGACTCTGAAATCTCAGAACGAGCACAATATGCATCATCACCGAGCGCTCAATTGGTGACGTTTGAGTCTTAAGGTCGGTCAAAAATGGGGTGTCTACAGTTACCCCTCTTTGACAGAACTTGGAAGTCATACGTGACGGGAGTGAATGTCAAAGCCCAGAGACGACCCATTTTTGACAAGGTCGAAGACTTAGACAAACAGGCAAGATAACACAGATGTGCCCACAGGCATGCCCGCAGGCAGGGGGCAAAATGCAAAAACGATATACACAAAGCCGGACGTAACTCGTGATCATGCAAAGCAGCGAGCTGTAATGAAGCAAATATTCACAATAAATGCAACAGTTTTAAGCAAGAACAAAAACCAAACTACATTACATGCAGAAAGGATATAAAAAGATTATGCAATCTTAGGGAGCATGTGCGATAGATACACAAAAGTGGACGAGGTGTGATAGATACACAGAGTGAGTAGGCATGTGCGATAGACACACAAAGCGAGTGTAGTGATAGATACACTAAAGTGAGCATGTGATGGATACACAAGGCGTGCGTGTGATGGATACACAAAGTAAACGTGTGATGGATACACAAAGCGAGTGTGTGATAGATACACAAAGGGTGAATGCGAAATGTGATAGATGCACTAAGTGAACAAGTGTGATGGATACACAAAAGGTGAACACGAAGTGTGATAGATGCACTAAGTGAACCAGTGTGATGGATACACAAAAGGTGAACATGAAGTGTGATAGATGCACTAAGTGAATAAGTGTGATGGATACACAAAAGGTGGACACAAAGTGTGATAGATGCACTATGTGAACAGAGTATGATGGATACACTAATGGTGAGCACAAAGTGTGATAGATGCACTATGTGAACAGAGTATGATAGATATACTAATGGTGAGCACAAAGTGTGATAGATGCACTTAGTGAACAAGGTATGATGGATACACTAAAGATGAACACAAAGTGTGGTAGATGCACTATGTGAACGAGTGTGATGGATACACTAAAGGTGAACACAAAGTGTGATAGATGCACTATGTGAACAGAGTGTGATAGATATACTAAAAATGAACACAAAGCGTGATAGATGCACTATGTGAACGAGTGTGATGGATACATTAAAGGTGAACACAAAGTGTGATAGATGCACTATGTGAACAGAGTATGATAGATATACTAAAAATGAACAGAAAGTGTGATAGATGCACTATGTGAACAGAGTATGATGGATACACTAAAGATGAACACAAAGTGTGATAGATGCACTAAGTGAACAAGTGTGATGGATACACTAAAAGTGAACACAAAGTGTGATAGATGCACTATGTGAATGAGTGTGATGGATACACTAAAGGTGGGTGTGTGTGATAGATACAGAAAATGAGAATATGTGTGCTAGATACAGAAAATGAGAATGTCTGTGATAGATGAGAATGTGTGCGATAGATACACAAAATGAAAGAAGTGTGATTGACACACTAAGTGGAGAGAGTGATTGATACACTAAATAAATGAAGTGTGATTGATACACTAAACAAATGAAGAAAGTGAAGTGTGATTGATACACTAAGTAAATGAAGTGTGATTAATACACTAACTGAATGAAGTGTGATTGATACACTAAATAAATGATCTCAAACGGAACTTCTTTGAATGAACTGTACATACAATATCGTGCATGAATGAGAAAGAAACTTGATAGGTACAATGCAATACAATGCATGATGTTTAAGGAACGCAATAAACAAGCGTAGCGGCGCTTTAGAAAGCACCTCATGGGGTGAGTAGCGGTGAACCGCTCTACTCTGACGAGGATCTCCCTTCGTGCTCTTCGAACACTTACCTTCAACTCACAGTACAAAGGCTCTGTAATACTGACAAGGGTTCTTCACGTAGAACACTTTGGATGCTACCTTTCTTCCTGATCATATTCACAACTTTTCCTATTCTCCAACGGGGTGACATACTAGGTTGGTTCGGTATCTAGAATTGAGGTGCATACACGCTATCTCAAGCTATGGGGCTTCCATATAGATTTCAAGCCGAGGACACGCCTCTGGGTATTTAAACCAGACTTTAGTCTCGGAAGTCCTAAACCTTTGCGTTCTAGGCGTGAGCCATTCGAACTCTAGTTTCCACCGTCACAGTTGGTCTCCTAGGAACTCATTGCGAACACAGCCAAGATGCCTCTGGTAGGGAATGGTACTCAGGGAGAGCACTTTTGATTGCCATTCTGGCTTGAAGCAGACTTGATCTCGAGCTTGAGGTAGAGGCACACTCATACTTCGGAGCATTGGCAAGACCTGAAGAGGTACACACGAAATGTAGTCTCGGAACTTACTAAAGTTGAAACAAACTCAAATACCCGACATTTTCTCTCTTTTCTTTTGCTTTGCAGTCCAGAACCAATATGGCTTCAGATAGGTCCTGGTTTTACTGTTCCTACATGACGTAGGTTGAACCCTACGATTTTATGAAAGAACGAATCTTATTTTGCACAGATGTGCAGAACGACACGGCACTCGGAGCGCAAAACGATTTTATTTTTAAAATTGAGTGATGAGTTTTTGACCGGGGTATTGAGCCTACGACTGAACACAGCGCACTACGACTCAACAACAGAAAACAAAAGGCAAAACAACCTAAACACAAACACAGACATTCAAAAACGACTCAAGACAAGAATCGAGGTAAAACAAAAAGACACGACACTCGGACGTGCACAGGGAGCTTGTTTCTTTGGGTATTGTTTCCCACCCTTTCTCATTTGTGATTCTCACATCACTCGGCCTTCAAGCTCAGTTTTTCTCTCAAAAACCCTTTCTTCGCTTTTCCTCTCAGCGCACATCTCTCTATTCTTTAATCTCTCATTTTTCATCTATCCCTAGGGTGGTTGATGGATAAACAAAAGTTGTGGGCTCCTGTCCCTAGCACTCAGCTAGATTCTTCTTTTTCTGCGCGCAGCTAATGAGTTCCTCCCACAGAGGGGTTGCGCTGCAACTAAGTGTGTAACGAATCTGCAGCTGACATTGGCTGTCGATACTCTGTCAGGGAGTTTGGATGCGGTTAGATCTGTCCAGATGAGGGAGTGGAATACCTTGATCCATTCCAGTTCATGCTTTGCACTTGGCTTGATACCTCGTTGCTTGGAGGACGAGAGAGCTTTCAGCTCCTTTGTTGACAGTTTCAGCTGTGCCCTTTTCTAGCAGGGAGAGCGCCCTTCTTGGCAAGTATGGTGCCCTTTCTGGCAAATGCATTGGGGAAAAGACAGGAAGCCTGACTCAACTGTGCCCCTAGTTCATTATTTTGACCATTTTTTGTTTTTAACGTTCTGCTAAAACAATTTTGACCAACATGAGAGTTAGATTAACATGATTGTTCAATTTTCTGATTTGAAATCATGCCAGGTAGGTTATGAGCACTGAAAATTTTCCTTTTTGGGTCCAAGAAATGGTCCAGTTTTGAAAAATGGAATACTTTTCGAGAAAATTAATCAACCTTAGTAAAAATTCTCAAAAACTGTTTTTGCCAACGGTCACTACTCAACGAGCATGGAACCTACCCTCGAGATGCACAACCTCAGATCCGAAGGAAAATTGTCCCTTGCTTGAAGGACACAGAAGGTTGCC
This sequence comes from Camellia sinensis, assembly GCF_055761805.1. Classification (NCBI taxonomy): domain Eukaryota; kingdom Viridiplantae; phylum Streptophyta; class Magnoliopsida; order Ericales; family Theaceae; genus Camellia; species Camellia sinensis. The sequence continues at coordinate 112,180,265 of NC_138973.1, forward strand.
TCTTGTTTGAATAGCACCGCGGCACATTGTATGGCAACGGAAAGTTGCCCCTAGTCTGAATAGCGCCGCAGCACATGGCAATCAGTCCTCACAGTGACAATTACAACCAAATTCTCGGATACAGAGAAGACAAAGATGACCAGAACCATCACATGGACACAGTCAGATTTGAAGTGTTTTACGGCTGGACTTCAGAGTGAAGTTGCCTACGTATCCCTAAGATGGGAATCAAGCCTTACGTAGTTCGAGGTCAAGGTACACTCGGGTATTAATCTCTCCTTTTGCGTTCTAACTTTTACCAAGGCCGCCCTTCCGGGTTTTCAACCTTACGAGCTTTGTTCTTCTTTTCTTTTCATTTCTTTTCATTTTCTTTTCTTCAATCTTTTCAAGATTTTTTTCTTCATTTTTTTTTTTTTTTTTTGCATTTTTCTTTTCTTCTTTTTTTCCTTGTTCTAACTTTTGCTTGGGTTGCCCTTCCGGGTTTTTGGCCCAGCGAGCCTCTCAAGGGTAAAGGTGCAGCTTTGTCCTTGTCAAATGGTTTTGAGATCCTAAAGTCATCTGAATCCAGGAGAATGACTGCTGTTCGCTGACGATGCAAGAGTCCACCCAATGGGGGGGCTGAATTTGCTCCTAGTGTTGTGGGTAGGAACTCAATTATCCTTCAGCAATACTTTCTTCTTTCCTCCCTTCTGGGATTTGGCATTCTTGCCGATCTTCGTCTTTGACTTCTTCGAGCACATCTGACATTTTTGCTCCTAGTTCGAGGGGTGCTTCTGATCTAGCTTTACAAGCTTCTTTTGACGACATCTGATCTTCTTGATCTGACTTATTTGCCCCTGATTCACGGGTTGCTACAAATCTGGTCACACAGGCCTCACATTGTGATTGACCTTTTGAACATTCTGAATTTCAAATTCAAGGTTTGAAAGTGAGGGGTTGAGTCTCGGGGCTGGGAACGATCCTAAGCTGCATAATCTCAAGAGCGATTCCACACAGGTCTTCGCAGGACCGCGCAAAACATTTTTTGAAATCTTTTAAGAAAGTGACTAGTCGCTCGCGCTGAAGACAATGTAGAACCAATCTGGATCAAGCCAGGATCCTTCTCGGTACTCACATTAACAAGCATGATTTCATTCACTAAGGGCTTGGTATGCCTCTCTTTCACTCAATTGATCAAATTTTTGCAAAACCCGAGGAATTCCTTTCTCTTTGTTTTCACCGCAGTGTTAGAAAAAGTTTTGAAAAGCTTAGGTCAATACAATGATTTCAAGGCACAGAAGAGCAGGCAAAAAGTATTGCCGTTTCATTCAAATTTTTGGCACAACCGGCACAAGGCAGAAGCAAGCACAAAAGCATGAAAAACCACTGCTGTTTCATTCAAATCTTTTGGCGTTACTGGCTCCCCGGCAGAAACAGACTCAAAAGGAAGCGAAAAGACAGACACAAAACAAAATAGTGATATCCGAGGTAACGCCCTCGGGATCACCCGACTTTAACAAAACAGGACTGACTCGATACAACAAGACAGACCCAACTGACACAGTACAAAAAGACTGACTATGCACAAAACAACAAAACTGACCCAATACCCAAGTCAGAAAATACAAAAATTAGCATTCACAAATGCTCAAAACAGTGCGTGCCACACGCCACATCTGGAGTAAATTGAGTGCCACCCGTAGGTGGTTCATCCCCTGATCACATATTCGCACTATCCCCCAAGTTCACTGATCCAGTGGCGATAGACTTTGCTGAGCTAGTGCGGCGATGACCTTGTTGTCAAACAGATCCTGTACATCATGGCGCAGACGAAACAACTATCAGTGTCATGACCGGTTTGTTGATGGTAGGCGCAGTACTTAGTCTGGTCATGCTTTGGAGGGAGAGGATCAGGTTGAGGTCGTTGTTCCAACGGTTTCAGATATCCTTTCCGGAGTAAGGCCTCTAGAGCCTTTGACAAAGGCATATAAAGTGGGGTAAAAACCCTCTTGACTCGAGGCAGATATTTGGTTTTTTGTGAGCTACTTCTGGACGCACCGGTGAACAGGGTAGCTGTTTTTTATGCAGTGGTGGTAACCATGCCCACTTCAGAAGATCTTGCAGCTGCATCACCACTGGTGGTCGCATTCGAACTGTGGGAAAATGCCCTCCTGGGCGGCTCTTTCTCCTAGTCAAGAAGGCCCTGCTTCATTGCGTCCTCGATCTGTACTCCCATCTCATGTAAGTCTGAAAAGGTGGGGAAGGGGAGAACGATCATTTTCTGCATAAGCTTGGGCTGGAGATTGCGCACAATCATCCGAATCTGATCTTTGTCAGTGGGCCTAGTGGTCATCATTGAGGCCTTAGACCTCCACCGGGTTACGAAGTCAGAAAAACTCTCCTTGGGCTCCTGCCTAGTCGTCTCGAGATCACGTGTTGTGACCTCAATCTGTGTATTATAGGAGTACTGAGCGTCAAAAGCCTTGGCCATCTCATCCCAATTCTTCTTGACATCGTCTTCTAATTTTGCGTACCAGATAGCGGCCACACCCAACAAGGTCCGGCCGAATAATGAAAGCTTCTGCGGTCTGGTGAGGCCCATTGGCCGTAGTATATCTAAGAATAACCGGAGATGCACCATGGGATCCCCAGATCCGTTAAAGCGATCGATTTGTGGCATTTTAAATCTGTCCGGCAGCGGCACGGCTGCGTCGGTATACCCATCTTCGATGTCCGGGATGGACTTCACACCCTGAGATTTATTGAACAACTTTTCAAGCTTGCTCACCTTCAATGTTGTGGGGTCCATGTCAGACTCAAAGGGAGAATCCGGCAGGTTGGTGGGTGTTTTGGATAATTAGGGTATGATTGGGGGTGGAGCCGGTCCTGCCGGAATGTCCGTATCTCCGTGGACATTTGGTGCCTCCTCGGGTGCTGGAACTCCTGATGGGGGAGGGGCTTGGTGCGAAGCAGATGCTCCGGTTTGCTACTGTAACCTAGCGATCAAATCTGCTTGTTGAGCCATGACCTCGGCCTGTTGTTTGGCAAATTCGGCTTGACGAACGGCGTCCTGCTGCATGATTTTCATACTTTCTTGGATTTGACGCATCATCTCCTTCATTCTTGCCATACTGTCCTGATCTAACTAATCTATCGGTATATTTGTCTCTGTAAAAATAGATATCTCAACCCAACTGCGCACAGGTGAGATGGATAATGACCGCTGATCTGAGGACTGTTGAACTGGAGATCTGTGCCTGATTGGCCCTTTTACCCTGCCTCTGGCAAAGGAACACTGATTTCCCTTGAACTGAATCTCTGACCTGACAAAGTCTATCAGCACAAGTCCGATGAACCTCGGGGGATATTGGAGCCTTCTGAAGCTACGGTTCCGAGACTATCTAGCAAAAGAGAAAACATGCAGCATCTCAGCCTGATTTCACCAAAACAGATATGAGCAGCTGAATAACTATGCTCGAACACTGATCACTGTTTCCCAAATTACTCTTCCAAAACTGAATCTGATACCCGCAGATATAACTGATTCTCAGTATACTGATGTTGATGCCCGTAGGCCTGATACCCAGACTTGCAAACTGATATACACAGCCCTGCAGAGACACACTCTGACAGCACATAGCAGGCAAATGAGAGCCAAAACACCCCTATGCTGGGGTAAGGTTTCCCTGTCCTATTTTGTTAGGAGCTAGGGTTTCACTACGCACACAGCGGTTTCAAATAACCTATAATTGGGTAGGCAACCTGTCCTTGCTTTGGAATGGTCACTACGGATTCCGAATATGCACTAGGTCGAATGGTCAAAAAGGGTGCCCCGGTAAAACCGGAGTTTGTGTTCCCGTCGTGGCAAAGCCCACAACCGGTCAGCCTTATGGCACGCTTCTCGAAGCGAGCCTCCGGCAAACCATTCAGGAATAGCATACGACAAACACGGTGTCCTAGGCGCACCAATGCAAATGAAATGCATAGAAACACACAAGTGTAGTCAAAACAAGATATCATAAGTTCGAGTCAAGTTCTCTAACTCCCCAGCAGAGTCGCCAGAAACTGTAGACGTCCCCGAACATCCCGGGAGGATGAGTCCCTCGTTTTGTTCATATGGGCTCACTACAGTTCAGACTCAAAAGTCACAGTCCTGTATCTAATCTCGCAGAGTGCAATGCAAGACCGATGAATCATCAAAGAGCCCAAATCTGGTAAATCGTTTTTTAAAAAAGATTTATTTGAAGGAAGTGCCAAACATGGACTACTTTGTCAGATACAGAGTTGCTACTTAAATATTTTATTTTTGGGGAAATTTAGGAAACCCTGACTCGTTGCTATAGACGCCCCCGAACGCCCCGGGAGGATGAGTCCCGTTCTGTTCATTTAGGCTCACTACAAGTTCGGACTCTCAAATTGTCACGGTTCTTAATCTGAACCAAAGAGTCCAAATCTGGCAAATCGTTTTGAGAAAACAGATTTTTTGAAAGAAGTGCCAAACATGGACTGCTTTGCCAGATACAGAGTAGCCACCTAAATATTTTATTTTTGGGAAATTTAGGAAATCCTGACTCGTTGCCTAAGGCCACGTGTCCGTCATCACCAAAGTTGCCTCGGCTCGGGAACTTGGGTACAATTGGGGAAGGTCACTTCGTGAGCACCCCCGCTCATCCGATCAAAGATTGGCCTCTACTAACCATGATATCTATTTTTGGAAACATTATGCGTCCTTATTCCGGTTATTAGCCTAGATTTACTATGTGATGCGCACAACATACAAGTATAGACTGGGTCGCCTGAATTGGAACAAAACATTTCATGTTTGTTTATTTGAAAATGGTTTGATGGTGGTACCCGCAAGTAGGCTAAATGTGGATTTGCCACCCTCAGGTGGGCTTAGAAAAACATGATTTTGCCACTATCTAGTGGGCTTAAAACTCACAGTCAATGCATTTATTCCAATTCAAATAATTCAATCTTCACCCACAGGCATTCAGGCAGTTATATCACATAAGCATATAGCCTCATAGCATGCTATCATGGCAGTCATTCACATGCATGCAAGGATGCTAAAGCATAAAACTTACCGAGTACTCCAAGCCAAAACAGGAGCTAATCAGAAATCCATGCATGATCCTAACTATACAGAAACGCCTAATGCAACACATGCAAAATGCAACTAAGATAGGCTCGGCTATTCTAAAGATGTCATGTGAAATGCTACAACTAACATGTATTCAACTTAGAATTGAGATACAAATGCAGTTAGTATGATGCGCCGAGCCCGGTGCATGCAAGACAGATGAATGAATGCAAACATGCTATCATACTGTATGCTAATTGAAACATGCCCTAATCTAACCATCATAAGTGAGTAAATAAAAGGGAGAAAGACGTGGGGTTAGAAGACATACATCACACACACGCACACTTATTACAACATTGCCCTCGCGCAGAGGGTCCGAATAAATAATACAGTCCCAAATGAATAAATAATACAATCCCAAATAAATACAGAATCCTAATTAATTAACAAATTAATCTAAGAAAGCAGTAAATTGGCACGCAAATCCATGGACCGCCTCAGCTCTGTTCCAAATGATGAATGATGCATGCTCGGGTTGCCTTGTGCGGAGAATCCCTTGCGATGCCCCGGTTTGCCTCTGTTTGTAATTATTCTTGGGATGCGTGCCAGGCTCCGGAAGGTTGCTGATTTTTGATTTACTGCAACAGAGAGCAACAAAGGGGCATGGCAAAGTATTTTCACATATGTATGCATGACTACTCTTCAGGGAGTGTAGTCCTCGATCCTCGTGCCACCAATCACGCATCTCGATGCATGATGGCCGAGAAGTCGAATTGCATGACTCAATATAAAATGAATGCACATATGGACACAACAAGGCCTAGACTTCATCATGGATAATCCGGAGTGTCGGCGACCGGGAATTGAGACACGTTCCGTCACTTGGAGTACGAAACGTCCCTCGTTTCCCGTGCATGGGCTAACTCCTATCCCAAGCACAATGCAATGTGCATGACATGTATGAATGCAATCCTAACATGCAACCTAGCATACGCAATGCTACGAAATGGCACACACAATGCACGATGTAACGGGGCATACACAATGCTCTAACATACAACCTTGCATACGCAATGCTATGAAATGAAATGGCATACACAATACATAATGGACTTATGCTAACATGAGTGGACCTCAGCCATACTCACACCAGTAGCCAGTAGATGAGAATGAGACTCTCGAAATGCGTGCACGCATGCACGCAAATCGAGGACCGAACCTAAGGCATAGTATGCAACTCTACCAAAGCATGGCAAGGCATGAAATATGGCATACAAGCATGTAATTACAGCACTGAAATATGATGCAAAATGGTCCCGAATTATGGAAATATGGCACCCGATACATGAGATGAACCCCGAAACTCGAAACTAGGCACATAGAATGACTTGTAGCTATACAAAGCATGCATTATTTGATCATGAAGCATGAAGACAGAGTCAAGGCAGTCCCAAAACATGGACATTTTCAGTTCAAAGCATGGCCAAAAGATGCTAGCAAGATGGACTAAAATAGCATGCAATTTTGACTAGCAAACATGGTTTACATGGCAAGTATAGGATGCACATGGAATCTCACCAAACCAGAAAAAATCAGTGAATAAAACATGTAAAAATAGGCCCAAATAACCACCGATATGCAACCATGGCATGCAAAAATGATGAGTTACTTTAGAGGGCCATGCAAGGAGTCATTAAGCACATACAAGATAGACATTTGGCATGGCATAAAAAACTATGAAAATCAAATATGGCAGTCCCAAAACTCACCCAATTGACCCTAGAAAGTGACTCTAAAACATGCAAGATAGGGTCTCTTTGGAAGGCCAAAATGACCACCAAACAAGTCAAGGTGAGAGGGGGTCACCCCCCTTTGATTTGGAAGCTCAAAGCAGTGCCTTAGCCACTAAAAATCCACTGGATTTCAGTGGCTAGAAGGCCAAACAAAGCATGCAACAAGGGCTTAGGTGTAAGGCTCAAAATAGGAGACAATCAAGCATATAAGGAAGCATATGACCTCAAAAAAAAATTGAACCTTAAACAAACTTGAAGATGAGATTAAAACAAGATATTTTTCAGTTTATTACAACTCTCAAAAACAAACACAAGTAGGGCTAATCTATCATGCAAAAATGGCCCTAAAAGAGGGAATAGAGACAAGGGACAGCAGCTGGCCTCAAACATGAAGAGCCCTTCAACAAAGTTGAAGAGGGGCTCAAAAAAGGGTACTTTACAGTTTATGTCAAGCTCCGAAAATAATCACAAGTAGGCCTAAAATATCATGCAAGAAAAAGGCCTAAAAGAGGGATAAAGAGACAAGTGATAGCTTCTGGCCTCAAACAGAGGAGAGCCCTTCAACAAAGTTGAAGAGGGGCTCAAAAAAAGATATTTCAAAGTTTATAACTAAGTCCGAAACAGCTCACAAATAAGCCTAAAATATCATGCAAAAATAGGCCTAAAAGAGAGTTTAAACACAAAGGGTGAGGAGGAGACCTCAAACAGAGAAAGACCATTAATCAAACATGGAGATGTACACAAAATATGACTATTTACAGTTCGGGTCGGAGCCCAAAAATGCTTGCAAGCAAGGCTTATAAATGAAGCAAGAAAAGACTAGTTTAGGGGAAAAGTGTGCTTACCCTTGAAGAGCAATGAACTAGCAGCCTTTGGACCAAGAAGAGGAGCTCCTAGCCTCTGGAAATCAGCTTCAAAAGGCTGGAATGGAGTGTGGATGTATAGAGCTATGGGTTGGTGTGTAAATGGTGCAAGGCTTTTAGGGTTTTGAGGCTTGGAAGAGAGAGAGAGGGAGAGATGTAAGGAAGGCTCTAAACAAGAATTTGTAACCTTCAAAAATGGAGCTGGGGGGTCTGGTTTTATAGAGGGAGGAGTGGAGGAAAAGGGGGAAAAACCAATTCAAGTTTCCCCCCCAAAAGGCACCCCCCCGGATACAAAATCTGGGGGGAAATAGAGGGTACAGCTGGAAGGCATTTGGAGAGGGGATTCTGGCCGGCCAGGTTCAAAAGGTTCAGGTGGCCGACCGGCCACCCCCCATGGTCGGCTGGCCAGGGGTCAAAAGGGTCAATGCAAATTGCTGGCCGGCCACCCCAAAAAGATGGCCTCCCATGTGTGCACAACACAAATATGTGGTCAAAACCCAGAAAATGTGAATCAGGAGAGAGAAAAGCCAACTTTTTAGAGGGGTTCAAAAGGGTCAAGGACAATTACTGGCCGGCCTATACATATTGGTGGCCTCCCAGGTGTGTACAACACAAATATGGGGTTTAGGGCTAAAGAAAGTGGCCCCGGGGTGGTTAACATTAGCCTTTTAGTGAGGAAAACGGGCGACGGAGAGCGATGAAGAAATAAATCTGGCTTTTCAAAACAATTGCTGGCCTCCCACCCTCCTACAAGCTTTCTAACAACGAAAATAAGGTCTCCACCAAAAATGAACCAAAATGGATGCAAAACGGAGGTTCGGGGACCGAAACGGGCAGCCCGGGGTCCCGAAAATGGGCTGTTAAGCACTAGAGGTGGCGTTTGACCACGAAGTTGGTCTCTCGAGCCACAGTGTTCCTCAAAAGGGAGGAAATAAGGTGTATGCCAAAAATCGGAGCAAACGGAGTTGGTTAGGCGGTCCCGAACCGAGGCACACGGCCGTCGGCTCCGAAAAACCAAAAATCGGGCTCCAAATGGGAAAAATGGCCTATGACCACGAAACGTAGCCTACGGCCACTGAGAGATGATCTATGAAACCTCTCTCTCCCTTCGAGAAGAGAAAATAGAGAAAACAGAGCCTGGTTCGCAAACCGAGGCAAGGCGCGAAAGAGTCCGGAAGTCCGGAGGCAAGGCTTGCAGCCGGGACTCTGAAACTTCTGAACGAGCACAATATGCAAAATCACCAAGTGCTCAATCAGTGACGTCTGAGTCTTAAGGTCGGTCAAAAATAGGGTGTCTACAGTTGCCCCTCTTTGACAGAACTCGGAAGTCATAAGTGACGGGAGTGAATGTCAAAGCCCAGAGACGACCCATTTTTGACAAGGCCGAAGACTTAGACAAACATGCGAGATAAACAGAGATGCGCCCGCAGGCGTGCCCGCAGGCAGGGGCAAAATGCAACTGACAATGCAAGAAGCCGAAGGTAACCTATGATCATGCAAATGCAGCCGTAGCAAAGCAATCATACACAATGAATGCGACAGTTTAAGTAGGCGAATGAAATCAAACCAAACTACATTACATGTAGAAAGGATGCAAGAGAAATATGCAATCCTCATCACGTCTCACACGGAGAATACAATACCGTCCAGTTCGTCTGGTCGCACCAGCTTCAAATGAACCGTATATACAATATCGTGCCTCATGCCGCTGGGGATCTTTTGCTTCTTCTCGGTTGAACTGCAGGTACTACTTTTCTCCCTAACTATGGTCGCAGCTTTCCCTATTCTCCAACAGAGTGACAGACTAGGTTGATTCGGTATCCAGAATTAAGGCGCATACATATGCTATCTCAATCTATGGGGCAGCCATACAGATTTCAAGCCGAGGATATATCCCTGGGTATTTAAACCAGACTTTAGTCTCAGAAATTCCGAACCTTTGCGTTCTAGGTAAGAGCCATTCAAACTCTAGTCTCCACCGTCTCAGTTGATCTCCTAGGAACTCACTGCTAACATAGGCAGGTGGCTATACCAGACCACTGGAAGTCGTTCGGGCACGATAAACACCAAAGGAATTGCACCTTTAGAGGATTTAAGGTCTCCTAGACCCGGGAGTGCACAAGACAGTGCGAATAAAGATGCAGGATTTAAGGTCTTCTTAGACCGGAGGATTTAAGGTCTCCTAGACCAGACAGTAAAATAGATACGATGTAATAGATGTGATGCAATAGATGCAAAGGGTGAACACACGCCAACCACGCTGGACTCGTGAGTGGAGGAAGAACAAAGAAAATCAATTAGGAGCGCGTTCCATGCAACCTAAGATAAATTTCAAACACGTTGAAATCGTGTGAGGAAGGGTAGGCTCCAAAAACAACCCGCCCAGCGCGTCTATAACGCAACCTGGGATAAATTCCAAACACGCTGAAATTGTGTGAGGAAAAGAACACTCTAACCACGTTGAAATCGTGAGAAGAGGTCCAAAAACAAATGCTCAAGTCCGCACACAACGTAACCACAGATAAAATCCAAACACGCTGAAATTGTGTGAGGAATGGGACACTCAAACCACACTAAAATCGTGAGAGGAGGTCCAAAAACAACCCGCCCAGCGCGTCTACAACGCAACCTAGGATAAAATCCAAACACGCTGAAATCGTGTGAGGAAGAGAACACTCTAACCACGCTGAAATCGTGAGAAGAGGTCCGAAAACAACCGCTCAAGTGCGCACACAACGCAACCTGAGATAAAATCCAAACACGCTGAAATCATGAGAAAAGGTCCGAAAACAACCGCTCAAGTGCGCGCACAACGCAACCTGAGATAAAATTCAAACACGCTGAAATCGTGTGAGGAAAAGAACACTCTAACCACGCTGAAATCGTGAGAAGAGGTCCGAAAATAACCGCTCAGGTGCGCGCACAACGCAACCTGAGATAAAATCCAAACGCGCTGAAATCGTGTGAGGAACGGGACACTCAAACCACGCTAAAATCGTGAGAGGAGGTCCAAAAACAACCCTCCCAGCGCGTCTATAACGCAACCTGGGAGAAAATCCAAACACGCTGAAATCGTGTGAGGAAGAGAACACTCTAACCACGCTGAAATCGTGAGAAGAGGTAAACAACTCGGGAGCATGTTCCACGCAACCTAAGTTGAGGCCCGGGGGACAACGATCCTAAACGCTGCTCAGCGTAAAAGGATAAACAATAAGAGATAACTCAAGATGCAAACAAATGCAATAAGTGTGATGATACGATACATGTTGCAAGCAATGCGGAGTGTGATGTTTAAGGAATGCAATAAACAAACAAAGCGGCACTTTAGAAAGCACCTCATGGAGTGAGTGGCGGTAAACCGTTTTACTCTCACGGGGAATGGTACTCAGGGAGAGCACTTCTGATCACCATTATGGCTTGAAATAGTGAAACAGTCAACACAGTATTCTGTTCACTTTGAACACACAGCTCGTATCGGCATACTGCTTATTCTGAACACGCAGCTCATAACACAATATTCTACTATTTGTGGAACATACGGCTCACGCAGGACACCGCTGATTCTGAACACACGGTCCGTTCTGAACACAACTCATTCTGAACTCACAGCTCATAACACAGTATTTTGTTTATTCGGCACACAGCTCATACGAGACACTGCTCATTCTGAACATACAGGATGCAATGACGAAACTTGCCGAAGTTGAAACGATCTCGGATGCCCGACATTTTCCCTCTTTTCTTTTGCTTTGTAGCCCGGAACTTTCATAGCTTCAGATGGGTCCTGGTTTTACTGTTTTCACATGACCTGGGTTGAATCCCGTGGCTTTATGAAAGAACCAATCCTGATTTGCACAATGTGGAGAACGACACGGCACTCTGAGCACAAAACGATTTTTGAAATTAAAATGAGAAAAGGGTTCTCAACCGGGTATTGAGCCTACAACTGACCACAGCCAAAACGACTCAACAATGGAAAACAAAGGTAGAACAACCTAAACACATCTATTGACACTTAAACGACTCAAAACAAGAATCGAGACAAACAAAACACACGAACACAACACTTAACTGTGTTACAAAGACAAGAGACCTCTTGGTGCACGAGGAGCCAGTTTCTCCGGGTATTATTTCCTACCATTTTCTTATTTGTGATTCTCACATCACTCAGCCCTCAGACTCTGTTTTTCTGAAAAAGCACTTTCCTCATTTTTTCTCTCAGCGCACATCTCTCTATTCTTCAATCTCTCATTTTTTATCCCTCCCCTGGGTGGTTGATGGATAAACAGAAAGTTGCGGGCTCTTGCCCAACATAATCAGTTCGCGGCTATTTCCTCCGGTGACATCTGTCAATGCGCCGGATGAGGGAATAGAGTATCTTGATCCATTCCAATCTTGTGCTTCGCACTTGGCTTGATATCTCGCTGCTTGGAGGATGAGAGAGCTTTCAGCCCTTTTGTTATCGCCTTCAGTTGTGCCTTTTCTAGCAGGTAGAGTGCCCTTCTTGGCAAGTATGGCGCCTTTTCTGGCATGTATGTTGACAATGGGAAAAAGACAGAACACCTGACTTAACTGTGCCCCTAGTTCATCATCTTGATCATTTTTTGTTTTTGGCTTTCTACTAAAACAATTTTAACCAAAATAAGAGTTAGATTAACACGCTTGTTCGATTTTCTGATTCAAAATCATGCAAGTTAGGTTATGAGCACTGAAAATTTTCCTTTTTTGGGTCCAACAAAAAGGTCCAGTTTTGGAAAAATGGAATAGTTTTCGAGAGAAGATCAGTCAACCTTAGTAAAAATTCTCAAAAATTGTTTTTTCAAACGACCACTGCTCAACAAGCATAGAACCTACTCTCGAGATGCACAACCTCAGATTCGAAGGAAAATTGCCCCTTGCTTGAGGAGAGCTGCATGGCAACGAATAATCGCCCCTTGTTTGAACGGCACTGCAGCGCATTGAATGGCAACGAAAAGTTGCCCCTTGTTTGAACGGCACCACAGCGCATTGAATGGCAACGGAAAGTTGCCCCTTGTCTAAATGGCCCCGCAGCGCATTGTAGTCAGTCCTCAGAGTGACGAACACAACCAAATTCTCGGATACCGAGAAAGCGAAGATGATCAAAACCATTACATGGGCACAATCAATTTGAAGTGTTTTACGGCTGGACTTCAGAATGAAGTTGCCTACGTATCCCAAAGATGGAAATCAAGCCTTACGTAGTTCAGGGTTAAGGTACACTCGGGTATTAACCTCTCCTTTTGCGCTCTAACTTTTGCCAAGGCCGCCCTTCTGGGTTTTCAACCTTGCGAGCTATGTTCTTCTTTTCTTTTCAATTCTTTTCATTTCTTTTCTACTTTGTTCATTCTTTTTGAGAATTTTCCATTTCTTTTTCTTCATTTCTTTTTTTGTTCTTTGCATTTTTCTTCCTTCTTTTTTTTGTACTTTTTCTTGCTCTAACTTTTGCTTGGGTCGCCCTTCCGGGTTTTCGGCCCAGCGAGCCTTTCAAGGGTAAAAGTGTAGCGTGGTCCATGTCAAATGGTTCTGAGATCTCGAATCCGTCTGAATCCAAGAGAGTGGCTGCTGTTCGCTGACGATGCCGGAGTCCATCCCGTGGAGGCTGAATTTGCCCCTAGTGTTGTAGATCAGAACTCAGTTTTTCTTCAGCAATACTTTCTTCTTTCTTCCCCTCTAGGATTTGGCATTCTTGCCGATCTTTGTTAGCTTGAGAAACATCCCAATTTTTTGACTCTTCGAGCACATCTGACAGTTTTGCCCCTAGTTTGAGGGCTTTTGATCTAGCTTCGCAAGCTTCCTTTGAAAACACTTGATCTTCTTGATCTAACTTTTCTTGCCCCTAGTTCGAGGGCTGCTTCGAATCTGGCCACGCAGGCCTCACATTATAGTTGACCTTTGAACTTTCTGAGTCCGAGTTCGAGGTTTGAAAGCAAGGGGTCGAGTCTCGAGGCTGAGAGCGATCCTAGGCTGCACAATCTCAAGAGCGATTCCACACAGGTCTTCGCAGGACCGCGCAAAACATTTTTTGAAATTTTTTAAGAAAGTGACTAGTTGCTTGAGCTGAAGACAATGTAGATCCAATCTGGATCAAGCCAGGATCCTTCTCAGTACTCACATTAACAAGCATGATCTCATTCATTAAGGGCTTAGCACGTCTCTCTTTCTCTCAGTTGATCGGATTTTTACAAATCCCGAGGAATTCCTTCCTCTTTGTTTTCACCACAGTGTTAGAAAAAGTTTTAAAAACTTAGGTCAATGCAATGAGTTCAAGGCACAGAAAAGACACAGTTTTGGTCAAATACTGCCATCTCAATCAGAACTTCTGGCACAACTGGCACACGGCAGAAGCAAATACAAGAGCGTGAAAATTACCGTTGTTCCATCCATATTTGTTGGTGTAACTGGCTCCAAGCAGGAACAGACTCAAAGCAAAACGAAAAGACAAACACAAAACAAAATGGTGATGCCCGAGGTAACACCCCCGGAATCACCCGACCTTTGTACAACAAGACTGACTCGATACAACAAGACAGACCCTTAATCAAGAAGACTGACTCGAGACAATGAGACAGACTCAAAACAAAACTACAGAACTGACTCAACACCCAAGTCAGAAACTACAAAACTAGCATTCGCAAATGCTCAAAATAGTGCGTGCTATACGCCACATCCGAGGTAAACGGCGCGCCGCCCGTAGGTGGTCGAACCCCTGATCACATACTTGCATTATTCTCAAAATCCACCAACCCGGTGGTGACAGACTTTGCCGAGCTTGGAGGGAGGATGACTTCATTGTCAATCAAATCTTGCACTTCGTGGCGAAGACGGAAGCAGTTGTTGGTGCTGTGACCGGTTTGTTGATGGTATGCACAGTACTGGGTACCATCATGCTTAGCTGGAAGGGGACTCGGGAGAGGCCGAGGCTCGAGGGGTTTGAGATGCCCTTTTTTTACGAGGATTTGAAGGGCCTTAGACAAAGGCGTGTAGAGGGCATGGAAGACCCTGCGACCTTGGGGGGATATTTTGAAGTCTGCGAGTTTTTGCTGGACGCACTCGAAAAAGGGTCGGCAGGTGCTGCCTTGGCTCTCTGATCTTTTCCAGGTGCAGGGTTAGGATTGGAAGGAACTATTCTGGTACGACGATTCCCATCTCAATTTTCCCTCTGGCTTAAACTGCTCTCGGCCTGAGTGGGGAAGATGTCATCTATAGTTTTTACAGCAACAGCGAACACCTGCTGTTTATTCAATCCTCCGACTTTCAAAGCCTCAACAGCCCACATGAGTTGTTCGTAGGGATCAGTGTCCATCATCATCTTATTCTTTCCACTAGCCTCAGCTTGGTGGAAGGTTTGGGTTGCTTGACCAGTACGAAGTCCGGCTATTGTTGACATATCATTGCCAGAGCTTGAGACAGCTTCAGGTTGGCTGAGCTCTATTACAATTCGCCCCAGTAGCAGGGGCTTCTGCGGTATGAAATTCCCAACATACGATGCATTTAGTGGAGGAACCGACATTCCACAGGCTAGATCCGCCACAGATCTTTGAAGGTCACCAATCATTCCCATCAACTCGAATGTGGTGGGCTCACGGGTTTGAAATAACTAGGGTTCCCAGATCGGATGTGCGGCAGGTGACCTGGGTGGGTGTGGCACTTCAACATCGGTATCACCCTGCAATGTGATTCCTTGGTCTGATGTGGCTGCCATAACCACAATTTCTTCCGAATTTTGCGTCATCACGAGTCTGCTGAACTGATCGGAGGTGATGTGACTGGTGACTGACGGATCAGATGGACCGGACTGGTGACTGACGGATCTGAAGAATCGGTGAGCCTTTTCCTGTCTTGCCTCAGCAAAGGAGAACACTGGTTGCTCTGAACCAAGTCTCTGAACTGAAAGAGAAAACATGCAGCATCTCAGCCCAATCCCACTAATACAGACATGAACATAACTGAATAACTGCATTCGACCGCTGATCACTGTTCCCAAAATTACTACCCCCAAAACTGAATCTGATACCCGCAGATATAACTGATTCCCGAAATATTGAACTGGTGCCCGCAGGCCTGATATCCAAACTTCCAAACTGATACATGCACCCCTGTAGAGACGCACTCTTAAGCACATAACAAACAAGTGAGAGCCAAAACACCCCTATGTTGGGGTAAGGTTTCCCTGTCCTATTTTGTCAGGAACTAGGGTTTTACTACGCACGCAGCGGTTTCAAACAACCTACGACCGGGTAAGCAACCTGTCCTAGCTTGGAATGGTCACTACGGATTCCGAATATGCACTAGGTCGAATGGTCAAAAAGGGTGCCCCGGTAAAAGGGTGCCCCGGTAAAACTGAGGTTTGTGTTCCCATACTGGCAGAGCCCGTAACCAGTCAGCCTTATGGTCATGCCTTGACAAGACAAGCCTCCGGCAAACCGTTCAGGAATAGCAGATGGCAAACACGGTGTCCTAGGCGCACCAATGCACATGCAATGCAAAGAAACACATAAGTGTAGTAAAAAACAGATATCATGAGTTCGAGTCAAGTTCTCTAAGTCCCCAGCAGAGCCGCTAGAAACTGTAGACGTCCCCGAACGCCCCGGGCGGATGAGTCCCATTCTGTTCATTTGGGCTCACTACAAGTTCGGACTCTCAAATTGTCACGGTTCTTAATTTGAACCAAAGAGTCCAAATTCGGCAAATCGTTTTGAGAAAACAGATTTTTTGAAAGAAGTGCCAAACATGGACTACTTTGCTAGATATAGAGTCGCCACCTAAATATTTTATTTTTAGAAAATTTAGGAAACCCTGACTCGTTGCCTAAGGCCACGTGTCCGTCATCACCAAAGTTGCCTCGGCTCGGGAACTTGGGTACAATTAGGGAAGGTCACTTCGTGAGCACCCCCGCTCATCCGATCAAAGATCGGCCTCTACTAACCATGATATCTATTTTTGGAAACATTATGCGTCCTTATTCCGGTTATTAGCCTAGATTTACTATGTGATGCGCACAGCATACAAGTATAGACTGGGTCACCTGAATTGGAACAAAACATTTCATGTTTGTTTATTTGAAATTGGTTTGATGGTGCTACCCGCAAGTAGGCTAAATGTGGATTTGCCACCCTCAGGTAGGCTTAGAAAAACATGATTTTGCCACTATCTAGTGGGCTTAAAACTCACAGTCAATGCATTTATTTCAATTTAAATAATCCAACCTTCACCCACAGGCATTCAGGCAGTTATATCACATAAGCATATAGCCTCATGGTAAGCATGCTATCATGGCAGTCATTCACATGCATGCAAGGATGCTAAAGCATAAAACTTACCGAGTACTCCAAGCCAAAACAGAAGCTAATTAGAAATCCATGCATGATCCTAACTATACAGAAATGCCTAATGCAACACATGCAAAATGCAACTAAGATAGGCTCGGCTATTCTAAAGATGGCATGTGAAATGCTACAACTAACATATATTCAACTTGGAATTGAGATACAAATGCAGTTAGTATGATGCGCCGAGCCCGGTGCATGCAAGACAGATGAATGAATGCAAACATGCTATCATACTGTATGCTAATTGAAACATGCCCTAATCTAACCATCATAAGTGGGTAAATAAAAGGGAGAAAGACGTGGGGTTGGAAGACATACATCACACACACGCACACTTATTACAACATTGCCCTCGCGCAGAGGGTCCGAATAAATAATACAGTCCCAAATGAATAAATAATACAGTCCCGAATAAATACAGAATCCTAATTAATTAACAAATTAATCTAAGAAAGCAGTAAATTGACACGCAAATCCATGGACCGCCTCAGCTCTGTTCCAAATGATGAATGATGCATGCTCAGGTTGCCTTGTGCGGAGAATCCCTTGTGATGTCCCGATTTGCCTCTGTTAGCAATTATTCTTGGGATGCGTGCCAAGCTCCGGAAGGTTGCTGATTTCTGATTTGCTGCAACAGAGAACAACAAAGGGGTATGGCAAAGTATTTTCACATATGTATGCATGACTACTCTTCAGAGAGTGTAGTCCTCGATCCTCGTGCCACCAATCACGCATCTCGATGTATGATGGCCGAGAAGTCGAATTGCATGACTTAATATGAAATGAATGCACATATGGACACAACAAGGCCTAGACTCCATCATGGATAATCCGGAGTGTCGGTGACCGGGAATTGAGACACGTTCCGTCACTCGGAGTACGAAACGTCCCTCGTTTCCCGTGCTTGGGCTAACTCCTATCCCAAGCACAATGCAATATGCATGACATGCATGAATGCAATCCTAACATGCAACCTAGCATACGCAATGCTATGAAATGGCACACACAATGCACGATGTAACGAGGCATACACAATGCTCTAACATACAACCTTGCATACGCAATGCTATGAAATGAAATGGCATACACAACGCATAATGGACTTAAACTAACATGAGTGGACCTCAGCCACACTCACATCAGTAGCCAGTAGATGAAAATGAGACTCTCGAAATGCGTGCACGCATGCACGCAAACCAAGGACCGAACCTAAGGCATAGTATGCAACTCTAACAAGGCATGACTAGGCATGAAATATGGCATACAAGCATGTAATTCTAGCACTGAAATATGATGCAAAATGGTCCCGCATTATGGAAATATGGCACCCGATGCATGAGATGAACCCCGAAACTCGAAACTAGGCATATGGAATGACTTGTAGCTATACAAAGCATGCATGATTTGATCATGAAGCATGAAGACAGAGCCAAGGCAGTCCCAAAACATGGACATTTTCAGTTCAAAGCATAGCCAAAAGATGCTAGCAAGATGGACCAAAATAGCATGCAATTTTGACTAGCAAACATGGTTTACATGGCAAGTATAGGATGCACATGGAATCTCACCAAACCAAAAAAAATCAATGAATAAAACATGTGAAAATATGCCCAAATAACCACTGATATGGAATCATGGCATGCAAAAATGATGAGTTACTTTAGAGGGCCATGCAAGGAGTCATTAAGCACATGCAAGATAGACATTTGACATGGCATAAACAACTATGAAAATCAAATATGGTAGTCCCAAAACTCACCAAATTGACCCTAGAAAGTGACTCCAAAGCATGCAAGATAGGGTCTCTTTGGAAGGACAAAATGACCACCAAACAAGTCAAGGTGAGAGGGGGTCACCCCCCTCTGATTTGGAAGCTCAAAGCAATGTCTTAGCCACTTAAAATCCACTGGATTTCAGTGGCTAGAAGGCCAAACAAAGCATGCAACAAGGGCTTATGTGTAAGGCTCAAAATAAGAGACAATCAAGCATATAAGGAAACATATGACCTCAAAAAAAAATTGAACCTTAAACAAACTTGAAGATGAGATTAAAACAAGATATTTTTCAGTTTATTACAACTCTCAAAAACAAACACAAGTAGGGCTAATCTATCATGCAAAAATGGCCCTAAAAGAGAGAATAGAGACAAGGGACAGCAGCTGGCCTCAAATAGTGAAGAGCCCTTCAACAAAGTTTAAGAGGGGCTCAAAAAAGGGCACTTTACAGTTTATGTCAAGCTTCAAAAATAATCAAAAATAGGCCTAAAATATCATGCAAGAAAAAGGCCTAAAAGAGGGATAAAGAGACAAGTGATAGCTTCTGGCCTCAAACAGAGGAGAGCCCTTCAACAAAGTTGAAGAGGGGCTCAAAAAAAGACATTTCAAAGTTTATGACCAAGTCCGAAACAGCTCACAAATAAGCCTAAAATATCATGCAAAAATAGGCCTAAAAGAGAGTTTAAACACAAAGGGTGAGGAGGAGACCTCAAACAGAGAAAGACCATTAATCAAACATGGAGATGTACACAAAATATGACTATTTACAGTTCGGGTCGGAGCCCAAAAATGCTTGCAAGCAAGGCTTATAAATGAAGCAAGAAAAGACTAGTTTAGGGGAAAAGTGTGCTTACCCTTGAAGAGTAATGAACCAGCAGCCTTTGGACCAAGAAGAGGAGCTCCTAGCCTCTGGAAATCAGCTTCAAAAGGCTGGAATGGAGTGTGGATGTATGGAGCTATGGGTTGGTGTGTAAATGGTGCAAGGCTTTTAGGGTTTTGAGGCTTGGAAGAGAGAGAGAGGGAGAGATGTAAGGAAGGCTCTAAACAAGAATTTGTAACCTTCAAAAATGGAGCTGGGGGGTCTGGTTTTATAGAGGGAGGAGTGGAGGAAAAGGGGAGAAAACCAATTCAAGTTTCCCCCCCAAAAGGCACCCCCCCGGATACAAAATCTGGAGGGAAACAGAGGGTACAGCTGGAAGGCATTTGGAGAGGGGATTCTGGCCGGCCAGGTTCAAAAGGTTCAGGTGGCCGACCGGCCACCCCCCATGGTCGGCTGGCCAGGGGTCAAAAGGGTCAATGCAAATTGCTGGCCGGCCACCCCAAAAAGGTGGCCTCCCATGTGTGCACAACACAAATATGTGGTCAAAACTCAGAAAATGTGAATCAGGAGAGAGAAAAGCCAACTTTTTAGAGGGATTCAAAAGGGTCAAGGACAATTACTGGCTGGCCTATACATATTGGTGGCCTCCCAGGTGTGTACAACACAAATATGGGGTTTAGGGCTAAAGAAAGTGGCCCCGGGGTGGTCAACATTAGCTTTTTAGTGAGAAAAACGGGCGATGGAGAGCGATGAAGAAATAAAGCTGGCTTCTCAGAACAATTGCTGGCCTCCCACCCTCCTACAAGCTTTCTAACAATGAAAATAAGGTCTCCACCAAAAATGAACCAAAACGGATGCAAAACGGAGGTTCGGGGACCGAAACGCGCGGCCCGAGGCCCCGAAAATGGGCTGTTAAGAACCGGAGGTGGCGTTTGACCACGAAGTTGGTCTCTCGAGCTACAGTGTTCCTCAAAAGGGAGGAAATAAGGTGTATGCCAAAAAACGGAGCAAACGGAGTTGGTTAGGAGGTCCCGAACCGAGGCACACGACTGTCAGCTCCAAAAAATCGAAAACCGGGCTCCAAATGGGAAAAATGGCTTACAACCACGAAACATAGCCTACGGCCACTGAGAGATAATCTACGAGACCTCTCTCTCCCTTTGGGAAGAGAAAATAGAGAAAACAGAGCCTGGTTCGCAAACCGAGGCAAGGCGCGAAAGAGTCTGGAAGTCCGGAGGCAAGGCTTGCAGCCGGGACTCTGAAACTTCTGAACGAGCACAATATGTAATATCACCGAGCGCTCAATCAGTGACGTCTGAGTCTTAAGGCCGGTCAAAAATGGGGTGCCTACAGTTGCCTAAGGCCACGTGTCCATCATCACCAAAGTTGCCTCGGCTCGGGAACTTGGGTACGATTGGGGAAGGTCACTTCGTGAGCACCCCCGCTCGCCCAATCAAAGATCGGCCTCTACTAACCATGATATCTAGTTTTGAAAACATTATGTGCTCTTATTCCAGTTATTAGCCTAGATTTACTATGTGATGCGCACAACATACAAATATAGACCGGATCGCCTGAATTGGAACAACACATCTCATGTTTGTTTTGAAAATGGTTTGCTACTCGCAAGTTGGCTAAAATGCAGATTTGCCACCCTCAGCTGGGCTTAGGAAACATGGTTTTGCTACTATTTAGTGGGCTTAAAACTCACAGTCAATGCATTATTCCAATTCAAATAACCTTACCTTCACCCACAGGCATTCAGGCAGTTATATCATATAAGCAAATAGCCTTATGGTAAAACATGCTATCATGGCAGTCACTCACACGCATGCAAGGATGCTAAAGCATAAGTACTTACCGAGTACTCCAAGCCAAAACAAAAGCTAATAGAAATCATGCATGATCCTAAATATACAGAAATGCCTAATGCAACACATGCAAAAATGCAACTACAATAGACTCGGCTATTCTAAACATGGCATATGATGATGTTACAGCTAACACATATTCAATTTGGAATTGACATACAATGCAGTTAGTATGATGTGCCGAGCCCGGTGCATGCAAGACAGATGAATGATGCAAATGTGCAAGCATAAGTATGCTAATTGAAACATGCTCTAATCTAACCATTATAAGCTGGTAAATAAAAGGGAGAAAGACGTGGGGTTGGAAGACATACATCACACGTACGCACACTTATTACAGCATTGCCCTCGCTCGGAGGGTCCGAATAAATAATACAGTCCGAAATGAATAACGAATTACAGCTAATTATTACACATCCACTAACTAACTAACAAATTAGCTAAGTAAGCTATAAACTGGCATGCAAATGGACTGCCCCGGCTTTGTTTTGGATGATAATGGATGCATGCATGCTTGATGCGCTTTGCCGGTAAATTCCATCGCAATGCCTTGTCTCGCCATTGTTTACAGCTGATTTCAGAAACTTACACAAAGCTCCAGGAGACTGAAACTCCACCTTGGGAAAGCCACCGACCAGGTATTGGCTTGGAAATCCCCTGCCGACCACCCCTCATGGTGAAAACCAAAAAAGGTGGTCGGCCTACTAGAAAACCTGGTCGACTGACCACTTTCTGTCCGTGGACTCTGGTTCTTCTGCAACAAGGGCAAGAAAGAGAGAAAGCAATGTATTTTTAACATATGTGTGCGCGACCACTCCTCTCCGTCCTTGCACAAGCTCTAAGGAGTGTGGCCCTCGGTTCTCGAGCCACAAATCACGCATCTCGATGCATGATGGCCGAGAGACCGAATTGCACATTTTAATATGACATGAATTCAGGTATGAACATATGAAGCCAACAATTCTATCATAGATAATCAAGAACGTCGGGGACTGGGAATCGAGGCACGTTTCGTCACTTGGAGTACGAAACGCCCTTCGTTTCCCGTGCTTGGACTAAACCCTATTCCAAGCACCATGCAAATGGAATGGCATGCACGATACGACTAACATGCAACCTAGCATACGCAATGCTCTGTACTAAAATGGCATACACAATGCGCATGATGTAACATGGCACACACCATGCTCTAAAATGCAACCTAGCATACACAATGCTATGGATTGAAATGGCATACACAATGCATGATGGACTTACACCAACATGAGTGGACCTCAGCCACACTCACATCAGTGGCCAAGTGATGGAAATGAGAGAATTGAAATGCATGCACACATGCACGAATTTCAAGGACTGAACCTAAGACATAAAATGCCACTCTACCAAAGCATGGCAGGGGATGAAAGATGGCATACAAACATGAAATTTCCAGCACTGAAACATGACACAAAATGGTCCTGAAACATGCGAACATGGCACCCGATGCATGAAATAAGCCCTGAAACTCAAAGTTAGGCACATGTATTGAATTATAACTATACAAAGCAAGCATTATTTGGCCATGAAGTACAAAGACAGAGCCAAGGCAGTCCCAAAACATGCACATTTCTAGTTTAAAGCATAGCCAAAAAGTGCTAACATGATGGACTAAAATAGCATGCAAATTTGGCTAGCAATCATGGTTTACATGGCATGTATATGAAGCGTATGAGAACTCATCAAACCAGCCAAAAACAGTGAATAAAACATGGCAAAATATGCCCAAATAACCACTGAAATGTAGCCAACATGAGCGAAAATGATGAGCTCCTTTGAAAGGGCATGCAAGGGGTTACTCAACACATATATGATGGACACTTAACATAGCAAAACCAACTCTGAAAATCAAATATGATAGCCCTAAAACTCACCAAATTGGCCCTAAAATTGATCAATAAAACATACAATGAAAGGCCCCCTCAAAAGGCCTTGAATGGAATTGTTCTACACATGCATTATGGACATAAAATATGGCCAAAAGGGCCTTGGACAGAGCTAAGGCAGACCTCAAAACCCTCAGAATGAGGCATGGAACATGACTTCAAAGCATGCAAAAAGGGGTCCCTTAGGAAGGCCAACAAGGCCACTAAACAAGACAAGGAGAGAGGGGGTCACTCCCCTCTGATTTTGGCTCTCAAAAATACATCCAAGCCACTGAAAATCCACTAGATTTCAGTGGCTAAGAGGCCAAACCAAGGCCAATGCAAATACTCGCATGCATAGCCCTAATCATGAAGAGATGAAGCATGCATAGGGGGTAGATAACCCCAAACAGAGAAGTGACCTTAAGTGAACATGTTTATAAGCTCAAAAGGAAACTTTTTCTAGTTTATGATAAATCTCGAAAATGCTCACAAGTAGGACTAAGATATGATGCAAAATAGGCCTACAAAGAGGGATAAAGCATACAAGGATGTAGGAGGCCTCAAACAGAAAAGTGTCCTTAATCAATATTCAAGAGGAGCTCAAAATATGACACTTTTTAGTTTATGACAAAGTCCAGAAATACTTGCAAGTAAGGCTAATCAATGGAACAAAAAAATACAAGTTTAAGGGAAATAGGTATTTACCCTTGAACAGTAGCCAAGCTGGTGCTTTTGGACCAAGTTAATGAACCTTCAACCCTTGCAAATCAGTCCCAAAGTGCGGGAATGGATGGAAGAGGTGTGGTGCTAAGGGTTGTAGTGCAAATGATGCAAGAAAATTAGGGTTTGGAGGCTCAAGTGTAGAGATATATAGAGAGAGAGAGAGAGAGTTGTAAGCCTTCAAAGGGGTTCCACCCTTGCAATGGAAGATCAGCCTCCCCTTTATAGAGGAGAGGCTCCAAAATATCTTAAGTGGCTTCACATATCCTCCATACACGTGTATGGAGGATAGTCCAATTGCCTCACAGCTAGCACAGCTGTGATGCATTCAAAGAGAGCAAAAAGCAAGAAGCAGGCCGGCCAGTTCAAGTGGCCGGCTGGCCACTCCCCCTGGTCGGCCGACCAGGGGTCAAAAGGTTCAAGAAGAATTTCTGGCCGGCCACCCCAAAAAGGTGGCCTCCCAGATGAGTGGAACACAGTTGTATAGTGAAAAACCAGAAAATGTGACCCAAGAGAGAGAAAAATCAGCTTTTTAGCAAGGTTCAAAAGGGTCAAGATGAAATACTGGTCGGCCTACCCATATTGGTGGCCTCCCAGATGAGCACAACACAATGGTGGTATGAAAAGCCAGAAATTGTGGCTCAAAAGTGAGAAAAAATCAGCTTTTTGTCAGAAAAATCGGCTTCTGGAGAGAGAAAAAGGAAAAACTAGTTTTTTGGGGGAAAAGGTGGCCTCCCACCATCCTACCACCTCCCTAGACATGAAAATAGGGTCCCTACCAAAAATGGGTCAAGACGGATGCAAAACGAGGGTTCGGGGGCCAAAACACACAGTCTGGAGCCCCGAAAACAGGCTGTTAGGCACCAGAAGTGGCGTATGACCACGAAGGTGGTCTCCCGGGCCACAGTGTCCCTCTAAAGGGAGAAAATAAGGGGTGTGCCAAAAACCGGAGCAAACGGAAGTAGTTAAGTGGTCCCGAACCGAGGCGCACGGCCGACGGCTCCAAAAAACCAGAAACTGGCCTCCAAACGGGAAAAATGGCCTACGGCCGCGAAACGTAGCCTACGGCCACTAAGAGATGGTCTACGAGACCTCTCCCTCCCTTTGGGAAGAGAAAAGAAAGAAAACAGGACTTGGTTCGCAAACCGAGGCAAAGCACAAAAGAGCCCCGAAGTTTGGAGGCAAGGCTCGCAGCCGAGACTCTGAAACCACAAAACGAGCACAATATGCATCATCACCGAGCGCTCAATTGGTGAAGTTTGAGTCTTAAGGTCGATCAAAAATGGGGTGTCTACACCTTTCCATGGCTCATAATGAGTTTGCAAAGTATCGGGCCTCACATACACACGATTTATAACATAAATCGTTGTGTTTAAGGCTTCAGCCCAAAATTTGAGAGGGATTTTCTTGCTTAAAAGCATAACTCTTGCCATTTCTTGAACCACACGGTTCTTCCTCTCAATAACACCATTTTGCTATGGGGGTAATATGAGTAGAAAATTCATGTTTGATGCCATGCATATCACAAAAATCCAAAAAAGAACTATTTTCAAACTCACGACCATAATCAGTTCGGATTCTAGTGATACGCCTAATGGTATCCCGACGTTTATTTTGGATCTTTATCAGATTTTTCACGTAAAAAGTTAACCCAAGTAAAACGTGTAAAATCATCAATGGTTAGAAAAATGTATCTTTTACCTGTAATGCTTTCAGTGCGAGTGGCTCCCATACGACCTATATGAACCAACTCACGAGGACGCTTGGTCATTTTCTTATATGGGGCACGAGTCTGTTTGCCTAATTAACATGGCTTGCATACGTGTCTCAAAGACTTACTCAATTTTGGCACTTCTCGTACAAGTTCCTTATTGGCAATCTTAGTTAGGTCTTTGAAGTTGATGTGACCTAAATGTTGGTGCCACAAGTCAAGATTGCTTACGGTGGCAGAATGACAAGTAAGATCATTGGTTGTGACAATACCATAACAATTGTTGGATGTGCGCACACCATGCAAAACAGTATTTCCATTTTTGTCTAAAATCTCACATTTATCTTTTGAAAACAATACCTCATGGTGTGAGTCACACATTTGACTAATGCTCAAAAGATTAGCCTTAAGGCCATCAAGAAGGAGCATTTATAGAGCCCTTACCAATGACTCTAAAAGTGCTACCATCTCCAAATGTGACAATTTTTCCTTCATAATTTTCAAGGGATGTGAAGTAGGACTTGTCATCGAACATGTGACGAGAGTAGCCACTATCATGATACCACATGTGCGAGTCACGCGCTTTATAAGCAGTGTGAACAACAAAAAAAGACAAGTCACTTTTTCTCATCCACACTCTTCTTGTCTTGACTAGAGAAGGATCATCATGATTCTTAGGAGAAGTCTTGGCGTTGTGAGTACCATTTCGAGCCATGGTATTCCGCCTTGACATGTAGGGTTGTCTCACAAG
This sequence comes from Camellia sinensis, assembly GCF_055761805.1. Classification (NCBI taxonomy): domain Eukaryota; kingdom Viridiplantae; phylum Streptophyta; class Magnoliopsida; order Ericales; family Theaceae; genus Camellia; species Camellia sinensis. The sequence goes on from NC_138973.1 coordinate 112,206,888, forward strand.
GTATTAGAGTTTCTTCTACTTCTTTGAGACGCCCTACCAAACAATTCAAAACAATAAGGGTAAATAGGGTCATACCTACCACAATGATGACAAATAAAACAGTTTTTACCTCTTTTCACATACCAGCTTAGGGTTGATTTTGAAAATTATCAACAAGTTGCACCATTTCTTTTCCCTTTCCTTGAGTCCTTTTATCATGAGATGTAGAGGCATTCCCATGTTGCGGTTGATCACCACTATAGCCGATCCTGCTCTTGTCTGAACTCATTTGTTGAGATCCAATAATATCTTCCAACATCTTTGATCCTTTGTTCCATAGATCAATTTTCGCCTTTGCACTCCTGAGTTCGTCTTCTTTTTCTTTGACAAGTTCTTTCAATGTTGCTTGAAACATCTCTAGAGTTTCAATCTTTTCTTCATAGATTACATAAATTTTCTGAAGTTCATTTCTCTCAGTTTCACAAATCAATAGTTTTGTAGCGAGGGCTTGTTGATCACTAGAGATCTTGATGACATCATTTCTTGCCTCGGACATCTCCTTCTTTAAGTTGACATTCTCACTTTCATAAGCTTTGAGTTTGATAGTGAGTTTGTCATTTAAATTTGATAAGTTAAGAGATTCCATGTACAAGTTTTCATAAGCTTGTTAGAGCTCTTCACCATCTATTTCATCTTCACTCTCAGAAGATTCATCGTCAACATCATTTATAGATGGAACTACATTCTCCTTTTGATTTTCTCCCTCCTTGGGTCCATCCAGTTAAGCGACTAGAGCATTGAGGCGAGAGGAACTGGATGCTTGTGAAGAGGATTCTGCTTTTTCATGGAATTGCATTAACATATCCCAAGCATATTTAGCATTAACACAATGAGAGATGTGTTGTTGTTCTTCTTCAAAAAGAGCTTCCCTGATGGTATTCAAGACACGTTCACTACTTTCCCTATCAGTTCTTTCACTTTCACTCCACTTTTCTATAGGCTTGATAGATTTTTGTTTTGTGACAGGATCAATCACAAATGGAGCTTCAATATTTCTTCAATTGTTCGCCAACCTTCTGAATCCTCAGCTCTAAGGAACATCCTCATTCTATATCTCCAAAATAAATAGTTACTTCCACGAAAAGTAGGAGCATGATAGAGGTTAGCATCTCATGTGAACTGAACAGGCCTTAGAGTAGATTGAGAAACACTAGAATAAAATGCCATGAAGGTACCCTCACCATCTTCTCTGAAGTCTGCTTCATCGGCCTCTTGCTCAGATTCACTCTCATCATCCCAAGTCACATTGTACATTTCTTTTTGTTTTTCTTAGACAGAGATTGGAGAGCCATATGCCTAAACCCTTGGCATTCATAACATTTGACTCCCTGTCCTCTCATTATCTTCTTATCGGGTTTTGAAACAAATTTGAGTTTATCATTACCCTTATCCTTAGAACTAGATTTCTCAAAATTAGGCTTCTTTTCTTAAAAAACTTTTTGAACTGTTTTGTAAATAAAGCCGTCATTTCGGACTCTTGATCTATTTCAACCTCAAGATTCTTTGCAACCTCATGAGTACTAGAAAAAGCCACTGTTTCTTTTTGTTTGTTCTTTGAAATTAGGGTTGCCTCAAAGGTTTGCAAGTTTCTAACCAATTGATCGAGCTTGAGGTTATCAACATCTGGAACCTCCTCTATAGCTGTCACTTTTGTTTGAAATCTATTAGGTAACGACCTCAAAATTTTTCCAATGACTCGAGATTTAGGGATTTTTTCATTGAACGTGAAATAGAAATTCATGACATCACTGAGTTTAGCGTAAAATTCATCAAACGTTTCATCCTCACGCATAAAAAGGGTTTCAAAAGCTGAGGTGAGACATTGAAATTTTGATCTCTTAATAAAACTGGTACCCTCGTGAATCGTTTCAAGAATATCCCAAGCCTCTTTTGCCTCCTTACAAGTACAAATACGACGGAACTCTTCCGGGGTGACGGAGCAAACGAGGGAATTGAGCTTTACTGTTTCAGCTTGAGTTTTGATAATTAGTTATAACCATTTATCAAATGGTTTGGGAATTTCAACACATTCAACAATCAATACCAGTTCACTCCACCCATAGATAATAGAATGCCAAACTTTTTTATCAGTATATTTTAAAAATGCTCTCATACAAGCTTTCCAATATGAGTAGTGTGTTCCATCAAGTAAAAGAGGTCTATGAGTCGAGTTACCTTTGCAAATTGAATTCATAATCACAAATCACACAAAATTACACTCCTATAGCTTTGAAAATAATCAAAGAACGAGTGACCCGCTTTGATACCAATTGAAAAACCTAAGTGATTTGTGATTCAATATAGATTTAATTGCAATAAATCCCAAACATACAAAACTAACAATCTAAATCATCTAGCACGTACAAAAGTGATTTAGATTGTAGTTTCATAATTGATATACCAACACAAGAGATTTAACGTTAAAAAATTATAATTGGAGCACCTCCAATTGTGATAAAAAAACCACGGGCCAAAGGCCACTAAACAATCCACTATGAAGACAATGAAATTACAGAAGAGTACAAAACAATTACCCAACTCACTCTAGGATTTCACCAACGCCTTCGTCTCGGAATTGAGTAGCACGGTGTTGAATCCACAACAACGAGCAGGTTTGAACTCCTTCATAGCATTCAAGCTCAACTCTCCGAAATCCACCGATGAACATTCTAAATGGTTGAATGGTAACAAGCTCCTTGATGTAATAAATCAATCCACATGAGATAACGATCTCACCAAGGCATCATGGAAAACAATAACAAAGCTCTCTAGCAATATGCTCCAGAGGTGTGGAGGCTGCAAAACTTGGATATGTGAGAGGCAACCCTAAAAAATAGCATAAGATGCCCTTTATAGCAATCTGGGTCACACAAACTGCTCGAGCGAAGGAAAGGTCGCTCGAGTAGTGAGTCTAGAAAACGCAAATGCATATGAGACTTCGCTCAAGCCACCGAATGTGCGCTTGAGCGAAGAATGCGAGTTCTAAGTAGTTTTGTAGAGGGACTAAAGAATTGAGAGCAAGGCTTCTTCACTTGAGCGACCAATTTGTCGCTCGAACTGTCCAAGAGCAAACAGAACACTGAATTACAACATAAAAATGATTGTCCACGGAATTGACAACACAAGGGAGCTAACACAATTCACACTGATTGTGAAGCCTTAGTTACTCAGCTTTATAAGTCCCATAATGCTGATGCCAAGGATATGTTGTTAAATGTTAAACAGTGGAATAAATCTTTTGACTATATTAAAATAGTTGAAGTACCCAGGATAATGGTACAAGCTGCTCATATGGAAGCAAAACCTGCTTCCAGAAGAAGTTGCTAATTTTGTATTAGGATATTATGTGGATTATATATTCCTCAAATAAAAAAATAAAAAAATCAGATACAAAAAAGTATTAAGGAATATAATGTGTGAATCCCCACCATATAATAATTAAATCTAGACCACATTATTTTTCTTGGTAATTTTTTGTTTCTCAATTCTTATTCTCTAACATTACTTTTTAGTTATATTCAATTAAAAAAGAGCTTTTGGAAAATATTGGGATAAGTAAGAAATCTAGAAAAATAAAATAAAATAAAAATTCAAGGGACAACAAAAAAATTATTCAAATTTTAAGGGATCAAATCAAATTCACTTAGAATTTAAGAATAATATACTAATTATATTATATATACTCAAAATTATATAATGGTATTAGTACAATTTTCTATATTTTCGGGGAGGGGCCGGGTCCACCCTCACGGCAGTGGCTGGTGGTGGGAGAGGGGGGAGAAAGTGAAAATTTATTTTGAAAATCCTTTTCTTTTTTTTTTTTCTTTTTGTTTTCAAAAATTTTAAAATTTTGAATGAAAGTAATATATCAATTAAGGTTTTGTTTTTAGCTTTAAAAAAAATAAAAATAAAAATAAAAAACGAACGTGTTACTAAATAATGCTTTAACTGTGTTTGGATTTAGAATTCGAAGAAATGAGGAACAGCCTTAGTTCAACTCCAGTTTGGAAACAACCCACTCTGCATTCCGGAAGCTAGTCATCAGAGCAGCTGATGAGCTTTTGGAGTCCCTCTCAATAGAATTACATTTATGAAGATTTCTTGTAGGCAGCGCATGGAATGTCATATTCAAGTTCTGTAAGGCTACAGATGCCCTTTTTTTTCTTTTTCTTTTTTAATGGTCTGTTTGGATTTTGAATTAAAAACGAAAAAGACTATCATATGTGACTCTTGACAAATTTGTGAACCACATTTTGAAATAAATTTACTCCACATTTTGGGCTAAATTTTCAATTTCAGCTTATCATTGATTTCATGTCTAATAAAGTTTAGCTTTTAGATGATTTAACAATTAACAATTCAATATGATATCAGAAGAAAAAATAAATTTTATATTCGAATTTCGCCACCAACTTGGTAAATTATAAGCCTAGCATGAGGTGCTTGGCCTCCTTATACACGAGAGTCTGGTCAATGCACAATTGGACATTCAACAAATTTGCATAGATGATTTATTTAGTGAGTCTCACAAAATAAACAATTTAGATCATTAAAATGAGCTGTTAGAGTGCTAACTGGACCTCTCTAATCAGACTAAAGATTGGAGTTACTAGTTTTCTTTTCTTTTTTTTTAATTTTTTTTTTAAATGTAACCAAAGAATAATCTTACTTTTAAGTTTCAAGGTCAATCAATCTACAACAATTCAGTTTAAAAAAAAAAAGAAAAGAAAAGAAAATCTACAATAATAGTCTCAGACAAGAACATCATATGAAATGTTTGCTCATAGTGTGAAGCCAAGCCTTGAGGTAGACAGAAAGGAGAATTTTGTAGCTCTACCAGATGGCAAGGACAAGAAGATGAAGCTACTAAGCAATACTTGCTTTATATCCATATGAGGAGTGAACCTTTATAGCTCATTGAGGAATGATATATAAAAAAATAAAAAAAAATAAAAAAAAAAATCATATAGAATGTTGTAGTTCAATGAAAACCATTCACTTTAAAACAAAATAACCATAAAAGTGAGTTTATTTACAATAATAAAACTGTCACATTACTTTTGTAAAGTTTTATATATAAATAGAGTTTTTGTAGCTCATTTTATCACAATATTTGGGCACTATACTATTTACTAGTACACTCTTCAAAATTTCATTTGTCTTTCTTTTATGATGTTGTGAATGTCATACAGGAACTAGATATCCTTTTGTATAAATGACTTATACACACAAATTTCTTATCTGTAAAAATAAAGATAGAAAAATAGAGTGACAAATATAAATTTATTAATTTAAATAATGCAAGTACAATCTCTGATGAATTTAACAATTACAGAAAATAATTATCTGATTATTCTCTTCAAAAAACTAATTCGAGAGCTTGACAGCTTGTTCTCGAATCAAGCAGCGAAATCTCCTCCTAATAGCACAAAGAATATGATGAATTTGATATATTGACTTGAGGGCTTAGCAACTTGTTTCTGAATCGAACGGTGAAATCTCCTTCAAGTAGCACGAAGAAGATGACAAATTTGTAGGATTTTGATTTGAGGGTTCATAGCTTATTCCCAAATGAAATTTGTAGAATCCTCTCTAATTTAGTAGAAGATTGATAGGTTTCGATGATAAGATATTCAGGTCTTTAGAGGCTTGAATCCGATAAAGCTTTCTTTTTTGGCTTGATATAGATTTTTCTCACCTTATGATTTTGTGTATCTAGAATTGTCTGTAAATTCTCTTGGAGGTCTCCTCTATTTATAAGCATAGAAAAATGAGAGTTGATAATTATCTCTGATTTATTTAGAGATAAATATCAAAATCATTTTTATGGTGTGTTATTATTGTAATTTAATTAGTTTGACCACCTCAATGTGACGAGTAGCTCAATTTGATTAGTTAAAACTTATTTGCTACATCACTGTGACCTAATTTGATTAACCCAAAATTTATCATCTTGAAGATTGCATTATTTTGATACATGACAACTTGTGATTTAATTATTCTTATAATACTGATTTGAGACACATGACAATATTTGATTTATCAATAATTATGTCATATTTTTTAGATCTTTGTAGCACGTGGCAATATTAGGTTTTTGTCACTAATCTGTATCACCTCTTATATGATATTAGTGATTAGTTCTTGTTTTCATAATTATTAAATAATTAATGAAAATAAATAATATCTAACCAAATAATTTGATTATATAAAAAGGTGGGAAAAAAAGTGATATCTCTTAATCCAAAGCCACCACCGGACTTCTTTTCCATCATTTTATCCTAAAAGTTGACAGTTAAACAAATCTTTCATAAAATAGCAAGAATGTAAATTGGGAAGCCTAGACAAACGGTATTCACCAAAATACCACACATATCATCACCATACGCATGTGCTGTGTTCACAACATCCGATTAAATTATCAAAATTGAATTAATTTCAAACTCATCGCCAATAATTGCGACCTCACTAGTCCAATCACTAAAAAACATCAATCGTAATTAGTTGCGTAGTTAGGATTTCTATCAATGGGGGCAATATTTAAAAAAAAAAAAAAAATGTTGGGCAGGTCAAATATAGTTTACTCGAAGCGTCTCCTATTTTATTCAGATTTTTCATCTAATTTAAATTTAATAGAAAAATGATTATTTTTTCTGCTCCAACCATAGCATTAAATCTATATCAAATGAAGAGTTATTTTTTTCATCAAATCAAGGGAGTGCTTATCTTTTCATTAAATTTGTAGGTGATTGTTGAGCCGACGTCTGCCTAGATGTCCTCACGGACAATCGAATTTGGGATGAATTAGGATGAAAATTTACTCTTACTGGATGATTGGCTGGACGACCAGCCGATTGGTGATGCTCGATTGGTGATGCTCTTAGGTTTGATTTCATATAAAAAATAAATACTACAACAAATTATCACAACATTTTAATCTATGTATATATTTTGCCAATCGATACGAAAGTATTTACAAATATGAGAAATATTTATATCATCAAATAGTTTACTAACCCACAATAGTTAAAAAGCCAACAAAAACAACCAATAAATGAAGCCCACCAAGCTCAAGCCTAAGCCCAATAACCATTATTAACTACATACAATTCTATAATGGGGAATAAATAAATCACCACTACAAAGGATATTAAACTTCACTCCATGGAACTTGAACTTGAGATATCACACCATAGTGAGGACATATTTTTAGATTTCATTGAAAGAAGAATGAGAAAAATTTTAATCGAATAATTCAGACAACTAACCCATTGTTTAACGTCTCAAATGATTTAATAGGCAACAAAAAATAAAATAAAAAAATCCTATTTTATGATAAAAACGAATTAAATTATATATATTTTATGACAAAATAAAATTTGTAAGTTTTTTGAAAAAAGATGACAGAGATAGACCTATAAATTTAACAAATTTAGGAGAATATATATAAATTTAGAAGGGACAAATTAAAAAACAATTTCAAATCTGTAAACAAAATATAATTTTTTTTAGAAGTTAAGGAGGGACATGAGCCCCCTCACGGCCTTAATTGGTTCCGCCACTGATAGTAACCCGGTCTTTATTTTTGGACCTCTTCTTAAACTTTTGTGGCCCTGATTGTTCTACAAACACTTCACTACTTGTACTTCATCATCTTGATTGATATATATTCATCTTGGTCCCTCCCGCTCGTCTATTGATCAATAATTCATGATTAAAACTAACCCACCCATCTAACATGTTATAATTCTGAATAGAAACTGCCAAGCACTTTCCCTTTTTGTAATCCAATCCTTTTGTTAGGTGTATTTGGATAGGAGGGAAAAGAAAAGGGAATGAAATAAAACCCTTTTGTTTTTTTTTCTTTTTTTTTTTCCCCCACAAATCAATGTCTAACTGCTTTTCAGGTTTATCTGCAATGTCAAATTGTTTATGTTGGTTTGACATTGATATGTGACTTGCAAGTTGCATACCATTCGTAGTTTGAATCTCATAAGGAAATTTGCATGATTGGCTTATAGTCTTCTCTACTATGGAGTTGGCTTATAGTCTTTTCTCTGTAGTAGGTCTGACATTTCATGTCATGATGTTGACTGCTGAGAATTGAGAATGTCCTAAATCTATGTAAACATTATCCGAACGTTCAAGTATTGGGGTGGTGGTGTTTCCATCTAGCAATCTCTTGATGTTGTCGTATAGCTCACACACAGTATCTCAGCTGTTGATTGGTGTAGGTCTTTATTGGAGTCATCAATCAACTACTGAGTTGTCGCAATGAATAACTTTCACTGAGTTGGAGAACAAGTTATTATTCAATAAGCTTCATGTTATCATTTCATACATGATATTGATTGTGACTTAGAATAATCTGTCTCCCTTTTTTATTTTGCCAAAAATTATTCAGTATCGCATGAGCTGTTATCTTAAATGAATATTATTCATTCATTTGTATATGGGTCACACAAATAAATTATTTGAAATTCTATCGTGACATGGGCTATCAATGTTGCGTGTGGCACTGAATAACTTCCTTTGTTTTGCCTTTCCTGTCGTTACGTCATCATCTATACTATGTATAATTGTGAAATATAGTGTTGCATGTGGCACAAGTACATATCCATGAATAATTTATGGTCAAACATAGTTTGTAGTTCTATTGGTAATTAAACACAATTTTATTGAGACTAATGAAGTGGCCTAGTGGATGAGACATATGGGTTTGAGTTTTGTTATTGTGCAATGCACCTTTCCCTTTCTCAATTGTGCTCCTATTGATTGTTGTGTCGAAAATTTAAAATGTTACTGTTTACTGTAACTTATGCTCAAGCAAATGGTTTAATGCGTCTGGAAAACAAAGGTATCATTGTGCGGTACCAAAATGTCCAAGCATGTGAAAGTTTTTGGCTCAAGAAAGGTAAAAATAGACAGTAAATATTGTAATGTATTAAACAATTCATTCCAATTGCCAAACATAGATACTTTTATAGCATTTATTCTAATTTGTAGGTAGTTCTATAGAATGGTGTTTCAAGGAAACAAAATTACAATTCAAATGTTTTTACTACTTTGTAAAAATTCCTTTCGAAGTATTGGATTCACTATCACGTAATTAAAAGACAACTAGAGCCACTATTGTCACTACTTAATAATGGTAGGTGATATCCAGTACTTTTAAATCCTTTTGAGAAATCACTGGAAGTCCACATCGGAGAAGATGCTCCATTTGACAAGTCAGCAGAAGCCAAAAATTGAGAAGGCACTCCATTTGGTGATTCATTGACAATCAAAAATTGAAAAGTTGATGCATATGGTGAACCATTTCTAGTAGAGGATTGAGAATGTGCTGCATATGATAAGCCATTTGTTGCCGAGAATTGAGAAGGTGCCTCTACCCCTTGGGTTGGGCCTTGTGTACGTTTCCTTGTTTTACATTTACTAAGAGCTTTTGGCCACTATTCTTGCAGTGCAACCCTCCACCACAAAAGAAATATTTTGGCCTTGGGCTTTCAAGAGTGATTGTGGAATAATACAGTTCTTGTAGTCATCTTCATTCACTTGATATACATTGTGAACTCCAATAATATACTTTAAAGCTTAAAAAAAATTCAATTAAATTGTAATTAGTTTATCATTGCATCTTTGGTAAAACGTTAAAAATATGAACATTTGATCCAATTGCAGCACAATAGTAGATTTGATAACCCATATATATGTGTGTGCGTGCGTGTGCGCGCGCGCATAGTGAATATTGTATAATTTTACATTTGAACTACGTTTTTGATCATTTTAAGAAGACTTATTAAGAAGTTATATTACCGAGTTTGTCTCCAACCTGCAATTCCTTGCCCTTGGCCCAATTATGAACTCTTTTGCAAAGGTGATTCCTAGAAGAAGAACGGCAATAACGGCGAAAATGAATATGTAACGCTCCAAAATAAATAGACATTTGAAAACTCTAATTAACTCTTCAATAATTCCTCAATCTTCATTAACTACGAATCCTTTACAATTTAATAATCATATATGCATATTCAAGATCCTTAGTTTAGAGATGTAAAGGTTCCACATGCCTTTATACTTTCAAAGTTTTTAAGACAATAATTTACAACATGTAACGAGGATTTAATAGAAATTAAAACACAAAATAATGCCCCTATAGACTACACGTTCCGAGGCTCAAGCCCGGTTACAGGTAAATGGTTTTCTAACCCATACAAAAATAATAATTCTCCACACCTGTACTTTGGCAGGATCACAATAACTTTCCCTGCAACAAATCCACTAAGGGTAAGTATAAAACCCAGTAGAGAATTCTTAACAAAATATATACATTTTATACAGTTTCAGGAGATAGATGCATATGCCATGCCATGTTTAAAATAGTTTTTTTTTCCACTCTCTCTCTCTCTCTCTTGAAAATCTCATGCGCAATGCTCGTTCGAAAATATAATCAATCCAATGATTTTCATATATCAACAAGTGATGGTAAATACGATTCGGGTAAATCCCAAGGGTTAGTGTCTGCAAATAGGCTTATTAGGTACTACCAAATCCTATCTTATCGACTTCTAACTGGAGAGCTTAGGCATCCTCACGTGCTTATTTTTGATCTTATACCAAAGACACTCAGGCCAACTTAATTCTCAAGCTACACTCCCAGACATGATTTCCCACTATATTTACCTCAAAACCTTTCCAACCTCAACGATTGTTTTTCTCAAACAATAAATCAATTTTCCAAACATAGTCATAGTAAGCAATATTCAAAACTATGCAAATGAATGAAATGAGATACAATTATATTTACTTTCATTGTACAATTTTCACAATTTTCAACATTTACTCAATGTGAAATATGATAATCCATATTTCTCAATTTCTCAAAATCATATTCAAAATTTGTATCAATGTGACATATGATATCATTCCATATTCACAATCATTATTCTTTTTCCTTTCATAGTCCAAGTATATATAAAATCATGGTATCCACATAATTTCTCAACAACAAAATTCATCCATCCCTCCTATGGATATCTCAATCAATACAACAACATGTGAAAGTTCATCATTTTTCAATCTTCATCTTTTCAATATAAGTATGACAATATTCAATTAACTATTTTCTCAATATCAATTCCTCTCTTACATGGGATTTTAATAATATGGATAAATATAACAATTTCTTCATCATTTCTCAAAAATGGATCTCAACAATTTATGATTTCACAGTTCCCAATTTTTTTCCCCAAATTTCTAAAATCTAGATTTTTCACAAAAGAAAAATAAAATTTCTTTTTAGAAAGATTTAACACTTTTAGAAATCCAAACTATTACACAACTCATATTTGTTTTGCAATACAACATTTTTCCTTAGTTTCCTCAAAGTCTAAGGTTTTTTGCAAAAGTTAGGGGTTTCTTTATACTTGAAAGATTTTTGCTCATGAAACTCCCAATATATACTCATAGTTCATAAATTAAAGGATTTGATGAGAAATTTGAGAAACCCCACTTTGAACAAAACAAATTCATAAAATGAAACCCTAAATCAATACACTCCAAACAACATCAAACTAACCATAGACTTGCAAATAGATATATATAACTCAAAGAAAATCCATACCTCAAGGTTTACAGAAGGAAGATGAGAAAAACTCCAAAATTAATGGTGACGAAACGCGATCTCCACCACACAAAATGTAGCCCTAAGTGAGCTCTCCAACTTTGATAAAGGAACTTGGGTCAAAACTCCAATGGATTTGGAGAAGTCAAGGATTTATGGTGGTGAATGGGTGTTTGTTGAGAGAAGGAAGAGGAAAATATGTTTCTAGAGAGAGAGAGAGAGAGATGAGAAGAAATGAGATACACTCAGCCTAAGGAGAAGAAAAAGAAAGAAAATTAAGACTCAACCTTTCTCGCATGTGTGCTCCTTTCGCCGCACGTGCGCGCGGAGCGTGCCCTTCTGCATGTGAAGCACCCAACCCCGTAGATTATTCCAATTTTTAATCGCTAGAAACTCCCCCTCACTGTACATGTGACTCACCCTCCCGCACGTGCGGCTCTAGCCCCCACACGTGCGATTTTGCTTCAGCACCAGATTTTGCAAGATCAAGAAGTTGCTACCAACCCTGACTTCGATTATGCCATCGAAATAAGAAATTCAACATCGGAAACAAAAATGGAGACGCAATTTTGAGGAAGACATCAAGAGTGATGAACTTAAACAGCCGACTAGGCCTCAAATTAGTTTTTCGACATCCCACACAAGAAAATAAACACGATTAATGAAGAATAAGATTATTTACGTACCCAAACATCACAGAATAGGTGTTGTCTAGCCATTGAGTTAATGTCATAATATAATGTAAAAGAATATATATGATTCTTTGTGTTTTTCGTCTTTTAAATTTTAATTTGTTTGAAGAATGGATAACAAAATTAGAAAGGGAGATATTTATAGAGTTTGTAGTAGTAGGGTTGGAGAACAATAAGAAAAAAAGGCTGTATGGATTGTTTAGTGATGATAAAAGGAAAAGATTTGGAGTCACATGAAATAATCACAACTATAGAAATGAGAGTTGTCTTAATATTTTTGGCAAAATTGTGGTCTTAAAGCTTATTTTCAAATATACAAGACCGACAAAATTCACTTTTTCTTTTTAAAAAAAAATCATATATAATATAAGTAAAGTAATTTCTTTCATTAGCATACTCTAACATTGTGCCATTTGGCATACTCAAAACTTGCCATGTGTTATTTATTTATTTGTTATCTCTATATTTGTGTCCTTTAGTTTTCTTTTATCTTTATTAACTCCATAAATTGACTAATCTTTTTATTTGTATTTATTTTCTATTTTAATATAGATGTCAATATATGAATGTGGGTAGATCAAAACAATATTTATCAATATTTAGTTTTTTTGAGAATTTATTATGTTTTTTTTTTATTATTATCTTTCTACATATGTTATGGGACAATTATAACTTCAATTTTTTAAAAATAAGTATGTTGACATCAACAAAAAAAATAGAAGGAAAAGAATGAGATATACTGTGTTTTCAATTCAAATATGAATTTCGAAAATTGCCTTCTATTCTTGAAAATTGTGATGTCCCTAGATCTTTTTAAAATAAATTTAGTATTTCAATAAAAAAAAATTCATTTCCTTTTGATCATCCTTGTTACTCTAGAACTTGTGAGTCTCTTGTTGTTGTCAATCAATTTCTCTAAGTTATTCGGATGCATCCTTGTATGTTTCGGGATGTCATTTTGCATTCTTGGGTACTAGAGTGATTTCGGGAATGGTAGAATGCATTTAGGTGGCCGATGCCTATGTTTTGAATTGGGACCGCTCGAGCGATAAGCGGTAACGTCGACCTTCATGTATCTCATTTTGTAGTCTAAACTTTTGGGAGTGTGTATTCTTCGCTTAAGCGAAGGTTTCATCGCTCGAGTAGTCCTTTGCGGGGAAGAAAAAGATTCTGAGAGTTGGTATTTTTTGCTCGAATGCAAGATTGTTCATTTGAGCAGTCTTTCCGCAATCTATTCCGAAAAGGGTGTCCAATCACTTAAAAGTTGAGCCCTTACACACTTTTATTTCACTTTCACTTTCACTTTCACTTCACTCTCTCTCTTTACATTAACTCTCACTCTCTTTTCTCTCATTTCTTTTTCTTGAAAACCCTCCACCCACCTCATTTACTTCATCGATCTCTCCATATTCTTTGAGATTTTGACTCTAATGCCTTCTTTAATTTTGGAAAGCTCATCAAGGGTTATGTTGTGTATGGTGGAGATCGGATTTCAACTCCGTTGATTTTGAAGCTTTTCATCTTTTCTTCTCAAATCTTGAGCTAGAGAGTTTCTTTGAATTATATATATATATATATATATATGATTTTAGTGTCTTGTCCATTTTGCTATGATTTCAAGTTTGGGTTTTGAGTTTTGAAGTGTTGGGTCTAGAAAATGTTAAAGAAATGATTTTCTTCTTATGATTTTGGTCCAAGATAAATTATTTTGTGAACTAAGAATCACTTGGAGGTACATGCAAGAAAAATATTTTGAAAAATAAAGGAAAACCCCACTTTTGATCAAACCCTAGGTTTTGAGGCAAATTGGAGAAGAGTGAAATTTGTGAAATATCCAAGAAATTATTGTTAAATCCCTTGAGAAATTGAAGAAATCTCCATCATGTTGTTATGCTGTTGAGATACCCATAAAAAAGGATGAGATATGTTGTTGAGAAATTATGATAACATGTTGTGCATATGTTTAGAATATGAAAATGAAAATGAATGTTGGTTGTGAATATGAGAGAATGTCATATGTCACATGGGTATAGAATTGATATGAATTTTTAGAGTAAGAACATATATAGATATTAAATATCATATTTTTGTTCCTTGAGCAAATGCTGAGAATTGTGGGGGAATCATGTATATTGAAACTAAATCATTGCATTTCAATTCATTCATTTTACATAGTTTCAAAATATGGTTTAACTATGGCTTAACTATGGCTACGCCTTGGAAATGGTAATGTTGTTTGAGAAAAACAATTGTTGTTATTGAAATGTTTTTGAGGTAAATACAGTGGGAAATCTAGTTAAGAGGTGTAGTTTGAGAATTAAGTTGGCCTGAGTGTCCTTGATGAAAGATCAGAAACACGCGTGTGTGGGTGCCTAAGCACTCCGGTTAGAAGTCGGTAATGTAGGATTTGGTAGTGCTTGATACGCCTACTTGTAGACACTAGCCCTGGGGATTTACCTGAGTCATATTTACCAGCTCGTCTTAAATCTTTTTTGTAAATTTTTTATATGGATAAAATATATGAATTTAGAGATTTGATTAACCAGATTGTAATTATTTAATGGATGGGATGATCGGTTATTTGGTGTCAATTATTTGAGGATGTTATAACTTGGTATCAGAGCTATAGGGTTTGAATACTTGGGGCTCGCAAGAAGTGGTTTTACCATTATGGGTTCATTTCGCTAAATTAGGAGATATTGAGCTTTTAGGATGTTGTTTGTGTCCCTTAAATTCCTTGAAGTCTTATTAGAAAGGCACCTGATCAATGTTCATTCCAATGAGAATTCTCGGTATTTCGTGGGACGAATGCCATCTTGAAGGGGTAATTCATATGTGTTTATGTGATTTTATGTTTACGTGGAGTGAGGTTATATATTAACATGAAATGAAAGTTTACAAATTATTGTAGTTGAACGCGTGAGTTTCGGTTGCGAGATCACATATATGATCGTGTGATAAGTTGTTCGTTATTGTCATTAATTAAGATGTTAGGAATGGGCCCAGCGTGTGATGGTAGAATGTGGTAGAAGAGGAAGGTAGGGTAGGCCTCACCGAGGCATTTATGAGGTGAAGGTCCATTAGGTCCCAGTATAAGATGAGGGGTTCAGTCAAGCTAATGTGGCTGACCAATCAGCCCAAGCTAACGCGGCCAAGAAAGTGGGATAAGCTGGAGTCCTAGAGCAAACGGGTCAAGCCACTATGGGTACCTTAGCTCGAGAGATAGCAGGGGCTTTGAGGGAGCCAATGAACATCTTGACGGTGGAGAATCACGCCTGTGAGAATGCTACGGAGACTAGGGTTGCTTTCTTTACCTGAGAATTCTTACGGGCTAAGCCGAATGAGTTTCATGGTGGTTCGGAGACCAAGAAGGCAAAAAAATGGTTAAAGCAAAACTGTGAAGACATTTGAGATGCTTCACATCAAGGATGGCAAGCTTAGGGTGACCCTAGCAAGTTACTACTTGAAAGGGGATGCGGGCTAATGGTGGAAATGCGCCAAAGGCAGATTCGAGCAGATGTGGGAAGCTTTTGTTGTTTTCCAAGATAAGTACTTACCTCCCACTAGTAGGGAGAGATTGAGACAAGAGTTTCTAGACATTAAACAACTGAACACAACAGTGGCTGAATTTGAAGTGGCCTTTACTAGTTTGTCCCAGTTTACACCAAAATTGGTGGCGATGGAGGTGCGCCATTGCATTGAATTTGAGAAGAGACTTAGAACCAAGATTTTGTTTAAGGTGGTCAGAAACATGATCCGGAACTATGATTGACTTGTGGAGGTAACAACACACGTGGAGATTACTATGCAGGCTGAAGAGGAAAGGATTCGGGGTTCGAGATCTAGAGGGCATGAGGCACAGGGGGACTTCAAGGAAAATAAAAACCACAAGGGCCCTATTTTTTCACAGTCCCAGTCATAGCAGACCAGATCCACCCTTCTTTTGCCTAGTGCTAGCATGAGGAGAAGCACTCAGGATATAATCACTTGTTTTAAGTGTGGCCAATCGGGTCACAAGGCTAATGCTTGTCCACAAAAGGGATGAGGGCATCAGATGTTGCCACCACCACCACCTAACTGATCCCTTAGTTAGTCCAGAGTCGGGACTAAGGACCTATATGTTTCTAGTGAGGTCAGTCCGAGAACATGAAGAAAGCATGCCCACAATTACGAGGCGCATCTAGCGTATCAAGGATAAGGCAAACTCATAGTCGTCAACAGACTCATTCAGTCTAGACCTCACGAGCTATTCAGGGAGACACTTCGGCTCATTCAATGCAGTAGGCCTATGCTCCAAGAGATGACAAGTTGACCAAAGGCTCCAGGGGCGCGTGTATGCTGTTACCATGTCAGAGTGGTTGCCAAGATCCTCCATTGTGAAAGGTAATTTGTTGTGTTTAACTCTTTGGCTAGTGTGTTGATTAATATGGGTGCGTCGCATTCATTTATATCTAGTTCTTTTCCTTCTGCCTTAGATTTAGAGATCGATCAGCTAAAGTCGCCTTTGTTGGTTAAGTCACCGATCGGGGGTAGAGTGGCATTGGGGCGAGTTTGTCGTTCTTGCGAGATCGAGGTCGTGGATCACCAACTCTCTTTTGATTTTATTCTCTTAGACATGCACATTTTTGATCTTGTATTGGGAATGGATTGGTTGTCACATATCCGGGCTACAATAGATTGTCAATGCCACAGAGTGTCTGTATGAACTCCTACTAAAGATTATTTTTATTTTCTATGTGATCGGGGTAATGGGTTCATCTCACCATTGTATGACCTTAAGGGTCGGGGAAGACTTAGCTTTCTTTTTTCCATTTTTTGGACCAATGAGAGTAGCATGGTCCAAGTCGACTTGCCAAGGGTAGTTTGTGAATACCTCGATATTTTTCCTAAAGATCTTACCAGTTTACCACCCCATAGAGAGATCGAATTCTCCATTGACGTAGTGTTCGGCACAACACCGATTTCCATAGCTCCATATAGGTTTGCACCTGCCAAGTTGCATGAGTTAAAGATTCAAGTCCAAGAACTTTTAGACAAGGGTTTCATTTGCCTTAGCACATCACCTTCGGGAGCGCCAGCCCTCTTTGCAAAGAAGAAGGGCGGGTCATTGAAGTTGTGCATTGATTACAGCAAGTTAAGTTGAGTCAAAATTAAGAACAAGTATCCTCTCCCCTGCATAGATGATTTATTTGGCCAGCTTAAGGGGTCTCGTTGTTTTTTGAAGATAGATTTAAGATTGGAGTACCATCAATTGAGAGTTAAGCAGGAGGATATCCAGAAAATGACCTTTCACACTTGTTACATCCATTATGAGTTCCTAGTCATGCCCTTTGGTTTAACTAACACTGGCTTTATTCATGGACTTGATGAACAGAGTCCTCCAAGAGTTCCTAGATCATTTCATGGTTGTCTTTGTGGACAACATTTTGATATATTCACCCTCTATGGAGAAACACAAGGAACACTTGCAGATAGTACTTGACTTGCTTAGAATGCACAAATTGTATGCCAAGTTTGAGAAGTACGAGTTTTAGCTAATGGAAGTAAAGTTTCTAGGTCATGTTGTGTCAGGAGAAGGGATCACTATTGATTCCTTCAAGATAGGCGTCGTACATGATTGGGAAACGCCTAAGAACACTTTTGAAATCCAAAGTTTCTTAGGGTTAGTCGAGTATTATCGTCATTTTGTGAGGGCTTCTCTAGATTAGCTACACCGTTAACCAAGTTGACCAAAAAGGATATCAAATTTGTGTGGAACAAGACTTGTGAGAAGTCATTCTAGGAACTTAAGACTAAGTTGACTACTGCTCCATTTTTAATAATTCCGAAAAGGGGTTTGGGATATGCTGTGTATTGTGATGCGTCCCAAGATGGGCTTGGGTGTGTGTTGATGCAAAAGGGAAAGGCTGTAGCTTATGGTTCACTACAATTAAAAACCCGTGAAAAGAAGTACCCCACTTATGACTTAGAATTAGTAGCCGTGATTTTCTCCTTGAAAACTTGGTGGCATTATTTATATGGTGAGAAATTTGACGTCTTTGCTGCCCACAGAGCCTAAAATACTTATTTTTCCAAAAATATTTGAATGCGCCAGCGGAGATGGATGGAGTTTATAGAAGATTATGATTTTGAATTGCATCTTGGAATGGCTAATGTTGTGCCCGATGCCTTAAGTCAAAAATCTATGAGTAGTGTGCCGTTTATAGCCATCCGGGAATAGGATATGTTGGGGGCCATTGGTGAAGTTGACTTGCATCTTGGAGTCTAGTGAGGGTACTACCTTGTTTAATTTAATTACACAACCCACCTTGGTTAGTAAGGTTATAGAAGCACAACAGGGTGACCATGAGGTGGAGATCATTCATGATAGAATCTCAAATGAAAAGGAAGAGAAGGGTTTGAACATTTACTCAGATTTGAGTGTGAGGTCTTTAGACTAATTATTTGTGCCAGAATCTTATAAAGAAAAGGAACTTTGGGAGTTTTATCATTCACGCCTTGCGGTACACCCGAGAGGCACTAAAATGTACCATGATCATAGTTGTCAGTTTTGGCGGAGGGGTATGAAACGGGATGTCACTCTTTTTTTTTTTTGTTTTGAGATGCTTTACTTGTCAACAAGTGAAGGCCGAATACCAAAAACCAGCAATTTTGTTAAAACCCTTACCTATAATTGAGTAGAAGTGGGAGCACATCACCATGGATTTTATGGTTGGACTTCCGAGAATATAACGGGATAACGTTGTCTTTTGGGTGATTGTTGATAGGTTGACTAAGTCTACACATTTCATTCCTATGCGCACAAGCGACTCAGTTAATTATTTAGCAGAATTGTACATTAGGGATATAGTCTGACTTCATGGGATTCCAGTGACTATAGTTTCAATAGAGACCCTCGTTTCACGGCTTGATTGTGGCAAAGCCTTCAAAAGGCATTGAGGACTAAGTTGACCTTTAGCACAACCTATCATCCTCAAACCAATAGGCAATCTGAATGTACCATACAAATTTTGGAAGATATGCTTAGAGCTTACATCCTAGATTTCAAAGGGTTATGGAAAAGACACATACCGTTGAATGAGTTTGCCTATAACAATAGTTATCAAGTGAGTATCGGTATGACACCATTTAAGGCCTTGTATGGCCGACCTTGTAGATCACCAGTTTGTTGGGCCGAGGTGGGTGACGCACCGATGTTGGGTCCTGAATTAGTTTGAGAGACTACTTAAAAAAGTTGCTCTAAATTGAAAGAGGCTAGTGACGGCCCAAAGCTGATAAAAGAGTTATGTCGATAAAGGGAGATGACCTTTATCTTTCGAGGCCGATGATCATGTCTTTCTTAAAATCTTGTAGAGACGGGGTTTAATGAGGTTTGAGAAGAGTGAAAAACTATCTCCAAGGTTTATTGAACCTTTCGAAGATTTTAGAGTGAATTGAGGAAGTGTCGTACCATTTAGCCTTACCACCATAACTTTCTGAGGTCCATGATGTGTTTCACGTTTCTATGCTTAGGAAGTATGAACCCGACCCTTTACATGTGCTTGATTGGATTGATTTGGAGGTGGATGACAATGCCTCATACTAAGAGTGACCGGTTCAAATTTTAGATACTCGAGAACAAGTGTTGAGGGGTAAGACCATACCATTGGTAAAGGTGTTGTGGAGACACCACAGAGTTGAGGAGGCAACTTGGAAATGAGAGGCGGAAGTCTGCTCCAAATACCAAGATTTGTGTAGTGATGTTTAACTAAATTGAAAAAGAAAATTGTGACATTTTGATGTTGATTTGAGAAACATTGTGCTAATTACATGTTATAGAAATGGTTGTAATTTTAAACACGAAGGTTGCTCTAAATGATTGAAAATTTTGATTTAACATCGCGTTTATGAACATTGTATTGGTTATTATTGAGGCCATGATTATGACCCTATTGATAAAATGACGATCATTTTAGATTATTATTGATGTTGTAGCTTTTGGGATAGAAATTGAATCATTGTCATTGTACGTATTATAAAGGTATTGGCATTATTATTGCCATTGGCAGTTGTTTTTGTGATTAGAAAGTGGCTATGATTGTTGTGTTTGGGGCATTGTTTCTTGTTGAGAGGAATGGTTTAATTTTGGGGACGAAATTTCCTAAGGTAGGGAGGTTGTAACAAAATTTTGGATGCATCCTAGTGTGTTCCAGGGTGTCATTTTGCATTCTTGGGTATTAGAGTGATTTTGGGAAAGGTGGAATGCATTTAGGTGGCTGATGCCTCTGTTTTGAATTGGGACCTCTTAAGCGGTACTTCGTTGCTTAAGCAGTAATGTTGACCTTCCAATATCTCAATTTGCAGTCTGAACTTCTGGGAGTGTGTATTCTCCGTTCAAGTGAAGGTTTCATCGCTTAAACGGTCCTTTGTAGGAAGGAGAGAGATTTTGGGAGTTGGAATTTTTCTCTCAAGCACAAGATTGTTCGCTTGAGAGGTCTTAGAATTTGAATTGATTGCTCAAGCGCAGGATTGTTCGCTCAAGTTGTCTGTCCACAGTTTGCTCTGAAAAATGTGTCCAATCACTTAAAAGTTGAGCCCTTACACACTTTTATTTCACTTTTCACTTTGCTCTCTCTCTCTCTCTACATTAACTCTCACTCTCTTTTCTCTCATCTCTCTTTCTAGAAAACCATCCACCTACCTCATTTACTTCTTTGATCTCTCCATATTCTTTGAGATTTTGACCCTAGTGCCTTCTTTAATTTTGGAGAGCTCATCAAGGGTTACGTTGTGTAAAGTGGAGATCGGATTTAGACCTTATTAACTTCGAAGCGTTTCATCTTTTCTTCTCAAATCTTGAGGTAGGGAGTTTCTTTGAGTTATCTATATGATTTTAGCGTGTCCTGTCCATTTTGCTATGATTTCGAGTTTGGGTTTTGAGTTTGAAGTGTTAGGTCTAGAAAATGTTAGAGAAATGATTTTCTTCTTATGATTTTGGTACAAGATAAATTACTTGGTGAACTATAAACCACTTTGAGGTGCATGAAAGAAAAATATTTTGAAAATGAAGAAAAGCCCCTCTTTTGATCAAACCCTAGGTTTTCGGGCAAATTGGGAAATAGCAAAATTTGTGAAATATCCATGAAATTGTTGTTAAATCCCTTGAGAAATAAAAGAAATCTTTGTCATGTTGTTATGTTGTTGAGATACCCAAAAAAAAAAGGAGAGTTGTTATTGAGCAATTGTGATAACATGTTGTACAGATGTTTAGAATATGAAAACGAAAATGAATGTTGATTGTGAATATGAGAGAATGTCATATCTCACATAGGTATGGAGTTGACATGAATTTTTGAAGTATGAACATATATAGATATTAAATATCATATTGTTGTTCCTTGAGCAAATATTAAGAATTGTGGAGGAATCATGCATATTGAAACTAAATCATTGCATTTCAATTCATTCATTTTACATAGTTTCAAAATATGGTTTGACTATGGCTATGCCTTGGAAATGGTTATATTGTTTGAGAAAAAAATTGTTGCTTGTAACATCGCCCAAGGAGTACCTGCGCGCGTTAAACAATTCAGACCCTTGATATCTTTGATCTAGTCTCACAAGTGTAATGTGAAACGTAGATAAGAGTCCAAATTTGACAACTTTTATCGAAAATCCATTTTATTACGAAAATCTTTGCCAGAAATGGACTGTGTCATCAGATCTCAAAGTCACCACCTAATATTTTGGAAAAATTAGGAAACCCGTGACTCATGCCAAGGCTACTATTCAAGGATGCTTGGCTAAGAACCTTAGATATGAAAGGGGAAGGTCATTGATTGAGCACCATCGCTCACTCGATCAAAAGATCGGTCTTTACTAACCATGATATGAGTTTTATTGACTTTATATGCTCTTATTCCAATTATTTAATAAATCCTAAAAATTACTATGTGAAGTAAACACATATAGACTGTGTCATTCATTTTGGAACAATTTGATTTTATATATTTTGAAGATGTTTTGAATAGTGCGATCATAAAAATCAATTTTATTCTAAATTAAATAATACAACCTTCACCCACTAGCATGCGTAGAGTTATATCAAATAGCAAATAGCCACATGACAAGCAAAAAAAAACATACACAAGTGGGAAGCTAAAGCACAAAAAACTTACATATTTACTGACGTCCCGCAAATATTTACAAAACAAAGTTAGCAACAACATGTTTGATTCTGTATACAAGATCCTAATGCAATTCACTCATGAAATGCAATTACAAATCCAACTTTTAATATATGACATGTGAATCATCTCAAGACATGAGGTGGCGCACAAAATCACATAATAATCAATTAAATTCACTGATGCAAATTTAGCTGAATCTGAAGGCATGAAACATGGTTACGAAGCATGGATATGATGTCAAGACAATATAAGATGCATATCTACAAAATATGGAAAGCGAGTAAAAGGACAAGATAGAAAGAAACGGGGCTGGGAATTATTACAATACTTTGAATATTACAAATCCGAATAAGGGAGGAGAAATAAAAATATTACCATAAAATTAAATCTTTACAACTCTCCCTAACTAAAATAAAAGAAAACAGAAGCTTCAAGGGGGCCTCAGAGACCGTTGGAGACTATTTTGCTCATTGTTGGAAGGCTGCTAGATTCTGTCTAGGAGAAAGTAGTTGGCCAGCCAAAAGATAAGTCGGCGGGCCAAAAAGTTGGCCGGCCAACCAATCAAGCTAGGCCAGAAACTCTGTTTTGCTTCAAACACTAGAAAACAAACGGAAAATATACAAGTGACTCAACTAACCGCTTCCAGTTAGCTTACAATAGGTTTATCACATGAAATTGAGGCAAGAAAAATAATAAAAGAAAGAAAATGCATGAAATACAAGAAAATGAAAAGTGTGCAAAATCCGCCTTCCAATGAAAGGATTTGATTTCTAAACTTCCTTTTGATCACCCTCAAGTTTAGGAAGTGTATTCCAATTCTCAGTTTGAAAGTTCAAGATTCTTATTGGAATGTTGTTTTTGGGTTGTTTAACAGTGTGTGTAGGGAAAGTTATACAACTCTCTATTTTTCTTCCTTTTAACAACGATTACTCTCTTTTTGATTAAAGCTCAAGAATTTGGTCCTAATGGAATTTTGGGTTGGTTACGATATGTGAAAAATGGAATATCAGTGTATATGGAGGCTTATAGCTCAAATGTTCAAGACTTCTCTCTTTTCTCTTTCTAACTCTTTTTTCTTAATTCATTTTTTTTTTCAATTCTTCAAATTCAATTCACCTCCCTCCATTATGATCCCCCTTTAGCTCTATAAGCAATCAGGGAAGGTTGCTAAGTTAGGGAGACAGTGAGAGACAGGGATAATGGGGTGACAGGAGTGGTTGAAATGGATGCAACCTTTTAGAAGAAGACAAGCCCCCTTTTGACAAAGGAGGCCAAATGATGATAATAGAAGGGGGTGGGTGTGTACCTCGTGCATGAATATATCAAGAGAAATATAGAATAGGTATGACCCACACTCATTCAATAAGAATTCTGCTGAAACTGCCCTACTTCTGGGCAAATTAGCTGGCCAACTTATTAGCAGGTCTACCAAAAAGTGGGCCGGTTGGCCAAAATATTGGCTGTGGTTGGCTATTTTGCACGAAACATGATTTTTTGACAAAATTATCCTCCTTTCCTCTTATTTCCTCAATTTCTTGAGAAAATGTTTCATTTTGAAGTTTAAAAATGAGTCTCGGAACACTATGAAAATATTCAAAACAAAGCGCGGAAAAAAGGTTTCGAAAGAGAGTTTTGAACAAGACTCGAACACTTGCCAAAACAGGCTTAAGGGTGGAAATGAAGTACAAATTTCATATTTTTTACTGAGGATTATGTGAGAAACACATTCTTTTTTTCATCATTGGGTAATCAAAAGAAAGCGCCTAAGTCTTAGGATTGGTCAAAATGGGGTGTCTACAGCTGGCCCTATTTGACAGAACTCGAAGCCATTTCATGATGTTAGTAAATGTCAAAGCCCAAAGACGACCCTTTTGGCAAGGCCGTAAGACTTGGGAAAACAAATAAGATGCAATGCAGTTGGTTAAACCCAAGGGTTACCTACCTATCCCTTTGCAAGGAATCAAACCAGCGTAGTCCAGGGGTGAAATGCAAATGATATGCAATTGAAATACAATTGAAAGCTAGACTTACACATTTCACTAAGCCTTTTTTTTTTCTTTTGAAAATTCATGATCTACAATGTAATGTAATAGGTAATATGCGAGGTATGCCTCATGCAAATGGTATGAAGCATAATAAGAGATACAATCCAAACACATTCACATAAGGAAAAGAACTACAACCGATAAATAGTTTTAACCTACAACCCGAACAAGGGGAGATATTAACCAATGGATAGTCTCAAATAATAACCCCCCCCCAAAAAAAAGATGAGGTATTAGCCAATGGTGGTTTTAACCAACAACCTGAAAAAGAGATAGTATCATCATCCCGAAGAAAGGCTAGTATCAACCGAGTGGTTTGAACCTACAACCCAAAAAAGGGGGGCCAGCATTAACTAATGAAAAAAGTTGTAATCAAATGTTAATGTGAATAGATTGTAGCCAAGTGATGCAACAATGTGATAGTTGTAACCATGCAAATGAATTGAAAGTTGAATTCTTTTTTTTTTTCTTTTCTTTTTAAAAGTGCATGATTTATGCAATGCATTATGTAATATATGGTGAGGCAAGCCTTATGCAAATGAAACGTAACAAAGGGATACAATCCAAACACAACACATGAAAGGAGAAAAGAAAGGGTTTTAATCAAACAGCGAGACCTAGACTGTACCTTAAACGAAAAAGGGGATTGATTTTAACCGGGTAAAGGAAAAATGAGTCTTAACTAACCAGCGAGACCTAGACCGTACCTCACTACGAAATAGGGGTGGTTTTCAACTGGGTAAAAGAGAAATGGATTTTACCCAATATTCAAGACCTAGACCGTACCTCAATACAAAATAGGACAATGGTTTTAACCAAGTAAAGGAGAAAGGGGGTCTTAACCAATATGTAAGAACTAGATCGTACCTCAATACGAAATAGGCCGATGGTTTCAACCGGGTAAAGAAAAAAGGGGTCTTAACCAACAGGTGAGACCTAGACCATACCTCAATACGAAATAGGGCGATGGTTTCAACCGGGTAAAGGAAAAGGGGGTATTAACCAATATACGAGACCTAGACCATACCTCAATATGAAATAAGGGGATGGTTTCAACCAGGTAAAGGAGAAAGGGGTCTTAACCAACAAGCGAGACCTAGACCGTACCTCAATAAGAAATAAGGGATGGTTTTCAACTGAGTAAAGAAGAAAAGTTATAACAAAAAAAATTTGGGCAATAGTGGTATGAATGGATTGTAACCATGCATGATTGATGTAATAGACAGTGCAAGTGTGATGGTGAATGCAAAAACACGAACGAGCAATGTGAGAGATACAATATGCAATGATGAATGCACAACAGATGAATACACAAAATGATTATTATTATTATTATTATTATTATTATTATTATTATTTCTTTTTGGTGTTCAAAATTTTCTTCTTTTTTGTTCTTTTTGATCTTCTGAAGATTTCTTTTTCTTTTTTTTTCTTTTTTTGATTTTCTTTCAAAATTTCCTTTTGAATTTTTTTTCCTTGATAATTTCTTTTTGATTTTTTTTTTTTGAAAATTTATATACATACCGCATATAGATATACGGGTGTAGACGTCCCCGAACGCCCCGGGAGGGACGAGCTCCCCCGTTTCGTTCGATATTGGGCTCACTACAGTTCAGGACTCTCAAATTGTCACAGTTCTTAATCTGAACCAAAGAGTCCAAATCCGGCAAATCGTTTTGAGAAAACAGATTTTGAAAGAAGTGCCAAACATGGACTGCTTTGCCAGATACAGAGTCGCCACCTAAATATTTTATTTTAGAAAATTTAGGAAACCCTGACTCGTTTGCCTAAGGCCACATGTCCATCATCACCAAAGTTGCCTCGGCTCAGGAACTTGGGTACGATTGGGGAAGGTCACTTCGTGAGCACCCCCGCTCGCCCGATCAAAGATCGGCCTCTACTAACCATGATATCAAGTTTTGAAAACATTGTGTGTTCTTATTCCGGTTATTAGCCTAGATTACTATGTGATGCGTACAGCATACAAGTATAGACTGGATCGCCTGAATTGGAACAAAACATTTCCTGTTTGTTTTTTGAAAGATGGTTTGCTACTCGCAAGTAGGCTTAAAAAGCAGATTTTGCCACCCTCAGGTGGGCTTATGAAAAAGATGGTTTCGCCACTATCTAGTGGGCTTAAAAGTCACAGTTGATGATTTGTTCCAATCCAAATAACCCAACATTCACCCACAGGCATTCAAGCAGTTATATCACATAAGCAAATAGCCTCATGGTAAGCATGCTATTCATGACAGTCACTCACACGCATGCAAGGATGCTAAAGCATAAAACTTACCGAGTACTCCAAGCCAAAACAGAAACTAATTAGAAATCCATGCATGATCCTAATTATACAGAAATGCCTAATGCAACACATGCAAAAGTGCAACTATAGCAGGCTCGGCTATTCTAGACATGGCATATGAAATGCTACAGCTAACATGTATTCAATTTGGAATTGAAAATACAATGCAGTTAGTATGATGCGCCGAGCCCGGTGCATGCAAAACAGATGAATGAATGCAAACATGCTATCATACTGTATGCTAATTGAAATATGCCCTAATCTAACCATCATAAGCGGATAAATAAAAGGGAGAAAGACGTGGGGTTGGAAGACATACAACACACATACGCACACTTATTACAGTTGTGCCCTCGCGCAGAGGGTCCGAATAAATAGTATAGTCCAAATAATACAGTCCGAATATAAACAAATTCCTAATTAATTTACAAATTAACTAAGAAAAATAATAAACTGGCATGCAAGCCAGGGACTGCCTTGACTCTTCTTCAGATGATGGATGATGGATGTCTGGACTGCCTTGCGCGGAAATCCACTGGGATGCCCCAATTAGCCTTTGTTTTACAATTACTCTTGGAAAGCATGCCAAGCTCCGGAAGGTTGCTAATTCTTGATTTGCTGCAACAGAGAGCAGGAAAGGGGCATAGCAATGTATTTTCACAAATATATGCATGCCTCGATCCTCGTGCCATCAATCACGCATATCGATGCATGATGGCCGAGGAGTCGAATTGTGCAACTCAATATAGAATGAATGCACATATAAACACAACAAAACCTAAACTCCATCATGGATAATCCGGAGTGTCGGTGACTGGGAATTGAGACACGTTCCGTCACTCAAAGTACGAAACGTCCCTCGTTTCCCGCGCTCGGGCTAACTCCTATCCCAAGCACGATGCAATATGCATGATATGCATGAAATGCAACTAAGATACAACCTAACATACACAATGCTATAAAATGGCATGCACGATGCACGAGGTAACATGGCATACACAATGCGCTAACATACAACCTAGCATACGCAATGCTATGAAATGAAATGACATGCACAATGCATAATGGACTTACACCAACAAGAGTGGACCTCAGCCACACTCACATAGGAGGCCATAAGATGAAAATGAGACAACTCGGAATGCGTGCACACATGCACGCAAACCGAGGACCGAACCTAAGGCACAAAATGCCACTCTAACAAGACATGGAAAGGCATGGAATCTGGCATACAAGCATGCAAATTTCAGCACTAAAATATGACCCAAAACAGTCCCGAATCATGGCGATATAGTACCCGATGCATGAAATGAAACCGAATATGCAAAACTAGGCCTATGCATTGGCCTATAGCTATACAAAACATGCATTATTTGAACATGGAATGTAAAGACAGAGTCAATAAAGCCAAAAAATAAGCACATTTACAGTTTTAAGAAAAGCCAAACAGTAAACACAAATAGGGAAAAACAAACATGCAAAAATAGCCCTAAATGTGAGATAAAGAGGCAAGTCACAGCTGCAAGCTTCAAACAGATGAGGGCCCTTCAACAATGTTGAAGAGGGGCCCAAAATATGACCTTTTACATTTTATGGAAAACCACAAAAATCAACACAGGTATGGCTAAGCTCTCATGCAAGAAATGGGCCAAAAGAGGGACAAAGAAGCAAGTGGTGGTTGTTGGCTTCAAACACAAAGGGGCCCTTCAACAATGTTGAAGAGGAGCCAAAAATATTGCACTTTACAGTTGATAGACAGACCCAAAACAGTATGCATGCAAGCCTAAAATACTACTCAAAATAAGGCCCAAAAGAGAGATATAACACAAAGTATATAAAGGATGCCTCAAACAGTGAAACACCCTTAATGAAACATGAAGAGGGGGTCAAAATAAGGTTTTTTTCAGTTTGGACCAGAGTCCAAAAACAGAAGCAAAAGAGGCTAACAAATCATGCAAAAATATGGCCAAAAGAGAGATATAAAGGCAAGTGATAAATTAAAGCCTCAAACGGCAATGAGCCCTTCAAAAATGTTGAAGAAGAGCTCAAAATAAGCCACTTTTTAGTTCATGACAGAGCTCAAAACAGTTCATGCATAGGCCAAAAATACTACACAAGAAGATGGCATACAAGGGAGATAATGAAGCAAGTGCAACAAGGAGACCTCAAACAGGTAAAGGCCCTTAATCAAACATGAAAAAAAGCTCAAAATAAGCTTAACTCCAGTTAGGGTCGGAGCCCAAAACAGCAAGCAAGAATGACTTAGAAAGCATGCAAAGTATGGACAAAAAAGGGAAAAATGGAGCTTACCCTTGTAGACCAAGTCTTGACAGCCTCTTGGCTTGAGTTTGGTGGCTCCTTAGCTCTGGAAAACAAATTCAAGTGGCTGCAATGGAGGTTGGAGGTATGGTGCTAGGTGGTGGTGTAGAGAAGGGTGTTGGACTTGAGAGGTTTTGATCTTGGGAGTATAGAGAAAGAGAGATACAAGGCAAGGGCTTAGGGGGGATTTTTTGTAACCCTAATAACAGAGCTGGAGCCCCTATTATAAAGGCAAAAAGAGGGGGAAAAAGGGGGGAAAAGGGGGGGAAAAATGGAGGGAAAACAAACCAAGTTTCCCTCCAAAATGCAGCCCCCCGGATACAGAATCTGGGGGGAAAAAGAGGCTGTATCTGCACTGTAGATGATGTAAGGATTCTGGCCGGCCAGTTATTGAGACTGCAGGTGGCCGGCCGGCTACCTCCCATGGCCGGCCGGCCAAGGGTCAAAAGGTTCAATGAGGATTAGTGGCCGGCCATACCAAATTGGTAGCCTCCCATGTGTGCACAACACAACCCTGTGGTTAAACACTGGAAATAGTGAACTAGGAGAGAGAACAATCCACTTTTCAAAGGGGTTCAAAAGGGTCAACAGCAATTACTAGCCGGCCACCAAATATTGGTGGCCTCCCAGATGTGTACATCACAAATATGTGGTTTAGGGTGCAAGAAAATGGCCCAAGGGTGGTCAACATTGGCTCCGAAGTGAGGAAAAACGGGCGACGGAGGGCGATGAAGGGATAAAACTGGCTGACAGAACAATTACTGGCCTCCCACCCTTCTACGGCCTTCTTACCAATGAAACAGAGGTCCTTGCCAAAAATGAACCCAAACCGATGCAGAATGAAGGTTCGGGGGCCGAAACGCGCAGCTCGAGGCCCCAAAAACTGACTGTTAGGCACCGGGAGTGGTGTTCGACCACGAAGTTGGTCTCTCGGACCACAATGTCCCTCAAAAGGGAGTAAATAAGATGTATGCCAAAAACTGGAGCAAACGAAGGTAGTTAAGCGGTCTCGAACCGAGGCACACGGCCAACGGCTCCGAAAAACCGGCAATCGGACTCCAAACGGGCAAAATGGCCTACGACCACGAAACGTAGCCTAAGGCCACTGAGAGATGATCTACGAGACCTCTCCCTCCCTTGGCGAAGAGAAAACAGAGCCTGGTTCGCAAACTGAGGCAAAGCATGAAAGAGTCCGGAAGTCCGGAGGCAAGGCTCGCGGCCAAGACTCCGAAACCTCTGAACGAGCACGATATGCAACATCACCAAGCGCTCAACTGGTGACGTCTGAGTCTTAAGGTCGGTCAAAAATGGGGTGTCTACAGTTGCCCCTCTTTGACAGAACTCGAAAGTCATAAGTGACGGGAGTGAATGTCAAAGCCCAGAGACGACCCATTTTTGACAAGGCCGAAGACTTAGACAAACATACAAAATAACACAGATGTGCCCGCAGGCAGGGGCAAAATGCAACCGAAAATGCAAGAAACCGAAAGTAACTCAATGATCGTGCAAATGCAGCAAGCTGTAATGAAGCAAGTCTTAGCAAATAGATGCAACAGTTTTAAGCAAGAATGCAAAGCAACAACAACATTTCATGCAGTTAAGAATGCGGAGAATTATTCAATCCTCGCCATGTCTCACACGGAGAGGATACGATACCTGCGCGATTCGTCTGGCCGCACCAGCCTCAAATGAACCGTACATACAATATCGTGCCTGCAAAAGAAACTCAACAAGCACAATATATCTAACAACATGTGTTCAATGTGATATCGAATGCAGACAATCATGGTGTTGATAGAAAAGTGCATCGCAATGCGGGAAGAAACGCACGTTTTGGCGAGGGCAACTCGATTGCGGCCCCCGGTCCGCCTCCCGGAGAGGTCAAAACATGTTCAAAAGGATACATCTCACTTTCAATGAGTAAACGATGAGACATGCATTGGAAGTTGAAGCTGAAGTTCCGGCGGAGCGATTTCGCGACAGAAAGTGCACTTCTCTTGTACTTTTTCAGGTCTCGGGGACTCCAATCCTCCTCAAAATTTGCAGGGACCTTGGAGGGCATGTGGGGAACACCACCGGCCATTTTTATTGGGAGAGGGAGACCACCGGCCACTTTTTGAAAAGAAGATGGCCGGCCTGCCAGAAAAAGTGGCCGGCCGGCCACTTTGCCAAATCCGGGGGCAGTTTTGTCTTTTCGGCCTCTTTTCTTTAAATACACTTATCCAAACACTTTGAGCTCATAAGTGCAGCTCCGAAATCCTCCTCTCTAGCTTCCCAAACCATTTTCTCCCTCAGATCTGGGCTCTATACGCGTTTTCCAACGTCCCACGCAAGTTGTTTTCGCGAAATCTTTCAGTTTCAAGCACTTTGAACCGATTAAATTTTGGTTTCGAGGCTTCTTTTCTCATTTTCGCCACTTGAGGTGAGTTTGTCTCAATATTTGGAAGATTTTCTCGGGAGTTGACTTTTGTTGACTTTTTCATTTCCTAAGAGTTGACTTTTGTTGACTTTTTCCAATTTTGGCTCATTTTCGCTCATTTTTGCCCCTTTTTGCAGATTTTTTGAAATGGCGGGTCAATTTCCCCACGGTGGAGGTTCTCCAGGCGCCGAAGGCGAGCCTGACATTATGTCTCTGCCTCCGAGGGTTCGCCCCTTTATACCCGAGAGGTATGACCCACCAGTACACGTTCTTCCGCGGGCTGTTTTTCATCATTTCACAGAGTTTGACGAGTGAGCACCCGGGGATCTCCTTCTACGGGAGCCTGAGTATTATCTCTCCCATGAGGCACGAGAGGTATTTACTTCATTCCTACCTTTTCTGTAACGTATTATGAATTTTTCTTGCATTCTGTTTGCACTCTGAACACACGGTTCAATCATTTGAATTTCTGAACATTCAGCCCATAAATTAATTGTGAACACATAGCACACACCGGTTGAGGGTTGAACACGCAGCTCACATACCAATTTTCAGAACGCACAGTCCAATTTGAAGGTGAACATGCAGCACACACTGATTGAGAGTTGAACACGCAGCCCAAACACTGATTTTCTGAACACATAGTCCAATTTGAAGGTGAATACGCAGCACACACTAATTGAGAGTTGAACATGCAGCCCAAACACTGATTTTCTGAACACACAGTCCAATTTTGAAGGTGAACACGCAGCACACACTGATTGAGACTTGAACACGCAGCCCAAACACTGATTTTCTGAACACACAGTCCAATTTGAAGGTGAACACGTGTAGACGTCCCCGAACGCCCCGGGAGGGTGAGTCCCGTTCCGTTCATTATTGGGGTCACTACAGCTCAGGACTCTCAAATGTCACGGTTCTTAATCTGAACCAAAGAGTCCAAATCCAGCAAATCGTTTTGAGAAAACAGATTTTGAAAGAAATGCCAAACATGGACTGCTTTGCCAGATACGGAGTCGCCACCTAAATATTTTATTTTGGGGAAATTTAGGAAACCCTGACTCGTTTGCCTAAGGCCACGTGTCCGTCATCACCAAAGTTGCCTCGGCTCGGGAACTTGGGTACGATTGGGGAAGGTCACTTCGTGAGAACCCCCGCTCGCCCGATCAAAGATCGGCCTCTACTAACCATGATATCTATTTTTGAAAAACATTGTGTGTTCTTATTCCGGTTATTAGCCTAGATTTACTATGTGATGTGCACAGCATACAAGTATAGACTGGATCGCCTGAATTGGAACAAAACATTTCATGTTTGTTTTTTGAAAGATGGCTTGCTACTCCCAAGTAGGCTTAAAATGCAGATTTTGCCACCCTCGGGTGGGCTTAGAAAAGATGGTTTTGCCACTATGTAGCGGGCTTAAAACTCACAGTTGATGATTTGTTCCAGTTCAAATAACCCAACCTTCACCCATAGGCATTCAGGCAGTTATATCACATAAGCATACAGCCTCATGGTAAGCATGCTATTCATGGCAATCACTCACGCGCATGCAAGGATGCTAAAGCATAAAACTCACCGAGTACTCCAAGCCAAAACAAAAGCTAATTAGAAATCCATGCATGGTCCTAATTATACAGAAATGCCTAATGCAACACATGCAAAAGTGCAACTATAGCAGGCTCGGCTATTCTAAAAATGGCATATGAAATGCTACAACTAACATGTATTCAACTTGGAATTGAAAAATACAATGCAGTTAGTATGATGCGCCGAGCCCGGTGCATGCAAAACAGATGAATGAATGCAAACATGCTATCATACTGTATGCTAATTGAAATATGCCCTAATCTAACCATCATAAGCAGGTAAATAAAAGGGAGAAAGACGTGGGGATGGAAGACATACAACACATACACGCACACTTATTACAGTTCTGCCCTCGCGCAGAGGGTCCGAATAAATAGTACAGTCCAAATAATACTGTCCGAATATAAACAAATTCCTAAAAAAAAAAAATAAACTGGCTTGCAAGCCAGGGACTGCCTTGACTCTTCTTCAGATGATGGATGATGCATGTCTGGGCTGCCTTGCGCGAAAATCCACTGGGATGCCCCAATTAGCCTCTGTTTTGCAATTATTCTTGGAAAGCGCGCCAAGCTCCGGAGGATTGCTGATTCTTGATTTGCTGCAACAGAGAGCAAGAGAGGGGCATAGCAATGTATTTTCACAGATGTATGCATATCTCGATCCTCGTCCCACCAATCACGCATCTCGATGCATGATGGCCGAGGAGTCGAATTGTGCAACTCAATATAAAATGAATGCACATAAAAACTCAACTAAAACCTAACTCCATCATGGATAATCCGGAGTGTCGGCGACAGGGAATTGAGAGACGTTCCGTCACTTGGAGTACGAAACGTACCTCGTTTCCCGTGCTCGGGCTAACTCCTATCCCAAGCACAATGCAATATGCATGATATGCATGAAATGAAACTAAGATACAACCTAGCATACACAATGCTATGAAATGGCATACACGATGCACGAGATAACATGGCATGCACAATGCGCTAACATACAACCTAGCATACGCAATGCTATGAAATGAAATGGCATACACAATGCATAATGGACTTACACCAACACAAGTGGACCTCAGCCACACTCACATAGGAGGCCATAATATGAAAATGAGACACTCAAAATGCGTGCACGCATGCACGCAAACCGAGGACCGAACCTAAGGCACGAATGCCACTCTACCAAAGCATGGAAAGGCATGGAAAATGGCATACAAGCATGCAAATTTCAGTGCTAAAATATGACCCAAAACAGTCCCGAATCATGGCGATATAGTACCCGATGCATGAAATGAAACCGAAATGCAAAACTAGACCCATGCATTGGCCAATAGCTATACAAAACATGCATTATTTGATTATGACATGTGAAAACAGATTCAAGACAGTCCCAAAACAAGCATGTTTGCAGTTTTAAGCAAAGCCAAACAGTAAACACAAATAGGGCAAAACTAGCATGAAAAAATGACCCTAAATGTGAGATAAAGAAGAAAGTCACATCTGTAGGCCTCAAACAGATAAGGGCCCTTCAAAAATGTTGAAGAGGGGTCTAAAACATGATATTTTACAGTTTGAAACAAACCACAAAAACCAACACAGGTATGGTTAAGCTCTCATGCAAGAAATGGGCCAAAAGAGGGACAAAGGAGCAAGTGGTGGTTGCTGGCCTCAAACACAAAGGAGCCCTTCAACAATTTTGAAGAGGGGCCAAAAATATTTCACTTTACAGTTGATGGACAGACCCAAAACAGTATGCATGCAAGCCTAAAATACTACTCAAAATAAGGCCAAAAAGAGAGATATAACACAAAGTATATAAATGATGCCTCAAACATTGAAATACCCTTAATGAAACATTAAGAGGGTGTCAAAATAAGGTCATTTATAGTTCGGACCACAGCCCAAAAACAGAAGCAAAAGAGGCTAACAAATCATGCAAAAATATGGCCAAAAGGAGCGATATAAAGGCAAGTAATAAATGAAAGTCTCAAACAGCAATGAGCCCTTCAACAATGTTGAAGAAGGGCTCAAAATAATCCACTTTTCAGTTCATGACAGAGCTCAAAACAGTTTATACATAGGCCAAAAATACTACACAAGAAGATGGCATACAAGGGAGATAATGAAGCAAGTGCAACAAAGAGACCTCAAACAGGTAAAGGCCCTCAATCAAACATGAAAAATAGCTCAAAATAAGCTTAAATCCAGTTAGGGTCGGAGCCCAAAACAGGAAACAAGAATGACTTAGAAAGCATGCAAAGTATGGACAAAAAAGGAGGAAATGGAGCTCACCCTTGTAGACCAAGTCTTGACAGCCTCTTGGCTTGAGTTTGGTGGCTCCTTAGCTCTGGAAAACAACTTCCAGCTGCTGGAATGGAGGATGGAAGGATGGGGCTATGGGTTGGTGAAGAAATGAGTATAGAACTTAAGGGTTTTGAGCTTGGAAGAGATGGAGAAGAAGGTGTATGTATGAAAAGCTCTTAGGGAAATTTTGTAACCCTAATATCAAAGCTGGAGCTCCTGTTATAAAGGAAAAAAGGGGGGGAAAAAGGGGGGAAAATGGAGGGAAAACAAACCAAGTTTCCCTCCAAAAAGCAGCCCCCCAGATACAGAATCTGGGGGGAAAAAGAGGTTGTATCTGCACTGTACCTGCTGTAAGGATTTTGGCCGGCCATTTATCTAGGTTGCAGGTGGCCGGCCGGCTACCTCCCATGGCCGGCCGACTAGGGGTCAAAAGGGTCAAGAAGCAATAGTGGCCGACCACCCCAAAAAGAGAGCCTCTGATGTATGCACAACACAACCCTGTGGTTAAACACTGGAAAAAGTGAACCAGGAGAGAGAACAACCCACTTTTCAAAGTGGTTCACAAGGTTCAACAACAATTACTGGTCGGCCACCAAATATTGGTGGCCTCCTAGATGTGTACATCACAAATATGGGGTTTAGGGTGCAAGAAAATGGCCCAAGGATGGTCAACATTGGTTTTGAAGTGAGAAAAATCGGGCGACGGAGGGTGATGAAGGGATAAAGTTGGCTGACAGGACAATTACTGGCCTCCCGCCCTTCTACGACCTTCTCAGCAATGAAACAGAGGTCCCTGCCAAAACGAATCAAAATCGATGCAAAAAGAAGGTTCGGGGGCCGAAACGCGCAGCCCGAGGCCCCGAAAATTGACTGTTAGGCACCGGGAGTGGTGTTCGACCACGAAGTTGGTTTCTTGAGCCACAGTGTCCCTCAAAAGGGAGCAAATAAGATGTATGCCGAAAACCGGAGCAAACGGAGATGTTTAAGCGGTCCCGAACCGAGGCACACGGCCAACGGCTCCAAAAAATCGGAAACCGAACTCCAAACGGGCAAAATGGCCTACGACCACGAAACGTAGCCTACGGCCACTGAGAGATGATCTACGAGACCTCTCCCTCCCTTCGGAAAGAGAAAACAGAGAAAACAGAGCCTGGTTCGCAAACCGAGGCAAAGCACAAAAGAGTCCGGAAGTCCGGAGGCAAGGCTCACAGCCGAGACTCTGAAACTTTTGAACGAGCACGATATGCAACATCACCAAGCGCTCAATCAGTGACGTCTGAGTCTTAAGGTCAGTAAAAAATGGGGTGTCTACAGTTGCCCCTCTTTGACAGAACTCGAAAGTCATAAGTGACGGAAGTGAATGTCAAAGCCCAGAAACGACCCATTTTTGACAAGGCCGAAGACTTAGACAAACAGGCGTGATAAACAGAGATGTGCCTGCAGGCATGCCCGCAGGTAGGGGCAAAATGCAACTGACAATGCAAGAAGCCGAAGGTAACTCAATGATCGTGTAAATGCAGCAAGCTGTAATGAAGCAAGTATTCGCAAAAAGATGCAACAGTTTTAAGCGAGAATGCAAAGCAACAACTATATTTCATGCAGTTAAGAATGCAGAGAATTATTCAATTCTCGTCGCGTCTCACACAGAGAAGATACGATAGATGCGCGATTCGTCTGGTCGCACTAGCCTCAAATGAACCGTACATACAATATCGTGCCTGATGGTGCTGGGGATCTCTCTCTTCTTCTTGGTTGAACTGCAGGTACTACTTTTCTCCCTGACTATGGTCGCAGCTTTCCCTATTCTCCAACAGGGTGACAGACTAGGTTGGATCAGTATCCAGAATTGAGGTGCATACAGATGCTATCTCAATCTATGGGGCTGCCATACAGATTTCAAGCCGAGGATACACCCCTGGGTATTTAAACCAGACTTTAGTCTTGGAAATCCCGAACCTTTGCGTTCTAGGCATAAGCCATTCGAACTCTAGTTTCCACCGTCTCAGTTGGTCTCCTAGGAACTCACCGCAAACACAGGCAGGTGGCTATACCAGACCACCAGAAGTTGTTAGGGCACGACAAACACCAAAGGAATTGCACCTTTAGAGGATTTAAGGTCTCCTAGACCGGGAGTGCACAAGATAGTGCGATGAAATGCAAGTGCGATGCGCAGAATGACGCGAATGATGATGCAGGATTTAAGGTCTCCTTAGACCGAAGGATTTAAGGTCTCCTGGACCAGGGAGTGCACAAGACAGTGCGATGCAGAGTGAATGCACAAAACAGTGCTAAACAGATGCACAAAATAGTGCGATGCTAAAGGTGTACAAAACAGTACGAGCAAGGTGAATGCACAAAACAGTGTGATACAGATAAGGTGCGAAAGATAGCAAGATACAATGCACTAACAAGTACAGGTGAGATGCACAAGATAGCGCGAATGGTACAATGCACAAAATAGTGCGATACGCTAAGCAGCGCGATTGATTTGAAATGCACAAAACAGTGCGATACAGATAAGGTGCGCAAGATAGCGCGATGCAATGCATGCACAATGCAGGTAATGGTCACGGCGCAAGATAGCGCGATGCAATACACTAACAAGTACAGGTGAAATGCGCAAAATAGCGTGAGTGAAATGTAATACACTAACAAGTGCAGGTGGGACGCGCAAGATAGCGCGAATGATACAATGCACAAAACAGTGCGATACGCTAAACAGTGCAATTGATTTGAAATGCACAAGATAGTGCGAATGATAAACTGCACAAAACAGTGCGATTGAGGTGCGCAAATTAGCGCGAATGATAAACTGCACAAAACAGTGCGATTGTGGTGCGCAAAATAGCGCGAATGATAAACTGCACAAAACAGTGCGATTGTGGTGCGCAAATAGCGCGAATGATAAGAAATGCACAAAACAGTGTGATTGTGGTGCGCAAAATAGCGCGAATGATAAGAAATGCACAAAACAGTGCGATACGCTAAACAGCGCGAGTGATTAGAAATGCACAAAATAGTGCGAATGATAAACTGCACAAAACAGTGCGATTGAGGTGCGCAAAATAGCACGAATGATAAACTGCACAAAACAGTGCGATTGTGGTGCGCAAAATAGCGCGAATGATAAACTGCACAAAACAGTGCGATTGTGGTGCGCAAAATAGCGCGAATGATAAACTACACAAAACAGTGCGATTGTGGTGCACAAAATAGCGCGAATGATAAGAAATGCACAAAACAGTGCGATTGTGGTGCGCAAAATAGCGCGAATGATAAGAAATGCACAAAACAGTGCGATACGCTAAACAACGCGAGTGATTAGAAATGCACAAAACAGTGCGATACGCTAAACAGCGCGAGTGATTTGAAATGCACAAGACAGTGCGATACACTAAACAGCGCGAGTGATGTTAAATGCACAAGACAGTGCGATACGCTAGACAGCGCGAGTGATTTGAAATGCACAAGACAGTGGATACGCTAAACAGCGCGAGTGATGTGAAATGCACAAGACAGTGCGATACGCTAAACAGCGCGAGTGATTTGAAATGCACAAGACAGTGCGATACGCTAAACAGCGCGAGTGATGTGAAATGCACAAGACAGTACGATACGCTAAACAGCGCCAGTGATTTGAAATGCACAAGACAGTGCGATACGCTAAACAGCGCGAGTGATTTTAAATTCACAAGATAGTGCAATACGCTAAACAGCGCGAGTGATGTGAAATGCACAAGACAGTGCGATACGCTAAACAGCGCGAGTGATTTGAAATGCACAAGACAGTGTGGTACGCTAAACAGCGCGAGTGATTTGAAATGCACAAGACAGTGCGATACGCTAAACAGCGCGAGTGAGATACAACCACAAGATGCACAAGACAGTGCTAGTGAGATACAAAGTGTAAGTGCACAAGACAGTGCGAGTGAGATAAAATGCACAAGAAAGTGCGATAAAATGCATCTTCTATGCAAGTATGGAAGCACATTCTATGCAATATTGAAAGCAAGCATATTCTATGCATGAAACAAGCAAAGCATATTCTATGCGGAATTGAAAGCAAGCATATTCTATGCATGAATCATAACGATGCGCGGCACGCATGCAACAACAGTGTATATGAAAGTTCACATTCTATGTAGTAGAGGAGCATCAAATATGTACTCTGGTGCCTCTGATTTACCTCTTAGAGGACTTTGCAACACACTCAGCTGAAAAGGGCACACCCTGTTCATATTGGCGAGAGATAACATCTGCTGCTGCTGCTTTAATTGCTATTCTGACTTGAAGCATGCTTAAGCTTGGAATAGAGGCACACTCATTCTTCAGAGCACTGACAAGGCCTGAAGAGGTACATATGGAATGCAATCTCAGAATTTTCTGAAGGTGAAACACACTCAGATGCTTAAAATTTTTCCTATTTTCTTTTGTTTTGCAGTCCGGAACTTATGTAGCTTCAGATACGTCCTTGTTTTACCGTTCACACTTATCGGGGGTGGACCCTGCAGTTTTATGAAAGAACAAATCCTGTTTTGCACAAATGTGGAGAATGACACAGCACTCTGAGAACAAGATGATTTTTTTGAAATCGAGAAATGAGTTCTCGACCGAGTATTGAGCCTACAACTGAACACAGCGAAAAAAAGACTCAATAATGGAAAACAAAAGGTAAACAACCTAAACACATCGAGACACACTCGGACTGACTCAAAGTAAGAATCTAGACAAAACAAAAGACACAACACTCAGACGTGTTACAAAGACGAGAGACCTCTTGGTGCACGAGGAGCCAGTTTCTCCGGGTATTATTTCCCACCCTTTTCTTATTTGTGATTCTCACATCACTCGGCCCTCAGGCTCTGTTTTTCTGAAAAAGCCCTTTCCACACTTTTTCTCTCAGTGCACATCTCTCTATTCTTCAATCTCTCATTTTTATCCCTCCCCTGGGTGGTTGATGGATAAACAGAAAGTTGCGGGTTCTTGCCCAACATAATCAGTTCGCGGCTATTTCCTTCGGTGACATCTGTCGATGCGCCGGATGAGGGAATGGAGTATCTTGATCCATTCCAATCTTGTGCTTCGCACTTGGCTTGATATCTCGCTGCTTGGAGGATGAGAGAGCTTTCAGCCCTTTCACTGTCGCCTTCAGTTGTGCCCTTTTCTGGCGAATACGATGCCCTTTCTGGCAAGTAGAGTGCCCTTTCTGGCAAATGCATTGACAACGAGGAAAAGACAGGAAGCTTGACTCAACTGTGCCCCTAGTTCATCAATTTGACCATTTTTTGTTTTGGCTTTCTAAAAAAATTTTGATCAAAATGAGAGTTAGATTAACGCGCTTGTTCGATTTTCTGATTTGAAATCATGCAAGTTAGGCTGTGAGCACTGAAAATTTTCCCTTTTTGGGGTCCAAGAAATGGTCCAGTTTTGGAAAAATGGAATAATTTTTGAGAGAAAATTAGTCAACTTCATTAAAAATTCTCAAAAACTATTTTTGCAAACGGCCACTGCTCAGCGAGCACGGAACCCGCTCTTGAGATGCACAACTTCAGATTCGAAGGAAAATTGCCCCTTGCTTGAGGGGAACTGCATGGCAACGGAAAGTTGCCCCTTGTTTGAACGGCACCGCGGCGCATTGAATGGCAACGGAAAGTTGCCCCTTGTTTGGATGGCACTGCAGCGCATTGTAGGCAGTCCTCAGAGTGACGAACACAACCAAATCCTCAGATACAGAGAAGACAAAAATGACCAGAACCATCGCATGGACACAATCGAATTGTTTTACGGCTGGACTTCAGAATGAGGTTGCCTACGTATCCCAAAGATGGGAATCAAGCCTTACGTAGTTCGGGGTTAAGGTACACTCGGGTATTTAACCTCTCCTTTTTATGCTCTAACTTTTGCCAAGGCGCCCGTTGCGGGTTTTCGACCTTGCGAGCTTTGTTTTTCTTTTCTTTTCAATTCTTTTCATTTCTTTTCTTTTTTGATTTTCTTCTTTTTTTTTGTTCTTTTCTTTGCATTTTTCTTTTTTGTTCTTTTCTTTGCTTTTTTCTTCATTTCTTGCTCTAACTTTTGCCTGGGTCGCCCTTTCGGGTTTTCGGCCCAGCGAGCCTCTCAAGGGTAAAAGTATAGCTTCGTCCATGTCAAATGGTTTTGGGATCCTGAAGTCATCTAAATCCAGGAGAATGGCTGCTGTTCGCTGGTGATGTTGGAGTCCATCCAATGGGGGCTGAATTTGCTCCTAGTGTTGTGGCTAGGAACTCAGTTGTTCTTCAGCAGTGTCTTCTTCTTTCCTCTCTTCTGGGGTTTGGCATTCTTGCCGATCTTCATCTTGGACTCTTCGAGCACATTTGAAGTTCTTGCCCCTAGTTCGAGGGGCGCTCCTGATCTAACTTCGCAAGCTTCTTGATCTGACTTGTTGCCGCTAATTCACGGGCTGCTCTGGATCCGGCCACACAGGCCTTACATTGTAGTTGACCTTTGAACTTTTTCAGTTCTAGTCCAAGGTTTGAAAATGAGGAGTCGAGTCTCGAGGCTGAGAGTGATCCTAAGCTGCACAATCTCAAGAGCGATTCCACACAAGTCTTCGCAGGACCGCGCAAAACATTTTTTGAAATCTTTTAAGAAAACGACTAGTCGCTCGCGCTGAAGTCAGTGTGGGACCAATCTGGATCAAGCCAGGATCCTTCTCAGTACTCACATTAACAAACATGATTTCATTCATTAAGGGCTTAGCATGCCTCTCTTTTTCTCAAATGATCAAATTTTTGCAAAACTCGAGGAATTCCTTCCTCTTCGTTTTCACCGCAGTGTTCAAAAAGTTTTGAAAAACTTAGGTCAATGCAATGATTTTGGGGTGCAGAAGAGTAGGCAAAAAGTACTGTCGTTTCATTCAAATCCCGGCACAACTAGCACACGGCAGAAGCAAACACAAGAGTGCGAAAATCACTGCTATTTCATTCAAATCTGTTGGCACAACTGGCTCCCCGACAGAAACAGACTCAAAAGAAAACGAAAAGACAAACACAAAACAAAATAGTGATATCCGAAGTAACACCCCCGGAATCACCCGACTTTAACAAAACAGGACTGACTCGGTACAATAAGACAGACCCAACTGACTCAGTAAGAAAAGACCGACTCTGTACGACACAACAAGACTGACCCAATACCCAAGTCAGAAAGCACAATAAATAGCATTCACAAATGCTCAAAATAATGCGTACCATCCATCACATCTGGAGTAAACTGAGCACCGCCAGCAAGTGGTTCATCTCCCGATCACATAACATTATCTCCCCAAATTCACCGATCCAGTGCCGCTAGACTTTGCTGAGCTGGTGGGAGGATGACCCCATTGTCAATCAGATCTTGCACTTCGTGGTGAAAACGAGAGCAATTGTCAGTACCATGGCCGGTTTGTTGATGGAAGGCACAGTATTGGGCAGCATCATGCGTAGTCGGAAGAGGATTCAGGAGAGGCCGAGGCTCAAGGGGTTTGAGATGGCCTTGTCTTATAAGGATTTGGAAAGCTTTGGACAAAGGCATTTGGAGGGCATGGAAGACCCTTTGACCTCGGGGTTGGTACTTCAAAGTTTGTGGATTCTTGCTGGACGCACCAGCAAAGATCTTGGCAGGTGCTGGCCTGGTTTGTTGGTCTCTTCTAAGTGCAGGATTATAGCTAAAAGGAATTTCTGATACAACAACCCTTCTCTCGGCTTGCCCCTTGATTCAAATTGCCCCCAACTTGAGTGGCAAAAATATCATCCACAGTTTTTGCAACCATTGCAAGCACTTGCTGTTTGTTTAGTCCTTCGGCTTTCAAAGTCTCAACAACCAACAGAAGATGTTCATGGGGACCAATGCCTGTCCCTACCTTGTTCTTACCGTCTGCCTCCACTTTGCCCAGGGATTGGCATTCCTCAAATACAGCCCGTTCCAAGACTAGGGAGCCTTTTGACACGAACTCCCTAGTATGTGATGTGGTTGATGATGGAGCCAATGTCCCGGGGGCTAGATCTGTCACAGTCCTTTGAAGATCTTCGATCATTCTCTTCAGCTCAGAAGTAGTGGGCTCACGAGTTTGAGATGATTGAGGTTCAGGTGCACCCATCATGCATAAGTCCATGCTTTCTGGGATAAACACCTCAGGCTTGGATAGATGGGCCGGGGTGATGTATATGCTGGGGTCGTAGGTGGATGGCAATATATGGATGAGATTGAGGTAGGCAGGAGATGTTTGGTCATTGGGGTCTGAAGGTGGAGCTATCGTCCGGTTGTCGATGAGATTTTGGACCTCATGACGAAGGCGATAGCAACGGTCGGTGCCATGACCGCGCTGCTGATGGTACATACAGTACTTGGCAGGGTTATGTCTGGCTGGGAGTGGGTCGGGAAGAGGTTGAGGATCGAGGGGTTTGAGATGCCCTTTTTCCATCAGGAGTTTTAGCACGCTAGTCAGGCTCATATAGAGGGGAGTGAAAGTTCTGCCTTGAGCTCGGGCTGGGCCAGCTGTTTGTAGGCTGGGTTTGGCAAAAGGATTGGCTGTGACGACTGTGTTGACTTCAGTGGGTTCGGGAATAGTTCTACTTCCAGCGTTGGTACTCCCTGAAATCACCCTCCTTGTTCCCTTGTTCTGGGAATGATCCCACTGTTGAACGCATTCTCGACCTGAACCCCCAGTTCATGTAGACTTTTGAAAGTGAATAGTGGAGCGACTATCAACTTTTGCAACATATCACGCTCGAGGTTTCGCACCATCATCTGTACTTGATCCCTCTCAGAAGGGCGACGATCTGTCATTTGTGTTGCCTTTGCTCTCCACCTCGCAACGAATTCCACAAAAGGCTCTGTTGGGTTCTGGCGGGTTGCTTCAAGCTCTTGGATGGTCATTTCAACTTGGGTATTGTAAGAATACTGATCAACAAAGGCCTCAGCCAATTCTTCCCAGTTTTGCTTCACTGTATTCTCCAACTTAGCGTACCAAGTGCCTGCTACACCCGACAGGGTTCTCCCATACAGAGAGAGTTTCTGTGGCTTAGTCAGACCCATCGGCTTTAGGACATCCAAGAAAAGTCGGATAT
This sequence comes from Camellia sinensis, assembly GCF_055761805.1. Classification (NCBI taxonomy): domain Eukaryota; kingdom Viridiplantae; phylum Streptophyta; class Magnoliopsida; order Ericales; family Theaceae; genus Camellia; species Camellia sinensis. The sequence goes on from NC_138973.1 coordinate 112,251,472, forward strand.
GTACCATTGGATCCCCGGACCCGTCGAAACGGTCAATATGTGGCATTTTGAATCTATCCGGGAGCCGTACAGCAGACTCGGTGTACCCATCCTCAATGTCGGGAATGGAGTTAAGGCCCTGTGCCTTTTTGAACTGCTTCTCAAGGTTCGTAATTTTCACTACGGTCAGATCGAGGTCATTAGCATCAAGGGGATAAAGTCTCTCATTAGGCTACACCAGGGGTTTGAAAACTCGGGCTTGAGCTAACCCTTCTCGAGGTTCTGGACCCTGCAAATCTTCAACTGGCGGAATTGGGTCAAAGTTCGGCTGGGGTCCCAAAGCTGGATGTGAGGCGGATGCCCCAGATGGGCGCTGCGTTTCAATACTGGTCTCAGCTTGCATGGCAGTTCCCTGATTTAGCGCTGCTATCACGGCCACAAATTCTTCCGAACCCTGTGCCATCACGGTCTGCTGAGTCCGAACAAAGGTGATGTGACTGGCGACTGACGGGTCAGATGGGCCGGTGAGCCCTGACTGGCCTTTCTTTGCCTTGCCTCAGCGAAAGAACACCGGTTTCCCTTGAATCGAACTTCTGACCTAACAAAGTCTATCAGCACTAGTCCAATGTACTAGGGGGATATCGGAGCCTTCTGAAGCTATGGTTCCAGGACTACCTAGCAAAAGGGAAAACAGAGAGCATCACAGCCTATTTTCACGATAACCCATATGAGCAGAGCTGAATGATTGTGCCTCTACAGAATTCTGCCTGTAAACTGATACCCTCAGGTAAACTGAATCCCAAAATACTGAACTGGTGCCCGCAGGCCTGATGCCCAAACTTGCAAACTTGATACATGCATTTCTGTAGAGACGCACTCTAAAAGCACATAACAGATAAGTGAGAGCCAAAACACCCCTATGTTGGGGTAGGGTTTCCCTGTCCTATTTTGTCAGGAGCCAGGGTTTCACTACGTACGTAGCGGTTTCAAACAACCTATAAACGGGTAAGCAACCTGTCCTAGTTTGGAATGGTCACTATGGATCCGAATATGCACTAGGTCGAATGGTCAAAAGGGTGCCCCGGTAAAACCGGGGTTTGTGTTCCCATACTGGCAGAGCCCACAACCGGTCAGCCTTGTGGTCATGCCTTGACAAGACAAGCCTCCGGCAAACCGTTCAGGAATAACAGATGGCAAACAAGGTGTCCTAGGCGCACCAATGCACATGCAATGCAAAGAAACACATAAGTGCAGTCAAAAACAGATATCATGAGTTCGAGTCAAGTTCTCTAAATCCCCAGCAGAGTCGCTAGAAACTGTAGACGTCCCCGAACGCCCCGGGAGGGTGAGTCCCGTTTCGTTCATTATTGGGGTCACTACAACTCAGGACTCTCAAATGTCACGGTTCTTAATCTGAACCAAAGAGTCCAAATCCGGCAAATCGTTTTGAGCAAACAGATTTTGAAAGAAGTGCCAAACATGGACTGCATTGCCAGATACAGAGTCGCCACCTAAATATTTTATTTTGGAGAAATTTAAAAAACCCTAACTCGTTTGCCTAAGGCCACGTGTCCGTCATCACCAAAGTTGCCTCGGCTCGGGAACTTGGGTACGATTGGGGAAGGTCACTTCGTGAGCACCTCCGCTCGCCCGATCAAAGATCGGCCTCTACTAACCATGATATCTATTTTTGAAAAACATTGTGTGTTCTTATTCCGGTTATTAGCCTAGATTTACTATGTGATGCGCACAGCATACAAGCATAGACTGGATCGCCTGAATTAGAACAAAACATTTCATGTTTGTTTTTTGAAAGATGGTTTGCTACTCGCAAGTAGGCTTAAAATGCAGATTTTGCCACCCTCGGGTGGGCTTAGAAAAGATGGTTTTGCCACTATGTAGCGGGCTTAAAACTCACAGTTGATGATTTGTTCCAGTTCAAATAACCCAACCTTCACCCACAGGCATTCAAGCAGTTATATCACATAAGCATACAGCCTCATGGTAAGCATGTTATTCATGGCAATCACTCACACGCATACAAGGATGCTAAAGCATAAAACTCACCGAGTACTCCAAGCCAAAACAAAAGCTAATTAGAAATCCATGCATGGTCCTAATTATACAGAAATGCCTAATGCAACACATGCAAAAGTGCAACTATAGCAGGCTCGGCTATTCTAAACATGGCATATGAAATGCTACAACTAACATGTATTCAACTTGGAATTGAAAAATACAATGCAGTTAGTATGATGCGCCGAGCCCGGTGCATGCAAAACAGATGAATGAATGCAAACATGCTATCATACTGTATGCTAATTGAAATATGCCCTAATCTAACCATCATAAGCAGGTAAATAAAAGGGAGAAAGACGTGGGGTTGGAAGACATACAACACACACACGCACACTTATTACAGTTGTGCCCTCGCGCAGAGGGTCCGAATAAATAGTACAGTCCAAATAATACAGTCCAAATAATACAGTCCGAATATAAACAAATTCCTAATTAATTTACAAATTAACTAAGAGAAAAAAAAAATAAACTGGCATGCAAGCCAGGGACCGCCTTGACTCTTCTTCAGATGATGGATGATGCATGTCTGGGCTGCCTTGCGCGGAAATCCACTGGGATGTCCCAATTAGCCTCTGTTTTGCAATTATTCTTGGAAAGCGCACCAAGCTCCGGAGGATTGCTGATTCTTGATTTGCTGCAACAGAGAGCAAGAGAGGGGCATAGCAATGTATTTTCACAGATGTATGCATACCTCGATCCTCGTCCCACCAATCACGCATCTCGATGCATGATGGCCGAGGAGTCGAATTGTGCAACTCAATATAAAATGAATGCACATAAAAAATCAACTAAAACCGAACTCCATCATGGATAATCCGGAGTGTCGGCGACAGGGAATTGAGACACGTTCCGTCACTTGGAGTACGAAACGTACCTCGTTTCCCGTGCTCGGGCTAACTCCTATCCCAAGCACAATGCAATATGCATGATATGCATGAAATGCAACTAAGATACAACCTAACATACACAATGCTATGAAATGGCATACACGATGCACGAGATAACATGGCATACATAATGCGCTAACGTACAACCTAGCATACGCAATGCTATGAAATGAAATGGCATACACAATGCATAATGGACTTACACCAACACAAGTGGACCTCAGCCACACTCACATAGGAGGCCATAAGATGAAAATGAGACACTCAAAATGCGTGCACGCATGCACGCAAACCGAGGATCGAACCTAAGGCACGAATGCCACTCTACCAAAGCATGGCAAGGAATGGAAAATGACATACAAGCATGCAAATTTCAGTGCTAAAATATGACCCAAAACAGTCCCGAATCATGGCGATATAGTACCCGATGCATGAAATGAAACCGAAATGCAAAACTAGACCCATGCATTGGCCTATAGCTATACAAAACATGCATTATTTGATTATGACATGTGAATAAAGATTCAAGGCAGTCCCAAAACAAGCATGTTTTCAGTTTTAAGCAAAGCCAAACAGTAAACACAAATAGGGCAAAACTAGCATGCAAAAATGGCCCTAAATGTGAGATAAAGAAGAAAGTCACATCTGTAGGCCTCAAATAGATGAGGGCCCTTCAACAATGTTGAAGAGGGGCCTAAAAAATGATATTTTACAGTTTTCAACAAACCACAAAAACCAACACAGGTATGGCTAAGCTCTCATGCAAGAAATGGGCCAAAAGAGGGACAAAGGAGCAAGTGGTGGTTGCTGGCCTCAAACACAAAGGAGACCTTCAACAATATTGAAGAGGGGCTAAAAATATTTCACTTTACAGTTGATGGACAGACCCAAAACAGTATGCATGCAAGCCTAAAATACTACTCAAAATAAGGCCAAAAAGAGAGATATAACACAAAGTATATAAATGATGCCTCAAACATTGAAATACCCGTAATGAAACATTAAGAGGGGGTCAAAATAAGGTTATTTGTAGTTCGGATCACAGCCCAAAAACAGACGAAAAAGAGGCTAACAAATCATGCAAAAATATGGCCAAAATGAGAGATATAAAGGCAAGTAATAAATGAAAGTCTCAAACTGTAATGAGCCCTTCAATAATATTGAATAAGGGCTCAAAATAAGCCACTTTTCAGTTCATGACAGAGCTCAAAACAGTTTATACATAGGCCAAAAATACTACACAAGAAGATGGCATACAAGGGAGATAATGAAGCAAGTGCAACAAAGAGACCTCAAACAGGTAAAGGCCCTCAATCAAACATGAAAAATAGCTCAAAATAAGCTTAACTCCAGTTAGGGTCGGAGCCCAAAACAGCAAGCAAGAATGACTTAGAAAGCATGCAAAGTATGGACAAAAAATGGGGAAATGGAGCTTACCCTTGTAGACCAAGTCTTGACAGCCTCTTGGCTTGAGTTTGGTGGCTCCTTAGCTCTGGAAAACAACTTCAAGTGGCTACAATGGAGGTTGGAGGTATGGTGCTAGGTGGTGGTGTAGAGAAGGGTGTTGGACTTGAGAGGTTTTGAACTTGGGAGTATAGAGAAAGAGAGATACAAGGCAAGGGCTTAGGGGGGATTTTTTGTAACCCTAATAACAGAGCTGGAGCCCCTGTTATAAAGGCAAAAATGGGGGAAAAAAGGGGGGGAAAATGGAGGGAAAACAAACCAAGTTTCCCTCCAAAATGCAGCCCCCTGGATACAGAATCTGGGGGGAAAAAGAGGCTGTATCTGCACTGTAGATGATGTAAGGATTCTGGCCGGCCAGTTATTGGGACTGCAAGTGGCCGGTCGGCTACCTCCCATGGCCGGCCGGCCAAGGGTCAAAAGGTTCAATGAGGATTAGTGGCCAGCCATACCAAATTGGTGGCCTCCCATGTGTGCACAACACAACCCTGTGGTTAAACACTGGAAATAGTGAAGCAGGAGAGAGAACAACCCACTTTTCAAAGGGGTTCAAAAGGGTCAACAGCAATTACTGGCCAGCCACCAAATATTGGTGGCCTCCCAGATGTGTACATCACAAATATGTGGTTTAGGGTGCAAGAAAATGGCCCAAGGGTGGTAAACATTGGCTCCGAAGTGAGGAAAAACGGGCGACGAAGGGCGATGAAGGGATAAAGCTGGCTGACAGAACAATTACTGGCCTCCCACCCTTCTACGGCCTTCTTACCAATGAAACAGAGGTCCCTGCCAAAAATGAACCCAAACCGATGCAGAATGAAGGTTCGGGGGCCGAAACGCGCAGCTCGAGGCCCTAAAAACTGACTGTTAGGCACCGGGAGTGGTGTTCGACCACGAAGTTGGTCTCTCGGACCACAGTGTCCCTCAAAAGGGAGCTAATAAGATGTATGCCAAAAACTAGAGCAAACAGAGGTGGTTAAGCGGTCCCGAACCGAGGCACACGGCCAACGGCTCCGAAAAACCGGCAACCGGACTCCAAACGGGCAAAATGGTCTACGACCACGAAACGTAGCCTATGGCCACTGAGAGATGATCTACAAGACCTCTCCCTTCCTTCGCGAAGAGAAAACAGAGAAAACAGAGCCTGGTTCGCAAACCGAGGCAAAGCATGAAAGAGTCCGGAAGTCCAGAGGCAAGGCTCGCGGCCAAGACTCCGAAACCTCTGAACGAGCACGATATGCAACATCACCAAGCGCTCAACTGGTGACGTCTGAGTCTTAAGGTCGGTCAAAAATGGGGTGTCTACAACGGGTACAAACAATATACAAAATACATGCACAGTACACACACAAAATACAAACAAACAGACAAACTATATACATATACGGATACATACATATATATATATATATATACGGACACATGCGAACATACAAACACATACACACATACGGATACATATACGATATACATATATACAGATTATATACATATCACTCTCTATCCCTTGTTTTGTCTCTCTCTCTCTCTCTCTCTACCTTTTTCGTCTTCGTCGAGCGTCGTGTCTGGCACGTGATTTCAACAATCACGGCGCACCTGACCAACAGCAGCTAGACTGACCCTCATTTGTCAATGATTGCCCCAGCAATCCCTCTTCCTTGTCTTCTTCTTCTCTTCCAATTTCTTCTTAAACCAAGGCTTGCAAGAGAGATAGAGCAGAAAGCTGCCAATTCCCCCTACTATTACTCTACAAATTTTCCCTTTGGAATTATACTCCCCCTGACATGGCATCTTCTAGCCGTCCCCTCACTCTCTTTCCTGACCTTAACAATTCCCCAATCGAGATTACTAGTTCCTCTGAGCCTCGATAGAGTGCCCTTGTCCCTGCCTATAACAACCCTCATTTTGCCTTAGTCATATTCATGAGAAATTACATGATTTTGGTTTGTTAAGTATGCATCTTGTGAACTTTGATATTTTGTTTAAGTAAAGGTTCATGTATTGTTTTGTGTTGTGGTGTTTTGTCTAAGATTCATGCTTTGTTCCTTGCTTTGTGTGTTGAACCTAGGCCATTTATCTTTGCTACCTCACACTTAGGTCACACCTTTGAACCTCTTACACTTAGGCCGTTAAGCGTCAACACTTAGGATCATCTTGAAACCATCTTGGTTGACCTCCACCTTCACCCTGGCATCTTGGCCGAGATGTGCATCATCTAGGCTGAGATGTGTATCATTTAGGCATTTCGAGATCGTTAATCCTTGAACCTTATAGCCTTGTTGTGCACCTTAGCCAACACTTAGGCCAAGTGTCACCTCTCCTAGCCAAGATCATGGAAGCCTTACTTGTCCGAAGCCTATGTTTTGATCCAGGATCCTTGCCTTGTTAGAGTGCCTGTGCCATCTTGCTTGTTATACACACTTTGACCTACTCTTGTCTTTTCATTTTGGCACCTTTTTTAGGAGAGTGATCAGATGATGCCACGTGTCCCAGTAGTAGGTTTAAGTCAGTTAGCAGTTGAGAAACCCATATCATTTGTTATATCCTTATCTTGAAGAGAGCGAAGCTCTAGATAGAAGAAAAAGTTCTTAGAGTGAGAGAGCTAACCTTTCTAAGCTTGATTTGCAAACCTTGAACCATTGGATTTGTGTTTTGACGTTAGATTCTTGATCTACTCTTGTTGTTCTTCATGTTAATCTAAACACATTGCATGATCTAGCATGATTTATGAGCCATGCATTGATTTAAAGTTTTGTTTTGAAAAGAAAAGTGATGTTATTGTGTTCTTGAAGAAAAATCAAGTTTTGATCTAAAAGTTTGTATCAAATTCCATGTTTTTGTGTTTGTTCTCATGAAATCTTCAAGTATGGGTACCCAGGTCCATGAAATCTTCATTGAGACCCACTCTTGTCCAGACCTCACACCTAGGTCAAGCATTGCGTCTCACATTGGCCTACCTTGCATGTGCACTTGCACCTTAGTCTATCTTGCATGCACACCTAAGTTGACCATTGTATACCTTGCCAGCACCTTGTAACATATCGGACAAGGAGACCACACCTCGGCCAAGGGGTGTGGAACCTCGTCCAAGACCTCTTGAGTTCACCCAACTAGGCTATTTTGACCCAGCTCATCTCTGTGCACCCATTCCGAGAACTATTTTGTACCCAGCATGTTTTTTCAAGAAGCAAAAAAAAATAATTTAACTCTTAGCACATGATTTACTCTATTTTGACTTGGTTTTGGATGAGATCTATGTTACTCATTTGAAGCTTGTTTTGAGAGTGCATTGCATAACTATCTTTGAGCATCTTTTCTTGTCTTCTTGAAACACATCCAATGGATTTTTCCATGTACTTGTAGGTCTTAGATCCTTGCCTTAATCCCTACATTTGAAGAGCTATTGTGAGTGGCATTTTCAATAAAGTTATGTTATAAAATTTTGATAAAAGATTTGCTTTGTTTTGAAAAAGTATTTGATCAAATATGAATGATTATCCTTTAGTTTTTGTATCAAGTATTATGTTTGTTTTGATGACATTCTTGAAATGTCCTTGTGTGCTAAAGGACTTTAATAGAACTAGTACCATTGTTTGAGATCTCCCTTGTCCTTGTGTGCTAGGGGACTTTAATAGAACTAATACCATTGTTTGAGATATCTCCCTTGCCACCGACGGATGGGCTTGTCTAATCGATTTCGGGTCAGTTATTTCCATGTTTTGTCAATGAATGTCATCCCTTGTATTACGTAGATGTTAGTAAACATCCCTTGAAGCTTTGAAGGACTTTGATTAATGGACTTAGTTCATCTGTTGTTTTGTTACAAGTTATGATATGTATTGTTTTGGTAAAATCTCATATATCATTCATTCAAACCTTTATTACTTATATCATTCACTGAATTTTCATCTCACCCATCTCCCTTATATATATATATATGTAAGTGATGATTATGAAGGTGATGTCACCTAAGCTTTATTGGAAAATTGTTTTGGTTTATTTTGTAGAATCTTAAAGATTATGCTTCTTAGCTTTGTAGGCCATTTGTTTTGTATGTTTGGGCTTAAGAAGCCTTTTGATCAAGATGTAATATTAAGTTTATTTCACTTTGTATTCAAGTTGTAAAACCATGTTAACATGTATGTCATTTCATTTAATCTATACATAGCTCTCGTGGATTAATTAGATTTAAATTTATTGCTTCTGCACTTGCATTCTCCATATGTATACTTTGTTTGTGTGAATCTTTGTAAGTTGGCCTTTGGTAATCTTAGATTACTAGCCTTCAGGGCATCATTATATTAGGGGCGGAATGGGGTCGTGACACTGCCCCTGTTCTCAGCTTTCCTGTGCTGTTAGTCGAGCAACTGATGGCAACGCAGTCTGATATCAATACCAACCATTACACATTGAAATCCTATGTAGAGACCATGACCACGGTCTCCAATTTGTCCCACTGGCTGCAGGATAGGACAAGTGAAGTACATCGATTAAACGATCAACTCTCCTTACTCCAACATATGTACAAGGAAGCTCGAGAAGAGATTAGCAAATTGAAAGCAAAACAAAGAGCTTAAATGATTAGCGAATTTGGAGATCGTTGGTGCTCCTCATTTGACGACTGATGGGAAGTAATTTCTTTCAAAAGCTCTGCCAATGGTGAGGCAGAGTCTTTAAAGGCTTCCCCGGAGTGAAGAAATGGCAAGGTAATTGACAATAAAGTCAAACGATGAAGTTGAAAATTGGTCAGGCTACAGCCAAAACTCAAGAAAAAAAAGTCCCTCTGTTTTTTTTTTTTTTAGTATTTTCAATTTTTTTTTTGGTTCTTTTCCCTCTCTCTCTCTCTGGTTTTTACTTAGGAAGGAGCACCAATGCTTCAAATGATTTTCCTCTTGTTTTTCGAAATTTCCTTTTGTAATGGTACAATGCAATGCTATCGGGGGATTTAACCTTGAAATTCAATAAAAGAAGTTTCGATCTTTTGCACATCATGGCGTGAATGGCACAACACTTAAGTATGAAAACATTTTGTTTTGAACTTGAATTTGAGAATGATTGATTTTTAATGAAATTCTGAATAAGGCATCGAGCCCTCAATTGACCAGAAGTAAAAAAAAAAAAAAAAAAAAAAAAAAGACTCAATGAAAGGAAAAAAAGCAAAAGCAATCCAAATACACCTATTTACACTTGCTACAACAAAAGATGCTCAAAACAAAACTCTAAAAGGCAAACCATTGAGCCTACACAAATTTTGCAGATTTTCATTCTGGATTCAAAAATTGGCAGACCGGCTAATTAATTGGTCGGCCGGCTGATTAGTTGTCCAGCTTGCTGAAAAAATGACGAACTAGCTAATTCATTAATCGGCCAGCTGAATGAACTGATGAATTGGCTGGAAAATTGGCCGACCAGCTGAAATAAACAAGAAGTACCTAGAGTCAACTAACAACTTGGACGGCCGACTGAATTGTTAGCCAGCAGGCTGAAACATGAACATGAGACTCGAAAGCACGAGGAGAAGATAGAATTCCTAACTCAACTATGCCCCTAGTTCATTGCTTTGATTTTTTTTCTTTTTTGTTTTATGCTAAGAAGAGTTTGACCAACATGAGAGTTAAATTAGCATAGTTGTTTCACTCTCTGTTTTGAAATCATGTAAGTCAAGTTATGAGCACTGAAAATTTTTCCTCATTTTTTTAGGTCCAATGAATGGTTTGGTTTTGGAAAAAATGAATAATTTTTTAGAAAATTAGGCAACTTCATTAAAAGTCTTCAAAATCCATTTTCACAAATGGCCACTACCTAACCAACATGAAATCAACCTTTGAGATGCACAAATAACCCAAGCCTGATTTGTTTTGCAGCTGAATCTGCCGTAGATAAGAGATAGGGCAATCAAACCGAATAAAGATATCCCACTTGAATATGGACAAAACAACCGAGTCAAGTAAAAATATACTAATCAAATATGGATGGGATGAGTGAGATTAAATGGTTGGGGCCGAACTTCAAGATGAAATTGCCTACATATCCCCAAGATAGGAATCAGTCCTTTCGTAGTTCTGGGTAAGGCTCACTTTAGTATTAACACTCTATTTTTGTGCTCTAACTTTTGCCAAAGCTGCGCCTTCCAAATTTTCGACCTTGTGAGTTCTTTTTTTTTTTCATTTTTTTTTCTTTTTCTATTTTTTTCATTTTTCATTTTTTAATTTTTAATTTTTTTTTTTTTTTTTACTCTAACTTTTACCTGGGTCGCCCTTCCAGATTTTCGGCCTAGCAAGCCTCTCAAAGGTAGTACTTTGTAGCTTGTCCATGTTGATTAATTGTAATATCTTTAGGCCATCTAAATCCATGAGAATGGTTGTTCTCTTGTCCAAAGTCACTTGATGATAAAGGGACCCGTCCAATCGGATTTGAATTTGCCCCTAGGGTTGTGGGTAGAAACTCAATGGTCCTTCAATAATAAAGTTTCTTCTCTCAAATTTTGAGATTTGACTTTCCTGCAGGTCTCCATTGGCTTGAGAAATGACCCAATTTGAATCTCCGATCACATCCAACCTTTTTGCCCCCAGTTCAAGAGCTACTTCTAATCCGGATATGCAAACCTCATACTGTCACGACCTGAACTTGTCCCTAAAAGTTTAGGCCATGACCGGCCTGTGCTTAAGCCTCAAAGACAAAATTCCAAAATATTTAAATGACATCGGGGCCTAAAGCGGAAGAAAATCCAATAGTAATATCCATTGAGCTTGTGCATACATGATAACTGAAATAATTAAAACAATGTAAATACACTAATATACATATATATATATATATATCACACACATATATAAAAAACTTAAGTAAATACAAAATTCTAACAATACAAGGTTAAAGCCTCAACATGGAGGCGCATCTTAGGTGGCTTGACTTAATAGGTTCACAAAAGAACTTCTGAGGCTGACCTAAGGATGGTCTCCAGATTGATCACCTATATTCAAATAAAAAACAGAGTGAGCGAAGCTCAATGAGTAATAATAAAGTGAAGTGAACCAAGTAAATAATCTAGATTCAAAAGAAGTATAACACAATACTCTTCCACATTTACATCATTCACAACATTATCCATAATCATATTTGCAAAACGGCCTTAGGCCCACCATATAACAAAACGGCCTCGAGCCCATATATAACAAAACGGCCACGGGCCCAATCATATATCAAAACAGCCTCGGGCCCAATCGATTATCAAAACGGCCTCGGGCCCAACCAAATATCAAAACGGCCTCGGGTCCAATCATATACCAAAATGGCCTCGGGCCCAATCAAATATGAAAACAGCCTCGGGCCCAATCATATATCAAAACGGCCTCAACCCCAATCAAATATCAAAACGGCCTCAAGCCCAATCAAATATCATATTATAAATAATTCACATTTCATATCCATATTCCATATCATAGGTCTTGCAACTCATTCATTCGCATAAAACATAATTCCAGAACATTGCAACATTTATATATTAAAGTAAATATAAAAGAAAATGTCATTACAATATTGTTACTCACAGTGGTTTGGGCGAGTAGCGGTCTCTGTCTGCAAGTGACCTATACGTAGCACACATACACAAACGGATAAATAATGTATTCTTTCCTTAGTTTATCTTTTTAATCTTTGGTTCGATTTGTTTACCTTTTATTCACTTCCAAATATTTTAGAGGGATCAGATAAACACATTAACAGTTTCAGAGGGTCAAAAACAGGTAACAAAAGTGGACATAATTGCTCCCAATTCCCGCACGTGTGGAAGACCACCACCGCATGTGCGGAAAGGTGTGCCATACGTGCGGCCCGCACATGCCTTTATTTCAAAATGCCAAAGTTGTTTTCCCTGTTTTCTGCATGTGCGACTGTGAGCCCCGCACATGCAGCCATGGGCCCCGCACTTGCGGTCTTGGGCTCTGTTTGAGCAGTCCGAAAATCCAACAAATTCAAGCTTCCTAAACTCTATTCCAAGGTTCAATTCAAGCAAATTTCATTTCAAAACATCATATATGATCATAGTAAACATAAATCTCAAGTTCAATTAGATCACAACTCATTTATTTCGTTTCTTCATCATTTTTTCATAGTTTATACAACATATCTTCATATATATATATATATACATGAGCTCTAAGCATGCAAAGATGCAAGACTAAAATTAACAATAAGGCAATTGCTCATCATTTAAGTCAATGTAACTCAAAACATGAGAATCAACTCTTTAATTAATTGAATCCAAAGATCACATGCTCAATTTCATGGAATATACCCAACCAAGACCATGATTCATAAACCCTAACTTCAATGAGTGTAAGGCTTCATCTTAAGACTTGATTCTAACCAATTTAAGAAAGATTAAGAGAAATTTAATGGATTTTCACTTACTTTGAACTATATTCTTGATCCTTTTTACAATTTCTCAAGTCTTCAAGCTTTGATTTGTGCTCTCTTCTTCTTCTCTCTTTTTTCTTTTCTCTTCTCTTATTTCCCTGTCTTGGGTGACTCTCTAGATTTTTCCACTCCCCTAAATGAGAGAAGATGGACTCAAAAGGGCTCTTAGTACATATATATGTATATGGCTAAACATGCTTGCCAACATGCCTTAGTGAATCAGACTGAATCAAATTCCAATTAAACCTCACAGATGACTCTAAAAGTTATGCTGATCATAATTATGTATTCCGTTCTGGTTTCTGAAGCCTCTAAGGCCTTCAATTTGCAGTGCAAAGTTAACCACCCAAGCATACCTTAATGAATCAGACAAAATAAATTTTCAATTAACTTTTGCAAATGCCTCTAAAAATTCCCATTAGCATAACCATGCATTTAATTTCGGTTTCTGAACTCATGAAGGTCGACAATTTCAGTTTTAAAGTCGTAACTCAACAGATAATTCCTCAATTCAAACAGATATCATTAATTTAAAGCACATTAACCCATAATTAAATAAAGATAATTTCTGATACGCATTTTGGGGTCGTTACACATACTCTGGTTGATTATTGAACATTCTGAATCAAGGATTGAAGGCAAGGGGGTCAGGTCTCAAGTCGAGAGGGATCTTGTGCTATACAATCTCAAGATCAATTCTAGGCATATCTTCGTATGACCACGGAAAATGTTTTTGTGAAATCTTTTAATAAAGCGTCTAATCGCTTGTGCTTTTCTAGAGACAATGTAGAACCAATCTGGACTGAGCCAGGATCCTTCTCAATACCTACATTAACAAAAATGATCTCATCCATTAAGGGCTTAGCACACCTCTCTTCCTCTTAGTCGATCAAATTTCAAATCTCGAGGAATTTTTTTTCCTCTTCATTTTTATCAAAGTTTTGAAAAAAAATTTTGAAAATTTTGGTCAATGTAATGATTTAAAGGTGCAAAGAAGTGGGTGAAAATTACTACATTTTCATTCAAAACTTCTAGCTCAATGGTTGAAACATACTCAAAAGAAAGTGAAAAAACAGGCACAGCAAGGACAATGGTGTCTGGGTTGTCACCACCAAAATCATTAGACTCTAATTCACAAGACTAAATCAATCATGATTTCAGCCCCACAGACTTGGTGGAATCAGGTTCAGACTTAACAGCCAATTCAGAAAGTAAAATGAAAGCATTCCGAAATTACTAAATATAGTGCGTGTCATCCACCATGTCTGGAATGAAATTTGTGCAATCAGTAGGTAATCTATCTCTGATCACAACAATAATCATAATATCCCCCCGAGTTTATTAGTCCCCGGGCTAGTTTCAAAATCTATCACAGATTCAGCCAGTGTCAGATCCAAAACTTTTCCAGTGCTTCTTTGCTATATGATCAATCCATGGCTCAAGAAAAACCATAAGGAGGGAAATGTATGCTCGTGAGAATAACTGCCATAATGCCCAATTCTGGATCCAATTCATCTGTCACCACAGAGTTTTGGGGTTTTGGCTGGGATCGATGTGTACCTATCATGAATATGTTAGTGTTCTTCGCTATTAGCATCTCAGGCTTAGGCAAATTGGAAGATGTGATGTATATGTTGGGATTGAAAGTGGGTGGTAGTGTATGGATGTGGTTGAGATGGGAAGGTTTTCTTGGCTTTTTGGGGTAGAGCAATGATCTTATTATCAATAAGATCTTAAATCCCATGATGAAGTTGGAAGCAACAGTCAATATCATGACTGTGCTGTTGGTGGAAGGCACAATACTTGGTGAGATCATGGCTATGTAAAAGTGGATTATGAAGGGGTTGGGGATCAAGGAGCTTGAGGTGCCCCTTTTTCACCAGAATTTCCTTGGGATGGGTTGGAGACATATGGAGAGGGTGAAACCTTTGGTTTTGAGGTCGAGTTAAAGTGGTTAGTTGTGGGCTAGAGTTGGCGAAGGGGTTGGCAGTGGTGGCAGTGACTATGTTGACTTCTGTGCTACTACTGGGAGTAGCCTTAAAAGTGAATAACTTTCTCACAGACTCATTTCCTTCTATAATGATCCCTTGTTTGATGGTGTCCTCAATTTGAACCCCAATTTCATGGAGGTTCTTGAAGTTGAAAAGCGGGAGAACTATCTTCTTCTGCAGTAATCTTTTATCAAATTTTTGACAACCATACGGACTTGATCTTTTTCGAAAGGTCGGTTTGTCAGCATGGCTGCCTTTGCCCTCCACCTGGTGATAAATGCCATAAAACTCTCATTGGGCTCTTGTCGGGTTGCCTCAAGTTCCTGATTGGTTACCTTAATCTGGGTATTGTAAGAATACTAGGTGATGAAAGCCTCAGTTGATTCCTCCCAAACTTGCTTTATTGAGTCCTCCAACTTAGCATACTAGATAGCAGCCACTCCTGACAAAGTTCTTTCGAACAAGGAAAGATTTTGAGCCCGAGATAGGCCCATGGGCTTTAGAATGTCTGAGAATAGGCAGATACAAACCATAAGATCACCAACCCCATCAAATCTATCTATGTGCGGCATTTTGAACCACTCGGGCAACCTTACAGTTGTTTCTGTAAACCCATTCCCAACGTTTGGAATGGAGCTAATCCCTTGTGATTTTTTAAACACTTTCTCTAATTTAGATATTTTTAGCACAACTGGGCCAACTTCATCAATATTCGTGGAAAAAAAGTCATCCCATTTGCTGTGTAGAAACCCTAAGATCTTCTTGCAGATTAGGTTCATGATGTTCTTCAACTGGCAGACGTGGTTCCAGAACCGGATGACCCTCAATCTCTTTGATCTAGTTTCACAAGCGCAATGTGAAACATAAATGAGAGTCCAAATTTAGTAACTTCTATAGAAAATCCATTTTGTTGCAAAAACTTTTGCCAAAAATGGACTGTGTCATCAGATCTCAGAGTCGCCACCTAATATTTTAGAAAAATTAGGAAACCCGTGACTCGTGCCAAGGCCACTAGCTGTTGAAACCAAGAATGCTTGGCTCAAAACCTTAGATATGAAGGGGGAAGGTCATTAATTGAGTACTCCCTCGCACTCGAACAAAAGATTGGCCTTTACTAACCATGATATGAGTTTTATTTACTTTATATATTCATATTCCAATTATTTAATAAACCCTAAAAATTACTTTGTGAAACAAACACATATAGATTGTGTCATTCATTTTGAAATAATTTGATTTCATATATTTTGAAGATGTTTTGAATAATGTGATCATAAAAATCAATTTTATTCCAAATTAAATAACACAGCCTTCACCCACCGACATGCATAGAGTTATATCAAATAGCAAATAGCCACATCACAGGATGCTAAACATAGTAAGCAAAAAAAAAATACACAAACGGGATGCTAAAGCACAAAAAACTTATATATTTATTGACGTCTCGCAAATATTTACAAAACAAAGTTAACAAAAACATGCATGATTCTATATACAAGATCTTGATACAATTCACTCATGAAATACAACTAGAGATCCGGCTTCCAATATATTACACGTGAATCATCTCAAGACATTAGGTAGTGCACATAATCACATAATAATCGATTAAATTCATTGATGCAAATTTAGTCAGATCTTAAGGCATGAAACTTGGTTACAAAGCATGGATACGATGTCGAGACAATATAAGATACATATTTACAAAATATGGGAAACAAGTAAAAGGATGGGATAGAAAGAAATGGGGCGGGGAATTATTACAACGCTTTGAATATTACAAATCCGAATAAGGGAGGACAGGAATAAAAATATTACAACAAAATTAAATCATCACAACTCTCTCTAACTAAAATAAAAGAAAACAAGAGCTTCAGGGGGGCCTCAGAGACCATTAGAGGTTGTTCTGCTCATCACCGGAAGGCAACTGGATTATGTCCAGGAGAAAGTGGCTGGCTGGCCAAAAAGTTGGCCGGCCAGCCAGCCAATTAGGGCTAGGCCAAAAACTCTGTTTGCTTCGAACACTAGAAAAACATATGGGAAATATGCAAGTGGCTCAACTAACCACTTCCAGTTAGCTTACAACCGGTTTATGACATGAAATTTAAGCAAGAAAAACAATAGAAGAAAGAAAATGCAAGAAATACAAAAAAATGAAAAGTGTGCAAAATTCACATTCCAAGGAAAGGATTTGATTTCTAAACTTCCTTTTGATCACCCTTAAGTTTAGGAAGTGTATTCTCAATTCTCAGTTTAAAAGTTCAAGATTCTTGTTGGAATGGTGTTTTTGGGTTGTTTAACAGTGTGTGTAGGGAAAGTTATACAACTCTCTATTTTTCTTCCTTTCAGCAGCACTCACTCTCTTTTTTTATTAAAGCTCAAGAATTTGGTCCTAATGGAATTTCTAGGTTGGTTGTGATATGTGAAAAATGGAATATCAATGTATATGGAGGCTTATAGCTCAAATGTTCATGACTTCTCTCTTTTCTCTCTCTAACTCTTTTCTCTTAATTCATTTTTTTTTTCAATTCTTCAAATTCAATTCTCCTCCCTCCATTCTGATCCCCCTTTATCTCTATAAGTAATCAAGGAAGGCTACTAAGTCAAGGAGAATGTGGTAGACAAGAATGATTTGGTGACAAGGGTGGCTGAAATGGATGCAACCTTTTGAAAGAAGACAAACCCCTTTTTGACAAAAGAGGCTAAATGATGATAATGGATGGGGGGTGGGTGTGTACCTTGTACATGAAATATCAAGAAAGATCTGCAATGGGCATGACCCATACGCATTCAACAAGAATTCTGCTGAAATTGCCCTGCTTCTAGGCAAATTAGCCAGACGGCCAATTCATTAGCTAGCCGGCCAGCCAAAAATATTGGTCGTGGCTGACTATTTTGCTTGAAATAGGATTTTCGATAAAATTACCATCCTTTCCTCTTATTTTTCTCAATTTCCTGAGAAAATGTTTCATTTTGAAGTTTAAAAATGAGCCTCAGAACACTACGAAAATATTCGGAACAAAACGCAAAAAGAAGGTTTTGAAAGAGAGTTTTGAACAGAACTTGAACACTTGGCCAAAACAAGCTTAGGGATGGAAATGAAGTACAAATTCCATATTTCTTACTGAGGATTTTGTGAGAAACACATTCTTATTTTCATCATCGGGTAATCAAAAGAAAATGCCTAAGTCTTAGGGCCTGTCAAAATGGGGTGTCTACATTGCTATTAAAATGTTTTTGAACTAAATACGGTGGGAAATTATAGCGACTCCTGTTTTGACCTGACATTTTATTATGTTCCAGACTCAAGTTTCATGGTTCAATGTTGCTGTTCATCTCTTATTCCCCTTGTTGTTCCTTGGATTGGTCATTTGGATTGTAGTTGTGTTTGGAACAGGTTGGTTGCTTGTTTTTCCAAACCTTGGTTGCCCATATTTTTGCTCCTCTACTCGAGCGTCTATTCTTGCACTCGAGCGGGCTTTGCAATTTTACTCCTCTGCTCGAGCAGCCATTCTTGCGCTCGAGCGAGATTTGCAAACTCTCAGTATTTTTGTAGACCTGCAAATACTAGAGGAGTGTATTCTACGCTCGAGCGGCGTTTCCTACGCTCAAGCGGGTGAACGCTCGAACGACCAATCTTGAGCTCGAGCGATGTCCTTCACCTGTAAAAGTTCTAAAAGTATGTAATCTGCACTCAAGCGTCACTTCTTGCGCTCGAGAAGAACAATGTGTCTGACACTCAAGCGTCGCTTTTCACGTTCGAGTGGACTGGTTGTATATCAATTCGTAACAGCCACATTTTCTATCACTTTTTTATTCCTCTCTGTCTCTCTAAAACGTTCCAAAAACCTAGATCTTGAGTTTCTCTCTCTAAAACTTATCTTCTCTCTACTATTTTACCTAGATCCATTGGGATCTTTACCTTAGTGCCTTTGAGAAAAAGGTAGAGCGTCTCAAGATCTTCATTTTAATCCGAACAAAGTTAGGTTTGAGCATCTTTGGAGTTTCATCCTTGCCTTGCTCATCTTTTCTCTTTGAGATAGGGATTTTCTACACCTTCATATGGTTTTTAACTTAGTTATTCGTTGTTGTGTAACAATGGTGGGATTTGGGAGTATATTGGACAAACCTAGGGTTTGGGTTAAAAATCAAAAGAGGGGTTTCTTTGTGAATATGATATAAAGGATTATAGGGTTTGAAAATGAGATTGTATTATGACAAAATAGAGTTTGGACATTTGGGTGATATTTGGGAAAGAGGGAAGTTTGCCCTAAAATGTTACAAATATTTGTTTTGTATAAATAAATGAAGTTGGTATTGTAAAATGTGAAATGGAATGGGTGTGGACATAAATGGTGGAGAAAAATATGTATTATCTCTCACTTGTGAAATTTTGAATAAATTATCTGTCTTGAGATTGAATATTTGTTTAGAAATAACTGTATTGGGCTATCGGTGGAGAATAGCTATGATTGTTGTAGAAATTACATGAGGATTAGGTGAATTGAAACTAATCTCTTATTGATTGTCATTAAATATGACCATATTTTAAATACATTGTATATATATAATATTTGGGAGGAGAAATAGGATGTACTCCATGTTTGGGAGGAGATAGGGGATGGACTCCATTCAAATTAAGTTGGCCAGAGTGTCTTGGGTGAAAGTCCCGAAATCGTGCGTATACATAGATGTCGATCACGCGAACGAAATTTCTGTAAAATGGCAGATTGAAGTGTTTGTGTTGTAATTGTGTTAATTGGAAAACCACTAAGTTGTAGTCTCAGTTGGGTTGTTAAAAGATAATGGAATTGGCTCATGAATTGAAATGAACCGAAGGAAAATGGATTAAGATATGAACGTCATACCTATGATTTTATAAGATGTGAATGTTTTGTCACATGCATTGTATATGCATATTGCACTTATATCTTTGTTAAATCTCATATATTGTGCTAGATTATTTCTACTGGGTTTTGGCTCATCCTATTTGGGAAAAACCATTTTCAGGTATTGGTGATATGCCTCCGCCAAGGCAATAGTTTGGAGGGGCATTTGGGAGCAAGAGCTTCTTTCTTTTGTTGTATTCTTTTGTATAGCTAAGGGCTTTAACTGTATTGAGTTAGGCTCACTTTTGTTGTAACCAAGCAATGACTTGGAAAGATATAAGCCTATAGGGCATATGATTACCTGTTTAGTTTTTAGTTCTCTTATCATTGTAACACATACTGTAGATTCAGGATGAACAATTTGTGAATGTATATCGTATGTGTTATCTTTTGTATACGGACTCTGATGAATAAAGGCATATTATCTCTATTATTTCTTCCACTTATGGGTTGAATTCATTGTACTATTTTGGGGGTGTTACAGAAATCCGGTTAGGGGGTGTAGTTTTAGAATTAAGTTGGTCTGAGTGTTCTTGGTGCAAGATCAGAAACACACGGGTATGGGTGCCGAAGACCTCCAGTTAGAAATCGATAAGATAGGATTTGGTAGTGCTTGATACACCTACTTGCAAACACTAGCCCTAAGGATTTGTTTGAGTCGTATTTACCACATAGTCTTAAATCTTGGGATTTATTGAGATGATTTAGTAATTCTTTAAAGGATCATGGCATCTAATTTTCTTTTTTTTTTTAAAAAAAAAAAACAAAGTTTTTGATTTTGAAGTATAGCATAACATTGCACCATACATATATATATATATATATATATATCAGATTGTTTGAATATATATACTTTGTGAAGATACCACTACTGGGTTCTGTACTCACCCCTAGTGATTTTGTGTAGGAAATGATGTGATAATCCCGCCTAGTTGAGAGCGTGGAAAGTCTTTTTGGAGCAAGGGGCTTTTTCCTTTTGTGATTATTTTTAACAAGTCAAGGGCTTAAATTGTATGGGTTAGTTAACCACTTTGTGTATCTGCCGTGAGCCTCAGAACTTGCAGCCCTTGAAGTATTTCTTTGTTGTTTATTTCTTGTTATTGTAAGATCGCACATGCTATGGATTCAACTTAGAAGAGCTTGAATGTGTAATGCATGTGGATCTTTTTTGTAAATCTCTTAATATATGAATTTAGAGATCTGATTAATCAGATTGAAATTGTTTAATGGATGGGCTCATTGGTTATTTTGTGTCAATTATTTGAAAGCATTACAAAAATTTTGAATATATATATATATTAAAACAATGTTTAAAATGCATTCATGGACCTTTTTTTAAATTTTGGTAGTGTGTTTTTTTGATCTTTTTGCACATATTATGGGACAATTATAGTTTAAAATTTTAATTGAATATCATTTCCGAGATTTTCTTTTATTCTTGAAAACAGAAAAAATTTTAAAAAAAAATTAAAAAAAAATCAACTCCTAAAAGGCATTGTGGAACTATTTCAGCAAAATATTTTTCTAATTTTTTTAAATAGCCTCCTTTTAGAAAATAATTTTAAACTGCATTCAAATTTTTACGAAAAAAGGGGGGGGGGGGGGGGCAGGGGAAGAAGATCGAATTAAACATAAATTGTTAAAAATTTGAAAATGAAAATAATACTTATGCATTCCAATTATAGGAATTCATAATAATTTGTGTTTATATTGTTGCACTTTTGATAAATATTTGTGATTTTCTACTTGAATGCAGTTCTATGAATTGTATAACAAACTAATGCACGTTTCCTATTTGCATGTATTACGAAAATTAATTCATTGTTAAATTTGTTAGTAACATCACTTTTAAATTTGTGTTGTTTCGAGTCTTTGGATATATGTTATCAAAATAGAGTTTTTCACTATTATTAAAAAATTCATATGTACATAAAATTAAATTTCAAACACAATCCATACGCGACATGGGTATAAAACTAGTTAATAAAAAAATCACTAACTATTTGCATTCAATGTAAATGGTATCAAAGAAAAGTTAATGAAGAGCAAAAATAGGACACTAAGGCTCCATATGTTTCACCATAAATTTTTTTATGTAAAATGATTTTGCAAATAAATAAATAAATAAATAATCTTTTTTTTTTATTTTTCAGTGTTTGATTAACAATTAAAATATTTCTTGCAACAAAAATCTTAATAAAGAATCAATTATAGAGTCAACTTTTAAAAAGGAAAAGAATAAAAAAATGATATTCATGCATAATTTTCATATAAAATTGAACAAATGATGTGACAATGACACTCATACAATTATGGACTATAATAATAGGAATTTTTACTTACAATGAATGGATATAAATGTGATACATTCTGGGTTATATAGATTTTTTGTATATAAATTATGTTTGTATATTATTATTCAAGAATAAAATAAGATAAAGATGGAATGCAACAAAAATAACAATCTCAAAACCTAATTCGAATAAGTTGCTCAACCACAATATATGTATATGTATATATATGTGTGTAGAGTGTGTGTGTGAGAGAGAGAGAGAGAGGACATACAATATGAAAGAAAATAATGAGACTTTGATATGTATGTCGAGTATTATTGACCATGATGACTAAAAAAAAATATTATGAAACTTTTAAACATAAATCATTTTACGGTTTATTATGAAGAATATTTTACTTGTTGGCTTACCAAACAGCCGAAAATAAACGAAGCCCAAATAGTTACAGCATATTTAGAATAAACCATTGTTAAATTTGGCATACCACGTAAATATCCTTAGACAATTTTCCCTCGAGATTTGACATACCATTGAAGAAGGTTCTTTGTGATGGTATAGCCAAAAATAATTTTGGCTAAAAATTTAGCACATCATTAAAGATACTCTAATAATATCGTAAGGATTGCTTTTAATATTTTTCTTCTTTTTTTTCTTTGTTTTTAATAAAAATATTCTAACATGTGGTTTGGCCTTCTTTTCATTGGGGGGCACTGAGGTCTCTCTCTTTCCATTATTGTGTAGAGGCTTTACTATGACAAAACTGAGGATGGTTACATTCTTTAGCAAAAAGCTGTGAAGCATTAAGCCCAATATTGCAAGTGGTGCTGGTTGTTGTTGTTGTTGTTGTTGTTTTTTTTTTTTTTTTTTTAAAGGTTAGGTATCCTAAAAAATTTTATAAAAATTCTTTATTTTTGGTTTACACACACAATAAAATATCACATACTAATCAAATGATGAAAATCTTCATAAAACATCTCATAATATTTCTTTCATAAAACCTACCATTATTCATTTTTTCATTCATATTTGTTAGTAATGGGCGCCCATGTGGCATGACCATTTGAATTTGAATTTGAATCTTATCCAAATAGGTTTTGAAATTGAATTCAAACCTATTTAGGATAACCACTCAGGATACAGATATTATCTCCATTACTGATATGGATAGATATAATAACATATTATATATCGGGTATATGGGTTATGAGTGATTAAAAAGAGAGAAACAACGTATGATCAGAGATTTTTCCATATACTGACTCTCTCCCAAAAAAATAACGATCAAAGCCATTTGCACTGTGGTTTGTATGGGTGATATTTACTATTATAATATCACCCCATTGCTGGGTTGGTTCATCTAAAGATTTTGGAAGCACGTGATTTACCCACGAGATTCTATCATCTAAAAGTATGATCTAAATATTTATCCGCTGCATTTTTATACTTTGATTCACAATATTTCTATGATCTTGAACCATATGTTTTTTTTTCTTACCTGAATCCCTTTTTCTTCGTTGTTTTTTTTTTCATTTTATTATTTTTATTTTTATAACAATTTCATGATTGGTTTTGGCAGATGCAACCTCTCACTTCCCTGAGTTGTTGTACAAAATTGCGGTTTCAATCCCACAGTAAAATAAATCAAACGCTCCTAAGTGAAAAAACTAAAATAACTGAGATATTGATTTGTAATTATATATCAATTTTAGAATAACAATCTCAATCAAACAATTAAAGACAAATCGACACAATAATTTAACGTGAAAAAAGTCATAAGTGAAGCGCCTCCAATTGTGATAAAAAAAAATGGGTTAAAGTTACAAAACAATTCACTAAGAAGACAAAAAGAAATTGCACATGTATATCCTCAATTACCCAGCGAATCCATGCCTGAATTGAACCAACCATGATGTGCCTCTTCCACTACCATCTTCACCTCAGAATTGTCTTACCCAACATTAAATCCACAACGCCGATGTCGAATCCATGACAATAAGCCACTCCGGAATCCACAAAAACTCCAGGCTCAAGTTCCCCAGAATCCACCAAAAAACCTCTCTCTTTTGTGAACATAATAGAAAAAACAACCCTTGATGTTTGACAATTGGTAGTTTGTTGATCAATCGATCACCCTCTGTGCACCAAGAAAACTCATATAAAACAGTCTCCAATAGAAACAACTATGTCTTTTCTTTTTCTATAAGATTCTAGACTGCTTGAACCCTAAAAACAGCAAACTACGCACATTATAGTAAACTAAATCGCGATGACTGCTCGAGCGATGTGAGTAAAAGTGGTGCAAAACATATAGGTTAACTGCTTGAACACAACATTCATTGCTCGAGCAGTAAAACTTGCGTCCCAGAAGTTCAGTTTGTAGACAGAGATACTGGATGCTCCTCTTCACCGCTCGAGCACACAAATGATCGCTCAAGCGGTCAAACCACTTTGGCTTCGGAGGCACTACCCTTGGACCACACCTGGGTGCTGCCCCTTGGATCCCCGCAAGCTGACCGGACAACTCGATTCTCATACATAGTCAATGAAGTGGCAAATAAAAACACAACTTAGATTAGATTTGCATCTAAACACTCATAACCCCACTGAAACAAAAGAGCAAATAAATTACAATTGAAAGGAGTTTTGTCAAACAGGATTACCAATTACAAAAAACTTAACACTAAGAAATTATGAACACAAGATATATGTACTTCGAGCAGATGTGCCTACTTCCTTCACGATTGAGAAAAGAGAACAAATCCACTGTAATCTCTCGGCACAACTCTCTATTTTGTAGCACTTATTGTGAAACCTTATCTGCAAATTACAATATATATTTTCCTAATCTTTGGGCTTGGGGCATGGCTCCGGGCCAAGAGGATTAGTTAGGGTTAACATTTCTAAGATTGTTGGTCCTAGAGTTACCCATCTCTATCGCATATTTGAATTGATTTAGAATTATGAAGTTAAAATTGACAAAATCTATTTTTTTTTTTTTTTAGGGGGTCTGAAATGGGAAGGATAAAGAATATTTAAAATAATTATAATAATAATAAATAAAGGTATTTCCCTTTAAGGTCACCTTAGGTCCCCTACCATTGAAAACTCTATTCCACAAAGTTTCTTCCCTTTGAAGAGACAATATCAGCACACCTTGCCATATAATTGAACACCAACCTCATCACTGTCTACCATTATCGTCATTTAAGTCAATCATTCACTCTCTCTCCTTCCCTGAAATATTTCTCACTCCCTCTCTCTAACAATTAATGGTAGACTTATTGTGGGGCTTATTCCAAGTTTCCCATACGGTCTATATAGTAATGGGCTTAAACTGGGCAACTAGTGGGACTGTAAAGTTATGTAGCTAAAATTAGGCCCACTTTATCTACATTCTATATATATATATATATATTATTTATAAATGAGTAAAAGATAAAGTATAAAGGGTAAATTACCAATTCGTCGTAATAATTAGACTTAATTCTCATCAAGTCCTATTGAAAATAAGTTCTACTAAAATCGTCACTAAAAAGAATATTTTGTAACAATTTTTACATATATTGCTAAAAATTGATAATTAGTGACTTTTCTTGTCATGGTTTTTATAAATTATAGATAAAACTTATAATTAGTGACGTTTTCTGTAATGAATTTTTCAAACTGTCGCTGAAAGTTAAAAATTCGTGACTTTTTTGTGACGATTTTTTAAACTATCACTAAAACTTATAATTAGTGATATTTTTTGGGATAATTTTCAAACTGTCGCTGAAAATTAACAATTAGTGACATTTGTTAATAATGTTTACTGAAAAACGTTATTAATTATGATAGGAGCTATTGGACAATAAGTCAACTTATTAGAACCTAACGTAAGTCCCCCAATTATAAATAAGGTAATTCTATTTGCACATCACTCTTTTTCTCAATACCCACTATCTTTCAATTTGTTTTTATTACAATTTTGTCTCTCAACCAAATTACACTTCTGGACAACAATAATTTCTCATTACACACCTACACACTACCACCAGTCATCTCTCACAACAACCATTGCCACAACTCCAGGGGTGGTGGAAGGCTAGTGGAAGGCTAACAGGGGTGGTGGGTTGCAGGGTTAAGATCTGTTACTCTGTGTAAGAATGCAGGTCATGGTGGCTGGGGTTAGTGAGGCCAATCAGAGCTAGAGAATAATAAAGGAGCGAAGAATGAGAAAGAGGAAGTGAATGAGAGGGGTTGCAATAAGAGAGAAGAAAAATGCGACGGCTGAAGGAAGAATGAGGCAGGAGAGAGGGCGGCGACCTAAGGGAAGAGCTGAGTAGGGTTAGCGGTCGACGGTGACGGTGGTAGGAGTGGCAGCTGGCAGTGGTTATGGTTTGGGTTAGGGTTTGGTGGAGAAGGTAAGGGTAATTTGGTATTATCCAAAAATTAATTGTGTGTATTGAGATAAAAATAAAATATTCGAACTTGTACGAGTTGTGAACTAAGCAAATGGTGTGTATTGAGAAAAATAGTGGTATGTAAATAGAATTTCCCTTATAAATATCATGATAACTTGCGTAAAAGTAAGAGTATTTCAATTTTGTCCCTTAAACTATTCTTATTTTTTATACTTCATTCCTAAACTAACAATTACGTCTATTTAATCCCTAAAGTTTTTAATTTTTGTTCATGTGATTCTATTGGAGACAATTACACAAATCAATAACCATCAAAGCATAATGTTATTGGGAAAAAAGTTATTACAAAATTTGAGCAATTTAAATCATACAACAAAATAATAATTTTTCTTATTATTTTGAACAAACTACACCTCACAACTAATTTAATGAGTGCTTATTTGTATGATTTAAGTTATCCAAATTATAAAATTACTCTTTTTCCCATCAAATTATGTATAATGATTACGGATTTATACAATTGTCTCCAATTGAATAACATGGACAAAAATCATAAACTTGAGAGACTAAATGAAAGAAATCAATAGTTTAGAAATGAAGTAGAAAATTTGGTGACAATTTAAAATTTAAGGGATAAAAGTAAAATTAACCCTAAAATGTAAAATTTTGACTATTAAACAAATTCAATAAATAGTTATAAACATATAACAAATCAAAATATACAAAAAGACTCACATGTTGGTAGAGAGTCAAATCCTAACCTTTTAGTGATGTGCATTATTGACGGATGAGCAAATTTTCTATATTTCATTTCATAATCAAAGTTAAAAAACTTGGTATTTCTTCAATCATAATGGTGTTTATCGCAAAATTAATACATCCCCAATCATCATATGTAGAACATTTACTAAGCATTTTGATGATGAAGAAGCATTAATTTCTGTAATGTGTATAATCTTTTTGCTTCCTTCCCTTGTTTTATTTTTATTATTTATATATTTATTTATTTTGGTTGAGTCTGATCAATGATTCAAGTGGTGGACCATTTCCACCTCAAAAGGAGCATTTTCCTCCCTTTATTTGAAGCTTCTCCTTTAAGCACCAAGAAGCACATTCTGGACAAGGAAAATGATATATAATGTTTTGGGCCAATTCTACTTTTTCTTTTGCAACAGTAGTACATCTATACAATTTTTCTCTTTCACAATCTGCCGAATGAGAGGGCAAAAATAGAATGCATATAAAGAGAGTTTTGAAATAATATTAGAGTGCTGGTCAACTTTTTAAATTTTGTTTGCCATGTTGTTCGGGGGATTTGGGGAGAGAAATTGTGTGGATGAATCCTTTTTCATTGTCAACTCAATTAAATGTAAATTGAAGTCAAATATTAGACTAATTTGTATTTTAATTTTTATAATAATGTGTATAATTAATAAACTATATTAATTATTTGTACAATAAACATGATTTTAATTATGTGTATAATTATTTTCATAATAATGTGTATAATTTACTTTAGTTAGGGTTTTAGATGAAAAAGATGAACAAAAGACATTTTGTCTTTTACCTTTCAAAATTTGACTTTTGACTTTTTTAATCATCTTTTGTTAATTTAGATGGATTTTTTAAGGAATTAGAGCTAAATGTTAAATAGTCAAAACCACAAAAACTTTCTACCTATTATAAAGGATAAATTTTAAATATATCCTTGAAATTTGTTTAAAATATAAATTGTCTCTTATGGTTTTAGAAATTATAAATAGCATATTATCAGAATTTTTTATTTAACAAAATTAATAGAAAAAGTAAATGCCTAACTACCCTCTTATATAACAATAAAATTACTTGAATTATTAATTAAAATATATTTATGATATCGTGGAAGGACGAAATTTTCTTCGCAGGTAAAGTGAGATAAGCTGCTCCTTCTTATGCTAAAAGATACCAAGTCGTCAGTGATCACTCCCAACCAGATTTGGTCGGGAAGATCCTCTGACAGTCAAGTCAGAATAGTGTTTGGGTATGTTATATTGAAACAAAGACTAAGTTTTATTATTTTTACTTGCCATTTCTTTGTTATTCCTGATCTTTCCTTTTATAGTGTCAATAACTTGTGTTTGGGTCGTTGAATAACTGTCTTGATCCAACGGTGCTTTATGCGCCCAGACCTTGGTCGAGCAAGTGGTCAAGCTATCTCGATTCGTCACCATCAGATATGTTTCATTTTGGATGGCTTGGATTAGTTCGAATACTTATTCCCATCTTCAACCGTCGTATCTTGCTCATTGGATGATCATGTTGTCAAGATATACTGATCCCACATCCCTATCTCTATCAATTCTGATCTCTATCGTAGATTGCAAATGGATTCAAGGACTTTCCTTTGTACAGCGAATTTCCTTTCAAAATGCGATCTTATTCAGACCTTTGGTCACATGACTTGTCTCTTCTTTGGATAGATTTAACAAGGGTTTAGGCCTAGCCTTTACTTCGGAGCCGCTTTGGCAGGGTTAAATGCTTTGAGCCATATATCCCTTTCTTTAGGCTCTAGGTCAATATTTTTACCCTTCACAGAAATCATTAAAAATTATTAATTGATTTCCTAATTTATTAATAAAAGAAGTCATTTGTTATGCGATTATAAATTTGAAGTGACGGAATGTAATTTTTAGATTTAAATAAATCTTAGGAAGTATATTTGTAATTTACCCTATTATTAAAGCATAAGGAAGTGAAGTGCAAATGGTCCAAATCACAATGCGATAAAGTGCATTTATGTCTAATTTATATACAGAAATTTGATTCAAAATTATATGACAATGATATTTTTTAATTTTAAATTATAAAGGAGTGTTTTACTTTAAAATGAAATGACACAAACATGCACATCATTTTGGATTAAAATTCTACAATATTAAGGTTTTCTATAATATCATGCAATATATATCTTTACATAGTAATATTTGTTACAACTCAAAAGAAGTGATTAA
Organism: Camellia sinensis; assembly: GCF_055761805.1. Lineage (NCBI taxonomy): Eukaryota > Viridiplantae > Streptophyta > Magnoliopsida > Ericales > Theaceae > Camellia > Camellia sinensis. The sequence goes on from NC_138973.1 coordinate 112,280,857, forward strand.
AACGTATTTTAATTTGGGAGTTTGTGTCAAATTGTTGATGTAATTTTTGTTTATAGCTTGAGGAGGAATAAAATATTGACCTAAGCCCAAGGCAATTAGAAAAATGGCCCAAAAGAAGGAGAAGGCTTAGATAGGTCTTTTAAGAGGCCCATTAGAGACAGTTGGTGGTAATATGGCGCGTGGCTAAGAGTCTGAGGAGCAATGAAGAGTAAAGATCTCCTTATAGAAGGAGATCTGCAAAATATCAAAGGAGCGTCAAATTCATCTTCATCTAATGGTGGAAACATCAAAACAGCAAAAACATGAGTATAGGTTGGGCCTATTAGACAATAAGTCCGTCCGATCAACTTGATCCGACGAATACAACGCTTGGCAAGTTAGCCACTAGCATCTGACATAATCTAAGTTGTCCATAGAAGGATGATCCAATGATCAAAAGCAAAGGCAACTTGACCACTTGCCCTACCAAAGTTAGGAATTGGCAGAACCCTCAAATCGAATATTGATCCAAAGGATGAGATTCAAGTCAGGAAAACTATAAAAGGCGAAGCAAGTGAAACAAAGAGAACAGACCAGGTAATCCAATAACCATTTTTTTAAATACAATATTCATGGTTAAACAATATTCTGACTTGGTCGTCGGAGGGTCCTCCCGACCAACCCTAGTTGAGAGTGTTAGATAATGTCTCAATGGGACCACATAATTAAATGTGGTGTTATCATTTATAAAAAGCCTACAATTTAAGTGATTCAATTTAGTTAATAGGCTTAAGGGTATATGTGTTATGAACCTAATGTGTAGATACTAGTTGTATAATTTCTATTTCTATGAGGGGCAGAAATAGAAATTAAAACATATTGGTTAAAGTTGGTTTTCATTACCTTTCAGTTTTAAAACCAATAATGGTTAATTTATTGGTTTTCATTACCTTTCAGTTTTAAAACCAATAATGGTTAATTTATTGGTTTTCATTACCTTTCAGTTTTAAAACCAATAATAGTTAATTTATTGGTTTTCATTATCTTTCAGTTATGACAACCAATTACAACCTTTAAAAGGTTATGGTCCCTATTCCTTCCTAAGGTGAAAAATAAGAATACTGTTTTGTTTTTCTAAATCCTCTCAAGGAGAAACATAAGGCACCACAGGGAAAGGATTAGAAGCCTCTAACAAAGTTAATATTAAGGTTTTATTGACAATCAGACGCTTCCGTTTAACCGTTCATCAATGGATTCAGGTATGTCATTTTGTCTTGTTTTCTTGATAATACACATGGTAAATGATCCAAAGTGTAATGTTTATGTTCTGAAATTTATGTTTACAAGTGGTATCAGAGCGGTTATATCATGTGTATTATCAGAATAGATATGCTTTTATTCATCCTATTTAGTTTCCTGGAATCAGATTCTGAATTTTCTTATGGATGTAAATTCTGTTTTTTTTTCTGTTTTGTTCTGTGAAAATGGCAATCTGTTTTCTGGAATTGTAAAATGATTCGGTGGGCAGTTTTTTTTTTTTTTGGACTCGTCAATTCTATTTATATATGTATATATATAATTGGAATTGCTGCAGATTATATAACATATACGGGGTCACAAATTTAGAAATCTTTAAATTTAATGTAATTTCATACAACGTCTACAGAAATTTAATTTTCTAATATTCTCAATATAAGTCAATTCAAACAAGATGTCACAAAAGTGATCTCTCTTGTCTAGATTGTTTTATATAAAATGTTTTGAAGTTCATGTCTGTGTATCTCATGCGGGTATTTATCGGTCCAAAGACATGATTAAGACTTGGCAGAATTACACATACATTTTGTGGTGATAAACATGTGCCAATTGTCAAGGAAACCTAATGTGAATAATAAATCCATCAAAAGATAGATTTGTTATTTGACATAACTTATTGTCAATGTTTGATCATTACAACAAGAATACCACTTACAGTTAATATCACTACCCAAAGGCTTGGTATTAATGTTGTGCTAGGTATCTTGAGATGTTGTCATTAAATTAATTTATTTAGAGATTATCTGTTTGGTAACTCAATGTGAGTATAATTGTTTATTCCTTTTATTTTCTTTTCGATTCAGCTTTAATGTCGACTACTTCAATCTCTGCCAACATGAACAATGTTCCATTGTTAAATGGAACAAACTTTAAGGACTGGAAAGAGAACATATTGATTGTTCTCGGCTGCATGGATATAGACTTGGCATTAAGGATGCCAAAACCGAATGCTCTCACTACACAAAGTACTCCTGAGGAAACTGTGTATTTTGAAAAGTGGGATCGTTCTAACAGGCTAAGTCTTATGATCATGAAGCGTGGGATTCCAGAAGTTTTTCGGGGTGCAATAACAGAGGATGTTACCGTTGCCGGTGAATTTCTTTTAGAAATTCAAAAGCGTTTTGCTAAAAACGATAAGGCTGAAACAAGCACGCTTTTAGCAAGCTTGATTTCAATAAAGTATAAAGGCAAGGGTAATGTTCGCGAGTACATCATGGAAATGTCTCATCTTGCTTCAAAACTTAAGGCACTAAAGCTCGACCTATCTGATGATTTGCTCGTGCATTTAGTTCTCATCTCTCTTCCTGCACAATTTAACCAATTTAAGGTCAGTTATAACTGCCAGAAGGAGAAATGGACTCTCAATGAGCTCATTTCATTTTGTGTGCAAGAGGAAGAGAGATTGAAGCAAGAAAGGACTGAAAGTGCTTATCTAGCAAGCACCTCCAAGCATATGGGCAAAAGAACGCATAAGGGAAAGGAAGTTGCTATTCCTCAGGGTCCGGAACCAAAGAAACAGAAAACGCAGGATGGTTGTTTCTTTTGTGGCAAGCCCGGACACAGAAATAAGGATTGTGCCAAATACGTCACCTGGCGTATAAAGAAAGGGTTGCCTGAACTACCGAAAGCCAACTGATGCTGAAAGATACATCTTTGTGGGTAATGGCAAGTCAATAGAAGTGCAGGCAATAGCGCACTTTAGATTATTACTGAAAACTGGTTATTATTTGGATTTATTAGACACTTTTGTTGTACCGTCCTTTAGACGAAATTTAATTTCTGTTTCTGTATTGGACAAATTGGGATATTATTGTTCTTTTGGAAATATGAAGTTTAGTATGTCTATTAATTCCAATGTTATTGGTACTGGTTTACTTAATGTGTTTGATAATCTATATTTGCTCGAAACTATTGCATCTTATAATGCAACCTTGCACGTGGAATCACGAGGTACAAAGCGTAAATTAACTAAGGAAAATTCAGCTTCATTATGGCACAAACGCCTAGGTCACATCTCTAAATCTAGAGTTGAGCGCCTTGTGTCTGATGGAATTTTGGACTCTCTTGATTTTTCAGATTTTGATGTCTGTGTTGAGTGTATCAAGGGAAAACAGACCAAAATAAAGAAATATGGTGCCCATAGGACTACAGATGTCTTAGAACTAATTCATACGGACATTTGTGGCCCATTCCCTATGACGTCTTGGAATGGTCAATAATATTTTATCACATTCATAGACGATTATTCCAGATATGGGTATATATTTCTTATCCATGAGAAATCACAGTCTTTGGACGTCTTCAAAAGATTTAAGGCCGAAGTTGAGTTACAACTCAACAAACGGATTAAAAGTGTCAGGTCTGACCGTGGTGGTGAATACTATGGCAGATATGATGGATCAGGTGAACAACGTCCAGGACCGTTTGCAAAATACCTGGAGGAATGTGGAATCGTCCCACAATACACCATGCCAGGATCACCTAGCATGAATGGTGTATCTGAGAGACGAAACCGGACTCTTAAGGATATGGTAAGAAGTATGATCAGTCATTCTACTTTACCAGAGTCCCTCTGGGGTGAAGCTCTAAAGACAGCAACTTATATCTTAAATCGGGTGCCAACTAAAGCAGCTGCAAAAACACCTTATGAGCTTTGGGTTGGGCGAAAGCCTAGTCTAAAACATTTGCATGTGTGGGGGTGTCCTGCTGAGGCGAGGCCTTATAAACCTCATGAACGAAAATTGGACTCTAAAACTATTAGCAGCTACTTTATTGGCTATGCCGAACGATCACGGGGTTACAAGTTTTATGATCCCACAAATAGGTCAATATTTGAGACGGGAATTGCAACATTTTTTGAGGATGTTGAGTTTGGGGGGAGAAATCCAGTTAGAGACATTGTCTTTGAGGAGGAAGCAGGAGTAATCCCACTTCCTACTACTACTTTTGACCAATCACAGGTTCCTATACCTGTCATTGCTCGAGAAGTAATTTCGAATCCTCAACCAGAGAATGTTGTTCAAGATAATATAGTTCAAACCCCCATTCAAGATGAGGTAATTGTTCCTGAGGAACAAACTCTACAACCTCAACCTCAAGAATCTGTGCCATTAAGGCGATCCACCAGAGAAAGGAGATTTGCATTTTCAGATGATTATATTGTATATCTCCAGGAACATGAGGTAGAAAATGGAATGTCGAAAGATGATCCAATCAACTTTCGTCAAGCCATGGAAAGTTTCAACTCTCATAAGTGGATATAAGCCATGAATGAAGAATATAAGTCTATGCAAGACAATAAAGTTTGGGAACTTGTCTCATTACCAGTTGGTGCGAAGCCCGTAGGTTGTAAATGGATATTTAAAACCAAAAGGGATTCAAATGGTAATGTGGAGAGGTATAAGGCACGTCTTGTAGCCGAAGGCTTTACTCAAAAAGAAGGAATTGACTTTAAAGAAACTTTCTCTCCAGTTTCTTCAAAAGATTCTTTTAAGACAATTATGGCGCTTGTTGCATATTTTGATCTTGAGTTGCATCAGATGGATGTCAAAACAGCTTTTCTTAATGGTGACATTAAAGAAACAATTTATATGGTACAGCCAGAAAACTTTGTGTCAGGAGACCCAAAGAATATGGTTTGCAAATTGACTAAATCCATCTATGGACTCAAACAAGCTTCTCGTCAGTGGTACTTCAAATTTCATCAAGTTCTCACTTCGTATGGTTTTGGAACTAACATTGTTGATGAATGTGCGTATCACAAGTTCAGTGGGAGTAAACACATATTTTTGGTTTTATATGTTGACGACATATTGCTTGCCACAAACGATATAAACTTATTGCATGACACCAAGAGATTTCTATCTAAGAATTTTGAAATGAAAGATCTTGGTGATGCTTCCTTTGTATTAGGAATCGAAATACTCCGAGATCGTTCTCGGGGTATTCTGGGATTATCACAAAGGAGCTATATCGAAAAAATACTCATTAGATTTGGCATGCAAAATTGTAAATCAGGTGAAACCCCGGTTGCTAAGGGAGACAAGTTTAGTCTCAGCCAATGCCCGAAGAACAGTCTTGAAATTCAAGAAATGCAGAAGATTCCTTATGCCTCAGCTGTAGGGAGTCTAATGTATGCTCAAGTATGTACGCGTCCGGATATTGCGTTTATAGTTGGCATGTTAGGCAGATATTTAAGTAATCCTGGCATGTGGATCATTGGAAAGCAGTCAAGCGTGTTATGCGATATTTACAGAGAACAAAGGAATATATGCTCACATATAGGAGATCGGATAAGTTAGAGGTCATTGGATATTCCGACTCCGATTTTGCTGGATGCCAAGACAGTAGGAAATCCACATCAGGCTATATTTATCTATTAGCTGGCGGAGCAATTTCTTGGAGGTCTGCAAAGCAGACGCTCATAGCTTCATCCACCATGGCTGCAGAGTTTGTAGCATGTTATGAGGCATCAAACCAAGGGATATGGCTGCGGAATTTTGTCACTGGGTTGCGTATTTTGGAAGGCACTGAAAGACCACTTAAGATATATTGTGACAATAAGTCTGCAGTTTTATATTCCAATAACAACAGGAGCTCGACAAAATCAAAGCATATTGATATCAAGTTCCTAGTTGTAAAAGAAAGAGTGCAGAGTGGATAGATTTCCATAGAGCACATTGGGACAAACTCCATGATAGCGGATCCACTTACGAAGAAACTACCACCCAAGGTCTTTCATGAGCACACTGCTCATATGGGTGTTGTTCTATTTGAGAACATTCTGGTTTAGTGGGAGTTTGTATTTATATTACTGCTTTATGTCAGCCTTGAGTTTTATTTATGTAATTAGATTAATTTCTGCAGAAATGAAGTATTCAATTTATTACGCTCTGTTACGTATTGTGAAGTATTGATCTCAATAAAGTTAAGTAAGACCAGTTGGACATAGGCATGTATGGATCACATCACATGTAATTTCCATGCTACGCATCCATGATTGATCTATGTCATTTAGCTATATTTGTATACGTGACCATTGGTGGGTCGAGTTACGATTGATGTAACGAAGACCGCTTTGATCCTATATTAATATAGTTAATGGACAAGATTGTTTGGATACCCTCAAGTTATGATAACAAATTTCTGAGCTCACTAAAGTTAAGCACATTTTTCAAGATACATATGTGGTCCAGTGGGAGATTGTTAGATAATGCCTCAATGGGACCACATAATTAAATGTGGTGTTATCATTTATAAAAAGCCTACAATTTAAGTGATTCAATTTAGTTAATAGGCTTAAGGGTATATGTGTTATGGACCTAATGTGTAGATACTAGTTGTATAATTTCTATTTCTATGAGGGGCAGAAATAGAAATTAAAACATATTGGTTAAAGTTGGTTTTCATTACCTTTCAGTTTTAAAACCAATAATGGTTAATTTATTGGTTTTCATTATCTTTCGGTTATGAAAACCAATTACAACCTTTAAAAGGTTATGGTCCCTATTCCTTCCTAAGGTGAAAAATAAGAATACTGTTTTGTTTTTCTAAATCCTCTCAAGGAGAAACATAAGGCACCACAAGGAAAGGATTAGAAGGCTCTAACAAAGTCAATATTAAGGTTTTATTGACAATCAGACGCTTCCGTTTAACCGTTCATCAATGGATTCAGGTATGTCATTTTGTCTTGTTTTCTTAATAATACACATGGTAAATGATTCAAAGTGTAATGTTTATGTTCTGAAATTTATGTTTCCAGAGAGTGATCACTAACGTTTTGGTTTCTCTTGACAGAGTAAAAAAAGGGACACGTCATCTCGATTACCTAAAGAGAAGAATTTTACATTCCACATAGCTTATTAATCAAAAATAGTTTAAATAAGTTGAAAAAAATTAATTATCTAAAAATTAATGAAAAAATACTTTTAATTTCTACTTTTCGATTATTAATTTTTAACTTCCAATAACCTGGACCAAACATGGTCATAGACATACACGAGTATCGACTTATTCAAAATACATATTTTAAGCCTTATGGAATATTTATTAAGGAAAAAGGGTTACAACGAGGTGAGTAGTAAAGACAGTAAAGGGTTACAAGGAGGTGAGTAGTAAAGACAGAATGGCAAAGCATTTAATTTGTGGCATACGTATGTAGACATTCATGATATGATAAGAGCAACATGCCGGTCATCATTCCATGGACTCGGTCCGATGTGTATTATGAACAAGGCTAGGGACATAGATTGAGGTAAGAAATTTTGGATTAGAATGAATTGTGTGGTGGTCCGATGTGGTGGAAATTAAAATTGTATATTGTGAAGTTTATATGTAACAAGAATTTGAAGTACATGTGATGTTTCTAGGTAAATTCTAAATATATTATTATGAATTTGTGGTATTACTAATGAATTATTGGCCGGCTTTCCCATTTATTTAGGGCATTCATCTCTGTTTATCGAACCTTGAATTGGTAAATAATTTGTTTTTTTATTTTTGGGAGAATATCAAACAAGTGGAGAATAAATATAAAAAAAAATTACAAAATAATAAAGGCACAAGTGATTTATGCAATCAATTATGCAAATAAACTTGCACCTTTATTAGTTGGGGAAAAAAAAAAAATCTCACTCTCCACTTTTTTGAAATTCTCCCTTTATTTTTATATTTTTATTTGCTTCCATATGTTGAAATTTTAAATTAAAAATGTTAATTTTTTTAGACCAGTTGAATATATCATAAATTCTGAAATTTGTAAGGCAATAGCCCCAAACTCTAATAGTTTAAAGTCATAAAGACAATAACAATTTGAAATATCAAATTATGATTTTCTACTCATCTATCTATCTACTATCTCACTTATGTCCACTTATCTGCCAAGTGTCACTTATTTGTCCACTTTATCTACTTGTTTGACTAAATCATCTCTCTAATTTTTTTTACACATTTTTTCAAAAAAATGTTTTTTAAAAAAAAAGTCAAAAAATCGACTTTTAACTTAATTCTCAAAAAAAAAAAAAAACCTTAAAAGCTGTTTTTTAGGTTTTTTTGACTTCTTTTTGTAAAAACGTATAAAAAAATAAAAAAAGTGATATGATCTAAAAAAACCTAAAATATTAAAATATCTAACTTTTAATCAGGCTCCCAAAACAGGCCTAACTATCATCGGCTGCCATAACCAACAGTTGTTGGCCACCTCTCGTGACTTAAGTTTGTTGCATGTTAGCTAATTTATGAAATTGTGCAAAATAAATTCAAGGAAAATAGGCATATGTATATAAATAAATAAATAAATAAATAAAAACTTCATATTTTATTTTTATTTTTCATTTTGCTATTTTAAGGACTCTTTGTTCAAGAGCATGATATTTATACGTTGAGATTAGTCATGTTTGGAGATTTGAGTTACGAAGAAAAAAATATTTTTTATCGTACAAGTACTTTTCTTGATTAGAAATCAGTTAAATTAACCTAACTATCGAAGTTGATGAATTAATTAGCAAAATTTAAAAACTCAGATAAGAGATCGATATGGTGCCAAAGAAAATGACGTAACATATGAATCAACGTAAGGGTATCAGGTCCAATTCAACATGTCATTTAGAAAAAGGATAAATCACACTGTCTCCTATTTGGTCTTTTTTTAAAAAAAAAAAAAAAAAAAAAAGTTATCCCTTGAAGTTTTTTATTTTTTAGTTTTTTATTTTTGTCCTCCATGTTCAAGTTTTTTCAATTTATTTCTAATACTTACTTTTTTTCAAAATTAGACGGAAAATACCATATTAGTTACCATATGACATAAAATATATTATTATATTGAAATTTTAGCTTGTCTCAGATGTGTGAATTATATATAATAAAATATTTTATGTCATGTTATCGATGTGTTATTTTCTATTTAATCTTAGATATAAGTTGGCTTTTAAAGTAAATTAGAAAAACTTAAAACATGAAGGGTTATAATAGGGGGGGGGGGGTTCCTTAAGATTCAAAACGAAAAAATGGCCAAACATAAGGGGCAAAGTGTAATTTATCCTTTAGAAAGAATAGATTACACTGGTCTCCATTGTAGTTTAGAGAAAATATAGTAAATTTAACAATTTTAACATAATTACATTAAAGAAAAGCTCCTTTATTTATAATTTTAATTAACACTCAGCCTCATTTTTATCAATAATTTATTAGTTATATGGATGAAAAATATTGTTGTCATCTTTTTTCACGAAAACGTATACGTTAAGTTGTTTATTTTTGTATTTTCTCAACATCTGCATTACTTTCATTTCATTTAACCTTACTAAAAAGGAAGTCAATATAATTATGTCAAAACTATGAAACTTTTATTATATTATATGGAAAGGGATGTTTGAAATTTAGTAGTAGATTTAATTTTGTTTTGAAGTTTGATCCAATTTTCTAGAAATAACTCTATGGCCTAAGACATATAAAATGATCATATAAAAACTCTACCATTAATCAATTTGGGCTCATGTTAGAGCAATTGATAAATTTTGAGTTTGAATTTATTTTATCTAAATTTTCTAGGCGCTGGATTTTGAATAAATGTTGATAATACCACAAAGTGACTCAATTTTTTTTATTCCATATATTTTTTTTGTCAATCGATAAAAATTTAACTATAAACTTGAAAAATATTACATTAAACTAATTAGAAAATCAATCACCATCACGTACTAAAATTGTCACAAAATAATGTTCCGTGATTTGGGATTAACATTTTTTTGTCTTTAATAAATATTTTTTAAAAAAATAAAAAACTAAAAAATAAAAGGTAGATTACAAATATATTTCTTGAAATTTGCTTAAAATATGACTTGCCCTTGGAATTTTGAGAATTACATCAAGCTCCTTAAAGTTTATAATTTCATAATAAATATCCCTTTTATTAATAAACCATCAGCCAATTAACTATTTTTAACAATGTCAAAATTTTATTTTAATTAATAATTCAAGTAATTTTATCATTGTATTGGAGAGTAGTTATGAATTTTATTTTTTTAATTAATTCTGTTTAATTAAAATTTTAACAATAGAGTATTTGCAATTTTCTAAACTATAAGAGGGCAATTCTTATTTTAAGTAAATCTCAAGAGATATATTTATAATTTAGTCAAAAATAAAAGTAGAAAAAAAAAATCCACTTAAAACAAAATGAAAAAAGATAGAGCTTGTGCCTTGCACACATAGTCACACTTGCACAATCATTTGGACTCATTTCGGACCATATTTGATTATTTATACCGTTTATTTTTTAAAATACATTGAGTAGGATATATACGTATAAAAAATTAAGTTGATAAGATATCGATAGTTATCTCATTGAATAATATTTGTATTTAATTTTATATTTACAATCACACTCGTCATTTATTTTTTAAATACAATTTTAATTTGATGAAAGTGTTATCAATGTCCAATGAATATGACTTTCTAAAAATATAATCTACACAATTATTTTTAGTCTTCATTTGAAAAGTGCTAAAATAGCCTGATTTTTTTGATTTTTTGGCTATTTTTGCCTGACTTTTTTGGTCTCATTTGGTTTTTGTTTTTGACTTCTTAACTTTTGTGAAAGAAAAAGTGTAATGATTATGATTTGGATGTGACATTTTATCTTATTAGCTTACGTAACCAATTTTTTCTTTCATATTTTTTTAGCCAAAAAACCAAAACCAAACATGGTTTTAAAAATTATCAAATTAAGACACAAAATGAGCTACATTGGGCAAACAACATTACTTGCGTCAGCTTTATTGTCCAAAAAAAAAAAAGCCAAATATATATATGTATGCATTTTTAATCTTTGGTGAAAAGAAATTTTTAGCTTTTAGATTCATAAAAACATTAAACAAATCGAAAAAGTAAAAGAAAAAAAAAATTCAAAATTAAAAAATATATATCTATATATGTTAAGGAAATGAGGGTTTCTAATAACAAGACTTATGGAAGTTCTAAACCCTCAAACTAAATTTTTTAATTTTTAAATAATAAAAAAAAATTCTATTCATTAAACTCTCATTTAATCATAACAGTCAAACTCTAATTATTTCATAAATTACTATTTTTAAAAGGAAAATATGCTTAACTATTTCAAAATTTCAATTTGTGTGCCACTATATATGGAAGCAATTCAATAAAATCTAATTATTTTTTAATTTTTAAAAACTCTATTGGTTAGGTCTAATTTGACCATGACAATTAAACTCTAATTATTCCTTAAATTATGACTTCTAAGAGGAAAGTGTGCCCAATTATTTCAAAATTTAAATTTGTGTGCCACTAATATGGAACCAATTCACTAAAATCTAATATAATCTTTTTTAAAAGCTCTAATTATTCCATAATTTAAAATTTTTAAAAATATATATTTATTTTCACATTTCAAGATTCAAAATTATGTGCCATTAAATATAATAAACAATTTAATAAAATCTAAAATTTATAGCAACCTTTCAAATGATCATGTTATTTACGTTATTACTAATATAGAAATCTTTTTCAAAATTTATAATGATTTTCTTTTCAAAATTCAATATGGTAAGCTTTCAAAATTACATTTCAAAAAAATCAAAATTATTATTATTATTATTTATTTCTAAACTCACATACTAAATTTCTTGTTTAATTTTTATTTATTTCTAAAAAAAATTTTTTTAAAAAAAACCTTCTATTGAATAACTCTTTTTCAACAATCTAATGATTTAAATGGAAATTATACTAATCCATTTCAACAATATAATGATATAACTATCTAATGATTTATGAAATTTAAAAGGAAAGTATACTAACCAATTTTCAAAATTCAAAAGTGTGCCATCTAATCGTTAAAAAAATATATATATTAAAAAAATCTAATTTTCTCATAATTAATGACTTTTGAAAGGAAAGAACATTAAATTAATTTAAAATTTTAAAATTGTGTATCACAAATTATGGGAAAGCAATTCACATCTCCTATTAGGCCAAGTTTGGCAACACCAAAATAATCCATCTTTTTATCTTTTTTTCATTACATCACCTCTCTATTTTTTTGCACATCTTTTCATAAAAAGACAAAAAGTACACTTATTTAGGTCATCCCAAACAATTTTCTCTCTTTCACTCATTGGATACAAGTCAAATTACACTCGGTGTTCATCAAGTGTAACTGTTGGTGATGGGAGCAATTATGAAGAATTCAATTGATAAATTTTTTTCACTATAAGTTTATATTTTTTTATAAAGATCAATTTCTAATCTTTAATTTCCAGCATCCTTGTTTCTATTATGCATCTAACAATTATGTTTATTTCTAAAAATTATTGCATGATTATTTCATCTAAATGTATTTTTATAAAATAAATCTCCAAAATCAATATTTATCAAGTACATAAATATAGATGGCAAAGGCTATTAAAAGATGTGCATACTGGTTCGCAATATAATCAGGAACAAATTTTTGTTGTAAGTTTCTTTTTCTGGAGGATACATATGATTATAATATATTACTTATGCATTTAAGTTTTATAGTTTCCATGATTTCAAATTTTAAAATTTCTATAAGACTTGTTTTAATTTTTCAAATTTTATAGTTGGTGCATTTTTTTCTTGAATAATGTAATACTTATTATATTTTAAATTATAACTTATTTGATATTTTTATAGCTTAATTGGCTTTAAAAAAAAATTAAACTATAATTTGTAACCCTTTTTTTAAAAAAAAAAAAAATTATATTTGAAACCCTTGAATACGAGCAATTATTGGGTACTCCTAGAGCATGACCACGTGGTGCTCTATTGGTGTTATGATTGGTGAAGAAGGTAAAACCTATGACTTTGTGTTAGGTGATTGAAAAATATAAAGGGACATCATGTATAATGATTAGTAAAAAATATAAACACGTGGTGCTTCAAAAACACCCAATAATTTTTCTTTGAATACATAAAAAAGTAAGAGTCTCATATCTTTCGTCTTAGTAATGACTTTTGAGACATTATGAATACTTACACAATAAAAATCGTGGGGATATATTTTCTGAGTACCAACACGTGGCAAGGTGACGCCGACGTGTCAGCCGAGGTGCCACATGTCTTGGTCGTGACGCCGAGGTAATCTCGGCAAGGCCGAGGTTATCTCCGAAGATATTGGAATCCGAGATAAGTGGATAAGGGACAAGAGTCCTAGAATGAAAAGGGAACTCAACCTGGATGAGGGACAAGAGTCCTAGAATGAGAGAAGACTTCAGTTTATATAAAGATAAGACTCTTAGAGAGTTTATCCTAATCTTACTAGGAGTCCAAGATTAGCAGTAATCCTGAGTCCATAGAAATTAGGCTTCTATTGGGACTAGGTTTATGTTGGCTATAAAAAAGAGGCACCTCCATGGATCTAAGGCATGCTTTTTATGCTCAAGTTTGTGAGTTTAGCACTATTGATTATCTTTGAGAGATATTGAGTACTGACTTGATCGTCGGAGTACCCCCGGGTGGCAAACCACCACCGGAGTCTTCTCTTTCTATTGCAGGCTAGTCAGGTGCCATCTATTCTGTCGGTGCTCTCCAGCTGGATACTAAGATTGCAGTGTGGTCAGATTTTCACCCACACAATTTGGCACCGTTTGTGTGAAAGAAAGAAGAATAGATGGCCAATGAAAGAAAGAAGAACAGATGGCCAATGACGGACAGAAAGATCAGACTGGAGACAACGCTCCTGCTGGGAATGGGAGACCTATCAACCTCGACGTTGAAGGGGATAACCGCAACACAGAAACTCATGACCAGAGTCATGGAGTGAAAGATGCCGGCCAGGAAGGTGACGCACCAAAGACAACAGATCGAAGCGGATACTACAACGAATATGACCTTCAAGTATGGAAGGATAGATACCTGCGGAGGAATGAAGACCCTTCTAGAAGGGATGCAAAGATAGGGGGCATGAGCGCTACCAAGGAGATAACATTCAAGTATAGAAGAACTCATCATAAGTGAGCAGATCCCGGATCCGAGAAGACATGATCTCAGCCTAGACAAGTAGGCCCGAGAAGACGAGAGCTCAGCCTAAGTGAGCAGATCCCGAATTCCAGATCCCGGATCCTAGAAAACATGATCTCGGCCTAAATGAGTAGGTCCGAGAAGAGAAGAGCTCAACCTGAGTGAGCAGATCCAAGATTCTAGCAGACAAGATCTCGGCACTTAAGTCCGAAAAGAGAAGAGCTCAGTGAGCAAATCTCAGATCCCAGAAGATAAAAAAGAAAACACACAAGGTTGGACTGCAGTTAGCCAGGTTGAAGACCTTTTATAAGGTTCGCAAAAGGGTATGTGGAAGCCATGCAGGGGCAGAGAGAAGAAGAATATGTTTACCACTTGTTGAAATTTGTAGCAATTTACAAATTGGTTAAACCGATATCATATTTACCACTTGTTGAAATTCTGTGTGAATTTACATGTTAGTTAAACTGAGATGATGTTTACCACTTGTTGAAATTTGTAGCAATTTACAAGTTGATTAAACCGAGATGATGTTTACCACTTGTTGAAATTTGTAGCAATTTACAAGTTGGTTTAACCGAGATGATTTTTTACACTTGTTGAAATTTGTAGCAATTTACAAGTTGGTTAAATCGATGTGATATTTAATACTTGTTGAAATTCTGTGTGAATTTACAAGTTGAAGTTAAACCGATGTGATATTTAACACATGTTGAAATTCTGTGTGAATTTACAAGTTGAAGTTAAACCGATGTGATATTTAACACTTGTTGAAATTCTGTGTGAATTTACAAGTTAAAGTTAAACCGAGATGATATTTAACACTTGTTGAAATTCTTTGTGAATTTACAAGTTGAAGTTAAACCGATGTGATATTTAAACACTTGTTGAAATTCTGTGTGAATTTACAAGTTGAAGTTAAACCGATGTGATATTTAAACACTTGTTGAAATTCTGTGTGAATTTACAAGTTGAAGTTAAACCGAGATGATATTTAACACTTGTTGAAATTCTGTGTGAATTTACAAGTTGAAGTTAAACCGAGGTTATGATAAAGGAAGATGGTTTAACACTTATTGAAATTTTGAAAAAAATTTACAAGCTGAAGTTAAACCGAGGTTATGATAAAGGATGATAGTTAAACACTTGTTGAAATTTTTAAGAAAAATTTACAAGTTAAAGTCAAGCTCAAGCAATATCTGCGTACTTGCCGAGACTACTAGGTTGTCAAAACTTGAAATATGAAAAACTGCAATCTTGATAGAAGACATTGAGAAAGTGACAAGCCCTAAACAACACTTGTGAAAATATTTGTTACAATATTTTCAAGTGTTAGGACAAGGCCGAGATGAGCAAGATTAGAAGTTGTGACAGAGGTATTTTACCCGAAGAGATTGCACAGTCAAGGTGTACTTCGAAGACATGCAAATTATTCTAAGTATAGAATCATACAAGAGCAGAAAAAAGAAGACATACATTCAAAGAAGAAATCAGAGAAATGCATTTAAAGAAGAAAGAAGGCACTTCGGCCTGAATATTGAAAAATAAATTATTCAGACTACAAAAATGGCACGTCAGCCGGATTAAAAGCATACAAAGACGGACAAAGTACAAGGTACAAGGTACAAGGAGTAAAAGAAGGAAACAAAACTACTCAGCATCAATGGCAGGATATAGAAGACAGTTGGGAAGACTTCTCAGCAGCCTTCTTGGCCTCGAGCTCAGCATCGATCTCCCGAAGAGTTTGATCAAGGCTCTTCTCGGCAATTGGCACCTCGGAGTTTAAAGGCAAGGATTGAAAGCAAGAATCTGGAAAAGGACACAGAAAACAGAAACAAGAATGTAATTCGTAATCAAGAATGGTGATGAAGCTATTAGGAAATCAAGACAAAAAGATTGCACAGGTGTGTCAAGCCAAGAACAGTGGCAGAAATCAACAGATGTGTGAACAGTGTGTATTTAAGAAGATGATTTGGAAACAACGGGTAAAACAGCAATAGTGATTAACAATAAAGCAGAGTTTCTTGGAAAGCAACAAGAAATAAAACCAGGAAGAACAGTGGCTTACCAGAAAGAGGGAAGCCGGAATGAGAATTGTCGAAGTCTGACGACAATGACAGAATGACGTAAGCTTCACCGGAGGACAGGAACGAAGACAGTTGCAGAAGCTTGAAAGCTTAGAACAATGACGGATTTAAGCAAAAGAGCTAGAAAGAGAAAAAGTCAGAGGATTGAATGAAAAAAGAGAAAAATAGTCAAGAAAACGACAAAGTTCAAGAATAAAGCCAAGTGCAGAAGGACTAAGTAAGTATATGAAGAACAAGAAAGTAATGACCCAGACACGATGCTAGCAACAGAAAGAGGATATGACAAGAACAGTGCCAGGCATTCAAACAATTCAAAATTTGAAGACAGACGAAAATAGAAGGCAGCAGATGGAAAATAAACAGATTCAGAAGAGTTATGAAAGATTGAGCTTAATAGCAAGTAAAGAGTTTATGAACCTACCAAGTGAAATGAACGCCGATATAAAAATCGCCGGAGTCAAATAGATGATTGGAAATCGGGAACTCACCAGAGAGTGTGAGTGGAGCAGTTGCAAAGCTCTTGGAGTTTACGAATTAATGGAACCAGAACCTCAGCTCGGAGGTGCGATTTCAAGTAGCTTGGAAAGCATGAAACTTGATTCTTGACACCAGTGGACAGTAAAGTCCAGGGAACTTTGAGGTCGGCGAGTTTGATCTTGGACAGAGGGGCACAGATGAACGAACAGTGTAGGTTCCATCACCTCAGAATGCCGAGGTAATAGAACCTAGGGGCAGTTGTGGGGATATATTTTCTAAGTACCAACACGTGGCAAGGTGATGCCGACGTGTCAGCCGAGATGCCACGTGTCCTGGTCGTGACGCCGAGGTGATCTCGGCAAGGCCGAGGTTATCTCTGAAGATATCGGAATCCGAGATAAGTGGATAAGGGACAAGAGTCCTAGAATAAAAAGGGAATTCAACCTGGATGAGGGACAAGAGTCTTAAAATGAGAGAAGACTTCAGTTTGTATTAAGATAAGACTCTTAGAGAGTTTATCCTAATCTTACTGAGAGTCCAAGATTAGCAGTAATCCTGAGTCCATAGAAGTTAGGCTTCTATTGGGACTAGGTTTATGTTGGCTATAAAAGAGAGGCACCCCCATGGGTCTAAGGTATGCTTTTTATGCTCAAGCTAGTAAGTTTAGCACTATTGATTATCTTTGAGAGATATTGAGTACTGACTTGATTGTCGGAGTACCCCGGGTGGTAAACCACCACCGGAGTCTTCTCTTTCTGTTGCAGGCTAGTCAGGTGCCATCTATTCTGCCGGTGCTCTCCAGCTGGATACTAAGATTGCAGTGTGGTCAGATTTTCACCCACACAAAAATGTTATATAAATTATCAAAAGTTACACTGCACCGAATAAATTTACAACTTATTTTAAGTTAACAATCTAAAATTTTACTTACAATTTATTTATGGGCCATGCCAAACATTTAAAGTGTAAGAAATATAAGGTGCATTTGGGTTAGGGCCTAAGTTACATGAATTTAATAATGATCGTGAACTTGGTCCACAAACATGTAAATAGTTTTCCTAAAGAAATAATTGCAAAAATTTTAAATGAGAAAATTCTGCTTAAAAAATAGGTTAATGATTACATTTAAAGCATATTTCATAAAACTTAATTATTGATTTTGTAGTACTAAAACTTTTAATAACGTATAAAATTTTTAAACCACATAAATTTATTCATAAATATTAAATGTGAAAAATGCTAGAAATATTTGAAAATATTAAATTTTAAAATGCTAGACGAACTATTTGATTAAGTATAGAATTTTTTAATAAAAATAGTTTATTAATAAGATTATATCATACATGTTTATAATGTATCATGTCCATTTTATTTTATTTTTAAAGTTTATGATTAACTCTTAAAAATTTATAGAATTCCTATTTGAAATGTGAATTATGTATAAATCTATTAACAAATGAGAAAACAAATTATACATTCACATATAGTACATACATTATCCTTTATTTGAACTATGCTAACTATAGGTCAAGTAATCATTCTAGCTCAAGTTAGCTACTATATAAATATCGAGATTTAGGTACTAACCGTTAAAATGGTCTAACACATTTTCAATCAAATACACAATAAAAAGCATGAGCCTATGAGCTAGAGTTAAGTTGTTTTATATACATATTATGTTTAATTTATTTGTTTAGTATATTAGTTCTAAATTTCTTTAATATAAAATAATGAAAAAATATAAAAAAAATCAAAAATTAAAAATGATCTATAGTGGTGATCAAATTAAGAAAATGGTTTTAGGGCTTACAAATGTTCAATTGGTTAAATCTCTAAAAAATTAGTAAAATATAATTAACTTATATTTTGTAACACCCTCAAATTATAGACAACATACACTCATAACTCTCAATAGATATGCGGAAACTTATTAATATAAATCTTTAAAAGGTAAATTACACTTGCACCCCTAAGGTTTGGGTTTAATACACATCACCCCTGACGTTTGAAAAATTACGCTAACCCTTTGTCATTGTAATTATTTAGACAGAATGAAGACATTGAACTCATGCACTCTCTCTTTTCTTATTTTGCTTTACTTCCTCTATTTTTTTTCCTCTCCTTTGCTTTACTTTTTTTTTCATTTTCTTCAATGTAATTTTCTCTGTTTTTTTAATAGGAGTTGTTTCCTTTTATATAAATAGGAGGTTTGTGAAATGAAATAATTAACCACAGGGTGGGAATATAATTTTCAAAACGTCAAAGGGTAGAATATAATTAGACCAAACCTCAGGAGGTGTCAGTGTAATTTATCCATTTTTAAATTATACAACTTTGCAAACATTTTCTAGGACTATCTTCCATTTCATTGATTTCTATGAATTATTAAAGACTGATGTCACATCCATTAATATATTCATTAATCCTAAGTTATGAATTTATATAATGTAATAGATATATATATGTAAAAATGCAAAGAAGAAAAAAGAAGTTCATGCCCTAATGGTTAAATATTTTCAAGACGATACTTTGTTACAATAAAAGTGGGTCAAGCACAATACATATAAAAGCCCTAAGCTTGTAAAAATATATTTATAAACACAACATAAATGAGCCTTCAACTCCGAGATCCTCCCAAGCTAAGTTCTTGGCAGAGGCATACCATCGGCACCTGAAAATTGATTTCCACATAGGATGAGCTAAAACCCAGTATAAATTACTTTAATATATTGTATGATGCTTAACAAAGTCATATGGTGAATGCACATGAATGTCATTTACCAAAATATTACATTTTCTCTTTCCAATAATGCAATGCTATATTTATAAATCAATTCATAAACCGAAACTTTTTAAAACAAAAAACAGAGCAGTGGAAACACAATGCTGGGAATTTGTAGATATATATCTGCCAGTAGGCTACACAAGCACTACCAAAGCTATTTGACCGTACTAACCAAAAAGATCGACACCTAATCGCATGGGTTTCTAAACTTTCACAAGGACACACAAGCCAATATAAATATAATCACAACCATTCCCCTAACCAGATTCACTAAGGTATTCACTCTTCTTCCTAAAAAACAATACATTTTCCATGTATGAAACAATGTTCAAATGCAAGATGTATGAGCGAAATAGTTTTGATCAACCTAGGCCTCATGCAATTTCCACAACAACTAAAACTATTCTTCACCGATAACCCAAAATAGATATCTCTATTTAAAAGATAAATTTCAAGAAAACAAATGTGAATCTCATAATTCCAATACATGAGTAACAATTCATGTTCAACTCCACTTTCAAAACCAACAAATATAATCATAATATCATTTCAAAATCTTGACATTTTTCTCTTTTTTCTTAGTTTGAAAACATGAATACTTAAGGACTTCCAAATGCCCCCAAACATATATTCTTTTCCACAGTTCACATTTTCAAACAATTTCTCAAATTCTCAATACTGTAAACCATTCCAAGATCATTTCAATGAAAACCCCTAATTTAAAACCCAAATCCAAACCTAAATCAAATCAAATCCTACACTAAATCAAACCCACAACTTCCAAAACACCACTCTTTTCAAAGAACACATAACATGGTTAAATGACATAAAAACACTAAAGAGAACCCTTCCTCAAAATAGGAAGAGAAGAGCAATAAAACCCCACAGATTTGATAATGACCGAAGCTCAAACTTTTCAGATTGAAACGATCACCACGACAAGCTCTATCCTTTTCCTCTAAGCACCAAGGTGACGAAACTAACAAATTAAGGTGTATGAGAGAGTTTAGGTGAAATTTTAGAATGAGAAAAAGAGCAAGAAATTAAGCTCAGAAAGGAAAGACAGAGGAAGAGAAAAGTAGGAAAGTGAAAATAAGATTTTTCCCGTAGCTTTATACTAACGCATGGCTTGAGTAGCCAAAACAGTGCTCGAGTGTCAGACACATAACACCACTCGAGTGAGCAAACTATGGCTTGAGCAAAGAAACCAAACTCTCAAAAGTTCTGACCTACAAAGAAGCAGCTCGAGCGAAGAAAAGACCATTAGAGCGAAAAACACCCTACTCTCAGAAATTCAGACTGTAAACACATATCCTAAAAGAAATGAAGGACAGTTTGAGCGAGCTTAAGAACGAACAGACAGAATTTCCTTTGAAATATTAACTCTCAAACTATTCAAGACATAATCCAACAATCTAAATAACCATTCCTATCAACTACAAGACCAAAAGAAGCATAGACAACAACCATAGGACTAGATTTAAATCAAAGAGTATAAAAGGGTTGGGTCTTAACCTCGGCTGCTATAACCTCTCCTCCTTAGGAAATTTTGTCCCCGAAATTGAACCAAGACGATGACTATAAAACATAACATTAACAACAACAATAACTCATACTCAATAGTATAAAAGACAGGACAATCCAACTTAACACATATTGATCTTAAATCTCCAAAACATTCATAACGTTCATATATTACAACAAAATGTGAAAGAAGTGCAAAAGACTCAAATATCAACAAACAGGCCCGGATACTTCCCACGGACCTCAGCCTCACGCTCCCAAGTTGCCTCATCAACTCTGTGGTGTTGCTACAAAACCTTACCAACGGAATAGTCTTGCTCGCAAGTCTTGATCCCGAGTATCTAAGACCTGGTCTCTCCTCATGCGAGGCATCCTCATCCACCTCTAAATCTTTCAAATCCAACACATGCGAAAAATTAGGCTCGTACTTTTGAAGCATATGGATTATGAAACACGTCATGAACTCCGGAAAGT
Source organism: Camellia sinensis (assembly GCF_055761805.1). Classification (NCBI taxonomy): domain Eukaryota; kingdom Viridiplantae; phylum Streptophyta; class Magnoliopsida; order Ericales; family Theaceae; genus Camellia; species Camellia sinensis. Next base: position 112,302,490 of record NC_138973.1, read on the forward strand.
TGGGGCCACAATACCAAACGATAAGTTTTCTCCCTAATTGACTCTAGGATCTTGAAAGGTCCAATAAAGCTCAAAAATAACTCTTCACTATTTTCAAATCTCATCAAACCATGTCGCTGTGAAATCTTAAGAAACACATGATCCCCCACTTTAAAACACAAGGGTCTTCTTCTTCAGTTGGTATAGCTCTGCTGACGACTTTAAGCCGAAACCAATCTCTTAAGTATAAGTGAAACTTTCTTAGTCGTACTCCAGACCCAACATAGGTGCATCATCTACATCATCCTAACACACAAGCGATCGGCCATAAAGGCATCACTCCAATACTCGCCTGAAAACTATTATTATAACCAAACTCTATCAAAGGCAAGTGTCTCTCCCAAGACCCCTTAAAGTCGAGGACACAAGCCCAAAGCATGTCCTCTAGAATTTGAATAATACGCTCAGACTGTTCGTCGGTCTGAAAATGATAAATGGTGCTAAAAGTCAACAATTGTCACCGAGATCTCGTGAAGTCATGCTATATCTCTAACATACAGCTCAATAGGATAATTCATTGAGTCACTCGTCCGCATAGGTAAGAAATGTGTAGACTTAGGCCTCATTTGGGAACTAAACATTTTAGCCAAAAGGTCAAAAAATCACTATAAATTATTACATCACTCTCTCTCATTTTCTGCACATCTTTTTGTAAAAAATTAAAAAAGTTACTAAAATAAATGAGGCCTTAGTCAATCGGTCAACCACTACCCATACGGCATCATTTCTCTATTGAGTCCTGGGAAGACCCACAACAAAGTCCATCGTGACATGCTCTCACTGCTACTCAGTTATCGGTAAGGGTTGTAGCAAACCCAATGGTCGTTGGTGCTCGACCTTCACTTATTGACAAGTAAAGCACTAGGAAACAAACAAGTTCACATCTCTCTTCATCCTCCTCTATCGAAACTGACAATAAAGATCATGATACATCTTCATGCCTCCCGGGTGCACCATAAGGTGTGAATAGTGGAACTCTCAAAGTACTTCTTCTGTACAAGACTCCTGCACAAAAAGGCGGTCTAAGTATTTCACACTAGAGTCCAATGAACATTCAAACCCATCTCTACTTTTCCACTAAAGACCTTCTCTCGGATAGTCTCTACCTCATGATCATGGTGTTGTGCCTCAATAACCCAACTAACCACGATAAGTTGTGTAACTGCGGTAAATAAAGTGGCCAACTCAATGGACTCGCCAAGATGCAAGCCAAACTCATTGATAGCGCCTAACATCCCCCATTTCCAGATGGCAATACTCGCTACTTTGCTCACAAACTTCCTACTCAAAGCATCAGCCATTACATTGGCCTTCTTCAGATGATAATGCAGCTCAAACTCTGCCTCAAATTCAAGTCTTTCTGTGATAACAGATATTTCAGACTTTTATGATTAGAAAACACCTCAAATCTCTTCCCATACAGATAATGCCTCCAGATTTTTAAGGCAAAGATCACCGCTACTAGCTCTAAGTCGTGTGTTTGATAGTTTCTCTTATGGATTTTCAATTACTGTGAACCATAGGCCAGAACTTTCCCTTCCTGCATCAATATACAACCCAAGCCTTCTTGAGATGCATCACAACACACAAAATAACCCAAACCTCTCTTTGAAATAATTAAAATAAGAGTAATGGTGAGTCTAGTCTTAAGCTCTTAGAATGACTTTTCATAAGCCTCACTCTACACAAACCTAATTCCTTTCCTTGTCACAGCGAAACCAGTATAGAGAAATCCTTTACAAAACGTCGGTAATGCCCAGCTAACCTCAAGAAACTTCGGATTTGAAAAGCATTCTTAGATTGCTCCCAATCTTACACTGCATTTATCTTAGACGAATCTAACGTCACTCCTTCCTGACACAACATGGTCTAGGAACTTAACCTCATTAAGCCAAAACTCACACTTTCTAAAGTTAGCATACAGTCAGTGTGCTCTAAGAAAATCAAGTACACCTCACAAGTGTTCCTCATATTCCTCCTCAAAAGGTGAATAGACTAAGATGTCATTGACAAACATGACCACAAACTTGTCTAGGAACTCACGAAAGAATCGATTCATCAAGTCCGTAAATGAGGCCAGTGCATTGGTTAGTCCAAAAGGCATCACTTAGAACTCGTAGTGGCCATACCATGTACAAAATGTCGTTTTCTGAATGTCCTCCCCTTTCACCCTCAACTGGTGATACCCCGATCTTAAATCGATCTTCGAAAAGTAACGAGATCCTTTCAACTGATCATTCATGTCCTCTATTCACGGCAATGGGTATTTGTTCTTAATAGTTACCTGGTTCAATTTACGGTAGTCGATGCGCAGCCACAAAGTGCCATCATTCTTCTTTGTAAAGCGAGTCAATGCTCCCCAATATGAGATATTAGGGTGAATGAAACCCTTATCTAACGAATCTCGGAACTACACCTTCAAATCACACAACTCGACTAGCGTAAACCTATATGATGCCATAGAAATCGGGGCCGTTTTTGGCGCTAAATCGATAGAGAACTCAATCTCTTTATGTGGTGGTAAGTCACTATGTTCCTTCGAAAAAACATCTGAATACTCTCGAACTACTCTCAATAAGTCACCCATAACTGTACTACATTCATCAGCTACTATGATGGAAAAAAAGAAACTTAACTCTCTTCAACCCTTAAGGCTACACAATAGAGGAATAAAGCTATCACCCCGATCACACAAGAAGTAGAAGCAATCTTTGAATGATGTACACACCGATACCCTCCTACGGGAACAATTTATTGAAGCCTGAAAATAAGTCGACCAATCCATACCCAAAAACACGTCAAATGTATGCATGTCAAGAACAATAAAATCCAAAAAGAGTCGGCGATCTATGACCTCAATAGCGACATACTCGACCCAATGTGTAACAACCCTGACCTGTGATTAGCTAATAAACCTTATTTAAGAATGCTTAATCAGTAATTAAGATGAAATACTAAGTTAATTGTATCATGTTATTTGTGCTTATATCTATCTGACGTAGGAATATTTGTTTGAATTTCGGTTTCAATATGCGATTTGAAGGCCTTAATGGCATTCAAACACGAAATTGACTATGTTTATGTGTAATTTAGAATTTTTAGAGCCTTATGGTAAATTTAATTAGAATTCGACTCGGAATGAAATAATTATAATAAAATAATCACAATTGATTAGCCTTAACTCAAAGTAATTAAGCCTCATTAATGATGCCTATATAAAGCTAATTCAAGAATTGAGAATGTTTGTTTTACACATTCATTTCTTCGTCTTTGAGAGGCCAACGTAGGAGAGATGGAGTTAGAGAGAGAAGATTTTTAATTCAAGTTAGAAAGAAGAGGATTGCTAGACAATTGGAGGAGTTGGAAGAAGTGTGCAAGAATTGCTAGATTTTAAGGGAATTTAAGCTTCTAGGTAAGAATTCAACCTTAGATTTATGACATTAAGTTAGATAACTTTTTAATTCAAGGGGTTTAAGTGTTTGAACATAAGAAAATTTGAGTAAGTGTTTCAACTTACATTTTGGCATCATCATTGCATCCTAGGCATTCCTAAGCCTTAATTAAGACATAATAATGAGGAAAAGGATTCGAAACACACCAAGATAGAAAATAAATGAGTTAAGTGTTTTCTGAACGTGTGTTTCAAGGTGTATCCACTATGTGTTTGTATAGGTCACGCGCTATGGACTGTCTGATCTGTCTACCCTGTCTGTTCTGCTACTAGAGCTATCTATAAGTAATAACTTTGTAAAGTTATGTTCAACTTTAAATATTTTCTGAATGATATGATATGATATGTATTATGAAATGCTACTTTATAGTTAAATCACTAATTGTCTGACTTTTTGAAATGTATTCATGGCATCCTTAGCACCATGTGATATCTGTCATCTGTTACCTGGTACTAGAGGTTCCATCATGGAACTAGTTAAGCATAACCATTATCTGCTCTATACATGCCCTATATCTGACTGTCCCATGTGATCATGGGTCATCTGTACATCCCATATAATTATGGGTCATCTGTTCTGTTAGCACTAATGGATGTACCACGTATAACTATCTATGAATTATGAATTCTGAATATGAATATGAATATGTTTTTGACTCTGAACTCTGATTTCTAAATCTGTTACGAACATCATTGATTAAAACCTTTACTCTGTTATTATTCATTGGGCTCTAGCTCACTATATTATTTACTTATGTAGGTGATCAGGTACGTGACCAGGCTTAGTGATGATTGCCTAGAGATCTGTTCTATCAGCCAACCATTTTGCCTCCCGAGGAGGTTCCCGTTTTGAGAAGTGGTCAAGCTTTGTGAACTATGTTTAAGACCATTGTTTTCTTTTGTTTAAGTCTGAATAATTTTTTGTATGTTCTGTATATGTGGGTAACGTATGACTAATGTAAACATAACATCACATGTATGTATATAATTTTGAAATTTTTTGTCTTATATAGGTCTACACAGCTCTATAGACATTATATTCTGATATTTGCTTCCGCTAGCCCCTTAATTTTGTTTAATCTGTTCAGTGGTCTTCAGTAATCCCAGGATTACTGGCTGGTTGCGACGCTAAACCTATTGGGGTTGGTTTGAATCATGATAGAGTGGTATCAAAGCATGAGTTATACCATATACACAAGTCCATATGAATTATAGGATATTTTAGAAAAGCATTAGGGACATTGTATCAGCATGTGTGAGTGTGTGTACTAATCATATGAACATATCTGAATGCAATAAACATATGAACATGTGTAACGTGAAATGACTGAAAATGAACACTATGAACATTATGAAAAGATTATTTGCCTGTGTTTATTATCGTATTGTTTACCTACAACAATGGAAAGAACAAGAAGTGATGATGTATCTGAATCATCCGATGCTCAGATGGATCAACTGGAAAGAATGATTGAAGCTTTAATAAAATCAATAAGACAACAGCAAAGACAACAACTATTGCCTCTCCCGCCTTATCCGGTACAGTTTGAGCCAATGAACAACAATATTATCTCATTGACTTAGAAGTTCAACAAAATGAAGCCACTGACTTTTTTGGATGGTATTGAGCCGTTAAAGGCTGAGACCTGGAAGTTAGAGACTGAAAAGTGTTTGAAGTCTTTCTATACACTGAAACTTAGAAAGTGTTACTAGCCACCTACACTTTAAATGAAGAAGCTAGACATTGGTGGATATTGATTAGAGACAATAATGGGGCTATGACATGGAACCAATTTAAAGAAATCTTCTATGAAAAATATTTCCCTTAATGCTTTCGAGACCGAAAAGTGTTAAAATTTGAGCAGCTAAAGCAAGGGGTATGTCAGTGGTAGAGTATGAGGCTAAATTTATTAAGTTAACCCAGTTTACCCCATACATGGTAGACACAGATTATAAGAAAGTTCAAAAATTCAAAAGTGGGCTAAATCTAAATGTATTTGATTAGATCGGTATATTAAAATTGCCTAAATATGTAAATGTACTTAACCGAACTCTAATGACAGAAGCTAACTTGGCCCCTATGAAACAAACTAAAGCTCCGATAACTGAATGGAGAAGCAAAAGATCTGGGTACAATTTCAGAAAGGGACGCTTATATGCAATGAACAAGAAGCAAAACACGGGGTCTGCTAGCAGCTCAAGTCAAAGTAATTGGTCTACACCTGTTTGTTCTTAATATGGAAGAAAACATAAAGGTGTTTGTTATCGTGTAACCGGTGCTTGTTTCCGGTATGGCAAAACTGGCCACATAGTAAAAGATTGTTTGCTCGGGTCCGACAATGCCAACCGTCCTACGACAAGTTTAGTCAGATCCATTTTTGCACCAAGATCGAATATGAGAACCAATACTGGGAGAGAAAATTTAAGGCAGGGTCGAGTATTTGCACTTGTGCCTAATGATGTGCAAAATACCGAATCTGTGGTGTCAGGTACACTTCCTGTTTGTGCTCAGAATGCATATGTTTTGATAGACTCTAGCTCTATACATTCTTTCGTGTCACATGCTTTTTCTCAAAAATTGACTAGACCGCTAGAACAAATGAACTTTTTGTTATCTTTATTTACACTATCTGGGGGTTCTATGCTATGTGCTTATGTATATCCGACATGTGATATTATGATTGGTGATGTGTTATTATATGTTGATTTGCTACCCGTGAATATGGATCATTTTGATTGTATACTGGGTATGGATTGGTTAACAAAGTATCATACTACTATTGATTGTGTTGTTAAATCTGTTATATTTCAGCCACCAGGGTTGCCTGAGTTTGTATTTTGTAGAAATGGCGTGGTTCCTTCCCCGTACTTGACTTCTGCTATGAAAGTTGTCAAATTGCTTAGAAAGGGATATAGGGGTTATCTGTGCTGTGTCTTGAACGTGACTACTGTTAGTCCTAATGTGGAATCTATCCCTATAGTCTATGAATTCCCTGATGTTTTCCCAAATGAACTGCTTGGGGATCTAATTGATAAGGAAATTGGGTTTACTATTAATGTAGTAGTTGGGCCATAACCAATTTCCAAAACTCCTTATAGAATGTCAACCTTTGAACTGAAAGAATTGAAAATCCAATTGCAAGAACTATTAGAGAAGAAGTTCATTCACCCGAGCACTTCGCCTTGGGGTGCTCTAGTGCTATTTGTTAAAAGGAAAGATGGGTCTTTGAGGTTATGTATTGATTATCGGGAATTGAACAAAGTAACTATCAAGAATAAATACCCATTGCCCTAAATAGATGATTTGTTTGATCAACTTCAGGGAGCCCAAGTATTTTCAAAAATTGAACTTAGGTCTGGGTATCACCAATTGAAGGTTAAAGTAGAAGATATAGAGAAAACTGTCTTTCGAACTAGATACAAGCACTATAATTTTTTGATAATGCCTTTTGGGGTAACTCATGCACTTGCAGCATTTATGGACCTAATGAATATGGTGTTCAAATAATTCCTTGATGAATTTGTTGTTGTGTTTATTGATGACATTTTGATTTACTCTAAAAGCATGGAAGAGTATGAAAATCACCCACGAATTGTATTACAGACTTTGAGAGAAAAGAAGTTATACGCAAACTCTTCAAATGTGAATTTTGGTTGGACAGTGTGACATTTCTGGGGTATGTGATCAACAAGAATGGCACATCAGTTGACCCACAGAAAATTGAAGCCATTATAAACTGGCTAAGATCAACAAATGCATCCGAAATTAGAAGTTTTCTAGGGCTCACTGACTATTACTGTAGATTTGTGAAAGACTTCTCAAAGCTTGCCATGTCACTCACTCAGTTAACACAGAAAAATGTATCATTTGATTGGAATGACCAAAGAGAATATGTCTTTCAAGAATTGAAGACCAGATTAGTAACTGCACCAATTTTGATTTTGCCTAATGGTACTAATGGGTTCTAAATCTGCAGTGATGCTTCGTACAAAGGCTTGGGATGTGTGCTAATGCAAAATAGAAAGGTAATTGCCTATACTTCTCGGTAATTCCGTCCACATGAAAAGAATTATCCAACCCATGACCTAGAACTTGCAGCTGTAGTGTTTGCTTCAAAAATTTGGCGCCACTACTTGTATAGAGTGACTTGTGAAGTGTATACTGATCATAAAAGTCTGAAATACTTCTTCACTCAGAAAGAATTAAACATGAGACAAAGAAGATGGCTCGAGTTGATTATGACTTGCAAATTCTATATCATCAGAGAAAAGCAAATACAGTTGCAGATGCTTTAAGCAATGGGTGCTCGCGGTTCGATTTGCGGTTTGAACCCGCTCGCATATATGCGGTTTGGGAAAAATTGAACCCGTAACCGCCCGTAATGCGGGTTACGGTTTGTGCGCATAGGGTTCGCAGATGTGCGGACAGTTTGCGGATTATATTTTTTTTTTCTTTAAAAATTTATTTTTAGGCCTTCTTTCCCGTTTTGTAAATATTTATTTTGGGTCATTTTCCCTCTATTTTCTAAAATGCTCAACATTAATAATTAATTAATTAAAACTTATAAAATTAAAAACATAACAAAATCAATACCTAACACAAGCAAATCATTCAAAATCCTAAACTTTTAAATAAAATCATAAACTAACACAAGCACATATTTCAAAATCATTCACTACCTAACAATACAATTAAAGTAAAATCATCCAAAATCCAAAAATATCTAGGATAGAATGAATGAAATCAATGATCCAGGTTTTGAAAAAATTAAAAAATTAAAACAAAAAAGAGTCTAAGTGTGGGCGCGTTCTTGAGGGTGGAGGTACAACCCGCAAACCGCAATAATGTCATATTCCAAACTGCATTCGCCCGCATTGTGTCTGCAAAACCGCCCATTTATATGCGGATCAGTTTGGGTTGGACGGGTTGGACGATTCGGATAACCTAATGCCTAGCCCTACTTTAAGCCAAAAATCCATTAGATATTTGGCGTGTTTACTCACCGAGTAGAGAGACATGTTGTATAAACTAGAAAGAAATGAAATTGAAATTGTGTTATGTGAACAAGGTAGAGTCCTAGCTGCCATTTCTGCACAACCAACTATCATTGAGGAAGTTAAAAAAAGCAACTACAAGATGAATTTCTGAAGAAGATTGTTGATGAAATTGAATCAAAACCAAGGCCGGGATTTGAGTATAAAAATAAGGTGTTGAAATTTTAGGGTAGGCTTTGTATACTAGACCATTATGAACTAAGAAAACATATTATGAGAGAAGCTCACAATTCGAAATTTGCTATGCATCCGGTAAACACGAAGATATATCATGATTTGAAATAGAATTTCTAGTGGCCTAAAATGAAAAAGTGTATTGTCAATTTTGTAGCCAAAAGTCTACATTGCCAACAAGTCAAAGCTGAACATTAACAACTCGTCAAACTACTTCAGCCGCTTCTAATACCGAAATGGAAATGGGACCATATTACGATGGACTTCATTGTCGGTCTACCTCGTTATTCTAGAGGTATGGACTCTATTTGGGTAATTGTTGATCGTTTGACTAAATTCACACTTTTTTTACATGTTAAAACTTTTTATAATGTGGATAAGTTGGCTAATATTTATGTGAACAAAATTGTGAGATTACACAGGTACTAGTGTCTATTGTATCTGACAGAGATTTTAAGTTTACTTCAAGATTTTGGTAGAGTTTGCAACAAGTGTTGGTGACTAAATTGAGATTGAGTAGTATTTATCACCCACAGGCAGATGGCCAATCTGAACGAACCATTCAAACCTTGGAAGATATGCTCATAATGTGTGTGTTAGATTTCTAAGGAAATTGGGAAGCTTATCTGCCACTAGCCGAGTTTGTATACAACAACTATCATTCAAGTATCGGAATGCCTCCTTACGAAGCTTTGTATGGTAGAAAGTGCCAATCCCTGATTCGTTGGGCCGAAGTAAGCGATAGACCGTTATTGGGATCGGAACTTGTACAAGAGACGACTAAAAAAGTGAAACTAATACAGCAATGATTGAAAACTATTCAGAGTCGTCAAAATAGTTATGCGGGTGTCTGAAGAACAGACAGAGAATATAAAGTTGGCGACTATGTGTTTATCAAAGTGACTTCTATGAAAGGGTAAACGTGGTTTGGGATTAAAGGCAAACTAGCACTATAGTACATTGGCCTGTATGAAATCATTGAGAAAATTAATCTGATGACGTATCAAATAGCCTTGCCTCCAGTTATGGAGAATATACACAATGTTTTTCATATCTCAATGCTTCGGGATTATTTGTGAGATCCACTACATGTGATTGAACCGACATACGTACTATTGAAAAATAATTATACGTATGAAGAACAGCAAATCCACATTGTAAACCACCGAATCAAGAGATTGAGAAATAAAGAAATTCCGTTAGTGAATGTTGATTAGCAAAATCATGGAGGGACGTATGCGACTTGGGAGACCAAAGAAGATATGATGAAAAGATACTCTGATTTGTTCCCTCTGGATTCGACATTCTGCCAAAATCAATGTTATTCGAGTTTGGATGACCAAACTTTTTAAGGGGGGGAAAACTATGACAACCTTGGCATGTGATTAGCTTATAAACCTTACTTAAGAATGCTTACTTAGTAATTAAGATGAAATTCTAAGGTAATTGCATGTGTATCGTGTTATTTGTGCTTATATCTGTCTGACGTAGGAATATATGTTTGAATTTCTGTTTCAATATGCGATTTGAAGGCCTTAACAGCATCCGAACACGAAATTAACTATGTTTATGTGTAATTTAGAATTTTTAGGGCCTTATGATAAATTTAATTAAAATTTGATTCAGAACCAAATAATTAGAATAAAATAATCACAATTGATTATCCTTAACTCAAATTAATTAAGCCTCATTAATGATGCCTATATAAGGCTAATTCAAGAACTAAGAATGTTTATTTTACACATTCATTTCTTCATCTTTGAGAAGCCAATGTAGAAGAAAGGGAGTTAGACAGAGAAGAGTTTGAATTCAAGTTAGGAGAAAGAGGATTACTAGACAATTGGAGAAGTTGGAAGAAATGTGCAAGAATTGCTAGATTTCAAGGGAATTTACGCTTCTAGGTAAGAATTCAACCTTAGATTTATGACATTGAGTTAGATAACTTGTGAATTCAAGAGGTTTAAGTGTTTGAATATGAGAATTGTGCTTGGAAAATAAAGAAGAAGAGCATTCCATGAATGCATGTTCATTTCATCACAATTTGAGTTTAATTTCAAAGAATTCTCACATGCATGTGTTCATCTTGCCTTTGTTTTAAGAATTCAACATGTTTTTGTGCTAAACATCTCAATTGCTCATGTTTTGGAATGTTGAAGCTCATATCATTCTTGCATGTTATGTTTTCAAAATTTCAAGTTTACTTTTGGAATAATTCACTTGCTTTTGGGCTTGATTTTGCAAAACGACTTTCAATTGATAAAATTCTATGATTTTCTACATGTCTTCTCATGTTTTAGGCCCAAAGGATGTATTTTGAAGCTTTGAATTTGAGTTTTAAACTTGGGAAGAAAATTTGGAAATTCCAGAATTTGCACTCTTCGCTTGAGCAATGGAATCTGCACTCGAGCGAAGAATGCAAGCTCGCAGTAATTTTGTAGGCATGAGCACTATGCTCGAGCAACATAATCTATGCTAGAGCGATCACTCTATTGTTACAGTCTTGGCTCGAGCAAATGAAGTTGCACTCGAGCGTAAGATGAGAGCTCTCAAAAGTTTTGCAGACCAAAGGGTCCACTTCAGCGACCAAAGTTACGCTCGAGCAAACTGCCCTGTTTTTGAAAATTTGACTAAGTGTTTTAACTTATATTTTAACATCTTCATTGCATCCTAGGCATTCCTAAACCATAATTAAGACATAATAATGAAGATAAGGATTCAAAACATACTAAGATAGAAAGAAAAAAATGAGTTAAGTATTTTCCGAGCGTGTGTTTCAATTTGTATCCACTATGTGTTTGTATAGGTCACGCACCATAGACTGTCTTATTTGTCTGCTCTGTCTGTTCTGCTATTGGAGCTATCTATGAGTAATAACTCTATAAAGCCATGTTCAACTTTAAGTATTTTCTGAATGATATGATATGATCTGTATTCTGAAATGCTACTTTATGGTTAAATGACTGATTGTCCAACTTTCTAAAATGTATTCGTGGTAGCCTTAGCACCATGTTATATCTGTCGTCTGTTACCTGGTACCAGAGGTTCCATCATGGAACAAGTTGAGCATAACCATTACCTGCTCTATATCTATTTTGTATCTGACCGTCCTATGTGATCTTCGGTCATCTGTACGTCCCATATAATCATGGGTCATTTGTTTTGTTAGCGTTAATGGATGTACTACGTATGATTTTCTATGAATTCTGAATATGAATATGAATATGAATCTGTTTCTGAGTCTGAAATCTAATTTCTGAATCTGTTACAGACATCATTCATTAAAACCTTTACTCTATTATTATTCACTGGACTCTAACTCACTATATTATTTATATATGTAGGTGATTAGGCGCGTAACTGGGATCAGTGATGATCGCCTGGAGATCTGTTCTATCAGCCAACCATTGTACATTCTGATGAGGTTCTCGTTTTGAGAAATGGTCAAGCTTTGTGAACTATGTTTAAGACCTTTGTTTTCTTTTGTTTAAGTCTAAACAAGTTTTTGTATGTTCTGTATATGTCACGACCCAAACCCGGCCCTATGGATTTAGCACCGTAACCGGCCAGTAATCCGAGATTACCAAAGGCCTGCTTAACAGTAATACAGTAAAACAGAGTACAGGGCCTGGCAGAAGCCAAAACAGTAAATAAATAATGTCCACTGAGCTGTGACAGTCTATATGAAAAAGAATTTTCAAACATTCATACATAAACGGTACATAACAGTATGCATAACATTTACAATCATTCAGACTAGGGACTCAACCCTATAAAGCAGTACAGTAAACAGTCAGTCTATACAGAACAGTAAGACGGTGCAGAAGGGGAATTGTAAAACACCCCTAAGCCTTAATACGATAGGCTCGGAACCTCGCAATTAGGCACATAGGCTGGCTTGACAAAACTGGAGTTACCCTGACGCCTCTAGCCACGGTCTGGTGCCTGCACACCTACATATATATATAAGCAGTGAGCTAAAGCCCAGTGAATAACATAATGCGTAAAGAGGTTAAGAATGAAATGTCCTTACAGTATTGAAATCAGTTCATTAAACAATACTTCAGTCTTTCAGTCAGAACAGTTATTCAGTTATATGTGGTACATCCATTAGCATAGCAGTAAACAGTAGGTCTCAAAGACCGAACAGTAATGATGGCCATCAATCAGTAAACAGTAGTGGTCCCACGAGGGAACCGACAGAGATCTCTGTAACAGTAACAGTAAACAGTAGGTGCTAAGGATGCCACAATACAGTTCAGAAGATAGGACATACATTCATTCAGTAAACAATATCAGTTCAGTAAACAGTTCAGTTCAGTATTCAGAAGATAATCATTTGAACATATCTTTACACAATTGTTACTCACAGAGTTTGGGCTACAGTATGCTAGAGCGCGCCTCCCCAGTCGCCAACCCTACACAGTTAACAGATTGAACACACACTAAGCTACACAGTTGGGAGATAACATAATTTAACCCCTAATGCCTCGGTGTGTTCTACATCTATCCTCAACAAGATGTCTAAAACTAGGCCTAAGAATGCCTAGAATGGAATGAGGATGCAAAGATGTGATCAGAAGACTGTTTCAAGATTTGCAGAAAAACAGAGTCCCGCTCGAGCGCAGGTTTCCCCGCTCGAGCGGTTATGCAACAAAGGTACACGCTCGAGCGTCAACTTTCCCGCTCGAGCGTACTGTAAAAGTACTGGATGGGTGAAATCTCCGCTCGACGCCCGCTCGAGCTTGAGACATGACTCCGCTAGAGCGCCCAATCCTCCGCTCGAGCGGACTGTAAAACAGTGCAGAGAGATGCTGATGCTCGGATTTCACGCTCGAGCGTCACTTTCCCCGCTCGAGCGGAAGTGCAAAATCTGGAAAACCCAGATTGCACCTCCAAGCCAAAACCAAGTTTAAATGCATCAAAACCAATCCTCTTGGGCCCATTTTCTGGAAAACATTTATAAACACATAGAATATCATAGTTCAAAACTCAATTTTGAGAAATCAACGCCCAAGGGTGTTTAATCGAAACCCAATTTCAAACCATTTTCATGAACAATGTGAACATGCAAACATGCATGAATTCAAATCGATTCAAAGCTTCAAAACATGCTCTAGTGAGCCCATTGATCCAAAAACAAGTTGAAAACATGGACCATTACAAGGTTATGGACATGCATGCACCATTTTACCATGAAATCAATTCAAAAACTCGTTAATTCAAACATGCAAGCATGGAATGAGCTCTACATCAACATGTATGAACTAAAACATGACTTAACTCTACAATTAGGCATGAACCATGCATGAATCAACTTAAAGACAAAATCAAAAGATGAAATTCATACCTAGGTTCCTTGAATGCAAGTCTAGAGGTTCAATTAAGCAATCTACTCTGTAATTAGCAAGCAATTCTCCAAGTTCCAAGCAATTCAAGATGAAAACCAAATTCTCTCACTCTCTCCCTCTCATGGTCGGTTGAACAAGAAGAAAGGGCTAATGAAATGTTGTTCAAGTGTGTACAAGGCTCACATGTGTGTGAGATAGTGGCCACTAAGTGTGGCAAAATGGTAATTACGGCAACTGGTGCAAATTAACTCATTTTAATCTAATTTAATCATACCTAATCAGTTTCAGATAAATATACCATAAAATCACATAAATTATGACGATCATAAAACATCAATCAATTCCCGGTTCGGCCGCCGATAAGGCCTTCAATTAGCAGTTTAAACGTAAAACACGAATAGATCAAATAATCTTACCAAACAGATAGATGCACAATTAAACAGATAGACTCAGTCAATTAATTCCAGTCAGTCAGTTCAGTACTTTAATCAGTCCAATTATCAGTCATAATCAATTCAATTTAACGGTAATCGATGGTTATCGGTAATCAATCAGCCATAAATCGGTAAGTAGTATGAGGGTTGTTACAGTATATGTGGGTAACGTATGACTAATGTAAACATGACGTCGCATGTATGTATATAAGTTTGAAATTTTCTATCTCATGTATGTCTACACAGCTCTATGCACATTATATTCTGATATTTGCTTTCACTAGTCCCTTAATTTTGCTTAATCTGTCTAGAAGCCTTCGGTAATCCCAGGATTATTGACCGGTTGCGGCGCTAAACCTATAGAGGCGGGGTTTGGGTCGTGACATAGTGTCACTCTATCAACAAACAGAGGAGACTCTAACTAACTAAACTCCAACCCCAAAGCAGATGCAAAAGATGACGATATAAAAAAATGAGATTGTCACGACTCAAACCCACCCCTATGGGTTTAGCACCGTAACCGGCCAGTAATCCATGATTACCGAAGGCCTGCTTAACAGTAATAACAGCAATACAGAGTACAGGGGCTGGCGAAAGCCAAAACAGTAATAAAAGATATCCAATGAGCTGTGACAGTCTGTATGCAAAAAGACCTTTCATAACCCATTCACATTCGGGACAAAAGTAGTATGTATATACATCATATACAGGCATTCAGGTTAGGGACCAAATCCCTACCATAATATTACAGTACAAGTCTATACAGTCTATACAAAACAGAAACATAAAGGGGGAATCTAAAACACCCCCAAGCAGCCTTAGCTTGGCAGCACTTGGAACCTCGCAGTGAGGCACGTTGGTTGGCTTGACAAAAAGGGAGTTAAACCCAACGCTCCTAGCTCCGATCCGGTGCCTGGACACCTACATATATATATATATATATATAAACAGTGAGCTAAGGCCCAGTGAATAACATATGCGCAAAGAGGTTAAGAATGAATGTCTTTTCAGTATTTAAAACAGTCAGTTATAACAGTCATTTAGTCATAGCAGTCATATGTGGTACATCCCATAGCAAAGCAGTACAGTAGGCCTTAACAGACCGAACAGTCAGTTGATGGCCATCATAACAGTAAACAGTAGTGGTTCCAATATGGGAACCGACAGAGATCTCTATGACAATAGCAGTACAGTAATAGTAAGTTGCTGTGAATACCACGAGTACAGTTCATCAATAGGACATCATTCATTCAGTAAGAAGTATCATTTCAGAAAGCAATACAGTAGATCATTCAGAAAATATTCATGATTGAACATATCTTTACAACATTGTTACTCACAAAGCACTAGTCTATAAGTGGCTAATGAGCGTCCTCGGATGCGAACCCTACACAGTTACAGAATGAACACATACTAAGTTACACACTTGGGAATCAATGACTTAGTCCCTAACTTGTCTCGGTGTGGTTCTACATCAATATCCTCATTAAGATGCCTTAAACTAAGCCTAGAAATGCCTAGGATGGAAAGAGGATGCAAAGATGCATTTTAAAACACTTTTCAAAATTTTCAGAAAACAGGGGTCTCGCTCGAGCGTGGCTTTCTACGCTCGAGCAGACATGCAGACAAGGATCTCCGCTCGAGTGTGACTTCCTTCGCTCGAGCAGACTGTAAACTCAAGCAAAAGTACTAGATGCACAAAAATCACGCTCGATGGGCGCTCGATCCACGCTCGAGCGTGAGACTCAGGTCCTCGCTCGAGCGTGAACTCTCTTGCTCGAGCGGACTGTAAACACATGCAAAGTACTGGATACACGCATTTCACGCTCGAGCACTACTTTTCCCGCTCGAGCGAGATGCATGTACTCAGAGTGTACGCTCGAGCGTGAAGTCCTACGCTCGAGCGTGGGTCCAATATCTGGAATTTTCAGATTGAACCTCCAAGCTCAAATTCAACATTTAAAGCATCAAATCCGATCCTTTTGGGCTAATTTTCTAGAAAACACTTTAAAACTCATAATATGACATGTTTCAAAGATCAATTTGCAAACTCAAAGCCCAAATGTAGTTCAATTAAACACAAATCCAAACAAAACTTCAAGAACATAAAGTGTATGTAACATGCATGTGTTCAATTGGAATCAAAGCTTCCAATACGTAATCAAATGAGTCAAAACTTCCAAAAACATGATGAATTCATGAACTATAATCAAGATATGGACATGCATGTAGCAATTTCCATGAAAACAGCCTCAAAATGCTAGAACATGTATATGCATGCATGATTTAAGCTTTAATTCAACATTTTGAACCAATTATAGACTCTAATGCAAGATACAACTTAAATACAAGTTCAAGAAGATGATTCTCCTACCTTTGGTCCTCAATTTCAAGAATGGAAGCTCAATTTGTGCAATTATCCTCCAAATTTTCTAATTCTCCAAGTAATTCTCTAGATGAAACAATTCTCTCTAAAGTCTCTCTCTCGGTTTTTGCCTAGAAAAATGGCTGAGATAGTGTATCAAAATTGAAATGAACTAATGGCCTAAAGATGCCCACTCAATGGCAAAAGAGTAATAAACTCATTTAATGTAATTCAACATTATTTAATCCAATTTAATCATACCAAATCAAATTCCAATTAAACATACCATAAAATCACATAAATTCTAATTAACATGAAACACTAATCAATTTCAGATTCGGCCGCCGATAAGGCCTTCAATTTGCAGTTTAAAACATAAAACATGAACATATCATTTAGTAGTCAAACAGATAGAAACGCATTTAAACTAATACGCTCAATCAATCAGTTCAGAATTTCAGTCAATCAGTCGCTTAACATGCTTAATCATAGATTAGCACTAATCAGTGGTGAGGGTTGTCACAGTCTCCCCTCCTTACAAAGAGTTTGGTCCTCCAAACTCGAATTACCTTCATTTGGAAGAACACTGGTGTAGACACCCCATTTTTGACCGACTTTAAGACTCAGACATCACCAGTTGAGCACTCGGTGATATTGCATGTTGTGCTTGTTCAGAAGTCTCAGAGTTGCGGCTGCGAGCCCTGCTTCCGGGCTTCCGAACCCTCTTCTGTGCCTTGCCTCGGTTTGCGAACCAGACTCGGTTTTCTCTGTTTCTTTTCCTGAGGGGAGGGAGAGGTCCCGTAGACCATCTCTTAGTGGCCGTGAGCTACATTTGGTGGCCGTAGGCCATTTTGCCCATTTCGAAGCCCGGTTCTCGGTTTTCGGAGCCGTCAGGCCGTGTGTCTCGGTTCGGGACCGCCTAACCACCTCCGTTTGCTCTGATTTTCAGCATACTTCTTATTTGCTCCCTTTTGAGGGACACTGGGGTCTGAGAAACCCACTTCGTGGCCGATTGCCATTTTCGGTGCTTAACAGCCCATTTTCGGGGCCCTAAACTGCGTGTTTTGGCCCCCGAACATTCGTTTTGCATCGGTTTTCGTTCATTTTTGGCAGGTACCTCTGTTTTATCACCAGGAAGGTCACTGAAGGGTGGGAGGCTAGTAATTGTTGCAGCAACCAGTTATCTCTCCTCCGGAGCCTCCCGGCGCCCGTTTTTCTGACTTCCGGGCCAATGTTGAACACCTTGGAGTTAGTGTTGCCAACTTTCGACCACATATCTGTGATCTACACACTTGGGAGGCTCCTAAAAGTTTATGTCCGGCCATTAATTTTTCTTTCCATTTTTGCCCCTCCTCTTCCGGGCCAATGTTGAACACCTTGGAGTTAGTGTTGCCAACTTTCGACCACATATCTGTGATCTACACACCTGGGAGGCCCCTAAAAACCCATGGCCGGCCAGTAATTGTAAAATTACTTTTTTACCCCTCTCTTCACATGCAATGTTGAACACCCTGGAGTCACTGTTGCCAACCCCAAACCACATATATGTGATCTACACACATGGGAGGACACCAAAAGTTGGTAGGAGGCCAGTAATTTTGCCGAAAAGCCAACTTTTTTTTGGTCAAAAGTGGTTCAGCATGAATCCGGGAAGGAGAAAAAGCTGCGCGGCTTCATCGAAACGGGCGTAACTCTTTGTACAAGAGGAATTAAGATATGAGGCCACCACCATTGGAAAGCTTACTTCCGGGGCTTCATTTTGCACTCAAGAATCTCCCAAGTCCAAGTCCGGGGGGGAGAGATGTGGTTGGTTGAAGTCCGCTTGGACTGAATCTGCGCGGCTTCACGGAAAAGGGCATAACTTTTTCTACAGGAGGAATTTTAATGCAAGGTTTGCGCCATTGGAAAGCTAACTTCTGGGGCTTCATCCTAGGGGGTGGCCGGCCGTTTTTTTTCTTTGACCTAGCCGGCCGGCTATGTTAAGTGGCCGGCCGGCCACCTGGAGCAAAAGTGATAGGCCGGCCTGCTTCTTCAGGTTGAGTGCATTCCAGCTGTGCCTTGGTTTTCTCCCAAAAATATCTGCATCCGGGGGGACCCTTTTGGGGGAATTTTGCTCTCCTTTATGCCCCACCTTTACAACCATCTTCTTGTCCATATAACCAGCTGCCATTGTTGGTTATAGAGGTTGGAAAAATTCATCTTCAAGGCTCCATACCTAACTCCATTGATATACCTCTCATTTCTTCAAAAAACCCTAAGTCCCTAAGCTCCATTCCTTCTACACCACCAAGCTCTACCACCACCACCTCATCTCCAGCAGCAAGGGAGGTTCCTCAAAGGCAAAAGGAGCTGCAAATTGATCCAAGAAGCAACAAAAGCCTTGGTCTTCAAGGGTAAGTAACACTTCTCCTCTTTTGACCCTTTTCTTGATCTATTTTTAAGCCCTCTATGCTTTTTGCTTTGAGCTCCGTCCATAACTGAAAGTGGCCCTCTTTTGAGCTCATCTTCACTTTTCATTAAGGGCTCAACCCTGTTTGAGCCCTCCATGATGCACTTGCTTCATTGATCTTCTTGTATGTCATAATTTTGCATGCTATTTTTGGCCCATGAGCAATCTGTTTTTGAGCATATTGTAAACTGATATAAGGCTTATTTTGAGCCCCTCTTCAACATTGGAGAAGGGCTCAACATTGTTTGGTGTTTCCATGTGTCACTTGTAGTTATATCCCTTATTTGGCCCCATTTTTGCATAAATTGGCAGCCCCATTTGCTTCTGTTTTTGGACCTTGGTCCGAACTAAAAGTGGCCTTATTTTGGCCTATAATTCATGTTTCATTAACACTTTTTTTCTGTTTGGTGATTATTTTGTATACTTCATGTTATAGCACCTTTTGAGCCTCATTATGCATCATATTTTTAGCATGTTTGTATACTGATTTTGAGGCTGCCATATACTGTGAATATTCATATTTTTGGTCCATCTTCAGGGTTTTAGAAGGAAATTTTTCAGTTTGGATTTTTCTTATATCACTTGCTTCATTACCCCTCTCTTGGCCCCTATTCTTGCATGCCATTTTTGCCATACCTATGCTTGCTGTTTGGCCATATTTATAACTGTGAAAGTGCCTTTTTTGGGACTGCCCAGCTTCTGTCTTTGCATTACATGTCCATATTGTGCATGTTTGGCATAGCTATAGGCCATTTCGGGTGCCTAAATCCGTGTTTCGGGACTTTTTCATGCATCGGGTGTGTTTTCGCCTCATTTCGGGGCTGTTTTCCCCCATATTTTAGTGCTGAAATTCCATTAGAATGATTGCTTTGCATTTTCATGTCATTTGCATCGCTTTTGCATCGCCTCGGTTTGCGTGCCTGTGTGCACGCATTTCGAGGCACCTCATTTTCTGCCACCGGCATCCCATGTGAGTGTGGCTGAGGCTCACTCATGTTGGTATAAGCCCATTTGTCATTTCCATGTCATTTCATCACATTTTACCATCGCCTCGGTTTGCGTGCCCGTGTGCACGCATTTCGAGGCACTCCATTTTTATCTGCCGGCATCCCATGTGAGTGTGGCTGAGGCTCACTCATGTTGGTATAAGCCCATTTATCATTTCCATGTCATTCCATCGCATTTTGCCATTGCCTCGGTTTGCGTGCCCGTGTGCACGCATTTCAAGGCACTCCTTTTTTTATCCACCGGCATCCGATGTGAGTGTGGCTGAGGCTCACTCATGTTGGTATAAGCCCATTTGCCATGTTTCATATCATTTTATCATTGCCTCAGTTTGCGTGCCCGTGTGCACGCATTTCAAGGCACTCCTTTTTTATCCGCCGGCATCCGATGTGAGTGTGGCTGAGGCTCACTCATGTTGGTATAAGCCCATTTGTCATTTCACATCATCATATCATTGCCTCGGTTTGCGTGCCCGTGTGCACGCATTTCGAGGCACCTCTTTTTTATAAGCCCATTTGTCATTCCACGTCGTTTCATTGCATTTTGCCATCACCTCGGTTTGCGTGCCCATATGCACGCATTTCGAGACACATACCATCGCCTCGGTTTGCGTGCCCGTGTGCACACATTTCGAGACACCTCATTTTCATCGCATTTTACCATCGCTTCGGTTTGCGTGCCCGTGTGCACGCATTTCGAGGCACCTCATTTTCATCGCATTTTATCATTGCCTCAGTTTGCGTGCCCGTGTGCACGCACTTCGAGGCACTTCATCTTCATTGCATTTACCATCGCCTCGGTTTGCGTGCCCGTGTGCACGCACTTCGAGGCACCTCATTCTCATTGCATTTATCATCGCCTCGGTTTGCGTGCCCGTGTGCACGCACTTCGAGACACCTCATTCGCATTGTTTCTGCCATCGCCTCGGTTTGCGTGCCCGTGCGCACGCACTTCGAGGCACCTCATCTTCATTGCATTTATTATCGCCTCGGTTTGCGTGCCCGTGTGCACGCACTTCGAGGCACCTCATTTTCATAGCATTGTGCATACTAGGTTGTATCTTAGATTGCATTCTGTCATTTTCTCGGTTTGCGTGCCTGTGTGCACACATTTCGAGGCATGTCTTTTCATAGCATTCTGTGTATGTTAGGATTATATCTTAGTTGCATTTCATGCATATCATGCATATTGCATCGTGTCCGGATAGGAGTTAGCTCGGGCACGGGAAACGAGGTACATTTCGTACCCCGAGTGACGGAATGTGCCTCAATTCCCCAGTCACCAACACTCCGGATTATCCATGATGGAGTTAGGTTTTAGCTGTAGTTTCATGTGCATTCATCCTATATTGAGTTGTGCATTTCGACTCCTCGGCCATCATGCCTCGGTATGCGTGATTGGTGGCACGAGGATCGAGACATGCATATATCTGTGCAAATACATTGCTATGCCCCTTTCCTGCTCTCTGTTGCAGCAAAATCAGGAATCAGCAACTTTTTGGGAATTGGCACGCATTTCAAGGACAGGTGTAAACAGAGGCTAATTGGGGCATTCCGGTGGATTTCCGCGCAAGACGATCCGGACATGCACCATCCATCAGAAGCAAGGCAGTCCCTGGCTTGCACGCCAGTTTTATTTGCTTTCTTAGTTAAATCATTAATTAATTAGGATTTTGTAATATTTTGGACTGTAATATTCTTTTATTCGGGACTGTAATATTTGGACTGTATATTTATTCGGACCCTCCGAGTGAGGGTACAACTGTAATAAGTGTGGGTGAGTGTGATGTATGTCTTCCAACCCCACGTCTTTCTCCCTTTTATTTATCCGCTTATGATGGTTAGATTAGGGCATACTTAAATTAGCATACAGTATGACAGCATATTTGCATCATTCATCTGTATTGCATGCACCGGGCTCGGCGCACCATACTAACTGCATCGTACTTTCAATTCCAAATTGAATACATGATAATTGTAGCATTTCATATACCATCTTAGAATAGCCGAGCCTGCTATAGTTGCATTTTGCATGTGTTGCATTAGGCATTTCTGTATACTTAGGATCATACATGATTTCTAATGTAGTTTCTATTTTGGCTTGGAGTGCCCGGTAAGTTTTATGCTTTAGCATCCTTTCATGCGTGTGAATGCTGCCATGAATAGCATGTTTACCATGAGGCTATGTGCTTATTTGATATAACTGCCTGAATGCCTATGGGTGAAGGTTGGGTTATCTGAATTGGAGTAAATCATCAAATATTTTTAGCCTACCTGCGGGTAGCAAACCATTTTCAAAAAAGCGAACATGAAATGTTTTGTTCCAATTTGGACGACCTGGTCTATACTTATATGCTGTGCGCATCACATAGTAACCTAGGCTAATAACCGGAATAAGAGCATACAATGTTTTCAAAAATTGATATCATGGTTAGTAGAGACCGGTCTATGACCGGGCGAGCGGGGGTGCTCACGAAGTGACCTTCCCCAATCGTACCCAAGTTCCCGAGCCGAGGCAACTTTGGTGATGACGGACACGTGGCCTTTTGGCACCGAGTCAGGGTTTCCTAAATTTCCCAAATAAAATATTTAGGTGGCGACTCTGTATCTGGCAAAGCAGTCCATGTTTGGCACTTCTTTCAACAAATCAGTTTTTCTCAAAACGATTTGCCAGATTTGGACTCTTTGGTTCAGACTTAGAACCGTGACGACGAAAAGTCGAGTCCGAGCTGTAGCGAGGTCCCCCGCGGGCTTGTTACAACTGGATTCAGTGGAAACAATTCAGGATATCCCTTTATCATATCGTCTTCCCTTTCTCAAGTGGCATAAACGCCACCATGGTTTTGCCAATCAACTTTCACTAACGGGATTTCTTTGTTCCTTAACTTCTTGATCCGTCGGTTTATAATCTGAATAGGCAGTTCTTCATAAGTGTAGTCATCACTCAACACTACACGGGTAGGCTCAATCACATGAAAGGAATCCCGAAGGTAATCCCTCAACATTGAAATATGGATCACATTATGCATATGCTCCATTTCAGGAGGAAGCGCTACTTGATACGCCACCGGATTGATTTTCTCAATAATCTCATACGGTCCGACATATCTCGGCGCTAGTTTACCCTTGACTCTAAAACGAGTCTAGCCTTTCATCAATGTCACTTTAACAAAAACATGATCACCTACTTCATATTCTCTGTCTTGCCTTCGGACATCCGCATAACTTTTCTACCGGCTCTGTGTGGTTTTCAATCTCTGTTGAATCAGTTTCACTTTTTCAGTAGTTTCATGTACAATCTCGGGCCCAAGCAAAGGCCCATCTCCAACTAGCTGTTATTGTAGGCAAATTCAGCTAAAGGTAGATGACTTTCCCAGTTTCCCTGGAAATCAAGAACACACATCCGCAGTAAATCTTCTAGAGTCTGGATGGTTCTTTCTGACTGGCCATCCATCTGAGGATGGTATGCACTACTCAGTCTCAGTTCAGTACCCAATGCTGTTTGCAAACTTTGCCAAAATCTCGACGTAAACTTCGAGTCTCTATCAGAAACAATAGATACAGGCACTCCATGCAATCTAATAATCTCATCAATATAAATTATAGCCAATTAATCCGCATTATAGATTGTTTTAACAAGTAAGAAGTGAGCAGATTTAGTCAGTCTATCAATAATAACCCAAATTGAGTCCATACCTTTACTGCAGTGAGGTAAACCAACAATGAAATCCATAGTGACTTGTTCTCATTTCCACTCCGGTATCGGTAAGGGTTGCAGTAAGCCTGCGGGTCGTTGATGTTCAGCTTTAACTTGTTGGCAATGAAGACATTTCGATACAAAGTCAGCAATCTCTTTCTTCATTCCCGGCTACCAGAAATTTAGTTTCAAGTCTTGGTACATTTTCGTATTTCCTAGATGGATAGACAGTTTCGAATTGTGGCCCTCTTGTAGAATTCTTCTTTTCAGTTCAGAATCATTCGGTACACACAACCTTCCCTGGAATTTCCACACATTGTTCTCAAATTTGAAGTCCGGCCTCGGTTTGGACTCCCGTTCATCAATGACCTTTTTCAAAAAGTCATCCTGTTGCTGTTTCTCTTTAATTTCCTCAATAAGTGCTGGTTGAGCAGAAATAGCAGCTACTGTTCCACCTTGTTCACGCAAAACAATTTCAATCTCAAATTTTTCAAGGTCACATAGCAATTCTTTTTACCCGGTGAGTAAACAGGCTAAATTTCCAACTAATTTTCGGCTGAGTGCATCTGCAATGGTGTTAGCTTTCCCTAGATGGTACAGAATTTGCAGATCGTAATCTTTTATCAATTCTAACCACCTCCGCTACCTCATGTTCAGTTCTTTCTGTGTGAAGAAGTATTTCAAGCTTTTGTGATTTGTATACACTTCACATGTCGCCCCATAAAGATAGTGATGCCAGATTTTCAATGCAAATATCACTGCGGCAAGTTCTAAGTTGTCACGACCCAAACCCGCCCCTATGGGTTTAGCACCGTAACCGGCCAGTAATCCGAGATTACCGAAGGCCTGCTTAACAATAATACAGTAATACAGAGTACAGGGACTGGCGGAAGCCAAAACAGTAAATAGACAGTATCCAATGAGCTGTGATAATCTGTATGCAAAAAGACTTTTCATTCATATATATACAGTCAGACAAAATAGTATGTACATATATACAATCATTCAGTACAGTACAGTCTATACAGTCGTACAAAACAGATACAGAGACAGACGGGGAAATTAAAAACACCCCTAAGCCGTAGCTTGACAGGCTCGGAACCTCGCATTGAGGCACATAAGTTGGCTCGACAAAACAGGAGTTTACCTCGACGCTCCTAGCTGCGGTCTGGTGCCTGTACACCTACATATATATATGAGCAGTGAGCTAAAGCCCAGTGAATAACACAATGCGTAAAGGGGTTAAGAATGAATGTCCTTACGGTAATGAAAACAGTTCATTAATTCAGTATATCAGTCATTCAGTCATATGTGGTACATCCATTAGCATAACAGTACAGTAAACAGTAGGTCTTAAAAGACCGAGCAGTAATTGATGGCCATCAGTCAGTAACAGTAGTGGTTCCAATGAGGGAACCGACAGAGATCTCTGTAACAGTATCAGTAAACAGCAGGTGCTAAGGATGCCACAATACAGTTCAGAATATAGGACATACATTCTTTCAGTTAACAGTAATCAGTTCAGAAAGCAGTACAGTTCAATTGTTCAGAAGATAATCATTTTGAACATATCTTTACACAGTTGTTACTCACAGAGTTCTGGGCTACAGTAAAGCTAGAGCGCGTCCCCCGTCGCCAACCCTACACAGTTTACAGATTGAAAACACACTAAGCTACACAGTGGGAAGGATAATAACTGAATCCCTAATTGCCTCGGTGTGTTCTACATCTACATCCTCATTCAGATGCCTTAAACTAGGCCTAAGAATGCCTAGGATGAGATGAGGATGCAAAGATGCACTTGTAAAAGCATTTTCAGACTTTTCAGAAAACAGGGGTCACGCTCGAGCGTAGGTTAATCCGCTCGAGCGGACATACAGACAAAGGTTTCCGCTCGAGCGTAGACTTACTCGCTCGAGCATTCGGCAAAACAGTCAAAAGTGCTGGATAGGCGAAAATCACGCTCGATTGGGCGCTCGACACCCGCTCGAGCATGAGACACAATGTCCCGCTCGAGCGTCAATTATTCCGCTCGAGCGGACTTCAAAACAGAACAAAATGCTGGGAGCACGATTTCCACGCTTGTGCGCCAGTCACCCCGCTCGAGCGTGAGTCCAAATTCTGGAAATTCCAGATTTGAACCTCAAGCTCAAAACCAAGTTTTAAACCATAAATTTCGATCCTCTTGGGCCAATTTTTCCAGAAACACACTCAAAACTCATATTTTAACATGATTCAAAGCTCAATTCGTAAAATTAAAGCCCAAGGGTGTTTCAAATAAATCCAATTCAAACCAATTTTCATAAATATGAAGAACATGCAAACATGCATGAATTTAAATACTTCAAAGCTTCAAATGCTAGCTCAATTGAGCCAATTCTTTCTAAAAACATGATGAAATCATGGACTACTCTTAAAAGATGGACATGCATGTGAGGGATGTGAACTACAACCTCAAAACTTCAATATATATACATGCATGCAACAATTAAGCTTCAACACAACAATTTGAGCCATAAGTTGGCTCTAGTCTCCAACCTAGGTCTAAACCATGCAAGAAACAATTTAAACACAAGAATGTGAAGATGAATTTCTACCTTAAGTCTCCAATTCAAGGAAGGGAAGCTCAAATATGCAATTTCTTCTTCAATTCCAAGCAATTCACAAGCTAAAGTGAGATGAAATCCAACTCTCTCCTTTATCTCCCTCTCTCTAGTCGGCAAAGGCAAGGAATGAGCTGAGCAAAAGTGTGCCTAGGTGTATACTAAGGCTCAAATATTGATCATGTAGTGGGCCACTCATGTGGCAAAATGGTAAATAAGGCCAACTATGTAATTTAGCTCATTTTAATCTAATTTAATCATACCTAATCAGTTTTCAGGTAATTACACCATAAAATCACATAAATTACGATGATCATAAAACACAAATCGGTTTCCGGTTCGGCCGCCGATAATGCCTTCAATTAGCAGTTTAAACACAAAGACACGAACAAATAATCAAATAACCAAACAGATAGAATTACAATTAAACAGATATACTCAGTCATTTCAGTTTCAAATTTCAGTCAGTCAGTTCAGTATTTTATTCAGTTCAATTATCAGTCATAATCAGTTCAATTAACGGTAATCAGTGGTTATTCGGTAAACAGTGATGAGGGTTATTACATAAGTCATGGGTCGAGTAGTTCTTTTCATGTAGTCTCAGTTGTCGGGAAACATACGCAATCACTTTACCATTCTGCATTAATACACATCCCAAATCCTTATGAGAAGCATCACTAAATATAGTAAAACCATCCGTACCTGAGGATAGGGTAAGAATCGGCACAGTCATAAGTCGAGTCTTTAACTCTTGAAAGGCCGATTCTCTCTGATCGGTCCAGTCAAATGATATCCCCTTTTGAGTCAATTGAGTCAATGGTAGGGCAATTTTGGAGAAGTCTTTGACGAACCTTCTGTAGTACCCGGCTAAGCCTAGGAAACTTCGAACTTCAGTAATATTAGACGGTCTGGGCCAATTCACTACTGCTTCAATTTTCTGCAGGTCAACTGAAATACCATCTTTACTGATCACATGTCCCAAAAACATAACATTATCAAGCCAAAATTCACATTTTGTCAGTTCAGCATACAGTTTCTGTTCTCTTAGGGTCTGCAAAGCAATTCTCAAATGATGTTCATGTTCTTCTGTGCTTTTGGAATAAAAATGTCATCGATAAAAACGACTACAAATTCATCAAGGAATGGTTTGAAAATTCTGTTCATAAGATCCATAAATGCAGCAGGTGCATTGGTAACTCCGAAAGGCATAACTAAGAATTCATAATGTCCATACCTCGTTCGAAAGGCAGTCTTTTCAATGTCCCCTGTCTTGACTTTCAACTAGTGGTATCCAAATCTAAGGTCAATTTTGGAGAACACTTGGGCACCCTGTAACTGGTCAAATAAATCATCAATACGAGGCAATGGATATTTATTTTTCACTGTTACCTTGTTCAGTTCGCGGTAGTCAATGCAGAGTCTCAATGAGCCGTCTTTCTTATTTACAAACAAAACTGGAGCTCCCCACAGTGAGGTACTGGGCCTGATGAACTTCTTGTCTAACAGTTCTTGTAGCTGAACTTTCAGTTCTTTCAATTCGGTTGGTGCCATTCTGTAAGGAGCTTTAGATACTGGTTGTGTACCCGGAATCACATCGATGGTAAACTCAATCTCCCTATCAATCAAATCCCCTGGCAAATCATTTGAAAAAACATCTGGAAATTCTCTGACTATAGGAATACTGTTCACATCAGTTTTAGCATCAGTAGGTACAGTCAACACACAACACAGATATCCTATACACCCCTTTTTAATCAGTTTAAAAGCTTTCATGGATGAAATTAGATATGGGGGAGGCACTATACCAATTCCGCTAAACACAAATTCAGGCAATCCAAGTGGATGAAAAACAATTTGTTTCGTTACACAGTCTATGGTAGCATGATATTTTGTTAATCAGTCCATTCCCAATATCACATCAAAATGATCAATATTCAGTGGCAGTAAATCAATATACAAATGAACACCCTTAACAATAATTTCACATGCAGGGTACATATAAGCACAAGTCATGGAACCCCCAACGGGTGAAGATACAGCTAACAAATAGTTCATGGGTTCCAATGGTCTATTCAATTTTCGTGAAAAAGCATGCGAGACATATAAATGTGTAGACCCCGAATCAATCAGAACATAAACATTTTGAGCACAAACTGAGAGTATACCTGACACAACGGTCTCGGTATTCTACAAGTGCGAACACTCGGCCTTGCCTCATAGACTTTTTTCCAGTGGCTTTAGGGTTGGGTTTTGGTGCTGCAGTTGATGCTGCTGCGCTTGGTGCAGCTTTACTATTGCTCGGAGGAGTGGAAGGGCAATCTTTAACCATACGGACCACCTTGCCACACATGTAACAAGCTCCATAAATTTTATAGCATATCCCTTTGTGTCTCTTGCCACACTCTGAACAGGGCGGTATGGAATTGTTACCTTGGCTAGAACTGTTTGAAGACCCAGTGTTTTGCTTCTTGTTCAAAAAACTGTTCCGGCCTTTCTTAAACTTGAAGCCTCGTCTCTTACCGTGCTATTCAGTTCCCAGTGTTTCAGTCTGTTTCAATGCTTCGATATTTGACTCGGCCATTATTGCTCGGTCAAGAACATCCACATATTTCAGTAATTTCAGAACATTGATTCTGTCGAGTATTTCAACATTAAGGCCGCCTTCAAACTTCCTGGTCTTTTTGTAATCAGTATCCACCATGTGTGGTGCATATCTGGCGAGTTCAGTGAATTTAGACTCATACTCTGCTACCGACATGGTGCCTTGTTTCAGTTGTTCAAACTTAGTTACTTTTCGATCCCTGACATACTGAGGGAAGTATTTCTCAAAGAAGGCTCCCTTAAACTGAGCCCAAGTCGCAACAGTGTCGGTGTCACGGACAAGCATCCACCACCGTCTAGCTTCCTCTTGTAAAGTGAAGGTAGCCAATAGCACCTTATGTGCTTCAGAACACGGAAATACCTCAAACAATTTCTCTGTTTCTAGCACCCATGCTTCGGCCTTTAGTGGTTCAAGGCCTCCCTAAAAGGATGGTGGTTTCATTTTGCTGAACTTCTGTGTTAGAGCAATTATATCATCATTAACATTCTGCTCGGGTTGAACTGGAGAAGGTGGGGGCTGTTGGTTCTGTTGTAGCCTCAAGGCCTCAGTCAAGAGTTCAACTGTTCTTTCTAATCTTGTCATTCTGGTATCAGATGATTCTGTTTCATCGGCATTCCTTGCATTGTCTATTTCACTATATGCAATACAATGATAATAAACATAGGCAGTTGCATACTTAAACACATTAGCATATTAGCACATATATTCATGTCATAGCCACACACACTTTTTCAATGCTAATGCAATGCGCTAATCACTTTTCTAGGACATCCTATAGCTCATTTGGACACGTATGTGTGGTATAACTCGTGGTTTAGTATCGCTCTGATACCACTCTGTCACGACCCAAACTCGCCCCTATGGGTTTAGCACCGTAACCGGCCAGTAATCCATGATTACTAAAGGCCTGCTTAACAGTAATAACAGTAATACAGAGTACAAGGGCTGGCGGAAGCCAAAATAGTAATAAAAAATGTCCAATGAGTTGTGACAGTCTGTATGCAAAAAGACTTTTCATAACGCATTCACATTCGGGACAAAAGCAGTATGTATATACATCATATACAGGCATTTAGGTTACGGACCAAATCCCTACCATAATATTACAGTACAAGCCTATACAGTCTATACAAAACGGAAACAGAAATGGGGAATCTAAAACACCCCCAAGCAGCCTTAGCTTGTCAGCACTTGGAACCTCGCAGTGAGGCACGTTGGTTGGCTTGACAAAAAGGGAGTTAAACCCAACGCTCCTAGCTCCGATCCAGTGCCTGGACACCTACATATATATATAAACAATGAGCTAAGGCCCAGTGAATAACATATGCGTAAAAAGGTTAAGAATGAATGTCTTTTCAGTATTTAAAACAGCCAGTTATAACAATATCAGTCATTCAGTCATAGCAGTCATATGTGGCACATCCCATAGCAAAGCAGTACAGTAGGTCTTAACAGACCAAACAATCAGTTGATGGCTATCATAACAGTAAATAGTAGTGGTTCCAACATGGGAACCGACAGAGATCTCTGTGACAGTAGCAGTACAGTAACAGTACAGTAACAGTAAGTTGCTATGGATACCACGAGTACAGTTCATCAATAGGACATCATTCATTCAGTAAGAAATATCATTTCAGAAAGCAATACAGTAGATCATTTAGAAAATATTCATGATTGAACATATCTTTATAACATTGTTACTCACAGAGCACTGGGCTATAAGCAGCTAATGAGCGTCTTCGGATGCCAACCCTATACAGTTACAGAATGAACACACACTAAGTTACACACTTGGGAATCAATGACTTAGTCCCTAACTTGTCTTGGTGTGGTTCTACATCAATATCCTCATTAAGATGCCTTAAACTAGGCCTAGAAATGCCTAGGATAGAAAGAGGATGCAAAGATGCATTTTAAAACACTTTTCAAAATTTTCAAAAAACAGGGGTCTCGCTCGAGTGTGGCATTCTACGCTCAAGCGGACATGCAGACAAGGATCTCCGCTCGAGTGTGACTTCCTTCGCTCGAGCAGACTGTAAACTCAAGCAAAAGTACTAGATGCACAAAAATCACGCTCGATGGGCGCTCGATCCACGCTCGAGCGTGAGACTCAGGTCCTCGCTCGAGCGTGAACTCTCTTGCTCGAGCGGACTGTAAACACATGCAAAGTACTGGATACACGCATTTCACGCTCGAGCGCTACTTTTCCCGCTCGAGCGAGATGCATGTACTCAGAGTGTACGCTCGAGCGTGAAGTCCTACGCTCGAGCGTGGGTCCAATATCTGGAATTTTCAGATTGAACCTCCAAGCTCAAATTCAACATTTAAAGCATCAAATCCGATCCTTTTGGGCTAATTTTCTAGAAAACACTTTAAAACTCATAATATGACATGTTTCAAAGATCAATTTGCAAACTCAAAGCCCAAATGTAGTTCAATTAAACACAAATCCAAACAAAACTTCAAGAACATAAAGTGTATATAACATGCATGTGTTCAATTGGAATCAAAGCTTCCAATACGTAATCAAATGAGTCAAAACTTCCAAAAACATGATGAATTCATGAACTATAATCAAGATATGGACATGCATGTAGCAATTTCCATGAAAACAGCCTCAAAATGCTAGAACATGTATATGCATGCATGATTTAAGCTTTAATTCAACATTTTGAACCAATTATAGACTCTAATCACCAAACTTCCATGGAACATGCAAGATACAACTTAAATACAAGTTCAAGAAGATGATTCTCCTACCTTTGGTCCTCAATTTCAAGAATGGAAGCTCAATTTGTGCAATTATCCTCCAAATTTTCTAATTCTCCAAGTAATTCTCTAGATGAAACAATTCTCTCTAAAGTCTCTCTCTCGGTTTTTGCCTAGAAAAATGGCTGAGATAGTGTATCAAAATTGAAATGAACTAATGGCCTAAAGATGCCCACTCAATGGCAAAAGAGTAATAAACTCATTTAATGCAATTCAACATTATTTAATCCAATTTAATCATACCAAATCAAATTCCAATTAAACATACTATAAAATCACATAAATTCTAATTAACATGAAACACT
This sequence comes from Camellia sinensis, assembly GCF_055761805.1. Taxonomy (NCBI): domain Eukaryota; kingdom Viridiplantae; phylum Streptophyta; class Magnoliopsida; order Ericales; family Theaceae; genus Camellia; species Camellia sinensis. The sequence continues at coordinate 112,334,785 of NC_138973.1, forward strand.
AATCAATTTCAGATTCGGCCGCCGATAAGGTTTTCAATTTGCAATTTAAAACATAAAACATGAACAGATCATTTAGCAGTCAAACAGATAGAAACGCATTTAAACTAATACGCTCAATCAATCAGTTCAGAATTTCAGTCAATCAGTCGCTTAACATGCTTAATCATAGATTAGCACTAATCAGTGGTGAGGGTTGTCACAGAGATGCACGGGTATCAATTAATACATTAGCTAGAGAATTGAATAGCCAAAAGTTACTTCTCACAACGAAAGGTACCGGTCATGGTTCTGGTATGATAATAGTAGACACACACCCTAGAGGCATCTGATCTACTTGCTCTCCCCTTAGAGCATAGGTTTGATGCATAGATTGAGTTGAAGTGGCTCCTTGATTGGCCCTTAAGGCCTAAGCTAATTGTGTTGGCTAATGGCTTTAAGTCTCTCTCGAACCAGATGCACCAAATGTGCTACCAGACTGAGGGCAAAACCTCCTCAAATGCTTGGTTTGCCTACACTAATAATAGGTAAGCAATTGCCTTCTCCTTTGACCTTGACTCTGAGAACAAGTTGTAGGAGGCATTGAATGTTGCCCTCCTACTCTCTGTGGGCAAGCTGGAGACTTGTGGCCCAATTGACCACACTTGGAGCACGTAAATCCACCTTAGTTGCCTCTCCCCGAACCAAAACTCACCACGGAAACGTGGATCTAGACTGTGAAGCTTGGGACTACTACGAAGTAAAACCTTTCTGCATTTTTTTGTCCCTCACATCCCTTTCAGATTCTTGCCTCCTCTGCATGGAGCCCTTCATCCATTCCTCCTTCACCACCTCCAAATGGGCTGTCGATTAGACAAGGTGCACGTAATCCTAAATCATAGAACCTATAACTTTGAAAAGGAGCTTCGTTTTTAACCTCTTCTTAAACTTGATGCAATGGTGTTCCTCCGTTGCTACGAGTTCCAACGTGAACCTCGAAAGGCTAGTAAAAGCCTCTTGAAACTCAACCACAGATGTGCTTAACTACTTGAGCTTCAAGAATTGCTCTCTCAACTTCTTCTTCGCTATGGATAGTAGAAACGTATCCTCGAAGGCATTAACAAAGTCTCCCAAGTCACGCCATTACGGCCCTTCACAAACTTTCACCATTGACACGCGTCACCTTGAAGTTGAAAAGATGCCAGGGTCACCCTTAAACCATCGTCATCGATGCCAAACATCTCAAACATCTTAAACATCTACTCAAGCCACTCTTTAGCCTTTAGTGGCTCCTTTGGATCACCTACAAACTCGTTCGCATTCGACCGGAAGAACTTCCTCTTCAAAAAACACGGCCATGTCTCAGCCACATAGGCCTAGACTTGATTCTTAGCTTTGAGAATGTCCATGGACTCCTGCAATGCTCTTGTTATCTCTCGAGCCAAAGCTCCCATGGCTTGTTGGCCTACAGGCTCAGCCACATTCGCCTGATCAACATGCTCTTCTTGTGCTGGAATTTCATCATAAATAGGCACTTCTTGACATCTAGGCCTACCATACCTACCACCATCACATCTGTATCCTGACATTCTAATAAAAGTAACACAAATATTTAGCACATTCACAAATGTGTCGAAGTTAATTCACTCACATCCTAATACAATAGACAATACAATAATTCATTCCACATAAACATCGAATTACGTAGTCACAAACAAATTTCTTATCTAGATAATAATCATTCCGCAACATCGCCTAGACACAATCAATGCCTTAGAAACTATATCACATAATCATTTAATCATATAAGCATATTATCACATAGCATACCAAGTCTATTACTATCTAGTGGGACAAACTCATTGTGGTGATAACCACTTTCCACGATCGCAAAGTATTCAAATCCGGTACACTTTGATACAAAGTTGTAACGTCTTTAAATTATAGACGACAGACACTTATAACTCTTAACAGATATGCGGAAGCTTATTAACATAAATTTTTAAATCATATAACTTTACAAGCATTTCTCAGGACTATCTTCCATTTCATTGATTTCTATGAAGTATTACAAGACTGAGGTCACATGCATTATTACATTTATTAACCCTAAGCTATGAATCTATAACTTGTGACAGATATATATGTAGAAATGAAAAGAAGAAAAGAGAAGTTCATGCCTTAATGGCTGCATATTTCCAAGATGATACTTAGTGGGTCGAGCCCAATACATATCAAATCCCTAGGCTTATACAAAAGATATTTATAAACATAACATAAATGAACCTTCAGCTCCGAGATCTTCCTAAGCTAAGTCCTTGGTGGAGGCATACTCGCAGCACCTGAAAGTTGGTTTCCACATAGAGTGAGCTAAAGTCCAGTATAGATTACTTTAATATATTGTATGATGCTTAACAAAGTCATATGGTGAATGCACATGAATGCCATTTACCAAAACGTTACATTTTCTCTTTCAAACAATGCAATGCCATGTTTATAAATCAATTCATAAACTGATATTTTTTAAAACAAAAAATAAGATAGCTGATACACAACACTGGGAATCTCTAAATAAGTGTTTACCAGTAGGTTATATAAGCACTACCAAAGCCATTTTATCGATACTAACAGGAAGGATCGACACCTGACCGCGTGGATTTCTGGACTTTCACCAAAGACACACAGGCCAATATAAATATAACCACAACCACATTCCCTAACCAGATTCACTAAGGTATTCACTTAGTTTTCTCAAAAATAATATATTTTCCATGTATAAATATGAAACAATGTTCAAATGCAAGATGTATGAGCGAAATAGTTTCGATCAACCTAGTCCTCATACATTTTCTACAACAATCAAAACCATCCTTCACCGATAGCCCAAAACAGATATCTTTATTTAAAAGATAAATTTCAAGAAAACAAATATGAATCTCATAATTCCAATACATGAGTAACAATTCATGTTCGACTCCACTTTCAAAACCAATAGTTATAATCATAATATCATTTCAAAATCTCAACGTCTTTCCCTTTTTCCTTAGTTTCAAAACATGAATACTTAAGGTTTTCCAAATATCCCCAAACAGATATTCTTTTCCATAGTTTACATTTTCAAAGCAATTTCCCAAATTCTCAATACTAGAAACCATTCCAAGATCATTTCAATGAAAACCCCTCATTTAAACCCCAAATCCAAACCTAAATCAAACCCACAACTCCCAAAACACCATTCTTTTCAAAGAACACATAACAAGGCTAAATGTCATACAAAACACTAAAGAGAACCCTACCTCAAAATAGGAAGAGAAAAGGAATAAAACCCCACAGATTTGACAGAGATCAAAGCTCGAACTTTTCAAATTAAAACAATCTCCACGACATGCTCTACCATTTTTCCTCAAAGCACCAAGGCAACGCAACTAATAAATTAAGGTGTATGGGAGAGTTTAGGTGAGATTTTAGAGAGAGAGAGCAAGAAATTTTGCTCAAAAAGGAAAGAGATGAAGAGAAAAGCAAAAAAGTGAAAAGAATATATTTTTTCCCACAGATTTATACTTACAGACCGCTCAAGTGACCAAAACACCGCTCAAGCGTCAGACACATAACACTGTTCGATCGAAGAAACCAAACTCCCAAAAGTTCAGATCTGCAAAGAGACCACTCGAGTGAAGAATACCCTACGCCCAGAAGTTCAAGCTACAAACACATATCCTGGGAGAAACGAAGGGCCGTTTGAGCGAACTCAAGAACAAACAGACAAAATTTCCTTTGAAATATTAACTCACAACCTGTTCAAAACATAATCCAACAATCCAAATAATCATTCCTAATCAACTACAAGACCAGAAGAAGCATAGACAATAACCATAGGTGCCAGATTCTAAATCAAAGAATATAAAAGGGTTTGGTCTTAATTCGGGCTGCTATATATTTAATGAGACTATTTTAGAGATTATACCTAGTAGCCTAGCAGAATCGAAGTCATCAAAGTCTTATTTGAGGAGTGGGTTGAAGATTGGGGTCAGTATCTTTTTCTTTTTTTTCTATCTTTTTATTTATTCTTCAACTTTGATTGATTGAATTCTACAAAATAGATAAGGTAATTGGTTTTACAAAATAGATATGAGATAATTGGTAAATTGAAAAACTAAAATTACAAAATTTATTAAGATGAAATATATTTATATTTTATTGTAAATATAATTATTGTATGGGAACTAATTAACGTTAAATCAAATTTTTTTATATAATAAACAAAGTTTTTGTTATAATTTAATTTTAAAAATAAATTATAATTATTTATTTCAATCCGGCCATAGTGTGGATATTATGCTACTATAGCATAATGTAAAAAGTGGTTATTTGATTTTATTCAAACAAGGTTAAACTTTGAAGGCACCGGGACGCAGAGAGAGCTTCTCTCTTTGCGATTTTGGACATCTGTTCGGTGACTTTTCGATGTCAAAACAAATTGTAAAAATATTTTTACAATGTAGATTTAGGTTTTTTATATTAGGAAGAGGGGTTTGAGAGCTTCTCCTCCTATTTCTTGCATAAATTTTTAATTTTTAACATCTACAATTGTTTCCTCTTCTCTTCTCCTCCCTTACTGTTGGGGATGTCTTTCTTTTTCAACTCGGGCTTTCAACGTGGCGGCAACGGTTGAGTTGGGCAGCGGGGGGTCAGGGACGGCGGCATTGGTGTTTGCAAGTCTAGGTTGTATTTTGTTTTTGATATGGTTCTAATTCGATCTTGTTTTTTTCAAATCACATATGTGAAAAGATTGATGATTTTTCCTTAGCTGTTACTTTTTTTGATGACTTTTGTATTTTGTATTAGATTTCTTATTTGATCCTTTGAAATCTTGTTCTTGTTCGTATATTTTGTTTATTTTATTTTAATAAAGCTGAGTTTAACTGTTCTCCACAAAAAAAAAAAAAAAAATGTTGAACTTTGAAGTACTTTTTTGCCCTATTAATTCCTTTGACCTTTTACATTCAGCTGAGATGGTTTTGACATTTCACCAGATGCACATGCCTGATTTCAAAATTCTATAAAATTTGGAGGGTGAATTTGAATCTAGGTCAAATTATTGTTTGCTCTTATTTAAATAAAGCAATTAATAAAAGCAGTTGAAGCAGCAGTCTCATTTATAACTCCGATACCTTTGACAAAATTTTCTACGTGTGAATTGTGGATGCAAAATCTGTCATATATATATAAAGGGGTGCACACAAAATTTGAATTCAAGTCCAACTGTGTTCACACATTATCAAAATGAGTAAAAAATACCCAAGTTTTGATTAGTTCAAAATAATCAGATTTATAATTTTAAGTGTGGTCAATAATTTTGGATCAATCAAATTATGTGACTTCTTTTCACATCACAAAAAGTCAAAAAGTCACTATCCTATTTAAGTCACATCATCTTATTTAAGTCACATCACCTCTCTAATACATCATTTCAAACCCAACCCAAACCCAACCCATATTTAATAAAAAGTCAAAAAGTGCACTTATTTAGTCTTCCCAAACTAGGCCTTGCCTAGTGTCATTTGCTCAAGTTGCAGAGTTTTGTTTAATTCCAATCCACTAGATTGACTAGATTGTATTGTCGAGTTTGTAGTCTCATCACAAATCTGATTTTGATAATTTAATTCGTTAATATTTTATGTCCTTTTTTTTTTTTTTTTTTGAACAAATTTTTTTATGTTCTTGTTTATAGATTATTCATAAAAAAAAATTAAAAATTAAAAATTAAAATTAAAAAAATTAGATTGATCATTTGTGATAATCTTAAAAATATGATTTTTAAAATAGATCATTTATTTTTTCGAAAACAAATATGGTAAAATTATATGGTTATAATAATCTCAGTAGAAATATGGTTTTTAAAATTGATTATTTATTTTTTCGAAAACAAATATGATAAAATCTTATGGTTACAATAATCTCACCAATCTAATTTTTTTTTACCAATGAACACAAGGACATAAAAGATTAACAAATTAAAATATCAAAATATGACTCTTGATTAGTCCACGACCTAAGCAGTCCATCCAATCCACTAGAGAATCTATATTACTTCAAACAAAAATATAATAAATGTTAGATATGTGTTATGTCTCCTTAGAAATATGTAAAATAGGTTACCAATTTCAGAATTGCATTAGATCTTAACACTTCATGTCTTGACGCTTTGATTCCTTATTTCACTTTGATTCCTAACAAATGATACAACATGACCGAGTGCTAAGGTCTCGTTTGGGAACAGGCTAATTTAGTAACTTTTTGATTATTTGGCTAAAAAAATAGGTAAAAAAAATTTATATGTTTGGGATGACTTTTTGGCTAATTACGAAAAGATGTGCAAAAAGTAAAGAGAAAAGAGAATCTTTGACTTTTTGGTATAAGTTGTTGGTTTTTTGGCTAATTTAATAACTTTTTAACTAATTGGTTAAAAAAGTAAGTCCCCAAACGGGGCCTAAGTCATACTAAATGAAGGCTATTGGATCTAATCTTGCTATTTTTGGTCGATCCCTACTTCAGTGTCTTTCTATGTGGTGTTGACTTGTCTTGGATAGCCACATTTGTCCAACTGGTTTTCATCTTAGATGTATTGTATTGAGATACCCCTTATATGATGTATTATTTTCGATCTTTAAAAATTTTCTTACTTTTCAGAGACAAAACAAAACAAAACAAAAAAGGAGAAAGATTGGGAGATAGCCCTAGATATATATTTTTTTAGTTTTGTTAAGTTTTTAATTTTTAACATTAAGGAGTGGTTTGGGTATTTGCATTTTTAGTAATTTTTTAAATTCTTATGAAAAATGTGTAAAAAAATAAAAAAGAAAAAGTTGACATTTTGTAGTGACTTTTTAAGTTGCCAAACAACCTCTAAGGGATGGAGAAAACATGTGAAGAGAGACAAAAAAAGAAATAGGAGCATAAAACCAACAAAGACCCTACCAAGAGAAATAAAAATTAGATAAATTCACAAATTATTGAATACAACATTATGAGGAGAACTACAAAGAAAAGGACATATGTAGGAAAAATACAAAATATATATATATTCTTTGCCAGATTGATTATCCCTGGATAAAACACCAATTAAAAATCTCCACCTCTACCCAACTTGCCAGCCAGAAGCTTTAAATTATCTCTATCTCCTATGTCATCATGGCCAACAAATCTGTAATTAAGCCACTTGTAAGCTCTACCCTTTAATCACATTAAGCAAAACCAATCATGTTTATAGTGACTGGACATTGGCTTCTTTTGGTTTATCTTAAGTTGAAATTAAAGAAGTTTTTTGTTTTTGTTTTTTTTTTAAACATGGTAAATTACACTTTCATCCTAAAATTTTCATCTAAATTTATTTTGGTAACTCGTCTTTAATTGAAACAATCAGTTTTTAGATATTAACTTGTATTTTAATATGATTCTCTCCTTTATATTTTAACTTTTATTTAAATTTCAAACGGTGAGATGATAAAAACATCATATTGAAGTACACGTTAAAAACTAAGAAGTTAATTGTTGCCATGACCATATGAGAACCAATGTAAAATTTAAGTGAACATTTATAATGAAATACATGATTTATCCAAAAAAATTGAGTGTTGCTTTTCTTTTTCTTTTTCTTTTTCTTTTATTTTTTAATAATGAATGATAATATATATATATATATATAAAGTAAAGGATGCAGCTTGCCTCTAGTTTGAGATCGGACTAGACGATGCTGTTCGGCCGATGGGGGCCCACCATGGGTCCCGTTTTGATAATCTGAATCGTTCAATGTGTAAAACTCGTCGAGTACTATATATTTCTAAAAAATCATGTTGATCAGATATCAATAGCTATGTGATCAAATCAGTTTGTATAAAAAAAATGGACGGTCAACAAATTAACGGTTGACAAAAAACTGATCCAATGAGATATCTATCGATATCCGATCAATGTGATTTTTTACAAACATATAGTACTCGACGAGTTCTATACATTGAACGGTTCAAATTATTAAAACGGGATCCATAGTGGGCCCCATGGGCCGAACAGCACTGTCCTGCAGGTAAATTACAAGTACATTCCCATATTTAAAATACAAATTATTCCCTATAATTTTGGAAATTACAAATCCCTTTGTCAGAATTTATCATTTAACAAAGTTGACAAGAAGAAGAAAGTCATAACTATCCTCCTATGCAACAAATAAAATTACCAAAACTGTTAATTAAAATAATATATTGGTAACATCATTAAAAATATTAATTGACTTAATCTTTGATTAATGAAAGAAGTTATTTGTTATGCGATAAAATTTTTTATAGAGTGAGATGAAATTTTCAAAAGTGGACAATTTGTATTTTAAGTTAACCTTAAGAATTGTATTTATAATTTATCAAATATATATATATATATATATACAAAAAATACATGCAAAATGATGTGTCAGACTAATGAGCTTGTAACTTTTAAACAAAAACCTATGAAGATACTACTTAGGATCTCATGACAATTGTCTATTTTAGCCAAATGCTACTATAAAAAATCGTTTGGCAAATGTTAATTTAATCAATAAATTAAAAAGTTAAAAAATCATTGAAAAAAATAAATTCCTACTCATTCTCTCTATTTTTTGCACGTTTGTTATGCGAATAGTCAAAAAGTCATTTCCAAACATTTTAATTCTTCTCACCTCATATTTTAGTCAAAAAAATTAAAAAATTACTAAAAAATTCACTTCCCAAATGAACTTAACCCATCAAGATATTACTAAATATTGAAGTTACCACTTACACATTATTCTAGTGAATGATTCTATGTAAAAATTCTAGTAGAATAACATTTTTTTTCTTCTCCTTTTCTTTTCTTTTTTTTTTTTAAATTATAATTATTTCATAGCATAAGATTCACATACTATCATTATTTCTAACCTTTTAAACTCTAACCCTAATCCTATTTGTACCTCAAGCTATTACCCGCCACCACCTCCAACGGCCACCCCCATCCACCAAACAAGCATACCAATTCAAAGTAAATGATATTTGAACTCCTTAGTTTTGGACCTAAAAATGGGAGGAATAATTTCATTTCTTCAGTAGTCCCGTGTTTATACATACAAAAATAAATAAATGTATCACTTGCTTTACCAATTCAAGTGTAATTTTGCAAAACATAATTAGATCATGATCTATGTAAGATGTGAAAATAGCTTTAGGAAACTTTTACCAAATGTAATACATATAAAATTTGGACACACTTTTAGGTGCAGATAGGAGGAAGATGGGGAATGAGACACAAATTAATGCCTTGTTTGGAAACTATGGGTTTTAGTTAAAAATTTATTATAAGTTGTCAATTCTCAAAAGGGACAGGTTTGGTGATGGTTAAAAGTTAAAGTCGGCCTTTAAATGTATTTAGTTCACATTAATAAAAGTCACAAGCTTAATTGTATTGTCAAATAAAACCAAGGGTTTACTATTCGAAAAGTCAAAGAGTGGAATTCCATGAAAGTAAAAGAATATATATATATAGGACCAAATAATGAAAAATAAAATAAGCGGCGAATATTTTGAAACGGATGAAATATTAAATTTAGCTCAAAATTTGGTAACATTATTTTCTATCACATTAAATTTTCTGCCAAAATGTAATTTTAACAAACCCGTTTGGAGAGTAGGATTTTTAGTCAAAAAGTCAAAAAATTACTAAAAGTTATCATATCATTCTTTTTTCTTTTTTTTTCTTCAATGTTTTTTTTTTTTTTTTTTTTTGTAAAAAGTCAAAAAAAATAAACTAAAGTAACTAAATTCTAAACGGGGAGTTTCACCAACCAAAACTCACATCTAGAAATTCTAAAACTACATAAAATTTTGAAAAAATTATTACATATTAGTTTATTAGTGAAAAAGTTTATGATATTAATTATTAATATTTGTAACATTTTTTACTTTTTTTATAAATACTTTTCACTGACACCATGTCAGTATAATTCCTCCTAAAAGTTTACAAATTAAAAAAACACAACAACAATAATACCAAAATTTATTCATAGTTGAACACACAAATATTAGTTAATGATGGTGTGAAATTTAATGGGGATATTACATATTAGTGTTACGTTAAAAAAATAATTGTAGATTAGTGAAAAAAAATTTATCAACTATAATAATTAAAGTTATAAATTTTTCAATGATTCTGTAATTATTTTTCTGACATTACATTATATTATAAATTTTCGAAACTTAATTATTCGAAAATAATAAGTCAACTATTAGAATGATATACTTAAAAATTGCTTTTCTACACTATAGGGAAGAGTTTATTACAATTTCTACTCATAAACTATCGTCAAATTATCTATTTATCCCATAAACTATCGATTAAGTCTATTAAGTCCTTAAAATATGTAAATCAAATTTTACTTAGTCTAAACTTTCAATTGAACTTATTAAGTTTCTAAAATATATAACATATTTAGTCGGTGAAAGGATTATAAAAACAAAATATAAGCTCATAAGTATTATAAATTAGTAAAATACTCAATTTAGTTAAAGTTTTATTTAAAAAAATCTTTAAACTTTTATTATTTTTTTAGAAAGTGGGCATAAGTTCTTCTGGTAAATTTTCTTTATAAGAATAAGGATAATTATCTACAGGATTTTCTTACTTATCTTCTACATTGGTTACTTGATTGTCTTTATGTACTATTATATGCTGGATTTTGTTTATAATTTCTAATTAATTATCTTTAAATTTTTTACTAAGTTCTTATTAAAACTTAATTAATTTATTATTTTATAATGAAGTGTTATTATTTAAATTATGTAGTTCTACTTATTTAGTATATCTAATACTTATATAATTTTATTGGTAAGAAAGATAAACTAGATATAATACTAATTTAAGCACATAACGAAATAAAACACTTTTTAAAAGACAAAATAGAAATTTAAGATTTTTTGGAATAAAATTTCAATTAGATAGGGTCTTTTACGAATGTATAATACTCTTATATTTTATTTTTGTAATTCTTTCGCGGACTAAATATATTTCAATTAAATATTTCAGGGACTTAATATATTCAATCGATAATTTAGGAATTAAATAAATTTTGATTTATGTATACTTTAGGGATTTTAATAGACTCAATTAATAGTTGAAGGATTAGGTATATAATTTGGCAATAATTTAAGAGGAAAAAGTGTAATAAAAAATAATTTTGACCATTATGGTATATATTAATTTGGGCGAATTACATTAACGGTCCTGTAATTTGTAACTTGTGTCACTTTGATCCATGACCTTTCAATTGTGATAATTTTGAATTTTGTTCCAAATAAGGACAATTAAATATATCATTACTCAATTTTAAGGACAAAGTCGCCAATTTAATAAAATATAAACTAATTTGATAAAAATAAATGTCAAAAAATTATTTTTGAATTTTTAAAAATTATTTCTACTAACAAAGATAAAATTATATTAAAATGATAAATCTTTTAGATATATATTTTTTCTTTTTTTACCAAATTAAAATGATAAATCTTTTATATATAGTTTTTATTTTTTTACCAATTAATTTTTAGTATGTATTTGGAAAATAATCATGTAATTGGTGGTTGTTTTTGTTGATATTTTTCGATGATTATCATGTAATAAATGATTGTATTTGTTGTTAACAAATATTTTTAGATAATTATCATGTAATTAATGATTATTAATCGATATATTTAATATATGAAATGTTTTTAGTTTTGAATTTTTTGATTTAATAGATTGGTTTAATAATAATATCAAAGTTGTCGCCATATTTGACTTTTAAGAAAATAGAAATTAATTTAACTAAAATAAATATCAAAAAAAATTATTTCTACATTCCCAATAGATAAAATTATATAAAAATGATTTTTATTTTTTTTCACTAATTTAATTTTTAGTTTCTTAGAAAAAAAAATTTGAAAATAGATTCTAAAAACCAAGCTAAACGGAACTTTATAACTAAAAAAATTTCAGTATTATTTATTTAAAAAATGTCTTTACATTTCAAATAACATGCAAGTTAACTAACACAAGTAAGTTGTATGACGACTTTATCCTTAAAATGAACCGTTTGCAAAGAAAACATATTTTATTGTCCTTGTTTGAAACAAAATTTAAAATTTAAAATTAAATGTATCACAATTGAAAAATTAAGAATTAAAATGATACAAGTCTCAAACTATAACCACTACTAATATAATTCGTCCTATTAATTTCTTTAAAAAAATAATTAAAAAAAAATATAAAAAGTTTACAAATGGAGCCTCTTTACGGATGACGTAGCCGTTTCAACTCGACGAATTAAATCCTACGCAAAAGGATTAGTCTACATCATACAAAGCCTCTGTTTGGGATTGGCTTTTTTGGGTTTTTTTGGCTAAAATAGCCACAAAAAACAAAATAGGCTATTTTAGCCACAAAAAACAAAACATCAAATCCAACCTATAATCATTACAATCCTCTCTCACAAAAAAAGCTAAAAAAGCCAAAAAGCCAAAAAGCCCTTCCCAAACCAGGCTAAAATAGCCCAGGCTAAAATAGCCAAAAAGCCAAAAAGCCAAAAAGCCAACCCACTTCCCAAACGGAGGCAAACTGTATCCCATTTCGGAAATGCCCTTCTTTTTTCTTTTTTTTTGGCCTTTTTCTTATACTATATTTATTTAAATTTTTTTTGACAAAAAAATTTTTTTTTTTATTGTTTCTAGACTATGGATGTAAGAACATTGGACCGAAATTTTTTAAAATAAAAAATTCATTGAATATATCACAACGTTGAAAAAAAGTTAAGAAAATTTGTTCAGTAAGTGTTATTCAACTCGTATGTTATTTTCTTACACTCTCATTATTATATTTTATATGGAGAAAAAGAAAAGTTCACCATTCAATAATAAGGTGATGACAAGAGGGTAAGGTGATAACATGTTAATTTTGAGATTTTAAAAATGAAAAATAATATAATATATTATGAATAAATTTTTTGTAAAAGATGACACTTAAAAGATGTAAAATAAGAAATAAAGAAGTTAAAATAAAGGAATATTTACCAATAAATCCTATCTCACATACAAGTACTTTAATTAGTCCCAAGTTTTTTCTATTGATCTGTTAAGTCGTATTAGTGAAGAATTTCTTTCCGTTTGGTCCTATTTTTTATTTTGGTAGTGTTTTGATGAACAGTTATATTCTTTTATTAATGTGATAGGTCTAATGTGATACTTCATTGTAACTGGTATTAATGTGACATTCTAACGATGTGGCATTCCAAAAAAATTAAAAATTCCTTAGTGTACTTTTCCTAAATGTGACAGCGTGAAGGGTATAATGTGACACTCCAAAATAATAAAAAAAACATCTTAGTGTACTTTTTCCAAATATGACAATGTGACGGGTATGATATAACATTTCAAAACAAATAAAAACTCTTTAGTATACTTTTCTCAAACGTGACAATATGACAGATATGATGTGACATTCTAAAAAAATTAAAAACTCTTTAGTGTACCTTTCCAAACGTGACATATGGCACTCCAACGTGGCGGGTATGATGTGACACTCTAAAAAAATTAAAAAAACCCTTTAATGTATTTTATCTAAATTTGACACTCTAACGTAGCGGGTATGATGACACTAAAAAACTCTTTAGTGTACTTTTTTCAAATGTAACACTCCAATGTGGCGAACAAATGAGTCATTACATATCCAAAATGACTAAATGGATCATGAGAAAAAATATAAGATTATATGCATTACAAGTCCAAAACATGGGACCTACTGATCAATCTCCTTAAAATAAATGTTAAGTATAATATTTCAACATTTTAGTCTTGTTATATTTATAAAAAATAAAATTATATATTTGATAAATATAACCAGAATAGGGGCTAAGTACAATATGAAAGCGAGAGAAAAATTTAGATAGCATTTGGTAGAATTTTAGAATTATGATTTGAGAATAGAATTCTATTTTGATTTTGTAAATTTTGGAATTATGATTTGAAAAGAAAAAATTTGTTTGGTTATTAGTTTTTAAAATAGTTTTGAATTAAGTTGTGAATTTTTAATGTAACATATGAAATGAGAAAAGTTATTTGGTTATGAGTTTTGAAAAGAGTCTTCAAAACTTAATTGGAAAACTTATAACTAATAACCAAACACACAACTCAAAATTCTATTGAAAATTCTATTCAAAACTCATAATCAAATTTTTTTTAAAATTAAATTCAAAAAAATAATTTGTCAATTTTTGTCTAAAAACATAATTTCTATATTTAAAAAATATCAAAAACAAATATAATTTTTTTTCCAAAAAAAAAGTGGCGATTGCCAATTGCAAAAAAAATAAAATGAAATAAAAAAAGAGTATTGTTCTGGTCAATCGACCGGGCGACCGGCCCGACATCAGAAAAGATGTCCAAGGCGAACGACCGAGTAGATCAAAAATTCAAAAATTATCTAATGTACGAAACATGTTTTCAAAATGTGTTTTGAAATTGATTTAGAATCATAATTTAAAATTTTAAGATAGATATAATATTAGAATATAAAAGTAAAATTAATTTTAAAAAGCTCTTCCAAACACAGCATTCCCGCACCGTTTTCTCATTCCGGCAGAGTGGGATTGGGATGGGAAAAAATTGTCATCCATATGCTGAGTAGTTATAACTTTGATACATAGGTAAAATTGTCTTTTTACATTTAGAGTTTGACAAGGGGAGATTCTATTTACACACTTTAAATTTCTCATTACACCTACTTTATGCATCATAATATGTATGATTTATAAATCAAGTGTTGGCTCTGTTTGGTGCAATTTATGAGAGCATCTTCAATCATTTATCAAATTTGAGTAAAAATTTGATAAAAATTTTGATCTGATATGATGCACTCTAATGGTAAAGAGTACATTTTCATCAAATCATTCGGTCATCCGATCAGTCATCCGGCATAGAGTAAATTTTCATCAAATCTTTTTACAAAATTTCAAATATATCCCAAAATCTGGTTGACCGCTAGTTGTCCGGTCGGTCGTCCACCAAAGGCTACTTACAAATTTTGATGAAAAAATAAAAGCTCCCTTGATTTGATGAAAAATATAAATCTCCTTTCATTTAATATCATTTTGATGAAACGGTTGGAGTACCGTTTTATATGTGATTTCATCAAATTTAAATTTGATGAAGGATAGGAGATGACCTTATAAGGTAAAAATTGACAATAAAAAATTATAAGCTAAAAGCATCATTCTTCAGCTTCCAAATAATTAGCTTATTTCAACTTATTTAAGTTATTTATATCTAATAAATTGTAAGTAAAAACTGCATCAAGTAGTCTTACATAGACTTAAAATAAGTTATAAGTAACTTATATAAACTGCACCAAACAACCTAGGTGTGTGTGATGAGATATTGGTTGAGTGTAACTAGGAGGTACCTTTGAGAAGATAAAATGGTGGTGCGACACCCATTCATTTTTTATTTAAATGAATTGTTTTAATGAAAATTTATCCATAAATCTCTTCTTAAGAAACTATGATCTATTTAGTTTCATGAGATTTCTTATCAATCGATTAGTCTCATTGATTTTGGTGAGGTGGATTTAATATATTTTCTTTGGTGGAGTTTTATGTTTATGACATTGTTCCATATAGATTTAAATTGATTTTTTCTGTTTACAAAGGAAGTTTGGAAACACTAAACAATATTTTTTGGAATTTTGTTAAGAGAATCACGGGATTGACTGAAGTAGGTTCTCGTTTTGAGGGGTCGGATATGAATATATTACAGGGTGAAGCTATCGTGGCAATGTGGATTTTTATGGCGGTGTGGTTTTCCTAGGCTACGTTCAGTGTCAAAGTGTCGTTTGGATCATTTGAAACGACACCAGATGCATTTCCCATTGTATGTGCATGTAAAGTGCGGAATACGTTCATTCTTCATAAACATCCACATTGTATCCTTAACTCATAATAATATCATTAACCTTCAAATTTTTTTAATACACATACTGCACACCTTAAATTCTATTTTGACCTTAAAACATCAACCCAAATCAAAAGAAAAAAAAGTCAATAACATCAAACTCTCATGCTGCAAAATACGTATATACGTTCACATTTTCAATTAATGTACTCGAAACATAAAGCCCACAATTTATAAGCATAACAGATTTCCAAAATATACATCATGGATGACAATCAAAAATACACATCCACACATGATCCACTTTTTGTTTTTTAAAAATAAAATATTTTACAAATCCGCATTGTAAAGTCGCATCTTCATATTATAACCATAATCCATATTCTTGATAGGGATCGCATTCGACCAATGTGTGATGTAACATTGTACACATTCACATTGACTTACATTGAGCATAAGCTATAACCACAAAAATCTACTACATAGATGGAACATGTGTTGGAAAATAATGATTTTTCAGTAACTTCAATGTGAAATTAAAGTGGGTCTCAACCACCGATTGAGGTGGATTCAAGTGAGTCTAGATTTTTTGTAGTAAGATATTTACACTATAAAATGAATGACTCAAAACTATTACGGATTGAATGAGAAATTGTCTCATAAAGTTAGCCTCATAAATGAGGTACTGGAGAAGGTGTGTAACCAATTATCCCATATTGATTGTAGAGAAAATTATTGATGGGTATTTAAATCCCTAGTTGTACCTGAGGGTGTGAGCTCTTTGGAGCATCTAAATTTTCCGAAGGAAAGAAATTATAGATGCTTCAAAGATGGATTTGGGTCAAGACTATAGTCCAATTTGATTATGGAAAAAGTGTCACACACGAGCGAGGTCTGTTGGTCTGCGGCCTATGGATCTTGGACTTGAATTGGGTTAATGGCCCAGTAACCTTATTCTTTTTCTGACTAGGTTAGGTGGTGGTGGCTATAGAAATGCTTCTAACCTCTATACTTATGATGGAATAATACTATCAGTTTTACAGAATTAAAATCTGCATTTTGTACTAGCCTTCATAGCTGCAGGCTCCTCTTCTTTCTTCTACTATGTATAAATAAAGACCACTCTCTCTTGGTTTTCTCCCCAGAAATTTCTTACCTTATTGTTATTATGTTAGCTTGCCTCTAGAGAATTCTAGTGTGAAAAAGTGCTACCATTACTCTGTTTATCGGAGCTATTCAGAAGGTTCCCTTACTGTAGCTGGTTATATCTATCATATCTTAGGAGACAGACACCGACGTTCCTTCAACACCCATTGGTGAAGCGATAAATCTATTTTAAGGAAATTATGTGATACACAGGCTTTAGTTTGCTTCCCTTTATAATTTTTGTTTATTTTATTTCCAAAATCTACTTTGTTTATTTCTCTATTCTTCAAGTTATAATTTTTAGTTTTTATTAGTTTTATTATTTTTCTTTGTAATTCAATTTATAAATCCGAATCTATTTTATTTTTATTTAAACACTTATTTTATACAACACATATTTTAGGAGACAATCAACATCAGCTAATGCAGCATCCAATATCAAACAAATAAATTACGACAATGAGTTTTTTTGATTTGAAAATAATTTGAATGACAAGAGTACACCATATTTTGAAAGTGTACATAAATGTAACTCACACTTTAAAAATGGGGGAAGTTGATATTAAATTTTTTTTTTTCTTATGATATGGCTTGGTTTGTGGGATTCTCCAAATATTCTAAGAATGGGTACAAAAATCTTTTAATAAAATTTGGGCAAACGCGTAATTTCAAAATATGAATATTTTGGTCATTTATAGGTATTAATCAGCTTTTCAAATGCAAAACGAAGGGCTATTCTATCATTTTCACATAGATGAGATTGTTGAGATCATTAAATTATTTGGTGGACTTATTGATTATTAAAATATAAATATGATATTTATTAATGCTTCATCTTCTTTTAAATTTAGTTCAATTAACTAGTAATGTACTTTAAAAAAGTATGGGAAATTAAAATTTTGTTTAAAATACATATTATTTTTTATCATTTGAAAATTACAAATATTTTTTTATTAAAATTTGTCATTTAATAGAGTTGATATAACAATTGAAATTTTCAACTATCCTTCTATGCATTGTTAATTAAAATATATCGTTGACATCATTAAAAATTATTAATTGACTTAATGGTTAATTAATGCAAAGAGTTATTTGCCATGCGGTTAGAAATTTTAAAAGACAAAATGTAATTTTCAGAATAAATTTTAGAGAATGTATTTGTAATTTATCCAAAAAATAAATAATTTTAATAAAAAGTTGAAAAAAAAAATAAAAGAGACGAAAAGGCATTTGTTAAAGGGGAAAACACCATCTTATAAGCAAAACTGTGAGTAGTGTAGAGTGTTATTTATTTATTTATAAACCAAGCTCGAGCCATTTTAATACATATTTTGTAAACTCAAATAATTTTGAACTTATTTATTAGATGCAAGTTATTTTTTAACTAGTGTATTGAACTTATTTTTGAATTTGTGTTTTCAAAACATGATTTCAATTAACATAATGTAAATTAATTAACGTGATCTTAGACTTTAAGTTTGTAGGGAAGGGTTCTATGTAAGTAAGATGATTAGAGAGGCAAAACTATACTAATGGTTCAACAATGGTGGAATGGCTAGAGAATAAGCAGCAATAACTATCTGGAAGTTAGAGAGTGAGCAGCTGGGCGGGGGTGAAACAAGTAGCTCAAGAAGAAGACAATGGTAGTGTACAAATGGGTAGCATCTCCCCCAAATCTCAAAATTCCCCCTTTGGACCTTGGGAAATGGGTCCTATATATAGGTTTTTCCATGGTACCAAAAGGACACCAAGTGGCCAAATAGAGAGAAGACAAGTATCCCTAAGGATCACATAGAATATTCTGCCTTGAGCCACTAGACTGAAGGTGCCACGTGTCTCTCTGCATGTACTGTGTACTATCTGTTTGACTCCGCATTACCTTTTTTTAGCCTCGGCAAGTGTAGTTGCGATGGGAGTGTCTGGTGCTATAACTCTCTTTTGAGCCTTAGCAAGTGCAATTGTGGCAAGAGTGTTTGCCGCTACACTTGCTTTTTCAGTTCTATTTAGCCAGTACATGCATTCTTAAGACTCCATTAGCCTGCTACCAGCTAAGTTTGTGTCCACCTCAGTGAAACCTCCACCCTTAGCCACCTAATCACAAACTCCCTAGTTCCCAAGGCGAAGGCCATAACTAAGCCTGCTATTAGCCATGTTGTGCCTTAGTACCAAGCCCAAGGGAGCTTCCTTGGTCCTGCCTATGCAACCAAGGCAAGTCCATAACCTAGGTAAATGGAAAGGGAGTCCCTTGTACTGGGCTGCCCTGCTTCCATCTTCGCGGGGTTGCCATGGTATACTGGTATCTCTAGGCTTGTTATCAGCTACAACCAATAAGCCTTAGAGTCTACTATCAACGCCAAGTTAACGAACTTTGGGGCGTGCTATCAGCCCTAGGCTACTAATGCCTTGGGAGTGCCAAGTATTAGCCTTAACTTGTAGAGGGGAAACTTTTCCTAAAGGCTGCTATCACCTTGGCAGGATGTTCCCTCCGTACGTTAGTTGCGGCGACTGTAGTTGCTACGACAGTCATTTCCCACAGCAAGTTCAAATGGAAAAATCGACAATATTGGAGATGGCGACGCCAACAAAGTGCCTCTATAACTTGGCCGCTACAAGTGTTGCCTCTGCAACTTAGTTACTTCGGTGTCCTCTTTCCCTCAGCAACTTTTGATGTCAGCGGAACTGACAATATTGGGAATGGCGGCGCTGAGACAAAGTGCTTCTACAACTTGGCCGCTGGAAGTATTGCCTTTGCAACTTAGTTGCTTCGATTTCCTTTTTCCCTCAACAACTTCAGATGGCAGCGAGACCGACAATATTGGGAATGACAGCACTGAGACAAAGTACCTTCACAACTTGGCCATTGCAAGTGTTGCCTCTACAACTTAGTTGCTTCAGATTCCTCTTTCCCTTAGCAACTTCAGATGGCGGTGGAACTGACAATATTAGGAATGGTGGCGCTAAGACAAAATGCCTGCACAACTTGGCCGCTGCAAGTGTTGCCTCTGCAACTTAGTTGCTTCGGTTTCTTCTTTCCCTCAGCAACTTCAGGTTGCTTCTACAACTTCACTTAGACATCTTCTTTCATGGAGTCTGTTCGGATCTTTGGCGGGTCAGACCTGCTTCGGCCCACTGTTGGCCCACTTTCATTGGGGTTTAGCCCATGCTCTTTTAGTCATTCCTGGTCGCCTTAAAGGGGCGACCTTAGCACTTAGGCCCATACTTAATTTAGACTTTAATTTCTGACCCTTTACAAAGCTTAAAGTTGTGTTTTCAATTTTTGTAAGTTAACATGATTTCAAATTTTAAGTTGTGTTTTCAAAAAACTGTTTCAATTTTTAAAAGTTAATGTGCCTAATTTCAAGGTTGAAATTGTGTTGTCAAAAACACAACTTTAATTTTACAATAAGAGTTCTCAGCATAAGAGTTTTGTTCACCTTTGGTATTTTAGTATATCTTTTTTTTTTTTTTAAAAAAAAAAATCTTAGTAACCTGATCACTTTCATGGTTCAAATGAGAAGTTGGGCTTTCAATTTTGTTCTTAACTCCAGGTTTGGTCCTTAGTTTTAAAATATAACTTCAAACTTCACGTTTTTTAAAAGAGATAGATTTTTTTGGACATTTAATTGGAGAGATCATGTTTGGTCTTGATGGATCTACCTGAGATCGAAAGTTGGTAATTCAAATTATTCATTTTGTAAAATTTATTAAGTAGAACATCAATGTAAAAAAATAATATGATTGAACATTGTTAACTTTTTGTAAAATTTATTTTCAAATTATACTTTCCATTTATTTTAAATATATATATATATAACTCAATTATATTATTACTAAAATTTAATTATCTTAATTGTTTATATAAATAATTCATTTAACAAAACCATTTAGTTGATCTCGAAATTAACCCACCAAGCTTGGGGGACTTCTATAGTTGGATTCATTTCCTCTTAAAATTGTAGGGAGGTTCAAGATTAGGAAGATGATTAGAGGATGAGCAGCAACAACTGTCTGGGAAGTTGGAGAGTGAGTAGCTAGGTAAGGGTGAAGCAAGTAGCTTAAGAAAAAGATAATGACAGTGCATAAATGGACAACATCTCCCCCAAATCCCCAATTAATTGCCTCTCTTGGGTTAGGAAATGAGTCATATTTATAGGCTTTTCCTTGGTACCAAGAGGACACCAAGTGGCCAAATAGGGAAAAGACATGTGTCACAGAGGATCAAATGGAATATTATGCCTTGAGCTACCAGGCTGGAAGTGACACGCGTCCCTCTACATGTACTATGTACTATCTGTTTGGCATAACTGCCTCAACGAGTGCACTTGCGGTAGGAGTGTTTGCTACTGCAACTAGCCTTCTCAACGTGAACTTTAAAGATGCCTCAATGAGTGCACTTGCGGCGGGAGTGTTTGCCATTGCAACTTGCCTTCTCAGCTTGAACCTCGACAAATGCACTTGCAATGGTAAAACCTTGTCGCTGCACTTACCTTCTCAATTTAGTTTGGTCAATATATGCATTCTTAGGACTTTATAGCTTGCTATTAGCCATGCTTTGTGTCCTCCTCAGTGAAACCTCCACCCTTAGCCACCTAACCACAAACTCCCCAACATCTTAGGGTAAAAGCCACAGCCAAGCCTGCTATCAGCCATTTTGTGCCTTAGTACCAAGCCCAAGGGGCTTCCTTAAGTCCTGTTTGTGCGACTAAGGCAGGTCCATGACTTGGGTAATGGAAAGGGAGTCTCTTACACTCGGGCTACCTTGCTCCCATCTTTGCGGGGTTGCCGTGATATACTGGTTTACCTTTAGGCCTGCTATCAGCTCTAACCAGTGAGATATGGGACCTGTTATCAGTCCTAGGCCTGCTATCAGCCTTTACTTGCGGAGGAGAAACCTCTCCCAAAGGCTGCTATCACCTTGGTTGGGTGCTTCCATTCGCAAGTTAGTTGCGGCGGCTGTAATTGCTGAGGTGGCCATTTCCCGTTACAAGTCCAAATGGCTACCTCGACAATATTAAGGATGACGGCGCTGACAAAGTACTTCTGCAACTTGTGAGCTGCAAGCATTACCCCGCCAACTTAGTTCCTTCAGTTTTCTATTTCCCTCAGTAACTTTGAAATGGCAGCGAAACCGACAATACTGGAGATGGCGGCTTCGAGGCAAAGTGCCTTAACAACTTTGACTGCTACAAGTAGTACCTCTGCAACTTGACTTAGACACTCTGTTTGGATCCTTGGCGGGTCAGAATTGCTTCGGCCCATTTGTTGGCCCACTTCCCTTGGGCTTTAGCCCATGTTCCTTTAGACATTCTTGGTCCTCTAAAAGGGGCAACCTTAGCACTTAGGCCCATATTTTATTTGGAGTTTAATTTATGACCTTCTATAAAAATACAACTTCACAAACTAAGGGGAGGTTAAAAAATAAATGTAAAATTTCTTACATTGAGGTTGGATTTTGATTGGAGAATTTGATGAGAAAAATGGAAATGAAAAGGAACATAGAAAGAATGGGAAAAGAAATGATATGTTTCAAATTCCAAGTAATGTTTGGTTAAATTGAGAATTGGATAAAGAAAAAAGTCTAATAAGGCCATATTTGTTTAGACGAACTGGATAAGGGAGATTATAATGTAACGTATTGATAGTCCTAGCATATATAATCCTTGAACTATTTGGCTGAAAATGATGTATATCTCATGTTTGTTTTTTATGAAATTAAATGTTTAGAAATGACTATTTCAGTGAATCTCTTATTTAATTTAAAAATTATGAAGCATATTGTTTAAATTGTTTACAATGGCAATATTAAATTTGAAATATATTTTATTTTATTTTACAAGTACCACTTTTAATTTTATTTAAATACGACATTAAAAGTATATCTTCATTTATAATTTTGTTAATACAAAAAAGAAAAAGGAAAAAAATAATATAAGAGAAGATTATTATATATCATGAAATAAATTTTATATATATTTGAGGGTTAATTTTGTCATTTAATTAGCTAATTTGGAGGTTGGCTCTCAATCCGCCCATTTCTATCTCACACCCTACTACGCCGATTGGGAAATAGTTCTCCTCTATACTTTTATCCTCCATGCTTTACTTTTTGGATTCTATTCTAGGCACGCAATGATAATTTACACTATTCGTTTTGTAATCACAACAATGTAAATGAGTTATGCAAAAAAAGTTAGTTTCATCGGATATCATTAGATACATGAATAAATTACATCTTTTTTATAAAAAAAAACTTGTCTAATTTTTTTTTTTAATGGACAATAATTGTAAGTTTAAACTTAACCTTTCACTCTATTATACAAAAAGTGATTTGTTCATATATTCATCGATATCCGATAAAACTAATTTTTTTCATAGATGATATTTATTGTGAGATTTACAAAATGAACAATTTTAATTATTATTATGAGCATAAAATATAAAGTATGGAGAAATATGCATGATATGAGTATGGAGATGAGTCATTCTTATATGATTGAGCCTGTGTTTGGCAAGTAGGTTTGCAGGCTTTTTTGGCTATTTTAGCCACAAAAAATAAAATAGGCTATTTTAGCCATAACAAACAAAACATCACATCTAATCCATAATCATTACATTTTTCTCTCACAAAAAAACTCAAAAAACTCAAAAAGTCAAAAAGCCCTTCCCAAACCAAGCTTTTAAGCCCAGGCTAAAATAGCCAAAAAAATCAAAAAGCCAAAAAACCAACCCACTTCCCAAACTAAGCCTGAGTTATCTCATCTATACGAAGAATTATTAGTCCGACTTTTACTATTCTAACCAAATATTAGATTAATCATTTTGTTAGACATGGAATCCAATTCCATGTCCTAATCCAACCAAACAAATACCCAAAGATAAAAAGCGAAATTACTTTTTTTTTTTTCCCTGCTCATTTCTAATTATAATCAAACAAAAAGTAAAATTATATATATTTTTTTCTCTTTCCATATCTCTCATCAATCTCCCAATTGAACACAATTTTAATAATTTATTTTTCACCATTGAAAAAAAATGTTATAAGATCACAAGCCTTTATTTCCAACTTTAACCACGCTCATAGTTAGCACGCTCCAGACCTGAGAGTGAGGATGCATAAAAAAAAGTGTTGGCATTGTTCATTTGCTCTAATTATTACTACAAATATTAAAAACAGAAAAACGCTTTCACTTCTATTCCCAGCACAAATTGCTTCTCTGTTTACTCTGCTTTTCGTCACACCTTTTGTTGCTTCCCCGTGACTGTGAAACCCCCTCCCCCCATTCTCTCTCTCTCTCTCTCTGTAAAGGCCCCCTCTGTCTGTCTCTCTCTCTCTCTCTCTCTCTCTCTCTCATGGCCGGTCGCCGGAAAATCACTTTCAGCTCCGCCCAAATTAGCCATCACACACCGCCACTAGAAACCCCCAAATAAAACCCAACCCATTCTTTCAATTTTTGTTTTTGAAAAAAAGAAAAAGAGAAAATCAATGGAAGTGTTTTTGAGAAACAGTTTTGTTGTTGTTGCTTTGGTGGTGGTGTTTTTGCGCCACCGGGTCGACTCAGAGCCGACTCAGGACAAGCTAGCTCTCCTTGCTTTCCTCGCCCAAACCCCTCACGAGAATCGCCTCCAATGGAACTCCTCCAACTCGGCCTGCACCTGGGTCGGCATCCAATGCGACTCAAATCTCTCCTTCGTCTACTCCCTCCGCCTCCCCGGCGTCGGCCTTGTGGGTCAGATTCCGGCCAACACCATCGGAAACCTAACCCAACTCCGAATCCTCAGCCTCCGTGCCAACCGTCTCTCCGGTTCCATTCCCTCCGATTTCTCCAACCTCAAGCTCCTGCGAAGCCTCTACCTCCAGAACAACCTGTTCTCCGGCGAGTTTCCCCCGAGTATCCCCCAGTTAGATCGCTTGACTCGGTTAGATATCTCCAGCAACAACTTCACAGGTTCAATCCCATTCGCCGTGAACAATCTGACCCACTTGACGAGACTTTACTTGCAGAACAATGGGTTTTCAGGTAGCCTCCCCAGCATCAGTCAATCAAGCATAGTAGATTTCAATGTCTCCAACAACCACCTCAACGGTTCAATCCCTACGAGTCTATCCAGATTCCAAGCCTCATCATTCGCCGGAAACATCGATCTCTGCGGCGTACCTCTTCCCCCTTGCAACCCATTCTTCCCCTCACCAGCCCCATCGCCGCCTTCAATTCCGCCGCCAAACCCACCACGCAAAACAGCCAAAAAGCTCTCCAAAGCCGCCATTATTGCCATCTCAGTCGGAGCTGCTCTGATTCTCCTCCTCCTCATCCTAATTCTCATCCTATGTTTGCGAAGGGGGCAGCGGCGGCGACAGGCGGCGAAAACCCAGAAACCCACGGCGGCAGC
This sequence comes from Camellia sinensis, assembly GCF_055761805.1. NCBI lineage: Eukaryota > Viridiplantae > Streptophyta > Magnoliopsida > Ericales > Theaceae > Camellia > Camellia sinensis. The sequence continues at coordinate 112,360,269 of NC_138973.1, forward strand.
GAGGTCGGGCGCCGGAGCAGCGGGGGCGGCGGCGGGGGATCCAGGAACGTCGTCGTCGATGGAGGTGACGGGGGTGTCAGGGGAAGCAGAGAGAAACAAGCTGTTGTTCTTTGATGGTGGGATTTATAGCTTCGATTTGGAGGATCTGTTGAGGGCTTCGGCGGAGGTGTTGGGGAAAGGGAGTGTAGGGACGTCGTACAAGGCGGTGCTGGAAGAAGGGACGACGGTGGTGGTGAAAAGGCTCAAAGATGTGGTTGTTACCAGGAAAGAATTCGAAACCCAAATGGAGCTTGTCGGTAGAATCAAACACGATAATGTGCTTCCTCTCAGAGCTTATTATTACTCCAAAGATGAGAAATTGCTTGTTTCCGATTACATGTCTGCTGGTAGCTTGTCTGCTCTGCTTCACGGTATCTCTCTCTCTCTCTCTCGCTATATATTTTCTCGGTTTGTTTCTGAATTTTTGCCAGTAATGGAGCTCGAGCTGTTAGGACCATGGAAATTCTATTTATTTATTTAAATTTTTGCTAAATTATCAGTTTCTGAATTAAAAAAAAATATTTGTGGCCAGAAATGAAGCTAAACGGTTTTTTTTCCCTCATTTATTTCATTACTTAATTTATGCAACAATAAATTACAATTAATCCTCATATTTTAATTTGTACTTTATTGTGGTATTCTCATCAACCATTGTTAAAATTTGGCAGAAAAAAAAAATTATAAATTATTATCAGATTTTAAATTAATGAGATGATAATGTTAAAATTTAAAAGATAAATTCTATACATGATAGGTATTAATAGAGAAAATGAGCGTATATTTTTTGGATAATTATATATTTTTCAAATAATTTGAACTCTACTATATTTTATTTTGTTTTATTTTTCTGTTAAAGAGACAAGGGAGTTTTTAAGCAGCGCAGGATAAGCAAGTTTAGAGTGTGACATTCTTAGAAGAAGAGTGTTAAATGCGCTGTTTTTGAGTTTGGTGTCTTTTACGTTATCTTTACTTTATTCTTTAATACTTTATAGGGAAATTCACCATATGTGCCTCTTCATTGGCGTCTTTATATATGTTGAATTTTTTTATTTAGTTATAATTTTATTTTAGCTCATAAATTTTTTAAATATGTGTTGTTTGGAGTTATTTTTTGTAGAGTCATCTTAAAATAATTTAATTCTATAAAATTGAGGGTTCAATAATATTAAATTGATAATATAATAATATTAATAATCATTTTAAATATATAAAATAAAACATTTATGTTTGGATGGTGAAGGCTTGACTTTTTTGAAAATATTAGAGAATAATGTAAGATTCGAACCCTACCATCTTAAGTTTAATAATTGACACATTTATTACTTCTGTCGCACACCAGATGCAATATACATGTATATATATATATGTATTTGTTTTAGGGAGAATTATTGTTCAGTGTAAAGTTAGAAAACAAATTACACATAAATAATAAATTTTATAAATATTAATAATTAAAATTATTAATTTTTTTTATATTTTTGTAAATGTTTTAAAAAAAAAACCAGTCTGTTGTAATTCTTCCTTTGTTTTATTTATTTAAATTCTCCCTTGGTTTTTTTTATATGAGCTCGTTTGGAATGTTCTATTGCTGTTAAAATAGTCCTATAGAACAAAATAAATTATTTTAGTTAAATATGACAAAATGTTACTTTTAATTTATAATTTTTTTTTGCAAAAATTAAAAAAATTATCCTAAATGAAATTTTTTAATTCCAAATTAAAAAAAAAATCAAAAAAATCAAAAAGTGAAAAGTTAACCTCCCTCCAAACGAGATAATGCAAAGAGACCACCATTATTCACCACCGACATGCTTCAAATCCCTTATATTTTGCAATGATGATGTTGATGAGTGAGGAAGTATCAAAAGCCAATTCATTTGTACCTCCTTTCTCTTATTTATTTATTTATTAGAATAATGCTTGGACCACTCTTGCGGTCACCCCTCACCCCCCCGCCACGTGGCTGGTGGTGATTGGAGGAGCAGGAAAAAAAAGAAAAAGAAAAAGAAAATGTAACCAATGAGAGAGAGAGGGGGTCAAAGGGGTGAGAGGAAAAGGGGGATGAATCATTGTTGTTATTTATTATTTGCCTATGCCCATTGTACGATCTTTGGCTCCGTTTGGTAATCGTTTTGAATTATAGTTTCACTTATTGATTTGAGTGTGTTGTTTGTTTTGAGTTTTTAAATTATAATTCTACACTCGTTTCGCAAAACTCAATTCAAAATATAATTATTACTTTTCAAAACTTATAACCAAACACATAATTCAATTTTTTTTTCAAAACTCAATTCAAATCAATATTTTAATTTTTTAAATATTTAAATATTTTAATTTTGTTAAGATTTTAAATATTTTAATATTTAAATATGTTATGATTTTTTTAATTTTTTTAATATTTTTGAATATTTTAATTTCAAAATATTACGATTTTAATTTTTTAAATTTTAAAATATTTATAAAAATAAATTCAAACTCTATTTTATAAAAATATTTTTAAATATTTTAATATTTAAATATGTTATGATTTTTTAATTTTTTGAATATTTTTAAATATTTTAATTTCAAAATATTACGATTTTAATTTTTTAAATTTTAAAATATTTTATAAAAATAAATTCAAACTTTATTTTATAAAAAATATTTTTAAATATTTTAATTTTTTTGTTATGTATTTGGTTACGATTTGAGTGTAGAGTTGTGAAAATAATATAAAGTTTTGAGTTATGTGTCTAGTTATGAGTTTTAAAAATAATTTTTTAATTGAGTTTTGTTTTATGTGTTTGGTTATGAGTTTTAAAAATAATTTCTTAATTGAGTTTTGAGTTTTGTTTTATGTGTTCAGTTACGATTTAATTGAGTTTTGTTTTATGTGTTTAGTTACGATTTGAGTGTAGAGTTGTTTTTAAATTTAAAATATTAACATTTTAAATTATTTAAATTTTTTGAATATTTATTTTGAAAACAAATTATTTCCTTTGTAGTATTTTCAATTAAAAAATTGATTACTATTATTTTCTGTTAATAATAAATTTTTTTAATTGAATTTTAAAAAGAGTTTGGTTATGAGTGCTGATCAGAATTTTCAATAGTGTGTTTTGTTATGAGTTATAACAATTTGAATTAAGTTTTGAAAACTCTTTTCAAAACTCTTAACCAAACAATTTTCTTACTTCACATGTCAAATCAAACTTTCAAAACTCAATTCTGCTCTCAATTCAAAACTCAATTCAACACTCTAATTCAAAAATCATAACCAAACAAATTTTCTACACTCAAATCATAATTTCACAACTCACAAACTCAAAATACAATTCTCAAATTATATTTACAAAAGTCTACCAACTACCTTTATTTTCCTAACTACCCTGGCATGCTTCAACTCTTTTCACATTTGGCCCACCAATCCAACAAATTCCTTGTTTGGTAACACTTGAAAGGAATGCCTATAATCAAACTTTTATAAGCTTAGAAGTTTTTGTGCCTATTTCAGGTTTCTTAAATTCAAAAAACAATTTAGTTGAATTTTTTTAAAAATCTAACTATAAATACATTTTTTTTTTTAATTACAACTGTATAAATTTGTGATGTAAATTTGAAGTTAATAAATAGGGTAAATTATGCTTATACCCCTTAGGGTCTGGATTTAATACATATCACCCTTGACGTTTGAAAAATTACAATAACCCCTTCTTATTGTAATTGTTTAAATGGAATGCAAACTTTGAACTCGCGCACTCTTTTTTCTTGCTTTGCTTTACTTTACTTTCTCTATTTGCTTGTTTTTTTCCCCCCACCCTTTGCTTTGCTGTACTTTTTTTTTTTTTAATGTAATTTCATCTATTTTTTTACTAAGAATTATTATCTTTTATATAAGTAGGGGATTTGTGAAATAAGATTATTAATTACAAGAGTGAAATGTAATTAGATCAAACTTCAGGGAGGGGTGTCAGTGTAATTTACCCTAATAAATAATACTGTAAATAACTAGAATTGAACAAGAATTTTTTCCAAGGGTATTTTTCACTTTGCACTGACGGGTAAACTACATTTTAAATTTGATTTTTAAAAAAAAAAATTGAACTGATACATTGAATTTTCTACTTCTTTTTAGTTTTCACTAGGTTATTTTGCAACTCATAGTTAGATATAGCATTCAAAATCTGGTTTAAAGGAAATAGTTTTGAACTTATTTAAAAAGTTTTAAGTTGAAAAAAAAAAATTACTAAAATTTAAAAGATTTTACCCGACAAAATATTTTGGTGCACCTTATTGAGGTTGACGTTTTTAATTTTGAATATTTATGTCTAATATATTTGTACGGTTTTGCTTATTGCTAGTTACCAAGTACCAAGTAAAATTCACAACTTTAATTATTAAAATACATATACACTGAATTACAATTTCCCTTTATAAATTTCATGGACAGTACTCAAAATGAAAATTTAGTTCCCAAAATTATTGCATATTTGCCACAAATTTGGAGTAGGCCAGTGAACCAATGTACTGGTTTGTCGTTTTTGCAGGGAGCAGAGGCTCGGGGCGGACACCATTGGATTGGGACAACCGGATGAGGATAGCGTTGAGCACAGGGAGAGGGTTGGCACACCTACATGTGTCGGGAAAAGTAATCCACGGCAACATCAAGGCCTCTAACATCCTCCTCCGCCAGGACCATGACGCCTGCGTGTCGGACTTTGGCCTCAACCCTCTCTTTGGCTCCACCACGCCGCCAAACCGGGTGGCGGGCTACCGTGCACCGGAGGTAGTTGAAACTCGCAAAGTTACCTTCAAGTCTGACGTCTACAGTTTTGGAGTATTACTATTAGAATTGTTGACTGGCAAATCACCCAATCAGGCCTCGTTGGGCGAGGAGGGTATTGATTTGCCGAGGTGGGTCCAATCGGTGGTGCGTGAGGAATGGACGGCTGAGGTTTTTGATGTGGAGCTGATGAGATACCAAAACATCGAGGAAGAGATGGTGCAACTCTTGCAGATCGCGATGGCGTGTGTATCGACTGTACCGGATCAGAGACCATCGATGCCTGAGGTGGTCCGCATGATGGAGGAGATCAACCGGGGTGAGACTGATGATGGGTTACGACAATCGTCGGATGAGCCATCAAAAGGATCAGGCGGTCACACGCCTCCACCAGAGTCCAGGACCCCACCTTAGCCACTTTTCTAAAATTTCAGCAAGAAGAAAAAAAAGAAAAAAAAGAAAAAAGGTTGAACGGGCCAATCTTAAGATGCGCACAGTGCGTAAGTAAGTGGGTGGAAAGTGCGCGGTGTTATTTTTATTTTATATTTATTTTTATTTTTTTAAATTGTGCAATTATTTTTAATTTTTATTCTTGGGAGGGGGAGTTCCATGAACTGATTGGAATTGACCATTTGTTGGGTTTACTCCTTTTTATTTTTTTTTTTCTTATTTAATTATTTTTTGAACATTGAATTAGATTTGTTTGGTATTATTGGCTGTTTTTTCTAGGTTTTTTTTTTTTTTTTTTTTTTTTTTTTTTTTTGGGTCTTATTTACCTCGTGAGGGTGGTGCATCAATGCCTTTAAAATGTGAAGAATGAATGTCAATTGAAACAATTAGAAACGTATCACCCAACAAAAAAAAAATGATTTTCATTTTTTTTTTATTCATTTTACTTTTATTCTTCTTTTATATTAAAATTCTTACAAATTAAAAATTTTGAGTAAGACAAAAAGTCTATTAAAAAGCATATTTTTAAGTTGGTGCCAAACAGAACATACCAAAAAAAATTCCTTAGGTATGTTTGAGAGAGGCCGCCACGTTCTCAACCTGCCCCATTTTCATTTCTTCGGAGTAATTGTTTTTAGGCTTGCAAAATACCACTTAATAGTTGTCCGCTGCATAGCAATAAGTTACATATACTTAGGACTACAAGTGAAAATAACCGTTCGTAAACAAGTTTGAGTTTGGCTTGGTAAGATTTTGTTTGAATTTGATTTGTTAATTTTTTTTGCGTTCGAGCTCGAACTCGAGTTCGTTAAATTTTTAATAAATAAGTCCAAACATTCTAACACTCGGTTCGTAAGCTTGACTCGTTAGTTGACTCTTTTAATATTTTCTATTTATATATTAAATAATATAAAATTATGTATAAAAAATAAGAGAAATATGCTATTTATATATTTAAAAAATATTAATGTAAATAATAGTTAATTATAGATAGTACATTTATATAATAATAATAGTAGATATTATCATATTATTATTTTAGTAAAATATAAACTTTTTTTTAGTATGTTTATATATATTGTATATATAATATATAATCAAAATTTTAATTGCAACTTTAGTCTCATATGCAAATCTGAATTTATAAATTTTTTGGCTTGTTAAGACTCGTGAACAGGCTCGAACTTGAGTCAAGCCTAAGTTAACTCGGCTCGAGTTCGGTTCGTTAAATTTTTATTCAGCTCGGACTCGAGCTCGAGCTTGTTAAAATCTTAATAAATAATCTCAAACATACTAAAGCTCGGCTCGGCTCGACTCGTTTGCAACTCTATACATACTCACGTGATAACAAATATAAGACTATTTAAAAAATTAAACACACCATTGGCTGGATATAATGGCAAGTGATTAGAATTACTTCAATCATCTTAGTCCTCGTTTGGCATAAGTTAAATTGGAACTTTTTAGCTAAAATAATTAAAAATAAAATAAAATAAATTTTTTAGTTCAAGAAGACAAAATATCACATCCAAATCATAATCATTTCATTTCTTCTCTTACAAAAGTTAAAAAAAGCTAAAAAGTCTATCTCAAATGAGATTTTTTAGCCTCATGCTAAAATAGCCAAAAAATAAAAAGCTGAAAAGTCAACTCACATTCGCAAACAAACCCTTAGATTATTTATATTGTCATCTAAAATTCACCAACAAAATCTTTAAAATAAAATAAAATAAAAAATTGTCAATTATTTCAAATTTCAAAAGCTCAGCAAGATAAGATTTCATTTTGATGTGTATGAGATCTAAAAAAATCTTATTGCAAGTGATATTTTAAAAAGACTAATTTCTGTATTTGCTACATTGAGTTTGAGGGGAAAAAAAAGGTTTACTCCCTGTATTTTACCCATTTCATCATACATACAAAACATTGCTTTTGCAAAAGGTAATATAATAGTTTTTTTTTTTTTTTTTTTTGGTATTTAAAAGCCAAAAGGATTGTAGTATTAGAAACAATTTAGACTAGTTTAATTGGTAATTTATTTTTTGTTTTTTGTTTTTAAGCGGGAAAATTCAGTTATAAGTTGATGCTAAGTGAGGACTAATCAGAATTATATGCCCATGCTTTTGGCTTTCCTTGTTAACTTTTGTGGTATATATGTTGTTTTCTTTTGCTTTTCATAATGAAGTATTAGAAACATATACCGACATGTGGTTCAAAAAAGTGTTTCGAAATTTCAGTGGTTCACATCTTTTTGTGTTGTCGGGTCCAATGTCATGTGAAGGAAAGTGACCAATCGTGTAAAGGTTTAGAGATGCAATGTATAAAAAAAATAAAATAAATTGCAAATACGTTCTTAAAATTTACTAAAATTATAAATTTTTATCGTTCTAGAATATTTTTTTTTTTTTTTTTTTTTGAAGTTTTTAATCACATAACAAGCAAGTCATTCTGTCAAATACCAATCCTTAAGTCAAATTAACACTACTAAAATATCAGTTTTTTGCAACGGTAAAATGCCGTCTCTAATATTTCTAATGCCGTCGCAGAAAACTTTTTACGACGGGAAATGACTTTTTGCGACGGCAAGAGGGGAGTCGCAACTGGGAGCATTGCAAAAGAGTTTTTGCGGCGGCACAGTGCCATCGCTAATATTTTGTGACGGCATTTTTGCCTTTTGCGACGGCACTTTACAGTCGCTAATAATGTTTAAAATATCTTGACTTTTTGCGATGACACTATTTTACCGTCGCTAAAAATGTTATTTAAGACGGCATAAAAAAGCCGTCGCTAATAGTCTTTTTTTTTGCAACAGCAAGAACACTGTTTTTACGACGGTGTGGTGCTGTTGCAAAAAGTATTAAAAATATGAAAATAACAAAATTTAAATAATAAAATGTTATTTGCGACAGTGTACTGCCGTCGTAAAAAGTATTAAAAAATAATAAAATTTCTATTTTAAATAATAAAATTTCTATTTTTTGCGACAGTTTAGTACCGTCGCAAAAAGTAAAACCTGTAACAAAATCAATAAAAATATTAAAATTTTCTATTTTTTGTGACTGTGTAGTGCCGTCACAAAAAAGAAAAAAACATCTTGCGATAAAATTATTAAAAATATTAAAATTTTTCTGTAATAATTGCATAATAATATAAAAATTTCTGTATAAAAATAATAATTTCTCCATAATAAAATATTCTTCCATTCATAATTACACATCAACAAAATTATCCCACTGCATAATATTCCATAATACATATATAATGTTTAAATGCATGATTTTGTTCATAATTCAAAATAACATAAACCAAAATTAAATATTTTTCTCAGCATTCTTCGTAAATAACAAAAACAAAAGTTAGTCACATTCTCCACAGGCATGCATTCCACAAGAAGCACACTCTTATATGGAAAATATCTGAAAAATAAAAATAAAAATAATTAATGAAAATATAATTATGTGTTAATGTTAATTACAAAAAAACATAAAAATTTAAGCATCAAATACAACATTTTTTTTTGTTAGTCATCAAATCCCACATGGATAATTAAACATTTCAATCAAATACAAAAATAAAAATTTAACTACTATAGCATCAAATACAAAAAAACATAAAAATAATATCTGAAATCTGGCTCTAACTCCCAACAACATCAAATACAACATTTTTTTTATTAGTCATCAAATCCCACATGGATAATTAAACATATCAATCAACAACGAGAACAGATGCATTTCTGAAAAAATTAAGCAATGGAAATAAGTTATGACACCAAATAAGACCCTGCTGAAAATAATAGCACCAAAACATTTATTTGAGACAAATTTGGCAAAACCATCTTTAATTTCAGGCTTTAAAAAATGCTATTGAAGCTGCAATTCCTTGTAAAATTACAAAATTCAAGAAGCTGCAATTCCTGGTAGTAGTAGTGGCAATAGTGGCAGTGGTGATAGTGGAGTGGTGGCAATGGTAGTAGTAATGGTAGTCGTAGAGGTGAAATGGTGACAGTGGTTGTAATAGTGGTAGTGGAATGGCGTTTACAGTAGTGGTAAATGTGGTAAAGGAGATGGGTGGTGAGAGAGAGAGAGATGAGTGAGAGACAGATAGAGGAGAGAGACAGAGACAGAGTGATGAGCGAGAGAGAGACAAAGTGGTCGCTAAAAGTGTATTTTCTTGTAGTGAATAGATAAATCGAGAGGGAGCTCAATAAATAGAGAAGACGGAAGGGAGAGAGTGAGCAACGCGAACACAGTGGATGAGAGAGAGAGAGAGAGAGAGAGAGAGAGATAGAGAGTGAGAGACAAAAAAAGAGATAGAGAGAGAAGAGAGATGAACGAGAGAGATAGAAAGAAGAGAAATGAGCGAGAAAGACATAGAGAGAAGAGAGATGAACGAGAGAAATAGAGAGAAGAGAGATGAGCGAGAGAGATAGAGAGAAGAGAGATGAGCGAAAGAGACAGAGAGAAAAGAGATGAGAGAAGAAATAGATGAGTGAGAGACACAGAGAGAGAGAGAGAAAGAGAGACAGACAGATAGACAGAGAGAGAAGAGTAATGAGTGAGATAGAGAAAGAGAAGAAAGAGAGGAAGATGAAAAAATGGGTGAAAAGATATAGACAAAGAGAGAGAAAAAAAAAAGATCGAAAAGAGATAAACGAGAGAGTGACAGAGAAAGATGAGTGAGAGAGATAAAGAGAAGAAAGAGAGAAAAGAGAGATAGAGAGATGAGAAAGATCGACAAAAGAGAGATAGACGAGAGACATAGAAAGAAAGAGAGAGACAGACAGACAGACAGACATAGAAGAGTAATGATTGAGAGAGAGAAAAAGAAGAGAGATAGAGACAGAGTCACAGAGAAAAAGAGAGAGATAGACAGACAGAGAAGAGTGATGAGTGAGAGAGAGAAAAAGACACAGAGAGAAAGAGAGAGATAGACAGACAGAGAAGAGTGATGAGTGAAAGAGAGAGAGAAGAGAGACAGAGACAGAGAGATAGGAAGATGAAAAAATGAAGGAAAAAAGAAATGTTCAAAAACGTAAGACGACGTCGTTTTTTTTTTTTTTTTGTGACAGAAAAATACTGTTGCATTTATTTAAACCATTTTGTGCCTATTTATATGAAGTCGTCTCAAAGCCACAATATATATATATATATATATATTTTACTTTTTTTTTTTTGTGTGCAACGGTACCTATTACGGTTGAAAAAAACTCTTTTTTTTTTTTTTTTTTTTGCGATTGCAGTTGGTACTGTCGCAAAAACTCTATTTTTTTTTTTTGCGATAGCAATTTATGTCGTCACAAATACTCTATTTTTTTGCGACCGCATTTTATGCCGTCGCAAATACTCTAGTTTTTGTGATGGCAAGTTGTCCCGTCTTAAAAAGTCACATTTTTTTTTTTGCGACGGCAAGTTGTGCCGTCTCAAAAGGTCACATTTTTTGCAACGGCAAGCTGTGCCGTCTCAAAAAGTCACATTTTTTGGCGACGGCAAGTTGTTCCGTCTCAAAAGGTCACATTTTTTGCGACGGCAAGTTGTGTCTCAAAAGGTCACATTTTTTGCTACGGCAAGTTGTACCGTCTCAAAAACTCACATTTTTTGCGACGGCAAGTTGTGCTGTCTCAAAAGGTCATATTTTTTTGCGACGGAAAGTTGTGCTGTCGCAAAAAGTCATTTTTTGCGACGGCAAATGTGCTGTCGCAAAAAGTTCCGTCTCTTAAACCCCCTTTTCTTGTAGTGTAACAAAATGTATGAAGTAACCATTTTTTTCTTCAGAAATACTTATATTAACATTTATAAAGTTAAACAATTTATTGTATTTTTTCGTTTTCCTATCTAACTTTTCTTATTCCATATTTTATGTCAATTAGTAACACCACTTTACCCAACTATCGCACTACCCTCTCACTTCCGATCACCACTGCCGTCATTCTTGTCTACAAGTATTTATTGTGCCATCGAGAAGGATAAAATATTGTGGTGGTGTAGATAGAGGAATGTAGAGGTAGGTGGATGAAAATAAAGGTAGTATGATAATTTTATTTTAGTATTAAAGGGTATTTGGGTAATTTTGGCCATGTTTGGTTTCTTTTTTGAAAAAAAAAATCAATTTTTTTTTAAAATGAAAATTAATTTGATAAAAATAAATATCAAAAAAGATATTTTTAAATTTCTAAAAATTATTTTTAGCTTCGTAAAAGATAAAATTATATAAAAATGATAAGTGTATTTATTTTTTCACCAAATTAATTTTTAATTTTTTTAAAACAAAATTCTAAAATAAGTTTCTGAAAATCAAACTAAACATGACCTTTATTTATTTAATTTTTTTCTTGTTAGGTTAGTTGTAAGAAAGTTACAATAAGAAGATATTTGTAATTTCTAAAATATGAATGAGAGAATCTATAATTTTGAAAAATCTCAAGCATTATATTTGTAATTTATCTTTAAAAATATTTAAAATTTAGAAAAAAAATTAGTGAAACATCCCTTTCTAACTTTGTGTAGTAGGAGAGGTCCAAGATGTTTATTTTTATTAGCTAAGGTCCCTCAACACTTTCACAGAGAAAATTTGACTTAGAAAAATTTTGTCTGACTCAAAGAAATTTCACCCAACTCATAGAGAATTTCGAAATGTCTCTGTGAAAATTGAAATTTCTCTGAGTTTGGGCGAAATTTCTCTGAGTCGAGCAAAATTTCCCTAAGTTGAATTTTCTCTGTAGGAATGGTAAGAGACCTTAACTACTGTGAAAATATTGTATGTCCTTTATTTTATAAAATGTTAATATTAGGAACCCTTAAAAATATTCTCCTAAATTTTAAATCTGTAAGATATAAATTTGGTGTGATATGAGCTAATGTGTATAAGAGACTACTTTATTTTAAGTGTAAAATAATGAATCCGATCAAATTGGTTTGTTTCTTAGGACTATGTCTAATTTAACCCAAATTGAGACCAAATCTCTCTAATCATATCCTAACCTTAACCTTAACCGTAACCTTAACCCTAACTATACCCGTCACCACTAGCTTCGATTATCTCCTTGCTTCTTCTTTTCCTCCATCAGTCCCTTTTCAGTAAGCCTCCATAATTGTTAAATTTAATTTTACTTGAGAAAAGCCTACCTTTTTTACAAAAAATATTCTTAATTTCTTGTTGTGCATGTTAACTTATTGTAGAAAGTTTTAGAAATTAGCATGCGGCAGTATTTCCATAAAATTACCACACATTTATGGGAAAAGAGTTTATTAATATTGTGTGTGCTGTTTTCTGTCCACACTGCCAAATAGGTACTTAGCTGGAGAGCACTGTCATAATAGATTGAGCCCAAACGACTTGTAACAGAAAGATGAGATTCCAACGGTGGTTCATCCACCAGGGGACACTCCGACGATCAAGTCAGTTATCTCTCAAATATAGCAAAAGTGCTTAACTCACTATTCAGAATATCAAAAGCGTACCTTAGACCTACGAGGGTGCCTTACTTTTATAACCAACACTGACCTGATTCCTGTAGAAGCCTAACTTCAATGGCCTCTGGCTCAATGCCTATCCAGGACTTTCAAATAGATAAAGATAAACTCCCTAAGAGTTTTATCCTTATCCAGGCTGAAATCCTCCATTATTTTAGGACTCTTGTAACTTATTCGCTTATCTCGGATTCCGGTATCTCCGCAGATAACCTCAGCCTAGCCGAGATCATCTTAGCGTCAAATCAAGAACACGTGACACCTCGACAGGCACTTCGGTGCCATCTTGGCCACGTGTTGCTATCCAGAAAATATGTCCCCACAACTGCCTTCTAGGTTCTATTACCTCAGCATCCTGAGGTGATGGAACCTATATTATTCGAACCCACAGCACGTCGGCTAAGCTTACACTATCTTTTATTTACCGAGGTTGTCACACATCGGCTTCCATATGATAAACGCTTCAGTGTGTTTGCATCAATGGTTTTGAACCAATAACTAAGTTTGTTCAAGTTTATTTAGTCGGGAACGTCCTCCAGCCGAGGTCTTAGCTTCATTAAATCAAGAACTCCAAGAGTTTTATCACGTGTATAAGCTGTCACGCACGGTATTTCAACCGTTTTTGCCACGCGTCTCTTCCCGTTGAACCGTACCTGACACGCGCTATTAAGTCACGTCACATTTGCGTGTGCCGTCTAACAAGCATATCGTCTTAGGCACACTAATTATGTTTTGTCGTCTTTTCCAGTTTTGACAAAAATACTCTCCTCTCTCTTCGCCGTTTCACTTCTGCAAACACAACTTCTCTCTCCACTCTTGAGCCTCTATTTCTGGAAATTTCTCAAACCGCCATTTCCGTTCCTTCGAAGCTCTCTGCAATCACTCCGTTTCTGTTCCAGCGAAGCTCTCTCTGCTCTACTTTACCCATTTCCACCGTCAGACTCCAGCGCATCTCATATCGGCGTTCTTTTTTGTGGTAAGTCACTGTTTTTTCCCCATTTTTAGTTTAGAATTTCATTGTCTATTGCCATGGTAAATGTCTTTGTGTTCTTCAATCTTTATCTGTGCCTCAATCTTTATCATGCGCGTGTTTTGAGCAAGTCCTGTCTTGCAATTTTTTGTGCTTGTCCAATTAGTTCTTGATTCTTGACCACTCTGCCACTATTCTTGGCCTTGCACACCTGCACAAATTTATTCAGTGTTCTTTGATTTCTTGCCTGTCTTTTCGAGTCTGAATCATGTTTTTGTTTCTATTTTCTTACTGTTTTTTCCATATTCTTGCCTTTAATTTTTGTTTCCATAGACTTAGGTTTTGGGATTTGTTGTAGAACCTTAATCTTTAGGAAAACCAAACCTAAACCCTTTAGATCTTTTAGAAAAAATTTGCCCCACCACACTTGCAGTTTTTAGCCGAGGTTCCTCAAACCTTCACAAAACACTTTCTTCTGAAATTCAACACCTTCCCCTCAAGTCGACATCATGGATATATAAAGGTATAGGGTAGACACCCTAACCAAGTTAGAATATTTTAGGCAGGAGTTTTCTATCCCGGCCGACTTTCATCTCAGGTTGGCTAGGGAGGAAGACTCCATTATGCCCAAGGACGACTCTATGCCCTTCACAATAGTAGCCTTCGCTAAGTGTGGTCTTAGGCTTCCCCTTGATATCCTCTTTCATGAGGTCCTTCACTATTATAAAATGAACCCAATGCAGCTAGCCATTAACTCTTACCAAGTTATTAACGGTATAATTTCCTTAGCCAAAAGAGAGAATGCTAGGGTTACCCTTGCCGGCATCCAATATTGTTACACCATGTGCGGCTTGAAGTCGGAAAAGGGTTATGTCTATTACCTTAAGCCGAGGTCTGTGGAATACAAACTTATTGCCGACCTCTCTGACTCTAACAAGGATGCTAGGGACGATTACTTCATCGTCTCGGGCAACTGGGAGTTTCAACCAAATGATGACCTTCACCTCTATCTCCTAAGCCAAACAGTTTTCAGAGAGGGAGATGGTAAGAGCCAAGTGCCACCTTTATTTGCTTTCTAGTTTTTTCTTACTTTGATATCTTTGTATGCTCTAACCTCTATTTCTTTTACTTTGCAGTTCTTCCTTAGCCCCCAAAGGACTTCTGCAAAAACTTCTACCCTAGTAAGGATTTCAAGAAGTTGCTGGACCTACCTGTTAATCAACGCAAGGCTCCTTTGCTTTTGAATTTCATCCCAACCTACAGATCGACTTTGCCCGACGTTCCCAAAAAGAGCAAGTCACCTCCCTCTGCTACAACTCCTGCAACAACCTCTTCACTTTGGCCAGATCAGGGATCCACCTCTAATCCAGTAGAACAGCCATTTACCTCAGCTCCATAGCTGATTCCACCGTCTCAACACTAGCGCCGACGTCGAGCTCCTCTGTAAGCACCAGCAGGCAGGACTCGAAGCCGAAGACGCCGAAGTGTTGAGGTGTCATCTTTCGATCCAGCAAATCCATCAACAGCTCTACCAGCAATTCATTTTGGTACAAGGGTCATAATCGCCGCCACTGCCGACGAGATGGGTAGAAAACTTGCAGTCGTCGAAGACTTGCTGGCCAACTTTCCCAGCGTTATCAATGTCCAGTCTTCTTCCTCTCCTCAGCCAACCCCTGAGCCAAAATGCATGAAGAAGGCCAAGGCAAAGGCTATAGTGACTAAGATTGATTTTGAGGACACTGTTCCTATTTCCAAATTAGCCGAGGCTAAGAAGACCGCCCCATGTGCCGAAAAGCACCCGGCCGAGGTCCCTCTTGCTAAGAAACCGAGGTCAAACCCTCAAAAGGGCAGTAATTATCCCTGAGGTATGGTCTGGGTGCCCGAGATTATGCTCGATGACAGACCTCTTACCGCCGGTGATAGTGCTGCTAATCTTGAGGTCGATGCCGCCCTGTCCACGGCAGTTCTTCTGCCCGAGGACATGAACAAAATGGCCGAGCTTCATGAATATGAAGACTTTGCCTTCATGATGCAACATTCAGTTCTGGTAAGTATTTTGCCTTCTATTTTTGTCAGTCTTTCAACACTTAGTAAAATTTTGCTAACTTTATGTTTCTTCCTTGCAGGCCATTCAGCACGCTCACTCCTACGCAACAAAGACCGAGATGATGAGGAAGGACTTGGCGAAGAAAACAACAGAAGTAGCCAAGCTCCTCTCCTCCCTAAATAAAGCCGAGGCCAGCAATAGCGGCCTCATGGACAAGGCCAAAGATGCCAAGATTGCTCAAAGTCTAGCTGAGGAAAGGGCCAAGGCTGCAGACGACGAAGCTGAGGCAGCAAAGGCCGAGCTCGCAGCTGCTAGGGCCAAAGTGGCTGATCTGGAGGCCAAGCTGCAGGAGGCCATTGCAAACAAAGAGGCCGAGGTTAAGGCGATCGATGAAAAGGCCTTCGAAGAGGGACAAGTAGCCGTTCGTGAGCAATACATGGAGCAAGTCAACCTGGGTTGCAACCGAGGTTACTACCTCAGCTGGACGGTGGCCCTTAACAAGCTGGATGTTGCTATGGATTCCAACCTTCGCGACATCAGTAAGCTCCAAGTGCCCTTCCCCCCAGAGAATAAAGAGGCCGATGTTGATGATGAAGATGATGATAAGGAAGCCGAGGCTGACGAAGAGGATGAGGAGGTTGCCACTCACAACAAGTCTCCTACCTTCGACGAGCAAATTGACTTAACTCAGGATGAGAAGGATGACTTGGCATCCAAGGGCATCTCCCATACTCCAACAACTTTTGAAGCCGAAGTGCGTTGTGCCGAAAAGAGCCTTGATGAAACCTTGCAAGAGATTGACGCTGAGCTTAAAGCAGAGAGGACTGCAACGCTCCCCTCTGATCAAGCCAAGTCAAGTACTTAGAATTTTTTCCTTTTTTTTTGTACCTTCTTGAACAATGTTTTTCTTTTAATTGGCCGATGTGCCATTTTTTATATTCTGAACAAGTAACCTTCTATAAGCCGAAGTTCCTTATTTCGTTTTGAATGCAAGTCTTCCTTTTTTGACTAAGTGTTTGAATGCTTATCCTTCTTTTACTGCCTTGTATGACTCCATACTTAGAATATTTTGCATGTCTTCAAGGTATACCTTAACTGTGTAATCTCTTCGAGGAAAAATACCTCGAACATTCTTACTCACTGTTTATTTCGGCCTTATCTTGTCACTTGAAAAACATTGTATGAAAGTTTTCACAAGTGTTTAACATGCCACTTCACTTTGAATTTATCAAGACTTCTGTCTTCCATTATTTTTCAAATCTTGGTAAATATGGCAATCTCGGCAAGTACGTAGGTATAGCATCGGCTTTAGCCTCAACTTGTAAATTTTCCTTGAAATTTCAACAAGTGTTTAAACCAACTTTCTTTTAACATAACCTTGGTTTAACTTCAACTTGTAAATTTTTAAAATTTCAACAAGTGTTAACACAATTTCTTTTCAACATGATATCGGCTTGACTTTAACTTGTAAATTTTTTAAAATTTCAACAAGTGTTAAACCAACATGTAAATCCCAAATTCCAAGTATTATTCTCCAACTCTCTGCCCCCTAATGTGAACTTAAGTTTTACTTATATTCACATTAAGTATGTACCTATGATAGAGACTGGCCGAGGTGATCAACCTCGGTCAAAGTTTTCATTCTGTTAACACAGCAAATCTAGGTTAATTCAACTTAGTTCAACTCTATTATATACAAATATAATTTAAGTCTGACATATAATAAGTCTAAGTCATTTGTCACATTTCAATTAGAAATATCGCAGACTTGGTTCAACTCTATTATATGCAAGTATAATTCAACTCTGCCATGTAATAAGTCTAAGTCATTTGTCATATTTCAATTAGAAATATCGCAGACTTAGTTCAACTCTATTATATGCAAGTATAATTCAACTGTGCCATATAATAAGTCTAAGTCATTCGTCATGTTTCAATCAGAAACATCGCTAAGTGACTGATCAATTATTTTACACAAGTTTGAGGTCAAAAATCGAGCTATGATTTTATTAATTATTTCGGCTAATAACAGAAAAACTTAAAAACAAAAAAAAAATCTTAATGATAGAAAAACTTCAGGTTGCAAGTATTCCAAGGTCTTGGCAATTCTTTGTCTTCACTGTCTTCAAGCTGATTTGACCCATTGCCCAGGACCGAGATGATTTTATAAGGACCTTCCTAATTTGGGCAAGTTTGCCCTCTTTGGGATCCTTCTTGTTGCCGACGACTTTTCTCAAAACAAGGTCCCCAACTTGAAACTCTCGTGGGTTGACCTTTTCGTTGTAAGCATTGGCAAGCTGTTGCTGGTATACCCCCAGTTGAATTGCTACTTTCTGCATTCTTTCTTCCAATAAGTCCAGATCTCGGGATAAAAAAGCATCATTAGTTCCATTTTCTACTCCCTGGGTTCTGATTCATGCGATGCCGACCTCTAGTGGAATTACTGCCTTTGTGCCATAAGCCTTGGAAAATAGGGATTCCCAGTGGATCTTCTCGGCATAGTCCGATATGCCGAGAGCACACTGGGCAACTTATCCACCCACTTTCCCTTTGCTGCTTCCAGCCTCTTCTTAATCCCATCCAATATAGTTTTGTTGGATGTTTCTGCCTGACCATTACTCTAAGGGAAGCTTGGAGTAGAGAAATAATTCTTGATCTTGTATTTAGCATAGAAGCTCTTAATTAGCTTACTGTCAAATTGCGTACCATTGTCTGCTATTATTGCTCTTGGGATCCCAAACCTGGTGATGATGTTCTTCCATATGAAGTTCTTCACATCAATGTCCCAAATCTTTATAAGGGGTTCAGTTTCAACCCACTTGGTGAAGTAATCTGTTGCCACTAGCAGAAACTTCATTTTTCCAGTTGCTTGAGGTAGTTATCCAACAAGATCTATGCCTCATTCGGCAAATGGCCAAGGGCTGGACACTGGGTTTAAGTCTGCTGCTGGTTGGTGTATCAAAGGTGCAAACCTCTGATATTTTTTACACTTTTTGACATAGGCTTCAGCATCTTTCTGTATATAGGGCCACCAGTACCCCTGAGTAATGGCCCTATGAGCAAGTGACCTACCCCCAGTGTGGCTTCCACATACTCCTTCATGTATCTCATACAAGAAGTCTTCAACTTGTGAAGGATGCACGCACCTCAGAAGGGGGCCAGTAAAAAATCTTCTGTAGAGATGCCCCTTTGCTGTCAGACTGAATCTTGCCGACTTCAATTTGATCTTGTGTACTTCTTTATGATTATCTGGCAATTTTTCCTCTTCAAGGAATACTATTATTGCATCCATCCAGTTTGGTCCCATCTCCACATACATTACTTCATGCTCTGTGTTCAGTGGTTCTACACTTGGTCCTGGTAAGTAGTCAACCATTATTGTTCTTGCCTCTCCTGGTTTTATTACACTAGCCAGGTTGGCCAAGGCATCGGCATGACTATTATCATCTCGGTTGATTTGCTGTAGTCGGCAATTTTGAAACAATGCCATCAATCTGTCGACCTCCTTAACATAGGCCACCATCTTTTCATCTCGGGCAGCGTATTTACCTGTTGCCTGGTTGACGATAAGCTGGTAGTCATAGAAGACCATTACCTCGTCGGCTTCCATTGTTGCTGCCAACTTTAATCTTACTATCAATGCTTCATATTCTGCATTGTTGTTTGAGGCCTTAAACCCCAAATGAATGGAATGTTCTAGCATCTGTCCATCTAGTGATATCAGCACTACTCCTGCCCCGCTCCTTGTCAGTTTGAACTTTCATTAACAAACAGGGGGAATGAGTCGCCGATGTAAATACTATAGGGCCTGAGTTTCTCTTATTTTCTTTGTTCGGCTATCCCTAAATGGGTTTCTTCTTGTTCATTTAGGCATCGCGTAGCTCGGCTCAACGAAGCCTGATGTGTGATGGCGCCTGCTGTGAACTAGGCCACAACGTCGGCCAAGACTTGGCCTTTGATTGCTGCTCTGGGTTTGAATTCCAAGTTGTATTGGCCCAACACCACTGCCTATCTAGTTATCCTACCTATTAGATCTCCTTGCTGCAACAGGGACTTTAGAGGATGCTTAGTTAGCACCACAATCTTGTGGGCTTGAAAGTAATGATTCAGCTTCTTGGAGGCCATTACCAAAGCTAGTGTTAGCTTTTCCAAGGGTAGATATCTGGTCTCTACATCTGCTAGCGTTTTACTCATGTAGTAGACTGCCCTCTGTTCTTCTTTATCTTCCCTGATTATTACTGCACTTACTGCATGTTCTGAGACCGCCAAGTATAAGAACAGCTCCTCTCCAGATACTGGATTTGAGAGAACTGAAGTTGTGGTCAAGTACTTTTTCAAGTCGGCCAAGGCGTTTTCGCACTCCTCTATCTATAAGAAATCTGTGGCTTTCTTTACTAGACTGAAGAAAGGTTTGAATTTATCAGAACTTCTGGTTATGAATCTGTTTAGGGTTGCAACCCTTCCGGTCAACATCTGTACTTGCTTTGCTGACGTTGGGCTCTCTAACTCCAGAATGGCCTTGATTTGATCTGGGCTTGCCTCAATGTCCTTTCTGGTGACCAAGTATCCTAGAAACTTCCCCGAACCAACTCCAAATGCACACTTCGATGCATTGAGTCGGAGCCGAAATGTCCTTAGGATGTCAAAGACTATCTTCAGGTCGACCAGATGATCTTCGGGTTCCTTGGTTTTCACGACCATGTCATCAATGTATACCTCCACAGTTTTGCCAATTAGATGTCTGAACATCTTAGTCACCAATCTCTAGTAAGTTGCTCCTGCATTTTTCAATCCAAAAGGCATCACTCTGTAGCAATACAACCCTTTTGGGGTGATAAATGCGGTCTTCTCCTCATCTGGAGGGTACATGGCTATCTTATGGTACCCCCTGTAAGCGTCTAGGAAGCTCATTCTTCCATGTCCTGAAGTGGCATCCACCAATTGGTCAATCTTGGGTAATGGAAAACTATCTTTGGGACAAGCCTTGTTCAAGCTGGTGAAGTCCTCGCAGACCCTCTACTTACCATTCTTTTTCTTCACAACCACTGTGTTTGATAACCATGTCGGGTAATTTACCTCTCGAATGGCTCTGGCCTCCAGAAGTCTATCCACTTCCTCTTCTACTACCTCAACATGTATTAGTGTCAGCTTCCTTGCTCGTTGGATGACAGGTTTAGCCGACCTGTCTACATTTAGTCTATGACAAGTGACCTCGGGGTCAATGCCTGGCATCTCGTATGGTGTCCATGCAAACACCTCAAGGTTTGCTCTTGGGAATGCCTCTAACTCTTTTTTCTCTTCCTCGGCCAATCCTGAGCCGAGAAGGAAGAAGCGCTCTTCATCCCCTTGCTGGACCAAGACCTTCTTCAGGGCTTCCTCACTCTTCTCGGCTGGTTCCTTGCCGACGTCCTCAAGGACTTTTATGTCCTCATCTTCAATCTCTGCTGCTTCTGCTTCTCGTATGTTGCAGGTGGATTTCATTGCTGCCATGGAGCAATTCTTTGCCTGCACTTAATCTCCTCTAACCTCCTCAATTCCATGCTCTGTTGGGAATCGCAACAGCTAGTGCAATGTTAAGGGAACAACCCCCATTGCATGCAGCCATGGCCTTTCCAAAATAGCATTGTAAGGGAAAGAAGTGTCAATTATTGTGAACTCAGTTTTTACCTTTTTGGTGCCAGCCTGCACCTCTAAACTTACTGCTCCCAGGAGCCACGTCGGCGTTCCATTGAACCCGACCATTGGTCTATTGGACTGCTCAAGATCATCTTGATGAAGACCAAGCTCCTTGTAACATATGACATACATGATGTCACAAGAGCTGCCCTGGTCAATCAGAATTCGCTTTACCTGGCATTCTCCAATCTGGAGTGATATTACCAAGGCATCGTTGTGTGGATGTTGCACCATCTCCAGGTCTTCTTTAGTAAAGGACATCACTAGTCCCTGGTACTCATCTGCCCTAGGTCTCTTCTGCCTGACCTGATACACATGTTGCAGGTGTTTTACCTTCTGAGTTTCCCCTCATATCTCATTCCCATTTACCTTTGAATGAATCACATTGATCACTCGAGGTCCGCCTGCCTGCGGTTGTGGTGTTGGTGGAAGTGGTGCTGCCGGTGCCTGAGACAGTTTTGCTTGCTTTTCCTTTATCCTGGTCTCATCTATCAGGTCTCTTAAATGACCCTGTCTTACCAGGTCTTCCAGGTGTGCCTTTAGGGCTCTGTACCCTTGAGTTAGATGCCCATCCTCGTTGTGGTAGGCACATTGTTTCCCCAGACTTCTTCGCATAAATTTGCCAGGAAGCTTTTCTAGTGCTCTATAATAGGGCTGATTTCGAATTCTTTCCAAGACTTTGTAGACCAGAATTCAGAATACGGTTGTGACTGCCTGTGCAACCCTTAGTCTTGTTTCTGGTTTATTGTATCTACCATTACCTCGGCTTCGCTTCGACGGACTGTTTTTCTTTTCTTGTTTGGATAGCTTTGTCCCTACCGTGTCCTCCTCGGCCTTGGCATACTTTTCTATCTTGGCCATAAGTTCCTCCATGCTTTTTGGCAATGTCTTTGCCAGTGATTTTCGAAGCAGGCAATCATTCTTCAGGCAGTTCTTAAAAGACACGATCGCCACCTCTTGGTTGCATCCTGGTATTCGGTTGAACACCTCATAATACCTTTTCGCATAGGCCCTAAGGCTTTCATCCTCGCCAATTCTTAGAGCCATCAGGGCGTCTACCCTCAATGGCTATAGTTTGTTTGTCACAAACCTAGCCACGAACATCTCGGCTAGGCCTTCCCAACTTTTCACAGTTCCTTTTGGCAACTTGTGAAACCAGTGTGATGTAATTTCCCCAAAAGACGAGGGGAACACCTTGCAGAGCAACGGCTTGTTCCCGGTGTATAATGCCATTGAGTTCAGGTACAAGCCAACGTGAAAGTTAGGGTCCGACTTACCATCATATATCTGGAATCTCGGCATATTAAACCTTTTCGGGGCTTCAAACTTGTCTAATTCAACCAAGAACGGTGTTCTCGGCTTGACCGGTGAGGTTACCTCGACATCTTGTTGCTTCCTCTGGAGGTAGTCCCTCAGATCCTCCTTGGTTCGTCCAGGAGCTCGGTTATCAACAGATTTTAGCCTTTTTGGTGCACTACTCCCCATATCGTTTTGAGTTTTCTTAGACCTCTCTCCATTAGTTGCATCGAAACAAAGTTTTTTTCCCTGAAGATGTCGAAGTTCTTAAGGGTTAGCTTCTTTGGTACGATGCGTCCTCCGAGAATCTCCCTTCATTGACTCTCCTCGCCCGACCTCCCTAGAAGGCCGGTGAGAGTGTTCCTTGGTCTTGGTGTGCTGGGGGACTGTAGGGATTGTTTTCTGCCATCCCTTTTGGGCATCGTTCTTAGCCGCTGGAATCGACGTGTCTTGTAATGGGAACAGTGGCTGCATAACGTTGTTCTGCATTATGAAATTGACGACCGTCTGCAGGTCTGCCAATTTGTTGGCCAGTCCCTTCATCTCGCTATCCCTCTGCAGGCATCTATCTTTCCATACCTGGAGGTCATCCTCATTATAGTACCCGCCTCGGTCTGATTTCTTTGGTACGTCACCCTCCTTGCCGACATCTTTCTCTCCGGGATACTGATCCTGAGTTCCATCGTTGTAGTTATCCTCCTCTACGTTAGGGTCAATGTGCTTACCATTTCCAGTAGGGATGTCGTCCCCAACCTTTTCTTTCTGTTCGTCGTTAGCCATCTATTCTCCTTTCTTTCCCACAGACGGTGCCAAATTGTGTGTGCTGTTTTCTATGCACACTGCCAAACAAGTACTTAGTTGGAGAGCATTAGCGGAATAGATTGAGACTTGTAACAGAAAGATGAGATTCCGGCGGTGGTTCATCCACCTAGGGGCACTCCGACGATCAAGTCAGTTATCTCTCAAAGATAGCAAAAATGCTTAACTCACTATTCAGAATATCAAAAGCGTACCTTAGACCCACGAGGGTGCCTTACTTTTATAACCAACATTGACCTGATTCCTGTAAAAGCCTAGCTTCAATGGACTTTGGATCAATGCTTATCTAGGACTCTCAAATAGATAAAAATAAACTCCCTAAGAGTTTTATCCTTATCTAGGCTGAAGTCCTCCCTTATTCTAGGACTCTTGTAACTTATCCGCTTATCTCGGATTTTGATATCTCCGCAGATAACCTTGGCTTAGACGAGATCATCTCGGCGTCAAATCAAGAACACGTGACACCTCGGCAGGTACTTCGGTGCCACCTTGGCCACGCATTGCTATCCAAAAAATATATCCTCACAAATACTTATAAAATTTAGTACTTTTTTGTAATTATTTTTTAAAATTTAGAGCACTCGATCGATAAATCTAAATTTAAAATTTTTTTGCCGAAAGGTCCAAACTCTAAAATACTTTATCCATAAGGACAACCTTCTACGAAAGGACTAAAATACCCATCACTATATTTGGATCACGCATGTTTTAGACCATCTCTCAGTCGGTTTGTCTCTCTTATCTCCTTCTTCTATCTCCTTTTCTCTCAAGGAGATGAAACTCGAGTTATCCCTATTCTCTTTCACTTCCCCTTCAGCGTCCTCTCAAGCAGCTCCGTTATCTAAGGCTGGGCTGTTCTTCTTCATTTTCGTAATTGGACTAGCGAGGAGGAGAGACGCAGTGATTGAGGTCGAGATGTGTTACATTGAGGCCGATAATCAATATTTCCTAACCTTTCTCTTTCTAGGACTTTAATGAAACATTAGCCATGTAAATAGATTTTCTTAAACGGTTTGATCGAGTTGTATGAATGTTTTAGAAGTTTTAATGTCATTTCTTTCTATCTCTTTCATTATTCTTCTTTCTGTGATTGTTGAATACTTTTCACACAATGGTTTTCTTTGTATTGTATTCCAAGTATGATGCGAGTCATGCTACGAGAGACAAGTTGTGTTGCTATCTTAGTTAAGAGCAAACAACTTGTACTACTTGAGATGATTTGCGCATATACGTTGAATGCAATAATCCTCTTGATCAATGTTTCAAACCTGTAGTTATGAAATATTAGGTAGTATTGTATTGCGATTAATTACCATTGTTAAATCCTATTTATGCTTGTGGTGGTTTTTTTGCCCTAAGATTTTCCCTTAATTAATATCTCAAATCCTAAGTTTCATTGTCAATTAAGGATCATCTTATTAGATATTTTACACATACTTATAAAATATAGTAGTAATAAATTTTTAAAAATACGGGGAGATTGGGGGCCCTCCCAAGCCTCAATGTAGTTTCTCTCATAATTCCAAAAATAATGTGATAAATAAAAATGATCTATATGAATATTTTGTTCTAAAGTAAAACATTTGTATTGAATCGTATCATTAGGTACAAAAATTATGTACAAAAATTATTTATGTGTTGTTTGTCATTGCATTTTGTTACACTATTACACATTTATAAAACAATGATTCACTTAGACTCAGTTTGTTTAGAATAAAATAAGTGGAAAGTGAAAGAAATATAAAAAGTTTAATTTTTATGAGTTTACTTAGTTTGAAAGTAAAAAAAAAAAAAAAAAAAAAAAAAAAAAAAAAACTAAAATTTTCTTGGAATTGAGGTGGCTGTTATACCTCTACACCGCAGTCATTAATGTGCGGCTAATGGTCCTCATTTCGGTGTTTATTTTGGTGATCCGAACCATTCACAACTTTTAAGGTATATAGAGTAGAATATGTTTATAAAAAATTAAGTTGATTGAATATTGACAGTTGTTTTATCAAATTACATTTGTATCTAAAAAAATTAATGGTAAATGTAATTTAAAATATAAAATTGTATACAAATACAATTCGATGAAAGAATTATCAACATATGATCAACTTGTTTTTTTACATATATATTATACTTGATGTATCTTAAAGAGTAAACGGTTCAGATCATTAACATATGCTTTGAAATGTGGCCCATTAGTCTCACAATAGTGGCCATGCGAGGGCCCTAATTCCAATTTTCTTATGTAACCTATATTAGCATTGTAGCTAATTTTTAATTTCTTGTCAAAAAAAAAAGAAAAGAAAAGAAAATTTGAATGTAAGTTATCTATAATGAAACTTTTCAATTTTTCATCTTAATCAAATACTTACAAGAAAAAATATTTTTTCTATTATTTTCTCGTGCACTTTCACTGTCTACTAAAATTATTATTATTATTATTTTGGTCAAACGGGGCACTTTATGTGGTTGAACCATGATTCTAACCATAACCAATCCAAGTTACAAGCAGCTTTTCTTTGTTAGACATAAGAGCATCTTTAATGGAACTGTTAAAATACTTGTCAAAGTTATAATTTAGTAATAGTGATACAAAGTAGGTCTCTAATGACCTGTTATTTTATTTGCCAAAGATGGAAGATGCCATTTTTGTTCTCAAATTTGGCAAGTAGAATAGCAGCTGCCAAACATGCCACATCAGCAAATATAAATAGATTTGTGGCTCCAAATTCAGTTAGAAAACCAAGTAATTTTCAGAATCAATTCGCAGTTTCTCGATGCAAACCAAAATTTGAAATATACAGCAAAATTCACAAATTTCATAACAAATTTCACAATTTCACAATAAATCTCACAATTTTAGAATCAATTTCCGAATAAATTTCAGGATTTCAGAATAAATATGAACAGATTTCAGAATAAATTTCAAAATCACACAAATCTCAAAATCAATTTCAGAATCACACAATTTTAATTTGGGAATCAATTTCCAAATCACACAGCAAATTTGAAAATCAATTTTACAAATTGATATAAATTTCATAAACGAATTTAATTGATAAATACCTAGAATGGATTTGAGGACTTGATTGAAATTGAGCATTTTCTTCAGCCGACTGGACTGGTTGTAGAGATCATAGATCGGTGATCAGTTTCAGGAGAGAGAGAGAGAGAGAGACACACACACACACACACACACACACACACACACACAC
Source organism: Camellia sinensis (assembly GCF_055761805.1). Taxonomy (NCBI): domain Eukaryota; kingdom Viridiplantae; phylum Streptophyta; class Magnoliopsida; order Ericales; family Theaceae; genus Camellia; species Camellia sinensis. Next base: position 112,387,003 of record NC_138973.1, read on the forward strand.
AGATCGACGAGTATACTAGTTTGAGGAGAGAAATAGGGGGGCGGAGATGTTTGAGGATAGAGAAAAAGAGACATGTTGACTGTTCTTGAGCTCAAACACAAAGAGACAGAGACGGTTCCATGAGGGAGGAGGAAAAGTGAAGAGGAAAGTGAGAGGGAGAGTGAAAAGAGAGACACACAGAGAGAGAGAGAGAGAGAAAGAGAGACAAAGAGAAGCTTCGTCTATGGAGGAGGGCGATGGAAGAGAAGAGTGAGAGTCAGAGTGAGAGAGAGAACCAGTGAAGACAACCGTTATATGTCTTGAAATTGAAAAGATGATTTTAGAGATATAATCTCAATCGTTGGTTGAGGGTAGGTGGATGGTGGGGATCTGTGTTGGAATTGAAAAGAGTTGTTATGCTTTGTTTGCCTCAAATTATATTTAAATTTTTTGGTGGGGTGAATTATATTTAATTTTTTTTCTAATTTTTTAATTTTTTTTAATTTTTTATATTTGTCTAGTCGGGAATAATATAAATATATAATTTTTTTTTTTACAAATAGTTTAAAAAAAGGTCATAAAAGACAAAAAATAAACAAAAATAAATAATAAAAAAACCTATATCCAAACAATACCTACAAACTTAGAGGGAAAGTTAGTTAAGAATTGCCAAAATAGTAAGTGACCATTGGAGCACCATTACCATAATTTGGCAAAATAACACTATTCGTTGTCAAATTGTAACAATAACAATGGTATTATAGCAACAACCATTGGAGATGCTCTAAGAATGTTAGGTTAATAGAATTAGGTTGCGGGTTCCCTTTGGGAAGAAGATTTGTGGCTAAAATAGCCACAAAAGACAAAATAGGCTATTTCAGCCACAACAAACAAAATATCACATCCAACCCATAATCATTATACTTTTCTTTCACAAAAAAAGTCAAAAAAGTCAAAAAAAACTTTTCCCAAACCAAGCTTTTTAGCCCAGGCTAAAATAGCTAAAAAAGTCAAAAAGCCAAAAGGCCAACCCACTTCTCAAAAAGCCAAAAAGTCAAAAAAACCAAAAAGTCATCTTAACTTGATAGATCTATGATTGCAAGTCTGGTTTAGATACTTCGAATGTTTATTTTGTAAAACTCTCAATATATATTATCTATATAAAAAAATTAGTTTCATCTGATAATTATAACATTTTCATTTTATTACATTTGTCTACGAAAAAAATGTATGATAAATATATTTTTGAAAATAAACATTCTTTTTTTTTTTAAGAGATAGACATGATAAAATAAAAATTTTCTATACATTGTGAAAAATTTACAATTATCAAATTGATTTAATTTTTTTTTTATTAATGATATAAATTGAGAATCTTACAAATAAATAGTTTAAATTATCAAATATGACTCCCTACGGACACGTCAAATTATTTCATATTAAAATGTAATATAAAAAAAATTCAACCCTTAAATTATCATATCTTGACGTCACTCAATTAACTCAAATATCTAACCTTATTAGCACCTAAGTGCTCCCAAATTGACTAGTTGCTCCAACCCAAATCAACAGGTTGATTTAGTTCTGTTGCATTGGAAATGATTAATTTGGTATTGGATTCAAAAATCTAGAACAGGCCAAAATTTGTTTGAATTTAGGTTTATTCGAACTATTCATGCACACTTCTTGTGGGTCGCATCATTTTTCTCACTTTACTATATATATATATATATATACAAAAATTTACTTTATTGACGGGAAAATAATCAGTCTTTCATTAAATAGTCAAAACAAACAAAAACAAAATATATATTTTTAGGACATGGTTTCTGTCCAGTCCTTAATCGGATTGGACCGTACTGTTGGACCTGTAGAGGTTCACCACGGGTTCCGTTTTGATAATCTGAACCGTTTAATGTGTAGAACTCATCGAGTACTATATGTTTATAAAAAATCACGTTAATCGGATATCCATAGCTATGTGATCAAATCAGTTTTGTATAAAAAAAAATAGACGGTGAATAAATTAACAGTTGACAAAAATCTGTTTTGAGCACATAGTTATCGATTTCTGATTAACGTGATTTTTTACAGGTATATAATACTCGACGAGTTCTATACATTCAACGGTTCAAATTATCAAAACGAGACCCATGGTGGGCCTCTACGAGCCCAACAGCTCGGACTGGACAGAAGCCATTTCCATATTTTTAATATTCACTTAACTTTTTTTCATTGTCCAAAAAACTAAACAAAAAAAAAAAAAAAAAAAAAAAAAACCTGACTCTTGAAATACTTCTAAAAACCAATTGAAGACAAAAGTAGCTTGTCAAGCAAAAACTATTTAACTAGTTCATTGAAAAGAAAGAAAGAAAAATACAAAAATCCACTTAAAAATATTATCAAACAAATACCATCTGTTACATTTTTTTATTATTAAATTATTAAAAAATGTTACACAAATATTGTTTTTATACAAAATTTTAAACAAGAGTAACATCCACATAATTTTTTACCTACAAACTTCACAAATGACGTAACAAGATTGATTGAAAATTTTGAAAAAAAAAAAAAAAAAACGTAAGAACGTAAGTTATTAATTTGTCTTTTTTTTATTACGTCTTTCAAAAAGATTTGTAAGAAAAAAAAATTATATTTTTCAATTATAAATTATTATAATAATGAAATTTGAAAAGAGATGAGTTGAATTTATAAGCCTCCGTGGCAATGATTTTTTTAGTTGGTTTTTTAATTTTTTTAGTTTGGAATTTATTTATTTGTTTAGCATTTTTGATTGATTTTTTTAACTTTTTAATTTTGGAATAGTAATTTTTTTTTATCTTTTTATAATTTATAATTTTTTGTGATTTTTTAATTTTTTTTTATTCTTTTATGATTATTTAGCCTAACATGTTTACCAAACATCACCTAAACAAAATGATAGGAAGCATGGGGGAGGGGGATTGTGTGGAGAACAGGCTGGCCGGCTTCGCTCTGAGTGTCTGGAATTTGGCCTTTTTCTGGGACAGACTGACTGACTGAGGCAGAGGCACAAAAAAAGAAGAAGACAGTCACGCAGTCTTTTTGACCGACTGATTCATATGCCGTGCCAAGCAGCTGTGGACCCCACCACACCACCACCTAACACTGACTGAAGCTTCTTCTGTCTTGTTTTGTTTTTTTTCTAATATAAAATAATTATTTTGTTCTTTATTTTATTTTTATTTTTGTGCTCTCCAAAACATAAGTGTGTTGTTTTAAGAAATTTTTTTTGAAAATGATTATAAAAATTAATTTGTTAAATGATTTTTATCCACCTGAAAAAAAAAAATGAAATGTACATCGATTTGAGAATTCCAAACGGGAGAGGCATTGTGGATTTTGGTGGATTGTGACTCTGGCTAATTCAAATAATTTATTTTGTATATTTTTTAAAATAGATTATTTATATTAAAAAATAGATTGAAGGGATAACAAAAAAAAAATTGTAAAAAAAATAAGGAGGACTATCATTGATAAATGAAGGGGCTTACGGGCAATGGCAGCGGCACTACCTCTAAAATCCTTAGATCTAGAGTTTGGGAGAATAAGGAGGAAGAGGAGGAGAGAAGTGAGAAATGGCGCAAATGGCAACATTGTCTCTAAAACCCTAGATTTAGGGTTTGGGGAAAGTGAGAGGAGAGGAGAGGAGAGGAGAGAATAGAGGCAGGAAGCAAGAAACGACAAAGGAAAAAAAAAAGAAGAATAGGCCGATTGACAAGGGTAGGGTTAATGGTAGAGGAGGCACCAGTAGTTTTTTTACTGCCTTTTGGCAATCATATCTCTCTCATCATTATCATCATCATCATCATCATTATCATCATTATTATTATACAAAATGAGCAACAACAATGATTCATTTCACTAAAAATATTACCACTAATAACACTAATGCATTAAAAAAGTAAAAAAAAAAAAAAAAAAAATACAACTCCAAAACCAAAACATCACATCATTAATGGCGGGACCCACTACCACCTAATTAGTGGGAGCACTAATTAGTGCTCCCAAGCATTTTTCAATGAGCAAAATAACATGATTTTGTTTCACTTCAGGCTAGGACAACTCTAGAGGATCCTGACCCTTTTCTAACTAGGATGTTCTAGAGTATTTAATTGACCAAAACAAAAAAATAAACACAAGAAATCAAAGCTATGTTTGGTTTTGAGTTTTTGGCTAAAAAAACACAAAAGAAAAAATTGACTACATAAGTCAATAAAACAAAATATCATATCTAAATTATAATCATTATACTTTTTTCCTCACAAACGTCAAAAAAGTCAAAAACAAAAACCAAACGAGGCTTAAAATGTCAGGTTAAAATAGTCAAAAAGTCAAGTTATTTTAACTCTTTCCAAACGAAGACTAAGGCCTCGTTTGGGAACATGCTAATTTAGTAACTTTTTGGCTATTTGGCTAAAAAAGTAGGTAAAAAAAACTTATATGTTTGGGATGACTTTTTGGCTAATTACGAAAAGATGTGCAAAAAGTAGAGAGAAAAGAGAATCTTTGACTTTTTTGTATGAGTTGTTGGCTTTTTGACTAAAAAGGTAACTTTTTGACTTTTTGACTAAAAAAGTAGGTCCCCAAACGGGGCCTAAGTGTACTTATCAACAGTAATACTACCATTCTAGAAAATTACTCCAAAATTTATCTAGAAACATCAATTTATTTATTTCATACTTGCAATAACAATTTACTAATTCACAACCACATTATTCCGAAAGGATGTGACTTGTATCCAATCTATAATCGAATTGTATTGTATTGTTGGGTCCCGTGGGCTTATCACAGAACTCGTATCGATAATTTGAATCGTTTAATGTATAGGGCTCGTTGAATACTTCATCTTTGCAAAAAATCACGTTGATCAGATATCTACTTAATTAGATTACATTTTTGTCATCGTTCAGTATGATGTTTAAAAAAATTGTTAATGGAAATGTGATTTGATCAAGTAGCAATTGAAATGCGATTAACTTGATTTTTTATGGAGATAAAATATTCGATGAACTTTACATATTAGATGGTTTAAATCATCGATATGAATCTTGTAATTTATCTACGGAAGCTTAACAATACAATTCAATTCAAAACTAGAATGAAAACAAACGTTGCCCGTTTTGAAAAATCTAAGTGATTATTTATGAGACTCTCAACATTTTTGAATTGTCGATTGCATGTGAGGCAGGTGTGCATTTAGAATTGAACCCAATTAAAGTCAGTCAAGTGGATTTTAATTTCCATAATTACCCTCTTAAAATGAATCCAATGAAAAAGCTTCCTTGGAAGGGAGGGAGTACCTTCAATGGAGGGGGACGTGCGTCCTTTGGGGCAAAGGCACATATATATATATATATATATATACACACGGATACTTAATGGTTTTGGTGAACCGAAAGTAGATGCTATCAAAACACTTTTGGTTGGACTCAAAAAATGGACTGTTCTTAACTTGTTTCCCCCGGCATTAGTGGCCTTTGGCCTTCAAATAAATAAATAAATACGGTCGGCTTTATTTAGGGTATATTATAGAAGTATATATATATTTTCTTTTTTTTAATTATATAAATTTTTTATTTTTTAACATATTTTTTTATAAAAAGTTAAATAGTATACTTGTTTAGATTATTTAAAAAAAAAAATTATTTTCAATTAATTAAGATTATGGCGCTGTTTGGGAATAATGGGTTGAGACTATTATAGCTTGAAATGAGAAATAAGTTAAAAAGCAAAACTGTTCAAAGTTTTTCAAAAAAAAAAAAAAAAAAAAGGCTCACAGCCCCAAAAGTTATCATCAACGGCTAAATTACCATTTTATCCCTTTACATCAATTTAAAAAATTATAATTTAGAGACAAATTTATCATTTTAAATTCAAACATCATTTCAACACACTTTTTAACACAACAACTCAACTAAAAATTTATTCCATCTTTCTAAATACAAAAATTAAAATAACTTACTAAAATCGTCAAAAAATTAATTTTTTTTTAAAATAATCACTTTCCAAACTAGGCCTAATAGCTTAAAAAAAAAACCTATCAGAACTAGTCTAGAATTCCATCATGATGGCATGCTTGTCTAATGACATGCAGTCACGTGGTCACTTTTTCTTATTATTTTCTTGCAGAGTACTCATAATCATGTGCTATTTTCTAAATATCAAACTTATTTTTATTTATTTATTTTTTTGTTAATTGGTAAGTGTGGGATATATTTTCTGCGTACCAACACGTGACAAGGTGACGCCGACATGTCAGCCGATGTGCCACGTGTCATGGTAGCTGTGCCGAGGTTATCTCCGAAGATATCGGAATCCGAGATAAGCGGATAAGGGATAAGAGTCCTAGAGAAAAGAGAAAACTTTGTCAAGATAAGGATAAAGTTCTAAGAGAGTTTATCTTTATCTATTGAGGAATCCAAAGTAAGTACTAAGTTGGAGTCCATAAAAGTCATGCTTCTAGTGGGACTAGGATTGAGTAAACTATAAAAGAGAGACACCCCATGGGTCTAAGGTACGCAGTTTTATACTCAAGTTTGTGAGTTTAGCACTTGATTATTTTTTAGAGATATACTGACTTGATCGTCGGAGTGCCCCCAGGTGGAAGAGCCACCGCCAGAGCCTTTTTCTTTCTGTTACAGGTTTGCTGAAGCCATCTATTCTGCCAGTGCTCTCCAGCTGATTACTAGGCGGGCAGTGTGGTCGAAAAATCACCCACACAATTTGGCGCCGTCTATGGGAATCTTAGAAGAATAGATGGCCAGTAACGAACAGAGGGAAAACATTGGGGGCAACACTCCTGCTGGAAGTGGCAGACCAATTGACCTTGATGTTGAAGGAGACAACCATAATGCAGGAATTCATGACCAAGGCCACGTCGAGAAAGACGTCAGCCAGGAGGGCAACACTTCAAAGAAAACAGACCAAGACTAGTACTATAACGAAGATAACCTTCAGGTATAGAGGGATAGGTGCCTACGGAGGGATGAGGAAGTAAAAGACTTGGCAAACAAGTTGGCGGACCTACAGTCGGTCGTCAACTTCATGATGCAAAATAATGTTATGCAGCCACCATACCCGCTGCTAGATACGCCAATGCCAGCGATTAATACCCAGAAGGGAGGAAAAAAAGCAATCCCCGAAGCCCCTCAGCACACCAGGAGTGGAAGCCACTCTTACCGACCTTCCAGGGAAGTCGGACGAGAGGAACCAAGGCAAGGAGAGTCCCAAAGGACACATTGCATGAAGGATCCAGGGCCCAAAGAACATCGTCATGTTCAAGGGCAAGCACTCTGCTTTGACACAACCTAAGGAGAAAGATCGAAACGGGCCCACCACGAGACCGAAAGTAGTGTGCCAAAAAGATTGAAGTCCAGAGATAGCCGAGCTCCAGGTAGGAGTAAGGAAGACTTGAGAGACTATTTCAAAAGGAGACAGCAGAATGTTGAAGCTGAGGTGACTTCCAAAGTTAAGCCGAGAACACCATTCTCGTGGGAACTTGACAAATTTGAAGCATCAAAGAGATTCAGTATGCCGAGGTTCCAAATTTATGATGGTAAGTCAGACCCCAACTTCCATGTTGGACTATACCTGAACTCAATGGCATTATACAGTGGGAACGAGCCATTGCTCTGCAAAGTATTTCCCTTATCCTTTGGGAAAATTGCATCCGATTAGTTCCATAAGCTACCAAAGGGAAGCGTGAAGACATGGGAAGGCCTGGCCGAAATGTTTGTGGCCAGGTTTGTAACAAACAAACTACAGCCTTTGAGGGTCGACGCCCTGATGGCTTTAAGAATCACCAAGGAAGAAGGCCTTAGGGCCTACGTGAAGAGATACTACGAGGTGTTCAATCGAATACCCGAATGTAACCAAGAAGTGGCGGTCGTATCTTTCAAGAACGGCCTGAAAGATGACTGCCCACTACGGAAGTCTTTGGCAAAAACACTGCCAAAAAGCATAGAGGAACTCATGGCAAGAATTGAGAAGTACGCTAGAGCCGAGGAAGATACATCGGGAAATAAAGAGATAAAGCAAGAGAAAGTAAACGGCTCGCCGAAGCGAGGCCGAGGTAACAACGGACCATCCAAACAAGAAACGGAATTGAAGGGCAAACAGACAGTGACGACGGTGTTCCGAATCCCCATCCATAAAGTCCTGGATCAAATACGAAACCAACCCTATTTCAGACCTCCAACAAGAGCACCAGGAGAATTCATGGAAAGAAACATGGGTAGGCGTTGTGCTTACCACAATGAAGAAGGGCACCCAACCCAGGGTTGCAGAGCCCTAAAAGCACACTTAGAAGACTTGGTAAGGCAAGGCCATCTGAGGGACCTTGTTGATGAGGCCAGGACCAGAGAAGAACAGACAAGATTGCCTCAAGCACCAGCAGCTCCACCACCTCCAGCACAACAACCACAGGCAGGAGGACCAAGGGTGGTTAATGTGATCCACTCAAGGGTCAACGAGAACAAAGTCAGAGGAGAGACCCAGAGGGTAAGGCATTTACAGCATATCTACCAAATCGGGGAAAAAAAACCTCGGCCTGAAGAAAGCCAAGGACCAATGATAACCTTCACTGAAGTCGACCTAGATATGGTCCAGCATCCGCATAATGATGCCTTGGTAGTATCCTTTCAGGTTGGGGAATGCCAAGTAAAACACATCCTAATAGATCAAGGCAGCTCTTGTGACATCATGTACGTCAGATGTTACAAGGAGCTGGGCCTTCATCTTGACGACCTGGAATAATTCAGCAACCCTATGGTCGGCTTCAATGGAACGCCGACATGGCCACTTGGCGCAGCAAGCGTGGAAGTACAAGCTGGTACTAAGAAGATCAAAACAGAATTTATGGTGATTGACACACCTTCACCATCTAACATCATCTTGGGAAGACCATGGTTGCACGCAATGGGGGCAGTTTCCTCAACATTGCATCAACTACTACGGTTCCCCACAGAGCATGGAATTGAAGAAATCAGAGGAGATCAACTGCAGGCAAAAGTTGCCCTATGGCAGCAACGAAGTCTACTTGCAACATTTGAGAGCCAAAAGAGGCAGAGATTGAAGACGAGGACATGGGGGTCCTAGATAATATCGGCAAAGAGCCAACCGAAAAGAGTGAAGAGACACTAAAAAAAATCCTAGTCTAGGAGGGCGACGAAGAACGTTTCTTTCTTCTCGGTTCAGGTTTAGCCGAAGAAGAGGAAAGAGAACTGGAAGATTTTTTGAGAGCCAACATTGAGGTGTTCGCCTGGACACCTTATGAAATGTCTGGCATTGACCCCGAGGTCACTTGCCACAGATTGAATGTCGACAGGTCGGCAAAACCTGCGCTTCAACGAGCCAAAAGACCGACGTTGATGCACGTCGAAGCAGTAGAAGAAGAAGTAAACAAACTTCTGGAAGCCAGGGCCATCCGAGAAGTTCACTATCCAACATGGCTGTCCAACACAGTAGTAGTAAAAACGAAGAACGGTAAATGGAGGGTCTGTGTAGACTTTACCAGGCTCAACAAAGCCTGCCCCAAAGACAGCTTTCCTCTGCCCAAGATTGACCAGCTAGTAGATGCAACTTCAGGGCACGAAAGGATGAGTTTTTTGGATGCATACAGGGGGTATCACCAAATTGCCATGTACCCACCAGACGAGGAGAAGACTGCGTTCATCACCCCTAAAGGCTTGTACTGTTACAAGGTAATGCCTTGTGGGTTGAAAAACGCAGGAGTAACTTACCAAAAGTTAGTAACAAAAATGTTCAAGCACCTGATTGGCAAAACAGTAGAAGTCTACATCGATGACATGGTCGTAAAGACCAAGGAATCTAAGGGTCATCTTGCCGGCCTAAAAGAGGTCTTTGATATACTCAAAACATACCGGCTCCGACTCAATGCATCAAAGTGCGCGTTTGGAGTTGGATCAGGCAAGTTTTTAGGGTATCTGGTAACGAGAAAGGGCATTGAGGCCAACCCAGACCAAATCAAGGCCATCATTGAGTTGCAGAGCCCGACGTCGGCAAAACAGGTTCAGATGCTTACTGGAAGGGCCGCAGCCCTAAACATATTCATCAGCAGAAGCTCAGATAAATGCAGACCCTTCTTCAACTTGTTGAAAAAAGCCACAGACTTTCTGTGGACAGAAGAATGCGAAGCCGCTCTAACCGACCTAAAGAAGTACTTAACCACAACTCCGGTTCTTTCCAATCCAGAACCAGGGGAAGAACTGTTTTTGTACTTGGCAGTTTCAGAACACGCAGTAAGTGCAGTACTAATCCGAGAAGAAAAATGGGTGCAAAAGGCGGTTTACTATATAAGCAAAACCTTGGCCAGCGCAGAAACAAGGTATCTACCACTGGAGAAATTAATGCTGGCCTTAGTAATGGCTTCCAAGAAGCTGAACCATTATTTTCAGGCGCACAAGATTGTGGTCCTAACAGAGCACCCACTGAAGTCCTTGTTGCAACAAGGAGACTTAACATGAAGGATAGCAAGATGGGCAGTGGCCCTGGGCCAATATGACCTGGAGTTCAGGCCGAGAACAGCAATAAAGGGCCAAGTTTTGGCCGACTTCGTGGCAGAATTCACACCTGAAACCATCAAATATCGGGCTCCATTGAGCCAAGATGAGCAGTATCCCAGTAAGCAAGGAAAAGCCCAGCCAAAGGCAAAAGAGCAAAGGAAGGAAAAACTCAAACCTAGCAGCATCTACATCGGCGATTCATTCAGACTGTTCGTCGATGGAAGTTCAAACCGTCAAGGAGCGGGGGCAGGAGTACTGCTAATATCTCCAGATGGAGAAATAGTAGAACAGTCCATCCGTTTGGGGTTCAAGGCCTCAAATAATGAGGCGGAATACGAAGCATTAATTGCAGGGCTAAAACTGGCAGCAGCAGCAGAAGCAGATGAGGTAATAGTTTTTTGTGATTCACAACTTATTGTTAACCAGTCCACAGGTGAATTTGCAGTCAGGGACGAAAGGATGTCGGCATATGCAAAAGAGGTCATTAGATTGGCAGCCCTATTTCAGAACTGCCGACTACTGCAAGTCAGCCAAGATGACAACACCCACGCCGACGCGTTGGCTTACCTGGCAAGTTCAATACAGACTGGAAAAACAAGAACAATTATGATCGACTATATGTCGGGCCCAAGCATAGAACCAGAGAGCACAAAGCAGCAAGCAATATGTGTGGATATGGGGCCAAGCTGGATGGATGCAATTGTTGCGTCCCTGAAAGAAGAAAAATTGCCAGAAGACCGTAAGGAGGCACACAAAGTTAGATTGAAATCGGCAAGATTCAGTCTGACAGAAGATGGACACCTCTACAGAAGGTCCTTCACCGGACCACTTTTAAGGTGCGTACACCCTTTACAGGTTGAAGATTTCCTGTATGAAATTCATGAAGGAATTTGTGGAAGCCATGCTGGGGGCAGATCATTAGCCCACAGGGCCATTACCCAGGGGTATTGGTGGCCCTACATGCAAAAGGATGCTGAAGCCTACGTAAAGAAGTGTGAACAATGCCAAAAGTTCGCACCTTTGATACATCAGCCAGCTGCTGACCTAAACCCAGTATCCAGCCCTTGGCCGTTTGCCCAATGGGGCATGGATCTGGTTGGGAAACTTCCCCAGGCAATTGGGCAGAGAAAATACTTGCTGGTGGCAACAGATTACTTTACAAAATGGATAGAGGCAGAACCTCTTGCCAAAATCTGAGATGTGGACGTCAAGAACTTTATATGGAGAAACATCATCACCAGATTTGGCATTCCAAGAGCAATAGTTGCTGACAACGGAATACAGTTTGACAGCAAACTCATCAAGAACTTTTGTGCCAAATTCAAGATCAAGAACTACTTTTCAATACCAAGTTTTCCCCAAAGTAATGGTCAAGCAGAAGCATCCAATAAAGTAATTTTGGATGGAATAAAGAAAAGGCTGCAGGCAGCAAAAGGAAAATGGGTAGACGAGTTGCCCAACGTACTTTGGGCATATCGGACTACGCCGAGAAAATCAACAGGGGAATCCCCCTTTGCCATGGCTTATGGCACAGAAGTTGTCATCCTATTAGAGATCGGCATCCGAGGGATCAAGACCCAGGGAGTAGAGAATAGCACTAACGACATACTCTTAGCCCGAGATCTGGACCTTTTGGAAGAACGAAGAGAAAAGGCTGCAATTCAGCTAGCAGTATACCAGCAGCAGCTTGCTAGAGCTTACAACAAAAAGGTCAATCCAAGAGATTTTCAAGTCGGCGACCTAGTCTTGAGAAAAGTCGTCGGCAACAAAAAAGATCCCAGAGAGGGCAAGCTTGGGCCAAACTGGGAAGGACCCTACAGAATTACTTCGGTATTAGGCAATGGAGCCTATCGGCTTGAAGATAACGAGGGCAAAGCACTGCCAAGACCTTGGAACACTTGTAATTTGAAATTCTTTTATCATTAGATGTGCAGTATTTTTTGCCGATGTCTTTAATAAAGTTTTCTTTCAAGAGTTCTTTCAACACATATGACTGATAAAATTGCATACTTATGTTTTTGGAGACATCAATAATGAGAACCCAAGTAGAACTCAGGTTCACATTGGGGGTAGGAAGAAGAAGAATGCGTTTACCACTTGTTGAAATTTGTTGCAATTTACAAGTCGGTTAAACCGAAATAATGTTTAAACTAAAATTAGACCAAGATGATGCATAACCGAAGTTAAGCCAAGCTGATTCTTTGTCTTCACTTGTTGAAATTTGTAGCAATTTACAAGTTGGAGTCAAGTTGATTCCTTGTCTTCACTTGTTGAAATTTGTAGCAATTTACAAGTTGGAGTCAAGCTGATTCCTTATCTTCACTTGTTGAAATTTGTAGCAATTTACAAGTCGAAGTTAAGCCGAGATTATTCCTTAATTCACTTGTTGAAATTTGTAGCAATTTACAAGTTGGAATTAAGCTGATTCCTTAATTCACTTGTTGAAATTTGTAGCAATTTATAAGTTGGAATTAAGCTGATTCCTTAATTCACTTGTTGAAATTTGTAGCAATTTACAAGTTGGAATTAAGCTGATTCCTTATCTTCACTTGTTGAAATTTGTAGCAATTTACAAGTTGGAGTTAAGCTGATTCCTTATCTTCACTTGCTGAAATTTGTAGCAATTTACAAGTTGAAAATAAGTCGAGATTACTGCTTCTCCTCACTTGTTGAAATTTGTAACAATTTACAAGTCAAAGTAAAGCCAAGGTTATAGTTTGCAGCTTATAGCAATCTACAGGTTGATCCAACCAAAGAAGATGCTTAACACTTGTTGAAATTTGTAGCAATTTACAAGATAATGTTAAACCGACATGTGATCATCCGTCGAAATTTAAAACAATTTACAAGTAGGTTAAACCGAGATCGCTATTTACATACTTGTTGAAACTTGAGAAGAAACTTGCAAAGTTAATATTGAATAGTATATGTTAAACACTTGTTGGAATTTATGAAAAGTTTGCAGGACACTATCCTGCCGAAGTAAAAGCTTTATAGCTATTATACCCGAGGTATGTAACCCCGAGAAGATTGCACAAGGAAGGAAAAAGTATACAAAATATTCTAAGTACAGAACCATGCAGAAGCAAATCAAACAGAAATTAAAAGATTGAAGCATTCAGAGAATACAGTTGTAGTCTTTCATAAAAGAGGGAACAATCCAAGAATAACTGTTCAGAAGAAGGCACATCGGCCATACAAAGGAATTTATATTGTCCAAAAAAAAAAAAAAAAACAAAAGACATGGAAGTTATGATTCTTCAATTTCAGGAGCAATTTGGGCATGGACCTCGAAAGATTCTGGTGGAACCTCCTCGGCAATCTTTTCTGCCTCAAGCTCGGCATCAATCTCTGAAAGTGTTTTGTCAAGACTTCTTTCAGCTAAAAGGAGGTCGGATGATAATATCCCTGTAGCAACTTCCCCAGGCACCTCCCCAATCTCATCACCCTTTTCATCCAAAGTTAAGTCCACGACTTGCTCAGTTGAAGGAGGGGACTTGGCCTCAATAGCATCCTTGGATTTCCTCACCAAGGCCTCATCTTCATTATTATCTTCATCCTCAGCCTCAGATTCTGCCTCATCTTCAGCTTGACTTGAAGATGGAGCAGGAGGAGGGAATGGGAGAGGAATAGCTTCAGCCTTGAGCAGAGGAGAATCTTCAGGAACACTGAGTTTTTTGGCCAAGGACATCCAACCAAGGGAAAAGCCCCTGTTGCATGCCTGCCTAACTTGCAGTTTGTAGTCCTCAGCAACATCAGCCATTCCTTGGGTGTAAGCTTTTTCATCGGCTTCAGTAATTTCGGCATTTTTAGTGGCCAGGGCCTGCTCGAGCTCTTTTTCGGCTTGAGCCTTTTTTACCTCGGCATCTTTCTTCTCGGCCTCGGCAACTTTTTTAATGGCTTTAGCAAACTCCGCTTTTTCTTCGGCCATCTGTTGGGCCTTAGTGGCAGCCTCGGCCTGATCTTCCAGCTTCTTCATCTTTATCAGAATAGCTTTGTTCTCCTTTTTGAGGGCAGAAACCTCCCTCTTCATGTCGATCAATCTTTGTCGATTTTCAAAAGATTGCATTGAAAACGAATGGGCGTGCTGGATGGCCTGAAAGAAAACAGAAGTGTTAGAAAATCTTCTAAGTATGAAGTAGAAAGGAAAAACAAAACAGGAAACACTTACTTGAACGGAGTGCTGGAGCATTAGCGCATAATTCTCATACTCGCTGTACCCAGCATTTCGCTCCAGATCGCTCGGAAGAAGAAGAGCAGTACTGAGGGCGACACCGACATTAATGTCGTCGGCACTCTCAGTTGACATAATTGGCCTATCCTCCAAAGTCAACTTTGGGGCCCAGGGGACATTGTGTTTCTTGGACCCCGAAGTAGTAGCTGAGGCAGACCTCGGTTTCTTTGATTGAGTGGATCCTGATGGTTGGGCCTCAGCAGACCTCTTGGCAGAAGTAGAGGTACTCTTTCTATTCTCAGCCAGTTGAGAGATGGGCAGAGCATCCTCAGCCTCAACCTCAGCGGCTTTGGCCTTGGGCTGAGCCTTTTTGATTCTTTTGGGCTTTGGTAGGGGCATGGATTGAGCTGGAACAGCATCAACATCGGCTGGTAAGTCGGCTAAAAGATCTTTAGCAATAGCCTTCGGGCGACCCATCTCAGCAGTCTTGATAAGTCGACGCCGACGTTTTCTTTCTGGTATTGGGACTAAGTATGGGGCTGAAGTAGATGGCAGATCGACTGGGTCAGAAGTGGATCCTTCGTCTGCTCGTGATGTGGAAGCAAAGGGAGGAGTTGTGGCAGAATGTGGAGAAAGAATCTTTTTCTTCCTTTTTGGGACGTCGGGTAGTGTAGATTTGTATGTCGGAATAAAATTTAGTAACAGGGGAGCCTTGCGCTTGTGGATTGGAAGATCAAGGAGCTTCTTTAAATCTTTTCCTGGGAAGTACGATTGGCGAAAGTTTTTTGGTGGTTGATGAAGATCTGCAGGACAAACAAACAGGCATTAGATACAGACAAAGTTTTAAAGACTTAGAAATAACTAAGTATTGATGCTGGGCTCTTACCCTTGCCCTCTTTAACTGTTCGAGGAAGAGGGTAGAGGTGAACATCTTCGTCTGGACCAAATTCCCAATTTCCCGAAGCAATGACAAAGTCATCCCCGGCTCCCTTGTTGGAGTCCGGGAGGTCGGCTACAATTTTGAATTCAGTAGGCCTCGGCTTGAGGTAGTAGACGTAACCTCTTTCCTTCAGGTTAAGGGGGTACATGGTATAACAATATTGTACATCGGTAAGGGTGATCCTAAAATTTTCCTGCCTAGTTAGGGTATGATACCATTAATCACTCGATGGGAGTTGATGGTAAGTTGCATGGGGTTCAACTTATAGAAGTGGAGAACCTCACGAAAAAGGAGATTGAGTGGAAGCCGGAGTCCGCACTCAGTAAAAGCTACTATAGGAAAGGGCATTGAATTGTCCGTGGGCATGATAGAGTCATTATCTTCAGCCAGCCTCAGGTGGACATCGGCAGGAATGGAGAATTCTTGCCTAAAGAATTCAAGTTTGGTTGGGGTGTTTACCCGGTGTCTCCACATACCCATTACGTCGGCCTAAACAAAAAAGGCTGTGTTTCAAAAGATAGGTGTTTCAGAAGGGTTGCTAGAACCTCGGTTTCAAACCTGGGTAAGGACTGGTAAGGTTTGTTTTAGTTTTTCCTAAAGAATGAAGGTTCTACAGACAAATCCCAAACCTAAAACTATACAGACGAAGATCGAGGGCACAGATCTGGTAAAGACACAAAAAATAGAGAACAAAAGCGAAGTTTCAGAAACAAGAACAGGGATGGGCTATCAAGAACACGAAGAATACAAAAGGTTAAGGGCCAAGAACAGTGATGAAACAGTGCAAAGTGTTCATGGCATGTAAAAAATCATGAAATAAGACGCATTCAGGTGAATGATTCACAAATAATGCCTAGGAAGAACAGTAATAGCAAGAAACTTCAGAAACAATCAAGAATTAGAAAAAGAGGGTAAGGGGGCCAGTTGCTTACCGGATAAAATGAAGCCGGAGCGATATTCGCCGAGATCAGACGACAGTTGTAACAGTGGCGAAAGTTTCGCGGGAATGGAAGAATAAGGATGGTCGCAGAATTTGAGGCCTAGAGCAATGGCAGATTCGAAGAATGCTAGAGCTTTTAGAGAGAGAAAAAGCAAGAAATCAGAATGCAAAAAGTGGAGAAAGGAAGAGGAAAAGAAAAGTTTTATCCAAAAACTTGAAAACGGCAGCAAAAGCAGGGCATTTATTACGCCTGGAGCAACGCACACGTCAGACGGCGCAGACGAGTGAAAGACAGCTTTCAGGTGCGTCACAGACACGGGCCAATGAAGACAAAACACGTGAAAGGAACGGTTAGATGTGCATGACAGCTCATGCGCGTGGTGGAGTTCATTTGAATTCTTGTTCTCCGAAGAGAACACATCGGCTCGAAAATGAATTATCTCGGCCAAGCAGTTTTTGAGCCACTATGCAGAAAGAAATATCGATATAGGTTCCATCACCTCAGAATGCCGAGGTAATAGAACCTAGGGGGCAGTTGTGGGGATATATTTTCTGAGTACCAACACGTGGCAAGGTGACGCCGACGTGTCAGCCGATGTGCCACGTGTCATGGTAGTTGTGCCGAGGTTATCTTGGCGATGCCGAGGTTATCTCCGAAGATATCGGAATCCGAGATAAGCGGATAAGGGATAAGAGTCTTGGAGAAAAGAGAAAACTTTGCCAAGATAAGGATAAAGTTCTAAGAGAGTTTATCTTTATCTATTGAGGAATCCAAAGTAAGTACTAAGTTGAAGTCCATAAAAGTCAGGCTTCTAGTGGGACTAGGATTGAGTAAACTATAAAAGAGAGGCACCCCCATGGGTCTAAGGTACGCAGTTTTATACTCAAGCTTGTGAGTTTAGTACTTGATTATCTTTGAGAGATATACTGACTTGATCGTCGGAGTGCCCCCGGGTGGAAGAGCCACCGCCGGAGCCTTTTTCTTTCTGTTACAGGTTTGCTGAAGCCATTTATTCTGCCAGTGCTCTCTTGCTGATTACTAGGCGGGCAGTGTGGTCGAAAAATCACCCACACAATGAGAATATTTAGGTCATGATGGTTTGAATAAATTGGAGATTGGATTACATGGGATTAGTATCCCTTGGGCGGTTAGTCCTGATATTGACAATTCTTTTCAATTGCATATCTTATCTGACATTTGGATTAATTTAGAGGAGTATTTTGGAAAGATGATTAAAAATGATTTTTTAATTTTTTTAATTTTTTGTGAAAGAGTAAAGTAAATTAAAAATTAAGAAATAATTTTTAACCCACTTTTCAAAATATGCTAGAATTATGATGGGCCTACAATGAGCAGAATGTAGCATATTTGATGTAATGACCGTAGTATCCACTTTCTTAATTTATTGGAAAACAATTTCTATGCTATCTTTGAAAAAAACAAACATGTTAGTGAAAAAAATAAAAGTAAAACAGTTTTAGTTTAAATAGAAGACGGTTTCTTACTTATAACATAAAGTAGTTTCTAATTTTCTATTTTTTTATAATAAAAAAAATTGTAGAAAAAAAAAATACAAAAGAAAAAGAGTTTGCTGTAGAGGAAAAAAATAAAAATAAAGAGGAGTTTGTGTTATTTGAAGGAAAAAATGTCTTTGAAAAAAAAAAAAGAATAATGCTTCTTACTTTATTTGTATATATTAACAAAAACCAACTTCTGTTTTCATATTAAAAAAAAAAAAAAAGTTTCTGTAGAAAAAAGAAATTATGTATGTGTGTGTAACTTATGACTGAATTAAAAATAAAATTATTTTCAAACAATAGAAGGAGATTTCTCTCACTGGGCTTTGTTTGGCATAAAAAGTGTGGGTTACAATAGTAAAAATAAATAAATAAAATAGATTAAAAAGTCAATAAGACAAAATATCATATCACATCTAAATCATAATCGTTTTATTTTTTCTTTCACAAAAGTCAAAAAAGTTAAAAAATCTGTCTTAAACGAGATTTTTTAGCCTTAGGTTAAAATAGCTAAAATGTCAAAAAAACAATCCACATCCCAAACAAGACAAACTATTACAAACAAACCTATTAGTAAGGCCCCTTTTGGGAAGTGAGTTATAATCCACTTCCCGGATTATAACCCACTTCCTCTTTAACAAAAAAAGTTACTTATAAGCAGTTTTTAACCAAAAATTTAATTATAATCATCTTCCCAAAATAGTCCTAAATACATAACATAAAATAATTTAAAGCTTTGTTTGGCATTTGATTTTTGGTTAAAAAAATGCAAAAAGATAAAATTGGCTACATAAGCTAATAAGACAAAATATCACATTTAAACCATAATTATTATACTTTTTCTTTCACAAAAGTCAAAAATTCAAAAAAACCAGACTAAACAAGACTTAAAAAAGTCTCAACACAAAAAAACCAACTAAAAAAAAGCTAATACCAAACAAAACTTCCTTTGCTGAAAAAGATTTTCGTAGCAGATTCTCCTCCAAACAAATGGAGGCATCAGTAAATAAATAAATAAATAATTAAATAAATAAATAAAATACAAATAGAGGCATCAATTACATACTAATAATACCAAACAAAACTTCCTTTGCTGAAAAAGATTTTCGTAGCAGATTCTCCTCCAAACAAATAGAGGCATCAGTAAAAAAAAAATAAAAATAAATAAATAATTAAATAAATAAATAAAATACAAATAGAGGCATCAATTACATACTAATAAAGGGGAAACAAGGGGTTATTTTCATGATTTGGTCATTTAGTCCGGACCCTTTTAATCCGCTGATTTGTATCTTAAACTGTTATTGGGATTCAATAATCTCTCATATGTGAGATATTATGTTTTGATAGACGGTTAGTCCGTACCTCAATTTTTGTAACCAAATATCGGGTTATTTATTTTGTTGAATTAATAATTTAATCTTAAAGTCATATCCACCTAAACAAACATATAGTATTTACAAAATAAGATTTATAATTGTACAATCATATATATATATATATACAACAATGATTCATCCCTCCTTTTCCCTCCACCCCCTTTGACCCCCTCTCTCTCTCATTGGTTACATTTTCTTTTTCTTTTTCTTTTTTTTCCTGCTCCTCCAATCACCAACCGCCACGTGACAAAGAGGAGCGAGGGGGTGACCCCAAAAAGAGGTCCCAAGCATTATTTATATACATAAACTCATCAACCAACAATTATAGTCAGTTGGTTGAACATCAACACTTATACATAATTGGGAGGAAACTACTAGCCCAATAGTTCAATAATCAACTTAAGAAAAAAAAATCTGTTAACAATGATTGATATCTTGACTTGTGGGATAGAAGTATACAGGTTGGTCAACTGAACTTGTCACTTGGTTGAACATCAAACTTATCATCTTGACATCCAACACTTTTATCATTAAAAAAAAAATGTCTTTTCTCTGGTGTAAAATAACATAATAATTATCAATATTGGTTTTCCATTGTAATGCTATTAAATGAAAATCAATTTTTTTTTTTTTGTTCTTTTTTATAGTGGATGCTTTGTTTGGAAATATGTTAGTTAAGTAATTTTTTTTAACTAAAATATGATATGAAAAAAATTAATACATTTAGAATATTTTTTGATTTTTTATAAAAAAAAAATGTAAAAATACAAAAAATAAAGAGAAACGAAAATATTTGACTTTTTTAATATAATTTGTTGCTTTTTAATTTTTTTTCAATCTATGATATTTACACCATAACTCTCATATTATTATTGTGTCCAAAACATTTACTTAAAAATGGACACACACGTTAAAAATAAATGTTTCTTATAACAACCTCACAACTTACTTTAAGGGATGAAATTGTAATTACAGTCAACGTAACAATACGGATCATAAACTAACATTTAGCAATAAAATAATTTTAAGTATCATGAAAATGTTAATTAGAATTTTATCACGAAAGTGAAGGGTAGGATTAGATTAAACGCTAATATGTTGTGAGCAATATGTAAAACAAATCTTTATCCACATATTTTAATTTTAAATAAAATTTTGAATAATTTTCTTTTGAGTAGGTAACGCGTTAACGAAAAAAAGTCCACAACCTAACCATTTGGGTCCACATGGTGTTTGATGCATGGGCATGAACTTAGCTTCAAACCTTTTACTAATTTTATTTATTTAATTATTATTATTATTATTTTTTTTTTGGGTGGAACCTTTGATAAGCTTTATATACATGAGAATGGCTTTACAAGAGAATGGGCCAAATCAAGAACATCAATGATGAATCATGATCTTCAGACAACACACACAAACACATATATCATGTATGTGTATGTACAGGATGGAACCAAGAATTCATTTGCGAGTGATCAAGACATGAATAAATTTTTTTTATATGAATTGATATAAATTACTATTTTTTTGAATTCAAAAGATAAACTAAAATTTAATATTAAATTAATACGTAAAAAATAAAACAACCATATATTTAATAAACTTAATATATGAATAAAAACAAAGTCATGTATTAAAAAATTATTTATACAAATCAACTCAATCATCTATCAAAGTGGAACTCGACATTCTTTCATATCTCGAAAGTCTTCAATGATTGATTCTGTGATAAAATTTTCAGCAATTTCCTTTTCAATGTACACAAGCAAAGAGTCTGTAAGAAATTTATTTTCCATTTTGTTGCGAAATCTGGTTTTGACAATTTTCATGGTTGAAAATGATTGCTCCGCAGTTGCAGTAGAAACTGGAAGAGGAAGAACAAGTATAATTGCTCTATAAACAAGTTGATAGATCGTAGATTTGTTTATCCTTATCAACCACTAACACAATTCAAAATAGTAGACTACATTATGCTCATAATGGTAAAGTTGCATTCTCAATTGTATTTTTTCTTGATATGTGAAGTCTTGCAGATAAAACTTTTCTACTAATCGACAAATATCGTCGATTCTAAAAGTTTCAGACACATCTCGAGGATCTAGAGCTGAGCTAAAATTAAACAACTCTACTGCATGTTTATTGAACCGCCCATTTAATTCTTGTAGTTGAGAAGTTGTTGCAGCATAAAAAATATCTACTCAATAATAATGCTCAACTGTAAAATCATCTTGATGATCACGAGCTCAACCTCTTCTCCCAATATAAGGAGCATTCATATTCAGGACATCTATGTTGCGTACCTCACAAAATGATTTCACATTGGCTAGTAAAGCATCCCATTTTTCATCTCTAAACTTTTGCAGAAGTGCCTTGGTAGATGAAACTAGATTCATAGCATTTAAGATGTCTCGAGATCGGTATTGCAAAGCTTGACAAAGTAAATCAGTGATCTCCAACATTTCTTTCATGAGATGCAAAATAAAGACAAATTCAAATGGAGGCAATGTTTCATAGGCTGAGTTTGCATCTCCTCGTTGGGAAGAAGTCGTTCCTTCGTTAATGATGTTGAGAAGAACTTCACATGTTGGACTGAATATTTTTATTAAGCTTGAAACTGACTTGAAGTGAAAACTCCAACGAGTATCTCCAGTTCATTGTAAAGTGCCAATCTGGTTAAGTTCCTTTCCAGTCTCGAGCTCATCAATGTCAATCATATGTTCAATTTCAACAGCTTGCGCAACTTTCAATTCATCATTGCGCTTGCATGAAGCACCGACAATATTGACAACAAAAATCAATTTAGGAAGAAATTTATGAACTGGGAGCATAAGCCTCGGACCTGGATCACCAACGTACCCGCTTGATCTGCTGTTCACTTATAGGTAACAGACTGGGTAGTTATATCAGTGTCTTGCTGAGATACCCTTTTTGACCAAAGACTGACCTAGTACATATAGTAAGCTCTAGTAACTTCCAAAATTAGGACAGGATGCTACCCCATTCTGGGGTGTATGATGTTGCTTGTTTGAATAGTGAAATCCTAGATCATTTCAAAGTTAGGACAAGGGTGCTTGTTCTCTTTCCTACTATGTGCTATGTATGAGATCTATACATGGGTTCTCAAATTCAGATGAATGGTTCAGGAATTTCATTTTGTGGGGTTGAGTTCAGTTTTTCAACATGATTTAACATTAATCAGTTGCGCCAGAATGCTGCTGAAATTCTAATTAGGGGTCCCGTTTTTGTTCTTGCTAAGTAGTCGTAGCACTATAGCTTCAAAACGATCTAATATCCTCTAAGTTTTGTGGACTCACGCTAATAGACTTAGTAAAACTATAGATTTGGTTCAGGGACAACCAGTGTTAGTTTCTCTAGCGCCAGTTACAAGGAGAAAAGGTTAAAATCTCACTGTTAGTACATTTCCAACCAGAATTTCTAGAATTTGTGATGGATCCACCTCCAGTGGTGATAGATCAACCTCCAATAGTAACGGACCAACCTTCGGTAGATATAGAAAACATATTTTTGTCCTTTTAATGAAGCATTAATGCTGTTACCAACAAGGTTGCTACCAATAGTGAGGCTCTTGCCGGATTGCAATACCCATTCGGGGCGTCTACATCTCATCCACCTCCAGTGGTTTATCTAGTTTTGGAACCACCTCGATCTCAAAAGCTTTCCTTGTTTGGAAGAACCATGTCAGGAGTGGCTGTCACTTGGTATGCCAAGTTAGATGATTTGGTCAAGCAAAACTGAGAGGAGTTAGCTGAAACATTTGTCACACAATACTCATATAATACACAAATCGAAGTAACCACTTGAGAGTTGAAGGCGACCGGACAAGAGTCCAATGAGAGCTTCATGGCATTTATCACCAAGTGGAGGGCAAAAGCAACCATGATGACAAATCAACCCTTGGAAAAAGATCAAGTCCGTATGGTTGTCAAAAATCTGCATGGAAGATTATTGCAGAAGATAATAGTTCTTCCACTCTTCAACTTCAAGGACCTCCATGAGATTGGGGTTCAAATTGAGGATGCTATCAAACAAGGAATCATTACAGAAGGAAATGAGCTCGTAAGAAAGATATTCACTCGCAGTTCCAATGCTACTCCCCTAGTAGCATAGCTACCAATTCTATACCTTCAGAAGTCAACACAGTCATTGCCACCACTGCCAAAACAACCAATCCCTTCGCCAACGCTGGCCCACAAATAGCCAAGTCAACCCGACCCCCAAATAAAACCTTTCATCCACTCCATATGTCTCAAACTCATGCCGTGGAAATCCTAGTAGAAAAGGGGCACCTCAAGCTCCTTGATCCCTGACCTCTCCCTGATATTCTACCAATCAGACATGACTCCAATAAATACTACACCTTTCACAAACAACATGGTCATGAAACTAATCATTGTTTTCACTTAAGCCATGCGATTCTAGATCTCATCGACAGCAAAATCATAGCTTTGCCTCAACCCCAAAGAGCTAAGGTTACCTCTAACCTATTGCCACCCCATGACCAAGCCTCACCGCATTTCCATCTCAACCTCATCCATACACTACCACCCACTTTCAGCCCCAACATATATATCACACCTTCCTATTTGCCTAAGCCCAAGGTGCTAATACCGAAGAGCGCTAATCTATTCATGATAATTGCACCTCAATCCCAACCAAAACCCCGAAACTCCATTGTGGCAGATGATCTAGAGCCAGAGCTGGATATTATAACAGATATTCTCACGGGCCTGTGCTTTCCTCTTTATGGTTTTCTTGAGCCATGGTGATCAAGAAGCAAAAAAACACAGGAGAAGTTTTGGGTCTGACACTGGCTGACTCTGTGATAGATCTTGAGACTAGCGCGAGACCAGTAAACTCGGGGGATATTGTGATCATTTCTGTGATCGAGAATGAACCATATGTAAATTGCATGAATTTCATTCTAGACGCGGTTGATGGCCTGCACTTTAACCATTAAAAATGGTTTTATTCTGAGTTCTAAATTGAGTGTTGAGCCTGAGTTTGATTCCACCAAGTCTAAGTTTGGTGATTTCAAGGCTGATAACCTAAACATCACTGTCCTATCTGTGTCTATCTTTTCACTTTCTTTTGAGTCTGTTTTAACCATTGAGCTAAAAGTTTCGAATGAAAATGCAGTAATTTTCGCCTACTTCTCTGTGACTTTAATTCATTGCATTGACCAAAAATTTCAATAAAAACAAAGAGGAAAAAATTCATCAGGCTTTGCAAAGTTTGATCGACTATGTGCTAAGCCTTTAATGAATAAGATCATTTATGTTAATGTGGATACTAAGAAGGATCATTGTTTGGCCTAGATTGGTTATACATTGTCTTCAGAAGAGCATGGGCGATTAGTCTCTTTATTAAAAGATTTCAAAAAATGTTTTTGCGTGGTCCTACGAAGACATGCTTGGAATTGATCTTGAGATTGTACAACATAAGATCTCTCTTGACCTTGAGGCCCAACTCCTTTTAGCTTTCATAATCCAAATAGTCAACTAGAGTATGATACGGCCAGATTGGAAGCAACCCTAGAACTAGAGACAATAAGGTTAGATGCAATTAGGGACTCAAACTTAGTCACCCACCTAGTCCGAACAAATAATTGGTTTGCCAACTCTTTGACAACCCTAGCTTCAGTGGTGGATATACCAATCAGGGTCAAAATGCATTCGATCCTCATAGAGTAGATGATAGCCTCAATAGAAGAGGTTGAAGATCCTACGCCCACGAGGAGCAAATGCTAAGGATAAGGTATCAACACAGGACTGCTAGGGCATTCAACAAAAAAATTAAATCCCGGAATCTGAGAGAAGAAGATTTAGTGCTAAAGGACAATCGAACTCTTATCCACGACCCTATGGGCAAATTCAGACCCAATTAGCCAGGTCTTTACATCATCACGTCTATTTGGTCAAAAGTAGCAGTCATTCTCATGGATTTAGTTGGCGTAGAGATCTCACAACCAATCAACATGTACAAGATAAAATAAAATACTATCCTTGAGAGGCTCGCTGGGTCGAAAATCCGAAAGCGCGACTCAAGCAAAAGTTAAAGCAAAAAAACAAAAACAAAAAAAAATGAAAAATGAAAGATGAAAAATAGAAAAAGAAAATATGAAAAAAAAACCTCACGAGGTCGAAAACATGGAAGGGCTTGTTTGGCAAAAATTAGAGCACAAAAAGAGAGTGAAAATTCTCGAGTAAGCTTTATCCCGGAACTACGTAAGGCCTAATTCCTATCTTTGGGATACATAGGCAGTTTCATCTTGAAGTTTAGACCCAACCATTTTCAACTCACTCGTCCCGTCCATGTCTGATTGGTGTATCTTTATTCAACTCAACTGTCCTATCTGTGTTTGATTGTCAGAAATGGATTCTGCCGGCTCAATGGTTTGAGAGAACCGGTTTGACACGTGGGTCAAATAGGACCGGGTCAACACACGGGGTAGTAGCCGGGTCAGCACGTAGAGCAAGAGCAACACGTGGTTCAACTACTGGATGCGAGTCAAACACAAGGCTGAGATGAGGATTTGATGCAGAATGCGGGTTAGGTGCTAAGTGATGGGCTTTAAACGGAGTAGCATGACTTAGGCCTGGGTCAGGAAAAATGGGTTGCGCGCCTGTAGGCTGCACACTTGGGATAGTCTTTTTATTGGATTAGGCCAATTTCTTTAGTTAAATTTGTTGAGCTTTGATCATAGACTTTCTAGCTGTTCTTTTAATTATTGGGCCAATTTTCCTAGGCTTTGGATCAAACCCAAAATCTTTTGGAGCAATGGTATGATTATCGTTTGAATCTTCTTCTCTTACAACGGTTAGTGTCGAAGACCACAAATTGAAATAAGATTCCGTTAGACTGATTTTTTGTCATTTTTCACTGGGAAAATCACTGCCACGTCTGAAATTTTGCGATGAACAAGATGGTGGTGACAATGAATCGGATTGATGTTCGAAAAATGATTTGTAACGAATTCCCCACCGATAGTATTCAGACTCAATTTCTTCAAGACTGTGATTGTTGTTTCCTCCAATCACCAACTCTTTTGGATGCGCTTAAGGGTTAACAATGCACTGATGATGGTCAAACAAGCGAATCGAAGTCACCAAAAAAACGTGCTTGCTTGTCGATAGTGCTCTGAATTTTAGACAAAACAAATTTGAAAATTCTCTTTCTTTCCAACTATAATTCGACATGTTGCGCACTTAATTAAACACTGCTTTGATACCACTGAAAGGAAAACAAACAATGGAAATAGATTGAAGTTCCTGTGAGGGTGTTTAGCAAGAGACTCGATAAATCGAAAGCGAGAACAAAGTGAGATATTCAGTGGTCTTCAAGTGGTCTGAACCAATCCATATATAGGCATCAAAGTGACAATTCAAATAGTTGCAACTGTTAAGATCAATCTTATTTAAGGAAGAATAGGTGCAATGGTCTATGAACCATTGTGTTTGTTTAAGTTTATGTTGGAAAAATGGTTTTATATAGGCTTATTTTGGGCTAATTTCGAGCCCAAAATTGAGTGGGCCCCAAATGTCTTTTGGGGTGGGTCCGAAAAGGTGACGTGTTCCTTGCCACATGGCAAGTCACACGGTGAAAATGGTTCGTCAAAACCGTTTATGAGTGAATGAAAAGTTGACATCGTTTTCGAGTTCGTGAAATTGGACATTTAAAGATTTAAATGTGGGTTTCTTTGTAAAGCTAGTCCCACATTGAAACTTGAAGAGAACTTATGTGTGTATATAAGTTCTAGGTGACAACACTTGGGTTGGGCCCGAGGGACACCCCAAGTTTGTAGAAGGGAAAAGTTATGGACAAAGTGAACCTTAGCCCAAACCACCACACGCGCACGCCGCTGACCGGCCGAGCCGTGCCGGGTGCGGGTGTGGGTCGGTTCTTATATTAATGTTTTGGACAAAATTTATTTGAATTTTTAATGAAATCAAATTCAAATTTTGTGCCAAAAATTGAATTAATTTTCTATCTATTTTTACTTCCTTCAGTCCAAAATATTCCTAACAGTTTCAAACAGTTTTAATAGTGTGAAAAACTGCCTAGCAATTACAGATTCGAAACTGGCAGTTACAGATCCAAAATTGCTAACAGATCTGTGTAGTTTGAACTTGTATCTGTTCAATTCAATTTTGCACCTGTTCATTCAAAATAGCACCTATTCGGATCTGTTAATTTTTCCTATAAATACCAACATTTCTAGCAGTGTTCAAGCATCCAAAATAGTCTGAAAATTACATTTTGCTGTCCTGTTTTGCTCATTTGCATAATTTCTCTTCATATTAGTTTTTAACAAAAATTAAAGAGAGTATAGAACATAAGGTTCTAGTTTGCCGAACAAATTTGTTTGGAGTGCAACTACAAATTTGTGAAGATCATTGTATCCTGGGAGATAGACGTCACTTAATCGTAAGTACTGTAGCGGGATGAATCTATCTTGAGGACAGAGTGTCACACACTCGATTTGGTCTTTAAATATTCATTCGGCTCGGTAAAATAATTTCGGTACGTTATTTAATTTATTTCTTTGATTTAGTTTCAGTTTATTTTTTTTTGTACACAGAAGGTTGTTCCAACAATCTTAAGACAGATTGAATTATTCTATTTACAGAATTTTTTGTTTATTTCCTTTCTTCTTTCTTCTTCTTGCAAAAATTATTTTCTGTGATTTTACAAAATAATATTTTGGTTGGAAAACAAATAGTAGTAATATACTGTTTGACAGATAGTAGTAATATACTGTCTATTTTGTTTGACAACTAGTAGTAATATATTGGTGTCATTAACAATTCAGAATAATTATTTGTGAAGTTTGTCAGAAATTAATTTTGGTTTTCTTAAATAATTTATGTGTGTTCATTAATTAAAAATAAACTCATTTTTTTTTTTAATTATTGAAGTGTTACAGAAATTTAATTTTCTGTGTGGAATTAATTTGGTTAAATAAAATTTTATTTTATTTCCAAATTAATTGAAAAATAAAAGTTACATTCTTGTTTCTTTTATTTTTATAGAATTTATTTCTGTGAATTTAGATTAATTTTCTGTGTAGTATAAATTCTAATTATAATTTTGTTTTATAATTTAAAATTCATGGCTACTGAAACAAATGCTCAAATGAGTACTGGAATGGTGGCTGCAATTGCGTCAACCTCCTCTCATGTTATGACAGTACCAGTAAATCGCGGTGAGAAGCCAGAGAAGTTCTCAGGAACTGATTTTAAAAGATGGCAACAGAAAATGTTATTCTATCTTACAACTCTAAACCTGACTCGTTTTCTCTGTGAGAATGCTTCTACTCTAAAAGAGGATGAAACTGACCGACAAGTGGTTACTGCAGTCGAGGCCTGGAAACATGCTGATTTCCTTTGCCGGAACTACATCTTGAGCGGACTTGACAACACATTATACAACGTCTACAGTCCTATCAAGACAGCAAAGGAACTTTGGAAGTCTTTGGAAATAAAGTACAAAACGGAAGATGCCGGCTCAAAGAAATTTATGGTTGGGAAATTCCTGGACTTTGTGATGGTTGATTCTAACACTGTAATTAGCCAAGTTCAAGATCTTCAACTCATTCTGCATGAAATTCACGCAGAAGGCATGTTTCTGTAACAACCCTCATACTGTTTACCGATTAATGACTGATTGATTACCGATAAACATCGATTACTGTTGAACTGAACTGATTATGACTGATAATTGGACTGGTTAAAGTACTGAACTGACTGACTGAAAACTGGAACTGAATTGACTGAGTGTGTATGTTAATTTGTATTCTATCTGTTTGATTGATTATTTGATCTGTTCGTGTTTTCCGTTTAAACTGCTAATTGAAGGCCTTATCGGCGGCCGAACCACGATTTGGTTAGTGTTCTATGATCCTTAGAATTAATGTGATTTTATGGTATAATTATCTAAAAACTGTTAGGTATGATTAAATTAGATTAAATATTGATCAATTGCATAGTTTGATTTATTTACCAATTTGCCACATGAGTGGCCCACTCAATACATATACTTGAGCCTTATTATACACCTGGATCAAAACACTCCTTCAGCCACATTTTGAGCCTACAACCGACCTTGAGAGAGAGAGACTTGAGGATTTGGAGTTCATCTTGAATTGCTTGGTAATTGAAGTGTAGATTGTTAATTTAAGCTTCTAAATCTTGAATACAAGACTAAGGTAGGAAACTCATCTTCTTATTGTTTCCATTGAGCTAGTTCTTGCATGATTCATGTTTCATTGTAGAACTAAGTCATGTTTTAGTTCATACCTGTTGATATAGAGCATAATTCATGCATGCATGTTTGTAATGTAGAAGTTTGAGTTGTTTTCATGGCAAATTGTCACATGCATGTTCATGTCTTGAGTGTAGTCCATGATTTCATCATGTTTTGGAAACAATTGGCTCCTTAGAGCATCAAATTGAAGCTTTGAATTGATTTGAATTCATGCATGTTTGCATGTTCTCCATGTTCATGAAAATGGTTTGAAATTGGGTTTGAATTAAACACCCTTGGGCTTTGATTTCTCAAATTGAGCTTTGAATCAAGTTTAACTATGTGTTTACAAATGTTTTCTGGAAATTCAGCCCAAGAGGTCGAGTTTTGAGTTGTTAAAACTTGAGTTTGAGCTTGGAGGTGCAATCTGGGATTTCCAGATTTTGCACTCCCGCTCGAGCGGGGCAAGTGGCGCTCGAGCGGGGAATTCGAGCATCCAGCATCTCTGCACTGTTTTACAATCCGCTCGAGCGGAGGACTGGGCGCTCGAGCGGAGTCTTGTGTCTCAAGCTCGAGCGGGCGTCGAGCGTTCGTCGAGCGGAGATTTCACCCATCCAGTACTTTTACAGCATGCTCAAGCTGGAAAGTTGACGCTCGAGCGTGTACCTTTGTTGCATGTCCGCTCGAGCGGGGAAACCTGCGCTCGAGCGGGACTCTGTTTTTCTGAAACTGCTTTTCGAATACATCTTTGCATCCTCATCCCGTTCTAGGCATTCTTAGGCCTAGTTTAAGACATTTTATTGAGGATATAGATGTATAACACATCGAGGCAACTTAGGGATTAAGTTATTATCTTTCCCAGCTGTGTAGCTTAGTGTGTTCAATCTGTTAACTGTGTAGGGTTGGCGACTGGGGAGGCACGGTCTAGCATACTGTAGCCCGAACTCTGTGAGTAACGATTGTGTAAAGATATGTTCACAAATGATTATTTTCTGAACAACTGAACTGTACTGTTTCTGAACTGATTACTGTTAACTGAATGAATGTATGTCCTATATTCTGAACTGTATTGTGGCATCCTTAGCACCTACTGTTACTGTTACTGTTACAGAGATCTCTGTCGGTTCCCTTGTTGGAACCACTGCTGTTTACTGACTGATGGCCATCATTACTGTTCGGTCTTCTAGACCTACTGTTTACTGCTATGCTAACGGATGTACCACACATGACTGTTTACTGTACTGAACAACTGAAAGACTGATTGAAATGAACTGTTTTCATACTGTAAGGACATTCATTCTTAACCTCTTTACGCACTATGTTATTCACTGGGCTTTAGCTCACTGCTCATATATATATGTAGGTGTACAGGCACCAGACCGCGGCTAGGAGCGTCAGGGTTACTCCAGTTTTGTCAAGCCAGCCTATGTGCCTCACTGCGAGTGTAACAAGTCCGCGAGGGACCCTCGCTACAGTTCGGACTCTCGATTTGTGTCGGTTCTTAATCTTGAACCAAAGAGTCCAAATCCGGCAAATCGTTTTGAGAAACAGATTTTTGAAAAGAAGTGCCAAACATGGACTGCTTTGCCAGATACAGAGTCGCCACCTAAATATTTTAAAATGGGGAAATTTAGGAAACCCTGACTCGGTGTCGAAGGCCACGTGTCCGTCATCACCGGAGTTGTCTCGGCTCGGGAGCTTGGGTACGATCAGGGAAGGTCAGCTATGAGCACCCCCTTTCGCCCGGTCCGAAGACCGGCCTCTACTAACCGTGATATCCAATTTTGAAAACGTTATGTGTTCTTAAACCGGTTATTAGCCTAGAATTACTACGTTATGCGCGCAGCAAACAAGTATAGACCAAATCGCCCAAATTGGAACAAAACATTTCATGTTTGTTTTGAAAATGGTTTGCTACTCGCAAGTAGGCTAAAATGCAGATTTTGCCACCCTCAAGTGGGCTTTAAAACTCACAGTTTTAATGCATTATTCCAATTTAGGTAATTCAACCTCCATCCACAGGCATTCAAGCAGTTATATCACATAAGCAACTAGCCTCATGGTAATCATGCTATCATGGCAACATTCACACGCATGCGATATGCTAAAGCATAAAAGCTTACCTAGTACTCCGTGCCAAAACAGTAAACTAGTTAGCAAAATGTGCGTGTCCTAGTTCATGTTAAATTGCCTAATGCAACACATACAAGATGCAATTTAGATAGGCTCGGTTAACCTAAGCATGGCATATGTAATGCGATCAATTATCACATATTCGATTTGTAAATTGAAGTACAAATGCAGTTAGCGTGATGTACCAAGCCCAATACATGCAGTACAAATGCATGAATGCACGCATGCATAGCATAAGGTATGCTGAATTTAAACATGCCCTAATCTACCATCGTAAGCAGGTAAATAAAAGGGAAGAAAGAAGTGGGGTTGGAAGACATACACACCACCCACACACACTTATTACAGATTTGCCCTCACTCGGAGGGCCCAAATAAATATTACAGTCCCAAATAATAAACAAATAAAATTATTACAGAATTTTCTAATTAATTAAAAGAAAGGATGCAAAAGAAAAGGAGGATGGCCACAGCCTCTGCCTCAGGGTGCGCAGATGATGCATGCTCGGAAATTGGCTCGCCCGAAAAACCCGTACCGTACCCCTGCCACCTCTGTTTGTACTGCCTTGTCTCTCTGAAAATTGCCCAAGTCCTGGAGCAGGTTCCTCACACACTGCAGAGCACCACCGGCCAGACAGAATTCCTACCGGCACTCCAGAATTTCCGTCGGCTGTTGAATTGATAATCGACACTGAATTGTTGCCGGCCGGCACTGAATTCTGCTGGTCGGCAGAAACTTCCTGCAGAGACAGTTTTGACAGCAAACAGAGAATAGACAGTGCATGGCATGGGGTTTTCAGGTACATGTAAGCATGGTCATACTTCCTATCATGTTTTGAACTCAAGGAAGCATGTCCTTCGATCTTCGAACCATCAATGGTGCATGGTGGCTCAAAGAATCAAATTTGCCATTTGATATAAAGATGCATGCAACAAACAAAATGAAAACCGAAGCCTTATCAAGTTGGAGTCAAAGGCCCCGGTGACCGGGAATCGAGGCACATTACATCACTTGAAGTATGGATGTTCCTTAATTCCCACACTTGGTTTGACACCCCAAACCAAGTAAATGCAATGCATGTTATGGAAACATGGCTCAAAATGCAACATGATACCAAGATGTAAAGCACAACAAGCATTATGCAACCAACATGACAAATGTGTAATGCCAAGCATACAAGGTGCAAATATGATGCAAACATGGACCAATTTGGGAATGGGATTAACATGCTACGAGGCTTAATGAAGCAACCATGCGACAAACA
This sequence comes from Camellia sinensis, assembly GCF_055761805.1. NCBI lineage: Eukaryota > Viridiplantae > Streptophyta > Magnoliopsida > Ericales > Theaceae > Camellia > Camellia sinensis. The sequence goes on from NC_138973.1 coordinate 112,420,161, forward strand.
TGGAACAAGCATGCAATGGGGCCTTAAGCCATAAAGGGACAGACCTTAATCCGTCCCAAAACAGTGGCCAAAAGATGTCTAAAAGGTGGGCCAATACCCATGCTAACAAGCAAACTAATGGTCCCAAGGTTAAAGCACAAAAAGGAGACAACTTACCCCCACCAACATGACCTCTCATGGCATGATTAAAACAAGTAAAAACAGAATTTTTACAGACCAAAATAGGACTCCAAACTCTCCTAAAATGGCAGCTAAGGTGACTCCCAAGAGGCATATGCACCAAGGCTCATTCCTAGGCATAAGAGGGTACACCCTCAAGGCATAAAAGAGGTCATGCATGCACACATACAAACATGATTCTTGGACTAAAATGTGGTCCTAAATGATGTTAAATCATGAGGGTGATCACAACCATGCATGCTAGAGGTCAACATGCTCAAAGCTTTCAAGCCAAAATACATAGCACCTATAACAAACATGCCAAGCATGACCAAATGGATAACCAACAGACTTTAAGCATGGAAAAACAATACTAAAAGCTTCATGGAACTAAGCCAACACACACAAGAATCATGGCCTAATCATGAGATGCACTTCTAAGTAAAATGGAGCAATACAAAGCAAGTGCTACAAGCATACAAGGAGGCACAAATCCAGCCAAAAACAGAGATCCCACATGACCTAAAAACACCCAAAAAGTTCTGAAATGAAGCAAAAGCCAAGCAAGCATGCATGCCACCCTTTTGGGCCACAACTCAAGGAAACAAGACAATAAAGGGAGAGGGGTGTCCCTCCCCTATGCAAGACTTCAAACCGACCTCTTCAACACTAAAAATACACTGATTTTCAGTGGTGAAGAGATCAAAATACAAAGATGACCAAAGCTTAACCAAAGAGGCAACAAAAGTGGCCAAACAAGGCCTAATAGAGTGAGTTTGCACTCAAAACACCAAACAACCTTAATGAAAGTTCTAAAGCATGAAAATATAAGCCTTTTTCATGTTATAAACAAGAGCTAAAACAACAAGCAAGATAGGTAGAAAACTATTGCAAGTTTGGGGAATATAAAGCAAGATGCTCACCCTTGAAGAACAAATGGTCTAGCCCTCTTCTTTTGATCAAAACCAGTCCAAAAACTCAAGAATCAACCCCCCAAGTTCCTCAATCTCAGAATAAGGTGTAATAGTGTGTGTAATGGTGCAAAAGTAAGGTAAAAACCACCTTTAGGCCAAGGAAACACACACAAAGGAGGGGAGAGAGGGAGATATAGAGATAGAGTGTATCTATATCTCAAAGCTCTGGTTTTTGGTTCCAAAATTCTAACCTAGATCAAAGAGGAAGACCCTTCCTCTTATAAGACTCCCTCTTGCAAAGCTTATACAACAAGCTTGCTTAGAGGGAGATCCCTCCATACACGTGTATGGAGGGAGGCAGAGTTGGTGCCAGCTATCACAGCTGGCACAAAATATCTCCATAAAGTGGATGAACAGTGGTCGGCTGCCCAAAAAAGTTGTTTCGACAAAAAAAGGTGCCGACCGGCAACAAACTATACCGACCGGCAACAAATAGTGCCGATGGCAGAGAAAGACCAGCCGGTGGCCTCTAGCCACTGCCGGTGATGGGTGGGGATGGTCCACAAGCCCTACCCTGCCCTTCCAAGGCAAAACACAAGTGTTTGGTGCAAAACCAGACACTAAACGGTCGAGTTCGGAGATCCTGAGGCAAGGCACGCGAGCCGAGGCCTCCGGGAACTCCAAACGAACACAAACATGGATAATCACCGAGTGTTCCAAGCGGTGACGTCCAAGTCTTGAGGACGGTCAAAAATGGGGTGTCTACAGTTGCCCCTCTTTGACAGAACTTGAAAGTCATAACAATGACGGGAGTGAATGTCAAAGCCCAGAGACGACCCATTTTTGACAAGGCCGAAGACTTAGACAAACATGCAAGACAAACAAGATATGCGCCCGAAGGCAGGGGCAAAATGCAAGACAATGCAGAGAGCCGGACATAACTTATGATCATGCAAAGAAAGCTGTAACGAAGCATACATGCGACAGTTTTAAGCTAGCACACATCAAACTATACTATAATGCAGAAAGGATGTAAGAGAATTATGCCATTCTCAATACGTCTCACTTGGGAGATACAATACCTGTGCGGCTCGTCTGGTTGCACCAACCTCAAATGAACCGTACATACAATATCGTGCCTGCAAAGAAAACAAACTTAACAGGTACAAAATTGTTAACAACATGCATAGTAGTATACTCGAAATGCGTGACAGCGCAAAGCAAGTAGGGAGCATAACAATGCTGTGGAAATACGAACATGTAAGTGGAGCATGCGGTCTACGCTGGTAATGAAATTGATCATAAGCATGCGGTCTACGCAAGCAATGAAATTAACGAGAATGCGGTCTACGCAATCAACACATGCGGTCTACGCAGGTGATGAAATTAAAATAATCATGCGGTCTACGCAATCAAAACATGCGGTCTACGCAGGTAATGAAGTTAATCAATATGCGGTCTACGCAATCAAAACATGCGGTCTACGCAGGTAATAAAGATGCGGTCTACGCAATCAAAGCATGCGGTCTATGCAGGTAATGAAATTAATCAATATGCGGTCTACGCAATCAAGACATGCGGTCTACGCAATCAAAACATGCGGTCTACGCAGGTAATGAAATTAAGAAATATGCGGTCTACGCAATTAAAACATGCGGTCTACGCAATCAAAACATGCGGTCTACGCTGGTAATGAAATTAAGAAATATGAGGTCTACGCAATCAAAACATGCGGTCTACGCAGGTAAAGAAATTAATAAACATGCGGTCTACGCAATCAAAACATTCGGTCTACGCAGGTAATGAAATTAAGATGCGGTCTACGCAATCAAAGCATGCGGTCTACGCAGGTAAAGAAATTAATAAACATGCGGTCTACGCAATCAAAACATGCGGTCTACGCAGGTAATGAAATTAAGATGCGGTCTACGCAATCAAAGCATGCGGTCTACGCAGGTAATGAAATTAAGATGCGGTCTACGCAAGTAAAGCATGCGGTCTACGCAGTCAAAACATGCGGTCTACGCAGGTAAAGAAATTAATAAACATGCGGTCTACGCAATCAAAACATGCGGTCTACGCAGGTAATGAAATTAAGATGCGGTCTACGCAATCAAAGCATGCGGTCTACGCAGGTAAAGAAATTAATAAACATGCGGTCTACGCAATCAAAACATGCGGTCTACGCAGGTAATGAAATTAAGATGCGGTCTACGCAATCAAAGAATGCGGTCTACGCAGGTAATGAAATTAGGATGCGGTCTACGCAAGTAATGAAAGGTATTGTTACACAACATGATTGAAACAATTTGAGGAATTCACGAGGTATGAAAAGGATACAGGGCGGGACATTCTTTGCACGCATCGAGCATTGTTCGCAGAAGTTGTGGCCTGAGGTCAACTCGAAGGTTCACATTTCAAAAAGTGCGCGTCCTCAAATGGTTTAAAGTAACGAAGGTGCGCAAACGCGTCGTTGACCCGAACAAAGGTACGGAAGGTGCGTTGACCGCAAGGGGAGTTTTACTGGCATCAATTCTGATACTTTGCTTCCTTGTCACTCTATGCTTTACTTTCCTTTTTACTAGTAATTTGAGCACATTGCACTGCCTCGGGCAGGTTTTATTCTTTTTCAAAGTTACACTTTTTGCAAAACACGCGATGGGAATGAAACAATCCATTTTGTTCAAAAGATGTTGCATTTGTAAACTTCTTATGCATCGCATCGCAAGGTATCACACCACAATGTGAACGAAATTGAACTCATTTTGGAAATTTGCATCGTAATAATCAGGTAGTGAACCGACTTACAACTCGATAAGCAAAACAAAGACATAATACAACCAAACAAGCGTGAGTACAACTCGATAAACAAATCAAAAGCTCAAAGAGGGTGAAAATACAACTCGATAAGTAAATGCACAACAAGTTGTCAATCGGACCGGCGTGCCCCCGCAAGGATCGATCACCGGGAAGGGGTTGGAGGTGGTGAAATTCCCCGATGCCTAGCATAAACAGCTTAGGAAACCAGAAGGAAGCTCATCGGCTTGGGGGAGAGACCATCGGCTACAAAGAATGGCTACCGGCCATAAAATTTCCTTGTCGGCAAACTATTATGGCCGGTCGGCAAACAGTTTGGCCGGCCGGCACTAAATGAGGGGATCAGCAGAATGTTGACACCTGTCCCCCCCACTCAACCTTATCTCCTACAAAAGATCCCAACTTCGTAGTTTTTCTCATTTTCACACTAATTTGCTCCAATGGAAGAGTTTCTTGCTCAAAACCTCACAGCTTGGATTGCTAGCTTGGATGGCTCGAAAAAAGTGAATTTCCGGAGTTTTGGCATAAATGCACTATTCACTCTGGGTCGCACCCCCTTGCACTTCCCGTTTCTTCATGCCGCGGCAAGGTTTTGGAATCCGGTGACACATGTCTTTAGTTTCGCCGGGCAAGAGATATGTCCTACCTTCGAAGACTTCCGTGCCTTAATGGAGTCCGAGTGCGACGAGGAGCTCCTGCCTCAACTTAATTTTGGCCATGCCCAATCCTTAGGGCGCATGTGTGGACTCAGCATGCGTGACGCTCGGTCCCTGATTTGTGACGGGATGCTGGACATTCCGAGTTTGGCCAATCGACTTTCTGATGCTGGTGATCGCAACAACCATCACTGGCAAGGCTTCCGGCGGCATGCCCTCTGTTTGTGCATGCTATCCCATTTTCTATTTGTCTCAGGCTCTGGAGGGGCTAGTGTCCGACTGATTGAGGTTGCCCAAGGCTTGAGGGAGGGCAAGAGCTGTATTGCCATGGCTCTGGCCGAGACGTTAATGGGCTTAGACGCCTTTTATCGCCATGAGACGACCAGATTAGCAGGAAGTCCACTATTACTGCAGGTAATGTTTCCCACCCAATCTCGCATTCATGTATTGCTCACATCACTCGGCCCTCGAGCTCGGTCTTTTCTCACAAAATCCCATTCTCACTCTTCTCTTCTCGTACATCTCTCTATTCTTTACTCTCTCATTTTTCAATCCCTCCCCAGGTATGGCTGATGGATAAGCTACAAGTTGTGGACTCTTGCCCAGCATATTCAGCTCGCGGCTACTTCTTCCGGCACCGTCTAGTCAATGCCTTGGATGAGGGATGGTGGTTCGCTTGGATGTGCCGTTTGTCCGCAGACCGCATTGCTTGGCGGTGCCCTTGGCTGGACCTTCCGGCAATGAGTTACAACATGCCCCGGCAGACTAGGATTCAATTGGTTGGTCTCACTCACTGTGTATTCTACTTCCCATTTCGGATTCAACGCCAATTTGGCCATGATCAGACCTGCCCGCCGGAGGGGATAGAGTATCCTGCTGCATTCCCAGCCCGAGGCGCACAGCTTGCTTGGCAGGCCATCGCGTGGAGGATGAGAGATCTCCTGGCCCCCGCTCTTACTTTCAGTTGCACTTTGTCTGACGAGTGCGTGGATTGGCTCAACGAAGAAGCACAGATTGGGCCCAGCTTGGCATCAGAGGCTTCAACCAGTTCTGGGAGGAGGCGCAGGAACACCTGACTTGACTATGCCCCAGATTTATTGCTTTATTAGTACTTCCAAGTTTTCTTTATGAATGTAATAAAAAAGCAACTTCAATTGTATGTAAGAGCAAGAGAACTCTGTTTTGAAATCAATGAAATTGAAAGTTGTGGTACTGAAAATTTTCCGTTTTTGGTCCAAAAATGGTCAAAGTTGTAAAAGATTATTTGAACGAAACCAGCTTTATTAAAACTTCTCAAAAACATTTTTGATGTGGATCAGAACTGGACATGCCTGAGATTTGTCACTGAGACGCACAACCCCAGATCCCCGCAACTGGAAAGTTGCCCCTAGTCTGAAGAGCGCCGCAGCACTGCACAGCAACAGAAAGTTGCCCCTAGTCTGAGTAGCACTGTACTGGGGATTCCAACGAATGCTGATAGACAAAGATGACTGAAATGATCAAATGGACAAAGTTAATCGGGGAAGTGTTATGGCTGAACTTCAGGATGAAGCTGCCTACGTATCCCAAGGATGGGAATCAAGCCATACGTAGTTCCGGCTTAGGTTCGCTCGAGTATTTTCACTCTCCTTTTGCGCTCTAACTTTTGCCAAGGTCGCCATTTGCGGGTTTTCAGCCTTGCGAGCTCAGTTTTTATATTTTCTAATTTTTTGTGCTCTGACTTTTGCCTAGGTCGCCCTTTCGGGTTTTCGGCCTAGCGAGCCTCTCAAGGGTAGTATTTCTTCAACTTGTCCATGTTGATCGGTTGGGAGAATTCCAAGCCATCTAAGTCCATCAGAACCACAGCTCCACCTGACCAGATAGCTTTGATGATGTAGGGACCAGTCCAATTGGGTCTGAACTTGCCCCTCGGGTCGTGGATGGGAGCTCGGTTGTCTTTGAGCACCAAATCCCCTTCCTTTAGATTTCTGGACTTAACATTCTTGTTAAAAGCCTGCGCAATTCTGCGTTGATAACTCTGGACGTGGTACAGTGCTTTCAGCCTTCTCTCGTCAAAGAGCATGAGTTCCTCAAACCTGCTCTGCTGCCAATCTGCCTCAGCTATCTGACACTCAGCCAGTACCCGTAAAGACGGAACTTCAATTTCAATAGGTAGAACAGCCTCCATTCCATAAACTAACGAATACGGAGTTGCTCCGGTAGAAGTTCTAATTGAAGTCCTGTAGCCCCACAGAGCAAACGGCAACTTATCTGGCCAATCTCGGTAGGTCTCCACCATTTTCCGCAGTATGTGCTTGATGTTCTTGTTGGCGGCCTCAACTGCTCCGTTGGTTTGCGGCCGGTACGTAGATGACTTATGAAAAGCCACGTTATACTTTTCCAACAAGTCGACCACTTCTTTCTTAAAGTGGGATCCATTATCCGAAATGATCTCGTTTGGCACCCCGTAGCGACAAATGATGTTGTTTCTGATGAACTTGGCGACGTGCGACGCTTTCAACACCGCGTATGATTGGGCCTCGACCCACTTTGTAAAATAATCTATCGCTACCAGGATATACTCATGTCCGTTCGACCCCTTCGGGGTAACAGCTCCGATCACATCAATTCCCCAAACGGAAAATGGCCACGGGGACGTCATGTTGTATAGCTTGGACGGTGGGATGTTCATACGGTTTGCATGGATCTGGCATTTGTGGCATCGCCGAACAAAGCTGATACAATCTTCCTCCATGGTTGACCAGTAGTAGCCCTGTCTGAGGATCTTTCTGGCCAGCATTACTCCGTTCATGTGTGCATCGCACTCCCCTCCATGGATGGCCTCCATTAGGCGCTTCGACTCTTCAGCTTCTACACAGAGCTTATGCATTCCCAGATGACCCCTTTTGTACAACTTACCCCCGCAGATGATGAACTGAATAGCCATTCTTCTGATGGCCCTCTTATCCTTGGCACTTGCCCCTAGTGGATACGTCTCCTTTTCCAAGAAGTTCCAAATATCGTAATACCAGGGGTTGTCGTCTTGAGCCTCATCTATGGCGGAAATCGACTCGTATGCTGGTGCAAACTTCTGATCAATGATGACTGGACGCATCCGGACTCCGGACGGGATGTCTATCATGGAAGATAGAGTTGCTAGTGAATCTGCAAACCTGTTGTTCTCTCTTACTAGGTGGGTGAAATTTAACTTCTCAAACCGAGGAATTAATAAATCCAAGGTTTGGTGGTAAATTATCATCCTTTCCTCCTTGACTTTCCAGTCTCCTTTTGCTTGAGACACAACAAGGTTCGAGTCTCCAATGACGTCCAACCGTCTTGCCCCTAGTTCTAGGGCTGCTTCCAGACCAGCAATACATGCCTCATACTCTGCCTCATTGTTCGAGACTTTGAACTGGAGCTTGAATGCTAAAGGGATACGAGAATCGTCAGGTGCTATCAGCAACACCCCTATCCCATACCCATACTGGTTTGACGCTCCGTCAAAGTACATCGTCCAAGTTTCATCCTCGATGTGCAGAATGGCTTCATCTGGGAATAGGTACTCAACCGCTTCATCCCCCTCAACCGGGTGGTCGGCAAGGAACTCCGCTACTGCTCTTCCTTTCACTGACTTGCGTGTTACATACTTCAAGTCGAATTCAGAAAGCAATAGCAGCCAACGGGCTAGCCTACCAGTAAGTGCTGGTTTTTCGAAAAGATATTTGATGGGATCCAAACGTGAAACCAACATTACAGAGTGAGCTAACAGGTAGTGCCGCAGCTTCCTGGTAGCCCATACCAAGGCCAAACAAGCCTTCTCCAGTGGTGTATAGCGGGTCTCGTAATCCAGCATCTTCTTGCTCAGATAGTAGATAGCCCTTTCCACTCTGTCCCCTGACTCTTACGCGAGCATGCAGCCCATGGTGGTCTCAGTTACCGAAAGATACAATATCAACGGTCTCCCCGGTTCTGGCGGTGACAACACGGGCGGGTTCTGTAGATACTCTTTGATCTGTTCAAAAGCTGCTTGACATCGGCCATCCCATTGGAATTTCTTTCCTTTCTTCAGGAGACCAAAAAGTGGTTCACAAGTCAAGGTTAATTTAGAGATAAACCGTCTTATGAATTGCACTTTACCTAGAAAGCCTCGCACCTCCTTTTCAGTCCTTGGTGGTGGCATTTCTAAGATGGCCTTGATTTTGGAAGGGTCGACCTCGATGCCTCTTTGTGTAATCAGAAACCCTAGCATCTTCCCTGCTGTAACACCAAAAGTACACTTCTGGGGATTCAACCGCAGCCGAAACTCTCTGATCCTTTGGAAGAATTTTTGTAAGGCGGTGTAGTGGCCTTCTCTTTCTTTGGACTTGACAATCATGTCGTCCACATACACCTCGACCTCTTTATGGATCATATCATGCAATATTGTAGTTGCTGCCCGTTGATAGGTAGCTCCAGCGTTTTTCAGCCCAAATGGCATCACTCTATAACAATATGTACCCCACGGGGTAGTGAATGCAGTCTTCTCCCGGTCTTCGGGTGCCATTACTATCTGATTATAGCCTGAGAAGCCATCCATAAACGAAAGCAAGGCGTGTCCTGCCGTGAAATCTACCAATTCATCAATGTGCGGCAAGGGAAAGTCGTCCTTCGGACTGGCCCTGTTCAAATCTCTGAAGTCTACACAGACCCGAATTCTGCCGTCCTTCTTCGGCACCGGAACAATGTTGGCCAACCAAGTCGGGTACTCAGACACCAGCAGGAAGCCTGCATCAATTTGCTTGGTGACCTCTTCCTTGATCTTAAGGGCCCAATCAGGGCGGATCCTTCTGAGCTTCTGTTTGACAGGTCGGGCCTCGGGATCAAGAGGGATCCGGTGCTGTACAATCTCAGGATCGATTCCAGGCATGTCTTCGTAGGACCACGCGAAAACATCTTTGAAATCTTTTAACAAAGCGACTAAGCGCTCGCGTTCCTCAGAAGACAACGTGGACCCGATCTGGACCAGCCGCGGGTCCTTCTCAGTACCAACATTCACAGTAGTGATTTCATCCATTAAAGGTTTAACAAATCTTTCCTGCTCTTGATCAATTAACCGTTGCAAAACCGGAGGAATTTCTTCCTCGTCGTTTTCATCAAAATTTTGAAAATCCTGATTTAAGCAATAAATCAAAGGCACAGAAAAATACTCCGAAACCACATCCACGTCGTTCTCATTAAACACTTCTGAGCCGTCGGATTCCTCTGTTACAACAGACTCAAAAGAAAATGAAAAAGACGACCTAGACAGGACTGTGGCATCCGGGTTATCACCCCCGGGAATACCGGACTCAGACTCAGTTGAGCTGGAACCTGATTCCGACGCACAAGATTCAGTGGAATCAGATTCCAGCTCACTACCTGACCCGGTGCTGCTAGATAAAAAGCCTTCTTCGTATTGCCAGATGAGAGAAGGTGCGATGGACGCATCCAAAATAGCTGATGGTAGGCCCGCAGCCGCTTCATTCCCAATCACACATACCGAGGAGCTATCCCCCAAGCACCTCTGTTCGATCGGAGGATCTGAAAGCAGACACGCCAGCGTTGCCCCCATTTTGTTTTCATCGTCCTCAGACTGCACTTCCTTACTTTGCTCAGCCTCAGCCGACAGATCTGCCTGTCCTTCGGCGATGTCATCCTCGGGTAACTGTAAATCAAAGAAGATCTCAAACCCCGGTACGCGCTTCTTTTCCGCGTTGAGCCACGGCTCTGGGAAGCCACAGAACGGAAAGTCGTTCCCCTCCCGGACGAAGCGTCCATTTAGGGTTCCCCGAATGGGCTGGTGCATCAAGTCAAAGGGTTTCCCCATCTGTTTCGCCCTGGCCCTGCCGGCCATTTCCTTTCCTTTCCTTATCCAATCCTCTTTGGTGGGAAGGTAGCCCAAACCAAAGGTATAGGGGTTATGTGGCACTTCGGCCGATGCTGCGACACCTTTCCTGCCGCTCTTGCCCAATCCCATCTCGGGGATGTGCTGGAGTTTGTTCATGAGATAGATTGCTTGGGCACTGACATATACCCCTTCATTAGTTGCCATGATGTTCTATACGACCCGAGCCTCAGCCAAGGTAAAGCCTGATATGAATACATCTTTCATACCGTGTTCAATTTCTAGGACAGGCGTGGATACTTCTGGCGGCGGATGAATTGATGAATTCCCGAAGACAATGGCTACTCCCTTCCCATAGGGGTATTTCACCACTTGATGTAGGGTAGAGGAGACCGCCTTTACTTGATGCAGCCATGGCCGCCCCAAAAGCAAGTTGAACGTTGCAGGAACCTCCAAGACATGGAAATCTATCTCGTGCTGTCCCGGCCCAACCTTTGTTTGAATCTTAACTGTTCCCATTACTTCCCGGCTTGTGTTGTCATACGCCCGAATTACCTGGGCCGTTGGCACGAAATCCGCGACTTTCAAACCAATCGCATAAGCTGTCCTTGCCGGGCAGACGTTGATGGCGGACCTCGTGTCGACAAGCACCACAGGTATCCATTTATTCTTGCACTCCACAGAGATGTAGAGTGGCTTGTTATGGTTCGCACCCTCGGGTGGCAGTTCTTTGTCAGAAAAACTCAATGCTGGGGAACTTCCTCCTGAAAAGACTAAGCCCACCAGCTATTCGGGCGTGGTGTCTATGGAAAGCTTGGCTTTGTCCATGGCTGAAAGGACGGCTTGTCTATGTACTCGAGAAGCCATAAGCAGTCCCCAGATGGAGATGTCTGCTTGTATCTTTTTCAATTGTCTCAATACGGCCTCATCTTCGAGTTGTTTTTCCTTTTGCTTCTCTGCTTCTTTATCTTTCCCCGCCGCTTCCGGTTGATCTAGGTGTGGAGGCTTGAAGTACCGTCCGCTCCTGGTCATGTGATCGACCTCGCCGATATACCAGGTATCATCTGGTTGGTTATCTTCCCAATCTTCGTCCGTGTGGGCAAGACATAGATCGTCGTCTTCCCACCACATACCATCTGCAGCCGACAGGCATCTGTCTGGTTCTGGCATAACTGTCCCGATACTTGCAGTACCTTTTATCCCTATGCTCACAGCATTCTCCATTTCTGTACTTGTGGCAGTCTCAACCCCCACGTGGCCTTTTGCCTTCCTGATCCTCTCAGAATCTTCGAATCTTCCCTGTTCTGACTGTGTCAACGCAGTAGATTGCTCAATGATCCCTGTACTCAAAATGCTCCATACCCGAGCGAAACTCTCGACACCGGCGCTCTCCGGCGATGTATTCTGTTCTTCGACCTTCCCGGCTGTTATTGACGTTTTTGCCCCTGCCGGGCCTTGTTCTAATTGAAACCCTCCTACCACATCTGGCTGATCGTCCAACCATCCCGTGGCCTCAGCTGATTCCTCATAATCGAACCAGTTGACGGTTGGGTCTTCTGGATCTTGATTACCGTAAAACTGGAACCTGGCAAGATCCTCTTTCACAGCTGTCAAATCATCCATTCCCTGTCCTGGATTGTCCCCTTGGATTACACACAGCTCTCCCTCGGCTGGGAATTCGACATTCGGTCTATTCTGGCCCACTGGTGAAATGTAGTCACTCGGACTATAAGCGTTCCCAACATCACTCCCAGATTCCGCAGACTCTGGTTTGACAACCTCTTTCCTGTTCTTGATGGTCACCACCACTGGCTTGGGTTGGGTTATAGAGACGTCCATCATGCACAAATCGGTGCAATCAGGGAGGAAAACTTTCAGCTTAGGCAGGTAGGAGGGTGTGATATAGATACTAGGATCGTAGGATGCGATCCCAGTGTGGATGAAATTGATTCTTTTGGGTGGTGGAACTTGGTTATGTGTGGGGAGAGGATTTGTAGTAACATTGGGTTTCTCAGGGGGTAAAATCACCCCATTATCAATGAGATCTTGAATCTCATGACGCAATCGAAAGCACAGGTCGGTGTCGTGACCGTGCTGCTGGTGGAATGCACAATACTTGGCTAGATTGTGGGTGGCGGGCAGTCTTTCAAGTAAGGGCCGCGGCTCTAGGGGCTTCAGATGCCCTTTTCTGATCAAAAACCCCAAAGCTTTGGATAGGGGCATATAAAGTGGAGCGAAGGTTCTGGTATTTCTGGGAGGGTATTTGGTGGTTTGAGGGTTGCTTCCAGACGCACCGGAGAATGGTGTGGCTGCTGTAGTTCTTGGGGAAGGGTTGGTGGTGACCATACTCACTTCAGAGGTTCTGGCAGTTGTAGCGCCACTCGGGCCTGCAGTGGTGTTTCGATTGAAAGTTCTGCGGGGTTGCTCCCGGTCATTATCAATCAGGCCTTGTTTTAAGGCATCCTCGATCTGCACCCCCATTTCGTGCAGATCAGCAAAGGTAGGGAAGGGGACTACAATCATCTTCTGCATTAGCTTCGGCTGAAGATTGCGCACAATCATCCGAATCTGGTCCTTGTCCGTGGGTCTTAAGGTCATCATCGAAGCCTTAGCCCGCCATCTGGTTACAAATTCTGAGAAACTCTCTTTGGTTTCTTGTCTTGTTGTCTCGAGATCCCGGGTCGTGATCTCGATTTGTGTGTTATACGAGTACTGCAGGATGAAGGCCTCGGCCATCTCGTCCCAACTTCTTTTGACGTCATCTTCCAACTTGGCATACCATGCGGCCGCCACACCTGACAGGGTCCGACCAAACAAAGACAACTTCTGCAATCTGGTGAGGCCCATTGGCCTTAGGACATCCGAAAATAGTCGCAGGTGTACCATGGGATCCTCAGATCTGTCAAAACGATCAATTTGTGGCATCTTAAACCGATCTGGCAGCGTCACGGCTGTGTCGATGTATCCGTCTCCAATGTCCGGAATGGACTTCACACCTTGAGATTTCTTGAACAGCTTCTCAAGCTTGTGCATTTTCAATGTCACGGGGTCCACCTCGGACTCGATGGGGGAATCTGATAGATTGACAGGAGTGGGCGCCTTGGATTGTTGAGGCGGAATCGGGGGTGGAGCTGGCCCCGTTGGGATGTCCGTATCTTCTTGGACATTCCGGGCGTTTGGCGTCTCTTCGGGTATCGGAACCCTTAGTGGGGGAGGGACTTGTTGTGAAGCTGACGCCTCAGTTTGCTGCCGCAATCTCACAATTAACTCCGCTTGTTCACCCATAACTGTGGCTTGTTGTTTGGCGAATTCTGCCTGTCGGACAGCGTCCTGCTGCATCATTTTCATGCTTTCCTGAAGTTGGCGCACCATCTCCTCTAAGCTAGCCATACTATTCTGCTCTGGTTGAATTACTGGTATGCGTTCCCTCTCTACAGGTGAAACAGGACCCTGATCCCTACTGAACTCAGGTGGGGTAGATAAGGCCCTCTGAACTGACTGTTGAACCGATGCCCTCTGCCTAGTTGCCTTCCGTTTAGTAACCGGGGGTAGAGAATGGTACACCGGTTGTCCTGCTATCAGATCCTCAGATCGATGGAGTCGGCGACCTCTGATCCAGAGTGCTTGGGGAATGTCTACCGGGTTGGAAGCAATGATGCTAAACTACCTAGCAAAAAGATAAATAAAGCAATAAATAAACCAACAACCGGACAGCACAACGGCATAAAATAAACATATAGTACACAGTTGAGAATCCATAATACATAGTCAGTAAGCCGAACACACTGTCCCTTAATACTGATCACTGTTCCCCCAAAATCTTTGTTCCCAAAACTGAACCTGATACCCGCAGATAACTGATTCATAAACTGATACTGATGCCCTCAGGCCTACTACTCAGTCCTACAAACTGACATGCGCGTTCCTGTAGAACCACACTCTAAAAAAGCACATAGCAAGCAAAGAGAGCCAAAACACCCCTATGTTGGGGTAGGGTTTCCCTGTCCTATTTTGTCAGGAGCTAAGGTTCCACTATGCACGCAGCAGTTTTCAGACAACCTAACATCGGGTAAACAACCTGTCGTAACTTGGAATGGTCACTATGGATTCCGAATATGCACTAGGTCGAATGGTCAAAAAGGGTGCCCCGGTAAACCGGGGTTTGTGTTCCCATGCTGTCAGAGCCCATAGCCGGTCAGCCTTACGGACATGTCTTGACAAGACAAGCCTCCGGCAAACCGTTCAGGAATGGCAGATGGCAAACACTGTGTTCCTAGGCGCACCAATGCACATGCAATGCAAAGAAACACATAAATGAGATCAAAACAGGATATCACGAGTTTGAGTCAAGCTCTCTAAAACTCTCCAGCAGAGTCGCCAGAAACTGTAACAAGTCCGCGAGGGACCCTCGCTACAGTTCGGACTCTCGATTTGTGTCGGTTCTTAATCTTGAACCAAAGAGTCCAAATCCGGCAAATCGTTTTGAGAAACAGATTTTTGAAAAGAAGTGCCAAACATGGACTGCTTTGCCAGATACAGAGTCGCCACCTAAATATTTTAAAATGGGGAAATTTAGGAAACCCTGACTCGGTGCTGAAGGCCACGTGTCCGTCATCACCGGAGTTGTCTCGGCTCGGGAGCTTGGGTACGATCAGGGAAGGTCAGCTATGAGCACCCCCTTTCGCCCGATCCGAAGACCGGCCTCTACTAACCGCGATATCCAATTTTGAAAACGTTATGTGTTCTTAAACCGGTTATTAGCCTAGAATTACTACGTTATACGCGCAGCAAACAAGTATAGACCAAATCGCCCAAATTGGAACAAAACATTTCATGTTTGTTTTGAAAATGGTTTGCTACTCGCAAGTAGGCTAAAATGCAGATTTTGCCACCCTCAAGTGGGCTTTAAAACTCACAGTTTTAATGCATTATTCCAATTTAGGTAATTCAACCTCCATCCACAGGCATTCAAGCAGTTATATCACATAAGCAACTAGCCTCATGGTAATCGTGCTATCATGGCAACATTCACACGCATGCGATATGCTAAAGCATAAAAGCTTACCTAGTACTCCGTGCCAAAACAGTAAACTAGTTAGCAAAATGTGCGTGTCCTAGTTCATGTTAAATTGCCTAATGCAACACATACAAGATGCAATTTAGATAGGCTCGGTTAACCTAAGCATGGCATATGTAATGCGATCAATTATCACATATTCGATTTGTAAATTGAAGTACAAATGCAGTTAGCGTGATGTACCGAGCCCAATACATGCAGTACAAATGCATGAATGCACGCATGCATAGCATAAGGTATGCTGAATTTAAACATGCCCTAATCTACCATCGTAAGCAGGTAAATAAAAGGGAAGAAAGAAGTGGGGTTGGAAGACATACACACCACCCACACACACTTATTACAGATTTGCCCTCACTCGGAGGGCCCAAATAAATATTACAGTCCCAAATAATAAACAAATAAAATTATTACAGAATTTTCTAATTAATTAAAAGAAAGGATGCAAAAGAAAAGGAGGGTGGCCACAGCCTCTGCCTCGGGGTGCGCAGATGATGCATGCTCGGAAATTGGCTCGCCCGAAAAACCCGTACCGTACCCTTGCCACCTCTGTTTGTACTGCCTTGTCTCTCTGAAAATTGCCCAAGTCCTGGAGCAGGTTCCTCACACACTGCAGAGCACCACCGGCCAGACAGAATTCCTACCGGCACTCCAGAATTTCCGTCGGCTGTTGAATTGATAATCGACACTGAATTGTTGCCGGCCGGCACTGAATTCTGCCGGTCGGCAGAAACTTCCTGCAGAGACAGTTTTGACAGCAAACAGAGAATAGACAGTGCATGGCATGGGGTTTTCAGGTACATGTAAGCATGGTCATACTTCCTATCATGTTTTGAACTCAAGGAAGCATGTCCTTCGATCTTCGAACCATCAATGGTGCATGGTGGCTCAAAGAATCAAATTTGCCATTTGATATAAAGATGCATGCAACAAACAAAATGAAAACCGAAGCCTTATCAAGTTGGAGTCAAAGGCCCCGGTGACCGGGAATCGAGGCACATTACATCACTTGAAGTATGAATGTTCCTTAATTCCCACACTTGGTTTGACACCCCAAACCAAGTAAATGCAATGCATGTTATGGAAACATGGCTCAAAATGCAACATGATACCAAGATGTAAAGCACAACAAGCATTATGCAACCAACATGACAAATGTGTAATGCCAAGCATACAAGGTGCAAATATGATGCAAACATGGACCAATTTGGGAATGGGATTAACATGCTACGAGGCTTAATGAAGCAACCATGCGACAAACATGGAACAAGCATGCAATGGGGCCTTAAGCCATAAAGGGACAGACCTTAATCCGTCCCAAAACAGTGGCCAAAAGATGTCTAAAAGGTGGGCCAATACCCATGCTAACAAGCAAACTAATGGTCCCAAGGTTAAAGCACAAAAAGGAGACAACTTACCCCCACCAACATGACCTCTCATGGCATGATTAAAACAAGTAAAAACAGAATTTTTACAGACCAAAATAGGACTCCAAACTCTCCTAAAATGGCAGCTAAGGTGACTCCCAAGAGGCATATGCACCAAGGCTCATTCATAGGCATAAGAGGGTACACCCTCAAGGCATAAAAGAGGTCATGCATGCACACATACAAACATGATTCTTAGACTAAAATGTGGTCCTAAATGATGTTAAATCATGAGGGTGATTACAACCATGCATGCTAGAGGTCAACATGCTCAAAGCTTTCAAGCCAAAATACATAGCACCTATAACAAACATGCCAAGCATGACCAAATGGATAACCAACAGACTTTAAGCATGGAAAAACAATACTAAAAGCTTCATGGAACTAAGCCAACACACACAAGAATCATGGCCTAATCATGAGATGCACTTCTAAGTAAAATGGAGCAATACAAAGCAAGTGCTACAAGCATACAAGGAGGCACAAATCCAGCCAAAAACAGAGATCCCACATGACCTAAAAACACCCAAAAAGTTCTGAAATGAAGCAAAAGCCAAGCAAGCATGCATGCCACCCTTTTGGGCCACAACTCAAGGAAACAAGACAATAAAGGGAGAGGGGTGTCCCTCCCCTATGCAAGACTTCAAACCGACCTCTTCAACACTAAAAATACACTGATTTTCAGTGGTGAAGAGATCAAAATACAAAGATGACCAAAGCTTAACCAAAGAGGCAACAAAAGTGGCCAAACAAGGCCTAATAGAGTGAGTTTGCACTCAAAACACCAAACAACCTTAATGAAAGTTCTAAAGCATGAAAATATAAGCCTTTTTCATGTTATAAACAAGAGCTAAAACAGCAAGCAAGATAGGTAGAAAACTATTGCAAGTTTGGGGAATATAAAGCAAGATGCTCACCCTTGAAGAACCCTTGAAGAACAAATGGTCTAGCCCTCTTCTTTTGATCAAAACCAGTCCAAAAACTCAAGAATCAACCCCCCAAGTTCCTCAATCTCGGAATAAGGTGTAATAGTGTGTGTAATGGTGCAAAAGTAAGGTAAAAACCACCTTTAGGCCAAGGAAACACACACAAAGGAGGGGAGAGAGGGAGATATAGAGATAGAGTGTATCTATATCTCAAAGCTCTGGTTTTTGGTTCCAAAATTCTAACCTAGATCAAAGAGGAAGACCCTTCATCTTATAAGACTCCCTCTTGCAAAGCTTATACAACAAGCGTGCTTAGAGGGAGATCCCTCCATACACGTGTATGGAGGGAGGCAGAGTTGGTGCCAGCTATCACAGCTGGCACAAAATATCTCCATAAAGTGGATGAACAGTGGTCGGCTGCCCAAAAAAGTTGTTTCGACAAAAAAAGGTGCCGACCGGCAACAAACTATGCCGACCGGCAACAAATAGTGCCGATGGCAGAAAAAGACCAGCCGGTGGCCTCTAGCCATTGCCGGTGATGGGTGGGGATGGTCCACAAGCCCTACCCTGCCCTTCCAAGGCAAAACACAAGTGTTTGGTGCAAAACCAGACACTAAACGGTCGAGTTCGGAGATCCTGAGGCAAGGCACGCGAGTCGAGGCCTCCGGGAACTCCAAACGAACACAAACATGGATAATCACCGAGTGTTCCAAGCGGTGACGTCCAAGTCTTGAGGACGGTCAAAAATGGGGTGTCTACAGCGAGGTTCCGAGCCTATCTGTTAAGGCTTAGGGGTGTTTTAGATTTTCCACTTCTGTACTGTCTTACTGTTCTGTATAGACTGAATGTTTATCGTACTGTTATGCAGGGATTAAGTCCCTAGTCTGAATGATTGTAAATATTGTGCATATTGTTCTGTACCGTTTATGTATGAATGTATGAAAAGTCTTTGTGCATACAGACTGTCACAGCTCATTGGGCATTGTTTCTTTACTGTATTGGCTTCTGTCAGGCCCTGTACTCTGTTTTACTGTACTACTGTTCCACAGGCCTTCGGTAATCTCGGATTACTGGCCGGTTACGGTGCTAAACCCATAGGGCCGGGTTTGGGTCGTGACAGTTTCTCAGTGAATCTTTCCAAGTTACAGCTTTAATTGAGAAATTACCACAAGGCTGGAAGGAATTCAAGGACTACCTCAAACACAAGCGCAAAGAAATGTCTTTAGAAGAATTAATTGTGCGTATGAGGATTGAGGAGGATAATCGCAATTCTGAAAAGCGGGCTGGTAAGCAACTTATGGAGTCTAAGGCAAATGTGGTGGAACATGCTCCAAAAGCAACGAAACAGAAGTTTTCTGGAGAAAGTTCATCACAAGGCTCTAAAGGAGGGGAAATTAAAAAGTACAAGTTTAAGGGCAAGTGTAACATCTGTGACAAAGAGGGACATTGGGCCAAAGATTGCCGTAGCAAAGGCAAAAGTAAAAGAAGAACAAGCAAGAAGCCTACTCAAGCTCATATGACAAAAGTGGACAATATTTTCAATGGCGTAGATGACATCAATCTTTTTGCAGTTGTTTCCGAGGCAAATCTTGTCGGAAATCCTAAAGAATGGTGGGTGGACACTGGTACTACTCACCACATTTGTGACGACCAAAAGATGTTCACATCTTATTCTACAGTGGACAACGGTGAACAACTTTTTAGGGGCAACTTCTCAACTTCGAAAGTTGAAGAACAAGGGAAGATTGTTCTGAAGATGACATCTTGAAAGGAACTCACTCGCAACAATGTGCTGCATGTACCAGACATTTGCAACAATCTTGTTTCTGGATCTTTGTTAAGTAAGAATGGGTTTAGGCTAGTGTCTGAGAGTGATAAATTTATACTTACTAAGAATGGGATGTATGTGCGAAAATGTTACATGTCTGATGGCCTTTTCAAGATAAATGTAATGACCGTTGTACCCTCAGTTATTAATAAAAATACACATTCTTCTTACTTGCTTGAGTCTTCAAATTTATGGCATGGTAGACTAGGACATGTTAATTATGGATCTTTACGTAGATTAATTAATATGGAATATTTATCAAAATTTGACATTGATTTAAATCATAAATGTGAAATTTGCGTTGAGGCAAAATTATTCAAAACTCCTTTTCATTCAATTGAAAGATGTACAGAACCACTTGAATTAATTCATAGTGACATTTGTAATTTTAAATCAATTCAAACTAGAGGGGGGAAAAAATATTTTATCACTTTTATAGATGACTATATTAGATATACTTATGTTTATTTAATTCGAACCAATGATGAAGTTTTGGAAACTTTCATTCAATATAAGAATGAAGTTGAAAATCAACTTGGTAAGAAAATCAAAAAACTAAGAAGTGATAGAGGTGGTGAATATGAATCACCTTTTGGTGAGTTTTGTAAAGAATATGGAATAATTTATCAAACCACCGCTCCTTACTCACCTCAGCAAAATAGAATTGCTAAAAAGAAAAATAGGACTTTAAAAGAAATTATGAATGCCATGTTAATAAGTTCTGGATTATCTCAGAACTTGTGGGGGAAAGCAATACTTTCTGCTAATTATATTTTAAATAAAGTACCTCGGAAGAAAATGAATCAAACACCTTATGAATTGTGGCGTGGAAGAGTATCTCCTACAAATACTTAAAAGTGTAGGGGTGTTTGGCTAAAGTGGCTATTCCTAGTCCTAAAAAGACTAAGATAGGTCCTAAAACAGTTGATTGCATTTTCATTGGTTATGCTAAGAATAGTAGTGCATATCAGTTTTTGATTCATAAATCAGAATATTTCAAAATGCATATAAATACTATTATTGAACCTCGAAATGCATCTTTCTTTGAACATATGTTTCCGAATAAGATTGAACAAGAGACTAGTAATAAGAAAAGATCTTTTGATGCTATTACTAGTAATGATCAAGAACAAGAACAAGAACAAGAGCAAAAGTTAGATCAAATTGAGGAAGAGGAAGAGGAACCTAAGCGTAGTAAACGTGCTAGAACCTCAAAATCTTTTAGTCCAGATTTTCTAACATTTTTGTTAGAAAATGAACCTCTAACTATTAAAGGAGCTATGTCCAATCCCGAGACTTCTTTATGAAAAGAAGCTGTAAATAGTGAAGTTGAATCGATATTGCAAAATCACACTTGGGAATTAGTGGACTTACCACCAGGTTGTAAACCTCTTGGGTACAAGTGGATTTTCAAAAGAAAAATGAGCGGATTGATCAATTGACAAATACAAGGTAAGACTTGTGGTTAAAGGATTTAGACAAAAAGAAGGTCTAGATTACTTTGACACATACTCACCGGTTACTAAAATAACATCTATTAGAATGCTAATTGCCATTGCATCTCTAAACAATCTAGAAATTCATCAAATGGATGCGAAAATCACTTTCTTAAATGGTGAGATAGATGAAGAAGTTTATATGCAATAACCAAAAGGTTTTTCTGTTCCAGGAAAAGAAAAGAAAGTGTGTAAATTGGTTAAATCATTATATGGTTAAAACAAGTGCTAAAGTAATGGCATGAAAAATTTGACAAGGCATTGATGTCAAATGGATTTAAAATTAATCAGTGTGACAAATGTGTTTATATTAAAAACACAGACAAAGGTTATGTCATTGTATGTCTTTATGTAGATGATATGCTCATCATAGGTAGTAATAATGAAATGATTAAAACTACCAAGAAAATGTTAAATAAACATTTTGACATGAAGGACATGGGCATTGCTGATGTAATTCTTAGTATGAAAATTACCAAAATATCAGAAGGTTATGCTTTGTCGCAATCTCATTACATTGATAAAATACTTGACAAATTTAGCAAAGATGATGATCATCTTGCTAGAACACTTGTGGATGTTAGTTTGTTTCTTTCTAAGAATGTAAATGAAAGTATTTTTCAATTAGAGTATGCCCAAATTATTGGAAGCTTAATGTACTTGATGAATTGCACTCGCCTAGATATAGCTTATACTGTAAGTAAATTAAGTAGATATACGAGTAATCTAGGAGTAGAACACTGGAAAGCTATTACAAGGGTTCTTAGATATCTCCGATTTACTAGTAACATTGGGCTGAATTATACTAGATATCTAGCAGTACTTGAAGGTTATTGTGATGCAAACTGGATATCGGATACTAAAGACTCAAAATCCACCAGTGGGTATGTCTTTACTCTTGGTGGGGCGGCTGTATCTTGAAAATCTTCCAAACAGATTTGCATTGCTAGGTCTACTATGGAATCAGAATTCATAGCTTTAGACAAAGCTGGGAAAGAAGTAGAATGACTTCGCCACTTCCTTGAAGATATTCCAATATGGCCAAAACTGGTGCCTGCTATTTGCATACATTGTGATAGTCAATTAGCAACTGGTAGAGCGCAGAGTCATATATATAACCGTAAGTCACGACACATTCGTCGTCGACATAACACCGTGAGACAACTACTCTCTAATGAAATTATTTCCATTGAATACGTGAAGTTTAAAGACAATATAGCGGATCTTTTAACTAAAGGGTTAGCAAGAGAGTTAGTGGAGAACTCATCGAGGGAAATGGGACTTAAGCCTATTAAATAAGAGTTACCACAACGGCAACCCAACCTAATTAACTGGAGATCCTAAGATCTAGGTTCAAAGGAACAACCGAGTTGTGAATGACTCAGAAAGATCACTAGGGAGTCAAACTCTTACCGATTTCTATGATGGAATAGTGATGTCTGCAGCGTTTTAGGTTAAGTAATACTTTTCATGATTCTTATATCTAAGTAAACCTGGTGGAGTATGGCATGATACTCTTCATAAGAATTACTTATGTGAGTGTGAACTAGGAGCACTTATGAAAGACCAGGTTGTTTAGGGCCATAATGAACACAATAGTGAGAACTAAACTGTGTCTAGTAATATACTGTATGAGTTCTATTGTATTGGTTTACACAAACGGCTGAACAGTTCAATACATCATGTTCACTGGTTAGCGAGTAAATCCGATAGTGTCTCACAAGAGAATGTTTAAAGCCAAAAGCTACCTGTCCTTTACGGAATATTTCCAATTTCTGTACTCTCTGTAATTAGATCATGTTGTTACATTTTCTCTCCGTCAAATTCCATTCATGTGGGGGATTGTTGGAAAAATGGTTTTATATAGGCTTATTTTAGGCCAACTTTGAGCCCAAAATTGAGTGGGCCCCAAACGTCTTTTGCGGTGGGTCCGAAAAGGTGACGTGTTCCTTACCGCATGGCAAGTCACACGGTGAAAACGGTTCGTCAAAACCATTTATGAATGAATGGAAAGTTGACGTTGTTTTCGGGTTCGTGGAATTAGGCATTTAAAGATTTAAATGTGGGTTTCTTTATGAGGCTAGTCCCACATTGAAACTTGAAGAGAACTTATGTGTGTATATAAGGTCTAGGTGACAACACTTGGGTTGAGCCCAAGGGACACCCCAAGTTTGTAGAAGGGACGAGTTATGGACAAAGTAAACCTTAGCCCAAACCACCACACGTGCGCGCCGCCATCGCCGATCGGCCGAGCCGTGCCGGGCGCAGGTGTAGGTCGGTTCTTATATTAATTTTTTGAACAAAATTTATTTGAATTTTTAATGAAATCAAATTCAAATTTTGTGCAAAAAATTGAATTAATTTTCTATCCATTTTTACTTCCTTCAGTCCAAAATATTCCTAACAGTTTCAAACTGTTTTAATAGTGTGAGAAACTGCCCAGCAGTTACAAATCCGAAACTGGCAGTTACAGATCCAAAATTGCTAACAGATCTGTATAGTTTGAACCTGTATCTGTTCAATTCGATTTTGCACCTGTTCATTCAAAATAGCACCTGTTTGGGTCTGTTAATTTTCCCTATAAATACCAACATTTCCAGTAGTGTTCAAGCATCCAAAATAGTCTGAAAATTACATTTTGCTGTCCTGTTTTGCTCCTTTGCATAATTTCTCTTCATATTAATTTTTAAGGAAAATTAAGAGAGTATAGAACACAAGGTTCTAGTTCGCTGGACAAATTTGTTTGGAATGCTACTACAAATTTGTTAAGATCATTGTATTCTGGGAGATAGACACCACTTAACCGTAAGCACTGTAACGGAGCGAATCTATCTTAATGATAGAGCGTCACACACTCGACTTGATCTTTAAATATTCATTCAGTTCTTTAAAATAATTTCGATACGTTATTTAATTTATTTGTTTGATTTAATTTCAATTTATTTATTTTTTATACACAGAAGATTATTCCAACAATTTAAACTTAAATTTATTATGTTCCACATTCTTCTACTCTCATGTGGGAAGGATTATCACCAATGTTGTATGGGTGATGATCAGCTACGGAGAAGCCTATCGAAT
Organism: Camellia sinensis; assembly: GCF_055761805.1. Taxonomy (NCBI): domain Eukaryota; kingdom Viridiplantae; phylum Streptophyta; class Magnoliopsida; order Ericales; family Theaceae; genus Camellia; species Camellia sinensis. The sequence continues at coordinate 112,444,384 of NC_138973.1, forward strand.
TATGGCGTGATTACTCTCATTCCTTCAATTTTACCCTTTAAAATTTAGTTAATTAAACACACAAAAACTGAATGAGTGTGACATCATATTCTAATTCTCTACTTAGCAAAAAGACATTAAAATTGGTTTCTTTCAACAAGTCGCTGTCATCTTTTGGTGTTCATGAAAAGTAGATCATTCACAGCGTTTTATGATTTATGGGGGAGCTTTAGAAAGATGCCCACTAAGTTATTTTAATGAGGTCGGGTTAATAAAGAATTAACAACAATGATTCATCTATCTAATTGTAGAATTTTAATTAAATATTAATAAAATCAAAATTTAAAAAAATTCAAGTCTAAAATATTACATCAATGGGTGAAATCCCATCCCCTATAATTCCTTTAAAACTCATAATTTAAAGTTGGTAAATATTTTTCAAGAATTAAATTGTTGATAAAGAATTAAATACCCGTTTGGTTATGTGAAGAGTGTCACTTAAGAGACTGCACTTACACCTACTTTTCCATCTCTTCTTTTGGAGCAATTTTTGGACACTGATAGGGTAGTCAAACACTGGTTAGCTGTCATTGATTTAGACCAGAGTGAGTTTTCAAAGAGCCTTAAGTGAAACCCTTTACTTAACCTCCTTATTTATTATTCAGCTTGCTTGTTTTTGTTTTTTAAAAAAATTTATTTTTTTATTTTCTGTATTTTTTTATTTTTACTGAATTTTTTTTTTTATATTTTAAGCAATTTTTTACTTTTTAGACAAACCTAATAGAAATACACTTAAAAAGTAAAAAAATTGTAAAAAAAATCTTTTAAAAATTCACTAAATACCAAAAATATAAAAAAAATACAAGAATTCAATACATTTTTTATATTTTTATGTATTTATTAATTTTTTAAAATATTTTTTCATAATTTTTTTACTTTTTAGATACATCTAACTAAGGTGCATCTAAAAAAGTAAAAAAAAAAAGTTTAAAATTTAAAAAATATTCACTAAAAACAAAAGAATACGAAAATCAAAAAATTCAATTTTCAAAAAATTTAATCCAGAAAACTCAACCAAACACACTGATTAGTATTATTTTTTTTTTTTCAATTTAGACCTTAATGATGAAAACATCCTAATGATAGGAGTATATTACATTTTACACTCTTGAACCATAACTCAATATCACTCTAACCCCTCAACTAAAAAAAATATTTGATTTTTAATTTAAAATACAATTTAAGTTTTCTTTTTAAATTATTTTTGCATTTTTTATTTTTAGTAATTTTTTTTTCATATTTTAGTCAAAAAAATTTCAATTTTTTAGATGCACCTAAAATTTAAATATTTGTGAAGATTTTAAAAAAAAAAAAAATCACTAAAGACGAAAAAATAAAAAAAAACTGTTATATTTTTATATTTCTTGTCTTTAGTGAATATTTTTTAGATTTTTTTCATAAATATTTTCATTACTTGGCTTTCAATTTTTTTTCTAACAAACTAAAAATTAATTTAGTGATAAAATAAAAATAAAACAAATAAGAAAGTCTAAACTGAAAGTGATATTAGGTGATAGTTCAAGGGAGTAAAGTGTAATTTACCCAATTGATGAAATGATATTTTAGCTATAAAGGTCCAAATTGAAAAAAACTAGTAGATGACGGGGGTTAGTTATTATAATTTTAGTTGAGGACAATAGTTGAAAAGGGGTAGAGTATAATTTACCTTATATTGAAAAAAACAAAATAATAATAATAGTAATAAATTATCCATTTCTGATTGGTGGTGCCCCATGGTGCCCACAAAATATGCTCATCATCCACCACCCACCATAGAGGAAAAAGCTAGTGAGCTAGCAAAGGGAGTCAAAAGAGAAGTGGGAAACTAGAATTGGAGTGGATCTTAAGACAAGTATTTCTTTCCTTCTAAGTTCAGTTTCTGAACTATGACAATGCTTGCAAATTAATGGTTTGGGTAAGACTTTTAAGCTAGATTTTTAGCTTAAAAAGTTTAGTAAAAATCTGTGATAAAAAATTGAGATAATTAGTTAGTAGTTTTGAAATATTGTATGACATTATTTATGTAATACTCTCAATTAATGAAGCAGCGAAATGTTTGATAAGTAGAATAATATTAACCCACTTTTATTAGGTACTTGAGAGATAAGAGAAGCACCATGTTGACAAAATTATATGATGCTCCTAGACTACCCTAACAATTTTCCTAAAAATTAATATATTTGGTAACTAACTAAAACGAGTAATTTTTGTAATGGATTTTATAAATAAACAAGTAGATTAGCAGTTGATATAGGTGGTTCACTGTCAATACGACCAATTGAACTACTATAAAGCTCCTTTCATAGCTGATAATATTTAAAAATTAACGATTGCATCTCTTGATTCTTGTTATGCATCGCTCAATAATCTTGATTGTGCTACACTTCGACTGACACTAATTAGTGTCCCAATATCATTATTTAAAGGGTGAATTACATTAATGGTTCCTATAGTTTGGAGTTTGTGTTACTTTGATTCTTAACTTTTCAATTGTGACATTTTGAATCTTGTCCCAAATAAGGATAATTGAAGATATCATTACTTAATTTTAAGGAAAAAATCATCAATTTTATAAAATATAAACTAATTTGACAAAAATAAATATATAAAAAATATTTTTGAATTTCAAAAAAGGATAAATTACAGATACACCCCCTGATGTTTACTTAAATTAAAAATTACCCCTTGTGGTTCTAGAAATTACATTATGCCCCCTAAGGTTTCTAATTTCATAATAAATTGGTCATTTTGTTAATAAATCATCAGGTTAACTAACAGTTTTTAATAATGTTAAAATTTTATTTCAATTAGTAATTCAAATAATTTTATTATTGTATAGGTGAACAGTTAGAAATTTCACTTTTTCAATTAATTCTGTTAAATAAAAAATTATGACAGGGAAGTATTTGTAATTTTTCAAATCACGGGGGACCATTCGTATTTCAAGTAAACCTCAAGGGGTGTATTTGTAATTTATCCTTTAAAAAATTATTTCTACCTAGTAAAGATAAAATTATGTAAAATTGATAAATCTCTTAGACATTTATTTATTTATTTACCAAATTAATTTTTATTATGTGTTTGGATGATGATAATGTAATGGGTGGTTATTTTTATTTTCATTAAATTAGTTTCTATTTTTTCCAAAAGTTAAATATGACAACAGCTTTGATATCATTATTAAACTAATCTATTAAATCAAAAAATCCAAAACTAAAAATAATTCATATATTAATATATCGATTACGCATTAAAATCCTAACAACCCTCATCATATGATCATCATCCAAATACATAATAAAATTAAATTTGGTAAAAAAAAAAAGTCTAAAAGATTTATCAATTTTACCTAATTTTTTCTTTGGTTGTAGAAATAATTTTTTAAAATTTTTTTTGACATTTATTTTTGTCAAATTAGTTTATATTTTATCAAATTGACAATTTTACCTTTGAAATTAAACAATGATATCTTCAATTGTCCTTATTTGGAACAAGGTTCAAAATTCAGGATCAAATGTGTCACAATTGAAAAATTAGAAACCAAAATAACACGAGTCCCAAACTATAAGGACTGTTAGTGTAATTTATCCTTATTTAAATCTTGCTAAAAGGACCTTTGCCAAATAGAGTTGGGCCTTTTTTTTCTTTTTCCTCCTCCTCCTCCTCCTCCTTCTTCTTCTTTTTATTTATTTATTTATTTATTTTGATTTTGGTAATTTTGTGCTAAATAAGAAGAAAAAAAAAAAAAATCCCGACTTAATTAATAATATTTTTTCCAAACAAGGCTTAGAAAATGAATTGATGAATGCCGTGTAGCTTTGTTTTAAGAATGCTCAAATCTTCGAATTTTATAGTTGAATTTGAATCTCAAATGTTGGTTTTGGGGTTAATTGGATTTGTAAAGACAAGGAAACCCCTTGAGTAGGTTGCTTGTTAGTCCTTACCAACCCTACTTCATAGATGATAACAATATATAATGAAATCTCAACAATCACAGTGATTTCAATTACGACTCATACAATTAAGAGAGAGAAAGAGAAGTCAAACTTTATTCAATTTGATTTTTCAATCAACGTTAAATACAATAGAAAAAAATATTAAGTATAATTGTGACACTACCTTTATATAGTATTTTTAACTAATAAAAAGTTGTAAAGCGATTAAGTGACAAATTTTATCTCTCAATAATATTGTTGAAGTTGTTATTATAAATCAAGATTTTTGGATGTTGATACATAATATTTACTCAATGCAAAAGATGTATATATGATTTTTTATTTTTTATTTATTCTATCTTTTCTTCAATCAACATCAAATGCAATGTGACAGTTCCCCATAACAACAATGATAAAGATCACTAATTTTGGAACTCTAAAAAGATCATTAATGACATGACACTCAATAAAAAAAGAAAAAAAATACAACACCAAAGCCAAAACATCAAATCATTCATGGTGGAATCTACTGCCACATCATTAGTAATAGCACTAATTAGTGCTCTCACTCATTTTCCTTCTCCTAATTGTAAGTTTAACTTTCTTTCTTTTTTTCCCTAATTTAAGTCTCATTTGAAGACAGTATATTTTAGTTAAAAAATTACTATAAATTATTATATTATTTTTTATTTTTTTATATATTTTTTCATACAAAATTAAAAGTTATTGCACTTAGGTCTCTTTTGGGAATACAAAAATAAGTCTTCGTTTGGGATGCGGGTTAATTTTTTAACTTTTTAGCTATTTTAATCTAGGAATAAAAAAATCTCGTTTGGAATGAATTTTTTGACTTTTTAAACTTCTGTGAGAGAAAAAATAAAATGATTATAATTTAATGTGATATTTTATCTTATTAGTTTTTTAGCCTATTTTATCTTAGGGGTTGTTTGAGGTGTCCCAAATAAGTGCACTTTTTGTCTTTTTGAACTAAAAAATTGAGGAAAAAAATATGAATGTTTGGATTAACTTTTTGATTTTTTATGAAAAAATGTGTATTAAAAAATTGTATAAATTAGTGTGTAGGAAAAAATTAGAATTGGAAATTGTGCAACCATAATTTTTGACTTTTAGTGAATAATGATAACTTTTTTAACTTTTTAAGTAACTTTTTAACTTTTTGATAACTTGCTAAACTTGGCCTAAATAACCCAACCCAGCCGCAGCCTTCATACCAAACGAAATTGTTTATTAGCTTATTTTAATAGTATCATCTCTTTATTTTTTTTCCCATTTTTTTGTAATAATAAAAAAAAATTAACTTAAAAATTATATTCAAAACAACCCTTATATTATGTTTGACTCCAAAATTTGACTATGTAAGCAGGTGAAATTAATGGAGGCTCAGGTTGACTACATCATGCATGATATGATTTTATTGGAGGAGTGGAATTCGTATGATGTGGGAGGATATGACATTTTAACATTCTCAATCGGCATCTTAATTTGGCAAGAGCATTTTATGGTGTGGAGTCTCAAAATTTGTGAATTAAAATGTATTAATTGAAGGGAAAAAAAATAAAAATAAGATCAAATTTTATATGTTAAATTTTTGTTAATTTAAAAAGTGAATAAATGTTCCAATAAAGATATTAAAATGAGTGTTAAAAGGTCTCGTTTGGGAATCTTTTATTTTAGTTAAAAAGTCAAAAAATTACTAATTAGGCCTCGTTTGGGAACATGCTAATTTAGTAACTTTTTGACTATTTGGTTAAAATATGAACTAAAAAAAATTAGTATGTTTGGGATGACTTTTTGGCTTTGTATGAAAAGATGTACAAAAAGTAGAGAGAAAAGAGAATCTTTGACTTTTTGGTATGAGTTGTTGGCTTTTTGGTTAATTTAGGCTTATTTTGGAAAGTTGGCTTTTAGCCACTTTTTTTGGTTTGTAGCAAAAGTCAAAAGTTGGCTTTTTTGAATTTTTTTCCATTTGGGAAGGTGGTTTTTAACCAAGGGTAAAATTACAATTTTACCCCTCATGAGTCAAAATATACTACATGGGTGAAGTTGTAATATTTTAAACTAAATAAGGATAGTTTGGTCATTTGATTATGATTTGACATCATAAACAAATATTAATAAAAAAAGTCAAAAGTCACTTTTTACCAACTTCCCAAATCATTTGTTTAAAAAAGCCAAAAGCTTAGTTAAAAGTCAAAAAGTCACTTTTTAGTAACTTTTTGATTTTTTGACTAAAAATGAGGGTTCTCAAACGAGGCTTAAGTCAAAAAGCCAACAATTCATACTAAAAAGTCAAAAATTCTCTTTTCTCTCTACTATCTTTTCACAAAAAGTTAAAAAATCATTCCAAATATATTAATTTTTTTTAACTTATATTTTAACTTAAATAACTAAAAAATTACTAAATTAATCTGTTCCAAAATGAGGAATTTCCTTTAAGGTGTCTTATTGCGTACGCGAAGAGAATAAAATAATTAAATAATAATAAAAGTGTAACGAGTGTTATCCACATGCATTTCCAGCTCACTCTCTCTTGGCAAGCTAACTGTGTCGCCACGATTACCAATCTTTTGGAAGTAGGGATGCTGCTGTGAGCAGGCCACATCAACTTCTTGCGGGGTTCTGGTAGAAGTATTGTTTGAGTTTTTTTTTTTTTAATAATTTAAATTGTTTATATTATAAGATTAGTTAATTAAGTCATCTATACAAAAAAAAAAAAAAAAAATTAATTAGACATTTATAATTCCATAACAAGAACAGGTTTATTTTTTTAACAAATAAATGGTTAACTTCATCATAATTTTTTAAAAATAATTAATATTTGATCTTGGAGTTATAGAATTTCGATTAACTTGATTTTTTTGTAAAGATAATATACTCAACAAATCTTACAATACGAACTGTTCGAATTATTAAAAAAGAGTCGAAAAAAGCCTCAATCGGAGCACCACTGGGGGCTGCTGTGATTTGCTCATAGCAGCATCCTCAAAACTAACAAGTTAACAAATGCATTAGAGCAAAAACCAACACATTAATCATTAACTGTCTTAACATCAAATTAACTCATGCATTAAAGATGCTCTAAGGAACCCAAGTCCTAAAAGAAGTCGGCAACTCTTAAGAGATAAAAGGTAAAATTTCCTAGTCCAATCCAAATAGGGCCAGGTACCAAATAACATGCAATGTTATTCACAAGGAAATTTCAATATACTCCCTTCTTCACTCCCACCATATTCAAAACTCTTTCTATAACGGAAAAAAGTGACTCACTTTTTTGCAGGTAGTCCCTAAACATCCCTTTGTTCCTTCCTTGAACATGAAACGAGGGTGGTGTTCACAAAGTGAATTGCGCACCTCTCCCCCACATTGTATTCATCCCCTTTTTGAGAAACAACACACCCTGCAACCAAAAAAGTTCTCAAGGCTACTATAGATGGCATGCCTAATCTGCAATTTTAATTACCTCTCAATCTTTACATATATGTGTGCATGTGTGTATCGGTAACAAGGGTATCTGCCAGCGCTGCAGTCCCCTGGATCTTTAGAGAGCATCCACAGATTACCTCTCAAATAACTTTTTTTTTTTTGGGTAAATAGTTCCCCAAGTATATACAGTCCCGGGGGGTCAAGCACTTAGCGAGATTTAAACTTGTAATCTACACTTCATGAGACGCTTGTCATGGATCAATTTATCAGTCGGCTAAACCCTTGAAGTTAATCTTTAAAGGATAATTATGTGTAAGAAATCAGGAAGTGGTAGTTTTCTTAATATCAACAGGTCACTTTACACTGCATGCACAAATCATTAGGTCATATGATGTTTTGCAGCCAAGGTATATTCAGTTGTAGGACTTTTTGAACCAGCAACTTACAGCTTTGATGAGTCTCAGTGAGGCTAGTTTTGACAGATGTTGATTTCAAATCCAAGTGATTTGATCTTGATCATTCAAAGACAATAACTCAAATTTAAATATAATAATTTACTTGTGAATTTCAAGATTGAATTATATAGCATAATCATTAGGAATTTGAAACTAGTTATTTGAAATTATGCTAAGGATTCTCTTTCTAACTATGAGGATTCTGGTAAAATGTATCCATCTTTTATCTCAACTTATCATCTTCCATTGTTTTTCTATATATTTAACCTCAAATCCCTTGATTTGAAATCTAAAATTATCCCAATGGACCCTAATAGCTATCTATCAGACGTTCATATTTTGATTTTTCAGTATGTAGCTAAAGAAGATTCATTGGAAACCCTATTACTGCAAAACACTCGAAAAACAACTGCATCTAATGAACATGTAACTCTACAAAATTGAAACTCTTTATTATGAAGTCAGTGAATATATCTGTTAGGAGCTTCCACAAATTATTCAGTTTAGCACTCAGGCTTGTTTGGTATGCCTACTTGATATTTATAATCAGATGTATTTTAATTCAACATGTGTTCTATTTAATTTAAATCAATAATTTACAAATTCACTTGAATTACAGCAGATTCAATTTCAACGACATTCAATATGTCTACATTAGATGCAGTCATCAACCAGAAATCTTACCATGATTGTAAATTACCGCGCAGCAATCATATTCAACATAGTTGTCGCGACACAGGTACTAAAACCCCTTCTGCGCTCTGTGCAAATGCAAATTTGGTACCTCACTTTACATTGTCAACTGTATCACAAAGTTCTGTAGAGAACATTTGTTAGTATAAAGCTTCTTCCACCTTGACAAGCCTCGCTACGCAACAAAGAAAGCTTCATCGCTTTCTGGGACAACAATATCAAGCCGCATCATGGGCTTGTATTTATCAGGAACTTGAGCACCAGCCTGAATGCACATTTCAATTACGGCCGGAGCCTTCCCGTAGAACCTCTTAAGTGCACTCCTCAAAGGAGGCCCTTTTGGATCCCGAACATGCCACACATAATTCGGGGGGAAAACTTCATCCACCGTGGCATCCTGCCAACCGTGCTTCCCGTCCCTCCATTGGTGCTTAAATTCTCCACAAAGCTTAGCATTGTGACCCCATGGCCCCACATGAACCTCCGAGCAATACCCACAAGCCTTCACTGTGTACTTCCTCATCAACTTCGCCACACCCCATTTGACTTCCTCGTATGCACGGATGGTCTCCTGTGCGATCCTAGGCACTTCTAACTCTGTTGGAGTTGGAAATCGCTCAGACACCCTGTGTGTGTCAAGGTCTACCAGTGAAGAATTTGAAACTACAGGGATGCACTGTTTTGCAGGCTCGTTGACAAATCCACCTCGGTCGATCACTTTCCTCCCAATCATTCGGACAGGCACGGTGCGACGCCATGAAGGGTATTCTGGTAAATCAACTCCTGCTTGGATGCATAGCTCCACAAGAGCTGGAATTCTGTCATACATAAATCGAGTCTCATGTTTAATGCGCTTACCGAAAGGATCATACATATGGTATGACTCAATAGGGAGAAGTACATCATTAATTGATCCTTTGACCCATGAATGGAAGCCTTTGCGCTGTGGACTGGTTGGGCCATGGCAATTTTGAATGTCATGACTACTCTGTGCTACATGAATTTCTGAGCACTCACTGCACATGAAACATTACATTTACTTATCTGAAATATACACCTTGCTAAATAAAATCATAGAATAGAGTAGGGGACAACTGCAGACTTGTTACATATACTAATACCAAATAAAACGTACCTGCAAGCGTGAACAGGAACAACGTGCAAGAGCTGTGCAATTCCTCTAATTAGAATTTTCCAAGCATCCAGTACATCATAAGCAACTGGAATTAGATCAGGAACAAGAAGTCCATTTTTTGGAGGCTCAAGGGGCTTCTCTATTCCCATTTGTGCAAGCTTTTTGTCAGCTCTGGCATTCTGCTGTATCTTCTTAAGAGGGATCGGATAAGGTTTTTTTTGTTGCTTGGGCAGCAATGGAGGAAGATCCACATTTTGAGGATTTGCTTCCTGTTTCTTAGAGTTAAATCTTCGAGCAGGCCTCTGACTACCACAACAGAAAGTCCCTGATGTTGTCAGGCCATCAGTTTGAATCTTTTCTTGCGTGATCTGCAACTAAAACAAAACTGTTGTCAGCCTCTATAGCATCTAACTCAGAATAAACTATAAAAACAGAGCACAAATCACCATATTGGAAAAACAAGCAAGGTCAAGGGCTTCATTCTACCCATTTTACAAGTAAAAAACATGTATTCAGAAAGTGCAATATACATTGTGAAGGCCTTAATAAGCATAAATATTGGCATTTTGTTGTCGACTTTTCATTACAGAGGTAGAGTGGATTCAGCTTTCCATCTGCAAATTTGTAATTAGGATAAGAAAAGTACTAGAGACTACTTTCAAAAAAAAAAAAAAAAATGCATTAGAGATCTGAAAGACCCTCAACGAGTACCACCATGATAAATCTGACTGGAGACAGAGAGAATAGATTTAAAGAATTTGAGATTAACTTCCTTTTAAAGGATTTGTAGAGCACCAATTGACCAACGAACAAGGAGTACTCCGTGATGTTAAGCACACTTTTGTTGTCAATCATGCTTTTAAAGAATTCATTAAAGCTATCAGTGCTACAAATTCTCTAGTGCTATCGGTGTCTCATTGGATAACTTATCCCGCCTTTGGGATAATTAATCCACTCTATGTACATTTTTCATCCTCCATCCAACCTCAAAATTTTATAACATCTTTTTATCACTCTAATCAAAACATAGCACAATACCCTCATGTCTTAATATAGAGAGAAAAAAATGTGAGTATTGCAACATTTCTCATCTTCTTTTCCGAAACAAACAGGACCTAAGCATGTTAAAACCTCACCAAATGTGAGCAGTGAGGTTGGGCGTGATAGCTTCATTAGTCCCTATCTGTTCCATCACCAAGCTATTACAAGTTCACTCTTCCATGCCCTTTAACGACTCTACATTTTATATTACCTTCAAGAGTAGACTACATATATAACTATATTTGGGTCTTAAAAATTTAATTTAAAAAAAAAAAAAAGCACTAATGGGCCAACCAAACAGGCATATCCATGTGAAAATTCAATTTGAGCTCCACATATTCTCCCAACATTCACATCCCCCATTTCAGTGGGTATAATTATTGAAGTTTAACCAGAGGTAATTTGAAGCAGAAACCAGAGAAACATCGAATGTAGAGTTAGTAAACCAAATGCCTCTGAACTCAAAATTAATGGAGACCAAAATGGAAACAAGAAGTTTGAAAATTTCACAACTTAAAAAAAAGGTCATGTAAAATGTCCATTTTTTGCTTTCCACACATTATCCGGTCCAAAAGCAAAAGAGCCATTTATACATGAATTCTCCCCATGCACTCATCAGCAATTATCTCGGCCTTAGTAGCAAGAAACTCCTATAGAGGCCTTGCTCCTCACTCCCACTCCCACTCCCATCCTTAAACTCTTCTATGGGATCCTCGCTTCCTCATCCCCACTCCTGCTTCATGCAACTATGATCTCGGCTTCCCCCAGTTCCCGACCCTGCTTAACCTCACCCTAATATTTCATTTTGACATTACTATTTACCTCTTCGTTTGGTTTTGGGGCTTAAATGATTGGATACTACTTCGCACCTAACTTTCAAGTTTGAAACCTTATCATTTGTTGAAGTCCTAAGAAAACCCACCAGTACTTAGACCATTTACAAATTCAGGCAACTCAAAACTTAACAGTGACTTTCTCCTATGTAATCGTGTATAATTCTAGATTGACAATTCAAAAAATTTCAGCTAATCTAGGCTGGAATTTATGACTAACCAAATTTCCATAAATATGCTTTTATCCATGAAGCTTTAGAAAGAAGTTCCAAGTCTAATATAACCTCTAAGCATAGAGAGATAGATGAAGAATCTTCATAATAAGAGAGGGCAACGAATCAGTTTTCCATAAATTGGAGAACAATGTCAATGTTACATGGGGAGAGGTTGAACTGTGAAAGAAAGTTGTGCATCCAAACGACAGTTCTTTTTCCAATGCTTTTTAGAAAGTCAAGAAGCAAAGAGAATGGGATATATTAATCAAGCAAGTCCAGGACATAGGACAAATATACATGACTGAATGATGTGTGCACATTAACAATTAAATGCAAGTTTATTAAATTATCTTCATGGTGAAGCATCTGGAGTGATATACTTTCGGTGGCCCAATTTCACCTCAAGGCAACTTAGACAGGGATTTTGACCAGATGGATTTAGCAAACTCAAAGTAACCATTGATGGCAACTGAAAAATATTTACTAAGGTCATACTTCATTTTGGGCTAGCCAAACACAACAACATTGATGAACAACATCAACTTTTAAATTTAGCACAATGGACTAAAATCATGGTTCCAAGAATTTCTTGTATAACACACTTTAGGAAATGATGCATGAATTGCATAGTAAACAAGAAAAGGTTCTCCTAAAGTGCATAAAGAGATATAATTCAATCACTCTGCACATACTACTTTCAAAATAATTTGCAGAGATAAAGAAACTGAAAATAATAACAGAGTTCAACAAGAGAGATAGAAAACCTTCAACCAAAGAGAATACGACCTCGAGACTGGTAATCGAGGTCTCTTACGCTCCACCATGCCAAGGCAAACACCTGAAATTAGAAACCAAATTGCATATCATCCTAGTAAAGAAATATAATATCTAAAAGAGAAACTTCTAAGCTTGCAGTTCTTTTATGTGCAAATCACGGCAGGCAAGCCAAAATGGTGGCGTAAAATATACCATGTTGGGCATTGATGCCCATATGCCATAGTTCATTTTGTTTTGAGGTCTCCAAATCACACAACCCACATCCATGTAGACTTAGTGTCATTGTCACATTGCAAATATAAGATATAAAGGTAATACAAAGGAGATAAGAAGAACTGACCCCTCTGAGATGGATTGCATGATGCAAAAGAAACTGATGGAAATTGCTGAAGCATTAATCTGAAGCAAATGGTAGATATCTGCTGTCAAATTTTCGTTTCCATAAAAAATAAAAAATAAAAAGTAAAAAGATAGTTCTGTAGAAAGGCACCAGAACAGGAGCAAGCTATACAAACAAAACAAACCCATATACAAAAACAAAGCTCTAATGTGTCTATTAGACCCAAAAAACTATCCTGTAAAGGACAACCCATTTGAGAAGGTACACTTACCAATCAGTCCTATTTAGTAGACTTATTTACCTACAGGTCCTAAGTGATAAATTTATCACTGCAAATTTATTCAGAAAAAAAGAGACTTTATCAATAGGACTTAATGGGTTCCTTCAAATTCTCTCTAAATAAAGGAAGTGTCTAAGCATACCACATGAACATCAAATTGCACAACTGGGTTCACCAAATTACTATTTGGACTGGTGAAATGCACAACGCTGATCATATCTAGATACCTAGAAGTCAAAGATAACCATCAAGGGATGTGAAGAATTTTAAATGCAAAATTGCATCCATTGTGGCTTTTTATCAAACAGGTAGTGTGGCAGTGGATGCCTATTTGAAATCAACGTAATCATACAATCGTAAACCACCGAAAGAACTCATACACCAAAATAGAATTGGAAAGAAAAAAATCATAAAGAACGGCATGTAAATCATAAACGTTAAAAAGTACAATAAATTAAATAAAAAGAATTTAAGAATTAAAGAAACATTTACTTGGATTATGATTACTTTCAACGTTTCCGAATCCAGGAAACAGGGCGAAAAAATCCAACAACTTACAATTGTTTTCTTTCTTTGATAAATTCTTTCAAAACTTTGGCCGAATGTTTCCTTAAAGCTATGTTTGTTTGGGGGAGGGAAAGAGAACTAAACAAGATGGAAAGAGGAAGAAACTAGTCTACTTGGAGATTTTCATTTTTGGTATTGGAATTAACTTTTATTTTCATTTTATAAATTTGCCTAGGAGGAAAATAAGAGCTTTTTTTTTTTCTCGTTTGGAACAGATTTTTTTAATAATTTTTTAATTTTTTAATTAAAATATAATGTAAAAAAATTAATATATTTGGGATGATTTTTTAACTTTTTACGAAAAGATGTACAAAAAGTAGAGAGACTTTGACTTTTTAGTTTGAGTTGTTAACTTTTTAATTTTTTTAGTTACTTTTTGACTTTTTAACAAAAAAGAATCACTTGCCAAACCAGGCCTAACCCATTTTTTAAACTATTTATCAAATAAACTCACTTTTCAAATCACATTTAAAAAATACGAGTTTAAGTTAAAATTACATTTTGAAAACGCGATTTCAAATTAACATGACTTATACATTGATGTAACAAGTTAAAATCGGAGGTTTAAAATGTGATTTCAACCAGAACTCGCATTTTCAAAATACATGATTTCAAGTTGTGATGCTGACGTGGCATATAGAACTCACATTTTGAATATTCAATTTCAATTTGAAATTTACCAATTCCTTAGTAGCTTGAAGTTCCCTTTGCTTTTTCATTTTTAGCTTGTATAGCCAAACTATTCATATGATTAGTACAAACAAAATAATAATAATAATAATTCCTTACCCTTTTATATTCAACAAATGCATAAATTTTAATTCATGTCAAATCTTCACTCGTATTTTTTTGGAGTTTTTTTTTTTTAAGGTCCCTGGTATTATGATTTTATAGTATAAAGGACACTCAATATTTTTATAATGTCTAAGGTCCCTCAACATTAATCCAGAGAAAATTCAATCCAGTGAAATTCCTTGGTCTAAACCCAGAGAAAATTCAATTTAATCCAGAGAAATTCTTTGGTCAAACCAGAGAAAATTCAATTCAGTGTTATTCTTTGGTAAAATTGGACTGATTAAGATGGAGTCTACTGATTCACTGAATTCAATTCAGTGAAATTCTTGAATTTTCAATTGAATCAGTGAAATTCAATTCAGTGAATCAGAATAAGAATCCTCTGAATTAGAATGTGAATGCTCTAATTCTACATAATATTGTGGATGTCTAATCCAATTTTACTCAATTGAAGGCAGAGAAAATTAACCTAGAGAAATTTGAATTTGAACGCAGAGAAAATCAGTCAAAATGAACCCAGAGAAATTTGAATTTTCTCTGGATTGAACCTAAAGAAATTCTTTGGAAAATCCAGAATTTCTCTGGAGAGAATTTCTCTCAAATTTCCTAAAGCAGTTTTACCTCAAACACAAAAATTCAACAACAAAAATTCAAAAATTCTCTGGAGATAGTTTCTTGAACTTTGCAACGAGTTCTGGAAATCCAAACAGAGTCATAGCACCTTCTTTGGCGATTTCAACGAAGCACGATTCGGAGATTCTCGAAGATGCAAAGTCATTCATGAAATTTCCATTGCGAGCAGTAAGCAGTCCGTAAACATGAAGCCATTTTTCCCCACCTCAGTTTACGAGCGTAACTTCCACAGTAGTCCCCACCGCATTCCTCAACACTACGTAGTTGACCGTCACCGAACCATTCTTGCCAGGAACGTCGTCGTATAAGGGCTCATCATACTTATTGGCGGTGTTGTAAACGTTCCACGGTATCTGCTCGCTGCTGACATCATCGTCCGAAGACAATTTGTCCTTATCCTTGAGAGCCACATCGATGGTGAAGCTATCGCAGGCTGAGATGGATCGAGCTGGGCCAGTCAGCAAAGCGGTTTGGCCCGGGCTGATGGATTCGTAATGATCTCTTGATCGGTTGTAGATGGATTTAGAACTTTGTCCGTCAGTGACTGTGATTGTGCCGTAGAGCTTCTCTCCGTCGATCAAGCTCCGCGAGAACCTCCCTAAACCTCTCCACCGACACATCTTCCGGCGAATTGATGGAAATCAGTGCCGGATTCTCGGCCTCAACGTCGCTTAGAATGGTTTCCGAGCTCCTTCGTTCTAGTCGGAGAATGCGTCGGCGCCTCTGTGAACGACGGCGGATTTTAGGGAGAGGAGAGAGATGCCGTCGGGGGAGAGAGAGTGTGTGAAGTTGAGATTTTGGATGTAAATGAAAAAACATAATAGGAGCAGAGAGAGTTGAGACATTTGGAGAAAACAGAGCTGAGCTGAGCTGATATATGTTTAGAGAGACAAAGAGTCAAATTTCTCTGATATATGTTTAGGGACCTTAGACATCAAAAAATATTTTTTTGGATCTCTTCCATTACGAAAAGTGGGAGAGGGACCCTAGACTAATTTTCCCTTTTTTTTTTTCCCTTTCTATATATAGTAAAGTGAATTTTGATAAAAGATAAAGTAGTCTTTTGAGGTAATATAGTAAGCCCTATAATTTTGATATAATTACATTGAGTTTCTTTGTGATTTTAATTTCTATAATACTCACCATTTTCATCAATAATTTTTTAATTATATGGATAAAAAAAATGGTATTGGCATTTCTTTCACACGAAAATGTATATTTTACGTTATTTATTTTTATACTTTTGCAACATCTGTATTAGCTTCAATCCATTTAACCTTACTAAAAGGGAGATCAATGTAATTATATCATATATTTTTTTTCAAATTTCAGAGGTCGTTAGTATAATTTACCCTAAAAGATAATAAATGCATAACATAAGATTTTTATTAAAGAACCACAATACAAAACATGTTGAAATTAAAGACAAACTAAAAGTGAATCCTGATCAGAAATTGATATGGCAATGTTCGAATCATCGGAATTAGTGTATGAATAATATGAAATATCAACGACAACGACTACCCTTGGATCCTCCATAATAGACTTTATGGCCTCAATAAGATCTGATTGTTCTTTTCGGCATCCTTTTTTAACAATGGTTATTATGATTCATTTGATCAATTTTAAGTTAAAGTCTTTGACATAATAGATCAACATTATTAGGATCCTACCTTTGGATCTCAATTGAGTGTTCTTTCGACACCTTCAGTCTACATTTCTGACATAATTTTCTCATTTCTTACCTAATCTACAAATAGTATGTTCGACTTGCGACGTAATCTAATTTTGGTGTTTCATTTATATCATTGCCTTTTCCTTTTCCTCACGATGAACGCTCATCTCTTTGAAAGTTTCTACCACCTCTACGATTGTTATGCCCTACCATTTATATCAAAGTTATAGTTTTTGTTAATAAAATACGATAGTTTTGAAGGCCAATTGAGTCATAAGGTTGTATCTTTACCTCCACTCCCTTAAATAGTTATCGATAAGACTATAGCCATATGATTGTATTCATGTTAAGTTACTGATAATAACAAGATGTGACTAATCACTATGACAATAAAACAAGTCTTTGTACCAAGTCACTGTAGCCATGTGAATTGAGTATTTCAGAATGGGATGAGGGGTGTTAGAAATGCAACCATAATGATTTTGGTTATTGATTCATTTTGACAAAGCCACTACGCCACTGATTCATTTTGATAATGCATGACAACTAATTGTAGCTTGCTTTCGTGCTCCTTGGAGGGATTTAGTCTCCTCGAATACGATAGCCCTATAGTTCGGACTCCTGTGGTTCTGAATCTGATTTTACAAGTGCAATGTGAAATAGATAAACACAAATGAGTCCAAATCTGGAAAATCTTTTGAAAAATCGATTTTGAATAAAAAATGCCAAAAATGGATTACATTGCCAGATTTCAGTGTTGCCACCTAAATTTTTTTAGAAAATTTAGAAAACCCGTGACTCGTGCCAAAGGCCACGCGTCTGTCATCACTAAAGTATCTCGACCCGGGAACTTAGGTATGAGATGGAAAGGTCATGAATTGAGCACCCCACTCACCTGATCAAAAATCGGCCTCTACTAATCATGATGTGAGTTTTATGTACAGTACATGCTCTTGTTTCAATTATTATGCTATCTTTATTATGTGATGCACACAAGTATAGACGATTCACAAAATTTGGAATGCTTTGATTTCATGTTCCTTTTGAAAAGTGTTTTGAATATGTGCCACTTGAAAAAGTTGGCTCATATGTACATTAATCAAATTATCCCAACTAAGCGAAAAAGCCTTCATCCACAGGTATTCAAACGGGCATATCAACTAAGCACTTAGCCTTATGGTGATCATGCTTGACATGACAACAATTGCACATATGCAATATGCTAAAGCGAAAAAATGCTTACCCCAAATAGCCGAGGCGAGCCAAAAGAAAAGGAAATAGTTAGAAAAAAATGCATGATCCTAATGATGCAAAATGACTAACGCAACACATACAACATGCAATTAATAAGTTCGACTATTAGTGTGGCATGTGAGTCAATTCAAGACATACGATGAAACACATATTCGAGTAAGGAATTTAAAATTGACATTGACTAGTATGATGAGCCGAACCTTTATGCATGCAAATATGGATATGTACACATGGTAATGATATGAAATCAAAATATGATGCTACCATTATAAGCGAGTAAATAAAAGGGAGAAAGAAATGGGAGTTGGAAGACATACACAAATTATTACATATTTGCTCTCATACAAGAGGGTCCGAATAAATGTCTTAATTAAACTAATCAAATAACTTAGCTACACTAACTAATTATTACAAATTGAACGAATCTACTTAATTAAGTACAACATGGAATGAATTAACTAAGTAACTAACTATTACAAATTCAAAGGAATTTAGCTAATTAATGAACTAGTTATTACAAGTTTCAAATAAATATACTAATTAGCATTAACTTCACGAGTCATGGGAAGTAGAGAATCGTGTGTGCATGAGCGGGAATACCCACCCCAAAACGCCTCTGTTTTGCTGCCAGAACTATTATGTTTTGCAGTCTGAAAAATAATCTGTTTTCACCCCAGCCTCTACTCTATTCTGCCATTAAAATGGTACTGTCTGCATAACATAAAGTGGTTGGCTGGCCACTTGTAACAACCCTCATACTGGTTACTGATTAATGACTGATTGATTACCGTTAATCACCGATCACCGTTAAACTGAATTGATTATGACTGATAATTGACTGATAATTGAACTGATTAAAGTACTGAAACGACTGACTGAAATTGGAAACCGAATTGATTGAGTATATGTTAGTTAAATTTCATTCTATCTGTTTGACTGTATGATTATCTGTTCATGCTATATGTTTAAACTGCTAATTGGAGGCCTTATCGGCGGCCGAATCCAAAAATTGACTGATGTTTAATGATCAACATAATTTATGTGATTTTATAGTATAATTACCTGAAAACTGATTGGGAATGATTAAATTAGATTAAAATAAGCTAATTAAAGAGTTGGACTTAATTACCGAATCGCCACCCTTAGTGGCCCACTCAATACACACACTTGAGCCTTGTATACACATCAATTAGAGCATTTCATCAGCTCATTTCTTGAGCTTAACCGTCCATAGAGAGAGAGAGACAAGGGGAGTGAAGTTCATCTCAATTTTTGCTTGGAGAATTGCTTGCTAAATGAAGGAATTGGAACATAGGTTGCAAATTTAGCTTCCTCACCTTGTAACTAAAGCTCTAGGTAAGGAATTCAACCCCTCTTTGTTGTGCTTAAGCTCATTCATGCAAGATTCTTGAGCCTCTAGTGATTCAAGTCTAGAATTGGTTCATTGTTGTTGATTTGAAACTCATTTCATGCATGCATGTTGTTAATGTAGAAGTTTGAGTTGAATTCATGGTAAAATGTTGCATGCATGTTCACAATTTTGTAATGGTTCATGTTTTCAACTTGTTTTTGGATCAATTGGCTCCTTAGAGCATCAAATTGAAGCTTTGAAATGATTTGAATTCATGCATGTTTGCATGTTCTTCATATTCTTGAAAATGGGTTTGAATGTGGTTTTAATTGACTCACCTTTGGGGCTTGAATTCATAAATTGAGCTTTGAAACTTGTTATACCTTGAATTTAGTTATGTTTTCCAGAATTTGGGCCCAAGGGGTCGAGTTTGGAGTGGTTGAATGCTTGGTTTGAGCTTGGGAGGCAGATCTGGAAATTCCAGATTTGGCTTCCTCGCTCGAGCGAAGGATTCCCCGCTCGAGCGAGCACCTTTGCCCAGGAATCCGCTCGAGCGACCGTCGAGCGACCATCGCGCGTAAAATCACAGTATCCAGTATTTTTACTGTTTCGACAGACCGCTCGAGCGAAGGATTACTCGCTCGAGCGAAGACTTTGATTTTGGAAGCCCGCTCGAGCGAGGAAAGTCCCGCTCGAGCGAGGCTCCTATTTTCAGCAAAGTTTGCAAAATGTTTTCTAAGTGTATTTTTGCATCCTCATCCCATCCTAGGCATTCTTAGGCCTAGTTTAAGGCATCTTAATGAGGATATAGATGTAGAACACACCAAGGCAAATTAGGGATTAAGTTATGATATTTCCCAACTGTGTAGCTTAGTGTGTTCAACCTGTTAACTGTGTAGGGTTGGCGACTGGGGAGACACGCTCTAGCATACTGTAGCCCGAACTCTGTGAGTAACGATTGTGTAAAGATATGTTCACAAATGACTATCTTCTGATTACTGAACTGAACTGTTTACTGAACTGATATTGTTTACTGAATGAATGTATGTCCTTTATTTCTGAACTGTACTGTGGCATCCTTAGCACTACTGTTTACTGTTACTGTTACTGCGACAGAATTCTCTGTCGGTTCCCTCGTGGAGCCACTACTGTTTACTGATTGATGGCCATCATTACTGTTCGGTCTTTTAAGACCTACTGTTACGGTTATGCTAATGGTTGTACCACATATGACTGTTTACTGTACTGAACAACTGAAATACTGATTGAATTGAACTGTTTTCATTACTGTAAGGACATTCATTCTAAACCCCTTTACGCATTATGTTATTCACTGGGCTTTAGCTCACTGTTTATATATATATGTAGGTGCTCAGCCACCAGATCGGAGCTAGGAGCGTGGGTTAGACTTCAGTTTTGTCAAGCCAGCCTTTGTGCCTCACTGCGAGGTTCCGAGCCTATCGCGCTAAGGCTTAGGGGTGTTTTAGAAGTCCCCCTTCTGTACTGTCTTACTGTTTTGTATAGACGGAATGTTTCCTGTACTGTTATGTAGGGTTGAATCCCTAGTTTGAATAATTGTAAATATTGCATACTGTTCTGTACTGTATATGTATGAATGCATGAAAAATCTTTTTGGCATGCAGCTTGTCACAGCTCATTGGACATTATTTATTTACTGTATTGGCTTCCGCCAGGCCCTGTACTCTGATTTATTGTATTACTGATAAGCAGGCCTTCGGTAATCTCGGATTACTGGCCGGTTACGGTGCTAAACCCATAGGGCCGGGTTTGGGTCGTGACAGAGTGGTATCAGAGCGATACTTAACCACGAGTCATACCGCACACACGTGTCCAAATGAGCTATAGGGTGTCCTAGAAAAGTAATTAGGGCATCTCATGAACTTGAAAAGTGTGTGGTTATGTTATGACTGAATACATGCTAATGTGGTAAACTGTTAAACAAAT
Source organism: Camellia sinensis (assembly GCF_055761805.1). Classification (NCBI taxonomy): domain Eukaryota; kingdom Viridiplantae; phylum Streptophyta; class Magnoliopsida; order Ericales; family Theaceae; genus Camellia; species Camellia sinensis. The sequence goes on from NC_138973.1 coordinate 112,465,811, forward strand.
GACTGCTTATGTTTAAAACTGTTATAACTGCTTATAGTGAAATGGATAATGCAACCAATGCAAATGAACCTGAATCCTCATCTACTGAGGCAAGAATGGAAAGAATGGAAAGAATGATGGAACTGATAACTGCTAGACTTGAACAACAACAGAACCAACAGCCCCCACCTCCTCCTCCAGTACAGCCGGAACCTAATGTGAATGTGAATGATGGGGATATTATTGCTCTTACCCAGAAGTTCAGCAAAATGAAACCGCCATCCTTTCAGGGAGGCCTTGAACCGTTAAAAGCTGAAGCTTGGGTTCTGGAAACAGAGAAATTATTTGAAGTGTTTCCGTGCTCGGAAGCGAACAAGGTATTGTTAGCTACCTTCACCCTACAAGAAGAGGCTAGAAGGTGGTGGATGTTGATCCGTGATACAAATACTATTATGACTTGGGCTCAGTTCAAGGAGTCCTTCTTTGAAAAGTACTTCCCACAGTGTGTCAGGGACAGGAAAGTAACTGAGTTTGAACAACTGAAACAGGGCACCACGTCGGTTGCCGAATATGAAACAAAATTTACTGAACTTGCCCGTTATGCACCGCATATGGTGGATACTGAGTATAAGAAGGCCAGAAAATTTGAAGGTGGCCTTAATGTTGCAATTCTGGATCGAATAAATGTTTTGAAATTACCGACTTTTGTGGGTGTTCTCGACCGGGCATTGATGGCCGAGTCGAACATTGCAGCAGTGAAACAATCTGAAACACCAACAACCGAATGGCATGGTAAAAGGCAGGGTTTCAAATTCAAGAAAGGTAAGCACAATCCAGCCAACAAGAAACAAAATACGGGGTCGACAACTAGCCCCAGCCAAGGGAGTGGGTTCATACCACCCTGTTCTGAGTGTGGCAAGAAGCACAAGGGGGTCTGCTACAAAATATCTGGAGCCTGCTACAGGTGTGGCAAGGTGGGCCACATGGTTAAAGACTGTCCCTCTGCTCCGCAAGTTAGTAGCAAAGCTGCACCAAGCGCAGCAGCATCAACTGTAGCACCGAAGCCTAACCCCAGAGCTACCGGGAAAGAGCCCGTAAGGTAGGGCCGAGTGTTCGCCCTAGTACCGGGAGACGTGCAGAATACTGAGACCGTTGTGTCAGGTATCCTCTCTATCTGTACGCAAAATGCATATGTATTCATTGATTCGGGGTCTACACATTCTTATGTATCGCATGCTTTTTCACGGAAATTGAATAGACCCTTAGAACCTATGAACTATCTGTTAGCCGTATCATCACCCGTAGGGGGATCCATGACATGTGCTTATATGTACCCCGCATGTGAAATTATTGTTGGGGATATGCATCTGTTTATTGATTTACTGCCATTGAACATTGAACATTTTGATGTAATATTGGGGATGGATTGGTTACAAAAATATCATGCCACTATTGACTGTGTGACCAAGCAAGTTGTTTTCCGTCCACCTGGTTTGCCTGAATTTGTGTTTAATGGGAGTGGAGTAGTACCTCCTCCGTATTTGATTTTGTCAGTGAAAGCTGTTAAATTAATTAGGAAAGGGTGTAAGGGATATCTGTGTTCTGTACTGACTGTGGCTACTGATAATAGTGATAAAACTGATGTGAATTGTATTCCTATAGTCAGGGAATTTCCAGATGTATTTCCAGATGATCTTCCAGGGGATTTGACTGATAGAGAGATTGAATTTACCATTAAGGTAATTCCGGGTACACAGCCGATATCTAAAGTTCCTTACAGAATGGCTCCAACTGAATTGAAGGAGTTGAAAGTGCAACTACAGGAACTACTGGATAAGAAGTTTATCAGGCCTAGTACTTCGCCATGGGGTGCACCTGTTTTGTTTGTAAAGAAGAAAGATGGCTCACTGAGACTGTGCATTGACTACCGTGAACTGAATAAGGTAACTGTAAAGAATAAATACCCATTACCGCGTATTGATGACCTGCTTGATCAATTACAGGGTGCTAAAGTATTTTCGAAGATTGATCTCAGATCCGGATACCATCAGTTGAAAGTTAAATCAGATGACATTGATAAAACTGCTTTTAGAACGAGGTATGGACATTATGAATTTTTAGTTATGCCTTTTGGAGTCACGAATGCACCAGCTGCTTTTATGGACCTCATGAACAGAATTTTCAAACCATACCTTGATGACTTTATTGTTGTATTTATTGATGACATATTGATTTACTCCAAGAGTATAGAAGAACATGAACATCATCTGAGACTTGCCCTACAAACCTTAAGAGAACAGAAACTGTATGCTAAACTGTCTAAATGTGAATTTTGGCTTGACCATGTTATGTTTTTGGGGCATGTTGTTAGCAAAGATGGGATTTCCGTTGATCCACAGAAAATTGAAGCTGTAGTGAACTGGCCTAGACCAACAAATGTGACTGAAGTCCGAAGCTTTTTGGGATTGGCCGGATATTACAGAAGATTTGTCAAAGATTTCTCTAAAATTGCTTTACCGTTGACTCAACTGACACAAAAGGGGACGTCATTTGACTGGATTGACCACAGAGAATCTGCTTTCCAGGAGTTAAAAACTCGACTTGTGACTGCACCGGTTCTGACCTTACCATCAGGTACGGATGGTTATACTGTATTTAGTGATGCTTCTCATAAGGGTTTGGGATGTGTTTTAATGCAGAATGGGAAGGTTATTGCTTATGCTTCCCGACAACTGAGACCACATGAAAAGAACTACCCGACCCATGATCTGGAACTTGCTGCAGTAGTATTTGCACTGAAAATCTGGTGTCACTACCTGTACGGGGTGACATGTGAAGTATACACCGACCACAAGAGTTTGAAATATTTCTTCACACAGAAAGAACTGAACATGAGACAGCGGAGATGGCTGGAACTGATTAAAGACTATGACATACAGATATTGTACCATCCGGGAAAAGCCAATACCGTTGCCGATGCATTGAGTCGGAAATCGATTGGAAACTTAGCCTGTTTGCTTACAGGACAGAAAGAGTTGCTTTGTGACCTTGAAAAATCTGAAATCGAAATTGTTTTACGAGAACAAGGTGGAATCTTAGCTGCTATTTCTGCTCAACCGGCACTGATTGAGGAGATTAAAGAGAAACAGCAACTGGATGACTTCTTGAAAAAGATCATTGAAGAAAGAGAATCTAAACCGAGACCGGGATTCAAATTTGAGAACAATGTACTGAAATTTCAGGAAAGACTGTGTGTACCGAATGACATCGAACTGAAAGGAAGAGTTCTGCAAGAAGGCCACAATTCGAAATTGTCTATCCACCCGGGGAATACGAAAATGTACCAAGATCTGAAACAGAATTTCTGGTGGCCAGGAATGAAGAAAGAAATTGCCGACTTTGTGTCCAAATGTCTTCATTGCCAACAGGTCAAAGCTGAACATCAACGACTTGCCGGACTATTGCAACCCCTACCCATACCAGAGTGGAAATGGGAGCATATCACGATGGATTTTATCGTTGGATTGCCTCGCTCCAGAAAAGGTATGGATTCTATTTGGGTTATTGTTGATAGACTAACCAAATCTGCTCACTTCTTACCTGTCAAGACAATCTATAATGCGGACAAATTGGCCGTTATCTATATTGATGAGATTGTAAGACTGCATGGAGTACCTGTGTCTATTGTTTCTGACAGGGATTCGAAGTTTACATCGAGATTTTGGCAAAGCCTACAGACTGCATTGGGTACTGAATTGAGGCTGAGTAGTGCCTATCATCCTCAAACAGATGGCCAGTCGGAAAGGACCATCCAAACTCTGGAGGATTTACTGAGAATGTGTGTCCTTGATTTTCAGGGAGACTGGGAAAGTCATCTGCCATTAGTTGAATTCGCCTACAATAACAGCTACCATTCGAGTATTGGTATGGCGCCCTTCGAGGCACTGTATGGCAGAAAATGTAGATCTCCGATTTGCTGGGCAGAAGTTGGAGATGGGCCTTTGCTTGGGCCCGAGATTGTTTATGAAACCACTGAGAAAGTGAAACTGATACAACAGAGACTGAAAAATGCACAGAGCAGACAGAAGAGTTATGCTGATATCAGAAGACGAGACAGAGAGTATGAAGTGGGTGATCACGTTTTTGTGAAAGTGACACCAATGAAGGGCCAGACTCGTTTTGGAGTCAAAGGCAAGTTAGCGCCAAGATACGTCGGACCGTATGAGATTATTGAGAAAATTAATCCGGTGGCGTATCAAGTTGCGCTCCCTCCTGAAATGGAGCACATGCATAACGTCTTTCACATTTCGATGTTAAGAGATTATCTCCGGGATCCCTTCCATGTAATAGAGCCTACTCATGTAGTGTTGAGTGATGACTACACCTACGAGGAACGGCCTATACAGATTGTAAACAGACGAATCAAGAAACTAAGAAACAAGGAGATCCCGTTAGTGAAAGTCGACTGGCAGAACCATGGTGGCATGTATGCCACTTGGGAAAGGGAAGATGACATGGCTGAAAGATATCCTGAACTGTTTCCACTGAATCCTGTTTTCTTCCAGAATGAAGGTAACTCGAGTTTAGAGGACTAAACTCTTTATAAGGAGGGGAGACTGTAACAACCCTCATACTGGTTACTGATTAATGACTGATTGATTACCGTTAATCACCGATCACCGTTAAACTGAATTGATTATGACTGATAACTGACTGATAATTGAACTGATTAAAGTACTGAAACGACTGACTGAAATTGGAAACCGAATTGATTGAGTATATGTTAGTTAAATTTCATTCTATCTGTTTGACTGTATGATTATCTGTTCATGCTATATGTTTAAACTGCTAATTGGAGGCCTTATCGGCGGCCGAATCCAAAAATTGACTGATGTTTAATGATCAACATAATTTATGTGATTTTATAGTATAATTACCTGAAAACTGATTGGGAATGATTAAATTAGATTAAAATAAGCTAATTAAAGAGTTGGACTTAATTACCGAATCGCCACCCTTAGTGGCCCACTCAATACACACACTTGAGCCTTGTATACACATCAATTAGAGCATTTCATCAGCTCATTTCTTGAGCTTAACCGTCCATAGAGAGAGAGAGACAAGGGGAGTGAAGTTCATCTCAATTTTTGCTTGGAGAATTGCTTGCTAAATGAAGGAATTGGAACATAGGTTGCAAATTTAGCTTCCTCACCTTGTAACTAAAGCTCTAGGTAAGGAATTCAACCCCTCTTTGTTGTGCTTAAGCTCATTCATGCAAGATTCTTGAGCCTCTAGTGATTCAAGTCTAGAATTGGTTCATTGTTGTTGATTTGAAACTCATTTCATGCATGCATGTTGTTAATGTAGAAGTTTGAGTTGAATTCATGGTAAAATGTTGCATGCATGTTCACAATTTTGTAATGGTTCATGTTTTCAACTTGTTTTTGGATCAATTGGCTCCTTAGAGCATCAAATTGAAGCTTTGAAATGATTTGAATTCATGCATGTTTGCATGTTCTTCATATTCTTGAAAATGGGTTTGAATGTGGTTTTAATTGACTCACCTTTGGGGCTTGAATTCATAAATTGAGCTTTGAAACTTGTTATACCTTGAATTTAGTTATGTTTTCCAGAATTTGGGCCCAAGGGGTCGAGTTTGGAGTGGTTGAATGCTTGGTTTGAGCTTGGGAGGCAGATCTGGAAATTCCAGATTTGGCTTCCTCGCTCGAGCGAAGGATTCCCCGCTCGAGCGAGCACCTTTGCCCAGGAATCCGCTCGAGCGACCGTCGAGCGACCATCGCGCGTAAAATCACAGTATCCAGTATTTTTACTGTTTCGACAGACCGCTCGAGCGAAGGATTACTCGCTCGAGCGAAGACTTTGATTTTGGAAGCCCGCTCGAGCGAGGAAAGTCCCGCTCGAGCGAGGCTCCTATTTTCAGCAAAGTTTGCAAAATGTTTTCTAAGTGTATTTTTGCATCCTCATCCCATCCTAGGCATTCTTAGGCCTAGTTTAAGGTATCTTAATGAGGATATAGATGTAGAACACACCAAGGCAAATTAGGGATTAAGTTATGATATTTCCCAACTGTGTAGCTTAGTGTGTTCAACCTGTTAACTGTGTAGGGTTGGCGACTGGGGAGACACGCTCTAGCATACTGTAGCCCGAACTCTGTGAGTAACGATTGTGTAAAGATATGTTCACAAATGACTATCTTCTGATTACTGAACTGAACTGTTTACTGAACTGATATTGTTTACTGAATGAATGTATGTCCTTTATTTCTGAACTGTACTGTGGCATCCTTAGCACTACTGTTTACTGTTACTGTTACTGCGACAGAATTCTCTGTCGGTTCCCTCGTGGAGCCACTACTGTTTACTGATTGATGGCCATCATTACTGTTCGGTCTTTTAAGACCTACTGTTACGGTTATGCTAATGGTTGTACCACATATGACTGTTTACTGTACTGAACAACTGAAATACTGATTGAATTGAACTGTTTTCATTACTGTAAGGACATTCATTCTAAACCCCTTTACGCATTATGTTATTCACTGGGCTTTAGCTCACTGTTTATATATATATGTAGGTGCTCAGCCACCAGATCGGAGCTAGGAGCGTGGGTTAGACTCCAGTTTTGTCAAGCCAGCCTTTGTGCCTCACTGCGAGGTTCCGAGCCTATCGCGCTAAGGCTTAGGGGTGTTTTAGAAGTCCCCCTTCTGTACTGTCTTACTGTTTTGTATAGACGGAATGTTTCCTGTACTGTTATGTAGGGTTGAATCCCTAGTTTGAATAATTGTAAATATTGCATACTGTTCTGTACTGTATATGTATGAATGCATGAAAAATCTTTTTGGCATGCAGCTTGTCACAGCTCATTGGACATTATTTATTTACTGTATTGGCTTCCGCCAGGCCCTGTACTCTGATTTACTGTATTACTGATAAGCAGGCCTTCGGTAATCTCGGATTACTGGCCGGTTACGGTGCTAAACCCATAGGGCCGGGTTTGGGTCGTGATACCACTGTTTTGGAGGTCTGCCCTACTGCAACAGAAAGGAAATAGAACACAAACAGAGTGTTTCCAGGGGTTGTTTGTCTTCTCTGCCTTTCCCTATCATAAAACAGATCAAGAGAGGGGTAGACTTGATTTACAAACCATCAATTGACGCAAATTTGTTGCGTGATGATCTATGAATCGATGTGATAAAGTCTCAATAAATGGAAATAAAAGACCAACGAAACCTTCTCCTTATCATGGAGTTACCTCTCTAGGGAAGTGGTAGACATTACTTCTCAAATCATTAAAATCATTAATGAGTATGTAATGACTCGAGACACAATAGGTTCAATTAATGTCCGATTGAACCCAGACCAATTTTATTACTCTTGTTACCATTTTAGTCCAATTTTATTAGCCCTTTTTATTACCTTTTAATTCTTTAGTCATTTTAGTCCAAAGAGTGAGAGTTATGTTCACTAAAATAAGACAAATGTCAAACAAGAAGTTGTTTTTGGCATGAGAGAGATGTAATGCCTTGGTAATGAACATCTGAAGAGATTAAACCATTAAGCATGAAAGGGTCTCTTTCGCATGCCTTAAACAACACTCATTTGAAAGAACTCTTAAACATGGAAAACCAAGAAATAAGGGAGGTTGCAGAGATGATTAGCACAAGTGAAAGTATATGTATGAAAGCTATAAAGATAAAAGCTATCAACTCAAATAGGTTGGTGTATAAGGCCTAAATCACAAAACCTATGAGGACTACAACACTATAAGCATACTATACAAAGCATGAATGATGTAAACACACTAAAATAGTCCTAAAACTCACAAAAATAGTGCTGTAATTAGCATGCAAAAGCTAGAAAAAGTGAGCTAAATAAGAGAGAAATAAAGCTAGTAAGCAAGCCTAAGGAGGGGTGGGTAACCCCTCCACTTTTGGGACCTTAAAAGCGCATATGTTAGCCTTTTAAAACTTTGAAAATCAGTGGCCAAAAATTGAGAAAGAAGTGGGAAACACAATGACAAAAGCTTAGAGAACAAGGTTCAAAGAAGAGTGGTTAATTCCTTCACCTTTGGTAGCTTTAAGTCACAAGTTACAGCCCATAAAAACAGTCCAAAAACAATATAAAAAATAGTAAGAAAAGAGAAGGAAGAAGTAGGATAAGGATGGCCAAGGTTATACCTCTTGAAGAGGAGTAACTCTTTAATTCACAAACCAACAAGTGATCACTCTCAAGAGCTGAAATTTTAGCATAAGAACCTCAGAAAGGAGCCTCAAATATTTAGTTTAGGAAGTGTTTGGATAGTGTATGTGTGTTGCAAGATAGAGAGGGAGAGAGCTTTTTAAGAATTCGAGCTTTGGTAATTTTTTTTAACCTAAAAACATAAGGAATGGTCAAGTATATATAGAAAAATTGGTTGCTATCTTGGAAATATCTGCATTGAGCCAGCTAGTGCATTGCATGCACATGGGGGGACAGCTGGCAACAAATATCTATTCTGCTGGGAAACCTGGCCGGCCGGCCACCAATTTCTAGCCATCCAGCCACCTGTTGGCCAACAGGCCTCTACGTGGTCAGGCTAGAAAAAATTAGGTTTTGGCTCAAAGGAGGTGCAAAGTTTTTTTTTAAGGCTCTGAAACTCAAAATCGAAGCTTCCTGCTGAGGAAATCGAACGTTTATACAACGTAGTATTTCATCATCGAGTGATCAATCTGAGGCGCTCAAGTTTTAAGAGCGGTCAGAAATGGGGTGTCTACACTAATTTATCAATATTATATATTGTAATGGCTTGTAATGATTATCACTGTATTTATCAACGTTATCGATTTTAATTTCAAAAACTTTTGTTATATTACAATTTTCTTTAATAATGAACTGCAAATTTAATGATAAAAGTAATCATTCATAACCTAAGCTTAATGTTACAATAAAATAAAAATAATTAACAACAAATGGTTCAACATATTATGAACATGCGATTCTATAAAAAAATATATGTATAAAAAATAAAAAATAAAAAAACTAATACATCTCTCATTCATCATCTGGCATGTAATAGTCAGATAAATATTTCTCATTATTAAGAACATTGTTGCGCTCATTATAGGTCAATTCTCTGCCACTAGCCTCAATCACTTCGCCAGTGAGTTGAAGCATGAAATATTGACATCTACGCATCAACATTATGTTATTCTCTCTTTTTAATTCTTTTTACTACTCTTTCATAGTTGTCTACATTTTGCCTTCGCATCATTACTGAACGACGATGAAGGATTCATACCCCTAGTTTTTGATAATCATGAACTAACCTATCCTGCTCATTTACCCTAAACTTCCACTCTTCACGGAGACAACATATATATTAACAAAGTCTAGAAAAAAAATTGTAACTTGTAGAATGGAACACTCTGTTATTACAATTTGTTCAGCAGCCATGGCAAGCCAACCTATTCCAATTCTTAGTATTTTCTGGTCTATGGATGGTTTTAAACAACAAAGTGGGCCAAAGATTAGCTGTAAGGCCCATTACTTATAAAAATTAAAGAGCTACATTTTGAATATTGCTTCTAATGAGATGAGAATATCAACAAAAACCTTCTCTTGTAATGCTTGTGCAAAGGCTTCAAAGGCATCACCACTAGCAATAACCACAAAGTTTTACCACGATTTTCTCAAACCAACTAATCAACCAATAAACATGAAAAGCATCGGAAAAAAGAACAAAAAAATTAGAAAAAAAAAAACAGAATTATCATATAAAATACTTCACCAAATTATTTATTCTATAATATATATTACCTTCGAGGATCTCAACCTGTTTTTACACATCCAGTTTAAAGATTGTGTTTATTCATAGTGAAAGGCATACATCTTATTCAATGCCTTAACTTTTGGTTATGTGTCACTGCTACAAAAAAATCAAATAATAATATTAAAATAATTATTGGTATCTGATATGAGTTAGTGGGAACATTAAACTAATACAATTTTAACATGTGAGATAGTAAATAAAAAATGGTAGATAAATGTGATCATTTCAATTATAATTTATCTATGTATACTAGTGATGGTTGTGTATGACCGCAATAACGAAAAGGAAAGGAAATTTAAAAAAAAATTAATTCGTCCAATAGACTTGCAACATTAAATAATTAAATCATACTTGAAAAATTATTGAATATTCTTGAAATACCACAAAAGTATATACACATGGTACTTCTGATAAATGAGATTGTAAAAATAAAAAATGAATGTGAATGACGTTATCTCTATCCAATTGACCAAAGTAGGTCAGGTGAATTTTGACAATTACTTTTCTTGTAAAAAAGCCTAAGTTCAGGTTTGATTTGTCTTTGTATAATTTATTTTTTTAATTCTGACCCATAATTTATTTGTTTAAGGTTTCAATCTTGTTCTTTGAATTTTTTTTTTTAATGCATTCTCTTGGCTAAATATTGATTTCTCATGTATTGTTATATATATATATATATATATATATTAGGGGAAATTAATGATGTCCACTCTTAAAAGGATGCACATCATAAGATATATATGAATTTTTATAGTGAAAATTACCAATGTTTGTGGTGTGTGTTAAAGTCAATTTGTGGTAAAATTATAAATTGCAAATTTATTGTGTGTGCACCAGTAAAAAAAAAAAAATAATGTTATTTTATAGTCTATGTTAAAAAAATAGCCATACCATATGCACCCTTTTAGCGATACACAGAGTAGCAACTTCCATTATATTATATTTATGTATAAGTATGTTTTAGATGAAGTTTAATCTCAATTTTTTTTTTTTTTTTTTTTTTTGTATGCGTGTAAATTCCATTAAAACATTTTATGAAATACTTAATAAGCAAGAAAGATAGAATGGTTATCGAACATTTTAGTAACAACCAAACGATAGTAATAGCACAACAACCATTCAATAGAGTAACTCAATACAATAGTTCCTCAAATTTTAACTAAATCAAAGTAAATGGGTTTCGTGGAACCCAACCAACTCTTCACATATGTATGTATATATACATATATAATATATATGTATAACAAAAATCAACAAAATCCGTAAAAGTATACCCAAAATCCTACATGCATATAAAAATTTAAAGAAAAACAATACTCATAGTTTGATTTTGAGAATCGTTCCTTCTCTATTCCACTAATGATCAATTGATGATCTCTATGGCTTTGAAGAAAAATTAAAAAAAAAAAAAATCGTAATCAATATATATACACACAATAATCTATTAAGAAAGAGATGTGTGTATTACATTTACTTTGCAAAGCAAACTCTATTGATCTGGCTGCTAATCACCCATAATGAGAGAGAAAATATGAAACTAACTTAAGGTGGGTTTCATTGAACACAGAGGGGGCGGGTATGTGGTATGTTAAGTGCCAACAAATTTTGGTTTTCAATTTTGATGTGTATAGTAATATTTTCAATTATAGAATTCAAAAAATGCCAATAAACCCAAACTTCGGTTAATCTTTTATTGCATTTGTAAAATGTTATTAAATTAAAAAAAATGTTATGAAAAATGATTGTAGTTATCTAATAACATTTTATTACAGAATGCTATGAATGCACTATATTTAATAATTTTTTTAAAAAAATGTTATAAAATAGTGTTATTAAAAGTACTTTTTGTTGTTGTAGTGTTCTTTGCGACAAAACATGCAAATTGGAGAGAGAGAGAGAGAGAGTAGATAATGTGTACGCAAATACAGAGAGAGCGAGATTATGCGAGAGAAAGATTGAGAGATCAAGATAGAGAAATAGAGAGATCAATCGATTGAGATTTAGAAGGAGAGAGAGATTCATACCAATGAGCAAAAGAGAGAGAGAGAGACAGAGAGAGAGGTTGAGCGAGCCAAGCTAGGGCAAAACTAAGGAAATTGAGCAAATAAATAAAAGAAAATAGGAGAAATAAATGTTAAATATAAATTGAAGCCTTTTGTTCATTTTCTTTTCTTTTTTTTTTTTGGCACAGCCAAACAAGCAGTCGCAAAAAAAAAAAAAAAAAAAAAAAAAAAAAAAAAAGGGAAGAAGAAGAAGAAAAAAAAAGTCAATTTTCTAGTAGTGTAAGGATGTGGGAATATTAGAATATTAATTTATATAAAAGGAAAATTTAAAAAATATATATATATATATAATCACACGTTAATTTGAATGTGTGATTAAAAAAAAAAAGATATAATGACACTTAATTGAAAAGTGACATAAAAAATAAATATAATCACACGTTAATTAGAAGGTGTGATTAATATATATATATATATATAATCACACTTAATTGAAAAGTGACATAAAAAATAAATATTATCACACTCAATCAATCAAGTGTGATTAAAATATCAATCCATTTTTTTTTTTTTTTTTTTATCGCACTTCCAATAAAAGTGAGATTTTCATTTGTCAAAGTGTGATCTTTAACTGTTTTGTAGTAGTGTATGTTTAGTAATTTTTTTTATTTTTATTTATTTATTTATTTTTTTTTGTTTTTCGGTTCTCTAATGGCATTTATACATGTTAATGAGCTAAGGAATTTCAAAAATTATGAGGCAGCTCACATTTGTATTCCTAAATATAGGAATATTAATTTTTATTAAAACTTTCATCTATGATGATTTTTTTTTTTTTTTAATCGGTTTACCTAAACAACTTACATCTGTTGTCATTCTTTTGAAGGTGACAGATGAATGGGGCCAAAACTCATGGTTGAAGACTTCCATGAACCAAAGAATAGAAAAAATAGTTCAAGGTTTGTACATTTAGTCCCACATTTCATCTTACCCTTCTATTGTTGTATACTAAGGTGGCTTGTTGGATTTTGAACATCTGAGGAACCAATAAGAGCCAAGATGAGAGTAAAGGACCTGGTGCTTGATACTTAGATGGTATGGAACCAAATAAAGTCTCTCTCAGTTTCAGCCTTAGCCTTATAAATTTTCATGATTATAAATTTTGTCTCCATTTCTAAGATTAACATTATAATGGTGAAAATACCAAAAAAATTATATTTTACTGATAAATAATGCAAAGAAAATGAGATGCAAATAGATCAGGCTGAGACACGGATATCTCATTTTCTTTAAAGAGATCAAGCCCACTGCGGTAGGAATAACCCAAATACCGATGCATCAGTCATGAAACTATGACTTGTCCCCTCTAGGATACAACAGCCCGACCACTTGTCTATGGTTCAGGCCAACTTTGCACAAGATGGTGAACCCAAAGCTCCACCAAGAAAAAATACACTTCTTTGGCTAGTAATCTCTCAAGTATAGAAAAATAGTTGGTATATAAAAGAGTAAATGAGAGGAACTATTTATAGACCACTAGGACCTTACAAATTACACACAAAAAATAATGACCATTAACTCACCACCAACCCCATAACCTTTCAATTAATCTCTATTCATGAACAGGACAAAAGGTCACTAAAAAACAATGAATCTCCATTTACAAAACAAAATAAGATTCATGAACAAAACCAAAAAAAAGTCACAAAATAAATAAATAAATAAATAAAAGATATTAAAATGGTCCAACAATCCCCCACTCATTTTAATATCAACAAGGATAAGAGAGATTACCAATCAAAGATAGACAGTGTGCATTATGAAGGTGTGCTCTGCATAGAACCTTCATTAGTGAAACAGCAACCTCTACTCCAGAGTTAGTATTGGTCTTAGACTTGAACTATGACTGCTTAGGGGAAATAAAGTATTACTGCTTACACATAATAATCCAAGTGTTGACATGAGTTTTTAATAGCCAGCATATTACGGCCTTGTTCTTATCCCAGTTTTCATGAGCATATTTGAGAATAAGACTTGTTCTCACAGAAAGCGGCCCCACTTCCATGCTCACATAGGTGAAATCTGTCAAAGAGGCTCCTGTAATTTACACACCCCACTTAACAAGAGCTACAGAATGTCATTAAGAGTATAAAAACTCATCTCTCCAATATTACAAGACAAATGCACTTACATCATAGGGATGAACAACAAAATATTAAGGAGTGCATTTTTTACAACCACCATATGATTCGTTCTTCCAATTGAACCTAGTTACAAGATCTCTGGTCCCCAGGTTGGGTGTCCTCATACATGGTTTGTGATTTTATAGGCTTCAAACCCATCCCCTTCGATGTATTCCAGACCCTATCTCTCGCTAACTCCTTGGTTAATGAATCCTCAAGATGATCACAAGATTTTACATAATTCATTGTTATGATGTCATTACTCAAATAGGATCTCACAAATAGGATCTCACATTAATGTGTTTCTTTCGAATAGGTCTGGATTTACCATTATAAAAATGGTTGTTCACTCTACCAATAGTAGCAGTGCTATCACAATGAATTAACACAGAAGGAATTGATTTTTCCCAAAAAATGATTTCATGTAACAAATCTCTTAACCAATTTGCTTCCTCACATACTGAAGCTAACGCTATAAGCTCAACTTCCATTGTAAAATTAACAATTATAGTCTATTTTTTAGATTTCCAACATATAGCACCACCACCCAAGGTAAAAATAAAACCTGAGGTAGAGAGAGAATCACCTAACAAAGTATTCCAATCGGCATCACTATATCCCTTAAGTACCGCAGGATGCTTGTTATAAAACAACCATAGTTTTTGGTACCAGAAAAATATCTTATAATTCTTCCCATGGCTAGCCAATGCTCTCGACTTGGCTTGCTAGTAAATCTGCTAAGTACTCTAACAACATATGCAATATTAGGTCCAGTACAGTCAGTAGCATATCTCAAACTACCAATCATGCTAGCATATTCCTTTTGATTAATCACTTCTTTTTCATTATGCATCATCAGAATGAGCCCATGGAGGTTCAGAAAGAACGAGCTGGTCCTAAATAGACGACATCTGGGATAAGAAGTCACTGAGAGATTGACCGGGTGCCTGGCGCATGTGATGAAGAGTCTGTAATAGTTGATACTGATGAGCATGTTGTAACAACCCTCATACTGTTTACCGACTTATGACTGATTGATTACCGATAACCATCGATTACCGTTAAACTGAATTGATTATGACTGATAATTGAACTGATTAAAGTACTGAACTGACTGACTGAAATTGGAAACCGAATTGATGAGTATATGTTAGTTAAATTGCATTCTATCTGTTTGACTGTATGATTATCTGTTCATGTTTATATGTTTAAACTGCTAATTGAAGGCCTTATCGGCGGCCGAATTAGAAACCGATTGATGTTCCATGACCCTCGTAATTAATGTGATTTTATGGTGTATTTACCTGAAAACTGATTAGGTATGATTAAATTAGATTAAAATAAGCTAATTAAAGAGTTTGACGTAATTACACTTTTGCCATCTAGTGGGGCCTTTGTTTACTCATATTTGAAGCCTTGTGTATGCTTTATCAAAACATTTCATCAGCCATTTCTTCTTGTTCATGTTTTGAGTTGATTGTTTCATGGTCCATGTTAGATTGTAGAGCTAAGTCATGATTTGGGTCATTAATGGTGAATTGAAGCTCATTTCATGCATGCATGTTTGAATTAATGAGTTTTGAGTTGAATTCATGGTATAATGGTGCATGCATGTTAATAATTTTGTGGTACCCCATGAGTTCATCTTGTTTTTGAAGGTTTAAGTTCTTTTGAAACAGCATTAAAGCTTTGAAAATGATTTAAGATCATGCATGTCATGTTTGAGGATTGTTCTTGGAAATGGTTTGAAAATGGGTTTGAATATGGTTTTAATTGACTCACCTTTGGGGCTTGAATTCATAAATTGAGCTTTGAAACTTGTTATACATTGAATTTAGTTATGTTTTCCAGAATTTGGGCCCAAGAGGTCGAGTTTGGAGTGGTAGAATGCTTGGTTTGAGCTTGGGAGGCAAATCTGGAAATTCCAGATTTGGCTTCCTCGCTCGAGCGAAGGATTCCCCGCTCGAGCGAGCACCTTTGTCCAGGGCTCCGCTCGAGCTACCATCGAGCGACCATCGCGCGCAAAATCACAGCATCCAGTATTTTTTTTACTGTTTCGACAGACCGCTCGAGCGAAGGATTCCTCGCTCGAGTGAATCCTTTGATTTTGGACTTCCGCTCGAGCGAAGAAAGTCTCGCTCGAGCGAGGCTCCTATTTTCAGCAAAGTTTGCAAAATGTTTTCTAAGTGTATTTTTGCATCCTCATCCCATCCTAGGCATTCTTAGGCCTAGTTTAAGACATCTTGATGAGGATATCGTTGTAGAACACACCAAGGCAAATTAGGGATTAAGTTATGATATTTCCCAACTGTGTAGCTTAGTGTGTTCAACCTGTGAACTGTGTAGGGTTGGCGACTGGGGAGACACGCTCTAGCATACCGTAGCCCAAACTCTGTGAGTAACAATTGTGTAAAGATATGTTCAACTGATATCTTTTGAATACTGAACTGAACTGTTTACTGAACTGGTATTACTGAATGAATGTATGTCCTTTATTTCTGAACTGTACTGTGGCATCCTTAGTACCTACTGTTTACTGTTACTGTTACTGTTACAGAGATCTCTGTCGGTTCCCTCGTGGAGCCACTACTGTTTACTGACTGATGGCCATCATTACTGTTCGGTCTTTTAAGACCTACTGTTACTGATATGCTAATAGATGTACCACATATGACTGTTTACTATACTGAGCAACTGAAATACTGATTGAAATGAACTGTTTTCATTACTGTAAGGACATTCATTCTAAACCCCTTTACGCTTTATGTTATTCACTGGGCTTTAGCTCACTGTTTATATATATATGTAGGTGCTCAGCCACCAGATCGGAGCTAGGAGCGTGGGTTAGACTCCAGTTTTGTCAAGCCAGCCTTTGTGCCTCACTGCGAGGTTCCGAGTTGCCATGCTATGGCTTTGGGGTGTTTTGTTTGTTTTCCCCCGTCTGTCTCCATACTGTTTGGATTACTGTATAGACTGTCAGTTACTAACTGTACTGTTATCAAGGGATTAGGTCCCTGTACTGTGTGACTGTAAATTTTGTATAGACTGTACTGTTTGTATATGTATGAATGCCTGAAAAATCTTTTTGGCATACAGACTGTCACAACTCATTGGACATTGTTTAATTACTGTATTGGCTTCCGCCAGGCCCTGTACTCTGTTTTACTGTATTACTGTTAAGCAGGCCTTCGGTAATCTCGGATTACTGGCCGGTTACGGTGCTAAACCCATAGGGCCGGGTTTGGGTCGTGACACATGTCCAGTGGTCTGATAACATTCCTTCAAGAAATCCAAAATTGCTTTGGGAGGAGAGGCAAGGGAATCATCTTCCTGAAAGTGTCCAAATTGAAGGTTGATGGAAGGAACTAAGGTAGCCCGAAACCATGTGATAATTTGATAATTCTTACTTTTCCATTCGTCAAGACGGTCATGAAATGCAGAGTCAGTCTTATCATCCTTCTGGTTGGGTTTGAGAAGAGCACCAGTGATGATCCACCAAAGGCGTTTGCCTTTGATGAAGCTAGAGAGAGCTTGGGCCCAACTAACATAATTGGACCCATCAAGGATAACAAAAACAGATTGGATGTTCTCAGTACGATCCATAGTTGCCAAAATGGAGGTCACCAACAGAATCAGAAGGCTGGAAAACCTTAGGGACAGGTAGGGCTGATGTCATCACAGTGGCTGTGATGATGTCAGTAGAGAGACAGTGGCTGAGTAGGGCTGACGTTAGCGGCTGATAAAGGCTGACGTCAGCAGCTGAAGATGAAGGTAAACGGCTGAGGAAGCCGGGTGGAAGCCGAGGCAGGGGGCATGCAGATAGGAGAAGCCGGGCGGAAACTGATGGCGGCTGATGCGGAAGCCGACGGCCAAGCCGAGGTCGGATCGGCTGAGGCGGAAGCTGAGGGACCGAAGCCGAGGGAAACTGGCTGAGACGCGTGCTGAGAGTGGAAGCGACGTCAACCGATGGGCTTCTCTTTAGGAGGCGCGTGAGAGCGCGTGGAAGGTCTAATGGTGATGATTTTGGTGTCTTTGGTTTCGTCTTGAAGAGGTGAAGAGGTTGGTGTAGTCCAAATGTGGAAACATTGATAGACGAGAAACACAGAACCCAATAGAAATCAACGTGAGACAAAATTAAAGCTGCCAAACCAAAAAAATAAAAAAAAATAAAAAATGTGATAAAGAAGAAAAAGAAGAGACTAGGAGAGGACCCTAGGCTCTGATACCATGTTATGAGAGTAATTCTGATATATTGAATTGAATGAATAATACAATAGAATTGAATGAATAATACAATAGAATTGAATGAATAATACAATAGCATGAGTCTGTGTATATAGGCTGATAAGAAACCTAGATAGGTACATAATAAGATATAGATACAATGAGATTGAGATAAGTATAGAAGGAGTTAGAGATAGAGATATATCTACAATACAAGTAGATAAGTATAATAATATACAGCTAACAATGTCTTCATTTTTTAGGTCAGAAATTACTTGGAGAGATGCCAAATATGGTCAAAGAATTCAAAGCTTTTTACTTCAAGTTTTTTTTTTTCATTTTTTTAATATATGTAATCACAGTTAATTTTTTTTTATTAATTTCTTTGTATATACTTTTGAACATTGAACTTTCATTTATGAAATATATGACATTATTCCATTCAATATGTGATTGTGATTCAACTGATAGTATATAGTGTGTATTACATTCTACAAATGCGTACAAAAATAATATTAATTATTCTTCAAATATGTCGAACCCTTTTTTTTTTTATCACACGCATTCACTATGATGAGAAATGTATATAATGTGTGATCTTATCTCATTATTACTCACATGTTTTATTAGATATTAATCACGCTTAAAATATGTGATCTAAATGTTTATCATCACAGGTTTTATTAGTTATACATCGCACATAAAAAGTGTGATCTAAATGTTTATTATCACATGTAAAAAGTGTAATCTAAATGTTTATTATCACATGTAAAAAGTGTGATCTAAATATTTATTATCACACGCATAACATGTGATGGAATCATCTTTTAATGACACTCAAAACGTGTGATTAAAAATGACCATTTTTAATTATACTCCCAAAGATCACACTTTGATAAAACTTAGAAAGTGTAATTAAATAACATACATCACACATAAAAAATATGATCTATTTATGATGTTGTAGTAGTGTGGAGAATACGAGTTGAATTTTTCAGTAAAGGAAGTTGAAATTTGTGAGTTTTAGGGACAGAAAATGATGGCATTCATGAAGGGGGGAGGAGAAGAAGTTGAATGAGAAATTTCAGAAGAAGAAAAAGTCATCACAGAAGGAGAAAAGGCGGATGAATCGATAGAGGTCATTTTGCTCTAATACTAACTTGAGACAAAGGCAACTTCATACAAAGGAATATTAATATATTATAAAAATGAATTTCACTCACACATCGTGAGGCTTCTATTCCACGGATACTTATATACAATTACTTTACAAGATTTGTATTGCTAACAATCATCCTAACCCACTACAGAGGATATACAATACACAAAGTCTATCCTTATCTAATAGTAAGGAATATAACTTACAAAAATGTCAAAATCAAAACTAGTGTTGTTGTGCTTAAGCGAAGGAGTTGAATGCCTATCTGTAGACGTTCCATAACCACATGATTCTCTATTGCAGTTGCTCCATAAAATGAACATGATTCTCTAATGCATGAAGCATTTTGACGCCAATTCGAAGATCTTTTTACACTAAATAATAATTAAACTGAAATAATTAATGAATACTATTAACATATCATTATAAAAAACATAAAAATTCATTTAAATCAAAACACACCCACTAATTAAAAACCAAAAATTTGCAATCACCCACTAACAGAACAATAAGAAAATCGTCATCATTGATGTTCGTACTTCGTGGATTAAACATCTTCAACATTAGGGAATCACATCTAAAGAAAAGAAAAAAAAATCTAAAATTCAAATTATTTTTTTTTACTTGAAATTTCAGATTTTAAAAAATTGTATTTTTTTTTCGTTATTTGTTATTCTACAATAGTATTATTTTTTGCCTTATTCTCCTTTAAGCATTTTCAATCGTCTATCTATTTCAAATATTGCGGTGAGATTGTATCAAGTCGAGCCACAGGAGCAAAAGTTCTTAGAAATCAATTCCAGGTTGTTGTGAATACCCTTTTGCCACAAGTCTTTGTTCTTTTGAATAGAGCCATCCGGATTGAACTTTGTTTTGAAATTCCACTTCACACCAATTATTTCTTTTCCTTTCGATTTCTCCACTAGCTCCCAAGTCTTGTTCTTCTCAATCACATGAATTTCATCTTCCATTGCTTTCTTCCATGCTTCATTTTTAGTTGCCTCTTCAAAATTTTCAGGTTCAACAATGCATAAATTGCATCTTGCATACACATCACTAAGACTCCTTATATTTCTTGGAGTTGAACTTGGAGATGAAGAACTTGAACTTGAACTTGAACTTGAACTTGAACACGAACTTGAACTTGGAGAAGATTTTGAACTAACAATTGGTGACAATCTTTGTGGAGATTCAAGAGTTGCAACATCTTCAACTTGTGGACTTTCCGATTCGTCATTGAAAGCAATGCTTTGATCTTGGACTTTCTTTTCCTTCCAATCAAAAGACGCCTTCTCATCAAAGAGAACATCTCTACAAATAATCACCTTCTTTTGATCCAAACTGAAGAGTCTATAGCCTTTGGATTTCGAGCTATAACCCACAAAGATACATTTCTTACTATTTTCATCATGCTTGTGCCTCACTTCTTTTGGAACATGAGCATAACAACCAAACACCTTCAAGTGATTCACCGATGGTTTCCTTCCACTCCAAGCTTCAAATGGAGTTTTGTCCTTAAGAGCTTTTGTAGGACATCTATTCATCAAGTAAACTGTTGTACACACTGCCTCACCCCAAAATGTTTTGGGTAGCCCCTTCTCATGTAGCATAGACTTGGACATCTCCTCTATGGTCCTATTCTTCCTTTCCGCCACACCATTTTGTTGTGGAGTGTACCCAATGGTAAATTGCCTTTGCATTCCAATATCTTCACAAAATTTCATAAACTCATTTGAGTTGTATTCTCCGCCTCTATCACTTCTCAATACTTTCATCAAACAACCACTTTGTCTTTCAACAAGATTTTGAAATTTCTTGAAGATAGAGAAAACTTCACTCTTTTGTCTCACGAAATACACCCAAGTCATTCTAGTAAAATCATCAATAAAAATAATGAAGTACTTGTTACCTCCATGAGTTGGTGTATCCCTAGGTCCGCACACATCGGTATGGACAAGCTCCAATGGTGCTTTAGCTCTCCATGCTTTCTCCTTTGGAAATGACTCTCGGCGATGCTTTCCAAGTGCACAACCTTCACAAATATGTTGCACTTCATAAATGGTTGGCAATCCAAAAACTATATTCTTTTGTTGTAGATGCTTCAAGCTTTGAAAATTCAAGTGCCCAAATCTTCTATGCCAAAGCCATGAATTATCAATCACATCCATCTTCAATGTCGCATTTTTACTATACCGGAAAATGAGAAGAAGAGGTGTATGTTGATCAACCTCGAGGCTTTGTTGTCAAAGGTAAAGAAGATAAAGTGCACAAGTTGAAAAAGGCTTTATATGGCCTAAAGCAAGCACCTCGGGCATGGTATAGTGAAATTGATGCTTACTTCAATGAAAAGGGTTTTCAAAGATGCAAAAGTGAGCCAACTTTGTACATCAAGAGGCAAGGTACAACCGGTATTCTCATTGTTTCATTTTATGTTGATGATTTGGTTTTTACCGGTAGTGATGAAAAATTTATTGAAGATTTTAAAAGGGAGATGATGAAGAAATATGAAATGAGTGATTTGGGGCTATTGTATCATTTTTTAGGCATTGAAATTTACCAAAACAATGGTGGTGTTTTTATTTGCCAAAAGAAGTATGCTCAAACACTTCTTGAGAAATTTAAAATGAAGAATTGCAAAGCAGTTGCTACTCCCTTGATTGCGAATGAAAAGTTGTCAAATGAAGATGGAAGCAAAGAAGCTGAAGCATCTTGTTATAGAACTTTGGTTGGAAGTTTGTTGTACTTAACTATTACAAGATTCACTACAAGAAAAAGCACCTTTGGCGACTAAATTTTTAGTTGCCAAAAGTCCTTTTTTAGTCACCAAAAGTCGACTTTTCACTTTCCCCGACTAAATATTTTAGTCGTCGGTTTTGTCGCGAATACATGGTCGCCGGAGGTATTGGCGACTAAAAATGTTTTAGTCGGCAAAAAACAGGTCTTCAGCGAACAAAGCTTTTGTCGCCAATAGTCAATTGCATTTTTGAAAATTATACATTTAGCGACTAATCTTTTAGTCGCCAATAGTGAATTATTTTTTTTTTATTTATACATTTGCCGACTAAGCTTTTCGTCGCCAATAGTCAATCTTTTGGCGACAACACATTTTAGTCGCCAAAAGCATATTTTAGAAAAAAAAAAATTACTCTCTGCTGTTGCCAAGTTTCGAACCACCAACCTCCCACATTGTAAACCTTTAGCAACACACTCTCCCCACTATGCCAGTACAACATCACATGAATATAAATGCAACATATATTATTTATATAGTATATTGACCGGTATTAATACAAAACTATATATATAAAAATAATTATTTTTATTTAATATAATTTATGTAAAAAATAAATTATTTACTAAAAAAAATTGAGGCCACTTTTGGCGACTAAATCCATTATTTAGTCGCCAATTCTATAATTTTGGGCTACTAATTATTTTTTAGTCGCTAAAAAAATAGGTTCCGCCTAAAAATAACCAGTTTTGGCGACTAAACCTGTTTTTAGTCACCAAAAACGTCCCCTTTTGGCTACTAAACTGAATTTTAGTCGCCAATTGCCTGTTTTTAGCTACTAAATTTTTTTAGTAGCCAAAAAGCTTCACTTTCAGCGACCAAACTGTTTTTAGTCGCCAAAACACGTATAATCGGTGACCAAACTGTTTTTTAGTCGCCAAAACCGTCACTTTTGGCTACTAAATTATTTTAGTCGCCAAAAACCGTCACTTTTGGCTACTAAAAAACCTTTAATCGCTAAAACTCATATAATCGGTGACTAAATTGATTTTTAGTCACCAATAACTATACATTTGGCTACTAAATTGTTTTAGTCGCCAAAAGTCTTCACTTTTGGCTACTAATTCCATTTTAGTCGCCGAAAGTGCTACTTTCAGCGACGAAATTTTTTTTTTAGTCGCCATTTGTGCTTTTTGTTGTAGTGATTGGACATCAAGTATGCTACAAGTTTATTGTCTCGGTTTATGCATAGTCCAAGCCAAATTCATTTTGGGGTTGCAAAAAGTGTGTTGAGATACATTCAAGGTACACTTGATTATGGAATTTTTTATGAGAAATTTGTTGATGCAAAGTTACTTGGATTTTGTGATAGTGATTGGGCCGGATGTGTTGATGATATGAAAAGCACTTATGGGTATGCATTTTCTCTTGGATCGGGCATAATTTCATGGTCATCTAAGAAACAACAAGCTGTGGCACAATCATCTGCTGAAGCCGAATATATTTTAGCATCATTGGCAACTACACAAGCAATTTGGCTAAGAAGAATTTTGGATGATTTTGGTGAGAAGCAAGGTGAAGCTACCCCAATTATGTGTGATAACAAGTCTGCTATTGCTATGACAAAGAATCCCGTCTACCATTCTTGTACCAAACACATTGCTATCAAACATTATTTCATTAGAGAACCTGTGGAAGATGATGAGATTCAAATCAAGTATTGCAAGACTGAAGATCAAGTTGCGGACATCTTCGCCAAAGCTCTACCAAGGGACAAGTTTGAATTTTTTAGAGAAATGTTGGGTGTCACACAATGTGGCATTAAGGGGGGGTGTTAAAATTAATGCCATATTTACATTAGATACATTGCATGCATTGGATACATTGAGTTCGTATATTATTGGTATTCTTGTATTTTTATATTCATGTATTTTATATTTATTAAGTACATTGTCTAGATTATATTCATGTACCTAGTTAATTGCAAGGTTGTTTAGGTTCATGAATCTTATTCATTGAACTTATGTATAACCTTCTCTATATAAAAGGATGTAAGCCTATGGGCAAAGGATATGAATAATAAGAGAGAAAATTCAATACAAAATAATAGTTCATTCTACAGAGAGCTTTTTAGCTTTTGATAAAACCCTTTCTAGAATGAACTATTATTTTGTATTGAATTTTTCTCTTATTGATTCATATCTTTTGCCCATAGGTTTACATCCTTTTATGTAGAGAAGGTTATACATAAGTTCAATGAATAAGATCCATGAACCTAAACAACTTTACAATTGACTGGGTACATGAATATAATCTAGACAATGTACTTAATAAATATAAAATACATGAATATAAAAATACAAGAATACACAGAATGTATGAACTCAATGTATCCAATGTATGCAATGTATCCAGTGTATCTAATGTAAATATGGCATTAATTTTAACACTCCACCTTAATGCCATATTGTGTGACACCCAACATTTCTCTAAAAAATTCAAACTTGTCCCTTGGTAGAGCTTTGGTGAAGATGTTCGCAACTTGATCTTCAGTCTTGCAATACTTGATGTACAAAGTTGGCTCACTTTTGCTTCTTTGAAAACCCTTTTCATTGAAGTAAGCATCAAATTCACTATACCATGCCTGGGGGGCTTGCTTTAGGCCATAGAAAGCCTTCTTCAACTTGTACACTTTATCTTCTTTACCTTTGACAACAAAGCCTTGAGGTTTATCAACATACACCTTTTCTTCTAATTTTCCATTCAAAAATGTTGATTTTACATCAAGTTGGTGCAAGAACCAACCCTTTTGAGCCGCCAAAGCAATGGTAGCTCTAATTGTATCAAGTCGAGTCACAGGAGCAAAAGTTTCTTGGAAATCAATTCCAGGTTGTTGTGAATACCCTTTTGCCACAAGTCTTTCTTTGTTCTTTCGAATAGAGCCATCCGGATTGAACTTTGTTTTGAAATTCCACTTCACACCAATTATTTCTTTTCCTTTCAGTTTCTCCACTAGCTCCCAAGTCTTGTTCTTCTCAATCACATGAATTTCATCTTCCATTGCTTTCTTCCATGCTTCATCTCTAGTTGCCTCTTCAAAATTTTTAGGTTCAACAATGCATAAATTGCATCTTGCACGCACATCACTAAGACTCCTTATATTTCTTGGAGTTGAACTTGGAGATGAAGAACTTGAACTTGAACTTGAACTTGGAGAAGATTGTGAACTAGCAATTGGTGACCCTCTTTCTGGAGATTTAAGAGTTGCAACATCTTCAACTTGTGGACTTTCCCATTCTTCATTGAAAACAATGCTTTGATCTTAGACTTTCTTTTCCTTTAAATCAAAAGACGCTTTCTCATTAAAGAGAACATCTCTACAAATAATCACCTTCTTTTGATCCAAACTGAAGAGTCTATAGCCTTTGGATTTCGAGCTATAACCCACAAAGATGCATTTCTTACTATTTTCATCAAGCTTGTGCCTCACTTCTTTTGGAACATGAGCATAACAAATGCAACCAAACACCTTCAAGTGATTCACCGATGGTTTCCTTCCACTCCAAGCTTCAAATGGAGTTTTGTCCTTAAAAGCTTTTGTAGGACATCTATTCATCAAGTAAACTGTTGTATACATGGCCTCACCCCAAAAAGTTTTGGGTAGCCCCTTCTCATGTAACATAGACTTGGACATCTTCTCTATGGTTCTATTCTTCCTTTTCGCCACACCATTTTGTTGTGGAGTGTGTCCAACGGTCAATTGCCTTTCCCTTCCAATATCTTCACAAAATTTCATAAACTCATTTGAGTTGTATTCTCCGCCTCTATCACTTCTCAATACTTTCATCAAACAACCACTTTGTTTTTCAACAAGATTTTGAAATTTCTTGAAGATAGAGAAAACTTCACTCTTTTGTCTCATGAAATACACCCAAGTCATTCTAGTAAAATCATCAATAAAGATAATGAAGTACTTGTTACCTCCATGAGTTGGTGTATCCATGGGTCCGCACACATCGGTATGGACAAGCTCCAATGGTGCTTTAGCTCTCCATGCTTTCTCCTTTGGAAATGACTCTCGGTGATGTTTTCCAAGTGCAAAACCTTCACAAATATGTTGCACTTCATGAATGGTTAGCAACCCAAAAACCATATTCTTTTGTTGTAGATGCTTCAAGTTTTGAAAATTCTAGTGCCTAAATCTTCTATGCCAAAGCCATGAATTATCAATCACATCCATCTTACATTTTTGCTATACCGAAAAATGAGAGGAAAACTTCTATTCTTCTCCATCTTGATTTTTTCTACAACTTGGCTTCTCCCCCCTTTGTCAAAAATTTGGCAACAATATTCTTCGAAGTGAACAAGGTATCCATGCTTCATAAGTTGTCTAACACTTAGCAAATTTTGCTCCAAGTTTGGAACTAGGAGAACATCATAATTGAATCTTGTATCCATCTTGGTTTCTATAGCAATAGTAC
The DNA here is from genome assembly GCF_055761805.1 of Camellia sinensis. Classification (NCBI taxonomy): domain Eukaryota; kingdom Viridiplantae; phylum Streptophyta; class Magnoliopsida; order Ericales; family Theaceae; genus Camellia; species Camellia sinensis. Next base: position 112,492,399 of record NC_138973.1, read on the forward strand.
ATTTTCCTTTTGTTTGGACTAAGGCACCATTCCCTATTTTTACTTGAGAACTGGAGGAAGCATCCATTTTCACAAAAATGCTCTCATCTCCCGTCATGTGATTGCTACATCCCCTATCAAGAAACCATACATCCTTGTTTTGATCCGATGCCTTGTGACAAGCATAGAACATGTGCCCTTCATTTTCTTGCTCCTTGGAAAAATTACCTTGTTGAGTGCTCTTAACTTGGCAATCGTTCTTGACAGGCCCAAATTTGTTGCAATTGTAACATTTTGGCTTTCTTCGAAACCAACAATCTTTATCAACATGATTGCTTCGTTGCAAATTTCATATTTTTGTTGAGTGGACTCTTCATTTTCCTTTCATTGAAAATTAGACCTTCCTCTTCCTCTTGCATTTCGTGCTCTTCTGGTTGCATTTCTTCCTCTTCCTCCTCCTTGGGAATTAGAGGTACTAACATTGAGCTTGGATTGAAAGGCACTTTCAATTAACTTTTCAGATTGCCTACTCAACCTTTGTTCAAATGCTTTAATTGAACCCATCAAATCTTCAATACTCAAATCAGAAAGATCTTTAGTTTCTTCAATGACAACAATAATAGGATTGTATTTCTCTGGCAAACTTATCAAAAAAATTTCAACAACTCTTTGATTTGTAATATTATCCCCATAAATTTTCATTTGGTTTGCAAGTTCCATAACCCTAGAAAAATAATCCTTCAACAATTCCATACCCTTTATCTTTAAATTTTCAAAATCTCTTTTCAATGACTGAAGTTTGATGGTTCTTACCTTCAAGTTGCCTCTATACTCTTTCTGAAGGATATCCCATGCCTTCTTCGCTTTTGTTGCATTGATAATTCTTGAAAAGATTGCTTCTGAAACTCCTTGTTGAATAAAAGAGAGAGCCTTTGAATCCTTCTTCCTTTGCTCTTTTAATTGGTTCTTTTGAGAATTTGTCAAAGCTCCTTCATCTTCAGGTTCCTCGAACCCATTTTCAACAAGATCCCAAAGATCCGTATAGACAAAAATAGTTCTCATTTTCACATACCGAAAATCAAAATTTTCACCATTAAAGATAGGAGTAGATACATTTTGGTTGTTGGGATTCTCCATGGACATCGGTTTGTACTTGTTCGGGGCTTGCTTTCTCGTATCCGATCTCTACGCCTAGCTTGTTCTTGACCCAACCAAAGCTCTGATGCCACTTCTGTTAGCTTCTGATAAAACTCTTTCTAGAATGAACTATTATTTTGTATTGAATTTTTCTCTTATTGATTCATATCTTTTGCCCATATGCTTACATCCTTTTATGTAGAGAAGGTTATACATAAGTTCAATGAATAAGATCCATGAACCTAAACAACCTTACAATTGACTAGGTACATGAATATAATCTAGACAATGTACTTAATAAATATAAAATACATGAATATAAAAATACATGAATACAAAGAATGTATGAACTCAATGTATCCAATGCATGCAATGTATCCAATGTATCTAATGTAAATATAGCATTAATTTTAACAAAGTCGACATTGTGTTTTTTAGAAACATGCACAAAATTGTACACAAAACTCTCACATGAGATAAAACCCATACATTTGTCCTATTCTAGAAGGGTACTTAATTTTCTACCTAATATTTTACACACACACTCACATGTGTGTGGCCCACAATAGGATTCTAATGGAAATAACTTTGTAGTGTTATGCATATAATAACTTTCATAATCCAAAATTGCAAACTATCATGATCTTCACAAACAATAACATAATGTGAAAAATAAATAACATACCTGGATCTGTTATGCGAAACCTTCGAGTGATCCAAAATTGATTGAACAAACCTAATAACAATATTAGTGAAAAATTGTTTCTCTCTCTTGACTTTTTTTTAGAATACATTATATTCGGAATAATTGATGGGTGATCAAAATATACTTTTATAGGTAGAGAGATGATCAGTTTCTTAATACAATTATAACTCCACTTGCCTATCAAAGTAGGAGACTTGGAAACTACTCCATCTATTAACTAATCAGATAATAGCTTATGGTTTAAGATATGAAACTATAATTTTATTAAATCTATAATTCATATTGCCATATCATGTGGGTCACCATAATGACTAAGTAATTAAATTTAGTTTTACATTTTTCCACTTGGCCCATATGACAACATATATCAAGATTTAATAAAGTACACATTAGGCGCGCAATAAATTATATCCAACTTTATTTTAATTTGGTCATCATCATAGTACTATAACTAAATACCTTACTAATGTGAGTCATGGTTGTTGTAACGCCCTCAAAATAATAACATTAAAACCCATCAACTTAGACATGCATTGGTATAAAAGATAAATATTCTTCTATTCATCAGAGTAGTTCCTTACAAAAGTATTACATGTTAACAACAAAAGCAAATGCCCTACGGGCTTACAGCTTTCCAAGTTAACACTTGGTTACAAAAAGAAGAGTGCTAACTCAATACATATTAAACACTTGGCTTGAATTTACATGTAATACATCAAAAGAAAGTAAACAAAACAATCTGTCTGCCTCTAGCCTCCTAAGCTACGTCCTTGGAGGTGGCATGCTACCTGTACCTGAAAATGATGTCCCATAAAGGGTGAGCCACAACCCAGTAGAAATACACTAAACTAGCCATGAACAATGATAAAAAGATTAGCAGTTGATAGATGGTCAACACAGATACATCCACTTATATCACATTTTGATTTCATGACGTTAAGTCCATGTTACATTTCATTTCCATGTCTTTTCCAACTTTGAGTTTGAAAACAAGGCTCAACACCTAGCCAAATAACTTAATGAGATTTAGACTCATCTTTAAAACACTTTCAAAATTCATGAGGGATACACATTTTAATGCTGTATCAACATTACATAGATTCACTTCTATACTTTACAATTGATAACGATATACATTTTAGTGCTATATCAAATCAATTCAGACACTTCCATAAGTCTCAAATAATACACATTGTAGTGCTGTATTAATGAAACAAAAACACTTCTAATTCGCAGCCTGATATACATTGTAGTGCTGTATCACTGTCACACAAAATCCGGTTTAGAGGTCCATCCCCTATCTTCCCCTAAACCGTGGAGTACATCTCCCATCTCCTCCCACACAACACATATATATAAACATAGATCATATACAATCAATCAATACATAGAATTTATGTATTACTCCACTTGCTATATTCAATAGCATACTCAATCGATTAGTTTTAGTTTGCCTAATCATCATGCAGTGTCTACAACAATCAAGACTATCCTCCACTGATAGCCCAAAGCAGTTATTTCTATACTGAAAATAAATGCACCAAATGGATATATAATCAACATTTAAACTAGGTGGGCGATAAACGAATCTAACTACACCCTTTTATCCCATACACCTCCAATTCCAACATTCTCAACTTAATTCCTCTTTTCTTCAAATTAATTATACCAATTAATTCATCAATGTAATTAGAGCATTCCCATAATTAACATCACAACCCTAAGGTTCCATTTTTACCAATAGACCAATATTGATCTCATTTCTCTATGCCAAACATGCATATACGTTTATATAAACAAAATCCCAACTTTTGTAAGATTACACAAAGGCCCAAACTTTCTCAAAATTACCCAACAACCCCCAACTCGTCAAAATACTAAAATTCAAAGACAAAACTCATGAGAAGGAGTAGGATATCCCTACCTCGAAGTTAGAACTCAAACGGAGAAGGAGAAGAAAGTGAAAATGCTCCAAACACTACAATTCTCGGATCAACACAAAGCCCTTGACGATCAACACACTTTTTACAAAGGCCGGAGGATAGAGAGACACTCTAACTAGATCAAACCCTAGATAGAAGAGAGTTTCTAGAGAGAGGAGCTCTCAAAATAGCTTTTTAGAAAGTAAGAGAGAGAGAGAGAGAGAGAGAGAGAGAGAATGTAAAAAGTGATTTTAAAAAGCCCAGCTGCCAACTGATATACGATATTCCCGCTCGAGCGGAGAACACAACGCTCGAGCATCAAGAACAAAAAACTAGGTATGCTCGAGTGCAAGAAGGCCCACTCGAGCGCCAAGACACAAGAATAAAGTACATCCGCTCGAGCATGAAAACCAGTTCGCTCGAGCGTAGATTTCTCCCTCCCAGAACTTACACCAAAAAGTACTACCCGCTCGAGCGCTACCGCTCGAGCGTAAAGAAACCCGCTCGAGCGTAAAAAGCACACCTGTAGAAGTTCTGCAGGGACACGAAATACTGGGAGTGTGCAATCTCTGCTCGAGCGCAACAAGGCCAGCTCGAGCGGAAAGACGAAAAACCTGGCAACAAGATTTTAGACCAAGGTTCAACCCACCTGTTCGAAACAAGCCCAACACATCCTAAAACTCAAACAAATGGAATTAAAGGACGACAACACGATAGATACAACTACCAACTCCACGGAATCGAGTCCAGAATATAACAAAACAGTAAAGGGACAACCGGGATCGCTATAACCTCCCCCCCTTAAAGAATTTCGTCCCCGAAATTAAATACTAGTTTTCAAAAACAAGTTTTCTCCTTTCTCAACAATATTACAACATAATATTAAATAATCCGACCCATTACCGGTCATCTCATCCCTTTTTAAGAGGCAGTTTACAACATTTTCCACAACATGCATTATAGTTATGCATTCCTGAAATTTCACAAATTTCAATACTACATTCCACAATTCTATATCATATTCAGTATTCATGATATATTTCCATTTCTATAATACATCCAACATATGCAATGTTACAATAAACTTCCATTTTGAGGCAAGTTTCAAAATACTTCCATTAAATCAAAACATAAACCATGTTTTACAACCTAAGATACATTCAATACTCTTAAGGTTCAACAATATTACAAAATTACCAAAGCATGGTAACACATCAACAAACAAGTCCGGATATTTCTCGCGGACTTCTAACTCACATTCCCAAGTGGCTTCCTCCACTCCATGATGTTTCCACAAGACTTTTACCAAGGGAATGGTCTTGCCTCGCAAGACTTGATCCCGCCTATCCAAGACCCGAACTGGCCTCTCCTCATATGAGGCATCCTCAGCTACCTCCAAGTCGGTCTAATTTAACACATGGGACGGATCCGGCTCATACTTCCGAAGCATACTCACATGAAACACGTCATGCACTCCGGACAACTGCGGTGGTAAAGCTAAACGATAAGCGACCTCCCCAATCCTCTCAAGGATCTCAAAGGGACCGATAAACCGAGGGGATAACTTTCCACTCTTCCCAAACCTCATCAAACCCCGCCTAGGTGATATTTTCAAAAAGACATGATCACCTACCTCAAACGCCAAAGGCCTCCTCCTACGGTCGGCATAACTCTTTTGGCGACTCTGGGCTGTAACAAGCCTCCTACGGATAAGCTTAACTTTCTCCGTCGTCTCCCTAACCAACTCCAGACCTAACAAAGGTGCATCACCCACCTCGGCCCAACACACTGGAGACCTACACGGTCGGCCATACAAGGCCTCAAACGGTGCTATACCGATGCTAGACTGAAAACTGTTGTTGTAGGCAAACTCCACCAAGGGCAAGTGCCTCTCCCACGTCCCACAAAAATCAAGGACACAACCTTGAAGCATATCCTCAAGGATTTGAATAGTACGCTCGGACTGCCCGTCAGTCTGAGGATGATAAGCCGTACTAAAGGTCAACTTAGTGCCCAAGGCACTCTGCAAACTCTACTACAACCTAGCAGTAAAATGAGGATCTCTATCTGAGACGATCGTCACTGGGACCCCGTGCAATCTCACTATGTCCCAAATATACAAGTCGGCGAGATGATCTACCGAAGCTCTCACGTGCATAGAAATGAAGTGCGCCGACTTAGTCAACCGGTCTACAACCACCCAAATGGCATCACTACCCCGCTGAGTCCTCGGTAGACCTACAACGAAGTCCATAGTGACATGTCCCACTTCCACTCGGCAATAGGCAAGGGTTGTAACAAACCCGCTGGCCTCTGATGCTCGGCCTTCACTTGCTGGCAAGTAAGGCACTTTGATACGAAAACAGCCACATCTCTCTTCATACCCCGCCACCAAAACTGGCGACCCAAATCCCGATACATCTTAGTGCCTCCCGGATGCACCGCAAGACGTGAATGATGGAACTCTCGGAGTACTTCCTCTCGGCAAGACTCCGGCACAAACAAACGGTCTCGATATCTCACACTCTGGTTGGGATACACCGTCAAACCCTTCTCAAATTTCCCACTGGAGATCTTCTCTCGGAAGGACTCTACCTCGAGGTCACCTCTCTGTGCCTCTAATACTCGGGTCACAAGTGTAGATTGCGCAACAACAGAAAACAAGGCCGCAACCTTAACAGATTCGCCCAGAAGCAAATCAAACTCGCCAAGTGCACCCAACATCTCCCATTCCCGGATGGCTATACCAGCTACATCACTAATGGATTTCCTACTAAGGGCATCGGCCACAACATTGGCCTTCCCCGGGTGATAGTGCAACTCAAAATCATAGTCCTCAATGAACTTCATCCATCTCCTCTGCCTCAAATTCAAGTCCCTCTGTGTAAACAGATACTTCAAACTCTTGTGGTCCGAGTACACCTCGAACCTCTCACCATAAAGGTAGTGCCTCCAAATCTTCAAGGCAAAGATCACTGCTGCTAGCTCTTGGTCATGTGTAGGGTAATTCTTCTCGTGTATTTTCAACTGACGTAAGCCATAAGCTACCACTTTCCCCTCTTGCATCAACACACAACCCAAACCCTCTCGTGAGGCATCACAATAAACTGCATAACCCAACCCTCTCTCCGGAATAATCAAGACCGGAGTGGTGGTCAATATAACTTTCAACTCTTGGAACGACTTTTCACAAGTCTCACTTCATACAAATTTGACCCCTTTTCGCGTCAATCTGGTCAACGGCGAAGCTAGCCTGGAGAAATCTTTCACAAACCGACGGTAATACCCAGCTAATCCCAGAAAACTGCAGATCTCAAACACACTCTTAGGCTGTGCCCAATCTTGCACTGCCTCTACCTTGGATGTATCAACAGACACCCCTTCCCCGGATACCACATGGCCTAAGAATTTGACCTCCCCTAGCCAGAACTCACACTTCCCAAACTTGGCATAAAGCCTATGGGCTCTAAGCAACTCAAGCACCACTCTCAAGTGTTCCTCGTGCTCCTGCTCTGAAGGCGAATAGATAAGAATGTCGTCCACGAAAACGACTACAAATCGATCCAAAAATTCCCAGATGATCCGGTTCATCAAGTCCATAAAGACTGCCGGTGCATTGGTAAGCCCGAATGGCATCACCAGAAACTCATAGTGGCCATACCGCGTACGGAATGCCGTCTTAGGAATATCCTCCTCCCTGACCCTCAACTGGTGGTAACCTGATCTTAAGTCTATCTTAGAGAAACAACGGGAACCCTTCAACTGGTCAAACAGATCATCTATACGGGGCATAGGGTACTTATTCTTGACCGTAGCCCGATTCAACTTCCAGTAGTCTATACACAGTCTCAAGGCACCATCTTTCTTTTTAACAAAGAGGGCCGGCGCTCTCCACGGCGAAACACTAGGGCGAACAAAACCCTTATCTAGCAATTCCTGGAGCTGAATCTTCAACTCACTCAACTCGGTTGGGGCAAAACGATACAGTGCCATAGAAATCGGCGCTGTGCCGGGCACTAAATCAATAGAGAACTCTATCTCTCGGTGAGGTGGCAAACTAACGAGATCCTCGGGAAAGACATCTGAATACTCACAAATCACCCTCGGCAATACAATCTGGGTCTCATCACACTCACCACTCATAAAGCTAGCAAATAGACCACTAAGCTTATTCCGCCCTCGCGGATCATACATCGGTGGCAACACACTACCAACCCGATCCCCCAAGAAATGGAAACACTCCCCGCTCAAGGTACAAAATGTGACCCTCTGGCGGTAGCAATCAATAACAGCCCGTTATGACGATAGCCAGTCCATACCCAAAATAACATCAAAACCCTTCATGGGCATGACCCCAAATGGAAAAGGAAGCCTATGGTTAGCGACCTCTATATCACAACCTCTAACACCTTGTTTCAAGATCAACTCACCACCAATGGGCGATACTACACATATAGGAGATGCTAACTGTGCCAACTCCAATTCCAAAACAGATGCAAATGCAGCAAATACAAAAGAATGAGATGCACCCGTATCAATCAATACACTAGCAACCGAGTTGCAAAACAGAAAGGTACCTCTCACTACTGATGGAGCAGGCACAAGATCCTGTGCGGTAACAGCATAAACGCGCCCAGTAGGCCCCTAATCCAACTACTCACCCCTCGGAGCATACGACTGCTGCACAGACTGGGACGATGAAGCCCCCTGATTGGCCCTCGAGGCCTGCACAGACTGAGCTGGCTGAAAACCCTACGTCTGCCTAGAACCAGACGCGCCCGAAGTGGCACTCAACTGTGGGCAAAACCTCTTCAGGTGCCCAGGCTGACCACACTGATAACAAGACAAGGGCTGACCCCTGCCCTGACTCTGGCTCTGCGGTCTAGTTGAAGATGAAGCAGCTCTCTGACCTCCTCCCCTCTGTGGGCAAACTGAAGCCTTGTGGCCCAACTGACCACACTTGTAACAGGTGAACTCTCCCGGATTACCTCTCTCCGAGCTTGCACTCGGCACCGGAAAGGTCGATCTAGCAACACCCCCCTGAGACTGCTGATGGTTAGCACTCCTCTGTCTCCTGCCATTACCCTGACCATCTTGGCTCCTCTTGGAGCCTCTCTGTCCCTCCTCTTCCTGCATCATGATCTCCATATGGGCTGTAGCATCAACCAAGCGCCCATAATCTCGGATCATCGAACCTCCAACTCTCATCTTGAGGCCGCGCCTCAACCTCTTCTCGAACTCAATACAGCGGCGTTCCTCGGACGCCACAAGTTCAGGTGCGAACCTAGACAAGCTAGTGAAAGTAGCCTCATACTCGGCTACTGAAGAACTCAACTGTAAAAGCTAACAGAACTAGTCTCTCAGTCTCTCCCTGACTACCGAAGATAAATACTTCTCCTGAAAAGCCTCCACAAAAGCCTCCCACGTGCCAGCAATACGACCCCTCATGTATTTCCACCACTGACCCGCACCCCCTTTAAGCTGGAAGGATGCCAAGGTCACTTTCAACGCTCCGTCCTCGATGCCAAGCATCTCAAACGTCTTACTCATTTGCTCTAACCACTCATCAGCCTTCAGTGGCTCCTTCGGATCTCCAATAAACTTATCCAGGTTAGATCGGAAGAACTCCCTTTTCAAGAAGGAAGGCCCTGCCTCAACAACCTGGGCCTGAACTGGAGCCTGAACTGGATTCTCAGCTCGGAAAATACCCACAGACTCCCTCAAAGCATCGGCTATTCCTCAGGCTAAAGCGCCCATAGCCTCCTGACCTGCTGGCTCGGCCACATTGGCCTGGCCAACCCCTTCTTGCTGTGCCGGAATATCATCCGGTAAAGGCATCTCCTGCCTACCACGTCTGCCACGTCTACCACGTCCTCGTCCTGACATCCTAATAAAGGTAACGAAGAATGTTAGCACATTCATAAATGTGCCGAAGCTATAACACTCACGTCCTAATGCATGGACAACTGTAATTCACTCTACGTACGCACATAAACACATAAGCACTTACGAATTTCATTTCCGGATAATGATATTCCCGAGGCGTTACTAGAGTTCTAGTTAGAAACAGCATTGATCAAGTGCTTTTCCAACAAGACTCACAGAAACCCAAGGATCCAATCAACATCCTAGAAACTAAATCCCATACCCAAGTAGTCACATAAACATGTTATCAAATAAACACATAATGTCACACATAAGTCTCTAACAAGCGAGACAAACCCATTGTGATACGAATCACTTCCCACGTACCCAAAGTATTCGAACCCGGTACGCTCTGATACCAAGTTGTAACGCCCTCAAAATAATAACATTAAAACCCATCAACTTAGACATGCATTGGTATAAAAGATAAATATTCTTCTATTCATCAGAGTAGTTCCTTACAAAAGTATTACATGTTAACAACAAAAGCATTACATGTTAACAACAAAAGCAAATGCCCTACGGGCTTACAGCTTTCCAAGTTAACACTTGGTTACAAAAAGAAGAGTGCTAACTCAATACATATTAAGCCCTTGGCTTGAATTTACATGTAATTCATCAAAAGAAAGTAAACAAAACAATCTGTCTGCCTCACAGCTTTCCAAGTTAACACTTGGTTACAAAAAGAAGAGTGCTAACTCAATACATATTAAGCCCTTGGCTTGAATTTACATGTAATACATCAAAAGAAAGTAAACAAAACAATCTGTCTGCCTCTAGCCTTCCAAGCTACGTCCTTGGAGGTGGTATGCTACCTGTACCTGAAAATGATGTCCCATAAAGGGTGAGCCACAGCCCAGTAGAAATACACTAAACCAGCCATGACCAATGACAAAAAGATTAGCAGTTAATAGATGGTCAACTCAGATACATCCACTTACATCACATTTTGATTTCATGACGTTAAGTCCATGTTATATTTTATTTCCATGTCTTTTCCAACTTTGAGTTTGAAAACAAGGCTCAACACCTAGCCAAATAACTTAATGAGATTTAGACTCATCTTTAAAACACTTTCAAAATTCATGAGGGATACACATTTTAATGTTGTATCAACATTACATAGATTCACTTCTATACTTTACAATTGATAACGATATACATTTTAGTGCTATATCAAATCAATTCAGACACTTCCATAAGTCTCAAATAATACACATTGTAGTGCTGTATTAATGAAACAAAAACACTTCTAATTCGCAGCCTGATACACATTGTAGTGCTGTATCACTGTCACACAAAATCCGGTTTAGAGGTCCATCCCCTATCTTCCCCTAAACCGTGGAGTACATCCCCAATCTCCTCCCACACAACACATATATATAAACATAGATCATATGCAATCAATCAATACATAGAATTTATGTATTATTCCACTTGCTATATTCAATAGCATACTCAATCGATTAGTTTTAGTTTGCCTAATCATCATGTAGTGTCTACAACAATCAAGACTATCCTCCACCGATAGCCCAAAGCAGTTATTTCTATACTGAAAATAAATGCACCAAATGGATATATAATCAACATTTAAACTAGGTGAGCGATAAACGAATCTAACTACACCCTTTTATCCCATACACCTCCAATTCCAACATTCTCAACTTAATTCCTCTTTTCTTCAAATTAATTATACCAATTAATTCATCAATGTAATTAGAGCATTTCCCATAATTAACATCACAACCCTAAGGTTCCATTTTTACCAATAGACCAATATTGATCTCATTTCTCTATGCCAAACATGCATATACATTTATATAAAGAAAACCCCAACTTTTGTAAAATTACACAAAGGCCCAAACTTTCTCAAAATTACCCAACAACCCCCAACTCATCAAAATACTAAAATTCAAAGACAAAACTCATGAGAAGGAGTAGGATATCCCTACCTCGAAGTTAGAACTCAAACGGAGAAGGAGAAGAAAGTGAAAATGCTCCAAATACTATGATTCTCGGATCAACACGAAGCCCTTGACGATCAACACACTTTTTACAAAAGCCGGAGGATAGAGAGACACTCTAACTAGATCAAACCCTAGAGAGAAGAGAGTTTCTAGAGAGAGGAGCTCTCAAAATAGATTTTTAGAAAGTAAAAGAGAGAGAGAGAATGTAAAAAGTGATTTTAAAAAGCCCAGTTGCCAACTGATATACGACATTCTCGCTCGAGCGGAGAACACAACGCTCGAGCGTCAAGAACAAAAAACTAGGTACGCTCGAGCGCAAGAAGGCCCGCTCGAGTGCCAAGACACAAGAATAAAACACATCCGCTCGAGCGCGAAAACCAGTCCGCTCAAGCGTAGATTTCCCCCTCCCAGAACTTACACCAAAAAGTACTACCTGCTCGAGCGCCAGAGTACCCGCTCGAGCGCTACCGCTCGAGCGTAAAGAAACCCGCTCGAGCGTAAAAATCACACCTGCAGAAGTTCTGCAGGGACACGAAATACTGGGAGTGTGCAATCTCCGCTCGAGCGCAACAAGGCCCGCTCGAGCGGAAAGACCAAAAACTTGGCAACAAGATTTTAGACCAAGGTTCAACCCACCTGTTCGAAACAAGCCCAACACATCCTAAAACTCAAACAAATGGAATTAAAGGACGACAACAAGATAGATACAACTACCAACTCCACGGAACCGAGTCTGGAATACAACAGAACAGTAAAGGGACAACCGGGATCGCTATAGTTGTTCTACACCAGTAGTGCAATATAGTTTAATATAGTCATGGCGGTTCTACCCCACTAATGTAAGTCATAGCGGTTCCATGTACCACAACACTAGCAACTAGTTTAATATAGTCCTTAAGTGAGGAGTGTATTTAAAAGGTCCAATAATGTCTTTTTATCAAAGACTATTCCTGTTATTATTCATTCATTCTCATATGTGTACGTGCATCATTCATAATAAGAAATATATTAGAAACACCGTTAATGAGATCTCAATGTATCAAATAACAAAATCAATCATAAAGTAGTCAACAAAAACATAAACAACAATTATGGATTTCATTCAAGACATATTCAATTGGCAAGTTTCTTAATTGTTCTTAACAATAATCCCTTCATCAATAGATCTACACTTAAAAAGTTGTGCACTTATATGTTTTATTGACACCTCATGTTTCTGAAACTCTTCTTCAGCGAAAAAATATTTCAATTCTATGTTTAGTATCATTAGAATACTTGTCATTCTAAGAAAATAAAAATAATTGTGAAATCATCACAATAAATTCTCAATGACTTGGTAACAAAAGTCAATAATCCCAAGTCTTGAGATAAAATTCCGTAATAACAATTAATGAATTGTGGTCTCAAAGTACACAACAAATTCAACTTTCATAGAGGATATATACTAATGATAGTTCATTTTACACTTTTCTTGATATTACTCTCCCAAATAATAGAAACTGTAACGCCCTAAAAATTTAAAACAACATAAAGATACATCGACCAACGTCCATTGACAAAAAAGAGTATTCCTCCAACCTTTATATTACAAGATCATGAGGTTCATACAAAATAGTCCCACATGCAGGTATACATTCAATGATTCCTAATTCATGAATCTATAACATGTAGAACATGCAATCAAAAATAAATAAATGCCCTTCGAGGGGCTTACAAATCCCAAGGCGTAAGCCTGGTTACACAAAGGATGGTTCCTCGAACCCACACACATATAGCCATTGCCTTACAAAAATATGGTCACAACAAAATAGAGCATCGTGCTCTCAATACATGTATCCACACCCTAATTTGGCGGATTCACCACGTCTTTTCCTACACCAAAATCCCATAGGGTGAGCAATAAGCCTATTAGAAAATTCTTAATTAAAGTATATACATTTTATACAAGCTTCACAAATGATATGCACATGTGATGCTATGCCCTTTTGAAAGAGGATCACATTTACATTTTTTGAAAACCATCACGCTCAATGATAATTTGAAATCTCAACAATTCAAAAATTTTCAGTTTAGTTCAAGGGGCGGTAAATACGACTCAAGTAATCCCTAGGTTGGTGTCTGCAAGTAGGCATAACTAGCACTACCAAAATCCCACTTTACCGGTTGCTAACCGAAAGGGAAATAATACCTCATCCGCACGTGTTTTCGGTCTTTCACCCTGGACACTCAGGCCAACTGGTAAAGTGGTGTTTTCGGTCCATGAAAATTTATTTATAAACTTTCTTTCTCAATGCAAAGTCTCCAACTCAAATCAAAACATGTGATAACCAATCAATTGGGTATGCAATGCAACAATTGCCAATGCTACAATATATATTTTTCTACTCTCAATATCTCAACAATAATCTCATAAGAAACAAAGTTTCCATTCCTCCTTTCGATGCCATTTCACCAAATAGCCACATATTCATTTAATTCTATCAACAAATAGTAACATTTCATTATTGCGTACCTCCTTCAACAATTGAATCATCACAATGCCATATCAACATTTGAACAACAATTTACAATATGAACAATCCTCGTGTCTCATGAAAATCATCATTTATCTATGTAAAAAAAAAAATGTTCTCATCCTTTACTCATTTTGGCCCACAAATAATATATTAACAATGTCAGTCACATGCTCTTTACATCTTTTGAAAACCCTCCCCAAATTTGTAGGTTTTTCTTACCATAACAACACACACACACCCACATCATTTGAAAGGATTTCTCTAAAACAACTTTCCTCAACCAATGTAGTTCAAAAACCCTTAAGAAATTATTTCAAATGAAACAAGGAGCCATTCCCCTCCCAAACTACCCACATTGTTGAACCAACCATCATATTTCAATATTAATAAGAGAAAATTCGAAAATCAACAAGATCTTGCAAAAATATATATATAACTCTAAGAAAATCCCTACCTCAAGTTCTTGGAGAGAAAAGAGATGAAATCCCCAAAAATCAACGGTGACGAAACCCGATCTTCATCGCACACAATGTAGCTCTTGAGGAGCTCTTCAACTTTGATAAAGGGACTAAAAGCAAAACTCTAATGGATCAAGATAAATTAAAGTTTTGATCTTGTTTGGTGTAGGAAATGTTGAGAGAATGAGGAGAAAAGGGTTTTTAGAGAGAGAGAGAGAGGCATACAAAGTGATATATGCACAACCCAAGAAGAGAGAAAAGCTGGTTTTCTCGGATTCAGCCTGTCCTGCACGTGCGGCACTTACTTCTGTACGTATGGAGCGTGCTTCCCGCACGTACGGCTCTCCCATTTTGTACCACTTTCTGCACCCGCATATAATGCAGTGAGCAAGCCCAGAATTCCCCTGTTTCCCGCACGTGCGGCTCCTCTTACGCACATGCGGCCCAAGGCCCCGCATGTGCGGCTCAGCCTTCCAACCCAAAATCACTCCGGCTTGACTCGGAACATCCCGGATCTAACCTTGCACCTCTTGAAATACGAGAAACTAGACACGGGAATCAAATAAAAGTAAGGACTTAGGAATAAGCTTCCAAACATAACAAACCCAACCCGTTAACAAGTCTCCTGGTCAAACCGACACACCAACAAGACAAACCCAAGGTTAAATAAGGAAAATGAAACGAGTAGTGCACGCGGTCATCACAACCTCCCCACCATAGGAAATTTCGTCCTAATCTCCCAGTCAAACCGACACTCCAACAAGACAAACCTAAGGTTAAATGAGGAAAATAAAACGAGTAGCGCACCCGGTCATCACAACCTCCCCACCATAGGAAATTTCGTCCTAGTCTCCCAGTCAAACCGACACTCCAACAAGACAAACCCAAGGTTAAATGAGGAAAATGAAACGAGTAGCACACCCGGTCATCACAACCTCCACACCATAGGAAATTTCGTCCCCGAAATTTAAATAAACTACCCAAACAAAGGATTTCTAGCAATCACTACCATGCCATTACAAATTTCAAATCACAAAATAGATCTTCAACCAACATTAACTATTATCTTCATGACTATCTCAATAACGACAACCGCTTATAGTGAGCATACGTATGAGGCTTTTTAGCAAAACATCAATCCACAATGATTTCATGCTTAGAATAACGATATATATAATGACATGTGATTAACAATTTTAATACATTTCCCTTCAACACAAGGGAATATTAAAAATTAAAACAACTAAGCATTTTTAAACAAATCCGGATACTTGGAGCGGACTTTCGTCTCCCATTCCCACGTTGCTTTCTTAACCCCACGGTGTCTCCACAGCACCTTTACCAATGGTATAGTTTTGCCCCGTAGCACTTGCTCTCAGGTATCTAGTATTTGAACCGGTCGCTCTTCGTAAGAGGCGTCCTCATCTACCTCCAAATCAACCCAATCAAGCACACGAGAAGGGTCGGGTTCATACTTCCTAAGCATAGACACATGAAACACATTGTGAACCCCCGAAAGTTGTGGCGGTAAAACCAATCGATACGCCACTTCCCTAATTCTCTCCAATATCTCGAAAGGCCCAATAAACCTCGGAGACAATTTACCACTCTTACCGAATCTCATCAAACCCCGTCTTGGTGAGATTTTAAGGAATACATGGTCACCCACTTCGAAAGACAAAGGTCGTCTCCTCTTATCGGCATAACTTTTTTGTCGGCTATGGGCCGTAGCTAACCTTTTCCGAATAAGAGCAACTTTCTTGGTTGTCTCCCTACCAATTTCTGGGCCCAACAATGGTGCATCACCCACCTCGGCCCAACAAACTGGTGATCTACAAGGTCGGCCATACAAGGCCTCAAATGGTGCCATGTTGATGCTAGCTTGGTAACTATTGTTATAGGAAAATTCAATCAACAACAAGTGCCTCTCCCAAGACCCCTTGAAATCAAGGACGCAAGCTCTAAGCATGTCCTCCAAAATTTGAATGGTACACTCCGACTGCCCATCGGTTTGAGGGTGGTAAGCGATGCTAAAGGTCAATTTAGTTCCCAACGCCTCTTGAAGACTTTGCCATAACCAGGCCGTAAAACGAGGATCTCTATCCGATACAATGGTTACAGGAACCCCGTGAAATCGAACTATCTCTCATATGTACAACTCTGCCAAATGCTTAACTGAGTAGCCGGTGCGCATCAGAATGAAATGCATAGACTTAGTCAACCTATCAACAATCACCCAAACGACATCATTACCTCGTTGTGTTCTAGGAAGCCCAACTACAAAATCCATGGTAACGTATAAAACTTCTTACAATAAATGTATAAAGAACAGTTTTCATTCCAAATCATTTTATAAAAATAAGAATGGATTTATTTTCTTTCTGAACAAGAATAACTTTATGTGAACATTCCTTCATATTGAATCACTATAGAATTTTTAATGTATACCTTCTAAGATAATCTCAACAATTCATGTGATTCATTCAGAAATATTTCAATTTCTATCACATAAGTTATCTCACTAATATATTTCATTTTAAAGTTCTTAAAGAAAAATTTCTTAACTCGTGCAATAAATCATGTACATTATTGACAAGTAAAATATCATCAGCATACAAAATCATAAATATAAACTTGTTCCCACTGACCATAGATATGTACACTAATCTAGAAAGTTTTCTTTAAATCTAAAGGAAAAATTAATATCATAAAACTTAAGATACAATTTTTAGAAATCTTATTTAAGTCCATAAATTGATTTATCAAGTTTGCAAGTCACATTTTCATTTTTCTCAATAGAGAAACCTTTGAGTTGATCTACAAAAAAAATTTCATGTAAACTCTCTTTTAAAAAAATTAATTTTCACATATATTTAATGCAACTCAATATCATAATGAGCTACTAATACCATAATGATTCTAAATTAGCCATTTAAGAGACAAGAAAAAAAAAATCTCTTTGTAATCAATGTCTTCTTTCTAAGTAAAATCTTTGGCCGCATATCTAACATTATATCATTTTATATTACCCTTAGAACAATAAATATTTTTGTATCCTTAGTCAATTCAATGAGATCTCAAAATTCATTGTGATCTATTGATTTCTACTCATTATTCATAACATCAATTCATTTAATAGAATCAATACTTTCTATGGCTTGTGACAATAAAATCGAGTCTTTACTTATTTCAATATCATAATAAGATTGTTATAGATATACTGCATAATCATTCGAAATAAAAATCTCTTTACCTTACGAGATCTTCTTAATATTATTTCTTATGGTTCTTCTACAACTTCTCATTGGTGATAATTACATTATGGAGCAATTGATTATTCATTTGTTGTTCCACGGTATTAAGTTGTTTAACAACTATAGGAATGACAAATTTTTTTTCAAAATTATGCATAAAAAACTTATTGAATAATCACATTTCATGATTACCATTTTTATTATATTTGATGTTATCAGTTTTTACAATTCTTGTACTATGGCCAAGATAGTAAAACTAATACACTTTGAATTTTTCAAGATAATCAACAAAGTAACCACTAATTATTCTAAAATCTAAATTCTTTTCACGTGGATCAATAATTCTAATTTTCGTAGACAACCCCAAATATACAGGTGCCTTAAGTTCGGTTTCCTTCCTATTCACAGTTCAAACTGGGTGTTTGGAACTACCTTATTAGGAACTCGATTCTATATGAAAACAATAAATCATAGCGACATACATCCACAATGTTATGGTTATTTAGAAATTATTTGACATACTCTTAATCATATTCATTACAGTACAATAATGTTTCTCAATTATATCATTATGTTAAGGCATTCACAAATATTATGGGCTTGTTTGGTTTGTATCTCAAGATACAATTTTTGAGAAAAATTTCCAAAATTTTGTTTGGTTCAAATTTTTGAAAAAAAAATTCAAAATCACTTTCTCTCTCCTACACATCAATCAATCATTTTTTCTCTCTCCTCTCTCATTCTTAATCACTTTTTTCTCACATACATCCACTAAACTACAACAAAATATCAAATCATCCCAAACTTCCAAACTCCAAAACTATTTTTGTGACGACCGATTTTATTGTGCATTCTTGTTCCTCTCTATTTAATCTTTGGGTTATACTTGTTAGAGTGTCGATTTCGACTTGGAGTCTTGTTGCTCGTTTGAGTTAAGTTGTGTTTAGATTTTTCTCAAAAAGTTCTCACTCTTGTTCATTCTGGTGTCGTGTTTCACTTGTTGAGGAGGGTGCAAGGTCGAGTCCGGAGGATCAGGAGTTAAGTCGAGGCACTTCCGGGCTGAGGACCAGGGTTGCATGTGCGCGGCCTTGGGCCACATGTGCGGGAGGGTGAGCCGCACGTGCGGATTTTAGGGTTTGGTAGCTTGCACACTGCTAAAAAAGCAAGTGCGGCTAGAGGTGCGGGGGAAGGAGGCCGCATGTGCAGGGGTAAGGGCCACACATGTGGAAGCACGCGCTGCACGTACGGGAAGAGGCTCCGCTCGTGCGGGAGTAGGTGAGATCTGAAATTTTTTCTCTTTTCTCCTCTTTTTGGGCTGAAGTTGAATCATTTTTGTATACCTCTCTCTCTCTAAAAACATTTCCTCTCCTTTCTCTCTCCATTTTCTACCAAAAACCTCACAAGATCTTTGATTTCTTCAAATCCTTTGAGATTTAGACCTAAGTTCTTCATCAAAGTTGGTTAGCTCCTTGAGGACTTCGTTGTGTGTGGTGAAGATTGTGTTTCGATGTCGTTGATTTGGGGTTTCATCTCTATTCTTCTTCAATACTTGAGATAGGGATTTTCTTTGAGTTATATATATATATTTTTGCAAGATCTAGATAATTTTTGAAATCATCCATTGATTAGTTTTGAAAATTGATTGTTGATTCAATAAGATGAATGATTTTGAAAGTGGGTTTACTTTCTTGTTCCTTTTAAATAGAAATTGAGGGTTGTGAACTATGTTGATTGAAGAAAGATGTTTTTGGTGAGATTTTCTCAAATATTTAAAGATAAACGGGTTTTGGAGAGAAAACCTAGAAATTGGGAATGTTTTGAAAACAAATGATGAGTTTGTATACATAAATGGACGATTTGAAAGGTACTTATTTATATATATGTGAATGATGAGTTTTCATGGAATATGAGAATTGTTAAAGTTCTTTGGGAATTGTTGTTCAAAATGTTGTTATAGTCTTAAAAAGACTAAATTGTTGAGATTGCTTGAAGTGTGGTAATTATGTTTATCTCTTGGATGTATTTGATATAAAAGTATATATTCATCTTGTGAAATCGCATCGAAAAGAGGATTGGTAATGGTGATCACAATGCTAATATTGTGTGGAGGAATTGAACATGGAAGAAATGTTGTATTGCATTTAATCATCACATGGGCATATCAATTCATTTGATTATGTCGAGCTTTGAACGTTGAAATGAAAATCTTGCATTAAGAAAAGAATGTAGGGAAAACGAGTTTTCATGAAATGGTTTTAGGGTAAATACGGTGGTAAGTCTTGAAAGGTGGTGTAGATGAAATTGATAAGTTGGCCTGAGTGTCCGAGGTGAAAGACCGAAAAATCCGCGCGGATAGGTGTCGAGCCTTCCGGTTAATACCAATAAAAATGACAAAGTGGTAATACTTGTGTAGTCTACTTGCAGACGCGTACCTAGAGATTACCAGAGTTGTATTTACCGCCCCCTCGAATTAAATTGTTAAGTTTTGATCAATGGAAATCGTATGACATCATTGAGCATGATGGTTTTCAAAAGATGAAGATGTGTTTTATTTCCAAAAAGGCATGGCATGGCATATGCATCCATATCTTGAGACTTGTATAAAATGTATATACTTTGTTAAGAATTCTCTATTGGGCTTTATGCTCACCCTACGTGATTTTTGTGCAGAAAAAGATGTGGTGATCCCGCCCAACTAAGGGCGTGGAAGTGTGTGTGTTGGGAGTACAATACTCTCATTTTACGTGACTCTGTTTTGTAAGCCAAGGGCTATATTTGTGTGGGTTTGAATAACCGATTTGTGTAATCGGGCCTCAGCCTTGGAAACTTGTAAACCCATGAGGGTATTTACTGTTTATGTTTCTTTGATTTGAAGTGAATGTATTATCGCATGGAGACTAGTTGTATCATGTAATGCAAGTGTGGGAATTTATGTTCAGTTTTACCTTAAAAAGCCATGATTATTGTATTATCATTTGAGTATGAAAATTTGGGGCGTTACAATTTTCAAAATATACAACCAAACAAACTAAATTTTTTTTCTAAACTCTCTCCTCAATTTTATTTATTTTTAATTTTTTTTTTAAAAATTTATCTCAAAACAAAAACCAAATACACTCTATATATTTCATAGAATTTAGCAAATAGACTTGTACATTGCACTATCTTTATGATTTTCACATTTTTGTTTAATTCCCTTTTTTCCTTGATAATGTACACCTCAATGGTGTCCATTTATTAGAGATCTTTTATGCAATAAATTAACAAAATCATTAAGTGAAAATTCATCCATAATGTGATAAAATAATTTTATTTACCAAACACAAGGTGTCAAAGGCCCCATTGATGTTTATTTGGGTAATATCAATAAGCCTTGTGAAAATTCTAAATGATTCGTGATTAGATCAAGATTATAATATTCCAAATCCCAATTATTCAAAACACACAATCTAAAACAACTAGCACTTACGAAAGTGATTTAGATTGTTTGTTTTTGGAATAAACAATCAATCAACACAAACGATTTTTTACGTGGAAAAAATCACAATTGAAGAACCTTCAATTGTAATAAAAAAACCATGGGCGAAACGCCACCAATCAATCCACTACTGAAGAAAGAAAGATTACAAAGATAATACACAAATTACCCAACTCAGTCAATTTGTCTTCGAATCTTCTGCAACTCTTTCACCACGCCTTCATCTCGGAACTGATCAATCCTGAAGTTGAATCCACAACTTCACTTGTCGAATGAACGACTACGTACAGAATCAAACTCCTTTTGATACTCTACGCTTGAATCTTCGGAATCCACCGAAGAAATCTCTCTCTTGAATTCAAAGTAACCAACTCCTTGATGTATGTATCTTAGATCATGATTGAAGAACTCTTCTCAAAACATCAAGGAAAACTCACAAAAAACTCAGAATAAAACTACAAACAAAACCCTAAGACTCTTGAATAAGATCTAAGAAAAAGTAATCCTAAAAACAACCTAACAGATATAAATAGGAATCCTGAGTCCGCGATCTCCGCTCGAGCGCCCAACATCCCGCTCGAGCGGCTTCAACAAAATACGCGTGTGGTAACACAGTGGTCCGCTCGAGCGCTTTATAACCCGCTCGAGCGCAAAATCACGCACTCCAGTACTTTTACAGACCTGTCAAAATACTGAGAGACCACAAAATCCGCTCGAGCGTCAATGTCCCCGCTCGAGCGGGAAGAACAAAAACACTGAAAAAATAACAACTTTAACAACACAAAGTTTTGTATCCGGATTTGACAATCAAGGGACGTAACAATCTCCCCCTTTGTCAATTCCCGGACAAAACCTTTCTAAACAAATGTCCTTAAACACACGCACTAGACAAGATTAAAAACAAATAATAAAAAAAACTTCAAACAACTCTATAAACAAACAATCTTGCCAATCTTGCCATGTATCGGTCCATCAATCCAATTCGTCAACCAACATTCACCTGTGAAAAGGCTAGCAACATACCAGAAAAACCAAAACTTGTGGAACTGTATAAGAATATATCAAAACGTATCCATCCGACAGAACCAAAGGAACAAAATATCCATATGAACAAAATATCCATGTGACACAACCAAATGAACAACATATCCATATGAACAAAACAAAATAACCAAAATATCCATGTGACATAACCAAAAAAAAATGTACCATCAATATCACCAATGAAGGATGAACACCATACACCACAATAAGACCAAACTCTCCCCCTTTTTGACCGGGAATCAAGGAAGCAAGAAATCAGGCACCAGGTGGAGGGGGGGCGGCTGAAGCGTCAGTAAGGAAATGATGTGGTCCAGCTGAGAAGTAGTGTGAGCGGCAGTCTGCTCCATCTGACCAAGACGACCATCAAAGGCATCAAAACGGGCATCGAGAAAGTCCAACCTCCGGGTCATAGCCTCCTCAAAAAGCTGAAGCTGATCATGAAAAGTGCGAGGTGGAACAAGTGGAGTAGGATCCTCCTTACCCCCGGCGGCGGCAGCGTCATATTCAGCCTCCTCAGCGAGTCCAGCAGTGGTACCTGCAGAAGGATCAGCCCGAGAAGACTCCCCCTTAACATGAGCCCGACTCTGAGAAACAGTTTTCTTGGTGAATGGTCGGGAGGGGAAGGCAAACTCATAATCCTCTAACACGCGAACCCCAAGTTCAGACAAAAGACGGTTGATCAAACACCCATAAGGAAGTCCTAACTGTTTATTCCCAGGAACACCTATCATTTTCCGAATAACCAGGGTAGCCAGATCTATAGACATGTGACGGGCGATACAAAACAAAACAAAACCTTGGTCTTGATTAATTTCGGAGGAGTGAGTGGTCACAAGGATGTTTGCACAGACAATCAGATTAAGCAGTCTAAACTCCGGAAGAAGTTCAAACTGTTTAATCAATGCACCGGTAGGCCAAGGACGGGAAGTACCACATAACACCTCAGTCACATTATTGAAATCACAGGTAGGACGGCCTGGGATAGGAAAAGGATAGTGTTGAGGGTACACTTGATCAACCTTAAGAAGATGGCGAATGAGAGCAGGTGTGACAGAAATGGATTTGGACCGAACCCAAGTAGTGAATGAAGGCTCAAAGTCACTAATATGCTCAATATTGCAGTAAAATTCTCGGACCCAGTCGAGATTTTGACGCCCAGAAAAAGACAACACCAAATCACCACCTAGAGGATCAAACAATGGACGGATAGGGATGGACTCGAAAGTGGTAGGCTGGACATTCCGTTCTAGGTGAACAGTGCGAGCCTCAAAAGATTTATGGAACAACTTGTCTTGCTTAGCAGTCTGAAACCTCTCAGAATTAAAGGTAGGACGAGACACTGTCGCCTTTCAGCGTTTAGGGGCGGACATGATGAGATGAGAGATGACTAAACCAGAAAACCCAACAAAGCCAAAAAGAAACCAAACCCGAAGAGGAAAACAAGCACAAGACAGAGACCATTAGTAACATTAAACGCATAATGCATAATCATGGATGACAAATTTCAATGATATCACTTCATAAACATGGAATGAAATGCAGAATGCAAAAATGTGCATAATGGCAATGGCAGAATATCAATGACCTAGTGAAGCTAAACACTGATATAAAAACCAAGAGAACTCCTATGGCAACACTTCTCCATCTTGTGGTCAAAACAGGGGCTCAAACATGTAGCACAAACACAAATACCTCAAGCATGTGGAACTCACAACCCTAGGTCGAATGGACAACACTGACTTCATACACACAAACATGAAATGTAACATGAGGAAGACAGGACGATGCAGTGAAAGTGTGTGTGAGAGAAAGGGGAAAAAAAATGAAACCCAAAAAACCCAAAAACCCGAAATACAACCCCCAAAAGTGCCGAAATATCAAACAAAACAGAGGAGAAGAGAGGGTAAAACTTACCAAAAGTGAAATCAGTAAGGAAGAGGAAGAATGAAGGTGAAATCGACCACGCAAAACCCACGAGCCAAACCCTAGGTCTGAGAAACTAAAGAGGAGGGAAAAAAATGACCTGAAGAGTCGAGGGAGGGAGTTTTATACAAAATAGGTCCGCTCGAGCGTAGTAATGAACGCTCGAGCGTGAGTCAAGGCAAGCGGACCCCCGCTCGAGCTCGAATAAGGACGTTCGAGCGCCAAAAAACCTCTCTCAGAACTGTAAAGCAAAGAGCAAACTACTGCAAGGCGAAAAAACACGCTCGAGCGAGTAAATAACCGCTCGAGCGGGGTAAAAAAAACTTTTTTTTTTTTTTAAACAAAACAAAAAACTCAATATCTAGAAGAGAGACCTGGGACAACAGTAGATGATCGCATTTAGCCAACATTGATGACGAAGATGTAATAATCCGCAATTCATGAATTCCGTAAAACTTGTAATTTTTGAAAAAAAAAATGACACTGGAAATCATGAGCAAAGCAGATAAAATATAATCAAAGATCATAAGCTACATGAGAATGTACAACTCAAAATCCAACATGAGAGCTCACAAGAAAATGTGTGTGTGTGCAATCCATGAGAGGTCACTGAGCTAGAGTTAATCCTAGTAGTGATCGGATGGCTGGACCTCCATCAAGAGTAACTCAACAATACAGAGAAAAGTCAAACCACTAGGAATCACGGGGTATTTGTTGAGTAAATGCGGAGGCTCCCCCTCAATCAATGAGTCCCTTTTTTTTTTTTTTTTTTTTTTTAACATTTTCTTTCTTGTGGGCACTCACTGGTGGCTTTTACTCTCAAGAGTATGGAAACCAAACCAGAGAAGAATGAAATCATAAAGGATGGCCTGGTTGGTGCCTCTGAGGTAGCCTTTTCCTAATGCCCGGACTTCAAGGAACTGAGGGAGAAACCGTGGAAGTGAAAACAGATGGTAGATGGTTAAGAGACTCAACATCACCCATGATATGCTAGTATCGGTCAATTCCACTGTAAAAGTACAAGAAACACTGTTAGTGGTCCATAGAGAACTTTGATCACATGTGCGGAAACCCCTGCAACAATTAATCTCAAGGATGTGTACAGAATGAGATCATGAGGTTAATGAGCATGGGCATTCAAAATGAGCTATGACCAATGAACAATGAGATCTTGTAAGCAGCATGAGTAGTGTACATAAAAAGTTGGATGCAAGTACAACAGATATCAATGACAATGAGATTATGACATCCAAGCATACATAAGGCAAAACACTTACACCTACTCAAGTAACAAGTAACACTCTAGTGATCGAGCATGACACCGAAGGTCTTTCTAAGGAACTCAAACCGAAGAAGATCAAGGGGTTTTGTAAAAATATCATCTTTTTGATGCTCAGTGGGAATATGCTCAAGAACAACAAGGCCCTCTTCCACTAACTCTCGAATAAAATGATGACGAATGTCAATGTGTTTGGTGCGAGAGTGTTGGACAGGATTTTTTGAAATGTTTATGGCACTTGTGTTATCACAGAAAAGAGTAAGAGTGTTCTGTTCTATCCCATAATCATGAAGCATTTGCTTCATCCACAGCATTTGTGCACAACAACTCCCTGCAGCAATGTACTCAGCCTCAGCAGTCGAAAGAGAGATGGCATTTTGCTTTTTACTATGCCAGGAAACCAGATTATTCCCAAGGTAAAAACACCCCCCTGATGTACTTTTCCTATCATCAGCACACCCTGCCCAGTCGGCATCAGAAAAACCAGTAATCTCAGCTGTAGTATCAGTAGAAAACCAAACCCCATACCCCAAAGTCCCATTAACATATTTAATGATGCGTTTGACAGCAAGAAGATGAGACTCTTTAGGACTAGCTTGGTAACGGGCACAAACACCTACACTGAAAGCAATATCAGGACGACTGGCTGTGAGGTACAAAAGACTCCCTATCATACTCCTATAAAGGGTAGGATCAACATCAATACCAGAGGAATCTTTGGAGAGGTGAAGACTGGTGCTCATGGGAGTGCGTGCATGTTTGGCAGACTCAAGACCAAACTTAGACACAAGATTTTTCGCATACTTAGACTGAGACACAAATATACCTGAAAGAGACTGTTTAATTTGAAGACCCAAAAAATAAGACAACTCTCCCATCATGCTCATCTCAAATTCATGTGTCATGCAATCCGAAAAATATTTCACAAGATGTTCAGCAGTGGATCCAAACACAATATCATCAACATAAATCTGAGCAACAAGAATATGAGACTTAGTATGTTTCACAAATAAAGTCTTATCCACACTACCCCTTTGAAAATCATTATCAAGAAGAAAGGTAGTAAGTCTATCATACCAAGCTCGAGGGGCTTGTTTCAATCCATACAAAGCCTTGTCTAACTTGTAGACATAATTAGGACATTTAGGGTCCTCAAACCCTTTTGGTTGCTCAACATAAGCCTCTTCTCTCAAGTACCCATTCAAAAAGGCACTTTTCACATCCATTTGAAACAATTTAAAGCCAAGAAAACATGCAACACCAAGCAAAATACGAATAGATTCGAGACGTGCAACTGGGGCAAACGTCTCATCATAGTCAACACCCTCTACTTGTGTGTAGCCTTGAGCAACCAACCTTGCTTTATTCCTAACAACTGTACCATTCTCATCAGATTTATTTTTAAAGATCCACTTGGTACCTATCACATTCATGTCTCTCGGTCTAGGAACTAGAGTCCAGACTTTGTTACGTTCAAATTGACCTAACTCTTCATGCATAGCATTGACCCAACTATCATCTAGCAAGGCCTCTTTAAAATTCTTAGGTTCAATTAATGAAACATAACACATATGTGATACCTCATCCCGAATCTGTCTTCGGGTTTTCATTCGATCTGAGACACTTCCAATCACCTGTTGAGCTGGATGATTCAGTTTTACCCTTGCTGATGGCTTAAGCTTAGGACTTGCGGTGACAGAAGCAACAGGAGTGATGTCCCTAGGAGCACTCTTTGGATTTGAACTTACCTGTGAGGATGGAGCTGTAACAATTTCTTGTGATTGGTCTGCAGCTTCTCCTTGATTTTGTGGTTTAGTATCCAAGATTGGAGACTCATCATTGTCATCCTCATTTGCTGCTGGAGTAGGTGCACCTGTGTCATCTATAACCACATTGATAGATTCCATTAAAGATGAAGTTCGCAGATTATAGACACGAAAAGCCCTACTAGTGGTTGAATACCCTAGAAAAATACCTTCATCACTGCGGGAGTCAAATTTGCCCAAAGGCTCTCTATCTTTGAAAATGTAGCACTTACTCCCAAAAGTTTTGAAGTATTTTACATTAGGTTTCAATCCCTTCCACAATTCATATGGAGTTTGTAAAGTGCCAGGCCTTAAATACACGCGATTTATGACATAAACCGCAGTATTTAGGGCTTCGGCCCAAAACTTTGGAGGAAGTTTCTTACTAAGGAGCATGACCCTAGCCATTTCTTGAACAACCCTGTTCTTCCTCTCAACAACTCCATTTTGTTGTGGAGTAATAGGTGCAGAAAATTCATGCTTAATTCCATGTATATCACAAAAATTCGAAAACGAACTATTTTCAAACTCACGACCATGATCGGTTCGGATTCTTATGATACGCCCAATGGAAACACCTTGTTCATTTTGGATTTTAAAGACTAAAGCCTGGAAAGCATCAAACGTATCAGATTTTTCCTTTAAAAAATTTACCCATGAAAATCGAGTAAAATCATCAACAGTTAAAAAAATGTATCTTTTACCTCCGATGCTTTCAGTGCGAGTAGGACCCATTAAATCCATGTGAACCAATTCAAGAGGACGTTTGGTTGTAAAGCTGTTCACCTTTTTATGAGGGGCACGGGTTTGCTTTCCAAGTTGACATGGTCCACACACATGGCTCAAATTCTTACCCAATTTAGGTACTCCTCTCACAAGCTCTTTGTTGGCTATCTTAGTTAGGTCTTTGAAATTCATGTGACCTAATCTTTGATGCCACAAGTCAATGTTACTAATGATGGCAGAGTGACAAGTGAGATCATTAGTAGTAACAATCCCATAGCAGTTATCAGATGTGCGAACCCCATGTAAGACAGTATTTCCCTTTTTATCCAAAATTTCACATTTATTTTTTGAAAACAATACTTCATGATGGGAATCACACATTTGACTAATGCTTAAAAGATTTGCTTTAAGACCATCAACAAGAAGAACATTTTCGAGCTTAGGAAGACCAGCAACACTTATAGAGCCCTTACCAATGACTCTAGAAGTGCCGCCATCTCCAAAAGTAACAATTACTCCTTCATATTTTTCAAGGGAGGTGAAATAAGATTTGTTACCGGACATATGACGAGAGCACCCATTGTCAAGATACCACATGTGTGAATCACGTGCTTTTAGAGCAGTGTGAACAACTAAACAAGTCAAATCATCTTTTCTAACCCAAATCTTTTTAGTCTTGGTATTTCGCCTAGACATATAAGGTTGTCTCCTAACCCAAAAAGTTTTCGAATTTCTACCCTTTTGAGACACCTTACCAAACAATTCAAAATAATAAGGACGAATGTGGCCATACCTACCACAGTGATGACAAATAAAAACAGGTTTTACCTCCCTTTTGTTGATCTTACCAACTTTAGGTGGATGAAGAGAGAGATCAGCCTGGTCTACCTTCAACTTTCCCTTTGCTTGAGTCTTCATGTCATATGAAGTGGAGGCCTGTCCCTTGTGAGCTGTTGCACCATAACCTAGCCCGCTTTTGTCACAACCCATTTGTTGAGACCCAAGGATGTCCTCTAAAGATTTGGAACCTTTGTTCCACATGGCAATAGTGGCTCTAGCAACACGGAGTTCTTCATCTTTTTGACAGACTCTCTCTTCCAGTGTAGCTTGTGACATCTCAAGACTTTCAAGCTTTTCTTCATATGTGGAATACACCTTTAGAAGTTCATTCCTTTCAGTTTCACAGGATAGAAGTTTTCCACATAATTCTTGCCTATCACTAGAGATCTTGATGATATTCTGCTTTGCTGTTGCAAGTTCTCCTTTCAGCCTGACATTCTCACTCTCACATGTTTTGAGCTTGAGAGAGAGTCTGTCGTTGATTTTGGACAAATTCAGAGATTCCTCATACAGCTTTTCGTAGGCTTGTTGTAGTTCATCGCCATTGATCTCATCATTATCTTCAGATGTTTCATCATCCTCTTTTTGCTCTTCATTCTCCTTGACCTCATCCAGTCTAGCAACTAAGACAGGAAGGTTGCTGGATGGTAGTGAAGGTGAATTTCCTCTTTCATGGAATTGGCTCAAAATTTCCCATGCCTCTTTAGCCTTTGTGCAATGAACAACCCGTTGCTGTTCTTCAGTAGAAATTGCCCCACGAATAGTGATCAGGGCTCTCTGACTGCTCGGATTGTCAACCCTGTCTGTATCTTCTTCAATGGCCTGCCAGCCTTCTGGATCAAAAGCTCTCAGAAAAGCCCTCATTCTGATTTTCCAAAACAGGTAGTTACTCCCATCAAAGGTAGGAGCATGATGCAGGTTCTGACCACGAGCTAACTCTGCAGGCTTTGGAAGAGTTTGAGTGAAAGTGGACCAAAATGCCATGAAAGCACTATCCCCGTCTTCTCCAGATTCAGGTTCTTCGGGTTCTTGCTCCGACCCGCTTTCATCATCCCAAGTTACAGTGTAGACTTTCTTTCGATTCTTTTTCGAAGGGCATTCAAGGGCAATGTGACCAAACCCTTGACATTCATAGCACTTGACCCCTTGCCCCTTTACAATCTTCTTTTCAGTTTTTGGAGCAAGTTTTGGTGGAAAAGTTTTGGGTTTTTCATTACTCTTGTCTTTAGAAATAGGGTCTCTGAAACTAGGCTTCTTTTTCTTCAAATTTTTTTTAAATTGTTTAGTAAACATAGCCGTCATTTCAGACTCTAAATCAAATTCAACCTCCGGAGTTTTTGCAGACTCATGAGCACTAGTGAAAGCCATACTTTCTTTTTGTTTTTTCTTTGAAATCTGGTGGGCTTCATAAGTCTGCAAGTTTCCAACCAATTGATCAAGCTTGAGGGTATCAACATCCTGAGCCTCCTCAATGGCTGTCACTTTTGGTTGGAACCTCCCGGGTAAAGACCTCAAAATTTTTCCAACAATTTTAGCTTCTGGGATTTTTTCCCCGAGTGTGAAACAGGAATTCACGATATCACTAAGTTTTGCATAGAAATCATCAAACGTCTCCTCATCGTGCATAAAAAGGGTTTCAAAGGATGAGGTGAGACGTTGAAGTTTTGACCTTTTGACAGAAGTAGTACCTTCGTGAATTGTTTCAAGAATGTCCCAAGCCTCTTTTGCTACCTCACACGTGCAGATACGACGAAATTCTTCAGGTGTGACGGAGCAAAACAGGAAATTGAGAGCCTTACTGTTCCAACTCGAGTTTTGGTAATCAGTAGTGTCCCATTTATCAAGGGGTTTAGGAATATCAACACCATCAATGGTGATTGTAGGTTCACTCCACCCATAGATTACGCTGTGCCAAACTTTCTCATAGATGGATTTTAAAAACGCTCTCATACGAGCTTTCCAATAAGAATAGTTTGTACCATCGAGTAAAGGAGGTCTATGGGTCGAGTTACCTTCACGAATAGAATCCATATCACTAGTCACACAAAATCACACTCCTATATTTTTTTAAAAAAAGAGTGACCTGCTCTGATACCAATTGAAAATTCTAAATGATTCGTGATTAGATCAAGATTATAATATTCCAAATCCCAATTATTCAAAACACACAATCTAAAACAACTAGCACTTACGAAAGTGATTTAGATTGTTTGTTTTTGGAATAAACAATAAATCAACACAAACGATTTTTTACGTGGAAAAAATCACAATTGAAGAACCTTCAATTGTAATAAAAAAACCACGGGCGAAACGCCACTAATCAATCCACTACTGAAGAAAGAAAGATTACAAAGATAATACATAAATTACCCAACTCAGTCAATTTGTCTTCGAATCTTCTGCAACTCTTTCACCACGCCTTCATCTCGGAACTGATCAATCCTGAAGTTGAATCCACAACTTCACTTGTCGAATGAACGACTACGTACAGAATCAAACTCCTTTTGATACTCTACGCTTGAATCTTCGGAATCCACCGAAGAAATCTCTCTCTTGAATTCAAAGTAACCAACTCTTTGATGTATGTATCTTAGATCATGATTGAAGAACTCTTCTCAAAACATCAAGGAAAACTCACAAAAAACTCAGAATAAAACTACAAACAAAACCCTAAGACTCTTGAATAAGATCTAAGAAAAAGTAATCCTAAAAACAACCTAACAGATATAAATAGGAATCCTGAGTCCGCGATCTCCGCTCGAGTGCCCAACATCCCGCTCGAGCGGCTTCAACAAAATACGCGTGTGGTAACACAGTGGTCCGCTCGAGCGCTTTATAACCCGCTCGAGCGCAAAATCACGCACTCCAGTACTTTTACAGACCTGTCAAAATACTGAGAGACCACAAAATCCGCTCGAGCGTCAATGTCCCCGCTCGAGCGGGAAGAACAAAAACACTGAAAAAATAACAACTTTAACAACACAAAGTTTTGTATCCGGATTTGACAATCAAGGGACCTAACACCTTGTATATCTAATATCAGTTTACTTAATGTGATTAAATTTTTTTTCCTTAATGCAACTCATACTCTCACTAAAAGCAATAAAATTTAAATTCAAAAGAATCTCATCTTTATTAGTCTTTATAACTTTTCTCATAAAAAATAGTACAATCTTTTATGCCATAAGTTTGAGAATTTTCATTTATCAAGTTATATTTAGGACTAACATAATGATACAAGATAAATTAAATTTTTGAAAAATCATTAAATTTTAATTTATACAAACCATCATAAATAATTCCAAAATTAACAAAAGATGTATTTTCAATAAATTAAACTTTTATTCTAAATTTTGAAAATAACCTTCAAGGTTAAGTTTGAACAAATCAATAAACGAACATAAAATTTTTGAAACAAAGTCTAAATAATAATCAATGCCCAAAAAATAAACGATAAATCCTAATAATTTCAATTGAGATTTTAACATAATTGGATTGAAAATAATCCTGCATCATATTAAAAATATGAGTAGCCATTTTCTTTCTTGTGAAATTGAAAATCTCGAGCATACTCGTTTTCTTTAGGCGGCTATTTCTTTTTGCCATTTTCTATCATTTCTCCATTTCTTTTCGTCTCCTTGAATTACGAGATCAATAAATGATATTACTTAAGTTTTGTCTCTTCTTAAATAAATATACTAATCAATTTATTAACTTTGCACTTACTATTTATAGAATTATAGTTAATATAAATGGCTCATACTGAAGAGATAAATAATTCAAAATAAATTGCATGAAAACAAACTCATTCACAAATATTCTTAAATTCTTTAATTGAGCAATCAAGTTAGACAATTCAATGACATGCTCATACATCTCATACATACCATCAAACGTTATGATGGTAAGCTTAACCATAAGTGTCCTAGCAAAATACTTATTAACAGTTCGGAAACATTCTTTCACTTTATTTAGCATTATCAATTTAAGGAAGTTAAAACTTAATATTTGCTACAATCATTCGCATAAAAATATAAAACTTTACTTGTTCGATCCTCTTATACTTTATTTATTAAAGTTTTTTATTTATTTTTTACACTGCTTGAATCATAATAGCGGTAAATTTCTTAAATAATAACACTAAGTCAAAATTCAGAACATTGAGATGAAACTGAACTTGTTCTATTCATTTTGAAAAATCTTTTTTCATTTAAAATTAAAACAAACAGAGTATACAAATATAGCAAAATACAACTTTAATCAATAATTCATACTCACTACATTAATACTACGAGTAATCAATAATTGACAATTAGTCAAGATAAAAACATGTTTAAACAATCATAAGTAGTATTACCGTGATCCACCTTTGGATTAATTTATTGACATACTATTTAACAATTATGGTGATTCCCTTTTACCAATAGGACTAGTTGATAAAATATTCATAATTAAGTAGGTCTGTTACCTTTGGGTATTCATTCCAATATCAATTATGAATACTCATCAACTATCATATTTCAATTCAACAATTACTTAAAAGTGGTGTACCTTTGGGCCAACCTAATATTTTTTGTAATTAAATAATTGTGATATGCAAAGTCATTATTTTTTAATACTTGGGAAGGGTATTAAATTTCAATTATTTGATTTGATATCTATGTGTCATTCCAATTGGGTCATTTTGGCAACTACCAATCATATTATAATTTAGGTTACAAATCAAAAAATAAAAATTTTGCATAGACATTATAGAATAACTAATGATTTATTCACAATTATTCATCATCATAATCATCATAAGATATATTACTAAATCATAAGAATAATATTAAGGCATAACAAATATTAACACAATTCATATTCTATGTCATATAAGAATATATACCCTTTTCTACCTCATCAAACCACCTATAAAAATCAAGTTTATACATAATGGTGGTAATAACATGATAGTAAAATAATTTTAAGAGGTTACAGTTAAATCCATAAATAGCAATATGCTTGGTACTATAAAGATCACAATAAAATTTTAATGTACTTTTCCACAATAAAATTTGTTAGGGAAAATATGATTTCCCACAAGTAAATCAATCGACGGGAACAAAAAACTAATGCGGAAAAATTAAATCAAAAGTAACACAAGAATTTTTACGTGGTTCCCTCAATGTGAGGTACGTCCACGGGATCGAAATCTGATTCCATTATCAATCAAAAAATTTCCAAACGATTACAAACGAAGCAAGAATGGTCTCACAAAACCACCCTTAGGTGAAATTCCAAATAATCACAAATAAAAAAGAGGAAAGACCTCACAAAATAGATGAACCAAAATCTTCAAATCAAAATTGTAGAAGATCCAAAATAATAATCCAAATCAGTGTCACCAATCATCAACCAAAACCACACCACCGAATCAAAACCACAGAACCATGCTTGTCACAATGATCATAAAAGTTGGGTGCTCACCTTCGGAAAAGAATACCAAAAAAATAGGGCAGCCGCACGGTACTAATTTTTTTCTTGGAAGACTAAAACTATATATATATATATATAAATGTTAAATCTTTGACTTGTTTTATCAAAACCCTAGTTGTATCCAAATTGAATTGGGTTTCCACAAATTAGATATAATATATGAAAATATATTATAACTAATATCAAACCAAATTAAACTCTTTAATAAACCAATTGCGTCCCACACTTTAATAAGGAGGTTTACCCAACAATTCTCCCCCTACCGACTTAGGTGGAGAGATCAACCATACACGCCAAAGTTCGACACTTTTGTCCCTCGACAAAGTCTTAGTCAACATATCCGAAATATTATTATCTATGTGAACCTTTTTGAGTTGCAACAATTTCGAATCTAACACATTACGAATCCAATGGTATCTCACATCAATTTGTTTCGATCTTGAATGAAAAGTAGAATTTTTACTCAAGTAAATTGCACTTTGACTATTATAATAAAGCATATACTTTTCTTGCTTCAAACCCAACTCTTGCAAAAATTTCTTCAACCATAACTCTTCTTTGCAAGCTTCCGTAATGGCAATAAATTCAGTTTCGGTAGTTGAAAGAGCAACACATTTTTGTAGTTTAGATTGCCATGCCACAGTTCCCCCTGCAAATGTCATCAAATACCCCAAAGTAGATTTCTTAGAATCAATATCACCGGCCATGTCAAAATCTGTGAACCCATCAAGCATTGGCTTACCATCTCCAAAACACAAACATACCTTCGATGTCCCTCGAAGATATCTTAGAATCCATTTTACCGCTGCCCAATGTTCTTTACCCGGATTAGAGAGAAAACGACTTACCACACCAACGACGTGAGCAATATTCGGCCTTGTACAAACCATGGCGTACATTAAAGAACCAACTGCAGAAGCAGAAGGAATTTTTTGCATCTCTTCCTTGTCTTTCTCACTTGTAGGACATTGATTCGAACTCAGCTTGAAGTGACCCGCAAGTGGACAACCAACCGGCTTTGCTTTATTCATGTTGAACCTCTCAAGAACTTTCTCAATGCAGCTTTCTTGAGACAACCAAATCAGCCCTTTTTTGAGATCACAAACAATTTTCATACCAAGTATTTGCTTTGCCGGTCCCAAATCTTTCATACCAAAAGACTTGCTTAACTCCAATTTCAACCTGTTAATCATGGTAGAATCTTGACCCACAGTTAACATGTCATCAACATAAAGCAAAAGAATAATAAATTTGGCATCCGGAAAATTTTTCACAAACACACAATGGTCTGAAGTGGTTTTAGAAAAACCATTATTCATCATGAAAGAGTCAAATTTTTTGTACCATTGTCGCGGGCTTGCTTGAGGCCATACAAACTTTTCTTCAATTTGCAAACAAATTTCTCTTTCCCTTTTTCCACAAAACCTTTTGGTTGCTCCATGTAAATTTCTTCTTCAAGATCACCGTGAAGAAATGCGGTTTTCATATCAAGTTGCTCAACTTCAAGGTTCATACTTGCAGCCATGCCAAGTATAACCCGAATAGGAGACATCTTCACAACCGGCGAGAAAATCTCATCAAAGTCAATACCTTTCTTTTGCCCAAAGCCTTTCACAACAAAATGTGCTTTGTACCTCAGATTCTTGCTATCATTCTTCATTTGAAAACGCACTTATTTTTCATAATTTTCCTCCCCTTAGGCAACTTCACTAAATCATAAGTGTGATTTTCAAGTAAGGAATTCATCTCCTCTTCCATGGTCTTTTTCCAATCACCTTTCTTTGCATGCTCAATTGCTTCTTGGTAGCTCTTAAGCTCCCTCTGATCGGAAACCAACACAAATTCATTAGGAGGATACTTTCTTAAAGGTTGCCAGTCCCTTGTAGATTTCCTCAACTCAAGTTGTGGTGGTGGTTCTTGAGTTGGATTCTCTTCCTCAATTTCTAGCTCAACTTCGTTAGGATTAGCATCATCATCTACATCTTCAATAGGTAGCTGCACATCTCCCCCATTTTTATCATCCACCAAAGATGAAGGAGATCGATCCATGTCAATGAGATCACTACTTTTTGGCTCCGATTGATCACCTTTGCCAAAATCTTCAATTATTTGGTCTTCAAGAAACACAACATCACGGCTTCGAATGACTTTCTTGTCGACCAAATCCCATAATCTATAGCCAAATTCATCATGTCCATAGCCAAGAAAAATACATTGTCTTGACTTACTATCAAGCTTGGACCTCTCATCCTTTGGAATGTGAACAAAAGCTCGGCAGCCAAAAACTCTCAAGTGCTCATAAGACACATCTTTACCAGTCCAAACTCTTTCTGGAACATCACTATTCAAAGAATAGGAAGGAGACATATTGATCACGTCAACCGCTGTTCTCATTGCCTCACCCCAAAAAGATCTTGGCAATTTAGCTTGTGAAAGCAAACACCTCATTCTTTCCATAATGGTGCGGTTCATCCTCTTGGCAACGCCATTTTGTTGAGGAGTCTTCTTAATTGTATTTTGGTGCCGAATACCTTGGCTGCGACAATACTCATCAAATAGCCCAATGTATTCACCACCATTATCTGATCAGATACACTTCAATTTTTGCCCTGTTTCTCTTTCAACCATGGCCTGAAAATGCTTAAATACTTCTAGAACTTGATCTTTAGTTTTTAGTATAAAAGTCCAAACTTTCCTTGAATAATCATCAATGAAAGTAACAAAATAAAGTGCACCACTATGTGTTCTAACTTTCAAAGGACCACAAACATCCGAATGAATCAACTCCAAAATATTTTCTTTTCTCGAAGCAAAATTTTTAAGAAAAGAAACTCTATATTGTTTACCCGCCAAACAATGAACACAAGTTTTAAGATATGTACCTTTCAAATCGGGTAGAAGCTCTTTCTTGAACAAAACTTGTAGCCCCTTTTCACTCATATGGCCAAGCCGCTTATGTCACAATTCGGTAGAAGTTTCATCTTCAAGTGTATTGACAACACCTTTACAAATTTTTCCTTGCATCAAATAAAGTGTATGTGTCTTCTTACACTTAGCCACCACTAAAGAACCCTTTGTGAGCTTCCATTTTCCATCACCAAATTTGTTGTTGAAGCCTTCATCATCTAACTTCCCAGTAGAGATCAAATTGAGACGAATGTGGGGAATATGCCTCACATCTTTAAGTAACAACTTGTAGCCCAAATTTGTTTCCAAGCAAACATCACCCATGCCAATAATCTGGGACAAACCTTCATTACCCATTCTAACAGAACCATAATCTTCTTTGGTGTAGGTAGTGAAGAAATCAACTCGAGAAGTCACATGAAAAGAAGCATCAGAATCAATCACTCAATTGCTCGCTTGGTCCACAAAATTGATACAATCATCTTCACAAACGACCATGAGATCACCATTGGCAGTAACTGCTGTTATGTCTTCTTGCTTCTTATCCACACTTTGCTCACACATTTTCTCCTTGTTCTTGAGCTTTCGGCATTCTCCCTTCATGTGCCCTTTCTTATAGCAATAATAGCACTCAATGTCTTTTTTTGAAAAAGAACCATCTTTTGATTTGTCACGGCTTTGATCACGACCATGAGGAGTCTTACTCCTACCCCTTGTTTTACTTCGGCCTCTCACA
The DNA here is from genome assembly GCF_055761805.1 of Camellia sinensis. NCBI lineage: Eukaryota > Viridiplantae > Streptophyta > Magnoliopsida > Ericales > Theaceae > Camellia > Camellia sinensis. The sequence continues at coordinate 112,530,479 of NC_138973.1, forward strand.
ACAAATGCTTCCGAATGAGAGGAACTCACTGATTTTCTTCTAGTTTTTTCATTCAACAAGCTACTAGTGACTTGACCCATTGTGACAATTTTATCGGGTGCCGAATTACTAACTGCCACAACCAAAGTCTCCCAACTTTCGGGCAAAGAACTAAGTAGCATCAAAGCCTGCAACTCATCATCAAAAATAATTTTCATAGAAGCAAATTGGTTAATAATACTCTTTATTTCATTCAAATGTTTTGAAATGGGGCTGCCATCTTTATATTTTAAATCAACCAATTTACGAAACAGAAAGGCTTTATTTGTGGCTAATTTTCTATCATAAAGACTAATTTTTTCCATAAATCGTGTGCCGAAGTTTCAGTAGCAACATGATGAAACACACTGTCATCAATCCATTGACGGATAATACCAACGGCTTTTCGATTAAGCCTATTCCATTTATCATCTTTCACACCCTCGAGTTTGTCACTATTACCCTCAATGGGTTCATACAAATCTTTACAAAATAATAGGTCCTCCATTTTAGTTTTCCAAGTTACCCAATTGCTTCAATTGAAGCTAGACATACAACCCACATTCCCCTCTATTGATTTACACAAATAAATAAACTCAAATAAACCATAAGCTCTGATACCAGTTGTTAGGGAAAATATGATTTCTCACAAGTAAATCAATCAATGGGAATAAAAAACTAATGCGGAAAAATTAAATCAAAAGTAACACAAGAATTTTTACGTGGTTCCTTCAATGTGAGGTACGTCCACGGGATCGAAATTCAATTCCACTATCAACCAAAAAATTTCCAAACGATTACAAACGAGACACTAATGGTCTCACAAAACCACCCTTAGGTGAAATTCCAAATAATGACAAATAAACAAGAAAAAAGACCTCACCAAATAGATGAACCAAAATCTTCAAATCAAAATTGTAGAAAATCCAAAATAATAATCTAAATTAGTGTCGCCAAACATCAACTGAAACCACACCACCAAATCAAAACCGCAGAACCATGCTTGTCACAATGATCATAAAAGTTGGGTGCCCACCTTCGGAAAAGAATACCAAAAAAATAAGGCAACCGCACGGTACTAATTTTTTTCTTGGAAGACTAAAACTATATATATATATATAAATGTTAAATCTTGGACTTGTTTTATCAAAACCCTAGTAGTATCCAAGATGAATTGAGTTTCCACAAATTAGATATAATATATAAAAATATATTATAACTAATATCAAACCAAATTAAACTCTTTTAATAAACCAATTGAGTCCCACACTTCAATAAGGAGGTATACCCAACAAAATTTACTTACAAAATTTAGAAAAATATAAATAATAATGATTCATTATGTAATACTAAATATTTTTAGACATTACTAAATCAAACAATATAATGACCATCACCTGCTAAATCGTTTCTCATGATAAAGACAAAACTGAATTATGTAAAGCATTCAATTATATTTAGATATTAATTTATTCAATTTCATTTTCAAATAATAAATACTCAATATATAAATATTATTTATACAACACAAAATTCAAAATGAATTAGAAACATAATAATTGCATATTAAGTTTTTGGCAATTGAAGATTTCACATCGGAACAATCATAAAGTGCGACCATAGTGTGAATTGATAGATAATTAAATTCAAATAATATTTACTTAATTAAAAAATCATGATGTTCGGAATAATGGTTCTGATACATGTAAATAATTTTATAACGTTATGCATATAACAACTTTCATAATCTAAAATCGAGAATTATCATGATCTTCATAAACAATAACATAATGTGAAAAATAAATAGCATATATGGATCTGTTATGCGAAACTTTCGAATGATCTAAAATTGATTGAACACGAACCTAACAATAATATCAATAGAAAAATGTTTGTCTCTCGACCCTCTTTAGAATACGTTATATTTAGAATAATTGATGGGTGATCAAAATATACTGTTATAGGTAGAGAGATGATCAGTTTCCTAATATAATATTATAACTCCATCAAAGTAGAGACTTGGAAACTATTCCATCTATTAATCAATCAGATAATAGCTTATGGTTTAAGATATAAAACTATAATCTTATTAAATTTATAATTCATATTGCCATATATAGATCACCATAATGACTACATAATTAAATTTAATGTTACATCTAACTCTAGATATACAAAGACTACACAAAAAGTATTGATATAGCATATTGGGTCTGCCACATAAAAAATAGGGAAATTTAGCTAAAATCCCTTCATTAGACCATTATTTGGTAAAAATGATAGCTCAATTTATTTTGCTTCATAAATCCCGTAAAGAGAAAACACATAATTGGGTAAGGACAAAATAATATTTTTTTTTCTTGGACAATATTGCCAAAATAATGTGTTACTATTAAACAGAGTACATGTTACTGTGAGACAGAGTAACATATCAAACAGAGTAATATGTTACTGTTACTCTTTACATAAATTTCGACTGTAATAATAATAATAATAATAATAATAATAATAATAATAATAAGTTTTTAAGAATTTTATAGTCAACATAGATCTTATTTGATAAATCTTGATGAGAGAATTTTAAAAATACTAATTTTATTAAAAATCGACATCTACATCAAAAGTTATGTTATTTTAAAATTTAATATTTTGATAATAATGGTATGTATTAGACTTTTTAAGAAAAAATTTTTGTACTTATCTTTAGTGCATTAAAATTTTATTACAAGGGGTTTAGACCAAATCTCCGTAAAAATAATGATAATGAAAAAAAGCATGTATATATATTTAAAACAATATCCATATATATATATATATGGGCACAGCTTCTCTCCAGTCCAAATTTGGACTGGACGGTGCTGTCCGGCCCTTGAGGGCCCACTACGGGTCGTGTTCGATAATCTAAACCGTTTAATGTGTAGAACTCGTCGAGTACTATATGCCTGTAAAAAATCACGTTGATCGGATATCAATAGCTATATGATCAAATCAGTTTTTTGTAAGCCGTTTATTTTTCGCCGTCTATTTTTTTCATAAAAAACTGATTTGATTATGTAGCTATCGATATCCGATCAATGTGATTTTTTGCAGGCATATAGTACTCAACGAGTTCTACACATTGAACGGTTTAGATTATCAAAACATGGCCCGTAGTGGGCCCTCAAGGGCCGGACAGCACCGTCCAATCCAGATTTGGACTGGAGAGAAGCTGTGGCTTATATATATATATATATTAAGCCGATCAAAAAGAAAGCACACATACTTTATATAAAGGGAGCAGCATACTTTCGGTCCGAGATCAGATTAGGTGGTACTGTTCGGCCTATGGAGGCTCACTATGGATTCCGTTTTGATAATTCGAACTGTTCAATGTATAGAACTCGTCGAGTATTATATGCCTGTAAAAAAATCATGTTGATCGGATATCGATAGTTATCTCATTGGATTAGTTTTTTGTCAACCGTTAATTTATTCACCGTCCTTTTTTTATATAAAACTAATTTGATCACATAGCTATCGATATCTGATTAATGTGATATTTTATAAGAATATAGTACTCGACGAGTTTTACACATTGAACTGTTCAGATTATCAAAACGGTACCCGTGATAGACTCCCACGGACCGAACAATACCGTCCAGTCCGATCGGACTGGAGGCAAACTGCATCCTTATATAAATCAGTCAAAACCAATCAAGGAAAATAAAACCCATTTTAACAACGGAAATCAAAACCCATTTTAATTTCATAGAATTAAAATCAAAAGCAAAGCAGAAATGCATTTCATAGAAATGATATATACAGAAATTAACTCGAAGTGACTATTTTTTTTATAAAGATTGTGGTTCCAGTACAAAATCCTAAGTTAGTGATACAATCACCCAATTAAAAACAACGTCTAAAAAAGCAAAAAAACTACTGCCATTGTCACCAAGCAAAGTGTTCTGAATTTCAAAATGTATATATGTACATACATATATTATAAACACCAAACTAAGCACATCAGCCAGTGCTACTGCAGCCACATATCCAAATTATACGACCACAGTTTTCCAAATTATATAGTGATACAATCACCCAATCACGAAAACTAAGTAGTGTCGCTACATAACATGCATGTTTTTAGGGTCAATTCTTTTCCTTGTTTGCATCATTGACAGTAACAAAACCGTAGCATAAATCAATCCTAAAAATTAAGGCACTTCACAACATAATCTAGTCCCAATATAAACAGGGACGGATTCAAGATTATGTCTTTCGGGGGACTACTCTATAATTTAAAAAATTGGGGGCTACTCTATACAATTTTGAAATTATCTACAAAAAATTTGGGAGTGCGAATTCCTATAATTTTAAGTTATTTTAAAATTTTTAATATAATGTATGATATTTTTCAAATTTTTTGGGGTGCGGCCGCCCCCCCTAGCCCCCCGCTAGATCCATCATTGAATATAAACCACCTGTTGGTACCATAAATCTGCAATTTTTATTATTATTTATTATTTATATAATTGCAGGATATGTGGCATCCTCCTACTCATTTAGAGGTTATGAGAAGTTATGAAATGTGAAAAGATGATGGAGAATAAAGTGGAGAATATGGAGCATGAATTGGAGGTTAAAGGAAGTTATGAAGTCAGTGAGGGATATGTGGCATTGTGGGAATGAATATGGAAGAGTGGGTAGTTTTAGGTGGTTATTGGGTAGTTATTGCTGGAAGTTTTTTCTTACAAATATTTGCTTATAAATAGCCATTCATGGCTATATTGTAAAGGATCCAAAATTCAAATCAAAGACAATAGATTTGAATATTTCTTATCATTTTCCTTATCTTAGGAGTAGTTTAACATAGATTTATACTTCGAAGTATTTATTTTCAGCACTTTCTTTTCAAAGCATTTTATGCACTTCATTTTCGAAGCATAGGAGTAGAGGTAAGTAATGATTACTTTGATTTTTCACTCAATCGTCTTTCTCTGTCTCCCTGTTAAAGCAACCTCTATTGTAGAAAATATCTAGACAATATCTAGTTAGTTAGTTATTAACTCTGTTATTCAGTTAGTAGATTTGTTATTAGTTTGTTAAGTTTGTTATAGATTGTTATAGATCATAACAGATCATCAGTTACTGCTTTTTGTATATATATGAGCTTTGCTCATACATTTCTTTAATGAGAATCAGTTTACTATTTTCCACATGGTATCAGAGCTAACTAAGCTCTAACGAGCATTGATTCTTGGATTTAATGGCTGATCCTCTTGCTTCATCTTCTTCAACTATCTTGCCTCCAAATCTGATACTTCTCATCTCCAATCTATCCTCATTTGTAACAGTGAAGCTTGATGCTTCAAATTTTCTGATTTGGAGAAATCAAATCCAAAATATGTTAAGAGCCACTGGTTTGATTGGATATAGAGGTCGATTGCCATTTTGTTCGGGAACAAGTGCTTGCTAAACGGCTTTCTCTTCATTATGTTCCCACCATTGATCAGTTGGCCGACATTTTCACCAAACCGTTGTCTGTCTCTCGGTTCCAGTATCTTAAAGACAAACTCATGGTGTCTTCCCCCATGAGTTTGCAAGGGCATGTTAAAGCAACCTCTATTGCAGAAAATATCTAGACAATATCTAGTTAGTTAGTTATTAACTCTGTTATTCAGTTAGTAGATTTGTTATTAGTTTGTTAAGTTTGTTATAGATTGTTATAGATCATAACAGATCATCAGTTACTGTTTTTGTATATATATGAGCTTTGCTCATACATTTCTTTAATGAGAATCAGTTTACTATTTTCCACACTCCCTCATTCTTCTTTTAATTTTTTTTTCTCTACACTTGGCAATTTTGAAGTCCTCTTTGTTGAGGCAAATGAACCATCAACGCAATTGCTTGATAATTGGCTTGAATTTAATCTTTAAGAATTTTTCAATCCTTGCTGGCACGCTCGCATTTATGATATTTTCCTTCGTAGGAAAAATAAGCCAACACCACCCCCACCATGTTAATAAGCTTGCCTTAATCAACATGTAGTTCAAATACAAGGCAAATGCCAAATAGAACAAATACTTATTTCTTTAAAGATGATGCAAGTTATATATGTAGAAGATGTTTCGAGTCATTCATGTTCCCATTAACTCAAAGACATTTCGAGAGATCATATAATTTTGGACATTTTTCATATGCATTAAGCACCTTACATAGGAAGAGGTTTCATATCCATTGGTTGCTATTGGTTGTTTAATGAATAATTACTGAGGAAGGAAAATAGTAATAACATATGTTCTATGTTCTAGAACATGGTAAGGCACATCCATATATATTTAAAGAACACAGTATGAACAAGTCAGGATTTACTCAGAAGGTGTTTGGTTGAAATGTATTAATTGTTGAACAGTTGATATTGGTCAATGTTATTTCCTTGTATTGATTATATTCATTAGATATGATATTATAGTATATCTAGAAGAAAATAGATATCACTTTGTCAATATTGAACTATATTTGGAAGGGGATGAATGTGCATGATACTATAATTTTTTTCTTCTCTAACGTGAGCCTTTTGTTCCAGAAGTTAAATCTAAGCAAATCGGACATATGGGCTGTTGGATTGTTATTTGCGTTATTTACACAAAAACTCTTAAATTATTGAGAAATATCACTTTGACTCCCTAAACTATAAAAGTATATAAATAGATCCCCCAAACTATAAAAAATGTACAAATTATATCCCTAACAGAAGGGGTCAAACTGAAACACGCCAATAGTTTAGAAGGTTTATTTGTATAATTTTATAGTTTATGAGGCAAAGCGATATTTATCAATAATTTAAGAGATTTATTTGTACGCTTTCATAATTTAAAGGGTCAAAGTGATACTTTTTAATAGTTTAAGAATTCTCTATGTAAAATAATTCTTGTTATAATATTGGATGGCGACAGGTTTAGTGAAGAAGAAAAACCATTAATGAATGAAACTTCTCTATGTGAGAAAGCAAATTTAGCCATGTAAAGGAAGAAGATTTTGTGTCTGAGATGCAATAGAGAAAAAAGGGTTTTTAGGGTGACATGAGATGTTTTGTTATTGAATTTTTTTGGGTTCTTTGGTAGGATGGGTTTTTAGGATTTTGTATACTTTTGTTTTGACTTTTTGTATTGAGGGAAATTGTGCTTTCGAAAAGTTAAGAAAATTTACGTGTAGGTTTTAATAGATCGACTTATTATCTAATAAATCTTACAAGAATTAATGTCATTTTTTATTAAACACTACTAAAAAAAAACGTAACTAATTATTAATTTTTAGCAACAATTTTAAAATTATTACAAAAAATATCACTAATTATAAATTTTAGCGATAGTTTAAGAAAATCGTCACAAAAAAGTCCCTAATTTTTAACTTTCAGTGACAGTTGAAAAATTCGTTACAGAAAAACGTCATTAATTTTAAATTTTAGTGATAATTTATAAAAATCATGACAAAAAAAAAGTTACTAATAGTCAATTTTTTTCGACAAATGCAAAAAATCATTACAAAAAATTATTTTTAGTGATAATTTTATTATAATTTATTTTTAACAAGACTTGATAGGAATTATGTCCAACTACTAGGATCTATTAGTAGTTTATCCAAAAACTTAACACTCTTCCTCTAGTTTATTTATTTATTTATTTTTTGGAGTAATACATATGGGAGGGTTTCTTCACATACCTGTAAATTGTATTAGCGATTATGTTTCTTTTAAGATACCAGAAGGAAGCTCAACTGATTCCACCAACCATTATTATTCTCTCTGTCAGCCACCTCTATTTGATTCTATACTTTAATTTATAATTTTTAAAATTCAAATTTATTATTCACCTACTATATAACCAATTTATAATCACTCATTTAACCACTCATTTATTTCTTGTTATCCAGATTTGGCTATCAATCTCAAGACAAAGGTAAGACGTAACAAATATAGAGCGTACATTAATTTAAGGATTGACACTTGACAAAGGTAAGATGTAACAATACATAGCATACATTAATTAAGGATTGAAACTTGACATGTTATCCAGATTTGACTATCAATTTGACATGCTCTGTATTCATGCCAAAGATTGAAACTGCCAATGAGACATACTCTGTGTATGCCTAAGTATTGACAGAGCTTTGTTATGGACAATACTAATCATTTGGACATAAAATAGAGTAGGTTCCATACATAACATAAAAATATTATTATTATTATTATTATTAATAAAGAGAGGCGGAAGCAGCACAAAAAAAACATAGAATTAAAACAGAAGATAATTTAAAATAAAAGACAATGACTTACAATTATTTACTAGAATGAAGCAAATATGTCTTCAAAGTACATAACTTGAAAATAGATTGTTTACTGGAATAAAGCAAATATGTCTTCAAAATACATAACTTGGAAAATAGATTTGCAGAATATAAAATTACAGAGATAGCTATTTTGAAGTACTGAACTCTCAATTTTTCTAACTCTTGTCCTACAATTGACTGAAGAGGCTCTTTTATAAGCAAAAGAAAATTATTGTGAGCCTTGTGAAGGGGAATCTTGACTGAAAGGAACACATGAGAGCCAGCTATAGCTTTCGGTGAATGACTAAAGTTGATGGATGCTTTTGACTGTAGTGACTTTGTCTGAATGATGAATAGTGAATAGTAAATTTGACTTTTTTCACTATTCATTACATTCGGTGGAAGCATGTGATTGAGGGAATCAATATAGATATATATATATCAGCAGCTTTTCTCAAAAGAAGAGTATTGATTGAAACTGATAAATATAGCTATATAAAATCCAATGACTAAATTAGGCATATGGGTCCTGAGCATCTTGAAATTGGACCCCATATAGATCATTATTTGTTGAAGCTTCATAGGAACTGGATTCTTCAGGAGCTTCATCATCAGAGGGTTCATCTTTAATCTTCTGTGACTTAGCTTGGGCCATTAACAACCGGGCCATCTAGATTAATTCATCACTGGATGACTTGGTCTTAGCTTTGGGCTTTGACTGAGCAGATTTGGATTTTGCTGACTTGGCCTTGGAAGAACTGGAGGTTGGGCTTCCAAGATTATAGATAGATGAAAAATAGGTGACTTGTTCCATTAGGATTGGTGGGAAAATTTCGGGTATGGCACCATAATGAGACCACCATCTAAGGAACCATGAAGGGATAACTGATTTGAATTGATGATCAAATTGGAGGAACCAGGAGTGACTAAATGACTCATTTGATATAAGAAGACTTTAAACCATGCATCTATATAGTCATAATAACTATATTGGATTAAATGACCTGGTAAATTACGAAGGAGAAAAGGAAGACCCCATTGATCAAAAGAGACTATGTTGTGAATGTAAAGTGAGTGGTAAACAATTTTACTAGTGAGAACTCAATCATAAATTGGTTTAATAACAATTAACTTATCAGGATGGAGGGGAACAAAATGCCATCCATGAGGGAAATAGCTTTTAACTAGATCAATAACATCACGTTTGTTTTTGTGAGTAGGTTCTTTGAAGAATAAATTGGTTGACTGGAATTAAATATAATTGGAACGAGAAGTTTTGACTGGATTGGGTGGATATGGTGTGAATGACTGAGAAGAAGAAGCAAATGGATCAATAGCAAGAGTAGGAGTGTAACTAAGTTTAGGAATGTTACCAAGAACTTGGTAACGATTGACCATATCAATGGGAGGAATAGCAATAGGTTGACTAGATGGCACAAAGGCCTTGCTGGAAGGTCTCAAAGGTTTTTGACCAGACATCTGTAGAAGAAGTGAATGGAATTTAGCATCTACTGAGGATATCTAATTTGTCCAAATGATAATGAAGACAGTTAGTATAATGAGCAAGTAAATGACGATGACTGGCTATTTGATGAAACTGTATAAATTATGCATAGCGAGTAGTTTTGCGAGCTAATTTCAAGCAAGCAATACGGTAAGCTATTTGGTAAACAAGGTTTCTGTAAAAGGTTACTTTTAACTTATGATAGGAAATAAAAGGAGTGGCCATCCTCTATCCCCCCTGTAAAAATTCGCGGGTAAGAAAATCATAAATAGAATTTTGACTACCAGGTATATATTCATTATCAAAATAAAAAATACTTAAAACAGATTGCCATCAGGCAAAAATATGTTTACTGGCAATATTTTGAACATTCTTTTCTAAAACATATTTAGCACTTTTACAATCAATATTTAGTAAAAAATTTTGATTTAAAACATCATCTTGAAATTTACTAATACATAAAACAACAGATAAAATCTCTTGTTTAATAGTGCTATAATTCTTTTGTGCTTTATTCCAGACACCAGAATGAAACGAACAATTTGTTCAGATAACTAAGGAGTGAGTTTTTGAAGGAGGATACCACCATGACCAATATCAGAAGCATCAGTTTGAATAATTTTAAAGGAATTTTCTGTAGGAATACTAAGACAAGGTAAAGTTTTAACATACTTTTTGACTTGTTGAACAATTGAAGTATGAAGAGAAGACCATGGAGGAGGATTGTCTTTTAAGCGATCAAAGAGAGGTTGACAAGTTTTTCTAAGATCTTTGTAAAATTTCGCAATGTAATTTAATGAACCTAAAAATCTTTGTAACTGAGTTTTATCGAGGATTTGATCAGGAAATTTAGAGGCAAACTCAATAAACCGATTAATATGAAGAATAGTACTTTGATGGATATCATATCCTAAGAATCGGACTTTTGTTTGAAAAAGTTTATTCTTAGGAGCAGAAATAACTAAGCCATTATATTTAATAATATGGAAGAAAGAATTGAGGTGTTTTCAATGTTCATCAATAGACTTAGAGAAAATGAGGATATCATCAATGTAGACAATAGAAAAATGACTAAAGGGATTAAAAATTTCATTTATAATATTTTGAAATTCACTTGGAGCATTTTTTAAACCAAAAGGCATGGCATTCCATTCGTAATGACCAAAAGGAGTAGTAAAGGCAGTTTTGTAACAATAATTAGGATGAATTTGGATTTGCCAAAATCCACTTTTTAAGTCAAATTTACTAAAATAACAGCTTGACTATGTCTTTTAATTAAATCTTTTTTGTTAGGGATTGGATATCGGATCCATTCTAAGACTTTGTTTAATAGTTTATAATTGATGACTAGACGAGGAACCCCACGTTCTAATTCAGCATTTTTATTAACATAAAAGCAGGACAAGACCAAGGTGATTTACTATGACTAATAATATTATTTTTTAATAACTCATTAATTTCTTTTTTACACATTTCAACTAATTCATGATTCATTTGAATAGGTCGAGATTTGATAGGTATTTGGCGTTCATTAAAATTTTTAATATATGGGAGTGTAACTACATGTTTTTTACGATGCCAAAATGCACTGGGTAAAATAGAACAAACAGTATTTTCTAATTGATTTTTAAAATGGTCAATTTTAGATGTTAGAAGGGGATCAGTTAATTGAGTTTCAATTCTCTTGTATTTTACTTCTTCTTTGAGGAATTTAAGTTGTTTAGTCAATCTATTAATTGATTGAGAAATAGAACATTTCTTTAATTGATTTAATTCTTTGATCTCAGGAGGAGACAAAAATTTAAAAGTAAATGTATGACCAAAAGCTTGGGTAGTTATACCATGATTAGTAGTAGTAAAAGGATATAATAGGAAAATAAATGGGGTACCTAAAATGACTTTATCAGTTAAGTTTCTTACTAGAACAAAAGATGTTTTGACATAAACATTATTTTGACAAATATGTACCTTTGGTAGTTTATATTTAATGTGCATTTGACTTCCATTAGCAGAACTTAATTGATTGGTAGACTTATGATAATATTTGGTAGGGATTAATCCTTCTTGAATACAATTTAAATCAGCCACAGTGTCAATTAATGCAATAGTTTCAATTTCAAAATCATTAATAATTAATTTAACTTTTGAATGTCATTTTTGGATATTAATTCAATTAATTATGTTAAGATGATTATGATCATGATCACTATTGTGTGGGGTGGTACGATTATCAAAAATAACGTTATCAGGATCAGGTTCAGATCCAGATTCAGATCCATAACTAGATTTGTTTGATTGTTGAAAATCTTTAAGGTTTTTGTTAATTTTTAATATAGAAATTTCATCTTCCAAAGATTTGTCTTTAGTTTTTAATTCTTGGATGGTTAATTTAATTTGATTAATTTCGTTTTGTAAATCTTGTAAAGTGATTTCTTTTTGTTTTTCTTTTTTAAATCGGTCTAAAGTTTTATTTAAGCTAATGATTGGTTTATCATGTTTAGGTTTCTTATCTTTATTAATTAATAGAGATTTTAATTTATTAGTATATTGTCTTTTTAATTCAGGATTTTTTAATTTATTACTTAATTCAATAAGAGCAGTTTCTTCTTGTTAAGATTTACTAAGAACATTAAGTGTTTTACAACAAGTATCATTACATTCTAATTCAATTTCGTTATTAGTGCTATCATCAGGAGAATAATATGTGGAAGTGTCACTAGAGGAAATATTATTGTCAAATGAATTACTAGATTGAACAGGAGATTGATTCGGAGAAATATTTAATTGGAATATATCAAATATTTGTTGTTGATTTTCTTCAGTAATTTGTAATTGGTTAAGTTTAGCTTTAAGTTTTTCTTTTACTTTACATTTCTTAGAATAATGTCCTTTTTTACCACAATTATAACAGGTAACATCTTGAGTAGGCTTGGATTCTTTTTTAGATTTCCTATGGTGTTTCCTTTTAGAGTTAGTGTAATACTTATTAGTAGATTTAGAAAGGTAATATTTCTTTTTATTTTTATATTTGGAAGAATGTTTATTTTGTGTTTACTAGTTTTCCTTCGTAAAGGAACTACGGGAGGTAAACCATATTGTTCACAGAAATTACCTAATTCATATTTAGCTTTATGTTTGTTTTTAGTAGCTTTTTGACTTAGTTTTAAATTAATACACATTTTTAATCCTTCTTTTTGAATAGTGCTAATAATATCACCATAGGTTTGGTGATCATAGTCGATAATACCAGTAGGTTGACTAAAGACATCTCTAATTTTATAGGCAAAAAGGCTGGGTAATCCATTAATAAATTTTTCTTTCCAAAATGACTTGGTGTAATCATCTCTAAGCATGACTTTAGAGGTGAAAACATCTTTGTACCATCGAAAATCACTTAAAGTAGGACAAGTTAAGTTACTAAGTTGATCATGAATACGAAAATGAATATTAGTAGGTGTTCCAATAAAATGTTTGACTATGGTATATATTAAAGTATTAATACCACTAAGTACAGTAGAACCTATTTCTTCATCAAAGATTGGAAAACCTTCATCATTCATTTGAACAACATATTGAATAGATTCTCTTTGATCAGGAGTAAGATATTTATCCCACCAAGATTTGAGTATACCAGTAAATCCAGTAGTAATTAAGATAACTATTTCTGGTTGAGTATAATCAGGGTACTTAGTAAGATAACTATTGGAAACCATAGACAAGAGATTGAGTTTTTGAAGAATTTGATGTTCAGTAAGACCAACTATATTCCATTCATATATTTTTTTAGCAGAAATAGAAAATTGATTGCTAATATTAGTTTTTTCAAATTGGAGATCAGGAGGGGTAGGTTTAGTATACCAATTTTTTGTGAGAGTGGTAGGATTAACTTTAGGATGTGTGATTCGGTTAATATTTGAGGACTGAAATTGTTGTGCCAAATTTTCATTATCGCTAGATGTATCAGAATGACTAGGGAATTCTAATGGCGGTTGTTGTGTTAAAATAATAATTCCTTTACTTGTGGATGTGGACATTTTGCTAAATATTTTTTCAATAGCATCCACGGTAGTATGATCTTGGATGGCTAGGCTTAAGCGTTTTCGAGTGGTAGGAAGATTAATAAAAGGTTTATCTAAGGGTTTACTTACAGAAGTATGATTAATAGAATATTCTTCAAAAGAAGTTTCAATTTTATCTAGTTGCTTACCAATAGTTTTTAGGCATTGATTGGTATAATTATTTTGTTCAATTACTTTCTTAACTTCAAATGACTCAGTTTCAGGGAGTTTGAAGGGGGAAGCTGTGATGACAGTTCCTTTATGGTCAATAAGGATATTTTCTAAAGGAGAATGAGTAGCTGAAACAATAGTGGTAGGAGAAGTCTTCCATTTAGTTTTTGTAATTACATTAATTTTTTGATAATAATTTTCTAAATAGTCAAAGAAATGAATTTCAGTATTAATTTTTAGCATAAATTTATATCATTTTTTAGTGATTCTTGATTGTTGCTTTGTATCATAAGTATTTCTATAATTATGTCGTTTTAACTTATTTGCTATTGATTTGAATTCATCATGAAGCCTGTTAAGGTCTGGAGTAAAAGGTTTACTGTGTAACGCCCTCAAAATAATACATAAAACCCCACATTCTTGATATGCATTGATATAAGAGAAATAAACACTTTTCCATTCATCAGAGTAGTTCTTACAAATGTATTACATGTTGACAACAAAAGTAAATGCCCAACGGCTTACAACTTTCCAAGCCAACACTTGGTTACACAAAAGAGAGTACTAACTCATATCATATTAAGCTCTTGGCCTGAATTTACATGTAATACAACAAAAGATAACAAAACAACAAAAAGAGTCTTCAACTCCCAAAACCTTCCAAGCTATGTCCTTGGAGGTGGCATATCACCTGGACCTGAGAATGATGTCTCATATAGGGTGAGCCACAACCCAGTAGAGATATACTAAACCAAATATAAGCAATGACTAAAACAATAGCATTTGATAGATGGTTAACACTTATAAACCAGTTATATCACGATACAGTTCCATGACACTTGGGTCCATGTTACATTCCATTTTCCTTTACTTATCCGAATCATTACATATGCATGGCTCAGAACCTGGCCAAACAATTCAATGAGACTATAACGCATATACTAACACTTCCATATTTCACAATAGATACACATATTTGCTGTATCAATACTTCAATTTAATACACATATTTGCTGTATTAATGGAATCCATCCCCTATCTCCTCCCAAACAAGTTTGAGAGTCCATCCCCTATCTTCCCTCAAACCATGGAGTACATCCCCTATCTCCTCCCACACAATACACATATTCCAAGTATATAAACAATTATCATATACAGGGATCACTCAATACACATATTTAATATATTATTCCAATTGTCATATTCAATGACATATTCAATGTGATTAGTTTCAATTTTCCCTAATCAACATACAGTGTCTACAATAATCAAGACTATCCTCCACCGATAGCCTAAAGCAGTTATTTCTAAACTGAAAATAAATGCATTAAATAGATATAATATCAACTTACTCCATAGGTGAGTGATTAATTTATTCAACTACACCAATCAATCCCATAATTTCCCAATTTCATTATTCTCAACTCAATTCCATATTTCCACATTTTCCCAAAATTAATTATACAAATTAATTTAGTTCATAATTAGGGCATTCTTCCCCCTTCATCACATCTCAACCCAAAGGTTCAAATTCAACAATACAACAACATTAATTCCATTTTTGTTGGTCTCAAACACCCATAGGATTTAACATTTTGAAAACCCCCTTTTTTATAAATTACAAATCAAACCCTAACTTTTCCAAAAATTACCCAACAACCCCAACATATCAAAATGCCAAAATTTATGACAAAACTCATAAGATGGAGTAGGGCATCCCTACCTCGAAATGAAGAGACCAAATGAGAAGATGGTGAAAATCCAAAGTGCTCCAAATCCACAAATTTTCAGATTAAAACGTAGTCCAAACAACCCTCTATCTTTCTTACAAAAGGATTAGGGTAGAAACACACTATAAGTAGATCAATCCCTAGAGAGAAGGTGTGTAGAGAGAGAAGGAGAGTCGGATCTAGGGTTTTGAAATCAAAAGAGATGAAAAAGTGAAGTGTTTACCCGCTGTTGTCTACTGATATGACACAGGCTCGCTCGAGCGAAGGATAAGTCGCTCGAGCGACCAGACACAAAGAACCCTCACTCGAGCATAGAAAGCCTCCCTCGAGCCAAGAATACAAAGCTTTAGGTCTGCAACCCAGAAGCACGCTTGAGCGATAGAATGCTCGCTCGAGCGAAGAAACCCAAAACATAGACCTCGCTCGCTCGAGCGAAGGAAAGCTCGCTCGAGCGAAGAATTACAACCTTCAGGTCCAGAACCAGACGCAGATGTAAGCTCAAGCGAAGGACTTCTCGCTCGAGCCACCAAATACAAAACTCAACTCTTGCTCGAGCGAAGGAACCCTGGCTCGAGCGAAGGATCTAAAACACAGATCTCGCTCGAGCGACTAAAGTCTCGCTCAAGCGAAGGACCAAAATTCTGGGCAGCAACCATTTGCTCACAATCACACCCAACCTGTAACAAACCTGCCCAACACATCCTATAACTCAAATACAAAGTATTGAAGGACGGAAACAAGATATAAACAACAATCAACACCACGGAACCTAAGTCCGGAATACTGTACATAAAGGGGAGAACCCGGGATCGCTATAACCTCCCCCTCTTAAAGAATTTCGTCCCCGAAATTAAGTACGAGTTTTCAAAAACAAGTTTTTTTCTCAATTCTCAATAACATTGCAATTTAAAATTCCATAACTTGACCCATTACCGGTCATTCCATCTCTATTCAAGAGGCGTATTACAATATATATTACAACATGCATTATCAACATGCATTTCCTTCAAATCCAACAATTTCCAATATACAAGATTTACAATTTCATATCATATTCAATGTTCATGATATATTTCCATTCCTGTAACACATTCAACATATATAATGTTATAATAAACTTCTATTTCAAGGCAAGTTCTTCAATACTTCCATAAACCGGAATATATACAATGTTTTACAACTTAAGACATTTTCAATACTCTTAAGGTTTATCGATGCAACAAAATATACAACAAAAGTTCAAACATTCACAAATAGATCCGGATATTTCTCTCGGACCTCTAACTCACATTCCCAAGTGGCTTCCTCCACTCCGTGATGTTTCCACAAAACTTTTACCAAGGGAGTGGTCTCGCCTCGCAAGACTTGATCCCGCCTATCCAAGACCCGAACCGGTCTCTCCTCAAACGAGGCATCCTTATCTACCTCTAAGTCGGTCCAATCCAATACATGCGACGGATCTGGCTCGTACTTCCGAAGCATACTAACATGAAACACGTCATGAACTCCGGACAACTGCGGCGGCAAGGCTAAACGATAGGCAACCTCGCCAATCCTCTCAAGGATCTCAAAAGGGCCAATAAATCGAGGGGACAACTTCCCTCTCTTACCAAACCTCATCAAACCCCGCCTAGGTAATATTTTCAAGAAGACATGATCACCCACCTCAAATACCAAGGGCCTCCTCCTACAGTCGGCATAGCATTTTTGACGACTCTGAGCTGTAACAAGCCTCCTACGGATAAGCTCAACTTTCTCTGTCGTTTCCCGAACCAACTCCGGGCCTAACAAAGGTGCATCTCCCACCTTGGCCCAACAAACTGGAGACCTACAAGGTCGGCCATACAAGGCCTCAAACGGTGCCATACCGATACTCGACTGAAAACTGTTGTTGTAGGCAAACTCCACCAAGGGCAAGTGCCTCTCTCACGACTCACTAAAGTCAAGGACACAACCTCGAAGCATATCCTCAAGGATCTGAATAGTACACTCAGACTACCCGTCACCAAGGCACTCTGCAAACTCTGCTACAACCTAGCAGTAAAGCGTGGATCTCTATCTGAGACGATCGACACTGGGACCCCGTGCAACCTCACTATGTCCCGAATATACAAATCGATAAGATGATCTACCGAATCTCTCACGTGCATAGGGATAAAGTGCACCGACTTAGTCAACCGGTCTACAACCACCCAAATAGCATCACTACCCCGCTGAGTCCTCGGAAGACCTACAACGAAGTCCATAGTGACATGCTCCCACTTCCACTCGGCAATAGGCAAGGGTTGCAACAAACCCGCTGGCCTCTAATGCTTGACCTTCATTTGCTGACAAGTAAGGCACTTAGACAGAAAAACTGCCACATCTCTCTTCATGCCCCTCCACCAAAACTGGCGACCCAAATCACGATAAATCTTAGAAAAATTCATTAATGGTTTACCTAGCCTCTTTGCTCACAAAATTACAGATGTTCTTAGTCAACCTATAGGTGTCATTGAATATGATAATCTAACTTATGGTGATATAATTAGCACTATTCAAAAGGAAGGATTAAAAATATGTATTGATCTTAAACTTAGTCAAAAAGCTAATAAAGATAAACATAAAACTAAGTATGAATTAGGAAATTTCTGTGAACAATATGCTTTACCTCCTGTTGCACCCTCTCGTAGAAAATTGCATAAACATTCTAAACATAAATCATTTTACAAATATTCTAATAAATACAAAAAGAATTATTCGCCTTCCAAATCAAATGATAAGTTTTACACTAAACCCAAAAAGAAATATTATAAGTCTAAATCACATTCGAAATCTAAATCCAATAAGAATATTACTTGTTATAACTGTGGACAAAAAGGTCATTATTCTAATAAATGTAAAGAAAAACAAAAATTAAAAGATAAGGTTAATCAACTCCAAATTGATGATACATCTAAAAATCAATTATATGAAATCTTCCAGCTAAATCAATCTATTAATACTTCCCCTTCTGATCATCAACCCACTTCATCTGATTCTGCTTCCAATTCACCTAGTGACGATTCTGATAATAATATTGAATTAGGTTGTAATGATGTTTGTTGTAAACCAGTTAAACAAATTGCAGTTCTTACTAAACAAAATCAAGAAGAATCTGTTCTTATTGAATTAATTAGCCGACTAGATGATCCAGCATTAAAAAAGAAATATATTGATAAGTTGAAATCTCTATTAACCAATCGTGATCAAAAACCTAAGTTTGATAAACCAATTATTGGTTTATCCAAAACTTTAGAAAGATTTCAAAATAAACAAAAAGAAGTTACATTACAAGATTTACAATTTGAAATTAATCAAATTAAACAAACTATTAAAGAATTACAGAATAAAGATAGAGCTTTAGAAGATGAAATTATTACTTTAAAACTAAATAAAAGTTTAGATAATTTCCAAGAAAATAATAACGAATCTCCTCATGAATCTGAACATTCTGACCATGATTCTGATCCTACTAATCCTGAAAATCTATTGTTTGATAATCGTTCACAATCTAATAATCTTGAAGATAAACGCTTAAATCTCATCAATAAAATCTATATTCAAAAATGGTATTCCAAAATTAAAATTGTTGTTAATAATTTTGAATTAGAATTAATTTTTTTAATCGATACTGGTGCTGATTTAAATTGTATTCAAGAAGGATTACTTCCTACATTATGTTTACGTGATGCTCGTTTTATTAATTATAACGATAGTTTAATGGGTATGATGGAAACTGGTCTTCACAAAGGTCCAGTACATTTTAATTGTTTTCCTGATTTTACACTCAGTTTACGTGATCCACATATTTTAGATGCATTAACCTTAAATATCCAATTAAACGGTTCATTTACAAATATGAAAGAAAAAGTTCACAATATTGCTTTAATTTATCGTGTTCACTATAAATGCATGAAAACCAATTTAAATGTTCAAGCTTTACATAAAAGTCCAAAAGATAAAACCCTGTTAATTCAAAGTAGCAGTACTGACTCTCATATTAATGTTCCCCAAATGATTGAATGGAAAAATATAGATCTCCCTGATCAATGGATAACTGTTAATGAAAATTACAAACATAATCAACAACAATCTTCAATTCAAGATATCCAAGATATTCAACAATATACTGATGGTTCAGTTCGAATTAAATTTAATCGTAGTCAATCCTCTCAACATAGTACATCTAGTGTCCCTACTGAAATTGAAACTGAAGATGAGATATTTAATACACCCTTATTTCGCAAAAATAGTCAAATCAATCTTGGTCAAACTTCAAATAAATATTTTTGGTATACTGAATTTTAATTTAATGGGTATGATCACAAAATAAAACAGTATGTATCCAAGGTATGTGAAAACATGATAAATTTAGGCAATGTATTAAGATTCCTGTAAAACAGATTAATTAAACAGAACAATGAATCGATTATTTAGAAGTAACTCATCAGTCAGTTCTAGGTCAACTACTTTGGCCTCTATACCTAATCAATGATTAGTAATTAATGAAGAAGAAGTAGAAATACAAAATGATAAAATTGATTTGAGTTGGAATATACCAAAATTATCGGTTGAAGAAATTTATAAAACTACTTTTTTTCAAAATACTTTCCATGTTAAATCCCAAAAGGGGAAGTAGCGCAGAAAGAAGAAGATTGAATAGAAAATACAAATCATCAGTTGGAATAATACAACAAATTAAAACATATTTAATTTTAATACTGAAAGTAACTTACAGTTACAATTTTTGCAAATGCATGGATCTTTAACAGGTTACAAGGGGTGATTCACACTCAAAACTCTCAGGTTTTTTTTTTTTTTATAAACAAAACGAAGAATTGCTGAATGAATACATTTGATTACAATATAGAGAAAAGAAAATTAACTATGCAACATGTGACTGGGTTGATTGATCGAAGCCAGCTGGCAGCATTGGAGACTGAGCAGGCTGTCGGTTGCTTTCAGCTGATTGATTGAACAGTTGAGCAGCTTTTAACAAAAGTTGATTGATGAACAGTAAAAGCGAACAGTAACTTTTACTATTCATTACTTTCGGCGGAACATGTGATTGAGGGAATCAATATAAATACAAATTGGCAGCTTTTCTCAAAAGAGTATTGATTAAAGCTAATTTGTATTTATATAGAATCTTATGTTAATTAAAAGGCATATGGATCCTGAGCATCTTGGAACTCTGGTCCATATGGGCTTTGATTAGTTGATCCTTGTGAACTGTCTGAACTTGCTTCTAAACTGGACTGTTTGGCCGATGCAAGAGGTTCATCAGACGGTTCATCTTTTAATTGGGCTTGGACCTGATCCATTAGGAGACGGGCCATCTGTAGCAATTGATCTCTAGCTGATTGAGGTTTGACCTTGGGCTTGGATGGAGCAGCCTTTGATTTGTCTGATTTGGGCTTTGATTGAGTCTTGGGCTGAGCCGGAATTGCAGGAGCTTTGGACTTAGCCTTGGACTTTGATTTATCAGTTAAGGATGCAAACTTTGACTTGGATGATTTGGGCTTGGAACCACTAGATGAGGGGCTTCCAAGGTCGATTGGAGAAAGACTGGGGCTTCCTTGAGAAATGGCAGCAGTTAGGGTCTGCTGGGCTTTGATTTGTGCAGGAGTTGGAGCACATTGATTAATTAGGAATTCAGCTTGAACAATTTCAACAATGCGGTGAGGAGTGAACTTATCCCACCATTTAACAGAATGTTGCCGGATAATTATATCATCAGAAATACCATAATGCCATTTGAATATCCAAGGGATTTTATACTTAGATATAAAAATTAACAATAATGGAAATTTCCTTTGATGAGGAGTAAATGGGAAAACAGTAGCAAAATAGTTAATTTGTTCTATCAGAATATCAGGAAAGATATCTGAAAATGACGCCATAATGAGTCCACCATCTCAGAAACCAAGAAGGTAATTCTGATTTGAACTTTTGATCAAATTGAATGAACCAAGAGTGACTGAAGGTTTCATTTTGGTACAAGAAGATCTTGAACCAAGCATCAATGTAATCATGGTAACTGTATGGAATAGAGTGACCAGGTAATTCACGAAGCTGATAAGGAGGACCCCATTCAACTAAGGAAACAATGTTGTGAATATAAATAGAATGATACAGAACCTTACTAGCATAGGTTCGATCATAAATGGGTTTAATCAACACGGATTGATGATTGATTAGGATGTCTTTATAGAAGGTAATTGTTTTGTCTGGATGCATGGGAGCAAAATGCCATCCAGGGCCAAAGAATGATTTAGCAAGATCATAAACAGTTTGACTCTTGGGGTGACTAGGCTCTTTGAAAAAGAGATTAGTGGTAGTTGATTTAACATAATCAGATCGAGCAGACCTAATTGGATTAGCAGGAAATGGAGTAATTGAAGCTGTTTGGCTGGGAGAAACAAAAGGATCTGTAGCCAAAGCAGAAGAGTAATTAGGTCTAGGAATGTTACCAAGAACTTGGTAACGGTTGATCATTTCAATTGGATGGTATTAGGTTACTAGCTCCAAAGGAGGAATAAATTGAGGTTTATCAAAAGATGGGACCAAAGCCTTGGAAGGAGGCCTTGGACGAGACATCTGTTAATCAAGAAACAAAGGTTAGCAAGGATTTAGCAACCACTAAGAAGATCAAGATAATTTTGATGATGATTCAAACAATTGTAATTATGAGCAAGTAAATTTCTACGAGCTTGAATTTGATGGTAATTGATATACTGAGCACGTTTAATAGTTTTTCTGGCTAATTTGAGGCGGTGAATACGGTAAGCAAGTTGTTTAATCAGGGTTCGGTAATAGGTAATTTGGGATTTATGGTAGGCAATATGTGGAGTAGCACTCATCCCTTACCCCCCTGTAAAATTCCCAGGTAAGAAAATCAAGAAAGGAATTTTGACAACCAGGTATATAGGCAATATCAAAATCAAAAATACTTAATATAGATTGCCAGCAGGCAAAAATTTGCTTACTAGCAAGATTTTGAACATCTTTTTCCAAAACATATTTAGCAGATTTGCAATCAACACGAAGTAAAAACTTTTGATTTAAAATATCATCTTGAAATTTAGTAATACATAAAATAGTAGATAATTTTTTTTTTAAATAGTACTATAATTTAATTGTGCTTTATTCCAGACACCAGAGTGATAACGAACAATTTGTTCAGATGATTGAGGAGTGACTTTCTGAAGGAGAATGCCGCCATAACCAATATCAGAAGCATCAGTTTGAATGATTTTGAAAGAATTTTCAGTAGGAATACCAAGAGAAGGAAGAGACTTAACATATTGTTTGATTTGTTTAACAATAGCAGTATGAACAGAAGACCATGGAGGAGGATTATCCTTTAACCTATCAAACAGAGGTTGACAAGTTTTCCTAAGGTCCTTATAAAACTCAGCAATGTAATTGAGTGAACCTAAAATCCTTTGTAATTGGGTTTTATCAAGAATTTCATCAGGAAACTTAGACGCAAACTCAATAGAGCGACTAATTAGTAGAATAGTGTTGTGATGAATATCATAACCCAAAAATCTAATTTTAGTTTGGAACAATTTAATTTTAGGAGCAGATATAACTAAACCATGATGTTTAATTGTATAAAGGAAATCAGTTAAATGTTTCCAATGTTCATTAATTGATTTTGAGAAAATTAATATGTCATTAATATAAACAATAGAAAAATGACTAAATGGGTTAAATATATCATTTATTATATTTTGAAATTCACTAGGGGCATTTTTTAATCCAAATGGCATGACATTATATTCATAATGACCAAATGGTGTAGTAAATGCAATTTTATATTTATCATTGGGATGAATTTAAATTTGCCAAAAACCACTTTTTAAATCAAATTTACTAAAAATAACAGCTTGACTAAGTCGTTTAATCAAATCTTTTTTATTAAGAATAGGATAGCGAATCCATTCAAGAACAGCATTTAATGGTTTATAATTAATAACTAAGCGGGGGACACCTCGTTCTAATTTAACATTTTTATTAACATAAAAAGCAGGACAAGACGATGGTGATTTACTTGGACTAATTATTCGATTTTTTTAATAATTCATTGATTTCTTTTTTACACATTTCAAGTAATTCATGATTCATTTGAATAGGTCTAGATTTAGTAAGTATTTGTCGTTTATTAAAATCTTTAATGTATGGCAATGTTACAACATGTTTTTTCCTATACCAAAATGCAGTAGGTAAGGTTGAACAAACAGTAGTTTCTAATTTTAATTTGAATTCATTAATTTGAGAAATAATAACTGGATCAGTTAATTATTGATCAATCCTTTTATAATTAATTTCTTCTTTGAGAAAATTTAGTTGTCTGGTTAATCGATTAATTGTGTGGAAAATAGAACAATCTTTTAATTGATTTAATTCTAGCATTTCAGGTGGAGATAAGAATTTAAATGTAACAGGTTGACCTAAAATGTAACGCCCTCAAAAAAATACATAAAACCCATCATTTTATACATGCAATGGTATAAGAGAAATCAACACCTTTCTATTCATCAGAGTAGTTCTTACAACAGTATTACATGTTAACAACAAAAGCAAATGCCCTACGGGCTTACAGCTTTCCAAGTCAACACTTGGTTACAAAAAAGAAGAGTACTAACTCTATACAAATAAGCCCTGGGCTTGATATACATGTAATACAAACAAAATAATCAAAAAGAGTCTTCAACTCCCATAACCATCCAAGCTATGTCCTTGGAGGTGGCATGCTACCTGTACCTAAAAATGATGTCCCATAAAGAGTGAGCCAACGCCCAGTAGAGATATGCTAAACATAAAATGAGCAGTAACTAAGACATTAGCAATTGATAAATGTTTGACTCTCATAAACTAATTCATACACCATTTCCATTACATGACCACTGTGTCCATATTTCATTTCATTTTCCATTTCTTATTCAATTCTCAATTCACAACCATGGCTCAGAACCTGGCCAAACACTCTAAATGAGATAATAATTTATATTAAACGTTTCCCATTTCACAATAGATAAGCATACTAGCTGTATCACCATCTCAACAGATAAGCATATGAGCTATATCAACACTTCTATAGATAAGCATATGAGCTATATCAACACTTCAACGGATAAGCATATGAGCTGTATCACCAGAGTTCATCCCCTATCTTCTCCCAAACATTAACCGGTTTAGAGGTCCATCCCCCATCTTTCCCTAAATCGTGGAATACATCCCCTATCTCCTCCCACACAACACAATGCATATAAACAGTTATCATATACATCATCAAACAATACATAAAGTTAATGTATTCTTTCAACTGTCAAATACGATGACACATTCCATTGATTAGTTTTAGTTTGCCTAATCATCATGCATTGTCTACAACAATCACAACTACCCTCCACCGGTAGCCCAAGACAATTATTTCTAAACAGATAATAAATGCGTCAACAGATAATTTATCCATATTTCCAAAAGTGAACGATTAATAAATCCAACTTCACTAATCCATCTCATAATGAGCCAATTTCATTATATTCAACTCAATTTCATATTTCCTCAACACTTGTCATTAATTACACTAGTGACCCAAAAATGCCCAAATATTGCATTTTCCCTTTGATTCCCAATATTGACTCCAAGAGTCCATATATTACCACCAACATCAATATACTCATTTTGAAACCCAAATACGTATTTATGGTCCAAAATAAACAAAACTCTCTTTTCAAAATTATACATTTGAAACCCTAGTTTCCAAAACCCAAAACCATTTATACAAATAACTCAATATCTAGGTCAAAACCCGTAAAAGTGAGTAGGAATCCCTACCTCAAATTCGGAGCCCAAGGGAAGGAGATGAAGAAAACCAAAGTGCTGCAAACTCCAAGATCCACGGATCAAAACGAAGCCCTCGGCGATTAACACAACTTTTACAAAGGCCAAAGGAAAGGGAAACACTCTAACTAGATCAAACCCTAGAGAGAAGGGAGTTTCTAGAGAGAGAAGCTCTCAAAATCAGTTCTGGGAAAGTAAAAGAGAGAGAGTGAATGTAAAAAGTGATTCAAAAATGCCTAACTGCCTTCTGATATACGACATTCCCACTCGAGCGGAGAACAGGACGCTCGAGCATCACGCACAAAAATCTAGACACGCTCGAGCGCAAGAAGGCCCGCTCGAGCGCCAAGACACAAGAATAAAGTACATCCACTCGAGCGCGAAAACCAGTCCGCTCGAGCGTAGATTTCCCCCTCCCAGAACTCGCACCAAAAATGTACTACCTGCTCGAGCTCCAACAAGCCCGCTCGAGTGCGACCCGCTCGAGCGCAAGAAATCCGCTCGAGCGTAGAAATCACACCTACAGAAGTTTTGCAGAGCACCAAAATACTGGGAGTGTGCAATCTCCGCTCGAGCGCAAGAAGACCCGTTCGAGCGGACCTCCTAAAAACTGGACAACAAGGAATTGAAACCAAGGCCTAACCAACCTGTAACAACCCTGCCCAATACATCCTAAAACTCAAACATGCAGAATTAAAAGATGACAACAAGGTATACAACCACCAACATCACAGAACCAAAGTCCAGAAAACAATAAATACAGAAAGGAAAAACCGGGATCGCTATATAAAACATGAGTAGTTATTCCTTCACTAGATGTGGTAAATGGATATAATAAATATATAAATGGTGTACCTAAAATGATTTTATCAGTCATATTTTTAACTAAAACAAATGAGGTTTTAAAACAAACATTATTTTGGCAAATATGAACTTTTGGTAATTTATATTTAATATGCATTTTACTACCATTAGCAGAGGTTAATTTTTCATGACATATTCATAATATTTAGTAGGAAGTAATCTTTCTTGAATACAATTTAAATCAGCACCAGTATCGATTAAAGAAATTAATTCTAATTCAAAATTATTAACAACAATTTTAATTTTGGAATACCATTTTTGAATATAGATTTTATTGATGAGATTTAAGCGTTTATCTTCAAGATTATTAGATTGTGAACGATTATCAAACAATAGATTTTCAGGATTAGTAGGATCAGAATCATGGTCAGAATGTTTAGATTCATGAGGAGATTCGTTATTATTTTCTTGGAAATTATCTAAACTTTTATTAAGTTTTAAAGTAATAATTTCATCTTCTAAAGCTATATCTTTATTCTGTAATTCTTTAATAGTTTGTTTAATTTGATTAATTTCAAATTATAAATCTTGTAATGTAACTTCTTTTTGTTTATTTTGAAATCTTTCTAAAGTTTTGGATAAACCAATAATTGGTTTATCAAACTTAGGTTTTTGATCACGATTGGTTAATAGAGATTTCAACTTATCAATATATTTCTTTTTTAATGCTGGATCATCTAGTCGGCTAATTAATTCAATAAGAGCAGATTCTTCTTGATTTTGTTTAGTAAGAACTGTAATTTGTTTAACTGGTTTACAACAAACATCATTACAACCTAATTCAATATTATTATCAGAATCGTCACTAGGTGAATTGGAAGCAAAATCAGATGAAGTGGGTTGATGATCAGAAGAGGAAGTATTAATAGATTGATTTAGCTGGAAGATTTCATATAATTGATTTTTAGATGTATCATCAATTTGGAGTTGATTAACCTTATCTTTTAATTTTTGTTTTTCTTTACATTTATTAGAATAATGACCTTTTTGTCCACAGTTATAACAAGTAATATCCTTATTGGATTTAGATTTCGGATGTGATTTAGACTTATAATATTTCTTTTTGGGTTTAGTGTAAAACTTATCATTTGATTTGGAAGGTGAATATTTCTTTTTGTATTTATTAGAATATTTGTAAAATGATTTATGTTTAGAATGTTTATGCGATTTTCTACGAGAGGGTGCAACAGGAGGTAAATCATATTATTCACATAAATTTCCTAATTCATACTTAGCTTTATGTTTATCTTTATTAGCTTTTTGACTAAGTTTAGGATCAATACATATTTTTAATCCTTCCTTTTGAATAGTGCTAATTATATCACCATAAGTTAGATTATCATATTCAATAACACCCGTAAGTTGACTAAAAACATCTCTAATTTTGTGAGCAAAGAGGCTATTAATGAATTTTTTTTCCACAATGATTTAGTACAGTCTTCCCTTAACATAACTCTAGAGGTAAAAACATCTTTGTACCATCTAAAATCACTTAAGGTTGGATAGGTACGATTACTAAGTTGATCATGTATGCGATAATAGATATTAGTAGGGGTACCTATAAAATGTCTGACTATGGTATAGATTAATGTATTAATACCATCAGGTTTATAATAACCAATTGTTTCATCAAAGATAAGTAAATCATTCTCATCTTTTTTATTAGCATATAATACGGATTCACGTTGGTCTTCAGTAAGGTATTTTTCCCACCAAGATTTGAGCATACCAGTAAAACCAGAAGTAATTAATAAAACAATTTCAGGTTGAGTATATTCAGGGTAATTACTAAGATAACTATTGGTAACCATAGATAAATGATTTAATTTTTGAAAGATTTGATCTTTACTGAGACCATCAATATTCCATTTGTATAATCGTTTAGCAGAAACAGAGAATTGATTAGAAAGATTAGTTTCTTCATATTGGAGATCAGGAAGAGTAGGTCGAGAATACCAATTTTTGGTAGTTTGAGGATTAACTTTAGGATAAAGAATTTTATTAAGAGTAGAGGATTGAAATTGCTGAGCTAATTGATTAATTTCATTATCAGTAGTACTGGTTTAAGATTGATTAGGGACAATATCAATAGGTTGTTGATTAAGTACAGTAAGACCTTTATCTTTAGATGGTGAGGCTAATTCAGCTGTAGATAATTTGGTAAGTATTTGTTCTATAGTTTTGACAGTAGAACTATCATTGGTAATTAAACTAGTTCGTTTAGAACGATTACTTGGAAGATTAAGTAAAGGTTGATCAAGAGTTTGTTTAGTAGAGGTAATATTTTTGAAATCTAATTGAGTTTCAATTTTATCTAATTGCGTACCAATTGTCTTTAAACATTGATTAGTATAATTATTTTGTTCAATTACTTTTTTTATTTCAGGGGCAGTACCAGGCAGCTTAAAGGAGAGGCAGGGACTTTAGAACCTTGATGATTAATAATTATATTTTCGATGGGAGGATGACTAGAACTAACAGAAGTATTTGGAGAAGTTTTCCATTTATGTTTTGTGATTGTATTAACTTTTTTGTAATAATTTTCATAGTAGTCAAAGAAAGGTAATTCCATACTATATTCGATCATAAAATTATACCATTTTCTAATTATTCTAGATTGTTGATTAGAATCATATTTAGTACGATAAGCATGTCTTTTAGTTTTATTTTCTTTATACCTAAATTCAATAAGTAATTAATCTAAATTGGGAGTAAAATCTTTTTTAATTGTCATTAATTGAGGATTAATTGGAGGTATAACTTCAAAATCAGTTTGAGTAGGTGATTCTTGGGATTCATCATCATCTTCAGGTAAATGTATAGAATGTGAATAAACAGGTTTACTAAACTGGGAAGTTGTAGAATTATCAATTCCTTTAAGTTTATTATTTGAAGTTTGACCAAGATTGATTTGACTATTTTTGCGAAATAAGGGTATTAAATATTTCATCTTCAGTTTCAATTTCAGTGGGGACACTAGATGTACTATGTCGAGAGGATTGACTACGATTAAATTTAATTCGAACTGAACCATCAGTATATTGTTGAATATCTTGGATATCTTGAATTGAAGATTGTTGTTGATTATGTTTGTAATTTTCATTAACAGTTATCCATTGATCAGGGAGATCTATATTTTTCCATTCAATCATTTGGGGAACATTAATATGAGAGTCAGTACTGCTACTTTGAATTAACAGGGTTTTATCTTTTGGACTTTTATGTAAAGCTTGAACATTTAAATTGGTTTTCATGCATTTATAGTGAACACGATAAATTAAAGCAATATTGTGAACTTTTTCTTTCATATTTGTAAATGAACCATTTAATTGGATATTTAAGGTTAATGCATCTAAAATATGTGGATCACGTAAACTGAGTGTAAAATCAGGAAAACAATTAAAATGTACTGGACCTTTGTGAAGACCAGTTTCCATCATACCCATTAAACTATCATTATAATTAATAAAATGAGTATCACGTAAACATAATAAAACAGAAGTATTTTTACCTTGTATAGTTAATGGTTTAACACCGACTTGAATTAAGCCTAGATGAATAAAATTGTTACCATTCTTTAAATGTTGTTTAATGAGGTTTGCATCAAATAATTGGCAGGTTTCCCTAGATTTTTCTAAAGCATAGACTTGTTCAATAGTTTTTACATGCAAATTAACATGGAAATTATTTTGGAAAAAAGTAGTTTTATAAATTTCTTTAATCGATAATTTTGGTATATTCCAACTCAAATCAATTTTATCATTTTGTATTTCTACTTCTTCTTCATTAATTACTAGTCCTTGATTAGGTATAGAGGACAAAGTAGTTGACCTAGAACTGACTGATGAGTTACTTCTAAATAATCGATTCATTGTTCTGTTTAATTAATCTATTTTACCAGACAATTAAATTTTCTCAAAGAAGAAGATTGAATAGAAAATATAAATCATCAGTTGGAATAATACAACAAATTAAAACATATGTAACAAAAATTCAGTATATTTTTCTATTCAATCACGTAAACAATTGTAATAAATACAAAAATACAAAAATTCAGTACATATGTAACAAAAATTCAGTATATTTTTCTTTAATTGGGTAGAATGAGTGAAGTAGGAGGATTTAGTTTATGCATGAAGTGAAAATTTATAGCGATCCCGGGTTTACCCTTGTTATATAGTGATCCGGACATGTGTCCGTGGATGTTGGTAGTTGTTTATTATCTTGTTTGCATCCTTTCTTACTTTGTATTTGAGTTATAGGATGTGTTGAGCGGGTTTGTTACAGGTTGGTTGAGTTTAGAAACCAAAACTAGTTGCCCAGATTTTTGGCCTGTACGCTCGAGCGGAGGTGTTGGCGCTCAAGCGTAGATTATACCCATTCAGTATTTTCCTGTGCAGCGTTGTACGCTCGAGCGTGGTATTGGCCGCTCGAGCGGGGTTGTCTGAGTGCCGCTCGAGCGTAGGGTTGGGAGCTCGAGCGGAGGCCTGGTTCTGCAAAAGTGCTGGGCGAGTGCATTCTGCGCTCGAGCGGGATGTTGGCCGCTCGAGCGGAAGTCTGTGAGTGGACGCTCGAGCGGAGTGTTTTACGCTCGAGCGGAAGACTGGGTTTAAGTTTCGAAGTTGTGACTTTTCAAATCACTTTTTCACTTTCTCTTCTCTCTCTTACTTTTCCAAAATCACCATTGTTGAGCCTCTCACTCTAGACTCTACCTTCTCTCTAGGTTTTGATCTAGTAGGAGTGATTTACTCACCTTTGGCCTTTACAAAAAAGTTGTTGATCGTCGAGGGCTTCATTTTAATCTGAAAATCTCGGGTTTTGGAGCACGTTGGGTTTTGTCGTCTTCTCCTTTGGGACTCCGAATTTGAGGTAGAGATATCCTACTCCTCTCTATGGGTTTTGTCTTTAAATTTTGGCATTTTGAGATGTTGGGGTTGGTTTGGTAATTCTATGAAAGTTTGGGGTTTTTGTGTAATTTTACAAAAGTTGGGGTTTTATTCATAATAAACCTAGATGCATGTTTGGCATAGAGAAATGGAATTAATGTTGAATCATTGATGAAAACGGGACCTAAGGGTTGAAATGTTAATTATGGGAATTGACCTAATTACATTGTTTAATTAATTGGGATAATTAATTGAGAGGAATGAAGGAATGAAATGTTGATTGAATATCCATTGTGCATTTATTTCCTGTTTAGAAATAACTGCTTTGGGCTATCGGAGGAGGATAGTCGTGATTGTTGTAGACAATGCTTGATGATTAAGTAAACTGAAACTAATCAATGAAATGTGTCATGGAACTTGACGGTTGATAGAATACATTAATTATATGTATTGTGTGATTGTATATAGAACCTTTGTGTTTGTATACGTTATGTGTAGAGGAGGAGATAGGGGATGTACTCCGCGGTTTAGGGGAAGATAGGGGATGTACCTCTAAACCGGATAGGTATTGGGAGGAGATAGGGGATGAACTCCGTAGACAGAGCTCATATGCTTGTCTAGAGAAGTGAAGATAGAGCTCATATGCTTATCTTTGTGAAGTGTGGATACAGCTTGTATGCTTATCTGTGGATATTGTTGATATACATATCTGTTGTAGAGTGTGGATACAGCTTGTATGCTTATCTGTGGATATTGTTGATATACATATCTGTTGTAGAATGTGGATACAGCTTGTATGCTTATCTGTGGATATTGTTGATATACATATCTGTTGAGAATGTGGATATAGCTTTTATGCTTATCTGAATGTGAGATATAGTTTTTATACATATCTGTTGAAATGATGATAGAGTTGACATGCTTATCTGTTGAAAAAGGGAAAATGAAAGGTAACTTAGACTCATAAGTTGTAAGACATAAATATGAAATTTATGTGATTGTATCAGTGTTGGCCATCTATCAATTGCTAATGTTTTAGTCATTGTTCATGGTTGGTTTAGTGTATTTCTACTGGGCTGTGGCTCACCCTATATGGGAATATCATTTTCAGGTACAGGAAGCATGCCACCTCCAAGGACTTAGCTGGGAGGCTAGTGGCGGGCATAGTTTTGTCGTTTTACTTTTGATGTATTATATGTAACTTCAAGCCAAGGGCTTAATGTGTAAACGAGTTAGAACTCTTTGTTGTAACCAAGTGTTAACTTGGAAAGCTGTAAGCCCGTAGGGCATTTTGTTATGAGGTTAACATGTAATATTTAATTAACGGAACTCTAATGAATATAAGAGTGTGGTTAATTTATATGTAAATGCATGTTTTATCTGATGGGTTTGTTGTTATTATTTTGAGGGCGTTACAACTTGGTATCAGAGCGTACCGGGTTCGAATACTTTGGGTACGTGGGAAGTGATTAGGATCACAATGGGTTTGTCTCGCTTGATAGAGACTTAGATGTTGTATCATATGCTATGTGCTTAATTGGTAACATGTTTATGTGACTATGTGGGTATGGGATTTAATTTCTAGGATGTTGATTGGATCCTTGAGTTTCTGAGAGTCTTGTTGGAAAAGCACTTGATCAATGCTGTTTCTAACCGGAACTCTAGTAACGTCTCGGGACTATCATTATCCGGAAATGAAATTCGTAAGTGCTTATGTGTTTATGTGCTTATGTGGAGTGAATTACAGTTGTCCATGTATTAGGACGTGAGTGTTTAGTTTTGGCACACTTATGAATGTGTTAACGTTCTGTGTTGCCCTTATTAGGATGTCAGGACGAGGAAGAGGTGCTAGACGTAGTAGACCTGCGAGGCAGGAAGTACCGTTACAGGGTGAGATTCCGGCAGTGCAGGAGGGGGTTGGGCAGGCCACTGTGGCCGAGCCAGTGGGTCAGCAGGCTATGGGTGCCTTGGCCAGAGAGTTAGCAGGAGCTTTGGGTATTCTTAGGGCTGAGAAACAGGCAGTTGAGGCAGGGCCTTCCTTCTTGAAGAGGGAGTTCTTTCGGTGTAATCCGGACGAGTTTATCGGGGATCCTAAAGAGCCGCTTAAGGCAAATGAATGGCTCGAACAGACAACGAAGACGTTTGAGATGCTTGGCATCGAGGACGGAGCACTGAAAGTGACCTTGGCATCCTTCCAACTGAAAGGAGATGCGGGTCAATGGTGGAAGTACGAGAAAGCTCGTGTTGGTGGTACTTGGGAGGCGTTTGTGAATGCCTTTCAGGAGAGGTTTTTATCAGCAGCAGCTAGAGAAAAGCTGAGGGATCAGTTTAGCCGGCTTAATCAGCAGGGCTTGTCAGTGGCCGAGTTTGAGGCTACTTTTACCAGTCTGTCTAGGTTTGCACCTGAACTGGTGGCGTCTGAGGAACGCCGTTGCTATGAGTTTGAGCGGAAGTTGAGGCGGGGCCTCAAGTTGAGAATTGGTGGGTCTTATATTCGAGAGTATAGACACCTAGTGGACGCTGCAGCTCATATGGAGCTTATGATGCAGGAGGAGGATGAGGGCCAGAGAGGCTCCAAGAGGAGCCAGGATAGTCAGGGTGATGGCAGGAGGCAGAGGGGTTCTAACCCTCAGCAGTCGCAGGGTAGTGTTGCTAGATCGACCTTCCCAGTGCCGAGTGCAGGCTCCGGGAGAGGTGGTCAGGGGGATTTCACCTGTTACAAGTGTGGCCAGCTGGGTCACAAGGTATCTGTTTGCCCGCAGAAGGGTGGGGGTCAGAAAGCTGCTTCTTCTTCAGCTAGACCGCAGAGTCAGAGTTTGGGCAGGGGGCAGCTCTTGACTTGTTATCAGTGTGGACAACCTGGGCACATGAAGAGGTTTTGCCCACAGTTGAGTGCCACTTCGGGAGCGTCTGGTTCTAGACAGACGCAGGGTTTTCAGCCAGCTCAGTCTGTGCAGGCCTCGAGGGCCAATCCGGGAGCTTCGTCATCCCAGTCTGTGCAGCAGTCTTTTGCTCCGAGAGGTGAGCAGGTAGACCAGGGGCCTACGGGGCGCGTGTATGCTGTTACCGCACAGGATTTAGTACCGGCTCCATCAGTAGTGAGAGGTACTTTTCTGTTTTGCAACTCAGTTGCTAATGTGTTGATAGACACGGGTGCATCTCATTCTTTTGTATCTGCTGCATTTGCATCTGTTTTGGAATTGGAGTTAGCATAGTTAGCATCTCCTATTTGTGTGGTATCGCCTTTGGGTGGTGAGTTGATTCTGAAACAGGGTGTTAGAGGTTGTGATATAGAGGTCGCCGACTATAGGCTTCCTTTTCCGTTTGTTGTCATGCCCATGAAGGGTTTTGATGTTATTTTGGGTATGGACTGGTTATCGTCATACCGGGCTGTTATTGATTGCTACCGCCAGAGGGTTACATTGTGTACCTTGAGCGGGGAGTGGTTCCATTTCTTGGGAGACCGGGTTGGTAGTGTTTTGCCACCGGGGTTTGATTCGCGAGGGCGAAGTGAGCTTAGTGGTTTACTTGCTAGCTTTGAGAGTAGCGAGTGTGTTGAGACTCAGATTGTGTTGCCGAGGGTGGTTTGTGAGTATTCGGATGTTTTTCCCGAAGAACTTGTTAGCTTGCCACCTCACCGAGAGATAGAATTCTCTATTGATTTAGTGCCAGGTACGGCGCCGATTTCTATGGCACCTTACCGTTTTGCTCCAGTAGAGTTGGTTGAGTTGAAAGTTCAGCTCCAGGAATTGCTAGATAAGGGCTTTGTTCGCCCTAGCGTTTCACCGTGGGGAGCGCCGGCCCTCTTTGTTAAAAAGAAAGATGGTGCCTTGAGATTGTGTATTGACTTTCGGAAGTTGAATCGGGCTACGGTTAAAAATAAGTACCCTATGCCCCGTATAGATGATTTGTTTGACCAGTTGAAGGGTTCCCGTTGTTTCTCTAAGATAGACTTGAGATCGGGTTACCATCAGTTGAGGGTCAGGGAGGAAGATATTCCTAAGACGGCATTCCGTACGCGGTATGGCCATTACGAGTTTTTGGTGATGCCATTCGGACTTACCAATGCACCGGCAGTCTTTATGGACTTGTTGAACCGGATTTTTCGGGAGTTCTTAGACCGATTTGTGGTTGTTTTCGTGGACGATATCCTTATCTATTCGTCTTCTGAGGAGGAGCACGAGGCACACTTGAGAGTGGTGCTTGAGTTACTTAGAGCTCATAGGCTGTATGCCAAGTTTGGGAAGTGTGAGTTCTGGCTGGGGGAAGTCAAATTCTTAGGCCACGTGGTATCCGGGGAAGGGGTGTCTGTTGATACATCCAAGGTTGAGGCAGTGCAAGATTGGGCACAGCCCAAGAGTGTGTTTGAGATCCGCAGTTTTCTGGGATTGGCTGGGTATTACCGTCGGTTTGTGAAAGATTTCTCCAGGTTAGCGTCACCGTTGACTAGACTAACTCGGAAGGGAGTCAAGTTTGTGTGGAATGAGACTTGTGAAAAGTCGTTCCAAGAGCTGAAAGTTAGATTGACCACCGCTCCGGTGTTGATTATTCCGGAGAGAGGGTTGGGTTATGCGGTTTATTGTGACGCCTCACGAGAGGGTTTGGGCTGTGTGTTGATGCAAGAGGGGAAAGTGGTAGCTTATGGCTCACGTCAGTTGAAAATACACGAGAAGAATTACCCCACACACGACCTAGAGTTAGCAGTTGTGATCTTTGCCTTGAAAATCTGGAGGCACTACCTTTATGGTGAGAGGTTCGAGGTATTCTCGGATCATAAGAGTTTGAAGTATCTGTTTACACAGAGAGACTTGAATCTGAGGCAGAGGAGATGGATGGAGTTCATCGAGGATTACGATTTTGAGTTGCATTATCATCCGGGAAAGGCCAATGTTGTGGCCGATGCCCTTAGTAGGAAGACCTTTGGTGATGTAGCTAGTATAGCCATCAGGGAATGGGAGATGTTGGGAGCACTTGGCGAGTTTGATTTGCTACTGGGCGAATCTGTTGAGGCTGCGGCCTTGTTTTCTGTTGTCGCGCAGCCTACACTTGTGATTAGAGTGTTAGAGGCACAGAGAGGTGACCTTGAGGTAGAATCCCTCCGAGAGAAGATCTCCAGTGGGAAAGTTGAGAAGGGTTTGACGGTGTATCCCGACCTGAGTGTGAGATACCGAAACCGTTTGTTTGTACCGGAGTCTTGCCGAGAGGAAGTACTCCGAGAGTTTCATCATTCGCGCCTTGCGGTGCATCCGAGAGGTACTAAGATGTATCAGGATTTGGGTCGCCAGTTTTGGTGGCGGGGTATGAAGAGAGATGTGGCTGTTTTCGTATCGAAGTGCCTTACTTGCCAGCAAATGAAGGCCGAGCATCAGAGGCCAGCGGGTTTGTTGCAACCCTTGCCTATTGCCGAGTGGAAGTGGGAGCATGTCACTATGGACTTCGTTGTAGGTCTTCCGAGGACTCAGCGGGGTAGTGATGCTATTTGGGTGGTTGTAGACCGGTTGACTAAGTCGGCGCACTTTATTCCTATGCGCGTGAGAGATTCGATAGATCATCTTGCCGATTTGTACATTCGGGATGTAGTGAGATTGCACGGGGTCCCAGTGACGATCGTCTCAGATAGAGATCCTCGTTTTACTGCTAGGTTGTGGCAGAGTTTGCAGAGTGCCTTGGGCACTAAGTTGACCTTTAGTACGGCTTATCATCCTCAGACTGACGGGCAGTCCGAGCGTACTATTCAGATCCTCGAGGATATGCTTCGGGGTTGTGTCCTGGATTTCAGTGGGACGTGGGAGAGGCACTTGCCATTGGTAGAGTTTGCCTACAACAACAGTTTTCAGTCTAGCATCGGTATGGCACCGTTTGAGGCCTTGTATGGCCGACCGTGTAGGTCTCCAGTTTGTTGGGCCGAGGTGGGTGATGCACCTTTGTTGGGTCCGGAGTTGGTTAGGGAGACGACGGAGAAAGTTGAGCTTATCCGTAGGAGGCTTGTTACAGCCCAGAGTCGACAAAAGAGTTATGCCGACCATAGGAGGAGGCCTTTGGCGTTTGAGGTAGGTGATCATGTCTTTCTGAAAATATCACCTAGGCGAGGCCTGATGAGGTTTGGGAAGAGTGGGAAATTATCCCCTCGGTTTATTGGTCCTTTTGAGATCCTTGAGAAGATAGGTGAGGTTGCTTATCGGTTAGCCTTACCGCCGCAGTTGTCCGGAGTGCATGACGTGTTTCATGTGAGTATGCTTCGAAAGTATGAGCCAGATCCATCACATGTGCTGGATTGGAGCGATTTAGAGGTAGATGAGGATGCCTCGTATGAGGAGAGACCGGTTCGGGTCTTGGATAGGCGGGATCAGGTCCTGCGTGGTAAGACCATTCCTTTGGTGAAAGTCTTGTGGAAACATCACGGAGTGGAGGAAGCCACTTGGGAACGTGAGTTGGAAGTCCGTGAGAAATATCCGGACTTGTTTGTTGATGTGTAATCTTGTATTTAAATTTTACATTATGTTGAACTTAAGAGCTTTTATATATGTCTTAAGTTGTAAAACATTGAGAATGTTTTGATTATTGGAAGCATGTTTTGGAACTTGCCTCATATGGTAGTTGGATGTAACACTATATATGTTGAATATATTGTTGACATTGGAAAGTTAGTGCATAATGTTGGTGCATGTTAATAATACATATGTTGTTTACATATTGTGATATGTCTCTTGTTAAAGGGATGGGATGACCGGTAATGGGTCGAATTGTTGAATGTTCAAGTGTAACATTGTGTAAATGGAGAAAAACTTGTTTTGCAAACTTGTGCTTAATTTCGGGGACGAAATTCTTTAAGGGGGGGAGGTTATAGCGATCCCGGGTTTACCCTTGTTATATAGTGATCCGGACATGTGTCCGTGGATGTTGGTAGTTGTTTATTATCTTGTTTGCATCCTTTCTTACTTTGTATTTGAGTTATAGGATGTGTTGAGCGGGTTTGTTACAGGTTGGTTGAGTTTAGAAACCAAAACTAGTTGCCCAGATTTTTGGCCTGTACGCTCGAGCGGAGGTGTTGGCGCTCGAGCGTAGATTATACCCATTCAGTATTTTCCTGTGCAGCGTTGTACGCTCGAGCGTGGTATTGGCCGCTCGAGCGGGGTTGTCTGAGTGCCGCTCGAGCGTAGGGTTGGAAGCTCGAGCGGAGGCCTGGTTCTGCAAAAGTACTGGGCGAGTGCATTCTGCGCTCGAGCGGGATGTTGGCCGCTCGAGCGGAAGTCTGTGAGTGGACGCTCGAGCGGAGTGTTTTACGCTCGAGCGGAAGACTGGGTTTAAGTTTCGAAGTTGTGACTTTTCAAATCACTTTTTCACTTTCTCTTCTCTCTCTTACTTTTCCAAAATCACCATTGTTGAGCCTCTCACTCTAGACTCTACCTTCTCTCTAGGTTTTGATCTAGTAGGAGTGATTTACTCACCTTTGGCCTTTACAAAAAAGTTGTTGATCGTCGAGGGCTTCATTTTAATCTGAAAATCTCGGGTTTTGGAGCACGTTGGGTTTTGTCGTCTTCTCCTTTGGGACTCCGAATTTGAGGTAGAGATATCCTACTCCTCTCTATGGGTTTTGTCTTTAAATTTTGGCATTTTGAGATGTTGGGGTTGGTTTGGTAATTCTATGAAAGTTTGGGGTTTTTGTGTAATTTTACAAAAGTTGGGGTTTTATTCATAATAAACCTAGATGCATGTTTGGCATAGAGAAATGGAATTAATGTTGAATCATTGATGAAAACGGGACCTAAGGGTTGAAATGTTAATTATGGGAATTGACCTAATTACATTGTTTAATTAATTGGGATAATTAATTGAGAGGAATGAAGGAATGAAATGTTGATTGAATATCCATTGTGCATTTATTTCCTGTTTAGAAATAACTGCTTTGGGCTATCGGAGGAGGATAGTCGTGATTGTTGTAGACAATGCTTGATGATTAAGTAAACTGAAACTAATCAATGAAATGTGTCATGGAACTTGACGGTTGATAGAATACATTAATTATATGTATTGTGTGATTGTATATAGAACCTTTGTGTTTGTATACGTTATGTGTAGAGGAGGAGATAGGGGATGTACTCCGCGGTTTAGGGGAAGATAGGGGATGTACCTCTAAACCGGATAGGTATTGGGAGGAGATAGGGGATGAACTCCGTAGACAGAGCTCATATGCTTGTCTAGAGAAGTGAAGATAGAGCTCATATGCTTATCTTTGTGAAGTGTGGATACAGCTTGTATGCTTATCTGTGGATATTGTTGATATACATATCTGTTGTAGAGTGTGGATACAGCTTGTATGCTTATCTGTGGATATTGTTGATATACATATCTGTTGTAGAATGTGGATACAGCTTGTATGCTTATCTGTGGATATTGTTGATATACATATCTGTTGAGAATGTGGATATAGCTTTTATGCTTATCTGAATGTGAGATATAGTTTTTATACATATCTGTTGAAATGATGATAGAGTTGACATGCTTATCTGTTGAAAAAGGGAAAATGAAAGGTAACTTAGACTCATAAGTTGTAAGACATAAATATGAAATTTATGTGATTGTATCAGTGTTGGCCATCTATCAATTGCTAATGTTTTAGTCATTGTTCATGGTTGGTTTAGTGTATTTCTACTGGGCTGTGGCTCACCCTATATGGGAATATCATTTTCAGGTACAGGAAGCATGCCACCTCCAAGGACTTAGCTGGGAGGCTAGTGGCGGGCATAGTTTTGTCGTTTTACTTTTGATGTATTATATGTAATTTCAAGCCAAGGGCTTAATGTGTAAACGAGTTAGAACTCTTTGTTGTAACCAAGTGTTAACTTGGAAAGCTGTAAGCCTGTAGGGCATTTTGTTATGAGGTTAACATGTAATATTTAATTAACGGAACTCTAATGAATATAAGAGTGTGGTTAATTTATATGTAAATGCATGTTTTATCTGATGGGTTTATTGTTATTATTTTGAGGGCGTTACAAAATTGATATGTGAAGTGTAGAAATCCGAGATTGAAATTTGATTGATGTGTGCAGATTGTCCCTCAAGCAATTGTTCAATGAACCTGAGTAATGATTTAGAGAACACGCATGTCGGCACTTACTCAACTCAAACTTGAGACCTTACCTTACTTGCAATTAAGGCGGTGTTTGGGAAGCAGTGGGGTAAGCTATTTTAGCCTCAAGTTTGAAAAAAGTCATGTAGTCTTTACTGTAGCTAAACCATTGATTTATATTTATTATAAAAAAAAAATGTAGCTCGGCAGCCTACAATCAGTGGCATTGACAGCCTACCACTGTCACTTTACAGGTTGTCCCACCGGTAGTAAATGACACTTTTGCCCCTTTACACCAATGTTGAAAAAAGTGAGACTAGAGATAAATTTGTCATTTTAACCTTAAACATCATTTCAAATACATTTTTCAATACAACAACTCAAATAAAAATTC
This sequence comes from Camellia sinensis, assembly GCF_055761805.1. Taxonomy (NCBI): domain Eukaryota; kingdom Viridiplantae; phylum Streptophyta; class Magnoliopsida; order Ericales; family Theaceae; genus Camellia; species Camellia sinensis. Next base: position 112,571,363 of record NC_138973.1, read on the forward strand.
ATCTCATCTTCCCAAACACAAAAACTAAAATAGCCAACTAAAATAGCCTACTAAAATAGTTAAAAAGCCAAAAAAACTTTAAAAATAGCCACTTTCCAAACACCAACTAAGTGTCCCTCATGATCACTTGGGCTACAAGCTACAACTCGACTGAGAGAAGACTTCATAAATGATGAAAACCACTAATTATTTGATTCAAAAGACAATTGTTGCATCACTCGACGAAAAAAAAAAAAATATTAAAGTAAAAAAAAAAAAAGAGAAAAAGAAGAAAATCCCTCATCTCATTCACACCTACTTTAGCTGAAAGAAGAAATTCAATTCTTTCGCATGATGTTCTGGGTTCATAAATATTAGCACTCTTATTACAAGTGAATAGCTCAGTCACAAACACCACAAGATTTATTCAAGTAGAAAGTTTGAGAAACATGTATACACCAAATCTCTTTTTATTTTTATCCTTCTCTTTTGACTTCAAAATTTATTCAATGGTAGGGGAAAGAGAACCCTTAATTAAAGGGATCGGCTCATGTTTGAGCATGATGAATCACTTCATGCCAACCTGTTGCCAATAAACTTTCCAGCCTCACCAACAGAATGGAAAACTGGAGCCCAGGGGCCTTGGTCTTTGAAGCAAGTAAATCAATCATAAGTTTTGAATTCGTTTCTAGAGCAATAGGACATGTACTGATTTCTGATAATGATTTCAACAGTAATATAGCACTCGGAACTCAGAACTTAGTACCGACACTTGAATATATACCATAGCAATGGATGTTCAAAACCTCCTTTGTCATATGTCTGCACCAGAACTCAAAATCGAACTCTGTATCACAATTTACACCCAACAGTTTCCCAATGGTGCTTGTCATGGTTGGCACATTTCTGAGTGATGAAAATAGCTACTAATTTTGACTTTCCTAAGATGTTCACTGAAAACTTTTCCCTATCCTCAAAATATGGATGATAAGCCATTTCAATCGGGTCACGTTTTGGAGGCATCTCATATCCTCAAGCTCTTTTCACCACCAATAACACCTTATGATTATATCCTCATGGATAGCCAGTCCATCTCTAACCCTATTGGTCAAGAGCAACAAAATTCAGCATTTCTAAGCATAGGAACATATCCCAGTAATAGCATTTCCTGTCCTAACAAGGCTAACATGGAATAAATTTCCCCGGTTTCTGAGTGTGGTATGTCGCCTGCAACAAAAACACGTTGTTCTCCTCCAATTTGAATCCAACTGCACCCGGGATTCTTCTTCAAGCCCTTTTCTTTCATCAAAACCCTCAATCTTGACACCTCATCCCACCTTCCTGCAGCTGCATATGTATTTGACAGAGAAACAAAATTTCCTGAATTAGCCGGTTCCAAATCAAATAAAAATTTGGATATATATTCCCCAATTTCAATCTCTCTGTGTTCTTTACAAGCAGCCAACAGTGATCCTAATATCTGTGCATCAGGCTCAAATGGCATTCTGAGAATGAGCATAAGCGCTTCATCCAAATTGCCATGCCGAGAGAGAAGACTAACCACACAACCATAATGTTTCATACTAGGCTTTACATGGTGTTCTGAGACCATATCAACAAAGAACTCCAAACCTTTGTTTATGAGGCCAGCATGGCTACATGCTGACAAGATACCAGTGAAAGTGACGTTGTCTGGCTCTATAGCTTCCTCCCGAAGATGTTTAAACAGTGAGAGGGCTTCTACAGCTTGGCCATGTAATCCATAAGCGGAGATCATTGCATTATACAAAGGGAGTTCCTTGATCAAAATCATATCGAACACTTTCTTTGCTCGATCTATGCTTCCACATTTAGCATACATGTCAACTAGAGCAGTTGCGACTGGAATAGACAAACAAAGGCTCTGCCTTGTAATATAGCCATGAATGACTTTTCCAAATTGTAATGATGCTGTCTCTGTACAAGCAGAGAGTGCACCAACGATGCTGACAACGTTGGGTCGGTTTCCTGCTTCTAGCATTTGCTGAAAAAGTAGAATTGCTTCATCTCCAAATCCATTTTGAGCCAGGCCACAAATGAGGGTAGTCCAAGTAATCACATTAGGTTTGAAGCCAAGGGACTTCATCTCTGAGAACATGTCTTTGGCCTTGTTGACCTGCCCACTTCTCAGGAATCCCAAAATTAGAGAGTTCCACGATATCACATTTGGTGGAACACCCTCTAGCTGCATCTGATAAAACAATTTCAGTGCTTCACCACTCAGACCTAGCACTGCATAAGCTGCCAATAATGTATTCCACAACACAAGATCTCTCATTGTTGTGGAGTCAAAAACTCTTCTTGCATGACTGATTCTCTCACATTTGGCATACATATTGACAATGCTGCCTGCAACTACAGCATCAGATTCAAGGTTGTTTCTAATACAATAACAATGGCCCTCTTGACCAAGTTTTATATTGCACGTATCAGCTGAAGCTGACAGTACCAATGCTAGAGTCACCGAGTCAAACCTAAAGTTTTCTAATCTCATTAGACGACACAAATTGAGCGCATTCTCAATCAAACCATATTGCACATAGCAAGATATAAGCAAATTCCACGTCACCACATCTTTCTCAAGCATCCTACTAAAAACCAACTCTGCATCCTCTATCAATCCAACCTTGGAGTAGAAATTAATAATGGAACTTCCCAAAATGTTATCTAAATCCAACGCATTTACGATTGCAATAGCGTGTCCTTGCTTACCCTCTACTTGAGCATATAAATTAGCCGAAGCTGAAAGAAAGCTTGCCACGGTGACATGAGTCGGTTCAATACCTTCCATTCTCATTTCACAAAAGACTTCAATAGCTTCCTCATTCATCCCGTTTTGAACGTAGCTTGCAATCATTGAATTCCAAGCGACTACATTTCTTTCAGACATATTATCAAACACTTGCCTTGCATCATCTAAAACCCCACATTTCCCATACATATCAACCAAACTACTTGCAACAAAGACGCACCCATCAAAACCCATTTTCAACACATACCCATGAACTCCCTTCCCAAATCCAATCATCTGTAGAGCCCCACAGGCTTTCAACACATTTGGCACGACAAAATTATCGGCTAGAAAACAATTTTCTTGCATTTCAATGAAACCCAATAAAGCTTCTTCACTAAAACCCATTCTGCGATACAATCCAACAATGGCAGCCCATGAAAACACATTCTGTTTTCGGAGTCTGCGAAACAAATAGACCGTAACTTCCAAAAAACTACACTTCGCATAGAAAATCACTAGCTTTGTTTCAACATACTCATTTCTCGCTAAGTGTTCGCCATTTTTAATAATCAAAGCGTGAATTTGCTGACCCATGAAGAAATCACGCTCATAAACACACCCTTGAAGGAGCTCGCCATAGATTTCAGGTCCGATTTGGAAGTTCTTGAGCTGCATTTCAGTGAACATATCCACGGCTTCTTGAATTCGACCGTCTTTGCAGAGAAAAGATATCTGTTTGAAATGAGAGTTGTACAGAGTTCGAGAATTCTTGGCATTTTCTTGGAGGTTTGTGAGATGGGTCGGTGTGAATTTGACAGACTTCGTGGGTTTGAAGTGGGTGATGTGTGGATTTAGAGTGGTGGCGACAGGGAGAGAAGCCATGCATGAAGAGGCGGTTGAGGAAGAGATGATGATGACGATGTTGTGGCCGCAGTTGCCATTGCATTTTGGTCACTGAAAAACAAAGAAATTTCAGGGATTGATAAGGACGAATGTCCACCAAGTCGATTATATTTGTATTCTAGCGCAAGTGGTGAAATGCTAGGCCTGTGGAGGCGTTTGGTGGAGTAGTGGGAAAGTGGTTATAAGTTATAATCTAACAGTTTATAATTTATAATTATTTTTGATTTATAAATTAAGTTTTTTTTTTTTACTTAAAGAATAAGTTGATTTTTGACTTGTAAAAATGTATAAGCTGTATTGTTAAGCTGAACCAAACACATCAAAATAGCTTAGATTAAGCTAAAAACTTAAATAAGTTAGAAATAAGCCTTACCAAACAGGACCTATGTCAATGATTGATTTTTTTTAACTGAAAACATTCTTGTGGTAAATTAGTCCCTTTAATATAACGATCTCGATTTTGACCGATTATTGTGGCATTGCGAACTTGGGTTCTCATGGTTTAATATTGTTATCCATGTCTTTTCTTCCTTCCACTCTTTGAGTTTGAGTAGGGCTGAGTAAGGAATCCGTGAAATCCGTAATCCGATCCATTCCAGTCCAATCCAGTAGGTTTGGATTGGTTTTTTGAATCCGTGGTTCGGTTCCGGATTGAAAAATTAAAAATCCGTAGTTCACGGATTGGTTCCGGATTGAATCCCATGGTTCCGGATTGGAACCAATCCGGACCGTATACAAATAGTATATATTTTTATTATACACCCTCCTGCATAGTATCCTCTCTTATTTCATATAAAACTTGAATCCAAACCTAAACTTGCATAGTATCTTCTTTTATTACTTTTGTTTACTAGTTTTTAGTGTTAATTTGTAATGGTCTAAATACTTATGGCGGAATTAGTTTCTTTATAGTTGTTTAAATTCTAACTATTATGAAAAGACATGTTGCTATTGTGAAACTAATATGGTACTATATTTATATTTTTTATGAAAATAAAGTGTTATATATATTTTTTTGTTATTTAATTATATAAATCTGTGGTCCTAAACCGATCCAATCCGTATTTAAATGGATTGGTTCGAATTGGTTTCACGATTTAAATGGATTGGATTGGTTCCAATTTTTCAGGATTCGTAGATAACGGATTGGTCCTGATTTTACTCCAATCCGGTCCAATCCGGACCATGCTCACCCCTAAGTTTGAGTATTGGGATGTTTGGGTGTGTTTAGAACAAGTTAGTTGCTTGTTGGTCTAGTTTGATATTGTCCAAATTTTGGCTTCTTTGCTCGAGTGAGCTTGTTGATCTTCCAGTATTTTTTCAGGTCTGCAAAGATTCTGGGAGGGTGTTGTTGTTCGTTCGAGCGAGAACTCTTGCGCTCGAGCGACGGTCTTCTGTCTACAAACTTCTAAGACTTTGTATTCTGCGGTCGAGCAACGCTTCTTGCGCTCGAGCGAGGGCACTTATTGTGTCTGGTTGCTCGAGCGACATATCCTTCGCTCGAGCAAGTATCACGTATATCAATTCCCAGCAGCTTATTTTTGCACAGAACTTTTGTATCTTTTCACTCAAAAACCCTAAATCGGCTCTTCCTCTCTGTAAAATTTATTCTCTCTCTACAAATGCACCTAGATCTAAAGATCTCTTTACCCTACTCCCTTTGATAAAGGGTTGAAGCATTTTAAGGACTTCCTTTTGATCCAAGTAAAAACAAGTTTGGGCATTTTTTAAGTTCTTTATTTTCTTCTTTGGGCTTCTACCCTTGAGGTAGGAATATTCTACACCTTAATATGATTTTTAACCTAGATATTTGTTGTTATGTATAAATGGTAGAATTTTGGGAGGATTTGGGAAAAGTTAGGGTTTAGATTCAAATTGAAAAAGGGGTTTCTATGTTGGATTCTATAAATGAATATGAGGTTTTGAATATGAGGTTACGTTGGGTTAGAATGGTGAAATTTAGCCTTGGGATTGATATTTGGAAAAAGGAAGAAATTTGCCCTAATATGTGTTAAATAATTATTTTGTATAAATAATGAAATTGGTATGAGAAATATGAAATTGGGAGGATGTATGAATGAATGGTATAGTTGGATTTGTTAAATCACTCACCTATGAGAATTTGATGAATTATCTATTATAAAGATTGTATATCTGTTTAGAAATAACTATATTGGGCTATCAGTGGAGGATGACTATGATTGTTGTAGAAATTACATGAGGATTAGGTAAATTAAAACTAATCATTTAATTATGTCATTGAATATGACGGTATGTTAAATACATTGAATATGTATAATTGAACGTCATTGAATATGACGGTATCTTTAAACACATTGTATATATATAATGTTTGGAAGAAGAAATGGGATGTACTTCATGTTTTGGGAGAAGATAGGGAATGAACTCTATTGAAAATTAAGTTGACCGGAATGTCTAAGGAGAAAGTCCCGAAATCATTTGGATACAAGGGTGTCGATTCCGCAGACGAAATTTCTGTAAAATGGCAAGATTGAAGTACTTGTATGATTGCTATGATTTAGAACCACTGAGTTGTAGTCTCAGTTGGGTTATTCGGAAAATTATAAACTTGGCCTATGAATTGAAATGAAATGAATTAACTCGAAATGGATAGAAGGGAATGCATTGAGATATGGATATTGGTATCGTATATTTATGTGGAAAATATGTATTGTCATGAATATTGAATATATGCCTGACATTTATATCTTAGTTAAACCTCATATATTGTATTAGTCTATTTCTACTGGGTTTTGGCTCACTCTACTTGGAAAATTATTTTCAAGTACTGGTGACATGCCTCCTCCAAGGATATAGCTTGGAAGGACTTAGGAGTCGGAGGCTTTGTTTTGTTACCTTTGTGTTTAAATATTTATTCAAGTCGAGGGTTTTATATGTATAGAGCTTAAGACTCTCTTTTGTTATAACCAAGTGATATATTGGAAAGATATAAGCCTGTAAGGCATTTATTCTATTGTTATTAACTAATATTGTATGTTATAAATTTAGGATGAACATTTATGAACGTATAATGCATGTAATACATTTTGTAATATAAACTCTGATGAAAGAAAGTATATCATTTCTATTGTGTTCATAGATCTTGTGGTATGAATCATTTATACTATTTTTGGGGACGTGACATTTAATTTGGATAAAGTTTATTTTAAATATGTAATTTTAGTTTTATTAATTTAAATTTTATGCTTTCTAATGGGATCAAAGTCAAAAAAAGTTAGAAGGTAATAAGCATTATCTATTTTTGTGTTTGGCATGAAAATAAAAGTAATATGATTTGAGATATGAAATGACAGATTTACCCTCATTAATATATCCTCATTCTTTTCACCATCCTGACATGTGTCTCACGACACAAAGGGTAAAATGAAAAAATGGCTTACCAACACTCGATGGAACAATATATTATATTATTTGACAAACCAAAAAACGTAACGAAAATAAGCACATCCCAAATACAATTTAAAATAAATAAAAAAATGAATAACAAAATAAACAAATAAGTAAAAAAAGAACTATATAAACAATTCCCAAACAACCCCTTAAAAGATTGTGGTGCTCCTCATCCATTATTGGAATGATCGAGCTAGGCCAAGCCTTGATTATTTTTCACAAAATACGGCCAATTTTTTGATTCAAGGATGGATGTTACTTTACTAACCAATTATGATTAGGCCTATTGTAGAAATTTTAGTAATTCTTGTACAACAAAGAAACTGAATAAATTATACAAGTAGTTCCTATAATTTTTTTTTTTTTGAATTCCATCTTAATTTCTCTAATTTCACAAATGTTATTTTTTGCTCAAAATATATATTAACTATAATTAATGAAGAAACTACCCTGAAGCAAAATCAAAAGTGTAGACTTCAAATTGATGGAATTGAAATTAGAAGAATTAAAATGAAATTTCACTCAAATTAAAGGGACTAATTGTGTTATCTTAATTTTGTGATTAAACTTCTTACCAATCATTTTCATGAACACGAGATATTGATCCCAAATTTCTTTGTTTCTTTCTCTAAATGCGTTTTACTGCAAAGAATTCTTTGTCCAAAAATTTCAAAACACTTGTCACCATTGAATGATGTGAGAATATTAAGGCAACAAAGCCTTGAGGCATAATCTAACAATTCTAAATATTTTGAAATAATGAGACAAAATAATTTTGGGGCATAATCCCATGTCCACCTACACAATGTAATGAGAATAAGCTAAAATTTCTATACATGATGAAAATACATTAGTATTAGGGGCGTTAAAATGGCCCGTGGGCCGCCTAAGGCCCGCCCCACGGCCTGGGCGGGTCAGACTCGACTAAGCCCGACTAGGCCTGGGCCTAGGTCATGTGTTTTAGAGCCCAGCCCAACTCGCCTCGTGGCCTGGCTCATTGACCGACTCAAGGTCCATCCAAAGCTTGGCCTAAGGCCTTGTGCTATTTTTTGTAGAAAAAAAATAAAATTTTGGTGAAAAAAATAGAAAAAAATAAAATAAAAAAAATGTTTAGGCCCACCGGTGCGGCTCAAGGCCTGAATACCCGTGGGCCTAATTTTTTGGCCCGTGGGTCGGCCCAGCTTGGCCTGAATTTTAGAGGGAACCCATGCGGCCCAATATAGGCCAGCCTGAGCCCGGGCCAAGCCTAACTTACACCCCTAACTAGGATTAAGAAATGAAGATGTAGGTATGGAGAATCCTTGACTATTTTCATAATGTTGTAGAGTTCTATGGAAATTATTAATGATTTGTTTGGATCATAAATTTACATTGATATTTGGAAAAACGATGAGAGAAATGTGAATGACATGTAAACTAATTTTTTTTTTCTCTATTTCTTTATCTTTTTCTAAATCCTTATCCAAATTCATAATACAAACACAGCGTAAATAATTTGAATTATTCAAGATAAAATATTTGTGTTTATATACATTTGTGTTTTCTTTTTCCTTGTGAGAATTTCCAAACAACTTTGTCATTCAAACCTGTGTAAACTAATTTTTTTTTCTCTTTTTTTCTTCTAAATCCTTATCCAAATTCATGATCCAAATACAACATAAATAATTTGAATTATTCAAGATAAAATATTTGTGTTTATATACAATTGTGTTTTCTTTTTCCTTGTCAGAATTTCCAAACAACTTTTTCACCCAGACCTTTCAAAACAATAATGGCCCCAAAAAAATGCAATATAGGTTAAAAAAAAATAAAGATTAGTTTGAAATCTAGATGATCTAAACTAGATGATCTAATTCACATAACCATACCGTACAATCTTAACTCTTATAACAACTATATATTAAATTAGAGTTGGTTCTCCTCTCTATATCTATTATGTTTAGCATATAGTTTGAACATCATGTAGAATAATAGGTTTATGAGTTTTACAAACTTTTCTCATAAACTTATTCATCTTTTTTGGAAATTTAAGGTTGAAATAGAGATAGCAAATATGGAGGCAAAGATCACTGCAAACCTAATTGTCTCGATAGAAATATTTTCCAAGAAGTCATTTTTGTACCCAAAACACCTTGTCATGAACTCAACCAGAGTCTCTCCATGGTTGAGCATAGATTGAATATCTCCATATTGTGAGGAAGCCAATCCATGGAGACTCCACGAAAAAGGACACACCCATACATACCACTTCTACCACACTGGAATCCACTACAGTGAATCATCAAATTGTACATTAATTCCTTCTCTCTTTTCAATGCTTTGTTTGTTTTGGAAAAAAAAAATTCACAATTTCTAACAACGAAAAAGTAGTTTATGAGATGAATGAAAAATGAGTTGATTTGAACTGAATAGGGTTTTACGTTTGAAAGTGGATAACACTTTTCAAACTATATAGTCTTATCAATGCCACTACCATAGTCATCACCTTAGCACCACCACCACCACCACCACCACCACTACCACCAATGTTGCCACTACTATCATTGTTATTACCGATGGCAGACCCATAAATCATACAAAAGCCGTCAAAGAAAAATTATTACATTTTTTAGGGGTGAAAGTACAATTATGTTTAAGTGTCAAAATGCAAACTTCTTTTACAAATATATAACTTACATATGCTAATGAGGGTTTTGTGAAGTTTGAGAGGGTCAAAGCAAAATTATATAGATTTTGGAGATCCAAAATGCTAATTTTTCTTATGAATACTTAAAATGAATGGAACTAATCAAGATTTTGTGAAATTTGAGTCGTCCCCTTATGTCTGTCACTAGTCACCACCACTTTACAAGTACCATTGTCTCCACTACCACCATCACCACTACTTCTTCGCCACTATCACCCCACTACTACGATAACTATCATTTTTGGGTTTGCAACCAAATACCTTTTTTTTTTTTTTTTTTTTTTGGTAGATTTCCAAAAATATTTTTTGCAAAAGATATTTTTCTTCAAAACAAATTGAGCATAATTTATGAAGCTTCAACCTTGGGATTTAAACTAAAACTTACTGCTAGAGGAATTAGGAAATAGGAGAAGAGATTCCATAGGGTGAAAGTAGAACCATAGAATGTTGCGGAGATTTCTTGATTAGAACTTACGGCTCCACCATCATTCCAAAATATGTGCAGTACAAGAATGTGAAGAAGAAGAAGAACAAGTATAGGAAGAACTTGTTGGCTGCAGTCCACATGGAGGAGTAGTTGAAGGTTGGCTCCAAGTCAAGAAGTAGGAGGGGAGATGGCAGCTGGCAGCCCTCCCAATTACTCCTCTTCCTTGACTTTGTTCCCTCTTATTTGTGTATAAATTGAGGTGATGAGGAAGGGATGGAACACAACACAGACAGAGTAAGAGAGAATCAGAGAGAGTGTGTGTAAATCTATAGAAAGTGAGTGTGAGTTCTGTAATCTCCCTTCGGGAAATTCTATAGTGAAATCTCTTCGTGGATGTAGGCAATTGCCGAACCACGTAAATATCTTGCGTCTTTTTGTGTGTGATTGATTTCTGAGTGTTCTTAATCTTAACAAGTGGTATCAGAGTCTCGTTGGTCAATTTTTCGGAAAAACAGGTTATGTTTTTCAAAAACTGCCAAAAATCAAGTTACTCGAAATTCACTTTTGAGAATACTGGGAGGAAGCCCTCGACGAGAGAAGTCTAGAACTGCAAAACAGAGCCCCAAATGAGGCTCCACGCGCCCTCTCGTGCCACGTAAAGAAGGCGAGTGAAGCCCAGTTGCAGACACGTGTTTACGCGCCGTTTCTTGTACCGGCGCGTCATCCCAGTCGCAGGCATGCACTAGACGCGCAGCGGAAGGAAAAAAAAGAGTGTTCTGCGTGTGATAGTGATGTCATTGCCACGTCAGACGACATGTCAACGCCACGCCATCGCCACTTCAGACGCCATATCAGCACCACTTGTCTGACATGTCAGCACGTTTGTTAACTAGTCGACGTATCGGATTGACCCAATCCAACCTAGAAGTAGAGGCATTATCTAGTGCTACGCAACTAAGGTACATCTGCAGATCTGAACCATTAAACTTACTTTGGCTAGATCTGAGCCATTTGAAGTCCGATTTTGACGATCTAATAGTGGTTTCCAACTATTTTGAGTATTCCAGAGAGATCCATACAATTAGATTTTTGAATCAGAGTTTCTGTAAAAAGTAAAGAAACGATGGAGGAATTCACATCAACTTTAGGATCCATGATCAAGTTGAATCCTTCTAATTATGTAATCTGAAAGCCGCGGATGGAAGACATCCTATATTATAAAAGAGTTGTCGGACCTTATTGTTCTAAAGGGGGTTAAATCGGAAGAAGTGAAGGATGAAGACTGAATAAAGATGAACTAGAAGACTGTCAGTTGTATCAGACAATGGATAGACCACAGTGTGTTCCACCATGTCACTCAGGAGACAGATGCATATGTCCTTTGAACAATGTTAGAAGGAATGTACCAGTCAAAGACAACCCGAAACAAAGCCTTGGTGATGAGAAGGCTTGTAAATCTGAAACTGAAGAATGGTGTGTCTGTCGCCGAGTACACCAGTGAATTCAAGAATCTGGTGAATTAACTTGCAACCATCAAGATGTCCTTGGATGATGAAATGCAAGTCGTTCTACTACTCAGTTCTTTACCGGACAGTACGGAGACAGTGGTTTCTCTCAGTAACTCTGCACTAGAGGGGAAACTGACCATGAGCATGGTCACAGACACTATGTACAATGAAGAGACAAGGAAGAAAGACATGGGAGGTAATCAGTCCCGTGCTTTTGTCACAGAAGATAGAGGCAAAGACTGAGGTAGATGAAGATGGAACAATAAGAGTAAATCTAGAGATAGTAAAAGTCAAGGTAACTTTAGCTTCACTTGCTTTCACTGTGGCTAGGAGGGTCACATAAAGAGGAACTGTCCAAGCCGAAAAGATAAAGGCCAAAGTAGTAAGTCAAAGGGAGATGAGAACACGACAGCCACAACAACTGATGAAATACTTCTTACAATTGGTGAAAATGAGGATTGCCTTCACGTGGCTAACCACAGCTGTACAAAGTGGGTGATAGACACAACTGCATCCTATTACGCCACTTCCCATAGAGAACTCTTCAGCTCGTACAACGCTGGAGATTTTGGCACTGTTCAAATGGGGAATTCTAGCTATTCAAAGATTGTGGGTATTGGAGAAATTAGTATTTAGACTAATGTCAGACACAAGCTAGTTCTCAAAGATGTGAGACATGTTCCACATTTATGCCTTAATCTAGTCTCTAAAAACGCTTTGGACCGACAGGGCTATACAATTACATTCGGAAATAGCCGTTGGAAACTGACAGGAGGAGCTTTAACAATCGCTAGAGAAGAGATGTCTTTAACACTGTATAAGGCTCAAACGAAGATCTATCTAAAAAGTCTTAATGCAGCAGAAGACAAGGAGTCACCGGACTTATGGCACAGAAGATTGGCTCATATGAGTGAGAAGGGATTGCATCTGTTGGCAAAACAATCCAGGATACCCTTGTCCAAAGGGAATGCTCTGAAGCCATGTGATCATTGCCTTTATGGCAAGCATCATCAAGTATCATTCAATTCAACAAGCAAGAGAAAAATAGAAGTACTCAGTATGGTATACTCAGATGTTTATGGCCCAATCGAAGTGGAGTCACTTGGCAGCCACAAGTATTTTCTGACCTTCATTGATGATGCATCAAGGAAGTTGTGGGTGTATTTCTTGAAGACAAAGGATGAGGTATTCCAGTACTTTTCAGGAGTTCCATGCAATGGTGGAAATAGAGACCGGAAAAAAGTTGAAGTGTCTTCGTACAGACAATGGTAGCGAGTACACTTCCAATGCTTTTGAAGCATATTGTGCCAGCAGAGGTATCCGGTACGAGACAACAATTCTTGGTACCCTACAACACAATGGTGTGGCAGAGAGGATTAACCACACTATTATTGAAAGAGTTAGATGCATGCTCAGAATAACAAAGTTGCCAAAGTCATTCTAGATTGAAGCCGCACATACAGCCTGTTACCTTATTAACAGGTCGCCTTCAGTTCTGTTGAATTTTGCGATACCTGAGGAAGTCTGGTCTAGAAGAAAGATATCATATTCTCACTTGAGAGTCTTTGGATGTAAGGCGTTCACACACATCTTCAAAGAAAACAGGCAGAAGCTTGATGACAAGTCCACTCCATGTATATTTGTGCGCTATTCAGATGCGGCATTTGGGTACAAGTTGTGGGACTTGGTGAACAAGAAGACGTTCAGGAGTAGAGACGTTGTGTTCCATGAAGACCAGACCATAGCATATTTTGAGAAATCAGCAAAGTCTAGAGTTGCTATCACTCCAGACTTGTTTCTATCTCTAGAACCCTCACAACATGCTAGAGTTGATGAGGTGCAACAAGAAGTGCCAGAGTTGCAAGATCCAATGACAGAAGATAAGAATCAAAAGGAAAGAGATAAAGACCCGGATGAAGAGGGTGTTAAGCAGGGAGAGCAACCCCCTCAACTAGAGGCAACTGGGCCTCAGTTGGGAGATCTGGAAGAGCTGTTATACCATCAACCAAATATCCCACTTCTCAGTATATTCTGATTACTAATGAAGGGGAGCCAAAGAGTTTTTCGAAAGCAAAGAGTCATACAGAGAAAGGCTGTTAGATTCAAGCCATGAAGGAGGAGATGAGTTCTTTGTAGAAGAACCACACTTATAAGCTTGTTCCACTTCCAAGAGGCAGGAGAGCCTTGAAGAAAAAATGGGTGTATAAGTTGAAGAAAGATGGCAACGGTAAACTATTGCAGCATAAAGCTCGCTTGGTAGTCAAAGGTTTTGGGTAGAAAAAGGAAATTGATTTTGATGAGATCTTCTCACCAGTTGTGAAGATGACTTCCATTCGAGTAGCTCTGGGATTAGCAGCTCGTTTGAATTTGGAGGTAGAACAGATGGATGTCAAGTCTGCCTTTCTCTAAGGTGACTTGGAGGAAGAGATCTATATGGAGCAGCCAGAAGGATTTGAAGTTAAAGGAAAAGAAAATCTAGTCTGAAAACTAAAGAAGAGTCTCTATGGCCTGAAGCAAGCGCTAAGACAATGGTACAAGAAGTTTGATTCATTTATGGTGGATCACGAGTACACAAGAACGATAGCAGGCCAGTGTGTATATTTTCAAAGGTTTTCGGATGGAAACTTCATCATTCTACTGTTGTATGTCCATGATATGCTGATCATCGGACATGATAATGCTATGATCAACAAGTTGAAAAACGACTTGTCGCAGTATTTTGACATAAAGAGTTTAGGCCCAACATAGCAGATTTTGGTCATGAAGATTGTTTGTGACAAGAAAGCCAAGAAGATAGGGCTATCACAAGAAAAAATATATTGAACGGGTGATTGAAAGGTTCAACATGAAAGAAGCCAAGCTAGTCAATACTTCGCTGGCTAACCATTTCAAGCTAAGCAAGAGTTCTTGTCCCTCATCTACAAATGAAAGAGAAGAGATGGAGGCAATTCCCTACTCATCTGTAGTAGGGATTTTGATGTATGCAATGGTGTGTACCCGGCCAGATATAGCTCACGCAATTGGTGTTGTGAGCAAATTCCTCACCAATCCAAGAAAGGATCATTGGGAGGTAGTCAAATGGATTCTTCAGTACTTGAAGGGAACTTCAAAGTTGTGTCTATGTTTTGGGGGAGTTGAACCAATTTTGGAGGGTTTTACAGATGTCGATATGGCGGGTGATCTTGATGGTAGAAAGTCTACATTAGGATCTTTATTCACCTTTGCAGGGGGGCTATTTCATGGCAGTCCAAACCACAAAAGTGTGTTGTTTATTGCTGCCGCAGATGCTGGAAAGGAAACACTGTGGTTAAAGCAGTTTCTCCAAGAATTGGGTCTACAGCAGGAAGAGTACAAGGTACATTGTGATAGTCAAAGTGCAATTGATCTGAGCAAGAATTTCGCGTACCATTTACATACAAAGCACATTGATGTCCGATATTATTGGATACGAGAAGTGATGGAAAAGCAGTTGATAAAGTTGGTTAAGATTCACACGGACAAGAATCCTTCTAACATGATGATCAAGGTTGTCACCAGAGACAAACTGGAAGTTTGCAAGAATCTGACTGGGATGGATTCAAATAAGAAGTCAGTTATCCATATAGGCGTAGAGGGAGAGAATTGTTGGCTCTAGCCCACATGGAGGAGTAGTTGGAGGTTGGCTCCAAGTCAAGAAGTAGGACGGGAAATGGCAAGTGGCAGCCCTCCCAATGACTCCTCTTCCTTGACTTTGTTCCCTCTTATTTGTGTATAAATTGAGGTGATGAGAAAGGAATGAAACACAACACAGAGCAAGAGAGAATCAGAGAAAGTGTGTGTAAATCTATAGAAAGTGAGTGTGAGTTCTGTAATCTCCCTCCGAGAAATTCTATAGTGAAATCTCTCCGTGGACGTAGGCAATTGCCGAACCACGTAAATATCTTGTGTCTTTTCTGTGTGTGATTAATTTTTGAGTGTTCTTAATCCTAACAGAACTTGGTTAAGCTCAATTCAAATTCGAAGAGTTTGAGCCAATGTATATGCGATTTCAATTGCAACTTCAAATGGGAAGATCAATGCAAGAACTTGTGTAATCTAATATGATCATGAATGTTTCATCATATGATATAACCTATACTTGTGCAATCGCATAAGGAAAGGCGGAGTATGCCTCTACAACCTTCTGTCTGTAAAAGACTACTCGATCAACGGATATGACTAGGAGCACTGAAAAACATGCATGTGTAGTGTTCATGGGTAAAGGTCATGGTCTTACATATTTTAAATCAAATATTTATATGGTTAATATATTCTCTATTGGGCAATTGCTCATTCCTATCCAACAACTTTTAGGACTTGGAGAGCAGCAACTACTCCAATGAATTTGAAGTTGTCCACCCTTTTGTTTTTGCTGAGGACATAATGTAATTATTATTATTATTATTTTTGGGACTAAGAGTCCTTTTATTCTTTTGAAACCTTAATCTAGAAACTTGTAAGTCATGATGTATTTGTTATAATTTTCTCTAACTTTTTGAACTATAAGGACTCTTATGAAATTTGTAACCATTAATTTATAGTTCAATAAGAAAGAGAACTCTTGCAATTGATTTTGTAATTGTCTTGGTTTATTGTGCAAATATGTATATGATGTCAAGTTAGCATTTTTTTTTGGGGGGAGGGGGAGGGGGAGGGGGGGTGGGGGGGTGGGGTGTTACAAATGAGTATAATGATAATCCATTTTAATAAGTGGTATTAAATTTTACTAACTTATTTTATTTTCAGACAATATTCCTATTTGTAGAGAATGAACAAGCAAGAATGAATGCAAAGTAAGATGCATAAGCAAATTAAAGTGTGATTTATGAAAAATCTTGAAAATCCCGAAATATTGATTTGTGATTATCATTCAATTTCAAAGAATGAATAACAATCCCAATTAAACAATCAACAACAAATCGGTACAACAATTTAACGTAAAAAAAAAATCATAATTAAACTCCTCCAATTGTGATAAAAAATCATGGGCCAAAACTACAAAAACAATTCACTAAGAAAACAAACTTATATCTTATGTTTTTGTTTTTGTTTTTCATTGTGTGTTTTACTACTTTATTGTGTGATTGAAATCACAATTTCGCTCAACATAGAGTACGCTTACATTTTTCCTTATGAACACGTCCAAGACAATCATGGCCAAATAAAATGCAACATGACTTAGAAAAAGCAAGATATATTAAAACCTAGACGATCTATTTCATACAACCATACCATACAATCATAACTCTTGTAACAACCATATATTGAATTGTGGTTGGTTCTCTTCTCTGTATGGAACTTTGTTTAGCACAAAGTTTAAACATCATGTAAAAACAATAGGTTTATGAGTTTTACAGACTTTCCTCGTAAACTTATTCATCTTTTCTGAAAATTTAAGGTCGAAATAGAGACAGCAAATATGCAGGCAAAGATCACTGCAAACCCGATTGTGCCGATAGAAATAATTTTCAAGAAGTTGTTTTTGTATCCAAAATACCTTGTTATGAACTCAGCCACAGTCTCTCCATTGTTGAGCATAGACTGAATATCTCCATACTGTGAACAAGCCAATCCATATAGACTCCATGAAAAAGGACACACCCATGCATACCACTTCCACCACGTTGGAATCCTCTGCATTGAATCATCAAATTGTACATTGAATCCATCTCCCCCAGCTGTGTTTGTTTTGAAAGAAAAAAAAAAATTCTGAAAAGTATTTCTGCGATTTTCTAACAACGAAAAATTATTTTATGTGACCAACGGAAAATGAGCTGAAAAGGTTTCTACCTCTGAAAGGAGGACAACATTTTTCAAACTATAGTCTTATAAACATCACTGCAATTTTCACCTCTGAAATGAGCTGAAAAGGTTTCAACCCCCCTCCCACCACCACCACCACCACCAATGATGATGCCACTATCACTCTTACTGCTAATGGAGGACCCATAAATCATACAAAAGAGTGGCCTTTTTTTTTTTCTGTTTTTTTGAATATTGAAGGGTCAAATACTACTAATGGCGAAAGTGTAAATCATACAAAAGAGGGGCCAAAAAAATATTTGAATATGCAAGGGTCAAAGTACAATTTATATATTTCTTTTACAAATATATAAATTGCATAGGCCAATGAGGGTTTTGTGAAGTTTAAGAGGGTCGCTGTAAAATTATATAGATTTTGGAGAGCCAAAATGCTAATGTCTTTTTATGGTAAATTATATTGACCTCCCTTAAAATTTGGAGAAAATATAGCAAGTCTTACAATTTTGATATAATTACACTGATCTCCCTTTTAAGAAGACTAAAGAGACTGAAACTAATGTAGATAGAATGAAGACATAAAGATAAATAAGGTAAAATCTATATTTAGTGTAAGAGATGACAATATCATTTTTTCATTTATACAACTAATAAATTTCTAATGAAAAGAGTGCCAAATATTATGTGAACAAAAACCTTAAGGGAGCTCAACATAATTAAATCAAAACTTGTGGAGCTTATTGTATTTTTCTTCAAATCTTAGGAGAGGGCAATTTGA
This sequence comes from Camellia sinensis, assembly GCF_055761805.1. Lineage (NCBI taxonomy): Eukaryota > Viridiplantae > Streptophyta > Magnoliopsida > Ericales > Theaceae > Camellia > Camellia sinensis. Next base: position 112,589,627 of record NC_138973.1, read on the forward strand.
TTTACCCTTCTTTTTATAAATACTTAAAATTGAATGGAACTAATCAAGGATTAAAAAAAAAAAAATTGATAGCAGGGGAAGGGTTACCCCCCCTCCCCCCCCCCCCCACTCACCCCTTCTATGTTTGTAACTGGTCACCACCTCCCCATCAATTACGTTGCTGCGACCACCACCACTTCACAGTCCCTACCACCCCCACCACGACCACAACCATCATTTTCAGGTTCGCAATCAAATACCTAAAAATGTTTTTGCTAATTTCCAAAAAATGTTTTGTGAAAAAAATAATTCTCTTTTTTCGAAACAAAACTGACCATAAGTTATGAAGCTTCAACATTGGGATTTAAATTGAAACTTACTGCTGGAGGAATTAGAAAACCCGAGAAGAGATTCCACAAGGTAAAATTGGCACTACACAATGTCGCGGAAATTTCTTGATTAGGACTTATGGCTACCACCATCATTCCAAAATATGTGCAGTACAGGAATGTGAAGAAGAAAAAGAACAAGTATAGGAAGAACTTGGTTGAGCTCAATTCAAATCCAATCATCGCATAGACTATGATCCCATAAACAAGAGTTTGAGCCAATGTATATGGGATTTCAATCGCAACCTGAAATGGGAAGATCAATCCAAGAACTTGTGTAATCTAATATGATCATGAATAAATGTTCATTGTATCATATAACCTATACCTGTGCAATTGCGTAAGGAAATGCGGAGTATGCCTGTGCAGCTCTCTCTCTGTAAAAGACTACTCGATCAGCGGTTATGACTGGGAGCACCGAAACACAAGCATTTGTTGCCAAGAACATTATGGTCGTGTACATTGAACCCACCCCGTTGAGAACATCCTGTTCGCTATACCTGAAAATTTGTTGAACAAGTAGATGTAACTATTGAGTTCTATGGCGGACAACTCACTGAAGTTAGTTATAATGACCCTGCTATTGTGAGAAAATATGCTAGACGTTCTCAATTGGATGAAAATTTTGAATTAGATTGCGCTAGTTTGAAATTTGATGGTGTTTTCATAACAGTCTAAGGGGTCGGTTTACTTTTGATGTTTCTATCTTCATTTTTTTTTTTTTGGTGGGTTAATGAGCATTTATTAGCGAAAGCAAAAAATATACAATGAGGCTCCAAAGACATCTTAGAAGGGTACACAAGGACTAGTTTAAAGAAGCCCACTCCTCCCAAACTAGGCAATGCGCCAACAACCTAGCCTAGAAGAAAAAAAACATTCATAAGCTGAAGAGGCTAGGTCTACAAAGGAGAAGTCTCTCATAACCAATGAACAAACTTTCACTATTTATTTTTTATTTATTGAAATGGCCGAAATATTTACGTTTCCTAGGAAACCAAACAAAATAATAACAGAATACTAGAATTCCAATATTTCCACTGAAAGATGCGAAAACAGTATGAAACATACCAAAACATTGAGTTGTTTTTATATCTATTAAGAATATTTAATAATATTCATTTCTATTCGCCTCCTTTTATCAAAAGAAAATTTTTGAGAATAAATAAAAATATTAAATTTATTAGGGAATCTAAGAAACTAGACAGAGAAGATAAAAGATGGAGAGAAGAAGATAAATACACAGGAATAAGTCACACATTCTCTTTCTTTGTTACCACATTTTTTTTTCTTTTTGCTTTCTTGTTTGTCATCACTACTACCACTAGAACTTTGCATTTTTTATAACAATATTTTTCTTATAATGGCAAACCTCTTCCCCATTATTTCATTATTCATAGATCTATAGATCTCATCAAGTTCAATTATTTAATTATTGGAGAAGTATTAACATTCATCTACACTTTAGTTTTTGTTTTCAAACATTTTCAATTTTTTTTTTTCTCACTTCCCTTATGTTTCTCATATATTTCCATTTTCAAGCTAACCGAGACACCATAACAAAAAGAAAATTTGATTCTTGGTCACAACCCAAGAGGTAAAGGATGAAACATTAGGAATAAACATCAAAACACTTACAATCCAGGAGATCAAATACAACGTACACATGGATGATCATACAAGGGTAGCCTTAGCTAATTTAAGGCGTCAGGCAAAAAATCTAGATGACTCCTATCAAGTAAAGTTATTTTTTTACTAATTATAAAAGAACACAAACAAATTTAACTACAAAAGAAAGTTAAATAAAATTATAATAAAAATGCATAAGTTTAAAACCCATTTTATATGTAAAATCAAAATTTTAAACACATACAATCATTTAACTGAAAAACAAATAGCAAAAGACATGCTTATGGATACATTTTATAATAATACATTAGGAAGAAATGATGAAAAATAGTTGGAGGAGATAAAGGCATAAAGAAAGTATCAAGGATAGAGTAATATGTGATCATATATAGGTATCATACGGCACCTCACATAGCACTAACTACATCATGTACGATGGACCCCATGATAAATTGGTATTAGTGCTTTGTAGATAAAATGTGGGATCCATACGATGATGATGTGGTTAGCGCAATGTGAGATGCCACATAAATGGTCACCAAAGCTTTTGTTCATCACATGGACCCATAAATAAATGAATATATATATAGATTCTAAAATATTTGTACCTTCTTGAACCGAGTCCCCGGAACACAATTCCAAGCATGAAGCCTGTTAAAACTCCATATAAAAGTCGGACAGAGTTATATGACGTGTTTCGCCAATAGGACTTGTGTTGTCTCCATAGGCATGCTTTACATTGAGTAAGAAATGGTTGAGAGTACTTGGGGAAGTTGAGATCTTTTGAATTAGGTGGTGGTGTATGCAACTCCTCGATCAAGGCCTTGTTTCTCCTGCAATAGTTCATATGAATCATTAACTTTTTAAGGTACCCAAGACAATGGCTATATATTTTCATAAGAGAAAAAGAGAGTTATTTTCTTCTTATACCCTGCTTTAGCAAAAGTCTTGTGTACTGGATCGCTTTTTTACTATTATTTATGTATATAATATAGAAAAAAGAGAGAGTTAGATGACCAACCAAAAAAGATCTGAATTCTTGTATACATCAGCAAATTTAACACCTAGAAGCTCCTCCTCTGCTTGTGTGGTAACTTCCATCATCCATGTTGCCGGGTTGTACCCATCTTCTATCTTACGCACACCATTGATTTGCTTCAAACAACAAAATAGAAGAAAATGAGGGACATATAGATTCACCTTGTTAAAGTCGAGAAGTTCTAGTTTTGTCTAGGCCTACCTTGAAGTAGTGTATCATATGGCGAGACTTGTCACCCAAAGGACCAACATATATTTCTTCGCCTTCTTGACTCAGTAGGAAGAGCTACAATTGGGGAGACTGTAAAATTTAGCATAGGAAAGGAGACTCTGAAAAAGAAAAAATATATGTCATAGGATTTCATAAAGATCTCTTACCTCGTCAAAAGCTTCAAAAATTTCAATACTTGGCTGATGAATTGTGCACACTACAGTTCTTCCCGTGTCCACGATGTTTCTCACAGTTCTAATGACAATAGCAGCCGCTCTAGAATCAAGTCCTGTGGTTGGCTCATCCATGAATATTATAGAGGGGTTGGCTACAAGTTCTACTGCAATAGTTAATCTTTTGCGTTGATCAACTGATAGCCCATTCACACCAGGGAATCCAACTAATGCATCTCTCAGTGGTGTCAATGCAATCAATTCCATGACCTCCTCGACAAAACTCTGCACCAACAAGTTTCAAAAAAGCTTGAATAGCAAAGAACACAACACAATGGATTACTAACTAGTGTTTCAAAATTTCATTCCACTTGCCTTTCTGGTATCAAGTTTGACATTTGAAGGCAACCGAAGCCAAACGGAGAATAGTAGGGACTCATGAACTGTGACAAAAGGGGAGTGGATGTCATTTTGTTCACAGTATCCAGAAACTCGAGCAAACACTTTTTGTTTCTTGGGGTATCCTGAAATCTTGATGGTTCCCTCTACAAGCCCGGTGTTTTTCCTTCCAGCCAAAATGTCTAGTAGTGTTGTCTTACCAGCCCCACTAACGCCCATAAGGGCGGTTAGGACTCCGGGCCTAAAAGCCCCGCTTACTCCCTTAAGAATTTCCAATCGCCCCCCTTGAATGCCTTTCGCTTTTTTTTCCTATGAATTTCGTGCTCGTTAGCTTCTCACATTTTGGGAAAAAAAAAGAAGAAAAAAAAAATTATGCATAAGAAATGTTGAAATCGAAGTTACCTTTCGCATATCAATAGAATATCTGATATTCTCGAAAGTGATGGAAAGAGGTGTAAATGGGAGAAGCATTCCTTTCTCCTCTCGACATTTGAAAATGGCATCTGTCATTTGATCAACGTCTTACTTTTTTTTTTTTTTTGGTTTCGAAGATAATGTTGAGACTAACTAAAACATAAAAAGAACTCAATGGCTTACTTTTGGATGGGTTTTCATTCTCTAATGTTTTGTTTCCTTCTATTTCACCAGTTCTGTTAGCATGTCTCTCTTGCAAAACTTCTATAGGCAAAAACACGGTCTTCTGATGTTCTACATGAATTTAGTTCAGAATTGGTTAATTTCAGTTTGAAATGAAAAGTAACACAAAGTAATATTAGGTACTAAATATGGGATAACTCACGATTGAGATAAGTAAGAGCCAAAGTATAAATCCCTCCAAATAAGAATATGAAACCAATCACTGCATCAATTCCAATCCAATACCAATATGTAGTAGTAAATATCCCACGAGACTTCAAGACAGATATTCCTAGTGCTTCGGTTGATTTATTGAAAACCTATAATTCCAAGGGTGTTGAAAGTTTCTAGAGGATTCCACTATATATGTAACAAATTTTGGACTCATCTTTCTTTTATGAAAATTCTTACATATTTCCAATCACCACCGAGGAATTCATTTATTGACAGTGCAGTTTGCACATACATCAGAGGCGTTGTCCAGTAACCCCAAATCAACCATTTCTTCATATCATCTGGAAAAAGAAAAATGAACAAAAAAAAAAGAAAAGAAAGAGAACCTCATTAGAGCAGAGTTTCACATAAAGAAATTCTCAAAAGTTTAATTTCGTATAAGAAAAATCTTAGAGAATTTGTATAAATTCATACGTCGTGATAAGGCAAAGCCACTAAAAACCACAAGCCAGACCATTGCAATGTTTCCCCCCGTGTTGGCGACATTATGGTCCCTACTAAGTGCAGCAATGCATCTAAAAATCCCATAAGACATTTGGCCACTCAATGCGAGAATTAAAAATTGTCTAAACATCCTGCCATAAAAAATAAAAAGCAAAACAAAAAAAAGAAAAAAAGAAAAGAAGAAGAAGTTATAACAGTAGGTGCAGATTTAAATAGAGAATCTGAGAAAGAACAGCTACTTAAGATAATGGGTTTTTTTCAAGACTGGCCTTTCGACAGTAGGATCGAATCCTATCGCATAATAAGTTACCATAACCCAAATAGCAACTTCAATAATAGATACTGGTGTTTTGATTATTGATGTTGGCAATGAGTATGCCCAAGAAGGATAAAAACTTCCTCTTTGCTTGTAAAAGACGGGAAGTTTTTCTATGGTCATTGGTAATTCAAAAAACCCGGTGAACAAAGTTGCAATAAGACCGCAATAGAGAGCTCCAAGATGAACTAATCCATCTTCTATTGTCTGATGGTGCACTCGGCTTTGCCCAAAGAGTGTTGCAGATATGATAGCGAGAATTAAATGCTGCAATGAGGAAAAAGAGTCATCTAGACCTTGTAAAGTGTAATAATTACGTTAAAAAAGTATGAAATATAAAACATCGACACTACTTACCTGAAATATCTTAAACATGTATAGAAATGAGTTTCGCTTCATCAGAATGCATTCTCTCGATAAGCAAGCGCTCAACAACTCAAACCGATTAGTTGCGTATTTGGATCGAACTAAAGCTGCAGGATGGCACTTTGACCTATCAAATGGTGTGAGAAGCTCATGACGGATTGCTTTTCCAATGTGGAATGATTGAAATGCCTCTGCAAACTCATTGACGGAAATGTATCTATATGGCGTGTCTTCATTAACCCAGTACTGTTTTTGATCCTCTCTTGATGTGACCTAAATTCAGGATATTAGAATATGAGAATTTTAATTATGAAATTGACATTATTTGGAAGGTAGCACAAAAAAGCTTTGAATCAATGTTAATGCACAGTTTGACCAGAACTCAAATAGTAAAACAAAAAAGCTTTGACAATGTTTCATGTGTTTGGTTGCAATCTTGAAAATGACCTGTTTGTTTCGTTGAAAAAATTGCTTCCAGTGTTTTTTGGTTGTGATTTTGAAAATGATCCGTTTGTTTTGGTAGAAAACATCTTGGAGAAAGCGTTTTATGGAAAATATCACATGCAAAAAATATTTCCTTTGTTTGGTTACAATCTTAAAAATCATGTGCTAGTTAGTGGTGGGGTATTTGTGGTGGTAACAATGGTGGTAGCGTTAGTAAGACTAGTTTGAAAAATGTTTTTCAATATGAAAAGTGAAAAAAGTTTTTGTCCAAATTAGCTTCTTTTTTTTTAATTGAACATGAAAAACCATTTCCCAGCTCATTTTTCGTTGACCATGGAAAAAGTTTTCCATTGACTTTTGTTTTTCATCATTACAAATGTCGAAAAATTTGGAAAACATTTTTCACCGAAACAACATAAATCGATATTCAAGAATTTTATGTGTTATGGCAGTCATATTTACAGTTAAAAAATATGCAAATGTACAAGCATGCACAACGAAGGCATAGATATATACTAGTTTTCACAAACTTACTTCCTGTAGGTAGTCAGCGACAACTTTTCTACCGGGGCATTTAAAACCCATGGATTCAAAGAAATCAAGAACACATTCACAAGGGCCGTGGTACACGATTTGTCCCTCCGAGATAAGAATGATGTCATCAAAGAGATTGTAAGTTTCCAGTGCAGGTTGGAGAAGAGAGATCATAACTGTCTTTTTGAGAATATGGACCGATTGCCTAATTGAGTTAATGATTCGGAAAGTTGTCACGCTATCAAGACCAGTTGATATGTTGTCCATGAAAAATGACCTTGCAGGACCTACTAGCATCTCCCCTTTATCAATCAAAATAGTTTCCGGTTAAATATTCCCATCATACAAGTTAGGATCAAACTTTCTTTTTGATATGCTCTTTCAGTTAGCTCAGAAACAGAAATGTTTCTGTAAGTTTTGGAAATGTAAAGCAAATGACAAAGAATTTGGAAGCATAAGAAAACATTTTGAAAAAAAAAAAAAAAAAAAAAAAAAGCGTATACAAATGTTAGGGTAAATTACAAATATGTCCCTGAAGTTTACTTAAAATACGAATTGTCTCATGTGATTTGAAAAATTACAAATACTCCATTGTCATAATTTTTTATTTAATAGAATTAACTAAAATAATAAAATTATGAACTGCTCTCCTATACAATAATAAAATTACCTAAATTATTATTTGACATAAATTTTTGATACATTAAAAAATGTTAACTGATTTTATGATTTATTAATAAAATTGGTTATTTGTAATGAAATTCAAAACTTCAGGGGACAGGATGTAATTTTCACAACTACAAGGGCAATTCATATTTTAAGAAAACCTCACAGGGTGTATTTGTAATTTACCTTAAATGGTATTGTATTCTTAATAATTAAATATGTTGAAATCTATGAATATAAGAAGCTCATAACACATAAGGTTTAAAGGCCTAGTTAGGGAAGGGGGTTTTCTATTGTAAGAAAAAAAAATAAAACAAATAATAACCAAATTTTAGTAAACATTACGGAGAAGAAAAGAAAAAAAAATTATCAGTGACAATCTTTGTAAAGAAAAGCACTCATAATGATCCTATTAACAAAGACAAAAAATAAATGACTTAATCATACTTGTTTTAGTTTCATTTGTCTACCTATTGTCACACGTCTCCTTTGCCCTCCTGAAATACCCCTCACTATTTCATTTCCAACAATTGTATCGGCACAATCTTCCAATCCTAAGATCTGAACGAAAAAAAAAAAGAAAAAAAAGGAAATAGGAAGAAAACAATGAGTGTATGCTGGAAATAAAATTTAACAATATTTTATATATTCGTGAAATTGCTAGTTTTCAGAGATGTTACTGTTAATGATATACCTTGAGAATGTAGTCTGTAACTAAGTTGTCCTTGTGCTCCTTTGAACCAGCAGCCTGTATTTGAAGATTTTGTTTTAGGCCTCCGTAACATTCTACTCGATAATTGAAAGGTATAAATTCAGTAAAAATTATATTGATTTTCTCTTACTTTCAACAATATATCAATGTCAAGGTCTGGCTCAATGTTTAGTTCCTTCTCTCTCCGCAAGAGCTCCATAACCATGTCTGCAATTGTTGCAGCCATAAGTTAAAAATGGTTAGGTTAAAACTTGTGCAAAGTTCATCAAATTAGAGTCCTATATTTCAAATTCAACTCACCATAGGGAGTACCAATTCCTTGACATCTAGCAGAGAAGGCTAATGTTTCCCTCACTGTCATTTGAGCAATGTGTTCATCAGATTGGCTGACATAAGAGGACGTCCTCTGAGGGACAAATTCATGCATTTCATGACCATTGTATGTCACTTTCCCTGAAACCTGATTATTGTAGACAAGTCATTATTAGTTGTAAAGAAGAAAGAACAATATATATATAAGAGTGAATTGAGTGACAAGTTGAGCCATGATAAGTCCCCCAAGATATGTCAAGTTAAACCGTGATAAGTGCCACAAGAAATGTAAGTTTTTTTTTTTTTTTGAGCAGCAAGCAAATCAAATTTTTATTAGATAATGAAAAGGTACAAATAGCTTGGAAAGAAGTTGCATTATTGTTAAAGCTAAGCATCCCAACTAGGTTGGCACCCAAAGCAAGATTAATCATGTGCATTTCCAAGGCCCCGAAAAGAGTTAGAGAGATTCCAACTCAAAACAGCTCAATACATCCAAAACATTGCAACATTACACCCTTCCTCCAATACGATTTCTAATCTTCACAATATTGTACAGAAAGTCATTGATAGAGTACTGGAAGTCCATGGATGACGTTTTCAACCAAATTGCGAGTCCAATAATTATAATTTCCTGTAGCTCCTTCATCATTGGTTGGATATCATCAAAAAGGCATTCGTTCATGTGCTTCCAGATGGACCAAAGAGCCACTAAAGGTATGGTATTCCAAATTCTCCTCTCAGCTTTCGTGAAACAATTCCCTGCCCACCACTGCAATATCATTGGTTGGACATCATCAAAAAGGCATTCGTTCCTGTGCTTCCAGGTGGACCAAAGAGCCACCAAAGGTATGGTATTCCAAATTCTCCTTTCAACTTTCGGGAAGCAATCCCCTGCCCACCACTGCAACAGTCCTTCAGCTGATCCAGGCACCATCCATTGAGCTCCCCATCACTTTAGAAGACCTGTCCAAACTCACCAAACCATAGGGCAGAAAATAAGCACATGCTCTACTGATTCTTGATAAGCTTTGCACAATATACACAAGGTAGTTGCACTCTCATCCAAAATTCCAATCCTTTGCGGAAATACGGAAGTTTTAACCTTATGTTTCCATGCAAGCCACCCAAAAAATTGTACTTTAGGGGGAAGGTACTTGATCCACACCAATCTACTAGAGCACTCTCAAGAAATGTACGTCACGGGCACTATATGTAAAAAGAGGCTTTCCAGGCCATTTGTGAAAATCCCACAACAAATTTTATGCTCCTCGTATTTTTGTGACTTTTACCATGATTTAAATAATGCCTGTCCTTTTTCCTCGTAGTGGAGTTCAAACCTCATGAAGTGATCGACTCCCTTGGGGCCATCGCTAGGGCCTGTGCCCGTAATTTATTTAGCATGCGTGGGAAGGGAGATTGCAAGTATCCAGCGACTATCAGGGCAAATCCCTTGGTAGCCTTGTTACAATATATATACACACATTATCATGGAAACTCACTTGGTTGATGTTGTCACGCAATTTTGATTTTTACAAAAAAAAATCAAAGTAACAACATAATTTCCCCAAAATATTTCCTTTGCTAGAAGTTATTTTAAGGATCAAAAAGTCAATTCAGCAAATAAAAAACTGCACATTCAATTACCCATGTATCGCATGGACTCAAATGCTACTATATCTATATGCTCTCCTCATGTCACATGACAGTGTTTTTTATTTTTTATTTTTAAAATAAAGTTACATAAACTCATGATCATAGTTTAAGATAAGAGGATAATATCACTTAAGATAAGTAAATATTATAATATTAATTTCATTATTATTTTTTTTTATTCTTACTTATTTGAATTGTACACATAGGCCATGTTTGTTTGGGCGGACTGGATTAGCATTCCCATGACTAATAGTCCTAGGACTACGAATCCATTGGATTATGTATCCTATCTTAACTAATAGTCAAGTTTAAAATAATTAGTCCGTACTTCAATTGTTTAACCAAACATCAGATTAATAATTTTATTAGACTATTAGTCCAATCCTAAGCTCATGTCCACCCAAACAAACATGACCATATCGTATAACCAAGTAGTATATATATATATATATATATATATGTATGTATGTACATACAGTGTATAGAAGTGATGACTTAGATGTACCCTTAGTTCTGCAGAAAGTTTTCCTGACAAAGCTAGCAGCAAGGTGGTCTTCCCAGATCCTGGAGGCCCTAAAAGCAAGGTCATTCTACAAAACAATTTCACATAAAAAATTTGTGAAAAATATTTCATGTAACTATAAATTTAGTTAGTTCCACTGAACAATATATATATATATATATATCCACAGAGAGAGAGAGAGAGAGAGAGCTCATGCTCTTACCTGCCAGGCTTGATAATTCCACTTATATTGTGAAGAATTGAAAACCTTTTCTTCTGGTTTGGAAGAATGTGGAGATAATTTGATACCCCCTTCAAGGCAAAGTACAAAAGCATCATGGGTTAGTGCATTCTGATCATGTGCTGAATCACAACCAATGTTTTAAAAGAAGTTGCTTCTCCTTCTATCTTTCTTCTTATTTTGTGGATGACTTTTATTTTGGATAAATTACATTTTTTCCCCTTTATGTTTTGCCATTTTTCACTTCGGTTCTTGAAATTTGGTTTTTTTCTCATTCTGATCATTCATGTTCAAGTTTTTTTTTAATTTATTGTAAGAGTTAGCTTATGTCGAAAATTAGATATAAAATGACAAGTTAACAGCTGCATAACTTAAAAATATTTTATTTTATATAATTCATACCTCCAATCCAAATACAAACTATAATATAATAATATATTTTTATATTATGTGACAATTAACGTGATATTTACTGTCTAAATTTAAACAAAAATTAACATTATGAGTAAATTGAAAAAAATTTGAAACATAGAGGCCAACTTGAGGGAAAAAAACTTAACCAACTAATATGAAAAAATGACCAAACATAAATAAGGTAAAGTGTAATTATCCTTTTATTTTTAACTAAATTTACCCCAAATGGTGTGAAATATTAATGTTAATTGTTGACTTGTTTAGAAATTAACCAATTAAGATTTACAGTGATGCTACATACTATTAAAAGTGGTACTCTAAAGTATCACTAATGAATTGGCACACACTTAAAAAAAAAAAAAAAAAAAAAAAAAAAAAACAACAACACTGTGAGGTCCACTACCACATCATTAGTGTTATCACTAATTAGTGGTCTCAAGCATTTTTCTAAGATTTAAACCGTTGTTATGTTGTATAGATATTTAAAAGTGATATTTTAAGAGTTTGTAATCTTAGGTATTGTTTGGCTAGTTGGTTTGTGGCTAAAATAGTCACAAAAGACAAAATAAGTTATTTTAGCCACAACAAACAAAACATCACATTCAACCCATAATCATTACACTATTCTCTCACAAAAAAAAAAGTCAAAAAGCTAAAAAGTCCTTCCCAAATCAAGTTTTTTAGCTCAGGTTAAAATAGATAAAAAAATTAAAAAGTCAAAAAGTCAATCCACTTCTCAAACAGAAGGTTAATTCTAAATATAAGCCAATACGGAAAAGAATATTGGAGTTTTGTGTGAATAATTACGGGTCTTACAGATTGAAGAAGGAGAGGGACGACTTCAATTGGAGTTTTGCAAATAAGTCACTCGCTCTTTAATTTATTAATTTACACAATATATACATCCACCCATATCAGGCCCGGTCCTGAGATTTTTGAGGTCTAAAGTCGATAATCAACTAATAAATTTCTGGAGTCCTTCACAATTTTTTTCATTGAATGAAAAAAAATTTCATTGAATGAAAAAAAAAAAAATTGAAAGTAAAAGACAAAAGATTTGTGTTAAAATCACAAAAAATATTTAGGATTTCATTACAATAATTAATAAATATCGCTTGATCCTCACTCTTTTTGTATTTTTAGAAACAAATAAATCAATCATACTTGCATAATCTAATTTTTTTACAAAATCATTTTCAATGAATAACAATGCTAATTATTTTAAATGAGCCTTTCAATTTTTAATGGATTAATTTATTTTAAGTTAATTTGGGCTTTCCTTAATTTTTTTTTTTTGGGACTTAAAATATACTTAATATATTAGACTAAATTATAATAAGAGAGACCCTTTTTTTGGGTCTATTTTCAATGGATAACAATGCTAATTTTTTTGAATAGCCTTTCAATTTTTTAATGGGTCAATTTATTTTAAGTTAACTTAGACATTTTTTAATTTTTTTAGACTTAAAACATACCTAATATATTATACTAAATTATAATAAGAGAGACCCCTTTTTTTACTCTATTTTGAGGAGCCCTAGGCCATGGCCTTGTGGCCTATACCCCAGGGCCGGTCCTGATCCATATACATGTATATATATTTATATACTAGCTGGTGACACACATTATGCATAATTTAAATAAGTAAAAATTAAAAAAAATAATAATAATGCAATTAATAATATAATGTGTATTTTGCTTAAGTGATATGAATTCTCCTACCTCCTTCTATAACCTTCTTTCTTAAAAATAAAAAGCACTATACCAATTGAGGCCTTCACTTAAAAAAAATAAAAAATAAATAACATTTGTGTGCTGTCACCAAGGCTATGTTTGGCATGAAGGTTTGGGTTGGGTTGGGTTGGGTTGGGTTGGGATTTATTTTAATCATAAAAAGACAAAATATGTTTTTTAATCTAATAAGACAAAATGTCACATCCAAACCAAAATCATTTTATTTTTTCTTTCACAAAAATTAAAAAAGCTAAAAAGCCTATCCTAAATGGCCAAAAAGTCAATCCACATCCCAAACGAAAGCTAAGTTAAATTGACCCAATATGTTAAAAATAATAGATAAACAACATTTGTGGTCAAAGAAATAAATGACAGATATAATTTTAAAACTAAACCGTTTATTTTGTCTATTTATTTTTAGAAGACAAATGTGATAAATTATTTAGTTACAATTATCATATCAATTTAATATATTTCATGTATAATCTATACAAAATATTTTGCAAAAGAAATTATTAAAATTATTAAAATGTGACCCATTATGATTTCACTATCCCAAAGAACACAATATAATTTATTGTGAATTCAAAAGAGCCCTCTCCCCTTTAATTTTTTTTTTTGTTCATATCATCTAATTCTAGATACTTACTGTTTATACTAATGTTAAAGAAAGTAGTAATGTACAAATGTGGAAGAGTTTTGTTAGAGATCTTAAATAAATTATTAATTTTTTTACCAAACCTCTTACATGGGTGTGGGACCCACACACGTGATTTGCGTGCATTCCACACTTATGTGAAAAGTTTGATAGAAAATTTAATAATTTATTTGAGATTCCTATCATTTTTCAATACGGAATAGTTGGAGAGAATATTAGATATACCTCAATCACATTAAGAAAAGAGTTGATGATTGTGGGCAAGCCTCTGCTACCCACATAGGCTTCTGCATCAACATTCAGATTCTCAAATCGAACTTCAATGGTCGGTAGATCAAGAGAAACTCTAATCCACCAAAATAAAATTGTCAATCCATGTACATTTTTTACTAAAAAATGTGATGCATGCAATATAGAAAGGACAAAAATCAAGGACATAGACATCATACATATTCTAACTATGTGAAAGTTAGACTTGAAGTTGATGTTGTTGAATTCACCCCATGTGAAGGAGGTGATGCTCTTCCATGGGAACACACCTTGGTCAACAATGGAAGGCAACCAACCAAGTCAAGCTTGGTGGCCACCAACCATGTCAAGGGTCAAGAATGGAGGCTACCCAAAGGCACTCCCACCTACTCCAATGTGTATAAAGGGAGGGTGAGAGGAGAGGCCAAATGAGTGGTGTAAGAGAGGAAGAAAACCGTGAACCAAAGAGTGCGAGAGATGTGAGGCGGAGAGACCGTCTCCCTCAGTGTGAGCGAGGGAGACGGGTGAGTGGCTGAGTGAGGAGAGTGTGAGCTCCTCCTCTATTGTAATCTTTCTGTAATCTCCTCATTGGTATAGTGATAACCGGTTACTCTCCCGTGGACGTAGGCATTGGGCCGAACCACGTAAAATATTGTGTCTCCTTGTGTGTGGGTGTGTTTTTCTGCTTGCAATGATTTCTATAAGGTCTTGGGCGGGATCCCAGATCCCAACAAGTGGTATCAGAGCCTCGTCGGTGGCATTTCGGAACAAAAACAGCGTGTTGTCCGAAACTGCCCAGAAATCAAGTTGCTCGAAATCAGGTTTTGAGCATACCAGGAGCAAGGGCTCGAGAAGAGGAGTCCAACCATATAAAGCAGACACCCAGAGGAGTTGGCACGCGCCCCCACGCGCCGCCTGAAGAAGGCGCGTCGGCCCAGTCTCGGCACGCGCCCCCACGCGCGGATGAAGGAAGAAGACGAGTGGGAGAGGCGCGTGTATGGCACGCGCGTGCCACGTCAGCAGCCACGTCATCTGCCACGTCATCCGCAGGAGGAAGAATCCTGTGTTTCGCGGCTACGGTGCAGCCGCAGATCTGAGGCGTACAAAATGTTTTGGCTAGATCGAAGCCATTTGGAGTCCGTTTTTGGTGATCCAATAGTGGTTTCCGACTATTTGGAGTATTCCGGACACATCCGTACGGTCAGATTTTGGAAACGGAGTTTCTGTAAAAAGAAGGCAGATTAAAGTGGCAGACGGCGTCAGGGGCAGTGGACGGAATATTCTGTTGGTACACGGAATATTCCCTGAACTTCTAAAAATTGCAATTTGGCCCAGAATTTTCAGAAAATTGTGGTGTGGCCCAACTTTCGGGGATATTTTTCAGTGAGGTCCCTGGAAGTGCAGCGAAGGTTGGTCCTAGCTAAACGGACCGCTCCGGACGCAACCGCGAGGTCAGAATAGTGAAATTCTGAACGGTTTGGAAAGATTGTCAAAACATGGGTGTTTGCCATCTTCAATACTCGAAGGAAGGTTGCCGGATATTGTGGAACGCTGCGGATTCACTGAAGAGGTTAGAATGGGCAGATTCTGACCCGATTGGACAACCAGATACAGATTGAGATAGATCATTGAAGACCAGAGGAGATCAGGCTTGATCAAATGGCAGATCGAAGGAGATCAGGATTGGTCAGGGGCGATCAGAGGATTGCAGACATGATTATCTCAAGATCAAAGGTCTCGGAAAGTTCTGTCAAAAAGACACTGTCTAAGGAGACTGGTTCTTAAGTGGGACCGGTTGTGACCCCACCAGTCTTTCCTGGGAACTTTCTTGGTTGTTGAGGTATTCGGAGGATCTGGTTCAATCAAAAGAGAAGACCATTCATCGACGGATAGATGATTTGGCAACCAGTACAGGCTCAGGGAAATACTGTGGCTGTTGGAGCTACTGTATACGAGAAGGTACTAATGGTATGTGGACATGTAGAACAATAGTTGCAGAGGAGCATACTAAGCGCAGAAGTACAATTGCAGACGTGCAACAGTGCAAGGGTACGCTAGAGTGTCGTACAGAGGCGCGAGAAGAGTGTGCAGCAGCGGGTTGTTGACAGTTCACAGGAATTTCCAGACAGAGAAATTGAGACAGGTAAAACGCAAGAGTGCGTGCCAAGGAGTGGCAAGTCTTATTTCTCTATGGTGGTTTCTTTAGTTCCATGGCAGCAGATGATAGAGTTGATGCAGATCTCTCAAGCAAGCTTGACGCAGGGAGACCAGAAGCCATGGGTGCGAGCACTATGCACGGAGTTGCATAGTGGTAACTTGTACAGACCGGTGGAAGTTGTCTTGACAGAAGGGCTAACTGTCAAACATCAGTACGGACAAGTGAGACAGAACCGAACATCAGGGATTGCAGCACAGACAACAAGCGTATGTGAAAACGCCAGGAGGTTGTTCAGAAGTGCAGAAGGGCAAAGGCTGGTTGTTCAGAAATAAGCTCCGAGCAAGGAAACTTGAGGATGTTGATGTGTCAAACTCTGAAGTTTTCTAGTTGCTCCAGTGTTCATCATGCAAGGAGTTGCATGATAGTCAAGGGCATCCAAGCAGGGGGTGCAGGACATCCAATCAGGGGGTGTCAGATATCTTGGTTGCGCAAGTTCAAGCATAGCAGGTATAGACATCCGAGACAGGAAGCATGGAAGAGATCTGTGGGAGATAGGAGCAGTGGCTCTCTCCAACTCAGAGAGTGGTGTGAGTTGAGTTGAGGATGTAGGATTCCCTCCTCCTCTTATATCTCTGGTGTATTATCTCTAGCTTCAGGGGGTGCAAGCATCTCAGTGAGGAGATGCAGACTATGCTGAAGACATCCGAGACAGAAAGTGTGGAAGAGATCTGTAGGAGATAGGAGCAGCGGTTCTCTCCAAATCAGAGAGTGGTGTGAGTTGAGTTGAGGATGTCGGATTCCCTCCTCCTCTTGTATCTCTGGTGTTTTATCTCTAGCTTCAGGGGATGCAGCGTCTCAGTGAAGAGATGCAAACTATGTTGAATTTGGGCGTGACAAGATTAGCAGCAGTATGTGCAGTGGATCACCTCACATGGGTTGAGGGGGTGATTTGTTGAATTCACCCCATGTGAAGGAGGTGATGCTCTTCCATGGGAACACACCTTGGTCAACAATGGAAGGCAACCAACCAAGTCAAGCTTGGTGGCCACCAACCATGTCAAGGGTCAAGAATGGAGGCTACCCAAAGGCACTCCCACCTACTCCAATGTGTATAAAGGGAGGGTGAGAGGAGAGGCCAAATGAGTGGTGTAAGAGAGGAAGAAAACCGTGAACCAAAGAGTGCGAGAGATGTGAGGCGGAGAGACCGTCTCCCTCGGTGTGAGCGAGGGAGACGGGTGAGTGGCTGAGTGAGGAGAGTGTGAGCTCCTCCTCTATTGTAATCTTTCTGTAATCTCCTCATTGGTATAGTGATAACCGGTTACTCTCCCGTGGACGTAGGCATTGGGCCGAACCACGTAAAATATTGTGTCTCCTTGTGTGTGGGTGTGTTTTTCTGCTTGCAATGATTTCTATAAGGTCTTGGGCGGGATCCCAGATCCCAACAGATGTCTCATTTTTTAATTTTTTTTTAAATACTGTTATAGTAGTTATATGGGCAATTATGTGCTAAATTCACGGTTTTTTTCCTCTCCCAAATCTCTTAACTTTTCTTTTTTCTTATTGTATTTTAATTTTTAAATTTGAATTCAATCATAAAATTTTAAATATTATTTTTCTAAAATAAAATAATCATATACAAACATATTGCGTGTTCCATCGCTTCAAATATATATCTACTAACGAGTGCACATATATATGAGTGCAAAGAAATATAATTTATAAATGACAAAAATAAATTAAATCTGTCGATATTTTGTGAAATTTTAAGATTTTAATTATGATTAAAGTTATCAATCTCGTGCCGGGCATGTTGTAAGGTCCGAAATATATTATTTTGATAAAATTAAAAAAAACCAAAATGGTACAAAAGCACTAGAGTTCTGTCCCGCTAAATATTTCGGACTGTTCCAACACAATTCGAACGAGTGAACATGTAACAACAATGATTCATCCCACTAAAAACATCACCACTAATAGCACTAATGCATTAAAAAAGTATTAAAAAAAAAAAAAACACAACTCCAAAACCAAAACATCACATCATTAATGACGGGACCCACTGCCACCTAATTAGTGGGAGCACTAATTAGTGCTCCCAAGCATTTTTCGAACATGTAAATGGGTGCAAAGAAATATAGTTTATAAATAACAAAACAACAATGATTCATCCCACTAAAAATATCACTACTAATAGCACTAATGTATTAAAAAAGTAAAAAAAAATAAAAAAAAATATAATTCCAAGACCAAAACATCACATCATTAATAGCGGGACCCACTGCCACCTAATTAGTGGGAGCACTAATTAATGCTCCCAAGCATTTTTCATAACAAAAATCAATAAAATCTATCACTGTTTGTGAAAATTTGAGATTTTGATCATAATTGAAGTTATCAATCCCGTGCCGTACATATTGTACGGTCTAAAATATATCATTTTGGTCAAAAATTGATAAAAAGCACTAGAGTTCTGTCCCGTCAAATATTTCAGACTGTTCCAACACAATTCGAGAATTTTGGCTGTTTCACCCACTTTTGGGTTGATGTTTCGTTTCATCTGAGCTAAGGTAGCAGCATATAGACTTGGGGGAGATTGTATTTCAGTAAAGCAATCTGACAATTTATTTTTGTAGTTAGGTCTCATTTGACAAGTAAATTTTTTAGTTAAAAAATTATTAATAAAGTAAAAAAGTTAAAAAATTAATAATTTATATTAAAAAATTAAAAATTTTATTTTTTTTCTACTTTTTGCACATCTTTTTATAAAAAATTAAAAAATTATCCCAAACATACTAGTTTTTTTTACATCATATTTTAGTCAAAAAACTTAAAAGTTACTAAAAAAGTCTGTTCCTAAACAATGCCTTAGTACAACTCTTTTTATGTGTTAAGATTATGGGCTCTTTTGAGAACATCAGTAAAAAGTCAATTTTTTGATTTTTTAATTTTTTTAATCAAAAAAAGTCAGTTTTTTTTCTCAAAATATTTTAGTTTTTTTGCCATAAAAGTTACTAAAAAAGTTAAAAAATTAAAAAAAATTTTGCCAATTTTTCAAAATACCACTGTATGTTTTAAAAAAAATAATTCATTTGTAATGTATTTTTTTTCTCAATATTTCATTCAATTTTCCATAGACTTGAAAAAAACAATTAGACCATGATTTGACAAGCACAGTTGGTTTATGTTGACAAGATTGCATATTTCAATCTTCCTACGAGTCATACATATGACAAAATAAATCTACATTTTTAACAAAATTTAGAAAAATGCTTGGGAGCACTAATTAGTACTCCCACTAATTAGGTGGCAGTGGATCCCGTCATTAATGATGTGATATTTTGGTCTTAGAGTTGTTTTTTTTTTTTTTTTTTTTTTTTTTTAATGCATTAGTGCTATTAGTGGTGATGTTTTTAGTGGGATGAATCATTGTTGCAAAATTTATATAGCACACGTACATGGGTTCACGTGTCTGTTCAATTTTATTTTATTTTTTAATTTTTATTATATATATATAACAATGAAAGCAAAATGATTTATAAATAACATTATATATATAATAAGACAATTACATGACAGGAGGTCAGTGAAAAATTACAAATTAATAAAAAAAAAGTTTATAGTATTAATTATTAATATTTGTATTATTTTTCATGTTAGAGCAATTCTTTCAAAAAAAAAAAAAAAATGCAATGATATCATCATTAATATGTAAATATAATTAACTTCACTATGCAGATATGAAAGTTTTTATATTATTAAATAATTTGACAAGTGAGTTTATCTGTGTGTTGTTTTACTACTAATTAACGGTGTCACATGTCGATAATAATGTGATAACACTATAATACTAAATTTTCTCAAAATTTGTACAAAAATTTTATTTTTATATTATTATATAATCTATAATAAGACTTATATACTAGAATTTTTTTTTACATTGTCCACAATACACTAGTTATAAGTAACAACCATGTTGTTTATTAGATTAAATTCCAAATGCACTCTATGAGATTTGTTTAAAATACGATTTGCCCCCTGTAATTCAGAAAATAACATCTTGCCCCTTGAAATTTTTAATTTCATAACAAATGACTTATTTTATTAATAAATCATCAAGTCAATTAATAATTTTTAATGATATTAGAAATTTATTTCAATTAATAATTCAAGTAATTTTATCATTGTTTATGAGAGTAATTAAGAATTTTATTTTTTTAATTAATTTGGTTAAATAAATAATTTTGACAGTGACTATTTGTAATTTTCCAAACCACAAATACAATCCATATTTAAAACAAACCTCAGGATTTTTTTTGTAATTTATCCCTTTTTATACAATATTTCTCAAGATCAATTGTAAAAATATATATTAAAAACTTTTGTAATAAATTTTTAAGATTTAATGCTTAACATTAATTTTTGAAAAATATTGTTATCTTATGGAAAAACAAATTCGAAGTTCAAAAGTGTTCCCTCTAAACTAATTTTTGGTTCTCCCACTGCATACATATATAACTTATAGGAAATTGGAATTAATCAAAGTAAACGTAAATTGAGCTTAACACTCGATCATTTAAAAAAAAATAAAAAATTATCGGAAATCATAACCCAAAAAGGGTGTGCACACTACATAACCAGGACAAAGCCCACGGGTCACGTGCCCCCTCACTCTTTCATTTAATTTTTTTTTTTATTACAATCCTATAAATTTATATAAAAATATCATAAAAATAATATAACAATATTATTTTTGTTAATCAAACTCATCTACATAGGCGTATTTTATTTTAAAGAAAAAGATCCACTTTGAGTCATATCATTTTATGTAAAAATTTTGTATTAATTTTTTGTTTGTATTATTACTGAGAGGGAGATTTATGATCTGGAATTGGGCCGAGGTAACGGTCGAGCAGGTTGAGAGCCCAATGGTGCATGGGGCCGAGATGACCTTCAATCCGCCCGGGGATAGGCTGCCGGAACTTGGGCTGGGCTGAAGTTGGGCCAAGTATGTGCCGCCCCAGATCGTAAAGAAGCTGCTCGGTTGCACCAAGCTGCTTGATTAGGCGATGGTGGAGCCTGTCAAACTGAGTGACCGGCGCCCGGAAAGGCGTGGTCAGCTGAGGTAATCGTTTGATCGGCAGGAAGGCCGACCGCAGGAGGTGCCCCGGGCTAGGCTTTGCCGAGATGCCGCCTAGCCCGGTCCTCCTTGGGCTTAGCCAGTGAAGTGCTTGGGTATGAAGCACAGCACGGTTGTGGATAGAGCAGCTCGGCTGCCGAGCTCTAGCTGAGAAGGCAGGCAGTTGAGATTAGGTGATGATCAGCAAGGTTTATGCTGATAGATGGGATAGCGGAGCCACGTGTCAGGAGATGACTGGGAGTGGATATGGGGCGCAGAGGGTATATAAACATGTCTGCGCCCCCCCATACGGGGGATGGCGAACACTTTGTAAGAAAACTCCTACACTCTAACCCCCCTCTCTCTCTCTCCCTATCTTAAGGTGTGTGCTAACTTGATCGTCGGAAGGTTTTTCCGGCCACACACCGCCGGGTAACTCACCATTATTTGCTCGCAGGTGATCGGACAGAGACGGAGCTCGAAAGAAAGGAGCACAAGCTTGCCGGAATATTTGCTCCCCGTACAATTGGCGCCGTCTGTGGGAAGACTGACAGACAAAACCTTGTCTTCCAGGTTCATCTGATCGCCGTCCATGGCGAACAACGACGAGTTTCCGTTGTCTGCCATAGACGGAGCCACCCCGGAGTTCACCCGAAGGAGAGAAGGTCCTCCCGCCATCCATCCAACGGAGGACCTGGGGACGCCCACCGGAGGACAGTCAGGAGACGCGCGTGATAAGCGCGGAAGAAGTCATGGTCATTCACGGAGTCCAGACGGTCACCGGCGGAGGAGAGACTCACACGCCAAACGTCTGGAGAATAAGTTGAGAGACCAAGACGCCGTCATCCGGCGAATGGCGGCGGAAATGGAGGATCTGAAGCGGCATGTCAAAGGGAAAGGTGTAGCTGGAGTGGGAGACCACAGTGAGCGCACCCCATCCCGCCATTCAGGCGGTCAGAGTCAGCGACGTACTTAGTCCATATCTATTACCAGAAGTTACCAAGTTGGTGATTCCGACGCGCATGCAGAAAACTCTAGCGCGCAAGACAGCACCTACAAACCCTCACGTCCGGTGACGACGTCGAGGTACTCTTACTCTGTTCATTCAGAGGATTTACGGGCGGTCTTAAAGGAGCGGGCTCGCCGGCGCGAAGCTCAGAGAATACCGGCTTTCCAGCGGCTATCCTACGGGGTTCACGCCAGCGAGGAGGGCGGAATGCCTCCACCCCGCCAGGTAGTGCCACTCTTTGAAGATACGGACTTGGCCAGGCTGAGTGCCACCCCTTTTTCCCTGGAAATAGAAATAACACCGCTTCCGGCAGGCTTCCACCAACCTAAGTTCACACTCTACGACAGAAAAACCGATCCTTACATGCATGTGAGCCACTTCCGACAGGTTATGGCCGGACATAGGCGAAATGACGGACTTATGTGTCTGATCTTCCCGTCGAGTTTAGGCGAGCTGGGCTTGAAGTGGTTCGAGAGGTTGCCGGAGGGGAGCATACAACAGTGGCATCAGTTGGCTGAAGCCTTTGTAACGCGCTTCAAAACCAACACAAAAACACCAAAAGAAGTCGATCATTTACTTAGTGTCAAGATGAAACCAAGCGACACACTGAAGGTATACAACTCAAGGTACTGGGAAACCTTCAACGAGATCTTGGATTGTCCGGTCAACCTCGCAATCACGCAATATAAGCGTGGTCTCCCGGTCGGCCATAGATTGCGGGACTCACTGACCATGCACTAACCGACCTCCATGGGCCAGCTCATGCAGCGCATCAATGAGCACATCCGAGTAGAGGATGACGCGTCAACTTCTACCGTGAAGGTAACTCCGGTAGAAACAGACAAGAAGACAGCAGGCAAAGTGCATGCAGTTGGGCAAGAGTCCAGCCGCTCAAGTGACCGAGCAGAGGAATCGGACCGTGGCTCGAATCACAAAAATTGGGGTAGAGGACGTTGGAATGACCGGGATGACTACACCCGAGATGATGTTGCGGATGCCAACAGAAGATTGAAGGCAAGGACTGGCATCACCACGGTCTTCAAGATTCCAATTTATCGCATACTTAGTGAAATTCGAGACGAGGAGTATGTCCGGTTTCCTGCTAAGTTGGGCGATGGACAGAAGGGGTACAATCCGCGGTATCGTTGCACATTCCACCGGGAGAGAGGCTACCGGACTGAGGATTGTTTGCCTTTGAGGCAACACTTAGAAGAGCTGGTCGCGGCCGGGCACCTAGACCTTTACATTGATGGCGGTGTGAAGCCGAATCAGGCTCCGGTCGATCAGAGGGGACAGGATGACCGAGATGCACCACCACAGGGAGTTATTAATGTCATCCACGGCATCGTGGAACCGGAGCGTGTTTGTGAACTCCGAGGCATGATAAAAAAGGCAGAACATATGAGGGAAGTTTTGTCGGTACAGCCTGCTATCAAAAAGGGGAAGACTGAAGGAAGAGACGTGATTAGTTTCACCTCAAGGGATCTAGAGCGTATCCAGACGCCGCATAACGATGCCCTAGTAGTAACACTACGCGTCAAGGAATTTGATGTTAAACGGATCTTGATCGATCAGGGAAGCTCGGTCGAGATCATGTATTATGATGCGTTCAAGCAGCTCAAACTCCGGGAGACAGACTTGGCTCCGGCAACTTCGCCACTGGTTGGATTCAACTCACAACCGGAGTGGCCCTTGGAAAAGATTATCCTGCCGGTCAAAGCGGGATCCGTGGTCAAGCAGGTGGAGTTTTGGGTATTACAGGTGCCATCTACTTACAATTTGATCCTTGGAAGGAGGTGGCTTCACACTATGCAAGCTGTGGCATCGACTTTCCACCAAGTAATGAGATTCTCCTCGGCTATGGGGACAATCGAGGAGATTTGGGGCGATCAGGTCATGTCCAAACAGTGCTTCGTGGCGGTCAACGGGAGCCGGGCTGCCAAAGGATTCGTTCAAATGATTGAGGGACCAGAGGACTAGGGTGTCTTGGATGATGTGGGCACCAAGGCCGAAGATAAAGCTATCGAAGAATTGGTAGAGGTGCGAATAGATACAAAGCAGTCGGACAAGTTCTTCTTGCTCGGCTCAAGCCTTACAACCACAGAACGCACCGAGATGGTTGAGTTTTTGATGGCCAACATCGAAGTTTTTGCATGGTCGCCTTACGACATGCCCGGCCTTGATCCTAGTTTTATTTGCCATCAACTCAATGTCTTCCCCGGTGCCAAGCCAGTCATTCAGCGAACAAGGAGATCGGCGCTGCATCACGCCGAGGTAGTTGCAGAGGAGGTGAAGAACCTGCTTGAGGCACGAGCAATTCAGGAAGTGCACTACCCTAGGTGGATTTCCAACACAGTAGTGGTGCCCAAGAAGAATGGAAAGTGGCGAGTTTGTGTCGACTATAAGACAGTTAACCGAGCTTGTCCCAAAGATAGTTTCCCTTTGCCGCGAATTGACCAGCTTGTGGACTTGACGGCTGGACATAATACGCTCAGTTTCTTGGATGCCTACCGCGGCTACCATCAGATCGCCATGCATGGGCCTGACCGAGAGATCAACTCTTTCACGACTCCAAGGGGACTCTTCTGCTACCGAGTCATGCCTTTTGGTTTGAAGAATGTCGGGGCAACCTTTCATAGGATGGTGACCAAAATGTTTGCTCCTTTGCTTGGTCGGACAATGGAGGCTTACATCGATGATATGGTGGTAAAGAGCCGACATGAGGCAAACCATTTGTCCGACTTAGCCGAGATGTTTGCCATTCTAAAGAAGCACAAGCTGCGCTTGAATGCATCAAAGTGTGCCTTTGGCGTGGGATCCGGAAAAATTTTGGGGTTCCTAGTCACGAACCAAGGCATCGAAGCAGACCCTACTTAGATCAGAGCCATGCAAGAATTGAAGCAGCCCAACTCGGCTAAGGACGTGCAGCATCTGGCCGGGATGGCAGCCGTGCTTAATCGGTTTATAAGCCGGTCATCAGATCGCTGCCGCCCTTTCTTTCAAGCATTGAAGTCAAAGTTCTCGTGGGACGAAGAGTGTGACCGAGCTTTGGCCGAGCTCAAGGAATATCTGTCTACTCCGCCACTGTTGGTTACACCAAAGCCGGGTGAGGAACTCTACCTTTACCTTGCTGTCTCCCAGCACGCAGTCAGTGTGGTGATAGTCCGCGCTGAAGGAATCAAGCACCTCCCAGTTTTTTATGTCAGTAAGACCTTGCTGCCGGCTGAGACGAGATATTTGCCGCTGGAAAAGCTTGCGTTGGCATTGATGATGGCTTCAAGGAAGTTGGCGCATTATTTTCACGCCCATATCATCGTCGTAATGACCGAGTTTCCCCTCACGGCCTTGTTTGAACGGGCGGACTTTTCAGGCCGAATTCTTAAGTGGGCGGTCGAGTTGGGACAGTTTGATGTGAAGTTCCAGCCGCGTACTGCTATTAAGGCCTAGACTTTGGCAGACTTCGTCGCCGAGTTCTCACGTAGCATTCATCCGGTATGCCCGGTCGATATTACCGTGGCAGATGATGAGATGCACGCAAGACCATCCGAGATACAACCAGTTGGTGGAGGTAGCGACGCGGAGTTTACGCGCACCGTTGAAGCACCCTCAGTTCGCACGGTTTTACCACCTGGTGATGCGATGACGGAGTTGAGTATCACCGACCCATCTGCTCTGTCCGGTCCCGCATCACCAAGGGGGCAGAAATGGAACCACACAGCTCAGAACCTGTGGTCGACATAGCACCGTAACCTGATGATTCGCCTACGGACTTGAGCATTACAGACAAACTTACTGAGTCCGGTGCCGAATCACCAAGGGGAGCTGAATTGGAACCAATCAACATGGAACTTGAACCCCGACAGCCACGAAACCGTGATCCCATTGCCCTTCGCAACTCTTAAGACCCATTAGACTGCTGGAAGCTTTTTGTGGGGGAAATGTGAAAGCTTTTTGTTGATGGAGCGTCCAACCGTCATGGTGCCGGCCTATGTATCGTTCTTATCTCCCCGGATGGCCTAACCATTGAACATTCTATCACGCTTGGCTTCCCAGCATCTAACAACGAGGCTGAGTACGAGGCCCTTCTCGCCGGGCTCAAGAGCGCTATTCAAATGAAGGCTGCCGAGCTACTGGTGTACAGTGATTCCCAGCTTGTGGTTAACCAAGTCTCTGGGATTTATGAAGCAAAGGACGACAGGATGGCGAAGTACCAAGCTCTGGTCAGGGAACACATCAAGCAGTTTCAGGCAATCAGAGTCCAACAGATTGGCCGTGAAGAAAACAGCCGAGCTGATGAGCTGGCCGGCCTCGCTTCCATGATAGATTGTACGTCTCCGAACCCCTTGTTAATTGACTTTCTTCCACGGCCAAGCATTGAAGACGCCGGGCAGACGGATGTTCTCTGCGCCGCGCTAGGTCCTTCCTGGATGGACCCCTTAATCTTGTTCCTCAGAGACCGAACTCTACCAACTGACAAGAAAGAAGCACACAAAGTCCGGGTGCAGTCAGAGCGATTTTGGCTCTCTCCATCTGGTGTGTTGTATAAAAAGTCCTTCACCGGTCCTTATCTAAAGTGCGTGTACCCGAGTAGTGTGGAGGTCTTCTTGCACGAAATTCACGAAGGCATTTGTGGCAGCCACATAGGGGGCAGGTCCTTGGCCTACCAAACTATTTCACAGGGATACTGGTGGCCGTGCATGCAGGCCGACGTACAAAAGTACGTCCGCAAGTGTGAAAAATGCCAGAAGTTCGCCCATCAGATCCATCAGCCTGCTAGGGAACTTCTTCCCCTCACCAGTCCTTGGCTCTTCGCCATGTGGGGGCTAGATATAGTGGGGCCACTGCCAACAGCACCGGGCAACCGGAAATTCTTCATTGCGGCCACAGATTACTTCACGAAATGGGTTGAAGCTGAGCCCTTGGCAACAATTAAAGAGAAAGACGTGAAGCGATTTGTCTGGCAGAACGTGGTCACGCGGTTTGGTGTCCCCAAGATCTTGATCTCTGACAACGGCACCCAATTTGACGGTC
The DNA here is from genome assembly GCF_055761805.1 of Camellia sinensis. Classification (NCBI taxonomy): domain Eukaryota; kingdom Viridiplantae; phylum Streptophyta; class Magnoliopsida; order Ericales; family Theaceae; genus Camellia; species Camellia sinensis. The sequence continues at coordinate 112,616,871 of NC_138973.1, forward strand.
GCCTATTCAGAGGATTTTGTGAAGATTTGAAGATTGAATTCTACAACTCCACTCCGGCTTACCCGCAGTCCAATGGTCAAGCTGAGGCATCGAACAAGACTATTCTGGATGGGTTGAAGAAACGGCTGGAGAAGGCAAAGGGAAAATGGGCTGAGGAGTTACCCAGCGTCCTTTGGGCATACCGAACAACCCCGCGGCGATCTACCGGGGAAACTCCATTTGCTTTGGCTTATGGCATGGAGGCGGTCATACCTTTGGAAGTTGCCATGCCCACCCTAAGAAGCGAGAGTTTGGAGCCTGAACTGAACGCCGAGGCTATTGCCTTGGAGCTGGACCTAGTGGAAGAGCGTCAGGAGAAGGCCCTCATCCATGTGGCCGCCTACCAACAAGAGCTCTCAAAGAAATACAACAAGACGGTGCACCCCAGACCGTTCAAAGTTGGTGATTGGGTTTTTAGGAAGGTTATGGGCAACACCCTAGTGCCAGGTGAAGGCAAACTAGGGGCAAATTGGGAAGGACCCTACAAGATCACCGGTCTGGCAGGCAAGGGGGCTTACCACTTGGAGGATCTAAAGGGAAGAGCAATACCCCAGCCATGGAATGCGGCCAACCTGAAACTGTATTATTTCTAAGATTTTGCTTTCTTTTCTTGTGCAAAGGAATTTTTTTTGGCTTGCATTGCAGAATGTAAATTTTTTTTGTCAATATATAGAAGTAATTACGCTTTAGCACTTGGACTGTTGTTTTAATGTAAAAAACCGAGATGATTTATTCTGGTTGGAAGAGTTGGTGTTTTGTCTAACTTAGGATTCCCAACCAAGATAATTTATTCCGGTTGGAAGAGTTGGTGTTTTGTCCAACTTCGATTCCCAACCGAGATGATTTATTCCGGTTGGAAGAGTTGGTGTTTTGTCCAACTTAGGATTCCCAACCGAGATGATTTATTCCGGTTGGAAGAGTTGGTGTTTTGTCCAACTTCGATTCCCAACCGAGATGATTTACACCGGTTGGAAGAGTTGGTGTTTTGTCCAACTTAGGAATCCCAACCGAGATGATTTACTCCGGTTGGGAGAGTTGGTGTTTTGTCCAACTTCGAATTCCCAACCGAGATGATTTATTCCGGTTGGAAGAGTTGGTGTTTTGTCCAACTTAGGAATCCCAACCGAGATGATTTACTCCGGTTGGGAGAGTTGGTGTTTTGTCCAACTTCGAATTCCCGACCGAGATGATTTATCCCGGTTGGAAGAGTTGGTGATTTGTTCAACTGCTATTCCCAACTGAGATGTTGGAAGAGTTGGTGATTTGTTCAACTTTGTTATTACCAATCGAGATGGTTATTTCGGTTTATGAATTTGCTGTTTTGTTCTGCTTAAGTACTCCAACCGAGTTATGAATTCCGGTTGACGAGGTGTTTTGTTCAATCTATGATTTATACCGAGATGTTTTGTTGAAGATGGAATTGATGACAACCGTGCAAACACTTGGCAAAATTTGAGTTTTTCATTGATAAGAAAGTCAATACAAAAAGTGGGGACAGAGCCCGGTTACATCAGAAGCGCTGAAAGCAAAAATACAAAAAGAGAAGAAAACTAAACTAGGGGGGAGAGATTGGTAAACTCGTCCTCGGCGGCATCAAGGTTGATGGTTGGACTTTTGTCTTGGGCACCGGGCTCGTTATGGCCGGGCTGCTCCTGCACCGCGGCATCCTCTGCCTCAGATTCTGTCTCGGCGTCTCCCTCTTCAAGCCTTTCCTCGACCTCGGCTTGCAAAGCGCTGAAGACGTCGTTTGCGTAAGGCATGAGGTAGACCGGTAGCAAAGCAGGAGGAGGATTGGCAAATACGTCGGTGTCAGAGCCCTGCCCGAGATGCTCGCAGGCGGACTTCCAGCCAGCTTTGAAGTAAATGTCTTGTGTTGCAAAGACTTGTTTCTTATAGCTCTGCTCGGCTTCGTTGAAGTCGGCGTTGTTAGCAGCCCGGCAGTCTTTCTTCCGCGACTTTTGGAGCGCGTTTACCTCGGTCTGGAGCTCATCTTGTTTTTTCACGGCCGCATCCAGCTGACCGAGCAGTCTGTTGTTGTCTACGTTAGCCATCTCAAGTGAAGACTTTGCCCGGCCGAGCTCGGCTTGGAGGCTCTGGACTTGGCTGGCTGTGTCATTGGCCTTTTGCCGAAGTCTATGGATGCGCTCCATCACTAGGTGTTGTTTTTGAATGGCCTGCAAGAAGCAAAGTTGATTAGAAAAGGAACCGGGCAAACACTTGTGAAAATTTTAGAGGTACATTGACTTACCCTAGCCATAGACTTCACAGACGATTTTACCAACCGAGTGTCAGGGACGTGGTCACTCGGTAGAAGAAGAGCTTTGGAAAGATCGAAGGCGAGCAAATGCTCTTTATTGCCCTTGATCGAAGCCGTGGCCGGGATGTCTTGACCCCGGTGCTTCAGTTGCGGACGCCAGGCCGGCACTGGGACAGGAGTGTCAGATGGATGTTCGGTTGTCAGCTCGGCGACGAGCTCGACAAAGGGATCTGCCCGTGGTCTTTTGCCAGCCCGGCGTGTTTCTTTGCTAGACTGCCCGGCGGCTAGAAAAGCTAAGGCGACCACGGCGGCACTTGATTGACCGGCAGCCGGGGAGCGGGCGACAACGCTCGGTATCTCGGCCGAGGTTGCAGTGAGAAGGTTTTTGATTCAGCTTCTTTTAGCCATTTTCTGTTCGTCTGTCAAACGGATTAAGGGGACGTCAGGAAGGGTAGAATCTGGAGGTGGCGATGGAGCACGAAGGAAGTCTGTTACTCTACTCCGGCGCGGAGCAGAGTACCTGTAGGTTGGGTTGTAACCGAGCAGTTCGTTGCAATCTCGGTGGCGATGGCGGAGCACGGTCCATATTGCCTCTACGTTGGGAAATTGATAGTTGGCTTGCAAGGCTTGGATTGCTGCAAAAGAGACAGGAAAACCGGTTAATTACAGAGTAAAGAGGAAAGCTGACCGAGCAAGTTTGAGCGGCTTACATGAGGAACCGAAGTCCTTGCTTATAAACCAGCCCGGTACCTCGGCTGTTTCGTAATTGCCCGACACCCAGAAAAAATCGTTGTCGTGCAAATCTTTATCCGGGGTGCCGGTTACAATTTTCTCCTTGCCCGGTCTGATTTTCAAGTAATAGGCTAGGCCGTCACCGGTGTGACCCATTGTGTATTGCCTCAATATCTCGGCTAGACCTAAATTGGTGCCTAGCCGATTGTTCAGTTTATGGACGCCGTTGATAATTCGATAAGTGTTGGTGGACACTTGTGTGGGTGCCAGCCCGGTGCAGCGGAGGAACTCCGTGATAAGTGGGTTCAGTGGGAAGCGGAGGCCTCCTTCGACGATCGATAGCACGGTGAAGGGGCATTGTTCTGTTCTACCTCAAGGCGTGGTCTCTTCTTCTGCGAGCTCCAGGTGGACATCGGCCGGGATGCCGTACTCCTCCCTGAACACAGCCAGCGCGGCCGGAGTATCCACTAGGAAGCGGAATTTCTCCATTTGTGGCCGGCCTAGGATAGCTCAGCTGAGGGGTTTGGCACTGTGGTAATTGGTTGTTGCTCGGCCCTGAGAGCCTCAGGAATGGACAGTGGTCCCCTTGGACTCTGCAGGAAAATGATGGCAAGTGTAAGTGTGAGCGCGGTCGCGCGAAAGGAGCTGGACTTTAGCTCGGTCATGAAGAGTGCCAAACCACCTCGGTCGTCTAAGCTAACTAAGGAGTTCGGTCGCCCAAGCAGACCAGATGTTAGCCTAGTCAAGCGACCGATTCCTTTTGCTATCTCAGTTTTTGCTGGGGTTGAGACAAACATGTTTTTTGCTCGGTTGGATTGGTTTTTTGGATCAAATGAAGACCAGGAGCCCGGCCAGCCCCAGTTCTTCAGTGTTCTTCAGGAAAAATGAAGAACACCGTTAACAATGGAGGGTTTGGGATGGTTTTAGATGCCCAAGGCCTAAAAGCTACGATTTCATACCCTAATATGTGAAATATTAAAGAAGATAGCTACGAAAGAGGGATTGAAGGTCTTACCAGTGAGGGGCAATTACTTTTCCTTCGAGCACAAGCGCAAAGAATGGCGAGCAGGGCTTGAAGGCAGGTGCTAGAGCTCTGGGGAGTCGGGTTGTAGAAAGACAGTAGGAAGAAATTGAGTAAGAAGGGTCTTGTATATATAGGCAAGAAAGACTGCCCAAATTCAAATTCTGGCAAAACGGCGGGTTGGCTGCTCGAGGACCAATGGTAGCCCGCCACGTGTCCCCATTTATGGCGACGTCAGGACTGAAGAGACGGGTTGAAGAGTCGAGGAGCCAACCGGGCTACTTTCGAAGAAGAAGACGTCAGCCGAGGAGTATAACCGGGCAAGTTTGCAGACAGTAATGTTAACTAGCCCGGTCGCCCAACAACATTTTAAAGACCGAAGAAATGTTATCCCGGTCGAAGTGAGTAATTCCAGTCACGCTTTCGCGGACGGAATTAAGGGGCAATTGAGAGGGAAATTTATGATCTGGAATTGGGCCGAGGTAACGGCCGAGCAGGTTGAGAGCCCAATGGTGCATGGGGCCGAGATGACCTTCGATCCGCCCGGGGATGGGCTGCCGGAACTTGGGCCGGGCTGAAGTTGGGCCAAGTATGTGCCGCCCCAGACCGTAAAGAAGCTGCTCGGCAAGGAAGTGCTCGGTTGCACCGAGCTGCTTGATTAGGCGATGGTGGAGCCTGTCAAGTTGAGTGATCGGCGCCCGGAAAGGCGTGGTCAGCCGAGGTAATCGTTTGATCGGCAGGAAAGCCGACCGCAGGAGGTGCCCCGGGCTAGGCTTTGCCGAGATGCCGCCTAGCCCGGTCCTCCTTGGGCTTAGCCAGTGAAGTGCTTGGGTATGAAGCACAGCACGGTTGTGGATAGAGCAGCTCGGCTGCCGAGCTCCAGCTGAGAAGGCAGGCAGTTGAGATTAGGTGATGATCAACAAGGTTTATGCTGATAGATGGGATAGCGGAGCCACGTGTCAGGAGATGACTGGGAGTGGATATGGGGCGCAGAGGGTATATAAACATGTCTGCGCCCCCCATACGGGGGATGGCGAACACTTTGTAAGAAAACTCCTACACTCTAACCCCCCTCTCTCTCTCTCCCTATCCTAAGGTGTGTGCCAACTTGATCGTCGGAGGGTTTTTCTAGCCACACACCGCCGGGTAGCTCACCATTATTTGCTCGCAGGTGATCGGACAGAGATGGAGCTCGGAAGAAAAGAGTACGGGCTTGCCGGAATATTTACTCCCCGTACAATTACTGTTACTAAAATTAGAGATTTTGATTTGTAGTCATTTGTGTTAAAATTAAGAAGTTTGATGTGCTAATGAAATTAAAAACTTTCATTTAGGGTGATTTGTGTTAAAATTTTAAAATTCTGACCGGATTTTAGTTTCTTTAATTTAAAAAAATTATGAAGAAATAATTTTATTTTTAGTTATAAATATTGTGAAAAATCAGTAAATGAATAATAGCTTAATTATATACATCGAAAGTGACAATTTTTTATTGTATTGATAATAGTAATATTATTATGAAAACTTTGAAAGCATAAAAGTTTATATTGAAAAGTTCTGTAAAGAGTATTTAAGTTTTTTATACTTAAAATTAGCTCAAAATTTTAAGATTACATCTTTTTACTATTGACTACAAAAAAATAAAAAAATTCAACATTGTAATCAACGGATGCCCCGCCTGAATCAATTTTCTACTTTCGCCATTTATATATATTTATACAATTTATCAAATACTTTAGTTTTGAAAATATATATAAATAAAATTAAAAATATATAAAATAATAAAGAAAAATCTCAAACGATAGGTGAATTTTTTTTGATATGGGTACATTCGGTACTAACGACAAAAATTGTAAACTAATGCCTCGTTTGGCATTTAACTATTATAGTTTAAAAGTTAAAAAATTATTAAAAAAATCAAAAAGTTTATAATCTATTTCAAAAAAATCAAAGATTCTCTTTTTTTTCTAATTTTTGCATATTCTTTTGTAAAAAATTAAAAAGTCATGCCAAACATACTAGTTTTTTTTTTTTTGTATATCTCATATGTTAGTCAAAAAGTTAAAAAGTTACTAAAAAAAAGCTTGTTAATTGACAAATTTTGTTATAATATGGAATTGGAAGGTGTTGTTTGGGTTTGTGAGGTCCATTACAAGTCCGGTTTTGACAATTTAAATAATTTATTTTGTAGGATCCTTTCTATGGAAGAGGGGATGCTGCTGCGTGGGCTGCGCAGCAGCAATTACTGTGCAGTGAAATGAGCCAATTTTGATAATCCGAACCGTTCATATTTTATAATACATCGAGTAAAACATACTTGCAAAAAATCAAGTTAATTAAATATTGTTTACCCATTCATTCACTTACATTTGTATTTATTTTAATACTTTAAATCACAATTATTTTTTATTTTTGTAAATATAAATGTGAGTGAATGAATAAGTAAATGATATCCAATTAATTTTATTTTTTACAGACATGTTTTACTTGATATATTTTAAAATATGAACAGTTCGAATTATTGAAATGAGCTCCAAAATGGGCCCATTTCGCTGCACAGCGTTTGCTACTACACAGCCCATGCATTAGCATCCCTTGATCCCCTTTCTATATATATCAACCACACAAAAAATTAGATTAATTCGATAATTGTAACATATTCAATTTATTGTATTTGTCTCAAAAAATAGACTATCTATGTTCTATTTATTTATTTATTTTTTGTGACAAAAACCATAAATTAAATAAGTTATGAATATTAGATTGACTTAATTTTTTTATGAATGATATACATGAAAAATCTTATAAAATAAGCGATTTAGATTATAAAAACGAGACCCATAATAAACCAACAGACTCGGACAATACTCTCCCATCCCGATCATATATGGGAGCCTTTTTTTAACATGAAATTTTTAAACTCAACCATTGGCGTGGTTATTTTTTGAAAAAATAGTCATCAATTGGGGATATTTTTTATAAATAAAAAGAAAAAAAACGTTGCAAAATTAATCAGTTGAATATAGATAGAAGAAAACAAAATTTGAAAAATTTATTGGAATCTGCAAAAATTGTATGAGTGGGGTTAATTTAGAAATCTAAAAAACATGACAAAGTTCACATTGAGTAATAGGCAAATAGATAGAAAATTACCTGTCCATTCTGCCCTTGAGCATTTGCAAGAACTGATGATGGTCATCTGCATCTCTGATCATTGTGCTCAACAAGTCTTTCCTATCTTTGAGACCTTCTTGATCTTCTTCTTCTTCTTCTTGGATGGTGTTGTTTCTGTGTAAGTCTCCCTGTGCTATTCTGTCATCCCCAGAAGACTCCATTAGAACCAACTCAAACAGTAGCAGAAAAGCTTCAAAAACAAGGAGACATAGAAAAAGGCTTATTTATAATAATAACAATTTGAACACTTCCAAACAACATCGACCCAGATACCAGAAAGGTGTAGGTGTGTATCTGTAATCAACTTTTTAAGAAGGAAGAAGACAGATAATTCAGGTTTTGCCATTTAATGATGATGGTAACACAAAACAAACCGCAGTGATTGACAGCTTTAGGTATAGGGCTCTAAATAGAGCTCTATACATGTGGCATCGGAAAATTTTTTTTTTTTTTTAAATATAACTCTTTTAAAGCTTTTATGTTAAAACCTTAAAATCTCTAACGTTACTTTTAGAGCTTCCAAATATTTTTGCAAAACAAAGAGCTTGCTTGGTTTGTATTTGAGAAATATGTTTTGGAATAAAAAGTACAAAAATTTATTTGGTTTGATTTTTTTTCAAAAGATGTTTTGAAAAATTATTTTGAGAGAGAGTGTTGAGAAAAGTGATTGATTTGATGTGTATGAAAGAGAGATTTGTTTGAAAAACTTGTAAACCAAACAAGTTTTAAAAAAAAAATTTAGAAAAATTTATTTGATTTGATTACTTTTAAAACCTTATTTGAAAAAAAAATTTCTTAAAATTTTTTTAGAAACACGAACTTTAGAAACACGAACCAAACAAGGCGAAAATCTTCAGTTTGGACTTTGTGTCTAATGTTTAAGCTGTCTTCCTCTTTATATTACGGGTGTGCTGCTCTGGCATGCATTTCAACTCTCAAACTGCCAGCAAATTTATTTTATTTATTTATTTCTATAGTGTTACTTACAACAAAAACTCTATGGGACCAAAAAACTTCCCCATAAATTTATCAAGAATTGTAGATAAATGGTGTACGTTTGAAATTGTTGTCGTGAGGCACTTGTTGAGTGAATCTTAATTATAAATTTAGAGTTAAATTATAAATATATCTAATGAGATTTGATTAAAATACGAATCATTCCTTATGGTTTTGAAAATTACATTTTACCCCTGACGTTTCTAATTTCATAATAAATTGCTATTTTATTAATAAATCAGCAAGTCAATTAACAGTTTTTAAAGATGTTAAAAATATGGTTCAATTAATAATTTAGGTAATTTTATTATTTTATAGGAGAGTAATTATGAATTTCATTTTTTTTAATTAATTCTGTTAAATAAAAAATTCTAATAAGGGAGTATTTATAATTTTTCAAACCACAGAAGACAATCTGTATTTTAAGCAAACTTCAGAGGGTGTATTTGTAATTTATCCTAAATTTAAAATTTTCCATATTTTTTAGTATTTTTTTTAATAGATTTGTAGTATTATTGTACATATAATTATATTATTTCTTAGTATATTTTCTCACCCCCAACACATAAGTTCCACATGCATTAATTAATTTGAGATTCATTATTTTATATTTGACCTAAAAAATACAGAATAAGAATAGATTTGCATATATCATTACTCTCTTTTACTTCATTTTTTTTAATAATCAGTAGCCAAGATAATCAGACAATAATCATACTCGAACGTGGGGTTGGGGATATAGTTGTGCAGATTGTGCAACAGTAACCGTTGCACATTAAGATATTGTTTGATAAAATTGAAAATTAAAAATAAAAAATTTAGTACGAAAAATTGAATGTTGAAAATTTTAATTTAAAAAGCTGTTTGGTATGTACTGAAATTTAACTACTGATTTAATTAAGCTGTTTGATTTATATAAGTAGTTGAAGTCTAAAAAATAATTAAAATTAAAATTTTATCTTTTTACTTTTTACATTGAAATATTCAATTAAACTATTTTATCCCACTGATATAATTGATACAAAAAATTATTATAATCGCATTATATTTCAAAATTTTGAAAGATTATAATTATCCGCTATCTTAAAATATTAGTCTCTTATTCTATTTTTTATTGTCCCCAAATATTAGTCCATTTTCAAAAATCAAAGACTAAAATAACATAAATTTCCTATTTTCCCCTTATTTTAAATTCATTAACAACAAAAAAGTATAATTATGACAATTGATATTTTCCAAAAAAATACTACCAAAGGGTAGTTCTGAAATTTTTTTATTTTTTAAGTGTAATAATTGTACTATAAAAAAAAATAAATTCCTCAAAAGGAACTAATATTTTGAGACAGAGGGAGTAGAATTTTTCTCTCTTGTATAGGTACTGAATCATTCATGAAATAAAACAATAATTGCAAAGGCAATCTGTTAAAAATTTATTTCATATTTCATCATTTTCCTCATGGACAAATTTCAAATCACCATAGAATTCTTTCACATGTAGGAATCATAAAAATTTATCATAAATTACCTTAGAAAATCGGAGACAAAAAAATTGTTCTTCAAATTCTACTAATCACTAAAAGACCGTCAATGTGCAAATATGAATTATAGTTATAATTCAATGTAAAGAGTGCAATTGCATTGCAATTTGCTCACGTAAGTTCAGCATAAAATTTTGATCAGCTTGTGTCGATCCCCCCATATTACTAAGATTTCTAAATTATTTTTGTTTTTGTTGTTGTTGTTGACCACAGGCTTTGTTATTGGGAATTGAAATACTAACAGTGCTTCTCTATCTAAGTAAATTGATTAAATTTTCATAACAAGTTTTTATTTTTATGTTTATTTAAAAAAAATAAAAATTAGTTTAACAAAAGTAAACACAAAAAGATAAAATGATATGAAAACAATGAGTATGTTTTTATTTTCTTTATTTAGAGTATTTTAAATTTTATTCAAAAACAGATTCAGAAAACTCAATCAAACAATAATTTATTTTTATTTTTTTTTGAAAGACCTATTACAGAAAAATAAGATGAAGAACCACGATAAAGACATAATAAAAATTTCCACAAACATATATATATATATATATATACAAACATACACAAGTTAGTACATATTAAAAAAAAATCATAAAAAATGTATTCACATATATATGCAAGTTAAATCCAAATAAAAAAACAATTTTCTAGACTTACCTTGGATTACTTGGAAGAGCAGCCGAAACTGTGAAAGAGAGCTGCCAAAACCGTGAGGAAGGATGTTTGAGAAATAAATTTTCTAAAACTAAAGCACCGCACCTTTTTTTTTTTTTGGCTTCTTTTTTCATTTGGCGCATTAAGTGATAATTAAAATGTAGGTTTTTTTTATTTATTTATTTTTATTTTCAACTAAAAATTTTAGCGTCGTTTTAAGTGGAGCTTAATTTTTTAAGTAATATCATATATGTATAATCAAACTAACTTAATTAAAAAATCACTTAATTTTTTCAATTTTAAAAGCTGAATTGAGTTATCTAACATCCCCTAAAACTACATCGTTTTTCCATTGCCATTTTGAAAAGCACAAAGTATAAAACAAGCTTTTCGTGTTTAGTGTTCTCTTCGTTTGGAAAGTATTTTTTATTTTTTTTAACTAAAATATAACATAAAAAAAATTAAAGTATTTGAAAATGATTTTTCACTTCTTATGATAAAAATATGTAAAAAAAAAAAAAAAAAAAAGAGAATGTAAAAGAATCTTTTGATTTTTTTGTAGGGGAAATAACACATCAGTGGATGTTTAGAAAAAAAATTCACACTAATGATAAATTTTACAAAATTTAATGATTAAAGAGTCTATAATTATTTTTAAAAAATACTACTGATTTGCAATTTTTCCTTCTTTATATAAACCTTTAAAAAAAAAATTTAATAATTTTTTTTAACTATCTTAACTAATTATCAAATAGCCCGAGGTTGTAACCTTCGCCTTTATATTGCAGTAGCTACAATGCAACAAGAGATGATGGGACTTTTCAGAGTAATAAGTTCGCTGCTTATTAAACGTGCTTTCCTATCAAAAAAAAAAAAAAAAAAAACAAAAAAAAAACAAAAAAAAAAACAAAAAAAAAAGTAAGAGGTGTCTTTCCAGTTTTTGAATAAGAAAATGAGATTATTTATATTTATTTATTAATTTTACTAATGATGAAATACTTAAGTTAGGAATAAATATTTAAACGGTTGGGATTTAAACTACACGTTAAATCCATAAACTCTATGAATCTTGGAATTGGAAACTATGAATCACATAAATAAAAATGACAGAACACAAAGATATATGAGATTTGTCGACGTGTTTACGTCCTCAAGAACCATACTAATGTTAGACAATCTTCACTGTATTTAAAAAGATTAAATTCTATTGTGTACAAAACAACAACAAGAATAAAAGAAATAGAGAAAATGAGAGAATTTGTTTGATTACAAAAATCAAACTCGAAATAAAAATAAATAAATAAAACTACAGATTTTATTTTGTTACAAAAACAAAAAATAAAATCTGATTAAATAAACAAATAAAAACAGAATAAAATTAAACAACTTACTTGGTTAATTTATTTGAATAACTTTTCTGATCAAGTCCAGCGTTTAACACTGTGTCCTTAAGACAGATTCATCCTCTCCACGGTGCTTTTAGAATTTGGACGTCTATCTCCCAAGATGAAATGATCTTACCACAAACAATAGCAGCACTACTAATTGTTTGCCTTACGAACACACTAAGTGTTTACACTCTTTCTTTCGGAAATAATATGCAGCAAGATGAAGAATATAATTTGCAGAGGATGGAGTACGAAAATTGGAATGAAATCCAAATGGGAGGCTAGTCTATTTATAGATGTAAAGGTGGCTCTTGGTTTTGAATTGAACAGGTATGAAACCTGTTAGATTCAAATTTAAACAGATTTGAATATGTTTATTCAAACAGATAGAAATGGGAAGGGCTCTGTTTGGATGAGCAATAAATCCAAAAACAGTTTAATTCTGTTTGAAAACGGGAAGGGCTCTGTTTGAATGAGCAATACATCCAAAACAGTTTAATTCCCAAAAAGATGAGAAGCCCAACCACACACCACGCACCCGCGCCCGCGCCCAGCCCGCCCGACCGGACGGACGGCGGCGCGCGCGTGTGTGGTGATTTTTGGGTCCAATGGGTCTAGCCCATTTTGCCCATAACCTCTCCCTCTAAAACATTTGGGTACCCCTTGGGGCACATCCCAAGTGTCTCACCCTAAGCCTTATAAACCCTTTCAAAACTTCCTACCAAATCAATGTGGGACAAGCCAATTTACCACCTTAAGTAATTTCCACCAAAACTCCATTTTCATGGAGCACACTTTGGCTTCAATTTCCCATTCACTCGGTAATGGTTTTAAGCAACCAAATATACCACGTGAATCACAACGCGGCATAGAACGCGTTACCACTTTGACCCGAGTAAATCGACACTCGGGGCCCACCTAAAAAATAGACCGAACTTAGGAAAAAATTCTAGTTTTATCCAGAATTTTATAACCATTTCCAACAATTCCCCACATGAATGGAATTTGATGACAACAGAAATGCAACAATATGCAGACTTTAACGAAAGAGTATAAGTCGAAAATATCTTGCATCAGGATAGGTAGTTTTCGGCCTTGAACCTTCCCTAGTGATAACCTATTGGACTTACTGGCTAACCAATGGACGCGATGCCTTGAATTGTTCAGCCGTTTGTGTAAGCCAAGACAATAGATTTCACACAAAATATCTTCTAACACATCGTGGTTCTCACTGTTGTGTTCATTTTGGCCTTGAACGCGCCTGGTTTTCATAAGTGTTTCTAGAGAATTTAGCCTTTTCATTCTCATAGAACCGGCCCTAGTTCAACACTCATATAGGTGATTCTTATTGTGAGTATCTCCTTATACTCGTCTTGATTTTATACCTTAATCAAGATATAAGTAATCATTAAAAGCAAAGCTTATCCTTATACCCCTGCATACAACATATGTTGCAGATATCACTCTCACTATAGGAATGAGTAGGGAATTTTTAATCCCTTGGTGATTTCTGGTAAGCCATACATAACTTAGTTGTCCCTTTGAACTTAGTTCTTGGGATCTCCAGTCATATAAGTAGGGTTACCATTATGACGACTCTTATGTAATAGGCTTTAATCCCATCCCCTTCGATGAACTATACACTAGCTCTTTTGTCAAACCTTTTGTTAACGGATCCGCAATATTCTCTTTAGATTTTATATAATCTATTGAGATTATTCCGTTTGACAACAATTGCCTTACGGTATTATGTCGACGACGAATATGTCGTGACTTACCGTTATACATGTGATTCTGTGCTCTGCCTATTGCAGATTGACTATCACAATGAATGCAAATAGCTGGCACAGGTTTTGGCCACATTGGAATGCCTTCTAAGAAGTGACGAAGCCATTCTGCTTCTTCTCCTGCTTTGTCCAAAGCAATGAACTCGGATTCCATTGTGGATCGTGCGATGCATGTTTGTTTGGTGGATTTCCAAGAAACAGCAGCGCCTCCTAAAGTAAAGACATATCCACTAGTGGATTTTGAATCTTTAGTATCCGATATCCAATTTGCATCACAATAACCTTCAAGTACTGCTGGATATCGAGTAAAGTTCAAACCATAATCACGGGTGAATCTTAGATATCTAAGAACCCGAATGATCGCTTTCCAATGGTCTTCTCCGGGATTACTAGTGTACCTACTCAATTTACTGATAGCATAAGCTATATCAGGATGAGTACAATTCATTAGGTACATTAGGCTTCCAATGATTTGGGAGTATTTTAACTGAGACACTGCATCACATTTATTTTTAGATAAATAAAGACTGATGTCTACAGGTGTTCTAGCTAAATTTAAATCATCCTTGATAAATTTATCAAGAATTTTCTCAATATAATGAGATTGAGATAATGCATATCCGTCAGATGTTTTAGTAATTTTCATTCTTAATATAACATCTGCGACCCCCATATCTTTCATATCAAATCTTTTGTTAAGCATCTGCTTAGTTGATTTGATCATGTTTTGACTGCTTCCGATGATAAGCATGTCATCCACATAAAGACAAACTATGACATATCCTTGGTCAGTGTTTTTAACATAGACGCATTTGTCACATTCGTTTATCTTAAACCCATTAGTAAGCATTGCATGATCAAATTTTTCATGCCATTGCTTAGGTGCTTGTTTTAATCCATAAAGGGATTTTACAAGTCGACAAACTTTCTTTTCTTGCCCTGATACTACAAACCCTTCGGGTTGTTCCATATAGATCTCTTCATTTAGATCACCGTTTAAGAAAGCTGTCTTAACATCCATTTGATGTATTTCTAATTTAAACAACGCTGCTATAGAAATAAGCATGTGAATGGATGTTATTCTTGTCACAGGGGAATATGTGTCAAAATAGTCTAGACCTTCCTTTTGTCTGTAACCTTTAACAACAAGTCTTGCTTTATATTTGTCAATTGAACCATCTGCTTTCATTTTTCTCTTGAATATCCATTTATATCCAAGAGGTTTAGAACCTGGTGGAAGATCCACCAATTCCCAAGTATGATTTTGCATAATGGATTCAATTTCATTATTAACAGCCTCTTTCCACAAAGGTGCTTCAGGACCTGTCATTGCTGCCTTAAAGCTTTGAGGTTCATTTTCTAACAAGTATGTCAGAAAATCTGGACCAAAGGATTTTGATGTTCTCGCTCTCTTACTTCGTCTTGGTTCATCATTAGTTAAATCCTGTTGGTCGAGACTATTATTAGTCTCTTTTGTTTGATTGTCATTAGTTTCTTAACTTTGTGTACAATCATAAGTTCTTTTCTGTGAACTTAATTCCTGTCCTTTCTTGTAAGGAAAGACATGTTAAAAAAACACAGCATTCCTTGACTCTATAATAGTGTTCACATTTATATCAGGTATTTCTGATTTATAAGTCAGAAACCGATATGCACTACTATTCTGAGCATAACCAATAAATACACAGTCTATTGTTTTTGGTCCAATCTTAGTCTTTTTAGGAATAGGAACTTCAACTTTTGCCAAACACCCCCACACTTTTAAGTATTTGTAGGAAGGCGGTCGACCTTTCCACAATTCATAAGGAGTGCTGTTGGTTTTCTTGTGGGGTATTCTATTAAGAACAAAATTAGCAGACAATATTGCTTCCCCCCAAAAGTTCTGTGGTAAGCCTGAACTTAGTAACATGACATTCATCATTTCTTTTAGGGTTCTATTCTTCCTTTCAGCAATTCCATTTTGCTGTGGAGAATAAGGGGCTGTAGTTTGGTGAATAATGCCATGTTGTGCACAAAATTCATTTAATGGTGCATCATATTCACCACCCCTATCACTTCTAATATAAATCAATGAATTTTAAAACAAATTCAAGAAAAAATCAAAATAATTATGACTACTCCAGGCAGGATTAATGTTTTGACAAAATCATATCCTCATAAAAATTTTTGCCTAAGAATCAAACAATTCAAAAACCCATTTGATTGTATACATTCTTGCAATTTAATAACAAATAAATGTCACTGTCATAAAAATATTTGTGACAGAAGAAAATTAAATTATCTCAACTAATGCAAGAGATACACCCCCATATTAATAAAATGGTTCATGGTTTAACAAATTCTACTACGCAAGTAAAATAATTATTAATGACATCTCATGTCACATAATTCAATAATCAACATAAAACATTTCTTAAATTACTTCCCAATTAAACGGACCGATATAATTACATACATCTTCATGTTTAAATTTCTCTGGTGTTTAAACACCCCATTCAAAATTGATTAGAAATATTCAAATTAACCTGTTTATGTCCAAAGTCGACATAACAATTTATCATTCCAAATCACTTGGAATTATTGTTAAGAAATAACTTGAGTAGATATCATACATGCATATCAAACGCATCAACTAAAAATAATGAATTAACAAAATAAATTAATCATGCACGATCCCATCACTTGCATCATGAAATAAAAGGATTCTCAACTCATAAATAAAATCCAACGCATTTAAACTTTAAACTTCAAAATGACAAAACATACCTTCATTTAATAAGTTTGATTTATACATAAATAAACAAATTAAATATGCATTAAAATGCTCTTGTAAATATATATATATATATATATTTTCCGACTGAAGTGCAGAAACAATTCAAGACTGAATCCACATTGTAATAAAAATAAAATTAGTTTGTAAAACTAATATTTTTACTCTAGAAACAAATTCTTCCATGTATACTCACGATGAACTATGATAAAGTCAAAAGAATTAACACATTTTCACAAAGGGTTCAAAAAATAAGTGGTCTACCAAACGAAACCATAAGTCACTTATAAAATTAACAGATTGTGACCGAGTCACAAAGTTACATGATTGATTAACAAAATTAATTTTCTAGTTACTAAAACCAGAAAATAAATTACAATACAAAATAAATTTATTTTCCTTGTTACTAAAACTAGTAAAATAAAATACCGAAATAATATCTGATTACAAAAATCAGAAAACCAAACCACAAATTAATTTTCTAGTTACTTAAACCAGAAAATAAATTATAACACAAAATCATTTTTTTTTCTTGTTACTGAAACTAGAAAATAAAATACCACAAAACTATCTGATTACAAAAATCAGAACAAACACAAAATAATTTTCTAGTTACCAAAACCAGAAAATAAATTAAAACACAAAATAATTTTATTTTCTTTGTTACTAAAATTAGAAAATAATATAATTTTATTTTCCTTATTACTAAAACTAGAAAAATAAAATACCAAGAATTTTCTGTAATACCAAATAATATTCTGAATTGTTGATGACACCAGTATCGTACTACTAGTTATTGTCAAAGAAAAGAGACAGTATATTACTACTATCTGTCAAATAGCATAAATCACTATTTGTTTTACTAACCAGAATATTAATTTGAAAACGCAGAAAATTAAATACAATGAAGATACCCAAAAAGGAATCTGTCTTAAGATTGTTGGACAATCTTCACTGTATTTAAAAAGATTAAATTCTGTTGTGTACAAAACAACAACAAGAATAAAAGAAATAGAGAAAATGAGAGAATTTGTTTGATTACAAAAATCAAACTCGAAATAAAAATAAATAAATAAAACCACAGATTTTATTTTGTTACAAAAACAAAAAATAAAATCTGATTAAATAAACAAATAAAAACAGAATAAAATTAAACAACTTACTTGTTTAATTTATTTGAATAACTTTTCTGATCAAGTCCAGCGTTTAACACTGTGTCCTTAAGACAGATTCGTCCTCTCCACGGTGCTTTCAGAATTTGGACGTCTATCTCCCAGGATGAAATGATCTTACCACAAACAATAGCAGCACTACTAATTGTTTGCCTTACGAACACACTAAGTGTTTACGCTCTTTCTTTCGGAAATAATATGCAGCAAGATGAAGAATATAATTTGCAGAGGATGGAGTACGAAAATTGGAATGAAATCCAAATGGGAGGCTAGTCTATTTATAGATGTAAAGGTGGCTCTTGGTTTTGAATTGAACAGGTATGAAACCTGTTAGATTCAAATTTAAACAGATTTGAATATGTTTATTCAAACAGATAGAAACGGGAAGGGCTCTGTTTGGATGAGCAATAAATCCAAAACAGTTTAATTCTGTTTGAAAACGGGAAGGGCTCTGTTTGGATGAGCAATAAATCCAAAACAGTTTAATTCTGTTTGAAAACGGGAAAGGCCCTGTTACAATAAATCCAAACCAGTTTAATTTGAATTCTGAATTTTATTTTAATAAAAAATAAAATTAAATTCAAATGTTTTTGGCCCGAAAAGATTAGAAGCCCAACCACAGGCCCAGCCCGCCCGGACGGACAGACGGCGGCGCGCGTGTGGTGATTTTTGGGTCCAATGGGTCTAGCCCATTTTGCCCATAACCTCTCCCTCTAAAACACTTGGGTACCCCTTGGGGCACACCAGAAGTGTCTCACCCTAAGCCTTATAAACCTTTTCAAAACTTCCCACCAAATCAATGTGGGACAAGCCAATTTACCACCTTAAGTAATTTTCACCAAAACTCCATTTCCATGGAGCACACTTTGGCTTCAATTTCCCATTCACTCGGTAATGGTTTTAAGCAACCAAATATACCACGTGAATCACAACGCGGCATAGAACGCGTTACCACTTTGACCCGAGTAAATCGACACTCGGGACCCACCTAAAAAATAGACCGAACTTAAGAAAAAATTCTGATTTTATTCAGAATTTTATAACCATTTCCAACATCTAATTCATTATATTGATTATAGAATTACACACACTCTTCTTGCTTCTCCACTCACTGAAAAACAACAACAGCCTCTATTCCCTAATCCCCCTAATTTCCATTTCTGGCAACTGTTTCCTTTTTTTTTTTTTTTTCTTTACTTAATATGGAAATTAGGGGGATTAGGGGGATGTTTTTTAGGGGGATGTAGCATGACCCTTTTCTCTGGGAAATGATTTGTAGCCCTAAAATCCTCACCCCTAATCCCCCTAATTTCCATTTCTGGCAACTGTTTCCTTTTTTTTTTTTTTTTCTTTACTTAATATGGAAATTAGGGGGATTAGGGGGATGTTTTTTAGGGGGATGTAGCATGACCCTTTTCTCTGGGAAATGATTTGTAGCCCTAAAATCCTCACCCCTAATCCCCCTAATTTCCATTTCTGGCAACTGTTTCCTTTTTTTTTTTTTTTTCTTTACTTAATATGGAAATTAGGGGGATTAGGGGGATGTTTTTTAGGGGGATGTAGCATGACCCTTTTTCTCTAGCCCTAAAAATACGTACAATGCTATATTATTTAGGATAAAGGTTGTAGGTCCGAAACTAACAATATAGGGCCACCCCTGCCCCTTCGGGTTGGGCTCTCTGTTGAAATTGCCCTGCACCCAACATTAACTCCACCAGTTATTTTAATGAAAAAAGATTGGGAGCTCTAAATTAAGCAGTCTCAATTGAGACCTCTAATTTAGCAGCTCTAAAAGCAGCTCTAAACAGGTGTCAAGCTCCAAAAAAAAAAAAAAAAAAAAAAAAAAAATCAAGGCATAGAAACACTGTGGCAGTACATCATTAGTGGTAGTTCTAATTAGAGCTCCCAAGCATTTTTGCTAAATTAAGAGTTCTAATAGCTCTAATTAGTGTGTGGGTCCTATGTAATGTGATATTTTGGCCTTGATTTCTTTTTTTCTTTTTTGATTCTTCACATTATTAGTGCTCTTTTAGAGCTCCCAAATTAAAGGGATATATCATTTCTGTATTTTAAGTGGTGTCATTTGTTAATAAAAACACATACATTGAATTAAGTAAAAAAAAAAAAATGTCACCAAATTCCATTTATATATTTTTATTAATTGCCGACATCATCTATAAAAAATAAGTCGAGCATCGAAAAAAAAAAATAATAATAATAATAATTTGAACCCAAGAGCAAAGGAAAAAAATGTTCAACCTAAGAGCAAATCATCATAATAATAATAATAATAATTGGAATATGTTTGTCAAAACAAGAAGAAGGAAAAAAATTAACTACTTCAAGAAAAACAATACAACCTGTCAAACCAACAATAAAAAAGATGTCAACCTAAGCCTAAAACTACAAACATGTCCGTCCAAACAATATCATAAAAATAAATAAAAAATTCCAAGACTCAACAAAATTCTAGGAATCTCCTTGGAAATATCCAGTATGTCTCAACAACAAACCTAGAACCATTGCCTAAGAATGATTGTCAAAATAAAATAAAACAGCTACATTTCAATTTTGTCGGAGTGGTTGAATGATTAATTTTTTTTGTTTAGAAAGTATCATTATCTAACAATGACTCGCCCGTGGGGATTATGCTCTCCTCCATCAAGCGACTTCCCTTGAAAAAATAAAAATAAGAAGTATAAAGGAATATATCGGAATGATTCTTTTTATTAAAAAATAAATTAAATTACAAAATTAAACATATTACACATTCGAAAAGTTGGCGGATTACATGAAGCTTTTGAGGAAAAATAAGTAGACTATGAGTAACTTGGTCAGCATATGCAATGTTAGTATTATAGATGAAATGATAGTAATCATAATTCATCAATTGTGGTCAATAAGACGTGAAAATATGATAACCATAATTCCCACCACTTCCACATAGAAGTGCTGATGTCAAATAACGTAGTTTTGTCTTAAATATTTCTATTTTAATAACTACCGAAATGGCGTAGTTTTAATTTGCCACAGTTATAGTTGGTGGGATGCACAACAACATCCCCAAACCCCTCAAATGCATATATCATGCTATAATGACTCAAACTTAGATATCACACTTTAGTAAGAAATTATTCTTAATCCTTTGTCCTCCAGTTTTTAATTGAATTTCACTTTGGTTTCTTACATTTTAGTTACAACAATTAAGTTCTTAAATTTAAATTTGTGTTTCAATGTGGTCTTTCCACTATTCACTATTTAAAATTTGTGTAAAAATTGTGATGAAAATATGAATCTCTTATTTTCATACATCGAATGTACAAGCTATCCTTATATATATATAGAACTACAACTATACCTATACAAGAGATATGTATCTAAATCACATGTGCTAATTACTTGTAACTGTTTAAAAAACTAACAAACTATCTAACTGTTATATGTTTAAACTGATGCAGTCACATAGATTGAGCTACAGCTCGGCTTCATCACTGAACTAGAACAGGAGCTGAGTTGTGAGCTATGCTTGGGCTTTGATGGCTTTGATGAAATATCCTCAACATTCCCCTTCAAGTTAATGGGGTGAGTGAACTCCATAAGCTCGTCTTTGAGATACAAAAATCTGGAGACAGAGAGAGGTTTAGTGAAGATGTCAGCCAACTGGTCAATAGTTAGAATATACTTAAGAACCATCCTTTTATCAAGAACTTGATCTCGAACATAGTGGCAGTCCACTTCAATGTGCTTAGACGTGGAATGAAATACTAGATTGGATGCCAAAGCAATAGCAAAGACATTGTCACACCAGAGAGTAGGAGGCATAGGAGAGGAAATAGATAAGTTAGTAAGGAGCATGCCAATCCAAGCCAATTCTGCAACAGTATGAGCAAGAGATCTGTACTCTGCTTCAGTGGAAGAGCAAGAGACTGTGGCTTGCTTTTTAGCTGACCAAGACACAAGGTTAGAGCCCAAAAATATACAATAACCTGAGGTAGATTTTCTGTCTAAAACATCTCCAGCCCAGTTAGAATCAGAGTAGGCATGAACATCAAAAGAACTTGGAGAATAGGTCAGATCATGCCCAATGGTACCCTTAACAAAGCATAGCAGTCTTTTAACTTCAGCAAAATATCCAACTGTGGGAGAATGCATATGTTGGCAAGAGTGATTGACTGCCAAAGAAATATCTAGGCGAGTTATGGTGAGATATTGGAGAGCACCAACGAGGCTGCGATAGAGAGCAGGATCAGAACACAGTGCTGATGAATCAGGGGCAAAGGAAGGTTTAACTGATATAGGAGATGGACAAGGTTTACAATCAGCTAAACCTACCTTATGAAGAATATCCTGAGCATATTTCTGTTGTGACAAAACATAGCCAGTGGAAGTTGGTGTGATGGAAATATCCAAAAAATATGACAAATCACTAAGCTTTTTCATAGAAACGGCAATGTACATATGAGAGATAAGTGATTGGATGTGAGAAACATCATTTCCTACGACTAAAATGTCATTCACATAGACCAAAAGAGCAGTGAAAGTAGTGCTGGATTTTTGGATGAACAAAGAAGAGTCACATTTGCTGTTATGGAAACCTTGAAAGAAAAGATAGGCTGAAAATGTGGAATACCAAGCCCTGGGTGCCTGTTTCAAGCCATATAAGGCTTTCTTGAGATGACAAACATGATTAGGTTGATCTGGATGAACAAATCCTGGTGGTTGAAGCATAAACACTTCCTCTTCAAGAACTCCATGAAGGAAGGCATTGGATATACCCAATTGCTTTCAAGTGCCACTGATGATGGAGAGCTAGACAAAGTAAAGTTCTGATTGTTGGAAGCTTGGCTATAGGACTAAAAGTCTCTTGAAAGTCCACACCTTCTTGCTGAAGATACCATTCGGCCACTAGTCTAGCTTTGTGTCTAGCTATGGTACCATCAGAATTCCGTTTAACCTTGAAAACCCACTTACAACCTATAGCATTTTTTCCTGGGGGAAGACAAACTAGAGACCAAGTGTGTTGCTTTTGCAAAGCATCAAATTCTTCTTGCATAGCCTTATGCCAAATAGGAGAAAGAAGAGCTTCCTTATGGAATGGAGGTTCAGAATCTGAGTACAAAATAGAAGAAGGCTTGGTGTGAAGTAAACATTGAGAGGAGAGTTTAGACCTAGTGATCATGGGATGAACATTTGTAGTTGTAGGTGGAAGTAATGGTAAGTGGACTGAGATAGAGTTAATAGGAATAGAGGAAGAAGAAGGACCACAATGGGGCTGAACAACAGTCTGCTACTGAGGAAAAGAAGTAGCAATAATGAGAGAAACAGAAGGAGAAGGAATAGTTGTGGGAGAAGAAAAAGAAGAATGAGAATACTGAGGAGAATTAGACTGGCCAGGTAAATAAGAAACAGACAGAGAAGAATATGGAGTAGGTATAGCGGACCAAAAGAAAGATTGAATTTGAGGTAAAGAAAGAGAATAAGAGGTAGAGGACACTTGGTTAAAAGGTGTTAGGACCCTACTTGTTGTCAAATTCCATGGACAAACCTTTGTTTAAATCGAGTTGTAATTTTCTAGTTTTTAGCCTTCCCGCTCGAGCGGAGTTTACACTCTCACAGTATTTTGCTTGTCTGCAAAAATACTGAGTGATGTGTTTTTACGCTCGAGTGTGGGATCTTTCGCTCGAGTGTGAACCCTGGTTTAGAACATGTGATATAGAGTCCCTGCTCGAGCATCCATTCCCATGGTCAAGTGGACCTCGCGATCTCAGCCTTTATAAAACCTTGTGTTGCTCCAACTCTAGGGTTACTTTTCCTAGATTTTCTTTAAGGGTCTTAGGGTTTTCTTTTGGGGTTATTTTTCTGGTTTTCCTTGATGTTTTGATTGAGTTTGAACTCATGTTCTTATAAGCACACATCAAGGAGATTGTTTGATATTTCTTTGAGAGTATTCTTCTTCGGTGGAATCCGAAGATTCAAGCACAGAGTAATCAAAGGAGTTTGATGCTGTGTGTAGTCGTTTATTCGACAATTAATGTTGTGGATTCAACATCAAGCTAATCAATTCCGTATGAAGGTTATGGTGAAAGACATACAGAAGATTTGAAGACAAATTGGAAGCGGTTCTGCTTATTTGTTTGGTATCTTTGTAATCTTTCTTTCTTCAGTAATGGATTGATTTGTGGTGTTTCGCCTGTGATTTTTTTTATCACAGTTGAATGGACTTCAATTGTGGTTTTTTCACGTAAAAAATCGTTTGTGTTGATTCATTGTTTTTAAAACAACAATCTAAATCACTTTTGTATGTGCTTGATGATTTAGATTGTGAGTTTTAATTGGTTGAGAATTGAAACAATTAAATCTTGATCTAATCATGAATCATTTAGGTTTTTCAAAAAGGAATGTAGATTTATTGAAAAGGACATGTCTAGAAAGATAAATCCTGCCAGAAATGGGTGAGTAGAAGGAAGAGTAGTCTGGTGGGTGATGAAATAAGACTTCAAAAGGAGATTGATGCTGTAGCTGAGTAGAAGGAAGTCTATTAGTCAAGTAAGTAGCAGCAACAACTGCTTCAAACCAAAATTCAAGAGGCATGGAGGTATGATGAATCAGTGCAACTGCTGTCTCTGTGATATGCCTGTGTTTTCTTTCAGCAGTGCCATTTTGTGGTGGAGTGTGTGGGCAAGAATGTTAGTGAATAATGCCATTAGCAACAATAAACTCCTTCATTTTATTATTACAAAACTCAGTTCCTCCATCAGTACGAAGTATCTTTAAAACAGTATCAAATTGTTTCTCAGCATAAGCTTTGAATTCCAAGAATTTGTCATAGACCTCACTTTTGTAAACTAGAGGATACAACCAAGTAAACTTACTAAAGTCATCCACAAAAATCACATAGTATTTGTAAGTAGAAGAAAAATGGAAAGGACACCAAACATCACTATGAATAAGGAAAAGAGGCTTATTTACACTTGAATTTGACAAATGAAAAGGAAGTCGATGACTTTTAGCAACACAACAATCTACACAATCTTGAGTAGCAAGAGGTACAAATTTAAGATACAAATGATGTTTGAGATGATGAAATTTTACAAGGGAAGGATGGCCTAGTCTATTATGCCAAATAGTAGGTGTCACAGAAGTAGATCTATCAGTACTAGTAACAAAAGCTTGAGAACAAAACGGAGAAACGGTAGATGAAGAAACGGGTGGCGGAAAATGATAGAGTCCACTGATGTTACATCCCTTGTGAAGAACTTTCTTTGTAAGTTTGTCCTGAATCACAAAGTTAGATTCATCAAATGTTATGATGCAATGATTATCCTGAGCTAACTTTTGAATAGAGACAAGATTGGAAGAAATAGATGATGAATGAAGAATATTGTTAAGTTGAAATGAATGATGTGGAGTGGGTAAAAGTTCTTTACCATTGTGATTGATAGGGGCAGAAGTGCCATTTTCAATAATGACCTGGTCGGTACCTTGATATGGTTGATAATAGGTAAGATTATTAAGCTCATTGGTGATGTGATAAGTAGTAGCAGAGTCTAGGTACCATGGGACTGATGATGATGATGAGACATCTTCAGATGAAGAAGCAACCAAGGCCCTAGGAGCTGATGACGAAGAACCATTGGCATTGGCATTAGGAGGCAAGAACTGATATTAAGAGTCCATTCAGTGCCAACAATCAAGAGCTAAATGACAAAAACCTCCACAAATTTGTCAAGCTTGAGAGTTGTGAGAATTCTGTGAATATCTTCCTCTTCCTCGAGTGTAATGACTAGACCACTTCATAACATAAGTCAATTTATTCTTTAGCTGATGAATGTGTGATCTTGAAAGAGAAGTGAATTTCTTGTGAAGAGACTTCAGCACAATGATGAAATTGAAGAATGGTAGAATAGATCGGAGGAGATAGAGTAGCATTGAGACAACTCAATAGGTGAGCATCGATTAGATTCCATTGAATGTAATCTGAATTGGTTACTTCAAGACCATCTCCATTAACGATCAAAAAAGAAGGACATAGTGTGGAACCATTGACATATCCAAGAAGATTAGTAGCTCTAAGGATATTAGAGACTTGACTACTCCAAGTAATGAAATTGGTAGAATCAAGTTTAACTGTCACAAAAGAAGACAGATTGGAGATCAAAAGTGAAAGATTAGATGGAATATTTGAAGACAGAGATGATGCAGAAGTTGCCATGGAAGAATGCTCGTTAGAGCTTCAAAGCTCTGATACCATGATGAAAAGATGAATCTCTTATTTTCATACATTGAATGTACAAGCTATCCTTACATATATAGAGCTACAACTATACCTATACAAGAGATATGTATCTAAATCACATGTGCTAATTACTTGTAATTGTTTAACAAACTATCTAACTGTTATCTGTTTAAACTGATGCAGTCACATAGATTGAGCTGCAGCTCGGCTTCATCACTGAACTAGAACCAGAGTTGAGCTATGAGCTATGCTTGGGCTTTGATGGCTTTGATGAAATATCCTTAACAAATTGCAATATAAAAAATTGAAGTAGAATTTAAGTGAAAGTTGGACAATGCAAAGTACAAATTTTCATGAATTTTTTTTTCCTCTAATGCCCCCATATGTGCTTACGTGAGCACTTTTCGTCCAATTTTTAACTGTGAGTGACAAGTTGACTGCGCTGCATTGATATATGGGGTTAAAATATGTTGATTTAATTGTGTAATTAGTGTCAACCATCAGTGTAATAAATTGTAATATAATGTTAACATATAAGATGAAAAATAAAATACTAATGCTAAAAGACATAGTAAATTACCAAAAAAAAAAAATGAGTAGTTAAAATTTATTTTCAATGTGAACCCCACTAGAAATGGGTTTGATTACAACCATTAATTGTATTTTATGTGGACTATTATGTGTTCTTAATATTATTATAAAACAAAAGGAGAATTTTATTATACACACCCCTTATCATATGCATTCTCACTTACGTTATTTTTTTTTAGTTATGATCAATTTTCTTCTTTAGTTATGACATTGTTTTGAAATATTTGGTTATGCCTCATTTTTGTTTAGTTGTAACCCACTTTTTTTTAGTTATGACTTAGAAAGCATATAATTATGCCATTTTATTCTGTAATTATAAAGTGCATATGGTATACACCCTTTGAGGAGTGTGTAGCATAGTCTTTCCCAGAACAAAATGTAATAAGAAAATGCAGTTATTCTAGCCTTATTAATTAGCTTAATTAACCAAATTCAAATGGGCATAAGAACTGCATTGAAATTGGCTACCATTAATGTTGAATTTTGCAAAAACTTTTCATGGATCATCTTCATCTCTCTGATCAATCTATTATTCAACCAGTCTTTCCTATCTTTGAGACCTTGATCATCTTCTTCTTCTTCCTCTTGGATGGTGCTTTTGCTTCTTGGTATGTCCCTCGGCGCTGTTTTGTCATTCCTAGACAGACTCCATCAGCGAAAAACCTTGAAAAAAATAAAGAAATGGAAGCTTATATTATGGGTGTTTAGGAAAAGGGTTGGGCTAAAATGTAAGAATTTGTTCTAAATTAGGCTATCATTGACTATATTTTGTTTGGTTTGTAAGAAACGGGTTGAACGTGATTCAGATAGATTGATTGGTATGAACCAAAATTATTATTGTGATCCATAAAGTTTTGGGCCATGGTCCATATTAGTGTGTATATTATTTTAGGGGAAATTACTCATAGGTCTTGTTTGAAATATGTGTACACTATTTAATCCAACAACTTTTTGAGTAGACCCAAAAGTCCTACTTTTCCTCTCTCTCTCTCTCTCTCTCTCTATTTTTTGCCTCATTCTTTACGTTTTCCTCTCTCTCTTTTTAACTGTAATCCCTGTTATTGTTTAACTATAGCGATCCCGGTATTCCCTGTTATTGTTTAACTGTAATCCGGACTCGGTTCCGTAGACTCGTTGTTGTTTTATCTTCATTTCTATCCCTTACTCTTTGTGTTAGAGTTTTGGGTCGTGTTGGGCAGGTTGGAAATAAGTTGGTTATGTTTTAAAACTTAGAAATTTTTGCCCAGGTTTTGGACTCTCCGCTCGAGCGGCGGTTTGACGCTCGAGCGGGCTTTTGTTGTTGTCTTTCCGCTCGAGCGGAAGTTTGGACGCTCGAGCGTGAATTTCCGTCTCTCAGCATTTTGGACGTCTGCAGAAGGTTCTGGGAGAGTGCATCCGGCGCTCGAGCGGATCTTTGGACGCTCGAGCGTGAACCTGTGTCTGACGCTCGAGCGGGGTGTTGTACGCTCGAGCGGACCTGTTATTATATCAGTCCGTGAAATCACTTTTTTGTTCACTTTTTGATTTCCTTTCTCTCTCTTACTTTTTCAAAACTTCTATTGGAGAGCACCTCACTCTAAAACCTAACTTCTCTCTTAGGATTGATCTAGCTAGAGTGTTTTCCTCACCTTGGGCCTTTGTAAAAAGTGTGTTGATCGTCGAGGGCTTCGTTGTGATCCAAGAAATTTGGGATTTGGAGCACTTTGATTTCGGGTCATCTTCTCCATTTGAGTTCTCCATTTGAGGTAGGGATTCTCCTTGTTCTTTTTCAATACCTCGTCTATAGATAGACATGTGGTAATTTTGTATTGCATAAAAATCATATCCATGTTGGATTTGTTTGAAATCATGAGAAGGAACCTAGGGTTGGGTATATGAAAATGGTTATGTTATCATTGAGGGTTGTTTTGGGCTAATTGGAGTGTAAATTAGCATGTTGTAGTTGATAAAGGAAAAAGGCCTAAATCATATTTTGATTGATAAATTAAAATGGAGAATAATGAACCTAAATTGTAACTCTCTATTGTTGATGTGAGTTGGGTGAAGGTGTTAATGCCTAAGGGGTTAACTTTGGCTTTGGAATGGGTTTGAAATGTATGTAGTGGACTAATGTGAGTTATGGCTTCCTTATTGGTAGAAATTGGTTTTTGTAAAACAAAAGGGATGGGTTTGGTTTTGGTGACAACTAAAGAGACGGAGTTGGTTTTGTTAAAACAAAGAGGGAAGTGGAACTTGTTTTGTGAAATGGGAAAAGTGTTTTGAAATACGTATGAAAATTGGATTGTTGTTTCATGAGTGTTGAACACACACATGTGTGGAATTGTATCTTGAACTACCATGTTAATGTTGTTGTCGGGTTTGTGATCTCATACTAATTGAGTCTTTAATAGGTGTACTAAATATTTGCATCTAGAGGTTTTGTCCTTGGTCATCGGTGGAGGATGACGTGGTTGTGTTGAATTGCCGTGTATGTAATACACCATTGTTGATTGTACATCATATGTAATGAAGTGCTGAATTACATTATATTTGTATACTGGTTGGGGAGAAGAGAGGGGTTGTACTCCAGTGTGTGTGAGAAGATAGGGGATGGACTCCACACACCTATGTGTTCAGCGCTTATAATCAGAGGTATCATACCCTTCCAGCTAGCGCCTGGAGAACTGACGCGCTGATAATCTAAGGTACCATACCCTTCCAGCTAGCGCCTGGTAAACTGGCAGATTGTGGTGAGAAGTGTATCTTTGGCTTACTACGCATATAGCTAGTAGTGCAGTGTTGTTTTGTTATTGTTTCAGTGTATCTGGAAACATTGTGGATTGTATTTGTTACAGTGTTGGAGGGACGAGTTGACTCATTGATTGATTTTATGTATGTAGTTGAGTTGTTATTTTTTTTATAGAGGTGTGCATGGATAACTATGAAATAATTGGAATTGCATTGAAATGCCAAATATGTTTTGAAAAGGCACATCTGTGGTTTGTGTGGCAAATGGAAGAGTAATGGGCTTAGTGAATCTATTTTTTTTCTAAGTAGTTGTTAATGTTATAAAAGATTGGGAACGGGGGTTAATGAAAGGAAAAAGGAAGGATGAATCGCTTATAGCGGTGAATTAAATGGTTGTTTTCAAGAAAAGTTCATATATATATATATATTTATATATATTTTTTGTATAAACTGTCACATTATTATTCTAGTATGAGAATGGGTGTTCATGATCATAGCTATCTGTAATGTTGTTATTGTTAAGGAGCATGTTGAGTTCCCTACTGGACTATATGTTCATCCCACGTTGTTGAATCTTTTTCAGGTGTTTAGCAGGGTGTGCTACAAGATTTGGATCTTCTTATTTGTTGGCCATGGGGCCTCAGTTATGTTGGCGGAATGCCATTGTTGTAAAGGGTTACACCCTTCTTCCTGTACTTTGAATGATGTAAGCCCAAGGGCAATTTATTAAGTTAGTTCATGTAATATTTACTTTGCATACGAATGAGAGTATTGTTAATCACTTCTACGGATTGAATGTATGAGTTTGTTTCCGCATGTTATCTCTAAAATTGAATTAAGTTAAAGAATTTGGTAATGACTCCGAGTAATAAAAAGTGGGGCGTGACATGGACGATGACCGGTGATCACACATTTCTTATTCTCTTTCACTTTCTAATATATAATCACCGGTGACCGACGACCACCATTGATTGGGGTTTACCGGCAACCACCAACCATCGATATCAACTCATGACTTCATCCTCACCGATGGCGAAGAAGATGAGTAGATCTACTCAAATTTGATGAGTAGATCTAGATGAGATCTGACTAGATCTAAACCAAAAATAGTTGCCGGAGTACAATATTCTTTCTATATCTACTCTTTCCTTCGATTTCTCAAATTTTCTACCTTTTCTCTGTTACACAAGTCTATTTTTTTGTTTTAATGGAGAAAATTTTCAAATCCTAAATAAGTTGTTTTCGAGTATTAGTTACAGGCGGTGAAAATTGTAAAATTTTACAGTTTCAATTTTTTTTGGTGCTGGAATGAATCATGGTTTAAAACTGTAAAATTTTGCAATTTCATAACATTCTTTAGAACTGTAAAATTTTGCAGTTTCATAACATTCTTTAAAACTGTAAAATTTTGCAGTTTCATAACATGTTTTTTAGTTTGATTAATAAGGATAAATACGTAATAGATTTTTTCTCTGAAACTGTGACATTTTACAGTTTCAAACTTTTCAGTTTGATCAATATTGGAGATTATTTGCTTAAATCCTATAAAAATTGAAAAATAACATATGTTTTTCCCATTGTTGCTGTTTTTTGTCTTACATTTTTTTTCTTTTAGTTGATCAATATTTAGCACATTTTGCTATGTTTTTTCGCTCTAATTTCTCTATTTATTTTTTTTTGGGCAATATTCTGGACATTCTAGTGAATCTCCAATGATATTCTTAACGTCCAGCGAACGTTCTGGACATTCAGGTGACTTTGATTGGCATTCATAACAGTCCGGTGAACTTCCGGTGACTTCCTGGCGTTACTCCGGTGACTTTCCAGCGATACTCCGGCGACTATCCGGTGATGTTGAACATTCCGGCGAGTCTCCGGTGACCATCTGATGGAAGTTCGACAGTAGTGGGATGTAACAGCGTCTGTAATTTTTTTTTTTTAAAAGAAAGGATTTTTTGGTAACAATTAAAAATATATAGGACTAATTGGTGCAAATATTTTGTTTTGGGATTAGGTAGGTTTTGAACTTTGTATATGGGACTTATTGGTAAGTTCTCCATAATTTTATATGTCGATATGTGATATGAAGGTGTAAGGCTTGTTTTAAGTTATTTGGGTTCCTTAATGGGAGAGCCCAGTAATTGTTTTATTTAGGTCTAGTCCCCTCTTCTATCCTTATTAGGGTTTACACACACACACACACACACACACACACACACACACATATATATATATATATAGATCAAAGGGTTGTCAATCCCATTGAAAAGGCAACGTAAAGATTAGGAGAAGGAGGGGAAGAGTTGGTGCTAAGGTTTTCCAATTGTGAATACCATGTTCTTTCAAGAAAGCAAAACTCAAGACAATAACAGAATCAAATGCTATATATCTAAATTTTTATTTAGTAGTTAATTATATTTATAGTGTTTTGATTTCTAGTATATAGATCATATATTCTTATATGTGGTATCAGAGCAAGTTTGTACTAGAATTAAAATCATGACAGATTATTTCAGTAAATTTTTTTTATACAATGAGAAGGAATAAATTAATTTTTTTTGTTACTGAAACGTTGTGCTTGATAATGGACGACCAAACCTTTTCAATGTTTTTACACATACATACAATTCATTGTTGAGAATTGCTTCGGAATCATAACGTTAAAGAAAAACAAACAAATAAATAAATATTTAACTAAAAAAGCAATTTTTTCTTTAACCCAACCCAACCACGACTTGGTCTGCGTGTTTGGTGGTTCGCTATAGCTCCTTTTTTTACAATACTTTGGTTTGGTGGTTCGCTCTGGTTTATATATATAGATAAAATAAAAATAAAAATATAAATATAAACATAAATATAAATACAAATTAAAAAAAAAAAAACTAAAGATGTGAACAAGACCCTATTTGGTTGTTCATATTTGATAGAAGTTGTGATGCTATATAATATGATAGTTATGTTTTGTTCCAAGTTTGAACTGTAAACAATACTATTATGTGTTTTGTAATTTTTTGGTGATGGTCTTATTCTATTTTTAATTCTGATGTGGGTGGTGCATATTTTTCCAGCCATATATTGTTTACAAGTCTAAACAAATTGATGGGGTAATATTTATTTAATTGGACATATGTTTATTGCTTGATAGAATTAAATGGTTGTTTAATTGTTGGTAATCATATTTTAATTTACATGATTATGTAATGCAATAATTCAATTTTATGTTAATTTTCATTTGTTATTAAATGACAATTAGTGCCTAATTAAAGTCGTGATTTGCTAGTATGCAACAACAAAACTTGACAATCGTATGTACTCTCATATTTGTTAAATAAAGTTTTAAAAATAAACAAATATTTATTATTTGATATAGTCCCAGTTGGAAGATTTTTGAATCAATGTGGGTGATACTGTCGAATTGGTTAACTTATTGAGATTTAAAGTGATTTACTAATAAGGATTCTGGGAAGCTCTTCTAATATTATATCATTCAATTACCTATCCAAAGGGGGTTAATTGTGTGAATTAATTTTAGAGGTAGTGTGAGTTGCTAGTACGAGAAATTTTATTGATTTTAAAAAATTTATCTACCCAAAGGAGATAATTTTTGATAAATCATTATTCCTAGTTGACTTGTTTATAGGTGTTAGAATGTGTCTTATATATTTAGCCCAAAGGTATTTATATGATGATACATTTTGAAACATCTGACAATATTGTTAAAATTTATTTGCAACCCATTGTTGTAAAATTATAATTATTGCCCATGTATAATTAATTAAGATTATGTTGAAGTTTAAAGATGTTGATTGTGTCCTATATATTTAACCCAAAGGTATTTATATAGTGATACATTCTGGTACATCTGAGAATATTGCTAAAGTTTATTTGCAGCATAATTTTGTGGAATTATAGGAATTGCCTATGTATCATTGAAAGTTTGAGATATTAAAATACTTTCTATATATTCAGTCTAGAAGTGATGCATTTCAACATTTGAGAACATTAATTATGGTGATGAGATTATTATTGTCCATATATAATTGATTGATATTATATTAAACGAAGGGTGATATTTTATAATAATCAAATTTACTCCATTAAAGTTCTGATTATGAATCGGTTAAAAGATACTGAGTTAGTTTTAAGACTAATTGATTTAGATATTGACATACTGTCACGCCCCACTTTTTATTACTCGTAATCCATTACCAAATTCATTAAATTAGATCAATCTTAGAGATAACATGCGGAAAATCCTTACATCACGAGGAGGAATAAATAAAAATTCTCTCATCCGAAAATTTAATGAATGCAACAGGAGTATATCTAAATAAATTGCCCGAGGGCTTACATCTTTAAAGGTGAGAGAGAGGGTGTAACCCTTTTACATCAATGGTATTCTGCCCACAAATAAAAGGCCATGTGGCCAACAAATAAAGAAGATTTGTGACCTTGAAA
Source organism: Camellia sinensis (assembly GCF_055761805.1). NCBI lineage: Eukaryota > Viridiplantae > Streptophyta > Magnoliopsida > Ericales > Theaceae > Camellia > Camellia sinensis. The sequence continues at coordinate 112,650,417 of NC_138973.1, forward strand.
CATTTCTCGATGTTTACCTAAAAAGAATTAGCAACGTGGGATGAACATAAAGTCCAGTGGGGATCTAAATATGATCCTAAACAATAACAACATACAGATAGTTATGATCATGAATTCTTCACATTATATCATATATATATATATATATATTGTGACGGTTTATACCCAAGGTATACACACATAGACACATTTGTTGTTAAAATCTTCTGATTTATTCAACAATACATCAATTCACATTTACTTCTCGTTTTCCCATCTTTAACAAAATATTACATAATAATAGCCTTGCCTTAGAAACAAACCACAAGATCTGATTTTTTTTTCCCCCTTACAATTTCAATGCATAAATACCTTCTTTACATTTCATTTCCTTAAACCCACGGTTAGGGAAAAACTATCAATAAATCAATTTGATACACCCAAATGTACACATAACCATTTAGTGCAAGGGATGAAAACAACACACACACAACCACTACCTCCTCAATTTGTATAACAACTCCGTCTCCCAGAACCACAATCACCACGACACAAGACATATCACGGTCACCTTGAAACAAATATGATAACACTCTACTTTACCTACTTTAAGCATGGTAAGCCAACTGTACATCTTTCCACAACAAAATGCCAATTTTCCAAACACCGACTGGAAGGTAATGGTACCTCTGCCAAGTTCTCTAGGCGCTAGCTGGAAGGTACTAGCACCTCTCATTCTTAGCGCGACTGAGTTCTCCAAGCACTAGTTGGAAGGTACTGGTACCTCTTATTCTCAGCGCATACACAATTTCAAGCCATCACTTTGTACAACATGCATAAATAACTTGAGTGTACTACATACACAATCATTTCAACATCACAATGTCATCCTCCACCGATGACCAAAGACAAAACCTCTAACCAAAATGTATTAAATACACGTAATACAATTACCCAATTCTTATGAGACATTAAGTTCAACAACAACAACAATATTCAAGGATTCTCAGTTTCTACTTAAAGTGATTTCTCAACTTCGAAAGGGTCATAATTACTCCTTCTTCCCAAAATCAATTTCCACAATTTCTTATTCACAATACACTAACTATGATAAAAAGAACTCATTTAATTCATTTAACTAAAGACCAACCTATGGCCAACCAAGTCATAATCCATTCAATTCAACTCAATAAAAGTGTAACCCAATAATTATAATTTCATGATTAAACCCTTTTTTGCAATTAACAAGTTACTAATTTGTTACACTCAACTATGAACAACCCAACACAAGGTAAATGCTAAAATTCATGAGACTCGATAAATTTCAAATTAATCAACAATTCATTATTCAAATCCCTTAGTTCATAACATGATTATTTCACAATTTCAACCCTTCTTACCCATTAGACATTATTACAAAATTTAGGGCATTACCCCTCTCTAAACATGAACATGTTAAACCCCTCCCCAAATTAACCCAACAACAATCAATTTCCCAAATCTAAACCTTAAACAACAAATCTTAGATCCCCTTTCATGATTTTCGAAAAATCCATAACGAACTTTTTCATGCAACAAAAACTTACCATATGTCTATCTATATGCGAGGTATTGAGAAAGATCAAAGAAATTCCTACCTCAAGTTTTGAAGAAAAGATGAGATGAAACCTCCAAAATCAACGGTGTTGAAACTAGATCTTTACCGCACACAACGAAGCCCTTGCTTATCTCTCCAAGATTCACGAAGGATTAAGCATCAAAATCCCAATAGATTGGAAGAGATCAAGAGTTTATGGTGTTTGGAGAAGGTTTTTAGAGAGAAGGGAGAGGAAATAACATTTTTAGACAGAGAGAGAGAGAGATGCCAAAAGTGAGATACACTCAGCCCAAAGAAGAGAAAATAGCAGAATTTTTGGATCTACCTACCACCGCACGTGCGGAACCCATGCTTGCACATGCGGAGCGTGCTTTCCGCACGTGCGGCCCTCTTCCGCACCTTCACTCCCGCACCTGCATATAATGTAGCCTTGTACATAGCCATCCTCTGTTTTCCGCACGTGCAGGCACGTGCGACCTCACCTCCTGCACATGCGGCCCTTCTCCCACATGTGCGGGGACTCTACCCTCTAGCCTAGAAAATCCTTGGCTCAACTCCAGACCCTCTGGACCCGACCTTGCCCCTCCGAAACAAGCGAAACTTATGATAAAAACTAATACAAGCGAAAATTTTGAGGAGTTTTCAAAACAACGAACCTAACTGTTGGTAGGACTACACTTTAAAACCTGACATTTTAACAAAAGTAAATCCAACATAACTCAAGAGAACGAGACAAATTACGTACCGGTCATCACAACCTCCCCACCTTAAGAAATTTCATCCTCAAAATTAAACAATGCTGAAATAAAAGCCAATACTTCATGAAGAAAACATGGTACTAAGGAAGACCTCCCAACCAACCAAGGGAACACGACACTAACTCCAGACTAAATTTAAACTTGGAATACTTTCTCGATTCTGGGTCCGACCTCTCAGAGCTCCAAGGACCCCTGAATTATCAAGCACACAAAACAGAGATTACGGACGTCTCCTCGACCCATACCCCTCGCTGGGCCTATGAGACAAGAACAATACCAACAGCAACAACTCGTATTCCTAAGGCATCCCCAAAAGTCAACCACCACGACACGTCCAAACACTCTCGAGTGCTTAACACCCTAACATAGAGGAACATAAATTTTTCGCTACAGAGCTCTTGGTTAACTCACTGAAGAGGAATGAATTTACAACAAAACCTGGCCCAAGGCAAGACTCTGGCATAACAAGCCCTTACCACACCAACTGATCCACGTAACAGAACATACAAACCCAAGATTAGCAATTCAATAAAGTGGTTACACCATCTCAACCATAAAGGTATAATAACTAACAACTCAACTGTGTAAAAAAAAAAATCATCATTTTCTCTATTCTTGGTAAAATCATTTCTTTGCATGTAAAACATTTTCTTGAAGGTGCTCAAAACTCACACTGGTCACAAGCCAAAAATACATTTTATGCCTTTCAAGCAAGACCCAAATTTTATTTATTCCCAACATAACAACCGGTGAGTCTCTGTCGTCATCCAATAATGCCTATCACTCACATTGTGATGCCACAACTATCGCGACCCAAACCTGCCCCTATAAGTTTGGCGTCGTAACCGGCCAATAATTCAAGATTACCACAGGCCTTCCTGTATAATAAAAAATAATCAGGGCCAGTGGGAGCAATATACAAAAACATTAATAGTCCAATGAGCTATCATCTATATGAACAAATATTTACATGCAAAAACGTTAATTTATCCACTTCAGTACATAACTTATAACTTAACATCTTATACATGACATATGCATATAACAAAAGTGTACTTCACGATCAAAAGCCTGACAACGGCTTTCCAGGCCTAGCCCCAACTCAGAGGCACACAAAACAACTTGGTAGGCTTCAAAACGGTGGCTTAGCTAAAGACCCCTTTTAGGCTTGCCCTCCAGAATGCTCACCTATACATATATATAAAAATAGTGAGCTAAAGCCCAGTGATTAAGATTAACGTAAAGGGGTTAGTGAACAAATTCCAAATATATCATATTCGTAAGACAAATCATGACACAATCATTCATATCAGTCTCATATCAGAACATAACATAATGGTACATCTCATAGAACATATCACATATCGTCTTTCGACTAGAGTAATCAGTTCTGGATACCGATTAAACACATATCACCACAATGAAGTGGCTAACGAGATCTCGTATCACATATATGTCATGGACTCGTATTTACATGTCGTCCCCCATGACTTGGGACTATTTGTGGATGCCATAATAGATTCACAAATAGGACATTCATTCACATAATCAAGATAGCATTTCAAGAAACCATAGGTTATCGATAACAATTAAAACATAATTTATATCAACATATATTTACAGAAATGTTACTCACAGTGGGCTTCCAGAACGGTTGGTCAAGTAGTCCTTGACTCGTGACCTACAATCACAAATATGCATAGCACGATACACAATCATCTTAAACATATTTAGTTCACTTAAGCTTTTAAATATAGATGACTAGAATTATGAATTAATTAGATTATTAATTTCCTTTAATCTCTAATTAAAACATGTTTAGCCATGTATTAACCAAACTAATTAAATATAAATAATCTAATCATAAACCAACCCTTATTAAGTTCACTAATTACACAATTAAACTTAAATTAGGCTCATACACATTAAATTGTAATTATTCAGTCATGTTTAAATTACTGACTCAGAAACTCATAAATATGCACATTTTGCAATTTCAACTCCATGTTCAAGCAAATCAAGGCCCAAATAATTAATCTTCACATTTATTTCCATAATCTTAAGCCTAACTCAGTTTCAATTGAATTTAATTAATTCTCAATTAAGGCATAATTTGACTATATCTAATTTTATGAACCTAAATCAAATTTTTAATTGAATTCTTATAAAGCTGTAAATATCAAATTAAACCCATTTTTTCATTTTTGAAACTCAATTTCATGAAACATCCATTTTCTTGAACCCAAGCTCTAATTCATGCTTAATTTCTCCTTAAACTCCATGAATCATGTAGGAGAACAAGTATGGAATCAAAAATATACCATGCCTCTAAAGATTAGGAGTTAATTTGAACAATTCTACCCATTTGCAAACATGCATGTCCTAAGCTCTTAATTACATGGGCAAATCTTCTAATTAATTATAAATTCAACTCAATTAAGCTTATGATCTTCCTATTTGAACCTAGATTCTATGAATTAACAGTGTATCATTTCAATTTTATGAATTAGGAGATGGAAATTACCTTAGTTTGATGATTTAATGCATATGAATTAATCCCCTTCTTTCTTCTTCCTTTAGCCCTTCTTGAGCTCAGGCTCTATGGTTATTTCTTTCCTCACTCTCTCTCTCTTCGTGGGTCTTGTTTGGTATATGAAATGAAAGACTCAATATAATATATAACTCACTATAATAAGCAACCAAACACTCTCTCTCTTCCTATGTCACAAACTGAGTAGTGGTCTACATGGTTATTGTCATTACTAATTCATTCTAATTAAGTCATTCTAATTAAGTTAAATAATTCTAATTAAGTTAAATAAAAATCAAAACTATGCAAATTAAATTAATTCTCATCACAATAAAATCTCAATTACACTAAATTAAATTATACTAATGTGTATTAAGCTCTAATTCCTATGCAATTATTTAATTCCAACCTATTAAAATTAGTGAATCAGAGGAAATCAGTTTTCAATTAAACGTCTCAAATAGCTCTAAAAATTTCCATTAGTATATCCATGTACCCCATTTCAGTTTCTGAACCCATTATGGTCATCAATTTCAGTCCCGAAGTTGTAGCCTCATCAGATATTTTCAAATTTATTCGTATTATCGCATAATTAAATAAAGATAATTGTGACACGCATTTTGGGATCGTCACAACAACCAATCATCAAAATAACATTTCCACAATAATAATTAACAGAGATAACAACAGTGCCATCAATACAAAATACCACAATCACGCAATTTCATTCGGTCATGATTATTATTATTACTAACACAAGTTATCATCCACACGAGGTAACGAAATGGTCACATAAACTAGTTAAAACGAGGGTTTTTCATATTACCTTAAAAGAAAACTCTCTTTTTTTTTTTCCACTTACACATTTTCTCAAAATTTACCTAAATTCACACCGTTTTCCAACAAAAGATCCGTGTCTTAACTTTGAGTAAAATTAACTATTTTGTAAACATTTTCCCAAAACAAACCTTAAATCTCCACCCCAAGGTTTTAGTTGAAATAAAAATGCCATGAAAGGTTACAAAAACCAACAATCACTTTTCAATTTATTTCCTCGACAAACAACCGGTGAATCCCAACCATCACCCAATCACATCCGTCACACATACAGTGATTTCACAATACGGCAACTACATTTCTATAACAATAACAAACAAAAATGAACACAGTGCTAAAAGAGACAATACAACATGCATAACGTTCCAAATCTTGAAAGTTTCACACCAATACAAACACTAACCAAAAGACCATCGATACACGAAGGCTCACGAGTGTTCCAAACCAAGAAGCTAACACTTTATCTCGACTCACAGGTTTCAAAAGCTTACACCGAGAAGCACACATCGATAACCACACCCACATAAGCGAGACTCACGCCTCCAAACACAACCCATGGCACTATACCGCCTTATAGCTAAATCTGTGCTAAATTTTCAAAAATCAAACCCCACAACTCATACCCATACCATTCTAAAGTGATTATTTGTCACCCACCTTGATATTGATCAATTTGACTAATCACCCAAGAATTTCTGCCCCCGGTACTCAAACATTTACATTTCTCTCCCATCCCGTTTACTTAGAGACGGGGTACCAAACACTGTGCCACACATTTCTAGAACCTCCTTGGATTCCTCGAAATAGACTACACCACTATTGTTCCCAAAGGAATCTCTACTCATATGCTTAGATGGAAAACATGTCCTTATATCTCAGCGCAAGACCGAATAGGTCAATGGCGATCACATGATCCCGATCACACAAGACAATTCTTACCAATGATACACTCGTTACCTAAGAACACAAACCATTCATCATTCTAGTAATACTTCGAGCATCTACCCATGAAATTCCTTTCCCACTCAAAATTCTATCCAAAATCTAATAACATCATAAACTCATAACTGACCATGGCACAACACTGTCCCTATTTGCGATCGATAGGACCACAACGAACTCACTAATCAACAACTCAAGACACTAAACGACACACACACAAGTGCCATTCTCACTATACCGAGATATGAATCTTACACTCCCTTAGACATTCCCATATAACTTTCACCAATTTCACAAAACTCTAAGGTCCCACATTTCCTTAGACTCAACACATTTAAAGCCTTATAATTTGGCCCTTATCAAACCACCACACTAATCATAAAAATTTAGTGGATTTTTCACCTTCCACAAACAAATCCCAAATTGAACAAGGGTCAAAGGCCATCACCTGACCATTTCATAATTCAACATTTGATATATAACAACATTAGGATCATCAATCCTATTAACAACTTTTCATTACATAAACATAAAAGAGAGTTCAAGTTTCATTACAAGCCCCAACACATGAGGGTAAACAAACGAAAATACGTATACACATACAACATATAACCACGGCACCTCAACATCCCACAGTACATAGATCAATAACAAAATTTTCACAATTTATAACATCGATCTCTAACACCGATCAATAATAAAAGTCCCTATCATGGGTGATACTACTGTGCTGATTGAAAAGTTGACCCTCGCGAAGCATCCGAAGCCTACCCTTTTCGGGTCTGGTACCGATATTGTCCCTGACTGGACTGATGGGACAGAGTCCGACTATGTTCTGAAACACCTGAAGAACTTACACGCAAAGGGCAGAAACGTCTAACATGGCCCTGTTGACCACAATTAAAACAAACAGCAGTCTCCTAACTCTGAATCTGGTTTGGAGCCTGAACCTCATTGGGTCTCTCAATGGATGAGTTCGAAACCTCCGACGAAGACAAGGACTAAGTTTGGGAGTGAGCATGCGCTCACCTCCACCTTTTACTAAGCCTAGGATGCTTATGAACCGTAGGAGTTACTGAAGTGGTCTCCTCCCTAACCCGACCAACACTGCTAACCATGGCCTCCACATGGGCTGCTGCCTCAACCAAAGCAAAATAATTCTTCCACATAGATCTAATCACTTTCTCCTAAATATCATCACGTAATTGCCTCTCAAACTCATAACAACGATGCTGCTCTGTTGCCACCAACTCTGGAGCAAACCTCAACAAACTAGTGAACCTCATCTCGAACTGAGCCAAAGCAGTAGTATCCTGGCGTAACTCAACAAACTGTTTCCTCAACCTTTCCTGAGCAGGAGGAGGGAAATATTTGGCCAAAAAGGCCTCGGTAAAAGCAACCCACGTGGCATCTACAATGTTCTTAGCATACTTCCACCAATAATTTGCATCTCCTTTCAATTGGAAACTCGCGAAAGAAATCCTCAACCCCTCGTCCTCAACTCTGAGCATATCAAAAGTCTTGGTAATCTATTCTAACCACCTCTCCACTTCCAACAGTTTTGCCTTCCCAAAAAACTGTGGTGGATTGGAGCGAAGAAACTCCTTAGTAAGCTTGACGGTACGCCCATTGTCCCCCTCATTGCAAGCTAGAGCATCATGCACCGCTCTCACAATCTCGCTTGCAACTTCCTTGCCGACAATTGATGCTGCAACAACATGTGCTAAGGGAACCACCGTGCCCCTACTGACACTCCTACTACCCATCTGTCCTCTATTCCCTTGTGTAGACATCCTAAAAAATCCCAAAACAAAATCAAACTTAGTGCACATCGCAACAACCTCCCTGAGGCACACACACTCACCACCACTAAGCAACAAGACACACTTAACACCCAAAACATACAATTCCCAATGCATATAAACAATCCAAACATCTAAACACATAATTGAATCAAGTCCACAAAGATAGCCACTCGTCCCGAAACTCTCAAAGAATTCCTATTAGAAACCACGTTGATCAGGCGTGTTTCTAATAGGACCTTAAAGCAAGTTCACCGGCTACAAGTACTATCCAAGAAACTTAATCCCATGCTCACATAAATGCAACATATAAGTCCTAACACTTATCCTAACTACATGCAACGTCCTCACCAAGTATAGTAAACCCTATGTGGTAAAAACCACATCCCATGAGCCCAAAGTATTCAAACCCAGCTCGCTCTGATACAAAGTTGTCACGCCCCACTTTTTATTACTCGGAATACATTACTAAATTCATTAAATTAGATCAATCTCAGAGATAACATGCGGAAAATCCTTACATCACGAGGAGGAATAAATAAAAATTCTCTTATTTGAAAATTTAATGAATGCAACAGGAGTATATTTAAATAAATTGTCCGAGGGCTTACATCTTTAAAGGTGAGAGAAAGGGTTTAAGCCTTTTACATCAATGGCATTCAGCCCCCAAATAAAAGGCCCCGTGGCCAACAAATAAAGAAGATCCGTGACCCTTCTCGATGTTTACCTAAAAAGAATTAGCAAAGTGGGATGAACATAAAGTTCAGTAGGGATCTCAACATGATCCTAAACAATAACAACATACAGATAGCTATGATCATGAATTCTTTACATTATATCATATATATATATATATTCTGATTGTTTATACCGAAGGTATACATACATAGATACATTTGCTGTTAAAATCTTTTGATTTATTCAACAATACATCAATTTACATTTACTTATCGTTTTCCCATCTTTAACAAAATATTACATAATAATTGCCTTGCTTTAGAAACACACCACAAGATATGAAATTTTTTTTCCTTACAATTTCAATGCATAAATACCTTCTTTACATTTCTTTTCCTTAAACCCATGGTTAGGGAAAATACTATCAATAAGTCAATTTGATACACCCAAATGTAACCAACTATTTAGTGTAAAGGATGAAAACAACACACACACACAACCACTACCTCCTCAATTTGTATAACAACCTGGTCTCCCAGAACCACAATCACCACAACACAAGACATAACACGGTCACCTTGAAACAAATATGATAACACTCTACTTTATTTGCCTTAAGCATAGTAAGCCAACTGTACATCTTTCCACAACAAAATGCCAATTTTCCAGACATCGACTAGAAAATAATGGTACCTCTGCCAAGTTCTCCAAGAGATAGCTTAAAGGTACTGGTACATCTCATTCTTAGAGCGGCCGAGTTCTCCAAGCACTAGCTGGAAGGTACTAGTACCTCTTATTCTCAGCGCATACACAATTTCAACCCATCACTTTGTACAACATGCATAAATAACTCGAGTGTACTACATACACATAACCATTTCAACATCACAATGTCATCCTTCACCGATGACCAAGGACAAAATCTCTAACCAAAATGTATTAAATACACGTAATACAATTACCCAATTCTTATGAGACATTAAGTTCAACAACAACAACAATATTTAAGGATTCTCAATTTCTACTTAAAGTGATTTCTTAACTTCGAAAGGGTCATAATTACTCCTTCTTCCCGAAATCAATTTCCATAATTTCTTATTCACAATACACTAACTATGATAAAAGGAACTCATTTACTGCATTTAACTAAAGATCAACCTATGGGCAACCAAGTCATAATCCATTCAATTCAACTCAATAAAAGTGTAACCCAATGATTCTAATTTCATGATTAAACCCCTTTTTGCAAATAACAAGTTACCAATTTGTTACACTCAACTATGAACAACCCAACACAAGGTAAATGCAAAAAATTCATGAGACTTGATAAATTTCAAATTAATCAACAATTCATTATTCAAATCCCTTAGTTCATAACATGATTATTTCACAATTTCAACCCTTCTTACCCATTAGACATTATAACAAAATTTAGGGCTTTACCAATCTCTAAACATGAACATGTTAGACCCCTCCCCAAATTAACCCAACAACAATCAATTCCCAAATCTCAACCTTAAACAACAAATCCTAGATCCCCTTTCATGATTTTCAAAAAATCCATAACGAACGTGGTTTTCATGCAATAAAAACTTACCACATGTCTATCTATATACGAGGTATTGAAAAAGATCAAAGAAATCCCTACCTCAAGTTTTGAAGAAGAGATGAGATGAAACCCCCAAAATCAATGGTGTTGAAACTAAATCTTCACCGCACACATCGAAGCCCTCGCTTAGCTCTCTAAGATTCGTGAAGGATGAAGCATCAAAATCCCGATGGATTGGAAGAGATCCAGAGTGTATGATGCTTGGAGGAGGTTTTTAGAGAGAAGGGAGAGGAAATAACATTTTTAGAGAGAGAGAGAGAGATGCCAAAAGTGAGATACACTCAGCCCAAAGGAGAGAAAATAGCAGCATTTTTGGATCTACCTACCACCGCACGTGCGACACCCAGCCCGCACATACGGAGCGTGCCTCCTGCACGTGCGACCATCATCCCCGCACATGCGACCCTCTTCTGCACCTTCACTCCCGCACCTGCATATAATGTAGCTTTGCACACTACCATCCTCTGTTTTTTGCACGTGCGGCCCCTCTCTTGCACGTGCTGCCCAAGCCCCCCGCACGTGCGGTTCTACCCTCCACCCCAGAAAATCCTTGGCTCAACTCCAGACCCTCCGGACCTGACCTCGCCCCTCCGAAACAAGCGAAACTCAGGATAGAAACAAATACAAACGAAAATTTTGAGGAGAAGTTTTCAAAAACAACGAACCCAACTGTTGACAGAACTACACTTTAAAACCTGACATTTTAACGAAAGTAAATCTAACATAACTCAAGAGAACGAGGCGAATTACGTATCAGTTATCACACATACTCAAGAATGCGCCTTATTAATCCTTCATATTAACATCTCAATATAGTATCAAAGATTGAAATTATATTCGATGTTAACTATTTAAAGAAACAAAGTTTTAAAATATCTACTAGATGATTCTTATAAGAAAATCTCAATTATACTCTACAATGCTCTATATAATACCTTCGACTTTTACAGATCGTTATTTCTTTTCAGTGTATTATGTTTTTCTTTTCAAAATATTCCGTAAATCTCTTTACATATTATTAACTTTAGTAAGAAAAATTCTTTTAGAATTTTTGTGAGCAATGACGCTCTTCCTATCTCTAGGATCTCCTTATTTGTTTCTTAAACTACTTAAAAGCTCTTGTGTTAATCAAAATTTTATTTTGATCATGTTATTTATATTGTAGTCTAGTACTGATCTTATTTTAAAGAATGTTATTTTATATATTGTCCGTAAAGCAATAATTTAATTTTAATGTCAAAACTAAATAAGTATGATTATTATTTTTTAATTTTTGTCATCTCGGTAATAAAATAAAATAAAAATATTAATAATTGAAATAGATTTTATTTTGACTTGGATGTTAATTATCATAAAGTGTGGGAGAAATTATTCTATTAATTTTATAAATGAGTATTGATGTTATGCATTTATCTATCTCATTTATGTTGAAAAACACACCGGTGAGGATTTTAAAATTATAAATTCAAGGTGGGTATTATAGTGAACATGATAATTTTGGTTAATGTAGTAACCTCTTATTAATTTTACAAAATTGTGGAATCAATTTAAATATATCATTGTTGTAACTTTGGAAGAAACTTGAGTACTTGAGCGTTATGATTGGACTTTAATAAAATGATGATGTGTATGTTAACATGTTTAAATTATATGAGTGTTTTGTGATATAATATTTTTAATTACTATATATACTTGTGTATACTTTACATATAATACTAAGTTAAAAATATTTTTAAAACACTTTTGAATTGTGAACTAGTAGAAAATTTAGAATAACTTTTGAGTTTGGGATTGTATAGAAGCAAAAAAATTTATGGTATTTTTGACATAAAAATGGGGCCTATAGCTATTTGTTGTTACTTTGTAAGTTGACAATGGTTCTATTATCTTGGTTCTGACATAAGAATCTTTTAAGCTTTTAAAATGTGAAGTTATTAGATTGGAGAATAGTTTAAATATATAAATCTTCCTGTATACTTGTGCCTATTATAATAAATTGGTCCGTTCATTCTCACGTAGAGAAAGTAAGAGTGCAAGTAGAATCTGAAGTGTCCATTCAGTCTATTCATATAAGTTGAACATGTATAACATGTGCAACCTTCTAGACATTCTCATACAATTAAAAGATCCTTGTGATTATATATATATATATATATATATTTTTTTTTTTCTTCTAAATGAGCAATATCAAGAGATTGAAGAGATGATTGTTATGTATGATGAAGATATTGGCGATTTGTATGGTAAAGGAATTGGTACAAATTATTAATTAGATATGAGATCATGTTATACTTTTTAAAAGTTTGAAATCTAATGAGTATTTTTTAAAGATAAATAAATAAATACAAAGCTATTGTAAGGGACGGTGATTTGAAAAGGGTATTGTCCTTACCAATGTCATAAAGATATGTTTATAATGATTATAGTGGTATTGTGACATTTTTATCTATTACTTCGCCAAACAAAATAAATTTGATTTGTGAGTTAAACAAATTTATCTATGGTCTTAAATGAATTTCTGAGCAATGATATTTAAAGGTTCACCAAATATTATTACTTGGCTTTATGGATAATATTGTTAATTTATGCATGTATCTCAAGGTCAGTGGGAGCAATTTATTTTTCTTCATCCTTTATACCGATGGAACTTTACTTACTAGTAATAATTTCGAATTAATACTTGATGTTGTTAATAAATTTTTGATATAAAATATCTTGATAAAGTATTTTATGTGTTTGGCATTAAGATACTTGAAAATAACTTAGAGGATTATTTGTCTCATCTCAAAGAGCATACCTAGATCACATTTTTACTAAATTTAATATGTAGAATTGAAAGCATAATGTTGCTCTTCTTAATGATCGAGATTAATTAAGTAACATTCAGTATTCACAAAATGATTTTGAGAAAGAGTTCATGGGTACTGTCTCGTATGCTAGTGTTGTGATAGTTTAATGAATTATGAAGTTTGAATTAAACTTGGTGCATATGTAATTAGTTTGTTAGACAATTATTATTTTAATTTAAGCCTTGACCATTGGGTTGAAACACATAAAGTGTTATCATATTTACAGAAAATTAAAGATTATACAATTGGCTATAGAAGAATTAATCATGTTAATATTATTGGTTGCATAATGTCGACTTTGGTAGTTGCACAGATGATATATAGTGTCTATTACTGGTTACATTTTTATGTTTGCATGAGGTCTTTTTTCATGAAAGAGTTTCATAAAATCTCTTATAATTTTTCACTATACAAACATGTTTAGAGCTCGACTTGAGTTATGTAATTGAAGAATTTTATTTTAGAATTTGGAATTATTAATTTCATTTCCAAACCTATTAAAATGTATTATGATATCTGGTTTTAATTTTCTCTATGAAGAATAAAAAAAGCTTTGATGGTGTTAAATATATAAATTTAAAGTACTTCAGAATTAGAAAGTTGTTAAAGATGATATTATTTATGAGCACATGTTACAGAATACATACTAGTTGATCCTCTAAATATAGGGCTTAGGCCAAATTTTAGTTTGCTAAATATATTGGGCATATGGGTACTTTATAGTTTTTTTATGTGCTTGGTTAAAGAAAAAATTTCCCATGAATATTATCTATGATATATTTCAGTTAATAAAGTTTAATGTGTTTATTCACATTTTGTTTATAGTTATGTGTGTGTACACATAAATGGTAATTGTTACATATGTATTCCTCTTATATGGGCTCTTACAATTATATTTTAATTTTGAGATATAAAGATTAACATTTGGTTTAGAAGTGTATATGGATCCATAAGGTATGATGCTTGGTTTAAAGCATGAATGACCTCGGTTTAGAGGTATAAAGGCTTCTTTTAGAAGTGGAGAAAGGAATGAGATTCCTTGCATGGTCTTTTCAAGACCATACAGAGGACTGAATGTGAAATTAGGGTGTTATATAATTTTTGGATCAATTATGCTAAAATTCCATACTACACTTTACCACATATAGGAATACATGTTGGTGAGATATTAGTGTTTGTAATTGTGGAATGTGTTATGTTGTTCAATAGCATAATTATCGCTACAGTTCGATATCAATATTTCTCATTCAACGGGATTCTGTGCTGAGATGTTTCTATTCTGAATCATGTTTATGTGGCCACTAAAATTGTTTATTTTCTTAAATTAGTAGTCAATGTTGCCAAAGTGGGAGAATGTAAGAATTTGTCTTAAATTAGGTTGTCATTGACTATATTTTGTTTGGTTTGTGAAAAACGGGTTTGAAAAATCTAGAAATCCCCTAGATGTTGATTTGTGATTATGTATCAATTTTAAGCAGTGTATAACAATCCTAATCAAACAGTCAAAACAAATTGACACAACGATTTTACGTGAAAAAACCACAATTGGACACCTTTAATTGTGATAAAAAAACCACGGGCAACGGCCACAAAACAATCCACTAAGAAGATATAAAGGAATTACACAGGTATATTCTCAATTACCTAGCGAATCCACGCCCGAATTGAACCAACTTCTATGCGTCTCTTCCAACCCCGTCTTCACCTCAGAATTGTCTTGACGATGAGCCACTCCGGAATCCACCAAAGCTTCAGGCTCAAATTCTTCAGAATCCACCGAAGAACAACTCTCTCTTTTGTGTAGAATAAACAAACAAACCTTTGATGTATGCTTCTTAGACCATGAGTTGAATACTCAATGAAAACATCAAAGAAAACTAACAAAATATCCCTAGATATAAACCTTAGAATCAAAAAAGAAGATCTGGAGGACTTGTCAAGTTTTGGAAGAAACCCAACTACTTATAGAAAACCAAAGTAATCCTAGTTTTGGAAGAAAACCAATTCCTTATAGAAATCCAAAATAATCCTGGATTTGAAGAAAACCAATTCTTTATAGAAATCCAAAGTAATCTTGGATTTGACCCAACACACGAATTTATAGAATCTGTGTTCGCGCTGTCCGCTCGAGCATGGGAATTCTCGCTCGAGCGGAGACTTCATATTCCGCAATTCATACAGGCTTCATGCTCGAGCGTCAGTTTCCACGCTCTAGCGTCGAATCACACCATCCAGTATATTTACAGGCTTGACATACATGCTGAGAGGGTCCAATCCTTGCTCGAGCATCACTTTCCCCGCTTGAGCGGGGAGGCCAAAACTGGAAAACTGAAAAAGGCAACTTTGGCAATTTTGAATGCATTTTTGCATTTTGCTTCGGCCGCGAGCTGACCGGGCAGCTCGACCCTCATCATAATCAGCGAAGTGGCAATCTTGAAAGCATTAACATCACAAACTTCTCTGCAAGGCTCGATTCGGGTTGGATTCGCATCTAATAAACTCATAACCTCACTGAAATAAAAATGCGAATAAAATTACAACTCAAAGGAGTTTTGTCAAACGGGATTGCCAAGAAATAAAACCTAACAATCTCCCCCTTTGGCAATGCCGTGACAAAACACACCTAACAAATAAAATCCTAATCACCCCAACCCATTATAGCCAACAAAAGCCAACTTCTTTCTCAAGGTCATGATCTGCAAAATAGTTACTAGTGCCACAATCTCCAAAACAACTATTAGTCCCACAAGAGTATATGAAAAAGCAATAGACATATGACACGATTATCTTGAAACATGAGATGGAAAACATGAATAGATGAAAACTAAGACTCATGAAAAACAACTTTATCTCCTTTTTTGTCATGAATTGACAAAGGAAGCTCAAACAAAAAAGCAAGATCAGAAACCACACAAACAATGATATGACGATGTAAATATCAGGAGTATGCAATAAGGAAATAATTTGCAAACAGTGCATAGAAACATGCAAAACAACTATCGCCAATTTCCCTTACCAAACAAATCAAAGTGTTCATGCTAACAAACTCTTGCAATGATAAACCAAACTCCCTTACCAACCCAAATCAAGATGAACCAAACTCCCCCTCACTAAAAGCAACCACAAACACTGAAAACAGTGAACAAGAAGAAAACGACAAAAATAATATGGTGGAGCAAGCAAGAAATATGGTGGAGCAAGCAAGAAATTTCAGATTAGTACCTTAAAACACACAAGACTATCCAAGAAGCACAATTACTAGTAAACACAATGTGCACAATCTATAGAAGATTCCTCATGAAAGAAAGTAATGCATTATGTGAAAAGCATAGATCCCATGATAAAAGTGTGTGTGTGACTCTTAGAGTTCGACAAACACTAGATTCAATCCTAGTAGTGATTTGAAAGTTGGACCTCCGACAAGAGAATCTAAGCACAACAAAGGAAAGTCAAACCACTAGGAATAAAAGGGGTATTTGGTGAGTAAAGGCAGAGGCTGCCCCTCAATCAATGAATCTTTTATTTTTTTTCTTTCTTTCTTTTGCATATTTTGTCTTCTTCTTTTTCTTTTTCTTTTTCTTTTTCTTTTTCTTTTTCTTTTGCACAATCATTGGCGGCTGACATGCTCAAGAGTATGGAAACCAAACCAGAGAAGCATGGATATAATAAGGATGGCCTGGTTAGTGACTCTGAGGTAGCCTTTTCCTCATGGCTGGACTGCAAAGAATTGAGGGGAAAGCCGTGGAGGTGCAAAAAGATGGAAGGTGGTTAAGAGACTCAACACCACCCATGATATGCTAGTATAGGTCAATTCCTCTAGAAGCGCAAAAGATTAATGACAGAAGTCCATAGAAAAAAAATAATCACTAAGACGGAAGACTCCAAAATTTGCTAATCCAAGAGTGTGTACAGAATGAGACATACTATTCAAAAAACCCACACTCCAAAATGAGTAATGACCACAGAAAGCACACATATATTAACATGTAATGGATATTCTCATCAATTCCAATATGCACCAAGGACCACTCAAAAATTTCAAGCTTGCAAAACCATACTAAAAAAATCTTTTTGGGATTTTTTTTTCAAAAAATAAAGCAAAAAAAAATAAAATAAACAAGCACCCATGTAATGACAAAACAAAAAACACACAGAAACCTAAAAAAAATGACAAAACAAATTAACACAAGTCAAGTTCTCTCACCTAAACTGCTTTAGTACGAACAAAATTGTGAGAATTGCGGTTTTTGGGTGGTGTCTTGACATTGTGATTCCTTTCCCCTGCAATAGGAACCCGTCTCGACTTGGTTTCCAACATCCTATTTTTAGGTCTAGGCAAATACACTCTCCCATGCAACTTACAACAATAAGGGCGAATATGACCATGCATACCACAATGATAACAAATAAAAACAGGGTGTACAGGGTGTATATTCTTTTCTTTTACCTTACCAACTCTAGGAAGTTTGAGAAGTCCATTCTTATGTTGAATTGTTTGTTCCCCCTTTCCTTGAGTTCTTGTATCATGAGATGTGGAAGCATTCTGTTTTTGCTCTTTCTTACCACCAAAGCCAATGCCACTCTTGTCAGAACAGATTTGTTGAGACCCAAGGATATTGTCCAAAGTCTTTGATCCTTTGTTCCAAAGACCAATGGTAACCATGGCATACTTGAGTTCTTCCTCTTTTTTGATCATTAGTTCTTCCAAAGCAACTTGAGACATCTCGAGAGTTTCAATTTTTTCTTCATATGTTGCATAGATTTGTTGTAGCTCATTCCTCTCTGTCTCACAAGTCAAGATTTTTGCACAAAAAGCTTGTCGATCATTAGAAATCTTGATGGCTTCAATCCTAGCCTCGAAAATCTCCTCCTTAAGTTTGACATTCTCACTTTCATATGCTTTGAGTTTCTTTGTGAGTTTGTCATTCAATTTGAATAAGTTAAGAGACTCCTTATACAACTTTTCATAAGCGTGCTGAAGCTCTTCATGATCACTCTCCGAGGATTCATCATCCGTGATATTCTCAACTGACCACTTCGGAGAATCTATTTGTCCTTCAGCTTCGGAAGCCGCCATGAAAGCAAGGAATTGTTTATGTCCCTCTTCGCCTTGATCTTCGTTGTCACTTTCATCTTCATCAGATTTTGATTCATCATCGCAAGTGATGGCGATGGCTTTCTTCTTCCTCAACCGAGTGGGGCATTCTGAAGCAAAGTGCCCAAATCCTTAGCATTCATAGCATTGGAGTCTTTCAGAGTTCCCTTGTATCTTTCCTTTCTCCTTCTTGGCTATAGAATTAATTTTGTGTTTATCTTTGCCTTTAGATTTATGAGTATGAGTAGATTCCAAAAGATTAGGATTCTTTTTCAAAAAAGATTTTTTAAATTGTTTAACAAAAGCAGCCGTAATCTTGGAATCTATCTCACAATCCTCATCAGAATCCTCTCTAACTCTATGAGCACTACTAAAAGCAATATCTTTTTGTTTCTTTTTGAAATTCCTATGTGCCTCATAAGTTTGGAGATTTCCAACCAACTGATTTAGCTTGAGGTTGTCAACATCTTGAGCCTCCTCAATAGCCGTAACTTTTGGTTGGAACCGATCGGGCAAGGATCTCAAAATTTTTCCCACAACTTTGGATTCTGGTATTTTTTCACCTAAATTGAAGCTGGAATTTACAATGTCACTCAACTTCGCATAAAATTCATCAAAGGTCTCACTATCTTTCATTGAAAGGTTTTCAAAACTAGACGCGAGCCTTTGAAGTTTTGAGCGTTTAACAGAAGGAGTGCCCTCATGAATAGTTTGTAAGATATCCAAAGCCTCTTTTGCGACTTCACAATTGCAAATTCGGCTAAACTCTTCAGGTGTGACAGCGCAAAAGAGAGAATTGATAGCTTTACTATTCCAGCTACTATTTTGGTAATCAATTGTGTCCCACTTTTCAATTGGTTTGGGGAAAGTTACTCCATCGACGGTAATTGTTGGTTCGGTCCACCCATTCATGACTGATTGCCAAACTTTTTCATCTATAGATTTCAAAAACGATCTCATCCGAGCTTTCCAAAAAGAATAATTGGATCCGTCAAGTAGGGGTGGTCTAACCATAGAATTTCCCTCACGAATTGAATCCATTATCACAAATCAAACAAGATCTCATTCTAAAAGAAATTTAAAAAAAAATAAAATAAATAGAACAACCTGCTCTGATACCAATTGAAAAATCTAGAAATCCCCTAGATGTTGATTTGTGATTATGTATCAATTTTAAGCAGTGTATAACAATCCCAATCAAACAATCAAAACAAATTGACACAACGATTTTACGTGGAAAAACCACGATTGGACACCTCCAATTGTGATAAAAAAATCACGGGCAACAGCCACAAAACAATCCACTACGAAGATATAAAGGAATTACACAGGTATACTCTCAATTACTTAGCGAATCCACGGCCGAATTGAACCAACTTCTATGTGTCTCTTCCAACCCCGTCTTCACCTCGGAATTGTCTTGACGATGAGCCACTCCGGAATCCACCAAAGATTCAGGCTCGAATTCTTCAGAATCCACCGAAGAACAACTCTCTCTTTTGTGTAGAATAAACAAACAAACCTTTGATGTATGCTTCTTAAACCATGAGTTGAATACTCAATGAAAACATCAAAGAAAACTAACAAAATATCCCCAGATATGAACCTTAGAATCCAAAAAGAAGATCTGGAGGACTTGTCAAGTTTTGGAAGAAACCCAACTACTTATAGAAAACCAAAGTAATCATAGTTTTGGAAAAAAACCAATTCCTTATAGAAATCCAAAGTAATCTTGGATTTGAAGAAAACCAATTCTTTATAGAAATCCAAAGTAATCCTGGATTTGACCCAACACGCGAATTTATAGAATCTGTGTTCGCGCTGTCCGCTCGAGCGTGGGAATTCCCGCTCGAGCAGAGACTTCATATTCTGTAATTCATATAGGCTTCACGCTCGAGCTTCAGTTTCCACGCTCGAGCGTCGAATCACACCATCTAGTATATTTGTAGGCTTGACATAAATGCTGAGAGGGTCCAATCTCCGCTCGAGCGTCACCTTCCCCGCTTGAGCGGGGAGGCCAAAACTGGAAAACTGAAAATGGCAACTTTGGCAATTTTGAATGCATTTTTGCATTTTGCTTCGGCCGCGAGCTGACCGGGCAGCTCGACCCCCGTCATAATCAGCGAAGTGGCAATCTTGAAAGCATTAACATCACAAACTTCTCTGCAAGGCTCGATTCGGGTTGGATTCGCATCTAATAAACTCATAACCTCACTGAAATAAAAATGCGAATAAAATTACAACTCAAAGGAGTTTTGTCAAACGGGATTGCCAAGAAATAAAACCTAACAAGGTTGAACATGATTCCGATAGATTGACTGGTATGAGCCCAAAATTATTATTGTGATGCATAAAGTTTTAAGCCATGGTCCAACTTAGTGTGTATATTATTTTATATGTGGATATGTCATATGAAGATGTAAGGCCTGTTTTAAGTTATTTGGGTTCCTTAATAGAAGGGCCTAGTAGTTGTTTTATTTAGGCCCAGTTCCCTCTTCTATCTTTATTAGGGTTTACATATATCTCTGTATATATATATATATATATGTAGATCAAAGGTTGTCAATCCCATTGAAAAGACAACGTAAAGATTAGGAGAAAGAGGGAAAGAGCTAGTGCTAAGGTTTTCCAATTGTGAATACCATATTATTTCAAGGAAGCAAAACACAAGACAATAATGGAATCAAACAGTATATAGCTAAATTTATATTTAGTAGTTAATTATATTCATAGTGTTTCGATTTCTAGTATGTAGATCCTATATTCTTAGATAAAATAGTTTACTAAAAGGCAAAACAGACTAACATCTAACCCATAATTATTTCAAATTTTCTCTCACAACTATCAAATCAATTACAACCAAAAAATAAAAAAAATAAAAAAAATCAACCGACTTTTCAAACATAAGTTTTTTAGCTAGGCAAAAATAATTAAAAAACCAAATAACTAACTATCCAAACAAGGCCAATATAACAACTCAAAATTTCCAAACAACTATGCAACCAACTTTTTGACAAGTAGACAGATAATTAAGATTTTCCATTTAATGATGGTACCAAAACAAAATCTTGGCTATCGACTATAATTAATGATTAAGCTCTCTTTACAATATATTGCGGATCCTCTAGCCATACATGGATTTTCTATATTTGATGAATATTTTTCTGTAAATAGATAGCAGCTGATTAGGAATTATTTTATTATTATTCCATAGAAAAAGATCTTTTTTTTTTTTTTTTTTTTTTTTTTTCCCCATAGAGAGAGATCCAGCCATATAAGGCTCTCTCTCTTGTAATCTGTATTTATACCTCACATTGTTAATGAGAAATTTAACTTTCTAGTTACAAAACTTTTCATGGTATCAGAGCAATAACTATGGTTCCCTACCTTCTATTCTGCAAACAATTTTCCGACCACCGTTTTTGTAATGGCTTCTACAACTTCGGTTTCCACTAATTTTGGTCTTTCATCCAATCTAATGAAACCACATGACTATCCATCTCACTCTCTATATCTCCACCCCTCTGATCAACTCTATCGTCCTTCATCCCCTCACCGGAGATAATTATCGGACATGGAGTCAATCCATGTTCCTTGCCCTCTCTGCCAAAAATAAAATTGGTCTCATTGACGGATCTATATCCGCACCATGTTCCTTGCCCTCTTTGCCAAAAATAAAATCCATGTTTATTCTTACATAAAATAGTTTACTAAAAGGCAAAACAGACTAAAATAGTTAATAAGACAAAATATTGCATCTAATCTATAATTATTTCAATTTTTCTCTCACAACTATCAAATAAATTACAACCAAGAAAACAAAAATCAACCAACTTTTCAAACATAACTTTTTGAACTAGGCAAAAATAATTTAAAATACCAAATAACTAACTAAAATAACTAACTATCCAAACAAGGACAATATGACAACTCGAATTTTCCAAACAACCATGCAATCAACTTTTTGACAAGTAGACAGATAATTAAGATTTTTCCATTTAATGATGGTACCAAAACAAAATCTTGGCTGTCAACTGTAATTAATGTTTAAGCTCTCTTTACAATATATTACGGATCCTCTAGCCATACATGGATTTTCTATATTTGATGAATATTCTTCTGTAAATAAATAGCAGCTAATTAGGAATTATTTTATTGTTATTCCATAGAAAGAGATCCTTTTTTCCATAGATAGAGATCCAGCCATATAAGGTTCTCTCTGGTAATCTGTATTTATACCTCACATTGTTAATGAGAAATTTAACTTTCTGGTTACAAAAATTTTCTATGTACCAGAGCAGTAACTATGGTTCTCTTTCTTCTATTCTGCTAACAATTTTCCGACCACCATTTTTCTAATGGCTTCTACAACTTCGGCTTCCACCAATTCCGGTCTTTCATCCAATCTGATGAAACCACACGACTATCCATCTCACTCTCTATATCTCCACCCCTCTAATCAACTCTATCGTTCTTCATCCCCTCACCGGAGATAATTATCGGACATGGAGTCAATCCATGTTCCTTGCCCTCTCTGCCAAAAATAAAATTGGTCTCATTGACGGATCTATATCCGCACCATGTTCATTGCCCTCTTTGCCAAAAATAAAATCCATGTTTCTAGTATATAGATCCTATATTCTTACATAAAATAGTTTACTAAAAGGCAAAACAGACTAAAATAGTTAATAAGACAAAATATTGCATCTAATCTATAATTATTTCAATTTTTCTCTCACAACTATCAAATCAATTACAACCAAGAAAGCAAAAATCAACCAACTTTTCAAACATAACTTTTTGAGCTAGGCAAAAATAATTTAAAAAACCAAATAACTAACTAAAATAACTAACTATCCAAACAAGGACAATATGACAACTCGAATTTTCCAAACAACCATGCAATCAACTTTTTGACAAGTAGACAAATAATTAAGATTTTTCCATTTAATGATGGTACAAAAACAAAATCTTGGCTGTCAACTGTAATTAATGTTTAAGCTCTCTTTACAATATATTACGGATCCTCTAGACATACATGGATTTTCTATAGTTGATGAATATTCTTCTGTAAATAAATAGCAGATAATTAGGAATTATTTTATTGTTATTCCATAGAAAGAGATCCTTTTTTCCATAGATAGAGATCCAGCCATATAAGGTTCTCTCTGGTAATCTATATTTATACCTCACATTGTTAATGAGAAATTTAACTTTCTGGTTACAAAACTTTTCTATGTACCAGAGCAGTAACTATGGTTCTTTTTCTTCTATTCTGCAAACAATTTTCCAACCACCGTTTTTCTAATGGCTTCTATAACTTCGGCTTCCACCAATCCAAGTCTTTCATCCAATCTAATGAAACCACACGACTATCCATCGCACTCTCTATATCTCCACCCCTTTGATCAACCAAGTGTCTCTCTCGTTCTTCATCCCCTCACCGGGGATAATTGTCGGATATGGAGACAATCCATGTTCCTTGCTCTCACTGCCAAAAATAAAATTGGTCACATTGACGGATCGATATTTGCACCATGTTCCTTGCCCTCTCTGCCAAAAATAAATTGCATGTTTCTAGTATATAGATCCTATATTCTTACATTAAGTAGTTTACTAAAAGGCAAAACAGACTAAAATAGTTAATAAGGCAAAATATTACATCTAACCCATAATTATTTCAATTTTTCTCTCATAAATATCAAATCAATTACAAAAAAATAAAATAAAAAATCAACCAACTTTTCAAACATAACTTTGTTAACTAGGCAAAAATCCAAAACAACTATGCAATCAACTGTTTGACAAGTAGATAGGTAATTAAGATATTTCTATTTAATGATGGTACCAAAACAAAATCTTGGTTGTCGACTGTAATTAATGTTTAGGCTCTCCTTACAATATATTACGGATCCTCTAGCCACACATGGATTTTCTATATTTGATGAATATCCTTTTGTAAATAGATCGCAGATAATTACGAATTATTTTATTGTTATTCCATAGAAAAAGTCCTTTTTTTCCGTAGATTGAGATTCAGCTATATAAGGCTCTCTCTGGTAATTTGTATTTATACCTCACATTGTTAATGAGAAATTTAACTTTCTGGTTACAAAACTTTTCATGGTATCAAAGAAGTAACTATGGTTCTCCTTTTTATGTTACGAAAACAATATTCCAACCACCATTTTTGTAATGCCTTCGACAACTTCGGCTTCCACCAATTCTAGTCTTTCATCCAATCTAATGAAGCCACGTGACTATCCATCTAACTCTCTATATGTCCACCCCTCTGATCAATCAGGCATCTCTCTCGTTCTTCATCCCCTCACCGGGGATAATTATTGGACATAGAGTCAATCCATGTTCCTTGCTCTCTCCACCAAAAATAAAATGGGTCTCATTGACAGATCTATATCTGCACCACGTTCCTTGCCCTCTCCGCCAAAAATAAAATCCGCGTTTCTTGTGTATAGATCCTATATTCTTACATAAAATAGTTTACTAAATGGAAAAATAGACTAAAATAGTTAATAATACAAAATATTACATCTAACCCATAATTATTTCAATTTTTTTCTCACAACTATCAAATCAATTACAAAAAAAAAAAAAACCAACTTTTCAAACATAACTTTTTTAACTAGGCAAAAATAATTAAAAAACCAAATAACTAACTATCCAAACAAGGCCAATATAACAACTCAAAATTTCCAAACAACTATGCAATCAACTTTTTAACAAGTAGACAGGTAATTAAGATTTTTCCATTTAATGATGGTACCAGAACAAAATCTTCGCTATCGACTGTAATTAATGTTTAAGCTCTCCTTACAATATATTACAGATCCTCTAGCTATACATGGATTTTTTTATATTTGACGAATATTCTTTGGTAAATAGATCGTAGATAATTAGGAATTATTTTATTGTTATTCCATAGAAAAAGATCCTTTTTTCCGTAGATAGAGATCCAGCCATATAAAGTTCTCTCTGGTAATCTGTATTTATACCTCACATTGTTAATGAGAAATCTAACTTTCTGGTTACAAAACTTTTCATGGTATCAGAGCAGTAACTATGGTTCTCCTTCTTCTATTATGCAAACAATTTTCGAACCACCATTTTTGTAATGCCTTCAACAACTTTGGCTTCCACCGATTCTAGTCGTTTATACAATCTGATGAAACCACGTGACTATCCTTCTAACTCTCTATATCTCCACCCATCTGATCAACAAGTCGTCTCTCTCGTTCTTCATCCTCTCACCGGGGATAATTATCGAACATGGAGTCAATCCATGTTCCTTGCTCTCTCTGCCAAAAATAAAATTGGTCTGATTGACGGATCTAAATCCGCACCATGTTCCTTGCCCTCTCTGCCAAAAATAAAATCCATGTTTCTAGTATACAGAGCCTATATTCATACATAAAATAGTTTACTAAAAGGCAAAACAAACTAAAATAGTTAATATGATAAAATATCACATCTAACCCACAATTATTTCAATTTTTCTCTCACAACTATCAAATCAATTACAAAAAAATAAAAATAAAAAATCAACCAACTTTTGAAACATAACTTTTTTAACTAGGCAAAAATAATTAAAAAAACCAATTAACTAACAATCCAAACAAGGCAAATATAACAACTCAAAATTTCCAAACAACTATGCAAATAAATTTTTGACAAGTAGGTAGATAATTAAGATTTTTCCATTTAATGATGCTACCAAAAAAAAATTGTGTCTGTCAACCGTAATTAATGTTTATGCTCCCCTTACAATATATTACGGATCCTCTTGCCATGCATGGATTTTCTATATTTGATGAATATTCTTCTGTAAATAGATAGCAGATAATTAGGAATTATTTTATTGTTATTCCATAGAAAGAGATCTTTTTTTCCATAGATAGAGATCCAACCATATAAGGCTCTCTCTTATAATATGTATTATACCTCACATTGCTAATGAGAAACTTAACTTTCTGGTTGCAAAACTTTTCATGGTATCAAGCAGTAACTATGGTTCTCCTTCTTCTATTCTGCAAACAATTTTCTAACCACCGTTTTTCTAATGGCTTCTACAACTTCAGCTTCCACTGATTCTAGTCTTTCATCCAATCTGATGAAACCACATGACTATCCATCTCACTCTCTCTATCTCCACCCCTCTGATCAACCAGGCGTCTTTGTCGTTCTTCATCCCCTCATCAGGGATAATTATCGAACATAGAGTCAATCCATTTTCCTTACCCTCTTTGCCAAAAATAAAATTGGTCTCATTGACGGATCTATATCCGCACCATGTTCCTTGCCCTCTCTGCCAAAAATAAAGTCCATGTCTCTTGTATATAGATCCTATATTCTTACATAAAATAGTTTACTAAAAGGCAAAATAGACTAAAATAGTTAGTAAGACAAAATATTACATCTAAGCCATAATTATTTCAAATTTTCTCTCATAACTATCAAATCAATTACAAAAAAAAAAAAAAAAAATATTCAACCAACACTTCAAACATAACTTTTTTAACTAGGCAAAAATAGTTAAAAAACCAAATAACTAACCATCTAGACAAGGCCAATATAACAACTCAAAATTTCCAAACAACTATGCAATCATCTTTTTGGCAAGTAGATAGATAATTAAGATTTTTCCATTTAATGATGGTACCAAAACAAAATCTTGGCTGTCGATTGTAATTAATGTTTAAGCTCTCTTTACAATATATTATGGATCCTCTAGCCATACATGGATTTTCTATATTTGATGAATATTCTTCTGTAAATAGATAGCAGATAATTAGGAATTATTTTATTGTTATTCCATAGAAAGAGATCATTTTTTCCATAGATAGAGATCCAGCCATATAAGGCTCTCTCTTGTAATTTGTATTTATACCTCACATTGTTAATGAGAAATTTAACTTTCTGGTTACAAAACTTTTCATGGTATCAGAGAAGTAACTATGGTTCTCCTTTTTCTATTCTACAAACAATTTTCCAACCACCGTTTTTCTAATGGCATCTACAACTTTGGCTTCCACCAATTCCAGTCTTTTCATCCAATCGATGAAACCACATGACTATCCATCTCACTCTCTCTATCTCCACCCCTCTGATCAACCAAGCGTCTCTCTCATTCTTCATCCCCTCACCGAGGATAATTATCGGACATGGAGTCAATCCGTATTCCTTGCTCTCTCTGCCAATAATAAAATTGGTCTCATTGATGTTTCTATATCCGCACCGACTCAAGCTGCAGCCGACTACCATCAGTGGTTGCAATGTAATCACATGGTGATTTTCGGGCTCATCAATAGCCTATCCACTGATCTTTGCCATAGTATCGTTCCATCGGCCTCAACTAACCAATGGTGGATCAACCTGAAGGAATGTTTTTCCCAAAGCAATTCACCTCACCTTTATCAACTTGGTCATGCCATTTTTTTCGTCCAACAGAATGGTCTCTCCGTTGCTGATTATTTTATGAAGCATAAAGGTCTTTGGAATGAACTTGATGTTCTGACCTCGCCTCCCGCCTGTACGTGCGGTGCCATGAAAGCTGTCCAATACATTCAAGTCCGCCACTGTTCTACTAAATTTTTGATGGGCCTTATTGATGACTATTCTCAAGTTCGCAGATAGATTCTTCTCATGGATCCTCTTCCATCTTTGAATAAGATGTTTGCTTTGATTTCACAGGATGAAACCCAAAGGTCTCTTTTATCTACCCTTCGCTCCTCAAATATCGTTGCCTTCGCTGCAAAAAGTAGGCCTAGTTCCTCCTTAGCTTCGCCAAAATCCTTTGGCAGACCTTGGTGCACAAAATGTGATTATCCGGGACACACTATCTCTTCCTATTATCAAATCCATGGCTATCCTATTGGGCACAAATTGTATAGACAGCCACCACGTCCACCCAGAGCTTGAGCAAATTTCGCAGCAGCTCCATACGTTGTAGCTCTGCCTGTTCATGTTGTTGTAACAGTACATGCTACCCCTGTTGCCACCATTGGCTCCTACCCACTTGAGTCCAATACGCCTGGTTTCACATTTACTCCTGATCAATACTGCCAACTCCTCTCTTTCATAACACCGCCCATACCAGCAGGTAGCCAGGTTTCTACTTCTCACTTGCTAGGTAACTCCTTTTGCTTCACTTCTTTTCAACCCCTTTGGATACTTGATACAGGTGCTAATGATCACATGGTAAACTCTCTATCTTTATTTTCCATGTCTTCTCTTATTCAATCACATTACCTGATGGCTCAGTTAAGGCCGTTTCTCACATTGGCACCATTCGTTTATCATCATGTTTACTCCTAAAAAATGTGATATGTGTACCTTTGTTTTACTATAATCTCATCTCTATTAGCAAATTGATTTTGACAATCATTGTTTTCTCACTTTTTCCTCTGATTCTTGTGTTATTCAGGACCACTATTCGAGGAAGATGATTGGGATGGGTAGATTACATGATGGCTTGTATTACCTCGATCATCCTTTACCATCACCATCCGTATCATTAGTCACTACAGCGGACTCCCTTATTTGGCATAAGCGTTTGGGACACCCATTAAATAAAGTTTTAAATTCTCTCTCTTCTGTTTCTAATGTTGTTATTTCTGAAAATTCCTTATGTTTGGTTTGTCCCTTGGCAAAACAATGTCGCATCTCATATCCATTAAGTACTATTTCCACTGTTGCTCCTTTCCAACTTTTACATGTTGATATTTAGCGTGCTTATCGTATTGCATCACTTTTTGGGGCGCATTATTTTCTCACTATTGTTGATGACTTCACATGTTGCACTTGGGTTTACTTAATGCGACAAAAATCTGAAACTCTCACACATTTTCAGACCTTCATTGACTTTGTTGCAACTCAATTTGACACAAAAGTTAAAATTATTCGAAGTGATAATGTTCTTGAATTTGATATGACTCAATTTTACTGTCTTCAAGGCATTGTTCACCAAACTAGTTGCATTGATACCCCTCAACAAAACGGCATAGTTGACCATAAACATCGTCACTTGTTGAACGTTGCTAGGGCTCTTCTATTCCAGGCATCTTTGCCAAAACACTTTTAGGGGGAAGCACTCCAAACTGCCACTTACCTCATTAATCGAATGCCAAGTCCTCTGTTGTTTGGACTGTCTCCCTATGAGAAACTTTATCACAAAACTCCAGCATATGCCCATCTTAGGATTTTTGGTTGTCTCTGCTTTGCATCAACACTTGCCCATTCCCGCACAAAATTTGATGCTCAAGCAAAACGATGCATTTTCTTGGGGTATCCTTTTGGCCAGAAGGCTTACCGTGTCTTTGACCTCACTAATCACATTATTTTTACCTCTCGAGATGTTATTTTCCATGAAAATACGTTTCCTTATGCTACTCCATCACCTACAGCATCTTTGCCCTCATCAATCATGCCTACTTCCACAAGGCTCGCGCCATTACACCCAATTGGGCTTGAGCCAGTACTCCTTACTGGGCTTAAGCCAGTAGTCCCTCCTTCATCCCAGTCTAGTGCACCTACCTCTTTACCACCTCTCCTGGATGCACCTTTTCCCTTATCCATCACCAATATCCATCCACACATTTCTATTCATGCCAGGTCCTCTTGACCCACTAAACAACCAGCCTATTTGCAGGATTATCTAATTAGCACAAGCTTACCGTGTCGCTCATCCTTATCTTCTGATTCCGCTATGGTCACAAAGGTACACACTCCTAATCCTCTTACACATTCTTTATCATATGCTTGTTTATCTGTTTCCCATACAGCTTTTGTTAGTTCTCTAACAACTTCCCTTGAGCCCCAATTTTATCATCAGGCTGTAAATGATCCTAAGTGGCGGGAGGCCATGTGGGCTAAAATATTGGCACTTGAAACTAATAACACTTGGACTATCACTGCCCTTCTACCCGGAAAAAAGCGCTTTGGATGCAAATAGGTTTATTGTATCAAATACCAGCCAGATGGCTCCATTGAACGCTACAAAGCTCGTCTCATTGCAAAACGCTACGTTTAGCAATGAGGTCCTGACTACACTGATACTTTTTCCCCAATTGCAAAGTTAGTTATTGTCCGTCTCCTGCTTCGTCTTGCCTCTATCAATAATTAGCATCTTCATCAGCTTGATGTGAATAACGTATTTTTACATGGTGATCTTGTTGAAGAGGTCTACATGTCCTTACCTCCTGGTTTTGGTCAAACGAGGGATACTCAAGTCTGTCGCCTTAACAAATCTCTTTATGGGTTAAAACAGGCATCTCGCTAATGGTTTCTGAAGTTCTCTAAAGCTCTCTGAAAAGTTTTGTAACCATAAAGTTAAATTTCTCATTAACAAGGTGAGGTATAAATACAGATTACAAGAGAGAGCCTTATATGGCTGGATCTCTATTTATGGAAAAAGGATCTCTTTCTATGGAATAACAATAAAATAATTCCTAATTATCTGCTATCTATTTATAGAAGAATATTTATCAAATATAGAAAATCCATGTATGGCTAGAGGATCCGTAATACTTATGAAAATCCATATATGGCTAGAGGAGTTGCTAGAAATGACTTATCTACTATTCAACTCCTGAAGGACTACTTGCATTCCGATTTTAAATTCAAGGATCTGGTCCTACTAAAATACTTCTTGGGCATTGAAGTTGCTCGCTCAAAGAAAGGAATTTTCCTCTCTCAACGAAAATATGCTCTGGCCATTCTTAGTGATACAGGTTTAACCAATACTAAACCAACATATTTTCCAAAGGAACACCATCACACACTCGGTTCTTCTGATGGCACTCTTCTTGTCGACGCTACACCATATCGCCGATTGATTGAACGTTTGATATACTTAACTGTTACAAGGCCAGATATTACATATGCAGTCAACACTCTCTGTCAATTTCTTAAGAAGCCTACTCAATCTCATGTTCATGTAGCCCATCGTATACTTAGGTATGTCAAGCGGGCTCCTGGTCAAGGTTTATTTTTCCCCACAACCAGCTATCTTCAGTTGAGGGCCTTTTGTGATTCTGATTGGGCACGTTGCAAAGACACCAGACGATCCATTACTGGTCATTGCATATTCTTGGGTGACTCACTCAACTCATGTAAATCCAAGAAAAAAACAACTGTTTCATGTTCTTCTGCATAAGCAGAGTACCGATCCATGGCCACCACTTGTCGTGAAATTAACTGGCTCCATTATTTACTAAAGGATCTAACTATTTCTAGCCCTCTGCAGATAATGATGTATTGTGACAATAAGGTTGCGATACATATCGCAAACAATCCAGTATTTCATGAACGCACTAAACACATCGAGATAGATTGTCATTTGGAAAGAGATAAATTACAGCAAGGCCTATTTTGTTTACATCATATTTCTCCTGCCAATCAGCCAGCAAACATTTTTACTAAGGCTCTTGGTGCAGCTCAATTTCACCATTTAGTCAACAAGTTGGGCATTATTGACATACATGCTCCAACTTGAGGGGATGTATTATGGATCCTCTAGCCATATATGGATTTTCTATATTTGATGAATATTCTTTTGTAAATAGATAGCAGATAATTAGGGATTATTTTATTGTTGTTCCATAGAAAGAGATCCTTTTTCCATAGATAGAGATCCAGCCATATAAGGCTCTCTCTTGTAATCTGTATTTATACCTCACATTGTTAATGAGAAATTTAACTTTCTGGTTTACAAAACTTTTCAGAATAAACACACAAAAGATTTTCACGAGATACAAAAATAAACAATGGGTGGATGTCACAGGCAGGTCTGTCATGTTTTTGGACCTATTATTTGTCTCACATATGTGATGTCGTGTTATATAAAAAGTTTCTCTCAATTGTTCAAATTCGTGGGGCTAGTCGCGAGATTCGTTTCAATAATTCGATCTATTTATTTTTTAAAATCCTCTATGTATATCATTTATGAAATAAATTAAGTTGATCAGATAATTTTAATATTTTTATTTTATTGTGTTGTTTTTAAAAAATGAACAGTCTATTTTAAAAAAATACTTGTCATTCAATTTTTCAGTGACAAATGCAATAAAAACATCATAAAATGAAAATGATATGATTATTGAATTGATTTAATTTTTTTTATGAATGATATATACGGAGAATACTAAAAGTGAATGGTTTGGATCATTGAAATGAGACCCATGATGGGACTTACGGGCCTAGGATTCAGTGCAATGAATCTAGCTATTTGTTTGGTCGAGTTTTTGTACCATTTTTGGCAAAAATTGTCACGTGGCAATTCTTTCAATTTTTGATGCCACGTGGCAATGAAAGATAGTCAAAGATTTTATGAGTCCCACCACCAAGTTTAAATGAAATGGCGTCTAAAATTGATTTATTTTAATTAATTAAATTAGCCAAGTCATTAGGTTGATTAATTAATTAATTTAGATTTGGTTGATTTGATGAGATGAGCCTTAACTGTTCCTAATAGTTATAAGGTTGTTGAGGCACATCTCCTATTTTAGTGTCGTATCTCCTAGTTTGTTACTAAATGGTTGCTATGGATGAAAATTACATGGGATTTGAAGATTTGACAAAATTAACAAGAAGGCAACAATATAGGAACTGAATTAATTCCCAAAATCATGCAAGATTGGGATTGAGGGTTTGTATGGATAAGCACACATGATAAATGAAGAGGCTTTGAAAACCCATCCAAATGAGCCTTTTCCCTAAACTATGCAAAATAAATTTAAGTTTGATTCTTGAGTGATACGTGGCAGCCTATGGAAGCTCAATGGACCAAGTCAAAGTGATGGAGATAAGCACTAGCCTTTGAGGATAAAAACTATTCGTACTCTTGGGGAATCAACCTAAGGATCATGGACACATGTCATCAGGAAAAGTTGCCACGTTTCTGGCAGTTGAGCATAATTAGGGGCTTCCTCAACACTATATAAAGGGCTCCAAGTGCAACATTTGAAAGGGTCCCCGACTAAACACTCGACCAAGAGTCTGTTAATATATGTCTTTCAATACATCTTAGTTTCATAGCTTATTTATCTTAGCTCCATAGCTTAGTTATCTTACCTTAGCTTTATAACTTCTTTATCATAGCTTCATAACTTAGTTCCTTTAGTTTCATAACTTAGTTACCTTAGATTATCAATCATACTTCATTCTCAATCGATGCAAGTCACAATTTTAGTCTAATTATCTTTGACACCTATAAATTTGTTAAAAGTCCTCTTCATTGAGGTAATATCCGAACCAGTGGCTGTTCCTCTTAACCGCACACAGTTATTTCTATGTGTTAGAAATCAGAAATGTTCAACAATTCCTACACCTTGAACTAGGTTAACAAGTCCTGGCACACCCTCATTTAATCAACAAGATTTTTTGTGTTCACACCTGTAGGATTTCTTAAGTGGCAACAGGAATTTCTAAGTGCGAACAAATTTTGGTATGCCTGGTAGGACATTGGGTACCATCTTTACCAAACATTCATTATGGTTGGTAAAGCGAGAGAAAAAGATGTTGTGGGTCAATCAAGAGTAGTGTCCCCTCCTAATAGTATGTGATCAAGCGATTCCAAGCCATTGGCAGCACAACACACTTTTGAAGGTTTCTAGGATATGATAGAAAATTTGAGACATTGCCTTATCTCAACTAATATGCAGCTTTCTATGGAACTCTCTCACTCTTTGGCCGTTCTACTACACGAGATGAGGAAATCCTAGATGGATCTGATGCAAGCAATTGCCAATATGACGGTGACTTTGGGAGACAAGCTTTAGTTTTGTGCATAACAGGAATTTTCAATGCCATTGCAGAATAGAACAGTTGTCGATGAACAGTAACCTCCAGTAGTTTTTCAGGTCTCTTCTTCCAAAACCCCAATCCTAGGGGGGCATGGAGAGCAAGACATTGAACGAGGGGGGCAGGGCGTTAAGACTAGGGGGCAACTTCCTGAGTTTCGGCCATTCAAAATTAGGGACGACTACAAAACCCGTAGAATCTACAACATTAGGGACCTCCAAACTAGAGTTTCCGCAGTCAGAACCTTCAGAACCAAAATCTGCAGATCGTCTAAGGAGTTGGTCCTAGGCCTATACAGAGCGGTCAACCTCAATTCCAACAAGGTTGGTTAGAAGTTAACCATTTATTCATTGCTTCAGAATAGAGAGAATTAAATTACACTCTGATTCCTGAATAGAGAGGGTCTCCCTATGCTCTGATTCTGGAACTGACACTACTACAAATATAGATAAAGATCACACTTTTTTGGTGTGATGTATGTTTTTTAATCACACCTTTTAAGTTTTATTAAAGTGTGGTCTTTAGGAGTGTGATTAAAAATGGTCATTTTTAATCACACTTTTTAAGTGTCATTAAAAAATGCTTTCATCACATCTTTTAAGTGTGATTAATAATATTTAGATCACACCTTTTAAGTGTGATTAAAAACATTTAGATCACACCTTTTAAGTGTGGTTAAAAACATTTAGATCACACCTTTTAAGTGTGATTAAAAACTTTAGTTCACACCTTTTAAGTGTGATTAAAGACTTTAGATCACACATTTTAAGTGTGGTTAAAAACATTTAGATCACACCTTTTAAGTGTGATTAAAAACTTTAGTTCACACCTTTTAAGTGTGGTTAAAGACTTTAGATCACACCTTTTAAGTGTGGTTAAAAACATTTAGATCACACCTTTTAAGTGTGATTAAAAACTTTAGTTCACACATTTTAAGTGTGATTAAAGACTTTAGATCACACCTTTTAAGTGTGATTAAAAACATTTAGATCACACCTTTTAAGTGTGATTAATAACTAATAAAACCTGTGATAAAAAAAATTGACATATTTAAAGAATAATCAATATTATTTTTGCACGCGCATTTGAATAATGTAATACACACTATATACTATATTTCGAATCACAATCATATATTGAATGAAATAATATCATATATTTCATAAATGAAAGTTAAATGTTTAAAAGTATATACAAAGAAATTAATAAAAAAAAAATTAACTGTGATTACATACATTAAAAAATAAAAAATAAAAAACTTGAAAAAAGTAAGTTCTTGAATTCTTTGACCATATTTTGCATCTCTCCAAGAAATTTCTGACCTGAAAAATAAAAAAACAAATTAATTTAAAAACCGCCAGAAGCATATGAATAAACTTACTAATTAATTTATAAACTTACATTTAGATCACACAAAAAATAATGTAATTTATCCAGTTGTTAAACTGCCCCCAATCCTTTCCCCACAGCCACCAAAAATGACATAATTATTTTGATTCTCCACATAAATATCAGTAAAACAACACCACAAAAGAAGACAATATGCAACAATGCAGAAAGGATCACATAAATGATAAAATGGAGTATTATATGGACAATCAAAATCATATGATATCAACATATAACTCACTAAAAACTATAAAACAAATAAGGATCAATAAAGCTTATTGGTCTTAAAAGCAGAAACCACATAGCCTGAATAATTACAAATTGGTACACCCATCGATGGAAACATCACCGTGAAAGGTTTTCCTCAAGATCAATAGTACACCCATCAAATTTCCAAATATAACTGCATGCTTAAAAAATAATTCTATGTAGACAAGATATTTTAACAGAACTGGTAAAAATGCATACTTCTCTGTTAGTACCAAACTACCTATTCATATGGGTTCAACTCTGACACAAACTGAGATGCACATGAGATCCAGAACCAATATCATCTAATGCATACCTGGGGCAAACAAAAAAATGGAGATAACAGTTAAGAGACATAGCTTGAAGAAGAAAATTCTGCAGGTGAGGAAATGAGTGAAGTTTAACCAATATCAGATCCTTGTCAAGGATCTTCACCTCTCCCCCAAGATGTTCTAGCCAACACAGAACAGGGAACATATATGGTCTGGTTCCCTTAACAAACCTAAGTTAGATTAAAATTCACATCAAACGGATCGAGAAATACCTATAATTAAAATTCACATCAAAAGGATGAAGTAAACAGAAGTCAATTAAAATTCACATCAAACAGATCGAGAAATACCTATAATTAAAATTCACATCAAAAGGATGAAGTAAACAAAAGTCAAACGGAATAAGTTAAATTAATTTTATTAATTCAACATTAAAACTAATTTTTGGCTACAATCTGTATTAAAAACTCAATACTACTTGAAGGATAGAGAAATACCTTGATAGAGAGTGAATTAACCAATCGATGTCTTCAAAGTAGCAGAAATCTGCAAAAAATGAAGAAGAAGATGAAGAATCAACCTATAAAAAAACTGCATCCATGACAATGTGCAGGCCAATAGAACAAAAATGTGAACTACTTATTGTGTTATTTATAGATCTACAATATATATATATGAACATATTTTCAAAATAAAAAACAAACAGGTTCAAACAGAAAGAGTCATATGCACATATTTTCATTCGAATTTTAGGTTGGTAGATAAGATTAGATATATGATGCGTAATTAGTACATCAAATAATTTAAATGAAGTGAACATAAGAATATGCCTCTGTTTATTAATGGATTCCAAGTATCATTGTCAATAATAGCTCCATTGAATTGACTAATTGATAGATGAAACTTGTTTATTAAAAAGTCAAAGACGTCATCAAATATAAATCTGTGTAGGAATTTGTCAACCCAATTTTAATTGCACACCATAAGGTGGAAAAGATGGTTAAGAAAGTTAAAACAATTAGGAAAAGAAAATCAGTACATGTAAATGTTAAAATGTAAAGAGAAGGGTTGATACCTGGTGGCCTTCTTTTACAAGAAGTCCCGACAAAAACACACCAATAAACTGAGTCCCTTCCATTATCAGGATTTTCATAAGATAATCATTAGATATTGAAATGCTAGAAACAACATATTCTGAATAATGATCATCATCCATCTAGAAAATACAATAAAGTCAATTAAAAAATAAGATGAAAGTTGTGATATCCAACGCTGATGAAAATTCTCGAACAAGATTAAGGTCTATACTCGATAAAACGAGCCCATAATTTATTCATCATTCTGAACAAATAGGATTTTGGAGTTAGTTAACTAAATCTCACATACTTACTTGGGGAAGGTAACAAATAAAAAAATGGGAATAAGCATCACAGAGTAGAACTAGACAAAACCCCTGATGCATAACAACAAATGTTAACAGAGCCATGAATGATATGTATAATTCTAAAATTATTAAAAATTATAGGATGGCTAAAGAAGAACTTGACATAAACAAGGGGATTTATATCACGAATTGCTGAAGGTCACTAGAAACATTGACTACAAACTTGAGTATTATTTGTGTTCACTCATAAGTAATAACTGATCCTTCCTAGTTTATCCATTAAAATCATAGCAATAACTGATCCTACATAAGTAACCAAAAAAAAACTGATAAAGAAATAGTTAACTAGAGTTTTAAAATGCATGAGATACTTGAGAGTAAAGACACATTACCTGATAAATTTGCAATTCCGACACATATGTTTGCAATGTCTGAAGGTACTCCTACACTTCTAAAGACGGCAGAAGAGAAATAGAACACAGCATTTATACCAGATAATTGTTGCAAAGCAAAAAGGGTAGACCCAATACAAACAACTGGAAAAGAAGTGATTAATATATCATTTAAAAAGGAAACAAATAAACATCATGCTGAACAAATGATAATTATAAAATAAAATAAAATAAATTTTTAAAAAAATGATAGTGTAATTAATGAGCATATGTACCTTTAAAGTGGCGGCCATAGAATAATTCTGAAAATTTTACAGCATCTGCCTCATCCCCTCCGTCCGATTTTGACAACTCTGACACTGCAGATTTGAAATGTGATCCTCCTAAAAGCTTCTCAAATTCAATCTCAGCTTCAGCAATTCTTCCTCTCTGAGCTAAGCCAAGCAGCAATTTTAAGTGAAAATCAATGAAGAAAGGGACAATGAAATATTTTTGAGCTCTAAGAAAAAGTAATAATGCACCAAAGTGGAATCATGGTAATTGATCAGCAATTTGATTCAAAATTGTAACTGATTGGAGAAAGGAAAGAAGCATCTTCAAGGGGAAATGAACAATTGCACCGAGCAGATCAAAGGTCAAGAGTGGAAAGCAAGAAACTCACAGGGATTGAAAACATTAAAGACAGAAATCAATTAAGTTCTGGATCTATTCTGAATATTTCAATTGTGCTAAAGATTCAAAACCCAATTTTCATTTACCAAAATGGAACAAATTCAAAGGATTTAGTTACCTAAAACAAGTTCATAGGACTTAAAACAACAAAAAAAATAGTGGAATATGTTTACAATTGAATATCTCTAAACACTGCATTCTGCAGATATTTCAGCTCTTCATGGAACATTTGAGTCAAGTTATACATAGTATGCAAGCACAAAAAATAATATTTCTATGGAAGGCAGTCTGAGGTAAAAAATAATTGTGCAATGTCTCAACATAGTGCTGTTTAAAGCCCACCTCAGAACCCAATCCTAATAGAATCCTAATCCGAGAATAGTTATATATTGAACAGACTACTAAACTAGTTATTCAAGTCCAGATACAGATCATGAAATTTAATCACTTGCAAATCAAATTCCATTCTACATGAAGATCAGATTAAATATATTATCTATAATAGATTTATGCGCAGCAGTTGGTATCATGAATGTAAGGTATGGGCGCATAAGTCAGTAGGAACACATTATGTTGCTCCCTGTAGACACCCCATTTTTGACCGACCTTGAGACTCAGACGTCACCAGTTGAGCACTTGGTGATATTGCATAATGTGCTCGTTCAAAAGTTTCAGAGTCGCGGCTGCGAGCCCCGCCTCCGGACTTCCGGACCTTCTTCGGTGCCTTGCCTCGGTTTGCGAACCAGACTCGGTTTTCTCTGTTTCTTTTCCTGAGGGGAGGGAGAGGTCCCATAGACCATCTCTCAGTGGCCGTGGGCTACGTTTGGTGGCCGTAGGCCATTTTGCCCATTTCGGAGCCCGGTTCCCGGTCTTCGGAGCCGTCAGGCCGTGTGCCTCGGTTCGGGACCGCCTAACCATCTCCGTTTGCTCTGATTTTTGGCATACATCTTATTTTCTCCCTTTTGAGGGACACTGGGGTCTGAGAAACCCACTTCGTGGCCGAACGCCACTTTCGGTGCTTAACAGCCCATTTTTGGGATCCCGAACTGCGTGTTTTGGCTCCCGAACATTCGTTTTGCAACGGTTTTCGTTCATTTTTGGCAGGTACCTCTGTTTTATCACAGGGAAGGTCACTGAAGGGTGGGAGGCCAGCAATTGTTGCAGCAACCAGTTATCTCTCCTCCGGAGCCTCCCGGCGCCCGTTTTTCCAACTTCCGGGCTAATGTTGAACACCCTAGGGTTAGTGTTGCCAACTTTCAACCAGATATCTGTGATCTACACACCTGGGAGGCCCCTAAAAGTTGGTGGCCGGCCATTAAGGTCACCTGACCCTTTTGACCCCTTTCTTCCGGGCTAATGTTGAACCCCTTGGACCCTTTTTCTTGAACTTTCAACCACATATCTGTGATGTACACACATGAGAGGCCCCTAAAAGTTCATGGCCGGCCAGTAAGTCAACTTGACCCTTTTGACCCCCTCTTTCCGAGCCATTGTTGAACCCCTTGGGCCCACTTTCTTGGAATTTCAACTACATGGTTGTGTTGTACACACATAGGGGTACCTCTCCAGTAGTTGGCCGGCCAGAAAATCACCTTGACCCTTTTGACCCCTAGCCGGCCAGCTAGGGGGTGTGGCCGGCCGGCCACCTCCAGTAAAAGTGTGAGGCCGGCCTGCTTCCTTGCACTGTGTACTTTACAGCTGTGGGGCAATATCCCCCAGATATTTCCTGTATCCGGGGGATATTTTGTGGGGGAGTTTTACCCTCCTTTTCCCCCACCTTTACACCCCCTTTTTGATCCTTATAACCAGCTGGTGGCCTCCTTTGCAAGGGTTAGAAAAACTCTCCTTCAAGCTTCCATAGCCAACTCCATCTTCTTCCTTCTCAATTCTTCAAAAAACCCTAAGTCCCTAACCATCATTCCTTCTACACCACCAAGCTCTACCACCACCATCTCATTTCCAGCAACAAGGAAGGATTCTTGAAGGTTAAAGAAGCTGCAAATCCATCCAAGAAGCAACAAAAGTTTGAATCTTCAAGGGTAAGTAACACTTTTACCCTTTTGACCCTTTTTCTTGATCTATTTCTAAGCCCCACTTCTTTTTGGTTTCAAGCTCCGGCCCTAACTGAAAAGGGTCATATTTTGAGCTCATCTTCACTTTTCATTAAGGGCTCAACCCTGTTTGAGCCCTCCATAACACACTTGCTTCATTGACCCCCTTGTATGTCATAGTTTTGCATGCTATTTTTGACCCATGAGCAATTTATTTTCGAGCATGTTGTAAACTGATATTAGGCTTATTTTGAGCCCCTCTTCAACATTGGAGAAGGGCTCAACATTATTTGGTGTCTCCATGTGTCACTTGTAGTTATATCCCTTATTTGGCCCCATTTTTGCATAAATTGGCAACCCTCTTTGCTTCTGTTTTTGGACCTTGGTCCGAACTGAAAGTGGTCTTATTTTGGCCTATACTTCATGTTTCATTCACACTTTTTTTCTTTTTGGTGAATATTTTGTATACTTCATGTTATAGCCATTGTTGAGCCTTATTTTGCATCACATTTCTATCATGTTTGTATACTGATTTGAGATCTACCATATACTGTAAATATTCATATTTTTGGTCCCTCTTCAGTGTTGTAGAAGGAAATTTTTCAGTTTGGGTTTTTCTTATACCACTTGCTTCATTACCCCTCTTTTGGCCCCTTTTCTTGCATGCTATTTTTCCCTTAACTATGCTTGCTGTTTGGCCATGTTTATAACTGTGAAAGTGCATCTTTTGGGACTGTATAGCTTTTGTCTTTGCATTGCATGTCCATATTGTGCATGTTTAGCATAGCTATAGGTCATTTCGGGTGCCTAATGTTGCATTTCGGGACATTTCCTTGCATTTCATGTCATTTCGCCTCATCTTGGGGCTTTTTTCCCCTTGTTTTGTTGCTGGAATTCCATTAGCATGCTTGCATATCATTTTTGCCATGTTGCATCACATTTTATCATTGCCTCGGTTTGCGTGCCCGTGTGCACGCATTTCGAGGCACCTCATTTTTATCCGCCGGCATCTTATGTGAGTGTGGCTGAGGCTCTCTCATGTTAGTATAAGTCCATGTTGCATTTTCCATGTCATTCGCATCATTTTAGCATCGCCTCGGTTTGCGTGCCAGTGTGCACGCATTTCGAGACACTTCATTTTCTGCCATCGGCATCTTATGTGAGTGTGGCTGAGGCTCTCTCATGTTAGTATAAGTCCATGTTGCATTTTCCATGTCATTCGCATCATTTTAGCATCGCCTCGGTTTGCGTGCCAGTGTGCACGCATTTCGAGGCACTTCATTTTCTGCCATCGGCATCTTATGTGAGTGTGGCTGAGGCTCTCTCATGTTAGTATAAGTCCATGTTGCATTTTCTATGTCATTCGCATCGCTTTTGCATCGCCTCGGTTTGCGTGCCCGTGTGCACGCATTTCGAGGTACTTCATTTTATGCCACCGGCATCCTATGTGAGTGTGGCTAAGGCTCACTCATGTTGGTATAAGTCCATATCATGTTTTCATGTCATTCCATCGCATTTCGTCATCGCCTCGGTTTGCGTGCCCCCGTGCACGCATTTCGAGACACATATCATCGCCTCGGTTTGCGTGCCCCCGTGCACGTATTTCGAGACACATATCATCGCCTCGGTTTGCGTGCCCCGTGCACGCATTTCGAGACACATATCATCGCCTCGATTTGCATGCCCGCGTGCACGCATTTCGAGACACATATCATCTCCTCGGTTTGCGTGCCCGCGTGCACGCATTTCGAGACACATATCATTTTCTCGGTTTGCGTGCCCGCGTGCACGCATTTCGAGGCACCTCTTTTTCATTGCATTCTGTATTTTCTCGATTTGCGTGCCTGTGTGCACGCATTTTGAGGCATCTCGGTTTGCGTGCCCGTGTGCACGCATTTCGAGGCATCTCATTTTCATAGCATAGTGCATACTAGGTTGTATCTTAGATCGCATTCTGTCATTTTCTCGGTTTACGCGCCCGTGTGCACGTATTTCGAGGCATGTCATTTCCATAGCATTGTGTATGTTAGGATTGTATCTTAGTTGCATTTCATGCATGTCATGCATATCGCATCGTATCCGGGATAGGAGTTAGCCCGGGCACGGGAAACGAGGTACATTTCGTACTCCGAGTGACGGAATGTGTCTCAATTCCCCAGTCACCGACACTCCGGATTATCCATGATGGAGTTAGGTTTTAGCTGTAGTTTCATGTGCATTCATCCTATATTGAGTTGTGCATTTCGACTCCTCGGCCATCATGCCTCGGTATGCATGATTGGTGGCACGAGGATCGAGACATGCATATATCTGTGCAAATACATTGCTATGCCCCTTTCCTGCTCTTTGTTGCAGCAAAACGAAGAATCAGCAACTTTTTGGGGCTCGGCACGCATTTCAAGAACAGGTGTAAACAGAGGCTAATTGGGGCATTCCGGTGGATTTCCGCGCAAGACAATCCGGACATGCATCATCCATCAGAAGCAAGGCAGTCCCTGGCTTGCACGCCAGTTTTACTTGTTTTCTTAGTTAATCCATTAATTAATTAGGATTTTGTAATATTTTTGGACTGTAATATTCTTTTATTTGGGACTGTATTATTTTTTTCGGACCCTCTGTGCGAGGGCATAACTGTAATAAGTGTGCGTGTGTGTGATGTATGTCTTCCAACCCCACGTCTTTCTCCCTTTTATTTATCCGCTTTTGATGGTTAGATTAGGGCATATTTCAATTAGCATACAGTATGATAGCATGTTTGCATTCATTCATCTGTTTTGCACGCACCGGGCTCGGCGCATCATACTAACTGCATTGTACTTTCAATTCCAAATTGAATACATGTTAGCTGTAGCATTCCATATGCCATGTTTAGAATAGCCGAGCCTGCTATAGTTGCATTTTGCATGTGTTGCATTAGGCATTTCTGTATACTTAGGGTCATGCATGATTTCTAATACAGTTTTTGTTTTGGCTTGGAGTACTCGGTAAGTTCTATACTTTAGCATCCTTGCATGCGTGTGAGTGAATGCCATGAATAGCATGCTTACCATGAGGCTATGTGCTTATGTGATATAACTGCCTGAATGCCTGTGGGTGAAGGTCGGGTTGTTTAAATTGGAACAAATCATTGACTGTGAGTTTTAAGCCCACTAG
Organism: Camellia sinensis; assembly: GCF_055761805.1. Classification (NCBI taxonomy): domain Eukaryota; kingdom Viridiplantae; phylum Streptophyta; class Magnoliopsida; order Ericales; family Theaceae; genus Camellia; species Camellia sinensis. The sequence continues at coordinate 112,694,471 of NC_138973.1, forward strand.
ATAGTGGCAAAATCACATTTTTCTAAGCCCACCCGAGGGTGACAAATCCACGTCTTAGCCTACTTGCGAGTAGCATCATCAAACCATTTTCAAATAAACAAGCATGAAATGTTTTGTTCCAATTCGGGCGACCCAGTCTATACTTATATGCTGTGTGCATCACATAGTAACCTAGGCTAATAACTGGAATAAGAACACACAAAGTTTTCAAAAATAGATATCACGGTTAGTAGAGGCCGATCTTTGATCGGGCGAGCGGGGGTGCTCACGAAGTGACCTTCCCCAATCGTACCCAAGTTCCCGAGCCGAGGCAACTTTGGTGATGACGGACACGTGGCCTTTGGCACCGAGTCAGGGTTTCCTAAATTTCCCAAAATAAAATATTTAGGTGGCGACTCTGTATCTGGCAAAGCAGTCCATGTTTGGCACTTCTTTCAAAAATCTGTTTTTTTTTTCTCAAAACGATTTGCCGGATTTGGACTCTTTGGTTCAGACTTAGAACCGTGACTACAAAAGTCGAGTCCGAGCTGTAGCGAGGTCCCCCGCGGGCTTGTTACACTCCCCTATAGCATAGATAACCAAATTTGGATTTGGAATGGATTTATGTCTAGATCAATACAAATCAAATTTGTCAAGAGCCTTATGCAATATGGAGTATCAATATTGCATTCAAGCACAAGAAACTAAATGTGGTGGACACACGAGAGCAACTAACCTTAAAAAGCCAATGAGGACTCTCTGCACAGAATTCCATTAAAACAGCAAGTACTGCAGCAGGAATGGCAGATACCCAAAAACACACTCGCCACCTGTGCACATGATCAAGATATTTATAGTTATTAGTCAATAATATAATCCAATCAAACAACCAACAGAACAACATGCCTTGAGCAGGTCTTGACAAATTATGTATAAGATGCAGCAAATCTATCATACTTATATCAATTTCATGTCTTATCATCAATCTTGTAGATCTTTTACTCTTTTCTTTTTTATTTATTTTTTTATATATTGTAGATCTTTGCATGTGAACATGTGATGCAATATTCAAAAGAAGTGAATGTTTTGAGGGAACAATAGTTCATCTATTTATAGACAATTTTCAGAAAGGATATCAGTTTCCAGACAGTTTTCAGAAAGGATATCAGTTTAAATTGTTATTAAAATATTTTTAAAAATATTAACAGAAAAATAAAAATGATATATAAAGGTTAGTGTTTCTGATTTTGAGTGTACATGGTTAAATGGGGGGTGTAAAGAATTGCTTTTCGGGTGTAAATAGAAGCACCCCATCCATAATAAAAACAGAGCAGATAATAAAAACTCCAAAGAGATGAGAATAATAAGGTCCGGTCTCAGAGTACCTGCACAATTTTGTTAGACTTGGCCTAGGCATTTAAGCAGGCCCATCTCTGCAAGAAACATTGAACTTAGTCATTGTATTGATTAGATTAAGTAGTTAATAAAGGTTTATTGAAAATCGGTTAAAATTTTGAACCAAAAGGGAAAGTCCAATGATATCATATTGTTGATTAAGAGTGGTAAGAAATATTGCAGACAAGGAAAACAAACTAATAAACAATAAGTTGTTTTTCCTAATCAATAACAGTAAACAATCAATGAAAGTATGTTATTATTGGTTTAGGCATATTATCAAATACATGGTGAGCAGAAGATAAAATTCCAGCAAAACAACAAAACAATGACAATACATAGGCTGAGCCAAATATTAAATAGAATTGGGGTAATAACAAGCATCAATCTAATACAAAAGCATAGAAATCAAGTATTGACATCTCCATAGAAGACAAAGAAACAGCAAACCAAAAAATTACATACCAGATTGTTTGGATTTGCAGCTGGTTTGTGAAAGAAAAAAGCATACATAGTTCAGCCCAAATGCAAACTGCAGAATAAAAGAAGATACAACACTCAAACGAACATTCATTGTAAGAAATTGAACAATTTCTTTGATAAACTTGAGAGTAATTTGCAGAAAACAAATTAAACAATTTACACCTCTTAATATCTCACGACTTGAGAAACAAGCTTGGGTGAAAAGCACACCACCTAATCTGTAAGGGCACAGGTGGCTGAAATTGATGAAGAGCTTGCTGGAGAAGCACAGAATAGAGGTCAGCCAGTGTCATCATAGCTTCCCTAGCAATCTTCAATGAGGGTGATTTCGCAATTTCCTCTTTCTTAGATGAACTGTTGTTAGACTCAAGTTTTGCTTCTTTTATAGATAGTTATATATATATATATATATGCATACGTATATAAACACAACCAAAAGAAACCTAATTTAAAAAAAATAAAATAAAAATCAGATTGTGGTTCTTCTCAAAATAAAAACCAAATTTATAAAACAACCTTCAATTCATTACCTTTTATTGGTAAATTTTTGTATGGGCATGATTTTTTTATTTTATTTTTTTGAACTAGTATGGGCATAAATTAACTCCCTATAATTAACAGCTCTTTCTCAACTTCTTTGCAAAACCTAATTAATTCCAAGGCAATGTTCTATCAACATTCCTTGAAAAGAAAAGAAGTGAGAATTATTGCCTTGTATCCCACAAGATTTCAAGCAATTCAAATTTGCCAACATAAGGAAGTAGATGATATATCCTTAGATTAAATTAAGTTAGGGTTAGGGTTTTGAAACTTTGAAGGGTTTTATTCCTTATTCTTCACTTTTTGTTCTTTATTCTTCCATATTGAGAGAGTTTATAAACTAATTTTAGATATAGAATCAGAAATAAAAAATCCATTGGATATGGAGATACAAAACCATAGTTGAAAATTTTGAATGGCTTTAAAATTATTTGGTAACACTAATTCAAAATCAGATTGTATACCTTGAATTATGGTGCAACAATTGAATATAGATTCCAGAAACCCTTGACAACAAAAAAAAAAATGAAAATCGAAAAAAATACAAAGCAGATAGACAAACAGAGTTCAGTTAAGAAATTGGGACAGAGAAGCAGATGAGGAGTGAGATACAGAGAAAGAGCAGACAAACCTACTGAGCCAGAATGAAGCGACGATGGTCACAGCAATGGCAAACTGCAGAAACTCGACGGTTGACAAATGTTTGTGCAGACAAGCGATTGTGAGAGAGAGAAAGAGAGAACTACAAATCGTAAGAGAACAGCTATGCAAGGGTGAAAATCATGGAGAGAGATGAGGGGTTTTACCTACTAGCAAATAAAGAGGTGATTCTGAGTCTCCCGAAGATGGAAGATGTAGATGGAGAGAGAGAGAGACAGAGAGAGAGTTGAGCGTGAAAATGAGATAGGGGGGAAAAGAAAAATCAGAGGGGGATTTGATGAAATTTGGGAATTTTGGGCACCAAGGGTTTCAGAAGGAGCCCCTTTTTTTTTAACACCAAAAAAAAAAAAAAAACTATTTGTGACGGGAAGAAAAAGTTGTCGCAAAAAACGACGTCATTTTATATAATAAAATTATAGGAGACGGAATTATTTCCTTGCAAAAAATTTTGTACAATGGTGACGAAAATTTTCGTCTCTGAAATGGCACCCAAATATTCCCTGAAATTTTACAAGGGCGGGAATTTTTTTGCCACGAAAAATAAAATATAGAGACGAATAAAATTTTCGTCACCTATTGTTTTATTGATTTTAAGTATTTGATAACGAAATTTAGTTTTTCTCTCTGAAAATATTATAATTGGAGACGAAATCTTACTTTTATCTCTAAAACATGTATATTTAGAGACGAAATTATTTTTCGTCATGCGTTTTCGTCACTAAAGACCTTTTTTGTTGTGGTGGTAGATCGGCTGTGCGATGATGATCGGTGCGATGAGATGAACAACGAGAGAGTGAGAGGGTGATCGGTGCAGAAACGAGAGAGTAAGAGAGACAGTGATGTTGAGATTAGGGATTTTGGTTTTGCGCCCGGGGGGTGGGGGGGATAGCAAAAAAAAAGCGGGAATGAAAAAAAAAAAGAAAGGGAGACGGGGGGTGGATAAAAAAAAAATTAAAAATTTTTTTTTGGGAGGTCACAAATAAAATTTAAACAATAAAATAATATCGTTTAATTCTTTTTTTTTTTTTTTGGTGACACGGGTTGCTGTCGTTAAAAAATTTTATTTTTTGTTAAAATAATTTTTTTTTGTAGTTAATGAAAAAAATTTCATTTTTTTTTAGTTACTAAGATTGAAAATTTATTTGTTTCATTTTTATTTTAATTAAAAAAATATTATTATTATTTTTTATTTGGTAGAAGTAGAGGTAATATTTTAATGAAAAATATTTTCCACTAAAATAAAAGTTTATTTTCTGTGGTCAATGAAAAATATTTTTCTACGGCCTATTTTTTTTGGTTAGTAAAAATCTTGAACTATTTTTTTGTGGTAGAGGAAAGGGAGCGACATTAGTGGTGGAGGTGGTGGATAAGAGATGATAGTGGTGGTGGTGGTGGTGATGGCAAAAAATATTAGTGGTGAAGTTGTGGTAGTGGTAGTGTAGATGGAGTGGCAGGGGTGAAGGAGAGGTAATGGTAGTAGTAGTGGCAGTAGTGGTAGTGGTGGTAGTGGAGTGGTGGCGATGGTAGTAGTAATGGTAGTCGTAGAGGTGAAGTGGCGACAGTAGAAGTAGTGGTGGCGGTGGAATGACGTTTGCAGTAGTGGTGAAGGTGGTAGAGGAGATGGGTGGTGAGAGAGAGAGAGATGAGTGAGAGACGGATAGAAGAGATAGAGAGAGAGAATAGAGCGGAAATGGAAAACAAAAACAGGCAGGAATAAAAAATATTTTTTTTTGTCAGAAATGAAATTTAAATAACAAAATAATGTCGTTTAACTTTTTTTTTTTTTTTTTACGACGGGAGTTGTCGTCGTCAAAAAAAAATATTTTTTGTTAAAATATAATTTTTTTGTAATTAATGATTTTTTTTTTTTTTTTTTGGTAGAGGATAGAGAGTGGCCGTAGTGGTGAAGGTGGTGGATAAGAGATGATGGTGGTGGTGGTGGTAGCGACGAAGGAGATTAATGGTGAAGTTGTGGTAGTGGTAGAGTAGATGAAGTGGCAAGGGTGAATGAGAGGTAATGGTAGTAGTAGTGGCAGTAGTGGTGAAGGTGGTGGATAAGAGATGATGGTGGTGGTGGTGGTGGTGGTGGTGGTGGTGGCAAAGGCGATTAGTGGTGAAGTTGTGGTAGTGGTAGAGTAGATAAAGTGGCACAGGTGAATGAGAGGTAATGGTAGTAATAGTGGCAGTAGTGGTAGTGGTGGCAATGGTAGTAGCAATGGTAGTTGTAGAGGTGAAGTGGCGACAGTGGTAGTAATGGTGGTAGTGGAATGACGTTTGCAGTAGTGGTGAATGTGGTAAAGAAGATGGGTGGTGAGAGAGAGAAATATGAGTGAGAAAGAGAGAGAGAGAGAGAGAGAGAGAGTGATGAGCGAGAGAGAGACAAAGTGGTCGCTAAAAATGCATTTTCTTGTAGTGGATAGATAAATCGAGAGGGAGCTCAGTAAATAGAGAAGACAGAAGGGAGAGAGTGAGCAACGCGAACATAGTGGGAGAGAAAAAGAGAGAGAAAGAGAAGAGAGAGAGAGGGACAAAAAGATAGAGAGTGAGAGACAGAAAAAAGATAGAGAGAGAAGAGAGATGAACAAGAGAGAGAGATAAAGAGAAGAGAGATGAGCGAGAGAGACATAGAGAGAAGAGAGATGAACGAGAGAGAGAGAGGAGAGAGATGAGCGAGAGAGACAGAGAAAGATGAGAGAGATAGAGAGAAGAGAGATGAGCGAAAGAGACAGAGAGAGAAAAGAGATGAGAGAGATAGAGAGAAGAGAGATGAGCGAAAGAGACAGAGAGAGAAAAGAGATGAGAGAAGAGATAGATGATTGGGAGACACAGAGAGAAAGAGAGAGAGAGAGAGACAGAAAGAAAAGAGTGATGAGTGAGAGAGAGAATGAGAAGAGAGAGAGGAAGATGAAAAAATGGGTGAAAAGATATAGACAAAGAGAGAGGGAGAGAAAAAAAGAGCGAAAAGAGATAAACGAGAGAGAGACAGAGAGAGATGAGTGAGAGAGATAAAGAGAAGAGAGACAGAGAGAGATAGACAGAGAGAGAGAGAGAGAGAGACAGACAGACAGACAGAGAAGAGTGATGAGTGAGAGAGAGAGAGAGAGAGAGAAGAGAGACAGAGACAGAGAGATAGAAAGATGAAAAAATGGGTGAAAAAGTTCCGTGTCTAAAGCCTCATTTTCTAGTAGTGAGTCATCTCTATCATTCATGGGTAGAATAGAGGCGCGGATTTGGGAATTGCATATTTTATATAAAAATCAAATTGAAATATTTTATACAATCACACCTATTTAAGGAGTGTGATTAAAAAGTAGTAATATATATATAATCACACTTTAATTAAAATGTGTGATTAAAAAATATATATATAATCACACTTACTTAAAAAGTGTGATTAAAAAGTAGTAGTGTATATATAATCACACTTTAATTAGAAGGTGTGATTAAAAAATATATAAATAATCACACTTTAATTAGAATGTGTGGTTAAAAAATATCTATATAATCACACTTATTTAAAAAGTGTGATTAAAAAGTAGTAGTGTATATATAATCACACTTTAATTAGAAGGTGTGATTAAAAAATATATAAATAATCACACTTTAATTAGAATGTGTGGTTAAAAAATATCTATATAATCACACCTATTTAAAAAGTGTGATTAAAAAGTAGTAGTGTATATATAATCACACTTTAATTAGAAGGTGTGATTAAAAAATATATAAATAATCACACTTTAATTAGAATGTGTGATTAAAAAATATATATATAATCACACTTGTTTAAAAAGTGTGATTAAAAAGTAGTAGTGTATATATAATCACACTTTAATTAGAAGGTGTGATTAAAAATATATATATATAATCACACTTAATTAAAAAGTGACATAAAAAATAAATATTATCACACTCAATCAAATTAAGTGTGATTAAAATATCAATCTAATTTTTTTTATCACACTTCCAATAAAAGTGAGATCTTTTTTTTTTTGTCAAAGTGTGATGTTCAACTATTTTTGTAATAGTGTGAGACGGCAGAACTGGGCTCTATTTCCTGAACAAAGAGGGTATAATTTTAGTCCAATTCCAGAGCAGAGAAATAGGAAATATGTTCCAATTCTTGAATCGATGGGGCATAATTTTGCTCCCATTCCTGAACAAAGATTCCATAGTTTTGGTCCAAATCCAAGAGGCTAGAACTTTTCTTCGTTTCTCAAATAGAGAGGGCAGAACATTGCACTAATTCTTGAAGGAAGGGGTCAAAATTTCGACAACAAACCACCGCGTGGAGCGTATCGGGGGACACATCAACCAAATCGGGCCATGGAATGGATCTCATCCAGGAACAATTCAATTCAGCACTCAAACATGTTACCAGGCCCATCTATCAAAAGCCTTATCCAGAAGCAATCGACAGAAACTACGATTTTCCTAGAGAGTATAAAGTTCTTGGTTTTGTTTTATTTTCTGGTGAAGATAATCATTCTACTATTGAGCATGTTGCCAGATTTACTATACAATGTGGCGAGGTAAGAAAGAATGACTTCTTGAAATTGAGGCTATTCGCCAATTCCTTAACTAGAATGATCTTTACTTGGTACATTAATCTACAGCCAGACTTAGTCCATTATTGACAGTAGATAGATGAGATGTTCCAGTAGCAGTTCTATAGAACCGAACCAGAGGTTACCATGGCCGACTTGTCAAGTATCATCCAAGTTCCTAGCAAGAGAGTAGAAACCTATATTGCAAGGTTCAAGAGAGTTAGATTCAAGTGTCACATTGTCCTACTAGAGACGAAGTATGTCAGGCTGGGTCAAAATGGCCTTAACTTTGAACTTCGTAAGAAATTTGAAGGCATGGTATTCAGAGATCTCTTTGAATTAGCCACGAGAACAACTAGGTATGAGCAGATCCTTAGAGAAGATCAAGATCGGAGGAATGCATCAAAGGACACTTATCACAAGGATCTAAATTATCCGGTAGCAAATGCAAATGCAGAACTGAACCATAAGGTTGCTATGGCAGAAATCCTGAATAGACAGCCTTATGTGTGCATGACATTTGTCAAAATTGAATCAATGAAAATGCAATAGAATTCTGTAATGGCCAAGACAACTCATTCCTACACTTTTGATATCACTAAAGCGAAATAAATTTTTCACCAATTGATGGCAGACAAGATGTTTAGATTCTTCATGGGTCACAAAATTCCTGTTGTTGGTGAAGTTAGGAACGAGGAGTACTGTAAGTTTCATAATTTTTGGAATCATGCTACTAATAATTGCATTATTTTCAAAAATGCTATTCAGGATCGCATTGACAAGAGAGAGCTCAAATTTCCTGAGAAGGAAAAGCCTACAATGGAAATAGATGATGATTATTTTCTGAAGGAGTTTGGTGCAAACATGGTAGCCGTCAACATGGTAGGGATTCCACAAACCACTCCTAAGTAAAAGATTATTATAGAAACTGTTTCCCGTCCTAATGGCTTTCTAGTTCTTCTTACAATGGAGGGGAGTTGGACAGAAACTTCTATGATGATTCTTATCCACGAAGGAAGAGAGTGTTTAGACGAGCTTCCTGGTCTCAGAATTATAGGAATCAACAGCAAGAACTCCACCATCCAATCTTGAACCCAGTATATACTTAGTGTGGCCATGTTTCTCAAAGGAAGGAGCCAACTATTAAGAGTGTGGCCATCAAGTATGGGGTAGAGTCTCATTAACCTGCCAGGAAGATAGAAGAATTCAAGTCATTCCTCCAGGAAGATAGGCAAAGGTTAGGCATCCCAAGTTTCCTCACCCCAGTTAGCTTTGTTGAGATCCTAAAAGCGTCGCTGACAACGGAAGATACAAGCCGTAAGATAGGCCAAAAGGAAAGGTGTGGTGGAGCAAGAAGGTAATTTGACAAGAGGGCTCAGAAGTTCAATAGGAAGTTTTAGAAGGTCAGCCTCATTAGAAATTCAGAACTCAGTCTCCAAAAAAGAAGAAGGTTAAGAAGGAATACCGTAAGACCTATTGATCCCAGTCCCGTGCAAGACAATTCCATGCATTTTCAAAAGCAATCAGTAACATATGCCTTAGTCTTTCTTAAGCAGCCTCTTGCATTGGAAATCCTAGCCATCCAGAAAGACAGGGGGGACAAGGTAGAGCAGAAGATAGTCATCCTTGATAGTAAATCAGGTACTTCAACTAAAAAACTTTCATGCAATATGGTGTTTGTTTTGCCTCAGTCTTTCAGAGCTAAAGAAGGGCAGCAATCCTATATTCCTGTCAGTAGAAGTTCATCCAGCTTACAAAAATTAGTCACTCTATCATTGTGTTGAAGGATGAGTCTGAAGACAAAAATGTATCAACCTCAACAAGTGTCATTTTTGAGAAGCCATGTCCAGAAGCTAGCAATCACCTTCATCCTCTATACATCATAAGGTTGCTAGATGATGTTCCCGTAAACAGGCTTTTGGTAGACAATGGCTTTGTAGCTAATCTCATACCTAAAGCCATGATACAGAATCTAGGCAAGACAGAAAGAATTGCCACTTTCCAATGCCAACATTACAGATTTTGCAAGACGATCAACAATTTCTCAAGGAATTTAGACCATGAACGTAGTTGTGGGAGGTAAAACCCTAACTACGCCATTCTTTATCATTAACTCTAAAGTAACTTATAATGTTTTGTTGGGTAGAGATTGGATACATATTTGCATGACCGTTCCTTCCTCTCTTTATTAGTGCCTTATATTTTGAAATGATAAAGATGTGGAAGTAGTCTGGGTAGACAGAAAACCATTTGTAACTTCTACAAATCATGCAGACGTAAGGCTCTATAATGAAAAAATTAGACCTATGAAGTTTTCGTGAAATAACAAGTATAGTCATTCAAAAACTATGAATTCATCCAACCATTCATTAGTATAAGAGCTAGAAAGTGTTCACAAAGAGCTAGTTGGCCCCTTAGTTTCAAAAATCAGCGAGCCAACAGCTGGATTCGTAGAAAGGTTTAAGAATGGACCCAAAGCCCTCAAATACTGAAAATGCCATGGCTCTTAAAGCCATGATGGCCAGGTTGACAACCTGCTTGGTAGAAAAAAAGTTAATAGGTCTAGATAAAGAGAAAGCTTCGACAAATTCAGCATAAGTAATTTTTGAAGAAGACATTCCTAACAAAGATTTTATCCAGTTGGAGAAATTGAAAGCAGCACATGCCAAGGTAGATGACCTCAAGGCAGAAGTCCAGGCCCCTCTAGAAGAAATTAATGTGGGAAAAGTTCAGGCCAGTCTACGTTAGCCAATTGTTTCCTGAACCATACATGACTAGACTTATTAAACTCCTGTGTAAGTTCAAGGAACGCTTTTCTTGGGATTATTGTAGACGTCCCCGAACGCCCCGGGAGGAACGAGCTCCCGTTCTGTTCATTTGGGGTCACTACAGCTCGGGACTCTAAAATCGTCACGGTTCTAAGTCTGAACCAAAGAGTCCAAATCCGGCAAATCGTTTTGAGAAAACAGATTTTTAGAAGTGCCAAACATGGACTGCTTTGCCAGATACAGAGTCGCCACCTAAATATTTTATTTTGGGGAAATTTAGGAAACCCTGACTCGTTTGCCTAAGGCCACGTGTCCGTCATCACCAAAGTTGCCTCGGCTCGGGAACTTGGGTACGATTGGGGAAGGTCACTTCGTGAGCACCCCCGCTCGCCCGATCAAAGATCGGCCTCTACTAACCACGATATCAAGTTTTGAAAACATTGTGTGTCCTTATTCCGGTTATTAGCCTAGGTTACTATGTGATGCGCACAACATACAAGTATAGATTGGATCGCCTGAATTGGAAGAAAACATTTCATGTTTGTTTTTGAAAGATGGTTTGCTACTCGCAAGTAGGCTTAAAATGCAGATTTTGCCACCCTCAGGTGGGCTTAGAAAAAATGGTTTTGCCACTATCTGGTGGGCTTAAAACAAACAGTTGATAATTTATTCCAATCCAAGTAACCCAACCTTCACCCACAGGCATTCAGGCAGTTATATCACATAAGCAATTAGCCTCATGATAAGCATGCTATTCATGGCAGTCACTCACACGCATGCAAGGATGCTAAAGCATAAAACTTACCGAGTACTCCAAGCCAAAAAAGAAGCTCATTAGAAATCCATGCATGATCCTAAATATACAGAAATGCCTAATGCAACACATGCAAAAATGCAACTATAGCAGGCTCGGCTATTCTAAACATGGCATATGAGATGCAACAGCTAACAAGTATTCAACTTTGAAATTGAAATACAAATGCAGTTAGTATGATGTGCCGAGCCCGGTGCATGCAAAACAGATGAATGATGCAAACATGCTGTTATACTGTATGCTAATTGAAATATGCCCTAATCTAACCGTCATAAGCAGGTAAATAAAAGGGAAGAAAGACGTGGGGTTGGAAGACATACAACACACACACGCACACTTATTACAGTTATGCCCTTGCGCAGAGGGTCCGAATAAATATACAGTCCCGAATAAAAGAATAGTACAGTCTAAATAAATATTACAGTCCAAATATGTACAAATTCCTAATTAATTAACAAATTAACTAAGAAAATAAATAAACTGGCATGGAAGCCAGGGACTGCCTTGATTCCATTCCGGATGATGAATGATGCATGCCCGGGTTGCCTTTGCGCAGAAATCCATGACGATGCCCCAATTAGCCTCTGTTTGCACCTATTCTTGGAATGCGTGCCAGGCTCCGAAAAGTTGCTGATTCTTCATTTTGCTGCAACAGAGAGCAGAAAAGGGGCATGGCAATGTATTTTCACAAATGTATGCATGTCTCGATCCTCGTGCCACCAATCACGCATATCGATGCATGATGGCCGAGGAGTCGAATTGTGCAACTCAATATGGAATGAATGCACACATAAACACAACTAAAACCTAACTCCATCATGAATAATCCGGAGTGTCGGTGACTGGGGAATTGAGACACGTTTCGTCACTCGGAGTACGGAATGCACCTCGTTTCCCGTGCCCAGGCTAACTCCTATCCCGAACATGATGCAATATGCATGACATGCATGAAATGCAACTAAGATACAATCCTAACATACACAATGTCATGGAATGGCACACACGCTGCACGAGGTAATACACAACCGAGCATACACAATGCTATGGATGGAATGGCATACACAATGCAATAATGGGCTTACACCAACATGAGAGAGCCTCAGCCACACTCACATAGGAGGCCATCAGATGAAAACAAGACAACTCGAAACGCGTGCACGCGTGCACGCAAACCGAGGACCGACCCTCAGGCACCGAAATGTCACTCTAATGAGACATGGCAAAACATGGAATATGGCACACTATAATGCAAAAATCAGAAGTAAAATGAGATGCAAAACAGCCCCAAAACCCGGTAAAATGAAACCCGATGCATGGAACGAGCCCCGAAACATTATAGCTATACAATACAAACATAATTTGAACATGAGATGAAAAGACAGAAGCAAGGCAGCCCCTAGAAAAGAATTTTTACAGTTTAAATCATGGCCAAACAGTAAGCACAAATGGGACTAAATTATCATACAAAAGTGGCTCCGCAAGGGAGGCAATGAAACAAGTGGTAGATGCAAAGCCCAAATAGAAAAAGACCCTTCTACAACACTGAAGAGGGACCAAAAATATGACTACTTACAGTTTATGGCAGACCCCAAAACAGCATACAAACATACTCAAAATGCCATGCAAGGTAGGGCCTAAAAGAGGTTATAACACAAAGTATACAAAACATTCATCAAACAGCCAAAGACCCTTAATGAAACATGACAATGGGGTCAAAATATGGCCACTTTCAGTTCGGACCAAGGTCCAAAAACAGAGACACAATAGGCTAATAAATCATGCAAAAATGGGGATCAAAGAGGGGTATAATGACAAGTGGCACATGGAGGTCCCAAACAATGATGAGCCCTTCTTCAATGTTGAATAAGGGCTCAAAATAAGCTCACTTACAGTTTATGACATGCTCCAAAACAGATTACACATAGGCCAAAAATAACATGCAAGATTAGGGCCTAAAGGAGAGATAAAGAAGGAAGTGCAAGATGGAGACCTAAAATGATAAAATTCCCTTAATGAAACATGAAATAGAGCTCAAATAAAGGGTACTTTCAGTTTTGGTCGGAGCTCAAAACAGCAAGAAAAATAGCTAGAAAAATGTTGCAAAATTAAGCTCAAAAAGAGGGAATTGACATTTACCCTTGAAGACCAACCCTTGGTTGCTTCTTGGCTTGAGAAGTGATGCCTCCTAACTTCTGGAAAGCTCCCCAAGCTATTGGAAATGGAGTAGTGGTGGTGATGCTAGCTAGTGATGAAGAAAATGGTGTAAGGCTTGAGGGTTTTGAGCTTGGAAGAGAAGGGGGGGAAGGTGTATGTATGCAAAGCTCTTAGGTTAATTCTCCAACCTCCAAACCAGCAGCTGGAGCTGCTGTTATAAAGGCAAAAAGGGAAGGAAAAGGGGGGAAAAAATGGAGGGAAAACCAACCAAGTTTCCCTCCAAAAAGGCAACCCCCTCCCGGATACCAAATCCGGGGAAAATGAATACATATTTGTAATGTACCAACCCTGAGGATCATGGCCGGCCAATTATCCAAGCTGCAGGTGGCCGGCCGGCCACCTCTTATGGCCGGCCGGCCAAGGGTCAAAAAGGTCAATGAGAATTAGTAGCCGACCATATGATATTGGTGGCCTCCCATGTGTGCACAACACAACCATGTGGTCAAACACTGGAAAAAGTGACCCAGGAGAGAGAACAACCCACTTTTAGGAGGGGTTCAAAAGGGTCAAGCAACATTAGTGGCCGGCCATATGATATTGGTGGCCTCCCAGGTGTGTACATCACAAATATGTGGTTTTGGGTGCAAGAAAGTGGCCCTAGGGTGGTCAACATTGGCTTGGAAGTGAGAAAAACGGGCGTCGGAGGGCGCCGGAGGAATATAACTGGTTTCTGAAACAATTGCTGGCCTCCCACCCTTCTACGGCCTTCTTGGTGATGAAACAGAGGTACCTGCCAAAAATGAACGAAAACCGATGCAAAACGAATGTTCGGGGGCCAGAACGCGCAGTTCGGGGCCCCGAAAACTGCCTGTTAAGCACCGAAAGTGACATTCGACCACGAAGTGGGTCTCTCAGATCTCAGTGTCCCTCAAAAGGGATTAAATAAGATGTATGCCAAGAACCGAAGCAAATGGAGGTGGTTAAGCGGTCCCGAACCGAGGCACACGGCCAACGGTTCCGAAAAATTGGAAACCGGGCTCCGAAATGGGCAAAATGGCCTACAGCCACAAAATGTAGCCCACGGCCACTGAGAGATGGTCTACGGGACCTCTCCCTCCCCTCAGGAAGAGAAACAGAGAAAACCGAGTCTGGTTCGCAAACCGAGACAAGGCACAGAAGAGGGTTCGGAAATCTGGAGGCAGGGCTCACGGCTGCGACTCTGAGACTTCTGAACGAGCACGATATGCAACATCACCAAGCGCTCAATCGGTGACGTCTAAGTCTCAAGGTCGGTCAAAAATGGGGTGTCTACAATTATACAGAAATGCCTGGATTGTCTAGAGAACTAGTGGCGCACTGTCTACCTATCAAGGAAGGATTTCTTCCATACAAACAGCCACCCAAGAGGATGCCTAATGAGGTAACTTTACTAGTCAAATATGAGTTAGAGCATTTACTGAAAGTTGGGTTTATCAGAACTGCTGGGTATTTAGAATGGTTATCAAACATAGTGCTTGTAATCAAGAAGAATGGAAAGATTAAAGTTCGTATAGACTACAAAAACTTGAACTTGGCCACCCCTAAGAATGAATACCCTATGCCTGTAGAAAATTTGTTAGTTGATGGTGCTGCTAGGCATAAGGTTCTGTCATTTATAGATGGCCACTCAAGATACAATCAGATTTTCATAGCAGAAGAGGATACATCGAAAGCAACTTTCTGTTGTCATCATGCATTGGGAACATATGAATGGGTTGATGCCTTTTGGCCTTAAAAATGGTGGGGCTACTTACTAGCATGCTATGAATTCCTTATTTCATGACATGATAGGCCGATTTATGGAGATGTACATTGATGATGTGGTAGTGAAGTCTAATTCCTATGAGGGACACTTAGTATATCTGTAGAAATCTTTTGAGAGTATGAAGGAATGCGACTTGAAAATGAATCCTTTGAAATCTGCCTTCAGTGTAACAATAGGTAATTTCTTGGGATTTCTGGTTTATTATAGAGGAATTGAGGTTGGCAAGAACATGACAAGGGCAATCCAGGAAGGCAAGTCTCTTACTTGTAAGAAAGAACTGTAGAAACTTCTGGGACAACTCAATTTTCTTAAACATTTCATTTCCAATCTAGCAGGAAAGGTTTAAGTTTTTTCTCAATTGCTGAAATTGAAAGATAAAGAATAGTTCATATGAAAGCCTTACCACCAATATGTTTTTGAGGTTATCAAGATACTTAGCATAACCTCCTGTCTTAACTCCTTATGTCAAGAATAAAGTTATGAAATTGTACATTTCTACTTCGGAGAAGTCCATTGGGAGTTTGTTAGCACAGGATAATGAGAGTGGAAAGGAACAAGCAGTTTATTATCTCAGCAGGCTTTTGAATGTAAATACAATCCTATGGAGAAATTATGTCTTACACTCTATTTTTCTGCAATAAAACTTAGGCACTACATGCTTCCTGTTTTGGTTTACTTAGTGTGCAAAACTTATTTGATTAAGTATTTACTTTATCGGCCATAATAAGAGGCCGAATTGGTAAATGGGCCTTAGCCCTAATGGAATTTTCATTTCAGTACATTCACCAAAAAGCTGTGAAAGGCCAAGCCCTAGTAGATTTCCTTACCGATCATTTTTGTTTAGAAATCGACAATGAATCTGGTTTCGGCCTAGTTTCCTTTTTTTTCTTCTTTTACTGCTTGGACTTTGTTATTTGATGGTTCTAAAACTAATTTAGTTTCTAGATGTGGGATCATAATCATTTCTCCCAAAGGCTTGAAGACACAATTCTCTTTTCAGTTTAATTTTGAATGCTCAAAAAATCAGGCCGAATACGAGGCTATGATAATCGGCTTGGAAATATTGAGGGAAATGAGAGCTTCAACAATGGAAGTGATTGGGGATTCACAACTTGTCATTAATCACTGGGGGAGGGGAGGGGCATTATAAATGCCATAGTGAAGATTTGACTCCTTTATGGAAGCTAAACAACTCCTTGAAGACTTTGATGATACTTCCCTCAAATACATTCCTAAAAGGTTCAACTATGAAGCTAATGAAATGGCTCAAGTTGCAACTGGAGTGAAGATTCCTCAAGGTTTCTATAAAAGAACCATCACCATTTATAAAAGATTGTTGCCTTTAGTGAAGATGAGAGAGCAACCCATCCTGGAAGCAAACATGATAGAGATTTTTGAGGAAGATTGGCACTTTCCCATAGCCCAATTCTTGAAACATCCACAACTTCCTGTAGACAAAAAGATTACAAGGAGAGCAACACATTATGTTTGGATTAAGGGAAAACTGTACAAGAAAAATCCTAAAGATGACTTGCTCTTGTAGTGCATTTCCAAAGAGGAGGCAATCAAAGTGATGGTTGAGGCATATGAAGGAATTTGTAGGGCTCGCCAAGCATGAAGGAAGATGAGATGGCTAATAAGAAGGTATAGATGCTATTGGCCTACTATTCTTTCATATTGTATTAGATTTGCCCAAGGATGTCTACCTTGTCAAACCCATGGTCCTATCTAGCATGCTCCAGCAACTTCTATGAATTCCATAATTAAACTATGGCCATTTAGAGGTTGGTCCTTTGACATGATTGGAAAAATTTTCCTCTTTCTTTTAAGGGTCATTCCTTCATAGTTGTGGCTACAGATTACTTTACAAAGTGCGTCGAAATCATTCCTATGAAATCAGTAAGTCAAAGGGACATCATCAAGATGATTAAAGAAAATAGTAACCACATATTCAGCCTACCTGAACATATTATAGCCGATAGGGGATCAATTTTTTTTAGTGAGGAAGACCAGGCTTTTGCCAAAGATTATGGTACCTAACTCTCTCATTTAACTCCATATTATGCTCAAGGCAATAGCCAAGTAGAATCAACAAACAAAGTTTTGAAAGGCATCATTGAAAGAATGATTAAGGACAACCCAAGATTTGGCATGAAGACCTGTCAGAAGCATTGTGGGCTTACAGAACTTCAAATAGAACAATAACAGGATTTACATCATTTATGCTTACTTATGGGCATGATGCAATCCTGCCTATGGAAGTTACTGTGATATCCTTAATGGTTGCATTTCAGAATAGTTAAACTCCTGTGAAGTACAATCAAGCTATGTTCATGGAACTTGAAGATCTTGATGAAGTGAGGCTAGCAGCTCTGGATCAACTTTTATTGCAAAAACGGAGAGTAACCAGAGCGTATGATCGAAAAGTCAGAAAGAAGAGTTTTGCAAAAAATGACTTAGTCTGGAAAATAGTTCTACCATTTGGGAAATGCTTTCTAAGTTGGGAGGGTCCATTTCAAGTTTTCAGAAATTTGTAAAGGAGGTTCCTACCAATTACAAGATTTAGATGATGAATTACACAAGCATCTAATAAATGGCAAGTACTTGAAGAAATTTTTCCCAATAATGTGGTAAATGATGGAATCAACAAAGAAAAATTCTACAACGGTTTGCACAGGACGAACAAAATTAAGCATGTACAGAAATGTTCAAAATGGCCTAGTCTAGAACGAAGCTGACTAAGCAAAAATGACCTTAACAGGCTGAACAAAATAGAAAAATGTTACAAATTCCTCAGCTAATCCGAAGTATAGAAACAAAGGAAAGTTCCTACTTCAGGGGAGAAAAATCTAGGAGGGCTTGCTGCAATTTCTACCTTAGAATTTGGCCTAATTCTTTTCGCTGAAGGACTGGCAGTTTTCTGCATGAAGAAATTCATTAGTAAAGACTAAAGTTCTTATTTTTCAGAAAAGATGGTACATTCTAGGCCTACCATTTCTGCACTGGGAAAAACAACATTTCTTTTGCTGGTGGGCTTTTCTTGCCAGTTTCTAGTGGAGTAAAGGGAGGCAGTAGGAATGACAGTTGCAAAGGCAAAGAATGAAGGCAAAAAGGGGGTTGAAATTCAAGTACATCTTTGAAATTCCTTAAAGGAACCAAAGAACATACTTGAAGGGAGGCATTGTTTGTACCATTTTTGGCAAAAATTGCTACCTGATAATATTTTTCAATTTTTGATGCCACATGGCAATGAAAGACGGGTAGTTAAAGATTTTATGGGTCCCACCACCAAGGTCAAATGAAATGGCAGTTGAAATTGATTTATTTTAATTAGTTAAATTAACCAAGTCATTGGATTAATTAATTAATTTAGATTTGGTTTCATTTGATAAGATGAGCCTTAACCATTCCTAATAACTAGGAGGTTATTAAGGCTCATCTCTTATTTTAGTGCCTTATCTCCTAGTTTGTTGCTAAATGACTACTATGGATGAAGATTATATGGGATTTGAAGATTCGACAAAATCAACAACAAGGATATAATATAGGAACCGAATTTCCCAAATCATGCAAGATTAGGATTGAGGTTTGTATGGATAAGCACACATGGCAAACGAAGAAGCTTTGAAAATCAATCCAAATGAGCATTTTCCCTAAATCATACAAAACAAATTCAAGTTTGATTCTTGAGGGACACGTGGCGGCCTATGGGAGCTCAATGGACCAAGTTAAAGTAATGGACATACGCATTAGCCTTTGAAGATCAACGTTTCTCCTACTCTTGGGGGATCAAGCTAAGGATTAAGGACACATATCACCAGGAAAGGCTGCCACGTTTCTGGCAATCTGGCATAATTAGAGGCTTCCTCAACACTATATAAAGGGCTCCAAGTACAACATTTGAAATGGTCCCCGACCAAACACTCGATCAAGAGTCTTTCAATTCATCTTAGTTTCATAGCTTCATAGCTTCATAGCTTAGTTCTTTTCATTTCATAACTTAGCTACCTTAGATTATCAATTGTACTTCATTCTAAATCAATGCAAGTCACAATTTTAGTCTAATTATCTTTGGCATCTATAAATTTGTTAAAAGTCCTCTTTATTGGGGTAAGATCCAAACCAAAGGCGGTTCCTTTTAGCCACACACAGTCATTTCTTTGTGTTAGAAGTCAGAAATGTTCAAAAATTCTTACACCTTGAACTAGGTTCACAAGTTTTGGCATGCCCACATTTAATCAACAAGCTTTTTATGTCCACACCTGTAGGACTTATTGATTGGCAACAAAAATTTCTAAGGAGTGCAAACACCTAGTAGTCCAAATGGTTGACAAGAGACGAAACTTTGCTAGTGTAAAGGTGGAATGGGGTGGGTAGTGATGGAGGATGGTTGTGGGGAAGGCTACGATTTTGTGAATGTTGAGAAGGGGTGGTGACTGTGGGTGATGATGGAAAGGGGATCGGAGAGGCCATTTGTTCGTGGTCGAAGAAGTGGGTGGTTGAGGTAGGCGAAGGAGGAGGTGGCGGTAATAGCAAACAAAGGAAGTGGTGTAGGAAGAAAATGCTATGGGCCCCAACATTTCTATCAAATATTTTACCAAATGTTTGGTTGAAATGATGGTATCCCTAGCATTACTCGGTGCAAGAGACAACTGTTGGAACTAAACGCAAATCCTCTAGTCCATTTCGATGCTTCATTCTCTGCCCCCTCTTTTTAATTGGTCCATGTCATCTCTTTTGATGATATGTTAATGGAAAATTTAGCCAAAACTCCTCTATTGAACCCTTATTTGGTGAAAAAGACAACCCAATTTATTTTGCTTCATGAAGCCCCTAAGGAGGAAGCATATAATTGAGCAAGGATAGAGTAAATTTTTTTTCCTTGGACAATATTGCCCATATATATATATATATATATCTCACAGAACTCTTTTGACAAGAAACACTTTTATTTTATTTTATACGAGTTAAAAAATATTTTGTATGTGTATTTTTGGTTGATTCATCTAGTATGTACTCTATTTTTTATAACAGTAAAATGTTACTGGGAATTAGAGTAATATGTTACTATGAAACAGAGTAAAATGTTACTATTTATATCAATTTCGACGGTATTTTTTTTTAAAGAATTTTATAGTCAATATAAATCTTATTTAACAGATCTTCATGAGAAGATTCTAAAACTACTAATTTTATTAAAAACCGATATTTAGATCAAAAGTTATATTATTTTAAAATTTAAAATACTAAATTACTCACTAAGTATATTTTGATAATAGTGGTATGTGTTAGACTTTTCAGTAAAAAATTTTTATATTTGTTCTTTTTTTTTTTTGATCAGCAAAGAAAAATTTCATTAACAGCATAAAATTAAGAAAGATTCGGAAAGTACAAAATACCCCTACTACTGCAACTCGCACCCATACAACCAATCCCTTGGCCTCACGATTTTTTCTATTAAACAAAAAAAGTTAAAAAGGACTTAACTAAAAAATAAATAAATAAAATACATAAATCCTCACAAAAATAACCCACAGAACCCAAAAATACACTCCTCTTAACAACACCTAAGCAGCTAACTCCTCTTAACAACAAACCACACACTACTAATCAACCCGAATATTTTATTCACCCATTCTGCTACCCACCAAAACCAAGACCCACGCCACCAAAACCAAATCTTTTCAACAGCTCACCTGACAACACTCTACCAAGGCATGAAAAGCACTCTGCACCACCCAAACCAAAGCTTTTCAGCAGCCCACACCTGACAACACTCTACCGAGATAGTTCCTTGGTCGGAAAACTCCATAGCCAATAGCTCCAAGGCTGGAGAAACTCCACACCCAGCTCCACTTCCATGGTCGGGACTGAGCACTCCTAGCAACTGAACACACCCAAGGATGATCAAGACTCTCGACCATCACCATAGCCGACCAAGACCCACTGCCATCTTCACTTCCATGGTCGGACACAGCTTTTCGGTTCCAAACTCTGAACGCGCCCACTGCAAAAGCCCCAGTGTTGGCAACCCAAAACATCGAACAACCGCCGAGACATCACCATACATCTGGATGAAGTTCACCCCTCAAACTCCCACTAAAAAAGGAGCGCTCGAATGAAATCTTAGACAGATCTGGATCAACTACAACACCCTTGTTCCCTCCGAACAAAGCACCGAAGCAACTTCATAGATCTGAAACCGAGCTCATCCCTCAAACTCCCCCTCGCAAAAGAGCACCCGAATGAAGATCCAACCAGATCTGACCATCCTCTATTCCGGTCCAAAACCGACCTCCTCCTACTCTGTTCTGACCTTGAAACCAAGCACCTCCAGTTGAAACAAAACATGCAACCCCAAGGTTGAGACAAAAACTGTAACGCCCTCAAAATAATAACATTAAACCCATCCATATAGAGACATGCATTGATACATAAAAGGTCTACATTCATCTATTCATCAGAGTATTTCATTACAAAAGTATTACATGTTTACAACAAAAACAAATGCCCTACGGGCTTACAGCTTTCCAAGTTAACACTTGGTTACAAAAGAGAGTGCTAACTTAATTACACCTTAAGCCCTTGGCTTGAAACTATACGTAATACAATCAAGGAAAATAAGACAGCCAAAGTATGTCCGCCTCTAGCCTCCCAAGCTATGTCCTTAGAAGTGGCATGCTACCTGTACCTGAAAATGATGTCCCCATATAGGGTGAGCCACAGCCCAGTAGAAATATACTAAACAAACTATGAACAATGACTAAGAGATTAGCAACTGGTAGATGGTCAACACTTACACTTCCATTTACATCTTATTACAATTCCATGACGGTCAAGTCTAGGTTACAATTCACCTTCCATTTCTTATTCAACTTTGAGTTTGAAAACAAGGTTCAGTACTCTGGCCAAAACATGTGATGAGATCATAGTTCATCACTAGAACATTTTCGAAATTCAAGGTGGATACACATTTTGGTGTTGTATCAATAACACATAAACTACTTCCATACTTCACAAACGATGATGATATACATTTTAGTGCTACATCAAATCAAACAAACATTTCAATAGATAAGCATATAAGCCATATCACACTACAACAGATAAGCATATGAGCTATATCAACACTTCAACAAATAAGCATATGAGCTATATCAACACTTCAACAGATAAGCATATGAGTTATATCAACACTTCAACAGATAAACATATGAGCTATATCAACACTTCAACAGATGAGTGTAGACACCCCATTTTTGACCGACCTTAAGACTCAGACGTCACCGATTGAGCGCTCGGTGATGGTGCATATTGTACTCGTTCAGAAGTTTCAGAGTCTCGGCTGCGAGCCTTGCCTCCGGACTTCCGGGCTCTTTCGTGTCTTGCCTCGGTTTGCGAACCAGGCTCGGTTTTCTCTGATTTTCTCTTCCTAAAGGGAGGGAGAGGTCTCGTAGATCATCTCTTAGTGGCCGTAGGCTACGTTTCGTGGTCGTAGGCTGTTTTGCCCGTTTGGAGTCCGGTTTCTGGTTTTTCGGAGCCGTTAGCCGTGTGCCTCGGTTCGGGACCGCTTAACCACCTCCGTTTGCTCCAGTTTTTGGCATGCATCTTATTTACTCCCTTTTGAGGGACACTGCGGTCCGAGAGACCAATTTCGCGGTCGGACACCACTTCTGGTGCCTAACAGCACACTTTCGGGGCCCCGAACTGCGTGTTTTGGCTCCCGAACCTTCATTCTGCATTTTTGGGCTCCGACCCAAACTTGAAATAGTCATATTTTGAGGTCCTTTTCATGTTTTATTAAGGACCTTTTGCTGTTTGAGGTCTCCTCCTATCACTTGCTTCTTTAACGCTCTTTTAGGCCTATTTTTGCACGGTATTTTAGGCTTACTTGTGAGCTGTTTCGGACTTGGTCATAAACTACAAAGTGTCTTGTTTTGAGCCTCTCTTCAACTTTGTTGAAGGGCTCTCGGCTATTTGGGTCCATCAGCTACCACTTGCCTTTATATCCCACTTTTTGGCCTTTTTGGAGGGAAACTTGGATTGTTTTCCCTCCATTTTTTTCCCCCCTTTTCCCCCCATTTTTGCCTATATATCAGAAGCTCCAGCTGCTGGTTTAGGGTTAACAAAAAATCCCTCTCAAGCCTTTGCATTATATCTCTCTCCATCTCTATCTCCAAGCTTCCATTCTTCAAACCCTACATCATTTTACACTACACCACCAAGCCCCACCCTCCCATCCTTCATTCCAGCAGCTGGAGGCTGTTCTTCAAAGCCTAAGGAGCCACAAACTCAAGCCAAGAAGCTACCAAAGACTTGTCTTCAAGGGTAAGTTCCATTTCCCCCTTTTTGGTCCATATCTTGTATCAGTTCTTAGCCATACATGTTTGCTGTTTTGAGCTCCGGCCCTAACTTAAAGTAGTGTTGTTTTGAGCTCTATTTCATGTTTCATTAAGGGACTTTCGTCGTTTGAGGTCTCCTTGGTGCACTTACTTCATTATCCCTCTTATATGCAATTTCTTGTGTAATATTTTTGGCCTGTGTATAAATTGTTTTGAGCTCTGTCATGAACTGAAAAGTTGCTTATTTTGAGCCCTTCTTCAACATTGTTGAAGGGCTCATTGCTGTTTGAGACCTCCATTTATCACTTGCCATTATATCTCTATTTTGGCTCTATTTTTGCGTGATTTGTTAGCCTATTGTGCTTCTGTTTTTGGGCTCTTTTCAGAACTGAAAATAGTCTTATTTTGACCCCCTCTTCATGTTTCATTAAGGGTCTTTCATGGGTTGAGGCATATTTTATATACTTTGTGTTATATCTCTCTTTTTAGCCTCATTTTGCATAGCATTTTGAACATATTTGCATACTGTTTTGGGTCCGGCCATCAACTGTAAAATGCATTATTTTTGGCCCCTATTCAATGTTGTTGAAGGGCCCCTTTGTGTTTAAGGCCAGCAACCACCACTTGCTCCTTTGGCCATTTTTTGGCCCATTTCTTGCATAAGAGTTTAGCCATACCTGTGCTGGTTTTTGTGGTTTTCCATAAACTGTAAAAGATCATGTTTTGGGCCCCTCTTCAACTTTGTTGAAGGGCCCTAATCTGTTTGGGGACAGCAGCTGTGAGTTGTTTCTTTATCTCGCATTTAGGGCCATTTTTTGCATTCTAGTTTTGCCCTGTTTGTGTTTGCTGTTTGGTCTTGCTTAAAACTGTGAAAATGCTTATTTTGGGGCTGCCTTGATTCTGTCTTTTTATTCCATGTACCAATAATGCATGCTTTGTATAGCTGTAAGCCATTTCATGTACCTAGTTTTGCATTTCGGGAGAAATTCCATGCATCGGGTGTCATTTCGCCTTGTTTCGGGGTTGTTTTGCCCCTCATTTTGCTACTGATTTTTGCATGTTTGCATATCATATTCCATGTCTTTGCCATGTCTCATTAGAGTGGCATTTCGGTGCCTGAGGGTAGGTCCTCGGTTTGCGTGCACGCGTGCACGCATTTCGAGTTGTCTTGTTTTCATCCGATGGCCTCCTATGTGAGTGTGGCTGAGGTTCTCTCACGTTGGTGTAAGCCTATTATTGCATTGTGTATGCCATTTCATCCATAGCATTGTGTATGCTCGGTTGTGTATTATCTCGTGCATTGTGTATGCCATTTCATAGCGTTGTGTATGTTAGGTTGTATCTTAGTTGCATTTCATGCATATCATGCATATTGCATTGTGCTTAGGATAGGGGTTAGCCCGGGCACGGGAAACGAGGTACGTTTCGTACTTCGAGTGACGGAACGTGTCTCAATTCCCCAGTCACCAACACCCCGGATTATCCATGATGGAGTTAGGTTTTGTTGTGTTTTCTTGTGCATTCATTTCATATTAAATTGTGCAATTCGACTCCTCGGCCATCGTGCATCGAGATGCGTGATTGGTGGCACGAGGATCGAGTTATGCATACATTTGTGAAAATACATTGCTATGCCCCTTTCCTGCTCTATGTTGCAGCAAATCAAGAATCAGCGGTCTTCCGAGGCTTGGCACGCATTTCAAGAACAGGTGCAAACAAAGGCTAATTGGGGCATCGTCATGGATTTCCGCGCAAAGGCAACCCGGGCATGCATCATTCATCATCCGGAATGGAATCAAGGCAGTCCCTGGCTTGCATGCCAGTTTACTTATTTTCTTAGTTAATTTGTTAATTAATTAGGAATTTGCACATATTTGGACTGTAATATTTACTTGGACTGTACTATTCTTTTATTCGGGACTGTATATTTATTCGGACCCTCTGCGCGAGGGCACAACTGTAATAAGTGTGCGTGTGTGTGTTGTATGTCTTCCAACCCCACGTCTTTCTCCCTTTTATTTATCCGCTTATGATGGTTAGATTAGGGCATATTTCAATTAGCATATAGTATGGCAGCATGTTTGCATCATTCATCTGTTTCGCATGCACCGGGCTCGGCGCATCATACTAACTGCATTGTACTTTCAATTCCAAATTGAATACATGTTAGTTGTAGCATTTCATATGCCATGTTTAGAATAGCCGAGCCTGCTATAGTTGCATTTTTGCATGTGTTGCATTAGGCATTTCTGTATACTTAGGATCATGCATGATTTCTAATGTAGTTTCTGTTTTGGCTTGGAGTACTCGGTGAGTTTTTATGCTTTAGCATCCTTGCATGCGTGTGAGTGACTGCCATGAATAGCATGCTTACCATGAGGCTAATTGCTTATGTGATATAACTGCCTGAATGCCTGTGGGTGAAGGTTGGGTTATTTGGATTGGAACAAATCATTGAATGTTTGTTTTAAGCCCACTAGATAGTGGCAAAACCATTGTTTTCTAAGCCCACCCGAGGGTGGCAAATCCACGTCTTAGCCTACCTGCGGGTAGCACCATCAAACCATTTTCAAACAAACAAACATGAAATGTTTTGTTCCAATTCAGGCGACTCAGTCTATACTTGTATGCTGTGCGCATTACATAGTAACCTAGGCTAATAACCGGAATAAGAACATACAATGTTTTCAAAAATAGATATCATGGTTAGTAGAGGCCGGTCTCTGACCGGGCGAGCGGGGGTGCTCACGAAGTGACCTTCCCCAATCGTACCCAAGTTCCCGAGCCGAGGCAACTTTGGTGATGACGGACACGTGGCCTTAGGCAACGAGTCAGGGTTCCCTAAATTTCTCAAAATAAAACATTTAGGTGGCGACTCTATATCTGGCAAAGCAGTCCATGTTTGGCACTTCTTTCAAAAAATCTGTTTTCTCAAAATGATTTGCCAGATTTGGACTCTTTGGTTTAGATTTAGAACCGTGACAATTTGAGAGTCCTGAGCTGTAGTGACCCCAAATGAACAGAACGGGACTCACCCTCCCGGGGCGTTCGGGAACGTCTACAATGAGCATATGAGCTATATCAACACTTCAACAGATAAGCATATGAGCTATATCAACACTTCAACAAATAAGCATATGAGCTATATCAACACTTCAACAGATGAGCATATGAGTTATATCAACACTTCAACAGATAAGCATATGAGCTATATCAACATTACAATGGGAGAGCATATGAGCTGCATCCCTGGGTCCATCCCCCATCTTCCCTTAACCATTAACCGGTTTAGAGGTACATCCCCCATCTTCCCCTAAACTGTGGAGTATATCTCCTATCTCCTCCCATACACAAGTAATGCATATAAACACAGAATCACATACGCAATCAATCAATACAAAAAGTTAATGTATTCCATCAACTGCTACACATAATGCATATAAACACATTGGCCATATGCATAATCAACCAATACATAAAGTTAATGTATTCTATCAACCGTCATACTCTATGACACACCCAATTGATTAGTTTTAGTTTACCTAATCATCATGCATTGTCTACAACAATCAACACTACCCTCCACCGGTAGCCCAAAGCAATTATTTCTAAGCAGGAAATAAATGCACAAATAGATAATATATCAACATTTCAACTAGATGAGCAATAAAAGATTCGACTACACTCTTTAGTCTCATACATTCCCAATTTCAACATTCTCAATTCAATTCCTCGTTTTCTTCAATTAATTATATGCGTTAATTAATTAAACCAATTAGGGCAAATTACCATAATTCACAAAACAACCCTAAGGTTCCATTCCATCAATGTCCCAACATTAATCTCATTTCTCTATGCCTAACATGCATATAGGTTTATATATTTTAAACCCCAACTTTTTTAAAATTACACAAAGGCCCAAACTATCTCAAAATTACCCAACAACCCCCGACATATCAAAATGCTAAAATTCAAAGACCAAGCTCATAAGATGGAGTAGGTTATCCCTACCTCGAATGATGAGGCTCAACGAAGGAGATGATTTAACGGAAATGCTCCAAATCCTGAAATTTTCAGATTAAAAGATAGCCCTCGACGATCAACACAACTTTTGTAAAGACCAAAGGTAAGGAGAACACCCTAGCTAGATCAAACCCTAGAGAGAAGGGAGATTCTAAAGAGAGGAGCTCTCAAAAATGGGTTTTTGAAAAAGTAGGAGAGAGAAAGAAAAGTGAAAAGTGATTTAAAATCACCCAGCGGATAACTCATATACGCACGACCCGCTCGAGCTGAGAATAGAACACTCGAGCGTCAGGCACAAATATCTGGTACTGCTCGAGCGTAAGGATAACCGCTCGAGCGCCAAGAAACAAAAGCAAAACACATCCGCTCGAGCGTGAAGAACCAGTCCGCTTGAGCGCAGATTTTCATCTCCCAGAACTTTTCAGAAAGAGAACTACCCGCTCGAGCGCCAACAATCCCGCTCGAGCGCGATTCACTCGAGCGCAAGAAACCCGCTCAAGCGTAGAAAACACACCTGCAGAAGTTTTGCAGGGCGACGAAATACTGGAAGTGTATAAACCCCACTCGAGCTCAAGAAGACCCGCTCGAGCGGACAACCAAAAACCAAACTCCGCTCGAGCTCAGGATGACCCGCTCGAGCGCAACACCAAAAAAATCTGGGCAACAACACTAGAGACCAAAACTCAATCTACCTGTTCGAAACATGCCCCTCAATCTACCTGTTCGAAACATGCCCAACACATCCTAAAACTCAAACACTAAGAGTAAAGGATAGAAACGAGAATAAGACGACAACACAACCACAGAACCGAGTCCGGATTACAGTTAAGCACGAAAGGGAAAACCGGGATCGCTATAAAAACAGACAACAAAATAAATAACCCCCAGCTGATACAAAATAAACAAACCGAAGCACCCCCTGATGAAACAAAAAAAGGACACCAAAGTGGAAAGAAATTGTGGGAATCAAAATTATTGAAAGTAGAAACCAGCACACAAACATGAAAGAGAGCTGGGCCAGCCGACCGCCATAGCCAAAGGCGGCGGTCGGCCGGCCAAAAGTGAGGCCCGAGGGTAGAGGTTTTTAGAGAGAGAGAGTTTTGACCAAATCTCTCATTATTAATTCTTAATTAACCTTAAATAACTATACTCTTTTTACTTATTAGACATAATAAACATGACAACAATATCTAATAACTATAATAGGTAATAAATTTAATTAAAATAGAAACAAAACTCTTTTTCATATTTATTTTGTGTAAAAAATAAAAAATAAAAGAATCACAAAATATATATTAAAAAAAATAATTTTATATATTGTGAAATCTAGCTCTGGAACAAGAAGCACCCGGTCCATCCTATACACACATATTTTTGCAGCTCACACAAAATTCAAACAAAAATTATGACCTACTTGATCACAATCACACCCACAAAATTAAAATGTGATGTAAAGAGAAATATTTGATCTAGCACAACCACCCTCACAAAATTAAAAAGGTAAATTATACTTGTAGTCTTTATATATTGACACTTTTGTCATTTTGATCTATAATTTTAATTTGATCGATTTTGACATTAAATTTATAATTTTGTCTCAATTTGGTCCAATTGTTAAAATTGCTAGTATTTTTATGAAAAATATGCATATAAGCAGCATGTGTTATATTTTTATCGATAAAATTATAAAATTATTCAACTTTGAGTTGACCTTAGCTAAGTACTCAACCAATTCAATGACCATTTAAAAAAAATATATATCTTAACCGGTATTATCAACTGGACCAAATTGACATAAAATCTAAAATTAAGCGTCAAAACTGAGCTAATTAAAATTATAAGAACTATATTGACACAAACTTTTTTTTTTGGTTTTTTTGGGTTTTTTTTGGGGTTTTTTTTTTATATTTAAAAATGTGCAAAAAAATAGAGAAGTGATGTGACTCAAAAAAGTCAAAAAATCGACTTTTAACCGTATTCTCAAAATAGATCAAAATATAAGGACTACCGATATAATTTTTCCAAATTAAAATGTAATGTAAAAGGAAATATTTGACCTAGCGGGTCATATTTTTTTTTATCAGCAAAACAAAAACTTTATTGATAAAAAAACATAATACATGCGAAATTAAATCAACAAAGAAGGGAAGTGCAGAGAGCATCATAACTAACCGAGACAATCCCAACTAGGTTGGCACTGCCAAGGAAGCACAATCATATGCTAGATTTGGTAGTCTTTTATTGGTAGTCTTCCTGGCGGGTCATATAGTGAGTGCTTTGTTGTGTGGAAAACTAGATTTGGTAGTCTTCTATTTATTTATTTTTTCCTTTCTTTTTTTTACAAAAAATAGTCAATTTTTTAAAGTTCTTTTGTGCATAGGGCTGCAAATGAACTGAACCATTCGTGAACAGGCTCGAGCTCAGCTCGGTAAGAGCTTGTTCAAACTTGATTCGTTAAATGTTTTTTTGCGTTCGAGCTCTAGTTCAAGCTCAAGCTCTTTAAATTTTTAATAAACAAACCCAAACATTCTAGAACTTAGCTCGTAAGCTCGGCTCATTAGCTGACTTGTTTAATAGTTATCATTTATATATTAAATAATGTAAAAATATGTATAAAAAATAAGATAAATATGTAATTTATATATTTAAAAAATATTAATGTAAATAATAGTTAACTATAGATAGTATTTTTATATAATAGTGGTAGTAGATATTATTATTTTGATAAAATATTAATTTTTTTTTAAGAATGTTTATATATATTATATATATAATTGTATAATCAAAATTTTAATTGTAATCATAAGAAAATATGAATTTATTAATTTTTTGGCTCATTAAGGCTCATGAACAGGCTCGAGCTCGAGTCAAGCCTAAATCAACTTGGCTCGAGTTCAGTTCGTGAAATTTTTATTGAGCTCGAGCTCGAGCTCGAGTTCGAGTTCGAGCTTGAGTTCATTAAAATCTTAATAAACAAACTCAAACATATTAAATCTCGGCTTGACGGCTCGTTTGTAGCCCTACTTGTGCATCTTGGTTGAATGTATTAAATAGAAACTTGAGCAAAATATGAGAGAAAATGTAATTGGTATCCGCGCGGGGAGTCAAGGTGCCCAATTGTCCTGTCTGCACGTATTGTTGAACAAATGAGGGAAAATGTTTTTGGGCGCCCATCGCCCTGCCGTTTTTTGAGTTGGCAAATGTGAGACTATTTTCAGTATATCAAAAAATATATCTATGTGTGTATTTCAAATTTTGGATTTTTCTTGGAAGGTTAGTACATTTACCGCCCGGGGAAAGTTTTGATGAGGTTCAACAAACGTTCATGCATTGCATGTTTTTCATTCACGCACATGGATATTCATACACATCTCATATTTATACTTTCCATGATGCACTGCATGATCATATGTCTTTCAATTGATTATATAACCTGTTAAATTCATAACCTATCGAGCTTACGCTCAATCCAAAGCTAACAAATTTCAGGAAACAAAGATGAAGTACCCATCAAAGGATGATATTGATAAGAAGGAATCCATTTGGAGCTTGATGGCGTGTTTTTGACGTTTTGTTGAGTTTTGGATATGATGATTGTAATTAAATGTGGATTTGTTTGCTAATGTAGCAAGGGGCATATTTTTTAGAGGAAGTTCACCTGGACTTAATCGTTGTATATGTTTCCTTTTCTTTGAACTGTTTTGCGTAAGGAGAAGATATTGTAACTTTTGGGAAATAGTTCAAATGGAAAGAAATGTATTGAATATTATTTTCTTGTTACTACTTCTACTTTTATTTGCACATGCTGTAGTGTGGGATGCCTGGGGGAACAGGATCAGGGAGGTTCTTTGAGGGCGTCACAATGGAGGCTCGAATCCTTCCTTATATGAAGGTTGTTTATCTCTTTTTGAAATCTTGTAATATCGCTGTGCGAGATTGATCCGAACTTTTATCGGTTTTGCAATAAAGTTTTTCTTCTCAATCAAAAAATAAAATAAAATAAAAATGAAACATTATCTTTTATTAATATGCCAAAAGAAGTAAATTTCTGATAAAAATTATTGAAAAACATTTCCAATTCCATTATTTTTAAAAATAATGATTTATGTCATAAAATAGTGAAGTTCACTTTATGCTAGTCTTAATCTTGCAACAACATACATCGCAATGAAATGAAATAAAATGATCATACCAAAAATTAAAATAAAAAATTTAAGTTATAAATCATAGGATAATTCCATGAAGTACTACTACTACTACTACTACTACTACTAATAATAATAATAATAATAATAATAATAATAATAATTACCCTATGGTCAAGAATTATTGTTATGCCTTAGATTTGGATGAAGTTAATTGGGAAAAAATTAATTGACTTAAGCATAAGTTATTAATTATTAAATTCATATAAAACCTGAAGGTGATTATTTCATTAAACTAAAACATGTGTCTCATTTTTCTTTATTGACCTTATCTTACATTAAAATGTCAAAAATAATGACATTTTTGACTTTTTTATTGGTAAAAAGTTAGCTGTTGTATAATTGTTAGATTAGCACAAAAAGAGAGTTGAACTCACACACTCTCTTTGCAGGGCTCAAGTCTTTCTAAGGAATGAAATGTTCTCTTGCTTAGTGCATGAACAAGAAGGGAAAGAAAGTCCAATTCTATCAATTTAATTTTAAACTAAATAAATTATAAACAAGTAAAAACAAAACATACACAATCATACGTATCTAAATTATTTGTTTATTTTCGTTAAGTAAAATTGACTAAAAAAAGAGTATTTAAATCATTAAACTCAACAAAAAAACATGAATTTTAGACATTTTTTGTACACTTACATTCAGTTTAATGACTAAAATATAATTTTGTTGTCGATTTTCTTTAAAGAAAAATATAGGTTGATTGTTTAGATTAAAAAAATATAAAAAGATTACGGTTTAAATTGATAAAATAAAAAATTCAGAAATTATTTTTTTTACAAGGATAAAACTCTAATTTTATATATATATATTTTTGTAATTTTCGCTTTTTTATTTTTTTATTAACTAATGTGTTATATGTAATAAAAAAATTTAAAATTATTTTTTCAAAAATTATTTTTTTAAAACTTTGGATCCAACTTAAGATTTTGTAGTCACTAACAATTTTCTAATCCATCCGAGGTTCACAAATTTCGGCCCAACCCAATCCAATATACAGTTTTTAAACAAGAAAAAGGGTCTTATCTTATACTCTTCTTCACTTTCTGCCCTTTTATCTGGTAATCCCCTCCCTCTCTTTTGGTTTTAGGGTTTGGAAAAGCGTGTGTTTCTTCGCTTTTGATTTCGATTTAATGAATATACCTTTTGTTGTCGTTGGTATAAATATTTTCTGTTGATCTTCTGATATATTTTCTATTACTCTGACATCCTAATGCTTTTGTATTGTGAATTTCGATTAGGTTAATTTCGTT
The DNA here is from genome assembly GCF_055761805.1 of Camellia sinensis. Classification (NCBI taxonomy): domain Eukaryota; kingdom Viridiplantae; phylum Streptophyta; class Magnoliopsida; order Ericales; family Theaceae; genus Camellia; species Camellia sinensis. Next base: position 112,727,438 of record NC_138973.1, read on the forward strand.
TGGATTCTATAATAACTCTTCTGAGAATTACATTTGTTGTTGATAGTTGTTTATACTGGGTCTGTTTTGTGCAACTTATTCTGAATTGAAAAACACAAAAAGTCATATTTTAGCAACTAATCTAAAAATTGGAAACACCCCCCCCCCCCCCCCCAAAAAAAAGATTCATTTTTTTTTTAAAATTTTTGTTAACATGTGCTCTTAGAGCATATGTTAAGATGCTTTGTATGTTTGTATACCATGCATGAAAATGAGTATAATTCCCAAGACCTTTTTTTTTTTTGGCAGTCATTTCTAAATTCTTTTTTTTCAAAATTTAATTATTTTTAAAACTTTTCTGGTATATTTGGTCGATTGGAACCTGAATTTTTTTGAATTAAAAAAAAACCATTAAAGGTGAAAAAAAAAGTCACCAAAAAAATAAACTCTAAACACTTATCAATTTTCGCTTAATAAACTGTAAGTACAAGTTGCAGTAAATAGTCTAACACACACTCCCATAATAGCTTAGATAAACTGCACCAAACTATTCAATTAAAATTGTGAAATTTGAATTTTGTTGCGATGATAGTTTTATTAGATTGTATTTTTTAAGAATTTTAATTTTATGCAATTAAATGAGTTGTTTTTCAAAATCTCTGCACTGTCATCCATTATGTGTATATTTGTAATTATAATGCACAATTCGTTTTCCTATCTACTTCTTATATATATATATATATATATATGTATATTCCATTGCTTAAATGGGCTATGCATGCTATTAGGAATAATATAGCTTGAATTTTGCTGTTAGAGGTTAGTTACATATACTTTATATATTGAAATCATTTAAGTAAATATTTACAAAACTTAGCAAGAGAAGTGCCTCAGGTCTGAGGTCGAATTGGTTTCTAGTCACTTGAGGTTTCTTGCATTCAATTATACTAATTATTGTCTAGTCTATAATCTTTCACTTCTCCAAAAAAAAAAAAAAAAAAAAAAGAAATTTTTGTTGTGTGATTTTTCGTACAGCATGGAGCTTTCTAGACACATTTCAAAGTGCTTTAAACAATTTCATCTGGAAGGAAAGGTCCCATGCTTGCTAAAGCTATAAAGAGTTTGTAATATATTTTTAGTCAATAAAACTTGTGTTTTTTGCACCATTTTGTGCATTTCTAAAATTGAATAATAAATGGGTGAGATGTAACTTTGAACATAAATAACAATTTAGATTTGCGATTGGAGTTATATCTTGATTGTAATCGTTGCTTGTACTAAAAGTGAATGATTAAAACAAGAAAACCAATCATATTACGACCACAAACAAAAACATATTGCAAACATATGCTTAATGCAATTCTATGCCCAAATGAAAGTTGGATGTTGAATTCCTTAGTACTCAACTATATCTAATGAAATGGGACCAAGAAAATCTTGGTTTTACAAATGCAATTGGATATTTCAACTACATATGAAATGAGACTTAAATTATATGATAGAGTTGGGGTTAAAATGAACAAAAATTTCAATTTATTTCTGTTTGAGGCAAGGGGCATGTGATTCTATTATTTCTCGTGAAGGACTGTAGAAATTATATTGAAGAAGCCAACATTTATTACTTGCGGAAGGCGATGCGACTGTAATGTACAATTACATTTTGAAAATACAAGTTGATAATTATGTCTTTTTTTACTACATAGATTTAATGAAAGAGGTCCAATTATGCAATGTATTTTAGGTTGATGCAAGGTGATATTTTGGGAGTTTGGTGATGTGGTTGCATTTGAAGCTACATGTTTTGTGAATAATTATGACATGCCTTGTGTTCCTTTTGTAATGCCCCCAAAATAATTACAATAATTCATCTATAACTAACTAATACCAAATGACGTAGACAAAATAATAGACTTTCAGTAATCAAAGTTAATTTACAAAAGTGACACATGTGATATACATTCATAAGCTCTACCCATAATCTATAGCATGTAAAACCAACATAATGATCAACAAAAATAAATACCCTACAGGTTTACATCTTTCCAAGACTATGCTTGGTTACAACAAAAGAGAGAGTCTTAAGCTCCATACATATAAAGCCCTAGGCTTGTACAGATATTAAATGCAAAACAACAAACAGAGCCTTCAGCTCCTAGGTCCTCCCAAGCTAAGTCCTCGGAGGAAGCATGCTACTAGCACTTGAAAATGGTTTCCTAAGTAGGGTGAACCAAAGCCCAGTAGAAACAATCTAACACAATACATGAATATTACCAAAGATAGAAGTATGATGCACATGTTCAATGCCCAAATAACAAGTCTTTCACAATCTTTTTCCAAAACCATGTTATGTCCAACTTACATCTCAATCCATTAGTTATACACACTTCATTTAGTCAACCAAATAGTAGATACACCCCATAGGCCTCCAACTAATATAATTATCATACAAAATACATGGGTGCCGATTTTCGGGACTTTCACCTTAGACACACAGGCTAACTCAATTTAATGGAGTCCATCATTTTTCTCCTCTCAAACATGGAGTACATCCCCTTTCTCCTCCCCAATATCATACATAGACAATGTGTATAATTCATAATCATATTCAATGATAACGGCTAGGTGATTAGTTTCAATTTGCCTAATCCTCATGCAATTTCTACAACAATCATAGCTATCCTCCACCGATAGCACAAGACAGATATTTCTAAACAGATATACAATCTTCACAACAAATAAATTATCTAAGCTTCCATAGGTGAGAGATAATACGTATCCAACTACACCATTCATATAAACAACCTCCCAATTCCACACTTTCAATACCAAGTTCACTATTTATACAAAATAATCATTTGAGCCATTTTAGGGCCAAACTCCTCATTTTTTCGATTTCACCCCAAACACCAAAATACACCATTCTAACCCAACACAAGCTCATAATTACTCCCATAACCATTTCCATTACATTCATTTGAAAATCTCTCTTTTGATTTTTATCTCAAACCCCCGGTTTGTTCAAAATCACCATAAGTTCCAATATTTCTTATACATCGACAAATAACTAAGTTAAAACTCATAGAAAAGTATAGAAAGTCCCTACCTCAAAGTTAGGAGACGAACAAAGCAAGGTGCATCCTTCAACAACGCCGAAACCAAGTTTTAATCAAATTGAAATGGAGCTCTTGGAATGCTCTAACTTTTTCTCAAAGACACTAGGGTAAGAACCCAATGGATCTAGGTTAAAATGTAGAGAGAGTGTGAGTTTTAGAGAGAGAGAGAGTGTGTATGTGTGTGTATCTAGGGTTTTGAGAGAGAAAAAGATGAAAAAGCAGGATGCTGCGAACTGATATATACACAATCCGCTCGAGTGCAGGAGTTAACACTTGAGTGTCAGACTTGAGGAGTTAACACTTGAGTGTCAGACTTGAGTTAACACCAAAACCCTAATTGATAATTGAGTAGAAAATGGTATTTAGATTGAAATTTTCTTGAAGTCTTGGAATATTGTGAACAATAGAAGGTAAATGATGTGGATATTGTTATGATAACGAAATTGTGGTTTGTGGCTTGATTCATCTTGAATGTTGTGATTGTATTTCCTTTCGTATAGTGTTGAATACTTGTTAATTGAATGGAAGTTGGGTGAGTTGAGCATGAGTTCGGGTTAAGAGTCAATTTTGAATGTGTGTGTATTGTGTTGGTACCCGCGCTGGGAGTCAAGGTGCCTAATTGCCCTAGCTTTAGCTTATCGCCAACCGAATGTGGGAAAAATGTTTTTTTGGTGTCCACTGGTCGTGCCGTATTGTAGTCAGTAAAAATGGAAAAACATATAATTTTGGGTGCCTACATCTTGCGGTATAATAGTCGATAAATGTGGGGATTGTATTAAATATTTTTGGGTGCCCACGTCTTGCAGTATGATATAAATGTGGAGATGGTTTTTAAATAAAAGTTATTTGTATTTTGATTCGGACTCTTACATAGGACTCATGGTATGTTTTCCTTTCTGATGTGACGATGATTGGTGTGAGATGGTAATGTGATTATCCTACTGTGCATATGTTTACATGATTAATTATATTCGTATATAAATATTAATTACCTACTTTGTGTATTCTCAGTGGTGCCGTGGACTTATTCAAATGATTAGATACTTGGTTAAATGTATTCCTACTGGGCATATAGCTAAACCCTATTTAAATTTATAGGACATGAGGAGGTACCGCCACCGTGATGACTTGAAGAGAGCGGCTACTCAGCTGGGATTGATAGTTTGGGGATATTTTACCGCCAAGACTTAGAGTTTTGTATCATGACCTTTAAATCTATTTTGTTGTTGTCATGTATGGCCTTAAGGCTTTTTCCTTTTGTAATATCATCTAGTTCATTGAACTTGGAGATGAGTTCAAGTACTTTGGAACTACAAGCTTGAAATTGTGATTTCTTACATCTTAGTTCAATAAGAATGATGGTTTTGGTACTTTGCTATGCTTTGTCGTGGTGTATTTGTGTATGGTATAGCAGGGAGTTACAAATAGGTATTAGAGCACTAGGTTTGAATACCTTAGGCTCGTGGGAAGTGACATTGATCACAATGGGTTCCCTAGGCTAGGATGGTACGCTTATACACCTTGTGTGTTTTGTGTGATTATGTGGTTATGCCAGTATGGAGTCAAACTTTTTGGATATAGCTTTTATCCATTGCATTCATCGAGATCCTTTTGGAAAGGCACCTGATCAATGCTCTTTCGATCTAGAGGTCCTTGATTGTCATGGAAGTGGCTAATATCCTAGGAGGGTGACTCGTATGCGCCTTATGTGATGCTGTGAGTATATGGATTGCTTTACATGAAAGTAGGTATATGTGAGGATATGTGCTTAGATTATGTATAAAGTATGAGGATCTTGCGTGGGACACTTTGGTGTGGAAAGTTGTTCTAAATTTAATATTGTCTCTGTTTCTTATAGGATGTGTGGACGTGTTAGAGGTTGTGGTAGACCCTGTCAAGGAGGCCAGAATATTCCAGCCCAACTTGAGATCCCTCCGTAAGAAGAAAGAGTGGATCAAAACAACATAACTACCCCACCGGCCCAAGATGCAATGGGCGCCTTGGCCAAAGAGATGTCAAGGTCTCTTCAGGAGTCCATGGAGATATTGAGAGCTGAGCAAGCGGCTAGGACAATTGAAGGGGAAACTAGAGCTTCCTTTTTTAAACAGAAGTTCTTTCGTTCAAACCCCGTCGAGTTTAGTGGTGGGCTCGACCGGATGAAAACGAATGAATGGTTAGAACAAATAGTCAAATCTTTTGAGATTTTGGATATCCTTGAGAACGAGTTGCGGGTGGCATTGGCAGTATATCAATTGAAGGGAGAGGCTGGACAATGGTGGAAGTACGTTAAGAATCGAGTTGAACGCACATGGGAGACATTTGTGCATGCTTTTCAAGAAAAGTTTCTCCCTCCCACTGCTAGGGAAAGACTAAGGAAACAATTCAAGGAGTTATTACAGCTCGATACACCGGTGGCTGAGTTTCAAGCCACATTCACTAGTTTATCTCGCTTTGTGCCTGAACTAGTAGCAACGGAAGAATGCCGATGCCTCGAATTTGAAAAGAGGTTGAGACCAAAATTTTTGATGAAATTGGTAGGTAATATGATCTGTGATTATGATTGCCTAGTTGAAACAACAGCCCATGTGGAGATTATAGTAAAGACAGAAGAGGACGGGACATTCTGAATCCAAGGGCGATATGGGCTCTTCCAAAAAATCTAGGGACTCATCATCATCATTTCAATCATCCCAACTACCGGCCAAATCCTCTAATTTTGGGATGGGTGGAAGTTCAAGGAGTGTGGACCGAATCCGTGGTGCTTGTCACAGATGTGGCCAAGTGGGTCACAAAGCTTCAGAGTGTGGACAAAAGGGTGTAACACAGTCCTAACCTACGTGCCCATGGGGCCAATCCCAGAATAGGGGTTAGTCATCGTCCTGTTATCAGTGTGGTCAACCGGGGCATTTGAAAAAAATTTGTCCAATGCGAGCGGGGACTCCTAGTGTGTCAGGATCTCGACTGTCTAGAGGTTTTCAGATGGGCCAGGGACAGAGATAGTCTTACCAGCTAGCTCAATCAAGCCAAGCATCTAGGGTAGCACAGGGAGCCACCTTGGCATAATCTGTACAACCAACCTATACTCAAAGAGGTGACTTGGGAGAACAGAGGTCATAGGAAAGAGCGTATGCCGTCACCGCTTTAGAGTAGACTTTGAGATCATCAGTTGTGAGAGGCACATTCTCATTTTCAATACTTGGGCTAGTGAGTTGATTGACACTGGAGCATCTTACTCATTTATGGCAACTTCTTTTGCATCGTTGTTGGGGTTAGAAAGTAAACAATTAAAATTAGAGTGACTAGTCGGGGGTAAAGTCGCTTTAACCCAGGGATGTTAGAGGTGTGTAATTAAGGTAGTGGGTCGACAATTTCCGTCTAATTTTGTGTTGTTGGAAATGCCGGGTTTTGATGTTATTCTCGGCATGGACTGGTTGTCTACTTATTGGCTACTATAGATTATTATCATGGGAGAGTTACAGTATGCACGTCGGGTGGTGATTGCTTTACATTTTTAAGGGATAGGAACAATAAATCCTTACTCCCATCATACCATCCATGTGGCCGAGACAAATTTGTCTCTCTTTTATCCGCCATTATAGGAGACCGAGATAGGATAATCCGGGATGAGTTTCCAAGGGTAGTATGTGAGTATTGTGATGTCTTTCTTGAAGATCTCACTGAATTACCTCCACACCGGGAAGTTGAGTTCACTACACCTCTAATACTAGGTACAACGCCCATTTCCTTGTTGCCCTATAGGTTTGCTCTAGCTGAATTGGTTGTCTTGAAAGAACAATTGCATGAGTTGCTAAGTAAGGGCTTTATACGCCCTAGCACCTCACCCTGGGGAGCTTCAGCTTTGTTTACAAAGAAGAAAGACGAGCCATTGAGATTGTGTATAGACTAAAGTAAATTGGACCAAGTTACGGCTAAAAACAAACACCCCTTGCCCACTATAGATGACCTTTTTGATAAACTCAGAGGTTCACGTTGTTTTTCAAAGATATATCTAAGATCTGGTTACCACCATATTTGAGTTAGGGAGGAAGATATCCCCAAGATTGCTTTTCGTACCCGATATGGTAATTACGAGTTCTTGGTCATGCCATTTGGCTTAACTAATGCACCAACTACGTTTCATGGACCTAATGAACCGAATTTTCTAGGAGTTTCTTGACAAATTTGTGGTCGCCTTCATAGATGACATTCTTATTTACTCTCCTTCAGAAGAGGAGCATGAAGGGCACCTTCGTATCATCTTACAACTTCTTAGAGAACATCGTATGTATGCGAAAAATGACAAATGTGAGTTTTGGCTTTCAAAAGTGAAGTTTTTGGGTCATATAGTTTCAAAAGAGGGGGTTATGGTTGACTCCTCAAAGATAGAGGTGGTACATAATTGGGAACAACCTAAAAATGTTGCGAAAATTCGTAGTACCGTTAGTTTGTGAGGAATTTCTCTTTAATCGCTTCACCATTGATAAGGTTAACTCGTAAAGGAGTGAAATTCGTTTGGAATGATGCTTATGAGAACTCTTTTCGAGAGTTGAAACTTAGATTGACCAATTGTATGAGGAGAATCGCAAGGGAAGTTCTTGGAGAGTCAAAAAGAAATAGATCCAACTTTAGGAAAACTTAGTGGTGGAGGAAGGAGGTCCAAGCGATAATAAAGACAGAGAGAGAGAGCTTTAAAAAGTGACAGAATGATAGAACTGAGGAAAACTTTAAGCGCTACAGATTGGCCAATAAGGAGGTCAAAAAAGTAGCGATGGAGACTAAGTCAAAAGCCTATGATGACCTATATACTAAACTAGATAGTAAGAAGGGAGAGAAGGATATACAAACTTGATAAGATAAGAGAGAGGAAAACAAAAGATTTTAAACATGTTAAGTGCATCAAGAGTGAGAACTCTAAGTTGTTAGTGAAGGATGAAGAGATTAAGGAGAGGTGGAAGAACTATTTTGAGAAGTTAAATGAGGAGCATGGAGGTAGGTCAAAAAGGGAGGAAGTAGGCAATAATAAGACAAACTAGGACTATATGTTCTATCTAGTGTTGTAAAAAGTGAGCCTAGGCGCAAGGCACAGCGAGGCGTAAGGAGTGCACCTGAAGAGGACCAAAGCGAGGTGCATTTGATGAGTCACGCGCCTTGGACAAGGCATAGCAAGGTTCAAGGCTTGAGCTTGAGGAACTTTTTTTTTTCTTTTAGATTCTAATCTAACGGCTGTGATCTTTGTTCAAAAGGCTCCAACCACATAAGATTACAACTCATACAATACAATATAACCCATCCCAAATAAGTGTATGACTCAAATCCCTAATCTATCAAAGAAATCTATGTCGTCTCTTCCTCTGGGCTCCTTACTCGACTTCAACTTTGACTTCAACTTCAACTAGGCTCCGATTCAGTTAAGTGCTTCTTCCTATTCTTTGCTTCAATTCGACTTTTTTTTTTCTTTTTCTTTTTCTTCTTTACTGGTTGCTGGGTTGGGTGAATTTTTTTTCCTCTTTTTCTTCTTCTTCTCCTTGTCTTCTACTTCGCTAGTTGTTTTTTTTTTTTTCTTCTTCTTTTCTTCTTCGCTGGTTACTGGCTGTCACGACTCAAACCCACCCCTATAAGTTTAGCGTCGTAACCGGCCAATAATCCTTGGATTACCAAAGGCCTCTATATATAATAACATATAATTAAGGGGCTAGCGGAAGCAACTTACAGAAAATAATGTCCATAAAGCTGTGCAGACATACATGGGACAAAAAACTTAAAGCTTTATATGCATATAAGTGACGTCAAATAAACACTAGTCTTATGTCACTTGATATGCAGACAAAACAGAAAGGGGACTTAGCCCAATATTTAGATACAAAAGAAAACAGAAAGGCAGTGAGCGAAAACAGAAACTGTCATCATAGAATTTGACTGCACTTAAGCTTTTCAGGAACCTCTTCATGAGGCGCAGTGATTTGGCTAACTCAAACAGATCCGGGTAATCATCTCTCCGCCTGGTCTAGCACCTGATCACTTACATACATAAATAATAGAATAAGCTGGAGCCTATTGAATAATAACAGAGTAAAGAGTTTAATGAATGTTGTCCATGACAGATACAGAAAACAGAATTTAGTTTATATCAAAAGTGGATTCATATTCTTGTTCAGAAATCAGTATTCATAATAGAAACAGAATCATAATCATATTCATAATCAAAATTTACAGTTAATCGTACGTGGTACATCCATTAGCACTAACAGAAATAGTTGACTTATAAAGGGACGGCCATGAAGGGATAGAGTTGAATCACATGCATGGAGACGGTACAGTTGGCTCATGAGATGTACAATTGGCCCACAAATGAGACGTACATAGAAGGATCAACAATAATTGGCTCATGAGATGTACAATTGGCCCATAATTGGGACATAACAGAACAGATAACAAATTCAGTCTGAAGCTAAGGATGCCACAAATACATTTTAGAAACATTGGACAACCATTCATTCATACAGAAAATAATATTTCAAAAAATAGATCATCTTATATCATTCAGAAAATACTTATAATTGAACATAGCTTTATGAAGTTATTACTCACAGTTGGCTCCAATAGCAAACAGACAAAGCAGATAAACAGATAGCCTACGAAGTGTAACCTACACAAACACAGAATTCATTTAATTTATTTCTTTTTTGCCTAGGTGTGTTTGTAATATTTATTCTCATTACTATGTCTTAATTAGGGCTTAGGAATGCCTAGGATGCAATGAAGATGCCAAAATGTACTTTGGAACACTTAGTCAAATTTTCAAAAACAAGGCAGTCCTCTCGAGTGCAATAGCGATTGCTCGAGCAGTCTGCAAAATTTCCAAAAGTACTGATCACATGATTTTCACGCTTGATGGCCGTTCAATAGTTGCTCGAGCCAAGGACTGAGCAAATAGGGTCTTCACTTGAGCGCAACTTCAGTCGCTCGAGCGGTCTGCAAAACTCTGTAAAACTTATGGGAGCATGAATTTTACGTTCGAGCGCACTTTCTACACTTGAGCGAAGGATAAAAAATAAGGGTGGTCGCTCGAGCGCATGTTCAATTGCTCGAGCCAACCCCCAAACTCTACAAAAGTACTAGGAGGTCACATTCTTCGCTCGAGCATAGACTCCACCCGCTCGAGCGGCTAGTGCAAAATTTGAAATTTCTAGATTTGCTTCCTAAGTTCAAAACTTGATTTCAAAGCTTTAAAACACATCCTTTGGGTCCTAAAACTTAAGGAAACATGTCTAAACTTGTAAAACAACAAGAATTAAGGATCATTTCGCAAAATCAAGGCCCAAAGGTAAGTCAATTGTCCAAAATTCAACTTGAAACTTCCAAAACACAACATGCATGAATTGTTATGAACTCCAACCTTCTAAAACCTGATCAAATGATATAAAATGGCATGAAACTTGATGAATTTCCAAAACCAAGGTGAAATAATGACATGCATGGGAGAATTATTTGAAAACAATTTCAAAACTTTAAGAATTATGCATGCATGTTTGATATGACTTGAATCTTTTCATTTCTAGCTCAATTCTCATGTCCACACACTTACATCTCTAGAATTCTTGCACTAATGTCTTGAATACAAAGCTTAAGGACATGATTCTTACCTAGAGTTCTCAATTCTTTAAGGTTTAGTGACAATCTTGAGTAACTCTTCAAATCTCCTAGCAAAACCTTCCAAACCTCAAGCTTTGATGTCAATCTCCCTTGGTCTCTTTCTCTCTCATGTTTTTCTCTCAAGGATGACAAAATGAGAATGTTTGTAATCAAGAAATCTCATACAGGCTTAGCTTAGTGGGCTTAATTAACTTGACTCCCTGCGCGGGTATCAATTACATTTTCCCTCATATTTTGCCACAGTTGCTAGTGAAGTAGACACTTCCACCGCCACCTATTCGACCATAGGTGGTTAGTTTGACTTATGTAGGGGAATGTGCCTATTGAGCTAGCCGCATGGATATTGGGCTAGTGAAGTAGACACTTCCACCACCACCTATTCGACCATAGGTGGTTAGTTTGATTTATGTGGAGGGAATGCGGCTATTGAGTTAGCCAATTGAATTTTGGACTAGTGAAGTAGACACTTCCACCACCATCCTTTGACCATAGGTTGTTAGATTAATTTTTCACCATGAGCATGTCATTCACGCACTCACTATCATTTATTTAATTATATGTTTGCAACTTCTAATTGATATAGCTTGTCACAATGCATTCACACAATATGCTTGAGCATACATGTCCCCAAGAGAAGTAGCATAAAAGTAATGGTCAAAGGACTTTTTTTTTTTTTTTTTTTTTTGAACTTAGAGGACAACCCCAAGCTGCCTACGTAACCCACAAAGGATCAAGTCAAAATGTAGTTCAATTTTCTTTTTTTGTTTTTTTTTTTTGTTTTTTTTTTCCTAAGATAGTTTAGGCTCATGTCAAGGAGTTTAGTGTTTGAGAGATAGTTTAGACTTGTATCAAGGAGTGTCTTTATTTTTTTTGAGACAATTTAGGTTTGTGTTAAGGAGTGTCTTGATTTGTGGGACAGTTTAAACTCATGTCAAGGAGTGTCTTGATTTGTGAGACAGCTTAAACTCATGTCAAGGAGTGTCTTGAACTTTTGTTGCGTTTAGGTGATGACATGTTCACTTTCATCCTTGTTATTTTTCACTTGGTCTTCGCCTTGTCTAGTTAACATAATGGTGCGTCGTTTGGCTTAAGATGAGCCACATGACTAACTTCGATTGTTGTGAAGCATTTCATTTGAGAAAGAATTAGACTTCGCATCCCTTGATTTTTTTTTCAAATTAAATGGTTTTGACTTTCTTAGCCTTTGTTTTCTGCTCTTCTGTTTTATACTTTGTGCTTTTGTTCTCCAATCGAGAAAAAACTGACCTTCGTGGTGAAGAGGTTGTTCTTTCATCTTCTTGGTTACCAATGTGTTGGACATCACTTATTTGAGTTGATAGCACTTATTTTTGGCTTTTCATACTTCATTTCAGCATTAATAATCTCTGCAACCTCCCTCCTTTCATAGCTTATAATTTTGCTTTGAAAGTGGTTTCAAGTCACTTGCTTGCCCAAGTATGAAATTGAGGTTTCATACTTAATGGTTTAATCCCTTAGGGGGTTCATTGCCAACGGTATGATGCTTTTTTCATACCCAAAGAAACTCGTGTTTTGAGACCTCTTTCCATTAGAGGACTTTAATTCACTTTTTGGATTTAATTGGATTAAAGAATAGTTGGTAAATCAAAATGAGTAACTAAAACTTGGGACTAAAAGTGAACAAGATAATATTTGGTTGTGTTCAATCGGACGTTAATTGAACACATTGAAGCTTGAACCATTTCATACTTGCTAGTGATGAAATGATTCAAGTCTCCAAGGTCAACTTCTTCCCTTGATCATTCATGAAAGGGAGGAGGCGTATGTCTTGTTTTGCATTTATTGAACTTGCACACTTGGTTTCACAAGCCATCATGCAATGAAATTGCATCCATTAATGGTTTGTGAACCAAAGCTTGCTACTCCTTTGATTTTCCCATGAAAAGGAGGGGTAGGTTGTGCAAACAAACCCTTGAAATACCCTGTATATGCTTTGTTTATCCTCTATTGCAGCAGGATGAACCTATGCATTAGTGGCCAGCAAGCCACTTTCCATGGCCGGCAGACCACTATCCATGGCCAGCAACCTTCAACCATGGCCGGCTGATGGCCGGCAACCTTTACTAGTGGCCGGCCAGCCATTGATGCAAAATTCAGCAGAGTATTGGTAAGGCAGAGTAGAGTGAGCAGTAGTGTTGGTGTACAACTGTGCAAACAGAGGCATTCAGAGGCAAAATGGTGGTCTTTTCGGGTGGAATCCGAGCATGCGAAGGCGTAGTAGTTAGTTGTTTAGTTTAATCATTAATTGCACCTACGTTGTAATTATTTAATTAGTTTGTCAACTAGTTAATTAATTCAAGTGTTATAATAATTAGTTAAGTAGTTTAGTTATTTATTCGGTTTGTAATAATTAGCTTAATTTGCTTAGTTTAATTAGTTAATTAGCTTAAGTCATTCGGACTCTCCTTTGTGAGAGCGCAATGTTGTAATAATGTGTATGTCTTCCAACCCCACGTCTTTTTCCATTTTATTTAACTGCTTACAATGGTTAGATTAAGGACATCACGTTTTGTTTAGCATACTTCATGTTTGTATTAACTTGTATTGCATGCACCCAGGCTTGGTTCATCATTCTAACTGCATTGTGTAGACTCGACTTTCTTCGCGTGCCCCCCTTTCGGAGAGGCACGAATTGTTCTCCTATAGTTCGGATTCCTATCACGGTTCTGAATATAATCTCACAAAGTGCAATGTGAGACTGATAAAAATCAAAGAGTCCAATCTGGCAAATCATTTTGGAAAATTGATTTTGAATCAAATAATGCCAAAACTGGACTACTTTGCCAGATTACAGAGTCGCCACCTAAATATTTTATTTTGGAAAGTTTAGGAAACCCTGACTCATGCCAAAGGCCACGTGTCCGTCATCACCAAATTTGCCTCTGCTCGGGAACTTTGGTACGGAAGGTCCTGAAATGAGCACCCCTGCTTGCCCGATCAAAGGATCGGCCTCTACTAAGCATGATATGTTGTTTTATAAACGCCATGTGTTCTTATCCCAGTTATTAGCTAACTTACTATGTAATGTGCACAACATACAAGTATAGACTAAAGTCGCAAGAATGGGAACAAAACAACTCACATTTGTTTTTCGAAAATGGTTTAAAAATGCTACTCGTAAGTGGGCTAAAGCGCGGATTTGCCACCAAACATGATGGGCTTTAAAACAACATGATTTTGCCACTTCGCAAAATATGCTTAAAACATACATTTGTCGAATTGTCCCAATTCAAGTAACAAAGCCTTCATTCACAAGCATTTATGCAGTTTAGCATTTAAGCAAATAGCCTCATGGAAAGCATGCTGTCATGGCAACACTCACACTCATGCAAGTATGCTAAAGCGTAAAACTTACAGTGTACTTTAAGCCAAAACAAAAGCTAGTTAGAAATATGCATGATCCTAACTATACAAGATGCCTAATACAACGCATGCAATAATGCAACTAAATAGGCTCGGCTACCTAAGATAGGATATGAATGCAACAATGTGATACATGTATTCAAAGAAGTATTGAAATACAATCGGTTTGAATGATGCACCGAGCCTCGGTGCATGCAAGACAAATGAATGATGCACGCATGCGAGCATAAGGTATGCTAATCAAAATATGCCCTAATCTAACCATCGAAAGCGGCTAAATAAAAGGGAGAAAGACATGGGGTTGGAAGACATGCACACACGCACGCACCCTTATTACAACATTGCACCCTCGCGATGGAGGGTCCGAATAAATAAGCTAAGCTATGCTAAGCCAAGCTAATTATTACAAAACAACTAATTAACTATTCTAGCTAATTAATTATTACAACACAATTGAATAAATAGCTATGCTAAGCTAATCAAATTATAACAAAGCAGATTAAACTAATTAATTACATCACATGTATTTAATTAACTACAACTAGCTAGCAAAGCAATAAAGTGGCCTCGCGGACGAGGGAGACATGCATGCTCGGTTGCTTCCTCCCGAAAATCCATCGCTTTACCGTCGGTTGTCTCTATTTGCACTCGCTTTGATCTCTGAACACTGTACAAACTTCCAGATTGCCTCTGCTCCAACACATGAACACATTGGACAACCTTTGCATTGGTGGCCGATCGGCTAGTGCAAATGGCCGGTCAGCTACTTCACCTGGCCGGTCGGCTAGTGCAAGTGGCCGGTCGGCTAGTGCAAGTGGCCAGTCAGCCACCCATTTTTCCAGGCTTCTGTTTTTGCTGCAATAGAGAGCAATAGAGGCAAAGTAATGTATTTGCAAGGAAATGTATGTACTGCCACCTCCTTATCATGTCTCAAGCTCAAAGGAGTATGGCACTCGGCTCTCAAGCCACCAATCAAGCATTTTCATGCATGATGGCCTAAAGACCAAGCTTGTACAAGCTTCATGAATGCACACATAAGACTCCAATAGCCATCACCCTGTCATGCATGATCAAGGGCGACGGTGACCAAGAAATGTGACACGTTTCATCACTATGAGTATGAAACGTCCCACATTTCTTGTGTTTGGATTAACGTCCGATCCAAACACATGCAATGCAACACAAATGCTTATCTTGTTCATGTTTTACTTTGCTCAATTCTTGTTTACACATTTTACATTACCGATTAATCATTTAACCGATTAAGTCCAATGTGAAAGTCCTCTAATGAGAGAGGGGTCAACCGAAGGATGATTTAAGACATGAGAGAGATCATGCCTTTGACTAGGAGGAACCCTCAAAAGAGGGTTAAAGCCATTTGAGCACAAACTCTGCCTCATGCTTAAACACAACCTCAAGGCCCACCAACTCTCAAAGCAAATTAAAAAAAGAAGAAATAAGGGAGGGTGCAGAATTTCAGTGCTGATATGGCATGACAAATAATGCTATAACATGCAAGCAACTCATGCGCAACATGCTCCAAAAACCAAAAGCATTGAAACTAATGAAGAACATAACACTAGAGGCATGCAATACAATGCCCAAATAACCAAACCAGCTCAAAACAGACCAAAATAGTGGCCTAATCATGCTGAAACTAAGGCACAAAAGGCAAGAAAAACATGTTCGCATGTTGGCTCACAAACAAGACACAAAGCACAACTCTCAAAAGCAATGAAAGAGTGGAATATGTGAGAGTGTGACAGTGATATATGCTCTGAAATCACATGCTAAATGATGTTATGGCATGCAAACAACCCAAGCAAAGCATGTTAGAAACCTTAAATCACAAAGCTAGTAAAGGCCATTTACACTACAACCATGCAATGCGACCAAGACCACTCAAAACAGAGTTAAAGCAAGCTAAATCAGTGGCAAAAACATACTGAAATTAAACCAACAGAAGCTAGAATGATAGGCTAAACCATCAAATATGCTAGGCTAGTAAGCATGATTGCACTACAAGTACAAAAAGCAAGGAAGAAGTGTTCTAGCCAACCAAAAATAGAGTTGAAGCAAGTCAAAACAAAGCCAAAAACATGCTTGAACTAGGCTACAAAAGAGTAGAAAAACATACTAACATCTTAGGCCATCTACACATGCAAACAAGACGCAAGGAGGGGAGGCCACCCCCTCCTATTTTGGACCTCAAAGCACACTTTTTGCCACTGAAATTCCCCTGGATTTCAGTGGTTTAAAGGCCAAGAAAAGGGTATTTCAAAAGCTTTGAAAGATGGCTCAAAGGCTTTACAAGCCAAAGAGCAAAGGGAGGAAACCACCCCCTAACCAAACAAGGCTTAAACTACCATTTTAAAACCTTAAAAATAGAGTTTTTTAGAAGTTAAAACCAGCCTTAAAGTAGCATGCAAAGGTGGTCAAAGCTAAAGCAAAGCTTAAAAGGGACAAGTCCTTACCCTTGAAGCACAACTACAAAACAGGCACTTTCTGAGCCAAAACCGCTTTAGGAGCTCCAAACAAGCCTTAAGGAACCTCAGCTCAAAGATAGGGATATTTGATCAAGGGTCTCTTTGTAAATATGAAGAGAAAACTCACTTTTAAGCACAATATATATATATATATATATAGAGAGAGAGAGAGAGAGAGAGAATTCTAAAGAGAGGGAGAATTTTTACTCACCAAAATTTCTAAACCCCCAAAATAGGGGAGACACCTCCCCTTATATAGAAAATGCAAGCCAAAGCTTGCTTTCATCTCTCCATACACATGTATGGAGGATGCATTCAGTGTTCAATAGCTGGCACAGTTGGTACATAAAATATTTGAAAAAGCAGAAAAATGGCCATCAGCCACTTTAGGTGGCCGACTGGCTACCTTCTCTAGTCGGTCGTCCACTTCAAATGGCCGGTGAAGGGAACAACTGACTAACAAGTGCCAAAAGGGGGCCAACAAGGCTGAAAAAGGGGAAAAGATGGCCGTCAGCCACTTTAGGTGGCCGGCCGTCCACTTGTGATGGTCAGCCGTCCACTGATGGTGGCCAGTTGGCCACCAAAAATCTACTCCTAGGCCCGACTTCAAACGGGCATATCTCCTTCGTCTGGAATCCTTTGCAGGTTATTCTTGTGCCTAAATTGAAGCCCCAAAAGTAATATTTCCAATGGTGGCAGCCTCACATCAAAAGTCCAAGTGTGCTAAAAGATATCTCTCTTTTAGTGAAGACTGCTCAATTTTCAGCTCAATCGGATTGATACCTAACTTCAACTAGCCATATCTCCCCCATTTGGACTCGGCTTTAGGAGATTCTTGAGTGTAAAATGAAGCCTCGGAAGTCTTATTTCCAATGTGGTGGACTCATAGCTAAAATCCAAGTGTGCAAATGGATAGGCCTGATTTAGCGAGTGCTGTTCGACTCTCTCTTAATGATTCAAGCCCAACTTCTTCCCCAATTGGGTTTCTTCTCTTCTCTCCTCTTTTCTTCAAATCCAAACCCCTAAATAAGGTGTTTTCAAATATTTTTCAGAGATTTCACCTCTCTTCCATTCATTTCCACTTTGTCCTTGCTCGGTTTACCGAAAAGTGCAACATTTAACGAAATGCGAGCTTCGAAACATCGTAGAAACTTCTTTCGAAAATGTTTTGAAAGAGATGGTTTTAAGGTCTAAAATATTTTGGTCAAAATTGTTTTGGTCCACAACTGGGGTGTAAGGTTGGGATTTGATGCTCTTCTTGCTGAAGAAATCGAACCTTTGCACTGCACACCTCATCACCAAGTAAACAATCAGTAGCGCCCAAGTCTTAAGGGCGGTCAAAAATGGGGTGTCTACACATTGTTAGTTTAAATACTTCTTTGAATACGTGTGCTTAGACCACATGCTATCAAATCGATTCATATACCATATTAGTAGCCGAGCCTATTAATTGCATTATTTGTATGTGTTGCTTTAGTCATATTGCATAGTTAGGGATCTTGCATTTTTCTAACTCTTTTGTTTCTTAGCTTGGAGTACTAGGTGAGTTTTTAGTGCTTTAGCATACTTGCATGAGTGTGAATGACTACCATGTATAGCATGCTTGCCATGAGGGTAATTACTTAAGTGCTAAACTGCTAGAATGCCTATGGATGAAGGCTAGTTGCTTGAATTGAAATAATTTGATCAAATATGTATATAAGCCCACTTTTGCAAGTGGCAAATTTGCAAAACTCTTTTCGAAAACAAACATGAAATTGAAATATTCCAATTCTTGCAATTTTAGTCTATACTTAGATGTGCACATCACAGAATAATGCTATCTTAAAAAACCAGAACAAGAGCATTTAACATAGATAAGAATCATATTATGATTAGTAGAGCCGATCTTTGATCGGGTGAGCGAGGGTGCTCAATTCATGACCTTCCCCTTTCATACATAAGTTCCCAAGCTAAGACAATCTTGGTGATGATGGACACGTGGCCTTTGGCATAAGTCATTGGTTTCCTAAATTTTCCCAAAATAAATATTTAGGTAGCGACTCTGTATCTGGCAAAGCAGTCCAATTTTTGCATTTTTGATTCAAAATCAATTTTTCAAATGATTTACTGGATTTGGACTCTTTGGTGTTTATCTATTTCACATTGCACTTGTGAGATTAGATTTAGAACCGTGGGAGTCCGAACTATAGGGCTTATTTCAAACTTCCGAAAGGGGGCACGAAAAAACTAAGCTACAGTTTCTGGCAACTCTGCTGGGGATTTAGAGAACTTGACTCGAACTCATGATAAGAAATTTTATCTACACTTACATGTTTCTTTGCCTTGCATTTGTATTGGTGTGCCTAAGTCACTGTGCTTGCCATCTGCTATTCCTAGACGGTTTGTCAGAGGCTTACCCGAAAGCTTGCCAAAAGGCTGACCGGTTAAGAGCTCTGCCATCATGGGAACACAATCCTTGGATCTAGACTACCGCTATACCGTTTGATCCTTCTTTCACTTCTCAGTGTTAAGTATGAGAGGTATATTAGGTAGTCTTGCTGAGGTACCCTTTTTTTTTTTAAAACTATTTGGCCTAGTTGCATATTGAAAGCTATAGAGACTATTCCAAACTAGGACATGATGCTCACTCGAATACAGGATTGTGTAAAACCACTTTGCTTGAATAGCCAACCCTAGTTCCTGACGAAACTAGGACAGAGTAACCCTCCCCCTTCAAAGGGGTGTTTTGGCTCTCACTTAATTGGTATGTGCTTTTGGAGTGAAACTCTACAGGAATGTGCGTATCAGTTGCAAGTTTGGGTATTAGATTTGAGGGCAGAAATTAGTGTTGAGTGCAGTTCTGCAACTTTTGATTACAACTATGTGTTGTTAACATCTGAGCTGAGGTGCTGTGCGGTTTCTGATTATTGCTTTCCTTTTTGCTTTATTTCTTTTTGTAAGGTAGTTTATCACAATAGCTTCAGACAGTTCAGATACCTCCCAAGCACTCTAGACCAGTGTAAGGAGACTTTACAGATCCGGAGATCTTGTTAGGGGACAACCTATGTTTGTTTTGCTCCCACCGGTTACTAGACGAAGGAGAGTTAGGCACAATTCACCGGTTCAGCAATTACCTGCATCTAGTCAGGCTCAATCTTCTGCATCTACGCCAGCAAGAGATCACTCGCCTATTCAGATGACTCAGTACCTTGCAGTCAGTATGGAGGATTTGATTCGTCATCTCCAACAAACAGTGGAAACCATACCGCTAGATCCTGCCCACCAAGCTGAAGTTACAGTCCATCAAGCCGTAGTAATAAACAGGCTACAACAACCACAGCCAGCAACGGCTTCTACTTCCAATGCACCTCCTGCGGGTATCCCAGCACCTGGAATCACTGCCAATGATCAAAAAAATCTAGGCAATCCAGTAGACCCCATCCCACCGCAAGCCTCCAAGGCACCAGTGTACCTAACCAACCCTCCGTTTGAATTCGAAGTTGACCCGACTGTACTTAAGGTTAAAAAGCTGGAGAAGCTTTTCAAGCAGGCATGGGGCATGAACTCTATCCCCGATATCGAAGATGGATATACTGACTCTGTGGTAACCTTGCCAGACCGGTTTAAAATGCCACACATAGATCGGTTCGATGGCTTTGGAGATCCCATGGTTCATTCGCGGTTGTTCTCTGATATCCTGTGGCCGATAGGCCTCACCAAACTTCAAAAGCTGTCACTTTTCGGCTGGACCTTGTCAAGAATAGCAGCTATCTAGTATGCAAAGTTGAAGGATTCAGTAAAGCGGAGCTGAGAGGAAATGGCTGAGGCCTTCATCACACAATACTCATACAATACACAGATCGAGGTCACAACCTGTGATCTTGAGACAACTCGTCAGGAGCCAAATGAGGGCTTCTCAGACTTTGTAACAAGGTGGAGGCCAAGGCTTTGATGGTGACTATTAGGCCGTCAAAGAAGGATCAAATTAGAATGGTGGACCGCAATCTGCAAGGGAAATTATTGCAGAAGATGATTGTTTTACCGTTGTTCACATTCATTGAGCTTCATGAGCTAGGGATCAGTTCGAAGATGCAATGAAACAGGGGTTGATAACCGATGAGAATGAGCAGGCCAAGAGGCCTTTTGCGCGCAGTTCCAATGCAACCATTAATGGAAGCACAACTGCGCGGCCATCTGATGTGAGTGTTGTTACTACCACAGCCAAGACCGCCAACCCTTTCGCCAGCACGACTCCACAAACCTCAAACAACCAGGCCTTATCCCAAAGGGTCTTTACCTCACTTTACATGCCTTTATCCCAAGCCATGAAGGTGCTGATAAAAAAGGGGCATCTTAAGCCATTAGAGCCTCGCCCATTACTCGATCCTCTCCTACCTAAACACAACCCAGCCAAATATTGCATTTTTCACCAACAGTATGATCATGACACTGACCAATGCTTCAGGCTGCTTCATGAGATTCAAGATCTCATCGACAACAAGGTGATAGCACCACTCCAAAAGCCAAATGTAACCACCAACCCTCTCCCGGTCCACAATCAAATTCCCCCCACCCCGGAACCTAAACCTAATACATACACTGGCCATCCCCTATGACCCTAGAGTATATATTACCCCTTCTCACCTACCCAGATCGACATTGTTCATCCCCAAAAGCACAGACTTATGCATGATGGACACATCCACATTTCAACCTAAACCCGTGATGGTGACAGTGGCAGAAGAAGGGAGGTTGGCCTTGGAGGAAAATGTCAGTCCATTGCCTGAGAGCCCTGCAGACTTATCTGAGGGAGTATATGACCCGTGCTATTACATTGTGCTGACCGATCAAGCCAAACTAGAAGTGGTATTACCGATAGCAGTGTAGGTCAATGTGATTAGAGAGGATGGCCTAAGTCAGGGACTGGATGATCTAGCGAAGCTAGAGGAAGACCTAGATAATCTGCAGTTCTTTGACGACCAAGATCAAGGAGACATGCAGATTGACTGGTTTGATCTGAATGGGTCGACAACTACTCCAGGTGGCTTAGTGAGAGCCTGACAAAGAGGAAGAAACTAAACCATAACCAAAGGAAAAGGAAGCAAGAATTGCTACAATGGCCAGAATGGCCGGGTATAAGGGGAAACTACCAAAGAACACTGGTGTGGAACAATCAGCTCAAGAACTGGGCATTGTCAGTACCGTGGATAGAGAGCAAGAAGCTGTACTGGAATAGCTCAACACCCTGCGAGGGATATTTCTGATGTGAGAATGATCAGAACGGAACCAGACAATTGTTTGTCGGTTGCCAGAGGTGTATGGTAGGAGGATGATGATCTACATCTAGCCAACACAGACGAGGACTGGGATGAGTCCCTTCTAAATAATACCTGGTACTCTAAAGAGATAGACCATATGACGAGAAGTGGGCGATATTTCAAGTTGTCGCACTTGGGCCAAGCTGAAGCCTCCAGAAAAGATAGAAAGGTTGAGAAGCAGAAGGAAAAACAGTTAGAAGAAGAGGCGGTGGTGAAACAACTAAAGAAAACTCAAGCTGATATTTCAATATGGGGTCTGCTTATGGCTTCTAGAGTGTATCGATAGGCTGTACTATCAGCCATGGACAGGGTCAAATTGTTTATTGACATGACTCTTGAACAGCTTGTGGGATTGGTCTTTCCAGGAGGCGCTGCGCCAACTTTAACCTTCTCAGACAAGGAACTGTCGCTGGAAGGCTCAGCACACAACAAACCTCTGTACATATCTGTTGAGTGCAAAGAAAAATAGGTGCCAGTGGTGTTGGTCGATACTGGGTCAGCTATCAATGTCTATCCATCGTGCACAGCTTATGCCATCGACCTGAAACTAGCAAATTTTGTGCCTACAACGCAAGTGATTCGGGCATATGACAATACAAGCAGGGAGGTTATGGGCACAGTACAAATCCGAGTTCAGGTGGGCCCAGTGCAGCAGGATATTGAGTTTTATGTCCTAGATGTGTCGGCCACTTTCAACTTACTGCTAAGAAAGCCCTGGCTGCAACAGGTGAAAGTAGTCTCTTCTACCCTCCATCAAATGCTGAAATACCCTCATGGGAAAGGAGTGGGTATCATGTTCAGGAATTCGTCCATTCATCCTCCTCCAGATGTAACTACACCAGTGCTAGAAATCGTTCATGGCAAGCAAGATGTATTCCTTTTAGGGTTTACTCTAGCCGAGGCTCTGGTGGTTCAAAACATTTTAGTAGCTAATGAGGGCATGTATGTCAGCACCTAATCAGTCTATTTCATTAACAAACTCCAACACGTGCCAAGAATGGGGTTGGGAAAAAGTGGCCAGAAAGGCATCACAGCATTGGCCGATGTGCCACATAATTCACATGCCTTTGGTCATGGCTATACCCCTTCCAAAGAGGATTGGGCTAGGAAAAAGGAATAGATGGCAGGTAGAGCTAGAGCCAAGCAGGCTGGGAAACGCTATGAGCTTGTTCACCGGCCGATCCGGGGAACGCTTAATGGCCACTTTGTTCGGGAGGGTGAAGACTTCCCATGTTACAGCTTTACCGAGCCCTGGATGAATTCTATGAAACAACGTATCCCCATTTTCAAAATCTTCTTCAACTTACAATTACAAGACAATGATACAGATGAAAAGGTTGAACCAACTACTAAAGCTAAGAAGAGCATGGAAAATGACTCAAACAACAGCGAGCTTGGAGTAGGAGCAACACTAGTATGTCTCTTTTCAGATCCTCCGACCAACTCAGAAAGCTTGCGAGATAACTTCATTATCTTCATGATCGGGGACCAACCGGGTGTGAACCAATCTAACAACATTTTAGATACATCTGAAGCACTATCTCTCATTTGGCAACTAGAGAAGGCTACCTGTCTAGTAACTCTGAGTCGAGTAGTGAGCTAGAATCTAATTCCACAGGGTCTGTGGAGTCAGAATCAGATTCCGGCTCTTTTGAGTCCGAGTTCGGTATTCTTGGGGGTGATAACCCAAATGCCAAGGTCTTGTCGAGGTTGTCTTTTTCTTTTACTTTTGAGTCGGTTGTAACCGAAGGCCTTATGAATGAGAATTATGCTGCTAATTCTGAGTATTTCTCTGTGCTGCTTGTTTATTGCATTGACCAAAATTTTCAAAATTTTCAAAACGAAGAGGAAGAAATTCCTCTGGTTTTGAAAAACTTGATTAATCGAGAGGAGGAAAGGTTTGCGAAACCCATTGCTGATGAAATCATTGCTATTAATGTGGGTACTGAGAAGGATCCGCACCTAGTCCAGATCGGGTCCACGTTGTCTTCGGAGGAGCGCGAGCGCTTAGTCACTTTATTAAAACATTTCAAAGATGTTTTCATGTGGTCCTACGAAAATATGCCTGGAATCGATCCTGAAATTGTACAGTATCGGATCCCTCTTGACCCCGAGACCTGACCCATCAAGCAGAAGTTGTGAAGAATCTGCCCGAATTGGGCACTGAAAATCAAGGAAGAAGTGACCAAACAGATTGAGGCAGGGTTCTTTCTAGTATCTGAGTATCCGATGTGGTTGGCCAACATTGTTCCAGTCCCAAAGAAGGATGGCAGAATCAGAGTCCGTGTCGACTTCAAGGATCTAAACAGAGCCAATTCAAAAGACGACTTCCCTTTGCCATACATCGATGAATTAGTGGACTTTACCACTAGTCATGTATTGCTCTCCTTCATGGATGGATTTTTCGGGTATAACCAGATTCTAATGGCGCCCGAGGACAGAGAGAAAACTACATTTACTACGCCGTGGGGAATCTACTGCTATCGGGTGATGCCATTTAGGTTGAAGGATGCTGGGGCTACCTATCAAAGGGCTGAAACCACTATTCTGCATGATATGATCCACAAAGAGGTCGAGGTGTACGTGGACGACATGATTGTCAAGTCCAAAGAAAGAGAGGGCCACTACATCGCCTGAAAAAATTCTTTCAACAGATTAGAGAATACAAGCTAAGGTTGAACCCGCAGAAGTGTACTTTCGACGTAATAGCAGGGAAAATGTTGGGTTTCTTGATCACACAGAGAGGCATCGAGGTAGATCCTTCCAAAATCAAGGCCATCCTAGAAATGCCATCACCGAGGACTAAAAAAGAGGTACAAGGCTTTCTGGGTAAAGTGCAATTCATAAGATGGTTTATCTCCAAATTAACCTTGACTTATGAACCACTATTTGGTCTTCTGAAGAAAGAAAAGAAATTCTGATGGGATGATCGATGTCAATTCGCTTTTGAGCAGATTAAATAGTACTTTCAGAATCCATTTGTGTTGTTGCCACCAAAGCCAAGGAAGCCTTTGATTCTGTATCTGTCAGTAACCAACACAACAATAGAATGCATGCTTGGTCAGGAATCTGAAGATAGGGTGGAAAAAGTCATCGACTACTTGAGCAAGAAAATGCTAGATTATGAGCCTCGCTACACTCCGTTGGATAAAGCTTGATTAGCCTTGGTATGGGCCACTAGGAAGTTGAGGCACTACCTGTTAGCTCACTCCGTAACTCTGGTTTCGAGATTAGATCCCATCAAATATCTCTTTGAGAAACCAGCGCTTACAGGTTGGATAGATTGTTGGGTACTTCTTCTCCCTGAATTTGATCTAAAGTATGTTACTCACAAATCGGTCAAGAGAAGAGTTGTAGCGGAATTCCTCGTAGATCACCCAGTGGAAGGAGATGAAGCGGTAGAATACCTGTTCCCAGATGAAGTCATTCAGCAAGTCAAAGAAGAGATTTGGACAATGTACTTTGACGGAGTGTCCAATCAATATGGTTATAGGATATGTGTGGTGCTGGTAGCACCCGACAACTCCCATATACCTTTAGCCTTCAAACTCCGGTTCAAGGTATCCAATAACAAAGCAGAATATGAAGCATGTATCACTAGATTAGAAGCCATCCTAGAACTAGGGTAAAAAAGGTTGGATGTTATAGGGGACTCGAACCTAGTTGTTTCTCAAGCAAACGGAGACTGGAAGGTCAAAGAAGAAAAGATGAAGATCTATCACCAGACCGTGGACGTCCTGATTCCTAGGTTTGAAAAGCTAACTTTCACGCATCTACTAAGAGAGAACAATAGGTTCGCTGATGCTTTATCAACTCTATCTCGAAGTTCGGATGCGTCCGATCATCATTGAGCAGAGATATACGCTAGCCTATGAGACTATCGCCGCAATAAATGAAGCGCAAGATCAAAACCCTTGGTACTACAATATCTAGAACTTCTTAGAAAATGATATTTATCCACCAAGGGAAAATGCCAAAGACAAAAGGGCAATACGGCGAATGGTCGTCCAATTTATCATTTGCGGAGGTAAACTGTACAAGAGAGGTCATCTGGGAATGCACAAGTTGTGTGTCGAAGAAAAGGAGTCAAAACGCCTGATGGAGGCCATCTATGGGGGAGTGTGCGGAGCGCACATGAACAGAGTAATGTTAGCCCAGAAGATTCTCAGGCAGGGTTACTACTGGTCTACCATGGAGGAGGATTGTATTGGTTTTGTTCGGTGATGCCATAAATGCCAATTCATGCTAATCGCATGAACATCACGCCGTCAAAACTGTATAACATGACTTCACCATGGCCTTTCTCAGTCTGGGGAATTGACGTCATCAGCGCGGTCACACCAAAAAGGTCAAACGGGCATGAATATATTCTGGTGGCAATTGACAAAGTGGGTGGAAACTCAGTCCTACATAGTGTTGAAAGTAGCGCAGGTGGCTAAGTTCATCCGAAACAACATCATTTGCCGCTATGGGGTCCCAAATGAGTTCATTTCAGATAATGGTTCCCACTTCAAGAAAGAGGTGATCGATTTGTTAGAGAAATACAATGTGGCTTTTCACAAGTCATCTACATACCGGCCGCAAACCAATGGAGCTGTTGAAGCCACTGACAAGAACATCAAGAATATTTTGCAAAAGATGGTTGACACCTATAGAGATTGGCCAGACAAATTGCCATTCGCACTCTAGGGTTATAGAACTTCAATCCGGACGTCTACAGGGGCAACTCCTTATTCTCTTGTCTACAGTATGGAGGTTGTTCTGCCGATTGAAATAAAAATTCCATTGCTACGAGTCATGGTTGAGTGTCAAATAACAAAGGTGGACTGGCAATAGAGCAAGTTCGAAGAATTGATGCTGTTTGATGAGAGATGGCTGAAAGCATTGTACCATGTTTAGGGTTATCAATGTAGGATTGCTAGGACTTTCAACAAGAAGGTTAAGTGCCAGAATCTCAAAGAAGAGGGTATGGTGCTGAAAGACAACCGAGCTCCCATCCATGACCCTAGGGGCAAGTTTAGACCAAATTAGACTGGTCCTTACATCATCAAAACTATCTGATCGGGCAGAGCTGTTATTCTCATGGACCTGAATGGCCTGGAATTTTCCCAACCGATCAACATGGACAAGTTGAAGAAATACTATCCCTGAGAGGCTCGTTAGGCTGAAAACCCGGAAGGGTGACCTAGGTAAAAGTTAGAGCACAAAAAATTAGAAATAAAGAAAAACTGAGCTCGCAAGGTTAAAAACCGTAAAGGGCAGCCTTGGCAAAAGTTAGAACTTAAAAGGAAAGTGTTAATACTCGAGTGAACCCAAATCGAACTACGTAAGTCCTGATTCCATCTTCGGGATATGTAGACAACTTCATCCTGAAGTTCGGCTGTAAGTATCTCTAACTCAACTATCCTGTCCATGTGTTTGATCAAGTCATCTTTGTCTGTTCTTTATCTGAGGGTTCGGTTGTGATCTTTATTCTGAGAATTGGTTACAATGCTGAGCAATGTTATTCAGTCAAGATGCAATTTGTGATCTTTCAATTCGGGGTTGTACATCTTGGGGATTGATTCCGTGTGTGTCAGGTGGTGATCCTTTTCGAAAATGGTTTTGAAAAGTTTTAATAAAAGTTAATTTTGTTCAAATTTTACATTTTACAACTTAGACCATTTTTTAGCCAAAAGGAAAATTTTCAGTGCTCACAATTTTAATTTCATTGATTTCAACTAGAAGATCTCCAACTCTCTGATACAAATCAAAGTTGCTTTTATTACATCATAAAAGCTTGAAAAGTAAGGTCAAAGCAATGAACTGGGGACATAGATAAATCAGGTGCTCCTGCGTCCCCTACTTGTGCTTGTGGAAGCTTCTGATGCCAAAGTGGGCCCGGATTGTGCCTTATTCTCAAGCCAAGCCAGGCACTTGCCAGAAAGGGCACGATTGAAACTAGGGGTAGGGGACAGAAGCTCTCTTGTCTTCCAAGCAGTGATGTACCTAGCCAAATGTAAACCTTGGATGGGAAATAAAACTGGGTACTCTACCCCCTCCTCTGGGCGAGTCTGATCATGTCCAAACTGACGTTTGAATCCAAAAAGAAAGTAGAATACACACTGTGTAAGGCCGATCAGCTGAATGTCAGGTTGCCGAGTTATGCTGTAGCTCATTTCAGTCAGATTAAGCTAGGGGCAGTGCCAAACAATGTCAACAGCAGACCTGTTGTACATCCACTGGCATCACCATCCCTCATTTGGGAAATCCACTAGCTGTTGGCAGAAGAAGTACGCTCAAGCTGAGTATGCAGGGCAAGAGTCCACTACCTTCAGCTTGTCCATTAGCCACACTTGGGGAGGGATGAAATAAAAGAGAGATTAAAGAATAGAGAGATGTATGTTGAGAGAAAAGCAAGAAAATGGCTTTGAGAGAAAAATAGAGCATGAGTGCTGAGTGATGTGAGAAATACATAGAAGAAAGGGCGGGAAACAATACCTGCAGAAGTAGTGGACTTCCTGCGAATTTGGTAGTCTTTCATCGATGGAAAGCGTCTAAGCCCATCAAAGTCTCGGCCAGCACCAAGCCAATACAACTCTTGCCTTCTTTCAAACTTTGGGCCACTTCAATCAACCGAATGGTAGACCTGCCAAAATTTGGGGTGAGAAGGACACTAGCCAACATACATAAGTAAAGGGCGTGTCGTCGAAAACCCTGCCAAAGAAGGTTGTCTCGGTCACTAACGTCAGAAAATCGATGAATCAGGCTAGGAATATCCAACTCTCTGCTGTGAACCAAAGATCAAGCCTCATGTAGAGTGAGCCCACACATCCGTCCCAAAGCTTGGATGTAGCAGAAATGGGCTGAGGTATAATTTTCTCATCGCGCCAGGATTCCATTAGCGCCTGAAATTCTTCGATTGTCAGGCATATCTCTTGTCCCCCGAAGCTAAAGACATGTGTAATCGGGTTCCAACATCTAGTCACGGCATGAAGAAACGGAAAATAAAGCAGAGAACGACTCAGCGGGAAAAGTGAATTTATGCCGAAATCCCAAAAATTCACCTTTTCTGAGCCATCTAAAGTCACAATCCAATCCAAGAGTTTTTCGGTAACAAATGGCTCTATTTGTGAAGAATTTGCAGCTGAAATGAAGAAATCACGAGGCTCAACCTTTTTTAGAAGATAAGACTGCCCGGAACTTCGCTTTGTGCGTGAGGGCGCAAATTGGGTTCTAACTACTACAGTTCGGACTCCTGTCACGGTTCTGAATCTAATCTCACAAAGTGCAATGTGAGACTGATAAATCACCAAAGAGTCCAAATCCGGCAAATCGTTTTTGGAAAATCAATTTTAATCAAAAAGCGCCAAACATGGACTGCTTTGCCAGATTTTAGAGTCGCCACCTAAATATTTTGTTTTGGAAAATTTAGGAAACCCTGACTCGTGCCTAAGGCCACGTGTCCGTCATCACCAAAGTTGCCTCGGCTCGGGAACTTGGGTACGAAGGGGGAAGGTCATGAAATGAGCACCCCCCGCTCGGCCTCTACTAAACACGATATGTTATTTTGAAAACACATGTGTTCTTATTCCGATTTATTAGCTAACCTTACTATGTGATGCGCACAAGTATAGACTAAATCTCTCGATTTGGAACAAAACATCTGATGTTTGTTTTTCGAAAATGGTTTGAAGATGCTACTCGCAAGTAGGCTAAAGCGCGGATTTGCCACCCTCAAGTGGGCTTGAAACATGATGATTTGCCACTTCAAGTGGGCTTAAAACTCACATTTTGATGAATTGTTCCAAATCAAGCAATGAAGCCTCCATCCACAGGCATTCATGCAGTTAATAGCAGTTAAAAAAATAGCCCCATGGCAAGCATGCTAAATATGGCAACATACACATCCCATGCAGTATGCTAAAGCGTAAACACTCACAGTGTACTCCGAGCCAAAACAGGAAACAAGTTAGAAATATGCATGATCCTAACTATGTCAACAATGCCTAATGCAATGCATGCAAAAATGCAACTAAGTAGGCTCGGCTATCTAGAATGGCATATGAATGCAACACTTGATAATATGCTTTGAAACACGTATTCAGGAAAGTGTATTGAAATACAATGAAGTTTGAATGATGCGCCGAGCCCAGTGCATGCAAGACAGATGAATGATGCAGGCATGCATAGCATAAGGTATGCTAATTGAGATATGCGCAAAACTAACCATCGAAAGCTGATAAGTAAAAGGGAGAAAGAAATGGGGTTAGAAGACATGCATCACACACACGCACACTTATTACAACATTGTGCCCTCTCAACGAAGGGTCCGAATGAATAAGCTAAGCTACTCTAAGCTACTTATTGCAAATCAACTAATTAACTATGCTAAGCTAATTAATTACAAATCGAATCGAAACTAGCTATACTAAGCTAATTAGAATATTACAAAGATGAAATAAATTAGCTAAATACATTAACTAATTAATTACAAAAATCAGTAAATTAACTAGCTAAGCAAAGCAGTTAAAATGGCCTCGAGGGGAGGGAGATATGCATGCTCGGTTTGCCTCTTCCGGAAAATGCATTGCCTTGCCATAAGTTGTCTCTGTTTGCACTCGCGGTGACCTCAAAACATCGAACGCACTTTCAAGTTGCATCTGCCCCAAAACAGGAGCATTCTGGACAAATTTGCTACAAGTGGCCGGCCGGCCACTTTCACTGGTTGGCAGGCTACCTCAATTGGCCGGCCGGCCACTTTAAGTGGTCGGCAGGCTAGTGTAAGTGGCCGGCCGGCCACTTCCCTTTCCAGAATCTCAACTTTGCTGCAACAGAGATCAACAAAGGCACAACAATGCATTTGCAAGGAAATGTGTATGCAACTACTCTCCTTATCATTTCTTAACCTCAAAGGAGCATAGTACTCGACTCTTAAACCACCAATCATGCATCTCAATGTATGATGGCCTAAGAGCCAAGCTCGCACAATATTAGTGAATACACAAACAACACATAAGAGCCTCCGCCTCTATCATGCATGATCAAGAGGGTTGGCGACCAAGAAATGAGGCACGTTTCTTCACTTTAAGTATGAAACATCCCTCGTTTCTCGTGTTTGGATTAACGTCTGATCCGAACACATGCAATGCAACACACATGCAAACAACATGCTCATCTTTCAATGCTAAGTGGCATGCACAAGACTCTATCATGTAGGCAATGCATGCAAAACATGCTAGGAGACTTAGGCATTAAAGCAAATGAAGAACATTACACATGAGGCATGCACTATCCACCTCAAATGGTCAAACCAACTATGGACAGACCTACACCATGCGAAAACAGTGGCAAAATCATGCTGGAAATGAAGCACCAAAAAGCTACAATAACATGCTCATGCATTGGCTCACAAGGTAAGCATTTAAACACAACTCTCAAACACAATGAAAGAGTGATAAATAAGAGAGTATGGCAGAGATATAGGCACTGAAATCATATGCCAAATGATGATATATTATACAAATAATGCAAGTATAGCATGTTAGGATCCTTAAGCATTAAAGCTAGTGAGGTACACAACACTAGGATTATACAATACAATGCTCAATGGATTAAACCATCCCTAGACAGACCTAAGGCAGGTCAAAACAGTACCAAAAACATGCTAGGCTCGCATCATAGATGGCAAGAAAGATACGCTCATACATTGGCTCACAAGCTAGGCATTTAAACACAACTCTCAAACATAATGAAAGAGTGATAAACATGAGAGTATGACAGAAGTTTATGCTTTGAATTTACATGCCAAATGATGCTATATCACACAAATATCACAAATAAGGCATGCTATGGGTCTCAAAACACATGGCTAGCAAAGCCAATCACACTATGGCCCTACAAGGCAACCCATACATGACCAAGACCACTTGGAATAGAGTTTAAGCATGCTAAATGACGGCCAAAAGCATGCTAAAATGAAGCCAAAACAAGCTAGAATGATGGGCCAAAACACTAAGCATGCTAGGCTAGTGAGTGAGATTGCACTACAAGTACCAAAAGCAAACAAGTGGTGACCTCACCAACCAAAATCAGAGCTAAAGCATGTTAAAATAACACCAAAAACATGCTGGAGTGAAGCCAAAACATGCTAGAATAATATACCAAATCATGAAACATGTTAGGCTTATGAGCAGGATTGTACTACAAGTGTATGAAACATGCATAAGGTGACTCAACCAAGCCAAAACAGAGCTACAACATACTGAAATAAGACCAAAAATGAGTTGAGACCAAGCCAACACATGCTAGAAAAATATGCTCAAGTATCAGGCCATCAACACAAGCAATCAAGACACAAGGAGAGAGGATGACCCCCTCCTATTTGGGGCCTCAAAATTACCTTTCCACCACTGAAATTCCTCTGGAATTCAGTGGTTAAAAGGCCAAAAGGAGATGATCTCAAAGGCCTTAAGAGATGGCACAAAGCAAAGCGAAACAAGCCACCAAAGGGGGTAGACCACCCCTAACTCAAACAAGGCCTCAAAAACTTAGGTTAATGCAATGATTTAAAGGCACAGAAAAGTAGGTAAACAGCACTGCCGTTTCATTCAAATCTTCTGGCACAACTGGCTCAAGGTAGAAACAAACACAAAAGCGTGAAAATCACTGCTGTTTCATTCAGATCTTCTGGCGCAACTGGCTCAATGGCAGAAAAAGACTCAAAAAAAATAGTGTAAAAGACAAACACAAAACAAGATGGTGATGTCCGAGGTAACACACCCGAAATCACTTGACTCTAGCACAACAGGACTGACTCGATACAACAAGACAGACTCGACTGACTCAGTACAAAAAGACTGACTCTATACAACACAACAAGGTTGACTCAATACCCAAGTCCAAAAGTAAAATAACCAACATTCGCAAATGCTCAAAATAGTGCATGCCATCCACCACATCTGGAGTAAACTGAGTGCCATTCGCAAGTGGTTTATCCCCTGATCACATGGTCACATTATCCCCTCAAGTTCACTGATCCAGTGCCGACAGACTTTGCAGGACCTGGCGCGACAAGACCTTGTTATCAATCAGATCTTGTATTTTGTGGCGAAGACGAAAACAAAGGTCAGCGTCAGGACCGGTTTGTTGATGGAAGGCACAGTACTTGGCAGCATCATGAGTAGCCGCAAGGGGATTCAAGAGAGGCCGAGGCTCAAGGGGTTTGAGATGGCCTTGTCCAACGAGGATTTGGAGAGCTTTGGACAAAGGCATGTAGAGGGCATGGAAGACCCTCCGACCTCAGGGTTAGTATTTAGAGGTTTGTGGATTTTTGCTGGATAGACTAGCAAAGGGGTTGGCGGGTGCTGACTTGGTTTGCTGATTTCTTCCGAGTGTAGGATTAGAGCTGAAAGGAACGTTTCTGGTACGACCGCCCTCCTCCCGGCTTGCCCCTCGATTCAAACTGCTCCCAACTTGAGTGGCGAAAGTATCATCCACAATCTTTGCAACAACTGTAATCACTTGCTGTTTGTTCAGCCCCTCGGCTTTCAAAGCCTCAACAGCCCACTGAAGGTGTTTATGGGGACTAATGCCTGCCCCTACCCTGTTCTTACCACTCGCCTCCATTTTGCCAAGGGATTGGCCTTCTTCCAATGCAACCCGTCCCAAGATTGAGGAGCCTTTTGGCGTGAAACTTCTCTCATGTGATGTGGGTGATGACGGAGCCAATATCACAAAGGCCAGATCTGCCATTGTTCTCTGAGGATCTTCAATGATTCTCTTCAGCTCAAAAGTAGTGGGTTCATGGGTTTGAGATGATTGGGGTTCCGAGATTGGATGTGTGGTAGGTGCCCCAGATGGGCAATGTATTTCGGCATTGGTCTCATCCTGCCTGGCGATTCCCTGGTTTAATGCCGCTATTACGGCCACAACTTCTTCCAAACCTTATGCCATCACGGTCTGCTGAGTTTGAACAAAGGTGATGTGACTGGTGACTGTCGGATCAGATGAATCAGTGAGCCCTGACTGGCCCTTCTTTGCCTTACTTAGCGAAGGAAACACTGGTTGCCCTTGAACTGAATCTCTGACCTGACAAAGTCTATCAACACAAGTCCAATGTACCCAGGGGATATCGGAGCCTTCTGAAGCTATGATTCTAGGACTACCTAGAAAAAGAGAAAACAGACAGCACCTCAGCCTAATTTCACCAAAATAGATATGAGCGAAGCTGAATGACTGTGCTCTCTACTGAATTCTGCCCAAAATTCTATCTCAAAACTGATACCCTCAGGCCGATACTCAGACCTGCAAATTGATACATGCATCCTGTAGAGACACATCCCTAATAGCACATAGCAAGCAAGTGAGAGCCGAAACACCCCTATGGTGGGGTAGGATTTCTCTGTCCTAGTTTCGTCAGGAACTAGGGTTTCACTACGCACGCATGCGGTTTCAAACAACCTACATTCGGGTAAGCAACCTGTCCTAGTTTGGAATGGTCACTATGGTTTTCGATATGCAACTAGGTCAAATGGTCAAAAAGGGTGCCTTGGTAAACACCGAGGTTTGTTTTCCCATCGTGGCAGAGTCCGTAACTGGTTAGCCTTATGGCACGCTTTTCTAAGCAAGCCTCTGCCAAATCGTTCAGGAATAGCACATGGCAAACACGGTTTCCTAGGCACACCAATGCAAATGCAATGAAAAGAAACACATAAGTGTAGACAAAATAACATATCATGAGTTTCGAGTCAAGTTCTCTAAATCCCTAGCAGAGTCGCCAGAAACTGTAGACTGCCCGGAACTCCGCTCCACGCGCGAGGGCGCGAATTGGGTTCTAGCTACTACAGTTCAGACTCCTGTCACGGTTCTGAATCTAATCTCACCAAGTGCAATGTGAGACTGATAAATCACCAAAGAGTCCAAACCCGGCAAATCGTTTTTGGAAAATCGATTTTAATCAAAAAGCGGCAAACATGGACTGCTTTGCCAGATTTTAGAGTCGCCACCTAAATATTTTGTTTTGGAAAATTTAGGAAACCCTGACTCGTGCCTAAGGCCACGTGTCCGTCATCACCAAAGTTGCCTCAGCTTGGGAACTTGGGTACGAAGGGGGAAGGTCATGAAATGAGCACCCCTCGCTCGCTCGATCAAAGGATCGGCCTCTACTAAACATGATATGTTATTTTGAAAACACATGTGTTCTTATTCCAATTTATTAGCTAACCTTACTATGCGATGCGCATATTACACAAGTATAGACTAAATGGCTCGATTTGGAACAAAACATCTCATGTTTGTTTTTCGAAAATAGTTTGAAGATGCTACTCGCAAGTAGGCTAAAGCGCGGATTTGCCACCCTCAAGTGGGCTTAAAACATGATGATTTGCCACTTCAAGTGGGCTTAAAACTCACATTTTGATGAATTGTTCCAATTCAAGCAATGAAGCTTTCATCCACAGGCATTCATGCAGTTAATAGCAGTTAAGCAAATAGCCTCATGGCAAGCATGCTAAATATGGAAAAATACACATCTCATGCAGTATGCTAAAGCGCAAACACTCACAGTGTACTCCGAGCCAAAACAGGAAACTAGTTAGAAATATGCATGATCCTAACTATGTCAACAATGCCTAATGCATAGGAATGGCAACGGGGCGGGGCGGGGCCGGGGATCACCCTCCCCGTCCCCGATCCCCGATCCCCGATCGCAGAACTTCCCCCGTCCCCAGCCCCGATCCCCGACGGGGAACCCACTACCGCCCCCACCCCCGCCTCCTAACGGGGATCGGGTTTTCCCGACCCCGAAAATCCCCGGCCATCAATAACCCACTTGAGCTCAAATACAACATCACCAACCAATCTTCAAAAGAAATTAACTCCAGAAAA
Source organism: Camellia sinensis (assembly GCF_055761805.1). Taxonomy (NCBI): domain Eukaryota; kingdom Viridiplantae; phylum Streptophyta; class Magnoliopsida; order Ericales; family Theaceae; genus Camellia; species Camellia sinensis. The sequence continues at coordinate 112,763,237 of NC_138973.1, forward strand.
ATAAAAAATAAAAAAACGATCACAACACCAATAGATCTTCAACACCAACAGATTACAACACACACAGATCTTCAACAACATCACCAACAGATCTTCACCAACATTAACACCATCAAAAAAAAAAAAAGCCCTCGGAGAGAGATCTGAGTAGAAAGACAGACCTTAGCAAACATCATCAACATCACACACACACTACATAGAGATCTGAGTAGAGAGAGAGATCTGTCGTAGTGGAGACGAGAGGAGGAGGCGGCGGCGACGGTCGTTGCAGAGAAAAGATACGGCCGCTGCGGTGGCGCGGAGAAGAAACGACGGTCGACGGTAGTGTCTCGATGACGGCCTCTCTCTTTGCTCTCTCTCCTCAGATCTTCTCTTCACCGTTTCTCTCTCTCTCTCTCTCCCCTTTCTCTCTCACTGATTCGGTAGGTAGTGTCTCTCTCTCTCTCTGCTCTTTTTGCTCACTAATCAGGAGGGTTAGGTGTATATATATGAATAGATATAGGGGGCATATATGTAATTTCAACTCGGGGAAAAACCAGGCCAGGGACGGGGTTGGGGTCGGGGTCGGGGTCGGGGTCGGGGCTGAAAACATATCACCGTCCCCGGCCCAAAAATTATCGGGGATTCATTTTCGAATACCATCCCCGGCCCGTCGGGGGTATTTTTCGGGAAAAAACCATTCTAATCGGGGTCAGGGGGTCGAGTCCCCGTCAAGCCGGGTTTAAATTGCCATCCCTGCTAATGCAACGCATGCAAAAATGCAACTAAGTAGGCTCGGCTATCTAGAATGGCATACAAATGCAACACTTGATAACATGCTTTAAAACACGTATTCAGGAAAGTGTTTTGAAATACAATGCAGTTTGAATGATGCGCCGAGCCCGGTGCATGCAAGACAGATGAATGATGCATGCATGCATAGCATAAGGTATGCTAATTGAGATATGCCCTAAACTAACCATCGAAAGCTGATAAGTAAAAGGGAGAAAGCAATGGGGTTGGAAGACATGCATCACACATACGCACACTTATTACGACATTGTGTCCTCTCAACGAAGGGTCCGAATGAATAAGCTAAGCTACTCTAAGCTACTTATTACAAATCAACTAATTAACTATGCTAAGCTAATTAATTACAAATCGAATCGAAACTAGCTATACTAAGCTAATTAGAATATTACAAAGATAAAATAAATTAGCTAAATACATTAACTAATTAATTACAAAAATCAGTAAATTAACTAGCTAAGCAAAGCAGTTAAAATGGCCTCGAGGGGAGGGAGATATGCATGCTTGGTTTGCCTCTCCCGGAAAATGCATTGCCTTGCCATAAGTTGTCTCTGTTTGCACTCGCGGTGACCTCAAAACATCGAACGCACTTTTAGGTTGCATCTGCCCCAAAACAAGAGCATTCTGGACAAATTTGCTTCAAGTGGCCGGCCGGCCACTTCCCTTTCCAGAATCTCAACTTTGCTACAATAGAGATCAACAAAGGCACAACAATGCATTTGCAAGGAAATGTGTATGCAACTACTCTCCTTATCATTTCTCAACCTCAAAGGAGCGTAGTACTCGACTCTTAAATCACCAATCACGCATCTCAATGCGTGATGGCCAAAGAGCCAAGCTCGCAAAATATTAGTGAATGCACAAAGAACACATAAGAGCCTCCGCCTCTATCATGCATGATCAAGAGGGTTGGCGACCAAGAAATGAGGCACGTTTCATCACTTCACGAATGAAACGTCCATCGTTTCTTGTGTTTGGATTAACGTCCGATCCGAACACATGCAATGCAACACACATGCAAACAACATGCTTATCTTTCAATGCTAAGTGGCATGCACAAGACTCTATCATGTAGGCAATGCATGCAAGACATGTATGAGACTTAGGCATTAAAGCAAGTGAAGAACATTACACATGAGGCATGCACTATCCATCTCAAATGGTCAAACCAACTATGGACAGACCTACACCATGCCAAAACAGTGGCAAAATCATGCTGGAAATGAAGCACCAAAAAGCTACAACAACATGCTCATGCATTGGCTCACAAACTAAGCATTTAAACACAACTCTCAAACACAATGAAAGAGTGATAAATAAGAGAGTATGGTAGAGATATAGGCACTGAAATCATATAGCATGTTAGGATCCTTAAGCATTAAAGCTAGTGAGGTACACAACACTAGGACTATACAATACAATGCTCAATGGATTAAACCATCCCTAGACAGACCTAAGGCAGGCCAAAACAGTACCAAAAACATGCTAGGCTCGCATCATACATGGCAAGAAAGATACGCTCATGCATTGGCTCACAAGCTAGGCATCTAAACACAACTCTCAAACACAATGAAAGAGTGATAAACATGAGTGTATGACAGAAGTTTATGCTCTGAATTTACATGCCAAATGATGCTATATCACACAAATATCGCAAATAAGGCATGCTATGGGTCTCAAAACACATGACTAGCAAAGCCAATCACACTATGGCCCTACAAGGCAACCCATACATGACCAAGACCACTTGGACCAAAGTTTAAGCATGCTAAATGAAGGCCAAAAGCATGTTGAAATGGAGCCAAAACAAGCTAGAATGATGGGCCAAAACACTAAGCATGCTAGGCTAGTGAGTGAGATTGCACTACAAGTACAAATGGCAAACAAGTGGTGACCTCACTAACCAAAATCAGAGCTAAAGCATGTTAAAATAACACCAAAAACATGCTGGAGTGAAGCCAAAACATGCTAGAATAATATGCCAAATCATGAAGCATGTTAGGCTTATGAGTAGGATTGTACTACAAGTGTATGAAGCATGCATACGGTGACTCAACCAAGCCAAAACAGAGCTACAACATACTGAAATAAGACCAAAAATAGGCTGAGACCAAGCCAACACATGCTAGAAAAATATGCTCAAGTATCAGGCCATCAACACAAGCAATCAAGACACAAGGAGAGGGGATGACCCCCTTCTATTTGGGGCCTCAAAATTACCTTTCCACCACTAAAATTCCTCTAGAATTCAGTGGTTAAAAGGCCAAAAGGAGATGATCTCAAAGGCCTTAAGAGATGGCACAAAGTAAAGCGAAACAAGCCACCAAAGGGGGTAGACCACCCCTAACTCAAACAAGGCCTTAAACAACCATTTTAAACTCCTGAAAACAAACCTTTTTGTAGTTGAAAGCTAGGCCTAAAATAGCATGCAAAGGTGGCTAAGCTTGTATACAAAAATAAGCTTAAAAGATGATAAATGGATTACCTTTGAAGCACAGCAACAACAGCAACTTCTTGAGCCAAAAACCAGCTTTTAGGCTCCAAACAATACTCTCAAGCACCTTAGCAACAAAGTAGGAGTGTTTGGCTAAGAGGTTGTGTGCAAATATGTGAAGAAAATCCAATTTCAAGCACAATATATATATATATATATAGAGAGAGAGAGAGAAATATAGAGAGCGAGTAAATTTTTGTTCTCCAAAATTCTGAACCCTGGAAAGGAAGAGAGAGCCTCCCTCTTATAGAAATCCAAGTCTCAAGCTTATTGGACAAGCTAGAAGCTTGGTGCAATCCCTCTATACACGTATATGGAGGATGCATTCTGTGCTCACCAGCTGGCACAGCTGGCAATAAAAATATCTGCAAAAGCACTAAAATGGCTGTAGGCTACTTAAAGTGGCCTACAGGGGAAAAAAGTGGCCTATAACCACCAAAGGTAGCCAACAGCCTCTCCCCTCCCTCTAGGCAAGGAGTAACAAGGTAAGGCACAAAAACAAACCAAAAAGAAGAGATCCAAGAGGCCACAAGACAAGTCACTCAGTCGGAGGCCCTGAAAACTAGCCTACGGGCCACCGCAAGTGGCCTACAAGAGAGAAAAATAGCCTACAACTACAAAAAGTGGCCTACAGGCCTCTCTCTCCCTCCAGGCAAGGGCACCAAGGCAAAAGTCTAAAAACAAACCAAGAAGAAGAGAGTTAAGAGGTCCCGAGACAAGGCGCTCAACTGAAAGCCCCCAGAAACTCGAAACGAGCACAAACATGCGCAATCATTGCGTGCACAAACGATGACGTCTGAGTCTTAAGGTCGGTCAAAAATGGGGTGTCTACAGCACCTCTCAAGGTCGGTATGTGGCTGACAACCCCTATTTGTAGTTGGCAGTCTCACTTTGACTTGTTGTCCACCTGTGTGTCGAGAATTGCTGGAAGCATTTGTTTTGTTTTGATCTTCGAGTGTTTTAGGGTCTTGTTTTGAGTCATTTTGGCTTTAGTAAGTTTGTTATTTTGTATTAAAGTTGTTGTTGCATTGTTTTTGCTTTATCAAGTTGTATGTTGCTTTGTTTATCGAGTGGCATATCGCTTTCTATATTTCAATTGTTGGTCGGTTCATTACCTGATTAACATTTTGTTTCAATCAAGAGTGTTATCTTGGCTAATTTGTTTTTATATTCTTTTCATGCTATATGCTATATGGTGCTCATGATGCAAAATACAACACTTTTTTTTCAAAAAAAAAAAATGTAAGGTTTTATTCCGATCGTGTTTTTACAAAAGAGGAGTACAAGTTTTAAAGTAAATAAAACCTATTTGAAGCTATACAATGTGCTAATGCTACCAACAAAAGAAACTAAGCAAACGTACAAAAAATCAGCGCCAGTAGCCTCATGCTTTAGAGGCCCTCTTTGTCCTCTTCCTCGGAGGAGAGGACTCTGGGGCACTATCTCCATCAGTGCCGCTGTCTGAAGCAAACTCCGAGCCAGAACTAGAACTGTCATCATCTCCGCTCTCTACCTCGGAACCCTTCTCAGCATCGTCGCCTTCGCTCTCCGAACCTAAGCCGGTGTCATTATCTCCACTCTCAGACGACTCAGAATGCTAACTCGCTGCCTCCTTCGAGTCACTCGTCTCAACATCATCATGGCGCAAGATGGGCTGTGGAGGACTACTCTGGCCTCGAGCACCTTTACCTTTGTCTCTCATTCCTACTACTGGAGAAGGGACTACTGGTACTGGTGCTGGTGTCGCCACTGGCGCTGCCAGTACAGCTAGAATTTGGAAAAGACAGTTGTCAACATATCAGTTATAACGTGTATATCAGATGCCAAAATGATGTGTAGAATGAGTGTATGCAGAAATCAGATATAGTATGAGTACAGTATGAATGCTATGTGTGAATACAGTGTATTAGATCAGTGCAGTTTGGAACAAACTATAGTTGAAATGTCAGTGCATCGAGAGAACATTGATAGCATGAAATGTAAACTGATAAAATTATCTGAATACCGTAGAGACTGAGTAGTGCCTATCTCCTCTGTACCATGCCCATTAGGGAGGCTATCAGCTCAAGAGCCCTTCTTATGTACTCTGTAGAGGCCTGCAAATGCATTTGGGTGATCAGTATCTGCAATGAACATATTTGAAATGAAATGTGGGGTGCAAACGTAAAGAATGGTCCATACCTAAGTCGGGCCTCGGACCCCAACAAGCTCATGACCAGCCGCTTCAATCTCAATCCGAACCTAGTAAGCATCTCCGGTATGCCGCCAGCATGTTAGCGTGGTCGGAAGCTCTGGCCAATCGGTCCTCTGTCTCGCTTGGAAAGCCTCTCTAGTATGGGCCCTGGTCACCCTAGTCACTCTAAGCATATGTTTCGCAGCAGGAGCTCTCGCCTCCTCACTTCCACGAGCACCGATTAGGGGTGGCATCAGATGTGTCTAGATAAAGGTCACGTAGTCACCCTCTATTCGGAAGTAGTCAGTATCCAAGCCCACCATAAACTGAGTGACCTCATCAATGGATAGGCTGTCTGCTGATCACATGGACTCTGGTGGCGCCATCGGGACGATCGGGTCAGGCAGGCCCATAGTCTGGCGCACGAATCGCTCGCTCAAGAACCAGGCCTGGCGGACTGGGCCCTCAATTAGAATGTGGAAGCGAGAAGTGGCCCAGGCCCCAACATACTGGTCTTGAATCCCCGCTAGCATCATAGCCCATGGTTGCCACATGATTTGCGAATAGAAGTTATACAGATGATTAATTACTGTCAGTTGTAATGTGAATCAGAACAGTGTTAAAGCAAAAATGACTGTGCTTTGGGTTACCTCATGGGTAGCTACCGTGTCGAAGTAATGTCCGAAAAACATGAAGCTCTCATGGGTCTTACGTTGGAGCTGGTCATCATACCTCTATGAGTAGGGGACTACCAATGGGAGCCCCTCTATGGGCTTTGGGGCTAAAGTTGGAAAATATGCATAGACCCACAGTTGCGGAGAAAATGCAGTGATATGTGCTTAATAAAGTATGAGCAGATACAGAAAGTGCAAAGCAGAAATCATAATATATGAACAGATACAGAAAGTGCAAAATAGAAAGCACGAGTGTTAAACAAATGTAAAACAGAAACTATAAAGCAGAAAATGTAAAATGCTAAGAGGAAACTGAGATACGTACCTCCCAGGCTTGCCAGTAGCCTCCGATCAAGTCCCCTCTCAGACGGGAGGTCGAGCTCATGTAGCCATATAAGGTTGCGAGGCCAATTCTGCCAGTCATAAAAACGAACCCAAGGAAAGGTCACCACGGTGCTCAGCAAATACAAGCCTACGGTGTTCCACCTATTCGAAAACAAGGTAGTATCGAAGACGAACATTAGAAAGCCCCTAGTGTACTGCTCCATCTCCTCTATCGTCTTGAGCTCGGTCCCTCTGAATTGCTCGGCAAACCAGGTGTATCTGACCATGCATATCCGATATATGGGTGGATGCGCTCCCAACAACTCAAACCAGGCCACCTCCCACTCCTTCATGTCTATATCGAGAGGGATCAGATCATCCCCTATATCTAAGCCGGTAATCATGACGAAGTCATAGGGAGTCATCGTCATCGTCATCTCTTCTGTAGTAGAAAAGTAGAAGGAGTTGGTAGTGTCCCACCACCTCTCCACGAGCGCTCCCAGGAGAGAACGGCTCGCGATGACCCGCGTCAAGCCAGAGCAGAAAATGCCAAAACCAGCCTTATCTATGATGTCGCGAACTCTAGCGGAGAGCTTGTCCTACCAATCTCGGGCGGTCGTAGCACCGTACCCTCCGAAGGCACGAGACTCGCCCTATGGCAGAGAATAGATGCAACAGATAAAGAACAGATGGATTAGATAAAGCAATTACAATAGTATAGTTGAATAAAAGGCAATGCAAGAAATGTAAGTAAATAAAGACAGAAATGCATGAAAACATAGTTCATACCTCAACGGCAATGGTTGAAAGGTGAGAAGCCGCCTCCCTCAGCAGGAGGTCCTCTGGGGCACCGCAAGCAAACTCACTGAAGCGTTTGATGCCTCCGGCAGGCAATATATATGTCTGGGGATGGTATCTCTCTAGATCGAAAGGTCGTACCCTCAACAGTAACGGCTCTGGCTCGGCCTCGCGCTTGAACTCTGCCTCAAGGTTGGCCTGAAGGTCAGCTACTGGCTCTACTACCTCAGGAATAGGTGGACATATAAGGGGAATCTCTAGAAGAGCCTCGTCGTCTGGTGAATCATCCGCTATCTGAAAATGGGTGTGAAGTAGGTGAAAAAGTGAAGAAAAATGCCAAAAATAGGGTAAACTTGGAAAAAGTTAACCCTAGGAGAGAGAAAATGAGAGGAAAAGTCAAAGCTCGGGAAAAGCACAAAATCCGAGAGAAACTAAACGGGAACAAGGCTCAAGTGGTGAAACTCCAAGAAAAAGCACATAAATCAAATTTCAATTGGTTCAAAACAGAGGAAACAAAGAGAGTTTAGCGAATCAACTTTGCGTGGAGCATTGGAAAACATGTAAAAAGCACGGATCTAGAGAGAATGAGCACATAGAGAGAGAGAGAGAGAGAGAGGGAGCAATTTCAACTTTAGGGTTCTGAGGAAATGAACTGTTGAGTTGTATATTTAAAGACCTATGGTGAAAAGACAAAAAAAGGCCCCGAACTGCCATCAGTGGCCGGCATGGGGCCGACAAGGCCTATCCATGGCCGGCAAGGCTCATCCATGGCCGGCACGTGGCCGGCACCCTCTTCCTGTGGCCAGCCAATGGCCAGTGGCCTCCCTTGGATTCCTGATGTTGTTTTGTGTCCTTGGTTTCCAAGAAGTGTGGGGATAGTTCACTGTTGGGTTCAGATTGTCTCTACGGAAGCTTAAAACTGTGTTTTTAGTGCATGATGTTCGTCACTTGTCAACATGAACAAGGTGTATCCTTCAAACATATTGTAACTTTTCCAAGAGGTAAATCGGAAGTTGCTACTGAATTTGTTTTTGTCAAATTATGCTTTTGTACCTTGCGTAGAATATGCATTTCACTTTGTAGCATAGAATATGTACTTCACATACGTTGTTGCATAAGATATGCATTTCACGCATATTCCACAGGCGTCTTGCATCCATTATGAATCACACATAGAATATGTTTTCGCTCTTGTTTCACGCAGAGAATATGCTTTTGTTTCTCGAATGGAACATGCCTTCAATTAACATTTTCTCTCTGTTGTTTGTCTTGCATACAACATGCATTCTTATTGTATCACACTTGTTAAGTTTCTTTCTTACACGGGCAAACAATATTGTATGTATGGTTCATTCAGAGGAGTTCCAATTGAAGTCTTTGTGCATCTATCGCACTTGTTCACTTTCTGCATCTATCACACTCGTTCACCTCCATCCATCTATCGCACACCCTTCTGTCGTTTTACCTCAAGACGTGCAAAGCACACGCCCGAGTGGTTATTTCTCAAGATGCATGAAAAGCGGCCTTGGACGGGTTTTACCTCGGGACATGTGAAGCACGCGCCCGACCTTGGGCTGGTTTTACCTCGGGATGTGCGAAGTATGCGCCCAAGTGGTTGTTTCTCAAGACACATGAAACGCAGCCCTGGGCGGGTTTTACCTCGTGCCTGAGTGGTTGTTTCTCAGGACACGTGAAAAGCGGCCCTGGATGGGTTTTACCTCGGGACATGCGAAGCACGAGCCCGAGTGGTTGTTTCTCAGGACGCATGAAATGCGGCCCTTGGCAGGTTTTACCTCGGGGCATATGAAGTACACGCTCGAGTGGTATTGTCTTAAGATGTGTGAAACGCGAGCCCGAGTGGTTTTTGTTCTCATTTTCTCAAGATGCATGAAATGCAACCCTAGGCGGTGTTTTCTTTCCTCATCTTTTTTTTTTTTGACGTGGTCAGAGTTTGTTTTGGTTCTTTTCACTTTTTAGCTTGAAGCTGCTCATTCATATGTTGTTATCCCTTCATATTGCTTATCGCATTTTGTTATTGCTTATTGCATCATCTCACATGATCATGAGTTTTCAAAATAGCCGGTTTTGCGAGGCATATAAGTCCAACTTTCAAAGTCGCATCATGCATATAATTTGCATCTTGCCCCAGAACTACGTTGGTTTGATTCCTTGCAAAGAGATACGTAAGCAGCCTGGGGGCACAACCATTTACTTCTATCTTGATTGTTTGTCCAAATCTTACGGCCTCATCAAAATGGGTCGTCTTTGGGCTTTGAAGTTCACTCACGTCATTTCATGACTCCGAGTTCTGTCAAAGAACGGCAATTGTAGACACCCCATTTTTTACGGCCTTTACAACTTGGACATCCTCACATGCACACTCGATGATGAGTCTGTTTGCTTGCTAAGTGTTCGAAGTTTTCAGTAGAATTGCAGAACTTTGAGCCTCGCAAACCTTGATAGCCTTTCAAACCCAGTTTTGGACCAAGCCTGTCTCTTTTTTTTTTTCAAACCTACAACCTCTAGTGACCTACTAGCCACTGCTAGTGACTTGCCGGCCATCACCTTGTGCTTGCCGACTTGGTGCCAGCGACCAGTGTATTTTGCAGATATTTTATGCCAGCTGTGCCACCTGTTTGCACAGATGCATGCATCTTCACCCACGTGTAGGACTGGATCTCCTTGAGGGAATTTCATGTTTTCTATATATAGGGACCCCCTCTCTCTTGTAGCAAAGTTAGAAAATTTTGAACTCAAAATTTTTTCTCCCACTCTACAATTCCCTCTCTCTCTAGCATTTCTCTACACTTTAGCCTCCAATTCCTTAATCTTTGCCTATACACCCTTAACCAAATCTTCTCATCTTTGAGCTGAGGTGTTCTTGAACTTGGCTTGAGTTTTAGAGGTTGTACTTACTTGGTTTTGTTGCTTGGAATTACTCTTCTCTTCAAGAGGTATAAGGCTTTGCCTCTTTGCTTGTTTTCTCTACTATTATTTCTACTATTTTTCCACTATTTATGGGCTGTCAAAACTCTGTGTTTTTTGGGCTGAAGCTTGGGTTTAAGGCCATTAAAGGTTGAGGGGTTGATAGCCCTTCTTTGTACCTTGTTTTGGAGGCCTTTGCCCTTGTGTTTCACACCCTTTTACTATCTTTTTCCAAGCTTTTAAACACTAATTTCCAGAGCTATTTCAGTGGCCACAATCATGTTTTGAAGTCCAAATTTGGAGGGGTTAGCCTCCCCTCCTTGTGTCTTGCTTACTAGCCTAGGTTGTGCCATGTTTAGCATTTTGATCTAGCTTGTTTTAGTTCAATTTCAGTATGTTTTAGGACATATTTTAGTCTGTTTTAGCACTATTTTGGGCGGTAGTTTGCATTTGAGCTTTGTTTTGCATGCTTCTAGTGTAATAGTCCTCATAAGGTTGATGTTTTAGGTCGTAGACATCACTTATTTGAGTTGATAGCACTTATTTTTGGCTTTTCATACTTCATTTCAGCATTAATAATCTCTGTAACCTCTCTCCTTTCTTGGCTTTTAATTTTTCTTTGAAAGTGGTTTCAAGTCACTTGCTTACCCAAGTATGAAATTAAGGTTTCATACTTAATGGTTTAATCCCTTAGGGGGTTCATTACCAACGGTATGATACTTCTTTCATACCCAAAGCAACTTGTGTTTTGAGCCCTCTTTCCATTAGAGGACTTTAATTCACCTTTTGGACTTAATTAGATTAAAGAATGGTTAGTAAATTAAAATGAGTAACTAAAACTTGGGACTAAAAATGAGCAAGATAATATTTTGTTGTGTTCAATCGGACATTAATTGAACACATAGAAGCTTGAACCATTTCATACTTGCTAGTGATGAAATGATTCAAGTCTCCAAGGTCAACTTCTTCCCTTGATCATTCATGAAAGGGCGGAGGCTTGTGTCTTGTTTTGCATTTATTGAACTTGCACACTTGGTTTCACAAGCCATCATGCAATGAAATTGCATCCATTAATGGTTTGTGAACCAAAGCTTGCTACTCCTTTGATTTTTCCATGAAAATGAGGGTAGGTTCTGCAAACAAACCCTTGAAATATCCTGTATATGCTTTGTTTGTCCTCTGTTGTAGCAAGATGAACCTATGCAGCCACTTTCCATGGCCGGTAGACCTTCAACCATGGCCAGCTGATGTCCGACAACCTTTACTAGTGACTGGCCAGCCACTGATGCAAAATTCAGCAGAGTGTTGGTAAGGCAGAGCAGAGTGAGCAACAATGTTGGTGTTTTACTATGCAAACAGAGGCATTCAGAAGCAAAACGGTGGTCTTTTCGAGTGGAAACCCAGCATGCGCATGCACATCCCTCATTTCCCGAGGCGTAGTAGTTAGTTGTTTAGTTTAATCATTAATTACACATGCGTTGTAATTATTTAATTATTTAATTAGTTAGTTAACTAGTTAATTAATTCAAGTGTTATAATAATTAGTTAAGTAGTTTAGCTATTTATTTGGTTTGTAATAATTAACTTAATTAGCTTAGTTTAGTTAACTAGTTAGCTTAAGTCATTCAGACCCTCCTTCGTGAGAGCGCAATGTTGTAATAATGTGTATGTCTTCCAACCCCACATCTTTCTCCCTTTTATTTAACTACTTACGATGGTTAGATTAAGGACATCATGTTTTGTTTAGCATACTTCATGTTTGCATTCACTTGTATTGCATGCACCCAAGCTTGGTTCATCATTCTAAATGCATTGTTAGTTTAAATACTTCTTTGAATACGTGTTTAGACTGCATGCTATCAAATTGATTCATATACCATATTAGTAGCCGAGCTTATTAATTGCATTCTTTGTATGTGTTGCATTAGTCATATCGCATAGTTAGGAATCATGCATTTTTCTAACTCTTTTGTTTTATCTTATCTTGGAGTACTAGGTGACTTTTTAGTGCTTTAGCATACTTGCATGAGTGTGAGTGACTGCCATGTATAACATGCTTGCCATGAGTCTAATTGTTTAAGTGCTAAACTGCTTGAATGCATGTGGATGAAGGTTAGTTGCTTGAATTGGAATAATTTGATCAAATGTGTATATAAGCCCACTTTTGCAAGTGGCAAATTTGCAAAACTCTTTTCGAAAATAAACATGAAATTGAAACATTCCAATTCTTGCAATTTTAGTCTATACTTGGATGTGCACATCACATAATAATGCTAGCTTAATAAACTAGAAGAAGAGCATATAACGTAGATAAGAATCATATCATGATTAGTAGAGGCCGATTTTTTATCAGGCGAGCAGGGATGCTCCATTCATGACCTTTCCCTCTCGTACCAAAGTTCCTGAGCCGAGATAATCTTGGTGATGACAGACACGTGGCCTTTGGCACGAGTCATGGGTTTCCTAAATTTTTCCAAAGTAAATATTTAGGTGGCGACTCTGTGTCTGGCAAAGTAGTCCAATTTTGACATTTTTTATTCAAAATCAATTTTCCAAATGATTTGCTAGATTTGGACTCTTTGGTGTTTATCTATTTCGCATTGCACTTATGAGATTAGATTCAGAACCGTAAGAGTCCGAACTATAGAGCTTCTTTTAAACTTCCGAAAGAGGGCACGAAAAAGTCGAGCTACACATACTCAACTTCGCAAGTTGATAGTGTCACAATAGCTTGCTTCTTGGACGACCAAGTGAACACTGTATTTCCCATAAAGAAAGCAAACCTAGTAGTACTCTTTCGTTCATCTAAGTCATGTCCCCAGTCACTATGTGAATGGCTAACAAGATTGAAATTATCAGTTGGTTTATAGAATAAACCATCATCGATTGTTACTTTGATGTAGCAGAGAATTCTTTTTACTTCATAAAGGTGTGACTGATCCGGTGTTTCCATATATCTGCTAATCAGTCCTACTCCATAGAGTATGTCTAGCCTAGTGCAAGTAAGATAACGAAGACTTCCAGCTAAGCTCTTGAAATAAGTTGGATCCATATCAACCGCCTTTGTACCTTTTTTGAGCTCCACTTCACTGTCTACAAGAGTGTTCACTAAATTGCAATTCTTGATTCCATATCTCTTGAGAATCTCCTTGGCATAGCCACTTTGGAAAATAAACATTCCATCTTTTCTTTGTGCCACTTCAATGCCAAGAAAATGAGCCATCAATCCAATATCTGTCATTTTAAATTCTTGGACCATGCTTCTTTTAGATTCTTTGAACATGGTTTGATTGTTTCTAGTGAAAATTAGATCATCAACAAAAAGACAAGCAAGCAACATGCTTCCATCAACTTCCTTCTTCAAATATAGTCCGTGCTCATATGGGCATTTTTCAAAACCATTGTCATGAAAATACTGATCAATGCTAGTATTCCATACACGCGAAGCTTGCTTCAATTCATGAAGTGTTTTCTTCAATTTGTACACTTTGTCCTCATGCCCATTCTGAACATACTCCGAAGGTTGTTTAATATAGATTTCTTCTTCAAAAAAACCATTAAGAATTGCAGATTTCACATCAAGTTAATAGATCTGCCACTGGGCAGCCAAAGAAATAATTAGCCTGATAGTCTCCAACCGGGCAACAGGAGCAAACACCTCTCCATAATCAATTCTAGCTCTCTGCTTGTAACATTTTGCCACTAATCTTGCATTGTAGCATTGCACTTCGCCTTATGCATTCCTCTTTGTCTTGTATACCCATTTCACTCCAATAAGTTTGTGCCCCTCTAGTAGACTGGTAAGCTTCCATGTGTCATTTTTCTCAATGGCATGAATTTCTTCATCCATTGCTTTCTTCCATTTATCTTCTTGGATGGCTTCTGAGAAAATAAGTGGATCACTATCTGCTAGTACGCAGAACAAATTCAGATCTTCTTCTTCTATAGCTTCATATATCTCTTGTAAATTTCTGATTGATCTTGGTTGTTTGAAAAAACTATCGTCTGATGATGATGATGATGATGATGATGATGATGATGATGATGCATCACTTCTGTGAGAAACATGCGATCTAGGTGCAGGTATTCTATGTGGAGAAGTTTGTGGCTCATCTTGAACTTCTCTTGTGATTTCAACCGGCGCTTTTGATGTTTCATCTTTAAGAATGAGTTCTGCATCTTTAACAACTTCATCTTGATTCCAGTTCCAAGCTTCTTCTTCTTCAAATATCATATCTCTACTCATGATCACCTTTCTAGTAATGGGATTATACAACTTGTATCCCATTATTCTGTCTCCATATCCAACAAGGATATATTTTTCTCCCTTATCATCGAACTTGATTCTTCTTGCTTCTGGAATCTTGGTGTACGCAACACACCCAATTATTCTGAGATGGTTGACACTTGGCTTATGTGAACTCCAAGCCTTTTCTGGAGTCACAAAGTGAAGTCCCCTAGTTGGGCATCTAATTAGGATATACACAGCATATGATACGGCTTCAGCCCAAAATTGCTTGGGCAATCCTTTTCCATTCAACATGTTTCTTGCCATATCTAAGATTATGCGATTCTTCCTTTCAGCAACAACATTTAGCTGTGGCATATAGGATGGTGTTATTCGATGCTTGATTCCATGCTCTTTACAAAATCTTTCAAAAATATCATATGTATATTCTCCACCTTGATCTGACCGCCATGTCTTGATGTAGTAGCCGCTTTGCTTTTCTACAGAAGCTTTGAATTCTTTGAAGATACTAAACACCTCCGACTTTCTTTCAAGAAAATACACCCATGTCTTTCGACTATAATCATCAATGAAGGTGAGAAAATATCTATTTTGTCCATTTAACATTGGCTTCATTGGACCACACACATTAGTGTACACTAGCTCCAACAGCTTTGTTGCTCTCCACTTTACTTCTTTGGCAAAGTTAGTTCTGTGATGCTCGCCAAGAATGCAGCTTTCACAGAATTCATTAGTATGAGCAATATGAGGGAACCCTTTCGCCATATTCTTGCTTGACAACAACTTCAAGCTTCCAAAGTTGAGATGCCCAAACCTCAAATGCCATAGCTAGTCTTTGTCTTTGATGATGGCACTTAAACACTTCGCAGCATCATGTTGGATGTTCAATGCAAACATCCGATTCTTGGACATTCTCACCCGAGCGATCAAATTACCATGATTGTCTTTGATGGTAAGATGACAATCTTTCATGCTGATGTCGTATCCTTTCTCTAGGAGTTATCCCATACTCAAAATGTTGTTCTTCATGGCAGGAACATAATAAACATTGGAGATGTAATCATGATCTCCATTCTTGAGCTTGATCAAAATATTGCCTCTTCTTTTCACTGGAGTCTTTGAAGAATCACCAAATGAAACTTGTGCTTGTACAGTCTTGTCAAGCTCAACGAACAACTCTCTTTTACCACACATGTGATTACTGGCTCCTGAATCTAGATACCAAACATTGTTTTGATTTTCAGTATCTCCATGGTGGACAAACAGGACTGTAGGTCGGACTTTGTTTCCTACTCGAAAAAATTAACTTGCTCTCTAGCTTATGTTGTTGATCTACTTCGGCATTCATTATTGTAATGCCCAAACTTGTGGCAATGGTAGCACTGAACATTGTTTTTGTCAAATCCTCGTCGGTTGTTGTAACCACATCCCCTTCCTCTTGCTCTTCCTCTTGGAGCAAAGTGTGATTGAGTTCTTCCTCCTCTAGCTGGACCTCTTCTGCCTCTTCCTCGAAAACCAAAACTATGGTTATTGTAACCACAACCTCTTTCTCGGCTTCTTTGTGATGTCCCCTCTTGCTCGTTTCTATCATCTCTGAAAGACAACTTTGATTGAAGAGCTTGCTCTAGAGAACTTGAGGGAGTCTTCTTGTTGATCCTTTGTTCATGAATCTCAAGTGTGCCCATCAGCTCATCGGTGGTCATGGCATTGAGATCCTTGGACTCTTCTATTGCTACAACCACGTGCTCGAACTTGGGACTGAGTGATCGTAGAATCTTCTCTATCACTTGAAAAGATTCCATCTTCTCTCCATATCTTCTAATCTGATTAACAATGGTCAATGTTCTGTTGAAGTATTCAGAAATTGACTCATTCTTATTCATGTGCAACATCTCGAATTCACCATGTAACACCTAGAGTCGAACTCTGATCGTCTTTTCAATTCCACAGTGTGAATTGCGAAGAATACTCTATGCCTCTTTCGACGTTGTTGCTACTGAAATCTTCTCAAAGCTTGACCCATCAATGTCTTGATAAAGTAGATACAAGGCCTTTTATGTCTCTTCCTTAAATCTTTTAACGTCGTCTTCTGAACTTCATTTAAACTTCCTTCATCTTCGAGAGTAGCTAGCTCGTCGTATCCTCGACCCACTAACTCCCACAAATCTTGTGAGGCTAGTAGGACTTGCATTTGAATACTCCAATTTTTATAGTTTTCCTTACTAAGTTTTAGAAACTGGGGCTAAAAGAAATTGTTTGTGTTGACCATGGATTGACTTTAAGAAATCTGCAAATTTTCAGGGTATAATTTGCAAATTTTGACCATACCGATGTGTCCGGAATATTCCAAATAGTGGGAAAGCACTATTGGATCACCAAAAATAGACTTCAAACGGCTTAGATCCAACCAAAATAGTTAGACAGTTCAGATCGGCTGAATCTGGAACTTTTGAGATGCATCGAATAATTTTTCTAGATCGGCTGACATCAGCGTGACATCAGTGGCTTGGCAGTGTGGCTCGGCTCGGCTCGGCTCAGTCTACGGCTCGGCTCAACTTGTAGCTCGGCTCGGCTTGTGGCTCGGCCCAGATTGACATCAACACTAACGTCGTCAATGACGTTAACTTCTGGATACGAATCCGAATCCCAGCTAGTGGATCGGATCGTACGTCAAACGGGTTCGACTATGCAAATCCGGGCGAAGAAGACGTGTGGGCGCGTTACTGCGCGTGGTGACGATGTCGATGGCGCGTGTGGCGTGTACGGTCTCTGTGGAACTCGGTTTTCAACGTGATTTTTTGCAATGTGATCATCTCAATGAGAACTACACACTGGTGTGATCAAAAGTTGACTTCAACAACTTTGATTTCTGGACAAAATTTGAAACGATGCTCTGTTCTTGAAAATTTTGCAGAATGTCTACAAATTCAAGTTACCTTCAGCTTTGATACTACTGTTAGTGAGAGTAGGATGCAAACCACTTATGGTGATTCACAATGAGAGGATTAACACTGAACCAAACTCAATTTAAATTCACTCAAATAATTTTGAAAAACAAACAAAGCATGAACTACAATCTCCTCTCTTTTTTATTTTCTTTCTCCTACACACTGATCTCTCCGATACATAGGTTATTTATAGATAAATTAGACAATGTAAAAACATTAAATGCAAATGCAGCTGACGCTATAAATTTCAAACGGTTGCAACCAGCCATTGTTGAAAATCTTAATTTTAGCCTCCATGTTTTTACTCTTAACTAGGTCGGTGGAAAAAAATGATTTTCATTATAGGTTGGCGGTGAAGTAAGATTTCTTCAAAACATTGCCAAATCGTACTTAAATTTATAAATAAATAAATAAATAAAACTTTACTTTTGAGAGAACTATCTTTTCTCCACCTTTAGACAAACAGTACCCAAAGAATTTCTTTTTTGGACTCAATTAAAAAATATTTATAAATGTTAAATTTTATAAACAATAATAATTAAAATTATAAATTTTTTAAAATATATATAATTACTTTATGAAAGTACTACTGAGGGTCTCTTTGGAAAAATGACATTTTTAATAATTTTTTGACATTTTAATTAAAATATATGCATGCAAAAACAGATGTTTTGAGAGATAATTTCGAAAAATGTGTAAAAAGCAAAGCGAATATATTTCTTTTTTGTACCTTGTATTTGACTTTTTACCTTCAAGTTCTCCTAATAACTTTTATAACTTTTTAACTGGTATAATTGGATGAATTACACCAATAGTTTTTATATTTTGTCTATTGTATTATTTTGATTTCTACATTTTTAATTTGCTCAAGTTTGATTTGTGATTTTAGATTTTATATTAATTTGGTTCAATTGATAATATAATATCGTTAGTGTTTTTTTTATAAAGAATTTGAATTGATTGAGATTAACTCACTGAGTTGAATAAATTTATTATTTTGCCTTTAAAAATACGATAGATATCTCTTATGTATGTATATTTTTAAAAAAAAAAAAAACTCTAAGAGTAGCAATTAATTAGATTAAATTAAGGTAAAAATATAATTTTAAATTCAAAATCGAACTAATTAAAATTACAAACACTAAAATAACACAAGAAATAAAGTGCAAAAACGTAATTTACCCAATTAAATTTATTGTGGAACCATCTATGAATAGTATTTTTTTCAAAATTTATCTGATCGGACAGAAAAGTCTATGCGTTGAACTTTTCACAAACAGTAATGATTTAGAGCTCTAAACAAAGCTCTACTGAACTGGTAGGTTCAAAAAAAAAAAAACAACTAAAATATCACATCAAAGTAAGTCCCACACAACTATCACACCATTGAACATACTCTAAATCTCTTAAACATTATTCTTTCACAAACAAGAAAAAATCCAAAATATGAAGAGTATGAAGACATGCTTGAAAGTTAAAAGTCTATTGGACTCACCAAAAAAAAAAAAAAAACATAGTACGAAATGAATACATTTCGTGGACTTTCTAGTAGTAAATGTAAACAATAAGCTTAACGGAAGTTACACGTTACCCACTTTATATTTGGCTATTTTCTTATTTTAATTTTAATTTTAATTTTAATTTTTTTTTCTCCTCTTAACTTTTCTTGTTTTAAGTTTTTCAATTTACTTTAAAAAATAAATGATACATAAAGTTAGATAAAAAATAACACATTGACAGTCACGTAATCTAAAAATATTTCATTATATATAACTCATATTTCTTATACAAACATAAATTTCATATAATAATATATTTTTTTTGAAAATGATATGCAAACACAATTTTTGGACCATTTTTTTTTTGTTGGTAAATTATACTAATGGTCCCTATAGTTTGGGACTTGTGTCACTTTAGTCCCAAACTTTTCAATTGTGACACATTTGACCCTGAATTTTGAATCTTATTCTAAATAAGGACAATTGAAAATGCCATTACTTAATTTCGAGGGCAAAATCATCAATTTAATAACATATAAACTAATTTGAAAAAAATAAATGCCAAAAAAAATATTTTTGAATTTTTAAAAATTATTTGTACCCACTAAAGATAAAATTATGTAAAATTGATAAATTTCTTAGACATTTATTTATTTATTTATTTATTTTACTGAATTAATTTTTATTATATGTTTGGATGATAATCATGTAATGAGTTGCTATTTTTATTTTCATTAAATTAGTTTCTATTTTTCAAAAGTCAAATATGACGACAACTTTGATATCATTATTAAATCAATCCATTAAATTGAAAAATTCAAAACTAAAAAGATTTCATATATTAAATATATCGATTACACATTAAAATCTTAATAATCACCCATTATATGATCATCATCCAAACACATAATAAAAAATAATTTGGTGAAAAAAATAAATAAATGTCTAAAAATTTATCAATTTTACATAATTTTATCTTTGGTTGGTAGAAATAATTTTTAAAAATTTAAAAATATTTTTGACATTTATTTTTGTCAAATTAGTTTATATTTTATCAAATTGACAATTTTGCCCTTAAAATTAAGCAAATGTATCTTCAATTGTCCTTATTTTGAACAATATTCAAAATTCAGGGTCAAATATGTCACAATTGAAAAGTCAGGATTCAGGGTCACATATGTCACAATTGAAAAGTCAGGGATCAAAGTGACACGACCCCCAAATTATAGAGACTGTTGGTGTAATTCGCCCTTTTTTTTTTTAATGTTTCTAAACCTAATGATGTGCGAGTGATATGATTGGTTAATGATTAGAGAAGATATAAGAGAGAGTGTTCTGAAGTTACATTATTGGGCTTGAGAAGTGGGTTTAATTTTTAGACTTGTATAGCAATATCCATTTTTTATATTATGTGACAATTAACGTGACATTTTTCGTCTGAAGAGAAATTAGCTTTAGAAGTAAATTGGAGAAAACTTAAAATATGAAGGGCTAAAATGAAAAAAAAAAAATTAATTATTAAATTTTGATGATCAAAGTGAGAAAATAGCCATACATGAAGGAGGCTGAGTGTAATTTATTCTAAGTTTAATTACACTTTTTACATTTATAATTTGATTCAAAATTTATTTTAATTTTAATTGTTTCAATTTGGTTTTCATTTTAAATTTCTGCTAATTTTATCTGTATATATATTTTAAAAGGTTGACAAACGTCTTAAAAATATTAATTTTCACATTCAATTTGGACAAAAGAAACCAAATGAAAACTACAATTAAAGTATGGGGGCTAATTTATAAGAATGAAAAACATAACCTAAACAATATTCAACGTAGTTGGGAACTGAAACGAAGTATTTTAATGACATTAAAGTGAGGTTTCATTAAAAGATGAAAATGTAATTTCTATTCGTAGTATTGTGGTTGTAATTTTTTATTTTTATTTAACCAATGATTGTATGAGGTTTGATCAAAAGATACCTGATGTATTTGTAGTCTTGAGTAAGTCTTTTTTTAATCACGATTTTAGGAGATTTCATCAAAAGGTAAAAGATAGTTTATATTTGTAGTTTTGTGTTAGTAATTTATTTTTGGAATAATTATTAAACAAAAAATAGCAAGATAGGAGCGTTTTAACAAAATAAATATGAAGTTCTTAATTTTATTAATTTAAAATCTTATAATTTGATTTGTTTTCAATTTAAATCATTCACTTATTTTGGTTAATTAAAACCAATGGAAAAAAATATATTTTAATTATTAAACTCAATGTAAATATACATAAAATGCTTAAAATATCCCTTTTATTGAGTTTAATGAACAAATACTCTCTTTTTTTTTTTATCGATTTTACTTAACAAAAATAAATAATGATTTAGATTGAAAATAAATCAAAAATTTAGATTTTAAATTGAAAAAATTAAAATTAAGAATTTATTTTGTTATAAGAGTCAAGTCTTAGTTTTTTTTTTTTTTAATTTTTTGTTGGTAATTTTATCTTTTACTATTTTATTATTTTATTTTTAATAAGAAAATCTCAGGCAGCAACAATATTCTTGCTACTTTTGGTATTCCATGCATGTATGAGGCATGAGGTCACTCGGTTAAAAATATAAATAATAAAGTTATTTCCGTTTCAGAAAAAAAATTGGGAGCTCCGATTATAGAGTTTTAAAGGAGTTCTAATTAGCTATATCTACCCATGATATGATGTTTGTTCTGTTTGTTTTTTTTTTTTTTTTTTTTTTTTTTTTTTTTTTGGCTCTGCCACATAACTAGACCTTAATTAGAGATCCAGATTTAGACATCTGTATCATTTCCCATTCTGTTTGATTGGTGGTTTAGGTAAATTTGTGATAAAGTCATTAATTAATTGGAATTAAATTAAGGGGACACTACTAGAAATACACCTTTTTGCGTCTGTTTTTTTGCGACTGATTATATGACCGTCGCAAAAAATCATTTTTTATATGAGAATTCCATTTTACTTGACCAAATCATGTTCTTAACTTAATAAAATAAATAAATTAAAATTAAAAAAACCAAATCAGTAAAACTTGACCTATGTGCCGTTTTCTCTTATTTCCCAAATCTGAACTCTTTATCCCTCTCTCTCTCAAAATTTGTCTCTCGCTTGACTCTCACTCAAATCTCACTGTCTCTCTCGCTCGAATCTCACTTTGATGAAGATTTGAAGATTATGATCGATTGTTGTCTCTCTCGCTCGAATCTCACTTTGATGAAGATTTGAAGATTATGACCGATTGTTGACGAAGATTTGAAGATTTCAATCTGCTGTTGATGCAGATTTCGATCGAATCATAATCGAGATTCACAATCGGTAAGCCTAAACACTTCTCTTTGTCTCTCTCTAATGTTTGACATATCTTCATCGATTCAACTCTCTCTGTAATTCCGGTGCTTTTCCGGCGAGTTTACAGTGATCTCTAGCTCTGATTTTGAGTATTTTTTTTCTTTCTTTTCTTCTTGGTGCAGTGGATCCCGAAACAATGCTTTACACCTAAGCTATAGCGCACTTGTGCTGGTTTGCTCGTGATAGTGCCTCGTGAAGGCGAGCGCGTGTTCTATTTTCCTCAAGGACATATTGAGCAGGTTAGTTTCCAACTCAAGGCAATCGTATCCGAAGTTCTTTGTTTCTCTCAGAGGTTAGATTCATTAGGATTTCTCATAATGCTTTATAATTTTATCAGTTTTGTCTCTCTTGGTTGTGCATCTCCAATTGTTCATCAATTTTTTCATCAGATTCAAATTTGATGAAAAAATGGCTCCAAAATGATTGATTATTGATGAAGAATTATGTTTGATGGATATGTTTGATTATTTCAGTCATCAAAATGATATGACTCCAATTTTGCCATCATACAATGATTTTAGGAATTTCTAAATTTTTATATTTATTATGTTGTGATCTAGAACTAGCTGATTATCATTGGTACGATCCATAATATATTCTTAGATACATATCTGATCCTGAATCAGGGCGACTGACTTTGGGGTTAGATTGGGAAGTGTTTTTAATGGTTAGTGGTTTGTGAAGTTAGAGAGGGTGACCGGGGGGGTGAATGAAGTGCCATCACCAAGAAAACTGGTGATCTTTTTCTTCTTTGCCCTGTTTGTGTGGAAAGGTAAAGAGATTTGGGTATTGGCTTTGCAATATTTGCTGCAAAAAGCAGAGAAAGCTATGCCAAAATTAAGATTGTCATCTGTTACTGGTTCAATGAATCATACAAAAGTGACTAGTCATTTTAACGGATCAAACATAGGATTACATCCCTGTCAAAGGTAAGGATTAATTGACCAAGGATCTTTTATCCTTAATTTCTTCTGTTGTTTTTGTAATTAGATCATAGGAATCTTGAAACATAATTCAATGGTTGTGAAGTGTTTTGAGATTTGATAAATATCTCATAAACCTGATTTAGTTCTGTGCAAATCTCAGGAAAATCTTAAAATTTGAAATTCAAAACATGACTCGCTTTATTAATAGTTATACTTTGTAAACTTAATTAAAATTGAATTTGAATGAGTTGAACATAAGTAACCGTTTAAATGCCTCCACTATTATTATCATCACCTCCACTATTATTACCATCACCTCCACCACTCCATTAATGCTACCACCATCACCACTACCACCACTAACACAAAGAAAAGTTTGATCCCAAATGCAATTCTCAATTACTTTGGGTACTTTTCCAGAAAAAATGTAAGATAAGATAAGAAAAAAATCTAAGAGTTAGATACATGACTAATTGGAAATACTAGAATGGAGTTAAATTAAGATGAAATTTTAGAAGGGGGCAAGGTAAAAGTTACTTAGACGTTGGGAAGGAGGCAAACTACTATTTTTTGTTATAAATATCCAAAAAAATGTATTGGGCCCCTTAAATTTTCTAAAGTTTTGGAGGCCATGGACCCCATGTGCCTCTTCTGTGTCTTCCATTGCATGTAATTGTTGCTAATATATTGTTAACTTATTGTGAATATGGCAGCTGGTGGTGCTCAAACAAACTCCACTACAAGATCGAATCCTGCTGGGGATGCTAGGCTGCCGGCAGTTGGTGGCCTTGGTAGTCTTGGTCTCCCAGAGATGTTTGGTTCCATGCAGGATACTGCTTCATTAAGTCAGTTTGCACAAAATCCAGTTGTATCACAGATGATGCAAGTTCTCCTCTCCAACCCTCAGTACATGAATCAGGTAGTAATTTCCTTTGTTATGCAATTTGCTTTGTATTTGAATGTGAAGTTTCTTATTCCCTAATGCTTTTCAATTGTTAGATTCTTGGTCTCAATCCCCAGCAGAGCAATTTGCTTTAAAATTGTTGAGAGAGAGAGAGAGAGAGAGAGAGAGAGAGAGAGAGAGAGAGAGAACTTGAAACTACATGGGTTTCAGATGCTGTTATACAGCTCCAAATTTTTGTTCTTGACCTGTATCCTTAGTTATGGAATTAGAATCTGTCCTTTCCCGCGAATTAATTTCAATTCAATTGAATTTTTGGATATTCTTATTTTGGCTTATAAATGTTCTTTTATTATGGCTTAGAAACAACTGTTAAGCAAATTGAAGAAGCATTCAAGGAGTTTACAACAAGAGAAGACGTTGTAATAGTGATGATCAGCCAATATGTAAGTTTTTGTTCTACTCTGTCATATTTTTGATTGATTTTAATGCTCTTCTGTGGTATGACTTATGCATATGATTATAGTGCATGCTTATACCCTATCAGATGCATCATGAGCACACTAAGATGCTTCTTTTTTCTTTTTCTTCTTTATTTAAATTCTATCATGTGAATGAGAAAAAATATTAAAAGTTTATGATGAATGAATATGGGTCGTGTCACAGATTTAGCATGTTACATTAATGTTTTAGTCAATGGAAGTTTGGTGCTGAATTTACTAATGCTTCCTAAACTTCAAGTTAAACCTTTATTGCAACATTCATATAAATCACAAAGTTCCACAATTATTATAGTCTGGTAGTAAGAGACGAATGAGTACATTGATTTTGTGGTGGTGTGATTTTTCATTTGTCATTTGATTCTGTGGATAAAACATTGTCTAATGTAACAATGTTCATCTTCAGGTTGTAAACATGATAAAGTTTTTAGTAGATAGCTACAACAATCCAATTCCAGCAATTTTGAAGATTCCTTCCAAGGACCATCCTTACGATCCAACACATGATTCTGTTCTTTCAAAGTGAAGTACCTTTTCTTTGATTTTCCCATTTTACGTGTTGTATGCTTGAATGTTCTTTCTTTCTTTATTTATTTCTAATTTGGATTTGCAGATTCTAATAGTTTAGGCGTCACATGACCATTAATTTGTTATTAATGTAACATTTTTCAGGTTTTTATTTTTTTGGTCAAATTGATGAAATGAAATATTTGAAGCTTGACACTTCATCTGTCGATTTTGTGTTTCAGATGCTAGTTGATGATATTGGTGATCACTACTAAAAAATTGATATTGGTGATCACTGGGTGGTCACATTGGCATTTTTTACGTAGAACAATAGGATTATCCATTATTTATGCTCTACTTTAGAATTGTTGTTTAAAATTCGAATTTTTTTCATGGGAGGGGTAGGGTGGGTGGTGGTTTTATAGACATTACTTGTGATAAAGGCTAACTGAGAGATTAAATTTGGTTCTACCTTGACATAGTATTATGGAAATTACTGGAATAATTCTTTAAAAAATTGTTGTTACTAGAATAGAAATAATTAATATATTTGTTCTTCTGCACATTTCGGTGGAAAATAGAATTGGCTACTACATTAATGTTATGTTGACATTTGACAAGCATTGACAATTCTTGGAGATCTGAGGTTCTACTGCTTGCTGGGGAAAGGACTGGGGTAAGGATAGGGTGTGGTGATGTTGTAGGGTTTTTAGTGTAATAATGAAGGATCGGTGGGTGGGGAAATTGTTGATTTACAGACCTTTTAAAGATACTAGGACCTCATTTTGGTTGACACATCAAATTGTATCATGATACATACTTTGTCTAGATTTTGTAGTTGATTTGAACTTCTTCTTATTCCAGCTTGGCTGTCTGTGATCTGTCCAATTTAGTGAAGCCTCAGGATATCATCATAACAGAGCATTTGACAACCCTCCTTGCTATTGTCCCTAAATACTCACAGAAAGATTGGTTGTCAAGCTACAAGACACTCACCGCTTATGTGGTAAAATTCCCTTTGTTGTTTATGATGTCACCTTATTTTGTAATCATGACTGTCAGTTTATTATTTGAATTTGAAATTGCATGGTAGCTTTAATTGCTACACCACAGATTTAATTGGCAAGTTCACCGAGGATTAGAGAATTGTGCTTGTTACATATTTTACAATTCAGAAGTGCCATCTTTCTTGGTCATGTATTGTATCAATGTTTGAAGTAATGGAATGTATTACTATTTTTTTTTTTTGGTTGCTTACCAAAAAAAAAAAAAACTACTTTTTCATTGAACTAATCGTTTTAGGTTCCCAAAATATGCTCTTTATACTGTAACACTATTCAGTCGTGATGCTGACAACTTTAGAACTAAGGCACGCGGCAGAGGTTTTCAAGTGAGTTTGTCACTCAAGCAGCCCTTGTGTTTTTTGATGCCTGTTATGATAACAATTTTAGCTTCTGTTTTGTTGAAATTCAAGAATTTCTAGCTCCTATTCTCTGGTGAGATAAGTGGATGAATAATATGTCAAATATAACGATCTCAATAGCAGGTGCCTTCTTATGTATTGCATATTTGATTTTGCTTGTGATTCAGATTCGTGACTTTGAATATAATCCAGAAACACAAGAGAGTCGGAAGCAGGAGCTAGAAAAATTAATGCAAGATCAGGAAACACTCAGAAACTCTCTTTGCAATGGTGCTATGCAGCTATGGGGAGGTACTATTTTTTGTAAAACTTTCTAACGGTGTTAGGTGGTTCTTCATAATATTTGGAATTGGATCAAACCAGTGATAATGAAATGAAATTATTTATCTTTGGGTAAATTACACTCTACCCCTCTGTGGTTAGGTCAAAAAACAGAGAGTCCCCTTGAAGTTCGATTTGGTACAATGAACACCCCTTGGGGTTAATACCAAATGGCAAAAATGACGTTTGCTGTCAAAATTAACCACACATGGTCATACCAGTAGTTATTTAATTGTTTTTTCCCTTTTGTTTATTTATTTTTATTTTTTGACAACTCCACTAGTACCTGTCACATGCTAGTAAAATCCTATAGACAAATTTTAGATTAGCCCGATATTTGTACATTCTAGCGAAGCTATATACATACCTTGACAGCTGCACATTAGCTTATGTAATTTTAGTTATAGTATGCATTTGA
This sequence comes from Camellia sinensis, assembly GCF_055761805.1. Taxonomy (NCBI): domain Eukaryota; kingdom Viridiplantae; phylum Streptophyta; class Magnoliopsida; order Ericales; family Theaceae; genus Camellia; species Camellia sinensis. Next base: position 112,790,478 of record NC_138973.1, read on the forward strand.
GATTCTACTCTTATGTGCTATATTGACAGGAAGTTCCTTAGCTTTCAGGTTGATAACTTGAATTTCTGAGGGAAATGAGGATCAACCCAATAAAGGTTGGTTTTTTTAATTTGGCAATAGATTACACTAGTAGTTCTATTATACATATTATAGTTCCCGCAATCCTTCTTGTTTCACTTGTTTTTGTTCTGATAACCAGAATTTTGGTTATATTTTCTAGTCTTTCTTATGTTCATGTGACATAGAATAATTATGTGTGTGCTTGCTTACACATGCACATGCGCTCCAAAAATTAACCCCATGAATCTGGAAGGATTTCTGCCCTCACCTTTATAGTGAAATAATTCATCTTTGTTGCTTGTGACATTTTGGTTGGCATAAAATATAGGTTGCCAAAGCATTGGTGGAAGTGTTTGCTGAAATGATTTTGATGAATATGGGTACAAGGTGTTATGCCAGTTCATTGATAGACCGGAGAAACACCTGAGCAAGAAAATTGATGAGAAGATTGGCCAGTTCTGGATTGTATTTTTTTCATAAAAGAACTTTTTCCAAGTTTTTAGTTGTAATAACTTTTACATGTAGCTCAAATTTTGATACTCAAATAGAATGTTCAATAAAACTATAATGCTATACTGTCTGAATTCTTGTCATTGTTATTCCTAGAGTGCTTAACGCTACACTTTTATTTATTTATTTATTTTTATTTTTATTTTTAATTTTTTGCGACGGTAACAAGATGGTCGCCAAAGATCATGTTAGTGTTTTTCTTTGTTTTTTGCGACGGCAAAATAGCGGTCGCCATAAGTAGTTTAGGTGGTCGCAAATAATTTGCGACCGTTGTTTTGCCGTCGCAAAAAGTATTTGCCACCCCCATATTCGCGACCCCCATTTGCCGTCGCATGGGCCGTCGCAAAAAGTCTTTTGCGACTGTTTTTTATTATTTGCGACGGTTTATAGCGGTCGCAAAAAGTGTTTTTTTTAGTAGTGGGAGTTACGTATAGATCTTAATATGTGGATTTATTGTCTAATATCTCCTATGATAATTAATGACATTTTTCATCAAACAATATTAGAAAACGTCACAAATTATTAATTTTCAGCAACAGTTTGAAAATTGTCACCAAAAAAAGAAATCATTAATTATAAATTTTAGCGATGGTTTTAAAAAATTGTCAAAAAAAAAAGTCACTATTTTCAACTTTAATAGTTTGAAAAATTCGTCACAGAAAAATATCACTATTATAAGTTTTAGCAACAATTTATAAAAATCGTGATAAAAAAAAAGTCACTAATTGTCAATTTTTAGCAACATACATAAAAAATCTTCACAAAAAATTATTTTTAGCGATAATTTTTCAAAGACTTATTGTCAATAGAATTTGATAGAAATTAAATCAAACTATTATAAATTATTAATTGTTTACCCTTAAAGGAATAAAATTACATAAAAGTTCTCATTATATAAAATATGCGCTTTTTTTTTTAATTTTGTAAATTATAAGTAAAATGATATTTTCACTTCTAATCGTATCAGATTGAATTGTTAATCCCAATGCCCATGACAAAATTTATTCCACCCTTTTGAAGATTAGCCTTTTTTTTTTTGCCAATTACTATGATTTACACGAGCATTAAGGTGTTTATGTGGTGGGATATACGCATTGGATTGATTCCCATGATTAGTAGAACCTCTAGTTCAACGTTTGGTTGGCAAATAACCTTTGTACAAATTGTCCCATTTGAACAATGTATCCTCTATTTCAGGGATAAATTAGTCCTACAAAAAGAGATGGGACACAAATCAATGGCATGAGGAGGGGTGCCTCTATTTGCACACCATATTTCATCTCAAGGCAAACCATTAATTGATTTATTTTTTATTACAATATTAACCTTATGTAAAATGACCACATAGGACAAAGGGTTATAATACACACCTTTTGTAATCGAGTTCGACACTAAAATATCGAACAAATGGTTAATGTTAAAAAGAAACACTTCGGACAAGTGGCTAAGGTTCGACAGAAATAGTTCGAACAAATTGTTAAGGTTAGAAAGTCCAGAGTCGAACGGTTTGCAAACTAAAATTTTCACCGACATCTTGAGGAGTCTTCACCACTGGTTCTGTTCAGTGGCGTCTTGAGGAGTCTTCATTATTGGTTTTGCTCACCAGTATGTGAGGGTGACAATCAATCAGAGAAATGAGGGAGAGATGGATCCTGGGTGGAGGTGGAGTGTGTAAGTGAATGAGAGTAAAAATGGAAGATTGTGGGTGGGGTGTGTGAGTAAAGGTAGAGATGGAAAGTTGTGGTGTGCATTGAGCAAATTGCTTATTTATCAATTTATTAAAGGTATGCCTTAAGTAGTGGTGTGCTTTGAGATGAGTGGTGGTGTGCAAATAGAGCCACCCCATGAGGAGACCTTATTATTAGCTTTTTAAATTACCAAAATAACCTCCAAGTATACAAATTGTCCCATTTGAGCAACGTATCCTCTTTTTCTTTCTTTTTCTTTTGTTCTTTTTTCCTTTTTTCACAAAGCGATTTATTTTTTCCCATTCACAAATTTTGACGAACATGTAAATCTCATATATATATATATATGGTAATCTTAATCTCAGAACATAGGAATCCCTTTCACATTGAATTTTTATTTTTTATTGGTCTAAAATATTTTTAGATTGTATTCCTATTGCATAGTAAACAAATCATAAAGAAAAAAACAGTCTAACAATTATCTATATGTGGGGACATATTTTTTGAATGACAACACGTGGCCAAGGTGGCACCGATGTGCCAGCCGAGGTGCTACGTGTCTTGGTTATGACGTCGAGATTATCTCGGCTAGGCTGAGGTTATCTGCAGAGATGCCGGAGTCCGGTATAGATGGATAAGCTACAAGAGTCCTAGAATGGAGGAGGACCTCAGTCTGGATAAGGATAAAGTTCTTAGAGAGTTTATCTTTATCTATTTGAGGGTCCAGGATGAGCATTGAGCCAGAGTCCAAGAGAAGCTAGGCTTCTATCGGAATCAGGTTAGTGTTGGTTATAAAAGTAAGGCACTCTCGTAGGTCTAAGGTACGCTTTTTGTATTCTGTCTTGTAAATTAAGCACAATTAGTTATCTTTGAGAGATATTGATTACTGACTTGATCGTCAGAGTGCCCCCGGGTGGAAGAACCACTGCCATAATCTTTTCTTTCTGTGACAGGTCGTTCGGGTGCAATCTATTCTGCCCGTGTCCTCCAGCTAAGTACCTGTTTGGTAGTGTGGTCAGAAAATAGCACATACAATTTGGCGCCATTTGTGGGAAAGAAAGAAGAATAGATGGCCAACGACAGACAGAAAGAGAAGATCGGAGACGACATCCCTACTGGAAGTGGTAAACACTTTGATCCCAACGTAGAGGAGGATAATTGCAACGAAGAAACTCGGGATCAGAATCCCGGAAAGAAAGACGTCGGCCAGGAGGGCGACGTACCAAAGAAGTCAGACCGAGGTGGGTATTATAACGAGGACGACCTCCAGGTATGCAAAGATAGATGCCTGTGGAGGGACAGCGAAATGAAAGGAATGACGAACAAATTGGCAGACCTGCAATCGGTCGTAAATTTCATCATGCAGAACAACGTCTGCCACCGTTTTCGTTACAAGATACATCGATTCCAGCGGCCAAAAAAGATGCCCAGAAAGAGGGGCAGAAAACAGTTCCTCTAGTCCCCCAACACACCAGGGCCAAGGAATACTCTCACAGGCCTTCAAGGGAGGTTAGGCGAGGAGAGTCAATGAAGGGAGATTATCGAAGGACACATCGTACCAAAGAAGATGAGCCCAAAGAACATCGGCATGTTCAAGGGAAGGAACTTTGTTTCGATACGACCAATTGAGAGAGGTCCAAGAGGACTCATAACGATACTGGGAGTAGCGCACCAAAAAGGCTGAAATCCGTTGATAACCGAGCTCCTGGACGAGCCAAGGAGGATTTGAGGGATTACCTCTAGAGGACGTGACAAGATGCCGAGGTAACCTCACCAGTCAAACCGAGAACGTCGTTCTCGGTAGAATTGGACAAATATGAGGCCCCGAAGAGGTTCCACATGCCGAGATTCCAGATATACGATGATAAGTCTGACCTTAACTTTCACGTCGGCTTGTACCTGAACTCAATAGCATTATACACCGGGAACGAGCCGTTGCTCTGCAAGGTGTTCCCCTCATATTTTAAGGAAATCGCATCAGAGTAGTTTCACAAGTTGCTGAAAGGACCTGTGAAAAGCTGGGAAGGCCTGGTCGAGATGTTCGTGGCCAGGTTTGTGACAAACAAACTACAACCATTGAGGGTGGATTCCCTGATGGCTCTAAGAATTGGCGAGGATGAAAGCCTCAAGGCCTATGCCAAAAGGTATTATCAGGTGTTCAACCGAATACTAGGATGCAACCAAGAGGTAGCGGTCGTGTCTTTCAAGAACGGCCTGAACAATGATTGTTTGCTTCGAAAATCACTGGCAAAGACATTGCCAAAAAGTATGGAGGAACTTATGGCCAGGATAGAAAAGTATGCCAAGGCCAAGGAGGACACACCGGGGACAAAGGTGTCAAAACAAGATAAGAGAAACAGCTCGCCAAAGCGAGGCCGAGGTAATGGTGGATACAATAAGCAAGAGACAGGACTGAGGGCTACATAGGCAGTCACAACCGTATTCCGAATTCCGGTCTACAAAGTCTTGGAAAGAATCCGGAATCAACCCTATTATAGAGCACCAGAGAGGATTCCTAGTGAATTTATGGGAAAAAGTCTGGGGAAACGTTGTGCCTACCATAATAAGGATGGGCATCTAACTCAAGGGTGCAGAGCCCTAAAGGCGCATCTGGAAGACCTGGTAAGACAAGGTCATCTAAGGGACCTGGTAGATAAGACCAAAACAAGGGAAGAGCAAGCGAGACTGCCTTAGGCACCGGTAGTATCGCTTCCACGAGCACCACAACCACAAGTAGGTGGACCTCGAGTGATCAATGTGATTCACTCGAAGGTCAATGAGAACGAGATACGTGGGAAAACTCAGAAGATAAAACACTTGCAACATGTGTATCAGGTCCGGCAGAAGAGACCTAGGGCAGACGAGTGCCAAGGACCAGTGGTGTCCTACTGATGATGACCTAGAGATGGTGTAGCATCCACACAACGATGCCTTGGTAATATCCCTCTAGATTTGAGAGTGCCAGGTAAAGCGAATTCTGATCGACCAGGGCAACTCTTATGACATCATGTATGTCAGGTGTTACAAGGAGCTTGGCCTTCATTAAGATGATCTAAAACAATCCAATGGTCCAATGGTTGTGTTCTATGGAATATCGACATGGCCCCTGGGAGCAGTAAGTTTGGAGGTGCAGGCTGGAACCAAGAAGGTAAAAACTGAGTTCACAATAATTGACACTCCCTCTCTTTAAAATGCTATCCTGGGAAGGCCATGGCTACATGCAATGGGGGTTATTCCCTCAACATTACACCATCTGTTGCGGTTTCCAATAGAGCATGGAATTGAGGAGGTCAGAGGGGATCAGGTGCAGACAAAGAATTGCTCTATGGCAATAATGAACTCCACCTGCAACATGCGAAAAGTAGAAGCAGTAGAGATTGAAGATGAGGACATGAAGGTCCTTAACAACGTCGGCAAAGAACCGGCCAAGAAAAGTGAGGAAGCCCTGAAGAAGATCTTAGTCCAGCAAAAGGATGAAGTACGCTTCTTCCTCCTCGGCTCAGGCTTGGCCGAGGAAGAGGAAAAGGAATTAGAAGCATTCTTGAAAGCCAACCTTAAGGTGTTTGCTTGGACACCATACGAGATGCCTGGCATTGACCTCGAGGTCATTTGCCATAAACTGAATGTGGACAGGTTGGCTAAACCTGTCATCCAGCGAGCAAGGAGGCCGACGTTGATGTATGTTGAGGCAGTAGAAGATGAAGTGGATAAACTTCTAGAGGCCAGAGCCATTCGTGAGGTAAACTACCCAACATGGTTATCAAACACGGTTGTTGTGAAGAAAAAGAATAGGAAGTGAAGGGTCTGCGTGGTCTTCACCAGCCTGAACAAGGTTTGTCCCAAAGACAGTTTTCCATTTCCCAAGATTGACCAATTGGTGGATGCCACTTCAGGGCATGGAAGGATGAGCTTCCTGGATGCTTACAGCGGGTACCATCAGATAGCCATGTACCCCACAGATGAGGAGAAGACTGCATTTATCACTCCAAAAGGGCTGTATTGCTACAGAATGATGCCTTTTGGGTTGAAAAATGCAGGAGCAACTTACCAGAGATTGGTGACTAAGATGTTCAGATATCTAATAGGCAAAACAATGGAGGTATACATTAATGACATTGTCGTGAAGACTAAGGAACCTGAGGATCATCTGGCCAACCTGAAGACAGTCTTTGATATCCTAAGGGCATTTCGGCTCCGACGCAATGCATCAAAGTGTGCATTTGGAGTTGGGTCAGGGAAGTTCCTAGGATACTTGGTCACCAGAAAGGGCATTGAGGCAAGCTTAGATCAAATCAAGGCCATCTTGGAGTTAAAGAGCCCAACATCGGCAAAACAAGTGCAGATGTTGACTGGAAGGGCTGCAGCTCTAAACAGATTCATAAGCAGAAGTTCTGATAAATGCAAGCCTTTCTTTAGTTTAGTGAAGAAAGGCACAGACTTCTTATGAACAGAGGAGTGCGAAGTCGCCTTGGCCGACTTGAAGAAATACTTGACCACCGCACCAGTTCTCTCAAATCCAATACCTGGAGAGGAGTTGTTCTTATACTTGGCTGTTTCAGAGCATACAGTAAGTGCAGTGGGAATCAGGGAAGAAAAGGAAGAACAAAGGGCAGTTTACTACGTAAGTAAAACCCTAGCAGATGCAGAGACTAGATACCTACCCTTGGAGAAGCTGACACTGGCTTTAGTAATGGCCTCAAAGAAGATGAATCATTACTTTCAAGCCCACAAGATTGTGGTGTTAACTGAGCATCCTTTGAAGTCCCTGTTACAACAAGGAGATCTGATAGGCAGGATAACTAGATGGGCAGTGGTGTTAGGCCAATATGACCTGGAATTCAGACTCAGAACAGCAATCAAAGGCCAAGTTTTGGCCGACTTCGTGGCCGAGTTCACACCAGACGCCATCATACATCGGGCTCCGTTGAGCCAGGGTATACGATGTCCATGTGAACAAAGAGAAACCCAGCTAGGGATAGCGGAACAGAGGAAAGAAGAGAAACTCAAGCCCTGCAGTATTTACGTTGGCTACTCCTTCCACCTGTTTGTTGATGGAAGTTTAAACCGACAAGGAGCGGGGGCATGAATAGTGCTAGTATCACCGGATGGACAGATGTTGGAACAATCCATTCTTTTGGGGTTTAAGGCCTTAAACAACGAAGTAGAGTATGAAGCACTGATCGCGGGATTAAAGTTGACAGTAGCAATGGAAGCCGATGAGGTAATGGTCTTTTGTGACTCCCAACTTATCGTCAACCAGGCAACAGGCGAATACATAGCCCGAGATGAAAAGATGGTGGCCTATGTAAAAGAGGTGGACAGACTGATAGCATTGTTCCAAAATTGCCGACTACAGCAAGTTAGCCGAGATGACAACAGGGTTGAATTACTTAGACTCATCATATGGCAGGGTTGAATTATACTTGCATATAATAGAGATGAACTAAACTGGACTTGCCATATCGGCAGAGTCAAACACAGATTGAAACTAAGTACATTTGGCTAAGATTAACAGATGAACCAAGGTTGAGAACCTTGGCTAGTCTCTGTTTAAACTTCGGCGACGAGGTCATAAGCCACATGCTTAATTGTAGACCGCCCGAACTCTGCTCCGCGCGCGGGGGCGCGAATCGTTGTTCTTAGCTACTACAGTTCGAACTCCTGTCATGGTTCTGAATCTAATCTCACAAAGTGTAATGTGAGACTGATAAATCACCAAAGAGTCCAAATCTGGCAAATCGTTTTGAAAAACTAATTTTTATCAAGAAGTGCCAAACATGGACTGCTTTGCTAGATTTCAAATTCGCCACCTAAATATTTTATTTTGGGAAATTTAGGAAACCCTGACTCGTGCCTAAGGCCACGTGTCCGTCATCACCAAAGTTGCCTTGGCTCGGGAACTTGGGTACGAAGGGGGAAGGTCATGAAATGAGCACCCGCTCGCCCGATCAAAGGATCGGCCTCTACTAACAAGATATGTTGTTTTTGAAAACACATGCGTTCTTATTCCGATTTATTAGCTAGCTTACTATATGATGCGCACAACATACAAGTATAGACTCAATCACGCGGATTAGAACAAAACAACTCATGTTTGTTTTTGAAAGTGGTTTGAAGGTGCTACTCGCAAGTAGGCTAAGACACGGATTTGCCACCCTCAAGTGAGCTTAGAAAAATATGATTTTGCCACATCAAGTGGGCTTAAAGACTCACAATCATCGAGTTGTTCCAATTTAGGCAATCAAGCCTCCACCCACAGGCATTCAAGCAGTTGATCACTTAAGCAGTTAGTCTCATGGGAAGTATGCTATCATGGCAGTCACTTACACACATCCAAGTATGCTAAAGCATAAACACTCATACTGTACTCCGAGCCAAAACAGAAGCTAGTTAGTAATCATGCATGATCCTAGCTATGTCAAACAATGCCTAATGCAACACATGCAAAAATGCAACTAAGATAGGCTCGGCTATTCTAAGATGGCATATGAATGCGACAATTGATACATGTATTCAAATAGGAATTGAAATACAATGCAGCTCGAATGATGCACCGAGCTTGGTGCATGCAATACAGGTGAATAAATGCAAACATGTGAGCATAAGGATGCTAATTGAAACGTGCCCTAAAACTAACCATCGAAAGCCGGTAAATAAAAAGGAGAAAGAAATGGGGGTTGGAGGACATGCATCACACACACACACACACTAATTACAACAGTTGTGCCCTCTCGACGGAGGGTCCGAATGAATAAGCTAAGCTAGCTATACTAAGTTAAGCTATCTAACTAGTCTAATTAATCTAATTAAACTAGTTATTACACAACAAATTGAATAACTAGCTACAACTAATTATTACACCACTTTAACTAATTAACAAATTAATTAAATTACAAATTCAAGCTAGACAAATAAGCATTAAACTACACTACTAGGCTCTGCTTTGGAAAGTTGAACAATGCATGCATTTGGTTCCTCGCTCGGAAATCCATTGCTACGCCCCAACTTGCCTCTGTTTGCATTTGATTTCAGAACACTGCAAGAGCCTCCAGATAGCTTCTACTCCATCATGGAGACTTCCAGGAAGGCTGCCGACTAGTTGATGGTGGTGTAGACCACCTGTAGACCACCTAAGTATGCTGCAGACCAGAAAAATTGGTCGGCCAACTACTTTTACTGGTCAGCCGACCAGAAAATGCTGCACAACTCCATTTTGCTGCAACAGAGAATAAGAAGGGGCACGACAGTGTATTTGCAAAATATGTGTGCACAACCACCCTCCCTATCATTTCTTAAGCTCAAGGGAGTGTAGTTCTTGACTCTCGGACCACCAATCGAGCATCGCAATGCACGATGGCCGAAGAGCCAAGTCTACACATTTCAATGTCGATGAATGAACAAACAACAAATAAGAGCCTTAAACTCTATCATGCATGATCAAAAGCATCGGCGACCGAGAAATCAGGCACGTTTCATCACTTCAAGTATGAAACGTTCCTCGTTCCTCGTGTTTGGATTAACACCCTATCCAAACACAATGCAATGCAACAATATTCATTCTAGGCATAATGCAATGCAACAACATTCATTCCAAGCATAATGCAATGTAACAACATGCGAGCACAATGCCATGCAACAACATGTAAACACAACGCAATGCAACAACATGCGAACAACATGCTATCTACCAATGCTAATGGCATGCACAAGATACTATCATGTGAATAATGCATGCATGGCAATCTTAGAAGCTAAGGCCTCAAGGCAAATGAAGTGCATCACACATGAGGCATACACTACAATGCTCAAATGGTCAAACCACACATGGACAGACCTAAGATGCTCCAAAATAGTGGCCAATTCACGCCAAAACTTAGGCACAAAAAGACAAAGAACATATGCTCATGCAATGGCTCATCAACAAGGCCTAAAGGTGCAACTCTCAAGAGCACCTACAGAGTGACAAACATGAAAGTATGGAAACACTAAATGCTCTAAAATATCATACCAAATGATGCAAAAAGATGCACATGTCACAAATGAAGCATGCCAGGATACTCAAAACTTGAAACTAGCATAGGCACTTGCACTATAGCTATGCAATACATGAACCATATGACCAAGACAACCCAAAATAGTCCTAGAGTATGTCAAAATGATGCTAAAACATGCATGGAGCAAACCAAAACAAGCTAGCATGAAGGACCAAAATATCAAGTAAGCAAGGCCAATGAGGAGGATTACACTACACCTATCACAACCAAGCAAGAGATGAATTTACCAACAAAAATCAGAGTTGTATCATAGCAAAATAGGACCAAATACACACTGAAATGGTGGCCCAAAAGCCTAGGCAAGATGGCATACATATGAGCTCATATTTAAGGCATAAAGCACCAACCCTCCAAAGCATTGAAAGAGTGAAAGATGTGAAGACATGGCAGTGAAACATGCTCTAAAATCACATACTAAATAATGCCAAATCATGCAAATAGCCCAAGCAATGCATGCTAGTGACTTGGAAACTCAAGACTAGTGAGCTAGAATGCACTATGGCTATACAAAGCAAGGCATGCATGACCAAAACAACATAAATCAGAGCTCAAGCATGCTAAAACATGGCCGAAAGCTTGCTGGAGTTGAGCCCAAAACATGCTAGAATGATGGTCAAAAACAAGATGCATGTTAGGCTAGTGAATGGAAATGCACTACAAGTGCAAGGAGCATGAAAGATGCTATCAAACCAACCTAAAAGAGAGCTAAGGCATGCTAAAATAACACCAAAAATATGCTGAGATAGAGCCAAAAAGGGCTAGCAAGACATGCTAAAACATAAGGCATACAAGGCTAGTTTGCAAGGATTACACTACAAGTGTATAAAGCATGCAAGGGTGGCCTAAACTAAGCCAAAATAGAGGTATGCCATACTGAAATAAGGCCAAAAATATGCTGAGATGGGGCCAACATATGCTAGATAAACATGCTCAAACATGAGGCATACAAGGCTAGCAACCAAAAATACAAGGAGAGGGGATACCCTCTCCTATTTAGGACCTCAAAACACCTTTTCCACCACTGAAATTCCTCTGAGTTTCAGTGGTGAGAAAGCCCAAAAGAGGTGGCCCCAATGGCTTTAAAAGATAGCTCAAAACAAGGCAAAATAAGGCACCAAGAGGGGTAGACCACCCCCAACACAAACAAAGCCTTAAAAAACCATATCAAACACTTCAAAATGAAGCTTTTTACAGTTGAGAGTCAAGCCAAAATAAGCATGCAAAGATGGCTAAAAGAGTAACCAAAACAAAGCTTAAAAAGGAGAAAAGGGGTTACCGTTGAAGCACTGCAATAACAGCACCTTCTTCAACCCAAAACCAGCTTTTATGACCCAAATACCACCTCTAAGAATCTCAGCTCAGAGGTGGTGGTGTGTGGCTAGGAGTTGTGGTGTAAAAGTGAGGAAACAACACACTTTAAGGCACAAATAGAGAGAGAGAGAGAGAGAGAGAGAAATATGGAGAGGGAGATATATGTATAGCTCTCTGAAATTTTTCTCAACCTGGAAAAGGAAGAGAGAGTCTCCCTCTTATAGAACTCTAAGCTTCAAGCTTCTTGGAGAAGCTAGAAGCTTCGTTAAATCCCTCCATACCCGTGTATGGAGGATGCAATATGTGCTCTCCAACTGGCACAGCTGGCATCCACAAACTCTGTAGAAAATGCAAGAAAGCTGCCGACCATTTGAAGTGGTCGGCCAGCTACATTCACTGGTCGACCGACCACTTAAAGTGGTCTTCAAGAAGACCAAGTAGTCGGCAGGGGGGGAGAGGTGGTCTACACCAAGAAAGCAAAGTGGTGGCATGGCTGTCGACCACTTTTGGTGGTCCAAAAGCCACCAAGACTAGTTGGCCAACCAGAAAACTGGCTGGCGGGAAAGAAAAGTGGTTTTCAGGGAGAAAAACTGGTCTCCAACCCTTATTCTACCCTCCAAGCAAGGAAAACAGGTTTGTGTCAAAAACAAACCAAAAAGGATGCAAGACAAGAGTCCGGGGTCGAGATGCGCAGCTGGAAGTTTCGAAAACTAGTCTACGGGTACCAAAAGTGATCTATGAGGGAAAAGTGGTCTACAATCACAAAAGGTGGTCTCCAAGACCTCTGTGTCCCTCTAGGAAAAGGCAACAAGGCATGGTTCGAAAACTAAGCCAAGAGGAGAACGTTAAGCGGTCCCGAGACAAGACGTGCGACCGAAGGCTCCGGAAACCAGAAACTAGTCTCCAAGAGCGAAAAGTGGTCTACAGACCTCTCTCTCCCTCCAGGAAAGGCTAACAAGGCATGGTCCATAAACCAAGCCAAAACACAAAGAGTTCAGAGGCCCGGAGGCAAGGCACTCAGCCGAAAACTCTGGAAACTCGAAATGAGCACAAACATGCGCGATCATCGAGCGCTCAATCGATGACGTCTGAGTCTTAAGGTCGGTAAAAAATGGGGTGTCTACACCCAAGTGGAACTTAAGTTCACATTAGGGGGCAGAAAGCTAGAGAATAATGCTCGGGAGTTAGAATTTACAAGCTAAAGTTGGTTTAACACTTGTTGAAATTTTAAAAATTTACAAGCCGAAGTTAAGCCAAGATTATGTTGAAAAAAGGTTGGTTTAACACTTGTTGAAATCTTTTAAGGAAAAATTACAAGTTGTAGTTAAGCCAAGGTTATGTTGAAAGAAGTATCTACGTACTTGTCGAGATTACCATATTGCCAAGACTTGGAAGATAATGGAAGACAGAAGTCTTGATAAGTGAAAGTGAAGTGGCAGGTTTTAAATAAGCACTTGTGAAAACATTTTTACAAATGTTTTCAAGTATTAAGCCATGGTCGAGATAAACAGTCAACAGTTATACCCGAAGTATTTTACCCCAACGAAATTGCACAATTAAGGTGTACCTTGAATACATGCAAATTATTCTAAGTATGGAATCAAAAAAGACAGTAAAAAGAAGACAAACATATAAACACTTCAAAGAAGAAATTGTACTTGCATTAAAAGAAGCAAAAGGGCACTTCGGCCTACAAAGAGACTACTTGTTCAGATTACAAAGTGGCACGTCGGCCAAATACGAAAACTAAAAACATTGTTTAGAAAATTACTAAGTACAAAGAAAAAGATTATAGCAAGACTACTCGGCGTCGGTGGTGGGCTGTGTCTCGGCCCTAGAAGACAACTAGGGAATCTTCTCGGCAGCCTTCTCAGCCTCGACCTTGGCGTCGATCTCTCGTAAATTCTGATCAATGCTCTTTTCGGCGATTGGCACCTCGGATATTGTCTTCTGGGGGGAGGCTCCTTTTGAGACCTCGCCCTCCACATCCTGAGTCAAGTCTAGGACTTGCTCATTTAGAGTTGGGGACTTGGCCCCAGCAGGATCTTCAGCAACAACCACCTCGGCCTCTTCATCTTCGGCTTCTTCTCATTCTTCCTCTTCTTCTTCCTCACCAGCCTTAGCCTCAGACTGGCTTGAAGTGGATGAGAATGGAAGCACAAGTCGGCCTACGTCCCTCAAAGGATAGTCCTTGGGAACAGCCAACTCCATTAGAGCAGCCATCCAACCAAGGGTGAAACCCTTGTTGCATGCCTCTCTGACTTGTTTTTTGTAGTCCTCACGGACGTCGACTGCCCCCTCGGCGTAGGCCTTCTCGTCCGACACTTTGATCTCGGCGGTTTTGGTGGCCATGGCGTCTCGGAGTTCGGCTTGGGCTTCGATCATTTTGGCCTCGGCATCTTTTTTCTCGACCTTAAGGACCTCAGCGACAGCCTCAGCAGCCCTCGCCCTTTCATCAGCCTCGTCTGGGGCCTGTTTGGCTGCCTTGGCTTGATTGATCAATGTCTTCATCTTGGCCTCGGCCTTATTGATGGTCTTGAGCAAGCCAGCGGCCTCCTTAGTCTTATGGGTCAACTCCTTCTTAATGTCAAAGGCCTACATCACGAAGGAGTGAGCGTACTGGATCGCCTAGAAGAAATGGAAAAAAATAAAAGTTAATAAAACTCTCTAAGTATGGAAAAAACAAAGAGTACCAAGTATTAGGGGCTTACTTGTACGGAGTGTTGCAACGTCAGAGTGAAATTTTCTTATTTGCTGACCTCGGCGTTGCGTTCGAGGTCTTTGGAAAGGAGCAAGGCAGTAGAGAGGGCAACGCCGACTTCAATGTCAGTCGCGCTGTCGTCGACTCTGACTGGCTTGTCCTCGATGGTGATTGGAGGGGCCCAGGGGACATCAAATTTCAGGGACCCCGAGGTTGTAGCAGACTTTGACCTCAGCTTCTTTGACCGGGTGGATTCAGAGGGAGCAGCCTCAGCGGGCCTCTTTTCGGCAGCAGAGGCACTTTTTTCTACCTCAGCCATTTTTGAGATTGGCAAGGTGTCCTTAGAGTCAATCTGAGTCACCGTTGCCTTGGTTTGGGCTTTCTTCAGCCTCTTTGGCTTCAGTTTAGGTTGAGACTGGGAAGGGAAAGATTGAACTGTGACGACATTGGGGATGTCGGCAAGAAGGTCATCGGCAACGGCCTTTTGTCGCCCCATTTCATCGGTGGAGATGGCAATGGTAACTTTAGTGCCAAGGTAGATCGTTAAAAGTGCAGTTGGTGGGTTGGCTGGATCGTAAGAGGACGCCTCAGTACTTCGGCGTCTTCGGCTACAAGTCCAACTTGCTGGTGCAAAAATTAGAGCTCGACGTTGGCGTTGGCGCTGAAAGGCTGGAATCAGTTGTGGAGCTGAAGTAGATGGTTGTTCTGCTGGGGCAGAGGTTGATCCCTAATCTGGTCAAGGTGAGGAAGTTATAGCACAAGTTGTAGCAGAAGGAGGGGACTTGCTCTTCTTCGGGACGTCGGGCAAAATGGACTTGCAAGTTGGATATAGTTAAGCAGCAGAGGGGCTTTTCGCTGGTCAACTGGCAAATCCAACAACTTCTTGAAATCCTTGTTGGGATAGAAGGATTTGCGGAAGTCCTTGGGTGGTTGAGGAAAAACTGCAAAATAAAACAAACAGACGTTAGAGCATACAAAAATATCAAAGTAAAAAAGACTTGAAAGCAAGTAAAAGTGACACTTGGCTCTTACTATCTCCCTCTCTGAACACTGTAAGGCTTAAAGGGTAGAGGTGAAGGTCATCCTCTGAAGGGAACTCTTAGTTGCCCGAGACGATGAAATAATCGTCTCCGGAGCCCTTGTTGGAATCAGGGAGGTCGGCGATGAGTTTGTATTCTATCGACTTCGGCTTAAGGTAATAAATGTAACCTTTTTTCTGACTTAAGGCCACACATGGTGTAATAGTACTGGATGTCGGCTAGAGTTATCCTAGCATTTTTTCAGCTAGCTAAGGCAATGATACCGTTGATGACTCTATAAGAGTTAATGGCTAATTGCATTGGGTTGAGTTTATAATAGTGAAGGACTTCTCAGAAGAGGATGTCAAGAGGGAACCTAAGTCCACACTCTATGAAGGCTACTACTGGGAATGGCATGGAGTCGTCTTTGGGCATGATGGAGTCCTCCTCCCCAGCCAACCTGAGATGAACGTCGGCAGGGATGGCAAACTCCTACCTAAAGTATGCTAGCTTAGTTGGGGTGTCTACCCTCCACCTAAACATACCCATAACATCGGCTAAATAGGGAAGGTGTTGGATTTCAGAAGGAAGTGGTTTGTTAAGGTTTGAGGGACCTCGGCTTAAACTCAGAATAGAAGCAAGGGCAAGGGCTTTTTAAGATCTAGGAAAATTTGTTCCAATTTTCCTAAGGATAGTGGCTTCTATCAAAATCCAATCCTAAAATCTATGTGGAAACAGGAAATTGGAGGCAAGAATCTAGCAAAATGCAACAAGAAAACAGAAACAAGAACATGATTCAGACTCAAGAAGACAAAACAAGAATTCAAGAACATTTTACAAAACATGTACAGATATACAAAGCCAAGGACAGTAGCAGAATAACAAGTATGTATTTGGTTCAGAACCCAGAAAGAAAAATCAAGAACAATGATAAGCTATCAAGAACGTCAAGTGTATGAACAACATGTGTGTGTATGTGTATACCAGCAGCATATTGTAAAAAAGCAGAATCATGAAACAAATGACGAATGGAGGAATTCAACACACAAATGACTATTTAAGAGCATGAACAGATTTGCAATGGCAGTATACAAGCATAGCAAAGTTTGAAGTAAAACAAGAAATTGAAATTAAGGAAAGTAGTGGCTTACTATGAAGAGTGACGCAGATGAAATGAATGTCGAAGTTGAATGACGGTGGAACAAGTAACAAGATAGTGAATGCCTCGCCGAAGGGGAAGAATGGAAGCAGTTGCAGAAAGCTTCAAGAGAATGAAAATGGAGGATTTGGGAGATGAGTGTTAGAGAGAGAAAGTTTGCAGAAGACGAAGATGCAAATGTGAAACGGCGAAGAGAGAGGGAAGTATTTTTTATCAAAACACAAAAAGGCAGAAAAAACGCAATTAGTGTGCCTAGGACGATGTGTTTGTTAGGCGGCGCAGGCAAATGCGACGTAACTTGATGGCGCGTTGTAACAGCGCCCGCGTGGGCCTCGTGCTACAGTTCGGACTCGATTTGTGTCACGGTTCTTAATCTGAACCAAAGAGTCCAAATCTGGCAAATCGTTTTGAGAAACAGATTTTTGAAAAAGTAGTGCCAAACATGGACTGCTTTGCCAGATACAGAGTCGCCACCTAAATATTTTAAAATGGGGGAATTTAGGAAACCCTGACTCGGTGCCGAAGGCCGCATGTCCGTCATCACCGGAGTTGTCTCGGCTCGGGAGCTTGGGTACGATCGGGGAAGGTCAGCTATGAGCACCCCCTTTCGCCCGGTCCGAAGACCGGCCTCTACTAACCGTGATATCCGTTTTTGAAAACTTTATGTGTTCTTATTCCAATTGTTAGCCTAGAATCACTATGTTATGTGCACAGCAAACAAGTATAGACCAAATCGCCCAAATTGGAACAAAACATTTCATGTTTTGTTTTGAAAATGGTTTGCTACTCGCAAGTAGGCTAAAATGCGGATTTTGCCACCCTCAAGTGGGCTTTTAGAAAAGATGATTTTGCCACTATCTAGTGGGCTTAAAACTCACAGTTTTAATGCATTATTCCAATTTAGGTAATTCAACCTCCATCCACAGGCATTCAAGCAGTTATATCACATAAGCAGCTAGCCTCATGGTAATCATACTGTCATGGCAACACTCACACGCATGCGATATGCTAAAGCATAAAAGCTTACCTAGTACTCCGAGCCAAAACAGTAAACTAGTTAGCAAAAATGTGCGTGTCCTAGTTCATGTTAAATTGCCTAATGCAACACATACAGGATGCAATTTAGATAGGCTCGGTTATCCTAAAGATGGCATGTGAAATGCTGCAACTAACAAGTACTCAACTTGGAATTGAAACGTACAATGTAGTTTGTATGATGTACCGAGCCCGGTGCATGTCAACAAATGCATGAATGCACGCATGCATAGCATAAGGTATGCTAAAATAAATATGCCCTAATCTACCATCATAAGCAGGTAAATAAAAGGGAGAAAGAAGTGGGGATTGGAAAACATACACACCACCCACACACACTTATTACAGATTTGCCCTCACTCGGAGGGACCGAATAAATATTACAAATTAATTAACTACGCAAGCTAATTAATATTACAAATTGCCTAATTTAATTAACAAATTGAATAGACTAAGAAAAACAGTAAAACGCCTCGAGAAGCGTGCCGCCATGCGCAAGCTGCCTCTGTTTTCCTTCCTTCACTCCTCTGGAGGCTGTCAAAACCTCAGGACTGCTTCCTTGGATGCTGGGAGACACCACCGGCTGGGTGAAATTGCCACCGGCACTGAGATGTTGCCACCGGCACAAAATTAAAGCTGTCGGCAGAGAAAAGATTGCCGGCCGGCACCTTACACTGCCGGTCGGCAGAGTATTCCTGCAGAATCTGCAAATGACAGCAACAGAGGGCAAGGCAAAGCATGGCAGCACAATTCAAGGCATATATGCACCAACCATGTCCCTTATCATGATAATGACTCAAAGGGGCATGTGCCTCAATTCTCGGACCACCAATCACGCATTTCCATGCATGATGGCCCAAAGAACCAAGTATGCAACTTTGATTTCAAATGCAATGCAAATCAATCAAACAAACTCCCAATCCCTATCACCCAAATCAAGGGACGAGGAATGCATGTTGATGCAATGCAACCTAAGCATGTTAGCTATCATGCAACATGAACAATGCAATGTAATCATGCAAAGCTTACAAGCAAACATGCAAGGTAAGCATGCAAACCAAATAGAAGATGGACTTAAACATGAATTAGGCAGCCCCAAATAGGCCTAAAACAGTGGCCATAATATGAAAATGAAGTGCCTCGAAACGCGTGCACACGGGCACGCAAACCGAGGCAATGGCATACGCAATGCAATGGCTAAAACGGCATATAGAATGCAACATGGACTTATACTAACATGAGAGAACCTCAGCCACACTCACATAAGAGGCCGATGAATGAAAATGGAGTGCCTCGAAATGCGTGCACACGGGCACGCAAACCGAGGCAATGGCATACGCAATGCAATGGCATGGAAATGATATGAAAACATGCCAATGGGATTTCAGCAGCAAAATGAGGGGGCAAAACAGCCCCGAAATGAGGCGAAAGTACGCCCGATGCATGGAATTCCTCCCGAAATGCGAAATTAGGCACCCGAAATGGCTTACAACTATACAAAGCATGCATAATATGGACATGGAGCATGAAGACAGAAGCAAGACAGCTCTGAGACAAGCATTTTTACAGTTTATGGCATGGCCAAACAGCAAGCAAAGATAGGGCTAAAATGGCATACAAAAACGGGCCTAAACATGAGATTATGAAGCAACTCACAGCTGCTGTCCCCAAACATGTTAGGGCCCTTCAACAACATTGAAGAGGGACCCAAAATATGCACATTTACAGTTCATGGCAAGGCTCAAAAACAGATACAAGCATGGCAAACAATTTATGCAAGATTAAGGCCACAAAAGGGCTATAACATGAAGTACACAAAATATTCATCAAACAGCCAAAGACCCTAAATAAAACATGTTACGAAGGTCAAAATAAAGCCACTTTTAGTTCGGACCAAGGTCCAAAAACAGCAACATCAGGGGCTGCCAAGACATACAAAAATGGGACCAAAAAGAGGATATAAAGGGGAGTACAACATGGAAGTCCCAAACAGTGTTGAGCCCTTCTTCAATGTTGAAGAGGGGCTCAAAATAAGCCTATTTTCAGTTTACATCAGGCTCTAAAACAGATTAAACATAGGCCAAAAATAACATGCAAGATTAGGGCCTAAAGGAGAGATAAAGAAGGAAGTGTTAGCTACTATCCTCAAACAGCAAGAGGTCCTCAATAAAACATGAAGAGGACCTCAAAATATGATGATTTGAAGTTTGGGTCGGAGCCCAAAGATGTAAGAAACTATGGCTTATGTATTGATCAAGAAAAGGCTAGAAAAGAGAAAAAAAAGGAGCTCACCCTTGTAGACCAAGTCTTGACAGCCTCTTGGCTTGAGTTGCAGCACTCCTAGCTCTGAAAATCAGCCTCAAGCTTCTGGAATGGATGATGGAAGCCTTGTGCTATGAGTTGGTGTGTAAATGGCCAAGGATAATGGACTTTTTTGAGCTTGGAAGAGGAGGGTTGAATGTATAGATATAGGTTTGTATGTATAATGGTGCCTCAGCTGGTTTTTCCTCTAACCTAGCATAAGGAAGAAGAGGGCTTCCTTTATAGAGCCAAAACCAAGTGCAAAGCTTCTTGAGGAAGCTAACAAGAGTGCATATCCTCCATACACGTGTATGGAGGATCCTGTCTGTGCCCTCCAGCTGGCACAGCTGGCATACACTCTATCTGTAGAATGCTCCGGAAGGTCGTCGGCTAGCAAAATATGCCGGTCGGCTACTTTAAATTGCCGGTCGGCACAATAAATGGCCGGTCGGCACAATAAATTGCCGGTCGGCACAAACATAGTGCCGATGGGTGGCCGGTGAGGTCAAAAAAGTGCCGGTGGATGTCCAGATTGAAGCCCCAGAAGTTATCTTTCCAATGGCGCAAACCTTGCATTAAAATTCCTTCTGTGCAAAAAGTTATGCCCTTTTCCGTGAAGCCGCGCAGATTCGATCCAACCGGGATGATGCCCGACTTCAACTGATCATATCTCCCCCACCCGGACTTGGCTCTAGGAGATTCTTGAGTGCAAAATGAAGCCCCGGAAGTAAGCTTTCCGACGGTGGTGGCCCCATAGCTAAACTCCAAGTGTACAGATAGATAAGCCCGATTCAGCGAGGGCTGCTCGACTTGCTTCTACCCGGATTCATGCCGAACTTTTCCCAGACCAGTTTTCTCCTCTCCTTTCCTCTTTTCTTCAACTCCAAACCCCTAAACAAAGTGTTTTGAAGGATTTGCCTCTCTCCTTGCCAAAGAAATTGAATCTTTGCCCTGCACATCTCTCAACACCGAGCAAACCATCAGTGGTGCCCAAGTCTTAAGGGCGGTCAAAAATGGGGTGTCTACACGCGTGTCAGGTACGGTTCAATAGGGAAAGGACGCGTGGCGAAAATGGTTGAATTACTGTACATGACAGCTCATACGCGTGTTGGAACTCTTGAAGTTCTTGATTTAATGAAGCAAAGACATCGGCTAAGAGAACGATCTCAGTTAAAAAAACTTGAGAAACTTGGTCCTTGGTTCTGAACAGACTGTAAGTATTGGTCATGTAGAGCCGATGAATGATGACCTCGATAATGAAGGATAGAGCAAGTTTAGCCGACGTGCTATAGGTTCGAATGATATACATTTCATCACTTCAGGACACTGAGGTAATAGAACTTAGGGGACAGTTGTGGGGACATATTTTTTGAATGACAACACGTGGCCAAGGTGGCACCGAAGTACCAGCCGAGGTGCTACGTGTCTTGGTTATGATACCGAGATTATCTCGGCTAGGCTGAGGTTATCTGTGGAGATGACGGAGTCAGGGATAAACGCATAAGCTACAAGAGTCTTAGAATGGAAGAGGACCTCAGTCTAGTTTATCTTTATCTATTTGAAGGTCCAGGATGAGCTTTGAGCCAAAGTTCAAGAGAAACTAGGCTTCTATCGGAATCAGGTTAGTGTTGGTTATTAAAGTAAGGCACCCTCGTGGGTCTAAGGTATGCTTTTTGTATTCTGGCTTGTAAGTTAAGCACAATTGGTTATCTTTGAGAGATATTGATTACTGACTTGATCGTCAGAGTGCCCTCGGGTGGAAGAACCACTGCTAGATTCTTTTCTTTCTGTGACAGGTCGTTCGGGTGCAATCTATTTTGCCGGTGTTCTCCAGCTGAGTACCTATTTGGCAGTGTGGTCAGAAAACAGCACACACACCATCTATATAGTTTCGCAACCAAATATGAGATTCAATAGAATAAGTCATTGTAAGACATTTAATCTCATAACAAAATAAATACATGATTCACATCATTACCGACTAAATGATCAAGAGGGTATTTATTCGAAGAATAATAGCCTACTACATTACAATCCCTTCTTATTCTGTCTCACGTACAAACATGACCTTATTATATTACTAATCCAATCCACCACTTGGAGCAAAACAAATATGGCCTAACAAATTAAGTTTTAATATGAAATGATCGTTAACAATTTAATATGGTATCATAAAACTTTGTTTAGTTTAGAATTTTCAAAATTAGTTTTTTGAGTTTTTAATCCATATTTTTTAGTGATTTTTTTTAACATTTTTAATCAATTTCTTTTACCTTTTAGATCAACTTAATCTAGATATACTTAAAAAGTATAAAATTTGTATAAAAATCTTTAAAAATTCATTAAATACAACAAAATACCAAAATATACTAAAACTTTTTAATTTTTAGTTTTGTATTCAATAAATTTTTTGAGAGATCTTAACCGGCCTACCTAATAACTAAGGGTGTAAATTTGGCCCGATCCAACTGGCGCGTCTCACCGGGGCCTGAGCTCGAGTCGTCCCACTGTATGGCCATTTGAGTTGCCATCGATAGTAGGGTCAGGTTGGATCAGGCTAGCTTGCGTGGCAAAATGTAGGCTCAAGCCCAGGCCCAGTCAAAATAGGGTTGGGAGCTGGGCCACAGACCTGGGCTCGAGCCGCAAGTCGGGCCTAGCAAGCCTTTTTTTTTTTTTAGTTAAACATAATTGATAGATATTATATGAAATTATGACTTATGTTTTTTTAGTTATGACTAAAAAAATATGATATTATATAATTTTCTTCTTTAGTTATGCCATTATTTTAGTTATGATTTATAAGAGCTATTTGGTTGTATCTTGTGTGATGTTTTGTTATGACTATTTTTTTTTTTATTTTTTTTTATGACTAGGTATCAAGTTATGTCATTTTGTACTTCAGTTATGATTAATTTTCTTCTTAAGTCATGACATTATTTTAGTTATGATTAGTGAATGTTTAGTTATGTTATGTTATGTTTTGTAGTTATGACTCAAAAAGTATAAAATTATATCATTTTTTTATTTAGTTATAAGGTGCGTACATAGTCTTTTCCCGCCAAAAAAAATAAAAAAATAAAAATTAAATAAATAATTTTATATATATCAAAATGAAATGAAATATTACAATCATTAAATTAAATAGACATTATTTAATGAATAATTTTTATTTCAAAATAAAATAAAATATTACAAAAATTTATATCATTAAATAAAATAGGTAAATATTATTAAAAAAATTATTTTTGGAGCCAATTAGGCCGAACCGCAGGCTAGGCTCACTGGTCGAATTGGACTTCAAAACAGAGGGCCCAGAGTCTCAAGCAAGGCATGGCCTCGGGCCTGGCCGAGTCTGGCCAAGTTTGGTAGCACCAGGCTGCGAGCCGTCTTCAGATGGGCCATGGGCCAATGAGCCAAATTTACACCCCTATTAATAACTACTATAACAAGGGAGAAACCAATTTGGTATTGATGAAGCTATGTGCCCTTTGATTTTTCAAAAGCAACAATTAACAATTTTGTTTTTAACCATTTAGAAGACCAAGATATATGGATAGATACAAAAATTCTTGTACTATTAATTAGGGTATTCAAATTATCCACTGAATCGAAGGACTGAATTAAATCAACTTCTTGGGTTGGGTTGGGTTGGTTTTTGATTGGGTTGGGTTGGGTTGGTTTTTGAATTCATTGGTTTGGTTTTAGATCTTCAAATTGTCAAACTAATAGGATTAGGTTGGTTCTTGATTTAGGATTTACTTAAATCAAACCAACACGATAACCAAACATATTTATATATAGGACGAATTACATTAACAGTCCCTATAGTTTATGCCTCGTGTCACTTTGATCTCTGACTTTTCAATTGTGACACATTTGATCCTAAATTTTGAATTTTGTTCCAAACAAGGACAATTGAAAATATTATTGCTTAATTTTAAGGCAAAATCGTCAATTTGATAAAATATAAACTAATTTGATAAAAATAAATGTCAAAAAATTATTTTTGAATTTTTTAAAATTATTTCTACCTACAAAAGATAAAATTATATAAAATTGATAAATCTTTTAGACATTTATTTATTTATTTATTTTACCAAATTAATTTTTATTGGATGATGATTATGTAATGAGTGGTTGTTAGAATTTTAACGTGCAATCGATATATTTAATATATGAAATATTTTTAGTTTTGGGTTTTTTGATTTAATAGATTGGTTTAATAATGATATCAAAGTTGTCGCCATATTTGACTTTTGAAAAAATATAAACTAATTTAATAAAAATAAAAACAACCACCCATTACATAATCATCATCCAAACACATAATAAAATTAATAAATAAATAAATGTCTAAAAGATATATCAATTTTACATAATTTTATCATTAGTGTGTAAAAATAATTTGTAAAACTTCAAAAATATTTTTTTGACATTTATTTTTATCAAATTAGTTCATATTTTATCAAATTGGCAATTTTGCCTTTGAAATTAAGAAATAGTACCTTCAATTATCCTTATTTGGAGCAAGATTCAAAATTCAGGGTCAAATGTGTCACAATTGAAAAGTTAAGGACCAAAGTAATACAAGTCTCAAACTACAAAGACCGTTAGTACAATTTGCTCTTTTATATATATATATATATATATAATATTGAAAGATTTAGGCACTTTTGTAGCGTTATGCAACTAAAATTCAAATTATTGTCATGGTTGACCATAGCAAGAGATTGCTTGGAATTGTACAACATTGAGGGGTGATTTGGGGTGTTTTAAATAAGTTTATTTATTTTTTTTTTTATGAAATATGCGTTAGGTATGGGTTGAGTGTAAAGCAATATGGTAGAGAAGTGATGCGACTTAAATAAGATGATATAATTTAAATAGAATAGTGACTTTTTAATTTTTTTAATTTTTTAAAATTATGACAAACAAGACCTAAAAAACAAAACTGAAATAATGTATTCACTAACAACTCAATCCAACGAATTTGCTTATAAGACCTAAAAAACAAAAATGAAATAATGTATTCACTAACAACTCAATCCAACGAATTTGCTTATATGTGTCTCAAAGTACATTTTATTGTTAATGATTATTTTTTAAAAAATAATTTACTTACACAATTTTATTTTGATTTTTAAGTTTTAAATAATATTTTACTTTTTATTTATATTATGTTTAGATGCTTCCAGTGTGCAGTGTGTCAGCTTCGGTTGGTTCGTTATCAACGTGGTGGCACGCAATCTTATGATTCTCTCTTTAGTGCGAAATTTGTTGGAATTAGTTTTGTCGTTTTTGATGCTTTTTACATTTCTCTTTTTTATTGATCGTATTTTGTTCTTCATTAAAAAAAATTAATAAAATTTTCTTTTACCAATAAAAAAAAATATTTCAAAGTTAAAGATTTATTTATTTAATTATTTATTATTGATATATTCAATTATTTTTAGGGCAAATTACATATACATCCCTCGAGGTTTAGCTAAATTACAGATACCCCTGAGGTTTCAGAAATTACATTCCGCCCCCTGAGGTTTGTATTTTCATAACAATTTGCCCCCTGAGGTTTATATTTCATAACAAATTACCCCCTAATTTCTTATGCAAATATAGCATTCAGAGGGAATTCGTAATTTCTCAAATCTCAGGGGGTATCTGTAATTTAGCCAAACCTTGAGGGGATATATGTAATTTGCCCTTATTTTTAATATAATGGTACTTGGTTTTAAATCGAACCAACCCAAGCTACACTGAGTTGGTTTGGAGTAGTTCTAATACATGATTGGTTTGGTTCTATATTAAAAAATGTTGGAAATGGTTTGGAAAAATCAGGGTATATAACAGAAGTTTTTCTAACTTTGGTCTATTATTTAGGTGGGACCCGTGTGTTGTTTTTCGCGGGTCAAAGTGGTAACGCATTCTATGTCGTGTTATGATTCACGTGGCATATTTGGTTGCTCAAAACCATTACCGAGTGAATGGAAAATTGAAGTCAAAGTATGCTCCGTGGAAATAGAGTTTTGGTGGAAAATCCTTAAATGTTGAAAAGTGACTTGTGCCACATTGATTTGATGGGAAGTTTTGAGTGGATTTATAAGACAGGGGATTGGAACTTGGGGTGTGTCCCAAGGGGTGCCCAATTGTTTTAGATAGGGAGGTTATGGGCTAGACCCATTGGACCCAAAAATCACCGCCCCGCGCCGCCGTTAGTCGAGCGGGCTGGGCTGGGCACGGGTGCGTGGTGTGAGGTTGGGCTTGTTCGGCCCAATACTAATATTTTTGGGCCAAAAACGTTTGAATTTAATTTTTATTTTTTGAAATAAAATTTGTCCAAAAATTCATTCCGAATTTCTGTCCATATTTAAATTTTAAATTCAAATTGTTGCACCTCTTGACAGACAGATCTGAGTCTGTCCAAACAGAATTTGTTTTGTTCAAATTCAAATCAAAACAGGTTTTTGAATTGGTTAAAATTCAAACCAATTTAAATTTAAATTGAACAGGTATTGTACCTGTTTAATTCAAAAATTAGCAGCCACCAAGCCACTACTTTATCTCTATAAATAGACTAGTCCATCATTTGGATTTTACTCCAATTTTCGTACTCCATCTTCTGTTATAGATCTCTGCATTTTGCTGCATTTAATTTCTGTAAGAAAGAGTGTAAACACCTAGTGTGTTCGTTAGGCAAACAATTTGTAGTGTTACTATTGTTTGTAATTAATCATTTCATCCTGAGAGATAGACGTCCACATTCTGAAAGCACCGTGGAGAGGACGAATCTGTCTTAAGGACACAGTGTCAAACACTAGACTTGATCAGATTATTAATCAAACAAATTAATCAAGTAAGTTGTTTAATTTATTATTCTATTTTATTTGTTTATTAAATCAGATTTTAATTTTGTTTTTATAACAAAATAAAATCTTTTTTTATTTATTTAATTTTATTTCTTTTATATTCTGTTTGTTGTTAAGTACACAAACAGAATTAATCAATTACAGTGAAGATTGTCCAACAATCTTAAGACAGAATCATTTTTGGTATTTTCATTGTATTTAATTTTTTGTGATTTCATAAAGACATATTCTGATTGGAAAAACGAATAGTGGTTTATGCGATTTGACAGATAGTAGTAATATACTGTCTCTTTTCTTTGACAACTAGTAGTAATGTACTGGTGTCATTAACAATTGAAGAATATTAATTTGTGTAACGGAAAATTATTGTGATATTTTATTTTTCTAGTTTTAGTAACAAGGAAAATAAAATTATTTTGTGTAATAATTTATTTTCTGATTTTAGTAACTAGAAAATTAATTTGGTTTTAATTTTTTCTGATTTTTGTAATCAGAGATTATGGCTACTGCAACTAAAACTGCAACTGGAGGTGGTACCCGATTGTTACACCAACACTGGTCTCTATCCAGAACCATGTTCATGTACCAATAAATCATGGAGAAAAACGAGAAAAATTTAACGGTACTGAGTTTAAGAGATGGCGACAGAAGATGCTATTCTATCTTATAACTCTAAATTTGGCCCGGTTTCTCCATGAAGAGGCTCCAACACTTAAAGACGGTGAAAGTGATCGGCAAGTTGTTGTCGCTGTAGATGCTTGGAAACATTCAGATTTCCTGTGCAGAAACTACATCCTCAATGGCCTTGATAATATGCTGTATAATGTTTACAGTCCTCTGAAAACAGCAAAAGAATTATGAGATTCTTTAGAGAAGAAATACAAGACAAAGGATGCCCGCACAAAGAAATTTGTTGTCGGTAAATTTTTGGACTTTGTTATGGTAGACTCCCAAACAGTAATTTCTCAAGTTCAAAGCTTTCAATTAATTTTACATTATATTTATTTTGAGGGTATGTCTCTAAGCGAGTCTTTCCAAGTCGCTGCTTTAGTGGAAAAGTTACCACCGGCTTGGAAAGATTTCAAAAATTATTTAAAATATAAACGCAAAGAGATGACCATGGATGAACTTATTGTAAGACTGAGAATTGAGGAAGATAACCGAAAGGCTGAAAAGAGGAATGGAAAAAATCACATTGAGTCCAAGGCTAATGTGGTTGAACAAGTTAATAAACCACATAACAAAAAGAGGATGTTTACTTGAGATGGTCCTAAACAAGGCGATAGCAACATGAAGTTCAAAGGAAAATGCTATAACTGTGGCAAGACTGGACATCAAGCTTCTGACTGCCGCCGCCCTAAAAAGGATCATGGAAGTATAAGCAAGAAAACTACCAATTAGGCCAATGTAACTGAACTAGATTACATCTCTGACGAGGTGAATGACATCAACCTCTCTGTTGTGGTATCTGAGGCTAACTTGGTTAGAAATCCCAAGGAGTGGTGGGTTGACATTGGAGCAACTCGTCACATATGTGCGGACAAGAAGATGTTCACTACCTATAATGAGGCTACAAATTGTGAACAACTTTTCATGGGAAATTCTTCTACTTCTATTGTGGCTGGACAAGGGAAAGTGATCTTGAAGATGACATCAGGGAAAGAACTGACCCTCAACAACGTACTGCATGTACCTGACATCCGGAAGAATTTAGTTTTTGGTTCTTTGTTAAGTAAAAATGATTTTAGGCTTGTTTTTGAGTCTGATAAATTTGTGTTAACAAAGAGTGGTATGTATGTTGGCAAGGGATACATGAGTGATGGTCTTTTTAAGTTGAATATAATGACAGTTGTACCGAAAGTTGCTATAAATAAGAATAACACATCTTTTGCTTATATTCTTGAGTCGAATTTATGGCATGGTAGATTAGGACATGTGAATTTTGATGCTTTGTGTAGATTAATTGGTTTATATTATATACCAAAGTTTGAAATTAATCCTAATCATATATGTGAAATTTGTGTAGAAGCGAAACTAACTAAGGCTCGATTTAAATCGGTTGAAAGGAAAACCGAACCTCTAGAATTAATTCATCCTGATGTACGTGATCTAAAATTTGTTCAAATTAGAGGAGGCAAAAAGTATTTCATAACATTTATCGATGATTGCACAAGATATTGTTATGTTTATTTATTTAGAAGTAAAGATGAAGCCTTAGAAATGTTTAAACTCTACAAAATAGAAATTGAAAATCAACTTGGTAAAACCATTAAAGTGGTTAAAAGTGATAGGGGTGGTGAATATGATGCACCATTAAATGAATTTTGTGCACAACATGACATTATTCACCAAACTACAGCACCTTATTTTCCTCAGCAAAATGAAATTGTTGAAAGAAAGAATAGAACCCTAAAAGAAATGATGAATGCCATGTTACTAAGTTCAGGCTTACCACAAAACTTGTGGGGGGAAGCAATATTGTCTGCTAATTATGTTCTTAACAGAATACCCCACTAGAAAACCAACAGTACTCTTTATGAATTGTGGAAAAGATCGACCACCTTCCTACAAATACTTAAAAGTGTGGGGGTGTTTGGCAAAAGTTGAAGTTCCTGTTTTTAAAAAGACTAAGATTGGACCAAAAATAGTAGATTGTGTATTTATTGGTTATGCTCAAAATAATAGTGCATATCGGTTTCTGACTTATAAATCAGAAATACCTGATATAAATGTGAACACTATTATAGAGTCAAGGAATGCTGTGTTTTTTGAACATGTCTTTCCTTATAAGAAAGTACAGGAATTAAGTTCACAGAAAAAAACTTATGATTGTACACAAAGTCAAGAGACTAATGACAATCAAACACAAAAGACTAGTAATGGTCTCGACCAACAGGATTTAACTGATAATGAACCAAGACGCAGTAAGAGAGCGAGAACATCAAAATCCTTTGGTCCAGATTTTCTAACATACCTATTAGAAAATGAACCTCAAAGCTTTAAGGAAGCGATGACAGGTCCTGAAGCACCTTTGTGGAAAGAGGCTATTAATAATGAAATTGAGTCCATTATGCAAAATCATACTTGGGAATTAGTGGATCTTCTACCTGGTTCTAAACCTCTTGGATATAAGTGGATATTCAAAAGAAAAATGAAAGCAGATGGTTCAATTGACAAGTATAAAGCAAGACTTGTAGTTAAAGGTTACAGACAAAAGGAAGGTCTTGACTATTTTGACACATATTCCCCTGTGACAATAATAACATCCATTCGCACGCTTATTGCTATAGCAGCATTGTTTAATTTAGAAATACATCAAATGGATGTTAAGACAACTTTCTTAAACGGTGATCTAAATGAAGAGATTTATATGGAGCAACCCGAAGGGTTTGTAGTACCGGGGCAAGAAAAGAAAGTTTGTCGGCTAGTAAAATCCCTTTATGGATTAAAACAAGCACCTAAGCAATGGCATGAAAAATTTGATCATGCAATGCTTACTAATGGGTTTAAGATAAATGAATGTGACAAATGCGTCTATGTTAAAAACACTAACCAAGGATATGTCATAGTTTGTCTTTATGTGGATGACATGCTTATCATTGGATGCAGTCAAAACATGATCAAATCAACTAAGCAAATGCTTAATAAAAGATTTGATATGAAAGATATGGGGGTCGTAAATTTTATATTAGGAATGAAAATTACTAAAACATCTGACGGATATGCGTTATCTCAATCACATTATATTGAGAAAATTCTTGATAAATTTATTAAGGATGATTTGAATGTAGCTAGAACACCTGTAGACATCAGTCTTTATTTATCGAAAAATAAAGGTGATGCAGTGTCTCAGTTAAAATACTTCCAAATCATTGGAAGCCTAATGTACCTAATGAATTGTACTCGTCCTGATATAGCTTATGCTATCAGTAAATTGAGTAGGTACACTAGTAACCCCGAAGAAGACCATTGGAAGACGATCATTGGAAGACGATCATTCGAGTTCTTAGATATCTAAGATTCACCCGTGATCATGGTTTGAACTTTACTCGATATCCAGCAGTACTTGAAGGTTATTGTGATGCA
Source organism: Camellia sinensis (assembly GCF_055761805.1). Taxonomy (NCBI): domain Eukaryota; kingdom Viridiplantae; phylum Streptophyta; class Magnoliopsida; order Ericales; family Theaceae; genus Camellia; species Camellia sinensis. Next base: position 112,821,265 of record NC_138973.1, read on the forward strand.
AATTGGATATCGGATACTAAAGATTCAAAATCCACAAGTGGATATGTCTTTACTCTGGGAGGCGCTGCTGTTTCTTGGAAATCCACGAAACAAACATGCATTACGCGATCCACAATGGAATCCGAGTTCATTACTTTAGTTAAAGTAGGAGAAGAAGTAGAATGGCTTCGTCACTTCTTAGAAGACATTCCGATGTGACCAAAACCTGTGCCAGCTATTTGTATTCATTGTGATAGTCAATCTGCAATAGGCAGGGCACAGAATCATATGTATAACGGTAAGTCACGACATATTCGTCGTCGACATAATACCGTAAGGCCATTGTTGTCAAGTGGAATAATCTCAATAGATTATATAAAATCTAAAGAGAATATTACGGATCTGTTAACAAAAGGTTTGACAAAAGAGCTAGTGTATAGTTCATCGAAGGGGATGAGATTAAAACCTATTACATAAGAGTTATCATAATGGTAACCCTACTTATATGAATGGAGATCCCAAGAACTAAGTTCAAAAAGACAACTAAGTTATGTGTGGCTCGCCAGAAGTCACCAAGAGATTAAAATCCTTACCCATTCCTATGGTGAGAGTGATATCTGCAACATATGTTGTATGCAGGGTTATAAAGATAAGCTTTGCTTTTAATGATTACTTATATCTTGATTTAGGCATAAAATCAAGACGAGTATAAGGAGATACTCACAATAAGAATCACCTATATGACTGTCGAACTGGGGCCGGTTTTATGAGAATGAAAAAGGCTAAATTCTCTAGAAACACTCATGAAAATTAAGAGCGTTTATGGCCAAAATGAACACAACAGTGAGAACCACGATGTGTTAGAAGATATTTTGTGTGAAATCTATTGTCTTGGCTTACACAAACGGCTGAACAATTCAAGGCATCGCATCCATTGGTTAGCTAGTAAGTCCGATAGGTTATCACTAGGAAAGGTTCAAGGCCGAAAGCTACCTATCCTGATGCAAGATATTTTTGACTTGTACTCTTTCGATGAAAGTCTGCATATTGTTACATTTCTGTTGTCATCAAATTTCATTCATGTGGGGGATTGTTGGAAATGGTTTGGAAAAATCTGGGTATATAACAGAATTTTTCCTAACTTTGGTCTATTATTTAGGTGGGACTCGTGCGTCGTTTTTCGCGGGTCAAAGTGGTAACGTGTTCTATGCCACGTTGTGACTTACGTGGTATATTTGGTTGCTCAAAACCATTACCGAGTGAATGGGAAATTGAAGCCAAAGTATGCTCCATGGAAATGGAGTTTTGGTGAAAAATCCTTAAATGTTGAAAAGTGGCTTGTCCCACATTAATTTGGTGGAAAGTTTTGAGTGGGTTTATAAGGCATGGGATTGGAACTTGGGGTGTGCCCCTAGGGGTACCCAAGTGTTTTAGAGAGGGAGGTTATGGGCAAAATGGGCTAGACCCATTGGACCCAAAAATCACCATGCGCCGCCGCCGTCCGTCCGTCCGGTCGAGCTGGCTGGGCTCGGCGCGGATGCATGGTGTGAGGTTAGGCTTGTTCGGCCCAATACTAATCTTTTTGGGCCAAAAATATTTGAATTTAATTTTTATTTTTTGAAATAAAATTTGTCCAAAAATTCATTCTGAATTTCTGTCCATATTTAAATTTTAAATTCAAATTGTTGCACCTCTTCACAGACAGATCCGAGTCTGTCCAAACCGAATTTGTTCTGTTCAAATTCAAATCAAAACAAGTTTTTGAATTGGTTGAAATTCAAACCAAATAGTGCCTATCTTTTTAATTTAAATTGAACAGGTATTGTACCTGTTTAATTCAAAATTAGCAGCCACCAAGCCACCACTTCATCTCTATAAATAGACTAGTCCCTCATTTGGATTTTACTCAAATTTTCGTACTCCATCTTCTGCTATAGATCTCTGCATTTTGCTGCATTTAATTTCTATAAGAAAGAGTGTAAACACTTAGTGTGTTCGTTAGGCAAACAATTTGTAGTGCTACTATTGTTTGTAGTTGATCATTTCATCCTGGGAGATAGACGTCCACATTCTGAAAGCACCGTGGAGAGGACGAATCTGTCTTAAGGACACAGTATCAAACATTGGACTTGATCAGATTATTAATCGAACAAATTAATCAAGTAAGTTGTTTAATTTATTATTCTGTTTTATTTGTTTATTAAATCAGATTTTAATTTTGTTTTTGTAACAAAATAAAATTTTTTTTTATTTATTTAATTTTATTTCTTTTATATTCTGTTTGTTGTTAAGTACACAAACCGAATTAATTAATTACAATGAAAATTGTCCAACAAAAAATTTAAAACCAATCAGTCAGATTGGCTCCAAATTTAGTACCCAACCGAACCAAACTGACTTATAAACACTTGTACTATTAACTCCACTTTTAGAACAAAATTTTCAATCCATTCAATTTTTTATTTTTATTTTTTTATATAAAAAGATCTTATCTCCCCAATTACAAAGTGGTTACAAATATTTTTTCTTAGCACAAAATATGTGTGCCTCCCCTTTTAATAAATAATAAAATTTTCATTTCTCTAATCACTTAACTTTTAAATTAGATAGTAACAATTTCACGTGATGGAATAAATATGAAGCCAGCATTTGAAATAGATAAAGTAGCATTGGGTCAAATATTATTGAAAATTTTGCAAAGTCCAAAAGATCACATGTCCAAAATATCATTGCAACTGTTGCTTTCAGTGAAAATCAGTTGTATTTGTTACTAAAAATATTTTTTTGGTCTAATTACCTACAACTAAACTCCGTCGCTAAAAACCAAAATTAACTTCGCAAAAAGTGGTGACAAGTAGTCCACCGGAAAAACTATCTGTGACGGCCAATTTTGCATCTGTGACGGCCAATTTTGCATCTTATGGCATCTATTATCAATGCAAACTATATCTATAATTTTAAATTTAATTTTTTTTTATATGGAAACTAGAAAAAAAGTTTTAGCCATATCCATACCTAAATTGAAATGGGATTTTTGGTGAAACCACTTTTTTTGGGTCTTTTTTTAAGATAAAGGACAACTCAATGAATTCTCCTTCAAAAAGCACCTGAGTAAGAGAAGCCCGGCTCAATAAGGACATTCTATAATTTTTTTATTTTTTTTGACCATATTGCCCTCATATATTTAAACAATCTTAGCTCATGCATACACCAATCTTGAAAATGATATGCAAAGTGAAGATGATTTGCGAAATCCATGAAGATGATCTCAAAGTCTGAAGATCTCACCGTCGACGATCTCACCCTTGGTCAACAATACACGATCTCGCCATCCAAGATCAATACTCTCAATTAAATGAGAGATTACATTGCAAAGGTGTATAAATCTGTTGTTATTTTTTATTTGTTTTTGTTGATTTGCTGAATTCATTCAGGTGTGTACTCTATTTTTGTTTGACATGATAAAAGTAAAATTTTATTCTGGTTTGTGCTTTGTTTTTGTTTGGCAGAATGAGAGTAAAATCTTACTCTGGTATGTGCTCTATTTTTGTTTGATAAAATGAGAGTAAAATTTTACTCTGGTGTTATCTGTTATGTTTTCTTAACATGCAAGTAAAATTTTACTTTATTTCAGAGTAAACTTTTACTGTATTTCAGAGTAAAATTTACTTTGAATTGAAAGTAAAATTTTACTATGTTGTTGAATGTTTTTCTATACAGTTTTTGATTTGTTTTTGGTAAAATTTACTCTGAATCTTTAGAGTAAAATATACTTTGAATCTTCAAGTAAAATTTTACTTTATTTCAGAGTAAAATTTAACATTTTACTGTGTTGTTGAATGTTTGTCTGTGCTGTCTTTGATCTGTTTTGTAGTAAAATTTACTCTGAATCTTAAAATAAAATTTTACTGTATTGTTGAATGTTTGTCTATGAATAAGAGAATAAACTTTATTTTTCATTAATCAGAGTAAAATTTTACTGTTACGAAAACAGAGTACATACTAGATAAATGAATTATAGTCGAATTTTACTTTAGATCTAATAACAAACAAACAAAAAATTCTCGATTTTTTATTGTAATATATCAATTTATCATTTTTTTTGACATATATGAGGTCATTTTATTTCAATTTTGAAATTATTGATCTCAAACATGAGTTCATAGGCATCAAATCTGAGATGGTGATGGATTTCAATGGACAATTTCAAGATTTCGATTTTGTGAGATGGATCGAAAATGGAGATCAAAAGGGTTTAGGGCTTAAAAAGAGAGAAAATAAAGGAAAGAGAGAGGATACCAGTAATGTAGAGATAGAAAAGAAGATAAATGGTTCAACGAGGGTTTTGGATTATATGGAAGGGCATTTCAGCCTTTTCATCATATTTTTTTATTTGAGGGACTTTTGAAACTATTATTTTATTTGATGGGCTTCACACAAAAAAGCCCCCATAGAAAGGGCTTTTCACCAAAAATCCCAATTGAAATTTAAAAAATCTTTTTAAAAAAATCCAAATATAATTTTTCTCAAAAGTAATTCCAATTATAATTTTAGTCTAAAATTTGAACATATTTACTTTATGATATTGATCAAAATTTCAATTCATTTTTTTTCTTTTTTGTGCAAATTAAAATATACACGTGACATAAAATACAGGGAAAATTAGTCTAAGGTCCCTCTCCCATTTTTAGTAATGGAAGAGGTCCGCAATTTTATTTTGTGATGTCTAAAGTCCCTCAACCATTGACACCCATATATCACAGGGAAATTGATCTTCTCAAATCAAACTACCTATTCCTCTCTTCCTCTCTCTTTGCTCTTCTTTCTCCGACGAACTCCACCTCTATCGCCGGAGTTCATCGTCGCCGTCGTCTTCTCCAACTCTCTTTCCTCCACCAAGTGAAGCTCAAAGCATTCTTATCCATGGACGATTTCACCGATATCAGAATCGAAGCGTACCGCGACGAGAAGACAATTCAATAGTGAGAGTGAACCACAATATCATCACCATCAAGGTCAATGATGGAAGTGATACTGCCACTTTCATGTTTGAAAGCCCTAGTAAGCTTCTCTTAGTTCTTCCTTCTCCAATTCCGTCCACTACTGGTCCTGGAACAAGATCTCTCTTTCTCTCTCACAAACTCACAACTCATACACATACAAACATCTATATATATAGTATGAAGTTAAACTGTTTGACAAAATGCTTCTTAGAACTCCAAAACACATAACTGTGAGTTTTGATTTGACAAAACTCTTCTTGGAACTATAAAACATACAGTTGTGAGTTTTGAAGCTAACCTGTTTGATAAAATGCTTCTTAGAAAAACAATCACAGAGAAAAACAATCACAATTTTCTCTAGTTTGTTCAAAACACAGAGAAAATTGTGATTATTTTTGCTTTCTAAGTAGCCCAACACGGAGAAAATTGTGATTTATTTTTTATTTTTTATTTCTAAGTAGCCCAATCTCTGGTTTATTCAAAACACAGAGAAAATTGCGATTGTTTTTTGGTTTATTAATAGAAATTTGTTTTTCTGATTTGTTCAAAATATAGAGAAAATTGTAATTGTTTGGTTTCTAAGTAAGCCAATGTTCTCTAATTTGTTCAAAACAATCACATGTGATTGTTTTTGGTTTCTAAGTAGTCTAATTTTCTCTAGTTTGTTCAAAACATGGAGAAAATTGTGATTGTTTTTAGTTTCTAAGTAGCCCAATTTTCTCTGGTTTGTTCAAAATACAGAAAATTTCTCTAGTTTGGAGAGAATTTCTCTAAAAAGTCTAGAGAAAACTAGAGAGATTTGCAAACCATAGAAATTTGGAGAGAATTTCTCTGGAAAGTCCAGAGAAATTCTCTAGATTGAAATTTCTCTAGATCGTTGTGTAAGGGACCTTAGACATTATGAAAATATTAGATGTCTTTTATACTATAAAATCTTAATATCAGAGACCCTAAAAAAAATCTCCTAAAATACATCTAGCCATATCTAACTTTTAAAAAAATAATAATCATAAATAAATAAACAATAGATAGATTTTTAAAACAAAACCATTCCTAAGTTACATTTAATTTTAAAAGGAAATTCCAAGTGAATTTTAAAGTATATATAATTTGAAAATTTTCGTAAGAAAAGTATAAATGAAATGCCAACGGTTATAAAATTCAAGTACTAGTATCTTAATTGAGGAAAAATCATTATCATTCTGTCCTCCAAATTATTACACGAACATCAATTTGGCACCCAAATTTTGCATTATTTTAATTTGACTCCTAAACTTTTTAAAATTTGATCAATTTATCTTCCGCCATCTATTTCCGTCTACTATCAAATGGAATATGCTGATGTGTCACCAAAGTTCATTTAAAATTTCATTTTACCCTCCAAACTATACCTTAAAAACAAATTAGCCCCCCCAAATATTAAAAATAAATTTAAATATTTAATTCTTATCTCAAAAATGAAAAAAAAAATTTAATAAAAACAATTGAGTATTAGTGCTGTTGAGTATTGTTTAGACAACAATTGAATTTTAATTTTTTTTTACCACTCAATTGTGAAATAACTATTAGTCGATCAATTTTATTGAAATTAATTTGGAAAATAAACCAGTTACAATTGCTCACATGCGCACACATAGAGGCCAAGAAATTTTCAGCTCAATTAGTTTGTTTAGGATCAACTCGAGATAATTTGAGACTGAAAGAGATAATTCCAAATAAGGATTTTTATATTAATTTTATTTTATTTTATTTTGAAAATTGTGTAATTTAAATTTAAAATTTTCATTATTGATATAAAAAATTATTTATTAAATATTTAAATATTTTTTTTAATATGTGGCGGGTTAATTGATTTTTAAGGTATAATTTGGGGGGTAAAATAAAATTCCAAATGAAATTTGGTACTACATTAGTAAATTATGTTTGATTGTTGACGGAAACAGACAACAGGGGTAAGTTGATCAAATTGGAAAAGTTTAGGCATCAAGTTAAAAAAAATGCAAAGTCTGGGTTCAAATTAAGTATCACATAATAATTTGAACTACAAAATGATATTTCCTCATCTTAATTTTATTGAGAAAAATATAAAATGGAAACTAGAAAATTGTAGATATAAAATTTAAATTAATAATTAACAAATATTTAAATTGAATATATAAATAAATAAACTAAGTAACTTATAGGTTGAACATGAAGCAACATAATTTTTCAATTACTGGCGTTGGAATAAGATACATTGGCATATAAATAAACCTAAACTCAGCTTTTGGGTTGTGGTTACGCTGTCTTTGATTGGGAAATTTGGAAAGAGATTTGAAAATGAAAAAAGGTAAATGTGTATGAAATTAGATGAAATATAGATATATTTTATTCACATTTCACTTACATTTTCTTTCCATTTCTAAATCACTTCCTAAATTCCCCAACTAAATACAACATTAGTGTCTAACCCAATTCTACCAACCTCAAGTTATTCCATGCATATTACAACTTGAAACACTATAATATAATTTAAATATAAAATTTAAATTAATTATTTACTAAATATTTCAACTAAATAATCGATCTATTACTGATCAATTTTCTTAGTCAAATCCAAGCCTAGGGCTATGACATGACTCATGGAAATTGATCAATTTTCGGCTCAATTGGTTTCTTTAGAATCAATTTGAGATAATTTGAGATTGAAAGAGATAATTCTAAATAAGAATTTTTATATTTTTTTTTGTAAAATATATAATTTAAAATTTAATTTTTCATTATTGATATAAAAATTATTTATTAAATATTTAAATAATTTTTTTAATATTTGGGGGGCTATTTGATTTTTAAGATATATTTTGAGAGGTAAAATGAAGTTCCAAATAAAATTTGATACTACATCAGTAAATTCCATTTGAATTTAGACGGAGACCGACAATGGGGTTTAAATTGATCAAATTTGAAAAAGTTTAGGCATCAAATTAAAATAATACAAAGTCTAAGCGTCAGATTATGTATCGAATAATAATTTGAACTGCAAAATGATATTTCTTCATCGTAATTTTATTGAGAAAAATATAAAATGGAAACTAGAAAATTGTAGATATAAAATTTAAATTAATAATTAACAAATATTTAAATTGAATATATAAATAAATAAACTAAGTAACTTATAGGTTGAACATGAAGCAACATAATTTTTCAATTACTAGCGTTGGAATAAGATATATTGGCATGTAAATCAACCTAATTATATAAAATAAAAATAAAAAAAATTCAGAACTCTTCAATTACAAAGTAGTTACAACTCTTTTTTGGCACACACTATCTGTGCGTCCATTTTTAAAGTAAATTTAAAAAAAAAAAAAAAAAATTCTATGCCTCTTGCCACTAAACTTTTCAATTAGATGGTTAACAATTTAACGTGATGGAAAGACTTATAAATATGAAGCCAACATTTGAAATAGATAAAGTAGCATTGGGTCATATATTATTTTAAATTCTAAGACATTTATAAGACGGTAGACGGTCTTATTAATTAGATTTATTTATTTATAAGCCATGATTGATAAATTTATAACCTTAAATTTATTTATTAATATCCACCATCCTTACTTATATTTATTCACTCACTTATTTATTAATATCCACCATCTTTACTCATATTTATCCACCATCCTTACTGTCATCTTTGACATACACAAAAAATAAAAGAGACTAATACATTTATTATTGAAAAAAATCTGAATATGAAATAAAGGAGGCGGTGGTGATATGGTGGCTGCCTAGATTGGCAATGGTGGAATGTAAATTTACGACAATAAAGTGTAGATTGGTGACGGTAGAGTGTACATCGGCGACAATGGTGGAGATAGTTGGTGAATAGTGGTGGCATCCAAATAACGATGGTGGTGGTAGTGGGTGGACAACGACGACAGTGGTGGCAGTGGGTAGACGGCGATGGCAGCGGTGGTGGTAGATAATGGTGGTGTAAAGCTTTTGGAAAAATGGTGGAGAGAGAGAGAGGAGAGAAGATGATAAAAGAACTTGATAAGTATAAGTATTGTAAGACTTATTGGTGCATTTAAAAAGTCAAGAGTTAATGGTATTTAAGTTTACTTAATGGGATTAATTAGTTATTATTCCTATTTGTTTTTTTTACCAAAAAAATAAATAAAAACATTATTATAAATTTCGAAAAATCCAAAATATCACATGTCCGTTTGAAAACACCATGCCAATGTGTTAACACAATTTAATAAATTGTCGATTGATATGTTATTTGGTGGTCAAATGATGCATATTAAGAAATAGATTTTATTGTTGTAAAAATTACATTTTTGCAACGTCATTAACTGACGGTATATTTTCAAACTCTTTTGGGAAACTTGAAATTTCATTGCAATTGTAACTTTTAGCCAAATGCAATTGTATTTGTCACTAAGAATAATATTTTTGTCATATTACCTACAAACAGTGGCGGAGAGACGTTGGGCTCAGGGGGTCACGTGCCCCTTGACTTTTGAATTTTATTTTTTTTATTTTTTATTTTTTTTAAGTGTGGTCTGCTTTTCATAAACAGATTGTGCCCCTCTGTGTATTTCAAACCCACTAACCCACTGACACACACACCACACGCACAACGCACCCACGTTTGTATATATGTATATATATATATATATATATATTTTGAATCCCAATTCCAATCAAATACTAACACACAACTTTTTTTTAGGTGTGTACACACAACTCCAATTACAGTAAGGTTAAAACTCTAAAACCTTAAAAGTGTATGAAATTTTTTATTTTTTTATTTATTCACAGTACTTGTGAAGTATCTTCGTATTTTCTTTGTCTCACTTTGTTGCTTTGCAATTTACTGACTCGTGATTCACCAAATTAGGATCACACAACACAGATTTGGGACCACACTACAACCTTGGTATCTTCTCTTCATTGTTTACATGTAACTTTATTTAATTTTTTTACTTTTGAATAAAAATTATGAGTATTAATTTATAATTATTTGTTAAGTTTTGATTTGTAAAATTTTTTTATTTGTTATTATTTATGTTAAAATAAGAGATTTTGATACGCTAAAATTATGAATCTTAATTGGTGGTGATTTATGTTTAAATTAGGGATTTTGGTTTGTTGTTGTTTGTGCTAAAATTAGGAATTTGATTTGTGCTAAAATTAAAAATATTAATTTGCAGTGATTAATATTTAAATTAGGGATTTTGATTTGTTATAATTTGTGCTAAAATTAAAATTTTTCATTTGTGCTAATTTAAATTTTTTGATTTGTATTAAAATTGAAAATTTTGATTTGTGGGGGGTTTGAGATTTTGATTATGAATTTTTATTTTGATTTTTAGTTTTTTCAAACAGTCATGGTGAAATATTTCAAAAGAAAATCAAAGTTGGAATCACCTTTTTCTCAAGAAAAAGATGATAATTATTCTTCTGCAAAACAAAGTCACATAGAAATTAACTTAGTAGACCTTCCTGCAGATCCAGGACTACGGCCTCGGATTATGGAATATAATACTAATGATCGAGTCTGAATTCGTAGGGTATGTCTACAAAAAGGTCCTTGTCAACCTCGTGATCATAATTTTCCACAAAAATCATTTGGACAAAAACTTCAGCGATTTAATCAGGCATGGTTTAGTGAATTTCCTAATTGGTTGGAGTATAATGTAGCAAAAGATGCAACATTTTGTTTATGTTGTTGTCTTTTCAAACCCAATATTGGAGATCAAGCTGGTGGTGATTCTTTTGTTGGTGAGGGTTTCTCAAATTAGAAGAAAAAAGAAAAAATTCAGACTCATGTTGGAGGTCCCAATAGTGCTCATAATCAAGCTTCGAGTAAATGTCAAGACTTGTTAAACCAAAACCAACATATTGAAACAATTTTTTTTCAAACAATCTAATCAAGCTCGAATTGAGTATCGAACCCGTTTGAATTCATCGGTTTATTGTGTTAAATTTCTTTTACGACAAGGACTTGCTTTTCGTGGGCATGATGAATATGAAAATTCAGGTAACCAAGGAAATTTTCTTGAACTTCTCAAGTTTCTTGCTGATCATAATGAAGATGTCAAAGTGGTTACATTGAGCAATGCTCCCCAAAATCTCAAGTTGACATCTCCTGATATTCAAAAAGACATTGTAAATGTGGCCGCATTTGAAACTATCAATATGATTATTAGAGATCTTGGTGATGCACTTTTTCTATTTTGATTAATGAAGCCCGTGAGATTTCAATGAAGGAGCAAATGGTAGTTGTAATACAATATGTTGACAAAAAAGGCCAAGTAATTGCGTGCTTTTTCGGTATTGAACATATTGCTAATACGTATGCTCTCTCACTTAAACAAGCTATGAAAAATTTGTTCTCCAAACTTGGATTGAGTATTTCCATATTGCGGGGTCAGTGATACGATGGGGCTAGTAATATGCAAGGTGAGTTCAATAGTCTTAAAACACTTATACTGAAAGAGAATCCTTGTGCATATTATGTTCATTGTTTTGTTCATCAATTGTAATTGGTACTTGTAGCCGTGGCAAAGAATCATAATCAAATTGCTTTACTTTTCACTTTGGTTTCTAATGTGGTGAATGTTGTTGGAGCATCATGTAAACGCCGAGATATTGTTAAGGAGAAGCAAGTTGCAAAAGTTGCTGAGGCACTTAATACTAGAGAGCTATCTAGTGGGCAAGGTTTAAATCAAGAAACTAATCTTAAACGTGCTGGTGATACACGTTGGGGTTCACACTGTGGTACTTTAGTCAGCTTGGCTAGTATGTTTTCAACAGTTATTGCTGTGCTGGAAATGATTTCGGAGGATGGTTCAAATTCAGAACAATGAGCAGAAGCAAATGTATTGTTGGACTTAATTCAATCATTTGAGTTTTTATTCAACCTTCATTTGATGAAAACGATATTGGCTATTGCAAGTGAGTTATCGCATGCACTACAAAGGAAAGATCAAAATATTGTTAATGCCATGAATTTAGTTCAAATTTCTAAAGTACGGCTTCAAAAGATTAGGGAGAGTGGGTGGACATCCTTACTTGATGATATTTTATTTTTTTTGTGAGAAGCATGAAATTGATGTTCCCCAAATGGAAGATATGTTTGTAGCTCGAGGGAGAAAAAGGCGCAATGCTCAAGAAATTACAAACTTATATCACTATCGTGCTGAGTTATTCTACACTGTTTTGGATATGCAAATTCAAGAACTAAATGCTCGTTTCATTGAGTCAAACATTGAGTTGTTACTTTGTGTGGCATGTTTGAATCCATCTAACTCTTTCTCTAGTTTTGACAGGAAAAAGTTAATTCATCTTGCTGAATTTTATCTCAAAGAATTTTCTTCAATGGAGCTCATAGTACTTAATGATCAACTTGATACATATATTATCGACATGCTATCCAGTAGTGAGTTCTCAATGTTGAATGGAATTGCCGATCTTGCTAAGAAAATGGTAGACACTAAAAGAGACAAAGTATATCCATTGGTGTATTTGCTCTTGACTTTAGCATTAATCTTACCCGTTGCAACTGCTACTATTGATAGGGTATTTTCAGCTATGAATATTGTGAAGAATCGGTTGCGGAACCAAATGGGTGATGAATGGATGAATGATAACTTGGTTGTCTACATTGAGAGAGATATTTTTGATGGCATTGACAATGATACTATTATGGAAAGATTTCAAAAGATGAAAACTCGTCGGGGTCAATCGTAAAAGTTTAAAATTTAAAATTTTTTGTAATGAATATTAATTTTTAATGTTTAACATTAGCTCGAAAAATTATTATTATATTATTGTTATTGATTGGGAAAGAAAAATTTTGAAATCATAAGTAATGGGTGCCCCTGTATATTAAATTCCTGACTCCGCCACTGCTTACAAACTAAGCTTTGTGGCTAAAAACCAAAATTACCATTGCAAAAAGTGGTGACACGAGCATTCCACCAATAAAACTATTTGTGACCCCCGATTTTGCATGGTTAAGTTTGTCATCACAAAGAACATCTCACCAACAACAATTTTACTTTTATTTCAAATTTTAGTTAAAAAATAAGTTCTCCATATTAAAGGATCACTTTCAACTAGCTCAATGACCAGGCATTCCTACCCCTGCTTACCAAGTCATGGGCATGAGCCATGAGTTCCCCTTCCCCTCCCTCTTATGTGTAGCAATATGTTTTTTTTTTGTTTTTTTTTATTATTAGTAATGACGTAATATTTTATTAGATAAATAAAATATTACAAGAAGGAAAGGAAAGCAAGAAAAAATATCAATTTGGAAAGGCCAAAATGACTTAAATCCAATTTGATGCAATATTTGGTTGGCAAGAACTAAAGAACATAAACACAACAACCAATATAAAGCTTAAACTTCTACACCCAACACTTGTGCAGTTTCTTCATTCAAAAATTGTTTAAGTTCTCGAGAATACCTTTGTGGAGACGTAATTTCTGAATGACAACACGTGGCCGAGGTGGCACCGAAGTGTCAGCCGAGGTGCCACGTGTCCTGGACATGATGCCGAGGTAATCTCGACTAGGCCGAGGTTATCTGCGAGAATACCGGAATCCGGGATAAGTGGATAAGGGACAAGAGTCCTAGATTGGGAGAGGACTTCAGTTTGGATAAACATAAGACTCTTAGAGAGTTTATCACAATCCTACTGGGAGTCCAAGATTGACAATAAGACAGAATCCATTGAAGCTAGACTTCTATTGGGATTAGGTCTGTGTTGGTTTTAAAAGAGAGGCACCCCCATGGGTCTAAGATACGCTTTTTGTATTCTGAATAGTGAGTTAAGCACTTTTGCTATCTTTGAGAGATAACTGACTTGATCGTCGGAGTGCCCCCGGGTGGAGGAAGCACCGCCGGAGTCTCTTCTTTCTGTTGCAGGTCGTTCGGGCTTAATCTATTTTGCTAGTGTTCTCTAGCTGAGTACCCGTTTGGCAGTGTGGTCAGAAATTGACCCCCACAATTTGGCGCTGTCTGTGGGAAAGAAAAAAGAATAGATGGCCAATAACAGACAGAAAGAGAAGGTTGGGGACGACACTCCTACTAGGAGTGGGAAACATATTGACCTTGACGTTGAAGAAGACAACTGCAACAAAGAGACTCGTGATAGGAATCACGAAAAAAAGGACGTCGGCCAGGAGGGCAACGTACCAAAGAAATCAGACCGAAGCGGGTATTATAACGAGGATGACCTCCAGGTATGGAAAGAAAGATGCCTACGGAGGGACGATGAGATGAAGGGAATGGCAAACAAATTGGCGGACCTAAAAACGGTCGTCAACTTCATGATGCAGAACAATGTCATGCAGCCACCATTCCCGTTACAAGATACGCCGATTCCAGCAGCCAAGAAAGATGCCCGAAAAGATGGGCAAAAAACAATCCCTACAGTCCCCTAGCACACCAGGACCGAGAAACACTCTCACCGGCCTTCAAGGGAGGTCGGGCGAGGAGAGTCAAGAAAGGGAGATTCTAGGAGGACACATCACACCAAGGAAGCTGACCCCAAAGAACATCGGCATGTTCAAGGGCAGGAGTTGTGTTTCGACGCAACTGATGGAGAAAGGTCTAAGAGAACTCATAATCATACTGGGAGTAGTGCACCAAAAAGGTTGAAATCTGTCGATAGCTGAGCTTCTGGACGGACCAAGGAGGATCTGAGGGATTACCTCCAAAGGAAGCAAAAAAATGCCGAGGTAACCTCCCCGGTTAGGCCAAGAACGCAGTTCTCGATAGAGTTGGACAAATTTGAGGCCCTGAAAAGGTTCAGTATGCCGAGATTCTAGATATACGACGGTAAGTCGAACCCCAACTTTCACGTTGGCTTGTTCCTGAACTCGATGGCACTATACATCGGGAACGAGCCATTGCTTTGCAAGGTGTTCCCCTCATCCTTCGAGGAAATAGCATCGGACTGGTTTCATAAGTTGCCGAAAGGAACTGTGAAAACCCGGGAAGGCCTAGCCGAGATATTCATGGCTAGGTTTGTGACAAACAAGCTGCATCCATTAAGGGTAGGCTCCCTGATGGCTCTGAGAATTAGTGAGGATGAAAGCCTTAGGGCCTATGCCAAGAGGTACTATAAGGTATTTAACCGGATACCAGCATGCAACCAAGAGGTGGCGGTCGTGTCTATTAAGAACGGCTTGAAAGACGATTGCCTGCTTCAAAAGTCACTAGCAAAGACATTGCCGAAAATTATGGAGGAACTTATGGCCAGGATAGAAAAATAGGCTAGAGCCGAGGAGGACACGCCAGGGACATGTGAAGCCCCTGAAAAATGTTTTCTCTTTTAAAAACCTAATGTTTAAATTAGTTTCTTAAAGCCCCTCAGTTATGAGAATTATTTCGAATCTTGTTGATTAATATTATTTTTTTGTTGTGTTATCAAAACAAGAATATCCTTAATAGTGGCCATTCATATTCCAACTAGTGATCCATTCAATTCCAACTAGTGGGCTTTAATGACAAGTAAATTCTAACTTGTCCTTTCAATTCTACCTAGTGGGCTGTTATGCCATGTTACACCAAGTTTGCCTATAAATTGAGCTCACCTCTCAACTTGTTTCTATGGTTTTTCCCATATCTCTCTCCATTTGTTATGTAGATTTAGAGTTTAGATTAAGAATGTTTAAAGTGAGAGTAAGAATTTTCATAAAGGAGGAGAGTTGTAGATTTTGTGAAACCTTACATACTTTATGGCTTAGAATTTGGAGATTCATGAAGAAAGATCGAGACTCGAGTGTTGGAGACGGAGGAGATTGATTTGAGGTAATTTGGGTGGTATACAATATGCTTCCTCTAAATCTCTTTACAAAGAGTTTATGTTAATTACTTTCAATTTGTAATCCTCTTGATTATTATGATCATTTGATAAATTCTGTGAATCATTGTCTGTTGACACGTTTTGAGTACTCTGGTCATTTGATAAATTCTATGAAGTTGTTCTGTGTAGTTAATGTTGATTTGTCTGGCTAAATGACGTGGAAATGCTCCGTACATAGATCGAGTAGATCTTGCCAATAACTTGGACCAATAGCCCAGATAAGCGTTTGTGCTTGGGCGAGGTGGGTGAGGCTGGTCATTGGTCATGCACCTAGTAGGACCGGGTATTTGGTTCTGGATAAATTATCATATGTCGAGTTGACTTGTTTGTGCCGTTTGGTAAATTGTTTGATTATTGAATCTAATCGGTTGTGTAATTGTTGGATCTCTGCTAATTTATTTTCTGTCTAAGCCTTGTTATTCCTGTTGTATTGTATACTTCCTGAATTAATTTGTTTTTCAGGCGTGGAGCAAATTTAGTGGCGGTTAGAGTTGAAGCATTTAAAGAGATTGTTTGAGTTGGAGATTCTTTTAGTCCACAACTATATATTATTTTTGGAGATTTATATAATTTATGTTTTGGAGACATTTGAGTTAATTATTTGTGGAGATGATTTGTATATTTGGGATTATGAGTTATCTGCGATTATAAATTTGAGGTTGATTTGATTTATTAACGACCCGGAAGTCGGGGCGTTACAGGACAAAGGCGTCAAAACAAGAGAAGAAAAGTGGCTCGCCAAAGCGAAGCCAAGGTGATGGTGGATACAATAAGAAAGAGACAGGACTGAGGGCCACAAAGGCAGTTACAACCATATTCTGAATCCAGATTTACAAATTCTTGGAGAAAATCTGAAATCAACCCTATTACAGAGTACCAGTAAGGGTTCCGAGCGAATTTATGGGAATAAGCCTTGGCAAGCGCTGTGCTTATCACAATGAAGATGGGCATCTGACTTAGGGGTGCAGAGCCTTGAAGGCACATCTGGAAGACCTGGTAAGACAAGGTCATTTAAAGGACCTTGTAGATGAGGCCAGGACAAGGGAAGAACAAGCAAGACTACCTCAGGCACCGGCTGCACCACCCCCTCCTGCACCACAACCGCAGGCAGGCGGACCTCAAGTGATCAATGTGATTCACTCGAAGGTCAATGAGAACAAAATACGAAGGGAGACTCAGAAGGTAAAAAACTTGCAGCATGTGTACCAGGTCCGTTAGAAAAGACCTAGGGCAGATAAGTGCCAGGGACCAATGATGTCCTTTACTGAAGACGACCTAAAGATGGTGCATTATCCACACAATGATGCCTTGGTAATATCCCTCCAGATTAGAGAATGCCAAGTGAAACGCATCTTATTTGACTAGGGCAGCTCTTGCAACGTCATGTATGTCAGGTGTTACAAGGAGCTTAGCCTTCACCAAGACGATCTGGAACAATCCAATGGTCCAATGGTCGGGTTCAATGGAACGCCAACATGGCCCCTGGAAGTAGTTAGTTTGGAGGTGCAGGCTGGCACCAAGAAGATAAAAACAGAGTTCACAGTAATTGACACTCCCATCCCTTATAATGCTATTTTAGGAAGGCCATGGCTACATGCAATGGGGGCTGTTCCCTCAACATTGCACCAGCTATTGTGATTCCCAACAGAGCATGGGATTGAGGAGGTCATAGGGGATCAAGTGCAGGCAAAGAATTGCTCCATGGCAGCAATGAAATCCATCTGCAACATACGAGAAGCAGAAGCAGTAATTCAACTGGGGGCATACCAGCAGCGGCTGGCTAGAGCTTATAATAAGAAGGAGAACTCGCGAGAGTTCCAAGTTGGCGACCTCGTCCTGAGAAAGGTCGTCGGCAACAAGAAGGATCCCAGAGTAGGAAAGCTTGGCCCAAATTGGGAGGGACCCTATAGAATCATCTCGGTATTGGGCAATGGGGCATATCGGCTTGAAGACAGTGAAGGCAAAGAGTTGCCAAGATCCTGGAATACTTGCAATCTGAAGGTTTTCTATCATTAGATTTTTCTGGTTTTTTTTAAAGTTTTTTGTTATTAGCCAAAGTAATAATAAAGTTTTAGCTTGATTATTAAAACTTGTGTAATTTGACTAACCAGTCACTTGACGATGTTTCTGATTGAAACATGACGAGTAACTTAGACTTATTATATGGCAGAGTTCCTACTTGCATATAATAGAGTTGAACTAAGTTGGCGATGTTTCTGATTGAAACATGACGAATAACTTAGACTTATTATATGGCAGAGTTTCTACTTGCATATAATAGAGTTGAACTAAGTTGGTGATGTTTCTGATTGAAACATGACGAATAACTTAGACTTATTATATGGTAGAGTTCCTACTTGCATATAATAGAATTGAACTAAGTTGGCGATGTTTCTGATTGAAACATGACGAATAACTTAGACTTATTATATGGCAGAGTTCCTACTTGCATATAATAGAGTTGAACTAAGTTGGTGATGTTTCTGATTAAAACATGACGAATAACTTAGACTTATTATATGGCAGAGTTTCAACTTGCATATAATAGAGTTAAACTAAGTTGGCGATGTTTCTGATTGGAACATGACGAATAACTTAGACTTATTATATGGCAGAAGTTCCTACTTGCATATAATAGAGTTAAACTAAGTTGAATCAACTTGAACTTGCCATATCGGCAGAGTCAAACACAGATTGGAACAAAGTACAAGTCAATCAGATTAACAAAGAGACCAAGGTTGGTAACCTCGACCACTCTTTGTTTGAATCTGACCTCGGCAACAAGGTCAAGGCCACATGCTTAATGAGAACCCAAGTGGAACTTAGGTTCACATTAGGGGGCAAAGAGCTGGAGAATGATGCTTGGGAGTTGGAATTTACAAGCTAAGGTTAGTTTAACACTTGTTGAAATTTTTACAAGTTGAAGTTAAGCCGAGGTCATGCTAAAGGAAGTTAGTTTAACACTTGTTGAAATTTTTTAGAAAAATTCACAAGTTAAGCCAAGGCTGTATTGAAAGAAGTACCTACGTACTTGCCAAGGCTTGGAAAATATTGGAAGACAGAAGTGGCAAGTTGTAAATAACACTGGTAAAAATATTATGAGAAATATTTTCAAGTGTTAGGTCAAAGCCGAGATAAACTGTTAGTGGGTATAGTCGAAGTATTCCACATCGAGAAGATTACACAGTTAAGGTGTACGTTGAAGACATGTAAATTATTCTAAGTATGGAATCATACAAGACAGTAAAGAAAAGACAAGCATACAAAGACTTAGTCAAAAAAAAGAAGACTTGCATTCAGATAAGGAAAGAAGGCACTTCGGCCTGACATTGAAAAAAAATTGTTCAGACTGCAAAAATGGCACATCGGCCAAATTAAAGCTTACATTAACAAAGGAAAAACATCAAGACTAGACTATTCGGCGTCAGCATCGGTTTGGGGCTCGGAAGACATCTAAGAACTCTTTTCGGCAGCCTTCTCAGCCGCGAGCTCAGCATCAATCTCTTGGAGATTCTGGTCGATGCTCTTCTCGATGATAGGCGCGTCAGATGTTGTCTTCTGAGGGGTAGCTTCTTTTGAGACCTCATCTTCCTCATCCTAAGTCAAGTCCAAGACTTGCTCATTCAGAGTTGGGGACTTGGTCCCAGAAGCCTCTTTGTTCTTCTCAGCCTCAACTTCCTCCTCGGACTCAGCCTCGTCCTTGGATTGGCTTGGAGTAGGGGGAATGGTAGGACGATGTGGCTGTTTTCTTAGAGAGGCGAGTCCTCGGGGATGGCCAACTCTTTCAGAGCAGCCATCCAACCAAGGGTATAGCCCTTGTTGCATGCCAGTTTGACTTGTTTCTTGCAATCTTCTCTAACGTCGGTCGCCCCCTCAGCGTACACCTTTTCATCCGCCGATTTGATCTCGGCCTCTTTTGTGGCCAGGGCATCTTGAAGCTCTTTTTGGGCCTCGACCATCTTTGCCTTAGCTTCTTTCTTTTCAGCTGCAAGGACCTTGGCAATGGCCTCTGCAGCATCAGCCTTTTCCTCGACCTCGTCCTAAGCCTTCTTGGCTGCCTCGGCATGATTTGTCAAGGTCTTTATCTTTGCTTTGGCCTTGTTGATGGTCGTCTGTAAGCTAGCAGCCTCCCTGGTCTTGTTGGCCAACTCTTTCTTGATGGCAAAGGCTTGCATCTTAAAGGAGTGGCCATGCTGGATCGCCTAGAAGAAATAGAAAAAATGAGTTAGTAAAACTCTCTAAGTATGAAATAGCAGAAAATGAAAAAGTACCAAGTGTTAAGGGCTTACTTGGACGGAGTGCTGCAACATTAGAGCAAAGTTTTCATACTCGCTCATCTCGGCGTTGCGATTGAGATCTTTGGGAATGAGCAAGGCGGTTAAGAGAGAAACACTGACTTCAATGTCATCGATGCTGTCGCCAGCTCTAACCGGCTTGTCCTCAATTATAATTGGGGAAGCCCAGGGGGCATCAGACTTCTGAGAGCCCGAGGTTGTTGCTGATTCGGACCTCAGTCTCTTTGACCTGGTTGATTCGGAAGGCGCGGCTTCGGCAGGCCTCTTTTCGGCCACGGAGGTACTTTTTTCTACCTCAGCAATTTTAGAGATCGGTAAGGTGTCCTCAGAGTCGATCTGAGTCACCATTGCCTTGGATTGTGCTTCCTTCAGCCTTTTGGGCTTTGGTTTCGGCTGGGATTGGGATGGTGAAGGTTGAGCAGTGACAGTGTTAAGGATGTCGGCCAGAAGGTCGTCTGCAATAGCTTTCTTGCGACCCATCTTGGCGGCGATGGCAGTTCTACATCGGCGTTTGCATTGAGATGGAGGGATTAGTTGTGGAGCTGAGGTAGATGGCTGCTCTACAAGATCAGATGTTGATCCTTGGTTAAGTCTTGACGATTCAGCTTGTAGAGTTGTAGCTAATGGAAGAGACTTGCTCTTGCTTTTTCTTGGGACGTCGGGAAGAACAGATCTGTAAGTCGGGATGAAATTCATAAGCAGAGGAGCTCTGCGCTGGTTAACAGGCAAGTCCAACAGCTTGTTGAAATCCTTGCTGGGGTAGAAGTTTTTTCGGAAGTCCTTCGGGGGCTGAGGAAGAATTGCAAAGATAAAAACGAAAGGAGGTTAACATATACAAAAATATCAAAGTAAGAAAGACTTGAAAGCAAGAAAAAGCGAACACTTGGCTCTTACCATCTCCCTCTCTGAACAATGTACGGCTAAGAGGGTAGAGGTGAAGGTCGTCATCTGGAAGGAACTCCCAGTTGCCCGAGACAATGAAGTAATCATCCCCGACTCCCTTGTTGGAGTCTGGGAGGTTGGCAACAAGTTTGTATTCTGTGGACCTCGGTTTAAGGTAGTAGATGTAGCATTTTTCTAACTTGAGGCCACACATGGCATAGCAGTACTGGATATCGGCAAGAGTAACCCTAGCGTTCTCTTTTTTGGCTAGGGCTATTATGCCATTAATAACTCGATAAGAGTTGATGGCGAGTTGCATTGGGTTCAATTTGTAGTAATAGAGGACTTCTCGGAAAAGGACGTCAAGAGGGAGCCTAAGCCCACACTCTATGAAAGCTACAACTGGGAAGGGCATGGAATCGACTGTGGGCATGATGGAGTCATCCTCCCCAGCCAACTTGAGATGGACGTCGACAGGAATGGAAAACTCTTGCCTGAAATATTGTAACTTGGTTGGGGTGTCTACCATATACTTCCACATACCCATGATATCGGCTTAAGGGGAAAGTGTTAGGATTCAGAAGGAAGTGTTTTGTAGAGGTTTGAAGGACCTCGGCCAAAACCTAAATGTGTGCTGGGGTAAGAATTTGTTAGGATCTAAGGGGAATTCGTTTCAGTTTTCCCTAAGATTCGTGACTTCTACGACAAATCCCAAACCTAAGTCTAGGCAAATAAAGATTGAAGGCAAGAATCTGGAAAAGACACAAAAAACAAAAACAAGAACAATGATTCAGAATCAAGAATAGTGATAAAGTTTGTGCAGGTGTGTAAGGCCAAGAACAGTGGCAAAAATCCACAGATATGTAAGCAGTGTGTGTATACTCAAGAATGGATTGGGCAAAAACAGAATCATGAAACAAACATGCTCAATACGTGGTGGAATTCAAGGCACAAACTAACGATCAAAAGACATGAACAAGTACGCAAAGGTAGCGAGTACAACAGAGGAATTCTTTTGGAGTAAAACAAGAAATAGAAACAAGGAGGAACAGTGACTCATCGAAGAAAATGAAGCCAGTGTTGAGTACGCCAAAGTCAGATGACGGCAGCAATCGGAAAAGATCACCAAAGGCTTCGCCGGAGGGAAATGATAGAACTGGTTGCAGAAAGCTTCACGAAAGTAGCAATGGAGGATTTGAGAGATACAGTTTGAACGAGAATAGAGCTACAAAAGTGAAAAGACAGAGAGAGAGAGAAGTGATTTTGATCAAAACCACTAAATGGCGGCAAAATTGCAATCAATGTGCCTAGGGCGACGTGCTTGTTAGACGGCGCACGTATGAGCGATACGGCTTAATGGCGCGTGTCAAGTACGGCTCAGTAGGGGAAAGACGCATGGCAGAAACGGTTGAAATACTGTGCATGACAGCTCACGCGCGTGTTGAAACTCTTGAAGTTCTTGGTTTAAATAAAGCAAAGACCTCGACTATGAGGATGATCTCGGCTAAATAATTTGAATCGACTTGATTGTTTATCCTAAGGCATTGATGAAAACAGATTAACAGGTCTTGGTCGAATGGGGCTAACGAATGATGACCTGGGTAATGAAGGATAAAGCTTGCTTAGCCGACCTGCTAAGTGGAGGAGATGATATAAGTTCTATCACCTCAGGATGTTGAGGTAATAGAACCTAGAGGGCAGTTGTGGGACGTAATTTCTGAATGACAACACGTGGCCGAGGTGGCACCGAAGTGTCAGCTGAGGTGCCACTTGTCCTGGACATGATGCCGAGGTAATCTCAGCTAGGCCGAGGTTATCTGCGAGAATACCGGAATCCAGGATAAACGGATAAGGGAGAAAAGTCCTAGATTGGGAGATGATTTCAGTTTGGATAAAGATAAGACTCTTAGAGAGTTTATCCCAATCCTATTGGGAGTCCAAGATTGACAATAAGATAGAATCCATTGAAGCTAGACTTCTATTGGGATTAGGTCTATGTTGGCCATAAAAGAGAGGCAGCCCCATGGGTCTAAGGTACGCTTTTTATATTCTAAATAGTGAGTTAAGCACTTTTGCTATCTTTGAGAGATAACTGACTTGATCTTCGGAGTGCCCCTGGGTGGACGAACCACTGCCAGAGTCTCTTTTTTCTGTTGCCGGTCGTTTGGGGCTTAATCTATTCTGCCAGTGTTCTCCAGCTGAGTACCCATTTGGCAGTGTGGTTGGAAATTGACACCCAAAACCTTCATTTCAAGAGTATTGATCTTTCATTTTGAACTATTTCTTCAAACTTTCATTTTTTGTAGTCGTATTTTCCTCCCTAATTACTCCTCAGGACAACTTCATCTCTATAACTAACAGCCCAAGCTTCGAGTTTTCACCTTTTGTAAAACACCATTTCAGACTTTTCTTTGCTCTTGACACCTTGATGAAAAGGAAGAACAAAAAAAAAATCGAAATATTAGACTTTGCAAACCCATTCAACTCTTCCTTCCTACGTGTATTTTGCGAACTTGCCCAACTTTTCCTTCCTACATGTGTTACCCTCAAATCTTTTATTAATGATGAATTTTTGCAATCACCGCCTACCTCCTTTTCAACCTCACTATTAGAATAAATCTTGGAAAATATATCCAACACCTCTAAGCAAAAATGTTGTTAAGGCTTTGATCTCTAAAGTTTAACTCTATTTTCATAAATTTTTTAAATTAAAAATTATATAAATATACATGGCGTATTATCATTGGTTGTTTAACTTTAAAGTGCTAATTGATTGATTGATTAAAATGGATAACTTTTTATTAATTTAAAAACTATTTATGGCATCTATTATCAATGCTAACTATATCTATAATTTTAAATTAATTTTTTTTATATGGAAACTCAAAAAAAAAAAAAAAAAAGAAGAAGAAGAAGAAGAAGAAGAAGAAGAAGAAGAAGAAGAAGAAGAAAAGTTTGAGCCATACCCATACCTAAATTGAAATTTGAAAAATCTTTTTTAAAAAAATCCAAATATAATTTTATTCAAAAGTAATTCCAATTATAATTTTAGTCTAAAATTTGAACATATTTACTTTATGATATTGATAAAAATTTCAATTTATTTTTTTGTGAAAATTAAAATATACATGTGACATAAAATACATCTAGCCATATCTAACTTTTAAAAAAATAATAATAATAATCATAAATAAATAAACAATAGATAGAATTTTAAAACAAAACCATTCCTAAGTTACATTTATTTTAAAAGGAAAGTCCTTGTGAATTTTGAAGTATATATAATTTGAAATTTTTCTTAAGAAAAATATAAATGAAATGCCAATGGTTATAAAATTCAAGTCTCATATCTTAATTGAGGAAATATTATTTTGTTTTCCAAACTATTACGCGAAAATCAATTTGGCACCCAGATTTTGCATTATTTTAATTTCACCCTTAAACTTTTTAAAATTTGATCAATTTATCTCCCACCATCTATTTCCGTCTACTATCAAACGGAACTTGCTGATGTGTCACCAAACTTCATTTGAAATTTTATTTTACCCTCCAAACTATACATTAAAAACAAACTAGCCCCCCAAATATTAAAAAACATAAATTTAAATATTTAATTTTCATCTCAAAAATGAAAAAAAATTAAATTTTAAATTAAAAAAAATTGAGTATTAGTCATGTTGAGTATTGTTTAGACAATAATTGAATTAAATTTTTTTTTTACCCAATCAATTTTGAAATTACTATTAGCCGATCAATTCTATTGAAATTAATTTGGAAAATAAACTAGTTACAATTGTGCGTGCGCGTACACATAGATGCCGAGAAATTTTGGGTTAATTAGTTTGTTCAAGATCAACTCGAGATAATTTGAGACCGAAAGAGATAATTCCAAATGAGGATTTATATATATATATATATATGTTTGCAAAGTATATAATTTAAAATTTAATTTTTCATTATTGATATAAAAAAAATATTTATTAAATATTTAAATAATTTTTTTTAAAAAAATATTTGGGGGCTAATTGATTTTTAAGATATAGTTTGGGTGGTAAAATGAAATTCCAAATGAAATTTGGTACTACATCAGTGAATTCCATTTGATTGCACATGGAAACAGACAATGGGGGTAAATTGATCCAATTTGAAAAAGTTTAGGTATCAAATTAAAATAATACAAAGTCTGAGTGTCAAATTAAGTATCACATAATTATTTGAATTGCAAAATGATATTTCCTTATCTTAATTTTATTGAGAAAAATATAAAATGGAAACTTGAAAATTGTAGATATAAAATTTAAATTAATAATTAACAAATATTTAAATTGAATATATAAATAAATAAACTAAGTAACTTATAGGTTGAACATGAAGGGACATAATTTTTCAATTACTAGGGTTGGAATAAGATATATTTGCATATAAATCAACCTAAACTCAGCTTTTGGGTTGTGTTTACGCTGTATTTGGTTGGGAAATTTGGACAGAGATTTGGAAAGGGAAAAGAGAAGGGTAAATATGTGTGAAATTAGATAAAATATAGGTATATTTTATTCACATTTTACCTACATTTTTCCTTTTCATTTTTAAATCACTTCCCAAATCCCCTAACTAAACACAGCATTTAGTGTCTAACCCAATTCTACCAACTTCAAGTTACTCCATGCACATTACAACTTGAACAACTATAATATAATTTAAATATAAGATTTAATTTAATTATTTACTAAATATTTCAACTAATTAATCCATCAATTATTGATCAATTTTCTTACTCAAATCCAAGCATAGGGCTATGACATGACCCATGGTCTAACCCAATTCAATCTTAAATATTTTCTTCACACATAAATATATCTTAATATTAATGCAATAGTTTTGAGTATAAATATATGAAATTTTACCCAAGCTTAATTTTTTTTTAATAAATATGTAGATTTTATTATAAAAAAACAAATTACTTGTTGACTTTTTGGCTTTCAAAAGTTAATATTGTAATTTTAAGTGTGCCAACAAAGATCAATTAGTCCTTACAGAATATTAATTGCCAACCAATTATCAGACAATTGTGTTATAGTTCTCTCAGCCTCAATGAAGAGAACTTTTACTGGTGACTTGTTTAGGAGAATTCACTAAATAACAACAAGTGAAGAACAATTTCAGAATCTAAATTTTATTAAGTAAAATGAAAACTTACAATAATCTGACCCAGCCTCATAGAGGTTTATAGCAACAAGCTATTTGAAACTACTCCTGGGAAATGAAATGCAGTACAGGAATTGAAGTGCAGAAATGTAAAGAACTGGAAGGAAAAACGAAGTAAATAAACTAGTTTTTTGATCTGAGTCTAAGGGTTCATTCTGGGGCCTTCTCTGCTATTTATACTCTTTAATGATAACCGTCGAAGTGGGCTTCCAACTGTCGAAATGTTCTCCCATGATTGCTGAATATGCTCTTTCACAGTCAGTCCCACTATGCCACTCTTACAGTTAGGGTTTCCCTTTTGATTTTGAATTTAAACTTAATGAGTAACCATTAAGCCACATCATCTTGTATCTCTCGATTGTTTTAGTGCTACGCAGATCCATTATTACCAAACGAACTACCACGTGTCTGACTTTGGTTGGCCACTTGTATTAATTTCCCAAATTGCCCTTTCTATACCACGTGTTAAATTATGACTGGCTTTTACAAATTATACAGCTAACATTACCCCCGCACTAATATACCCAATACTTAGTGATATTAGTGAACTAGTGCAATCCACCCATGTTCTAGGACATTCATGGACTCTGTGTATTCTGGTATTATAACCGCTTTTTGAATAATGAAGCAGTGAACTTCATTAAATCTTTGTATCTTGCACTTCCATTCTATGAGTAGACGAAAAGACCGGTGCATCCCCAATGGCCAATCACACATTCTCTTACATTGATCGAGCATACGAGGAATCTTTGGAAGATGATTGCAGGCCTCGAAAGAACCTTAATGCATTTATTGGTGACACCTATCCACCTTCATTTATACAAGTCATGGAAGCTTTTGAAAATTACCAATCTTTAGACCAAAAATCTATCAACTATAAACCCTTGGACCAAGCATTTGCAAAAATGGATCTTGGAAGCTCTTCTTCTGCCCTACCACTCTCTGCATGGGACACAGCTGCTTCTTCTTCCTCCAAGTCTACTGGCTGGGGAAGTTGGCTAGAACCTGATGAACCCAAACTAAGAGAGTGAATTCACCATCGATTTGTTGAATTCGATGATCCTTTATCTATCCCTTCTTCTGCTCAGTGGTTTACCCCTATGTACCCATTGATCACCGACGTAGTCTGGAGGACAACTTACTTGTGGCATGGTACACGTCTTCCATGCCAACGAAGATAGTGCGAGCAGCTCCTCATCCAGATGAAGCATAGGGATATAATCCATCATTCTTGACCAAGAAGGAAAAACTATGCTCTTCTGACTGGCTCGAATGCGTAAATAATCCCTAATTCCCTCTTCCTTTGGGATGGACCCCTCTGCACCTCCTCTTCCTCAGAATCCTCATTGGATGGAGGAACTGAAACGTACTCTTTTCGAGAATCAATTTCTTCCTTCCTACCAACCTCCAACTCTTCCCACTACTTTTGAGCGATACCAAGCTCAACTTCTGCTTGTCGCCTTCTCTCACTTGCCCTTCAATGTGCTTGGGGATAAGACTCTTCTCAAGAACTTCCGATGGGCCTCTGATATTATGATTCGGGGTCATGTCCTCAACCCTATTGCCCAGGCAGAGCTTCAAGCTTTTTTTGATCAACTCCTGCTCCTTCTTCAGTGGTACCAAATTTCTATGGCTACCAGTAATTCTTCGGACAAAATTTCGGCCAATCGAATTCAAACCCAGTACGAAGCAGAGAATCTCATTAAAGAATATAATGACTTCAAGAATAAGGATTCAGCGTACTAGGATGATTTAGATATGGATGAAATGGAACAAGGATTGAAGGAGATAGAGTTTGAGATCAAAGTTGAACAGCTTTTTCATCAAATAAGAACATATCAGCTACAACAACCCAGCTTCAAAAGGACAGAAGACAGAATAAAGAAGGAACATAAATTCATTGACCACTGCTGGGTCAAATTTAATGAACTTGTTTCTTTTTCCATTCCTTACTTTTATGAAATCGAATTTGTAGCCAATAAGGCTTTCTAATGTAATTATTTACATATCAATAAAACTAGGTTTTTTCTTTCTTACTCAATTTGGCATGATCTGGTTTTATGTTCCAATTACATGTTTGTGACCATTTTATTCGCCCAATTCAAATAAAATTAGAGCTTCGAATTTACCAATTTTTTTCCTTCGAAGCCTGATTCGAACATTTCCAATGGAATACTTGAAACCTGATTTGAATATTTCCAACATATGGTGTACAATTGACAATCTTTGCCTTAGGTCTTCTCATTCTAATCGCATGGTCAATATAATTTTAACAACTTTGAATTGACCACCCTTTGTATCAAAGTTACTTTTAAGTACTTCAAAGTACTTTAAAAAAAAAAGGTTTGCTTTGACAGAGAATCCCAGAAGGAATTTTTCATGTTCAAGCAAGTCTTTTTGGATCTTGATCTCTTACTTGACTTAGTACTGGCCCTTCAACTTTGAAATCTAAAACATCAAATTAGATTCAAATTCCAGCTACAAAATACTTCAAAGTTCACTTCGAAGGATTTCATCCTTCTAAAGAAATCTAAGAGCAAGTCTCCAATCCCTTTGAAGCAAATCAAACCTGCATCCTCGGGAATATAATGCGCTTCGAAGTCAACTTCCTGCTCTCAAAGCCTTGGTTAGTTGTTTGACATCTGGCTTTGGAGCCAAATCATGACTTCGAAGCCAAATATTTGTTTTCAAAGCCAATCTAATTGTTTGAGATACGTTTCCCATCCAAACAATCACCCTAGAGAGAAACTTTTCATGTTGTACTTTCAAGACTCCTACGAATTTTAAGACAAAGTCTTAAACTCATACGGGTTCCAAAATCTGCTAAACAATTTATTTTAGGTCTTTTACCCATTTAGACAAAATTGGACATCTTTCGTATAGAAAGGTTTAAAAACCCTTTCCCTTCGCGCTTTTAACTTACTTGCTCGCCCAAAAACACAAACCCTTCATTTCTATTGCTCTTTCCTCATCTTTACTCTTTTCTCCGTTTCGTCCTCCAAAAACTCTTATTAATGGCTTCTTCCTCCTTCAAAGTACCAGTTGTGGAACGCGTGAGCCCATCCCTGGCTTTAAAGAGGTGTATCGACGAAGATATCTAAGCTCAGAGCTGGTGAACTGAGTACCATAGATAGTCGCCTCTTTATTCCTTTCCATAATAAACAACAGGAATACGTCTTAGGACCTATCTTCAGAGAAGCACTAGCTCAACTTCCTGCTTTGTATCCTCGTCTAGAGGATCACTGTCTCCTCTACGAAGGGGGTTTTGATTGGGGAAGCTGGAGGATAAATCGCCCCCACCGCTGCTGGCCCACATTGAGGGCTGAATGGGAGGAGTGGTATGACAGGGTTGTGCCTGCTAGAGAATAGAATCTGTAAGAGCTCTGTATCCTTGATGCCCTTCGCCTTTCTAGGTTCATTATCCCTGAGGATCCTTTATTGATTCCTGCAGCCCTCTGTTTCTGGAATTCGGCTTTCAATTTTTTCCAGTTTCGGTGTGGTATGATGGCCCCCACCGTTCTTGATATTTGCCATCTCTTAGGGCTCTCACCACTTGGTGTTTTTATTATGCCTGGTTATCCAGACCTTCCAGTCAACTTTACCATTCCACCCTTGAACTCTTCCTTCAGTGATTTTGTAAAATTTGAGAACAAGAAAGTAGGTTATGTATTGACTGAGAGTTCTTTTCCTTCATCCTGTATTGGTTATACAAATTTATCTTTTGTACTTCATCTCAGCAGATTATGCCTAAGTTTGCCCCACTTGCCAAGGCTCTTGCTTCGAAGAAGAGGATAGCCTTGGCTCCTTATGTTTTAGGCCATGTTTATAGGGCATGTTCCCAATTTTGCAAGAAACCTCTGGATG
Organism: Camellia sinensis; assembly: GCF_055761805.1. NCBI lineage: Eukaryota > Viridiplantae > Streptophyta > Magnoliopsida > Ericales > Theaceae > Camellia > Camellia sinensis. The sequence goes on from NC_138973.1 coordinate 112,851,358, forward strand.
TTAACCAAGGAGGCCCCCTCTAGGTATTACAACTCCGGCTCTTCGCATATTTCACTGGTCTACACTCCAAGAGGTTGAGATTTTTGGTGCAAGAACCCACTACTTACAAAGAGAAATCTGTCAGGATTTCTTTATACCCCTCCAACTTTGCCTATTATTTTTCTTTCTTTCATCAACTCCCAATTTCTCCACTTCCTTTCTTCTTTTTTCCTTTCGAAACCAACATAGGACAATCTTGGCTCAGGGCATTTTTGGCTAATAGGGAATGCTCTAATTCGCTACACAAGGATATGTGGGCCTCTATCTTGTTGCCAAGGGAGCTCTTTATCGGTACTTTGATTTTTTGAGCCTACAAATGTATATCTGAAGTTTACTGTCCTTCCCAGTTTGCCAGGCAATTTGGGCTTACTCAATGAATTCCTACTCCTCTCTGTAGCCTCTCTAATACCAATCTCACAGTCAGAGACCTGAAGGTACCCAAAACTGAATTAGAGGAAGCCACATTTAAATTGCTACAAGAGTTGAGTGAGTTTCAATTCATCCCCTTTATCCCACATGGCACAGCTTTAAAATGATTTCAAAGTTGGTGGACGGCCAATATGGAGGTGCTCCTGGCAATTCCTCTCAAAGATTTGCTGGTGGGACTAGATATGCCCTCTCAAGCTAAACCCAAAAAGACTAGGAGCTTCACCAGGGCTACTTCAAACCCTAGAGTCACCAGGGCTACTTCAAAAAGAGGCATGCATTTCCATCTCTTTTTTTCTCTTTCTTTATGATGCCTTGTTCATCTACTTATAGCTTACTTTGAATACAGGAGCTTCACAGGTAGACTCTCTTCAAAAGGCTCAAGCGCTAAGCATTCTTAAAGACAAGCAACAACAGCAAAAGAAGAGAAAACTTGTGCTTGGTCTTCAAGAAAAGGAGGTGCCTAAAGAAACACCACTTAAAAGGAAGAAGAAAACAATCTCCCTTTCTGATTTCAATGGTGACCTTACTCATCAGGCAGCCGCCAAGGTAGTAGAGAGAGAGAAAGAGCAATCTAAGGAATTGATGGTTTTCTAGAGATATGAGAAAAGGAGACAACAGCAGATATTAAGGAATGAAGCTACTGCTGCTAACACACTCCAGAGGGAAACTACAATGAGGCAACAAACTGCCGAACATTATTCCCTTCACAGTTTACTAAGCATTACTACTATTTTCGAAGCTGGTAATTCCCTTTAGCTTCTCTAGTAATTTCCTTTCCCAAGTTTTCAGCAATAAAACTTACCATTGCTTCTTATTTCTTGTCTTGCAGTAGTAGTTACCCCACCTACTTCTTCGACAAGTGCTTCTTCAGTCTTATCTGAAGTTAAAAGACCATTAGAAACAACCTCAAAAAAGAGGAAGAAAATCAACACTAAAGTGCCTTTAAGTGTAGAGCCTATCCAAACAATACTTCCATTTCTTGGCTTTACACTTTCCATACCTTTTTTGAGGCAAGGCATTCCTATATCTTTATCCCTGGACTTAACTCCATATCTTCTTCATCTAACCTTTACCTCAACCCAATTTACTCTCCCTACAATCCTGGCTGCTCTTTCATCACCTAAAAAGGCCTCATTGTCACCTTATCAGTGATAACTAGTGCTTCTAGAGAAGATATTGGTAGCTTACCAATTTCTTTTTTGCTACCACCATCTAGCTCCAGTCTCTGTTTCCTTGATTTACTGGTGGCCAGGACTATGGACATTGCCAAGGACACTTCAACCTCTTCTCCTATCCCTATGCAACCACTTCTTCCAAATCTCTCTGTACCTCCAATGTCAATGGAAGAGATAGACATTTTTTAGGCCTGGTTGGCTAACCTTTTTGACACACCTTCAACCACCATAGCAGCCAGTAGTGAAACTGAGCCATTAGCCCTTGCTGACTCCTTCTTAGAAATTTTTAAGAGCTCCCCAACCATCAGTAGAGTTTCCTTGCCTCCATTAGATTTAGGCACTTGTTTGGAATTGCTGACATCATTTTCAAGGATCCCATTTGAAGCCTTACAAAGACTCGTGCTTAAAAATGGTTTCCTCCAATGCTGCAAAATCATTGAGCAATCCAACATGGCCATTTCAAGCCATTTATCCCCGGCAGCTGCTACCATGGATTTCTATGTCAACATTTGTCAAATTGCTAAACCTGCAGATGAGAGTTTATTGAAAGACAAGAAATTTGTTTCCCATATACATGTTGAAGTATCTGAATTGAAGGGACAACATTCTTCTACTTCTCAATTTTGCATTCAGCTCTTGGAGAAAAAGGACCAATTGGAAGAGGAGTTAGCAACAGTTAACCTAGCTTTGTATCGAATTGCTACAAAGCTACAGATTACCAATCAAGGGCTAGCTGACCGTAAGCAAGTCTTGGCTACAACCATTCAGTTGTTCTCATCCCTTATGAGTAGATAATCAATTATAAGGGAACAACTAAAGCATTGTACTAATTTTTGGGCCAATCTATGGCTGCGTGTACTTAACTCTTTATGAAATGAAATCCTTATTGTTTGAGTGTTTTCATGCTTCTCTTCTTTAGCATTTTCTACACTTCTTGTGTTTCCCACACAGTTGGATAATAAGGTTTCAAGTACCTGCCATTAATTTTCTTAGGATGCACGTATCCATTCAGATTTCTCAAATAGTATGCTCCTCCAGGAAAGACTCTATGAATTTAATATAGTCCTTCTCAATTAGGTGACCATTTGCCAAACTTATGGCTCTTGATTCCTACCGGAAGTATTGTCTTCCATACCAAATCACTTTCATCAAAGCTAATGTGCCTAACTTTCTTATTATAGTTTTTGGCTGCCTTCCTCTTTTGGAAAAGAATACTATTTAATGCCAAAATCCTAGCTTCATCCACATTTTCTAATTCCAAGAACATGCTCTGGTGGTACTGTTCAGAAGCTAGCTAGTCCTGGCATTTCACCCTTAATGTTAATCTCTACAGACAACACTGCATCATGCCCATATACCAAAGCATAAGGAGTGACTTCAGTACTTGATCTTAGAGATGTCCTATAAGCCTGTAATACATCTAATAACAAGTTATGCCAATCCCTAGGATTGTCTTCCATAACTCTCTATATTTCTTTTTTCAAGGACTTGTTGGATGATTCTGCCTCACCGTTGGCTTTTGCATAATAAGGGGTGGAATTAATAAGACTAATTCCAAATTCTGCTGTAAAATATTTTATCATATTTCCATCAAATATTGTTCCATTATCTATAGTTATGGTCCGTGGGATGCCAAATTTGTGAATCAGATCTTTAATAAACCCAATAATTTCAGTTTGATCTACAGCCTTATATGGTTTGGCTTCGACCCACTTAGTGAAGCAGTTTGTGGCCACTAGGATAAAACAATGATGCTTCGAAGAGGATGGATGTATTTTCCCTATCCTAGCCATGGCCCAACCTCTAAATGGCCAAGGTTTCACAACTGCATGCAGATCAGTTATTGGTACATGTCATATCATGCCATGCTTTTGGCATGTCTGGCAACCTCTAACATACTCTATACAACCTTTAAGGATGGTTGGCCAATAGTAGGAATGCTTTCGAAGCAAGCACCTCATCTTCACACCAGGCTAATGGGCACCACAAATGCCTTCATGGACTTCAACCATGGGTGTCAATGCCTCCTTCATCCCTAGACATTCCAATAACAACCCATTTGCTTCCCTTTTGTGAAGAGCGTTACCATACACTATGTATTGCATAGACTGTAATTTAATCTTTCTGTTGGCCTTCGAAGATGGGCCAGTTAAGTACTGCATGATTGGATACCTCCAATCTTGATCCTGTAAGTCAGTATGATTGACTTCTAACACCACATTCCTTTTAGCTAAAAGTGGTCTTATGTTTTGATATGTTGCTTGACTTATGTTCAATTGAGTGTCATCCCTCCTTCTGAAATTCAAAGCCTTCTGAGCTACATCATTGGGCTTTGTTATTCATGAACCTTAGGATATAAGTCACATTTACAATCTAAAATTGAGAAAGGAAGTGTAATGCAACCACATAATATAATAACATGCTTGCACTTTGATATTTGAAAATTCCTTTCACTTGGTTGACTACCAATTGAGAATCTCCAAATATATCAACTGCGTGAGCTTGTAATCCAATAAGCATTTCCAGTCCCATTATTAAAGCTTCATATTTAGCTTGATTATTGGAACAAGTAGTTTCATCCATCTGAAACCATGTGCTGTTTTTATCCCCTGTGGTGATTTGATTATTACACCAATTCCAATCAAACCATTAGCTTTTGATCCATCAAACCACATCTAGCATGGCTCAACATTGATCATACCAAGATCCATCATCTCCTGGCTTTCCGTGTGACATGGATGATCTGCCAAGAGTTAGCCAAAACTTGTCCTTTTACTGCCTTTTGAGGGACATATTCTAGATGAAACTCTGACAAAGCTAATATTCATTTTGCCAATTCTTCCTCTCAACATTGGTCTAGATAACATATATTTAACTAAGTCTGTGGTTGCGATTACCGAGACAATAGTAGGCAAAAGATAATATCTTAATTTCATTGCTGCAAAGTACAATGCAAGGAGCAACTTTTTTACGGATGAGTATTTACATTCACAAGAATTTAAAAACCTACTAAGGTAGTAAACTGTTTGCTCCTTGCCTTCTTCATTGTCCTAGGCTAGGAAAACTCCCAATGATTGTTCTGCTGCAGTAATGTATAACTTCAAAGGCTTGCCGCTCTTTGGTGGCATCAACACTGGAGGCTTGGCCAAGTAGGCTTTAATTCCTTCGAAAGCAAGTTGATTCTATACTATTCATACAAACTTCTCTTCATCTTTAAACTTTAATAAATAAGAAAATACTTTAGTTTTCCCTGCAGGATTAGAAATAAATCTTCGAAGAAAATTAACTTAACCAAGGAACTTTTGTACTTCTTTCTTACTTGATGAAGGCTTGGCCTCAATGGTGGCTTTGGCTTTATTCTGATCATTCTGTATTCCCTTCTTGTGTACTACATACCCCAAGAATTTTTCTAACTGATACACCAAAGGCACATTTGAGAGGATTAAGCTTTAACTTAAACTTTCTTATTCTTTCGAAAGCTGCTACCAAGTGAACCAAGTGCTCCTCCATGGACTAGAATTTTACAACAATATCATCAATGTAACACTCTAGGTATCCTCCAATAAGATCATGAAAGATATTATTCATTGCCCTTTGATATGTTACCCCAGCATTCTTTAGACCAAATGGCATTTTTACCCATTCAAAGGTGCCAATATTCCCAGAATACTTGAATGTTGTCTTGTAGACATCCTCCTCTGCAATGTAGATCTGGTTGTAACTAGAATGCCCATCTATCATAGACTCTGCTGTCTACTAATAGATCCACTATAGGCATGTGGTATTTATCTTTTGGAGTTGCCAAATTCAGATTTCTAAAATCGATGCGTACCCTCATCTTGCCATTCTTTTTAACTATAGGCACAATGTTTGAAAACCATTCAACATACCTGGATGTTCTACTGAAACCTGCTTTAAGGAGTCTAAGAATTTCCTCTTTCACTTTCTGAACCACTTCAGGGCTTATCCATCTTGGTTTTTGTTTGTGTGGTTTGAAGTTAGGCTTCATAGGGAGCCTATGTTCCACTAATGACCTATCCAATCCTGGCAGTTCATTATAAGACCACACAAAACAATTCTTATATTTTTTTAGGACTACCAATAACTGATTCCTGTCAAAAGAACTCAACCAAGCACTGATACAAGTGGGTTACTGTGCAGAACCTTCCCCTAAATTGACTTATTCTAAGGGGTCTTGTACTCGAGCACTTACTAGTGCTTCTCTTTTGACTTCTTCTGCCTTCGAAGCAATTTTTTTGCTTTGTTCTACTCCCACTTTCTCTGGTTCAACATCTTTGCCTTCTTCCTCATAGACAAAATCTATCCATAAGACTTCTTCTTTCTGTATTTCCTGGACTTTTGTCTCGATGTCTAATGCACAGTACTTATCAAGGGTCAAAGGCCTGACTTGTTGTTGCTTCTGTTTACAACCAACTACCATGTCTTCCCTCTCTTATTCCTAAACCTTTTGGACTATTGATTTTATGTCCAATATTGAAAACTTAACTAAAGCTAAGGGTCTGGCTTCTTGGGTCTCATCTTCTTTCCTACAATCAGGCATCATTGTCATCCTTGATGGCGAATTCTTCATTAGCACTCTTCTGCACTAAGTGCTTCAGGTGTGCTACTTCTTCATCAGCCGTCACTTCGGCTGATCCATTAGGTTTTCTCAATATAATGAGTGGTGTCACTCCTTTAGTATACAACTTTGCCTTTGCAAAGTCAGCACAAGTGATAAAGAGTTGAGGAACGACATTGATCTCCTCTGTTTCTCCATTGCATAGAGCCATCATTATCTTCTGATGTAGAGAGGAAGGCACACATTTGTTGGTGTGGATCCAATCCCTGCCAAGTAAAGCATTATACTTGGCATTACTATCTATAACAAAGAATGCTGTCATACAATCTCTGGTTCCCATACTCAGGTTGATAGGCAGGATACCCTGAGCCATCTGTTTATCTCCAACGAAGCCAGCAATGGCCGTGTTGGTTACGATTAATCTGGGGTTTCTTTTTCCCAATTTCTTCAAAGAGGACTTCAAAAGCAGGTTCACTGCTACCCAATTATCCACTAATACCCTATTCATTTGTATCTCATTGAAATAAGCCTTGATATATAAGGGCTTAACGTGTTGCGTCATAGATGTTGTAGGATACTCGAAAGAATACGAGAGATTAATACTCACCTCCTCATTTTCATCTTCAGTCTCCATTGGTGTAGCCACTTTAGACTCATCTTGAATCATGCTAACTTGTGAATCTTCACTAGAAATTGAAATAGGGTCTTCTTGACCTTCTGGGTCTTTATCTTCAGCCTGGAACTCTGGTGGCAATATATATACCATATTTATTGACATTGGTGGAAGTGAGCCAAACTGAATTGCTGGCTGCACTTGTTTCTTTTCCAAACTAACTTGTTCAGTTATTTCAGAAACATCCTCTATGTTGCACTCTGGTACCTCAGTACTGGTGACTTCCTTCAAATCAATTCGTTTGTGGTCTGATCCTATTGGCTTCTCGAGCAAAAAGGTCTGTTCAGTTATGAAGGCTTCAAACATCTCATCTTCAACCATTTCTTTCCTTTGGCGTAGTTCACATTCTTCTTCTGTTTCACTGTCGCTTTCCATCAAGGCCTTTTGAAGGCCTGCTAAGCTGGATCTTTCCTTGGCTTTCAATTCAGTATGAACCTTAGCCAACTGCTCTCTGTTGACACTTCTTTTGTTCTGAGGAACCAATTTTGGATTTTCTTTCTCCTCTATCTGGCCTTTTAATTGGGCTAATAAAGAACTCTCACTGCTTTCCTTTAGATCCTTTTGGTACATGGTGTACCTTCATTCGATCTTTCTCCTTTGAGACCTAGAGATTATCGGAACCATATTTGGTTCCTTTGTTTTTGGGTGCTTGAGTAATACCCAATTATTTGGAGCCACTAAGGGAGGTTTAATCATTCTACCTTGGTCTCCAAAGACACTTCTCTGTGCAGGTATTTCCTTATGCTTGTTCTGCATGACCAACTAGTCTGGCATCCCAGGTACCCATGAACTCACTAATTCAGTTGCTGAACTTGCTTTCCTAGTCTTTGAAACCACCTTCGAAGCTAACTTTTGAGGGCATTCACTAGCTCTGGCACCTTATCTTGAGCATAATTTAGGCCTTCTTTCAGGGTAATTGCCTTGTCTCTTGTTCAAATTTAACTTTGGAAGCCAATTATTAGCTCTGGTTCCCTGACTTGAGCCCAATTCAGGCCTCCTCTCAAGATAATTTCCTTCCATCCCGTAGTAATTGAGTGGTCTGAACTCATGTAGAGGTCTCTTACCCTTGGAATGTATTCTAGTGGCTGGTGGTTTAGCCAAGAATGGCTATTGTCTGGGACTAATTGGGTATGGCCTCCTGTTGTAGCTATTGGTTGATTTAAGGCGTCTCTGTACATTCTTGTAATACTATTTCCCATCAATTGGGAGCCCTTTCAACCATTTGTATCTTAGCCTGCATCTAGGACACATCATTTGCATGACAACTGCCTTAAGAGAGTCATCATTCAGCACCTCCTCACTAGAATCATCATTTTGGTCTGCAAAGCTCTGTCCATTTGCTGGTGAACTTCTAGTATCCTTCTTTAAATCAGTCTGGCTGACAGCATGCATCGGCACATTAACCTCCTCCAATTCCTTCAAAGATAGGTTTTGAAAATCTGGCACACTAACATTGGCTGTAACTTCCCCAATCTCTGAGAATGGGTCAGTGTCAATCCCCATAGCTTTCTCTACTTTGGCTGGGAACTTTAAACTCCCCTTTCGAATTTATTCTTAGATCATGTCCCGAAAAATAATACGATTTTTAGTTGAATGAGACCAAAAATTCTGCCATTTACAGTACATTTTCTCTTTAAGTTCTTCTGGGGTTAGGATCTTAACTCCCTTTGATAACTTTAGGTAATTTGCTGCAAGCAAATGATCAAAAATATCATGTGCTTTTGTTAAATTAAAGAAATACTTTCTATAAAGGTCTTTCTTTTTAAATTGCTGGTCTATTATAGTGTCCTTATGAATTAACGCTTCGCAGGTCATAAGCTCTTTCCCTACGATCTCTGCTGCATCAATTTCATAATTAGGGTCCCTATAATAAGTCTTGTATGATGCATTACTTCAATCCTATTCTTCCTCAAGTAAAGATTCATATCCAGACACTTTATAAGTTAATTCCACTAAGTCTCGAAACTCAGTTGAATCAAACTTCTTTCGAAGTCTAAATTCTAAACCACTTTGAGCCAATCTCACAAATTTAGGCTCTGGTAGAATGACCCTACACTTGTTTTGTGCTCTTTTGAATCTGGCAATAAATTGAGCATCCTTCTCATTAGGCCTTTGGCTCAACCTTGCCAAATCTGCCATGAAAACTTTAGGCTCTGTTTGGAAGAATTGGGCATGAAATGCCTCTTCCATTTGCTGCCAAGTTTGGATAAAACTAGGTATAAGATTAATATAGCATACAAAGGTTGTCCCAGTTAAAGAATTTGGAAAGAGTTTTAACTTCATATAATCATTATTGGTAAATTCACCACATTGACCTATGAACTTGGCAATGTGTTCTACTGTTGACTGGTTCCATTTTCATAAAAGAGAGCAAAGTTTGGTATTCTAAACCCTCTTGGGTATTCATGCACCCTATCCACCCATTCTGGGTATGGCTTCCTATACACTGGAGTCTGAACCCCCCGAGCCATAGGTCCATACATTTTTGTACAATATCAGCAATTTGGTCCCTAAGAATCATATTCTGTGCTTGTTGGACTACTATTGGAGGAACAAACACAGGGTTTGGTGGAAACCCATGTGCTTAATGTCCTCTTGGTCTATAGGGAGGTATATTTAGGACTGGCTATCCCTATGGTACTAGCTACTGTTGAGGGTATAGTCAACCTCTCTAAGCCTGTCCTGCAAGAGGACTTGCGAAAGGTGCTGTAATAGGAGAAATAGGTATTATTTCTCTCCCAGCCGTAGGAAACCCTTCTAAACTCCCGAGTGTAAATTCGAACGGAGGATTAGTGAACCCCCTTGTGTCAGGCATGGCTTCAAACATGGGATTTGGAAACATTCTCATGTCATTTTCTTGTGTTGGCCTAGATTCACCAATTTGTATGGCTTCGTTGTTAGGTAATGAGATATTTTGATTTACCGTAAGCCTCAAAAGAGGCTCATACCATAACTGAGGCATAGGTTATGGTCTTTCATAATTTTAATTACTAGTCTGACCATTAGTATGTCTACTACTTTGTATACGCTATTTATCTCTAACCAATCTTTGCTGAAGAATATTTGAATTTTCCTCCATATGCCTTGTGCTAGTTAGTTGATGGGAATTCATTCGATCCATAAAGGATGTTGCCCATCTTTCCATTGTATACATTAACTGCTGTCCCATGGCATCTACCAAGCCTCCCCATGGATTCATTGGTTGGGTAGATGGAACAGTGAATGGTCCGACTCCATGGCCTCGTCCAATTTTTTGAACATATGGTGCATGTTCCGAGTTGCTGGTCTGTTCGACCATAGGTTCTAATGAGATAGGTGCTTTCATAGGATGTGTTATCACATTATCCTCTAGATCAGGTACCTCTCCCTCTCCCTCTCCCTCTCCCTCTACACCTTCTTCCAGGCGTTCATTTTCTCCTTATCTCCTACGTCGAGCCATTTTAAGATCCCACCAGGCATGCCAAAAATATATGTTGGCTTTTTGGCTTTCGAAGGTTAATAATGTAATTTTAAGCGTGCCAGTAAGGATCAATTAGTCTTTACAGAATATTAATTGCTAACCAATTATCAAATGATTGTGTTATAGTTCTCTCAGTCTCAATGAAGAGGACTTTTACTGGTGGCTTATTTTGGAGAATTTAGTAAATAACAACAAGTGAAGAACAATTTCAGAATCTGAATTTCATTAAGTAAAATGAAAACTTACAATGATCTGACCCAGCCTCGTAGAGGTTTACAGCAACAAGCTATTTGAAACTACTCCTAGGAAATGAAGTGCAGTACATGAATTGAAGTGTAGAAAAGTAAAGAACTGGAAAAACTGGAAGGAAAAAAGAAGTAAATAAATTGGTTTTTTGATCTGAGTCTGAGGGTTCATTTTGGGGCATTCTCTGCTATTTATACTCTTCAATGATAATCATCGAAGTGAGCTTCCAACTGTCGAAATGTTCTCCAATGATTGTTGAATATGCTTTCTCACAGTCAGTCCTACTATTCCACTCTTACAGTTAGGCTTCCCTCCTGATTTTGAATTTAAACTTTATGAGTAACCATTAAGTCATATCATCTTGTACCTCTCGATTGTTTCAGTGCTACATAGATCCATTATTACCAATACGAACTGCCACGTGCCTGACTTTGGTTAGCAACTCGTATTAATTCTCTAAATTGCCCTTTCCATACCACGTATTAAATTGTGATTACCAATATGCAGATCCATTTTTCGTTTTCTTTTTTATCAACACAAAAACTTTATTGATGAGGGAAAACCTTACAAGAAAGGAAGAGAGACATCAATAAAGATGGGAGGAGGGGGGTGGGGGGATGATGAAAAGGCCAACATAAGCTAGCACCAACCCAACAACTGTTGGTGAGGGACCAAGAGATACACCGACAAAAAAATGCAGCATAATCTTCTTGAATCAGTCAATGCACAGGTAGGAAATGCTAAAACAGGTATTGCACTGAACCACCTGAATCAGATATTGCACAAGCAGCCCCAAAACACATCTACCTCAACAGACCCCAAAACAGCAGCAGCCTAAACACACCAGATAGTAGCAGATCAAGATACCAAGCCTCAAAATAGAAACAGATACAGAGTGAGCACAACTCGCAGGACAACCAAAATACTCTTCTTACAGCCAGAACTCAACCTCTAGAACAGTTTTGCCCAAACAATCCAAAATGCCACCCACAACATCAGAATAGAAACAGATTGCAGCTGAACAGATGGCAAAACTCAAATTTAAATCTGAACAGATTGTAGATCCATTTTTCTTAATACACTTGTTGAAATAAATATAAAAATTTAAATCTTTCGTTTCATTTTTTTTTCTTGCCATCACCTTAAGATGTAAAACTCGAATTTATTGTCCACCATCAAAACTCAAATGCTACCATGACGTCATGTTCTTTATACAATTAAAATCTATCACAACCATCAAAACTACATATAGGAAAATAGAGATAGAGGAGTGAAAGAGAGACAAAAAATAAAATTGTTACGTAATCAGACAAACTCTGATAGGATGAATTATAATTATGAATTTCGTAGACAAAATGTAAAGTATATATATATATATATATATTTTTAATTTTAGCAAATTTAGTTGTTTTAATTTTATCAATTTAATTATAATATATGTATTTATTATATAATACTTTGCACAAAACAATAATAGAAACAAAAATAACAAATAAAAAAAAATTAGCCCATGTTTGTGATGTTTTCCTTTTAACTCCAAAAAGCTTTAGTTAAAAAGCTAAAATGTATTTGCCATGTACCTTAACAAAAAAAAAAAAAAAAAAAATTGAAAATTTTGAACCGCGGCTAGAAATGACCAACAATCCCCTTGAGTAGGCATATGATATAGTCAGTCAAGTTTTTCCATAAAATTAATAAACTAATTCATAAACACAGAATTTATTTATTTTTTATCTCCTAAAAAATTCAAAAAGTCATTCAAAAACTAATTTCAAACCACCAGTAAGTTAAAAATAATTAAGACTTACTTATTCTTATTTATTGTTTGTTCTTTTTAAAATTATTTTATTATTAATAAAAAAATAAATTTATTAATCATTGTTTATTCATGTGCATAGCACATGTTATAAACTAATATGTAATTTTTAGGAAGAATAACACCACAATAGTGTTAGAGGAAATGTATTCCAAAATTATGAAATAATTTATATATTTTAATAATTAAAGTATTATATCTTTTCATAATTTTATAATATTTTTCTTCTGACACTCTTGTTGTGTTATTTCCCCTTGTTTGTGTGAGTGAAAAAAGTGATTATGTTTCAACTAGTTGCAAGGCTGAGAGAGCAGGACATGGAAGGAGGTCTTTCGTTGGAGGATAAGTATGATATACAAGAAATTTCTCAAAAAATAGTTCACCAAATAAGTTATTTGCGTTTTCAAAAAAATGGAAATGAAAATAAAAATAAAAATAGATAAAAACAGATAACAAGCACAATACCAAACACTTAAGATTCTTCGACTATGGATTAATGAAACATGCCCACCACCAACTTTTTTTGGATGAGTCAGATTTATTACCAACAAATAAAAAAACAAAAAAACAAAAAAATAAAATGGTATGCAAGATAGCTCCAAGACAAAGTCCTAAAGGGCAACAAGTAAGCTCATAGGAAAACTTGACAACAATAAAAAAATCAAAACCTAAACTATTACATGGGATTCCAACATACATTCATAACCTAGGTTAATAAATCTTAATTTAAGGAAACATTTACTTAAAACAACTTCAATTAGACAGTGGAGTTTAAGCTTTCATAATTTTCTCAGCCTTAGTAATGATCGAGAAATCATCTTCCTGATGATCTGGCTTATCGTCCATCAATTTCCAAGAGTTCGAGAAATAATCTTTGAGATGATCTGGCTCATGGTCCATCAACTTCCAAGAGCCATCCGTCTGTTGAACCATGCCCTTGTTCTTTTCAACTCGCCAAGAAGGTGGTATTAGATATTCATCTTTTAAAGCATCCAATGATTTGTTAACAAGTGCAATATCTCGATCAACTTCCAACTTGAATCCTCCATTTGATCCTTGTGTACCTGCAACACCATGAAGGTAAGCCTCCAAGTTATGCCAACTTTGCAGATTTCCAGGACGCTTCAAGTACTCCGACTTGGTAGTGTTAATTGCCAATTTTTCGCCCACGTTTTTGTAGCCTATGAATGGAACCTTTGGAACAATATCTAGGGCATTGCGAATGCGTAGAATATGAAGATTCTTCAACCCAGACGAGACCTTTTTGAAGTCTGAATCCCCAACTCTTGGGCTTGCAAACACAAAGGCAGTCACAGGGCATGCCTTGTCTGGCTGGTTTCTATGAATGTTAAATCCGTTGGCAGCTATATCAAATGCATTTAGGGTTGCAATTGCTGCACCCAAACTGTGACCAACTACGGTTATGCTGATTTCTTCATTTTGGTATTCCTCGACAAGTCTTCTGATCTCTGCAAGAACCTGAAATATAATATGATGAAACAACAATATTAGTTTTGGCATTGTTCTCCAAATTAAGAAATTATTGTGGACAATCTTTTTCTAAACAACAATTTTAGGAAGTTCAAAAATGTTGCTTGTAAAAATAAAGCATGTGCAATAAATTTATTTTGAGTGTAATCAGAACATATATAGTTTAGATCTGGGCAAATCACATCGGTAATCCCTGCATTTTGCTCCTTATGTTATTTTGATCTTCTATCATTTGAATTAGTTCAATTTCAACCTTTAATTTTAGATTTTATATTAATTTAGTCCAATTGATAATCATAATTAAGATTTTTGAAGAAAAATGGTCACTACATTAGTTGAGATTAACTTATCAAGTTGAATAAGTATACAATTTTGCTTATAAGATTACGACACGTCTTTTATATGCACATTTTCATTAAAAACACTAAAAATTGGGAACAATTAGGCCAAATTCAGATAAAATCATAAATTTAGGATCAAAATTGAGCTAATTAAAATTATATAGACCAAAATGACATAAGGATTAAATATAGGGAATACCAGTACAATTTTTTTTTTGATCAGCAAAGGAAAATTTCATTAACAGCATAAAATTAAGAGTACAGGAAGATGAGGCGCACCGAGAGAGATTCGGAAGGTACAAACTACCCCTACTACTGCTACGCGCGCCCAAACAGCCAGCCCCCTCCGCCTCACACTTTTTTATACCAGTACAATTTGACCTTTAAATTTATATATAATTTATTTTTGATCAATTATTTTAGGTTCGGTAGTTTTCCTTCCTTAAGAAGTATAAGCTTATATGTTTTTTGGTTTATCAAATTTACCTGGTCTCTAGCACTGGCCTCGGTGAACGGTGATCTTAGATTGTTTGAAGTGTAGATAGAGTAAAATCCTTGATGCACCTTAGTATCGTTATCTTGCTCTCCAATTATTTTTGAAGGTGAGACTAAAAGAATTTGCAAGTTGTTAGCCTATTCCAAGGGCTGAATTGTTCCTCTCCAGGCAATCACAATGTCTCTCCTCCCCAACTTAGCCATCCCTTCATCTGTGGCCACCGCAACATATCCCATCCAATTTGATTCTTTGCTCCATGCCTCTCTTGATAGAGACTTCAAGATGAATGCATCGAGGACTTGGGTTGATGATGGTGCGTACAAATATTGAGTCACGCGATACATTGATGGATCTAGACCCAGCTTAGCAAAGAGGTTTGTTTTTGCATCATAGTTCTAAATCGCGGTATCGGGTAATGTAACGGTATCGCTCGCGGAGTATCGGTATCGGTAGTATCGATCGTTACGTATCGGACATCGAGCGTCGTGACTGTAAAATTTCAAAAATCATTAGCAATCCCTCTAAAACTAAATTTTATGCATTTTTTGACTCTTTTAGTCTTAATTTATCACATTTTAATCAAAATTTTGATATGTAGAGACACTTTTGACTCGTTTTCAACTAAATGATATGTATTTGTTTTAGTCTCAAGCTTTTATTTGGCATATATGTTAAACTTTTAATATAAAATTGATGTGGAAATATTTTTTTACTTATTTTGGTGCACATAATGATTAAATGGGAAAAATATTTTTTTACAAAATGATTAAATGGGAAAAATATGATTCAGAATTTGGTGCACATAATGTTGGACTCTGCAAAGAAACTAATCAACACATGGGAGACTGAAATAGAAAAACAAAGTGGGACAGCAAATATAAAGGTTGATGGGGATCTGCAGAGCTTTGCTTCAATATATATAAATGCTCCTAATATATATAAATATTTGAAGAATCATAAATATATATTAAAATATATCTTATTCCCATCCCATACCATAATATAAATAAAAAATAACCACAGAATAAACAGGAAAAAAAAATTATAAACCGAACACAATAACTTAACAAGCAAAAGCATGACTTATTTAGTCAAAAGAAAAAACAAAGCATAACAAATACAAACAGAGCATGAGAGAACAAACCTTCAACGAAGAAGCTTGAAATCGGTGATAGGTTTGGCTTCGATTCGATTATTTTTGCAGGTGCTTTGTTCAATTATTTTTGCAGGTGCTTTGCTCCATTTTCAGCCGTACCGGACTGTATCGAATTTATATCGCTCACGTATCGGATTCAGGCCGATACGTATCGGGAATCGGTCACTACGGACGCAAAATTCATTCTCATCGGTATACCGGCGAGTATCCGACTCGCCACTCCAATTTTCTCGTACGAACCATACCGGCCGATATTTAGAGCCCTGCTTTGCATACCGGTTGCTTCCTGCATATTTGGACAACTTATCGGAGATGAAGTTGTCATAACTTGCTTGAGCCATTTCTTCATAGTGAATGATCTGCTGCCGTAGGTCAATATCTAGAGGGTCCAATAGGCCCTTCCAGTTATCTTCACCACTTAGAACCCTCCAGTCAGAGTACTTGAAGAAACCTGGAACTCTGAAAAGTTGGCATAACTCGGAAGCTTACATACATGGTGTTGCAGGTACACAAGGATCAAAAGGAGGGTTCAAGTTGGTAGTTGATCGTGATATTGCGCTTGTTAACAAATTGGTGGATGCTTTAAAAGATGAATATTTAATACCAGCTTCGTGGCAGGTTGAAAAGAACAAGGGCATGGTTCAACAGGCGGATGGCACTTGGAAGTTGATGGACCATGAACCAGATCATCTCAAAGATGATTTCTTGAACTCTTGGAAATTGACGGACCGTAAGCCAGATCATCAAAAAGATGATTTCTCAATCTTTACTAAGGCTGAGAAAATTATGAAAGCTTAAGCTCTACTATGTAATTGAAGTTGTTTCTATGCTCTTAAGTAAATGTTTCCTTAAATTAAGTTTTATTAACCCAGTTATGAGTGTATGTTGGAATCCTGTTTAATGGTTTAAGTTTTGGTTTTGATATTGTTGTCAAGATTTCCTCTGAGGTTTACTTGTCGCTCTTTAGGTCTTTGTCTTGAGCTATCTTGCATACTTTGATCTTTTTTCTTTTTTGTGGTTCTCACTTACCCCAAAGAAAAAAGTTGGTGGTGGGTGTGCTACGTTCATCCAATGGACATGCTCATATTTAATGAATCTTATCTGTTTGGTGTCGTGGTTTTCTTTTCTTCTTCTTTATTTTTTATTTATTTATTTCTTTTTTTTTTCTTTTTTTTTTTTGAAAACACAAAAAACTTATTTGGCAAACTTTTTTTAGTGAAATTTCCTGTATCATACTTATCCTCGAGCAAATGTGCTACCACCATTTTAATTAGCAATTTAGGCATGCAGGGCACTTGTATGAAATACATGTAACTGAACTTCATCAAGGACGTCCAAGTATTGCATCCCATATATATATATATATATATATGTGTTAAGTTCTTCTTAACTTTTTTTTTTATTATTATTATTATTTATTTTTGTGTTTAATATCGTGAGGCCGAGGAGCTGGTTAGATGGTTGCGAATAGCAGCAGTAGGGATAGTCTGTACTTTCTCGAATTTCTCTCGATATTTGTCATCTTTCTATATCTTTAATTTCATATTTTTTAATGAATTTTTTTTTTACTAATCAAAAAAATATATATGTGTGTGTGTGTGTGTGTGTGTGTTTGGTGCAAAGAAAAGTTTATTGATGCAGAACAATGTAGTAAAATTTATGGGATGTTAAAATTTAATTTAAGAACATCATGCATTTCGCTACATGTAAGGGGGAGGGGAAGGCAAAGTCATGCCTAGGCAGGGGAGGGGAAGGCAAATTCATGGGATGTTGAAAAAAGGGACCTCTAAAATGGAGAATTTATTTTTTTTAACTTTGAAAAAAATTTAAATTCAAATTGTTGTTGGAGAAATGTTCTTAATGACGAACTAAACGATGCAAAATTGGGCGTCACAGATAGCTTTGCCGGTGGACTACTTCTTGTCGCAACCTTTTCGAAGTTAATTTCGGTTTTTAGCGACAAATACAACTTATTTTTACTTAAAGTAACAATTGCAATGATGTTTCGGACGTGCGATCTTTTGGGCTTCGCAAAATTTACAATAATATTTGACCCAATGCTACTTTATCTGTTTCAAATGCTGGCTTCATATTTATTCCATCATGTGAAATTGTTACTATCTAATTTAAAAGTTTAGTGATTAGAGAAATGAAAATTTTATTATTTATTAAAAGGGGAGGCACACATGTGTGCTAAGAAAAAATACTTGTAACCACTTTGTAATTGAAGAGATATGATGTTTTTATATAAATATTAATAATTGAATTCATTGAAAATCTTGTTCTAAAAGTGGAGTTAATAGTGCTAAATTTGCTTAGGTTGGGTTTGGTGCTAAATTTAGCACTAATCCAATCTGATTGGTTTCAAATTTTTGAATTCAGAACCAAACCAATCATGTACTAGAACTAACTCAAACCAATCCAATGTAGTATGGGTTGGTTCAATTTAAAACTAGGGGTGGTTTGAGATAATGTAAATAAGTGTACTTTTTGACTTTTATGAAATATAGATTGGGTTTAAAGTGATATGGTTGAGAGGTGATGTGACTTAAATAAGATGATATGACTTAAATAGTATAGTGACTTTTTGACTTTTTTAAAAGATGTCAAACAAGGCCGAGTTTTGTTATATTAAAAATAATTGAATATATCAATAATAAATAATTAAATAAATAAATCTTTAACATTGAAACAAATTTTTTTTTAATCGACAAAAGAAAATTTTATTGAGTACTTCAATAACAAACAAAGATACAATAAATAAAGAAAAAATAAATAAATAAGATGCAAAATGCGTCAAAGCTGACAAACTATAATTCCAACTAAGTTCGCATTTGAGAGAGAGCCTCAATCATAAGATTGCATGGCACCTGGCCCGAATACTCGGTTATTAAAAAAAAAAAAAGATTGCATGGCACCAAGTCGGCAAGGAACCAACCCAAGCTGACACACTGCACACTGGAAGCATTTAAACATAATATAAATAAAAAGTAAAAGATTATTTAAAACTTAAAAATCAAAATAAAATAGTTTAAGTAAATTATATATATAAAAAAAAATCATTAACAATAAAATGTACTTTGAGAAATATATATAACCCATGTTTGAGAGAAGTCCACAACTATGTGGTGAAGCAAGCTCGTTAGATTGAGCTGCTAGTCTAGTCAATACATTGTTGAACTTTTGTTTCCCACTGCCGTATAACTCAAGGTAATCTCTTGCTATGGTCATGACAATAATTTGAATTTTGGTTGCATAACGCTGCAAAAGTGCCTTACTCTTTTAATATAATTTTTTTAAATATATATATGTTCGGTTATCGGGTTAGTTTGATTTAAGTAAGTCCTAAACCAAGATCTAACCTAATCCTATTGGTTTAACAATTTGAAGATCTAAAACCAAACCAATGAATTCAAAAACCAACCCAGCCCAACCCAAGAGGTTGATTTAATTCGGTCATTTGGTTCACTGGATAATTTGAACACCCTAATTAATAATACAAGAATTTTTGTATTTATCCATATATCATGGCCTTTTAAATGGTTAAAAACAAAATCGTAAATTGTTGCTTTTGAAAAATAAAAGTACACACAACTTCATCAATACCAAATTGGTTTCTCCCTTGTTACTAGAGTTAATAGTAAGGGTGTAAATTTGATCTACTGGCTCGTGGCCCATTTGAAGACGGCTCACAGCTTGGTGTTGCCCAACCTAACTATGCTCATCCAAGCCCGAGGCCATGCCCAATCATTTTGAAGCCTGACCCGACCCGTGGGCCAACTCATCGGCCCGCTTAAGGCCCATTCAAGGCCCGATCCGTCTGAGGCTTGGTGTATTTTTTTGTGAAAAATAATAAAATTTTAGTAGAAAAAATTTAAAAAAACAAAAAGAAAATTGATCAGGCCCACCTAAGCCGGCCCAAGCCCGAGGCCAGGTCCAAGTCCACTGGGCTTGCCTGAGGCCCGGCCCACTGGCCCGAATATCCCTGGGCCTGGGTCTGGGCCTTGGCATATGTTTTTGGCACGTGGCCCGACCCGAATTTTGGCGAGAGTCTGCGAGACTCGACATGGGCCAAGCTAGATTTACACTCTTAAATGCCTGAGACCCTAGGCCCTCTGTTTTGAAGCCCAGTCCAGCTAGTGAGCCCAGCTTGCGGTTTGGCCTAATTGGCTCGAAAAATAAATTTTTAATAATATTTATCTATTTTATTTAATGATATAAATTTTTGTAATATTTTATTTCATTTTGAAATAAAAATTATTCATTAAATATTATCTATTTAATTTAATGATTGTAATATTTCATTTCATTTTGATATATATAAAATTATTCACTTCATTTCAATTTTTATTTTATTTTTTGCGGGAAAAGACTATGTACGCATCTTATAACTAAATAAAAAAAATGATATAATTTTATACTTTTTGAGTCATAAATACAAAACATAACATAACATAACTAAATATTTCACTAATCATAACTAAAATAATGTATAACTTAAGAAGAAAATTAATCATAACTAAAGTATAAAATGACATAACTTGATACCTAGCCATAACTATAATAATAATAATAATAATAATAATGAATTATAATTAAATATCACACAAAACACAACCAAATAGCTCTCATGAATCATAACTAATTGAGGTTTTTTACTAGTAGGATTTGTTCCTCTTTAGTTGGAAATTAAATCTTTTTGGAAAAGAATTTGTTGCCCTTACCATCTAAACTGCAAAATAGAAAAGATAGGGTAAATTACACTTTGCGCCCCTGTACTTTACACAAAATCTCACTTTAGTCCCGACAAATTAAATTGTGACACTTAACTCCCTGCACTTTTGGTCAAGTGTCACATTGACCGTTTTGCTAACAATGAGGCTAACAGAAGTTATTCTTTAGGGAGCTAAGTGTCACAATTTTGATGTGTAGGGATTAAAGTGAGATTTTGTGTAAAGCGCGGGGGTACAAAGCATAATTTATCCTCCAATGTTTTCCATGTGACTAACCTCTGTTAACAATGAGGCTAACAGAAGGGCCAAAGTGACACTTGACCAAAAGTGCAGGAGGTTAAGTGTCACAATTTGATGTGTAGGGGCCAAAGTGAGATTTGATGTAAAGTGCAGGGGTGCAAAGTATAATTTACCCGAAAAGATAATGGAACTTAAATAAGGTTTAGATAGTTGGATTTTTGTTTTTGAAGACAATGGATAGTGGAATATCTACATTTTCCTTGTGAATAAGCAAAGATAATCGCCTTTATTTGTCAATCATTCATGTGATAACGTTCAAAATTAAATTTGATACATGATAGATGACTAACTACCCTACTGTGATCCCACTGAGCTAAAATAATTTCAAGGGCCGCGCTTGGTGTACTGTGACCCCATTGAGCTGATATAATTTTTATTTTATGAATAATTTCATCTATTTGAGGTTGGTTTGATATAATTCTAACTTGGGGGGAAGGGAGATTGAATGACCCCATCAGACAAAATTCCTAATGCTGTGTTTGGTTGGGGGATTTGGGAAGGAATTTGGAAAGGGAAAGGGAAAAAGTGTGTGAAAGTAGGTGAAATTTAGGTATGTTTTATTTACATTTCACCTACCTTTTCCATTTTCCTTTCTAAATCCCTCCTCAAATCCCACAACCAAACACAACATAAGAGTATCGAGAGTAGTCAGTGGCTGTGGAAAGCCAGAATTGCTATTTACTCATCATAAAAACAATCTTCTGCATAATTCAACTAACTAACTAATTAGAATAATGATCCTTTTACCAACTCTTAATGTTGGTATATATTTACATGTATTAGAGATTGTGATTTGAGTGAGAAATTCAAATTTTCCTTCATCATAAATTCATGATGTGGAATTTCCAGTGATTATCTTGTCTTTTTTCCTCTAATTTTAATTGTTTATAACTTTCTATAGTTTCATTTTGGATTTTATTTTTTTACTTAATGATTCTTTACAAATTCTTGTTGTTGGTTTATTTGTGTGTTGTGAGGCTACTAGTTAAAAGTGCATACCATGGTGTTTCCATGGTGCTTCAAAATTCAAATGGCTCAAGGTCAGGTGTATTGAGGTGGTAACAACGGAACAAGATCTTCTACAGATCTTGTTTTTCTAATCCAACCATCCATCTTTAAAGTTGAAGCAAAATGACACAGTTTTGAAATGTGTAGTTTAAAATAAAAATGCATCATTTTAATATTACTTTTGGTTTTATTTTTAAACCTTCAGTATGGTTTTGACCACAAAAAGATTATTTGAGAGAAAGAACGGCAGAGTGTTCAAATCCAGTAGCGATGATACTGAACCCTTTCTTAATATTATTTCTCATATTCCGACCTCCGAGCTTATAATTGTGTGATTAACTTGTAGGCATGTGTTATAAGAAATTCTAGATTTGGGTTATCTAATTTGAACTACTTTGTTTTGCAAGCATGGTTAAGTTCACCCATTAACTTTATTTATTAAGAGGATGGTTTGACTGAATTTGACCCAAACAGGGAAAATATGTTTGATTGTCTCAGATTTTCTATTTTGGCTGTTTAAATTATGATTTCTCGTTTATCTTTTATTTTTTATATTTGAGGCATTTTGTAAATGCCAACTAGCATGATTGAGCAAAGTTGCTTGATATAGCCCAATTCTCCCACAATTTGCAACGAAGTGAGGCAACTAACCGAAGTCCATTTGAGCTAGCCACGAGGCAACAACCACTCACTCCACACTTTTTAATGACCATCTCAACAAGGAGTCCATCGGCCTACAAGGTTGCTAAGACATAGAACAAACAAGTAGATGTGGCACGGTCTTATCTCAGTAAGGCAACCAAGAAGATGAAAAAGTGTGCAGACAAAATGAGGCGCCATCGAGAGTTTAATGTTGGAGACTTGGTGATGGTGAAAATCTCGTCTAGCCAAAACAAGTTCACCGGAGGCCTACACAAAGGGCTTATACGCCGATATAATGGGCCATTTCCAAGAATCAAAAAGGTGGGTAAGGTTACCTATAAGCTTGAATTACCCCCACATCTCAAACTTTACACAGTTTTCCACATAAGCTACTTAAAGCCCTACTATGGAGATAAAGAAGACCCAGATAGAGGCAAGTCAAAGAGGGCACTGTTGGGCATCACAACAACTTATGACAAAGAGGTAGAGTCCGTCTTAGCAGACTGAGTGGTCTGACGACGAAGCTTTGCCCCACGTCATGAATACTTGGTAAAATGAAAGGGATTGCCTAACTGTGAGGCTAGTTGGGAACCGATAGAAGCTTTGTGGCAATTCAAGAAAAAGATAAAACGGTTTCATGAAGAAGACGCAACGAGGGCGTCGTCGCATTAGATAGGGGAGAATGTCACAGACTGACAAATCTTGATGTTATCCCTCACTAGAAAGCCCTGGAAATGTTGGAAGCTTCTAGAACTCCCAAGAGTTTTGTAGAGACTTATAAATAGTTGTAGATATTTGTAGATCCTTCTAGATATGTACATTCTAGAATGATTCTAGAATAGTCTATGAGATAGAGTTGGAGGAAGTGTCTAGAACACTCTCCATCATTGTACTTCTAGAATATTCTTTGTAGCCTATTGTAGACACCCCATTTTTGACCGCCCTTACGACTTAGACACCATCGTTTGTGTGCCCATTGATGAAGTTTTATATGCTTGTCAAGTGCTCGAAATCCTCAGCAGAATGCCACGGCTTTGAGTTTTCAAACCCTACACACATCTTGTCTTATTTTGGACCAAAGCCCTAGTTTTTCAAGCCTAACAATCCTTGGACCTGCAGGCCCCTTTCTTTGGGCTGCCGGCCATGTGTGCGGCCTGTCGGCCACAAGTGTGTTTTGGCAGATATTTATGCCAACTATGCCAATTGTTTTTACTGATGCTTGCATCTGCCTACATGTGTATGTATGGATGTTTTTGAGGGAGTTGCATGTTTTTCTAAGCTTTTGAGGGTTGAACATTTTGGAGCAAAATTCTCTCTCTCTCTCTCTCTCGCAAATTTCTAAGCTTTTGCCTATACACTCTAAACCAAACCTTGTGGTATTGGAGTTGAGGCACTTTTGAGCTTAGTTTGAGCTCTTGAGGGTGTGCAAGTGTTGATTTGTGACTTGGAAAGTGTTCTCCTCTTCAAAAGGTATAAGTCTTGGCTTGTTGCTTTGCTTTATTTGCTATTTTGCATACTATTTTTGGGCTACCTAAACTCTAAAATTTTGGGCTAAAACTTGTGGTTTAAGGCCAATAAAGATGGAGGGGTGGCTCACCATTTCTTCCACCTAGCTTCCAAGGCCTTTACCCTTGTGTTTCCCACCTGGTTGTCAACCTTTTTTGAGTTTTTTACCATTGATTCTCAAGGCTTTTTCAGTAGCTAAAATGTTGTTTTGAGGTCTCAAAAATGAATGGGGTGGCCTCCCCTTCATGTGTCTGCTTACTAGCTTAACATGCTCCATGTTTTAGCTATTTTTGTCTTAATTCCAGCTTGTTTTAGGATTGATTTAGCACTGTTTTAGGACTGTTTTTAGTGGTTCATTGCATTTGAGCTTTGTATTACGTGCTTGTAGTATAATTGTCTTCATAGGCTTGGTGGTTTAGGCCTTAGCCACCAACCTATTTGAGTTGATAGTGTTTATTTCTTGTTTTCCATGCTTGTGATCACCCTTAATCACCTCTACAACCTCCCTCCTTTCTTGCCTTTTTCTTTGCTTTGAAAGTTGTTTCAAGCTACTTGTTTATTTAAGTTTGAGATTGAGGTCTCTTGCTTAATGGTTTAATCCCTTTGGGGGTTCATTACCAATGGCATGACACTTCTCTCATACCTAAAACAACTCTTGGTTTGGTATTCCTTTCCATTAGAGGACTTAAAGCTCACTCTTAGACTTAATTGATTAATGAATGGTTGGTAATTAAAATGAAGTAATAAAATGAGGACTAAAAATGATGCAAGATAATAACTTGGTTAGGGTTCAATCAGACGTTAATTGAAACCTTGAGTCTTGAATCGTTTCATAATTGTTAGTGATGTAAACGGTTCAAGAGTCAATGTCAACCGCTTTTCTTGATCAATCCATGATAGGGAGGAGGTTTCAGAGCCTTTATTTGTTGCATTTATTGAACTTGTACACTTTGGTTCATAGGCCATCATGCAATGAAATTATATCGATTGATGGTTTGTGAATCAAATTGACTACTTCATTGAGCTGTTTGATGATAATGATGGATAAGTTGTGCAAACAACCCTTGAGAATACCTTGTTTATGCTCTGTATGCTTTCTGTTGTAGCAGGAGTAACCAAGCATCAGTGGCCGGCAAGCCACTGTTTCTGGACGACGGGCTACCATTTGTGGCCAGCAGGCCACCACTTCTGGCCGGCCGGCTACTTTTGTCAAATTGAGCAGCAGCTTTTTTGGAACAGAACAGAGCAGTAGCTGAGGTGAAAGGTGTTCTACTATGTAACAGAAGCATTCTGGCAACAGAAAAATGTGCTTTTCGGGTGGAAATTCGCGCATACATGAGCATCCCTCGCTTCCCGGGGCTAATTAGTTAATTTAGTTACTTTATTTCATGTTGTATTCATGTTGTAATTAATTAGTTAGCAAATTAGAATTTTGTAATTAATTAATTAGTTAGTTCCAATTTGTAATAATTAGCTAGAATAGTTAATTAGTTGTGATGTTGTAATAACTAGCTAGCATAGTTAGTTAATTCGATTTGTAATAGCTAGTTAATTAGTTTAGTTAGTTAGTTTATTCGGACCCTCCTGTGCAAGGGCAAGCAGTTGTAATAATGTGTGTGTCCTCTTATTTCATATCTTTCTCCCTTTTATTTACCTGCTTATGATGGTTAGATTAGGGCAGTATGTTTCATTTAGCATATATCATGCCTTGCATGCATTGGGCTCGGCATATCATTCTAACTTACATGACTAGTTAACACTTCTTTGAATACGTGCTTAGACCGCATGCTATCAAATTGATTCACATGTTACGTTAAGTAGTCGAGCCTATTTAGATTGCATATCGCATGTGTTGCAGTAGTCATATTGCATTAGTTAGGATCATGCATTATTCTAACTTTGTCATCTGTTTTTGGCTTTGAGTACTAGGTGAACATTCATTGCTTTAGCATATTGCATGTGTGTGTTAATATTGCCATGCAAAGCGGGTTCACCATGAGACTAAGTACTTATCTAATAAACTGTTTAAATGCCGGCAGATGATGGCTAATTGCTTGAATCGAGATAACTTGATTAATGTACATTTAAGCCCACTTTTTCGAGTGGCACATTCACAAACTCTTTTCAAAACAAACATGAAATCAATTGTTCCAATTTTTGCAAATTAGTCTATACTTGTATGTGTGTGCATCACATAGTAAGTTAGCCTAATAAATCGGAACAAGAGCATATAATGTAAATAAGATTCACAGGATAATTTCCTTCCATCCCGATTCACTGTTAGGTAATGAGATATTTTGATTTACCGCAAGCCTCAAAAGAGGCTCATACCATGACTAAGGCATAGGTGATGGTCTTTTATAATTTTAATTACTAGTCTGACCATTAGTATGTCTACTACTTTGCATACGCTGCTTATCTCTAACCACTCTTTGCTGAAGAATATTTGAATTTTCCTCCATATGCCTTGTGCTAGTTAGTTGATGGGAATTCATGCGATCCATAAAGGATGTTGCCCATCTTTCCATTGTATACATTAACTGCTGTCCCATGGCATCTACCAAGCCTCCCCATGGATTCATTAGCTGAGTAGATAGAACAATGAATGGTCCAATTTCATGGCCTCGTCCAATTTTTTGAACATGTGGTGCATGTTCCGAGTTGCTAGTCTGTTCGACCATAGGTTCTAATGAGATAGGTGCTTCCATAGGATGTGTTATCACATTATCCTCTAGATCAGGTACGTCTACCTCTACCTTTCCATCTCCCTCTCCCTCTACGCCTTCTTCCAGGCGTTCATTTTCTCCTTGTCTCCTACGTCGAGCCATTTTAAGATCCCACCAGGCATGCCAAAAATATATGTTGGCTTTTTGGCTTTCGAAGGTTAATAATGTAATTTTAAGCGTGCCAGCAAGGATCAATTAGTCTTTACAGAATATTAATTGCTAACCAATTATCAAACGATTGTGTTATAGTTCTCTCAGTCTCAATGAAGAGGACTTTTACTGGTGGCTTGTTTTGGAGAATTTAGTAAATAACAACAAGTGAAGAACAATTTCAGAATCTGAATTTCATTAAGTAAAATGAAAACTTACAATGATCTGACCTAGCCTCGTAGAGGTTTACAGCAACAAGCTATTTGAAACTACTCCTAGGAAATGAAGTGCAGTACATGAATTGAAGTGTAGAAATATAAAGAACAGGAAAAACTGGAAGGAAAAGTAAATAAATTAGTTTTTTGATTTGAGTCTGGGGTTTCATTTTGGGGCATTCTCTACTATTTATATTCTTCAATGATAATCGTCGAAGTGAGCTTCCAACTGTCAAAATGTTCTCCCATGATTGCTGAATATGCTTTCTCACAGTCAGTCCTACTATTCCACTCTTGCAGTTAGGCTTCCCTCCTGATTTTGAATTTAAACTTTATAAGTAACCATTAAGTCACATCATCTTGTACCTCTCAATTGTTCCAGTGCTACGCAGATCCATTATTACCAATACGAACTGCCACGTGTCAGACTTTGGTTGGCAACTTGAATTAATTCTCCAAATTGCCCTTTCTATACCACGTATTAAATTGTGATTACCAATATGCAGATCCATTTTTCTTTTTCTATTTTATCAACACAAAAAATTTATTAATGAGGGAAAACCTTACAAGAAAGGAAGAGAGACATCAATAAAGATGGGAGGAGGGGGGTAGGGGGATGATGAAAAGGCCAACATAAGCCAGCACCAACCCAACAACTGTTGGTGAGGGACCAACAGATACACCAACAAAAAAATGCCGCATAATCTTCTTGAATCAATTAATGCATAGGTAGGAAATGCTAAAACAGGTATTGCACTGAACCACCTGAATCAGATATTGCACAAGCAGCCCCAAAACACAACTACCTCAACAGACCCCAAAACAGTAGCAGCCTAAACACACCAGATAGTAGCAGATCAAGATACCAAGCCTCAAAACAGAAACAGATACAGAGTGAGCACAGCTCGCAGGACAACCAAAATACTCTTCTTACAGCCAAAACTCAACCTCTAGAACAGTTTTGCCCAAACAATCCAAAATGCCACCCACAACATCAGAACAGAAACAGATTGCAGCTGAACAGATGGCAAAAATCAAATTTAAATCTGAACAGATTGCAGATCCATTTTTCTTAATACACTTTTTGAAATAAATATAAAAATTTAAATCTTTCATTTCATTTTTTCTTTCTTGCAATCACCTTAAGATGTAAAACTCGAATTTATTGTCCACCATCAAAACTCAAATGCTACCACGACGTCATGTTTTTTATACAATTAAAATCTATCACAACCATCAAAACTACATATAAGAAAATAGAGATAGAGGAGTGAAAGAGAGACAAAAAATAAAATTGTTACGTAATCGGACAAACTCTGATAGGATGAATTATAATTAGGAATTCCGTAGACAAAATGTAAAGTATATATATATATATATATTTTTAATTTTAGCAAATTTAGTTGTTTTAATTTTATAAATTTAATTATAATATATGTATTTATTAGATAATACTTTGGACAAAACAATAATAGAAACAAAAATAATAAATAAAAAAAATTAGTCCATGTTTGTGATGTTTTCCTTTTAACTCGAAAAAGCTTTAGTTAAAAAGCTAAAATGTATTTGCGATGTACCTTAAAAAAAAAAATTGAAAATTTTAAACCGCGGCTAGAAATGACCAACAATCCTCTTGAGTAGGCATATGACATAGTCAGTCAAGTTTTTCCATAAAATTAATAAACTCATTTATAAACACAGGATTTTTTTTTTTAACTCCTAAAAAATCCAAAAAGTCATTTAAAAACTAATTTCAAACCACCAGTAAGTTAAAAATAATTAAGACGTACTTATTCTTATTTATTGTTTGTTCTTTTTAAAATTATTTTATTATTAATAAAAAAATAAATTTATTAATCATTGTTTATTCATGTGCATAGCACATGTTATAAACTAATATGTAATTTTTAGGAAGAATAACACCACAATAGTGTTAGAGGAAAAGTATTACAAAATTATGAAATAATTTATATATTTTAATAATTAAAGTATTATACCTTTTCATAATTTTTTAATATTTTTCTTCTGACACTCTTGTTGTGTTATTTCCCCTTGTTTGTGTGAGCGAAAAAAGTGATTATGTTTCAACTAGTTGCAAGGCTGAGAGAGCAGGACATGGAAGCAGGTCTTTCGTTGGAGGATAAGTATGATATACAAGAAATTTCTCAAAAAATAGTTCACCAAATAAGTTATTTGCGTTTTCAAAAAAATGAAAATGAAAATAAAAATAAAAATAGATAAAAACAGAAAACAAGCACAATACCAAACACTTAAGATTCTTCGACTATGGATTAATGAAACATGCCCACCACCAACTTTTTTTTGGATGAGTCAGATTTATTACGAACAAATAAAAAAACAGAAAAATAAAAAAATAAAATGGTATGCAAGATAGCTGAAGACAAAGTCCTAAAGGGCAACAAGTAAGCTCATAGGAAAACTTGACAACAATAAAAAAATCA
Organism: Camellia sinensis; assembly: GCF_055761805.1. Taxonomy (NCBI): domain Eukaryota; kingdom Viridiplantae; phylum Streptophyta; class Magnoliopsida; order Ericales; family Theaceae; genus Camellia; species Camellia sinensis. The sequence continues at coordinate 112,881,001 of NC_138973.1, forward strand.
AAACCTAAACTACTACATGGGATTCCAACATACATTCATAACCTAGGTTAATAAATCTTAATTTAAGGAAACATTTACTTAAAACAACTTCAATTAGACAGTGGAGTTTAAGCTTTCATAATCATCTTCCTGATGATCTGGCTTATCGTCCATCAATTTCCAAGAGTTCGAGAAATAATCTTTGAGATGATCTGGCTCATGGTCCATCAACTTCCAAGAGCCATCCGTCTGTTGAACCATGCCCTTGTTCTTTTCAACTCGCCAAGAAGGTGGTATTAGATATTCATCTTTTAAAGCATCCAATGATTTGTTAACAAGTGCAATATCTCGATCAACTTCCAACTTGAATCCTCCATTTGATCCTTGTGTACCTGCAACACCATGAAGGTAAGCCTCCAAGTTATGCCAACTTTGCAGATTTCCAGGACGCTTCAAGTACTCCGACTTGGTAGTGTTAATTGCCAATTTTTCCCCCACGTTTTTGTAACCTTTTTTTTTTTTTTTTTTTTTTTGATGAGCAAAGAAAGTTTTATTAATTGAAGAAGTAAACAGAGTAGGGGGAACAAAACACCAAGGGGCTTAGTGTATGTTTGGTGAGAAACCAAACTTACACACAGCCTTCTGCAAACCTATACAAAGCCTACTGATATTTCTCCTACCCAACCATGAAAGCCAAGCATGACAGATGGAAACAAATTCTGCAGAACAGATGGGGGATCCACCAGACATCCAATAGATATCAGCAGAGATGTGAGAATGAGCATGTGCACCATAATGACCACACAGCAGCATGACACTCCAGAGCAGTGAACCTTGGCCAGCAGAGATACAACCAATACCCAAAGCAGAGCTACTCCAACATTAGCTAGATACATCCACACTCCCCATCAGACAGCAGCAAACACACCACACCTAACAGAATCTCCCCAGCAGACAGCAGCAACTTTATATATGTTGGTTCACCCTTAAATCTGTTGGCTCACCCATTTGATATTTGCAATAATCTCATGAATAGAGTATGCACATCCCATCCCATAGTACTTTACCCATATGGCCACTCTTACCTTTATTACCTCACACAACTCCTCAATATCAGGTTGGGTATTGTTAAACGTGCAGTCATTTCTGTATCTCCATAAAGACCAAATCACAGAGATGAAGATAGCTCTCCAGACTTGCTTTGCCTTTTTCCTAAATTTCCACCCCAACCACCAATGCATCAGCTCCTCAACCGAGCCTGGAATTACCCACTGAATTCCCCACCATACCATGATTTTAGACCAAACATTCCACGAAAAGGGACAGAACAGCAGGAGATGGCTAGCAGTTTCCTCCTCAGCTTTGCACAGCACACATTCAGACCCTGTTAGGACTCCTATTCTGTGAAGAAATGAAGAGGTTTTCAGCCTACCTTTCCAAGCAAGCCAAGTGATGAATTGGGCCTTTGGAGGTGCAAAATTCTTCCACACTAAATCTGTTACACTATGCGCACGGCTAAGACTTTGCACATACCAATCGTAGACATCTCCAACTTTAAACACTCCTGAGCGGTGAGCCTTCCAACTAATGGAGTCCTTCTGGCCATTGTGCAGGCAAGGCCCCGATCCCAGCATATTTTGCAACCGAATCACCTCATCCGCCTCCCAACCCAGGAGGGATCTTCGAAAGTTGAAGCACCAATTGTTACTGCTCTCCCGACAATCGATCTGCAACTTCACAGTGATCTCTTTGTCTACAGACAGTTGATACAGCCTAGGGAATTGAGATTTGAACCTATGAATGGAACCTTTGGAACAATATCTAGGGCATTGTGAATGCGTAGAATATGAAGATTCTTCAACCCAGACGAGACCTTTTTGAAGTCTGAATCCCCAACTCTTGGGCTTGCAAACACAAAGGCAGTCACAGGGCATGCCTTGTCTGGCTGGTTTCTATGAATGTTAAATCCGTTGGCAGCTATATCAAATGCATTTAGGGTTGCAATTGCTGCACCCAAACTGTGACCAACTACGGTTATGCTGATTTCTTCATTTTGGTATTCCTCGACAAGTCTTATGATCTCTGCAAGAACCTGAAATATAATATGATGAAACAACAATATTAGTTTTGGCATTGTTCTCCAAATTAAGAAATTATTATGGACAATCTTTTCCTAAACAACAATTTTAGGAAGTTCAAAAATGTTGCTTGTAAAAATAAAGCATGTGCAATAAATTTATTTTGAGTGTAATCAGAACATATATAGTTTAGATCTGGGCAAATCACATCAGTAATCCCTGCATTTTGCTCCTTATGTTATTTTGATCTTCTATCATTTGAATTAGTTCAATTTCGACTTTTAATTTTAGATTTTATATTAATTTAGTCCAATTGATAATCATAATTAAGATATTTGAAGCAAAATGGTCACTACATTAGTTGAGATTAACTTATCAAGTTGAATAAGTATACAATTTTGCTTATAAAATTACGACACGTCTTTTATATGCACATTTTTCATTAAAAACACTAAAAGTTGGGAACAATTAGACCAAATTCAGATAAAATCATAAATTTAGGATCAAAATTGAGCTAATTAAAATTATATAGACCAAAATGACATAAGGATTAAATATAGGGAATACCAGTACAATTTGACCTTTAAATTTATATATAATTCATTTTTAATCAATTATTTTAGGTTCGGTAGTTTTCCTTGCTTAAGAGTATAAGCTTATATGTTTTTTGGTTTATCAAATTTACCTAGTCTCTAGCACTGGCCTCGGTAAACGGTGATCTTGGATTGTTTGAAGTGTAGATAGAGTAAAATCCTTGATGCACCTTAGTATCGTCATCTTGCTCTCCAATTATTTTTGAAGGTGAGACTAAAAGAATTTGCAAGTTGTTAGCCCATTCCAAGGGCTGAATTGTTCCTCTCCAGGCAATCACAATGTCTCTCCTCCCTAGCTTAGCCATCCCTTCATCTGTGGCCACCGCAACATATCCCATCCAGTTTGATTCTTTGCTCCATGCCTCTCTTGATAGAGACTTCATGATGAATGCATCGAGGACTTGGGTTGATGATGTTGCGTACAAATATTGAGTCACACGATACATCGATGGATCTAGACCCAGCTTAGCAAAGAGGTTTGTCTTTGCATCATAGTTCTAAATCGGTATCGAGTAATGTAACGGTATCGATCGCGGAGTATCGGTATCGGTAGTATCGACCGTTACATATCGGACATCGAGCGTCGTGGCCGTGAAATTTCAAAAATTATTAGCAATCCCTCTAAAACTCAATTTTATGCATTTTTTGACTCTTTTAGCCTTAATTTATCACATTTTAATCGAAATTTTGATATGTAGAGACACTTTTGACTCGTTTTCAACTAAATGATATGTATTTGTTTTAGTCTCAAGCTTTTATTTGGCATATATGTTAAACTTTTAATATAAAATTGATGTGGAAATATTTTTTTACTTATTTTGGTGCACATAATGATTAAATGGGAAAAATATTTTTTTACAAAATGATTAAATGGGAAAAATATGATTCAGAATTTGGTGCACATAATGTTGGACTCTGCAAAGAAACTAATCAACACATGGGAGACTGAAATAGAAAAACAAAGTGGGACATCAAATATAAAGGTTGATGGGGATCTGCAGAGCTTTGCTTCAATATATATAAATATTTGAAGAATCATAAATATATATTAAAATATATCTTATTCCCATCCCATCCCATAATATAAATAAAAAATAACCACAGAATAAACAGGAAAAAAAAATTATAAACCGAAAACAACAACTGAACAAGCAAAAGCATGACTTATTTAGTCAAAAGAAAAAACAAAGCATAACAAATACAAACAGAGCATGAGAGAACAAACCTTCAACGAAGAAGCTTGAAATCGGTGATGGGTTTGGCTTCGATTCGATTATTTTTTGCAGGTGCTTTGTTCAATTATTTTTGCAGGTGCTTTGCTCCATTTTCAGCCGTACCGGACTGTATCGAAACTATATCGCTCACGTATCGGATTCAGGCCGATACGTATCGGGAATCGGTCACAACGGACGCAAAATTCATTCTCACCGGTATACAGGCGAGTATTCGACTCGCCACTCCAATTTTCCGGTACGAACCATACCGGCCGATATTTAGAACCTTGCTTTGTATACCGGTTGCTTCCTGCATATTTGGACAACTTATCGCAGATGAAGTTGTCATAAGTTGCTTGAGCCATTTCTCCATAGTGAATGATCTGCTGCCGTAGATCAATATCTAGAGGGTCCAAAGTTATCTTCACCACTTAGAACCCTCCAGTCAGAGTACTTGAAGAAACCTGGAACTCTGAAAAGTTGGCATAACTCGGAAGCTTACCTACATGGTGTTGCAGGTACACAAGGATCAAAAGGAGGGTTCAAGTTGGTAGTTGATCGTGATATTGCGCTTGTTAACAAATTGGTGGATGCTTTAAAAGATGAATATTTAATACCAGCTTCGTGGCAGGTTGAAAAGAACAAGGGCATGGTTCAACAGGCGGATGGCACTTGGAAGTTGATGGACCATGAACCAGATCATCTCAAAGATGATTTCTTGAACTCTTGGAAATTGACAGACCGTAAGCCAGATCATCAAAAAGATGATTTCTCAATCTTTAATAAGGCTGAGAAAATTATGAAAGCTTAAGCTCTACTATGTAATTGAAGTTGTTTCTATGCTCTTCAGTAAATGTTTCCTTAAATTAAGTTTTATTAACCCAGTTATGGGTGTATGTTGGAATCCTGTTTAATGGTTTAAGTTTTGGTTTTGATATTGTTGTCAAGATTTCCTCTGAGGTTTACATGTCGCTCTTTAGGTCTTTGTCTTGAGCTATCTTGCAAACTTTGATCTTTTTTCTTTTTTGTGGTTCTCACTTACCCCAAAGAAAAAAGTTGGTGGTGGGTGTGTTACGTTCATCCAATGGACATGCTCATATTTAATGAATCTTATCTGTTTGGTGTCGTGGTTTTCTTTTCTTCTTCTTTATTTTTTATATACTTATTTATTTTTTCTTTTTTTTTTTGAAAACACAAAAAACTTATTTGGCAAACTTTTTTTAGTGAAATTTCCTGTATCATACTTATCCTCGAGCAAATGTGCTACCACCATTTTAATTAGCAATTTAGGCATGCAGGGCACTTGTATGAAATACATGTAACTGAGCTTCATCAAGGACGTCCAAGTATTGCATCCCATATATATATATGGTAAGTTCTTCTTAACTTTTTTTTTTATTATTATTATTTATTTTTGTCTTTAATATCGTGAGGCCGAGGAGCTGGTTAGATGGTTGTGAATAGCAGCAGTAGGGATAGTCTGTACTTTCTCGAATTTCTCTCGATACTTGTCATCTTTCTGTATCTTCAATTTCATATTTTTTAATGAATTTCTTTTTTTACTAATCAAAAAAAAAATGTGTGTGTGTGTGTGTTTTTGGTGCAAAGAAAAGTTTATTGATGCTGAACAATGTAGTAAAATTTATGGGATGTTAAAATTTAATTTAAGAACATCATGCATTTCACTACACGTAAGGGGGAGGGGAAGGCAAAGTCATGCCTAGGCAGGGGAGGGGAAGGCAAATTCATGGGATGTTGAAAAAAGTGACCTCTAAAATGGAGAATTTATCTTTTTTAACTTTGAAAAAAATTTAAATTCAAATTGTTGTTGGAGAAATGTTCTTAATCACGAACTAAACGATGCAAAATTGGGCGTCACAGATAGCTTTGCCGGTGGACTACTTCTTGTCGCAACCTTTTCGAAGTTAATTTCGGTTTTTAGTGACAAATACAACTTATTTTTACTTAAAGTAACAATTGCAATGTTGTTTCGGACGTGCGATCTTTTGGACTTCGCAAAATTTATAATAATATTTGACCCAATGCTACTTTATCTATTTCAAATGCTGGCTTCATATTTATTCCATCATGTGAAATTGTTACTATCTAATTTAAAAGTTTAGTGATTAGAGAAATGAAAATTTTATTATTTATTAAAAGGGGAGGCACACATGTTGTGTGCTAAGAAAAAATACTTGTAACCACTTTGTAATTGAAGGGATATGATGTTTTTATATAAATATTAATAATTGAATTCATTGAAAATCTTGTTCTAAAAGTGGAGTTAATAGTGCTAAATTTGGTTAGGTTGGGTTTGGTGCTAAATTTGGCACTAATCCAATCTGATTGGTTTCAAATTTTTGAATTCAGAACCAAACCAATCATGTACTAGAACTAACTCAAGCCAATCCAATTTAGCTTGGGTTGGTTTGATTTAAAACTAGGGGTGGTTTGGGATAATGTAAATAAATGTACTTTTTGACTTTTTATGAAATATAGATTGGGTTTAAAGTGATATGGTTGAGAGATGATGTGACTTAAATAAGATGATGTGACTTAAATAGGATAGTGGCTTTTTGACTTTTTGACTTTTTTAAAGGATGTCAAACAAGGCCAAGTTTTGTTATATTAAAAATAATTGAATATATCAATAATAAATAATTAAATAAATAAATCTTTAACATTGAAACAAATTTTTTTTTAATCGATAAAAGGAAATTTTATTGAGTACTTCAATAACAAACAAAGATACAATTAATAAAGAAAAAATAAATAAAAAAGATGCAAAACGCGTCAAAGCTGACAAACTATAATTCCAACTAAGTTCGCATTTGAGAGAGAGCCTCAATCATAAGATTGCATGGCACCTGGCCCGAATACTCGGTTATCAAAAAAAAAAAAGATTGCATGGCAAAAAGTCGGCAAGGAACCAACCCAAGCTGACACACTGCACACTGGAAGCATTTAAACATAATATAAATAAAAAGTAAAAGATTATTTAAAACTTGAAAATCAAATTAAAATAGTTTAAGTAAATTATATATAAAAAAAATTCATTAACAATAAAATGTACTTTGAGAAATATATATAACCCATGTTTGAGAGAAGTCCACAAATATGTGGTGAAGCAAGCTCGTTAGATTGAGCTGCTAGTCTAGTCAATACATTGTTGAACTTTCGTTTCTCACTACCGTATAACTCAAGGTAATCTCTTGCTATGGTCATGACAATAATTTGAATTTTGGTTGCATAACGCTGCAAAAGTGCCTAACTCTTTCAATATAATTTTTTTAAATATATATATGTTCAGTTATCGGGTTAGTTTGATTTGAGTAAGTTCTAAACCAAGAACTAACCTAATCCTATTGGTTTAACAATTTGAAGATCTAAAACCAAACCAATGAATTCAATAACCAACCCAACCCAACCCAACCCAAGAGGTCGATTTAATTCGGTCATTTGGTTCACTGGATAATTTGAACACCCTAATTAATAATATAAGAATTTTTGTATTTATCCATATATCATGGTCTTTTAAATGGTTAAAAACAAAATCATAAATTGTTGCTATTGAAAAATAAAAGTACACACAACTTCATCAATACCAAATTGGTTTCTCCCTTGTTACCAGAGTTAATAGTAGGGGTGTAAATTTGATCTACTGGCTCGTGGCCCATTTGAAGACGGCTCACAGCTTGGTGTTGCCCAACCTAACTATGCTCATTCAAGCCCGAGGCCATGCCCAATCATTTTGAAGCCTGACCCGACCCGTGGGCCAACTCATCGGCCCGCTTAAGGCCTATTCAAGGCCCGATCCGTCTGAGGCTTGGTGTATTTTTTAGTGAAAAATAATAAAATTTTAGTAGAAAAAATTTAAAAAAACAAAAAAAAAATGATCAGGCCCACCTAAGCCGGCCCAAGCCCGAGGCCAGGTCCAAGTCCACTGGGCCTGCCCGAGGCCCGACCCGCTGGCCCGAATATCCCTGGGCCTGGGTCTGGGCCTTGGCATATGTTTTTGGCATGTGGCCCGACCAGAATTTTGGCGAGAGTCTGCGAGACCCGACATGGGCCAAGCTAGATTTACATTCTTAAATGCCTGAGACCCTAGGCCCTCTGTTTTGAAGCCCAGTCCGACCAGTGAGCCCAGCTTGCGGTTTGGCCTAATTAGCTCGAAAAATAAATTTTTAATAATATTTATCTATTTTATTTAATGATATAAATTTTTGTAATATTTTATTTCATTTTGAAATAAAAATTAATCATTAAATATTATCTATTTAATTTAATGATTGTAATATTTCATTTCATTTTGATACATATAAAATTATTCACTTCATTTCAATTTTTATTTTATTTTTTGCGGGGAAAGACTATGTACGCATCTTATAACTAAATAAAAAAAATGATATAATTATATACTTTTTGAGTCATAAATACAAAACATAACATAACATAACTAAATATTTCACTAATCATAACTAAAATAATGTATAACTTAAGAAGAAAATTAATCATAACTAAAGTATAAAATGACATAACTTGATACCTAGTCATAACTATAATAATAATAATAATGAATTATAATTAAATATCACACAAGACACAACCAAATAGCTCTCATGAATCATAACTAATTGAGGTTTTTTACTAGTAGGATTTGTTCCTCTTTAGTTGGAAATTAAATCTTTTTGGAAAAGAATTTGTTGCTCTTACCATCTAAACTGCAAAATAGAAAAGATAGGGTAAATTACACTTTGCGCCCCTGTACTTTACACAAAATCTCACTTTAGTCCCTACAAATCAAATCGTGACACTTAACTCCCTGCACTTTTGGTCAAGTGTCACATTGGCCGTTTTGCTAACAATGAGGCTAACAGAAGTTATTCTTTAGGGAGCTAAGTGTCACAATTTTGATGTGTAGGTATTAAAGAGAGATTTTGTGTAAAGCGCGGGGGTACAAAGCATAATTTATCCTCCAATGTTTTTCTTGTGACTAACCTCTGTTAACAATGGGGCTAACAGAAGGGCCAAAGTGACACTTGACCAAAAGTGCAGGAGGTTAAGTGCCACAATTTGATGTGTAGAGGCCAAAATGAGATTTGATGTAAAGTGCAGGGGTGCAAAGTGTAATTTACCCGAAAAGATAATGGAACTTAAATAAGGTTTAGATAGTTGGATTTTTGTTTTTGAAGACAATGGATAGTGGAATATCTACATTTTCATTGTGAATAAGCAAAGATAATCGCCTTTATTTGTCAATCATTCATGTGAACGTTCAAAATTAAATTTGATACATGATAGATGACTAACTACCCTACTGTGATCCCACTGAGCTAAAATAATTTCAAGGGCCGCGCTTGGTGTACTGTGACCCCATTGAGCTGAAATAATTTTTATTTTATGAATAATTTCATCTATTTGAGGTTGGTTTGATTTAATTCTAACTTGGGGGGAAGGGGGATTGAATGACCCCTTCAAACAAAATTCCTAATGCTGTGTTTGGTTGGGGGATTTGGGAAGGAATTCGGAAAGGGAAAGGGAAAAAGTGTGTGAAAGTAAGTGAAATTTAGGTATATTTTATTTACATTTCACCTACCTTTTCCATTTCCCTTTCTTAATCCCCCCACAAATCTCACAACCAAACACAACATAAGAGTATTGAGAGTAGTCAGTGGCTGTGGAAAGCCAGAATTGCTATTTACTCATCATAAAAACAATCTTCTGCATAATTCAACTAACTAACTAATTAGAATAATGATCCTTTTACCAACTCTTAATGTTGGTATATATTTACATGTATTAGAGATTGTGATTTGAGTGAGAAATTCAAATTTTCTTTCATCATAAATTCATGATGTGGAATTTCCAGTGATTATCTTGTCTTTTTTCCTCTAATTTTAATTGTTTATAACTTTCTATAGTTTCATTTTGGATTTTATTTTTTTGCTTAATGATTCTTTACAAATTCTTGTTGTTGGTTTATTTGTGTGTTGCGAGGTTGCTAGTTAAAAGTGCATACTATGGTGTTTCCATGGTGCTTCAAAATTCAAATGGCTCAAGGTCAGGTGTATTGAGGTGGTAACAACAGACAGATCTTGTTCTTCTAATCCAACCATCCATCTTTAAAGTTGAAGCAAAATGACACAGTTTTGAAATGTGTAGTTTAAAATAAAAATGCATCATTTTAATGTTACTTTTGGTTTTATTTTTAAATCTTCAGTATGGTTTTGACCACAAAAAGATTATTTGAGAGGAAGAATGGCAGAGTGTTCAAATCCAGTAGCGATGATACTGAACCGTTTCTTAATATTATTTCTCATATTCCGACCTCCGAGCTTATAATTGTGTGATTAACTTGTAGGCGTGTGTTATAAGAAATTCTAGATTTTGGTTATCTAATTTGAACTACTTTGTTTTGCAAGCATGGTTAAGTTCACCCATTAACTTTATTTACTAAGAGGATGGTTTGACTGAATTTGACCCAAACAGGGAAAATATGTTTGATTGTCTCAGATTTTCTATTTTGGCTGTTTAAATTATGATTTCTCGTCTATCTTTTATTTTTTATATTTGAGGCATTTTGTAAATTCCAACTAGCATGATTGGGCAAAGTTGCTTGATGTAGCCCAATTCTCCCACAATTTGCAACGGAGTGAGGCAACTAACCGAAGTCCATTTGAGCTAGCCACGAGGCAACAACCACTCACTCCACACTCTTTAATGACCATCTCAACAAGGAGTCCATCGGCCTACAAGGTTGCTAAGAAATGGAACAAACAAGTAGATGTGGCACGGTCTTACCTCAATAAGGCAACCAAGAAGATGAAAAAGTGGGCAGACAAAATGAGGCGCCATCGAGAGTTTAATGTTGGAGACTTGGTGATGGTGAAAATCTCGTCTAGCCAAAACAAGTTCACCCGAGGCCTACACAAAGGGCTTATACGCCGATATGATGGGCTATTTCCAATAATCAAAAAGGTGGGTAAGGTTACCTATAAGCTTGAATTACCCCCACATCTCAAACTTTACACAGTTTTCCACATAAGCTACTTAAAGCCCTACTATGGAGATAAAGAAGACCCAGATAAAGGCAAGTCAAAGAGGGCATTGTTGGGCATCACGACAACTTATGACAAAGAGATAGAGTCCGTCTTAGCAGACCGAGTGGTCTGATGACAAAGCTTTGCCCCACGTCATGAATACTTGGTAAAATGGACGGGATTGTCTAACTGTGAGGCTAGTTGGGAACCAGTAGAAGCTTTGTGGCAATTCAAGGAAAAGATAAAATGGTTTCATGAAGAAGACACGACGAGGGCGTCGTCGCATTAGATAGGGGAGAATGTCACAGACTGACAAATCTTGATGTTATCCCTCACTAGAAAGCCCTGGAAATGTTGGAAGCTTCTAGAACTCCCAAGAGTTTTGTAGAGACTTATAAATAGTTGTAGATATTTGTAGATCCTTCTAGATATGTACATTCTAGAATGATTCTAGAATAGTCTATGAGATAGAGTTGGAGGAAGTGTCTAGAACACTCTCCATCATAGTAGTTCTAGAATATTCTTTGTAGCCTATTGTAGACACCCCATTTTTGACCGCCCTTGCGACCTAGACACCATCGTTTGCGTGCCCAATGATGAAGTTGTATATGCTTGTCAAGTGCTCGAAATCCTCCGCAGAATGCCACGGCTTTGAGTTTTCAAACCCTACACACATCTTGTCTTATTTTGGACCAAAGCCCTAGTTTTTCAAGCCTAACAATCCTGGGACCTGCAGGCCCCTTTCTTTGGGCTGCCGGCCATGTGTGTGGCCTGTCGGCCACAAGTGTGTTTTGGCAGATATTTATGCCAACTATGCCAACTGTTTTTACTGATGCTTGCATCTGCCTACATGTGTATGTATGGATGTTTCTGAGGGAGTTGCATGTTTTTCTAAGCTTTTGAGGGTTGAACATTTTGGAGCAAAATTCTCTCTCTCTCTCTCTCTCTCTCTCTCTCTCTCTCTCTCTCTCCAATTCTCTCTCTCTTTCGCAAATTTCTAAGCTTTTGCCTGGTATTGGAGCTGAGGCACTTTTGAGCTTAGTTTGAGCTCTTGAGGGTGTGTAAGTGTTAATTTGTGACTTGGAAAGTGTTCTCCTCTTCAAAAGGTATAAGTCTTGGCTTGTTGCTTTGATTTTTTTGCTATTTTGCCTACTATTTTTGGGCTACCTAAACTCTAAAATTTTGGGCTAAAACTTGTGGTTTAAGGCCAATAAAGATGGAGGGGTGGCTTACCATTTCTTCCACCTAGCTTCCAAGGCCTTTACCCTTGTGTTTCCCACCTGGTTGTCAACCTTTTTTGAGTTTTTTACCATTGATTCTCAAGGCTTTTTCAGTGGCTAAAATGTTGTTTTGAGGTCTCAAAAATGAACGGGGTGGCCTCCCCTCCATGTGTCTGCTTACTAGCTTAACATGCTCCATGTTTTAGCTATTTTTGTCTTAATTCCAGCTTGTTTTAGGATTGATTTAGCACTGTTTTAGGACTTTTTTTAGTGGTTCATTGCATTTGAGCTTTGTATTACATGCTTGTAGTATAATTGTCTTCATAGGCTTGGTGGTTTAGGCCTTAGCCACCAACCTATTTGAGTTGATAGTGTTTATTTCTTGTTTTCCATGCTTGTGATCACCCTTAATCACCTCTACAACCTCCCTCCTTTCTTGGCTTTTTCTTTGCTTTGAAAGTTGTTTCAAGCTACTTGTTTATTTAAGTTTGAGATTGAGGTCTCTTGCTTAATGGTTTAATCCCTTTGGGGGTTCATCACCAACGGCATGACACTTCTCTCATACGTAAAACAACTCTTGGCTTGGTATTCCTTTCCATTAGAGGACTTCAAGCTCACTCTTGGACTTAATTGACTAATGAATGGTTGGTAATTAAAATGAAGTAATAAAATGAGGACTAAAAATGATGCAAGATAATAACTTGTGTAGACACCACATTTTTGACCGACATTGAGACTCAGACGTCACTAGTTAAGCACTTGGTCATATTGCATATTGTGCTCGTTCAGAAGTTTCAGAGTCTCGGCTGCGAGTCTTGCCTCCGGACTTCTGGACCCTTTCATGCTTTGCCTCGGTTTGCGAACCAGGCTCGATTTTCTCTGTTTTCTCTTCACGAAGGGAAGGAGAGGTCTCGTAGATCATCTCTCAGCGACAGTAGGCTACGTTTTGTGGTCGTAGGCCATTTTGCCCGTTTGGAGTCCGGTTTCTGGTTTTTTTCGGAGCCGTTGGTCGTGTGCCCCGGTTCGGGACCGCTTAACCATCTCTGTTTGCTCCGATTTTTGGCATACTTCTTATTTGCTCCCTTTTGAGGGACACTGTGGTCCGAGAGACCGACTTCGTGGTCGAACACCACTCCCGGTGCCTAACAGCCCATTTTCGGGGCCCCGAACTACGCGTTTCGGCCCCCGAACCCTCATTTTGCATTAGTTTTGGTTCATTTTTGGCAGGGACCTCTGTTTCATTGGTAAGAAGGCCGTAGAAGGGTGGGAGGCTAGTAATTGTTCTGTCAGCCAACTTTATCCCTTCATCGCCCTCCTTCGCCCGATTTTCTTCACTTCAAAGCCAATGTTGAACACCCTTGGGCCATTTTCTTGAACCCTAAACCCCATATTTGTGATGTACACATCTGGAAGGCCACCAATATTTGGTGGCCGGCCAGTAATTGTTGTTGACCCTTTTGAACCCCTTTGAAAAGTGGGTTATTCTCTCTCCTGGTTCACTTTTTCCAGTGTTCAACCACAAGGTTGTGTTGTGCACGCATCAGAGGCTCTCTTTTTGTGGTGGCCAGCCATTAATCACACTTGACCCTTTTGACCCCTAGCCGGCCGGCCATGTAAAGTAGCCGGCCGGCCACCTGCAACCTGGATAACTGGCCGGCCAGGATCCTCACATCATCTACAGTGCAGAAGTGCATTCATTTTCCCCCCAGATTCTGTATCCGGGGGGCTGCATTTTGGGGGAAAACTTGATGGTTTTTCCTCCATTTTTCCCCCCTTTTTCCCCCCCTTTCTGTCTATATAACAGCAGCCCCAACTCTGATATTAGGGTTACAAAAATTCCCTCTAAGGCCTTTGCATTATATCCCTCTCCCTTTCCATTTCCAAGCTCAAACCTTCCAAGTCCTATACCCCTTTCCACACCACCACCAAGCTCCACCCTTCCATCCTTCATTCCAGCAGCTGGAGGTCCTTCTTCAAGGCCTAGGAGTGACCAAACTCAAGACAAGAAGCTATCAAAGTTTGGTCTTCAAGGGTAAGTAGCATTCCCTCTCTTTTGAGCTTGTTTTTGTATCATTTCTTAGCCATACATGCTTGCTGTTTTGGACTCCGACCCTAACTGGAGTTAGGCTTATTTTGAGCTCCTTTTCACTTTTGTTTAAGGGCCTCTCACTGTTTGAGGCCTCCTTGATACGCTTGCTTTATTATCCCTCTTATGTGCCATTATCTTGTGTAGTATTTTTGGCTTATGTATAATCTGTTTTGAGGCATGTCATAAACTGAAGAGTTTCTTATTTTGAGCTCTTATTCAACATTGTTGAAGGGCTCATTACTGTTTGTGGCCTCCATTTACTACTTGCCATTATATCTCTCTTTTGGCCATATTTTTGCATGACTTGTTAGCCTTGGATGCTTCTATTTTTGGGCTCTTTTCAGAACTGAAAACAGTCTTATTTTGACCCATTCTTCATGTTTCATTAAGGGTCTTTCATGTTTTGAGGCATATTTTATATACTTTGTGTTATATCTCTCTTTTTGGCCTCATTTTGCATAGCATTTTGAACATATTTGCATACTGTTTTGGGTCCGTCCATCAACTATAAAATACATTTTTTTTGGCTCCTCTTCAACATTGTTGAAGGGCCCTTTTGTGTTTAAGGCCAGAAACCACCACTTGCTTCTTTGGCCATCTTTTGGCCTATTTCTTGCATGAGAGTTTAGCCATACCTGTGCTGGTTTTTGTGGTTTTCCATAAACTGTAAAAGATCATATTTTGGGCCCCTCTTCAACTTTGTTGAAGGGCCCTAATCTATTTGAGGTCAGAAGCTGTGAATTTCTTCTTTATCTCACATTTAGGGCCATTTTTTGCATGCTAGTCTTGCCCTATTTGTGTTTGCTGTTTGGTCTTGGTTAAAACTGTGAACATGATTATTTTGGGGCTGCCTTGAATCTGTCTTCACATGTCATGATCAAATAATGCATGCTTGATGTAGCTACAAGTCATTTCATGTGCTTAATCTTGCATTTCGGGACCATTTCATGCATCGGGTGCCATATTCCTATGATTCGGGGCTGTTTTGGGTCATGTTTTGTTGCTGAAATTTGCATGCTTGTATGCCATATTCCATGCTTTGCCATGTCTTGTTAGAGTGGCATTTCGTGCCTTAGGGTCGGTCCTCGGTTTGCGTGCATGCGTGCGCGCATCTCGAGTCGTCTCATTTTCATCTGATGGCCTCTTATGTGAGTGTGACTGAGGTCCACTCGTGTTAGTATAAGTCCATTGTGCATTGTGTATGCCATTTCATTTCATAGCATTGCGCATGCTAGGTTGTATGTCACCTCGTGCATCGTGTATGCCATCTCATAGCATTGTGCATGTTAGGTTGTATCTTAGTTGCATTTCATGCATATCATGCATATTGCATTGTGCTTGGGGTAGGAGTTAGCCCGGGCATGGGAAACGAGGTACGTTTCGTACTCCGAGTGACGGAACGTGTCTCAATTGCCAGTCACCGACACTCCGGATTATCCATGATGGAGTTAGGTTTTAGTTGAGTTTTCATGTGCATTCATTCTATATTGAGTAATGCAAATCGACTCCTCGGCCATCATACATCGAGATGCGTGATTGGTGGCACGAGGATCGAGGCATGCATACATTTGTGAAAATACATTGCTATGCCCATTTCCTGCTCTCTGTTGCAGCAAATCAAGAATTAGCAACCTTCTGGAGTTTGGCGCGCTTTCCAAGAATAATTGTAAAACAGAGGCTAATCGGGGCATCCCAATGGATTTTCGCGCAAGGCAGCCCAGACATGCATCATCCATCATCTGAAGAAGAGTCAAGGCAGTCCCTGGCTTGCATGCCAGTTTATAGCTTTCTTAGTTAATTTGTAAATTAATTAGGAGTTTGTTTATATTCGGACTGTATTATTTGGACTGTATTATTTGGATTGTACTATTTATTCGGACCCTCTGCGCGAGGGCACAACTGTAATAAGTGTGCGTGTGTGTGTTGTATGTCTTCCAACCCCACGTCTTTCTTCCCTTTTACTTACCTGCTTATGATGGTTAGATTAGGGCATGTTTAAATTAGAATACAGTATGACAGCATGTTTGCATCATTCATCTGTTTTGCATGCACCGGGCTCGGCGCATCATACTAACTGCATTGTATTTCAATTTCAAAGTTGAATACTTGTTAGCTGTTGCATCTCATATGCCATGTTTAGAATAGTCGAGCCTGCTATAGTTGCATTTTGCATGTGTTGCATTAGGCATTTTTGTATAATTAGGATCATGCATGGATTTCTAATAAGTTTCTGTTTTGGCTTGGAGTACTCGGTAAGTTTTATGCTTTAGCATCCTTGCATGCGTGTGAGTGACTGCCATGAATAGCATGCTTACCATGAGGCTATTTGCTTATGTGATATAACTGCTTGAATGCTTGTGGGTGAAGGTTGGGTTTTTTGGATTGGAACAAATCATCGACTGTGAGTTTTAAGCCCACTAGATAGTGGCACAACCATCTTTTCTTAACCCCACCTGAGGGTGGCAAAATCTGCATTTTAAGCCTGCTTGCGAGTAGCAAACCATCTTTCAAAAACAAACATGAAATGTTTTATTCCAATTCAGGCGACCCGGTCTATACTTGTATGTTGTGCGCATCACATAGTAAATCTAGGCTAATAACCGGAATAAGAACACACAATGTTTTCAAAACTTGATATCATGGTTAGTAGAGGCCGATCTTTGATCGGGTGAGCGGGGGTGCTCACGAAGTGACCTTCCCCAATCGTACCCAAGTTCCCGAGCCAAGGCAACTTTGGTGATGACGGACACGTGGCCTTAGGCAACGAGTCAGGGTTTCCTAAATTTCTCCAAAATAAAATATTTAGGTGGCGACTCTGTATCTGGCAAAGCAGTCCATGTTTGGCAATTCTTTCAAAAATCTGTTTTCTCAAAACGATTTGCCGGATTTGGACTCTTTGGTTCAGACTTAGAACCATGAAAATTTTAGAGTCCTGAGCTGTAGTGAGCCCAATATCGAACAGAACGGGAGCTCGATCCCTCCCGGGACGTTCGGGGACGTCTACAGTTTCTGGCAACTCTGCTGGGGATTTAGAGAACTTAACTCGAACTCATGATATCTGGTTTTGACTACACTTGTGTGTTTCTTTGCATTGCATTTGCATTGGTGCGCCTAGGACACCGTGTTTGCCATCTGCTATTCCTGAACGGTTTGCCGGAGGCTTGTCTTGTCAATGCATGACCATAAGGCTGACCGGTTGTGGGCTCTGCCAGTATGGGAACACAAACCCCGGTTTTACCGGGGCACACTTTTTGACCATTCGACCTAGTGCATATGCAAATCCGTAGTGACCATTCCAAACTAGGACAGGTTGCTTACCCGTTTATAGGTTGTTTGAAACCGCTGTGTGCATAGTGAAACCCTAGCTCCTGACAAAATAGGACAGGGAAACCCTACCCCAACATAAGGGTGTTTTGGCTCTCACTTATCTGTTATGTGCTTTGGGATGCGTCTCCATACGAATGCATGTATCAGTTTACAGGGTTTGGGCATCAGGCCTGCGGGCATCAGTCAGTATTTGAGAATCAGTTATCTGCGGGTATTAGATTCAGTCTTTGGGGATAGTGATTCAGGGATGATAATTAGTGTTTGAGGACAGTGTGTATTCAGCTTATCGACCGTGTGTTGTTATGCCCGGCTGTGTGTCATGCATTTATTTTAAGTTGTTATGCTGTCCATTTATCTGTTTATTTATTTCCTTGTTGCTTTATTTTTCTTTTTGCTAGGGCAGTTTTAGCACAATTGCTTCAAACCCAACAGATACCTCCCAAGCACTTTGGACACGAGGTCGTCGACTCAATCGATCCGAGGATCTAATCGACGGACAGCCAGTGTTCCATTCTCTACCCCCCCCGTTGTCAGAAGAAAGCCGAGAAAGCGCAGTGCGTCTGAACAGAGGTTGCCAGAACAGTGGTATCCCTCATCAGTGGACAGTCAGATTGAGATCCCCATTGTTGCTATAGAGATAGATCTGCCAGTAGTTCAGATAGATCAAAACAGTATGGCGGCACCAACAAGAGTTGAGGAGATGATGCGCCAAATGCAAGAGACCATGCGGGCCATGCAGCAGGATGCCATTCGCCGAGATGAGTTCGCCAAGCAACAGGCCGAGATCATGGCCCAGCAGGCCGAGCTAATTACCAGACTGCAACAGCAGAATGCGGCATCTGCTTCACATCAAGTTCCTCCCCCACCAGGGGCTTCACTGCCTGAGCAGACGCCAAATACCCAGAACACTCTGCCAAACACCCAGAACATTCAAGCAGATACAGACGCACCAGCAGGGCCAGCTCCGCCCCCGATTCTACCTCAGATGTCTAAGGCGCCTACGCCCGTCAACCACCTGGACTCTCCCTTCGAGTTCGAAATAGACCATACAGCTCTGAAATTGAGCAAGCTTGAGAAACTCTTCAAGAAATCGCAAGGGGTAAAGGCCATCCCAGATATCGAGGACGGATATACCGATGAGGCCGTGACATTGCCCGATAGGTTCAAGATGCCGCAAATTGACCGTTTCGACGGATCTGGAGACCCCATGGTCCATCTTCGGCTATTCTCAGACATCCTGCGACCAATGGGCCTAACCCGACCACAAAAGCTTTCATTGTTCGGCCGAACCCTGTCGGGTGTGGCCGCCATCTGGTACGCGAAGTTAGAGGATGAGGTCAAAAGAAATTGGGATGAAATGGCTGAGGCCTTTGTCGCACAATACTCGTATAACACCCAGATCGAGATTACAACTCGTGATCTCGAAATGACAAGGCAAGAGCCCAAGGAAACTTTCTCAGACTTTGTAACCCGGTGGAGGGCAAAGGCGTCGATGATGATTTTGAGGCCCACTGATAAGGACCAAATCCGGATGATTGTGCGCAATCTCCAACCAAAGTTGATGCAGAAAATGATTGTACTCCCCTTTCCCACTTTCTCAGATTTACACAAGATGGGGGTACAAATCGAAGACGTGATGAAGCAAGGTCTGACTGACCAGGATAGGGAGCAACCCCGGAGAACATTCAACCGTAACAATAATGCAGGCCCGAGTGGCGCTGCAACTGCAAGAGCTTCGGAGGTTAGAATGGTCACCACCATTCCCCCTCCCCTTCCATGGCCCATGGCGGCCACACCCTTCTCCGGTGCATCCAGAAGCAATACCCAAGCCAATAAGTACCCGCCCAGAGGCCAAAGAACCTTCACCCTACTATACATGCCTCTGTCTAAGGCTCTGGGGGTCCTGATCAGAAAGGGGCATCTAAAACCCCTAGAGCCGAGGCCGTTGCCGAATCCACTCCCTCCCTCTCACAACCCAGCCAAGTATTGTACATACCACCAACAGCACGGCCATGATACTGACCAGTGTTTCAAGCTGCGTCACGACATCCAAGACCTTGTTGACAAAAATGTGATCCTATCCCCAGAAAGACCTAACGTCACAACCAACCCACTCCCTACACACAACCAAGCTCCGCCTCCCAAAAGAGTCAACCTTATCCAGACTGGGGTCGTGTTTTACGATCTTAGCATCTATATTACTCCCACCCACCTACCTAAGCCAGAGGTGCTCCTTTCCGACTGTACTGACCTTTTGTGCATGTTGGACATCTCTACAACCCAACCTGAACCAGCGGTGGTGACTGTGGAAGATAGCGCAGCAGGAGTTGCAGAGGGGGATAGAATGGTCGAGGCTGGGTCCGAACAGTCTGGGAATTTTGCTGGGGAAGCCTACGACCCAAGTGAATACATCCTATTGGTGGGCCAATCTGAGCTAAGTGTGGGGTTGCCAGAGAGTGCAGAACTGTGTATGATCCGAGGGGGAGGATTTGAGCAGAGATCAGATGACTTGACAGCAGTGGAAGAGGACTTAGCCAACCTCCAGTTCTTCAACGACCAAGAATCAGGGGACACAGCAGTCAACTGGTTCGAATATGAGGAGTCAGCAGGAGCTACCGGGTGGCTAGATGATCAACCCGATGTTGTGGAAGAAATCCGACCAGAACAGGGCCCGGTAGGGGCGGGAGTATCAGTTGTGGCCGGAAGGGCCGGAAGTCAAAGTACATTGCCGGAGAGTGCCGGTACGAAGAATTTCACTCAAGATGGAAACATTGAGAATACAGGGAAAGTTGAACAAAAAGCTGCACTGACGCAGATAAGGCAACAGGGTTCTGAGAGAACCGAAAAAGCTAAAATTCATGAAGGGATCGAAAGTGCTGCGGGCACGAGAATAGAGGATGCTGTGAGCATACAGGCTGAAAGTACTATGAGTACAAACATGCCGGAGCCAGACAGGTGCCTTTTGGACGCCAGCGGAATGTGGTGGGAAGACGATGACTTATGTCTCGCCCACACAGATGAAGACTGGGGAAGTAATCAACCGGATGACACTTGGTACCTCAATGAGGTTGATCACATGACGAGAAGTGGGCGGTACTTCAAGCCTCCACACCTAGACCAACCCGAGGCATCCGGGAAGGATAGAGAAGCTGAGAAACAGAAGGAGAAGCAAATCGAAGAGGAAGCTGTGCTAAAGCAGCTAAAGAAGATACAAGCAGACATCTCCATCTGGGGATTGCTTATGGCTTCACGAGTGCACAGACAGGCTGTCCTATCTGCTATGGACAAAGCTAAACTCTCTATAGATACTACACCAGAACAGCTGGTTGGGCTGGTTTTTCCGAGAGGAGGTTCCCCGGCATTAACCTTTTCAGACAAGGAACTATCGCCTGAGGGCATAAATCACAATAAACCCCTCTACGTTTCCGTGGAATGTAGAGGCAAGTGGATACCGGTGGTACTTGTTGATACCGGGTCCGCCATCAATGTCTACCCAGCCAGGACAGCATATGCAATCGGGTTGAAACCCGCGGACTTCGCGCCAACTACTCAGGTGATCAGAGCCTATGACAACACTAGCAGGGAAGTGATGGGGACTATTAAAATTCAGACTCAGGTTGGTCCAGGACAACACAATGTTGAATTCCATGTCTTGGACGTTCCCGCAACCTTTAACCTACTTTTGGGGCGACCGTGGTTGCACCAGGTCAAGGCAGTCTCTTCCACTTTGCATCAGATGCTGAAGTACCCTCACGGGAAAGGGGTAGCTATTGTTTTTGGAATTCTTCAATCCACCCACCACCGGAAGTGTCCACACCAGTATTGGAAATCGAGCATGGCACTGAGGATGTGTTCTTATCGGGGTTCACTTTGGCTGAGGCTCGAGTGGTGCAGAACGTTATGGCTGTGAATGAGGGGGTGTACGTTAGTGCTTAATCCGTCTACCTCATGAGCAAGCTACAACACATCCCCGGAATGGGATTGGGAAGAAGCGGCCGGAAGGGCGTCGCTGCATTGGCTGAAGTGACACACAACCCTCACACCTTTGGATTGGGTTATCTGCCCACCAAAGAGGACTGGGTGAGGAAGGGTAAAGAGATGGCAGGAAGAGCCAGAGCAAAAAAGGCTGGGAAGCCTTTTGAATTAATGCATCGGCCTATTCAGGGTACCCTAAACGGACGCTTCGTCCGGGAGGGGGAAGACTTTCCATTTTGCGGCTTCCCAGAACCATGGCTGAATGCGGAGAGGAAGCGTGTGCCTGGTTTCGAGATCTTCTTCGACCTGCAACTACCTGGGGATGACGTTGCCGAAGAGTAGACAGACCTATCAGCTGAGGTTGAGCAGTATAAGGCAGTGGATTCTGAGAGCACCGAACTTGAGGTGGGGGTAGCGTTGGCGTGTCTACTTTCAGATCCTTCGATCGACCAAAAGTGCTTGGGGGATAACTCCTCGGTTTCCATGATTGGAGATGAAACGGCTGCGGGCCTTCCAGCGACTATCTTGGATGCATCTATCGCACCCTCTCTCACTTGGCAATACGAAGAGGGATTCTTGTCCAACAACACCGGGTCAGGTAGTGAGCCGGAATCTGATTCCACCGAGTCCTGTGAGTCGGAATCAGGTTCCAGCTCGACTGAGTCTGAGTTTGGTAATCCTGGGGATGATAACCTGGATGCCACAGTTGTGTCCAGGTCGTCTTTTTCTTTCTCATTTGAGTCTGTTGTAACCGAGAATTCGGACGATTTGGATGAGCTTAATGAGAATCAAGTAACTGTGGTTTCTGAGTACTTTTCTGTGCCCTTAATTTATTGCATAAACTCAGACTTTCAAAATTTTGATGAAAACAACGAGGACGAAATTCCTCCGGTTTTGCAACGATTAATTGAGCAGGAGCAGGAGAGATTTGTCAAACCCTTAACAGATGAAATCATTACCATGAACATTGGTACTGAGGAGGACCCGCGGTTGGTCCAAATCGGGTCCACGCTGTCTTCGGAGGAACGCGAGCGCTTAGTCGCTTTATTAAAAGATTTCAAAGATGTTTTCGTGTGGTCCTACGAAGACATGCCTGGGATCGATCCTGAGATTGTACAGCACCGGATCCCCCTTGACCCCGAAGCCCGACCTGTTAAGCAGAAACTCAGAAGGATCCGCCCGGACTGGGCTCTCAAGATTAAGGAAGAGGTCACCAAGCAGATCGATGCATGCTTTCTGCTGGTATCCGAATACCCAACTTGGTTGGCCAACATCGTTCCAGTGCCGAAGAAGGATGGCAGGATCCGGGTATGCCTGGATTTCAGGGATTTGAACAGAGCTAGTCCGAAGGACGACTTTCCCTTACCGCATATTGATGAGTTGGTGGATTTTACAGCAGGGCATGCTTTGCTCTCATTCATGGATGGCTTCTCAGGGTACAATCAGATAGTGATGGCACCGGAAGACAGAGAAAAGACTGCATTCACCACCCCGTGGGGAACATACTGCTACAGAGTAATGCCGTTTGGGTTGAAGAATGCCGGAGCTACTTATCAACGGGCCGCGACCAAAATATTACACGACATGATCCACAAGGAGGTTGAGGTGTACGTGGACGACATGATTGTCAAGTCCAAGGAAAGAGAAGGCCACTACACCGCCTTACAAAAATTCTTTCAAAGGATCAGAGAATTTCGGTTGCGGCTAAATCCTCAGAAGTGTACGTTTGGTGTTACAGCGGGAAAAATGCTGGGGTTTTTGATTACACAAAGGGGCATCGAGGTCGACCCTTCAAAAATCAAGGCCATCTTAGAAATGCCACCACCAAGGACTGAAAAGGAGGTGCGAGGCTTTCTGGGTAAAGTGCAATTCATAAGACGGTTTATCTCAAAATTAACCTTGACTTGTGAACCACTTTTTGGTCTCCTGAAGAAAGGCAAGAAGTTCCAATGGGAGGGCCGATGCCAAGCTGCTTTTGAACAGATCAAAGAATATTTACAGAACCCGCCTGTATTGTCGCCACCAGAGCCGGGGAAACCGTTGATATTGTACCTTTCAGTGACTGAGACCACAATGGGCTGTATGCTCGCGCAAGAGTCGGAGGACAAGGTGGAGAGGGCCATCTACTATCTGAGCAAGAAGATGTTGGACTACGAGACCCACTACACTCCGCTCGAGAAGGCTTGCTTAGCTTTGGTATGGGCTACCAGGAAGGTGCGGCACTACTTGTTAACTCACTCCGTAATGTTGGTTTCGCGACTGGATCCCATCAAATACCTTTTCGAGAAACCAGCACTTACGGGTAGGCTAGCTCGTTGGGTGCTGTTGCTCTCCGAATTCGATCTAAAATATGTGACACGCAAGTCAGTCAAAGGAAGAGCAGTGGCAGAGTTCTTGGCTGATCATCCAGTCGAAGGAGGTGAAGCGGTGGAGTACTTATTCCCAGATGAAGCCATTTTGCACATCGATGATGAATATTGGACGATGTACTTTGACGGAGCATCAAATCAATACGGGTATGGGATAGGAGTGTTGCTGATAGCACCCGACAATTCCCGTATCCCTCTAGCCTTCAAACTCCGGTTCAAAGTCTCGAACAACGAAGCAGAATATGAGGCGTGCATTGCCGGCCTAGAAGTAGCCTTGGAACTAGGGGCAAGATGTTTGGACGTCATCGGAGATTCAAACCTTATTGTATCTCAAGCAAACGGAGACTGGAAAGTCAAAGAAGAAAAGATGATAATGTACCATCAGACCTTGGACTTGCTAATCCCTCGGTTTGAAAAGCTAAACTTTGCTCATCTTCCAAGAGAGAACAACAGGTTCGCCGATTCTCTAGCAACTCTATCTTCCATGATAGACATCCCATTTGGAATCCGGATGCGTCCAGTCGTCATTGACCAGAAATTTGCGCCAGCCTATGAGTCGATTGCTACTATAGATGAGGTTCAGGACCAAAACCCCTGGTATTATGACATTTGGAATTTCTTGGAAAGGAAGTATACCCGCCAGGGGTAAACGCCAAGGATAAAAGGGCAATCCGAAGAATGGCCGTCCAGTTCATCATCTGTGGGGGTAAACTGTATAAGAGAGGTCATCTGGGAATGTACAAGCTGTGTGTTGAAGCCGAGAAATCAAAGCGCCTGATGGAGGCCATCCATGGAGGAGAATGCGGTGCACATATGAACGGAGTAATGCTAGCACGGAAGATCCTCAGACAGGGTTATTACTGGTCCACCGTGGAGGAGGATTGTATTAGTTTTGTTCGGCGATGCCACAAGTGTCAAATTCATGCAAATCGCATGAACATCCCGCCGTCGAAACTGTACAATATGACTTCGCCATGACCATTTTTAGTTTGGGGAATTGATGTGATCGGGGCTGTCACTCTAAAGGGGTCGAAGTTCATCCTGGTTGTGATAGATTATTTCACAAAGTGGGTCGAGGCCCAATCGTATGCGGTGTTGAAGGCGTCACACGTTGCAAAGTTTATCAGAAACAACATCATTTGTCACTATGGGGTCCCGAACGAGATCGTTTCAGATAATGGTTCCCACTTCAAGAAGGAAGTGATAGACTTGTTGGAAAAATACAACGTGGCTTTTCATAAGTCATCTACATACCGACCGCAAACCAACGGAGCGGTCGTGGCCGCCAACAAGAATATCAAACACATACTGCAGAAGATGGTGGAAACCTACCGGGATTGGCCAGATAAGCTGCCATTTGCTCTGTGGGGCTACAGGACTTCGATCAGAACTTCTACCGGAGCGACTCCGTATTCATTGGTTTATGGGATGGAGGCCATTCTACCTATCGAGATTGAGGTTCCGTCGTTACGAGTTTTGGCTGAGTGTCAAATAGCCGATGCAGATTGGCAGCAGAGCAGATTTGAGGAACTCATGCTTTTTGACGAGAGAAGACTGAAAGCACTATACTATGTTCAAGGCTATCAGCGCAGAATTGCCCGGGCTTTCAACAAGAAAGTTAAGTCCAGGAATCTAAAGGAAGGAGATTTGGTGCTCAAGGACAACCGAGCTCCCATCCACGACCCAAGGGGCAAGTTCAAACCCAATTGGACTGGTCCCTACATCATCAAAGCCATCTGGTCAGGTGGAGCTGTGGTTCTGATGGATCTGGATGGCCTAGAGTTCTCCCAACCGATCAACATGGACAAGTTGAAAAAATATTACCCCTGAGAGGCTCGCTAGGCCGAAAACCCGGAAGGGCGACCTAGGCAAAAGTTAGAGCACAAAAAAATTGGAAAATATAAAAACTGAGCTCGCAAGGTTGAAAACCCGCAAAGGGCGACCTAGGCAAAAGTTGGAGCGTAAAAGGAGAGTGAAAATACCCGAGTGAACCTAAGCCTGAACTACGTAAGGCTTGATTCCCATCTTTGGGATACATAGGCAACTTCACCCTGAAGTTCAGCCATAAACTTTTCCCCGATCAACTTTGTCCATTTTGACCATCTCGGTCATCTTTGTCCATCAGCATTTATCGCAATCTCCGGTACAGTGCTATTCAGACTAGGGGCAACTTTCTGTTGCCACGACGGTGCAGCACGATTCAGACTAGGGGCAACTTTCCGTTGCCATGCAGTGCCGCGGTACTCTCCAAACTAGGGGCAACTTTCCAGTTGCAGGGATCTGGGGTTGTGCATCTCAGTGACAAATCTTAGGCGTGTCCAGTTCCGATCCATATCGAAAATGGTTTTGAAAAGTTTTAATAAAAGTTGACTTTGTTCAAATTAATCTCTTTACAACTGAGACCATTTTTGGACCAAAGCGGAAAATTTTTAGTACCACAACCTTCAATTTCATTGATTTCAAAACAGAGTTCTCCTGCTCTTACATACAATCGAAGTTGCTTTTTTATTACATTCATAAAGAAAACTTGAAAGTACTAATAAAGCAATAAATCTGGGGCATAGTCGAGTCTAGTATCCCTGCGCCCCCTCCTAGAGCTGGTCGAAGCCTCTGACGCCAAGCTAGACCCAACCTGTGCCTCCTCATTAAGCCAGTCCAAGCACTCGTCAGACAAAGTGCAATTGAAAGTGGGAGCAGGGGCCAGAAGCTCTCTAGTCCTCCATGCTGTGGCATATCGGGTAAGCTGTGCACCTCGGATCGGGAAAGCAGCCGGGTACTCAATCCCCTCTGGTGGGCAAATCTGATCATGACCGAACTGGCGCAGGAACTGGAATAGAAAGTAGAACACACAGTGGGTTAGACCAATCAACTGGATCCCGATCAGTCGAGACATGCTATAGCTCATCGCCGGGAGATTGAGCCAAGGACAACGCCAAGCAATGCGATCTGCGGACAAATTGCGCATCCAGTCAAACCACCACTTTTCATCAGGGGCATCGACTAGGCACTATCGAAAGAAATAGCCTCGAGCTGAGTAGGCCGGGCAAGAGTCCACAACCTGCAGTTTGTCCATTAACCATACCTGGGGAGGGCTGAAAAATGAGAGAATAAAGAATAGAGAGATGTACGTTGAGAGAAAAGCGAGAAAATGGTTTTTGTGAGAAAAACCGAGCCTGAGGGCCGAGTGATGTGAGCAAATACATATGTAAGATTGGGTGGGAAACACTACCTGCAACAGCAATGGACTCCCAGCAAATCTAGTCGTCTCCCGGCGATAGACAGAATCCAAACCCATCAGCGTCTCGGCCAAGGTCATGGCGATGTAGCTCTTTCCTTCTTTCAAGCCTTGAGCAACTTCAATCAGACGAATGCTACATCCGCCAAAGCCCGGGGAAAGCAGAAAGTGAGACAGCAGGCACAGGCAAAGGGCGTGTTGCCGGAAACCTTGCCAATAATGGTTGCTGCGGTCACCGGCGTCGGAAAAGCGATGAATCAAACCAAGGATATCCAGTTCCCTATTACAGATCAGGGATCGAGCATCATGCGCGGTGAGTCCACACATCCGCCCTAAAGCCTGGGCGTGGCCAAAGCGAAACTGGGGCAAGATCTCTTCATGACGTTTAGACTCCAGCAAAACTTGAAAATCTTCAAAAGTCGGACATACCTCTTGACCGCCAAAGCTAAAGACGTGCGTCACCGGGTTCCAAAACCTCGCCGCAGCATGGAGGAAAGGGAGATGTAGCGGAGTGCGGCTTAGCGTGAATAGTGCATTCAAGCCGAAACCCCGGAAGTTCAACTTTTCCGAGCCATCTAGAGAAGCGATCCAAGCTGTGAGATTTTCAACGAGAAACGCCTCCATTTTTTTGCAAAACTAAGATGGATTGAATCAAAACACGGAGCCAAGGCTTTTAAAGAGGAAAAGACACTATTCAGGGGGACAAGTGTCAAAAATTGGGCGGCTGCAGAGTTAAGTGGCCGGCCGGCCATATTTTCTGGTAGGCCGGCCACCTCTTGTTTCAAAACTGGCCGGTGCCCCCCCTCTCTGCAATAAATCTGGCCGGCCGGCTCCCAAAAGTGGCCGGCCATGCTCCAATGTGTGTCTTTGGCCCTGTTTTACCCTCTGAGAGAAAGTTTCAAGCATTCTCATGCAACGGATGTGCCAAAGGCCTCTATTTTCCTCTGTTCCGGATGCGTTCCGTTGCCCAGATCGTCCGAAGTACACTTCGTCTTGTTAAGTTTTGTTTATCGAGTAGTTGTTTTGTTTATCGAGTTGTTGTTTTGTTTATCGAGTTGTCGTTTTGCTTATCGAGTTGTTTGTCGAGCTGTCGTGTTTTCGTGTTTTGAGTTGTTACTCTTTGTTTAAGCTTTTGTTTGAGTCTTGTTTATCGAGTTGTCAACATTATTGTGTTTTTCTTATCGAGTTGTAAACTTGCTAAGGTTTCATTATATCTTAGAAAGTTAAGTTGTTGCGTCGGTTCACTACCTGACTGGGCAAAATTCACAACACACATTTCCATTCAATCTCATTATGATGCAGAATAATGCGATATGATGCTAAGTGTTTAAAATACAATACTTTTTTTTCAAAAGCTGTTTCATCCTATCATATCTCGCTAAAGCACAAGTTTTACAGAAAATAGAACTGCCCGATAATGTACAATGTGTTACAACTACTAGCAAAAATATAAGTAAAACAGGGAACAACTGCATCTGCGCTTTCAAGAGCAGTGATAAGAGGCCCTCTTCGTCCTCTTCTGCGGAATGGACTCTCCGCCACCATCGCCATCTCCATCATCTGAATCGGAGCCGTCATCCTCGAGATCCCCCTCAGCCTCGCCTCCACTCCCGGAACCAAGGCCGGAACCGTCATTTCTATCAGCAGATGTCTCCGACTGACGGTCTGTAACCTCCTCCTCCTCATCCTCGTCAGGCTCCTTCTCCACAACATGTGCTCTATGTCTGCGAGATGACCCCTCCCCTCGAGAAGGCCTGGATGGCCCAGCTCCGTGAAAAGGCCTGGATGGCCCAGCTCCGCGAAAGGGCCCAGATGGCCCAGCTCCCCGAGAAGGCCCAGGTGGCCCGGCCTGCGGCTGAGCATATACCGGAGGCATCTGAGAACAAAGAGTTCAAATTAAATATATCAGTCCAAATGTGTACATCAGATGCAGATGCAAGCAAAAACTACATGAAGTGGGTGCATGAAAACACAGTGTACAAGTGAGGTGTGTGTCTGATGTGCTCTGCACAAGTAGCCTATCAATGCAGTAGAAATTAGTATGTCATCAGAAGTATGATAAATGCCAGAAAACTAAAGGGTACCTGGAAGCCCATGATAGACAAATGTGCCTCCCTCCGCAAGACCATGCCCTCGAGTGAGGCCACCAATCCGATCACCTCCTCCATGTACTCTCTGGGTAGCTGCAGATACAAGCTCAAATCATCAACGAATAAAGGAGTGTCTAAGTATTTGAATGATAGATGAAAAGCAGTAAAGCATACCAGCGGTGAGTCGGGATCAATAACATATTGATGACCGGGCATCGGAGGCTCTATCGGGATCGGAATCGGAGAGGTAGTCCCAAACTGCCACCCCATCAGCTCAGTCGGCATGTCCGGCCACCCAGGATGAGGAAAAGTCGCAGGAATCGGGGGAACCGACCTACCCCCACCTCTGGATGTACCAGCCCTGCTGGTGGAAGGGGCGTCTGCAGCCCGAGCCCGGGCCTGGCTCGAAGATGGCATACTAGCAGACCTCATCATCGGAGTGCGAACTCCTGTCAATGGAGGCATCAGGTATGTGTGACGGTAAGTGGCGTAGTCCCCCTCCTCAATATATAGCAAAGCATCAGTGTCTAGCATAGCATTGACGACATCCCGGGAAATGAGTATATCAGCAATCCGCATGTCTGCTGGAGGTGCTGAGGGAGGGTCCTGAGAAGTGTACCCCCAGACTTGGCGCAAGAAACGCTCCCCCAGGAAAAAGGCCCTACCAACCGGCCCTTCAAACAGAAGTCTGTACCGGGAGGCACCCCACCCTCCGGCGAACTGGAAACGAAGACCCTCACCTAAGGGCGCCCATGGCTGCCATGTAATCTGCAGATAACAGGTGCATAAGCCAATCAGAAATCGAAGATGTACAAAACAAATCAAAGATGAAAACAGAAAGAACTGAGAGTTCTAAAGTACCTCCGATGTGCGCACCGTGTCAAAATACTGTCGCAGGTAAAGGAGAGACTCCCGAGGTCTTGGCCGGTGCCGGCCTTCAAACACAAGCGAGTACGGGGTCATGAGAGGTCCCGCTACCATCATCTCCAGGGCCAATGTCGGGAAATATGCATAGACCCACAACTGTAGAAAACAAAGCAGAATGTGAAATGCTGAGGACAAAATGCATGATACAGAGTATAAAGTGCACCGTGCGTACGATGTGCAAGTAATGAGGAGCAGAAATGTAAATCAAGAGGGCAGAAAGTACCTCCCAGGCTCTCCAGTAGCCGCCAAGTAAATCCCCCCGTCCGCGGGAAGTCGCGCTCATATAGCAATAAAGGGTGGCCAAGCCGGCACCACCCCAGTCATATCGCCTAACCTGTGACAGGTCCACCAAGGCACTCAGCAGATAGAGCCCAACAGTGTTCCCTCTATCAGCAAACAGAGTGGTCCCGAAGAGGAACATCAGGAAGCCGCGGGCATACTGTGCCGCCTCATCAGGAGTCCCGGGCTCCATCTCCACCGGCCGAAAATGGGAAGAGAACCAGGTATATCGGACTCTCCCCGAAGCTCTGTCAACAGGCGGGCGAGCCCCCAGCAGATATATCCAAGCGGCCTCCCACTCGCCCATGTCATCATTATATGGGATCGTCCAACCTCCCACATCAAGGCCGGTCAATACAGCGAAGTCAAAAGGGGTCATAGTCATGTCCCCAGTAGCAGAGAAATGGAAAGAGTTGGTGGTGTCCCACCATCTCTCCACCAGGGCGGCCATCAGCGTCCTCCTGGCAGAACAACGAGATAGCCCAGCACAGAAGGGCCCGAACCCCGCTAAGTCAACCAAATCCCGAACGGCCTCCGGGAGCTCGGCATACCAGTCTCTAGCCGCGGTGGAGCCATATCCTCGCACGTTGCGGGAAGTCACCTGCATTCAGAATGAGCACATGTTTCAGCATGAAATGAATAAAGCTGCGTGCGAATAAAATGAAAAGGCTGCGTGCAAAGTAAAGTAAGTGGGCTGCGTGTTCACCATCAGTTGGGCCGTGCGCTCATAATATCAGTGTTTTGGGCTGTGTGTTCAGAATATCAATTTGGGGCTGTGTGCTCTAAAAAATCAGTGTTTGGGCTATGTGTTCAAACTCTAAATCAATCTGGGCTGTGTGTTCAGAAAATCAATTTGAGCTGTGTGTTCAGAAAATCAATTTGAGCTGTGTGTTTAGAAAATCAATGTTTGGGCTGCGTGTTCAACTCTCAATCAGTGTGGGCTGCGTGTTCACCTTCAATTTGGGGCTGTGTGCTCTAAAAAATCAGTGTTTGGGCTGTGTGTTCAAACTCTAAATCAATCTGGGCTGTGTGTTCAGAAAATCAGTGTGGGTTGCGCGTTCACCTTCAATTTGGGGCTGTGTGCTTTAAAAATCAGTGTTTAGGCTGCGTGTTCACCTTCAATCTGGGCTGTGTGTTCAGAAAATCAGTGTTTGGGCTGCGTGTTCAACTCTCAATCAATGTGGGCTGCGTGTTCACCTTCAATCTAGGCTGTATGTTCAGAAAATCAGTGTTTGGGCTGCGTGTTCAACTCTCAATCAGTGTGGGCTACGTGTTCACCTTCAATCTGGGCTGTGTGTTCAGAAAATCAGTGTTTGGGCTGCGTGTTCAACTCTCAATCAGTGTGGGCTGCGTGTTCACCTTCAATTTGGGGCTGTGTGCTCTAAAAAATCAGTGTTTGGGCTGCGTGTTCAAACTCTAAATCAATTTGAGCTGTGTGTTCAGAAAATCAATCTGGGCTGTGTGTTCAGAAAATCAATTTGGGCTGTGTGTTCAGAAAATCAATCTGGGCTGTGTGTTCAGAAATCAGTGTGTACTGCGTGTTCACCGTCAATTTAGGCTGTGTGCTCAGGAAATCAGTGTGTTGGGCTGCGTGTTCAACCCTCAACCGATGTGTGCCGTGTGTTCACAATCAATTTATGGGCTGAGTGCTCAGGAATTCTAGTGATAAAACCGTGTGTTCAAAATGCAAGCAGAATGCAAGAAAAATTCGTAATACGTTACAGAAAAGGTAGGAATGAAGTAAATACCTCTCGTGCCTCATGGGAGAGATGATACTCAGGCTCCCGCAGGAGGAGATCCCCGGGTGCTCGCCCGTCGAACTCGGTGAAATGATGAAAAACAGCCCGCGGAAGAACGTGTACTGGTGGATCATATCTCTCGGGAATAAAGGAGCGAACCCTCGGAGGCAGAGACATGATGTCAGGATCGCCTCCGGCGCCTGGAGAACCTCCACCGTGGGAAATTGACCCGCCATTTCAACAAATCTGCAAAAGGGGGCAAAAATGAGCAAAAATGAGCCAAAATTGGAAAAAGTCAACAAAAGTCAACCCTCGGGAAATGAAAAACTCAACAAAAGTCAACTCCCGAGAAAATCTTCCAAATATTGAGACAAACTCACCTTAAGTTGTGAAAATGAGAAAAGAAGTCCCGAAACCAAAATTTAATCGGTTCAAAGCGCTTGAAACTGAAGGATTTCGCGAAAACAACTTGCGTGGGACGTTGGAAAACGCGTATGGGGCACCGATCTGAGGGAGAAAATGGTTTGGGAAGGTAGAGAGGAGGATTTCGGAGCTACAAAAGTGAGCTTAAAGTGTTTGGGTGGATGTATTTAAAGAAAAGAAGCTAAAAGGACAAAATTGCCCCCGGATTAGGCAAAGTGGCCGGCCGGCCACTTTTTCTAGCTGGCCGGCCATTTACTTTTCAATAACTAGCCGGCCACATCCCCTTCCCCATAAAACTGGCCAGCCATGTTCCCCATATGCCCTTCAAGGTCCCTGCAAATTTTGAGGAGGATTGGAGTCCCCGAGACCTGAAAAAGTACAAGAGAAGTGCACTTTTTGGCGCGAAATCGCCCCGCCGGAACTTCAGCTTCAACTTTCGATACATGTCTCATCGTTTACTCATCGAAGGTGAAGTATATCCTTTTTGAACATGTTGTAACCTCTCCGGGAGGTGGACCGGAGGCTGCGATCGAGTCACCCTCGCCGAAACGCGTGTTCCTTCCCGCGTTGCGATGCACTTTTCTATCAACACCGTGATCGTCTGCATTCGATATCACATTGAACAGTATGCTGTTAGATATGTTGTGCTTGTTGAGTTTCTTTATTTTGTAGGTACGATATTGTATGTACGCTTCATTTGAAGCTGGTGCGACCAGACGAATCGCGCAGGTATCGTATCTTCTTCGTGTGAGACGCGACGAGAATTGAATAATTCTCTGCATTCCTAACTGCATGAAATGTAGTCGTTGCTTTGCATTCTTGCTTAAAACTGTTGCATCTATTTGCGAATACTTGCTTCATTACAGCTTGCTGCATTTGCATGATCATTGAGTTACCTTCGGCTTCTTGCATTGTCAGTTGCATTTTGCTCCTGCCTGCGAGCATGCCTGCGGGCACTTTTGTGTTATTTTGTATGTTTGTCTAAGTCTTCGACCTTGTCAAAAATGGGTCGTCTCTGGGCTTTGACATTCACTCCCGTCACTTATGACTTTCGAGTTCTGTCAAAGAGGGGCAACTGTAGACACCCCATTTTTGACCGACCTTGAGACTCAGACGTCACTAGTTGAGCATTTGGTGATATTTCATATTGTGCTCATTCAGAAATTTCAGAGTCTCGGCTGCGAGTCTTGCCTCCAGACTTCCGGACCCTTTCATGCTTTGCCTCGGTTTGCGAACCAAGCTCAGTTTTCTCTGTTTTCTCTTCGCGAAGGGAAGGAGAGGTCTCGTAGATCATCTCTCAACGGCAGTAGGCTACGTTTTGTGGTCGTAGGCCATTTTGCCCGTTTAGAGTCCGATTTCCGGTTTTTTTCGGAGCCGTTGGCCGTGTGCCCCGGTTCGGGACCGCTTAACCATCTCCGTTTGCTCCGATTTTTGGCATACTTCTTATTTGCTCCCTTTTGAGGGACACTGTGGTCCAAGAGACCGACTTCGTGGTCGAACACCACTCCCGGTGCCTAACAGCCCATTTTCAGGGCCCCGAACTGCGCGTTTCGGCCCCGAACCCTCATTTTGCATTAGTTTTGGTTCATTTTTGGCAGGGACCTCTGTTTCATTGGTAAGAAGGCCGTAGAAGGGTGGGAGGCCAATAATTGTTCTGTCAGCCAACTTTATCCCTTTATCGCCCTCCGTCGCCCGATTTGCTTCACTTCAAAGCCAATGTTGAACACCCTTGGGCCATTTTCTTGAACCCTAAACCCCATATTTGTGATGTACACATCTGGGAGGCCACCAATATTTGGTGGCCGGCCAGTAATTGTTGTTGACCCTTTTGAACCTCTTTGAAAAGTGGGTTGTTCTCTCTCCTGGTTCACTTTTTCCAGTGTTCAACCACAAGGTTGTGTTGTGCACACATCAGAGGCTCTCTTTTTGTGGTGGCCGGCCATTAATCACACTTGACCCTTTTGACCCCTAGCCGGCCGGCCACCTGCAACCTGGATAACTGGCCGGCCAGGATCCTCACATCATCTACAGTGCAGAAGTGCATTCATTTTTCCCCCAGATTCTGTATCCGGGAGGCTGCATTTTGGGGGGAAACTTGATGGTTTTCCCTCCATTTTTCCCCCCTTTTTTCCCCCCGTTCTGTCTATATAACAGCAGCCCCAACTCTGATATTAGGGTTACAAAAATTCCCTCTAAGGCCTTTGCATTATATCCCTTTCCCTCTCCATTTCCAAGCTCAAACCTTCCAAGTCCTATACCCCTTTCCACACCACCACCAAGCTCCACCCTTCCATCCTTCATTCCAGCAGCTGGAGGTCCTTCTTCAAGGCCTAGGAGTCACCAAACTCAAGCCAAGAAGCTATCAAAGTTTGGTCTTCAAGGGTGAGTAGCATTCCCTCTCTTTTGAGCTTGTTTTTGTATCATTTCTTAGCCATACATGCTTGCTGTTTTGGACTCCGACCCTAACTGGAGTTAGGCTTATTTTGAGCTCCTTTTCACTTTTGTTTAGGGGCCTCTCACTTTTTGAGGCCTCCTTGATACACTTGCTTCATTATCCCTCTTATATGCCATTATCTTGTGTAGTATTTTTGGATTATGTATAATCTGTTTTGAGGCATGTCATAAACTGAAGAGTTTCTTATTTTGAGCCCTTCTTCAACATTGTTGAAGGGCTCATTGCTGTTTGTGGCCTCCATTTACTACTTGCCATTATATCTCTCTTTTGGCCATATTTTTGCATGACTTATTAGCCTCGGATGCTTCTGTTTTTGGGCTCTTTTCAGAACTGAAAACAGTCTTATTTTGACCCATTATTCATGTTTCATTAAGGGTCTTTCATGGTTTGAGGCATATTTTATATACTTTGTGTTATATCTCTCTTTTTGGCCTCATTTTGCATAGCATTTTGAACATATTTGCATACTGTTTTGGGTCCGGCCATCAACTGTAAAATATATTTTTTTTGGCTCTTCTTCAATATTGTTGAAGGACCCCTTTGTGTTTAAGGCCAGAAACCACCACTTGCTTCTTTGGCCATATTTTGGCCCATTTCTTGCATGAGAGTTTAGCCATACCTGTGCTGGTTTTTGTGGTTTGCCATAAACTGTAAAAGATCATATTTTGGGCCCCTCTTCAACTTTGTTGAAGGGCCCTAATCTTTTTGAGGTCAGCAGCTGTGAGTTTCTTCTTTATCTCACATTTAGGGCCACTTTTGCATGCTAGTCTTGCCCTATTTGTGTTTGCTGTTTGGTCTTGCTTAAAACTGTGAACATGCTTATTTCGGGGCTGCCTTGAATCTGTCTTCACATGTCATGATCAAATAATGCATGCTTGATGTAGCTACAAGTCATTTCATGTGCTTAATCTTACATTTCGGGACCATTTCATGCATCGGGTGCCATATTCCT
Organism: Camellia sinensis; assembly: GCF_055761805.1. NCBI lineage: Eukaryota > Viridiplantae > Streptophyta > Magnoliopsida > Ericales > Theaceae > Camellia > Camellia sinensis. Next base: position 112,916,985 of record NC_138973.1, read on the forward strand.
ATGATTCGGGGCTGTTTTGGGTCATGTTTTGCTGCTGAAATTTGCATGCTTGTATGCCATATTCCATGCTTTTCCATGTCTTGTTAGAGTGGCATTTCGTGCCTTAGGGTCGGTCCTCAATTTGCGTGCATGCGTGCGCGCATCTCGAGTCGTCTCATTTTCATCTGATGGCCTCTTATGTGAGTGTGACTGAGGTCCACTCGTGTTAGTGTAAGTCCATTTTGCATTGTGTATGCCATTTCATTTCATAGCATTGCGCATGCTAGGTTGTATGTCACCTCGTGCATCGTGTATGCCATCTCATAGCATTGTGCATGTTAGGTTGTATCTTAGTTGCATTTCATGCATATCATGCATATTGCATTGTGCTTGGGGTAGGAGTTAGCCCGGGCACGGGAAACGAGGTACGTTTCGTACTCCGAGTGACGGAACGTGTCTCAATTCCCAGTCACCGACACTCCGGATTATCCATGATGGAGTTAGGTTTTAGTTGAGTTTTCATGTGCATTCATTCTATATTGAGTAATGCAAATCGACTCCTCGGCCATCATACATCGAGATGCGTGATTGGTGGCACGAGGATCGAGGCATGCATACATTTGTGAAAATACATTGCTATGCCCCTTTCCTGCTCTCTGTTGCAGCAAATCAAGAATTAGCAACCTTCTGGAGTTTGGCGCGCTTTCCAAGAATAATTGTAAAACAGAGGCTAATCGGGGCATCCCAGTGGATTTCCGCGCAAGGCAGCCCAGACATGCATCATCCATCATCTGAAGAAGAGTCAAGGCAGTCCATGGCTTGCATGCCAGTTTATAGCTTTCTTAGTTAATTTGTAAATTAATTAGGAGTTTGTTTATATTCGGACTGTATTATTTGGACTGTACTATTTATTTGGACCCTCTGCGCGAGGGCACAACTGTAATAAGTGTGCGTGTGTGTGTTGTATGTCTTCCAACCCCACGTCTTTCTTCCCTTTTACTTACCTGCTTATGATGGTTAGATTAGGGCATGTTTAAATTAGCATACAGTATGACAGCATGTTTGCATCATTCATCTGTTTTGCATGCACCGGGCTCGGCGCATCATACTAACTGCATTGTATTTCAATTTCAAAGTTGAATACTTGTTAGCTGTTGCATCTCATATGTCATGTTTAGAATAGCCGAGCCTGCTATAGTTGCATTTTGTATGTGTTGCATTAGGCATTTCTGTATAATTAGGATCATGCATGGATTTCTAATAAGTTTTTGTTTTGGCTTGGAGTACTCGGTAAGTTTTATGCTTTAGCATCCTTGCATGCGTGTGAGTGACTGCCATGAATAGCATGCTTACCATGAGGCTATTTGCTTATGTGATATAACTGCCTGAATGCCTGTGGGTGAAGGTTGGGTTATTTGGATTGGAACAAATCATCGACTGTGAGTTTTAAGCCCACTAGATAGTGGCACAACCATCTTTTCTTAACCCCACCTGAGGGTGGCAAAATCTGCATTTTAAGCCTACTTGCGAGTAGCAAACCATCTTTCAAAAACAAACATGAAATGTTTTGTTCCAATTCAGGCGACCCAGTCTATACTTGTATGCTGTGCGCATCACATAGTAAATATAGGCTAATAACCGAAATAAGAACACACAATGTTTTCAAAACTTGATATCATGGTTAGTAGAGGCCGATCTTTGATCGGGCGAGTGGGGGTGCTCACGAAGTGACCTTCCCCAATCGTACCCAAGTTCCCGAGCCGAGGCAACTTTGGTGATGACGGACACGTGGCCTTAGGCAATGAGTCAGGGTTTCCTAAATTTCCCCAAAATAAAATATTTAGGTGGCGACTCTGTATCTGGCAAAGCAGTCCATGTTTGGCACTTCTTTCAAAAATCTGTTTTCTCAAAACGATTTGCCGGATTTGGACTCTTTGGTTCAGACTTAGAACCGTGACAATTTTAGAGTCCTGAGCTGTAGTGAGCCCAATATCGAATGGAACGGGAGCTCAACCTCCCGGGGCGTTCGGGGACGTCTACAACTTGGTTAGGGTTCAATCAGACGTTAATTGAAACCTTGAGTCTTGAATCGTTTCATAATTGTTAGTGATGTAAACGGTTCAAGAGTCAATGTCAACCGCTTTTCTTGATCAATCCATGATTGGGAGGAGGTTTCAGAGCCTTTATTTGTTGCATTTATTGAACTTGTACACTTTGGTTCATAGGCCATCATACAATGAAATTACATCGATTGATGGTTTATGAATCAAATTTACTACTTCATTGAGCTGTTTGATGATAATGATGGATAAGTTGTGCAAACAACCCTTGAGAATACCTTGTTTGTGCTCTGTATGCTTTCTATTGCAGCAGGAGTAACCAAGCATCAGTGGCCGGCAAGCCACTGTTTCTGGACGACAGGCTACCATTTGTGGCCAACAGGCCACCACTTCTGGCCGGCTGACCACTTTTGTCAAATTGAGCAACAGCTTTTTTGGAACAGAACAGAGCAGTAACTGAGGTGAAAGGTGTTCTACTATGCAACAGAAGCATTCTGGCAGCAAAAAAATGTGCTTTTCGGGTGGAAATTCGCGCATACATGAGCATCCCTCGTTTCCCGGGGCTAATTAGTTAATTTAGTTACTTTATTTCATGTTGTATTCATGTTGTAATTAATTAGTTAGCAAATTAGAATTTTGTAATTAATTAATTAGTTAGTTCCAATTTGTGATAATTAACTAGAATAGTTAATTAGTTGTGATGTTGTAATAACTAGCTAGCATAGTTAGTTAATTCGATTTGTAATAGCTAGTTAATTAGTTTAGCTAGTTAGTTTATTCGGACCCTCCTGTGCAAGGGCAAGCAGTTGTAATAATGTGTATGTCCTCTTATCTCATGTCTTTCTCCCTTTTATTTACCTGCTTATGATGGTTAGATTAGGGCATCATGTTTCATTTAGCATATATCATGCCTTGCATGCATTGGGCTCGACATATCATTCTAACTTGCATGACTAGTTAACACTTCTTTGAATACGTGCTTAGACCGCATGCTATCAAATTGATTCACATGTTACGTTAAGTAGTCGAGCCTATTTAGATTGCATATCGCATGTGTTACATTAGTCATATTGCATTAGTTAGGATCATGCATTATTCTAACTTTGTCATCTGTTTTTGGCTTTGAGTACTAGGTGAACATTCATTGTTTTAGCATATTGCATGTGTGTGTTAATATTGCCATGCAAAGCGGGTTCACCATGAGACTAAGTACTTATCTAATAAACTATTTGAATGCCGGCAGATGAAGGCTAATTGCTTGAATCGAGATAACTTGATTAATGTACATTTAAGCCCACTTTTTCGAGTGGCACATTCACAAACTCTTTTCAAAACAAACCTGAAATCAAGTGTTCCAATTTTTGCAAATTAGTCTATACTTGTATGTGTGTGCATCACATAGTAAGTTAGCCTAATAAATCGGAACAAGAGCATATAATGTAAATAAGATTCACATCATGATTAGTAAAGATTGATCTTTGATCGGGCGAGCAGGGGTGCTCCATTCATGACCTTCTTCTCTCATACACAAGTTCTCGAGCCGAGACAATCTTGGTGATGACGGACACGTGGCCTTTGGCACGAGTCATGGGTTTCTTAAATTTTTCAAAAATATTTAGGTGGCGACTCTGTATCTGGCAAAGCAGTCCATTTTTGGCAATTTGATTCAAAATTGATTTTCCAAAAGATTTGATGGATTTGGACTCTTTGCGGGAGTTCGATACTGTAGGACTTATTCGTCTTCCAAAAGGAGCACGAAAAGTCGAGGTATAGTTTTTGGCAACTCTGCTGGGGATTTAGAGAACTTGACTTGAACTTCATGATGTAAAATTTTATCTACACTTATATACTTCTTTGCATTGTATTCGCATTGGTGTGCTTAAGTCACTGTGTTTGCTATTTGCTATTCTTGGACAGTTTGCCAGAGGCTGGCCTAAAAGTTAGCTAAAAGGCTAACCAATCGTGGGCTCTACCATGATGGGAACACAACCCTTGGATCTAGACTATCGTTGTTCCATTTGATCCTCCTTTCACTTCTCAATGTTAGGTGTGAAAAATATATTAGGTAATCTTGCCAAGGAACCCTTCTATCATTTGGCCTAGTTGCATATCGAAAAGCCATAGAGATTGTTCCAAACTAGGCCAGGATGCTCACCCGAAATGCAAGATTGCGTGAAAACTGCTTTGTTTGATTAGTGAAACCCTAGTTCTTGACGAAACTAGGATAGGGTGACCCTACCCCCTCATAGGGGTGTTTTGGCTCTCGTTTAACTGGTATGTGCTTTACAATGAAACTGTACATGAATGTACATAGCAGTTGCAAATTTGGTATCTGTTTTGGAGGCAGAATTTAGTGTGGAGTACAGTCCTATAGCTGTGATCATGTTTGTGTTTATAACATGATTAGCTAAGGTGTTGTGCGGTTTCTGATTACTGCTATTTTTACTTTATTTCTTTTGCTAGGTAGTTTAACACCATAGCTTCAGAAAGTTCGGATATCCCCCAAGTACTCTGGACTCGAGTTAGAAGACTTTGCAAAGCCGGGGATCTTGTTTGGGGCAGTCCGTGTTTACCTCACTCCTACCGGTTACAAGACGGAGAAGAATTAGGCAGAATTCACCGGTTCAACTTTTACAATAGTCACCCCTTAATTCACTTGTATCTAGTCCAGTTTAGTAACAGTCATCCACTTCTAGTCCAGCACGAGATTGATCTCCTATTCCGATGACACGGTATCCTCCAGTCATTATGGAAGAATTGATACATCATCTACAGCAGACAGTTGAAACCCTAGAATAAGATACAGCCCGTCAGGTCGAAGTTATAAACAGGCTACAACAACAGCAACCATAGCCAGCTGCAACCTTTGCATCCCATTCACCTCCCACCGGTATCCTAGCACCCGGAGCCACCGCTCATGCTACCAATGTCCAAGAAAACCCTGGCAATCTAGCTGAGCCAATCCCAACACAAACCTCCAAAACCCTTGTTTATCAAACTGAGGCTTTGTTTGAGTTTGAGATTGACCCAACTGTACTCAAGGTCAATAAATTGGAAAAGTTGTCCAAGAGAGCACAAGTAGTTAATTCCATCCCAGACATAGAGGACGAGTAGAGCGATTCTGTAGTGACATTGCCAGACCGGTTTAAAATGCTGCACATTAACCGTTTTAACGGTTCCGGAAATCTTATGGTTCACCTTCGGCTGTTTTCAGACATCTTGCGGCTAATGGGCTTCGCTAGACTATAGAAGTTGTCTCTCTTTAGCCGTACCATGTCAGGTATAGCGCCATATGGTATGCTAAGTTAAAAGACTCTATCAAACAAGATTGGGAAGAGATGGCCGAGCCCTTCATCGTGCAGTATTCGTACAAAACTCAAATCGAGGTCACAACTCGTGATCTCAAGGCAACACGTCAAGAGCCGAAATCTACATGGTGGAGAGCTACACGGATACATCCTTTACATTAAAAAAGTGAGGTATATGACAAGTTAATTGAGTTCAAATCATATGCTGAAACACAATTTCGCACTCATATTCAAATACTAAGAACTGATAGTGTAACGTCCTAAATTTCTAACCCAAATGATAATACAACAATCATGGCTCTTTCAAGGAAAACCGAATATAAATCTCCAAACTTACGTTACATGATACAATAGTTCATCATGCAATAATACATTAATCCAACAACAAGTAAATAAACAAATAAATACCCCCAAAGGTTTACAAGTTTCCAAAGCTTGAGCCTGGTTATACAAAACGGTTATTCAAACCCACATAAACATAGTCCTTGGCTTATACACAGAGTCACAACAAAATGAGAGCATTGTACTCCCAATACACATACTTCCATGCCCCTAGTCGGGTGGGATCACCACATCTTTTCCTATACAAATATCTTGTAGGGTGAGCATAAAGCCAAGTAGGAAATTCTTAACAAAGTATATACATTTTATACATGTCTCAAGATATGAAATGCACATGCCATGCTATGCCCTTTTTGAAAGTAAATCACATTTTCATCTTTTGAAAACCATCATGCGTAATGATATCATGCAATTTCAATTGTTCAAAACTTAACAATTTATTTCAAAGGCGATAAATACGACTCTGGTAATTCCTAGGTCATTGTCTGTAAGTAGAATATACAAGTACTACCAAATTGTCATTTTTACCGGTATTAACCAGAAGGCTTGACACCTATCCGCGCGGGTTTTCGGACTTTCACCCCGAACTCTCAGGCCAACTTATTCAATATCATCTATACCACCTATCAAGACTTACCAACGTATTTACCCTAAAACCATTCCATGAAAACTTGTTTCTCAACATTCTTTTCTCAATGCAAGTTTTCAAATCAACTTTCAAAGTTTAATGTAATCAAATGAATTGATATGCCAATTTAACAAGATGAATATAAATACTTTTATTCCAATTCATCATCTAAGGAATAACACAATTTCCTCTTCTCAAGTATCCTCAATAATTAGTTATTTCAAAACTATTTCAACGTTGTGAACAATAATTTCCAAAATGAACAACAATTCTCATATTCCCTGAAATTCATCATTTATATAAATATAAATAAGAAATTTTCCAAACATCCATTTATTTTGACACACAAAATAAATATAACGATATCATTCATGGATTTTCAGTCTCTTTTAAAAAAAATTCCCAAATTCTAGGTTTTCTCACAAAAACTATACAACTCAAATCTTTTGAAAGAAAACTTTCCAAAATCAACTTTTCTTCAATCAACGAAGATCAAAACCCATAAGATCATTTTAAAAGAACAAGTGACAAACCCACTTTCAAAATCGCTCAACTTCTTGAATCAACAATCAATTTTCAAAGTTATCGAAAGATGATTTTGAAAATTATATAAATCTTGCAAAAATATATATATAACTCTAAGAAAATCCCTACCTCAAGTTTTGAAGAAGAAATGAGATGAAACTCCCAAAATCAACGGTGTCGAAACTCAATCTTCACCGCACACAATGAAGCCCTTGAGAAGTTAACCAACTTTGATGAAGAACCTATGGCAGAACTCTAATGGATCTTGAGAAATCAAGGTTTTGATCAAATTTGGCGTAGGGAAATGTAGAGAGAAAGAGAGGAAAATGGTTTTTAGAGAGATATACAAAAGTGATCTGAAATATCAGATTCACAAATTGATATAACATGGTCCGCTTGAGCGTGGAAAGCCCCTGCTCGAGCGTTAAATACACTTTCCCAGTACTTTTGCAAACAGGTCAAACTTCTGGAACCAAACATTCTTCGCTCAAGCGCATAAATGGCCGCTCAAGCGAACAAGCAACTTCTAATGCATTTTGCATTTTTGCTTCGAGGGCGCTGCCCCTCAACCTCACCAGGGCATTGCCCTAGAACCCGTTAAGGGGCGCTGTTCCCTGGACCCCTGTGAGCTGACCGGGCAGCTCGATCCCGACATATTCAGCGAAATGGCAAAATTGGGATCGCTACAGATACAGGGACTGAATTTGTGAACAACATGATTGCTTCTCTTTTATCTGCTCATGGCATTGTGCATCAAACTAGTTGTCTTTACACTCAAGCTCAAAATGGTGTGGTTAAGCGAAAACATCGTCATCTTATCGAAACAGCCATCACTCTTCTTTATCAATCTTCTCTTCCCTTACACTATTGGTTTGATGCAGTTGCCACTACTGTGTATCTCATCGATCGAATGCCTAGTAGTGTTCTTTCACATAAGTCTCTATTTGAAGTCTTGTTTCATTCTCTTCCAGATTTTTCTTTTCTCAAAGTTTTTGGTTGTCAATGTTTCCCGTGGCTTAAGCCTTACACAGCACACAAACTTCAACCTAGGTCCATAGCTTGTGTGTTTCTAGGATATCACCCTACCACTAAAAGCTATCTTCAACAAGAGGGTATTGATTTTCAAGAAACGTTTAGTCTAGTGGCTAAACTCCCAACCATCCAAATTCTGCTATGTATGGCTCTTCATCATCAATGGTCCATCAAGTAATTAGACATCTCTAATGATTTTCTTCATGAGAAATTAGAAGAGGAGGTTTACATGTTACAACCACCTGGTTTTATTCAATCTCCTAATCAGGTGTGTAAGTTGAACAAGGCTCTATATGGTCTTAAACTAGCCCCTTGGGCTTGGTATTCCACCTTTGCCTATTTTTTTCTTTCTCAGGGGTTTACTAATAGCCAGCCAGATACTTCACTCTTTGTTCATCATTCCCCTGTTGGCCTCAGGCTTCTTGTGGTGTATGTTGATGATATCTTGGTTATAAGAAGTGATTCACTTCTGGTTTCTAACTTGATTACTCAAATGCATCAGGTCTTTTCCATGAAGGAATTGAGTTCTGTCTCATATTTTTTGCGGATCTCCGTGCAGTGTCAAGGTGCTATTATTTCCTTTCTCAAGCTAAGTATGCCACTAAGTTGTTACACAAAGCTGGCTTAGCTGATTGTAAGCCTTGTTCCACTCCATTGGCTCTGACGCCACCCTCTACATCTCATGATTCTCTTCCGTTTTCTAACCCTCTTTATATCGTAATATCGTTGGTGGCTTACAATAGCTTTTGAAAAATAAAAGTACACACACTTCATCAATACCAAATTTGTTTCTCCCTTGTTAGTTATTAGCATGGATGTAAATTTGGCCCACTGGCCCATGACCCATCTGAAGGTGGCTCGCGACCCGGTGCTGCCCGACCCGGCTAGGCTTGACCAGGCCCGAGGCCATGCCCTACCTGAGACGTTGGGCCCTCTGTTTTGAAGTCCAGCCCGGCCAATGAGCTCGCTCTACAGTCCGACCTAATTGGCCTAAAAAATAATTTTGTAATAATATTTATCTATTTTATTTAATGATATAAATTTTTGTAATATTTTATTTCATTTTGAAATAAAAATTATTCATTAAATATTATCTGTTTAATTTAATGATTGTAATATTTCACTTCATTTTGATATATATATATATAATTATTCATTTCATTTCATTTTAATTTTTCTTTTCGAGGGAAAAAAGACTATGTATGCACCTTATAACTAAATTAGAAAATGATATAATTTTATACTTTTTGAGTTATAATTACAAAACATAACATAATATAACTAAATATTTCACTAATTATAACTAAAATAATGTCATAACTTAAGAAGAAAATTAATCGTAACTAAAGTACAAAATAACATAACTTGATAACCTACTCATAACTTAAAAAAAAATAGTCATAACTAAATACCACACGAGACACAACCAAATAACTCTCATGAATCATAGTTAAAACAATGTCATAACAAAAGAAAAAAATTACGTAATTTCATACTTTTTGAGTCAAAACTAAAGCAAGCATAAGTCATAGCAATTAAATATCACATGAAATATAACTAAATATCTCATCCATCATAACTAAAATATTTTAGCACAAATTTTCTTTTATTTTTTTTTTATCCCTCATAAATAATCTATATATAATATCTACCAATTATTTTTTGCTAAAGAAAAAAGGCCCGCTTGGCTTGACTTGCAGCTCGAGCCCAGGCCTGTGGCCCAACCCCCAGACCCATTTTGAGTGGGCTTGGGCTTGGGCTTGGGCTTGGGCTTGGGCTTGGGCTTAGGACTAGATTTTTTCCACGCAAACTGGCCCGACCCGACCCGACCCGACCCGACCCTAATATTAGTGGGAACTCGCATGGCCCTACAGTGGACTAACCTGAGCTCTGGCCCTGGTGAGACAAGCCTGCTGGATCGGGCTAAATTTACACCCTTGGTTATTAGGTAGACCGGTCAAGATCTCTTAAAAAATTGATTGAATACAAAACTAAAAATTAAAAAAAATTAAAAAGTTTTAGTATATTATGATATTTTGTTGTATTTAATGAATGTTTAAAGATTTTTATACAAATTTTATACTTTTTAAGTATATCTAGATTAAGTTGATCTAAAAGGTAAAAGAAATTGATTAAGATGTTAAAAAAATCACTAAAAAAAATGGATTGAAAACTCCAAAAACTATTTTTGAAAATTTTAAACTAAACAAAGTTTTATGATACCATATTAAGTGGCCATATTTGTTTTGCTCCAAGTGGTGGATTGGATTAGTAATATAATAAGGCCATGTTGTACTTTAGACAAAATAAGAAGGGCTTGTAATGCAGTAGGCTATTATTATTCAAATAAATACCCCCTTGATTATTTAGTCGGTGATGATGTGAATTTCATATTTATTTTGTCATAAGATTGAATATCTTGTAATGACTTATTCTATTAAATCTAATGTTTGATTGTGAAACTATATAGATGGATAATATCTAGACCATTTTGCCTTTTTGATTTGTTTACTATGCAATGGGAATACAAAATTTAAAAAAAAATAAAAATTAGACCAATAAAAAATAAAAATTCAGTGTGAAAGAGAATCATACAATCTGAGATTAAGGCCTCATTTAACATGCAATAGTTTTAGTCTAAAAATTAAAAAGTTACTAGAAAAACTAAAAATCTTATAACCTATACCAAAATGTCAAAAATTCTATTTTCTCTCTACTTTTTGCACATCTTTTCGTAAAAAATCAAAAAATTATTTCAAATATACTAATTTTTTTTACCTCATATTTTAGCCTAAAAACTAAAAAGTTACTAAAATAGTTTGTTCTCAACGAGGCCTAAGTGTACCAATATATATACATATATGAGATTTACATGTTCATCGAATTTTAGTTTGTTCTCAACGAGGCCTAAGTGTACCAATATATATACATATATGAGATTTACATGTTCATCGAATTTTGTGAATGAATCGTTTTGTGAAAAAAGGGGAAAAAGAACCAGAGAAAGTGGATACATTACTCAAATGGGACAATTTGTATACTTGGGGTTATTTTGGTAATTTAGAAAGCTAATAATAAGGTCTCCTCATGCCATTGATTTGTGTCCCATCTCTTTTTCTAAGATTGAGTTATCCCTGAAATAGAGGATACATTGCTCAAATGGGACATTTTGTACAAGGTTATTTGCCCACCAAATGTTGAACTAAAGGTTCTACTAAGGTCTCGTTTGGTAAGTAACTTTTTTAGTTAAAAAGTAAAAAAATTACTAAAAAAATTAAAAAGTCAACAACTCATACTAAAAAGTTAAAAATTCTCTTTTTTCTTTACTTTTTTCATATATTTTCGTAAAAAGTCAAAAAGTCATTCCAAACATACTAATTTTTTTACATCACATTTGAGCTAAAAAATCAAAAAGTTACTAAAAAAATATGTTCCCAAACGAGGCCTAAATATGGGAAACAATCCTACGCTTATATCCCACCACATAAACACCTCTTAATGCCCGTGTAAATCATATTAGTTGATAAAAAAAAAAAAAATCGCTAATCTTCAAAAGGGTGAAATAAGTTGTCATAGGGGATTGGGATTAACAATTCAATCTCATCCGATTAGAAGTGAAAATATCATTTTACTTATAATTTACAAAATTTAAAAAATATATATACATATAATGAGAACTTTCATATAATTTTATTCCTATAAGGTAAACAATTAATAAATTCTAATAGTTTGACTTAATTTTTATCAAGTTTTATTGAGAATAAGTACTAAAAAAATTATTGTTAAAAATAATTTTTGTGACGATTTTTTACATATGTTGCTAAAAATTGACAATTAGTGACTTTTTTCTATCATAGTTTTTATAAATTGTCGCTAAAACTTATAATAGTGATATTTTTTGTGACAAATTTTTTAAACTATTGCTGAAAGTTGAAAAATAGTGACTTTTTGTTACATTTTTTTAAAACTGTCGCTAAAACTTATAATTAATGATTTTTTTGTGACAATTTTCAAACTGTCTTTGAAAATTAATAATTTGAGACGTTTTCTAATATTGTTTGATGAAAAACGCGATTAATTATTATAGAATTTATTAGATAATAAGTCTACCTATTAAGACATATACATAAGTCTCCCTTAATTTAATTCCAATTAATTAATGACTTTATCACAATTTTATCTAAGCTACCAATCAAAGAAAATGGAAAATGATACCGAGCTCTAAATCTGGAGCTCTAATTGAGCTCTAGTGATGTGACAAAGCAAAACTAAAATAAAAAAATAAGGCACAAACATCATATCATGAGTGGGGACAGCTCATTAAAGCTCCTTTAGAGCTCTATATTTAGAAGGGCAATGCTAAAGACCTCTAATTTAGAGGCTCTAAACACACCTCTAATGAGGTGGAAAAGGCAAAAAAAAAAAAAAAAAAAAAACCAAGACACAGCACTGATGTGGTAGTGGGTGGGACCCACTGCCACATCACTAGTGGTACCTCTAATTAGAGGTCCTAAGCATTTTTCATATTTAGAAGAAAAATGCTTGAGAGCATTAAAAAGGGATCACTAAAGAGAACACTAATGATGTGACAGTGAGCCCCGGCCACTTTCTATGCCTTGTTTTTATTTTTTTATTTTTTTTTTATCATTCTCAATGTATTAGTGCTATTAGTGGTGTAGTTTTTAGTGGTCTAAATCATTATTGTATTTAGAACTTCCAATCTTTTTTCCAACAAAATAACTTTATTATTCATATTTTTAACCGGGTGACCTCATACCTCATACATCGGAATGCCAAAAGTAGCAAGAATATTGTAGCTGCACGAGTTTTTCTTATTAAAAATAACATAATAAAGATAAAATTACCAAAAAAAAAAAGATTAAGCTTTGACTCTTATAATAAAATAAATCCTTAATTTTTAATTTTGTCAATTTAAAATTTAAACTTTTAATTGATTTTCAATTTAAACCACTATTTATTTTCATTAAGTAAAATTGATTAAAAAAAGAGTATTTTGTTCATTAAACTCAATAAAAAAGAATATTTTAGGCATTTTATGTATATCTACATTGAGTTTAATACCTAAAATATTTTTTTTCTGTTGGTTTTAATTAACCAAAATAAGCGAATGATTTAAATTAAAAATAAATCAAAATATAAGATTTTAAATTGATAAAATTAACAACTCTAGATTTATTTTGTTAAAACGCTTCTATCCTACTATTTTTGTTTAATAATTATTCCAAAAATAAATTACTAACACAAAACTACAAATATAAACTACATCTTTTACCTTTTGATGAAACCTCCTAAAATCTTGATTTGAAAAAAAGACTTACTCAAGACTACGAATACATCATGTATCTTTTGATCAAACCTCATACAATCATTAGTTAAATAAAAAATAAAAAAAAAAGTTACAACCACAATACTACAAATAGAAATTGCATTTTCATCTTTTGATGAAACCTCAATTTAATGTCATTAAAATACTTCATTTCAGTCCCAAACTACATTGAATATTTTTTAGGTTATGTTTCTCATTCTTATAGTTTAGGCCCTATACTTCAATTGTAGTTTTTATTTGGTTTCTTTTGTCTAAATTGAATGTTAAAATTAATATTTTTAAGACATCTGTCAACTTTCTAAAATATATATGCAGATAAAATTAGTAGAAATTTAAAATGAAAACCAAATTGAAACAATTAAAATAAAAATAAATTTTGAATCAAATTACAAAAGAAAAAAGTGTAATTAAACTTAGAATAAATTACACTTAGCCTCCTTTATGTTTGGCTATTTTCTCACTTTGATCCTTGAAATTTAATAATTAATTTTTTTTTTCTATTTCAGCCCTTCATATTTAATATCTCTTCAAAATTAGACGAAAAATGTTACGTTAACTGTCACATAATATAAAAAATTGATATTATACAAGTCTAAAAATTAAACACACTTCTCAAGCCCAATAATGTGGCTTTAGATATCTAAGACATCACTCTTTCTCATATCTTCTCTAATCATCAACTAATCATATCACTTACATATCATTAGGTCTAGAAACATTCAAAAAAAAAAAAAAAGGTCTAAAAAAGGAATTTGTATATCATTTTTCACAAAAAAAAAAATTATTATATGAAATTTGGGTTTGTATCAGAAACATGAATTATATAGTGAAATATTTTTATACCATGCGGCTGTTAATGTGTTATTTTTTATCTAATTTTATGTGTAAGTTAGTTTTTAAAATAAATTGAAAAAATTAAACATGAAAAGGTAAGATGAGAAAAAAAAAATTTAAATTAAAATAAGAAAATAACCAAATATAAAGGGTAACGTGTGAATCCGGATCCTCGGCCGCCCTTCTCGGCGGCCGTTCCCAGCAGCCCCCCAAAACGACGTCGTTTTGGGGGTTTTTTGATTTTTTTTTTTTCTTTCTTCTTCCTTCTTCGCAGACCAGAGCAGAGGGGAGGGGAGGGGAGGGGAGATGAGGGGAAGAAGAGAGAGAGAGGAAGGGGAGGGAAGGGGGTCTCGCCGTCGCAGGTCGTCCGATCTTCGCCTCGCCTCGCCTCGCCTCCGCCTCCGCCGTCGCAGGTCGTCCAGCCGTCCGATCGTCGCCTCGCCTCCGCCTCCGGCCCGCCTCCGCCTCCTCCTCCTCCTCCCCCGGTGATTATGGCCCCCTCCAGTCCGGCCCACCGGCGGCTCCCCTCCCCTCCCCTCCCCCTCTCTCTCTTCTTCCCCTCCCCTCCCCTCTGGTTCGTTCGAACGAGGAAGAAGAAAGAAAAAAAATCAAAAAAATCCCCAAAATGACGTCGTTTTGGGGGGCTGCTGGGACGGCCGCCGAGAAGGGCGGCCGAGAATCCGGACTCGTAACATACAACTTCCGATAAACTCATTTCGTACTATGTATTCATTTCGTACTAGAAAGGTCCACCAAATGTATTCATTTCGTACTACGTTTTTTGTTTTTTTGGTGAGTCCAAAAGACTTTTGAACTTGCAAGGCATGCCTTCGTACTTTCCATATGTTGGATTTTTTCTTCTTTGTGAAAAGTTCAACGCTTAGACTTTTCTGTCCGATGAGAAAAATTCTGAAAAAATACTATGGTTTCACAATAAATTATACAGTCGTGATAGAAGCCTCGAATTCGAGGCTTCGAATTTGGCTCGAATGCCGTTGTTTTTTTTTTTTTTTTTAGCTGCTGTGTTAGTTAGTTTAGTTGTTTTTTTTTTTTTTTAAAAAAGTTTAATATAAAATATTATACATTTCGCATCAACTTATCATATAAAATTATATGAAATTAACAAAATTTAATCAACAGTTTAACTGATCAGTCAATTTTATCATTTAACCAGTCCAATTTAATTGACTGATCAGTTAGACTGTTGGTTAAAATTCGTTAATTCCATATAATTTTGTACGATGAGTTAGTACAGAATGTCTAATTTTTTGGCACATCCCTACACATAACCACCTTTAAAAACAATTTAAAAAAAAAAAACCAACACAGCCTAACAAATAAAATAAAATTAAATTAAAAAAAAATTTGATCAGTCAATTTTATTATCCAATCAGTCCAACTCAACTCACTTACAAAATGTCTAATTTTTTAGCACACTCCTATACATAATCACCCCTATAAAGAAAAGAGAGAGAAAAAAAAAGAAAAAAAAGAAAAAAAAAAGAGGGGATTTCGAGGCAAATTCGAGCCTCGAATTCGAGGCCTAAATCATTAATCTAAATCAAATTGGGAAAATTACGTTTTGTATTTTAGTTTTTGTGTTATTTTAGTGCTTGTAATTTTAATTAGTTTAATTTTAAGGTTAAAATTATAGTTTTCTCTTAATCTAATCTAATTAATTATTACTCTTAGAGTTTTTTTTTTTTTTATGAAAAATACAGACATAAGAGATATCTATCATATTTTTAAAGGCAAAATAATAAACTTATTCAACTTAGTGAGTTAATCACAATTAATTCAGAGATAATTCTTCATCGAAAACACTAACGATATTATATTATCAATTGGATCAAATTAATACAAAATCTAAAATTACGGATCAAATTTGAATAAATTAAAAGTGTAGAAATCAAATGATATAATAGGCAAAATATAGAGATTATTGATGTAATTTATCCAATTAAATTAGTTATAAAACTTATTAGAAAAACTAGAAGGTAAAAAGTCAAATGAAAGGTCCAAACAAGAAATGTATTCACTTTCCTTTTTACACATTTTTCGAAATTATTTCTAAACACATCAGTTTTTGCATACTTATATTTTAATTAAAATGTCAAAAATTTCTTTAAAATGTCAATTTTCAAAAGAAACCCTCAGTAGTACTTTCATAAAGTAATTATATATATATATTTAAAAAAATTTATAATTTTAATTATTAATTTTTGTAAAATTTATCATTTATAAATATTTTTTAATTGAGTCAAGAAAAGAAATTCTTTAGGTACTGTTTGTCTAAAGGTGGAGAAAAGATATTTCTCTCAAAAGTAAATTTTTTTTTTCCTCTATAAATTTAAGCACGTTTTGGCAACACGTTAAAATACCTAAAGAGTTTTTTTAAAAAAAAAAAAATTACTATGAAAAAGTCAATTATTTATTTATTTTTTTACACATCTTTTTATAAAAAAATAAAATAAAATAATCAATTCCCAAAACAACTCTTAGTTAGGTGGCGAGATATTTTTTTCCCCTCACCTATTTCGTTAAATTATTTTTAAGGGCAAATTACATATACACCCCTCGAGGTTTGGCTAAATTACAGATACCCCCCTGAGGTTTCGGAAATTACATCCCGCCCCCTGAGGTTTGTATTTTCATAACAATTTGCCCCCTGAGGTTTATATTTCATAACAAATTACCCCCTAATTTCTTATGCAAATATAGCATTCAGGGGGGAATTCGTAATTTCTCAAACCTCAGGGGACATCTGTAATTTAGCCAAACCTCGAGGGGTGTATATGTAATTTGCCCAACAAACCTTTTGAAATAAGATTTATGCCCTCCAATCCGTGACCCTAATAATTTTTGCTGATGAGAGTAATCAAACTTAAGATCTTAGAGACAACAAACCTCCAGATCCTAAACCTTATCCACCAGGCCAAACCCTTCAAGTTAACATTCACATAAATAGTTGGAAATTGAATACAAAAATGCATAAAAAAACGTGCTCACTAATAATAATTTTAGAGTATGGGCAATCCTAATTATACATAATTTGTATATATAAATAAAAAAAAAATACCAAAATATTTAATGCATCGTCAAAATTCACTTAAAACATGGGTTTCTGTCATACAAACATTGAATCTCAACAACAAATTATATTTCTAAGCATATTAAGCATATATCTTTAAAGTAATTTGTTAGAAATTGGGCGCCCATGTGGCATGACCCTTTTCTGAACCTTTTGAATCTTATCCAAATAAGTTTGAATTTAAATTCAAAATCTATTTAGATAACCACTCAGGATATCTATATCTACCATATCAACTGATATGGATAGATGAGATATATATCTTATATATCTGATATAACTGATATGAATAGATTTATTATTATCCTATATATCTGATATAATATGGGATATGGATGATTAAGAAAATAATAACGTATGTCGTATGTTATTATTATCCTATATATCTGATATAATATGGGATATGGATGATTAAGAGAATAATAACGTATGTCGTATGTTTTTTCCCATATTCTGACTCTCTCCCAAAATACAACGATCAAGAGCCATTTTGTACTGTGATTTGTGTGGGTGATATTCATTCTGTAATATCACTCAACTGCTGGGTTGATTGATCAGATTCAGGAAGCACGTGATTTACCCACGAGATCCTTTCAATTCAGACTCTGCAGAAAAAGGTATGACCATAATTTTTCATCCGCTGCGTTTTACCTTTGATTTACATAATTATATATATAAATAGATCTTGATCAGATTTTCTAATCATTAAACATAAGGTAGTGATTTCAATATTAATATACGTGTGAACCATGCCTCTATTTCTAGTGATAAAAAATATATATATAAAATATTTCTATATGTATAACATTTTCTTATTATTATGTCAAGAGATAGAATGAATATGCATACATCAAATGTGTGTTTGTTCCACAAAAATTTCAACAAGCAAATTCACGCGTGTAATTCAGAGACATCAAAAAAACTCATTTTGAATTAGCCAAACAAGTTATTTTCTCATTTTTGACCAAAATTTTTAAGTCCTATTTTTGCATGGGTGAATTATACAAGCAGCCTTATTGGATACTAAAAGATGGTCATTTGACAAGAATATTTACCAAACAGCCATGCATTAATATTAGACTTACCAAACAGTCAATGCAACCAAACACAGCATAGCATGGTCTCTCTCAAGCTCACTATATAAAGCACGCAGCACAAGCTCATTCAATATAACTTTCATACAAACAAATTGACATACATATTGTTTAGAGAGAAAAAAAAATAAAACAATATGGACACCAATAGCAACATTGCTAAAGGATGGAGTTCGTAGTGTCAATTGCTAATTTTTCACCCACGTTTTTGTAGCCTATGAAAGGAACCTTTGGAACAATATCTAGGGCATTACGAACACGTAGAACACGGAGATTTTTGAGCCCAGACAAGACCTTTTTGAAGTCTGAATCACCAATTCTTGGGCTAGCAAACACAAAGGCAGTCATAGGACACGCCTTATGTGGTTGGTTTCTAGGAATGTTCAATCCATTGGCAGCTATGTCAAATGCATTTAAGGTTGCAATTGCTGCACCCAAACTGTGACCAACTACAGTTATGTTGATTTCTTCATTTTGGTATTCTTCAACAAGCCTTCTGACCTCTTCAAGAACCTAAAATATATTATAAATGATGATTTTGGCATTGTTCTGCAAATTAAGAAATTATTATGTACCATCTTTTCTTAAACTACAATGTTAGGAAGCCCAAAAAAGTTATCTGAAAAAATGAAGCTTCGTGCACTAGATGTCTTCTCAGTGTGCTCACATCACACAAAGTTTGAATCTATATATGATACATTTTTTGATCATCTTTTTTGTTAGAAATGGTTTGAAATTCTAGGTAAAATCAGAATTTTTTTCTATCTTTGGTCAATTATTTAGGTGGGACCCGTACGCCAAAATTGGCGGGTCCAAGTGGTAACGCATTTTATGTCACGTTGTGATTCACGTGGTATATTTGGTTGCTCAAAAATATTATCGAGTGAATGGAAAATTGAAGCTAAAGTGTGCTCCATGAAAATTGAGTTTTGGTGGAAATTCCTTAAAGTTTGTGTAAATGGCTTGTCCCACATTGATTTGGTGAGAAGTTTTGAATGGGTTTATATAGCTTGGACTTATAACTTGGGGAGGGCCCCAAGGGGCACCCCAAGTTTGTAGAAGGGAGAGGTTATGGGCAAAATGGGCTAGACTCATTGGACCCAAAAATCACCATGCACGCGTGCGCGTGCCGCTGCCGCCGCCATCCGTCCGATTGGGCGGGCTGGGCTGGGCTTGGGCGCGGGTGCGTGGTGTGAGGTTGGGTACCTACTTAATTGTGAACACTATTATAGAGTCAAGGAATGCTATATTTTTTAAACATGTCTTTCCTTACAAGAAATGACAAGAATTAAGTTCACAGAAAAGAACTTATGATTGTACACAAAGTCAAGACTAATGACAATCAAACACAAGAGTCTAGTAATGGTCTCGACCTATAGGATTTAACTGATGATGAACCAAGACGAAGTAAGAGAGAGAAAACATCAAAATCTTTTGATCCAGATTTTCTGACATACCTGTTAGAAAATGAACCTCAAAGCTTTAAGGAAGCAATGACAGGTCCTGAAGCACCTTTGTGGAAAGAGGCTGTTAATAATGAAATTGAATCCATTATGCAAAATGATACTTGGGAATTGGTGGATCTTCCACTAGGTTCTAAACCTCTTGGATATAAGTGGATATTAAAGAGAAAAATGAAAGCAGATGGTTCAATAGACAAGTATAAAACAAGACTTGTAGTAAAAAGTTACAGACAAAAGGAAGGGTTAGACTATTTTGACACATATTCCCCTGTGACAAGAATAACATCCATTCGTATGCTTATTGCTATAGCAGCGTTATTTAAATTAGAAATACATCAAATGGATGTTAAGACAGCTTTCTTAAACGGTGATCTAAATAAAGAGATTTATATGGAGCAACCCGAAGGGTTTATAACGCCAGGGCAAGAACAGAAAGTTTGTCGGCTTGTAAAGTCTCTTATGGATTAAAACAAGCACCTAAGCAATGGCATGGAAAATTTGATTATGCAATGCTTACCAATGGGTTTAAGATAAACGAATGTGACAAATGCGTCTATATTAAAAATACTGACCATACGTCATAGTTTGTCTTTATGTGGATGACATGCTTATCATTGTAAGTAGTCAAAACATGATCAAATCAACTAAGCAAATGCTTAACAAAAGATTTGATATGAAAGATATGGGGGTCGCAGATGTTATATTAGGAATGAAAATTACTAAACATCTGACGGATATGCATTATCTCAATCACATTATATTGAGAAAATTCTTGATAAATTTATCAAGGATGATTCGAATTTAGCTAGAACACCTGTAGACATCAGTCTTTATTTATCGAAAAATAAAGGTGATGCAGTGTCTCAGTTAAAATACTCCCAAATCATTGGAAGTCTAATGTACCTAATGAATTGTACTCGTCATGATATAGCTTATGCTATCAGTAAATTGAGTAGGTACACTAGTAACCCCGGAGAAGACCATTGGAAGGCGATCATTCGGGTTCTTAGATATCTAAGATTTACCCGTGATCATGGTTTGAACTTTATTTGATATCCAGCAATACTCGAAGGTTATTGTGATGCCAATTGGATATCGGATACTAAAGATTCAAAATCCACTAGTGGATATGTCTTTACTTTGGAAGGCGCTGTTGTTTCTTGGAAATCCACGACACAAACATGCATCGCACGATCCACAGTGGAATCCGAGTTCATTGCTTTAGACAAAGTAGGAGAAGAAGCAGGATGGCTTCGTCACTTCTTAGAAGACATTCTAATGTGGCCAAAACCTGTGCCAGCTATTTGCATTCATTGTGATAGTCAATCTGGCAATAGGCAGGGCACAGAATCATATGTATAACGGTAAGTCACGACATATTCGTCGTCGACATAATACCGTAAGGCAATTGTTGTCAAATGGAATAATCTCAATAGATTATATAAAATCTAAAGAGAATATTGCGGATCCGTTAACAAAAGGTTTGATAAAAGAGCTAATGTATAGTTCATCGAAGGGGATAGGATTAAAACCTATTACATAAAAGTCATCATAATGGTAACCCTACTTATATGACTGGAGATCCCAAGAACTAAGTTCAAAGAGACAACTAAGTTATGTGTGGCCCGCTAGAAATTACCAAGGGATTAAAATTCCCTGCCCATTCATATGGTGAGAGTGATATCTACAACATGTGTTGTCTGCAAGGGTATAAGGATAAGTATTGCTTTTAATGATTACTTATATCTTGATTTAGGCATAAAATCAAGACGAGTATAAGGAGATACTCACAATAAGAATTACCCATATGAGTGTCGAACTGGGGCCGGTTCTATGAGAATGAAGAGGCTACATTCTCTAGAAGCACTCATGAAAACTAGGAGCGTTCAAGGCCAAAATGAACACAACAGTGAGAACCACGATGTGTTAGAAGATATTTTGTGTGAAATTTATTGTCTTGGCTTACACAAACGGCTGAACAATTCAAGGCATCGCGTCCATTGGTTAGCTAGTAAGTCCGATAGGTTATCACTAGGGAAGGTTCAAGGCCGAAAGCTACCTATCCTAAAGCAAGATATTTTCGATTTATACTCTTTCGACAAATTCTGCATATTGTTGCATTTCTGTTGTCATCAAATTCCATTCATGTGGGGGATTGTTAGAAATGGTTTGAAATTCTGGGTAAAACCAGAATTTTTTCCTATCTTTGGTCAATTATTTAGGTGGGGCCCGTACGCCAAAATTGGCGAGTCTAAGTGGTAACACGTTCTATGCTGCGTTGTGATTCACGTGGTATTTTTGGTTGCTCAAAACCATTATCGAGTGAATGGGAAATTGAAGCCAAAGTGTGCTCCATGGAAATGGAGTTTTGGTGGAAATTCCTTAAAGTTCCCGTACGCCAAAATTGGCGAGTCTAAGTGGTAACACGTTCTATGCTGCGTTGTGATTCACGTGGTATTTTTGGTTGCTCAAAACCATTATCGAGTGAATGGGAAATTGAAGCCAAAGTGTGCTCCATGGAAATGGAGTTTTGGTGGAAATTCCTTAAAGTTTGTGTAAATGGCTTGTCCCACATTGATTTGATGGGAAGTTTTGAATGGGTTTATATAGCATGGACTTATAACTTGGGGAGGGCCACAAGGGGCATCCCAAGTTTGTAGAAGGGAGAGGTTATGGGCAAAATGGGCTAGACCCATTGGACCCAAAAATCACCACACACGCGTGCACGCGCCGCCGTCCATTCAGTAGGGTGGGCTAAGCTGGGCCTGGGCCTGGGCTTGGGCGCAGGTGTGAGGTTGGATTGGGCTTGTCCGACCCAATACTAATCTTTTTGGGCCAAAAATATTTGAATTCAATTTATTTTTGATAGAATAAATTTTGTCCAAATTTTAATTTTAATTTTTGAATTCAAAATTTTATTTGCAACTCTTCAGAAATTCTTTACAGGTTCGGATCTGTCCAAAACCGAATCTGTTCGGTTCAAATTTAAATCCACCTGAACGGATTTGAAATTCAAATAGATTTGGTTATCTGTTCAAATTCAAACCTAACAGGTACAGTACCTGTTCAAGCAGGTATGCTACCTGTCCAATTCAAAATTAAAGGGAGCCATTACTTCTATAAATAGACCAGACCTCATTTGATCAGAATGACTCCAATTTTCGTCCATCTTTTGCTGCAAATCATCTCTGCATTTTGCCGCATTTATTCCATTATTTTTCTGTGAGAAAGAGTGTATACACTAAGTGTGTTCATTGAACAAATAAATTGTAGTGCTGCATTTATTTGTTGTTGATCATTTCATCTTGGAAGATAGACGTCCATATTCTGAAAGCATCGAGGAGAGGATGAATCTGTCTTAAGAACACAGTGTCAAACACTGGACTTGATCATATTATTATTTGAAGAAATTAATCAAGTAAATTGTTTAATTTATTATTCTGTTTTATTTGTTTATTAAATTATATTTTAATTTTGTTTTTGTAACAAAATAAAATCTGTTTTTATTTATTTAATTTTATTTCTAGTTTGATTTTTGTAATCAAACAATTTTCTCTCATTTCCTTTATTTCTTGTATATTCTGTTTGTTGTTAAGTAAACAAACAGAATTAATTGATTACAGTGAAGATTGTCCAACTTAGGTTGGGTATGTTTTTCCTTACTTAAGAAGTATAAGCTTATATGTAAATAGTTTATCAAAATTACCTGGTCTCTAGCACTAGTCTTGGTGAATGGTGATCTTGGATCATTTGAAGTGTAGATAGAGTAAAATCCCTGATGCACCTTAGTATCGTCGTCTTGCTCTCCAAGTATCTTTGAAGGTGAAACAAGAAGAATTTGCAAATCATTAACCCATTCCAAGGCCTGGTGTGTTCCTCTCCAGGCAACCACAATGTCTCTCCTTCCCAGCTTAGCCATCTTTTCGTCTGTGGCCATAACGACATATCCCATCCAATTCGATTCTTTGCTCCATGCCTCCTTTGATAGAGACGTCAAGATGAATGCATCGGGGACTTGGGTTGATGATGTTGCGTACAAATAGGGGCCAATCCTAGGAAATAGAGTACTTGGAACCCAGTTGTGCAGAAGGTGAAGAAAAAGCTATCCTCCTGGAAGAGGAAGCTACTATCTTATGCTGGGAGGTTGACTTTGATCAAGACAGTACTTGCTAATTTGCTAATCTATTTTCTTTCTCTCTTTAGAATGCCTAAGGGTGTTGTTAAAGCCTTAGTCAAGTTGCAGTCATTTTTTCTGTGGGGAGGGAATGTTAATAAAAGGAAAGTGCACTTGGTCAAATGGAAGGAGATCACAAAGAGTAAAAGTCAAGGAGGTTTGTGTGTGAGAGATTTAGGAGAGGTGAATGAATGTTTGTTATTAGAGTGGTGGTGGAGGTATGGTAATGAAGATATAGCTTTGTGGAAAGTTGTGGTTTGTTCGAGGTATGGTAGGAATGGAAGAGGTTGGCTTCCAGCTCTAAGTCTCTCAGGTGGGATGTCCACAGTTTGGTTGGACATTGTGAAACTTCTCTAAATAAATTAGCAATCGGGTGAGTTCTATGGTGATCATTTCAGAATTAAGGTTGGAAATGGAGGAAGAATCATGTTCTGGCAAGATAAATGGCTTAACAATAAAGATATGCAGGTTCAATTCCCCAGACTCTATAGTCTATCCACTAAGAGAGAGAAGACCCTTCAACAAATTAGTGCTAAGAAGCGTAATCTGGGGCTGTGGCAACTGAAATTTAGAAGACAGTTATTTGTATGGGAAGTTGAGGAACTGCATACATTGATGGATCTATTGGAAACCTCTACATTGGTGAGGTTTGATTGTGTTGATTCTTGTTCTTGGTTAGAAAATAGCTCAAGCCTATTTTTAGTCTCTTCTGTGAGAAGATGGTGGGATGTTACAATAGGGATTGGTCAGGTTGTGCCTAAAAGGGTATGGGTTGGTTTAGCCCCTCCAAAAGTGCAGTTCTTCGGCTGGTTGGCTTGGAAAGACAAAGTTAAGACTGCAATCTTCCTTCAGAGGATTGGGGTGCTACCTGTATCAGCAGATAATATGTGTGTTTTGCCAAGCTAAGTGGAATCCTTGAATCATGTGCTCCTGTTTTGTCCATTGGTGTGGAAATGTTGGTCTTAAATAGTAAGAAGGAGTGATCAGGTTTGGGCAATTCCTGGATCTGTTCAAGGCCTTTTACAGTGCTGGTTTGCTAGTAAGAGTAAACATTGGGTTTCTAGATTATGGGAGATGGTTCCATCTGTTATGTTACGGTCTGTATGGAGATTGCGAAATGAATGTAGGTTCAAAATGGCACAACCCATTTTTGATGATTTTTGTGATAAAGTAAAGGTACAGATTGCTCTGTGGGTAAAATGGAGTTTGGAGGTTGATTATTCAGTTGATGATATTGTTTGTAATTTCAATCAGATTAGTTGTCTAGTTAGGCCCTTTGTAATTCTGTTTAAGAGTCCAACAAATAGGCCAAGAAGACAATAGCAAGGCAGACGAGTTGGCCGGCCTTGCTTCCATGGCTGACAAATCAAACCCCGGCCCTCTCCTAATTGAATTCCTTCATAGACCTAGTACAGAAGAACCAAAAAAGACTGAAGTCCTCTGCACCGAGCTAGGTCCTTCTTGGATGGACCCCATCATTCTGTTTCTAAAAGAAAGAATCTTGCGGACCGACAAAAAAGAGGCACACAAAGTCTGGGTGAAGTCTGAGTGGTTTTGGCTCTCTCCATCCGGTGCTTTGTATAAAAAGTCTTTCACAGGACCTTACTTGAAATGCGTCCATCCAAACAAAGTTGAAGCCTTTTTATTTGAAATCCACGAAGAATTGTGCAGAAGCCATATCAGGGAAAGATCTCTGGCCTACCATGCTATCTCTCAAGGGCATTAGTGGCCATACATGTAGGCCGATGCCTAGAAGTATGTGAGGAAATGCGAAAAATGCTAGAAATTTGCCCACCAGATTCACCAATCGGCCAAAGAGCTTCTTCCTCTAACAAGTCTTTGGCCGTTCGCAATATGGGGGCTTGACATAGTGGGCCCATTCCTTACCGCACCAGGCAACTGTAAATTCTTTATCGTGGCGATAGATTACTTTACCAAGTGGATCGAAGCTGAGACCCTAGCAACAATCAAAGACAAGGACGTGAAGAAATTCGCCTGGTAGAATGTGATAACATGGTTTGGAGTCCACAAAGCTCTGATCTCCGACAATGGCACCCAATTTGATGGAAGGTTGTTCAGAGGTTTCTGTGAGGAGCTAAAAATAGAGTTTTACAATTCAACACCGGCCTATCCTCAATCAAACAGCCAAGCCGAAGCTTCAAACAAAACCATTCTAGATGGACTGAAGAAAAGGCTAGAGAAAGCCAAAGGCAAGTGGACTGAGAAACTTCCAAATGTCCTCTGGGCCTATCAACGTTGAGACGCTTAACCAGGGAGATGCCTTTTGCTTTGGCATACGGTATGGAAGCGGTCATCCCATTGGAGATTGGTATGCCCAATATCCGCAATGAAAATTTTGAGCCACATCTGAATGCCGGAGCCAGATTTGAGGCGGTCATCCCTTGAATTAGACCTCGCTGAAGAACGCAGAAAAAGAGCCCTAGTCCACATCGCTGCATACCAACAAGGACTGTCTAAGAAGTATAACAAGACGGTTCACCCAAGACAGTTCAAAGTTGGGGATTGGATTCTGTTGAAGGTGATGGGCAACACTCTGGTACCTAGCGAAGGAAAGCTAGGGGCAAATTGGGAAGGGCCTTACAAGATGACATGTTTAGCAAGCAAAAGGGTATATTGTCTGGAAGATTTGGACGACCAAGCCATAACTCGGCCATGGAACATAGCCAACTTAAAATAGTGTTAGTTTTAGTTTGCACTTCTATTGTAATTTTTGTAGAAAGCAAACATACCCTTTCATTTTTAAATGAAATTCTTTCAGATGTGGAAATGAATCAAATTATTGTACTTGGACATTTTGTCATGATTAGTGGTTTGAACTAAATAAGGGACAGCTGTCTCTTAGCCGAGGCGTTTTGCCCGGCTAAAGGGGTTAATGATTTGTTCAACTCCAGTGTTAAGCCGAGTTGTTTCGTTCGGCCAAAAGAGTTGATGACTTGTTCAACTCCAAATCTTTAGCCGAGGTGTTTTTCCTGGCTAAAGGGGTTGATGACTTGTTGAATTCCACGTTTTAGCCGAGATGTTTTGCCCAGCTGAAGGAGTTAATGACCAACTCCAAGTGTATAACCGAAATGTTTTATCCGACTGAAAGAGTTGATGACTTGTTCAACTCCAAATTAGTGGCCGAGGTGTTCAACCCGACTTAAGGAATTGATGACTTGTTCAATCCTAGATTTTTAGCCGTGGTGTTTTACCCGGCTAAACGAATCGATAACTTCTTCAACTCCAAATTCTTAGCCGAGATGTTTTGCCCAGCTAAAGAAGTTGATGACCAGTTCGACTCCAAGTTTTAGCCGAAGTATGTTGCTCGGCTAAAGAGGAGATTTCTTGTTCAACTTATGATTTCTTGTTCAAGAATATTGCACGGTTGTAAAGAAAGAATACAATGTAATTGCAAGCAACTAAAGTTGTAGAAATTTTCATTCATTGAGCATTCAAGTACAAGTGGAGGGGCCGGTAGCCCAGTTACACGTGTTCAACACAAAAAACATAGAAAGTACAAAACTAAACCAGAGGGGAAAGATCAGCAAATTCATCCCCAGCTCTGGCAGCGGGCTCTTCCAAGTCAACCACGGCGGTCACACCACCGTGCTCCGTTTGGCTGATATGGTCTTGACCGCCTTCTTCTTTGACCTCTGCCTCGGCCTCCGCCTCCTCTTGCAAAGAGTTAAAGACATCGTTAGCATAAGGCACCATGTAGCCCGATAAGGAATGTGGGAAGTGGAGAGGTGAACACCTCGGTTTCGGGTCTTTAACCAAGCTTCTCGCAAACAGCCTTCCAACCAGACTTGAAGAAAATGTCCTTGCTGGCTTCGACTTGCTTTGTGTAGCTCTCCTCAGTCTCTTTGAAATCGAGATTGTTGGCTTCATCAACCACCTTGTCTTTCACCTTTTTCACCTCCTCGAGCTCAACTTTCTGAGCATCTCTCTTCTGCTCGGCTTTGTCGAGTTGACCAAGTAGCCTCGCATTATCAGCATTCGTGATTTCAAGCGAAGCCTTAGCTCGGCCCAACTCAGCCGAGACATTCTTCCCAGCAGCGTTCAGCTCGGTTACTTTTTACCACAAGCTAACAATACGGTCCATGACAAGGTGGGTCTTCTGAATAGACTGCAAGAAATCAAAAAAAGGTTAGACAGAGCAAGCAACAAACCGAGCAGATAGTTGGAAAGATTTTAAAATTTGAAGCTTTTACCCTTGCCATCAATTTCACCGCGGACTTGACAAGTCGGGTGTCTAGAATGTGCTCAGTGCCTATCATGTCTTTCAGCAAAAGCAGGGATTTGGAAAGATCGAAGGCAAGGAGATGTTTCTTGTCCCCTTTCACAGAAGCATTAGTCGGGATAGGGCCACCCCGAGATTTCAACCTCGGCGACCAAGCAGAAACCGGATCGACTTTAGTCGCTTCGTGCTCAGTATTGAGCTCAATTACTAGCTCAATGGATGGATCAACCAAGCGGGCCCTCTTACCAACCCGACGTTGCTCAACATGTTGTGTAACTGTAGAAGCCAAGGCAATCACGGTCCCTGAGCTCTGGCCAGTGGTTAGTGTAGGAGGTAAGTTGCTCGGTAGCTCAGTAGAAGTGGCGGTGATTTGGTTCTTAATCTGACTCCTTTTTGCCATCTCTTCCTCTTTAGTTAATCTGATTAGGGGCATGTCTGGCAGGGTCGGGTCAAGAAGAAGAGAAGGAGCTGGGAGAAAATCGGTAATCTTGCTCTTACAAGGAGCTAAGTAGCAGTAGCTTGGTACGTACCCGAGGAGCTCGTAGCAATCTCGGCGCCGACACCTTAGCACGGCCCTGATCGCCTCTTCGTTCGGATAGAGCTAATTCGTTTGTAACTCTTCAATAGTTGCAAAAGGAAGGCAATTAGCTCGGTGCAATTAATAATGACAAAAACAAGTTATCAGAAAGCTCAGCTTACAAGAAGAACCGAAGTCCTTGCTAATGTACCAACATTGCACATCGACCCTTTTGTAATTGATAGTCACCCAGAAAAAATCATCGTCATACATATCTTTGTTCGGCGTCCCAATCACTAATCGCTCCCTGCCCGGCCTTATTTTTAAGTTATAATTGTAGTCGTCCTTTGTCTGGCCAAGCGTGTATTGACGCAGGATCTCGGCCAATCCTAGCTGTAACCCCAGTCGATTATTCAGCTCGACCACTCCGTTTATGATCTTATAAGTGTTGGTAGATACTTGTATAGGAGGCAGCCCGATTATAAACACCCCAATTTTTACCATCCTCAAGATTTAGACGTCATCGTTTGAACACTTGATGATTTTGTATGCTCGTGTTCGTTTCGAGGGCCTGAAGTTCTTGGCGGAGTGCCTTGCTTTCGAGCCTCTCAACTTGTCTGTTTTGTGCTTGGTTGAGGACCAAGAGCTTATTGTTTCAAATCTGGAGGAGAGAATGGCTTGTCGGCTATCCCCATAGTTCATCGGCCATGTCTTGTGCCTGCCAGCCATCAGTGGTGGCCGGTCGGCCACTGGTGATGGCCGACGACCATTTTTCTCCTTTTTCAGATATTTGTTTGCCAGCTGTGCTAGTTGTTGTTCACTGAAGTGCATCTCCATACACGTGTATGGAGGGATGAATACAAGCTCTAAGCTTGTTTTTCTATATATAGGGGGGTCTCTCCCCCATTTTGGAAGGTTAGACAATTTGGAACAAAATTTTCTCTCTCTCTCTCTCTCTCTCTCTAGAATTTTTTCTCTCTCTTCTTATTTTGTGCTTTGTAGTTAGCTTTCTCTACACCTTTGCACATAGACTCTTGATCAATCTTGACTACCTTGGAGCTGAGGTTCTAGGAGGTCTTCTTGGTGCCTTAGAAAGGGTTTTGAGCTTGAATTTGTGCCTGAAGTTGTCTTGTGCTTCAAGAGGTATAAGACTCATCTTTAAACTTGTCTTGCATAACTTAAGTTGCTATTCTTTTGTACTGTTCTGACCTGGTTTTTCAACTACAAAAAAAACTCTGTTTTTGAGGCTTGAAAATGGTAGTCTAAGTCTTGTTGAGTTTGGGGGTTGTTTCCCCTTTTTTGTTCTCTGGCTTGTGAAGCGTTTTGTGTCATTTCTTACCACCCTTAAACCAAAATTTTT
This sequence comes from Camellia sinensis, assembly GCF_055761805.1. NCBI lineage: Eukaryota > Viridiplantae > Streptophyta > Magnoliopsida > Ericales > Theaceae > Camellia > Camellia sinensis. The sequence goes on from NC_138973.1 coordinate 112,946,979, forward strand.
TGGCCCTTTTAACCACTGAAAATCAGAGTTATTTCAGTGGTAAAAATCAACTTTTGAAATCCAAAATAGAAGGGGTTAACCTCCCCTCCTTGTGTCTCACTTGCATGCCTAGTTAGCATCACATGGTAGCATGTTTTTGTAGCCTAACTTAGCCTATTTCCAGCATATGTTTGCCTCTGATTTGGAATGATTTAGCTTTGTTTTGGGCTGCTTTGGTCATGTGAGTCATGTTTTGCATAGTTGTAGTGCAAATGGCTTAACTAGCTTAATGTTTTAGGTCTTCACACATGATTTGCTTGAGTTGGTTGCATGTTGTAGTGTCTTTTTACATGTAATTTCAGCATATATAGCTCTGGCAGTTGTTCGTTTGTTTCACTCTTTCATTGCTTTTGAGAGTTGCTCTTGTGTCATGTTTGCAAGCCTAGATAGCTTAACATGTGAGCATGTTTTTCTAGCATTTTGTACCTAAATATCAGCATGATTTAGTCACTGTTTTGACTGGTCTTAGCTTTGTTTTGAGCTGATTTAGTCACTGTTTTGACTGGTCTTAGCTTTGTTTTGAGCTGGTTTGGCCCTTTGAGGCTTGTATTGTGTGGTTGTAGTGCAATCTCCTTCACTAGCTTAATGTTTTAGGCTTTTTAACATGAATTGCATGAGTTTCTTGCATGTTTTAGTGTTATTTTGCACTCCATATCAGCACTAAAATCTCTGCAATCTCCCTCTATTCTTTACTCTTTCATTTGTTTTGAAAGTGACTTCGAACCCCTTGTTGGCTTAAGTGTAGAATTGAGACCCTCATGCCTAATGGTTTAATTCCTTCAAGAGTTCATTACCAACATCATGAGGCCTCTTTCATGCTCAAGGTACTTGTGGTTTAAGCCTTCTTTCATTAGAGGACACTCAACTTTTGGACTAACCAATTAAAGAATGGATTGGTAATCTAAAATTTGTAAACAAAAAAGACAAAGTAAAAAAGACAAGATAAGCATCTTGTGTTGCATTGCATGTGTTCAATCGGACGTTATATTGAACACAAGGAAGATTGGAGCATTTCATACTCAAACTGATGAAATGAGCCAATCTCCTTGGTCTCCATTGCCTTTGATCACACATGATAAGGTGATGGTCTTGAGTCTTGTTTTGCATAAAATGAAGTTGTACTTCTTGGTTCTTTGGCCATCATGCATTGAAAATGCTTGGTTGGTGGTTTTGGAGCCAAGAGTTACACTCCTTTGACCTCGTGTAATGATAAGGAGGGTAATAGTACACATACTCCTTGAGAATACACTGCTTTGCCTTTGTTTGCTCTCTGTTGTAGAAAAAAAGAGAAGTCCAAGGAAGTTGTGGCCGACCGGCCACCAGAAGTGGCCGACAGCCACCAATTGTAGCCGATCGGCCATCAATGAAAAGTTGGTTCAATATGTTCCTGAGGTGGAGCAGAGGTGTGCTAGAAGTTGGTGTAATTTTCAGTGGTCAAAGCAAATGCAAACAGAGGTGTCTAATGGCAAGACAGTGGATTTTCGGGAGGTAGTCAACCGAGCATGCATGCCTCTCTCGCTCTTGAGGCCATTTAATTGCTTTAATTAGTTAGTGTAACTAGTTAATCAATTCCGGTTTGTAATATTTAATTAGCTTAGAATAAGTTAGTTAATTTGTTTCAATTGTTGTAATAATTAGTTAACCAGAATAGTTAATTAGTTTTGGTTTGGAATAATTAGCGTAGCTAGTTAATGCTTATTCATTCGGATCGTCCTTCGCGAGGGCATAATGTTGCAATAAGTGTGCGTGCGAGTGTGCATGTCTTCCAACCCCGCGCCTTTCTCCCTTTTATTTAACCGCTTTCGATGGTTAAATTAGAGACATTTTCAATTAGCATACCTTATGCTCGCATGTTTGCATCCATTCATTTGTCTTGCATGCACCGAGGCTCGGCGCATCATTCAAACTGCATCGTTATTTCAATACACTTCTTTGAATACGTGTTTAAAAGCATGCTATCAAAGTGTTGCAAATGTCATATTGGTAGCCAAGCCTATTAATTTCATGTTGCATGTGTTGCATTGGGCATCTCGTATAGTTAGGATCATGCATTTGTTTCTAACTAGTTTTTGTTTTGGCTTGAAGTACTCGGTGAGTTTTATGCTTTAGCATACTTGCATGAGTGTGATTGCCATAATACCATGATTAGCATGTTTGCCATGAGGCTATGTGCTTACTTGCTAAACTACATGAATGCTTGTGAATGGAGGCTTTGTTGTTTGAATTGGAACAATTCATCAAATGTATGTTTTAAACCCACTTTACGAAGTGGCAAATCATGTTTTAAGCCCATCATGTTTTATGGCAAATCCGCGTTTTAGCCCACTTGAGGGTGGCAAATTCAAACCATTTTCACAAACAAACATGAGTTGAATTCGTTCCAAATCTCGCAACTTAGTCTATACTTGCTTGTGTGCGTCACATAGTAAAGTTAGCTAATAACCGGAATAAGAACACACGAGGTTTATAAAACATCATATCATGATTAGTAGAGGCCGATCTTTGATCGGGCGAGCGAGAGTGCTCATTTCAAGACCTTCCCCTCACGCACCGAAGTTTCCGAGTCGAGGCAACTTTGCTGATGACGGACACGTGGCCTTTGGCACGAGTCAGGGTTTCCTAAATTTTCCAAAAATAAAATATTTAGGTGGCGACTTTGTAATTTGGTAAAACAGTCCAATTTTGGCATTATTTGATTTAAAATCAATTTTCCAAAAAGATTTGACGGATTGGACTCTTTGGTGTTTATCAGTTTCACATTGCACTTTGTGAGATTAGATTCAGAACTGTCGTAGGAGTCCAAACTGTAGCACCAATTCGAGCTCTCTGTAAGGGAGAGTGAAAAATTCGAGCTACACCGATACGCTTGAAGAATTCGCACATTAGGGGTTGCATCGGGAAGTGCAACCCTCCCTCGACTATGATTAACACGGTGAAGGGGCAGGACTCTAGTCCGCCCCATGGATTTATGCCCTCTTCATCAAGCTCCAAGTGTATGTCAGTGGGGATGCCATACTTCTCGCAGAACGCAGCCAGGGCGCCCGGCATGTTTACATGGAAACAGCAGCACGCCATAAAGGACCGGCTTGTTTTGTTCGGTAGAATTGGGTTGACTAAGCTATGCACAATGGCTGCTTGGTGTTTGAGAGCCCTGGTGTTAGTGTGCCTGGCCCCCTAGGAGTCTGCAGTTAAAAATCAAGTATAAGTGGCATCGCGGTCGCGCAAAGGAGCTTGATTTTAGCTCGGTCCAGATGGCTTTGGCAGAATCCAACTCGGTTGAAAAGCGGGCTAGATATTAGCCCGGTCACATGACCTCATACGTCCTGTATCCCGGTTTTCTACCCTAGTTCCATGAATAATGAATTTGCTCGGTCTACTTACATTTTCAGATCAACATAGTACTATTAGCCCGGTCTTTCCCAGATTTGCCCTCGTTCATCTCAGAAGGCAATGAACAGTGGCTGAAAATGGGGAGCGCGAGGGTTTCCCAGCGTAGATGATTGGACAGAGCCCTAATTTGTCTAAACCTACCCTAGTTTCTTTTCGTTTCGTGATATTACCATGTCATTTCGAAGGAAAGTAACACGACAAGCTCACGAACAGTTAAGAAAAAATGAGGGAATATGAAGAACTTACGGGTTGGGGCGTGAATCGAAGTTCCAGGCAGAGAGACGCTTCCCAACGGCAACGACAGAGCCCAATCCACCAGAGAAATGCTTCGATATGGGCATGAGATTCTAAGAACTAGGGAAAGAAGATGAACTGTGGCTCTGGATCGTCTATGGAGAAGAAGATGAATAGTATGAGTTGAGATGTGAGGAGGCCTACAATGTATGTGTGAGAATGGGTTTAGGCGCCAAAGTTTGAATTTCGAGAGACGGCGTGGGGCAGCTGGATAGGCGTTACAGAGCCAATCAGTGAATGACAAGTGTCTATGATAAGACCAATGCCAGTCTTGAAAAGACAAGCTAAAAAGCCAAACCACCAACTGGCTAGGCAGTAAGACCGAGCATAAAGAATAGCACGGTTGAAGCCTGCGCACTGGTTTGGGAGCATGGCTATTAAGGTGCTTAACCGAGCACATGACAATTAGACAAGAGGAGTTGTGCCAGAGAATATAATCCCTGTCGCACTAGTGCAACCAGAATTAAAGGGCAACTGAGAGGGAGGTTTATGACTTGATATTGATCTGAGCCACTTGGGGCTAGAGACTGGGTTTTTACTCAGTCAAATATCGGAAACATGCAGGACCAGAGACGTAGTCCAGTTAAGTCCGTGCTCGGAAGAAACAAGCCCACACGATCGAGCGAGTTTTGAGCACGGTCAGGCGCGTGGCATGTGTTGGAGCGGGATATCAGCCCGGTCCTGTGAAGTGAATTTGAGATACTAGTACGGCTCGGAGATGTGCGTCATGCGTGTCGGACGGAGTTCGTTCTCGGAAGACCAGATGCGATCGAATAGGAGCTCAGTCGTGACTGTGGAGCTCGATTGAGTCCACAATCAAGAGGTACCGATGAGACCGGACAAGTAACACAGTCATAAGGTGATGGCATGGCGCCGCACTAAGCATAGCTCGGTGGGAAGTACTACGCGGCGTGACAGGACTGTAGGAAAGAGATTCCGTTGTTTGTACACATCAATACCATTTGGCGGTTTCGTTATTTGGTGTTTAGTTGTATTAACGCTGACATGTGGGAGAACATAAGAGGAGAGCAGGTCCACATGTCCAGAGGGGAGTGGATGCAGAGGCGTGCGTAAAAACTATATAAACGGTGTTGCGCCTTCATACACAAGTTTGGAACATCTGGTGATTAGAGCTCACCTACCACTTTGTCTCCTCTTTTTTCTTTCTCTCTCTTAGTGTGCTAACTTGACTGTCGAAAGGGTTTTCCGGCATCATACCGCCGGGTAGCTCACCATCTTTGTGTTCTCAGGTCAGTCGGAAGGAAGCACAGCTTGGATACGAGGAGTACGGATAGCATTGAATATTTGCTCCCTGCACAAAAATAAATTTATTAAAATAGAAAATAAAATAATTTTTTAATGAAAACTTATATTTGTAATATAGTAAAAACTCTAATCTTTCTGAATGGCTGATCATTAAAAAAAAAAAACACTTTAAGAAATCAAACGGAGGTATGTTCTTATGACAATCAAAAAACAACAAATCTTCTATACCAAGTGTTTTTTATCGACCTTTTTTGTACTCTTCAACAAAACCTCCCTCCCATTTATAATCATGTGCATCAACATGTTAATAGAAAATAATTTCTTGTACCAAACCTGGTTTTGAGCACCAGTATATTCCATCTAAAATATAATTTTTATTTATTTTTATTTTTTATCGGCAAAGAATTAGAAAACAACAAAAACATAGTCCTATGCAGCCCTTAGCAAAAACACAAAGGAATAGAAGGATCCAAAAAACAACACAAATAAAGCATGGAATGACGGATCCATATCATCCCCATTGTATCATCTAATCATGTGAACATATCATATTTCAAATTAATATATATATTATAATCGTTAACGTGATATTTTGACAACGGAAAATGTTTGAGGGCCTTAATTTCTGTGGCTCAAATGACTCAAATTTACCAAAACGACGTCGTTTTGGCAATTTTGATGTTGTTTTGTACTCAAAACGACGTCGTTTTGACAAATTCAAGCCATTTGAGCCACAAAAATTAGGGCCCTCTATCATTGTTGTTTTGACAACCATTGAATAATATAATAGGACTCCCCCATTATAGTTATTTATGGAGATTATCTAAATCCTAGAATGTTTTTGTGTTATTTGATATTTTTATAGTTATGCGACCTGCGTATAAATGACTAATAGACCTTGATTTTATGAAACTTTTTTTTTTTTATTTTTTTTTACTTTGTATGTGTATATACATGTATATATATGCAATATATGAAAATATTCAGACTGGTTTCTATACTATTTCATTATAGGGAGACTGACCCAAAGGTCCAAGCCCAACATATCATACCCCATTTAGACCCAAAACAAATTTAATACTCCATTAAGTCCTCAAATTAACAGTAAGACGAAAATACCCACAATATATCATCCAATTTACACGCGCGCAACCATCTCCCACGTCCCCATCATCTCAGTCCGATCACTACACTGTCACGTCTCCGCCGCTCGAAATCGACTCCTCAGTCCTCCATCTCTCTTCCGTTCAACTCCATCCCCTCTGAAACCCTAACTCTAACCAGAAAACGTAACCGTTCATCTTCATCACCCACAATCATCTCAGTCTGATCAGTACACTGTTACATCTCCGCCGCTCGAAATCGCATTCTCAATCCTCCATCTCTCCTCCGTTCGACTCCATTCTCTCTGAAACCCTACCCTAACCACAAAACCAAACCGTTCAACTTCAACACAACACCAAGCCGTTCATATTCTCCAATCGGCGACTCTCAACAACACGAAGAACCATCACCACTCTGAAGAGATTTCATAGTTCCTGACTTCCGATTCACAAAAATGGGGAAAAAAAGTAACATCTCTCTTCACCTATTCATTATTTTTCACATTTGTACATCATTCTTTAATATTTCTTATATACACATTTTACATACTTCCAAATGTATAAACCCTCTTTTAATATATATATAGTCCCCTGTTTTTCAACATTCTAAACACTGTTTTTGCACATAAATCCCTGTTTTTACACATTCAACACCTTATTCTTATTCTTGTTGTTCAATATTGGCTTCTCTTATTCTTATTTTTGAATTTTTAATCTTCTTGTTGTTATTGTTGCTTTTTACAAAATACAATGGGCTGTTCCTATTGTTCATACTGTTTCCTTATAAAAACTGCAACATCATAGTGTTTCATTTCATCACTATACAAGCAACATATCTAAATTTATTCAAAATGCAAATGAAACTGCAAAATTACACAGTTTAACCACTACTCAAAACAAATAGCTAACTTATTATAAAGTGCAAATCAAACTGTCAAATTATACAGTTTCGTAACTCTTACGAACAAAATACATATAACTTCATATTAAACTGCATATAAAACTTCAAAATTATACAGTTTTGTCACTATATTACTCATACCCTGTTGTCACTTTCATTTTTTCAGAAATAGCTGTTGGAAGATATTGGAAGAAACAAACCCGTATGCCCACAAATCCAATCAGGGATTTAACCATCTCCCCTTTTGAAAGTCCCTCTCCTGTATCCACTCAAATGCCACCACCACACCCAAAAACAACCAAATCCAACAGACCCCACCAAAAAACCCACAAAACAACCACACCACCTACAAGAAAAAGCCCAAGAACTACACCACAGACCCCACCCACCCAACAAACACCAACCACACCTCCAACCACAACAAAAACAAACAAAAGAAAGCCAACAAAAAACCAAGAAGCTCCTCCAACCAAAAAAAGAAAGCTCCAAGAAAGCCAATCAACTCCCAAAACAACAACCAAGGCATCAAAAGAAAAAAAACCAGCAGTCCCTGCAAAGAGAGTCCAACAATTTAATTATCGTTCCAACATCGGAACGGTAATCAAACTGTTGAAGGGGGTCAAATTCACAAAAGCCCAACAGACAGAGCTGCAAAAAACCCCTTTTTGGCCCCTTATAAATGCTCTCTCCTCAACACAACTGAAGGCCTCTTGGTGCAGATGCTACAATTCCATTGTAGCAGAAATGACAACACTCTACAACAAAAGAAAAAGATCATTTGTACTTGGCAAAAAGGAAATGAAACTCAGAACCAGTGATGTCAAGCTCATTTTTGGTATCGACTGTGGAGAAGACAGCATCACCACCAAATCCTATGCAAGACCAAAGGATTTTGAGCTTCCATTTTACAAACGAAGATGCAAATCAATCAAGAGATTGGATGGCAAGTCTTTGACCAAAATGTTTCAACAAACAAAAAAAGGAAAATCAACCAATGATTGTCAAGATCTTGCAAGGGTAATCACCCTTTACTTGTGCTTGAAACTTCTCATGCCCACAACAGGCCATACACTCAGTTGGAGTTTCCTCAACTATGTTAACAACCTCAACAACATCAAGAAGTACAATTGGGTTGAGGCAATAAAAGACACACTGATGAATTCAATAGCAAATGCAAACAACAACCCAAGGCATGTCACTGGATGCGTCATGTTACTCTTGGTAAACACATTACTCAACTACTTCCCACAAAAATATCAGACATTCACCTATTTCTAACTATCTAACATATTTCAACTTTTTTTTTTTTTTTTTTTTACAGTACTGGTACTGTGAGCACAGTAAACTCCTCCGACCATCCAACAAAGAAGGCTTCCCAAGGTTTATGAAATGGAACCTTGGCAAAATGTACTCCAAGTGGAAACACATCAGCCTCGCTCACTTTGAAAAGGTATTCAAACTCTTCTATACTATCCTAGCACAAATCTATTCAACACTCCTTTCATATTCATTGTAGTACAAATCACATTATGAAACTGTGAAAATTTTCAGTTTCAAAGCACACACTTCTTTAACATCACTCATGTTATGAAACTGTAACATTTTTCAGTTTCAAAAAACATATTTCGACACTTAACCCACATTACTCACAGTACAACTCATCTTATGAAACTGACCAAATTTACAGTATTACTGATATATACCACATTGTTCCAATGCAGGTTAACCAAAGTGCTTTAACCCCAACTGAACAAGAAATACAGTTATTGCATATCAATCAAAGCACATCAACAGACTCTTCAGCAAAGAAACAAGACCACAAAAAGGACAATAAGCAAAAAAAGAAAACAAAAGCAACAAAAAAAAGAACACTTCTAGACAGTGATGAGGATGATTTTCTCGAAGAAGAACATCATTCAGAATCAGAATCACAATCAGAAAAAGAAGCACAACAAAAAAAAAAGAAAAGAAAGCAAAAACCACAACAAGAACCACAAAGTGATGAACAAGAAGAAAAGAGTGATGATGAAAAAAATCAAGTGACTGATGAAGAAAAAACTGATGAAAAAGAAACTGAAGAAGAAGAAGAAGAAGAAACTGAAACTGAAGAAGAAGAAGAAGAAGAAGAAGAAGAAGAAGAAGAAGAACACCTTGATCAAGAAGAAGACCAACAACAAGAACAAGAAGAACAACAAACAAACCAACACGAAGAAGTCAATGAACAAGAACTGACAAACCAACAAGAAGAACTGCAAGAGAAATCTGACATACTTCATGCACAAGGTAAACTATTGTCTAATACTAAATCATACTGCAAAATTTCATTAAACTAACCAAAACACAATCCAACATTTTTATAGGTCATGACCAACCACAAACACCAACCAAAGAGGACGACAAGGACAAGCTCATATCAGCCCTGAGAGCACAAATGCAAGAAATGGAACAAAAATTCATGGCTGAATTGCATAAAAAAGAAGATCAATTGAAGGAAATGTCCACCAAAAAAACTGGCAGTCCCCAACAAAGATCCATGGTCAAGAGAATCAAACAAAAATCAAGAAAACAAGCACATGACCCAGATTTTGAATACCAACCAATGACCAAACCCAAAGAAGATACAACAAACAAGACACAAACTGCTGCTGATGTACCCAAACCAACACAGGGTACCAATGAAGAAAAACAGAAGAAGAATGACAACAAAAAACAGGGTGCTCATGAAGCAAAACAACAGCAGAAAGAAAAGATGCAAGAACATATTGGCCAAGAGAAACCAGTTGCTGCTGAAACAAACCCAAAAGAGCATGCCAATCAAAAGAAGACAAATCTTCAAGTATTGGAAAGTGATGATGATTTCCAGGAAGAATCAATCCCAAACAAGCCACTCACCATTTCATGCCGCAAAACAAACAAGGTTTGGCATAGCCTATCCAAAAAAGACCAAGACCAAATTCAACTCATCAACAACACACAATCAACTGCTTGTGTCTGGTCTGGCAGCGAAGATGAAAACTGCGTATACTTTTCAGATATATGCAGATTGACCAACAGGGAACCCTTATATGGGAATGTAGGTCTCCAACTGCACAATTTTACAGTTTCTGTACATATTCAATAACCTATTCCACAAACCTAACACATTCTCATATATAACATGTTTCAGGTCATTGATGCCTTCTCAGAAAAGCAATTGGCACTCCAACCAACCATTGAAGAATTTGAGAAAAACGATCTAGTCTTTGCAAGCAATCCATACGCAGGAAGATCTTACGTTTTCTCAACACTCATCAATGTAAGCAAAACTTAACATACCTTACAACTGCAAAATTTTCTACTTTATCAACATGTATTACTACATAGTTTTATGACATATTTCAAACATATATATGACTTACAGACTCCACTACAAAACCAAGATCAAGCACTGAGAGAAAAACTGATGGACAGCCATTTTCCAGAAGCAATGAAAAACAGATATATCCATTTCCCAATCAACCACGACAACCATTGGACAATTGTGGTCTTTGACAATGCTGATGGAATATGGAGACACTATGACTCGTTGAGACCAGCAAAAGATTGCCATAACAAGCACTTTGAAATTGCAAAGCAAATTGTAAGTTAAAATAAAATTTCATACTTAGTTCCATCCCTTTACAAACATCTCAACTCATCACTATAACTAACAAAAACACCCACTAACTATTTTGTAGCAACAACATCAACTGAGATGGAATAAAGCATTACTCAGCAAACAGGGAAACATGTTTTCATCTCAAGAGTGCGAGACAGAAATTGCATCAATTGAGGAATGCCCACAACAAACCCCACACTCGTAAGATACAAAATCCATAAACTAATCTTCCAATATGCTAATTTTTGCAGTTTCACCTAACTAATTAACTTCATCTCAAACATTGCAGGAATGATTGTGCAATTGCCGTCTGCAATGTTATCAACCAATATCTCAACTGGCAACCTGTGCAGAAAAAACTTCGTCCAACTGAGTGGGTCAAATTTCGAGCACAAATCATCAATCAATTCCTCAATGATGAGAACCGATCTTGGAAACTCGAGCACTACCAAATGTTGACAAAACATACCAAACCATAGAAACAATGAACAAACTTCTTAACAATACAAATATTCAAGGGAACATATCTTTGAACCTTTTTTTATTTTTTTTTATTTTTCTTTTTTAACATGTGACAAGTACTTTATATACTTTTGGGAATGATCTTTTTCTGGTTATCATGGTTATGGTGAAAATGATTGATGTTGTTGTTGCTCTTCTTCTTATTATTATTATTATTGTGGTTCTTCTTTTGATTGTTTGTCTACCTGTTTGTGGTTGCATATATTTTCATACAGTAAAGGTTGATTCTAATAATTCTTCAAACTGCAAAATTTTTCAGTTTCATCAGCTTGTTTCTAATAATTTTTAAAACTGCAAAATTATGCGGTTTCATCAGGTTGTTTCTAAATAATTCTTAAAACTGTAAAATTATACAGTTTTATCACTATGAAATATGAACTGCCTTTCCATATTATACTGTTTCAATAAGAAATTTTCAACAACCTTCTCTGCATTCCATAAAAATAAAAAACAAAACCAGACTATTCGAAAACAACTTCAATAAGTAAAAAACACATCAACAAACAAAAAACAATTCAACCAACTTTATTCATTACTTCCATAATACCAAGTATCACATTTTTTATTATCATAATTCCTCAAATTCAAATACAAATCCAAAAGAATAGATTGCGGCCTCAAATAGCAGCCTTGCACGTCTTCTTATTGTGATTCCCATATTTCAAGCATCTCCCACACTTGATTTGCTTCACATTCTCACCCCTTGAAGGTATCCTCTTCTTCTTGTTCCGCCCGGGCTGCTTCTTCTTTATAGGAGGTTTGATAACCGAACTACTGGCACCATCAAAGTCAAATCTCTCACTTGAAGGCACTGGATAAACAGATTCCTTGTATGACTCTCTAAAACAATCTACATGAAAAAAAGGATCAATGAAACCATACACATCTCTACCACTACTACGCAAAGCATGCACAGCATGACAACAAGGAAAACCATTCAATTGCCATTCATGGCAAGAACAAGTTTGTCTACCAATATCAACATAAAAAGAAATAGAAGAATGAACCTCAAGCACAGTATCACTAGCAACAATCACATCCCAAGACTTAGCTAGCTCCAAAGAGTCCACCAACTTCTTTTCCATAACTGGACACAATTTCGTAGTCCATCTTCTAGATTCAGCTCTTCTATCCGACAATTGAGTCATGATTTGAACCCTAATCATATCAACCATACAAGTAATAGGCAACTCACGGGCCCCACCAATCCAATTATTATAAGACTCGGCAGCATTAGATGACATCTCACCATATCGTTTCCCTCTAAAAAATGCATTGGCCCACTTATCATTTTGCAAACCATCCAACATACTATCAACTCTACCATTCCCAGCAATACGCCTCAATTTCTCCATATAATGTTGGAAAGAAGCAACCGTTGGCGCATAAGCACATTTAACTAATATTTTCATCAAACACAGCTTATAGTTAGTACGAAGTCCCACCAATTTGTCAATCAAATTTCTCTTCAAATGATTCAAGCAATAAGCATGATGTGCATTGGGGAAAACCACTGAAAGAGCGTCTAGCAATCCATGTTGACGGTCCGACACAAAAGTCAATCTCCGGCCTGAACCAACAGCCTTCAACAACTGACTTAAGAACCACATCCAATTATCTTGATTTTCAGCGTCAACAATCGCAAAAGCCAAAGGAAACAAACCTGCAAACAAACCCACATGAAACTGCAAAAATTAGCAGACTCACAATACAATAACACACTGACAAACTAAACCAATACTAACTGCAAATAAATACATACCTTGATTACCATCCTTTGATGTTGCTGCAAGCAAATGCCCCTTGTAACGCCCCTTCAAAAATGTACCATCAACAAACAACAACGGACGACAAAATTGAAAGCCATACAAACATCCATGAAATGCCACAAACAACCTCCGAAAACACCCACTACTTTCATCCACATCTAATTCAAACACACTTCCCGGATTCGTTCTCATAGCCGTCTCAAGGTACCATCGAAGCTGGTCAAAAGAAGTTGCAAAATCACCAAACAACCCACCTCTTGCCTTATCAACTCCTAACCATGCAACCCGATAAGAAACATCTATACCATATTGCTTCTTCAACTTTTTTTTAACTTCAATAGGACGAGTCAACGGATTATCACTAATATCATTTTGCACAATATCAGACACAAGTCTAGAACCAACCATTTTGCTACAAGATCTACGAGCAACAACCCCACAAGTATGCACATTATCCAACTTCATTATAAAAAAAACACCAGAATCCATCAACACCCTTCCATGCACAAACCATTTACAACCCGTAGACGACTTCATCATACATTCAGCGGTTACTCTTGTTGCATCATTCTTTAAATAATTCACTGCAAAACCACACTGAACCGCATACTTAGCCAATGCAATGCGGAACCCCGACACTCCGCCTTCAAATTCTTGACCAACACTATGTATAATCCCCTTCCAACTAGCAGACAACAAAACTCTCTTTGGTTCTGGATAAAAACTACGCAACAAACCACCAACATCATCACAATCATTCACAAAAGAACTCTCACAAGTTACAGAATCAATCCTACAAGAATTACCATCATCAACCTCCACAACTCTCTTATCCCCCACAATAACATCAACAACATGACAACCACTACCACCTACCATTGACAGCATATTCCCCAAATCATCATCACATTCAACAATACAATTAGAATATCCAGGAACAGAGAAAAACAAACAAAAGTTACCAACACTCAACTCCTTGAACTTCGCACATATTTTCTCAACAACTTCATCATAACTACATCCGTCACTAATCTTAATAGCAGCACAACAATTACTGTATTTGCACATTAACATGAAACACCGCTCCATACTACAAAATCAGAAACCAACAAACAATTGTTCACAGATTCCAAACTGCAAAATTATGCAGTTACAACATATCAATAACAACAGTACACAATTTACAATTCCAAAACTGCAAAAATTATACACTTACGACATATCAATATCAAAACACCAGAATTCACAAATCCAAAATACAACTTCAAAACACATTACACTATACGACAAACAAAAATCAACAAAATCAAAATCAAACAAACAAAATTCGCCAAACACAAACCACATATCACGCAAATTTGCTTATATATATATATACATACATATATGTCGACAAAATACAAACCACATACACACACAGACATATATATATATATATACATATATATGTATATCTATGTATCGACAGATACATACATACACATACATATATCTATCACCAGAGAGAGAGAGAGAGAGAGAGAGACAACGTACGAAGATATCGCCTGTACACACAGATTCAAATCGCACAACCAGATCCACCTCACAGCACAATGAGATCGACCACACAGCACAATGAGATCGCCACAACGAAGAGAAATCGAGATCGCGGAGACGAAGATTTGATTTCCTTTTTTTCAACGAAGCAAAAATTTGATTTCTCACGTACATATAGATCTCAAAACAAAGGGTAACACAGTCATTTAAAAATACGAAAATAAAAAACGGGACCTCTGGGTATAAAACTAAAAAAACTGTGGACCTATTAAACTATTAAAAATAAATTGGGATTAGAAGGGAAATAGATCCCCTACATAGGACTACATGGTAATTTTCCCTTCATTATATTAGATATATAGAGGTAAGACTTCTCCTTGATGCCTCTGTTTGATTTTTAAATTTTTTTATTTTTTATTCTTGATGATCAACCTATAAAGAAAATTAGATTTTTTATTATATTATAAATATAAGTTTTCTTCATTAAAAAAATAACCAAAAAGTCCTATTTTGTTATTGAGTACTATCAAGTTTCAATATGGACAACTAAATCCTATTTTTTATAAAATACTTCTAAAAAGTTCATTACTCCATAATGATGGATGTTATCTCAATTTTACTATTCATTTAATACGAACAACAATTTTGTAAATAATTTTAACTTAATTAAAATTTACATTTTTAATTGTAAAAATTAATATTATATTACAAAAATCATAAATAACAATTGGATTGAAACAAGTACAGCATAAAATATTATTCAAAATTATGAATTTTTTTGTGTAAAAAATCTAAAAGGGAAAATTTTATTAAAATTACAAAGAATTTTGAAAAAAAATACGATGTCAATTATATATATATATATATCTCAATGCATGAGATAGTTGATGAATCTTATACTCATGCTTTTGTTTATGAAAATTCATTTAATTTGAACAATTAAAAATAATTAATTATAAAATTTAAATAATTAAAATTATTTATGAAATTTTTGGTTTATATTTTAATGAGAAAGATAAAATTAAAATAATTATGGTATTATGAAAATCTTAATTTCTTTTATAACAATTTATATAAAAAAAAGAGACTTATTTGTTAATATTGAAATTTGATACAATCCAATAGTAATTTTTAAAACAAAATCAAACTTATTGATAATTTTTTTCATTGTGGTTTATGATTTTTTTTGATACAATATCATAATTTTTATAATTAAAAAATATTTACTTATATTAAAAATATTTCATATTAAATAAGGGATAAAATTAAGATAACATCCACTAACACTACGGAGTAATGAACTTTTTGAAAATATTTTATGAAAAATAGGACTTAGTTGTCCATATTAAACTTATTAGGACTCAATAGTAGTCATAAGAGCAAAATAGGACTTATTGGTTATTTTCCCTTCTTATTTTCTATTTTAATTAAATTTATTACCTATTACTGGGGCTAAGCAAGGAATCCGTAAAATCTCCAAATCGAACTGGTCCAGTCCAATTCTATAGGTTTGGATTAAATCTTTGAATCCGTGGTCCAGTTTTGGATGGAAAAATTGAGGAACCATTCCCTGCGGATCGATTTTAGATTTCACTTCACGGTTCCGAATTCGAACTAATCCGAACCATATGCAACTTAAATTATATTCATACCATACACCCTTGATACATACTATCCTATCCCTTATATATGAAAGGGCGAATTACACTAACAGTCCTTATAGTTTGGGGTTTGTATTACTTTGGTCCTTAATTTTTCAATTGTGATACATTAGATCCTAAATTTTGAATCTTGTTCCAAACAAAAACAATCAAAGATATTTCATTTGCAAACGGTCCATTTCAAGGGAAAAATTTTCAAACAACTTATTTTGTGTATATTGTTTGAAACGTAATGGCCTTTTTTTTCAGGGGAGATTTGGTCAAAGCCCCCTCAGATCAAGGAATGCAGTTGAGGTCTGCCTGCTGATTCTGGTCATGGTCTGTTACATCTGGTGTGTATGGTCTGCTATAAACTATGGACTGCTATTGGGGCTGCTTTAACCTGTGGGCTGTTATTTGGTTTGTATCTGATGTGTCCTAGTTTGTAGTGGTTATTGGTTTGGTGTTATGGGTGGATTTTCTGGAGACCTGGGCTGATCTGGTAAATTAGTGGGATCTTAAGTGGGTAACTTTTGCTTCAGTGGTGGCTGTGTTACACTGGTGTATGGGTGTTTATTAGCAGTAGGTTCCACTGCTATTTTTGTGTCTTTTGCTGCTATATATCCCTGCTATCTTAGTATCTGGTTAGTATCAGTGGTGGCTTTGTTGCTGTTTGGTCAGCTGTGGTTTGCTTCTCTGTGTATTTATTGGTCTCTCACCAACAGGTACTTGGTTTGGTGCTTTCATGTGCGAGTTGCGTAGTCTCAACCTAGTTGGGATTGGGCTGTCTCACTATGATGGTCTTTGCATCATCCCCCTCCCTCCTTTTTTTTCTTTTGTTGATGGTCTTTGCATCATCCCCCTCCCCTTTGTTGATGTTTTGTTTTCCTTCATTGTAAGGTTCTCTCATCATCAATAAAGTTTTCTTTGTTGTTGATTAAAAAAAAAAAAGCCCCATCATAATAAAACTTTAATGTATTAAGGACAAGTACAAGAAATTTTTATTGAAAAGTCCAACACATACCACTATTACCAAAATATTAAATTTTAAAATAATATAATTTTTTATCTAAATGTTAATTTTTAATAAAATTAGTATTTTTAGAATCCCCTGTCAAGATCTATCAAATAAAATCCATGTTGACTATGAAATTTAAAAAAAAAAAAAATATTACTATTGATATTGATGTAAACAGTAATATGTTATTCTGTTTAACAGTAATATGTTACTCTAGTAATATTGTCAAAGAAAAAAAAATGATATTTTACTTTATTTTTACTCAATTATGCGCCTCCTCATTAGGGGGTTTATGAAGCAAAATAAATTGTGTTATTTTTTTCACCAAATAAGGGTCTAATGGAGGGGTTTTGGCTAATTTTCCTTTTTTTAATAATAATGTTGGAATTTTCTTGGTTATAAAGTTATGTTTAATTTGGTTTTCAAAAAAAAAATTTAAGAAACTAAAAATTAAATTGGTGAAAAAAAATTAAAAACACATCATTTTTATATAATTTTGTCTTTTGAGAGGGTAGAAATAATTTTTTTTGATATTTATTTTCGTTAAATTAGTTTTTATTTTTTTAAAAATCAAACACGGTGACAATTTTGATATCATTGTTAAACTAATTCATTAAATCAAAAAATTCGAAACTAAAAATATATCATATATTAAACATATCGATTACACATTAAAAGTCCAATAACATCCATTAACAACAAATACAACCATCTATTGCATAATAACCATCCAAAAATATCAACAAAAACAATCACCCATTACATGATTATCATCCAAACTCATACTAAAAATTAATTCGGTAAAAAAAATAAAAAAATAAAAATGCAAAAGATTTATCATTTTTATATAATTTTGTCTTTGATGGGTAGAAATAATTTTTTAAAATTCAAAAATAATTTTTTGACATTTATTTTTATCAAACTAGTTTATATTTTATGAAATTGATAATTTTGTCGTTGAAATGGAACAATAATATTTTCAATTGTTGTTATTTGGAACGAGATTAAAAATTTAAAGTCAAATATATCACAATTAAAAAGTTAAGAATCAAAGTGATACAAATTTCAAACTATAGGAATCGTTAATGTAATTTGACCTATATGAAATCAAAATCCTAATTCATAACATCTCATTCTTTTTTGTTTTTTGAGTGTGCAACAACCGTTTTATTGCTATTGTTGTGTTATTTTTTAGTTTTAGTTTTGTAATAGTGTAATGGTGGCCAGCTTCTTCTTCTTCTTTTCTTTTTTTTTTTGAATTTGGTGATGACTTTTACTATTGCTTCTGTGGAACTTGATATTATGTTTGTTTAAATTAATGGTGGAACAATTTGTATGTTTATGTTTTGAAAAATTATAGCCAGATTAATGTTAAAATGAAAATGTTATATGATTTTTCTTTGTTAATAGATTATGTAAATCTGTTGTTTTAAATTGAGTCAAACTGTGTTTAAATAGTTTAATTCGGATTGGTTCCACGATTTAAATGAATTGAATTTTCTAATTTTTATGAAATTGTAAACAACGAATTAGTCCTACTTTTACTTCAAACTGAACTAATCCGGATCATACTTACCCATACCTATTATAGTTATTAGATATTTGACTGTCATATTTATTAAGTCTAATAAGTAAGAATTTGTTACAAATTAATATGTCATCAAAAGATGACATGGACCAATTAAACAGAAAGGACAGAGAATGGAGTATCAAAGTGAAGCAGAAATATAGAAGAAGGTGGTCTCTGGGGTGGAGGTAGGGCTATGATTTGGGAAGGACGTGGTTAATTTTGGTATAAGGGGAAAGAAATTTTATAAAATGTGAAAGGAAATAGCTACTCTCTAGTCTGTGATTAGATTAAAGTGATTTAATTTGGTCTACTGTGGGCTTATCTTAGGTCCATATTAATTATTTAAATCATTTATCTTGTAAGGTTTGTTAAGAATTTTATTCCGACATACAAATCCACATTGCCCGACGTCCCAAAAAGAAAGAAGAAGAGCCTATCTCCTCCCTCTGCTACCATTCTGCAAACAGCATCATCATCTCGGGCTGACGAAGGGTCAACCTCTGATCCAGCCGACCAACCATCAACTTCAGCCCCATACTTGATCCCAATACCAGAAAGAAAGCGTCGGCGATGACTCATCAAAACTGCTGAGATGGGTTGCCCGAAGCCTGTTGCCCAAGATCTCCTAACCGACCTTCCCACGGATGTTGACGCTCAACCGACGCAAACCATGCCCCCACCAAAGCCGAAGAGAATTAAAAAGGCTCAGCCCAAAGCCAAAGCCGCTGAGATTGAGGCTGAGGATGCTCTGCCCATCTCTCAATTGGCTGAAAGTAAAAAGACTGCTTCTACCTCCGCAAAAAGGTCTGCTGAGGCCCAGCCATCAGAATCTACCCAATCAAAGAACCCGAGGTCATCGTCTGCGACGACCTCGAGTTCCAGGATACCAAAAGTCCCTTGGAGACCAGAGATTACTCTGGAAGATAAGCCAATCCTAGCCAGCGACAGTGCTGATGACGTAAACGTCGGCGTGGCCCTAAGTACTGCTCTACTCCTCCCAGGAGATCTTAAGCGAAATGCCAAGATGAGTGAGTATGAGAACTACGCCTTTATGCTGCAACACTCTGTCCAAGTAAGTGCCCTTGTGTTGCAATCTGTTTTCTTTCTTAATTTGTAGAATTTTGTAACAATTTGTGCCTTGTGTTCTTTCAGGCCATCCAACATGCCCACTCCCTCTCCATGCAAGCTTTTGAAACAAGGGAGAGGTTGGCTGATATGAAGAGGGAGGTTTCTGCTCTTAAAAAGGAGAGCAAAACTCTTCAGTTAAAAATGAAAAAACTGGAAGACCAGGCTGAGGCTGCCACCAAAGCCCAAACCCTAGCTGAAGAAAAGGCCGAGTCTGCTGAGGCCATCAAAAAAGTTGCCGAGGCCGAGAAGAGAGAGGCCGAGGCAAAAAAGGCCCAGGCTGAGAAAGAGCTTCAGAAGGCTCTGGCCACTAAAGAAGCCAAGATAAAAGAAGCTAACGAGAAGGCTTATTCCCAGGGAATGGCCGACGTCACTGAGGATTACAAACTGCAAGTCAGGCAGGCATGCAACAGGGGCTTCTCCCTTGGTTGGATGGCCCTTGCCAAAAAACTAAACATTCCTGATGATTCGCCACTGCGCAAAGCCGATGCTATTCCTCTGCCGTTCCCCCTTCCTCCAAGCCAAGCTGAAGATGAATCTGAGTCTGAAGATGCCGATGAGGAAGAAGATGAGGCTTTGGTCAAAAAACCAAGGGATGCTGATGGGGCTAAGTCCCCTCCTCAGAATGAGCAAGTCCTTGACTTGACTCAAGATGAAGAAGGTGATGAGGTTATCCCTGAAGCTGTTCCTGACACCGTTCCAGCTGACATCCCTTCCGAGGTTAAGACTGTCGAACAAACTCTTCAGGAAATTGACGCCGAAATAGCGGCAGAGAAGGAGGCCGAGGTTGTATCTGATCTCCAAATTCAACAATCTGGAGAAGAAGACCCTTAGCTTCATGTTCTTCTTTTGTTTACTTGTATTTTGTTCTTTCCTTTATCTTTTTCTGAACAATGTAAGCTTTTGTGTGGCCGACGTGCCTCCCAATTTTGTAAATGTCAACTCAGCTTTCCTTTTCTTAATGCTTGAATCTTTGTCTTTTCTTTGATTGCTTCTGCGTGGTTTAGAATATTTTGCATGATTTACATACTTCTTTCCTTTCATGTGCAATCTTATCGAGGTTACATATCTCGGGTGTAATAACCACAAGCTTTACTTCGGCAAGTTACTGACCTGCAACATTTTCATAAGTTTCAACAAGTGTAAAACATATACTATTCAATGCCAACTTTGCAAACTTTTTTTTAAGTTTCAACAAGTATTTTTAACAAGTAATTTCAACAAGTACTTTGCAAACAGTGATCTCGGTCTAACCTATTTGTAAATTGCTACAAATTTCAACAAGTATTAAAACAATATACTTAGCTTTTACCTCAACCTGTAAATTGCTATAAATTTCATCAGATGATCACATGCCGGCTTAACGTTATCTTGTAAATTGCTACAAATTTCAACAAGTGTTAAGCATCTTCTTTGGTTGGACCAACCTGTATATTGCTATAAGTGTGCAAACTATAACCTCGGTTTCACTTCAACTTGTAAATTGCTACAAATTTCAACAAGTGAAGAGAAACAGTAATCTCGGCTTAACTTCGACTTGAAAATTGCTACAAATTTCAACAAGTGAAGATAAGGAATCAGCTTAATCCCAACTTGTAAATTGCTACAAATTTCAACAAGTGAATTAAGGAATAATCTCGGCTTAACTTCGACTTGTAAATTGCTACAAATTTCAACAAGTGAAGATAAGGAATCAGCTTAATTTCAACTTGTAAATTGCTACAAATTTCAACAAGTGAATTAAGGAATAATCTCGGCTTAACTTCGACTTGTAAATTGCTACAAATTTCAACAAGTGAAGATAAGGAATCAGCTTAATTCCAACTTGTAAATTGCTACAAATTTCAACAAGTGAATTAAGGAATAATCTCGGCTTAACTTCGACTTGTAAATTGCTATAAATTTCAACAAGTGAAGATAAGGAATCAGCTTAATTTCAACTTGTAAATTGCTACAAATTTCAACAAGTGAATTAAGGAATAATCTCGGCTTAACTTCGACTTGTAAATTGCTACAAATTTCAACAAGTGAAGATAAGGAATCAGCTTAATTCCAACTTATAAATTGCTACAAATTTCAACAAGTGAATTAAGGAATAATCTGTCTTCTCTCTGCCCCCAATGTGAACCTAAGTTCTTCTTTGGTTCTCATTATTCATGTCTCAAAAACACCAATATGTAACTTTATCAATCGTATGGGTTTTAAAGAAAAAGGGAAAAGATTTTATTGATGACATCGGCCAAAAATTCTGCACATTTAATGATAGAAGAATTTCAAATTACAAGTGTTCCAAGGTATTGGCAATGCTTTGCCCGCGTTATCTTCAAGCCGATAAGCTCCATTGCCTAATACCGAAGTAATTTTGTAGGGTCCTTCCCAGTTTGGGCCAAGCTTGCCCTCTCTGGGATCTTTCTTGTTGCCGACGACTTTTCTCAGGACTAGGTCGCCGACTTAAAAATCTCTTGGATTGACCTTCTTGTTGTAAGCTCTGGCAAGCTGTTGCTGGTATACTGCGAGTTGAATTGCAGCTTTCTCTCTTCGTTCTTCCAAAAGATCCAGATCTCGGGCTAAGATTATATCATTGGTACCATTCTCTACTCCCAGGGTTCTGATCCCCGGGATGCCGATCTCCAATAGGATGACTGCTTTTGTGCCATAAGCCATGGCAAAGGGGGATTCCCCTGTTGATCTTCTCGGCGTAGTCCGATAAGCCCAAAGTACGTTGGGTAATTCGTCTACCCACTTTCTTTTTGCTGCCTCCAGCCTCTTCTTTATTCCATCTAAAATTACTTTGTTGGATGCTTCTGCTTGCCCATTGCTTTGGGGAAAACTTGGTGTTGAAAAGTAATTCTTGATCTTGAATTTCGCACAAAAGTTCTTGATGAGTTTGCTGTCAAACTGTGTTCCGTTGTCGGCAACTATTGCTCTTGGAATCCCAAATCGGGTGATGATGTTTCTCCATATAAAGTTCTTGACGTCCACATCTCGGATTTTGGCAAGAGGTTCTGCCTCTATCCACTTTGTAAAGTAATCTGTTGCCACCAGCAAGTATTTTCTCTGTCCAGTTGCCTGGGGAAGTTTCCCAACCAGATCCATGCCCCATTGGGCAAACGGCCAAGGGCTGGATACTGGGTTTAGGTCAGCAGCTGGCTGATGTATCAAAGGTGCAAACTTTTGGCATTGTTCACACTTCTTTACGTAGGCTTCAGCATCCTTCTGCATGTAGGGCCACCAATACTCCTGGGTAATGGCCCTGTGGGCTAATGATCTGCCCCAGCATGGCTTCCACAAATTCCTTCATGAATTTCATACAGGAAATCTTCAACCTGCAAAGGGTGTACGCACCTTAAAAGTGGTCCAGTGAAGGACCTTCTGTAGAGGTGTCCATCTTCTGTCAGACAGAATCTTGCTGATTTCAGTCTGACTTTGTGTGCTTCTTTACGATCTTCTGGCAGCTTTCCTTTTTTCAGGAATGCAACAATTGCATCCATCCAACTTGGCCCCATGTCCACACACATTGCTTGCTGCTCTATGTTTTCTGGTTCTGTGCTCGGGCCCGACATATAGTCGATCATAATTGTCCTTGTTTTTCCAGTCTGCATTGAACTTGCCAGGTTAGCCAACGCGTCGGCGTGGGTGTTGTCATCTCGGCTAACTTGGAGTAGTCGGCAGTTCTGAAATAGGGCTGCCAATCTGATGACTTCTTTTGCATATGCCAACATCCTTTCGTCCCTGGCTGCAAATTCACCTGTGGACTGGTTAACAATTAGTTGTGAATCACAAAAAACTATTACCTCATCTGCTTCTGCTGCTGCTGCCAGTTTTAGCCCTGCAATTAATGCTTCGTATTCTGCTTCATTGTTTGAGGCCTTGAACCCCAAACGGATAGACTGTTCTATTATTTCTCCATCTGGAGATATCAGCAGTACTCCTGCCCCCGCTCCTTGTCGGTTTGAACTTCCATCGACGAACAGTCTGAATGAATCGCCGATATAGATGCTGCAGGGTCTGAGTTTTTCTTTCCTTTGTTCTTTTGCCCTAGGCTGGGATTCTTTTTGCTTGTTGGGACAATGCTCATCCTGGCTCAACGGAGCCCGATGTTCGATGGTTTCGGGTATGAATTCTGCCACGAAGTCGGCCAAAACTTGGCCTTTAATTGCTGTTCGTGGCCTGAACTCCAGGTCATACTGGCCCAGGGCTACTGCCCATCTTGCTATCCTTCTTGTTAAGTCTCCTTGTTGCAACAAGGACTTCAGTGGGTGCTCTGTTAGGACCACAATCTTGTACGCCTGAAAGTAATGTTTTAACTTCTTTGAAGCCATTACTAAGGCTAGCATTAATTTCTTCAGTGGTAGATACCTTGTTTCTGCATCGGCCAAGGTTTTACTAACATAATAAATAGCCTTTTGCTCCCCTTTTTCTTCTCGGATTAGTACTGCACTGACTGTGTGTTCTGAAACTGCCAAGTACAAAAACAGTTCTTCCCCTGGTTCTGGGTTGGAGAGAACCGGAGTTGTGGTCAAGTACTTCTTTAGGTCGGTTAAAGCGGCTTCGCATTCTTCTGTCCACAAAAAGTCTGTGGCTTTTTTCACCAGGTTGAAGAAGGGTCTACATTTATCTGAGCTTCTGTTAATGAATCTGTTTAGGGCTGCGGCCCTTCCAGTAAGCATCTGAACCTGTTTTGCTGACGTCGGGCTCTGCAGCTCTAGGATGGCCTTGATTTGGTCTGGGCTGGCCTCAATGCCCTTTCTCGTTACCAGATACCCTAAAAACTTACCTGATCCAACTCCAAACGCGCACTTTGATGCGTTGAGTCAGAGCCGGTATGTTTTGAGTATATCAAAGACTTCTTTTAGGTCGGCAAGATGACCCTTAGATTCCTTGGTCTTCACGACCATGTCATCGATGTAGACTTCTACCGTTTTGCCAATCAGGTGCTTGAACATTTTTGTTACTAACCTTTGGTAAGTTGCTCCTGCGTTTTTTAACCCAAAAGGCATTACCTTGTAACAGTACAGGCCTTTAGGGGTGATGAACGCGGTTTTCTCCTCGTCTGGAGGGTACATGGCAATCTGGTGGTACCCCCTCTATGCATCTAGAAAACTCATCCTTTCATGCCCTGAAGTAGCGTCTACGAGCTGGTCAATCTTGGGCAAAGGAAAGCTATCTTTGGGGCAGGCTTTGTTGAGGCTGGTAAAGTCTACACAAACCCTCCATTTGCCGTTCTTCTTCTTTACCACTACTGTGTTGGATAGCCAAGTTGGGTAGTGAACTTCTCGGATGGCCCTGGTCTCCAGAAGTCTATCTACTTCTTCTTCTACTGCTTCGACGTGCATTAACGTCGGTCTTCTGGCTCGTTGAATCACAGGCTTTGCCGACCTATCGACATTCAGTCTGTGGCAAGTGACTTCGGGGTCAATTCCAGGCATCTCGTAAGGTGTCCAGGCGAACACCTCAATGTTGGCTCTCAAAAAATCTTCCAGTTCTCTTTCCTCTTCTTCGGCTAAGCTTGAGCCGAGAAGAAAGAAGCATTCTTCGTCGCCCTCCTGGACAAGGATTTTCTTTAGTGTCTCTTCACTCTTTTCGGTTGGCTCCTTGCCGACATCTTCTAGGACCTCCATGTCCTCGTCTTCAATCTCAGCCTCTTTTGGCTTTCGAATGCTGCAAGTGGTCTTCATTGCTGCCATGGAGCAAGTTTTTGCCTGTAGTTGATCTCCTCTGACTTCTTCAATCCCATGCTCTGTTGGGAACCGTAGTAGTTGATGCAGTGTTGAGGGAACTGCCCCCATTGCATGCAACCATGGTCTTCCTAAGATGATGTTATATGGCGAGGGTGTGTCAATCACCATAAATTCTGTCTTGATCTTTTTAGTACCAGCTTGTACTTCCACGCTTGCTGCGCCCAGTGGCCATGTAGGCGTTCCATTGAAACCGACCATAGGGTTGCTGGATTGTTCCAGGTCGTCAGGGTGAAGGCCCAGCTCCTTGTAACATCTGACGTACATGATGTCACAAGAGCTGCCTTGGTCTATCAGGATGTGTTTCACTTGGCATTCCCCAACTTGGAGGGATACTACCAAGGCATCATTATGCGGATGTTGGACCAACTCCAGGTCGGCTTCAGTGAAAGTTATCATTGGTCCTTGGCATTCTTCAGGCCGAGGTCTTTTGTATCCCACCTAGTTTACGTGCTGCAGGTGTTTTACTCTTTAGGTTTCTCCCTGAATGTTGCTTCGTTCACCTTTGAGTGGATTACATTAACCACCCGTGGTCCTCCTGCCTGTGGTTGCTGTGCTGGGGGAGGCGGTGCTGCTGGTGCGTGAGGCAATCTTGCCTGTTCTTTTCTTGTCCTGGCCTCATCAACAAGGTCCCTCAAATGGCCTTGCCTTACTAGGTCTTCTAGGTGTGCTTTTAAGGCTCTGCAACCCAGAGTTGGGTGTCCTTCTTCATTATGGTAAGCACAGCGCCTACCAAGTTTCTTCCCATAAATTCCCCTGGTGCTCTTGCTGGTGCCCTGAAATAGGGTTGATTTCGTATTTGGTCCAGGACTTTGTGGATAGGGATTCGGAACACCGTCGTCACTACCTGTTTACCCTTCAATTCTGTTTCTTGTTTGGTCGGCCCGTTGGTACCTCGGCCTCGCTTCGGCGAGCCGTTTCCCTTCTCCTGCTTTATCTCTTTGTTTCCCGACGTATCTTCCTCGGCTCTGGCGTACTTCTCGATTCTCGCCATGAGTTCCTCTATGCTTTTTGGCAATGTTTTTGCCAGAGACTTCCGTAGTGGGCAGTCATCTTTTAGGCCGTTCTTGAAAGACACGACCGCTACTTCTTGGTTGCATTCGGGTATTCGATTGAACACCTCGTAGTACCTCTTCGCGTAGGCCTTAAGGCCTTCTTCCTTGGTGATTCTTAAAGCCATCAGGCGTCGACCCTCAAGGGCTGTAATTTGTTCGTTACAAACCTGGTCACAAACATCTGGGCCAGGCCTTCCCATGTCTTTACGCTTCCCTTTGGTAGTTTATGGAATTAATCAGATGCAATTTCCCCAAAGGATGAGGGAAATACTTTGCAGAGCAACAGCTCGTTCCCACTGTATAATGCCATTGAGTTCAGGTATAGTCCAACATGAAAGTTGGGATCTGACTTACCATCATAAATTTAGAACCTTGGCATGCTGAATCTCTTTGGTGCTTCAAATTTGTCCAGTTCCACCGAGAACGGTGTTCTCAGCTTAACTGGGGATGTCACCTCGGCTTCAACATTCTGCTGCCTCCTTTTGAGGTAATCCCTCAAGTCTTCCTTACTCTTACCTGGAGCTCGGCTATCTCTGGACTTCAATTTTTTTGGTACACTACTTTCGGCCTCGTGGTGGGCCCGTTTCGATCTTTTTCCATGGGTTGTGTCAAAGCAGAGTGCCTGCCCTTGAACATGCCGATGTTTTTTATGCCTTGGATCCTTCATTCGATATGTCCTTTGGGACTCTTCTTGCCTCGGCTCCTCTCGTCCGACTTCCCTGGAAGGTCGGTGTGAGTGCGTTCCACTCCTGTTGTGCTGTGAGGCTTCAGGGATTGCTTTCCTTCCTCCCTTCTGGGTGTTAATTGCCGGTATCGGCGTATCTTGCAGCGGGTATGGTGGTTGCATAACATTGTTTTGCATCATGAAGTTGACCACTGACTGTAGGTCTGCCAACTTGTTTCCCAAGTCTTTTACTTCCTCATCTTCCCGTAAGCACCTATCCCTCCATACCTGAAGGTTATCTTCGTTATAATACTTGCTTTGGTCTATTCGCTTTGAAGTACCGCCCTCCTGGCCGACATCTTTCTCTCCCTGACCCTGGTCATGATTTTCTGTACTGTGGTTGTCTTCTTCAACGTCAAGATTAATTGGTCTGCCACTCCTAGCAGGAGTGTCGCCCCCAATGTTTTCCCTCTGTCCGTCACTAGCCATCTATTCTTCTAAGATTTCCACAAACGGCGCCAAATTGTGTGGGTAATTTTCCGACCACACTGCCCGCCTAGTAATCAGCTGGAAAGCACCGGCAGAATAGATGGCTTTAGTGAACCTGCAACAGAAAGAAAAGGCTCCGGCGGTGGCTCTTCCACCCGGGGGCACTCCGACGATCAAGTCAGTATATCTCTCAAAGATAATCAAGTGCAAAAACTCACAAGCTTGAGTATAAAACTGTGTACCTTAGACCCACAGGGGTGCCTCTCTTTTATAGTTTACTCAATCCAAATCCTACTAGAAGCCTGACTTCTATGGACTCCAACTTAGTACTTACTTTAGATTCCTTAAGAAATAAATATAAACTCCATAAGAGCTTTATCTTTATCAACAGCAGAAGTCTTCTCTTTTCTCTAGGACTCTTGTCCATATCCAAGTTGAGTTCCCTCTTCATTCTAGGACTCTTGCCCCTTATCCGTTTATCTCGGATTCCGATATCTTCGGCGATCACCTCGGCCTTGCCTAGGTAACCTCAGCATAACTACCAGGACACCTGGCACCTCGGCTGACACGTCGGCATCACCATGTCACGTGTTGGTATACAGAAAATACATCCCCACATTAACTATTTAAAAAATTAAATTAATCAGATCACATTTGTTTAAAAAAATAGACAAATTTATGATTTTGAAGATAATCTTTTTTTTTTCTAAGCAAATGTGATATAATTAAATAATTTATAATAATTAATTAATTAATTTTTTTTTAATAAATAACGTGTAAATAGTTAGATTATTGTGTTGGCAGTATGATCAAGACTGGAAATGAGTTGCCCCAATTTGAAATTATGGGCTGGCTTCCCTCCAGTCCGTCACGGACTGAAAGTATTGTTGGGCCCATACAAATTTACTATGGGTCTCGTTTCGATAATCTGAATCGTTCAATATGTAGAACTCATCGAGTATTGCATGCCTATAAAAAATCACGTTGATCAAATATTGATACCTACGTGATCAAATTAGTTTTGTATAAAAAATTGAACGGTGAGAACATAAACGGTTGGCAAAAATCTAATCCGATGAGATAACTATCGATATCCGATCAACGTGATTTTTTACAGACATATAGTACTCGACGAGTTTTACACATTAAACGGTTCGAATTATTAAAACGAGATATGTAATGAGCCCTCACAGGCCCAACAATACTCTCTAGTCTGTCTGTGATCAGACTGGAGGAAAGCCCAGCCGTTGAAATTAGTTAGTAAGATTTCAAAGAATCATATTGTGACGGCGACATTTAGCTCCCGAGTTTTGTCAAGAAACCATCATCCCATTCAATTGTTGATAAAAAACATATTTTTCATTTATTTTGCACTTTAGTTCAAATCATAAGTTGTCCATTAACTTTTGGATCATATGAAGAAGTTAAAATTTTATGGTACAAATTGTTCAAAGGTATAGGTTATATTATTTAAAGGGTATGTATTATATGCATTTTATTATGTATTTTTGTGATATATATTACGTATTTTTATGATAAATTAATATAATTTTTTGATAAAACTATGATAAATTTGTGGTTTAAAAATAAAATTACACATTTTATGATAATGTTATTTATTTTTATGGTAAGTTACACATTTTTTATCTAAACACATTCTAACCAAAAAATATGTTACATAATCATAAAAATAAATAACATTACCACAAAATATGTAACATCATTTCTGAATCACAAATTATCATAATTTTACAACAAAAATATATAAAATATGCCATAAAAATACGTAATAAAAATGTATATAGTACACACTTTTTAAATGATATGTCCCATAGCAATACCCTAAGAAGTTATATGGTTTTTGTGCAAACTACGAAAGAGTAATGTAATTATTAAATACACGTCGTACTAGTGGATAATAAATAAATAAGAAGAAAAATTATTAATAAATTTATGACAAAATTATTTATTAAAACTCTCACAGTTTGGCTTTTAAAATAAAGTAAATTTTGAGTTTTTAATTTTATCAATTTAAATTTAAATTTTTTTTATTTGTTTTTAATTTAAATTATTTGTCTATTTTCGTCAAGAAAACCAACAGAAAAATAATATTTTAGTCATTAAATTCAACGGAAAATTAGTCTAAGATCCCTCTCCCATTTGTAGTAATGGAAAAGATCCACGATATTATTTCCTCAACCCCAAACCCATATATCACAGAGAAATTTGACTCTCTCTCTCTGCGATCTTAGTTCATCTCTCTCTCTCTCTCTCCAAACCAAACCCTCTCTCTTTCTCTCTTTGCACATTCCTCTTTTTATGTGCTCCTTTCTCTTCTCTCGATCTTCATCTCCAACAGCATCACCACCGCCCCAACATTATTGTCCCGCCGTCAGCAATGAAGGTCGCCATTATGGCCTTGCACTTCTTCCCTACCACCGCCATTGCGACTCGCATGCTATCTTCATCCACCAACCGAACCCTAAGTTGGTCCTCTCCCATAGCTTCTCTCTCTTCCAGTTTCCTCTCTCCCTCTGTCGCCGTAGCATCTCTGGTGATTTCTCCGGCTAGATGCTTCCCCCTGCCTCTCTTAACTCCTACTCCAGCTCTCATCTCAAAAGAGGTGTTGACACCATGGTATTGTTCCCAAAACCCACAAATTTGTGTCACCTTCTTTCTTATGTAGGGTTTTTCAAGTTTCTGATATATACACACACACACACATATATATATGCATATGCATATTATGTTTGTATCTATTATATAAAGCTCTAATCTAGAAGTTCCTTCATTTTCAATTCAACATTTTTAACTTTCTTCATTTAATAGTAGTATCTATTATATATCTTGCTCTCCTTCGTAGAGGCCTCGATCCAACTCTCTTCTACTATTGAAGTTTAAAGAAAAAAAATTATCTAGCTTTGATTTGTATTGCGAGTTTGATTTGATTTCTTGAAAAAAAATTTCACCTTTCTATTGGTTGATGTCTTGTTTGGTTTCTATCAAACTTGAGAGAGCCATTCATGAATCAGCAAGTTATTCTCTGAGATTTTGTAGAGCTAATTACATATTATCTAGTTTTTTTAAGCAAATTCTAAGTTTTAGAAATCAATTGACAATTTTCTTGCCCGTTGTTAGTTATATATTTATTCTGTTGTTGGATAAATGGTAATTGTTCAATTTTCTCTGATTTGTTGTTGTTCAATTTTCTCTGATTTGCTGTTGTATGAATGTCTTGCAGTCTAGAAAAAATTGGTCAAAATGGTAGTTGTTCAGTTTTCTCTGATTTGTTGTTGTTCAATTTTCTCTGATTTGCTGTTGTATGAATGTCTTACAGTCTAGAGAAAATTGGTCAAAATGGTGGTTGTTCAATTTTCTCTGATTTGTTATTGTATAAATGTCTTACAATCTAGAAAAAATTGGTCAGAATGGTGTTTGTTCAATTTTCTTTGGTTTGTTGTTGTTCAATTTTCTCTGATTTGCTGTTGTATGAATGTCTTATAGTTCAAAGAAAATTAGTCAAAATGGTGGTTGTTCAATTTTCTCTAGTTTGTTGTTGAGTGAATGTTTTACAGTCCAGAGAAAATTAAATAACAAAAAACCAGAGAAAATTAAACAACAAAAAACTAGAGAATTGGAAAAGAGCCACACAAATTTTCTCTGGATAGAGCCATACAAAGCCATACAAATTTTCTCTAACACAATTTTCTTTGGATACAGTCACACAAAGCCACACAAATTTTCCTTACACAATTTTCTCTGGATAGAGCCACACAAAGCCACACAAATTTTCTCTAACACAATTTTCTCTAGACAAAACCACACAAATTTTCTCTAACACAATTTTCTCTAGATAGAACCACACAAAGCCACACAAATTTTCTTTAGCACAATTTTCTCTGGATTTTTTTGGTACTTCGAGAAAATTGGTCAAAATAGTGGTTGTTCAATTTTCTCTGATTTGTTGTTGTCTAAATGGCTTACAGTCTGGTTTGATAAAAAAATACAGAGAAAATTATGAGCAAACTAGAAAAAATTGGTCAAAAACACAGAGCAAATCTCTGGGAAGTCCAGAGAAAGAATTTCTCTAGAGATAATCTATGGGAGGTCCAGAGAAATTCCTATAAGTTTTCTGGAAAGAATTTCTCTAGAGAGAAAATCTTTGGGAGATCTAGAGAAATTAGAAAATCTCTGGGAAGTCCAGAGAAATTCTCTAGGTCAAATTTTCTCTAGATCGATACTGAGGGACCTTAGACATTATGAAAATATTAGGTATCCTTTATGCTATTAAATCTTAATACTGGGGACCTTAAAAAAAATCTCCTAAATTCAATATAGATATACATAAAATGTCTAAAATATAATTTTCCCTTGAGTTTAATGACTAAACTATCATTTTTTCATCATTTTACCTAATGAAAATAGAAAAATGATATAGATTGAAAATAATGCAAAACAATTAGGGTTTAAATTGTTAAAATAGAAAACTTTAGAGTTTATTTTATTACAATGGTCAAATTCCAATGTTATTTATTTATTTTATTTTATTTTATTTTTTGTAAATTCTTTTAAATGAATTTGTAGGGGTTTATGGTATTAGGTCTAATGACTGTTTTGTTTTCATTGTAAAAACATGATTAATGAAATTATTTGGTAAGAACAACAAAATATTATTTTGAAGGATAATTTTTTATTTTTGCTTGATGTTGCCAGGCAGCTGGAAAAGTTGTTGGCACTAAAAAAGTGATCAGAAAAGTTGCTTAAGATGGAAGCCAATGATGGCGGCTAGTGGTGGTGATACAGACAAATAAATAGATTTGGTAGATAGATAGGTGTCACAAATGAATGACACATAAACCGATAAGTGACATTGAATAGATAAATGAAATAGTAGGGAAATAGATAGAAAAATAGAGGTTAAAATTATTATTACTACTTTTTTAAGTCATAAAATAAAATAGAGAAGAACTACACATCAATAAGGGATATACCCGAGGCAATTACAAACGTCCCAAAAAAATCAACCAAAAAGAAAGCAGCTAGAAGCAAAAACCAACAGCAACACTATCAAAGGGAAAGACAAAAACAAGGACCCAAGCAAAGAAAAGCACAAACCGGCAAGAAGGAGCTAATCAATGGCCAGGCACAACAAGGAAAATAGAATATACCAGGCACAAAAGCTGTTCAATGCCCACATACCAAAATGGGGACATTGAACACACCCAAAAAGCTCGACTTAGCAACCTAGCACATCCTAGAAAGACACAGTAACGCTGTGTTTGATTAGGGAATTTGAGAAGAAATTTAGAAACAGAAAGGAAAAAGATGTGTGAAAGTAGGTAAAATGTAAATATATTTTATTCACATTTCACCTATCTTTTTCTTTTCATTTTTCAAATCTCTTCTCAAATTTTCCAACCAAACACAGCGTAAAGGAAAAAACATATATGGTTAAATTCACAAGCAAAAACAACACATCCGGGGTTGGCCCTAAGGTGAGGTGATCAAGGCAGACACCACAGGCCTAAAATTTGAACAAAATTTAATGGCTCTCAATTAGGGTAGGTATGGTGTTGTGTTGTTATAAATTTAATAATGTTAGGTATTATAAAATAAATATTATGAAAAGTTTTCATGAAAATTCTTCACTTTTTAATTTATTTATAGTGTTTTATTATATGTTATACAATTACACTTGGATTAGTTTTATGAAATTTTTGATAATATTTATTTCATGATGCGTAACATTACTCTTATTTCTATCGATTAATGTTTTGTATCAAAATTTTCACCCTTTGTTAATAATACCAAGTGTATGGTGAAATTAAATATTTTTCACAGGTTAAATTTATGAAATTAATCTATATTAAAGAAAACGCAATAATACTTGCTAATTTTACATTTAGAAATATGATAAGCGTACTTTTTAATTAATATTTTACTATAATTGGTTTATTTTTATTTTGAATTATAAGTTTTTATTTTATTTAATATTTTTAGAGTAAATTATACTTTATCCCCTTTATATTCAGCCATTTTTTTCAATTTGACCCTTGAATTTTTTTTTTCGCTTTGACCATTCGTATTTCAGTTTTTTCCTTTCTAATTTACTCTAATAGCTAACTTATGTCCAAAATTAAATAGAAATAATACATTGACAATTACGTAATATAAATTTTTTTTATTATATATAATTCACACATCTGATACAAACTCAGATCCTAATGTAATAATATATTTTTTATGTCATGTAACAGTTAACCTAATATTTTTTTTGTGTCTAATTTTGAATATAAGTTGGTTTTAAGAGTAATTTGTGAAAAAATTGAAACATGAAGGGTCAAAGTGAAAAAATAGCCAAACATAAAGGGGCAAAATGTAATTTACCCCTTTTCTTTTGTTGTAATATAGATTTGTCAAATCATAAAGCAATTAGACCATATTTATATACACATATATATATATATATATATATATATATATATATATATATATATATATATGGTGTTTTTGTAATGATTTCTTCATATCTCAATCTATGTAAATAAATGTAGTATATAGTTTTAGTGCTTATATAAAAATAGAATTTATGTGGATATTAGTAAATAGAAGAAAATAGTAAATTACACTTAGTATCCTTACACTTTTATTAAAATTTCACTTTGGTCCCTTCAGGTTCAATTGTAACAATCTCTTACACTTTAAATCAAGGTCCAATCTCACCTTTCTGTCCATCAGCTTTTAATAAAACTAACGAAAATTGAAAGTTGAGGTACTAAAGTGATATTTTTGTGAAAGAGTGAGAACTAAAAGTGAGATTTTACTAAAAGTGTAAGGGTGTTAATGAGATAACAAAAATGTCACATATGTTTCAAATGACAAATTTCGTCTACTTTATTAACTCTAAATGGAAAGGTGAGATTTCAACTTCACTTAAAATATAAGGAATTAACTATTACAATTGAAATTGAATGAACTAAGTGAAAATTTGATGAAAGTGTTAAGGACACTAGGTATAATTTACCCCAAAAAAAAAAAAAAAAAAAAAAATTGTAATGAAACCAAGATGAGAAAATGTGTTATCCTCAAATTTTATTCAGGCCAAGTTTGGCTACAAAGAAAAAAGTGCACTTATTTCATCTTTTTATTTTTTTTTTGGGTCACGTCAATCAATATCTCCTCTCTACTTTTTCTACACATAATACAAAAAAAGTCAAAAAGTACACTTATTTAATCTTCCCAAACTAGGCCTCAAGATGAATCCTTGTGTGGACATATATGTCATCTGCTATACTTGATATCTATAATGATAGTTATCAAATCTTTATTTTAATTTCACTATGAAGTGTGAAAGCCTTAGGCATTGCCTAAGATATAAATTTGCTTCTTTGTAGTTAATCGCAGGGGTGAGTATGGTCCAGATTGGTTCGGATTGAGATAAAATGAGGATTAATCTGTTATTTACCGTTCTTGAAAAATTGGAACCAATCAAATCCGTTTAAATTGTGAAACCAATCCAAACCAATCCGTTTAAACAAGGATTGGATCAGTTTAGGACCATGAATTCACATAATTAAATAAAAAAAAATATAAAACATTTTAATTTCAAAAAATCGTAAACATAGCATCAAACAAAAGCAATAAACAAAAGCAACAAACAAAAGCAATAAAACTGGATACACATTTCACAAAACAGAGTTCTCCTCTGTATTAAAACTAAACATTGCATCAAACAAAAACAATAAGAAATGATATTATGTGGGAGGGTTTATAGTATAAATATAGACTATTTGTATACTGTCTGGATCGGTTCCAATCCGAAACCGATCCGTGACCTATAGATTTTTAAATTTCCAATCCGAAACCAAATTACGGATTCAAAACACTAATCCAAACCTACCAAATTGGACTGGAGCAGATCGAATTATGGATTATATGGATTTCTTTCTCAGCCCTAATTAATCAAAGATGATGTAAGAATTGTGAATACTTGAATTTATCCAAAATAAATCATATTGCTCCTTGAAAATTTTCCAAGATGATATGGTGTTTATAAGAAAATTTTTGTAAAGCTCTACTTATTTATGATGATATGGTGTTTACAACCACACACAGCCAATTTTATTTTATTTTATTTATTTATTTATTTATTTTCAAGATGTGGTTTACAGCTTTATCGTGTGATTGAAGCCACAATTCTGCTAAACATAGACAATTTGTTCATCTTTTTCCTTACGAGCATATCCAAGACAATGATGGCCAAGTAAAACGCAACAAGACTAGAAAAAAGTAAGGTAGCGTTTGGGTCAGTGTGATAAGAATCAAAGTATGCACCAGAGTATGCAATGCACCAGAGTATATGCATCAACAGTTGAAACAGAAGCAATGCAGCAACAGAAATCTGCAGCATCAGCAGTTGAGATATAAATCAGTGTTGTAGTAGTTTGTGTAGGTTTGTTTAGTATCTGTTAGTTTAGAGTTTGTTTAGTTTGTTCAGTTAGTTAGAATTTGTTATAACAAACTTCTAACTAACTCTCTTATATGAACTATAAATAAGTGTATGTCAAATATGATAATGTGTTGAAAATGAAATATTATTTTCTCATTTCCTGTTATGGTATCAGAGCCTGATAGCTCTCACGAGCAAGATTCAGTCATGGCAGGTTCATCGTCTTCTCTCCCACCAAATCTTAGTTTACTGATTTCAAATTTTCAGTCTCTAGTAACAGTGAAACTTGATTCTTCCAATTTCCTTATCTGGAAGCATCAGCTTCAAAATGTGCTTAGAGCCACAGAGTTGGTTGTCTTCTCTGTGTCTACTATGTTTAGCATACGATTTGAACATCATGTAGAACAATAGGTTTACGAGTTTTACAAACTTTTCTAAGAGAAACTTAATCATCTTTTTTGGAAGTTTAAGGTCGAAATAGAGACGACAAATATGGAGGCAAAGATCACTGCAAAGCCGATTGTCCCAATAGAAATAATTTCCAAAAAGTCATTTTAGTACCCAAAATACCTTGTCATGAAGTTAGCCAGTCTCTCTATTGTTGAGCTTAGACTGAATATCTCCATACTGTGAAGAAGCCAATCCGTATAGACTCCATGAAAAAGGACACCCATTCATACCACTTCCACCACACTGGAATCCTTTGCATTAAATCATCAAATTGTACAATTCCCTCTTCTTCTTCTTGTTCTATTTTTTTGAAGAAAAAAAAGAAAAACTATAAAACATTTTTCTAATTTTCTGACAATGAAAAAGTTTTTTGTGTAATCAACGGAAAATGAGCTGATTTGAGGTAAAAACAGTTTCTGCACTTGCAAGGTGGACAATGTTTTTTAGACTAGTTTTATCGCCACCACCAAAGCTGCATCCACTGCCATTGTCACTACCCATGGTAGAACCAGAAAACATACAAAAGAGAGGCCAAAGCAAAATTATACAAATTTTTAGAGGTCAAAGTACAATTGATATGGATGTTGAAGAAACAAAATTCTAATTTCTTTTACAAACATATAAATTGCATAGGCTAATTAGGGTTTTGTGAAATTTGATGTTGCAGTAAAATTATGTAGATTTTGGAGACCCAAAATGGTAATCTCTCTTGTAAATACTTAAAATTGAATGGAACTAACAAATTCTTAAAATATTAATTTTTCTTTTGGCCCCTACTCGCCCCGTGTGTGTCTATCACTAGTCACCATCACCCTACCAATATTGTTGTCGCCGCCACCAACACCACTTTTCTACCACTGCCTCTACCATCATTTTTAGGTTCGGAACTAAATACCCAAAATTATTTTTTTGCAAATTTCCAAAAAAAATAAATAAAATAAATGTTTTTCTCCAAAAAACAAGCTTAGCGTAAATCATAAAGCTTCAACATTGGGATTTAAACTGAAGCTCACTGCTAGAGGAATTAGAAAACCTGAGAAGAGATTCCACAAGGTGAAAGTGGCACTACACAATGTCACGGAGATTTCTTGATTAGGACTTACGGCTACTACCATCATTCCAAAATATGTGTTGTACAGGATTGTGGTGGGTTAGTGAGCATTTATTAGCAAAAAGAATGAATATACAATGAAGCTTCAAACACATCCCGGAAGGTTACACAAGGACAAGGTCAAAGAAGCCAACCCGTCCCACACTAGGCAATGCGCCAAAAACCTAGGCTTAAAAAAAGAAAAAAAACAACCTTCACAAGCCAAAGAAGCTCGGTCTAAAAAGGAGAAGTCTCTCACAACCATTGAACAAAATTTTGTTCCTTTTTTATTGTAATGGCCGAAATATCTACATTTCTTAAGAATTTTAAACGAAAAAGTAGAATACTGGAAGTCAAATATTTCTACTAAAAGATGCCAAAGCACATGGAAATGGTACGATACTGAACCAATGAGTTGTTTTGACACCTATTAAGAATATAAAACAATATTGATATCTATTTTCCTATTTTATCAAAAGAAAATTTTTAAAATAAAAAAATATTAAATTTATTAGAGAATGTGAGAAACTATAGAAGACGAGAGACAGATAGGAGAAAGATGAAACAAGCACGATTAAGTGACTTGCTCTCTTTCCTTGTTACCACAAAATTCATTTTTTGTGCCCCCTTTTTCATACCTACTACTACTAGAATTTTGCATTTTTTAAAAAAAATATTTTTCTTATAATGGAAAACCTCTTCCCCATAGAAGCATTTAAACCTTTTGTTCATAATCTTATAATATTCACAAATCTCATCAGGTTTAAAAATGTATTATTCATATGTGCTTTAGTTTTTGTTTCTGAAAATATTTGAACATTTTCAATTTTTTTCTCATTTCACTTGTGTTTCCAAAATATTTTAGTTTTCAAGCTAGCCAAGACATCTTGCAGAAACAAAATTTTGATCCTTGCTCACAACCTGAGAGATAAACATGGAAGATCAAAACAATTCCAACCATTCATCACCTTGTTCAAAGTTTCGTAAGTGTACATATAGAAAAATGAATGAACACCCTAAATAGATACTGAAATTTTTGTACCTTCTTGAGCCAAGTCCCCAGAGCACAATTCCAAGCATGAAGCCTATTAAAATTCCATATAAAAGTCGGACAAAGTTATATGATGTGTTTCTTCAGTAGGACTTGTGTTGTCTCCATAGGCATGCTTTGCATTGAGTGAGAAATGGTCGAGAGTACTTAGGGAAGTCGAGATCTTTTGAAATAGGTGGCAGTTGTTAGGACTGTGAGACACTAGAAATCAATCACACATAATAACACAAGAATATTTACGTGGTTCGGCAATTGCCTACGTCCACGGAGAGCTATTCACTATAGAATTTCCCGGAGGGAGTTTACACCACTCACACCTCACTCACTCACTATGGCACTCTCACTTACACATACACTCTGTGTTTTTGCTCACAATCTCTCTCAGATTACACACTGCAATCTATATCTTTTGGCTCCTCCTCCTCATCTCATTTATACACAAATGCGGAAGGCTTTGATTGGTCACCACCTACCCCTTCCACTAGTGAGTGGGTGGGAGAGTGAGAGTGCCACCTTACCTATCTTCTTCCACTATCCATAGTGGTTTCTCTATTTGGGCAATGGACTAATAATTCTCCCCCTCCACGCCCATATGGATAACCGACTTCTCACTTGAAGTCCATCCCGGCAATGTCTCTGCAGATTTCGAGGTTGTCTCTCGAGACCGCCTTTGTAAGTATATCAGATGGATTCTTATCTGTATGGATCTTGATCAGTTCCAATAACTGCTTTTCCATCACTTCGCGTATCCAATGATACCGAACATCAATATGTTTTGTGCGAGAATGGTACATCGAACTCTTACTCAGGTCGATAGCACTTTGGCTATCACAATGTACCGTGAACTTCTCTTGCTTTAATCCCAACTCTTAGAAAAACCGCTGCAACCACAACATCTCTTTTCCAGCCTCCGCTGCGGCTATATACTCTGCCTCAGTTGTGGATAAAGCAACACACTTCTGCAGTTTGGACTGCCAAGACACAGCTCCCTCTGGGAAAGTGAATAGAAATCCTGATGTAGATTTTCTACCATTAAAATCTCCTGCCATTCTGAATCCGTATAGCCTTCCAAGACTAGTTTAGCATCTCTAAAGCACAAACACATTTTTGCCGTACCCTTAAGGTACCTCAAAATCCACTTGACTGCTTCTCAATGCTCTTTTCCTAGATTAGAAAGGAATCTGCTTACTACTCCAACAGCATGAGCAATATCTGGTCGGGTATACACCATTGCATACATCAAACTCCCTACGACGAATAAGTAGGGAATAGCCTCCATCTCTTCTCTTTCTTTAGTAGAGGAGGGACAAGAACTCTTGCTCAGCTTGAAATGATTAGCCAGCGGAGTATTGACTGGCTTGGCATCTTTCATGTTAAACTTCGCAATCACTCGTTCAACGTACTTCTCTTGTGACAACCACAAATTCTTGGCTTTCCTGTCACGCAGAATTTGCATACCCAAAATTTGTTGTGCAGGGCCTAGGTCCTTCATATCAAAGGATTGAGATAACTCATTCTTCAGTGATCTGATTGCTGTGGCATCCTGTCCAACAATCAGTATGTCATCAACATAGAACAGGAGTATGATGAAGTTTCCATTGGGAAATTTCCTGACATAGACACACTGATCTGCAGTAGTTCTCTTGTACTCATGACCCACTATGAATGAGTCAAACTTCTTGTACCACTGTCTCGGAGCTTGTTTGAGGCCGTAAAGACTCTTTTTTAATCTGCAGACTAAGTTTTTTTCCCTTTTACTTCAAAACCTTCTGGCTGCTTCATGTAAATTTCTTCTTTCAGATCACCATGGAGAAATGTCGTCTTCACATCTATCTGTTCAAGTTCCAAATTCAAACTGGCCGCTAGTCCCAAAACTACTCGAATGGATGTCATTTTCACAACTGGCGAGAAGATTTCATCAAAATCAATACCTTTCTTCTGCCCGAAACCTTTGACAACCAATCGAGCCTTATACTTGACTAGCTTTCCGCTGCCATCTTTCTTCAACTTGAACACCCATTTGTTCTGCAATGGTTTTCGACCCTGGGGAAGTTTTACCAAATCATAAGTCTGATTCTTTTGTAAGGACTGCATCTCTTCTTGTATAGCTTGATGCCAATTACTCTTCTCCTTATGATTCTGAGCTTCTTGAAAACTTTCTAGCTCCCCCTCATCAATAAGCAAAATATAATCAGAAGCAGCGTATTTTGACAACAGCTTAGACTCTCTTGTTGATCTTCGCAACTGTGGACCAACAGTCTATGGCGGAGGGGGTTGTGGCTCCCCCTGCTCAACACCCTCTTCTTCTGGATCTTCTTCTTCTAGTAATCCATCCTGCAACTCTACATCATTGGTTGCATGTTGCGGTAGCTCTACTTCATTAGTGGCATGCTGTGATGGTGCATGATCGGGAATACTATCTAAAACATCATTAACTTTGGGTTTGGCTGGTTGCCCAAAGTCTTCTAAGGTCTGGCCTTCTTGAAATACTACATCTCGGCTTCGAATGACCTTCTTGTTTTTCGGATCCCATAATTTGTATCCAAATTCTTCATCTCCATAGCCAATAAAGATGCATGGAGTAGCTTTGTCATCCAGCTTCTGTCTGTGCTCCTTGGATACATGTACAAATGCTTTGCACCCAAACACTCTTAAATGAGAGTAAGATATTTTCCTTCCAGACCATACTTCTTCTGGAATCTGAAAATTCAATGGAATGGATGGCGATTTGTTAATCAGATAGCATGCAACACGAACAGCTTCTCCCCCAAATGGCTTTGGCAACTTTTTCATTTTGAGCATACATCTGACCTTCTCCACAATGGTCCGGTTCATTCTTTCGGCTACACCATTGTGTTGTGGGGTTCCAGAAACAGTCTTCTCATGTCGGATGCCGCGAGTAGTGCAGTAGGCTTCAAACTCCTTTGACGTGTACTCGCCTCCATTGTCTGTTCGGAGACACTTTAGCTTCTTTCCGGTCTCCCTTTCTACCATAGCATGGAATGTCTGGAAATGTTGGAATACCTCAGCTTTGGTTTTTAAAATATAAACCCATACCTTCTGTGACACGTCATCAATAAATGTCAGGAAGTATTTTTTGCCACCCAAAGATTCCACTTCTATGGGACCGCATATATCAGAGTATACTCTGCTCAACAACTCTGATTGTCTTCTGGATGATGAGTGAAAAACGACTTTATGTAGCTTCCCAAACAAGCAGTTGTCACAAGGGTTCAATTTCGCATCTTTGGCAAAGGGAATAAGCGACTTCTTTGCCAGAATTTGCAATCCTTTCTCACTTATGTGACCCAGCCTTTTGTGCCACAAATTTGGTGATGCCTCATCCTCTGCTATGTTGAGGCTATCTGAATGCACTTCCACATGAGTCTTGTACAACGTGCCAATTGCCTGTCCTCTGGCTACTACCAGAGTTCCATTTTTTAACTTCCACATGCCTTTGCCGAAGTAGTTCTTATAGCCTTATCGATCTAAGGCTATCATTGAGATAAGATTCAGGAGTAAATCGAGAACATGCTTGACATCTTTCAACACTATTGTGCACCCAACTTTGGTTTGGATGCGAACATCACCGAGTCCCGCAATCTTCAAAAAACTAGAGTTGTCCATCTTCACTGTACCAAAAATCTCTAGCTTGGTACGTATTTAAGAACTCCTTCCGGGGTGTGGCGTGGTAAGAAGCTGCTGTATCTACCACTCATTCGGTGTCGTTGTCTGATATATGGAGACATTCTTCTTCTTCAACAGAGAATAATGCAATATCCTATGAGACAGCAACTGCAGTGTCCCATCTTCATTCTTTGGTTGTCTATTGCCTTGTTTTTGTTCTCCCTTCAAGGCATAGCAATATTTCTTATTTGACCCTCCTGGCCACAATGGTAACACTGGAATTTCGGACGGCTCGTACCTTCTTTGGATTTCCCTCTGTCTTGAAATCTTCTTCTGTTGTGTCCTCTGCTTTTGCTTCTTCCTCTGTCTCTGCCTTTACCTTTATGTTTTGTGACGAGGGCATGGGATTGATCTCCACCCATGTCTTTCCGCCTTGTCTCTTCATTGTACATGGCGTTTGTGACCATGCTCATGGTCAGCTTCCCTTTTGGTGCAGAGTTTCTGAGAGAAACCACCAACGTCTCCCAGCTATCCGGTAAAGAACTGAGCAGTAGAACGGCTTGCATTTCATCGTCTAAGCGTATCTTGACGGTTGCAAGCTAATTCACCAAATTTTTGAATTCACTAGTGTGCTCGGCTACAGGCATATCATTCTTCAACTTCAAATTGACAAGTCTTCTCATCACCAAGGCTTTGTTTCGAGAGTCTTTGACCGGTACATGTCGTTTAACATTGTCCATAGAGAATAGGCATCTGTCTCCTCGGCGACAAGATGGTACACACTGTGGTCTATCCATTGTCTGATACAACCAATAGCCTTGCAGTTCATCTTTATCTAGTCATCATCCTTCACTTCTTCCGATTTAACCCTTTTTGCAAAAATAGGGCTAAACAGGTCTTTATAATACAAGATGTCTTCCATCCGTGACTTCCAAATTGCATAATTGGAAGGAGTCAACTTGAACATAGATCTTGAAGTTGATGTGGATTCCTTCATCAGAAAGTCTCTCTATAGAAAGTAATCTATGTCTGAAAAATAGGCTTCGCTATGGAGTTCGGACTGGTCAAATTAGTCGAAAAAAAAGCACTTCATATTGTCCAAATAAACACTGCAAATTTTTGAAATTTGATTTGCAAAATCTGACCGTACGGATGTGTCCGAAATAATCCAAATAGTTGGAAAGCACTATTGAATCATCAGAAACGGACCCAGAATGGCTCAGATCAAGCCAAAACATTTTGGAAAGTTCAGATCTAAGGGGTGTACCTTAGCCGAGAAGCACTGGATCACTCCTCTGGCAGGTTGACTAGTCAACTGGATACGCTGACGTGACTGACGCGGCTAACGCATGTCTGACAGACTGACACGTGGCACTGATGTGGCAGATGACGTGGCGGAACGTGGCACTGACGTGGCGTGACGTGGCTTGTCTTATTCCTCTCGCCACGCTTAAAGCACGTGGTTGCGAGTTGGTTGACCCGCCGACTGTGCCAACGGTGCGTGGAGGCGAGTGGTGCAACTAGGCTTCACGCGTTTTCTTTGGGAGGCACGTAAGGGCGCGTGGCAAGGCTTCTGGAGCTCTGCTTTGTAATTTTGGATTCCTCTCTTTGAGACCTTGCTCCTGGTATGCTCAAAACTTGATTTTGAGCAACTTGATTTCTGGTAGTTTCGAAAAAACACACTCTGTTTTTCTGAAACACAACCAACTTGGCTCTAATACCACTTGTTAGGACTGTGAGACACTAGAAATCAATTACACACAATAACACAAGAATATTTACGTGATTCGGCAATTGCCTACGTCCACGAAGAGCTATCCACTATGGGATTTCCCGGAGGGAGTTTACACCACTCACACCTCCCTCACTCACTCACTATAGCACTCTCACTTACACATACACTCTGTGTTTTTGCTCACAATCTCTCTCATATTACACACTGCAATCTATATCTTTTGGCTCCTCCTCACCTCATTTATACACAAATGAGGGAGGCTTTGATTGGTCACCACCTACCCCTTCCACTAGTGA
The DNA here is from genome assembly GCF_055761805.1 of Camellia sinensis. Classification (NCBI taxonomy): domain Eukaryota; kingdom Viridiplantae; phylum Streptophyta; class Magnoliopsida; order Ericales; family Theaceae; genus Camellia; species Camellia sinensis. The sequence continues at coordinate 112,991,433 of NC_138973.1, forward strand.
GTGGGTGGGAGAGTAGAAGAGGCACCTTACCTACCTTCCTCCACTATCCATAGTGGTTTCTCCATTTGGGCAGTGAACTAACAGCAGTGTACTCAACTCCTCTATCAAGGCCTTGTTTCTCATACAATAGTTCGTATGAGTTGTTAAGTTCTTAAGGTACTAGGAACAACGGTTATATATTTTCATAAGAGCAGAAGAGAGTTATTTTCTTCTTAGACTCCGCTTTAGCAAGAGTCAAATGTACCTTCCTCTTTCGTTAATATAGAAAAAGAGATATTTAGATGACCAACCGCTTTAGAAAAAGAGACTTCTTGTATACATCAGCAAATTTAACACCTAGAAGCTCTTCCACTACTTGTGTCGTCACTTCCATCACCCATGTTGCCGGGTTGTAACCATCTTCTATCTTACGTACGCCATTGATTTGCTTCAAATAACAAAACAGAAGAAAAATGAGGGACATATGCATAGATTCGCCTTGTTGAAGTCCAGAACTTCTAGGTTTGTCTAGGCCTACCTCAAAGTAGTTTATCATATGGAGAAACTTGTTACCCAAAGGACCAACATATATTTCTTCACCTCCTTGACTCAGCAGGAAGAGCTACCATTGGAAGACATCAAAATTTCGTGTAGGAAAGGGGTCTAGAAATGTATGTTCTAGGACTTTAATAATCTCTTACCTCGTCGAAAGCTTCAAAAATTTTGATACTTGGCTGATGAACCATACACACTACAGTTCTTCCTGTGTCCATGATGTTTCTCACGGTTCTCATGACAATAGCAGCCGCTCTAGAATCAAGTCCCATGGTCGGCTCATCCATGAATATTATCAAAGGGTTGGCTACGAGTTCTGCTGCAACCGTTAGTCTTTTTCGCTGCTCAATTGAGAGCCCTTTTGCATTAGGAAATCCAACCAATGCATTTCTCATTGGTGTCAGTGCAATCAATTCCATCACTTCCTCGAAAAAAATCTGCACCATTAAGTTTAAAAAAAGAGTTTAAATAGCACAAAACACAAATGGTTACTACTATTGTTTCAAATACTTGCCACTCTGGTCTTAGGTTTGACCTCTGAAGGTAACCGAAGCCAAGCCGAGAATAGTAAGGACTTGTAGACTGTGATGAGCGGGAAGTGGATGTCATTTTGTTCATAGTATCCAGAAACTCGAGCAAAGGATTTTTGTTTCTTGCAATAGCCTAAAATCTTGATGATTCCCTTTACATACCCAGTGTTTTTCCTTCCGGCCAAAATGTCTAGTAGCATGGTCTTACCAGCCCCGCTAACACCCATAAGCGTGGTTAGGACTCCAGGCTTGAAAGCCCCACTTACACCCTTAAGAATTTCCAATCGATCCCCTTAAATCCCTTTCACTTTTGTTTCCTACAAATTTCATTCTCGTTAACTTCTCACTTTTCGGGGAAAAAAATTAGGCATAAAAATTTTACCTTTGGCATATCAACCGAGTATCTGATATTCTCAAAGGTGATGGAAAGAGGTGTAAACGGGAGAAGCATTCCTTTCTCCTCCCGACATTTGACAATAGCATCTGTCATTTGATCAATTGCTTTATTTTGTTTTATTTTTTGTTTTGAAGATAATGTTTGAGACTATATAAAACATTAAAATAAAAAAAATAAAAAAACTCATTGGCTTACTTTTGGAAGGTTTTTCATTCTCTAGTGTTTTGTTGCCTTCTATTTCACCGGTTCTGTTAGCACGTCTCTCCTGCAAAACTTCTTCAGACAAAAACACAATCTTTTGATGTTCTGCAGGAATTTAGTTCAAAATCAGTTAGTTTTAGTTTGAAATGAAAAGTAACAAATCGTAATATCGAGTGCTAAATATTGTATAACTCACGATTGAGATAAGTAAGAGCCAAAGTATGGATCCCCCTGAATAAGAATATGAAACTGATCAGTGCACCAATTCCAATCCAATACCAATATGTAGTAGTAAATATCCCATGAGATTTCAAGATGGATATTCCTAGTGCTTCGGTTGATTTATTGGAAACCTAAAATTCCAGGGGTGTTCAAAGTTATTAGAAGATTCCACTATGCACGTAATAAATTTTAGATTCAACTTTCTTAGACGATAATTCTTACATATTTCCAATCACCACCAAGGAATTCATTTACTGAAATTGCAGTTTGCGCATACATCAGAGGCGTTGTCCAATAACCCCAAATCAACCATTTCTTCATATTATCTGAAGAAAAAAAATATATAAAAACAAAAATAGAGAGAGAACCAAATTAGAGCAGAGTTTTGCATAAGGCAATTCTTAAAGGTTTAATTTCATATAAGAAAAATCGAGGGAGAGTTTGTATAAATTCATATGTCGTGATAAGGCAAAGCCACTAAAAACCAAAAGCCAGACCATTACAATGTTTCCCCTTGTGTTGGCGACATTATGGTCCCTACTAAGTGCGACAATGCATCTAAAAATCCCGTAAGACATTTGGCCACTCAATGCAAGAATTAAAAATTGTCTAAACATCCTGCCATGAAAAAAATAGAGAAGGAAAGAAAAAAATTAGAGATTTTAATGGAGAATCCGAGAAAGAGAAGCTACTTAAGATTATGGGTTTTTTGAAGATTGGCCTTTCTAGAGTAGGATCAAATCCCATTGCATAATAAGTTACTATAACCCAAATAGTAACATCAATAATAGATATTGGTGTTCTGACTATTGATGTTGGCAATGAGTACACCCGAGAAGGATAAAAACTTCCTCTTTGCTTGTAAAAGACGGGAAGTTTTTCAATGGTCATCAGTAATTCAAAAAACCCAGTGAACAATGTTACTCGGCCTTGCCCAAAGAGTGTTGCAGCTATGATCGTGAGAATTAAATGCTGTAACAAGGCAATAAAGTCATCTAGTCCTTGTGTAGTGTTAATTCTGCATAAAAAGTGTGAAATATGAAACACTGACACTACTTACTTGAAATATTTTGAACATGTACATAAATGAGTTCCGCTTAATCAGAATGCATTCTCTCAATAAACAAGCGCTTAACAATTCAATCCGGTTAGTTGCGTATTTGGATCCAACTAAAGTTATAGGATGGCACTTTGACCTGTCAAATGGGGTGAAAAGCTCACGACAGATTGCTCTTTCAATGTGGAATGACTGAAATGCCTCTGCAAACTCATTAACAGAAGTGTATCTATATGGCATGTCTTCATTAGCCCAGTACTGTTTTTGATCCTCCCTTGATGTGACCTAAATTCAAGATAATAGAATATAAGAAACTTAATTAAGAAATTTCACATTATTTGGAAGGTAACACAGAAAAGCTCTTAACACAGCTTGGCCGGAACTCAGAATGTAACGCTTCATGTGTTTGGTGGCCATCTTGAAAATGATCTGTTTGTTTTGGCAGAAAACATCTTGGAGAAAACATTATATGAAAAATATCAATTGTAGAAAATGTTTCCTATGTTTGGTTACGATCCTAAAAATGATTTGCTAGTAGTTGTGGTGGCAGTGGCGTTTGTGGTGGTAACAATGGTGGTGGCATTAGCAAGACTTTAGTCTAAAAAGTATTTCATAATTGAAAAGCAAAAGAACTTTTTTTCCCCAAATTTCCTCTTCTTTTTTTTTTTTTGACAATGAAAAACCCTTTCTTTTTTTTTTTCTTTTTGCCTAAGTCAACTCATTTTTCGTTGACAATGGAAAATGTTTTCTGTGAACTTTTATTTTTCATCATGGAAAACATTTTCCACCAAAACAGTAGAAATCGACCTTGAAGAATTTTGTGCCTTATAGCATGAGTTGTATTTACATTTTAAAACTGTGCAAATGTACAAGTATGCACAAAGAAGGCATAGACTAGTTTTCATGGACTTACTTCTTGCAGGTAGTCAGCAATGCCTTTTCTACTGGGGCATTTAAAACCCATTGATTCAAAGAACTCAAGAACACAATCACGAGGGTCGTGGTACACGATCTGTCCCTCCGAGATAAGAATAATGTCATCGAAGAGATTGTAAGTTTCTGGTGCAGGTTGGAGAAGAGAGATCACAACCGTCTTGTTGAGAATATGGGCTAATTGAGTTAATGATTTGAAAAGTTGTCACGCCGTCAAGACCAGTTGATATGTTGTCCTTGAAAAATGCCCTGGCAGAGCATACCAACATCTCCCCTGTATCAATCAAAATAAATTTCGAGTTACATATTCCCATTATACAAGCAAGGGTTAAAATTTCATTTTGATATGTTATTTTAATTAGCTTGGAAATGGAAACATTTTGGAAAGTTATGGAACTATAAGGGAAATGACAAAAGAATTTGGAAATGTAAGAAAATATTTTGACACAAAAACAAAATCCTATATAGACATTATTGTGTTCTTAATTATTAAATATGTTGAAATCTATGACTATGAGAAGCTCATAACACAAAAGGTTTAAAGGCCTAGTTGGGAAATGGGGTTTTGTGTTGTAAATATATATAGAAAAATTTAGTAGCACTACGAATGAGAAAAGAAAGAAAAATTATCATAGCAATATTTCTTTATCTGACCCTCTTGGCCATAATGGTAACACTTGAACTTCGGACGACTTGTACCTTCTTCGGATTTCTCTCTGTCTTGAAATCTTCCTCTGCTGTGTCCTCTGCTTTTGCTTCTTCCTCTGTCTCTGCCTTTACCTTTATTTTTTGTGATGAGGGCATGGGATTGATCTCCACCCATGTCTTTCTGCCTTGTCTCTTCATTGTATATGGCGTTTGTGACCATGCTCATGGTCAGCTTCCCTTTTGGTGCTGAGTTTCTGAAAGAAACCACCAACGTCTCCCAGCTATCCAGTAAAGAACTGAGCAGTAGAACGGCTTGCATTTCATCGTCTGAGCGTATCTTGACGGTTGCAAGCTGATTCACCAGATTTTTGAATTCACTGGTGTGCTCGGCGACAGACATATCATTCTTCAACTTCAAATTGACAAGCCTTCTCATCACCAAGGCTTTGTTCCGAGCAGTCTTTGACCGGTACATGTCGTTTACCATTGTCCATAGAGAATAGGCATCTGTCTCGTCGGTGACATGATGGTACACATTGTGGTCTATCCATTGTCTGATACAACCGATAGTCTTGCGGTTCATCTTTATCTAGTCATCATCCTTCACTTCTTCCGATTTAACCCCTTTTTCAATAATAGGGTCAAACAGGCCTTTATAATATAGGATGTTTTCCATCCGTGACTTCCAAATTGCATAATTGGAAGGAGTCAACTTGAACATAGACCCTGAAGTTGATGTGGATTCCTTCATCAGAAAGTCTCTCTACAGAAAGTAATCTCTGTCTGAAAAATAGGCTTCGCTATGGAGTCCGGACTGGTCAAATTAGTCGAAAAAAAAGCACTTTAGATTGTTCAAATAAACACTGCAAATTTTTGAAATTTGATTTGAAAAATCTGACCGTACGGATGTGTCCGGAATAATCTAAATAGTTGAAAAGCACTATTGGATCGTCAAAAACGGATCCAGAATGGCTTAGATCAAGCCAAAACATTTTGGAAAGTTCAGATCTGCGGGTGTACCTTAGCCGAGAAGCACTGGATCACTCCTCGGCAGGTTGACTAGTCAACTGGATGCGCTGACGTGGCCGACGCGGCTGACGCGTGTCTGACAGACTGACACATGGCACTGATGTGGTAGATGACGTGGCGGAACGTGGCACTGATGTGGCGTGACGTGGCTCGTCTTCTTCCTCTCGCCGCGCTTAAAGCGCGTGGCTGCGAGTGGATTGACGCGCCGACTGTGCCAACGGCGCGTGGAGGCGCGTGGTGCAACTAGGCTTCACGCGCTTTCTTTAGGAGGCACGTGAGGGGGCGTGGCAAGGCTTCTAAAGCTCTGCTTTACAGTTTTGGATTCCTCTCTTCGAGACCTTGCTCCTGGTATGCTCAAAACTTGATTTTGAGCAACTTGATTTTTGGTAATTTCGAAAAAAACACACTCTATTTTTCCGAAACACAACCGACTTGGCTCTGATACCACTTGTTGGGACTGTGAGACACTATAAATCAATTACACACAATAACACAAGAATATTTACGTGGTTCGGCAATTGCCTACTGCCACGGAGAGCTATCCACTATAGAATTTCCCAAAGGGAGTTTACACCACTCACACCTCACTCACTCACTATAGCACTCTCACTTACACATACACTCTATGTTTTTACTCATAATCTCTCTCAAATTACACACTGCAATCTATATTGTTTGGCTCCTCCTTCTCGCCTCATTTATACACAAATGAGGGAGGCTTTGATTGGTCACCACCTACCCCTTCCACTAGTGAGTGGGTGGGAGAGTAGGAGAGGCACCTTACCTACCTTCTTCCACTATCCATAGTGGTTTCTCCATTTGGGCAGTGGACTAACAGCAGTGTACTCAACTCCTCTATCAAGGCCTTGTTTCTCATACAATAGTTCATATGAGTTGCTAAGTTCTTAAGGTACTAGGAACAACGGTTATATATTTTCATAAGAGCAGAAGAGAGTTATTTTCTTCTTAGACTCCGCTTTAGCAAGAGTCAAATGTACCTTCCTCTTTCGTTAATATAGAAAAAGAGATATTTAGATGACCAACCGCTTTAGAAAAAGAGAATTCTTGTATACATCAGCAAATTTAACACCTAGAAGCTCTTCCTCTACTTGTGTCGTCACTTCCATCACCCATGTTGCTGGGTTGTAACCATCTTCTATCTTACGTACGCCATTGATTTGCTTCAAATAACAAAACAGAATAAAAATGAGGGACATATGCATAGATTCGCCTTGTTGAAGTCCAGAACTTCTAGTTTTGTCTAGGCCTACCTCGAAGTAGTTTATCATATGGAGAGACTTGTTACCCAAAGGACCAACATATATTTCTTCACCTCCTTGACTCAGCAGGAAGAGCTACCATTGGAAGACATCAAAATTTCGTGTAGGAAAGGGGTCTAGAAATGTATGTTCTAGGACTTTAATAATCTCTTACCTCGTCGAAAGCTTCAAAAATTTTTATACTTAGCTGATGAACCATACACACTACAGTTCTTCCTGTGTCCATGATGTTTCTCACGGTTCTCATGACAATAGCAGCCGGTCTAGAATCAAATCCCATGGTCGGCTCATCCATGAATATTATCGAAGGGTTGGCTATGAGTTCTGCTGCAACCGTTAGCCTTTTTCGCTGCTCAATTGAGAGCCCTTTTGCATTAGGAAATCCAACCAATGCATTTCTCATTGGTGTCAGTGCAATCAATTCCATCACTTCCTCGAAAAAAATCTGCACCATTAAGTTTAAAAAAAGAGTTTAAATAGCACAAAACACAAATGGTTACTTCTATTGTTTCAAATACTTGCCACTCTGGTCTTAGGTTTGACCTCTGAAGGTAACCAAAGCCAAGCCGAGAATAGCAAGGACTCGTAGACCGTGATGAGCGGGAAGTGGATGTCATTTTGTTCATAGTATCCAGAAACTCGAGCAAAGGATTTTTGTTTCTTGCAATAGCCTAAAATCTTGATGATTCCCTTTACATACCCAGTGTTTTTCCTTCCGGCCAAAATGTCTAGTAGCATGGTCTTACCAGCCCCGCTAACACCCATAAGCGTGGTTAGGACTCCAGGCTTGAAAGCCCCACTTACACCCTTAAGAATTTCCAATCGATCCCCTTAAATCCCTTTCACTTTTGTTTCCTACAAATTTCAAGCTCGTTAACTTCTCAATTTTCGGGGAAAAAAATTAGGCATAAAAAATTTACCTTTGGCATATCAACCGAGTATCTGATATTCTCAAAGGTGATGGAAAGAGGTGTAAACGGGAAAAGCATTCCTTTCTCCTCCCGACATTTGACAATAGCATCTGTCCTTTGATCAATGGCTTTATTTTGTTTTATTTTTTGTTTTGAAGATAATGTTTGAGACTATATAAAACATTAAAATAAAAAAAAATAAAAAAACTCATTGGCTTACTTTTGGAAGGTTTTTCATTCTCTAGTGTTTTCTTGCCTTCTATTTCACCGGTTCTGTTAGCACGTCTCTCCTGCAAAACTTCTTCCGACAAAAACACAATCTTTGGATGTTCTGCAGGAATTTAGTTCAAAATCAGTTAGTTTTAGTTTGAAATGAAAAGTAACAAATAGTAATATCGAATGCTAAATATTGTATAACTCCCGATTGAGATAAGTAAGAGCCAAAGTATGGATCCCCCCGAATAAGAATATGAAACTGATCAGTGCACCAATTCCAATCCAATACCAATATGTAGTAGTAAATATCCCATGAGATTTCAAGATGGATATTCCTAGTGCTTCGGTTGATTTATTGGAAACCTAAAATTCCAGGGGTGTTCAAAGTTATTGGAAGATTCCACTATGCATGTAATAAATTTTAGATTCAACTTTCTTAGACGATAATTCTTACATATTTCCAATCACCACCAAGGAATTCATTTACTGAAATTGCAGTTTGCGCATACATCAGAGGCGTTGTCCAATAACCCCAAATCAACCATTTCTTCATATTATCTGAAGAAAAAAAATATATAAAAACAAAAATAGAGAGAGAACCAAATTAGAGCAGAGTTTTGCATAAGGCAATTCTTAAAGGTTTAATTTCATATAAGAAAAATCGAGGGGGAGTTTGTATAAATTCATACGTCGTGATAAGGCAAAGCCACTAAAAACCAAAAGCCAGACCATTGCAATGTTTCCCCTTGTGTTGGCGACATTATGGTTCCTACTAAGTGCGAAAATGCATCTAAAAATCCCGTAAGACATTTGGCCACTCAATGCAAGAATTAAAAATTGTCTAAACATCCTGCCATGAAAAAAATAGAGAAGGAGAGAAAAAAATTAGAGATTTTAAAGGAGAATCCGAGAGAGAGAAGCTACTTAAGATTATGGGTTTTTTGAAGATTGGCCTTTCTAGAGTAGGATCAAATCCCATTGCATAATAAGTTACTATAACCCAAATAGTAACATCAATAATAGATATTGGTGTTCTGACTATTGATGTTGGCAATGAGTACACCCGAGAAGGATAAAAACTTCCTCTTTGCTTGCAAAAGGCGGGAAGTTTTTCAATGGTCGTCAGTAATTCAAAAAACGCAGTGAACAATGTTACTCGGCCTTGCCCAAAGAGTGTCGCAGCTATGATCACGAGAATTAAATGCTGTAACAAGGCAATAAAGTCATCTAGTCCTTGTGTAGTGTTAATTCTGCATAAAAAGTGTGAAATATGAAACACTGACACTACTTACTAGAAATATTTTGAAAATGTACACAAATGAGTTCCGCTTCATCAGAATGCATTCTCTCGATAAACAAGCTCTTAACAATTCAATCTGGTTAGTTGCGTATTTGGATCCAACTAAAGCTATAGGATGGCACTTTGACCTGTCAAATGGGGTGAAAAGCTCATGACAGATTGCTCTTCCAATGTGGAATGACTGAAATGCCTCTGCAAACTCATTAACGGTGAAGTGTATCTATATGGCACCCGTTTGTTTCGATGAAAAACATGCCCATGTTTTTTGGTTGTGATCTTGAAAATGATCCGTTTGTTTTGGCAGAAAACATCTTGGAGAAAACATTTTATGGAAAATATCAATTGTAGAAAATGTTTCCTATGTTTGGTTACGATCTTAAAAATGATTTGCTACTAGTTGTGGTGGCAGTGGCATTTGTGGTGGTAACAATGGTGGCAGCGTTAGTAAGACTTTAGTCTGAAAAGTATTTCATAATTGAAAAGCAAAAGAACTTTTTTTCCCCAAATTTCCTCATTTTTTTTTTGACAATGAAAAACCCTTCATTTTGTTTTATTTTTTATTTTTTTTGCCTAAGTCAACTCATTTTTCGTTGACAATGGAAAACGTTTTCTGTGGACTTTTATTTTTCAACATAAATGTTAGAAAATGTGGAAAACATTTTCCACCAAAACAGTAGAAATCAACCTTCAAGAATTTTGTGCCTTATAGCATGAGTTGTATTTACATTTTTAAAATGTGCAAATGTACAAGTATGCACAAAGAAGGCATAGAGACTGGTTTTCATGGACTTACTTCTTGCAGGTAGTCAGCAATGCCTTTTCTACCGGGGCATTTAAAACCCATTGATTCAAAGAACTCAAGAACACATTCATGAGGGTCGTGGCACACAATCTGTCCCTCCAAGATAAGAATAATGTCATCGAAGAGATTGTAAGTTTCTGGTGCAGGTTGGAGAAGAGAGATCACAACTGTCTTGTTGAGAATATGGGCTAATTGAGTTAATGATTTGAAAAGTTGTCACGCTGTCAAGACCAGTTGATATGTTGTCCATGAAAAATGCCCTGGCAGAACATACCAACATCTCCCCTGTATCAATCAAAATAAATTTCAAGTTTCATATTCCTGTCATACAAGCAACGGTTAAAATTTCATTTTGATATGTTATTTTAATTAGCTTGGAAATGGAAACATTTTGGAAAGTTATGGAACTATAAGGGAAATGATAAAAGAATTTGGAAATGTAAGAAAATATTTTGACACAAAAACAAAATCCTATATAGACATTATTGTGTTCTTAATTATTAAATATGTTGAAATCTGAGAAGCTCATAACACAAAAGGTTTGAAGGCCTAGTTGGGAAATGGGGTTTTGTGTTGTAAATATATATAGAAAAATTTAGTAGCACTACGAATGAGAAAAGAAAGAAAAATTATCATTGACAATACTTTGAAAGAAAAGTACTTAATGTTAACAAAGACAGAAAACGACTCAATCATATTTGTTTTAGTTTCATTTGTCTACCTATTGTCTACCTATCGTCACACGTCTCCTTTGACCTCCTAAAATACCCCTCACCATTTCATTTCCAATAATTGTATTGGCACAATCTTCCAAACCTAAGATCTGAAAAAAAGAAAAAAAGAAAATAATGAGTACGATGGAAATAACTTTAACAATATTTTATACGTTTATCAAATTGCTCTAGTATTGCTAGTTCTTATAGATAATATACCTTGAGAATGTAGTATGTAATTAAGCTGTCCTTGTGCTCCTTCGAATTTATAGCCTGCATTTGAAGATTTTATTTTAGGCCTCTTTAACATTTAGCTGACTGAAAGGCACGGACAAATCAACAGTTCAATTTTAAAAAATTGTAGGACACATGGGTAAATGTTTCATTCAATGACAATAAAAAAAATGCTACATAGACTAATTTTTTAAGTTTAAAGGAAAAAGGGATTAATATGTATTAATGTAAATATATATATATATATTTTTTTTTTCAAATCATTGTATCCTCTAAATTATTTTGTTCAAATTCAAACTTATAATGTGTTTTATTTGTCTAAACAATGGATATGTGCATTCCCAAAGTGGCCGAAATTTGTGTCCAACACAGGTGGATGGGTCTTACAAAAATTTAAAAAATAATATGATAAGGTTGGCTATGTGTCCAACACATGTCAGGAAGTATCCAATAAGTGATGGTATCAAACACAATACAAACACACACCTTAGAAATCTGTGTGTTTCTTAGCTAGCCGACAATTGAAAGATATAAATTCATAAAAATAGGTTGATTTTCTCCTACTTTCATCAGCATATCAACATCAAGGTTTGGCTCGATTTTAGTTCCTTCTCTCTCCTCAAAAGCTCCATAACCATGTCTGCAATTTATGCAACCATAAGTTTAAAATGGTTATTTAGAACTTGTGCAAAGTTCATCAAATTAGAGTCTCCTATATTTCAAATTCAACTCACCATAGGGAGTACCAACTCCTTGACATCTAGCAGAGAAGGCTAATGTTTCCCTCACTGTCATTTGGGAAATGTGTTCATCAGATTGGTTGACATAAGAGGAGGTCCTCTGAGGGACAAATTCATGCATTTCATGACCATTGTATGTCACTTTCCCAGACACCTGATTATTGAACAAGTCATTATCAGTTATAAAGAAGAGAAATATATATGTGTGAGTGTGTGTGTGTGTACAATACCAAGGGCTGAGAACCATGTGGCAAGTTGAACTGTGATATGTGCCTCGAGAAGTGTCAAGTTAAACCATGATAAGTGCCTCAAGAATTGTAGGTCACGAACACTAATGTTGTGTTTGGTTAGGGGATTTCGGGAGGGATTTCGGGAGGGATTTGGAAAGGGAAAGGAAAAAGGTGTGTGAAACTAGGTGAAATATAGGAATGTTTTATTCACATTTCACCTACCTTTTCCATTTCCCTTTCCAAATCCCTCTCCAAATCCCCCAACCAAACACAGCATAAAGGTCACGAACACTATAGGGAAAAAAAGCTTTCTCAGCGATTTGTGAAAATCCCTTATGTATAACGGATATTAAGAAATTCGTTCAACTATCTAATTGATCTGAAAACTATAATGGAGGTGTTTGTTTGGGCTTTTGTGAGCCAACTTATAGCTTCTAGCTTTCGAAAAGCTATTTTGAAGTGTTTGGTTAAACTTATTTCAAACAACTTCTGATTCTAACAACTTATTTTAACTCGAAAAAGTTAATTATGATAAGCTGCTCACCCCTAACTCCTGATTATCAGCTTTTGCTGTGAACATATTACGGTTATATTCTTAGATTTTTTTATTTTTTTATTTTTTTAAAAATAAAAAAAAAATATAAATGGACTATAGATTATTATTATTATTTTTTTTTAATCAGAAATGTACACAAGCAGTAAATAATAATAAATAAAAGTTAATTGAAAAAATTACTTCACAACTTATTTAAAAAACACAGGTTAGCAACTTAAATTTATAATTCATCAGCTACACCAAATAAATTAACAATTTCAGATTAAAGTCTTAATTTATAATATGTTAAACTATAATTTTAACAGTTACACCAAACGGGGCTGATGTGTGGAGATTTGATCCAAAAGAGAAGATCAAAAGTTTCAAGAATAATAAGAAGGAAAAAGAAAAACACAAGGGCCATGTACGGGGGCGAAATATCCTCTGCTTTCCGTACTCCTTGTACTCTAAGCTTCTCTTGACGGTGTCTACCTGGCAACACAGAAACGGTGAGCTGCCCCGCGGTGGTGTGTCGGATAGACCCTCCGACGATCAAGTCAGTCCACTTGGGGAAGAAGAAGACTGTTAGAGAGAAAGTATTCTCTTTGGGGAAGAAGTTGTATACCTCTAACGTTCACCTTCCTCCACTATTTCTAGGCTGGCCATGCAGCCCCAAGATCGTGCGCGCACCACCTCTGTTGTCCTTCTTTGGACAGGTGGCAGTGCTTGCCTCTCACCACCTTACGCGTGTAAAGATTTTGTCCTCCAACCAGTACATGAGGAACTGCCAAACGGTGTTGGTGCGTGCGTGGAGCAGATGTCCTCCCCCTCACGCCATTGCCCCAGGTGGCACACTTAACTGGAGTACCACGACCAGCTGGTTCCCTGTGGAGAATTGCCTCCTCGAACACATAACCGAGCTAATGAACGCTGACCTACACTTTGGCAAAGGGGCCAAAGTGTTATGCTCATGGCCAGGCTATTTATGATCGGTCCCAACTGACTGAACGGCCATGAAGCACGCTGGACTTCCACCGTTCTTCATTCTTGATCACGTGATGCTCATCCATCTCGACCGATCGGTTAGGAGCATGCCGACGCTAATCGCACCTCAAGTCCAGTCCGGGCTGCTCTTAGCTTGGTCGTCAGACACTACTGCGCGCTCGACCGCGTTATAGCTCGGCCAGGCATTGGTTCGTGTCTGGCCGGTCGACCTCTCCGGCCGTTCAAGTCAGGCCGCTGGGCCGAGCAAGGGAGGAGTCTGCTCGGCGGCGTGCGGTTCGTCATGATCGGCGTTATCGTAGCTCGGCCGTACTGACGCGCAAATCTCCCCTCTCAATTGCCCCTTAACCTCATCCGACCTAGTCGCGATTGGGGTTACCATCATGTCCGAGCTAACGGATGAGTTGCGCCATCACCAAGCCGAGCATGATTGGGGGTATATCTATCGCCGAGCTGTCCCGTTTGGTCGGCCATTTCCTCCGCAGTCTCATCAAAGGTCGTACAGCCGTACTGACAGCTGCATTTCCAGTGCCACGTGGTTTCACGCCATTGGGTCGTGCAGCCAGCTGTTCTGTACGCGCAGAATTCAAACGGCACAGCCGTTTGGGGTTCCTTCCCCTCTCTTTTGTATTCCAACGAAGGGCCTAAAACCCTTCACTTTTCAGCTTCTCTTCCACACAAACCCTAAACCTCTCAAACCTTCGAACCCCCAAGATCACTGCCATTACTGTCTCTGTGCTACATCCTCCATTTCAGATCCTTTCGAAGGCCGCAATCGAGCTCTTCGAGGTTGGGTTCACCCTCGCATCTGTCCTCCTGGTAAGTTACACTACCCTCCCTTGCATTTTCTGTTTCTATTTCTCAAATTTTTTTATGCATGTTCTTCATTTCCGTGCCACTGTGCTTCGTGTTTTTTTTTTTGTTTGTGACCACCAGTGCCCCCTTTCTTTGCTTAGAACCTGCACACCCTAGGGCAAATGGGAACTTTGAGAATGGAAGGGGCCTCTGAGCCCCCTGTTCCTCCTTGGTTCAAACGAGTTCGCCCCACTTCTGGGATGAACAGTTTAAATCTGGGTAGAACCGAGCTAAACGCTCATTTAGATCCATAGGTAGAGCTATAGCCGAGCAAAAACTAGTTTGTGGCTTCTTACCGAGGTCGCAACCGAGCTGAATACTCTAATTAGATTGGTAAATAGGAACGCACCGAGCTGTAACTTGAGGTCTCCACTTCAAAGCCTAACCGAGCTGAATACTCCATTAGAGCTACAAATAGGAATGAACCGAGCTACGAAATCGACCAAGTAGTCTAGCCGAGATAGGGGTCAGGCCGATAAAACACCAAAAATCCTTCACTTAGCTTTTTCCAATAGGAGCCGTGGAATTTATGCCGCGCTAACCCTTGGCCTCATTTTTTAACAATGTAGAACAAACTAGGACCGATCAGTTCCGTCAAGAACCATCACTGGTGGAGCTCAAAGACCGAGCAATTACACCAAACATTTTTGTCCGAGGTACAAGTTAGTTCACCAAATAAAACCGAGATAGATGGGCAAGTACCGATTCATGGTGAGCTCGCCCGGTGCGATGGCTGAGTTTCGTAGGGAGTACAACATCCCAGATGACGTCGTCTTAGAGCTCGCCAAAAAAGGAGACACCCCTTGGGGGGATCTAGACCGGTGCCCCTTTACCGTCGTATCAATAGTAGAGGGAGGGCTCCGCTTCCCGGTTCAACCCCTGATCTGCGAATTTTTGAGGCAGACAAGGCTTTGCCCGACCCAAGTTTCAAATAACACTTACAAAATAATAAACGGGGTCGCCGAGATGAACCGGAGGCTCGGTCTCAATCTCGGTCTGGCAGAAATTTTCCATCAGTATAGTCTAAGTAGAAACAAGAGTGGGCTTTGCTGGTACCTCAAAGTCAAGAAGGGCCGAGCAAAGTTAATAGAGGGCAACCTGGACAAGGAGACCAACGAGGACGATTTCTTGTGGGTGTCCGGTCGCTATGAGGACACCGAGGCACCCATATCGGGATGGTATATTAGAAAGGATTTTGGCAGTGCCGGTGAGTCGCTCGGCTGACCGCGCTATTTTCTTTATGCATCAATTACTTTTCATGCCGATCTAACACTTGTCTTCTTTTTGCAGATAAGCACCTAGCAGCAGACTACTACCAGGCCAACCAAGAGGCCATCAGAGTCCTGCTGTGCCATCCTGCCGAGGAGAGGGAGGCTTCGAAACTGCTCGGCTTCGAACAGACCTACCACTACACCGCACCGCGCAAGAGCCGGGTTACCAATTTTCTGCGTGCGCCAACCCCAGAACCGGATCCAAACCTACCACCGATCAGGCTTGTTCCACTCACCGGCGAGCAAGAAATGGCGAAAATCAGGGCCATCAAGTCCATGATCACCGGGGAAGAAGACGAGTCCCAAAAACCAGATGCAACCGGGGGGACATCCTCCACACCCGCTGGGCAACAAGAAGGGGCAGTACTGGCGCTTGCCAGCGAACCGGCTGGTCGGTCCAAGAAACGGCCGAGGAAGGAGCAAACCGGGCCGCGTCTGGCGGATGAAGATTCTACCGATCGCGTCTCCACCAAGCTCGAGGACCAGACCGAGCAGCCACAGACCGACAAATCCAAGGGCCCAGCCACCCCCCCGGTCTGGGCGCCCGAGTTCAAATACCAGGACCGAGCAGTTTCTGCTGAAGACTCTGTCTACGCGGACAAGGACTACTCGCTTGGTTTCAATTTGACCAAGGGGTTGATCTTGCCCGCTGATATGAAAAAACACGACGAGCTTTCCGATCTCAAGGTCCTCCGCTCGGCTGCGAAATCCATAGTTCTGGTAAGTTCTCCATTCTTTGCGTCAAACTGTTTGCTCGGTTTTTGCTCGGTTTCTCGAATACTCACGATCTCTCGCTTGTTTTCAGGCCGCGCAGAAGAACTATTTGGCCCACGACCGAATGATCAAAGTGCGGCAGAGCCTGCGGGATGCCATTGCTGAGAACAAGGCCCAAAAGGCCGAGATAGCGAAGCTTAAGGCCGCGCAGGAAGCGGTTGAGGCCGAACGAGATAACCTGAGCCAAAAGGTCGACCGAGCTGAAGCGGACAAACAGCGGGCCGTGAAGTCGACCAAAGCCCGGTATCTCGCCGAGCTGAGGAAGCTGCGCGATGCCCATAAAAAGGAGAAAGATAAGGCGGTTAGCGACGCCGAAGACAAGGGCTATGCTCAAGGCAAAAGAACGTATGAACGACAGGTGCAGTCGACCAAGGACATCTCTTTCCAGTGCGGTTGGAAAGCCGCCGTAGAGAAAGTTGGCCTTGGTCAGGGTGCTGACATGTTCCTACATCTGCCATAGAAGAGGCGAAAAAGGAAGCCGCGGAAGAAGCTGCCGCTGCGCAACAAACCGAGCAAGCTTCTCCTAAGGCGTCTCAGGATGCTGAAGATCAAGTAGCCGATCGGGAGGTTGTCGCAGTGGAGGACGCGGATGATAGGTTGGAAGAAGGCCTGCCCGAGCATAGCCCGGAGGTGGCCGAGCGGACTCTGGAGGTCGCCGAGCAGACGGTTGATCTAGAGTTGGACTGAAATGCTTCCTATTTCCTGCTTTATTTTCGTCTCTTGTGTTTCTTTGTTCAATGTAACCGGGCTAGGGCCCTACAATTGTAACGCAATTTCGTTAATCAATGAAATTTGAACTTTTTGCCCGTTTAACTTCTATTGCCTTTTGGCTTCGACGTGCAAAATTTCCATAAACGCGTTCAAACTTCAACTAGCAGCTCGGCTCCTTTGGAATTTCAAATGCACCTTTCAAAATGCCGAGCAAAATATGCTAGGCTCAAAATTAGGGGCTCATGAATGCGGTCGAGCAAAATTAGCTCGGCCTTGACAGGTGTTCAAACTTTATAAAATTCCAGTACTTTAATGTGACCGAGCAAAAACCAGCTCGCCCTTTCAGTTGGGTGGATCGCCAACATTTCTTTTCCGCCGAGCAAAGTCAGCTCGGCTTTTTATCGGTTGGACAAAACTCCAACATTGCGAATCCTGCCGAGCAAACTCTGCTCGTTTTCCATATTGGACAAGACACCAATATGCCAACCGGGCCGAGCAACAACAGCTCGGCCCTTACATTGGGCAAAACACCAATGTTTCGGTTAAGTTGGTCATGACGCCAACATTTCAACCGGGCCAGCAAAACCAGCTTGGCCCTAATGCGAATTGGTCCATACGCCAATTATATCATTGGGCATTGCACCAACTGTTTGTGCGGTCCGCTTCCATTCCGGCGAGTGGAAATCAATCCGGTCCCATTCAGGTCGGTCTCCTTGCCCCTGGCATCCATAATGCCTTGCGTCCTTGCGAATTCATTGTACAAAGATGTAATACCAAAGAACAAGAGGGCCATTTTTCATTACAAAAGCATTGCTATCTTTTACATTAAGTGCCAAAAGGCTAAAGGTCTAGAAAAGCTAAACAGCACAAGCAAATTACATCTTAAAAGTAAAAGACCTTAAGGTTGGCCGTATTCTATGGTCTGGGGACAGCCTTGCCATCTAAATCTTCCAGATGGTATGCCCTTTTACCAGCAAGACCAATCACCTTGTATGGTCCTTCCCAATTTGCACTGAGCTTGCCTTCGCCAGGGACCACTGTGTTGCTAAGCACCTTTCTTAATACCCAGTCCCCAATCTTGAACAGCCTGGGGTGTACCGCCTTGTTGTACTTTTTGGAGAGTTCTTGTTGATAGGCCGCTATGTGGATCAATGCTCGCTCCCTCCTTTCTTCAGCAAGGTCCAACTCCAACGCCACCGCTTCATTATTCAGATCTGGCTGGAAACTTTCAGAGCGGATGGTTGGCATGCCAATTTCCAATGGGATGACGACCTCCATGCCATAGGCCAAAGCAAATGGTGTTTCCCCGGTTGACCGCCTTGGCGTAGTACGGTATGCCTAGAGCACATTAGGGAGTTCTTCAGCCCACTTGCCCTGAGCCTTCTCAAGCCGCTTCTTCAGCCCGTCCAGGATGGTCTTGTTTGAGGCCTCTGCTTGACCATTTGACTGAGGATAGGCCGGCGTCGAATTGTAGAACTCGATCTTCAACTCTTCGCAAAATCCGCGAAAGAGTTTACCATCAAATTGAGTGCCATTATCCGAGATGAGGGCCTTGGGTATACCGAAACGGGTGATGACGTTTTGCCATACAAACTTCTTCACGTCCTTTTCCCTTATAGTCGCTAGTGGTTCGGCCTCAACCCATTTGGTGAAATAGTCGGTGGCGGCGATGAAGAACTTGCGATTGCCCGGTGCAGCTAGGAGTGGCCCAAAAATATCCAACCCCCAAAGCGCGAATGACCAAGGACTTGTGAGAGGGAGCAAATCTCTAGGCGGCTGGTGGATCTGGTGGGCGAACTTCTGACACTTCTCACACCTGCGAACATATTTTTGCTCATCTGCTTGCATGCGCGGCCACCAATAACCCTGAGAAATTGCTCGGTAAGCCAAGGATCTGCCCTCAGTATGGCTGCCACAGATGCCCTCGTGTATCTCATAGAGAAAAGCCTCCACCTTGGTGGGGTGGACACATTTCAAATACGGCCCGATGAAAGATTTCTTATACAAGGCCCTGGACAGGGAGAGCCAAAACCGCTATGACTTTGCCCGGATCTTGTGTGCCGCCTTCTTTTCTTTTGGTAGAATTCCATCTTTCAGGAAAACGATGATAGGATCCATCCAAGAAGGGCCCAAGTCGGTGCAAAGTACCTCGACCACTTTCGGTTCTTCTATACTTGGCCGCGGTAAAAATTCTATCATTAAGGGGTTGGGAAAAAATGTCTGAGCAGAAGCGAGCTCGGCCAATTCATCAGCCGTGTTGTTTCCTTTGCGGTTGATCTACTCTACCCTTATGGCATCGAACTTCTTGATCTCTGCACGCACCAGCGCCTGATACTTGGCCATTCTTTCATCCCTGGCCTCGTACTCCCTTGAGACTTGATTGACCACCAGCTTGGAATCGCTGAACACCATCAGGGCCGACGCTTTCATTCTTAGTGCGCTTCTTAGCCCGGCAAGGAGGGCTTCGTATTCCGCTTCGTTGTTGGACGCCGGGAAACCGAGCGTAATTGCTTGTTCAATTTGAATTCCGTCCGGTGAAGTCAGCACGATACCCAGCCCAATCCCATGTCTGTTGGATGCCTCATCGACGAAGAGTTTCCACATCTCGCCGACAAACAACCTCTAGCAATCAGAAGGGTTTTGGGAACTCCTCAAATCTAAGTCTCGGGTTGGCTCATTCTGGTCTCTTTCCTCGTCATGGTTGACTTCCTCCTTCATCGAGTTATTCGCCTTCGCTGGTTCGATCGCTCTTTGCCCTTCCCCCTCTTGCGCACCAACACCTGTTTTTGTTGCCAGAACCATGGGTTGTGCTAAATCCGCAACAACCAGATCAATTGGGCAGACTGGATGCATCCCAGGGGCAAATTTTGCCACAAAGTCAGCAAGTGCTTGAGCCTTGATCGTGGTGCACGGTCAGAACTTGATGTCATATTGCCCTAATTCCACGGCCCATTTCAAAATTCTCCCAGTGAAGTCTGCCTTTTCAAAAAGCACTTTGAGCGGGAACTCGGTTAACACGACTATTGTATGGGCATGAAAATAGTGTGCCAGCTTTCTTGACGCCATCATTAGGGCCAGCGGCAATTTTTCCAAGGGAAGATATCTCGTTTCGGTTGGGAGCAGGGTCTTACTTACATAGAAGATCAGTAGGTGCTGGATGCCTTCAGCACGAACCAATACCGCGCTGACTGCGTGTTGAGAGACAGCCAAGTAGAGGTACAATTCTTCACCCGACTGAAGTGTGACCAAAATAGGGGCTGGGGAGAGATATGCTTTCAGGTCTGCTAGTGCGCGATCGCACTCGTCATCCCAGAAGAACTTGGACTTCAAAGTTTTAAAGAAGGGCCTGCAACGATTAGAAGACCGGCTGATAAATCTGTTCAACGCGGCTGCCATCCCGGCAAGATGTTGCACGTTCTTCGTGGAGTTAGGACGCTCCAGGTCTTGTATAGCCTTGATCTGTGATGGGTCAGCTTCAATCCCTCGATTTGTGACCAGAAAACCCAAAAACTTCCCGGTGCCGACTCTAAAGGCGCATTTGGAAGCATTCAAACGAAGCTTGTGGCGTTTAAGTATAGCAAACATCTCTGCTAAGTCGGAGAGGTGCTGAGCTTTCTCCTTACTTTTTACCACCATATCGTCGATGTAGGCCTCCATGGTGCGGTCCAACATTATCTTTGTCACCATCCGGTGAAAAGTCGCCCCGGCGTTCTTTAGTCCGAACAGCATGACTTTGTAGCACTATAAGCCTCTGGGGGTTGTGAACGACGTGATCTCTCTGTCCGGTTTATACATGGCTATCTGGTGGTAACCGCAATATGCGTCCAGGAAGCTAAACCTTTGATGGCCAGCGGTTAAGTCCACCAGCTGGTCAATTCGTGGGAGGGGAAAGCTATCCTTGGGGCAAGCTCGGTTGACGGTCTTGTAGTCAACGCAGACTCGCCACTTGCCGTTCTTCTTCAGAACAACCACCGTGTTGGATATCCACCGAGGGTATTGCACCTCCTCTATGGCCCCAGCTTCCAACAAATTCTTCACTTCTTCCGCCACCACTTCAACATGGTGCAAGGCTGAGCGACGCGTCCTTTGAATGACTGGCCGTGCATTGGGGAAGACATTCAACTGATGACAAATGAAGCTCGGGTCGATGCCAGGCATGTCGTAAGGCGTCCAGGCAAAGGCCTCCAAATTGGAAACCAAGAAGTTGACATAATCTATCCGCTCAGCGCTAGACAAGGATGATCCCAAGAGGAAGAATTTAGTTGGATCGTTCTCGTCAATGCGCACTTCCACCAAATCTTCGACTGATTTTTCCTCGGCCTTTCTTCCTACGTCTTTAAGGACCTCTTTACCCTCGGGCCCCTCAATCATTTGGACGAACCCTTTGGCTGCTCGGCTGCCATTTACCGTAACGAAGCATTGTTTCGCCATCACCTGGTCCCCCCAAACTTCCTCTATTTGTCCGCTTGGTGCCAGAAAGCGCATGACTTGGTGGAAGGTCGAAGCAACTGCTTGCATGGCGTGCTGCCAACCCCTGCCTAAGATCAAGTTGTAAGTCGATGGAACTTTGAGCACCCAGAACTCTACTTGCTTTACGACCGATCTCGCTTTGACCGGCAAAATAATTTTTCCGATTGGCCATTCTGGCTGTGAGTTGAAGCCGACCAAAGGGGATGTTGCGGGGGCCAAGTCCTTGTCTTCTAACTTCATTTGTTTAAATGCGTCATAATACATAATTTCTACCGAACTCCCCTGGTCGATCAAGATTCTCTTTATGTCAAAGTCTTTGACGCGAAGAGTGACTACTAAAGCATCATTGTGCGGCATCTGAACTCTTTCCAAGTCCTTGGTTGAGAATGAAAGGATGTCCCTCTCTTCAGTCTTTCCCTTCTTCACAGCGGGCTGAACAAAGAGCACTTCCCTCATGTGCTCGGCCTTCTTGATCATCCCTCTCAGCTCGCAGACCCTGGCCGGTTCAATGATGCCGTGGATGACGTTGATTACACCTTGCGGGGGCGCTTTTAGGGTGGCCAGGCCATTTGGCTCGGCTTGGTCCGCTGGAGGGGCCTTGATGCCCCTATCTATGTATTGGTCAAGATGCCCTGCCACCACCAACTCCTCTAAGTGTTGTTTGAGTGGCAAGCAGTCCTCTGTTCGGTGCCCCCACTCTTCATGAAAGGTGCAGCGATATTTCGAATTGAAGCCCCTCTGCGCACTCCCCAACTTGGCCGGCCAATGGACGAAGGGTTCACCTCGAATCTCGCTCAAAATGCGGTAGATGGGGATTTTAAATACCGTGGTGATTCCAGTCCGTGCCTTTAATTTTCTTTTGGCATCCTCCGCTGCATCACGGGGAGTGTCAGCCCGGTCGTTTCGGCGACCCTTGTTTCTGTCATCACGGTTTGAACCATAGCGCTGATCCTTTGACTGGTTATTTGGGCGGTTATCCTCCTGCCCAACCAAGTGAACTTTCCCCGCCACCCTTCTGTCCGCCGCGACCAGATTATCCTTCTCGGTTGCGGAGGCGGCATCATCCTCCACACGAATGTGCTTATTGATTCGCTGCATCAATGACTCCATGGTTATGGGTTGATGCATCGTGAGTGAATCTCGCAGCCTATGTTCGACTAGGAGACCCTGTTTGTATTGCGTGATTGCCAGATTGGTGGGGCAGTCGAGGATCTCATTGTAAGTTTCCCAGTATTTCGCATTGTATGCCTTCAACGAACATCCAGACTCCATCTTGGCGCCCAAGAGGTGGTCGACCTCCTTCGGCGTTCGTGTGTTGGTTTTGAATCTGGTGACGAAGGCTTCCGCTAGTTGCTGCCACCCCTCAATACTCCCCTCCGGGAGCCTTTCGAACCATTTCAAACCCAGCTCTCCCAAGCTTGCTGGGAATATGAGGCACATCAAGGCGTCGTTGCACCGGTGTCCAGCCATTACTTGCCGGTAATAGCTCACATGCATGTACGGATCCGTCTTGCCGTCGTACAAAGTGAACTTTGGCTGGTGGAATCCGGCGGGGAGTGGCGTACTCTCAATCTCCGGAGACAGCGGCATGGCTGTAAGTCGCGCCAGCTCTTTGTCCACCAGCGCAGGGGCCATCACTTTGGGGGCTGGCATTGCCACTTCCTCACTACAACAAACTGGAGCGCTCAACCTCTGTAATGCCGGCACTCTCCGAGCCTCCCGACGGCGCGCCGCCCTCTCCTCCAATACATCCCTCAAGTCCCTGGAACGTGTGGAGAAAGAGGATCCCGACGTCGGCGTCGGGCGTGAGAGGCGGTAGGTGCTTTCGCGAGAGAGGGACCTGCTCTCTCTTTGGTCGGAATCTCCAACCCCATAGTTCCTGGTGATGGAGAGAGTGTGAGTCCTCCTCTGGTGGCGACTGCTACTACGAGGGGACGGGGTGCGCTCACTGAGGTTGCCCTTTCCAGCAACACCCTTCCCTTTAATCAGGCGTTTCAGCAGCTCCATCTCCGCCGCCATCTTGCGAATGAGGGCATCTTGGTCCTTGAGTTTGTGCTCCAGGCGCTGCGCATGGGACTCCTCTCGGCGTCGGCGGCTCTCCGGACTCCGCGAGCGATCAGTACTCTTCCCGCGTTTGTCTCGCGCACCTCGCGAAGGAGTCTCTAGGCCCGCCATGGCTGGAATATTCGGAGGACCTTCTCTCAAGCGGACGTACTCAGGTGTGACGCCATCGAAAGAGTACGGAAAGCAGAGGATATTTCGCTCCCGTACAAAAACTAAAGTATTGAAGATAAAAAGATAAATTATTTAAACTATGTTAAACTTGACCTAAATTAAAAACTAAAGTAAATTGAAAATAAATCTTACCAAACATGGCCATTACTTAATTGGCCAATACGGACCAGGATATTGGGCCTTCAAGTCAGATTTATTGGCCAACACGTGTTGATATCAGTGTTGATCTTTTCAAAACAAAAAAGATCTTGTCTACATTAGAGGATTTTGTTTAGGTTTGTGGGTCATTACGAGTTTCTTTTTAGTAATTTAAAAATTAAGAGATTGTTTGAGATGTTTTAAATAAGTGTATTTTTTATTTTTTGAATTAAAAAATTGAGAAAAAAAAGATAGTTGTTTGGAATAATTTTTTGACTTTTTATGAAAAATGTGTATTAAAAAATTATATAAATTAGTATATAAGAGAAGATTGGGATGGAATAGGTAGTACGGTGGGATGAATTCAGGACAGCGTTTGGGATATGATTCCCTACATTTCAGGCATTGAATTGAAGGTGTTGTTTGGCCCGTGGGGGCCCATCACAGGTCCCATTTTGCTAATCAAAACCGTTCAATATGTAGAACTCGTCGAGTACTATATGCTTGTAAAAAATTATGTTGATCGGATATCGATAGTTATCTGATCGAATTAATTTTTTTTCAACCATTAACTATAACACCATCTAGTTTATAAATTTTAACTGATTTGATCATATAGTTACTGATATCCGATCAATATGATTTTTCACAGGCATATAATACTCGACGAGTTCTACACATTGAACGGTTTAGATTATTAAAAAGGGACCTGTGATGGACCGTCACGGGCCGAACAGCACTGTCTTATTTATACACCTAAATAAGTGCAATTTTTTCAAAACGTCAGCTCCGCCTATGAGACGTAGAGTTGTCTGAAATTTAATTATGTGTAAAATTAATGTTTTAATTCATTTTTTTAGTAAATAATGATAACTTTTTAATTTTTTAAATAATTTTTTAATTTTTTATCTTTTTTAAGACATGTCAAACCAGACCTATATTATCCGCCTGGTGACAGCCAAACGTTAGTGGAGACGCATTCTGAGTCCATTTAGAGCTTTTTAAGAATCAAGTATTTTTGGGAAGATGATTATTAGATTGGGGTTGGGAATTTTGAGGAAAAAGATAAAGATAAGGGTATATTTGTATTTTTGCGGTGCATTTTGACTTTGACTCTCTTTTTTTATTTCCACTTAACATTAAGGGTTGTTTGGAATGTTTTAAATAAGTGTACTTTTTGACTTTTTATGAAATATAGATTGAATTTGAAGTGATATGATAGAAAAGTGATATAACTTAAATAAGATAGCGACTTTTTGAATTTTTGATTTTTTTTTAAAGATGCCAAACCTAACCTAAGGCCTGTAGGGTACAATTTCTATCAAGTTGGACAAAAATTATGATGATGAAGAAGTAAAATGCAAAATGGTCATTTATTTATTTTTTTTTTTTTGGAGTGCAAAATTGTCAAAATTACATAAGATTTATTTGACTATTTTCAAAAGATAAAGTGCTCCAAGTCTATGCAACGAGGGTTAAATGAATTTTGGCCAAAATTAAATTGACCCACTGATTATAACTGTATGATCTGATTATATATGTGTTCAAAGAAATAAATGATAGATATAATTTTGAAAATATACCGTCTATTGTTTTCAAGACAAATATGATAAATTATTTGGTTACAATTATGATATTAATCTAAAATATTTCATAGATGATCTACTCACAATATTCTTCAAAATATATAATTTAGATTATCAGAATGACATCCATAATGATTTTACTATCCCAAACAACACAATCCAATATGTTGTGAACTGGAGAAAGTGTCCTCCCCTTAAAAAATTCTTGTTCACATCGTCTAGTTATCGATTAGTATTGCTCGATATTCCAAATACATGCTACCCACATAGGCTTCTGAATCGATATTCAAATTCTCAAATCGAACTTCAATCGTCGGTACATCAAGAGAAACTCTAATCCACCCAAATAAAATTGTCAATGCATTTACATTTTTTACTTAAAAAATATATAAAGAACAAAAACAAGGATACATAGATTATATTTATATATATAAAAATATTAAAGGCGGGTGCATAATCATATGTGAGCAATGATTTATAATTTATGAATAAAGAAGATGAATAGAAATTATCTATGTTTACGGAATTTTAAATATCTGAATTAGTTAGATTTTTTCACATGCAAGTTTTCAAGCTCATTAATTGTGGGCATTTTTGGAGAACCAAAAAAGCATCATCAATTGTGCGTATTTTTTAAAAATAAAAAAAGCATGACCAAGAAACAAGTGTGCTACGAAAATTAACCAATTGAATAGAGATAGAGAAGAAAGAGAATTGAAAAATTTATCAAAATTTGAAATCTGAAATCAAAATCTGAGAAAATTGTATAAGGAGGGTTAATTTAGGAATATAAAAAAACGAGGGTTTTTTATATGGAGACCCCTTAAACTATTGAGAAATATCACTTTGACCCCATAAATTATAAAAGGATACAAATGGACCCCCTAAACTATTAGCCCTTTCATTAGGGGGTCTGATTTGTACGTTTTTATTGTTTAGGGGGTTCATTTGTACATTTTTATTGTTTGAGGGGCAAAATGATACTTCTCAATAGTTTAGGAGATTTATTTGTACTTTTTTATAGTTTAAGAAATCAAAGTGATATTTCTCAATAATTTAAAAGGTCTTCATGTAAATTACCCAAAAAATAACAAAGTTCACACTACGCAGTGTGATTTATATAAGGAAAATACTACATATAATCATATTTCTTATCTTCTCTTCTCACTCCAAGACACAAGTGAGTAGGTTTCATATGCATTTATGAATGTGGATCCCATTCTTGTGTTTAAAAGTGAAAAGATGAGGCAAGAAATTAGATTATATAGAACATTGTTCTTTATATAATACTAAAAGTTGTGCACACCTACATTAGTGTGCTTGAAATTTGTAATTATAGATTTGCAATTTCGAAGGGTACATAGATATATTTGAATTTAATAGTTACAGAAGATGGCAGGAAGATAGTATGGAAATTACAAAAAATAAATAAATAAATAAAAATTGACGTTCATACCAACTCAGGTGTATACATATATAATAGAACTAAAAGTTGGCACACATACTATATGCGTGTTGATGGTTATATAAAAGATTTGGATCTTAAAATAATTGAATCTGATAATAGCAGTAATTTGAAAACAGTTAGATAGCAATTACATGGTGAAAGTATTTTGATTCCCTACTGGGTGAGTGCTTGCAGCAGTTTGAAAAGGCTACATGGCTTTCCCCGGGCTACTTACCTCTCAGGATTAGTCCTGGCTTCCCGGAAAACTAGAGGTTGGGGATACCTGCATTATCAAAAAAAAAAAAAAAAAATATTTTGGGGGAAAAAAAAAATTATGGCATTCATACAAATTCAAGAGTTGGTTTCATGTAATTGTATAGAGAGTTTAGACAGAGACATAGAGAAATAGAATCGAAAAAAATTACCTGTCCAGTCTGTCCTTGAGCATTTGCAAGAACTGTTCATGATCATTTGCGTCTTTGATCAATCTGTTCAAGTCTTTCCTATCTTTGAGACCTTCTTGATTTTCTTCTCCTTCTTGGGTGGTGTTCTCCATTAAAACCAGTCAAGTAGTAGCAGAAAAGCTTTAAAAACAGAGAATTAGAAAAAGCTTATTTATAATAACAACTTGAAACTTCTAACCAACTCAGAAACCAGAAAGGTTTAATAAATTTTTTCAGGAGACAGATATTTAACATTTTGCCATTTAATGAGGGTACCAAAACAAAATCTTGACTATGGACTGTGTCTAATGTTTAGCTCTCTTTATATTACATGTGTGCTGCTTTTGCATACATTTCAACTCTCAAACTGCGAGCTCATTTTATTATTTTATTTTTGGACAAATTACACTACTGGTCCTCAAGTTTAGAATTTTTGTCAATTTGGTTCCTATCATTTTAATTGTGACGCATTTAAGTCTAAATTTTACAATTTGTTTCAATAAATAACAAAAGATAGTATTTTGGACAGAAAATGATCATGTGCAAATCACATGATCATTGTTAGCAGGCAAAATCGATACTCTGAAAATGTGATAGTTGCACATGTGACTTGCACATGATCATTTTTTTTGTTCAAAATTCTAACTTTTGTTATCAATTGTTTTTTATTGAAACAAAATATAAAATTTAAGATTAAATGTATTACAATTAAAATAATATGAACCAAATTGATATCAACGCTAAACTTGGTGGACCATTATGTAATTTGCCCATTATTTTTTTATAATGCTACACATAACAGAAAGTTTATGGGATGAGAAAATTCCCCATAAATTTATCAACAATTGTATGTCAATGGTTGTACATTTGAAATTGTTATTGTGGACCCACTTCTTGAATTGACCGTAGATTTGGAATTTTGGATATTTTTGGAATTTTTTTTCTTTCTTTCTAGATTTGTATGTGCATATATAATCATATTTTTTACTGTATTTTCTCCCCTCAAGGCATAAATGAATAAGTCTAATGTATATTAATAATGTGGAACCTATTAATATTTTATGCGTGGCTTGAAAAAGTAGGATAAAAATAGATTTACATATATCATTACTCTCTTTTTTTTCTTATTTTTTTCTTATTTTTTTTAATAATTGGAAATAGGGAGATGAACTAACTAGTGTACTAATTAGATAATCTAATCCATCTATAAATTCTAATACAATATTCAAACATGAGATGAACTAACTAGTGTATTAATTAGATACAACGACTAGTGTACTAATTAGTATATCAACTATATACAATATATTACATGAGACTTATGTTAAGTGATGGAACCTACAAGAATGTTTTCTATCTTAGTTACTATATTAGTTGGTACACTAATTACTATTTCTAGCGTTATTGTAAATAAAATATTAATACTAAAAACACAAAATATGAACGCATAATGAATCACAAAAAATGTATTGAATAGCTTAAATTTATTTTGAATGTGAACTCTACCATAATTGGGCTTAATTCTAACCATTAATTGTATTTTCTACGCACATTTTGTGTTTCTAATATATATAGTATTTTTTTTTTTTAAAACTGTGATAACAAAATGTGGTTATTCGAGCATTATTAATCAGCTGAATTAACCAAATTCAAGTGGGGATAAGAATGTTAGGAATTGACCCTTCTTAACAAAGATCGGCAAGACACGAAATAACAAACAAGGAAAAAAAAAAACGAATCAAATAAATCACACACACAAGAATACAAAGATTTACGTGGTTCATCCCAGAATAGGGCTATATCCATGGTTGCTGCGGTTTTCACTATGATAAAAAAAATACAACTCTTTTCTTAACTTAAAAGAGGCGCCCCTTTATCTATTTATAAGTATAGGATTAGAGTTACACAAAAACAACACAGGGGAGGCCCCCCCCCCTAAACCCCCTTCCCTTGGGGGAGGCCCCCCTAAGCCTCTCATTGGATCCGGTGTTTGAGTGAACAATACTTATCAGGGTCCACTGACCTAATAATCTCCCACTTCGAACCTGATAACACAAGCTCTTCATCATCTTCGTCATATAGAGGAACGCCGTAACAACTCGATCTTCTTTCATCAATCTTAAAGGCCAACTGAAGTTGCACACAACTTCAATTTGTCAATGGTGACTGCCTTGGTCAACATATCTGTTGGATTCTTACTGCCTTGGATCTTCTCAAGAGACAAGACTTCATCATCTACAAGTGAACGAATGAAATGGTATCGCAGCTAAATGTGTTTCGTCCTAGAATGAAAAGCCAGATTTTTTGCAAGATGAATAGCACTCTAACTGTCACTATGCAAAATACTCATCTCTTGCGTTTTACCCAACTCTGCTAGGAAATTCTATAACCAAGTCATCTCTTTTCTAGCTTCAGTAATAACAACATACTCATCCTTTGTTGTAGAAAGGGCCATAATCTTCTGTAACTGTGAAATCCAACTCACTGTTGTACCACCCTATGTGTGAAAATAACCAGTAGTACTCTTTTTTTTATCCATATCACTAGTATCCGCCTTGGGGCAGGCCGCTGCAAACCCCCTAGACCTCCCTCCCCTTTGAGGGGAGGCCCCCTCAAACCCCCCATTGGACCCAATGTTTGAGTGAACAGTATTTATCAAGGTCCATCGACCTAACAAAGAGCTGCATTGAAATTGGTTGCCGATAATAGAGAATTTTGATCATCTTCTTCTCTCTCTTAGATGGTGCTGCTTTATGGTATGTCCCTTACTGTTGTTCAGTCATTCTCAGACAAACTCCACTAGCAGAAAAGCTTGAAAAACAGAGAAACAAAAGATTATATTATAGCGACTTGAAACTTCCAAATAACATCCACAAAGAAACCAGAAAAGGTGTGTAATCAACTTTTTGAGATGTAGACAGACAATTAATATTTTTCCATTTAATGATGGCAACAGAAAATCTTGGCTTTAGGCTTGTTGGCGCCACATTTAAATCATTTAGTGTAAAAGCGACACGTAGTGAGTAAAGGGTATCTAATACCAAAGAGTCCCACCTTCGAAGATGCCCACATAAGCTGCGAATGCAAGTCTTCAACCAGCAAATATGATGAGTAACATGTAAGAGGAGTGTTAAAAAAGAGTTAACAAGGAGCAGTTGCTCGCAATTATACACGCATGAAAAGAAGATTGTGGCCCTAAGAAGTAATGAGAATGAAGGAGATCATGGCGCAAGATAGCAGTCTAACTGCTTCAAAGGCGCCAAGAGAATGCTATAAATAGATGGAAGTAGAGATTGAAGAGACTCCCGACCAAATCTAGACTCTACATCTTTGTCAATTTCATTTGTCTTTAAATTTCTACACTCTACTTTTATGCACTACACTTACATTTTATATAAGTAGATTAGTCTTGTAATTCCAAAACCTGATCAAGTTTCGAAGTTGCCCTACTAAAAGATAACATCTTGTAATTGTTTATTCAATTAATCAATTGCAATTTTTGCTCATCGTCTCCCTCTCATCTGGTTACAAATTTGAGTTAAAGTTTTGGTTCATCTTTTCAACACAAATAGAGTAAAGTCTTCTTCATTGAGGCTAAAAGAACCTTAACACAATCACTTGATAAAAATTGACATTTATTATCTGTAAGGACTTTTTTGATCCTTATTAGCACACTTGAATTACATTTATAACATTGGAAGTGTCAAAAAGAGTCAACATATATTTTTTGGCATGCCCAGTGGGACCAATTTTGTGTTGAAAATATGGTTCAAACACAGCGCCAAGGCAAAGAACATTTAGATGACGAAGATTTTGAAATACTGGAAGAGGTTTTTTGCTTCGAACATAAGCCATAACTGACCCTCCTTCTCCTTCTGGCCTACCTTTAGATGGTCATCAATAGGTAGAAGAAGATCCTCACCCAAGAATGGATACACCTACTCAACATATTGGCCATTCGTAAGGCCAGACTTATGAGCATGCACCCTCTTGAGGCCAAACACGTGGTCAAAGTAGTCAGAGCAAGAGTGAACCACTGAAATTCTCTCCTAGCATGGTAAATGAACAATGGTGTGGAATGATGTCCATAATGAGTCAAATAATGACAACAAACCTAAAAAATTAGTCTGATTCATTTAGCAATTCACTTGTTCAAAGAATTGATAATAAGTTTGAAAATATAAGTCAAAGTATAGGTCATATTTTAAATAATAGAAGCCCTGTTCAAATGTCAACACAGCCTAGAGCAGTTCCTAGTAACAGTCAGAATAATGGTGAAAATAGAGTACGAAATGCATAATCATTCTACGAAACCATTAGACTTTCACCTCCAATTTGTCCAGGGCATTATCAAAGAGTGTCTAATGCTTAAGAAACACAGGTTGTGTATGTAGAGCCTCAGGTGTTATCTTCGAATACATCTGGTAATGTTACATATGGTCAAACTCACATACAATACCACAGGGATAGTGTCAAATCTAGTTTTCAAACCTACACTCGGGCGCTTGGCGGAACCTTTTAGGCCACCATTTATTCTACTTAGAGAAGAAGACACCATAAGATATGAGCAGGCACCAAATTCAATAGTATATCCTTTAGACCAAATGGCTACACCCCTTTGTGCAAGCCATACCAACTATGCAGTCTCAAACCTCTACATAACAAATCCATCAAGGATATATGCCATATCAAGCCCCATAAGGTGTCCTTAATGTTATTCCTAGGGACCAATTACTTAACACGATGCAAGAAATATGTGGTCCTATAGCTCAGGAGGTGAAAACACCAGTTTATAGAGCCATATCCTGATTGGGTAGATAAGCGACATAAGTTTCCAAGGGGATATAAGGTTAAGATTTTACCTTGTTTAAAGGGGATGAAAACTAATCAACCATATAACATATTGTGAGGTTCACATGGCAGTGCGAGGAATACAAGATTCATGATTATATGAAGCTTCGATTATTCCCTAGTTCATTGATTGGGCGAGCATTTGCTTGGTATATCAATCTATTACCTAGTACGAATTAAACTTGGCCATAAATGGAGAAATGTTTCATGCACAATTCTTCCAAATTGAGCCAAAGGTCATAATGGTTGACTTAGCAAGGTTAAGCCAACGACTAGAGGAAAGTGCCACTCAATTTATAGCCAGATTGAAGAGGGCCAGAAGCAAGTGTATAGTGGTCCTTCCAGATCCTGAATTTGTTAGATTGGTTTAAAATGGTTAGAGTTTAGGCTTCGAAAGAAGTTTGATGCAATGAATTTTAGAGACTTAGTCGATTTGACTTATAAAGTGTCTAGCTATAAGTCGTTATTAGAAGAAGAACATAATAGAAATAATTTCTCATATAAAATCAATTATAGGGACCCTAACATGGAAATAGATGTTGTTGAAATTATAGGTAAAGAACCATACATATGTGATGCCTTGGTTAAAAAAGAAACTACAATAGATCATCAGTTTAAAAAGAAAGAATTTCATGGAAAATACTCGTTCGATATTTCTAAAGCTAATGAAATATTTGATCATTAACTAGGAGCACAATTTCTAAAAATTCCTCAAGGAATAGTTACGCCAACTTCGAATAAGTTAAATGGTAAAATGTAATGTAAATGGCATAATATTTGGCCTCATTCTACAAAAATTGCATTGTTTTTCGAGACAAGATTCAGGAGCAGATCAAGAAGAGTAGGCTTCAGTTTCTAGTCAAGGCTGAGAAGGAAATGGGAATTGACAAAGACCTTTTTTCCGGAGGTAAATGAGGTAGAAGCCAATGTTGGAGTTGTAGACTCAATTATTCACGCTTTGGAAAGAGGCTTGAATCTTAGAGAATTGGATGTTTTAAATGTCCAAATGAATGAAATAAGACAAGAACTTGTTTTGAAATAAAGAAAGTCATCTCAGAAGACTGAAGAAATTGGCTCTTCCCATGGCCAAAAACAACCTGATCATTCAGTGAGCGCATGTACTGTAGAGACCTCGGTTGTTCAAAGGGTTTGCCCCAGATGCATGGAAGGTTACAAGTGGGTCAAAAGAATACCTGAGAAGGTTGGTCCCAGGGATAATACTCAAAGATTTGTAACCAGGAGGCCTAAAAGAATATTATGCTAAATTTATGCCCCCAAACGAACTAGTGGCTCCTTCTCAAAGGAGAACTAGGGGCAAAGGAAGGGGAACGAGAGGATCATTTAGAGGTAGAACCTATGGGGATTTGAGAATAGACCATTTCTACTAATCATATAAGGAGAGAAGACTTGAGACAAGTCTAAAAGTTGGACCTTCGAGGCCAAACACTCCTTACACAAGCAAAAGGCATGTGTATTCCTGGGTACCAGGAGTCCCTAATTGGTTTGTTTTGTAGACCAAGCCTAAGGTAAGTCAGACTGAACCTCAACATAATCAAAAATTGAAGATGGTTAAGCCATCTTCTGTAGCGCCTAACCAGTGGTTCATGTTGAAGGATCCAAAGAGTGGGCAGATTTGGTTTCCATTCTCTCCAGATCACAAATGAGGAAGATCCAAAGAAAATTTACCAAGTACCAGAAGGAACTCCAGGACTCTAT
Source organism: Camellia sinensis (assembly GCF_055761805.1). NCBI lineage: Eukaryota > Viridiplantae > Streptophyta > Magnoliopsida > Ericales > Theaceae > Camellia > Camellia sinensis. Next base: position 113,025,444 of record NC_138973.1, read on the forward strand.
CAAAATAATCCCAAGAGATGGAAAAGATAGAGACAAAGGGGTTGAGAAAGAGCATGTAAGATACAATCGTGCTCAAGAAAAGAGATAACAATTGGCTCGAATTCATGTTGAATTAACAGTTGAAGAAAATGTTAGTCTAGTAGGCTTATCTAAGGCCTTGATGGAAAGTGAATCTAAGTTCAAAGATTCAGGAAGCCAACTAGATGGTTTAAAGGAAACGAAAGATGGTTTGTTCGAAACTATGATGGTTGAACAAACCATGCCCGTATATTTGAAATTTGTTATTCCTATGAAAATAAAGGGAGGACAGAAATCTGAAAGCAGTTAAGAACCTTTGAAGGGGTCAAAGGTACAAAGTGAGCCAGTCCAAATTTGGCTCATTATCTGCTGCTAACATAAATATGGTGTATGTTTTTCCTCGTAGGTTTAAAGCACATCCCAAGCAAAGGAAAAACCCATCCATTGAAGAATGGGTCAAATCATATGAGACCTATCTTAAAGTCTAAGATGGTAGATGAGGCAAACTCTGAAGAAACAGTGGAGATGGAGGTTCAAGAGGCTACGCCCTGCTATCCTTTTGAATAGCCAACTATAACCATGACTCAACACATCAAGCGCTTGTACATCAAGGCCCATTTTGATAGAGTATTAATGAGTAAGGTGTTGGTGGATAATGGAGCAGCAGTTAACTTGTTGCCCAAAGCCTCTCTAAAAAAGTTTGGTTTCAGAAACCCAAAACTTATCCCAACTAGCACCTCCATAGCAGGGTTCACAGGAGACAAACAAATGGCCCAAGTGATCCTACTAGTCAACTTCAATGTGGGGTCCAAAAGCTATGTTGCAGCTTTCTTTGTGGTGGATAGTAAGGCCAAGTATAATGCCCTGTTAGGAAGAGATTGGATACATACTAACAAGTGTGTGCCATTATCATTGCACTAGAAGATCATCATGGCCATGGGAGATAGAGAAATGGAGGAAATACAAGCAGACCTTTAACCATTCATAGCTCATACAGATTTCGCAGAGGCAAAACTATATGAACAAGGAGTGATACCTCTGAGTGTGCTGAAAACTCAAGGTAAGGATATGGAACATGGTATAGACGAAGAAATGGCTTATCTAAAATAGAGGATCTAAGATGGTTTGGATGAGCCAGCATGCAACAAAAATGAGTCAAATGACTGGCTTTGAATCAGAAACAATGCGACAAGCTTTGTTATTGGCTTTGAATAACTTATTGGCTTTAGATATTGAAGCAATAATTAAGAAAAATGAAATTTTCTAGGCAAACTTTGCCTATGAAGATGATGAATAAAAAAAACAAGAAGTGAAATCACCTAAAGAAATAAAAGAGTTTGAAGTCTTAAAAACCTTGACAGCTAAAGCTGAAGACCCTTTAGAAGAAGTGAATTTGGAAGGAGAAGCAGCTTTGAATCAAACCTTTATTAGTTCTTTGATGGATTCGATTTATAAGGCTAGATTATTGGCTTTATTGAAAGAATATAAAAACTGCTTTGCTTAGGACTATAGTGAGCTTCCTAGATTTGATAGGCAACCAGTGGACCATAGGCTCCCTATGAAAGCCATCCAAGCAAAAGTCTTGAAGGATGAGTCCAGAGGTAACTCTCAAAGTCAAGGAAGAAATTTCCAGATTATTAAAATGGGGTTCATTAGAACGACCAGGTATGCTGAATGGCCTTTCGATGTGGTAGCAATTTGTGGGGAAGTGATTTGGAAATACTCTTTTGATCCACTGGAACGCTCAAGACCCTCAGCTAGTAACCTAAAAAGGAATGAACACTCCGGTCGAGGGTGTCGGAATTAGCAATCTGACGGTTAAGTCAGTATATGCTCTCTTAGTTACTTATATCTTAAGTTAAGCGTAATAGTTCTCACATACCTTTTGTTGGTTGTTGCTCTCCTATTTATATACTCTCCCAGTCCTCAGGATGGGGCCTACTACTAATCTGTCCTGTGGTTGCTCACTCGGCCCTTCTTTCGTCGTATTCCAACTTCCAATCGGCCCCTCGTTCAGCTAGCTTTGTGGTCGACTAAGCTATTCGGCATCCAGAACGTACAAGACGGGGGTGAGTATAACATGTACCGATTATCTAAATGTATATTCGGCCTATCTACGTCCACTTTTATCCGGCTCCCACACAATTATTAAAAAGAATGAAAAAATGAGATTTAGTATTGACTTTCGAAATCTAAACTTGGCAACTCCTAAGGATGAATATCCAATGCTAGTGGGGGATCTACTTGTGGATAGATCAGCAGAATATGTCATTTTTATCTATGATTTATGGGCATTCTAGGTATAATCAAATATGCATAGCTGAGGAAGATGTTCACAAGACAGTTTTTAGATGCCCTGGTAATTTGGGAACTTTTGAATAGATAAAAAATGCCTTTTGGATTAAAGAATGCCGAGGCAACCTATCAAAGAGCCATGAATACCATTTTTCATGATCTAGTTGTGTGATTTCTAGAGTGTTATATAGATGACATTATAGTCAAGTCTCAAAGCTCCATTCAAAATGATAAGGCACTATCAGCTTAAGCTCAACCCTTTGAAATGTGCTTTTGGTGTGTCTACTGGTAATTTTTTTGGGATATATGGTCCACAAAAAAGGAATCCAGATTGACAAAAACAAAGGCAAAGCCAACATTAAAGCTAAGCCACCTACCAGTAAGAAAGAATTGCAAAAATTTCTTGGGCAAGTTAATTTTCTTAGAAGGTTTATTCCTAATACTATTGGTAAAACTAAAGTCTTTTCTTCTTTGTTGAAGCTTAAAGATTATGAAGAGTTTAGGTAGAAAGCAGAACATTAGGCAGCATTCGAAGCCATCAATACCTATTTGGCTAAGCCCCTTGTGTTGATGCCTCCAAGAGAAGACAAGCCCTTGAAGTTGTACATAGCAGCAAAAGAAGAATCCATTTAAGGCTTATTGTCTCAAGACAATGAAGAAGGTAAAAAGCAAGCAATTTGTTACCTTACTAAGTTTTTTGAATTCTTGTGAATGTAAATATTCAGTTATTGGGGAATTATGTTTGACCTTGTATTTTGTTGCAATCAATTAAGATATTACTTTTTGCCTAGAATTGTATATGTATTTACTTCGAATGATCTAATCAAGTCCATGTTGATAAGACCTAGCTTGAGTGGTAGGATTGGTGAATGAAGTAGATCTATCAGAATTTTGCCTCGAATATGTTCCTCAAAAATCTATTAAGGGATAGGCTTTAGCAAATTTCCTTGTTGATCATCCATGTAAGGAAAAGTAAGAAAACCAAAATGATATAGACCTAGTCAGTATTGTGACTTGGAAATTATGGTTTGATGGTTTGAAAGCCGATACTTTGGTTGGAGTAGGAATTGTAATTGAATTTTCAACTAGTATGCAAACAAAACATGGTTTCAGAATCGATAAACAAGATTTCTCTAACAAGCAAATTGATTATGAAGCCTTGATCATAGGGCTAAAACTGTTGTTAGGATTAAAGGTAGAAGTTGTAGAAATTTTTGGGGATTCATAGTTGGTGGTAAACCAGTCAAATGGTATTTTCAAGTACTAGAATCATGGTTTGCTACCATATTAAATGGTATTTTTAAGTACTAGAATCATGGTTTGCTACCATATTATATGACTTCTTTATACTTAAGTTCTCAGTTCAAGGATCTGGTAATATCACATATCCTTAGATTTATGAATGAACAAAACAAAGTAGCACAAATAGCTTCAAATTACAAGAGAAGAGGTGAATACGAGGCAAACATCTCATGTTTCTTTTAGAAAGAGACTTCTACCTTTGGAAGAAATAGGATTATTAATGGAAGCTTATGTATTCGATATGCCAGAAGAAGATTGTAGACACCTAATAATTCAATATTTATCCGGTCCAGATACGAAAGCTAACAGAGCTATCAAGTTGAAATCTATAAATTATTTTTATACGATGGCAGCCTTTATAAGAGAGGAGCATATGGACTCTTATTAGAATGTTTGGGTCCCAAAAGAGGCTAAAACAGCCATGACTGAAATTCATGAGGACATTTGTGGTGCTCATCAGCCAGGGGTTAAAATCAAATGGTTATTGAGAAGCCATTCATATCATTGGCCAAATATATTTAAGGATTGTATTGAGTATGCAAAAGGTTCCTAAGCATACCAAAAACATGGAATGATTAGGCATGTGCCAGTAGATGAATTGCATTCAATAATCAAACTTGACCCTAAGGGATGGGCGATAGACATGATTGGAAAGATTCACCCTCCATGTTTAAAGCATCATTGCTTTATTCTAGTGGCCACAGATTACTTTACAAAGTGTTTTGAAGCAAAATCTTAAAAATCTATAGACGAAGGTGAAGTAATTAGCTTCATTGAAGATTTAATTCATAGGTTTGGCATTCCTCAAACTATCATTATTGATAATGGAACAATATTCGAGGGTAGTCAAGTGAAAGCTTTTGCTGGGAATTTTGGCATAAGCATAATTAACTCATTATTATGCTCAGGCTAATGGACAAGCAAAGCCATCCAATAAAGCCATTACAAATGGGATTCAGAAAATGGTTGAAGATAATCCCAGAAATTGGCATAATATACTCTTAGAAGTTTTATGGGCTTATAGAACTTCAAAAAAATCAAGTACTGGAGTCACACCATTTGCCTTGGTATATAGACATGATATTATACTTCTAGTTTTGATCAACATTAAGTCTCTGAGGGTCAAAGCACAAGATTATTGTGACAAAGATCAATATAATCAAAGCATGTGTATGGAATTGGAGGGCATTAATGAAGCCAGAATTTGACCTTAAACAAAATGCTAATCCAAAAGCAAAAGGCTGCAAGGTGTTACAATAAGAGGGTACATCATCAAAGCTTTGATGAAGGTGATTTGGTATGGAAAATTATATTACCCCTTGGCATCAAAAGTCACAAATTTGGTAAATTGTCACCTAATTAGGAATGACCATTTCAAATCCATAAAGTGCTTCCACATGGTGCTTATCACTTAAGGAATCTTAAAAGTTTCATACATCAAAGGAAAATCAATGGTAAATTCTTGAAAGCATATTTTTCAACTATTTGGGAAACTTCATACAACAAGGAATTGAAAGTTGACAATAGATAAGCACAAGTAAAACAACACAAGACAAGTTGATAAGTATAATTTTCATTCATTTGGTGGAAACTGTACAAAGTCCCATAGTTGGGTCCAAAATGTCATACATTGCTTGAGTTGTTCTTGTACAATAAGCTTTCTATTATCTATAGAAGAAAGCAACTTAAGTGATTTGGACATATGAGCTAATGAGATAAAGCTTTTGCATACTCAGTTATAAGAGAAGTAACCTTGATTTGAGTTGAACTCACAAGGGCTTGGTCTTGTGGAAGTTGTTGTTAAGAATGTGAAGCAATCTCATTAAGATAGAGGAAAAAATCCAAAGATGACATGGTTTATAGCAACACTTGATGCAAAGGAGATTGGTGATGGATTAAAGACTGGCAGCACAAGATGAACCCTTATTGAAAAATGGGATTCCTTAGAGACAATAAAAGGATTCTAGAGAAATCCTTTAGTAGCCTAGTGCAGACCTCAACACTTAAATGTTGAGAAGCTGAGGTTGAGTTAGATGAATGTCGGCTAATGAATGAGTCTACCAATATAAGAGGGTCACTCTTAGTAGTTAAGGGCATAAAAACAACAAGTGTTATAAGCTGTTGAACTTCTTGTTTAAATGCCAATAACTTTGGTTTTGTCATCTCTATAGCTTCACCAACACTGGTTTGAATGAAGGAGCTTCTTGTTTAAATGCTAATAACTTTGGTTTTGTCATCTCTATAGCTTCACCAACACTAGTTTGAATGAAGGAGCTCTCTCTCGTTATGTTTGGCTCTTGCATTTGAGAGGTAGAGGCGATGCTAAGATAAGAGAGGTCATCTGATTGAGAGGTCGCAACGAGATTAGTCTTTGGTAAAGCTTCAGAAGTAACAATTTCTACAAGAGTTATGAGAGTAATAGCATTTAGTAAACCCTTAGTTGTGTCAACCTCTGACAAAGCAACACTTTCCACTGATATTTGCACCAATGGTTGAGAGAAAGAGGAAGTGGTATACTCTGTTGGAGTTAAGGTTTCATGATCAAGTGGAATGAGAGCTTATATAAGCTGTAGTAGGGATAAGTTGACACTTAAGGATGTTGATGTACTGGTAATAGCAAAAAGGTGGTAAGCTCAGTAGTTCTAGCAATGGTACTACTCATATCTGAAATGATGAATAAAACATAAGCTTAGGAGGGAAGAATTAAAACATGAGGGTTGTCTTAGAAAAGAAGTAATTACATACCTGATGTGGTATGAGTAGGAGGAAGAAGTGATTTAGTGGTCCTTCTTCTCTAAGTAACAAGAGAAGCATCATTTGCCATTTCTTCTTCCTCTTCTTTTTCTCATTCTGTTAGTGCTTCTGGGGTAAGAGCTTCTGGAGTAGCTTGAACACCACTATAAGTAGACTCACTAGGAGTGGTGCTTCTGCTTCTTTTTTGACCTTTTTAAGCCACAAGTTGTACCAAGGCCTCCTGTCTACCAATTATAGGAGCAGGTTCTACAAAGAAAAACCAACAAGGTAAAAGCAATAGTACCATCAACATATATTCAGATCTGGATGTGAAACAAGTTGGGTAATGTTCAAATTTTGAATAACACTTACTCAATCTGGAAGAAGCCTTTGTGGTTAAAGCATGAGTAGCAGCAGGTGTTGGTGTAGCTGTAAGGGCGTGTTGTTCTAATTCCACTGCTTCTATTAGGCTCACTTTGAGAAAAGTGGAGTCATCTTTTGAACTGGTCTCAGGAGGGCTCAAGTCCTTCAATATGAAGGGCAATGACAGAATAAATTGAAGTTCCATGCTAAGCCTCTACCATCGTTGGAAAGAAAGAGAAGATGTAGGGTTTTGAAACAAAGGGAGCCAAGATAAAGGAAGCCATGTTCTTGCGCAAGAGCTCCACTGAGTCATTAATTATAGTTAAGGCCATTCTTAACTCTAGATGTTGTAATTGAGGATTGTTGAAAGAGCAGTAAGTAGCAGGGACAAGTTGAACTAATCCAAATTGCCTAGCAAATTGAGCGAGGTAATAGGGTTCAACAATGCAAATATAGGCTTTGGTGTTTGGATTCCCAATAAAAAGAGATCTAGTAATGAGAATAGATACCCAACATTTCTTATAAACTCTGTTTGTGCATTCTTTGTTTGCCAACAGGCCCTCGAACCATTGAACACCTTGTTTGGGGTCGAATGGCATAAAAAATTTAGGTTTCAAGTTCAAAGGAAGTTCAAAGAAGGATTGGAAGCAAAATTAGAATGTAGAACTCCATAGAGTTACTCTACTATTCAACTTTCCGTTTGTGACAACATCTATATCATTGGGGTAGCCAATGAATTGAACCTTAAATTCAGGAAAATAAACGAAAAGCCATAACTAAATAATCCAAATTAGGCCTCCTAAGTTAGGATCCAAGGGTTTTTCGCAGAAAGAAGAGCATGGCCTATAAAGATGGCTTAGAATGAAAGAGCTGATGGTAATGGAATTGCCCGAAGCAAAAGTTTTGGCCAAAGGAATGAATTCAATAACAATCTTCTATAAAGGTGTGCACATTACAAATTTGCACAACTAGAAAATAAGAAAGTCAGAAAGTTCTTGGTCACTAATAGGACTAGTTCCTATGTTCTTTCTACTGAGGAAGTGCGAGTAAGATAGGTTACCAGTAGGATTTTGGAGGCTAGAAATGATTCTACCTTGATAGTTTGGGCCGAAAAATTCCCTAGTAGGCAGTACACCAAGAAGATGGCATAGGTTGAGAACGGTAGAGGCCATCATACTACATCAAAATTGGAAGAAGTTAAATGCAGGGTTCAGAAGCAAATAGCAGTAAGAATCAAGTAGGGATCCTAAGGGATGGAGTCTTAAATATGCGAAGGAATGAAAGGATACCTACTTGAGATAAGGTATCTTTCCTTTTTGAAGTCACTCTTTCATACCAGTTGATCCACTTACCATTAACCATTGGCCACATTCAAAATGGTCTATCATTAGACTAAGAATCCTAATGTAACTGACTTTGGTATTGAAAAATATGATCTTTAAGGCGAGGATACAAGTGCGCCATCTTGACTAGAGGAGTACCCTTGAATGCGGGATCCAAACCAAATACCCGATCAGTGTCTTTGGGGATAAAGAAGTGAGTGTCAGCAGGGCTTGTAGCAAGGTTAGCTTCTAAGGTAAATTCAAAGAATAAACAACGGGGTTCCATGGATGGGTTAGTTTGAGAACTAGAAGCCATTGTTAGGTGTGAAAGTTAGGGTTTGAAAGTAGAAGTGGTAAAGGCAAAGTAAGTCTTAAAGAGGAAGCGTAAGTGAAGCTGATACACACAGCTGGCTATTTATATGTTTCTTTCTTCATACGGATTGGGTTTATTTCAAGAATATCTGTATAAAAATAGTATAAAGTTCAAATTAGGCCAAGCATTAAAATATAGGCTCCCAAGTGAAAATGCGTTTCTAAGCATGAAACCTCATGGGGTACCAAGAATATTTGATTGTTTTTTTGCCTTGGGAAGATAATTTTAAAGTTGCGAATTGCTTCGAAGCCATTAAAAACATTAATTGTGTTAACTAGTAATATGATTGTCAGTGAATTCTTAACGTTCGAATGTCGGAGTAATGCAATAATTGGACTAAAAATAAATTAGTATATATAAAGTTCACATAATTGAAAATGTCTTCATTTCATTAGAAGACGCAAAAAATTGCAAGAAGACAGTTTCAACCTCATACAAGTAGGGAAAAGAAAAGGTTATAAGGTCATGAAATTTGACCCAAAAGTATTTTATAAGCTCGTTTTCTTTTTTTAGCCTCTCTTTTATTATGTTTGTTACGAATTGCTAAGATTGAAAAGACTTGAGTTTCAACAAAGACTCCTTTGATTGGCTCTCAAAAGATTCTCACACGAGCTTTCTGAAGCTTGTAGACTCTTGAAATTCTTGGGAAGCGCAATGATTATCAAGATCAGAGAATTGGTCAAGATTATCCAAGTTGGATAAAATCCCAAGAGCCTCATATTTAGCGCCTAAATAAGAGCTATCGAAATCCTCCAAGGTGTGGCATTTTGATTTAAATAAAACATGTCAGTTCAAGAGAGATAGGAGATAGTGGAGAAAAGTCTCAGCTTTAGTCAATGCAACAGAATTAAGAGAATGGCTTCGAATAAGCACATCACAAGCCCAAAGAAAGTTCTTGTAAGGAATCTCATTATGAAATATGTCAAAGGGGAGATGACTGAAGGCTGCTAAGAGCCCTTTAGCCTCAGACCTGGCATGACCATAGGCAAAGTATGATGGTTGAGGGGTATCTAGGATGCAATCTTCGATAGCCTTTCAAATCTCCAAAATCCATTGGGGTTGGTAAGAAAGAAATGACAATGAAGGTTCAGCTTGAAACCCAGTGGGATATCGTGCCTCAGTGACGTATTTGAGCCAATCAGAGGGGAATAATTCAGCTTGTTTGACCAATATAGTAGGGTCTAACCCCAATGAGGCCTCATTAGGAGTAAGGGTGAAGCCCAATGAGGTCCCATCAGAAAAGACCTTTTTGGTGAGCCGATGAGAGGCAGAGTACAAATGCCAAGGATAAAGAAAACGATTTTTAGGCCTGAGATTCTCAAATGGTGCCTGGTAAGGGTATATAACCTTGCTCTGACGATTTGATGGGACAGTTTTGGGGTCCACTTGCTCTAAGAAATGATAATGAATCTTTAAACGGGTAGCAAACACTACAGGTGGTCCCAGCTATCCCAGCCAGTAGAAAAAAGAAAAGATCCTTAGCCAAGAGCAGTGTCAATCAAAAAGGAATAGGGAGGTGCATCCCAGCCTGATCGGAGCCATTTAGACATATCAAGATACTCTGGTTACAGAATGGAAGAGGGTGAAGTCACATGAATAATCTTGAGACGAGAATCCAGTTTTGAAGATGCAGGACAATTGGTTATGCTCGCATCGACCTTTATAACCTTAGCAACCTAAGCATTAGACTTTTTCATATCGAAGGCAACCATTTCTTTGGAGTCTTTGGAGTTAATGGGTCTTATTTTCTCAATTCAAGCCTTGTTAAATACAAAAACCCAGGAGTGCAAACCAAAAGATCATGGAGGTAGTTAATTGTAAAGGCTACATTTAAGGAGTAGTGATCGTGGGACGAGCAATTGCCAAAAGTTATGTTCACTGGTGTGTAGACGTCCCCGAACGTCCCGGGAGGAATGAGGTCCCGTTCTGTTCATATTGGGCTCACTACAAGTTCGGACTCTCAAATTGTCACGGTTCTAAATCTGAACCAAAGAGTCCAAATCTGGCAAATCGTTTTGAGAAAATAGATTTTGAAAGAGGTGCCAAACATGGACTGCTTTGCCAGATACAGAGTCGCCACCTAAATATTTTATTTTTGGGAAATTTAGAAAACCCTGACTCGTTGCCTAAGGCCACGTGTCCGTCATCACCAAAGTTGCCTCGGCTCGGGAACTTGGGTACGATTGGGGAAGGTCACTTCGTGAGCACCACCGCTCGCCCGATCAAAGATCGGCCTCTACTAACCATGATATCTAGTTTTGAAAACTTTATGCGTTCTTATTCCGGTTATTAGCCTAGATTTACTATGTGATGCGCACAACATACAAGTATAGACTGGATCGTCTGAATTGAAACAAAACATTTCATGTTTATTTTTGAAAGTGGTTTGATGGTGCTACCCGCAAGTAAGCTAAGACGTGGATTTGCCACCCTCGGGTGGGCTTAGAAAAACATGATTTTGCCAATATCTAGTGGGCTTAAAACTCACAGTCAATGCATTTATTCCAATTCAAATAATCCAGCCTTCACCCACAGGCATTCAGGCAGTTATATCACATAAGCATATAGCATCATGGTAAGCATGCTATCATGGCAGTCACTCATATGCATGCAAGAATGCTAAAGCATAAAACTTACCGAGTACTCCAAGCCAAAACAGAAGCTAATTAGAAATCCATGCATGATCCTAACTATACAGAAATGCCTAATGCAACACATGCAAAAATGCAACTATAGAAGGCTCGACTATTCTAAAGATGGCATGCGAAATGCTATAACTAGCATGTATTCAACTTGGAATTGAGATACAAATGCAGTTAGTATGATGCGCCGAGCCCGGTGCATGCAAGATATATGAATGAATGCAAACATGCTATCATGCTGTATGCTAATTGAAACATGCCCTAATCTAACCATCATAAGCTGATAAATAAAAGTGAGAAAGACGTGGGGTTGGAAGACATACATCACACACACGCACACTTATTACAGTTGTGCCCTCGCTCGGAGGGTCCGAATAAATAATATACAGTCCCAAATGAATAAATAATACAGTCCCGAATAAATACAGAATCCTCATTAATTAACAAATTAATCTAGGAAAGCAGTAAATTGCCACGCAAATCCGTGGACCACCTCATCTCTGTTCCGAATGATGGATGATGCATGCTCGGGTTGCCTTGTGCGGAGAATTCCTTGCGATGCCCCGGTTTGTCTCTGTTTGCAATTATTCTTGGGATGCGTGCCAGGCTCCGAAAGGTTGCTAATTTCTGATTTGCTATAACAGAGAGCAACAAAGGGGCATGGCAAAGTATTTTCACATATATATGCATGACTACTCTTCAAGGAGTGTAGTCCTTGATCCTCGTGCCACCAATCACGCATCTTGATGCATGATGGCCGAGGAGTCGAGTTGCACAACTTAATATGAAATAAATGCACATAGAAACACAACAAGGCCTAAACTTCATCATGGGTAATCCGGAGTGTCGGCGACTGGGAATTGAGACATGTTCCGTCACTCGGAGTACGAAACGTCTCTCGTTTCCCATGCTTGGGCTAACTCCTATCCCAAGCACTATGCAATATGCATGACATGCATGAATGCAATCCTAACATGCAACCTAGCATACATAATGCACGATGTAACGAGGCATACACAATGCTCTAACATACAACCTAGCATACACAATGCTGCGAAATGAAATGGCATACACAATGCACGATGGACTTACACCAACATGAGTGGACCTCAGCCACACTCACATCAGTAGCCATTTGGTGAAAATGGGACTATCGAAACGCGTGCACACATGCACGCAAACCGAGGACCGATCCTAGGCATAACATGCAACTCTAACAAGGCATGGCAAGGCATGAAATATGGCATACAAGCATGTAATTTCCAGCACTAAAATGTGATGCAAAATGGCCCTGAAACATGGAAAAATGGCACCCGATGCATGAGATGAACCCCGAAACTCGAAACTAGCCACATGGAATGACTTATAGCTATACAAAGCATGCATTATTTGATCATGAAGTCTAAAGACAGAGCCAAGGCAGTCCCAAAACATGAACATTTCCAGTTCAAAGCATGGCCAAAAGATGCTAGCAAGATGGACTAAAGTAGCATGCAACTTTGACTAACAAACATGAGATATATGGAAAGTATAGGATGCACATGGAATCTTACCAAACCAGAAAAAATCAGTGAATAAAACATGTGAAAATATGCCCAAATAACCATGGAGATGCAACCAATACATGCAAAAATGATGAGCTCCTTTAGAGGGCCATACAATGGATTATTAAGCACATACAAGGTGGACACTTAGCATGGCATAAAAAACTATGAAAATCAAATATGGTAGTCTTAGAACTCACCAAATTGACCCTGGAAAGTGACTTCAAAGCATGCAAGATAGGGTCTCTTTGGAAGGCCAAAAATGACCACCAAACAAGTCAAGGTGAGGGGGGGTCACCCCCCTCTGATTTGGAGGCTCAAAATAGTGTGCTATTTCAGTGGCTAAAAGGCCAAACCAAGCATGCAACAACAGCTTAGGTGTAAGGCTCAAAATAAGGGACAATCAAGCATACAAGGAAGCATATGACCTCAAATAAAATAATGCCCTTAATAAAACACGAAGATGATGTCAAAAAAAGCATTTTTCCAGTTTATAACAAGTCTCAAAAATGAACATAAATAGGGCTAATCTATCATGCAAAAATGGCCCTAAAAGAGAGAATAGAGACAAGGGACAGTAGCTGGCCCCAAACAGTGAAGAGTCTTTCAACAAAGTTTAAGAGGGGCTCAAAATTAAGCACTTTACAGTTTATGACCAAGTCCAAAACAGCTCACAAGTAGGGCTACAATATGATGTAAAAAAAGGCCCTAAAAGAGAGATAGAAAGCAAGAGGCAATAGCTGGCCTCAAACAGTGAAGAGCCCTTGAATAAAGTTGAAGAGGGACTCAAAATAAAGTACTTTACAGTTTGGCTCGAAGCCCAGAAATGCTTACAAACAGGGCTAACATATCATGCAAGAAATAGCCATAAAAGAGGGATAAAGGGAAAGGGGTAGCAGGTGGCTTCAAACAAAGAAAAACCTTGATCAAACATGAAGATAAGCTCAAAATAAGACCATTTCCAGTTTGGGTAGGAGCCCAAAAATGCTAGCAAATATCGCTTAGATATAGAGCAAAATAAGGCAAGAAAATGGGAAATAGGGACTCACCCTTGAAGAGAAGCTTTCCAGCAGCTTTTGGTCCAAATTTCTGAGCTTTTAACCTTTGCAAATGGCCTCCAAGGTGCTAGAATGAGTAGTGGAGGTGTTGCTGTAGTGCAAATATGTAAGAAATATGGACTTTTAGCACCAAAAGAGAGATATATGGAGATGTATGTATAATTCCAGCCCAAAAGCTTCTAACCCTTAACAATGGAGGTGGAGGGTGTGTTATATAGAGGGAGAGAGGCTAAGCTTATTTTGAAATCAAAAAAGGGGGGAAAAAACCAATTTGAATGGACCAAAACAAGAGGCAAAATCTCGGACAGTGGATCCAGTGGAAAATAGCTGGCACAACTGGAATACACTCACAGGGGCAAGAATGGCCGGCCAGCTCAAAAGGGCCAAAATGGTCAACTGACCAGGCAAGTGGTAGGCCGACCAGTATAAGTGGCCGGCCTACCAGGGGTCAAAAGGGTCAAGCCCTAAACTGGTTGGCCATGTAGCCCTTGAAGTTAGCTTTCCAATGCCGTAAACCTTGCATCAAAATTCCTCCTGTGGAAAAAGTTATGTCAGTTTCCGTGAAGCCGCACAGATTCAGTCCAACCGGATTGATCCCCTACTTCAACCAACCATATCTCCCCCGTCCGGACTTGGCTCTAGGAGATTCTTGAGAGAAAAATGAAGCCCCGGAAGTAATCTTTCCAACGGTGGTAGCCCCATATCTTAATTCCTCCTGTGCAAAGAGTTATGCCCGTTTTGGTGAAGCCGCGCAAATGTTTTCCTCCTTCCCGGATTCATGCTGAATCACTTTTGACCAAAAAAAGCTGGTTTTTCAAAAAAAATTGCTGGCCTCCCACTCTCCTACAACCTTTCTAACAATGAAAATAAGGTCTCCACCAAAAATGAACCAAGACGGATGCAAAACAGAGGTTCGGGGGCCGAAACACGTAGTTCGGGGCCCCGAAAACAGGCTGTTAGGCACCGGAAGTGACGTTTGACCACGAAGTTGGTCTCTCGGACCACAGTGTCCCTCAAAAGGGAGGAAATAAGGTGTATGCCAAAAACTGGAGCAAACGGAGGTGGTTAGGTAGTCCCGAACCGAGGCACACGGCCGTCGGCTCCGAAAAATCGGAAACCGGGCTCCAAATGGGAAAAATGGCCTACGACCACGAAATGTAGCCTACAGCCACTGAGAGATGATCTACGAGACCTCTCTCTCCCTTCGGGAAGAGAAAATAGAGAGAATAGAGCCTGGTTCGCAAACCGAGGCAATGCACGAAAGAGTCCGGAAGTCCGGAGGCAAGGCTCGCAGCCGAGACTTTGAAACTTCTGAACGAGCACGATATGCAATATCACCGAGCGCTCAACTGGTGACGTTTGAGTCTTAAGGTCGGTTGAAAATGGGGTGTCTACAGTTGCCCCTCTTTGATAGAACTCGAAAGTCAAGAAGTGATGGGAGTGAATGTCAAAGCCCAGAGACGACCCATTTTTGACAAGGCCGAAGACTTAGACAAACATACAAAGTACAGACAAATAAATGGTTGCGCCCGCAGGCTGCCTACGTATCCCTTTGTAAGGAATCAAACCAGCGTAGTTCAGGGGCAGGATAAAATGATATGCGGGAAGATTTTGATGATTGGACTTATACGCTACGCGAAGCCGGTTTAAAAATTGAGGATTTATGCGATGCACTGTAATGTAGTGGCTAAAATGCAATGTAATAGCTAAGAGGTGAAGGTTCCTTACAGGGGCAATTGGCAATGACTTACCTCATGCCGCTGGGGATCTTTCGCTTCTTCTTGGTTGAACTGCAGGTACTACTTTTCTCCCTGACTATGGTTGTAGCTTTCCCTTTTCTCCAACAGGGTGACAGACTAGGTTGGTTCAGTATCCAGAATTGAGGTGCATACACATGCTATCTCAATCTATGGGGCTGCCATATAGATTTCAAGCCGAGGATATACCCCTGGGTATTTAAACCAGACTTTAGTCTTGGAAATCCCGAACCTTTGTGTTCTAGGCAAGAGCCATTCGAACTCTAGTTTCCACCGTCTCAGTTGGTCTCCTAGGAACTCACCGTAAACACAAGCAGGTGGCTATACCAGACCGCTGAAAGTCGTTCGGGCACGGCAAACACCAAAGGAATTACACCTTTAGAGGATTTAAGGTCTCCTAGACCAGAGGATTTAAGATCTCCTAGACCAGAAAGTGCACAAGACAGTGCGAATGATACAAAAATACAATGTGCACAAGACAGTGCGATGCAGAGCGAATGCACAAAACAGTGCTAAACAGATGTACAAAATAGTGCGATGCTAAAGGTGTACAAACCAGTACGAGCAGGGTGAATGCACAAAACAGTGCGATACAGATAAGGTTCGCAAGATAGCGTGATGCTATGCACTAACAAGTGCAGGTAAGGTGCGCAAGATAGCGCGATGCGATATGCAAAGCACAAGACAGTGCGATGCGCGAAATAGCGCGATGAATGCAATGCACAAAACAGTGCGAATGAGGTGTGCAAGATAGCGCAATAAAATGCATGCACAACGCAAGACTTGGCACACGGCTTACGACATAGCATTCCATTCATTTGGCACACGGCTCACAACTCAACACTTTGTTTGTTTGGCACGCGGCTCACAACACAATATTCTGTTCATTTGGCACGCAGCTCAAAACATAGCACTCTATTTATCTGGGCACACAGCTGTTTTGGGCACACAGCTCATTCGGGCACACAGCTCATTTCGGGCACACGGCTCATTTTCGGGCACACAGCTTATTTTTTGGGCACACAGCTCCTTTCGGGCACACAACTCGTTTCTGGCACGCAGCTCATTCTTCGGGTACACAGCTCGTTTGCTGGCACACAGCTTATTTTTCGGGCACACAGCTCCTTTTTCGGGCACACAGCTCATTTTCGGGCACACAGCTCATAACACTGCTCAATCTGAACACTCAGTCCATAACGCAGCATTTGGTTTGCATTTTGAGCACACAGCTCAAGCACTTGAATTTTTGAACACGCAGCTCAAACTTTTGGCGTGAACACGTAGCCCACATTTTTGAAACCTGAACACACAGCTCAAACTTTTGTCGTGAACACGCAGCCCACATTTTCTTGAAATCTGAACACACAGCTCAAACTTGTTGTCGTGAACACACAGCTCATAGTTTTTGAAAGTTGAACATGCAGCTCAAACTTTTGAATTTCTGAACACGTGGCCCATCTTTTATTGTGAACACGCAGCACACACTTGTTGAAAGTTGAACACGCAGCTCAAGCTTTTGAACTTCTGAACCCGCAGCCCATTTTTTTATTGTGAACACGCGGCGCACACTTGTTGAAAGTCAAACACGCAGCCCAAACTTTTGAATTTCTGAACACGCAGCACACATTTGTTGAAAGTTGAACACGCAGCTCAAACTTTTGAACTTTTGAACACACGGCCCATTTTTTGATTGTGAACATGCAGCACACACTTGTTGAAAGTTGAACACGCAGCTCAAACTTTTGAACTTCTTAACACGCAGCCCATATTTTGAATGTGAACACGCAGCACACACTTGTTGAAAGTCGAACACGCAGCCCAAACTTTTGAATTTCTGAACACGCAGCCCATGTTTTGATTGTGAACACGCAACACACATTTGTTGAAAGTTGAACACGCAGCTCAAACTTTTGAACTTCTGAACACGAAGCCCATTTTTTAATTGTGAACACGCAGCACACACTTGTTGAAAGTTGAACACGCAGCTCAAACTTTTGAACTTCTGAACACGTAGCCCATTTTTTGATTGTGAACACGCGGTGCACACTTGTTGAAAGTCGAACACGCAGCCCAAACTTTTGAACTTCTGAACACGCAGCCCATTTTTAAAAATTGAACACGCAGTCCGAACTATTGATGGTGAACACACAGCCCACAGTTTTTAAAAGTTGAACACGCAGCTCATTCATTTCATTTGCATGCAGCTTATACATCCCACTTTGAACACACAGCTCACACATTTCACTTGTGAACACGCAGCCCACACATTTCTCTTTTGAACACGCAGTTCATTCATTTCATTTGCACGCAGCTTATACTGAACACACAGTTCATACACTTCACTTCTGAACACACAGCTCATTCACTTCAGTTTGAACACGCAGCTCACATATTTCAATTCTAAACGCACAGCTCATTCATTTTCATTTGCACGCAGCTCATTCTTAATTCTGAACACGCAGCTCATAAATTTTCACTTCTGAACTCACAGCTCATTCACTTCATGTTGAACATGCAGCTCACATACTTCAATTCTGAACACACAGCTCATATACTTCAATTCTGAACACACAGCTCATATACTTTATGTTGAACACACAACTCACATACTTCAATTCTGAACACACAGCTCATATACTTCAATTCTGAACACACAGCTCATACACTTTATGTTGAACACGCAACTCACATACTTCAATTCTGAACACAGCTCATATACTTCAATTCTGAACACACAGCTCATATACTTTATGTTGAACACGCAGCTCACGTACTGTAATTCTGAACACACAGCTCATATACTTCAATTCTGAACACATAGCTCATATACTTTATGTTGAACACGCAGCTCACGTACTACAATTCTGAACACACAGCTCATATACTTCAATTTTTGAACATGCAGCTCATAACATAACACTGCTCAATTTGAACACACGGCTCATAACTTAGTAGTCTTTTAATTTTGAACACACAGCTCATTCTGAACATACAGGATGCGATGACAAAACTTGCAGAAGTTGAAACAAACTCAGATGTCCGACATCTTCCTCTTTTCCTTTTGCTTCGAAGTTTGGAACCTATATAGCTTCAGATGGGTTCTGGCTTTACTGTTCCCACATGACTCGGGTTGAACCCTGCGGTTTTTTGAAAGAACAAAATCTTGTTTTGCACAAATGTGGAGAACGACACTCTGAGCACAAGACAATTTTTTGAAATTAAGAAATATGTTCTTAATTGGGTATTGAGCCTACGACTGAACACAGCGAAAAAGACTCAACAACGGAAAACAAAAGGTAAACAACCTGAACACAATGAAACACGCTTGGAAAGACTCAAGGCAAGAATCGAGACAAACAAAGCAAAAGACACGACACACAGACGTGTTACAAAGACGAGAGACCTCTCAATACGCGAGGAGCCAGTTTCTTCGGGTATTGTTTCCCACCCTTTCTCATTTGTGATTCTCACATCACTTGGCCCTCAGGCTCTGTTTTTGCTGAAAAAGCCCTTTTTCCTCACTTTTTCTCTCAGCGAACATCTCTCTATTCTTTAATCTCTCATTTTTTTATCCCTCCCCTGGGTGGTTGATGGATGAACAGGAAGTTACAGGCTCACGCCCAACATAATCAGCTCACGGCTATTTCCCCCGGTGACATCTGTCGATGCGCCGGATGAGGGAATGGAGTGTCTTGATCCATTCCAATTCGTGCTTCGCACTCGACTTGGTACCTCGCTGCTTGGAGAATGAGAGAGCTTTCAGCCCTTTGTTGTTAACTTCAGTTATGCCCTTTTCTGGCGGGTAGAGTGTCCTTTCTGGCAAGTAGAGTGCCCTTTTCTGGCAAGTATGTTGACAACGGGGAAAAGACAGAACACCTGACTTAACTTTGCCCTTAGTTCATTATTTTGACCATTTTTTGTTTTTGACGTTCTGTTAAAACAATTTTGACCAACATGAGAGTTAAATTAATATGCTTGTTCAATTTTCTGATTTAAAATCATGCAAATTAGGTTATGAGCACTGAAAATTTTCCTTTTTGGGTCCAAAAAATGGTCCAGTTTTGAAAAAATGGAATAATTTTTTGAGAAAATTAGTCAACTTCATTAAAAAATTCTCAAAACTGTTTTTACAAACGACCGCTGCTCAACGAGCAAGGAACCTACTCTTGAAATGCACAACCTCAGATCCGAAGGAAAATTGGCCCTTGCTTGGAGGACATTGCATGGTAACGGAAAGTTGCCCTTTGTTTGAACGGCACCACGGCGCATTGAATGGCAACGGAAAGTTGCCCCTTGTTTGAATGGCACCGCAACGCATTGTAGTCAATCCTCAGAGTGACGATCACAATCGAACTCCCGAATACAAAAAAGACAAAGATGACCAGAACCATCACATGGACGTAGTTGAGTTTGAAGTGTTTTACAGCTGGACTTCAGAATGAAGTTGCCTACGTATCCCAAAGATGGGAATCAAGCCTTACGTAGTTCGGGGTTAAGGTACACTCGGGTATTTAACCTCTCCTTTTGCGCTCTAACTTTTGCCAAGGCCGCCCTTCCGGGTTTTCAACCTTGCGAGCTATGTTCTTCTTTTCTTTTCAATTCTTTTTATTTCTTTTCTACTTTGTTCATTTTTTTTATAGAATTTTTCATTTCTTTTTCTTCATTTCTTTTTTTGTTCTTTGCATTTTTCTTCTCTTTTTTTTTTGTTCTTTTTCTTGCTCTAACTTTTGACTGGGTCGCCCTTCCGGGTTTTCGGCCCAGCGAGCCTCTCAAGGGTAAAAGTGTAGCTTGGTCCATGTCAAATGGTTCTAAGATCTCAAATCCGTCTGAATCCAAGAGAGTGGCTGCTATTCGCTGACGATGCAGGAGTCCATCTCGTGGAGGCTGAATTTGCCCCTAGTGTTGTAGATCGGAACTCAGTTTTTCTTCAGCAATATGTTTTTCTTTCTTCCCCTCTGGGATTTGGCATTCTTGCCGATCTTTGTTAGCTTGAGAAACATCCCAATTTTTTGACTCTTCGAGCACATCTGACAGTTTTGCCCCTAGTTTGAGGGCTTTTGATCTCGCTTCGCAAGCTTCCTTTGAAAACACTTGACCTTCTTGATCCGACTTTTCTTGCCCCTAGTACGAGGGCTACTTCGAATCTGGCCACGTAGGCCTCACATTACGGTTGACCTTTGAACTTTCTGAGTCCGGGTTTGAGGTTTGAAAGCAAGGGGCCGAGTCTCGAGGTTGAGAGCGATTCTATGCTGCACAATCTCAAGAGCGATTCCACACAGGTCTTCACAGGACTGCGCAAAACATTTTTTGAAATTTTTTAAGAAAGCGACTAGTCGCTTGCGCTGAAGACAATGTAGAACCAATCTGGATCAAGCCAGGATCCTTCTCAGTACTCACATTAACAAGCATGATCTCATTCATTAAGGCTTAGCACACCTCTCTTCTCTCAGTTGATCAAATTTTTGTAAATCCCGGGGAATTCCTTCCTCTTTGTTTTCACCACAGTTTTAGAAAAAGTTTTAAAAACTTAGGTCAATGTAATGAGTTCAAGGCACAGAAAAGACACAGTTCTGGTCAAATACTGCCATTTCAATCAGAACTTCTGACACAATTGGCACATGGCAGAAGCAAATGCAAGAGCGTGAAAATTACCGTTGTTCCATTCAAATTTGTTGGTGTGACTGGCTCCAAGCAGGAACAGACTCAAAGCAAAATGAAAAGACAAACACAAAACAAAATGGTGGCCCGAGGTAACACCCTCGGAATCACCCGACCTTTGTACAACAGGACTGACTCGATACAACAAGACAGACACTTAATCAAAAAGACTAACTCGAGACAATGAGACAGACTCAAAACAAAACTACAGAACTGACTCAACACCCAAGTCAGAAACTACAAAACTAGCATTCGCGAATGCTCAAAATAGCGCGTTCCATACACCACATCCGAGGTAAACCGCGCGCCGCCCATAGGTGGTCGAACCCCTGATCACATACTTGCGTTATCCTCGAAATCCACCAACCCGGTGGTGACAGACTTTGCTGAGCTTGGAGCGAGGATGACTTCATTGTCAATCAAATCCTGCACGACGGAAGCAGTTGTCGGTGCTGTGACCGGTTTGTTGATGGTATGCACAGTACTGGGTACCATCATGCTTAGCTGGAAGGGGACTCGGGAGAGGCCGAGGCTCGAGGGGTTTGAGATGCCCTTTTTTGACGAGGATTTGAAGGGCCTTAGACAAAGGCATGTAGAGGGCATGGAAGACCCTGCCACCTCGGGGCGGATACTTCGAGGTTTGTTGACTTTTGCTGGACGCACTCGAAAAGGGTCGGCAAGTGCTGCCTTGGCTCTCTGATCTTTTCCAGGTGCAGGGTTAGGATTGGAAAGAACTGTTCTGGTACGACGGTCCCCATCTCGATTTTCCCACTGGCTTAAACTGCTCTCGGTCTGAGTGGGGAAGATGTCATCCACAATTTTTACTGCAACAGCGAGCACCAACTGTTTATTCAATCCTCCGGCTTTCAAAGCCTCAACCGCCCACAGGAGTTGTTCGTAGGGATCGGTGTCCACCTTCATCTTGTTCTTACCACTCGCCTCGGCTTGGTAGAAGGTTTAAGTTGCTACATCAAAGTGGAGCCCCGTTGTTGTCGACATGCCATTGCCGAAACTTGGGATGGCTTCAGGTTGGCTAAGTTCGATTGCAATTCATCCCAGTAGTGGGGGCTCCTCTGGTATGAAGTTCCCAGCATACGATGCATTTGGTGGCCGAACCGACATTCCGCAGGCTAGATCCGCCACAGAACTCTGAAGGTCGCCAATCATTCCCATCAACTCAAACGTGGTGGGCTCACGAGTTTGAAACAACTGGGGTGTCCAGACCGGGTGCGCGGCAGGTGACCTAGGTGGGTGTGGTACTTCAACGTCGGTCTCACCCTACAATGTGATTCCTTGGTCTATTGCGGCTGTCATAACCACAATTTCTTCCGAATTTTGCGTCATCACGAGTCTGTTGAACTGAACAAAGGTGATGTGACTGGTGACGGACGGATCAGATGGACTGGATTGGTGACTGACGGATCTGATGAACCGGTGAGCCTTTTCCTGTCTTGCCTCAGCAAAGGAGAACACTGGTTATTCTGAACCGAGTCTCTGAACCACCCCCCTAAAGAGAAAACAGGCAGCATCTCAGCCGAATTTTACCAGAACAGATGTAAACAAAGCTGAATAACTGTATTTGACCACTGATCATTATTCTCAAATCACTGCCCAAAACTGAATCTGATACTCGCAGATAACTGATTCCGAAAATGCTGAACTGGTGCCCGCAGGCCCTTGGTACCCAGAAACACTAAACTGGTGCCCGCAGGCCTGATGCCCAAACTTGCAAACTGATACATGCATTCGTATAGAGACGCACTCTAAAAGCACATAACAAACAAGTGAGAGCCAAAACACCCCTATGTTGGGGTAAGGTTTCCCTGTCCTATTTTGTCAGTAGCTAGGGTTTCACTACGCACGCAGCGGTTTCAAACAATCTATAAACGGGTAAGCAACCTGTCCTAGTTTGGAGCGGTTACTATGGATTCCGAATATGCACAAGGTCGAATGGTCAAAAAGGGTGCCCCGGTAAAATTGGGGTTTGTGTTCCCATACTGGCAGAGCCCATAACCGGTCAGCCTTATAGTCATGCCTTGACAAGACAAGCCTCCGGCAAACCGTTCAGGAATAGCAGATGGCAAACACAGTGTCCTAGGCGCACCAATGCAAATGCAATGCAAAGAAACACATAAGTGTAGTCAAAACAAGATATCATGAGTTTGAGTCAAGTTCTCTAAGCTTCCCAGCGGAGTCGCCAGAAACTGTAGATGTCCCCGAACGTCCCGGGAGGAATGAGGTCCCGTTCTGTTCGTATTGGGCTCACTACAAGTTCGGACTCTCAAATTGTCACGGTTCTAAATCTGAATCAAAGAGACCAAATCTAGCAAATCGTTTTGAGAAAATAGATTTTGAAAGAAGTGCCAAACATGGACTGCTTTGCCAGATACAGAGTCGCCACCTAAATATTTTATTTTTGGAAAATTTAGGAAACCCTGACTCGTTGCCTAAGGCCACGTATCCGTCATCACCAAAGTTGCCTCAGCTCGGGAAATACCTAATGCAACACATGCAAAAATGCAACTATAGAAGGCTCGGCTATTCTAAAGATGGCATGCGAAATGCTACAACTAGCATGTATTCAACTTGGAATTAAGATACAAATGCAGTTAGTATGATGTGCCGATCCCGGTGCATGCAAGACATATGAATGAATGCAAACATGCTATCATACTGTATGCTAATTGAAACATGCCCTAATATAACCATCATAAGCTGATAAATAAAAGTGAGAAAGACGTGGGGTTGGAAGACATACATCACACACACGCACACTTATTACAGTTGTGCCCTCGCTCGGAGGGTCCGAATAAATAATATACAGTCCCAAATGAATAAATAATACAGTCCCGAATAAATACAGAATCCTAATTAATTAACAAATTAATCTAGGAAAGCCGTAAATTGGCACGCAAATTCGTGGACCGCCTCAGCTCTGTTCCGAATGATGAATGATGCATGCTCGGGTTACCTTGTGCGGAGAATCCCTTGCGATGCCCCGGTTTGCCTCTGTTTGTAATTATTCTTGGGATGTGTGCCAGGCTCCGGAAGGTTGCTGATTTTTGATTTGCTGCAATAGAGAGCAACAAAGGGGCATGGCAAAATATTTTCACATATGTATGCATGACTACTCTTCAAGGAGTGTAGTCCTCGATCCTCGTGCCACCAATCACACATCTTGATGCATGATGGCCGAGGAGTCGAGTTGCACGACTTAATATGAAATGAATGCACATAGAAACACAACAGGCCTAAACTCTATCATGGGTAATCCGGAGTGTCGGCGACTGGGAATTAAGACACGTTCCGTCACTCAAAGTACGAAACATCTCTCGTTTCCCGTGCTTGGGCTAACTCCTATCCCAAGCACTATGCAATATGCATGACATGCATGAATGCAATCCTAACATGCAACCTAGCATACACACTGCTATGAAATGACATACACAATGCACGATGTAATGAGGCATACACAATGCTCTAACATACAACCTAGCATACACAATGCTGCAAAATGAAATGACATACACAATGCACGATGGACTTACACGAACATGAGGGGACCTCAGCCACACTCACATCAGTAGCCATTAGGTGAAAATGGGACTATTGAAACGCGTGCACACATGCATGCAAACCGAGGACCGATCCTAGGCATAACATGCAACTCTAACAAGGCATGGCAAGGCATGAAGTATGGCATACAAGAATGTAATTTCCAGCACTAAAGTGTGATGCAAAATGGCCCCGAAACATGGAAAAATGGCACCCGATGCATGAGATGAACCCCGAAACTCGAAACTAGGCACATGGAATGACTTATAGCTATACAAAGCATGCATTATTTGATCATGAAGTCTAAAGACAGAGCCAAGGCAGTCCCAAAACATGAATATTTCCAGTTCAAAGCATGGCCAAAAGATGCTAGCAAGATGGACTAAAGTAGCATGCAACTTTGACTAGCAAACATGAGTTATATGGCAAGTATAGGATGCACATGGAATATTACCAAACTAGAAAAAATCAGTGAATAAAAGATGTGAAAATATGCCCAAATAACCATGGAGATGCAACCAATACATGCAAAAATGATGAGCTCCTTTAGAGGGCCATGCAATGGATTATTAAGCACATACAAGGTGGACACTTAGAATGGCATAAACAACTATGAAAATCTAATATGGTAGTCTTAAAACTCACCAAATTGACCCTGGAAAGTGACTTCAAAGCATGCAAGATAGGGTCTCTTTGGAAGGCCAAAAATGACCACCAAACAAGTCAAGGTGAGAGGGGGTCACCCCCCTCTGATTTGGAGACTCAAAACAGTGTGCTAGCCACTGAAAATCCATTGGATTTCAGTGGCTAGAAGGCCAAACCAAGCATGCAACAAGAGCTTAGGTGTAAGGCTCAAAATAAGGGACAATCAAGCATAGAAGGAAGCATATGACCTCAAATAAAATAATTTCCTTAATAAAACATGAATATGATGTCAAAAAAATCCTTTTTCCAGTTTATAACAAGTCTCAAAAATGAACATAAATAGGGCTAATCTATCATGCAAAAATGGCCCAAAAAGAGAGAATAGAGACAAGGGACAGAAGCTGGCCCCAAATAGTGAAGATCCCTTCAACAAATTTGAAGAGGGGCTCAAAATTAAGTACTTTACAGTTTATAACCAAGTCCAAAACAGCTCACAAGTAGGGCTACAATATGATGTAAAAAAAGGCCCTAAAAGAGAGATAGAAAGCAAGAGGTAGTATCTGGCCTCAAACAGTGAAGAGCCCTTCAACAAAGTTGAAGAGGGGCTCAAAATGAAGCACTTTATAGTTTTTTTTGAAGCCCAAAAATGCTTACAAACAGGGCTAACATATCATGCAAGAAATAGCCATAAAAGAGAGATAAAGGGAAAGGGGTAGCAAGTGGCTTCAAACAAAGAAAAATCCTTGATCAAACATGAAGATAAGCTCAAAATAAGACCATTTCCAGTTTGGGTCGGAGCCCAAAAATGCTAGCAAATATGGCTTAGATATAGAGCAAAATAAGGCAAGAAAATGGGAAATAGGGACTCACCCTTGAAGAGAAGCTTTCCAGCAGCTTTTGGTCCAAATTTCTGAGCTTTTAACCTTTGCAAATGGCCTCCAAGGTGCTGGAATGAGTAGTGGAGGTGTTGTGCTATGGGTTGTAGTGCAAATATGCAAGAAATATGGACTTTTAGCACCAAAAGAGAGAGATATATGGAGATGTATGTATAATTCCAACCCAAAAGCTTCTAACCCTTAACAATGGAGGTGAAGTGTGTGTTATATAGAGGGAGAGAGGCTAAGCTTATTTTGAAATCAAAAAATGGGGGGGGGGGGAAACCAATTTGAATGGACCAAAACAAGAGACAAAATCTCGGACAGCGGATCTAGTGGAAAATAGCTGACACAGCTGGAATACACTCACAGGGGCATGAATGGCCGGCCAGCTCAAAAGGGCCAAAGTGGTCAACCGACTAGGCAAGTGGTAGGCCGACCAGTATAAATGGCCGGCCGACCAGGGGTCAAAAGGGTCAAGCCCTAAAACTAGTCGACCATGTAGCCCTTGAAGTTAGCTTTCCAATGCCGCAAACCTTGCATCAAAATTCCTCCTGCGGAAAACGTTATGCCAGTTTCCGTGAAGCCGCGCAGATTCGGTCCAACTGGATTGATCCCCTACTTCAACCAACCATATCTCCCCCGTCCGGACTTGGATCAAGGAGATTCTTGAGTGAAAAATGAAACCTCGGAAGTAATCTTTCCAACGGTGGTGGCCCCATATCTTAATTCCTCCTGTGCAAAGAATTATGCCCATTTTGGTGAAGCCGCGTAGTTGTTTTCCTCCTTCCCAGATTCATACTGAATCACTTTTGACCAAAAAAAGCTGGTTTTTCAGAAAAAATTGCTGGCCTCCCACTCTCCTATAACCTTTCTAACAATGAAAATAAGGTCTCCACCAAAAATGAACCAAGACGGATGCCAAACGGAGGTTCGGGGGCCGAAACACGCAGTTCGGGGCCCCGAAAACAGGCTGTTAGGCATCGGAAGTGGCGTTCGTCCACGAAGTTGGTCTCTCGGACCACAGTGTCCCTCAAAAGGGAGGAAATAAGGTGTATGCCAAAAACCAGAGCAAATGGAGGTGGTTAGGCGGTCCCGAACCGAGGCACACGGCCGTCGGCTCCGAAAAATCAGAAACCGGGCTCCAAATGGGAAAAATGGCCTACGACCACGAAACGTAGCCTACGGCCACTGAGAGATGATCTACAAGACCTCTCTCTCCCTTCGGGAAGAGAAAATAGAGAAAATAGAGCTTGGTTCGCAAACCGAGGCAAGGGACGAAAGAGTCCGGAAGTCCGGAGGCAAGGCTCGCAGCCGAGACTCTGAAACTTCTGAACGAGCACGATATACAATATCACCGAGCACTCAACTGGTGACGTCTGAGTCTTAAGGTCGGTCGAAAATGGGGTGTCTACATGGTGTAACCCTTATGATTACTATAGCGATCCCAGTTTTGCCACTTCGCTGAGTATGTTAGGGATCGAGCTGTCTGGTCAACTCGCAGGGGTTCAGGGGGAAGCGCCCCTTGGTGGGTCCTAGGACAGCGCCCTGGCGGGGTTAAAGGACAGCGACCCCAAAGCAAAAATGCAAAATGCATTAGAAGTTACTTGTTCGCTTGAGCGGAGAATGTTTGGTTCCAGAAGTTTGACCAGTCTGCAAAAGTACTGGGAAAGTGTATTTGACGCTTAAGCGGGCTTTCCACGCTCGAGCGGACCATGTCATATCAGTTCGTGAATCTGATACTTCATATCACTTTTGTATATCTCTCTCTCTAAAAACCTTTTCCTCTCCCTTCTCTCTACATTTCCCTATGCCAAGTTGGATCAAAACCTTGATTTCTCAAGATCCATTAGAGTTCTGCCATAGGTTCTTTATCAAAGTTGGTTAACTTCTCGAGGGCATCATTGTGTGCGGTGAAGATCGAGTTTCGACACCGTTGATTTTGGGGGTTTCATCTCATTTCTTCTTCAAAACTTGAGGTAGGGATTTTATTAGAGTTATATATATATTTTTGCAAGATCTATATGATTTTTGAAATCATCTTTCGATAGCTTTGAAAATTGATTGTTGATTCAAGAAGTTAAGCGATTTTGAAAGTAGGTTTGTCTCTTGTTCTTTTAAAATGATCTTATGGGTTTTGATCCTCGTTGATTGAAGAAAAGATGATTTTGGAAAGTTCAAAAGATTTGAGTTGTATAGTTTTGGTGAGAAAACCTAGAATTTGGGGATTTTTTTTAAAGAAAACTGAAAATCTATAAATGATATTGTTATATTTATTTTGTGTCAAAATAAATGGATGTTTGGAAAATTTCTTATTTATATTTATATAAATGATGAATTTCAGGGAATATGAGAATTGTTGTTCATTTTGGAAATTATTGTTCAAAACGTTGAAATAGTTTCAAAATAACTAATTGTTGAGGATACTTGAGAAGAGGGAATTGTGTTATTCCTTGGATGATGAATTGGAATAAAAGTATTTATATTTATCTTGTGAAATTGGCATATCAATTCATTTGATTACATTAAACTTTGAAAGTTGATTTGAAAACTTGCATTGAGAACAGAATGTTGAGAAACAAGTTTTCATGGAATTGTTTGGGAGTAAATACGTTGGCAAGTCTTGATAGGTGGTGTAGATGATATTGAATAAGTTGGCTTGAGAGTCCGGGGTGAAAAACCGAAAACCCGCGCGGATAGGTGTTAAGCCTTCCGGTTAATACCGGTAAAAATGACAATTTGGTAGCACTTGTATAGTCTACTTGCAGACACCAACCTAGGGATTACCAGAGTCGTATTTACCGCCCTTGAAATAAATTATTAAGTTTTAGACAATTGAAATTGCATGATATCATTGAGCATGATGGTTTTCGAAAGATGAAAATGTGATTTATCTTCAAAAAGGGCATAGCATGGCATGTGCATTTCATTTCTTGAGACTTGTATAAAATGTATGTACTTTGTTAAGAATTTCCTACGGGACTTTATGCTCACCCTACGGGATTTTTGTGCAAGAAAAGATGTGGTGATCCCACCCAACTAGGGGCCTGGAAGTATGTGTGTTGGGAGTACAATGCTCTCATTTTGCTGTGACTCTGTGTATAAGCTAAGGGCTGTGTTTGTATGGGTTTGAATAACCGTTTTGTGTAACCAGGCTCAAGCCTTGGAAACTTGTAAACCCTTGGGGGTATTTATTTGTTTATTTACTTGTTGTTAGATTAAATGTATTGTTGCATGAAGAACTATTGTATCATATAATGTAAGTTTGATGATTTATATTCGATTTTCCTTGAAAGAGCCATGATTGTTGTATTATCATTTGGGCTAGAAATTTGGGGCGTTACAACTTGGTATCAGAGCTACCGGGTTTAAATACTTGGAGCTCGTGGGAAGTGGTTGTTTAACCACAATGGGTTCATTTAGCATGCTTAAGAAGTGTTATGCATTTTGTGACTATGTGATAACATGCTTATGTGACTAAATGGGTATGGGATTAGACTTTTGGGATGTTGTTTGCGCTTGTTAAATTCGTTGAGGTCTTATTAGAAGGGTACTTGATCAATACTCATTCTACTAAGAATTCTTGATTTTTTGTGGGATGAATCTCATCATAAGAGTATAATCTGTATGTATTTACATGACTAAGTGCTTATGTGGGGTGAACTTTAATTGTTATATGGTATAGGAATATATAGCATTATTGTGATCAAACGTGTAAGGCAAGTTGCGAGCACGTGTGGGTTAGTGTGCTAAATTAATTCTATTGTCATTTATAGGATGTCAGGAAGAAATCAAACCCGTGGTGGTAGAGGTAGGAGGCGTGGTAGGGCTCACCGAGGTGTGCATGAAAGACCAGTCCATGAGGTTCTAGTCCAAGAGGAAGAGTCCAGCCAAGCTAATGTGGCCGAACAAGTGGGGTAAGCGGGAATCCCAGGACAAGCGGGTTAAACCGCAATGGGGGCCCTAGCTCGAGAAATGGCAGGGCTTTAAGAGAGTCTATGAATTTGTTGAGGGTGGAGAATCAAGCCCGAGAGAACACCACGGAGTCAAGGGCGAGTTTCCTTACTAGAGAGTTCTTGCGGGCCGAACTGGATAAGTTCCATGGTGGTCCCGAGCCCAAGAAAGCGGATGAGTGGCTCGAACAAACTGTGAAGACATTTGAGATGCTTCACATCGAACATAGTGAACTAAGAGTGACTTTAGCGAGTTACTACCTTATGGGAGACGTAGGTCAATGGGGGAAATATGCCAAGGGTAAAGTGGAGCCGACATGGGAAGCCTTTGCGGTTCCAAGATAAGTACATACCTCCCACTGCCAGGGAGAGATTGGGGCAAGAGTTTAAAGACCTCAAACAACTCGACATGCCTGTGGCCGAGTTTGAGGCGGTCTTATCTAGTTTGTCCAGATTTGCACCAAAGTTGGTGGTAACGGAAGAGTGCCATTGCATTGAATTTGAAAAGAAATTGAAAACAAAAATTATGTTCAAGCTTGTTGGAAATGTGATTCGGGAATATGACCATCTTGTGGAGACGGCGACACACGTAGAAATTTCCATACAAGCCGAGGAGGAGAGGCTTTGGAGTTCGAGGTTTAGGGGCCAAGAGTCTCAAGGAGAGTATAGGTAGACAAGAAGAACAGGAACACCTATCCATCCCAGTCCCAACCACAGCAGTCTAGATCCACTTTTCCTTTGCCTGGTGCGGGTCTGGGAAAAAGTGCATCGAGTAGCTTCTCGTGTTTCAAGTATGGCCAACCGGGTCACAAAGCTTTCTCATGCCATAGAAACAAGGAGGGCAGTTAATAGTACCACCACCTAACCGATCTCAAAGTCAGTCTCAGTCTCAGAATAAAGGTCAAGGGTTTAATTGTTATCAGTGTGGTCAACCGGGGCATATGAAGAGAACTTGCCCACAGTTGGCGTATCTGGCGCATCAGGGTCGAGGCAGACTTAGAGCCACTAACAGACTCAATTAGTCCAAGCTTCGCGAGTTAATCAGGGAGCCACTTCGGCTCAGTCAGTACAACATGCCTATGCTTTGAAAGGGGAGCAAGTCAATTAGGGGCTATAAGGGCACGTGTGTGTTGTTACCGTGCCAAAGCAGCTGCTAGAATCCTCAGTTGTGAGAGGTATTTTTGTTGTGTGCAATTCTTTAGCTAATGTATTGATAGACACAAGTGCGTCTTATTCATTTATATCTACTACATTTGCTTCTGCATTGGGGTTAGAGGTAGCACGGTTAGTGCCTCCACTCAAAGTAGAGTCACCTGTTGGGGGTACAGTTGATTTAGACCGGGATTGTCGTGATTATGAAATAGAAGTTGCCGGGCGTCGACTTCCGTTTGCTTTTGTCTTGCTAGATATGTCGAGTTTTGATGTCATTTTAGGTATGGACTGGTTGTGTTCTTATAAAGTTGTGATTGATTGTTACCGTCAGAGAGTTACAGTGTGCATTTCGAGTGGTGATCGTTTCTATTTTTCGGGGAACCGAGTTGATAGAGCCTTGTCGCCAGTTGTTGACCCTCGTAGTAGGAGCAAGCTTAGTGGCTTTCTTGCAACTCTCTTGGATAATGAGAGTGACGGGGCTCGTGTTGAGTTACCAAGGGTAGTTTGTGAATACCCGGATGTCTTTCCAAAAGATCTTACTAGTTTACCACCTCACCGGGAGATCGAGTTCTCCATTGAATTAGTGCCTGGAATGGCACCGATTTCCATGTCATCGTATAGATTTGCACCCGCTGAATTGTATGAGTTGAAGATTCATCTCCAAGAACTTTTAGACAAGGGCTTCATTCGCCCTAGTACATCGCCTTGGGGAGCGCCGACTCTCTTTAGGAAGAAGAAAGATGGGTCATTGCGGTTGTGTATTGATTACTGCAAGTTGAATAGAGTTACAGTTAAGAAAAAGTATCATTTACCTATAATAGATGATTTGTTTGACCAACTTAGAGATCTCGTTGCTTTTCAAAAATAAATTTGAGGTAGGGGTACCATCAGTTGAGAGTTCGGGAGGAGGACATTCAGAAGATGGCCTTCCGTACTCGTTATGGCCACTATGAATTCCTTGTAATGAATTTTAGGTTGACCAATGCACCGGCTTCTTTTATGGATTTGATGAATAGAATTTTTCGGGAATACTTGGACCGTTTTGTGGTCGTCTTTGTGGACGACATCTTGATTTATTCAACCTCTGAAGAGACTCACTTGTGGGTAGTGCTGGGTTTACTTAGTGAGCACCAATTTTATGCCAAATTTGAAAAATGCGAGTTTTGGTTAACAGAGGTGAAGTTTTTGGGGCACGTAGTGTCTAGAGAGGGAGTGACTGTGGACTCCTCAAAGATAGATGCCGTACAGGATTGGGAATAACCCAAGAATGTTTTTGAAATCCAGAGTTTCTTAGGATTAGCGGGGTATTATCGACGTTTTGTAAGGGATTTCTCTAGACTAGTTGCACCTTTGACTAGGTTGACTAGAAAGAGTATCAAATTTGTGTGGAGTGAGGCTTGTAAAAAGTCATTCCAAGAGCTTAAGACTAGATTGACTACCACATCGGTTTTGATAATTCTGGAAAGTGGTTTGAATTACACTATCTATTGTGATGCGTCCGGGGATGGACTTGGTTGTTTCTTGATGCAAGAGGGACAAGTTGTGGCCTACAGTTCACAACAATTGAAAACTCATGAGAAAAATTATCCCATCCATGATCTAGAATTAGCAGCGGTGATTTTTGCTTTGAAAATTTGGAGGCATTACATGTACGGTGAGAAGTTTGAAGTTTTCTCCGATCATAAGAGTCTAAAGTATTTGTTTTCTTAAAAAGACTTAAATTTACGACAACGAAGGTGGATGGAATTTATGGAGAATTATGACTTTGAGTTACACTATCATCCAGGGAAGGCCAATGTGGTGGCCGATGTTTTGAGTCGAAAATCAGTGAGTAGGTTGACAAGTGTCGCCATTCGGGAATGGGATATGCTAGATGTTATTGGCAAGTTTGATTTGCACTTGGGTGAGTCCGGAGAGAGTGCTACCTTGTTTACTTTGAATGCTCAACCTACCTTAGTTCGTAAGGTCATAGAGGCACAACGAGGAGAATGTGATGTGGAATCAATCCATGTTAAGATTTCCAATGGAAAGGAAGAGAAAGGTTTGAACGTTCACTCGGATTTGAGTGTATGTTACCTAGACCGTTTGTTTGTACTAGAATCTTGTAGAGAGGAAGCACTTCAGGAGTTCTATCACTCACGCCTTGTGGTACACCCGGGAGGCACTAAAATGTATCATGATCTTAGTCGTCAGTTTTGGTGGAAGGGTATGAAACGGGATGTCGCTTTATTTGTATCGAAGTGCCTTGTCAACAAGTGAAGGCCGTACACCAAAGACCAGCGGATTTGTTACAACCTTTACTGATAGCCGAGTGGAAATGGGAGCGTATTACCATGGATTTTGTAGTTAGGCTTCCTAGAACACAATGAGGCAATGACGCCGTTTGGGTGATTGTTGATAGGTTGACTAAGTCTACCCATTTCATTCGAATATGCACTAGCGACTCAGTTGAACACTTGGCAAAGTTGTACATTAGAGAGATAGTTTGACTTTATGGAGTCCCTGTGACTATTGTGTCGGATAGGGATCCTCGTTTTACTGCCCCAGTTATGGCAAAGCCTTCAAGAAGCGTTGGGAACTAAGTTGACTCTTAACACCACTTTTCATCCTTAAACCGATGGACAGTCGAAATGTACCATTCAGATTTTGGAGGACATGCTTAGAGCTTGTGTCCTTGATTTCAAAGGGCCTTGGGAAAGACACTTACCATTCATTGAGTTTGCTTACAACAATAGTTACCAAGCTAGTATTAGGATGGCACCATTTGAGGCCTTGTATGACCGAGCTTGCAGATCATCGGTTTGTTGGGCCGAAGTGGGTGATGCACCGTTACTAGGTCCGAAAATTGTTAGAGAGATAACCGAGAAAGTTGTTCTCATTCGGAAGAGGTTAGCTGCGGCCCAAAGCTAACAAAGAGTTATGTTGATAAGAGGAGACGACCTTTATGTTTTGAAGTTGGTGACCATGTGTTTCTAAAAATCTCACCAAGGCGGGGTTTGATAAGATTTGGTAAGAGTGGTAGATTATCTCCAAGGTTCATTGCGCCTTTTGAGATCTTAGAGAGAATTGGGGAAATGACATACCGGTTAGCTTTACCGCCACAACTTTTGGGAGTTCACAACGTATTTCATGTACCTATGCTCAGGAAGTATGAACCCGACCCTTCTCATGTGCTTGATTGGGCTGACTTGGAGGTAGATGAGGATGCCTCTTACGAAGAACGACCAATTCAAATATTAGATACCCGGGAGCAAGTGCTACGGGAAAAAACTATACCGTTGGTAAAGGTGTTGTGGAGACACCATGGGGTTGAAGAAGCGACGTAGGAACAGGAGGCGGAAGTCCGCTCAAAATATGGGGATTTGTTTGAAAATGCTTAAGTTGCTTTTCTTTGTAATATTCCCTAGTGTTGAGGGAAATGTATTTCAAGTTGTTAACTACATGTTGATATGTGCGTTGTTGTTTTAAGGATAAGGTTGTTGAGAGTTGCCATTACTTTTTGGGAAATTTCATGTTTATGCGTATTTGGGAGGTTGTTGTTAATGATATAACTATGGTGGAAATGGTGGAATTTAGTTGAGAGTTACTATTGTGATTTGAAAATGAAATAGTGTGGTTTTGATCACTAGAAACCCCTTTGTTTGGGTAGTTTGATTTGAAATTTTGGAGATGAAATTATTTAAGGGGGGAAGGTTGTAGCGATCCCAATTTCGCCACTTCGTTGAGTATGTCGGTGATCGAGCTACCCGGTCAGCTCGTGGGAGTCCAAGGGGTAGTGCCCCTTGATGTGTCCTAGGGCAGCGCCCTGGCGAGGTTAAGGGGCAGCGCCCCTGAAGCAAAAATGCAAAATGCATTAGAAGTTACTTGTTCGCTCGAACGGCCGTTTATGCGTTTGAGCGGAGAATGTTTGGTTCCATAAGTTTGATCTGTCTGCAAAAGTACTGGGAAAGTGTATTTGACGCTTGAGCGAACCATATTGTATCAGTTCGTGAATCTAATATTTCAGATCACTTTTGTATATCTCTCTCTCTAAAAACCCTTTCCTTTCCCTTATCTCTACATTTCCTTATGCCAAATTGTATCAAAACCTTGATTTCTCAATATCCATTAAAGTTCTGCCATAGGTTCTTCATCAAAGTTGGTTAACTTCTCGTGGGCTTCATTGTGTGCGGTGAAGATCGAGTTTCGACACCGTTGATTTTGGGGGTTTCATCTCATTTCTTCTTCAAAACTTGAGGTAGGGATTTTATTAGAGTTATATATATATTTTTGCAAGATCTATATGATTTTTGAAATCATCTTTCGATAGCTTTGAAAATTGATTGTTGATTCAAGAAGTTGAGCGATTTTGAAAGTAGGTTTGTCTCTTGTTCTTTTAAAATGATCTTATGGGTTTTGATCCTCGTTGATTGAAGAAAAGATGATTTTGGAAAGTTCAAAAGATTTGAGTTGTATAGTTTTGGTGAGAAAACCTAGAATTTGGGGATTTTTTTTAAAGAAAACTGAAAATCTATAAATGATATTGTTATATTTATTTTGTGTGTCAAAATAAATGGATGTTTGGAAAATTTCTTATTTATATTTATATAAATGATGAATTTCAGGGAATATGAGAATTGTTGTTCATTTTGGAAATTATTGTTCAAAACGTTGAAATAGTTTCAAAATAACTAATTGTTGAGGATACTTGAGAAGTGGGAATTGTGTTATTCCTTGGAATAAAAGTATTTATATTTATCTTGTGAAATTGGCATATCAATTCATTTGATTACATTAAACTTTGAAAGTTGATTTGAAAACTTGCATTGAGAAAAGAATGTTGAGAAACAAGTTTTTATGGAATGGTTTTGGGGTAAATACGTTGGTAAGTCTTGATAGGTAGCGTAGATGATATTGAATAAGTTAGCTTGAGAGTTCGGGGTAAAATATCGAAAACCCGCGCAGATAGGTGTCGAGCCTTTCGGTTAATACCTGTAAAAATGACAATTTGGCAGTACTTGTATAGTCTACTTGCAGACACCGACCTAGGGATTACCAGAGTCATATTTACCACTCTTGAAATAAATTGTTAAGTTTTGAACAATTGAAATTGCATGATATCATTGAGCATGATGGTTTTCAAAAGATGAAAATGTGATTTATCTTCAAAAAGGGCATAGCATGGCATGTGCATTTCATCTCTTGAGACTTGTATAAAATGTATATACATTGTTAAGAATTTCCTACTGGGCTTTATGCTCACCCTACCGAATTTTTGTGTAGGAAAAGATGTGGTGATCCCACCCAACTAAGGGACTGGAAGTATGTGCGTTGGGAGTACAATGCTCTCATTTTGCTGTGACTCTGTGTGTAAGCCAAGGGCTATGTTTGTGTGGGTTTGAAAAACTGTAGACACCCCATTTTTGACCGTCCTCAAGACTTGGACGTCACCGTTTGAACACTCGGTGATTATCCATGTTTGTGTTCGTTTGGAGTTCCCGGAAGTCTCGGCTCGCGTGCCTTGCTTTAGGATCCCCGAACTCGACCGTTTAGTGTCTGGTTTTGCACCAAATACTTGTGTCTTGCCTTTGAGAGGCAGGGTAGGGCTTGTAGACCATCCCCACCCACCACCGGCAGTGGCTAGAGGCCACCGGCTGGTGTTTGCTGCCACCGGCAATATTTATTGCCGGCCGGCACCTTTTGTTGCCGGTCAGCACTATTTTGTGCCGGTCGGCACTATTTTTGGCCAAGATGGCATTTTTGGCCGGCCAATTGCTGTTCATCTGCTTTTGCAGATATTTTTAGACAGCTGTCTTGCTTTTGCATCCCTCCATACACGTGTATGGAGGGATCTCCCTCTTGTAAAGCTTGTCTTGTAAGCTTTACAAGAGATATAGAGAGGGTCTCTCTCTTAAGAGAAGAAGAGAGGACTTAGGTTAGAGAGAGAGATATTTTGAGAGCAAAAAACAGCCATTGTTGAGCTCTTGTTCTAGGGTTTGAGTTAGATACATTTTCTATCTCTCTTTCCCTCTCATTTGTGCACTAGGTGTTTTGTGTCTTACTATTGCACACAAACACCTAGTGTTTCACCTTCCTTTGGCTCTTGAGGTTCTAAAGGACTGGTTTTGAAGTTTTGGTGTAGGATCCAAGCTAAAGGAGGCCATTGGAGCACCATTTGTGAAGAAGTCTACAAGGGTGAGAATCTAGTCTCATTTTTTCTCATTTTTGCATTGATTTTCTACTTGTCTTAGAGCTGTTTTTGTGCTTATTGTATAACATAAAAAAGTTCTGTTTTTAGGCCCTCTTTATTGTTTATTAAGAGTGTTTCTTGGTTTGAGGGTTGTTGACCACCCTTAGGCCTTGAAAGGCCTCATTTTGAGCCATTTTGTGCTAGCTCCGGGATTTTGGTGTTGAGGTCTCTTCACCACTGAAATCTTGAGGGATTTCAGTGGTGAAGATAATGCTTTGAAGGCCCAAGAAGGAGGGGGCCACCCCCTCTCCTTGTTGTTCTTGAAAAGGGCATATTTTGGCCTCTTGAGAGAGCCTATGCTTGAGTGTGTGTTGAGCATGTTTGGGCTGTTTTTTCATGCTTATATATCCATAATATAACATGATTTTAAGTTGGTTTTGGTACTCCATGCATGCTTAGCATAGTTGCCATGTAATGCCTTGTTTATGCCTTAATGTGCCTTAGGTTGTTAGCCTTTGTGGGAGCATGTTTTAGGCTTAGTCTTGTGAAGATTATGTGCTTATTTTGCCATGATCTAGGTCTGTCCTAGGTTGCTTGGGTCGAATTTGGCATGCATCATATAGCTCCTTTGTATTTAGGCTTGTTGGCCTTGAGCATTTGAATGTATGGCATGGCATCTTTGCATTGTTTTGGTGATTTGGGACCACCCTACATGCTATTTCAGTCCCATTTTCATGCTTGTTTGATTACCTTGCATGTCTCTTTAATGCTTTGGAAGTATGTGTTGCATGCTCCATGTTTTGGTCATTGTGTATGCCTTTGTATTTGAGTCACTTAGATGCCATCTAAGGAGTCCTTTGGCCTTGTTTTGACATGCTAAAAATCTGTTTTGGTAGTTTAATGCATGCCATGTTTGTTGTGATAAACATGCTTCAAAGCTTCATGACTTGCTTCAAGTACTTGGACCATGCTTGCATGCACTTGCTTGTCTTGTTTAATATGATTTGGCATCATTTTATAACATGATTTTAGAGCTCATGTTGCATGCTAATTATTCATGATTGTCCCTTTCAAGTGTGCTTGAGGGTTGTCTAATTTATGCCTAAGTGTTGGCCTTCCAACGTGTGTATGTGTGCATGTGTTTTGGTCTCCATTTTTGGGCATTATGGCTACTGTTTTAGGCCTATTTAGAGCTGCCTAATTCATGTTTAAGTCCATCTTTGTATCCATTTGCATTGCCATATGTATGCTTGCATAAGCTTGCCCCCATGCCATATTGCATCCTTAGCTTGTATGCTTAGGTTGCATCGCATTTTGCATGCATTCCTTGTCCCTTGATTTGGTGATAGGGATTAGGACTTTGGTTTGATTTGGTTTGCATGCATTTGAAATCAAAGTTGCATACTTGGTTCTTTGGGCCATCATGCATGGAAATGCGTGATTGGTGGTCCGAGAATCGGGGCACATCCTCCTTTGACTCAATAACATGATAAGGAATGTGATAGGTGCATAAATTGCTTGAATTGCATTGCCATGCAAGATTTTGCCCTCTGCTGCTGTGAGTTGCAGGTTCTGCAGGAATTTATTGCCGACCGGCAGTATTTAGTGCCGACCGGCAGCCAATAGATGGCCGGTGGATCTATTTTGTGCCGGTGACCAAATACTACTGCCGGTGGAAATTCTGCTCAGCCGATGATATCCCCCAGTGTCCTGAGAGGCATCCCTGAGACTTTGGCAGTTTTCAGAGGAGCAAAGCAGGGAAAACAGAGGCAAACTATGCATGGCAGTGCGATTCCGAGCCAGTCCCGAGCATGTGTTGCATCTGGCCCTCGCCCCGAGGCGGTTTACTGTTTTTCTTTAGCTTAATTTAATTTGTTAATTAAATTAATTAATTTGTAATTATTAATTAGCTTGCGTAGTTAATTAATCTGTAATATTTATTTGGTCCCTCCGAGCGAGGGCGAATCTGTAATAAGTGTGCGTGGGTGGTGTGTATGTCTTCCAATCCCACTTCTTTCTTCCCTTTTATTTACCTGCTTACGATGGTAGATTAGGGCACGTTTAAATTAGCATACCTTATGCTATGCATGCGTGCATTCATGCATTTGTACTACATGCATTAGGCTCGGTACATCACGCTAACTGCATTTGTACTTCAATTCACAAATTGAATATGTGATAGTTGTGCATTCTCACATGTCATGTTTAGGATAGCCGAGCCTATTCTAGCAACACTTTGTATGCGATGCATTAGGCACTTAACATGGACTTGGATCATGCATATTTGCTAACGAGTTCCTTGTTTTGGCACGGAGTACGATGTAAGTATTTCCGCTTTAGCATATCGCATGAGTGTGAATGTTGCCATGACAGCATGCTTAACATGTGGCTAGATGCTTATGTGTTATAAACTGCTTGGTTGCCTGTGGGTGAAGGTTGGATTGTTTGAGTTGGGAGAACTCATTGAAATCCGTGTTTTAGCCTACTTGCGAGTAGCAAATCCAAAATATTTTCCAAAACAAACGGATATGCAATGCTTACTTCCAAATTAGACAATCTAGTTTATACTTGTTTGCTGCGCGCATAACATAGTAATTCTAGGCTAATAAATGGAATAAGAACACATAACGTTTTCAAAATCGGATATCATGGTTAGTAGAGGCCGGTCTTCGGACCGGGCGAAAGGGGGTGCTCATAGCTGACCTTCCCCGATCGTACCCAAGCTCCCGAGCCGAGACAACTCCGGTGATGACGGACGCGTGGCCTTTGGCACCGAGTCAGGGTTTCCTAAATTCCCCCAAAATAAAATATTTAGGTGGCGACTCTGTATCTGGCAAAGCAGTCCATGTTTGGCACTTCTTTTCAAAAATCTGTTTCTCAAAACGATTTACCGGATTTGGACTCTTTGGTTCAGATTAAGAACCGTAACAAAACCGAGTCCGAACTGTAGCATGAGGCCCACGCGGGCGCGTCTACAGTTTCTGGCGACTCTGCTGGGGATTTTTAGAGAGCTTGACTCGAACTCGTGATATCCTGTTTTGATTACACTTGTGTGTTTCTTTGCATTGCATGTGCATTGGTGCGCTTAGGAACACAGTGTTTGCCATCTGCCATTCCTGAACGGTTTGCCGGAGGCTTGTCTTGTCAAGGCATGTCCATAAGGCTGACCGGCTATGGGCTCTGACAGCATGGGAACACGAACCCCGGTTTACCGGGGCACCCCTTTTGACCATTCGATCTAGTGCATATTCGGATCCGTAGTGACCATCCCAAGAATAGGACAGGTTGCTTACCCGATGTTAGGTTGTTTGAAAACCGCTGTGTGCGTAGTGAAACCCTAGTTCCTGACAAAATAGGACAGGGAAACCCTACCCCAACATAGGGGTGATTGAGCTCTCTTTACTTGCTATGTGCTTTTAGAGTGTATCTCTACAGGAACGCATATACCAGTTTGCAAGTTTGAGTATCAGACCCGAGGGCACCAGAATCAATATTGTTGAGAATCAGTTATCAGGAATCAGTTATCCGCGGGTATCAGATTCAGTATTTTGGGAACAGAAATTTGGGAACAGTGATCAGCAGTAGGGTACAGTTGTTTGGCTACGCCCGTATTTGATCAGTTTGGACTGAAATGCTGCCTGTTTTTCCTTTCAGGTTCAGAGAGTGGCAGAGTTGATACAGAATAGCCAGTGTCTCCCCTTTGCTGAGGCATAATTTATGGCGGCACAAAATTCAGAAGAAGTTGTGGTTATGACGGCTGCATTAGAGCAGGGAACCGCT
Source organism: Camellia sinensis (assembly GCF_055761805.1). Lineage (NCBI taxonomy): Eukaryota > Viridiplantae > Streptophyta > Magnoliopsida > Ericales > Theaceae > Camellia > Camellia sinensis. The sequence goes on from NC_138973.1 coordinate 113,066,638, forward strand.
CCGCAGAGTGAGGCCAGCATCAGTATGTCACACCCGCCCAGGTCGCCCGTTGTGCACCCGGTTTGGGCTCCCCAGTTATACCAAGCTCGTGAGCCCACTACCTTTGAATTAATGGGGATGATAGGCGATCTCCAAAGGTCTGTGGCAGACCTCGCCTATGGAATGTCGGCTTCACCGCCAGCGGCGTCGTATGCCGGCAATTTCGTACCACAAGAGCCCCCGCTACTGGGGCGGATTGTGATAGAGCTCAGCCAGCCAGAGGTGGCTTCCAGCTACAGCCGCGACATGCCGACACCGACCCAGACCCTGGATCAGGCTGAGGCTAGAGGAAAAGACAAGGCAAAGGTAGATGCCGATCCTATTGAACAACTGCTGTGGGCAGTCGAGGCTCTGAAAGTCAGAGGGATGAACAAGCAACAAACATCCGCAATTGTGATCAAAGCTGTGGATGATGCTTTCCCCGCTCCAATCAAAGGCAGTTCAAGCCAGGCAGAAAACCGGGATGGGCCCCGTCATGCCCAGACAATTCCTGTTGTTCCCAACCCTGCACCGGGAAAGGTTCAAAAAGCCAAGGCAACGCCAGCCGACCCATTCGCCAGTGCATCTAGCAAGAATCCTCAAACTTCAAAGTACCTGCCCCGAGGGCGCAGGGTCTTTCACGACCTCCACATGCCTTTGTCTAGGGCATTACTAATATTGGCGAAGAATGGGCATCTTAAACCTTTGGAGCCTCGGCCACTCCCGAAGAATCTCCCCGCCACTCATGATGCTACCTTGTACTGCGCGTACCACCAACAGTCCGGTCACAGTACCGATGGATGTTCCCGCCTTCGTCACGAAGTGCAGGATTTGATTGATAACAAGGTTATCCTACCACCCACCTCAGCCAAGCCCGTTACCACCCAGTTGCTGGATTTCGAGGGCTCAGATACTGCGAGTATGTAAAGTGAACTGCCTGTGGGCAACATTTGGTATATTTTGGATGAAGCGTCTGGCACGCATTTTTGAGCATCGGTGAAACCGAGTTTTGTAAATCCTGGCTTGGATATCGAGTCTGTCTTTTGTTTTGAGTCTGTCTCTTTGTCTTGAGTCAGTCTTTTTTTTGCTTAAGGGTTTGTCTTGTTGTATCGAGTCAGTCCCCTTTGTATATAATACCAGGTGATTCTGGGGTTGTTGCCTCGAACACCGTTTTGTTTTGTAATTACCTGTTTTTGTTTTGAGTCTGTCTCTGCCAAGGAGCCAGTTGCGCCAACAAATCCGAGTGAAACAGCTGTTGCTATCTCAACTTCATGCTTGCTTTCAGCATAAGTGTCAGAGAATTTGATTGGGCTGACAGCACATCTCGCCTGCTCTCCTGCGCGCCAAACTCATTGCATTAACCTAAGTTTTTCAAAAACAAACCTTTTTGAACACTGCGGTGATGAAAACGAAGAGGAAGGAATTCCTTGGGTTTTGCAAAACTTTGATCATTTTGAGAAAAAGAGAAGCGTGCTAAGCCTTTTTATGAATAAAATCATGCTTGTCGGCGTGAGTACTGAGAAGGATCCTGGCTTGATCCAGATTGGTTCCACACTATCCTCGGCGCGAGCGATTTGTCGCTTTCTTAAAAACTTTCAAAAACAAATGTTTTACGCGGCCCTGCGAAGACCTGTGTGGAATCGTTCTTGAGATCGCGCAGCCTAGGATCGCTCTCAGCCTCAAGATCCAACCCGTTTGTTTTCCGACTTTGAACCCGTTCAGAACGTTCAGAAAGTTCAACGGACAAACGCCATGAAAGGCCCGTGTGGCCAGTTTTGAAGTAGCCTTCGATCAAGAAGCATCAAAGCCGAATCAGAAGGAGTAGATCTCGCCGGAAGAAGCTCGTGGAGTAACCGGGATGGATTCTTCCGCAAATCGTTGCAACGACCGTTCTCCTAGACACAGAGAGGCTTCAATTCAAAAAACCATTTGGCATGGACTTGCTACACTTTTACCCTTTGAGAGGCTCGCTGGGCCGAAAACCCGGACGGGTGCCTTGGCAAAAGTTAGAGCCTAAAAAGGAGAAGTTAATACCCGAGTGTACCTTAACCGGAACTACGTAAGGCTTGATTCCCATGTTTGGGATACGTAGGCAAGTTCATCATGAAGTCCAGCCCCCAACGCTTTCATAAGCGTCTCGGTCCATGCAATGGTTTCGATTTCATCCTCAAAGTCCAGTGGCCAACACCCTTTAAGGTGATTGTGTCCATATATGTGTCATGACCGTCTTCGTCATCGCTGTGTCCAAGAGTTCGACCACCGCCAATGAAGACTGTTTGCAGATTGCTGCGGCACCACCCAAACAAGGGGCAACTTTCCGTTGCCACGAGCCACCGTGAGCCGCCATTCAAACTAGGGGCAACTTTCCGTTGCCTCCCCCCCGTTCAAACCAGGGGCAATTTTCCATTGCCTCCGATCCGAGGTTGCGCATCTCGAAGAGTAAGTTCTATGCTTGTTGAGCATCAGCTGTTTGAAAAATAGTTTTTGAAAATTTTTTACTAAGGTTGACTATTTTCTCGAAAACTATTCCATTTTCCAAAACTGGACCATTGTCTTGGACCCAAAAAGGAAAATTTTCAGTGCTTACATGCCTGACTTACATGATTTTCAAATCAAAAATCGAACAAGTACGTTAATCCGACTCTCATTTTGATCAAAACCGTTTTAGTAGAAAGCAAAAACGAAAAGAATGGTTAAAATGATGAACTAGGGGCACAGCTGAGTCAGGCGTTCTGTCTTTCCCCCGTCATCGACGTACTTGCCAGAAGGGCGCTCTACCCGCCAGAAGAAATAGCTGTGAGCTAACGATGTTGAGCATGAATCCACACCTTTCTTTTTATCCATCAATCACCCCGGGGAGGGATGAAAAATGAGAGAATTAAGAATAGAGAGGTGTAAGTTGAGAGAAAAGTGAGGAAAAGGGTTTTGAGAGAAAATCCGAGCTCGAGAGCCGAGTGATGTGAGAATCACAAATCAGAAAGGGTGGGAGACAATGCCTAGAGAAACTGGCTCCTCGTGATCTGAGGTCCCCCGTATTCGTTCAACGCGTCTGTGTGTCGTGTCTTTGGTTTTGTTTACCTCAACCTTTGTCTTAGGTCTTTTCCGAGCGTGTCTCGTTGTGTTTAGGTCGTGTACCTCTTTGTTTGAGTCCTCCCCGCTGTGTTCAGTTGTAGGCTCGATATCCCGGTTTGAAAAACCCTCATTCGATTTCAAAAATCACTTACACTCGGAATGCTGTGCCATTCTCTACATTTGAACGTTGTTTCGACTCCAACCGGTTCTATCTTTGAGGTCCGTCCTGTTAGATTGGGCCGTTTGTTCAAAGTTTGTTGTGCGCAGAATGAACCAAATGTTGTGTTATGGACTGTATGCAGATTAATCCCCAGTAGAGCAAGGGCTGTGTATCAAGAATCAGGCAGTGGTTTGCTTGAGTTATTTTGCTGTTGGCTGTTTAGCTATCTGATTATTACAGTGCAAGTGTTCAATTTTCAGACAACCAATCAATTTCATTTACATTGAGGTGTAACATGAAGGAATGCGATGCAATGCACGAGATATGTAAATGTAACACTTTTTAAGCAAAAATCTGTTCATTTCATAGTCTTTTTCAAGTACAAAATTTTGAAGAAAACAAAAATCTGCCTGCGGCAGTACAAGGTAATCTATCTACCAACAAAAAGAAAAGTACAAGAAAGAAGAAAAGATAGCAAAAATCTGCATCCATGTCGAGCACTCCGGGCGGCCGTCAGTCCGTCCTAGTCCTCTTCCTGGACGAGGGTCCAGGGGCATCATCAGCGTCGTCGTCAGAGCCCGAGCTAGAACCATCTCTGGTCTCCTCCTCCGATGACTCGGACTCCGCCTCTGCCTCCGCCTCTGACTCCTCGTCATCATCATCATCGTCTGGGACTGGAGCTCGCGAGCTACTCCCGACATGAGTACGCCCTCCCCTGGTACGGGGAAATATCCGGCCCTCCTCATCTCTCCCCGGGGCAGGGACAGAAGGCCCAGCTGGAGCACCTCCTGCCATGGGAATCTGGAAAGGAGGCTGAAAAAGTACACAAAAGGGAAATGCATCAGTATACTGTAGACAGTTTATCAGTGCAGAGTGCAGTGTATGAGTACAGTGTGAGAATGTCGTGAGCAGTTTATCAGTGCAGAATGCAATGCCGAGTACAGTGTATGAGTGCCGTGGGCAGTTTAACAGTACAGAATGCAGTGTATGCAGTGTGTCAGATACTGTTGAGATCAGTGTATCAGGTGTGGTGCCACGAATCAGATTATGCAAAGCAGTGTATGAGTGGTTTGAGGCCAATGTCAGAAGAACATACCGGGATGCTGTAGAGGGCCAGGAGATCAAATGTCCGCTGAAGCATCCCCATCATCGAGGCATTCATTGCCAACGACTGACGGGTGTACCCAGAAGAAGCCTGCAAAAGTATCAGATGCATCAATATTCTGTGGAATATCAAGTAAACTGAGATGAATAACTGTACAAAAATGCAATAATACGTACCAGAGGTAAGTCGGGGACATCAATGAACTCGTGACCAGCCGGTGGAGGGGCGAATGGGATCTGATAGGTCGACCCACCCTGCCCCTAGAAAGTCAGTACAGCAGGCAGAACGGGCCAGCCAACTCCCCGTCCTCCCTGCACTCCGCCCCTACCACGGACCCGGGCCCTCCTCGAAGATCCAACTCCTGCTCCCGCTCCGACCCCAGCCGCCGATGCCACAAGCCTGGCCCCCTCTGCTCGACGACCGCTCAAAGGTCGCATCAGGTACGCCCGCACGTACTCCTAATAGTCGCCGGTACCTCTGAAGCCGGCCTCCTCCCAGCCGATGGAGTAATCATCCAGCTGCTCAGTCGTGAGCCCCTCGGTCTCCCTCATATCTGTAGGAGGGGGAACCGGGACTATCTGCTCAGGTAACCCTAGGGTCTGGCGTAGAAAACGCTCCCCCAGGTACCAAGCCCGACAGACCGGGCCCTCAAGCAAAATCCGGAAACGCGAGGTCTCCTCCGCACCAGGGAACCGACCCCGCATCGCCGCCGGCATAGGAGCCCACGGCCGCCAAGTGATCTGAAAATGACAGACAGTTTGTTATCTACTGTTATTGAAATATACAGTTGGAAAGCGAAGCTTAAATGAACTGAAAGTAAAGCATACCTTCGCGGGGGTGATGGTGTCGAAGTATCGGCGGAAGAAGCCGAATGTCTCCCGTGGTCCCCGGGTGCATCTCCCGTCGAAGCGACTCGAAAACGGGACGGCCAGAGGAGTCTCCACAACTGGCACAGGAGTGAGCCTAGGGAAGTAGGCGTAAACCCACAACTGCAAAACAGATGTCAGTATGACCATCAGATAAAGCAGAATATACAGAATAAAGCAGAAATGGCAGAGCCGTGTGTTGTGCAGTGTATTGTGTGCAGTGTACAGTGTGAGCCGTGTGCAGTCAGTGTAAAGCAGAATGTATGTGTGTGCCGGGTGTACAGTATACAGCAAGTGTAAAGCAGACTACAGTGTGTGCAGTGTACAAAGTACAGAAAATACGAGACAGAAATGAAAAAGCGGAGAAGAAATGTACCTCCCAAGCCCGCCAATAGCCTCCGAGTAGCTGGCCGCTGCCGCGAGAAGCCGAGCTCATATATCCATAAAGGGTGGCCAGAGCAGCGCCGCCCCAGTCATAGTGCAGAATGTCCCAGACATCCACCAGTGCGCTGAGAAGACAGAGAGGCACGGTGTTCGCCCGATCGGCGAAGATGGTAGTCCCAAACAGGAACATGAGGAAGCCGCGAGCATACCTCTCCACGTCCTCCTAGGTCATCTGCTCCTCCTCCTCCAACGCGGGCTGGACCCGAAACTGGACCTCAAACCAGGAATATCGAACGAAACCTGGGCGAGCTAGGGGTGGCGCCTCCCCCAATAGATGGACCTGAGCGGCGGTCCACTCATCCATCGCGATGTCAAAAGGGATCGGATCACCCCCCACCCCGATGCCTGTGAGGATCGAGAAATCATGAGGGGTCATCGTCATATCCCCTGCTGCAGAGAAATGAAAAGAATCGGTGGTGTCCCACCACCTCTCCGCCAGAGCGGCCAGGAAAGGTCTGCATGTGGAGAGCCTGGAGAGTCCTCGGCAGAAGGAGCCGAAACCCGCTCGATCCACGATGCGTCGGACTGCGTCAGGGAGCTCATCATACCACTCCCGAGCGCCAGTATTCCCATACCCGCGAATGGTATGGGAACCCTCCTGTAAACAGAAAATAACAATTGCAAGACAACATTCAAAATGCAATTTTGAAAAAGCAGATAAAGCATGTGTGCAAGTTTGACAAGTTTCAGGCAAATACCGGGTGCCGGTGTGCTTACAGTGAAATACGTGTGCTGTGTCAGCGTGTTTGGGTGTTTCAGAATAGATATAGCATGTGTGCAAATTTAACAGATTCAGACGAATACTGGGTGCCAGTGTGTATGCAGTGGAATACAGTGAGCGCAGTGTGTTTGAATGATTCGGGGCTAATGCAGTGTGTGTGCATGCGCCAGTCTCAAGCAGATATCAGTTGTACGTATGTTTACAGTCAACTACGGTCTATGGTGTATCAGATTTCAGCAGTTAAAGCGTACAACTAGCTGCGGCAGTTTTGTATCCTACATTGCGGAAAGTAAAGCAGAAGACAGAGAGTTACCTCGGAAGTGCCGAATGAAAGGTGGGAGGTAGGCTCGCGTAGTAGTAGCTCAGGCGCCGCGTACCTCTCGAAGCTCCGGAACTGACGCAGGCCGTCGGGGGGCAGAACATGGACCGCCGGTCGGTAGGTCGCCGGGTCGAACGGGCGCTCGCCCAATGGTAGGAGCTCGACCCCGGGATCCATCTCGTGGTCCGGGGGAGTCCCGCCACGTGGAATGTCGTCCGCCATATCGAAAATGATGAGAAAATGGCCGGAGGAAGGAAAATCGGACCGGAATGCGAAGAGTCAACTGAAAAGTCAACTCCCGAGAGGGTCGGAAATGGCCGGGAAGGCCGGAATGTGAAAAGGCACAGGAATGAAGAGGAAAACGAGGGAAACAAACCCCGAAAAGGCGGGAACGCCAAACGAGGCACCGAAACAAGAATGTGATCGGTTGAAAATGTCCGAAACGCGAAGGAAATCGCGAATCCGACGACGAAACGAGCGTAGAACGCGAAGAAACGGGCGAAAAATGAGAGAGAAACACTCTAGAGAGAGAGAGCAAGGGATTTCGGCGGTAGGGAAGTGAGGAATAGGGTTTTGAAACCCTATTTTATAACACCCAAGGTGAAAAGTCAAAACTGCCCCGCATCAGCAACTGTTTGCCGGTCGGCAATGTTTTGTGCCGGCCGGCACTTTTTTGTGCCGATGGACTTATTTTGATGCCGGCGGCCAGCCGGTGGCCTCCCTTTTCGGCCGGTGGGGTTCCCACAGCCTTGTTTAGGCCATATGAGAAGTCTTTGGTCTTCATAGCTCAAGAAAGTGCAAGAAAGTGTACCTCCGACGCTCAACCGGCCTCCGTTTTGACCTCGGGTCGTGTCTGCTGTGCGTGGCACTCCAATTCATGCAAGGTGTATCCTTTTCGTATCCTTTTTGACTTTTACAAAGGTCCAAAAGTTGCCCCATGTGTATCGCATATCAGTCGCACTGTTTTGTGCATTTCAAATCGTCGCACTGTTTTGTGCATTGCAAATTGTTCGCGCTGTTCTGAGCATCGCACTGTTTTGTGCATTTCAAACCGTCGCACTGTTTTGTGCATTTCAAATCGTCGCACTGTTTTGTGCATTGTATTTCAATCGCGCTGTTTTGCGCATCGCACTGTTTTGTGCACCTCACTTGCATTTTGCATGCATCCATTCGCGCTATCTTGCGCACCTCGTTTGTACTTGTTAGTACATTGCATTGTTTTGAATACAAACCGGCTTCGCGTAGCGTATAAGTCCAACTTTCAAACCGGCTTCGCGTAGCGTATAAGTCCAACTTTCAAACCGGCTTCGCGTAGCGTATAAGTCCAACTTTCAAAACCGGCTTCGCGTAGCGTATAAGTCCAACTTTCAAACCGGCTTCGCGTAGCGTATAAGTCCAACTTTCAAACCGGCTTCGCGTAGCGTATAAGTCCAACTTTCAAAACCGGCTTCGCGTAGCGTATAAGTCCAACTTTCAAAACCGGCTTCGCGTAGCGTATAAGTCCAACTTTCAAACCGGCTTCGCGTAGCGTATAAGTCCAACTTTCAAAATCGGCTTCGCGTAGCGTATAAGTCCAACTTTCAAAACCGGCTTCGCGTAGCGTATAAGTCCAACTTTCAAACCGGCTTCGCGTAGCGTGTAAGTCCACTTGTATCATTTTTGCATCTTATGAGACACACGTGTCTCATTTGTTTCATTTTACATTCCGTGTGGCATGTGTGTCACACTTACATTTTGCGCATGGTCTGGCGAGACCTTAAACGCGTACGGTCTAGGAGACCTTAAATCCTTGGAAGGTGCAAAACCTTTAATGCATTGGTGTGCACACTATTGCTTTGTACATGTCTTAAGCCGTGTGTTGTCGCGCATTCCATGCAACATGCATCACTTGCATCATTTGCATTTCAAAAAAAAAAAAAAACAAAAAAAACATGCATAGTCGTGCATACATTTTGTTCACGGTCTGGCGAGACCTTAAACACGCGCGGTCCAGGAGACCCTAAATCCTCTGAAGGTGCAATTCCTTTGGTGTTTGTCGTGCCCGAACGACTTTCGATGGTTTGGTAAAGCCACCTGCCTATGTTTACGATGAGTTCCTAGAAGACCAACTGGGACGGTGGAAACTAGAGTTCGAACGGCTTATGACTAGAACGCAAAGGTTCGGGAGTTCCGAGACTAAAGTCTGGTTTAAATACCCAGGGGTTTACCCTCGACTTGAAATCTGTATGGAAGCCCCATAGATTGAGGCAGCATGTCGGCGCCTCAGTTCTGGATACTGAACCAACCTAGTATATCGCCCTCTTGGTAAGATAGGGAAAGTTGCAATCATAGTTGTTGCATCATAGTGCATTATCATGCATTTGCATTATAGCCTGCATACATTCATTGCGTTCTCCCCCAGTAGATCGCATCACACTGCATTGTCATGCATTTTTGTATCCATATCCATTTCATTGCATATTTGTAGATATTGCATTGTAGCCTGCATGCATTCATTGCATCACCTTCCGCCTATGGCTTGCGCCTTTCCAGGTTGAGCTTGGTCTGGTATGTGCCCTTACTTTTCATGTTAAAACACAGTTCTGCATGTGTATCGCGCCGATTCCGCGCCGATATGTTGGTTGAGGGTTGCGGCACCTTTTCTGTGTTACACATGGCTCGTATGTGTCCATGCTTTTCCTAGGCAAGATTTGGTTTGGCTTGCGTGCCATATCCATTGTATCCATATCCATTCCATTGCATTTTTGTAGATATTGCATTGTAGATTGCATGCATTCATTGCATCACCTTCCGCCTATGGCTTGCGCCTTTCCAGGTTGAGCTTGGTTTGGTATGTGCCCTTACTGTTCATGTTAAAACACAATTCTGCATGTGTATCGCGCCAATTCCACGCTGATATGTTGGTTGAGGGTTGCGGCACCTTTTCTGTGTTACACATGGCTTGTATGTGTATATGCCTTTTCTAGGCAAGATTTGGTTTGGCCCGCGTGCCATATTTATATATTACATTATAGTGTAATTTTTGCATCCGGCATTAGGATCGTAGTCCTTTCTCCAGCGGGTCGTTTCCCCACTTTTGTCAATTCCACCCAATACTTGTTCTTGCGTCTGTCTACAATGCTCATAGTTCAGTTGACCGTTCTATGGTAGACAGACTTGTTATCTCCATCAATCTATTTGACATAGGTGTGGGTTTCGAACCGCTCATGATTGGATCATGATTCAATTGCTTTGCATGTAGTTTGCATTGTTTCAATTACATTGCATCTTCATTAGCATTGTTTATACATTGTTTTGTATATATTACATATCGTTTTGCATCCATCTTGCATTGTCATGCATGTTGCTAACGATATTGCACCTGTTAAGTTTGTTTTCTTTTCAGGCACGATATTGTGTGTACGGTTCATTTGAGGCTGGTGCAACCAGACGAGCCGCACAGGTATTGTATCTCCCGAGTGAGACGTATTGAGAATTACATAATTCTCTTACATCCTTTCTGCATTGTAGTGTAGTTTGATGTATGCTTGCTTAAAATTGTCGCATGTATGCTTCATTACAGCTTTCTTTGCATGATCATAAGTTATGCCCGGCTTCGTGCATTGTCTTGCATTCCGCCCCTGCCTTCGGGTGCATATCTTGTTTGACTTGCATGTTTGTCTAAGTCTTTGGCCTTGTCAAAAATGGGTCGTCTCTAGGCTTTGACATTCACTCCCGTCATTGTTATGACTTTCGAGTTCTGTCAAAGAGGGGCAACTGTAGACACCCCATTTTTGACCGTCCTCAAGACTTGGACGTCACCGTTTGAACACTCGGTGATTATCCATGTTTGTGTTCGTTTGGAGTTCCCGGAAGTCTCGGCTCGCGTGCCTTGCTTCAGGATCCCCGAACTCGACCGTTTAGTGTCTGGTTTTGCACCAAACACTTGTGTCTTGCCTTTGAGAGGCAGGGTAGGGCTTGTAGACCATCCCCACCCACCACCGGCAGTGGCTAGAGGCCACCGGCTGGTGTTTGCTGCCACCGGCAATATTTATTGCCGGCCGGCACCTTTTGTTGCCGGTCAGCACTATTTTGTGCCGGTCGGCACTATTTTTGGCCAAGATGGCATTTTTGGCCGGCCGATTGCTGTTCATCTGCTTTTGCAGATATTTTTAGACAGCTGTCTTGCTTTTGCATCCCTCCATACACGTGTATGGAGGGATCTCCCTCTTGTAAAGCTTGTCTTGTAAGCTTTACAAGAGATATAGAGAGGGTCTCTCTCTTAAGAGAAGAAGAGAGGACTTAGGTTAGAGAGAGAGATATTTTGAGAGCAAAAAACAGCCATTGTTGAGCTCTTGTTCTAGGGTTTGAGTTAGATACATTTTCTATCTCTCTTTCCCTCTCATTTGTGCACTAGGTGTTTTGTGTCTTACTATTGCACACAAACACCTAGTGTTTCACCTTCCTTTGGCTCTTGAGGTTCTAAAGGACTGGTTTTGAAGTTTTGGTGTAGGATCCAAGCTAAAGGAGGCCATTGGAGCACCATTTGTGAAGAAGTCTACAAGGGTGAGAATCTAGTCTCATTTTTTCCCATTTTTGCATTGATTTTCTACTTGCCTTAGAGCTGTTTTTGTGCTTATTGTATAACATAAAAAAGTTCTTTTTTTAGGCCCTCTTTATTGTTTATTAAGAGTGTTTCTTGGTTTGAGGGTTGTTGACCACCCTTAGGCCTTGAAAGGCCTCATTTTGAGCCATTTTGTGCTAGCTCCGGGATTTTGGTGTTGAGGTCTCTTCACCACTGAAATCCCTCAAGATGATGCTTTGAAGTCCCAAGAAGGAGGGGGCCACCCCCTCTCCTTGTTGTCCTTGAAAAAGGCATATTTTGGCCTCTTGAGAGAGCCTATGCTTGAGTGTGTGTTGAGCATGTTTGGGCTGTTTTTTCATGCTTATATATCCATAATATAACATGATTTTAAGTTGGTTTTGGTACTCCATGCATGCTTAGCATAGTTGCCATGTAATGCCTTGTTTATGCCTTAATGTGCCTTAGGTTGTTAGCCTTTGTGGGAGCATGTTTTAGGCTTAGTCTTGTGAAGATTATGTGCTTATTTTGCCATGATCTAGGTCTGTCCTAGGTTTCTTGGGTCGAATTTGGCATGCATCATATAGCTCCTTTGTATTTAGGCTTGTTGGCCTTGAGCATTTGAATGTATGGCATGGCATCTTTGCATTGTTTTGGTGATTTGGGACCACCCTACATGCTATTTCAGTCCCATTTTCATGCTTGTTTGATTACCTTGCATGTCTCTTTAATGCTTTGGAAGTATGTGTTGCATGCTCCATGTTTTGGTCATTGTGTATGCCTTTGTATTTGAGTCACTTAGATGCCATCTAAGGAGTCTTTTGGCCTTGTTTTGACATGCTAAAAATCTGTTTTGGTAGTTTAATGCATGCCATGTTTGTTGTGATAAACATGCTTCAAAGCTTCATGACTTGCTTCAAGTACTTGGACCATGCTTGCATGCACTTGCTTGTCTTGTTTAATATGATTTGGCATCATTTTATAACATGATTTTAGAGCTCATGTTGCATGCTAATTATTCATGATTTTCCCTTTCAAGTGTGCTTGAGGGTTGTCTAATTTATGCCTAAGTGTTGGCCTTCCAACGTGTGTATGTGTGCATGTGTTTTGGTCTCCATTTTTGGGCATTATGGCTACTGTTTTAGGCCTATTTAGAGCTACCTAATTCATGTTTAAGTCCATCTTTGTATCCATTTGCATTGCCATATGTATGCTTGCATAAGCTTGCCCCCATGCCATATTGCATCCTTAGCTTGTATGCTTAGGTTGCATCGCATTTTGCATGCATTCCTTGTCCCTTGATTTGGTGATAGGGATTAGGACTTTGGTTTGATTTGGTTTGCATGCATTTGAAATCAAAGTTGCATACTTGGTTCTTTGGGCCATCATGCATGGAAATGCGTGATTGGTGGTCCGAGAATCGGGGCACATCCTCCTTTGACTCAATAACATGATAAAGAATGTGATAGGTGCATAAATTGCTTGAATTGCATTGCCATGCAAGATTTTGCCCTCTGCTGCTGTGAGTTGCAGGTTCTGCAGGAATTTATTGCCGACCGGCAGTATTTAGTGCTGACCGGCAGCCAATAGATGGCCGGTGGATCTATTTTGTGCCGGTGACCAAATACTACTGCCGGTGGAAATTCTGCTCAGCCGATGATATCCCCCAGTGTCCTGAGAGGCATCCCTGAGACTTTGGCAGTTTTCAGAGGAGCAAAGCAGGGAAAACAGAGGCAAACTATGCATGGCAGTGCGATTCCGAGCCAGTCCCGAGCATGTGTTGCATCTGGCCCTCGCCCCGAGGCGGTTTACTGTTTTTCTTTAGCTTAATTTAATTTGTTAATTAAATTAATTAATTTGTAATTATTAATTAGCTTGCGTAGTTAATTAATCTGTAATATTTATTTGGTCCCTCCGAGCGAGGGCGAATCTGTAATAAGTGTGCGTGGGTGGTGTGTATGTCTTCCAATCCCACTTCTTTCTTCCCTTTTATTTACCTGCTTACGATGGTAGATTAGGGCACGTTTAAATTAGCATACCTTATGCTATGCATGCGTGCATTCATGCATTTGTACTACATGCATTAGGCTCGGTACATCACGCTAACTGCATTTGTACTTCAATTCACAAATTGAATATGTGATAGTTGTGCATTCTCACATGTCATGTTTAGGATAGCCGAGCCTATTCTAGCAACACTTTGTATGCGATGCATTAGGCACTTAACATGGACTTGGATCATGCATATTTGCTAACGAGTTCCTTGTTTTGGCACGGAGTACGATGTAAGTATTTCCGCTTTAGCATATCGCATGAGTGTGAATGTTGCCATGACAGCATGCTTAACATGTGGCTAGATGCTTATGTGTTATAAACTGCTTGGATGCCTGTGGGTGAAGGTTGGATTGTTTGAGTTGGGAGAACTCATTGAAATCCGTGTTTTAGCCTACTTGCGAGTAGCAAATCCAAAACATTTTCCAAAACAAACGGATATGCAATGCTTACTTCCAAATTAGACAATCTAGTCTATACTTGTTTGCTGCGCGCATAACATAGTAATTCTAGGCTAATAAATGGAATAAGAACACATAACGTTTTCAAAATCGGATATCATGGTTAGTAGAGGCCGGTCTTCGGACCGGGCGAAAGGGGGTGCTCATAGCTGACCTTCCCCGATTGTACCCATGCTCCCGAGCCGAGACAACTCCGGTGATGACGGACGCGTGGCCTTTGGCACCGAGTCAGGGTTTCCTAAATTTCCCCAAAATAAAATATTTAGGTGGCGACTCTGTATCTAGCAAAGCAGTCCATGTTTGGCACTTCTTTTCAAAAATCTATTTCTCAAAACGATTTGCCGGATTTGGACTCTTTGGTTCAGATTAAGAACCGTAACAAAACCGAGTCCGAACTGTAGCCTGAGGCCCTCCGCGGGCGCGTCTACAAAAACCGTTTTGTGTAACCAGGCTCAAGCCTTGGAAACTTGTAAACCCTTGGGGGTATTTATTTGTTTATTTACTTGTTGTTAGATTAAATGTATTGTTGCATGAAGAACTATTGTATCATGTAATGTAAGTTTGATGATTTATATTCGATTTTCCTTGAAAGAGCCATGATTGTTGTATTATCATTTGGGCTAGAAGTTTGGGGCGTTACAATTACACTAGTGTGGAGGGTATTGTTGGCACCACATTTAAACCATCTAATGCGAAGGCGACATGTGGCAATCAAAGGATATTTAGATACCGAACAGTCCCACATTTGAAAATGCCTACGTGAGCTGCAAATGCAAGTTTTCAACTGGAAAATGTGATGAGTAACATGTGAGAAGAACGTTAAGGAGTTAACAATGAGTAGTTGCTAGCAGTTACACATGCACTAGAAATATTGTGGCCCTAAGAAGTAGCGAAAAGGAAGGAGATCATGGCAAAAGATAGCAGTCTAATTGCTTTGAAAACGCCAAGAGAAGGCTATAAATAGATGGAAGCAAAAACTAAAGAGACCCCCCAAGAAAATCCAGACTCTACAGCTTTGTTAATTTTATTTGTCTTTAAATTTATGCACTTTTCTTTTATGCACTGCACTTACATTCCTTAGCCTTATAATTCCAGAACACGATCGGTTTAAAAGTTTCAAAGTTGCCCTTACTAAAGGTAACATTTTGTAATTATTTTTTCAATTAATTAATTGCAATTTTCGCTTAGTCTCTCCCTCATATTCTGTTACAAATTTGAGTTTTTGGCTCAACTTTTCAACACAACACAGTAAAGTCCTCTTCATTGAGACTAAGAGAACCTTAACGCAATCGCTTGATAAAAATTAGCATTTATTATCTATAAGGACTTTTCAAATCTTTGCTGGCACGTTTAAATTACATTTCAAACATTTGAAGTGTCAAAAATAGCTAACATGACTATAATTAATGTTTAAGTTCTCTTCACAACAAAAATGTTGTATTTTCTAGTACATCCTTATGAATTGGATTAGGTTTTTTGGTGGGTATCCTTAATTCTCTAATCTTTTGAACCTATTCATCCCAGCACCAAAAACAAAATGAACCCCTTGAATTATTTTCAGTTGTGAGACACATTAATATTTAATATAAGTGTCTAACAAGTGTCAACTTTTATTTTGGCAAACATTTCATCATGTGGGGTCTAATCTTAATGCCACATCATTAGGGGTCATTTAGAGATGATAAATTAAGAGGATGTAGCATTGTTGGTACGGGTGTGTTGTTTTTTCATGCGAGCTTTGATTTTTCACGTAATGAGATACAAAAAATAAAAAGTAAATTACAATTACACCCTTTGTGATTTGTTTAAAATACATATTGCCCTATCTAATTTGGAAAATTATAAATAACCCCTTGTCATAATTTTTTTGTTTAACAGAACTAACTGAAAAAATAAAATTTCTAATTGCTTTCGTATACAATGATAAAATTACTTGAATTATTAATTGAAACACATTTATGATATCATTAAAAACTGTTAATTGACTTGATGATTTATTAATGAAAGCGGCCATTTGTTATGAAATTAAAAACTTCAGGAGATGGGATGTAATTTCCTGAATCAGAGGGATAAATCGTATTTTAAGCAAATCTCAGAAGGTGTATTTATAATTTATCTACAAATTAAATAATGGATCCCACATGCAAGGTCCACTATATTCTTAGACTCACTATTTATTTTACATTTATCACATTATATAAAATAGTTTTTTTTCAAGTTTAAATAGCTACTACTATTTAAAAAATCTGAAGAACACATATGTTTTCTACTTATTTTCGTATCCTAAAAATACCCTCTCAAACTTATTAAACATCAGACAACAACCTACATCTACCGAACAACCAAACACTTTCCAGAATTCAAACACCTTCAAATATCATAATATGATTATTTTTTTTAATAATTTTACTACTGTGGCATGTTCAATATTTGTCTCATCCACTACTTTCACATGAACGATGTGCATTTAAACATAAAACATCTTCAAACATCATAATATGATTATCTTTTCAATAATTCCACTACTGTGGCCTATTCAATATTTATCTCATCCATTATCTTCTCATGAATGGTGAGTGAGAAATTTTGTCAGATTCAAATTAAGAAAAATCATGAAAATATATAAAGAAAAAAAAATATTTTTGCAATTAATCTACTTTGAATGAGTGGTGATGATTCAAAGTGGCATTGTTGGCAAACTGATAGCCCTTTGATTGTTTTTTTCAATTGGATTTTGTGTATTAATAATAGACTCTATTTCAGAGGGTTCAAAATAAGTGCCGGTCACAATCTACTACATCACTTTCACAAATAATAATCGATTTTGCTCTGGAGGGTTCGGAGCAATCCTATTTTGCAATCAAAAATAGATTCTACAATCAGCATTACACACTTTGTTTAGGATGTTTCGGACCAAATTTGTTACATAGCCCAATGGTTTTTAATCAAAACATAACAACCCACTTTGTTTCAGAACCAAACAGTCGATCACATTATCTTTCAATCAACTATGTTTCACAATTTTTATTTATTTATTTTCGTTCTCCGTCCATAGTTTTAGTATATTGATTTTTAATTGCCTAAATTTCTTTATCATCTACTTAATTGATTTGTGTAAAACTTTCATCATCATTTCTGCTATATTTGCTTTCTTTGTACACAGTTCTAGTATATTGATTTTAATTACCTAAGTTTCTTTATCATATACTTCACCTTTGTAGAGAAAATCGAATATATATGAACCAATTATGATAATGTTAATTATGAAAACCAAATAGTCAATCGCATTATGGTATATTGATTTTTAATTACCTAAGTTTCTTTATCACATATTTCACTTTTCTAGAGAAAACCCAATATATATGAACCAACTATGATATTGTTAATTATGAAAACCAAACAGTCAATCACATTGTCTCTCAATCAACAATGTTTCACAACCTTTTTTTATTTATTTCCGTTCTTCGTTTATAGTTCTGGTATATTAATTTTTAATTGCCTAAGTTACGAGAACAAGAGCAATTGGTAATTAACGAAGAGAAATATCTATTTGATAGATTCAAGATATAGATTATAATAACTCTTAAGTTACAAAATAAAAAGTGTTGAAAGTAACGAAAATTTATATTTTCCATTGTCACAACTCTCAATCTATTCTTCTCATATTATAGAGGATATAGCCCAAAATGAAAAAGAAAAATTAGAAGATATGGAAAAAGAAAGACCAGTAGTTATAATATTCAAAGTAAAATTGTCAACATATGTAGGTACATTTAAACATTGGGCAAATTACAAACACCCCCCTCGAGGTTTGGTAAAAATACAGATTCCCCCCCCCCCCCGAGGTTTGATAAATTACAAATTGCCTCCTGATGGTCAAATTTTCATAACAAATTAGGAAAAATTAGGGGGGGAATTTGTATAAAAATAAAAACCTCAGGGGGCAATTTGTTATGAAGATATAAACCTCAGGGATGAGATGTAATTTTTCAAACCTCAGGGGGAATCTATTTTTTCACCAAACCTCGAGGGGGTGTTTGTAATTTGCCCTTAAACATTTAAAATAATATTATATATTAAATTATTATTATTGCCTCATGATGAAAATATATAAATTACTAATTGTATAGGTCTACAATTTTACATTGTTTAATATATATGTACTCATAATTTTGTTTTGGATCAGGTGTAATATCTATATCTACAATCTCAACAACTATAATTTAAATAAACTCAACAACACCTCAAACTGATAGTATCAGAGAATGGTATATTAAAAAATATATTGTTTCTATTTTTATATTTATAGTTTTTATATAATAAGAAAATTAACAAATATTATATGTGTAGTTGCTATAAAAATAAAAATAAAAACATTTGAAAACAAGCCAGGTACATCGTTATTGGCAACGAATTAGCAAAGTCCCGAACAAGTAAAGATAGAAGATTTGATAGAATGTTCATTACATGATTTTCAGGTATATAATTTATCATCCTAATAATAATTAAAATTTCCAAATGTCATATTTTTCTTTTACTTCACCAAATTAATATTAATATTAATAGACCCTGAATAAAAATATCCATATAGAATATACATTGTTCATTCACAGTGATAATAATTCATATAGACAATCTAGACCAACCTTGGTATATTGCTTGCAAAGCATGAAATAAAAAAGTTTATCAAACTGAACAAGGAGCAGAATGCAGTAAATGTAAGAACTTAAATTCAAAGTATCATTCAAATTATGTGATAGTTCTACATAACAACATAAATTAATACTTAGTATTTGTTAAATATCAAAATTGCTACCTCGTAATTTACTTATATTTGTCATATTAAATATCAGATATTTGATGAAGGTTATAATGGGAGATGGAAAAAGACAAATGTATGTCACATTATTTGAAGTGGCTGAGAAAATTATTGGATGCCTATCAATTGAATTCATAGCATCAAAAGAAAATCTAAGTTTACCAAATGCATAAACAGTGTCACATTAGTAACATATATACATATCAAATGAAAGAATTTTAATTTAAAACTATAGTATTGTTACAAGTATTGTTAAAACTATAGTACTGTTGTTGCACTGCGTTGATATGATATGCTCTGCTGTTACAAGTTGCTGCTGCCAATAGCTTTTGGGGTTTTTTCCCTTGGAAGTGTTCTGTTTGTGTGTGAGCTGAGTTAAGGTCTTAGTATGCATTATGAAGTGGTCTTGGCTAAGTTTCAACTATGCCTATACTGCTATGTTCTGTTTGTGTTTGTTCTCTTGTTTGTTTGTTTGTTTTTTTTTTTTCCTGTTGGGTTTGGTTCCTCTCCAAACCCCTGGGGTTGAGCTTGCAGTTGATTGGCCTCTATTTCCGATGCCAACCTAGTTGGGATTGGGATAGTTCGCTATGATGCATTCTGCCCTTCCTCTCCTTTATTTATTGTAATCTCATCTTTGTATGGTTTGTTCATCGATAAAGGTTTCTTTTTTGCATATTCAAAAAAAAAAAAAAAACTATAGTATTGTTATTGTTATTGTTATTGCATGAAGGTAATAATAGCAAATTTTAGAAGGCACTAAAACTTACTTCTAGACATACATACATATTTTACACAAGACTGGACAAGATGAATGACAAAGATTGCACATATGGAAAAATTGTAGCAACAGAAGTACAAAATGATGAAAATCAATGGAATGAAAAATAGCAATATAACAAATTCTCAAAGTTTAACTGCAAAAAGGATCAAACTAGAGAAAAAATGAATTTTATAAAAATACTTTAACTTTCAATTTCCTTTACCTATTTTATTTCAAAATAATAATAATAATATTACAATGTTAGTTAAATATTTTATTTCTTCACCTTTAATAATGATAATATTACATTGTTAGTTGGGTGTTTTATTTCTTTACATTTTAATTACCAAGTGGTTTCTATATACATACACATAAAAAAAGTCAAACAACCCAATCAATTATATATTTAATAGTAATAAGTCCAACCTTGTGATATGGACTACTTATTTTATGTGATTGATTTCAATCTACTTTTTAAGTTTTAATACGTAAACATTAACAAAAAAAAATATAAGATAATATGTGAAATTTATCATGTATAACGCCCGTGACCAGTTATTTTAAAATTTTCAACCGCATATTACTAATTTACTATACTTGATGCAATGAGTTTCGTAGACTTGAATGCAAACGACTCTATCGTGGACTATAACCCAGACAGATTTTGTTTTTGTTATCTATTTCGATTGAGTTTAGTAATTAATATTGATTTGTGGTCCATTAATATTGTTCACAAAGCCAATGTAATTAGGTTCATTTCACCGTATTAGCCATGAAGAATATCTAGGAAGAAAAAAAATCAATTCTAAAATCCATATCCAACATTGAAGCAGCAGACTTGCTACATTATTCTCAAGCTATAGGTAGCTTTTCAAACAACTTTTTTAAAAAATAAAAATAAATAAGCAAAAAAAAAAAAAAAACAAAACAAAACAAAAGAAAAATTCACACCTTCAAATACATAACATAGGAACAGATAATTTAAAAAAATGACTGAACAACAATAACAAATTTTGGTTTAAGCATAGACATCTGGGTTTGCGATCAGGTATTCTTCGACAACTTTGAACATCCCCATGGCCTTGTCTTTTCCACCTGCCATTTCCTCTTCGGTGAGCTCAATGTCACCTTTGGCGTGATAGTAGCTTGTGCTTGTCACCTTGCTCCCGCCATTGTCACCTTGCTCCCGCCATCAATAGCCTCAAACGTGACCTCATAAGAGAGAGATTCAAGCTTGCTGGCGCCGCCCAATGCATCACCTTCAATCAAAGTGTACTTGCACTCATAGTTCTCCACATCGAGTAAATCGATCTTGTGCTTCAAGCACTTCATGTGATTCCCTGTCATAGCACAAACAAAACAAGCATTGTTATTAGCAAAATAATGTAAAAAAGAATATAGCAAAAGGGTATAAATTGACAAATATATAAACCTATATATATACCTTCATGTAAGTTGGTTTGCTTGATGCTTCCAACACTGCCATCGCCTTCAACGTACTCAATGCTCTTGATGGATTGAGGGAGAAGCTTGGGGATGAGGTTGTGGGAGTCAAGGATCAAAGCCCTGAACATCCTATTGGGTACTACTGAGGTAGTGAACTCTTGGGTATAAGTGGTGACACCCATTTTTCTTTTTGGCTAATGGAAGAAAGGAAAGAAGGAATAGAGAGGTGTAGAAAATGAGAATGAGTTGATTGTGGATATGAAGAAGTGAATTAAGACAATGGGTATTATATAGACTTGGATTGGGCATCTTAAAACTATATGCATTCATTTGAATCTAGACAAAGAAAAAAATATGCATTTTTAAAATAGAGATTTGTGTTGCATCTAAAAAATTTGTAGGTTATTTTCATACACTTTCTTATTGTTTAAATTATTTTTTGCAAATGGTAATATTTTACATGGTACTTTAATAATCAAGGTATGATGTCAAAATTCTAAATGAGAATTATTTTCATTGTTTTTATTTTTTAAATCTGTTTTTCAGTTTTTTATTTTTCATATTTTCTTAGTTTTGGTGATTAAAGATACTAGAATTTCTTCATATTTTATATTTAAATTATACTTTTACATGAAAATATTATATTTAATAATCTAAATAAAATTAAAAAGTAAAATATTAGTAAAAAAATTTATAAATTCAATTATGTATTGATTTTTTTATTATTATATTTTTTGTTTTTATTATTATTATTTAATATTAATAATTTTTTTCCCCAAAATGAATACACAACAAATTATTTCTAAGTGTATTTAGATTAAGTGAATCTAAATCTAAAAGTAAATTAAAAAAATAAAAATATATTAAATTAAGTGAATTTAAAAAGAAAATAAAATGGTTATTAAAAAAAAACATGAAAATAAAAAAAATTCAAAACAAAAGTTTGAAAAAACATATCAAACCAAATACTATAAACTTTTCTTCTTCTTCTTTTTTTTTTTTTTTAAATCTTTCTTCAATAATCTCTAATTTTACACAACTTTTTCACAAACTCCTTTCAATTTTTTTTATGAATTTAAAATAATTGAAAAATGACACTGAAGAAAGAAATAAACTGAGCTAACTTTATTCAAGAAGATACATTGTTTATTTATACAATAATATGTAACTAAGAGCATCTCCAACGGTGAATTTCTTTTTTCACCAAATTTGAGTAAAAAATGACTCATTTTCTCAATTTGATATCAGTTGCTCCAACGGTGCATCAAATTCCTGTGGGTCAACCGGTTGGTCGACCGATAAGCCCACATTCCATATCAAAGATCCAAGAATTACTTATCAGAAATGAAATCAAAAAATCTGGACTTAAAATCATCAACTGTCATGTCAACAAACAAACTAAATATTAAAGTTTACTCCTTTTCTTTTCTTTTCTTTTCTTTTCTTTGAGAAAGAAATCAATCAGTAATTGTCGAGAGAGATTCTCGGTGACCAAACAGAAAGAGTTGTAAAGAAAATTTCAGATAAACACTCACGTGCAGCGACAATGAGGCCTTGGAAGACGTCGAGAGAGGCAAGCCGTTGATTCTGGTCAACATATTTAGGTGTTGGTTCATTTGGCTCGTTCGATGATGGTGAAGGGACGATCTCTATGCTTTCAATGTCTGAGGCTCTGTACGGAACCGGAGGTGATGAATTATTATGAAGGAGATGTGTTCGTTCGTCTCCATCTGCAGCTGGTGGGTTGACCGGTTGGTTGACCGGCCGGTCAACCGGTAAGGCATATTTTTTGTTTTTTTTGTACCTCTTTGAACCTTTTGACCAGTTTGAACCAAAATTTTTGCAAAGGAACCGGTGGACCGGTTAGTCAACCGGCCGGTCAACCGACAGGTCGACCGGTTGCTCTTCCCAACTTTTACGCACAGTGAAATGATGAAAGAAGCTGCATGTTCTCACTTTGATGAATTTTTTGGTGAATTCTCAATTTGATACCGATTTGGTGAAATCGTTGGAGTACCAAACAGTAACTTTTTCACCAAAGTTCAAATTTGATGTCAAGTTTGGTGAACCGTTGGAGATGGTCTAACAAACCTAACCAACTCCACTTGGTGAGTTACTAACTTTACAAGTCTGTGAGGCATTATGCATGACAGTCAAACACATGGAATGAGTTGCCTTAGATGCTTTGCATTGCTCTGCTTGAGGAGGCTGCAGCTACACTAGAGGAGTGAGTCTAGCTCTATGATGATGCTGAGCTTGTGTCGTCTGCTAAGACTGGTCTAATGGTTTAGACTCAGACTTAGCTACATGTAGCTCATTCTTGATTGATATCTTATCATCCCCCCTCAAGTGTATGGGTGTTGGAAGCAGCATAACCTTGTCCTTTAGATAATGAAACCGAGAAGCAGATAAAGGCTTGGTAAACAAATCTGCAAGTTGATCAGCGGTAGATATGTATTGAAGAGCAATCTTCTTAGCAACAACTCTTTCTCTGACAAAATGGCAATCAATAGCGATAGGCTTGGACCGCGAATGAAAGACAAGATTAGAGGCAAGAGCCATAGCAAAAAGATTATCACACCAAAGAATGGGAACAAAAGAGGTAGAAATAGAAAACTCAATCAACAAATGTTGAAGCCAAGTAAGTTCAGTAGCAATGTTGGCCAGAGCTCTGTATTCAGGCTTGGTGGATGACCTAGAAACTATTGGTTGTTTCTTGGCTGACCAAGACATTAAATTGGGACCAAGAAAAATGCATTACCCAGAAGTAGACGTTCTATCCAATATGTCACTAGCCCAATTAGAGTCTGAAAAAGCATGAAGAGTGAAGGGTCCAACAGTGAAACTAAGACCATGAGATTGAGTACCTTTAACATATCTCAAAAGGTGTTTGACAGCTTGAAAATGAGCATTGGTTGGGCCATGCATGTGTTGACAAGCGTGATTGACTGCCAAGGACAAGTCAAGTCTGGTTATGGTAAGATATTGAAGGCCACCTACAAGGCTTCGATAAAGGGATGGTTAGGAAAAATGAAGGGCATCAGATGAGAAAACAGAAGGCTTCATGGACATAGAAGTGGAACAAGGCTTACAATCAGTCAAACCGACATTCAAAAAAAGTTCTAAAGCATACTCATGCTAGGAAAGAAAATACTCTATGGAGTCTTTTATAACAGAAATACCCAAAAAATAAGAAATGGCACCCAACTCTTTCATGGAAAAAATTGAATGCATTTGATGAAGAAGATGAGCAATGAAAGTAGAATCACTACCAGTTAAAATAATGTGATCTACATAGATGAAAAGCACAGTGAGACTGGAAGAAGTCTTGTGAATAAAAAGAGAAATATCTAAGGAACTATTGGTGAAACCTTGAGAAAGCAAAAATGATGAAAAAGTGGAGTGCCAAGCTCTTGGAGCTTGTTTAAGGCCATAAAGTACCTTGTTGAGTCTGCATACATGAGAAGGACATGTGGAATACACAAACCCCTAAGTCTGTACCATGTACACCTCCTTCTCAAGTTTTCCATGAAGAAAGGCAGTATAGAGATATCTAACTGTTTGATAGACCAATTATAATGAAGAGCCAAATAGAGAAAAATCCTTATTGTGCGTTGTTTAGCCATTGGACTAATTGTTTCTTGAAAATCAATACCATCTTGCTACAAATACCCCTTAGCAACCAACCTGACTTTGTATCTGGCTATACTACCATTTGAGTTCTTTTTAATACGAAAGACTCACTTACAGCCCATAGCCAGTTTAGAAGAGGAAGGAGGCACTAAATTCCAAGTACCTTGAGCTTGAAGAGCTTTAAATTCCTCTATCATGGCAACAGCCCAGATAGGAGACTAAAGAGCTTCTTTGACAATAGTTGGCTCAGTATGGAGCAATTTAGTAGAAAGATCAGTGGTGGAAACCTGAAGACAAACAGAATTTTTGGCTTTGGGCCTAGTAATCATGGAATGAGAGTTTAGAATTTCTGGCTTTGGACCTAGTAGCCATGGAATGAGAGTTAAGTGTAAAGGGAAAAAGAGAAGGGAGAGGGATAGAGGAAGAAGTGGTGGCAGGTGGGTGGACTAGACTGAAAAGGGAGATCAATACTAATGAAGGTAATAGGAATGGAATGAGGTGGAGGAAAGACAGACTTAGGAAAAGATGAAGGCAATAAAGAAGATGATGGCACATATACAGAAGAAGCAGGAGAAGAAGCAGGAGAAAAAGGAGGAGAAGCTAAGGACTAAAAGAAGGAAGATCAATTTTTTTATAAATATACAAAATTATAAATATAAACATTACCAAACGACTAGCATCTAATTTCAATAAATTATTTTCTTCCTTGGATAAATATATTTGTGTCCAAAAGTCACTTTGTTGTTCAAGTAGATATTTACCTTACATTGTGCACCAAAATGCAGATTTAACCTATCATTTGATAAGTCTTTCATTGTTAGGATTCAATTAATGTGACTGTAAGTACAAATTATTGTGGTTGAATTAAGAGATATAATCACTCAATTGTACTTTTACAAAATTATTACAAATTGATAGAAAAGTTTAAAACATTAATTATTAATGTCATCTGCAATTATTTTTTTACAACACACTAATTTGAAATTTTTCATTGAATTAAGAAAAAAAGGGGGAATTACACACTAGTAGTGTGTAAGAAAAAAATTTACTAAAAAATGAATAATTTTATAAATATTAATAATTAGGATAAATTAAAAATACACCCCTTGAGGTTTGCTTAAAATACGAATTGTCCCATGTTGTTTGGAAAATTACAAATACCTTCCTGTCGTAATTTTTTATTTAACAAAATTAATTGAAAAAGCGAAATTTTTAACTGTTCACCTATACAACAATAAAATTATCTGAATTATTAATTAAAATAAAATTATAACATTATTAAAACTATTAATGAACTTGATGATTTATTAATAAAAAGACCTGTTCGTTATGAAATTAAAAATCTAAAGGGACATAATGTAATTTCTAAAACTATAAGGAATAATTTGTAATTTAAATAAACCTCTGGGATTGTGTTTGTAATTTACCCTAATTATTAAAATCATAAAATTTCTCACTATTTTGTAATAATTTTTCAAAAATCCACCAGAACAGTAATTTTCCCAAGAAGAAATAAATATTCCAAGAAAAGTTCTCAACGTCTTCCATAGATTATAAATCAATATAAAAAATTAGAAAAAAGAGTTCACCAAGCGTTTGTAGTCCAACGGTTAGGATAATTGCCTTCCAAGCAATAGACCCGGGTTCGACTCCCGGCAGACGCAAATTCTCATTATTTTTTACCACCGCGTTCTAGAATTTTTTTCAAGACAAAGAAATTAATTAATTAATTTTTTCCCCTTCTCAGAAATGACAAGGGAAAAAAACTAACAAAATTGTGCTCTAGGAGAAAAAATGTTTTTTGGAGCGTTTGATATGATAAAAATAAAAGTTAACAAAAAATATTTTTTATTTTTTTATTTTTAAAAGGTGAAAACCATTTTTTAGGTAGTTTAAGGCTTAAATTGACATTGTACTTCTTTTAACTAATATTGATGTTATATTTTTATTTAAAATTTATTCTTTTTAAATTTTTGAGATTCAAAATTATTAATTAAATTTTAAGGGGCATTTACCCATACACAAAGTTCAAAATTTATTTTGTCCCAAAACAAAAACACTTATACCTATTGGTCGAACATATTTTTAATTGTTACCAATTTTTTTTTTTTTTTACCATTACTGGACTTTTGTCAGATATTCACCGGAGACTCGTTGGAATGAAGTGGCCGAAGTATTGTCGAAAGTTTGCTAGAGTGTTCTAAACGTCACTGGAAGTCACTGGAATGTCCAGAATGTTCACTGTACTCATCGGAATGTCCACAATATTGATGAAAAGAAATAGAGAAATTAGAGTGAAAAAATAAAGAAAAATGTGTTAAATATTGATATATTATATATATATATATAAAACATAATAACAACAGACAGTATGGTAAAAAACATATATTATTTTTCAATTTTTGTAGAGTTTAAGATTTGAGTGGATTTACTCGTTTTCTTCTTCCAAAACTCATCTTCTTCACCGTCAGTGAGCACGAAGTAAAGAATCGATACTCGATAATTGCCCGTGAACCCCAAATAATGGTGATCGTCAATCGTCGGTGGCTATATATCAAAGAAAAAGTAAAAGCAAAGGCGTGATTGCCAATCATTGGTTGCCAAAAATCTGGAAGAAAAAGAGAGAAGAAGTAAGGCGCATAGAAAGAGCAGAAGAAAAATGAGCACAAGATTTTTGGATCTATCAAAAAAATTTTAAGATTAAATAGAAGACACTTTTCAAAAGGACATGCGGGTAAATTGTCCAGATTTTAATCTCAAACATGGGCTGTATCATGAATTTTGTCTAGTTAGGCGCGAAGACGTGCATAAACAAATCACTTAATTTTGGTATATTATTAACTGAAGCATTTTTTATATAAGCATTCTAAAAGATGTATTTAATGAGAAGATTAAACAAATCTACCATTTTATTTTTTTATTTTTTTTTAAATTTTGAATTATTAAATTAATTTTTAGTTTATAATTTATTGGTGGATAAATTACATTTTGTCTCTTTCATGTTGTTATATGAATTTCAATGTAAAATAGATAATAATATTATTTTTCAGTTATATGACTAATGAATTAAACTTATGTAAATTATACTGACCTCCCCTGAGGTTTAATAAAATTATAAAAACTTCTCTTGAGATTTCTAAAATGACAAAAACCTCTTTTGAATTTTGAGTTTAAAAAAGAAAAATAATAAAAATTGTTGACATCATCAAATAATTTAATTACATTATAATTTTATCCTTAAAATTGTGTCCAATTTCAATATATATATATATATATATAATATACGATTTTTATTTTCTCTTTTTATTATGCTACCAGTTACATTGATTATGTGCGTCTCATTTATCAAAAACCCACCTATTGCCAAGTATGTTGTAAATTGACTCTAAAAAATCTCACACAATTCACCGTCACAAATCCTGTTTTATTTTATCATCCTTCTTTATTCCATGGCTTTGCGGCAATGACAACTTCATGCTCGTGATGCCCCTTTACTACACCTCATCTTTCAGCCAACCAAAACCCAGCCATCATCCCAAACATAAAACCCACTTCTCCAGCCATTCACAACTTATCCTCTACCTAACCACTATGCAGCCACAACCCCCCTCCACATGGTGGTACGGTGGTGTTAGAAGAGAGAGGTAAGTGACATGAGGGGGCTACGTGATGTGGGGGCTATGACTGTGAGATTAAACAAATTAGTATTTTCTCTCATATTTAAATCTGAACTTGAGATAATTGAGGAGCTACTGAGACCTACCATGAGTCTCATTTCGACGATTTGAATTGTTCATTTTGTAGTACTTTCTGGGTGTATAATTCATGAAATAAATTAAGTTGATCTGATAATTATAACATTTTTATTCTCTCTCTCTCTCAACGTTTCATATCCCCTCTTTCCCTTTCAACCCTGGACTTGGGGTGCTGTTGTGCCTTCAAGGCACAACAGCCTATTGTGCCCCTTTGTGGGAGTTCGTCCTTAATGTTTTTCGATAATACGAACTGTTCATATTGAAGGGTTCGTCAAGAATATTATTCATATAAAAATCAAGTTAATCGGATATTCATAACCCCATGATTAGGTCTTAATTGTTTTTAAAAAATTATGAAAGTTTTGTTAACCGTTAATTTCTATAAAAACAAATGTGCTTTGGTTATAGGGCTATAGATATCCAATCAACTTGAGTTTTTGCATGGATGATCTACTTGATGAACCCTACAATATAAACGGTTTGGATTATGGAAAGAGACTCGAGACAACACTCCACAAAAAATCACAGGAGCCTGCAGGCATAACTGGATCCCCAAGTCCTTCAAACCTTCTGTCTCAGCTTCGTCCCTTCATTTCCCATTCTGTCTCTCTCTGTCTATCTGTCCCTCTCTCACCCATTCGTTCCCTCCTCTTTCCATTTCAACCCTTCTCTCTGACCTTCTCGTCTCTCTCCATCTTAACCCTTTCATTTTTTCCCCCCTCTCTCTTAACCATCTCAAGTTGAACACTCTTATTCTCAACCCTCTTGCCTCTTATTTCCTTCCCTCTCTTTTTAGCCAACCATAATGATCAGGGACAAGACAAGTACGAAGGGGATACCGAGGAGGTGGAGAAGCACTAACTAAGGGAGAAACATTACCTAAATCCGGAGACGAATGGGAAATTGGAGAGGGTGATCGATGCAGACTGCGAGAATAAGTTTGGAAGAGAGAAATGAGAGAGGTAGAAGACCAGACAAGTGACATAGCCAGAGGGGAACTCAGAGTGGCTAAGTAAAAAATGGAAATGGACGGACAAAGGAAGACATGTCACCAACCGGATTAGAGGAAGGAGACCCCTACATAAGACAGT
The DNA here is from genome assembly GCF_055761805.1 of Camellia sinensis. Lineage (NCBI taxonomy): Eukaryota > Viridiplantae > Streptophyta > Magnoliopsida > Ericales > Theaceae > Camellia > Camellia sinensis. The sequence continues at coordinate 113,095,921 of NC_138973.1, forward strand.
TAGTGCCAAAAAAAAAGGAAGAGTTTCACAATAAATAACATCCACAAAATGGTAAAAAGGGCGACCAACCGGGTCATTACTTCGATAACCCTTGGAAAGGGCATAGTACCCCACAAATACGCACCAAATAGTTTTATCATCTAACTTAGTACAGGAAAAGTTGTGATTTTGGACAAAGCAAGTGCAACCAAACACACAAGGCAAGGTAGAAAATAAATTGCAATCGGGTTTAATCTACAAAGGAGCCAAACCCCCCAAAACTCAACTTGGAGTTCAATAAATGAGAAACACATCAATAAGAATAGTTGTGTGCCAAAATGATTTGAGAACATGCATGCCATAATGGACAATAGACATGATATGACAATTCTTTCTTTCAGCAACCTTGTCTTGCTCAGGGATGTAGGCATAGATGAATTTTTGTGGAATACTAAGCTAATTAATGTGTGGAAACAAAAAACATCGGAAATGTATTCCCCACCATTACCAGAGAGAATAGTGTGGACAAATTTGTGAATCTGAATTTTAATCATTTGAAGAAATTGTGTAAAAAATATCATATTTCTTTTTAAGTAAATAAACCCATGTACACAATGAATAATCATTAATAAATGTCAAATAGTAATGAGGCCCAAAAAATGAAGTAACAAGAGAAGGGCCCCACACATCATAAATCGATCAAATCAAACATACTAGACGCATGAGACATGCGAGGTATATAACTAGTACGAGTATGCTTAGAGAATTCACAAACCACACAGTAAAATTTATGATGCTTGCAAGCTTTATTTAATGAGGGAAATAATAAACGTAAGTATTGAAAATTGACATGTCCGAGGCGAGCATGCCACAACTCTAAAGTTTGAAAAGAAAAAATATAAGATACTGACTTAGGGAAAACAAAGGCTTGCAAACTTGAAGCAGATGGTGAAAAAGGTGGTGACTCTCCAAAGTAGTAAAGTTCATCATGCTCATAATCCCTGCCAAAAATCCTCTTTCAACTTAGGTCCTGAAATAAACAATGAGTACGTAAAAAAATGAAAGCATGATGAAGAGATTTGGCAAGACGACTAACTGTAAATAAATTATAAGCAAAATTAGGAATATAAAGAACATAAGTAAGAGTGATAGTACAAGATAAAGACGCATCACCCTTTTGATGAACATGGTAAGTAGACCCATCGGCTAGACATACAGATTGGGTAACATTATGGACCGAACTAGAAAAAATCATAGTCATCAAATCGGGGAATTGAAATGGCCATGTACCAAATCACGAATCGAATCGAATCGTGAATCGTAAATATTCAGTCATTTTTTCTAAATTAAATAGAAAAACATATTTATACACTATTAGATATTATAAACATGAAATATTTAGACTTAAATTAATGAAAATGTTATTTTACATGATGATCACGTCATCTAAATAGGTAAGACACTACTATGGCAAGAGATGTGGGTGCGAGCCCCACCATGATCTGTGATCCTATATTATATTTATGCATTTATGCTATAATGTATGTAAATCTACATCACATCATATATGCATGGCAATCCACATTCATTATAATATGATTCTATGAATGTATGATCATGAATAAGGTTCACAACTTCACAAGTTCTAAACTTTTCAAAACTTTAATCTATACTTGTAACTTGTGTCAAAAAGAGACCATACAAAAACAAAAGTTAGATTAGACAAATTTAAAAATTCCGAAGAGCCTTCATTTCTTCATTAGTTAATCTTCATCACCTCCAAGGTCAGTAGCAGAGTCATCATCTTCATCATCATCTACCATAGTCACTTCATCAAACTCTTCTTCATCTTCCTCTTCTCAACCTTCAATCAATTCAATTCATTATCATCTTCAAATACTTTTCTTTTTCCTCTATCGGCATTTAAACTTATTGGTCCTACATTACAAATAAATAAGGTTATGAATGAGCAAGTAAAGGTGAAAACATAGAAACTAAATCTTTGAAATTAACTTATTTCAAATATAGAATTATACCTCTTTTTCTCTTTTTGTTACTTGTTCCTCCTTCATCATCTTCAAAGCACTCTTGGATGTCTATCCATGAATGATCTTCAGGTAGATATGGATCCTCTTTCTCGGTAATCCATTCATCATCGGATTCCATATCCGATAAATAAATAGGATTATAAGTCTCACCCCTTTCTTGTCTCTTAATTTGCCTTAACTCAAGTTGAATGTTATACTTCACAAAAACCAAAGCATTGAATCGTTGTTGCTCCAACCGGTTTCTTTTCTTGGAGTGCACATGATCAAAAGTGCTCCAAATTCTCTCACACCTGGTGGTACTACAAGTAAGGCTTAGCACTCTAATAGCTAGCTTTTAAAGCTCTGCGCACTCTTCTCCATAACTTTCCCACCATAAAGCTATAAAAAAATGATAAAGTGATGTTAGAGAATAATGCATGCCAACATAATTGTTATGAAATCGTGGATATACAATTTCATAATCAAAATTTACCAAGTTGCTTCTTTTCCCTTGTCAAGATGGCCATGCTCATATCAAACATACCTCTGGCCTTCTTGAACTTTTCTAATTGCTCATCAACGTTCACTCTATCCTCTATATCCGAATACATCCTCTCAGTGGTTTTGAATAAACCAATTTTCACCTCCATATCTGCAATGAAGTTTTATAGATAATGAAACCTAGAAAGAAAGATAACTTCATAAATAAATTAAATTTCATTATAGATTTTGTATACAAGTCACACAAAATAATTAGACAAAAAGAGTAAAAAACTTACATGGGATTAAGGCAATATGCCGCCACATGAAATGACCTATGGAGTTGTAAATCCCATCTAGTATCAATAATTTCCCAAATGCTCATATATTTACCCCTTACATTGTTCACGTTTGAAGCAATTTCTTCATTCAATCTATCCATGGCTTCATAAATGAATCCCATTGCTGACTTTGCATCACCATCCACAAGACTCAAAATTTTCACTAAAGGGAGCACACACTTCAAGCAATACTTGATTGCTTTCCAAAATCTAGCATCTTCCAAGATTGTTCCTTGTGCCTTTTTTTGCATTAACAAATGTAGAATAGGTGCTTCTAGCCCACTCTTCCGATGCAAACATAGCTCTAAGTTGGAGCTTCCTATCTTGGAAAATTTTAAAAGTAAGGAAGGCGGTGGCAAATCTAGTAACCGCAGGTCTTGTCAACTCCCTATTCCTTGTACATTTTTTGAACAAACCAAGCACCCAAGCATGCCTATAAATGTACACAGCGATTTCCCTGGCTCTAATTGTTGCATCTTTGAAAACCGTCAACTCGCCTATGTCACAGCATTAATTCAAGGCAATGTGCTACACATGGAGACCAAAACAATTTAGTCCTCTTCTCTTCCAATAATCTACTAACACCCGTATATGCTGATGCACTATCGGTTACCACTTGAACCACATTTTCTTTCCCAATTTCATTCACAATGTCATCAAGCATCTCGAATAATTTCATAGATTTTTTAATTGCACCAGAGGTGTCTATTGATTTAATAAACACCGTTCCACTTGGACTATTAATGAGGAAATTAGCAAGAGAGCGAGATTTTCCATCGGTTTATCCATTGGACATTATAGTGCAACCCATCTTCTTCTATTCTTTCTTATACACTTCTAAACTTGCATTTACATGATCAACCTCTTTTTTTTAAAAAAAAAAAAGATACTCTCACTTCATGGTAACTAGGTGGTTTCAATCCCACACCATACTCACCAACTGACTTCAACATCTTTTTAAAACAAAGGGCTTTTCACTGAATTAGAAGCCAATGCATGCCCATAAATGACTTTACAAATATCTCTAGCCATGGGCTCCCTTTGTTTTATCATTTGATTCAAAGTTTGTAGCTTTGCCCTCCCCTTTGTGACACCATTGCTTTTTCCCTCAACATTTTTTTTCTTCAAAACAATCAACATCTATAACATTGTCTTTGTTTTCCCACTTAACAGTTTTAAAAACATATTCATAATATCTTCAGAAACTTGACTACAGTCACCAACATTATTATGAGTTCCAGCTAAATGATTTTTCAATCAAATCACCCCACCCCAATAATCTTTTTCACAATAATTACATCTCAAATGCATATTCTATTGTCATATTTGACACGGGTACAATGGTCGTATGTTAGATCTTGTGTCCCATGTTTCTTTTTTCTTTCCATATTTTGTTTATCCACCAAAGAAAACAAAATATTGATTTATAAGACCAAAAACCCAACAAACAGTAGATTCAATACCACAATACACAACAATAAAGTAATAGAAAAGTTTAAAGTCAATATAGCATTTTATAATACCTATGAGGTTTGTCTGTTACTAGCTCAAAGTTAAAAACCCAAGAGGATACACTTTAATAAAGTTCTGCAAGTTGAAGACCAAGAAAAACCACCGAAGCATATTTGTGCAGCATATAGGCTACCAAGTAGTGAGAGAGCACTGCGTCGGAACAGAGAGAATGAGAAAATAATAGTTTTTTTAGGGTTTTGTCTTTTAAGAGTAAATAGAGACAATAGGATATGTTTGTTGTTGTTTGGTCTTATAAGACCAGTCGACCATCATCTAATGAGAAAAAGCGAAAAAACAATGGGCCAAAAATCGATTTTTGCTCATTTGAGTTTGAGAAATCTGGGTTAATCTGTGATGATCCTGAATTGTGCGATTTACCGATTCGTATTGCTAATTGTGCAATTCGTATGTGATTTTATGCTATTTGCAATTCCACCAACATGTTTGAACCGATTTCCATGTGTATCGAACTGAATCGTATGATTAAAATAGCAAATTGTACAATTCTAACAACAAAGAAAAAAAATAAACAGCTTACTAGTCATATGATTATTGTCTCCAGAATCTAGAAACCAAGTGGGGGTAGACCGAACATGAAAGGTAATAGGAGTACCTATAGCCAATGTAGTAGTGGAAGTAGATAGGCCAAATGAGTGAATCGTGACTGAGCCAAGCTGATCTTGAAGTTGGCTAATCTGGGACTGAAACTAAAGATAGTCTGGTGAGCTAAGTGGGACGGTCAGTCTAGTAGCATCAGTAATAGTGGTAGAATGAGAATAACGATTATGAGTAAAATGTTACTTCAATTCTAGATGAAGCTTGAAGAAATGGGCTTTAACATTCCCAGCCTTGCCATAATAACGACAAATAACCTTTCCAATCCAGAGAATGGGAGGCAGAATGAGTAACGAGAGCCATCTAATTAGTGGAAGAGTCTGGGACTAAAGATGGGGATGGCTGGACCAATTGGCAACGACACTCCTTGCTATTAAGGATAGCGAATGCCTCATCTAACAACGGCACATGATACGTATTTGAAATTTGAATTTGAAGAGACTCGAATTCATATTTTAAACCCATCAGAAACTGGTATGCATGTAGAACATCCATCCATTTGGCAAAGTCAGAATTTAAAATGTAGAGAATTAGGGTTAGGTGTAGAGAGGAAGAAATAGAGAAGAGGAAAAGATATATTGTAACTAAATGGTTTTAGAGTTATCGAATAACTTTACACCAGTAAAACATATGTATATAAAACCTAATTACAATATGACCATAGTGCCCTCGACTTAACTAAATAATAACAGAAGAACATATAACTATTCTAACACTCCTTAAGCTGGAGCATAAAGATCAAACATGCCCAACTTGAAAGATAAGCGGTGAAAAGAAGACCGAGACAAAGGTTTAGTGAAAATATCACCCAATTGATCTTCAAAACAAACATAAGGAGTCACAAGTTGCTTCCGCAATGAGAGATCTAGAATAAAATAACAATCAACCGCGATATGTTCGGTACGCTCATGAAACATGGGATTATTGGCAATAAAGATAACAACCTGATTATCACAACACATACGCATAGGAGTAGGAACAGAAATACAAAATCCAGTGGAAGAGAATGAACCCATAACATCTTAGAGGCGATATGAGCCATGGCACGGTACTTGGCCTCAACACTAGAATGAGCAACAACGATTTGTTTCTTACTACGCCAAGCAGCAAGATTACCACCAACGAAGGTATAATAGCCCAATATTAATCAGTCCCACAGCTAGCCCAATTAACATCACTGAAGCCAATGGCAAACAACGAGAAAGACGGACGATAGAGCAAACCCCGACCCAGGGCACTTTTCAAGTATTGCAAGATACGACACACAACATCAAAATCAGGTTGGCGATGAGCATGCATATACTGATTGACCACACCTATAGCATAGGTAATATCCACATGAGTGACAATGAGATACATTAACTTGCTAACCAACTAATCATACTGACCAATATCAAAAAACAAGTCCTTAGTTTCACCATTAAGTTTAACACCCGGGTCCATGGAAATATCACTGAAGTGAGTGCCTTAGAGACTAATTTCAATGAGAAGATCAAGGACATACTTCCGTTGCAAGAGAAACAAGCCTCGAGATGTACGAGCAACCTCAATCCCAAGAAAATACCGAAGATAACCCAAGTCCTTGGTGTGAAATCGCTGACCTAAATACCGTTTTAAATCAACAATACCAGTGGAATCACTGTAAAAAATGATAATGTCATCCACATAAACAAATAAGGATGATAATCCCAATAGACGAGTGGCGAACAAAGATAGAGTGATCAGAAGTCAAATGACAGAACCCATAAGCAAGCACAACAACACTAAAATGATCAAACCTTGCACGAGGGGACTGCTTGAGACCATACAAGACTTTCCACAATCAACAAACCAGATTCTCACAACCGAGAACAACATAGCCAAAGGGCTGATCCATACAGACCTCCTATTGGAGATTGCCATAATGGAAGGCATTCTTGATATCAAGTTGATATAAAGGCCAAGACTGACTAACGTCAACTGAGAGAAGGATCTGAACAGAGTTAAGGCGAGCCACAGGGGAGAAGGTCTCTAAGTAATCAACACCATAGGTTGGGCTGTAGCATTTGGTCAGTAGGCGAGCTTTAAGCCACTCAGCAGTTCCATAAGAGAGATGCTTGACTATATAAATCCAACATCAACCAACAGTAGGTTTCCCAGAAGGCAAATGGGTAAGTTCCCAAGTTTGATTCTAATGAAGATCACTCATTTCCTCATCCATAGCTTGTTTTCAATTGGAGATGGACATAACCTGTTGTTAAGAACAAGGAATGGAAATGCTAGACAAACTATAAGCAAATGAGTGAAATCTAGGAGAAAGATGATCATAAGAAACAAAATGGGCAATAAGATGTTGGGTGCAAGTACGTTTACCTTTGCGAACAACAATGGAAAGATCATCAGAGGCCACAGTAGCAGAAGGAACAGGAGATGTAGGAACCTCAGACAAAGGAGATGAACTAAAAGGACCATAAGAAATCGCGCGATGAGCTTGGGACCGCTGGTAAACTTACAGATGAAATAGAGGTGACGGAGTAAGATTGAAACTGGCGGTAGGGTCGATACAAGTGGAATGAGAGATAGAGGATGGGGACACACAGCACCGGAAGAGTATGCATAGGAGAGGGTGGCTCCTCCTCACGACAAGATAGAAGATCAACGAACAACTGTTGTCCACACGAAGAAAAAAAAAAGTAGTGGACTCAAAAAAGGTAACATTAGCACTAACAAAGTACCTATGAGACTCAAGGTGATAACATCGGTAACATTTCTGAGTACAAGAATAGCCTAAAAACACATAATTGCAAGCACGATGGGGTAACTTATCCAAGCCTAGGTCAAGGACATGAACAAAAGCCACACAACCAAAAATACGAGGAGACATGGGAAACGAAGAACACTCGGGGTATAATTAAGAATAGAGAGACTGGTTTTGTAACACGATGGAGGGCATGAGGTTAATAAGAGAGCAAGCGGTGAGCATAGCATCACCCAAAACTGTTTGGAACATACATGTTAAACAACAGTGTGCGAGCAATATCTAATAAATGGTGATATTTCTGCTCAACAACACCATTTTGGGGATGTATGAGCACAACCGGTCTGATGAATAATACCATGATCATCATAAAAGATATTCACAACAAACTGTGCATATTCTAAGGCATTATTAGATCGAAATATTTTAATACGTTTCCCAAATTGAGTAAAGATTTCATCATAAAACTTAGAAATAACTGAAGGCAAATAAGACCTTATGTTTCAGTAAAAACAGCCAAGTCATTCTAGAGTAATCATCCATAAAAATAACAAAATAAAGAAAGCCATTAACAGTGGGAGTTCTAGAAGGATCCCATATGTCTGTATGGACTACATCAAATGACTCAGACACAAGACTAACATTACAACTAAGAAAGGAACTACAGTGATTTTTTCCAAATTGACATGCCTCACACTCAAATTAAGACACATGACTCAAACTAAGAACAACTAACTTGAGCTTAGCTAATGAGGCATGACCTAAGTGAAAATGCCATTATAAAGGAGACACTGTAGCACTCAACATAGCAAATGGAGGATGAGGAGAGCTCTCAATGTCCAAAAAATATAAGTCTGATGAGTTTGACACACTGCTGGATTTAGAAATACAACCGTCGTTGATAACACTTTAGTACACAAAACACTTGTACACAATCATACACTAATACACTCACACATACATTCAAGCACTCACACTTTGTGTCTTCCCCACTCAAGACCTTAAAACACCTCACACTAGATCACTCTTGTAGTCCTTAACTACTCACATCTTCTTTCATTCAATTGTCCATTTGTCAAATACCTAATACATCCACTCATCTCATATTTTATACTAGTTAAAGAATTTTCTAGAATACACTCATACTTTCACTATACTCTAGAACAATCTAGATTACTTTAGTACATATTACACTACCCCAAAACAGGGCATTAACGGCGGTTTTTTTAATGGCGGCTTTCGTTACCGCCTTTAAAGATACTATTAACGGCGGTAACGAAACCGCCGTTAATACCGCCGTTAATGTATCTTTAACGGCGGTTTCGTTACCGCCATTAAAAAAATCGCCGCTAAAGTGTCTTTAACGGCGGTAATGAAATCGCCGTTAAAAAAACTGCCACTAAACCCCTCTTTTAACGGCGGTAACGAAATCGCCGCTAAAGTCCTCTCATTACCGCCGTTAATGATGGCGGTCTTTGCCGGCAGAGCTCCGGCGGAATTCCGGCGAGTGGTGACCACGCGCGGCCAGAGGTTGAACATGACCATCTACAATAAAGCAAAAGTAATGTTTAAATATTTATTTAGGGAATATGTTTCATATAGGGTGGCTGTGGTGGAGTGGTTGGCGTGTGTAGATTAGAGGTCAAGGGTTCGAGACCTGGGGGTGCAAGAAGAGAGAATTACTTTTTTAAAAATTTGAACCTATTTACGGCAGTAAATAACCGCCGTTTTTTGTCTTATATTACTGCCGTTTTTGGTCGACTTTTAACAACGGTAATTTACACTTTTACGACGGTTGTACCTTTTTCGACACGAGTATAAATGGCGGTCCTAAATTACCGCCGTTAAAGGCTTTAACAGCAGTTTTACATCCTTTAACGACGGTAAAAAACGGCCGTTAAAGCCCAATTTTGGCGTAGTGTTAGAGCTTTCTATACTTCTCTAAAATATTCTAGAACCTTCTGGAATTTTCTAGATTTTTCTAGATTTCTCCAAACTTCTCTAATGTTTCGGAACCTTCTAAGATGTTCCAGAATCTTTCAAATTTTTCTAGGTCTTTTGGAATCTTCTAGATCTTTCTAGAATATTTTAGTTACCTGTGAAAATGTGAGAACCCGAATATAAAAATAAAGTAAATAATTAAATAATAATAATAGTTTTACTATCTCAAATATTTTGATGGTGAATTCTAAAGTACAAATTAAGTATTATTGGAAGGTCTTTTAATTAATTTTAAACCTAAAATAAATTTATGGTGAAAATCTCTAATTTAGAGGCAAAATTTACTATTAAAATAAATAATAGTAATAATGTTAAATAATAATAATAAGAAGAACAATAATAAAAAATAAATAAAAGAAAAGAAAAGAAAAAGAAGAAAAAAAAAAGGTTAAGGGAGTCAGATTGTTTGAAGTGTGTGGGTAACCCTAAACTCTCATTATATTGAATGATCAGCCGTGAAGTCTAGGGAGGAGAGAAGATAGGCGCAGCTTTTGGATGAAAATTAAAGAACTAGTTTGGTGGTTGAATAACTCTATCTCCAAGGTAGAAATCAATATCTTGAAAATATAGTTATTTTGTGTAGATGTTTCTGTGCATTCTTTGGAAGAAGAAGGAATGAAAGGTACTAATTAGGTGTCTTCAATATTTATCAGGTTAATAGTTTGTGTGAAATAGTGTATTGGGTACAATGGATGTATGAAAAACAAGTATATGGCATGGGTTATATTTAATAAGTGTTTTTGCTTGTAATGGTGGACCTTGTGAGTGAAACGTAGGTTAGGTAGGAGTACTTAGCCACCACTGTTTGTGAATATCATGGTTTTTTATGTAGTTTGAGGAATTAATCGGATACATAAAGTTGAGGGTACAATTTATGAGCATGAAATTCTGCACATATCTACAAAGTTTAAAAATCAAGAAACCATATCAAATGAATGAATTTTGAACTGAAATTTTTACAGTAGATTAATTACATATTGAATTGCATATTTGAATTTTCTCATAATTTTTGGGAGTCGAAATCTATATTAATTGGTGCGTTCAAATCTGTCCAGAAAACTAGTTTAAAACAGTAACTTTGGAAGAGTCGTTCTCTTTGGGTATAAATTTGAAAATTATCAAATCAGCTTCATTAGAACCGGTTACGAGTCTAGCATATTAAATTTTTGGCCTTGCATTGATTGCTCATGTGTACTAAGAGAACTATTAATTTCTTTAAAGTGCTGCAGAGAACAAACTGTTTGGATATAATTAATTGTAAATAATTATTTTGTTAAGCCAATCAAGTGAAACCATTTGGGTTTGAAACTTAGGATATATTAGCTGATATCTGGAGGGTTTTGGAATTTTCCAAACAACGTGGAGTGGGTTTTGTAATTTTCAAAGTTAGCGAATAGATTGGGAAAACTTGTTTAAAACTCTGTTTTATCTTAAAGTTACTTTTAATTAAGTTTCGATCTGAACCCATGTCTTTGGTAATTTTAGACCTTGAAGAACATGAGCTTAGGTAATATTTAAGAATAACAGTAAGTTGGATTGAGCCGTGTTAGTACACTTTAGTTTGGGGTTACTTAGTTCTTATTCTTTAGTATTTTTAAATTAGTAGTGACGTGTACTTTTTATATTTAGTTCAGAGCACTAGTTGGACTCTTATACTCTATTCAAGGATTACATTGTTCCGTTTTCAGGTGAGTAGTTGCATGCTACATATTTTTATAAAGGTTCCCCTACCCTAAACTGTTGAAAAATTAAATTGTTGTTTCAGGACTAAATTGTTTTGATAAATTATTATATTATCAATGGAATCAAATTATTTCTGAAACATGTGTAAACTTGGCATACTGTAAACTATTTGTTATGGTCTCATGTTTATAATGGTGAACTACCATGTTTTGCAAAATTGATGTGTATTGATTATTGGGACCATCTGTGTATTTTAGTCCAGGGAAATTATTCCACTGTGTGTGGTGACTCTGGCCACTAGAGAATAGATTTGGATTGGGCCGTGATGACTCTAGTGCTCAACGATTGTAAAGAAAAGACCTAGGTTAGGCTAGGTGACCTTTAATCAGATCATCTTAGAAAAAAGGCTCAGGTTGCCACCACGAGGATGACTTTTGGTTTGATATTGGATCCAATAGGCTTATAGCCTTGAGAACTGTATGGCATGTTACTTGTTATTTCTTGGTACTCAGAAAATTATTTGTGTTCATGTTATAATCTGTTTTAAGTGGAAAATGCCATTTATCATGTTCTTGAGAGACATGAGTATTTTAACTATTGAACTGTGGAACCTTCTTTTTGAAACAGATTGTCTTTACCAAACTGTATGTCAACCTAGTTTCTGTGATATATATCTTATTTTGGAATTGAACCCTATTTTCAAAATTGTATTTACTATCCATGTTGCTACTCACTGAGCTATCAGCTGACTTAGTTGTTTATCACTTCCAAGTGTTAGAAGGACATAGAGTGGACTTATGGCGTAGCAGGGACTCAATTGCATAGATCTCTAGGACATTCATTTGTTTTGTTTTAGATTGTTATGTCAAGTTTGTGCATATTTATTTTTATTTTTATTGGGGTTCATTTAGAATTATTTTGATATGTGGGCTGTTTACATCCCATAAGTTTGGATGGTTTTGATTACGGTTGGTTTTGCCGTTTATAATTGTGGCATGTCACTGGATTGAGTTTTGGTTATTTATTATTGGACTATTGTTTAGTTATTCAATGTGTTTATGGATTCGTGCTTAGGCTTATGTGTGCCTTGGGTTGAGTCCGTGTGGGCCACGGCCGGTCATACTCGAGTTTGGGGTGTGACAGGAAACTTCTAGAATATTCTAGAGAAAATATTTTAAAAAGTGAGGAAAGTTAGTGATGACTCTTAACACTCCCCTTCAGCACTCTCATTTTTTGATTATGTAACCATGCCACATCGTTTCATAAACTCTTCGTGAAGATGTCTACAACCATGTCCTCTACCTTGAAGAACTTCATCTTTATCTTTCCCAACAATAATCTTTTTCTTAGGAAGTAATGATGCGCCGCTACATACTTTATTCTTCCATAGAACACTAGGTCCTTTGATGAATATACAATCTTGATCCTTGGGCTTAGGTACCAAATGCTATTTCTGACTCTGCTTTGATTCAATACTTTCTTGTTCCATCATCACCCTCCAATTGTTAAGTTTTGTTGTTTTCTAGAATGTTACATGCTTTTCCATCTTAGCAAAGGTCGCATCAACGTACCGTAGATTGGGTTAACATTGCCTTACAGATATTGGTTGTCGCAGTTCTATCACTTCTTCTTCTTCTGTTTGCTCCTCCAACTTCTCTAGTAGATAAGCTTTTGGATCTGTACCTCCTGAAGATTAAGATCAATTGCAAGAGCCGACTCATCTCTGATAGAGTATGCATCCACTTCTTTGATAATTGCATTGCATTGGTCCTGTATGCCTTTATCAAAGTCTATCTCTTCTCCTAAATCGACTTCAGTGACCACGAGCATTGTAGAAGATGCTTCAAAATTCCATTCTTCTTCAAATTGTAGCTATTCTTCTGAGTACCATGGTTCTACGATCACAAACATTGCACACGATGCTTGGAAATCCCATTCTTCTTCACTCTCATCTTAGTAACCGTTAGATGTTACCATATTAGCTTCAATTGGTCTTCTTCTTAATCGACAATCTTTTGCGTAGTGGCCAATCTTGCCACAGTTGAAGCACTCTATGTTGCGTAGTCTAAATCTAGTAGTTTTTCGATCATTTTCATCATGTCAAACTCTCCCTTGTTGATAACTTCGATCATCTTGTGATTGTTCATTTTCTTCTTTCTTCGATCTTTCATATTTTTGCTACTTTGGTCCATCTCTTCTCTTGTTACTGAATAACACATCTTCTTTACTTTCATTCTTCAGTATGATTCCAACTATTTGCTTTGCTAAAGTTTCTTGATTTGCCAATAGACTTTCGAGCTCGACCAGTGATGGTTGAGTGAACCATCCTTTGACATTAGCCATAAGCCCACTACACTCGGGTCTTAAACCTTGGGTAATAATGCGTCTCATTCTTGACTCGCTAATTTTTGACTTGAGATCAAGTTATGAAATTTCATTGAAAGAGTTTTTACATTGAGAAAATATTGGTTGATAGTCATTGATCCTTGTGTCACCGTTGCAAGCTCATTCTCTAGATACTAAAGTCGTGCATCGTTCGTCTTCGAAAATAACACCGCGAATGTGTCCTAGATTGCTTTTGGAGTAGTAAACTTCCAAACATACTCCAATAATTCTAAATGGTTGTCCTTAACACGAACATTATTTTTCCAGCCTTGATCTGCCACTTTCACAAGGCCTCTGCATTTTCTTATCCAGGTGACATGGTTTCCTTGCCGTCAACAATCTCCCATAGATCTTGTCCTTGAAGATATGGCTTAATGTGCATTTGCCAATAATCATAATTATAATAATTTAATTTCTCCATACCTTCGATGAAGTTTCCTAAATCTGTCATAACAACTGTCATCATTGGCTTTAACAATCTCTTGTATCAATCTCAATCACTCTTCGTGTCAGTCCCCGAGCGACCAAGCTTTGATACCAAATTGTTGAGTTTGACACACTGGTTGATCCAAAAATACAACCTTTATTGATAACACTTTAGTACACAAAACACTTGTACACAATCACATACTAATACACTTCACTTATCCACTCACACATGCATTCAAGCACTCACACTTTGTGTCTTTCTCACTCAAGACCTTAAGACACCTCACACTAGATCACTCTTGTTGTGGTTGACCACTCACTTTGGACTTAGTCTTCTTTCACTCAATTGTCCAATTATTAAATACCTAGTACATCCACTCATCTCATATTTATACTAGTTGAAGAACTTTCTAGAATACACTCATACTTTCACTACACTCTAAAACAATCTAAATGACTCTAGTACATATTAGAGATTTTTATACTTCTCTAAAATATTCTAGAACCTTCTGAAACTTTCTAGATTTCTCTATATTTCTCCAAACTTCTCCAATGTTTCGGAACCTTTTAAGATGTTCTAAAATCTTCCAGACTTCTCTAGGTCTTTCTAGAATCTTCTAGATCTTTCCAAAGTATTCTAGATTCATATGGAAACTTCTAGAATATTCTAGAGAGAAGATTTTAAAAAGTGAGGAGAGTTAGTGATGACTCTTAACAAAGTCATCCTTTTCATGCCCCAAATCAATCATTCTCTTGGTCTGAAAGTCCTGCGAAACACATGAAGTGGGAGAAAAGCTTATAGAACAGTGGAGAGCTTTAGTCAATTAACTAATAGAAAGCAAATTAAATGGAAAATTAGAAACATAAAGACCAGAAGATAAGAAGAGATATGGAGTAGGGTGAAGTGGACCTTGACCATTGATAAGGCGAGAAGACCCATCAGCAAGTATAATATTATGGGTAACAGGCCTATGAGTATGGAAAAGAGAGGAATTACCAAAGATATGGGAACTAACGCCAGAGTGTATGAGCCAAGGTTGGGTGGACTAAGCCACACATACAATATTACCTGAACTAACCATAGTAGCTGTAGAGGATGGATGTAGACCAATCTGGAGAGAAATGACGAAGGCGGTAAACTCGCTAATCTGGGTAGTGAGTGCCTCATAAGAATCAACTAGAGAATCAATAGAACCAAAAGGAATCAAGGTCAACCGTAAGGATGGAGCATCCATTACCTGATGCACATTATCAGGTTTGCCATACTTTTGCCAACACCAAGGTTTAGTATGGCCTAAAAAACCACAATGAGTACACTTCTGATCACCATGAGACATAAAACCAATGCCACGACCACCACGGGAAACACCACGAAGAGAACTACCTCCATGAGAATCCCAAGAGCTAGAATTGAAGCCCCAGTGACTAGATTGTTGTCCATGAAAACTCGTCGACTAGGCCCACGATCACCACCACTCGAGACATCAATACGGAAAAGGAACTAGAGGTGGGTTAAGCCTATCCTAATGAAGAACGCAACAGTTAAGAATATGCATTAGCAGTAGAAGGTAAAGCCTCACTAGTGAGACTCTGATTCTTGACGCCCTGTAAATCAAAATCCAAGCCCAAGAGTAAAGAAGCTATCATAAACTCTTTCCAATGTTACTTTTATTTAGCCAAATCAGTAGTGAAGGGTTTATGCTGCAATAAGTGATCCCACAGGTTCTTAAGACCACTATAATAATCGGGAAGGGACCGGCCAAATTGATGACTAGCAAAACTTTGCTCATATAAGTCATAGACCGCAGAGACATTACTCTGATTCAAAAAGGACTCAGTAAGAGAGTCCCAAATTTGCTTAGTAGTGTCACAAAATTCCATAGTAGTAGCAACATGAGAGTCTATGCTATGCCATATCCACTCCATAACACAAGAATCCTCACTACATCAACCATCATAATTAGGTTTATCAGAAGCAGGAGGTAATTCAGTAAGAAAACGTAACTTCTTCTTGCCATGTAAAAATTTTATAACGGCATGAGCCCAAGCCATATAGTTCAAACTATTCAATTTCTTGGTAGTAACAGATTTAGGCATCTTATCATCCTTAATCATAGGCATAGGTGGTTTGGCCTCAGCCTCTGTCTCAGCCATGACAATCTCGTAAGTTACATAATAAAGAAACACTGAACCAACAAAAAACTAGCAAAATACCAGCACCGACAACAATCAACACCCACAACAACCAAGAAATGCAAGAGAAAAAAAAAAACTCAAAACCAAGAGGCCATGAACAAACTAGGGATAGGTATGAGAAACAGGTGCTGAACTACAATAAGGCACAAATCGAACCAAAAAACCAATCCAACACCAACAAATCAACAAACTAAGATCAAATACCCCTTGCTAAGGTATTTTCGACACCTATATGATAAGGTCCAACAAGTATAAACAACAAAAACCAAGCTAAGTCACATATTCAAAGATTAACAGTAAGAAATTCGAAAAACATTCAAAACTAGAAAACTCATATCAAGGGTGATCCAAAAATTCCACAAAAAATACCATCATGCTCAGGAGAAAATTTCAAGCATGTAGGGAAATTCCCGTCTGTACAATTGCTAACGTCACCTTGATGTCATTGTACAAATGATGACATTAGTACGTCTTTGTCATCTCAGGTCAATCTCCAGAATCTGTTAAACCCTTGCTAGTGTAGAATAAATTGCTTTGATACCAAATTATAATGTAAAATGTAGAGAATTACGGTTAGGTTTAGAGAGGAAGAAGGAGAGAAGAGGAAAAGATATAATGTAACTAAATGGTTTTAAAGTTATCGAATTATTTTACACCAGCAAAACATATGTATATAAAACCTAATTACAATATGGCCATAGTGCCCTCGACTTAACTAAATAATAAGAGAAGAACATATAACTATTCTAACATGAACAATAGATGCTGCCTTTTTAGGAAAATCACTCAAAGGCTCATATTGAGCTAATTCTTCCCATTGGAATTGAAGCTAACCAATGAACTCAGAAATAGAAAGACCTAAAGCCTCTTATGATGCACAAGAAATATCCCGATAAAGCTTAAAAATCTAGGAGCCATGTCGAGCATGGGCATACATCTAGCAAAAATGAGGGATTGTATCACAATATATGAACATATTATAGATATGTTCCTCAATAGAATTAAAAATTCACCCCAGGAGAGTGTAGTTATCAATATCCCATTGAGCCCGTTTATGGGCATCAACAGGCGGTTGTACCTTAGTATCCAAAAAGCCACCCAAATTTACCTTTACCACCAAGGTAGTGACAAAGAGAGCGACTCCATGCAGTAAAATTTTTGCCATTGAGCAACATACTCGTGATACGATGAACAGAAGCAGGCAATGTGAGAGAACCATCGAAACTAAGGACCACTGTACTTATACGCCCCTAGTAGTTTTAGATTTTCCAAAAGCCTCAATCATGATGTGAAGCAATAAAAAGGAACAATACCTACACAGCAAAGGCCAAAAAAAGACTAACCACAAATCAATTCAAGAAGCCAAAGATGCGGCATTGCAGAAAAGCTACTACCGAACACCAAGAGCCCCAAACAGAAGAAAAATAATTAACAAGTGCTTACTACATCGGCACAAGACCCAAAAATAGGGTAGAACATGAAGCATCACACCCGAAAAGGCTGCAAAGGGTCCAAACACCACCCTAGGTGGTTTGTCCAACACGAAAAAGGCCTTGGATGGCCTGGTTGGTGGCTAGGTCATAACCTGGAGGGGGCCGACTAGGCCAATAGAGGCTGCCGAAAAAGACAGGAGGTGATGCCACCCGGGTAGGGGCTGTCAGCGATGGTGATATGTGGCTAGGTGGTGCTAACAAGAAAAGAGTAGAGAATGGGGAAGGATGGACTAGGGTTTTGGCTCTGATACCAAGAAGAATTATATAATTAGATTCCCTTTCAATGAGGTTAGGTCATGTATATATATTGAAGCAGAGTTACAATTTAGGAAATAAGAAAATTACACTGAATGAGGCAAGAAATCCGTGATTGTATAATCATGGATTTTATTCTACTAATACCATAAAATAATAATAATAATAATAATAATAATAATAATAATAATAATAATAATAATTCAAACATTAATTGCAATGGTAGTCAAAAGGAAGTTAGGAGAGGCAATGGTTTTTGATGAAGATAATAAGTTGGAATATTAGAGGTCATAGGTCAATGAAAGAAAGGGGTGTTATTAAGAATTTTCTCACAAGGCATCAACCATACGTAGTTATGTTTCAGGAGTCCAAAGTCAATAAGTGTGATAGCTGTTTTATTAAAAATGTTTGGCAGTTCAGGATTAGAAAATGCTTTTTTTCTTTTTCTTTTTCTTTTTTTACCATCGTGTGGTACTACAAGGGGTATTTTGATTATTTGGGTCGAGAAGGTTGTTAATGATTGTGAGATTGTTTTAGGGAAATTTTTGTTGTCAATTAAATTCAAGAACTTAGATAATAGTGAGTAGTGGTTGATTGGAGCTTATGGGCCTAGTAGACCAACATAAGGGTAGAATGGTAGGATGAAATGATAAGTCTTTTTGTGCTGTGCTCCCTATATTGGTGTGTAGGAGGCGATTTTAATATGGTTATGTTTCTTTTGGAAAAATTTAATCTAAGGTGACTAGGGCTATGAGAGATTTTGATACTTTTATAAGGAATGTGATTTGATCGACCCTCCTTTGTCTAACACTCGATTTACATGGTCTAATCTGTAATCTAACTTAGTGTGTTGTAGGTTGCATAGATTCTTACTTTCTTTGGCATGAGAGGAGAGATTTCCGAACATTAGACATAAGTGTTGCCAAGAGTTGTGTCGAATCATTGTCCTGTGATGCTCGAGAGCAATCCTTTTAAGTGAGGCCCTTCACCACTTTAATTTGAGTACATGTGGCAAGTTAGAGCATCATTCTTTTAAAAGGAGTTTCATTGAGTAGTGGAGAAGTTGTATATGCTATGGATGGAAGGGTTTTAAATTTATGAGCAAATTAAAGATAATCAAGGAAAAATTGAAGGTTTGGAATAGGGGGATTTTTCAGAGACATGAATGGAACAAAGAATGAATTTATTAGAAGGATTGGGGAGTTGGATGATTTGGAGTTTGGTTTGGTCTGGGGGTGATTTGATGAGAATTTGAGGAAAACAAGAACGGAGCTAACATCTAATTTAGAAGAGGTTGTATTTAGGGAACATATTTTGGGGGGTCACAAGGCCAAAATGAAATGGGCAAAGGAGGGCAACAATAATTCCAAATTATTTCCTAAGATTGCTGATGGAAAAAGGAAAAACAAGTTCATCAAGAAATTAAAAGTGGGCAATGGACTATTTGTGGATTCAAAAGAACAAACTGTTAAGAGTTATTTATATTTTACTTGAATTTATATTCGAATGGAGGAGTTGTGAGGCCAAGAATTAATGGGTTGGATTGGATGCTAATTGATGAGTCTCCAGTAAGATGGTTGGAGAAGCTTTTTGATAAGAATAAAATCTGAGAGGCAATTTTTTATTGCTAGAAAGACAAATCCCAAGTCCAGATGGATTTTCCAAGGCAAATTTTTTAAGATTGTTGGGATGATTTTGTAAGTTTTCTAAACAAAACTGTATATTAGATTGCATTGATTGAACAACGAATACATCATTTATATAGAGTACCACTAATTCCTAATCCTACATGAATACATCACTGAGATATATAGAAATCTAATAGATATAGGACACTTATTCTTAATCCTAGAAGAACACATATTCTCACACCCCCGCTCAAACTCAAGGTGTTTTAGCAGAAAATACTGAGAGTTTGTCAAGAAAAAACCGAAACCGAGTAGTGGTGTGAGTCTTAGTGAAGAAGTCAACAAGTTGCAGAGCCGAAGTGTAACAACCCTCATACTGTTTACCGATTAATGACTGATTGATTACCGATAACCATCGATTACCGTTAAACCGAATTGATTATGACTGATAATTGGACTGATTAAAGTACTGAATTGACTGACTGGAATCTGGAATTAATTGACTGACTGCATCTGTTTAAATGTATAATCCATCTGTTTGACTGTTTGATTATCTGTTCGTGTTTTATGTTTAAACTGCTAATTGAAGGCCTTATCGACGGCCGAACTAGAAATTGATTAGTGTTTTATGATCATCATAATTAATGTGATTTTATGGTATAATTATCTGAAAACTGATTAGGTATGATTAAATTAGATTAAAATGAGTTAATTATATGAATTGGACTTATTTACAACCTTGCCCTTGAGTGGGCCACTACCTATACACCTTTGAGTTCATTACACTTAAATCAAAATGTTTTCCTCAGCCTTCTTCCTTGCATTGCCGACCATAGAGAGAGAGAGGAACTAGAGGAGTGAATTTCATCTCATTTTGCTTGTAAATTGCTTGGTAATTGAAGGAATTGGAGTATAGGTTGCAAATTAAGCTTTCTCACCTTGTAATTGAAGCTCTAGGTAAGGATTTCAACCCCTCTTTGTTATGTTTAAGCTTATTCATGCAAGATTCATGAGCCTCTAGTGAATTAAGTCTAGAATTGGTTCATGGTTGTTGATATAGAGCATAATTCATACATGCATGTTAGTGTTGTTGGAGTTTGAGTTGAGTTCATGGCAAAATATTGCATGCATGTTCACAATTATGTTCAAGTCCATGATTTCATCATGTTTTGGAAACAATTGGCTTCTTAGAGCATCAATTTGGAACTTCAAAATGATTTGAATTCATGCATGTTTGCATGTTCATATTGTTCTTGAAAAATGGTTTGAAATTGGGTTTCAATTAAACACCCTTGGGCTTTGATTTCTCAAATTGAGTTTTGAACTATGATATTCTATATGTTTACAACTGTTTTCTGGAAATTCAGCCCAAGAGGATCGGTTTTGATGCTTTTGAACTTGGTTTTTGGCTTGGAGGTGCAATCTGGAATTTTCAGATTTTGCACTTCCGCTCGAGCGGGGTAAGAGACGTTCGAGCGGGGAATCCGAGCATCCAGTATCTCTGCACTGTTTTACAGTCCACTCGAGCGGAGGATTGGGCGCTCGAGCGGAGGCATGTGTCTCACGATCGAGCGGGCGTCGAGCGCCCGTCGAGCGGAGATTTCACCCATCCAGTACTTTTACAGTACGCTCGAGCGGGAAAGTTGACGCTCGAGCGTGTACCTTTGTTGCATGACCGCTCGAGCGGGGAAACCTGCGCTCGAGCGGGACTCTGTTTTTCTGCTAAATTCTAAAACTGCTTTTTGAGTATATCTTTGCATCCTCATCCCATTCTAGGCATTCCTAGGCCTAGTTTAAGACATCTTATGGAGGACATAGATATAGAACACACCGAGGCAAATTAGGGATTAAGTTGTTATCTTTCCCAGCTGTGTAGCTTAGTGTGTGTTCAATCTGTTAACTGTGTAGGGTTGGCGACTGGGGAGACGCGCTCTAGCTTACTATAGCCCAAACTCTGTGAGTAACAATTGTGTAAAGATATGTTCAACTGAGAATGTTTTCTGACTGTTTAACGAAAATGTTTTCTGAAGTAATTATTGTTAATTGCTTGAATGTATGTCCTATATTCTGAAATGTATTGTGGCATCCTTAGCAACTGTTGTGTACTGTTACTGCTACTGTTACAGAGATCTCTGTCGGTTCCCTCATGGAACCACTACTGTTTACTGATTGATGGCCATCATTACTGTTCGGTCTTTAAGACCTACTGTTTACTGCTATGCTAATGGATGTACCACATATGATTGAATAACTATTCTGACTGAAAGACTGAAGTATTGTTTGATGAACTGATTTCATTACTGTAAAGACATTTCATTCTTGACCTCCTTACGCATTATGTTATTCACTGGGCTTTAGCTCACTGTTTATATATATATGTAGGTGTACGAGCACCAGACCGCGGCTAGGAGCGTCAAGGTTACTCCAGTTTTGTCAAGCCAGCCCATGTGCCTCACTGCGAGGTTCCGAGCCTATCTGTTAAGGCTGTTTTAGATTTCCCCCTTCTGTACCGTCTTACTGTTCTGTATAGACTGAAGGTTTACTGTACTGTTATGCAGGGATTGAGTCCCTAGTCTGAATGATTGTAAATATTGTGCATACTGTTCTGTACTGTTTATATATATATATATGAAAAGTCTTTTTGCATACAGACTGTCACAGCTCATTGGGCATTGTTTAATTACTGTTTTGGCTTCCGCCAGGCCCTGTACTCTGTTTTACTGTACTACTGTTCTGCAGGCCTTTGGTAATCTCGGATTACTGGCCGGTTACGGTGCTAAACCCATAGGGCTGGGTTTGGGTCGTGACAGAGTGGTATCAGAGCGATACTTAACCACGAGTCATACCGCACACACGTGTCCGAATGAGCTACAGGGTGTCCTAGGAAAGTGATTAGGGCATTTCATGAACTTGAAAAGCGTGTGGTTATGTTATGACTGAATATCTGCTAATGTGTTAAACTGTGAAACAAATGACCGCTTATGTTTAAAACTGTTATAACTGCTTATAGTGAAATGGACAATGCAAATGAACCTGAATCCTCATCTACTGAGGCAAGAATGGAAAGAATGGAAAGAATGATGGAACTGATAACTGCTAGACTTGAACAACAACAGAATCAACCGCCCCCACCTCCTCCTCCTCCTCCGGTACAGCCGGAACCTAATGCGAATGTGAATGATGGGGATATTATTGCTCTCACCCATAAATTCAGCAAAATGAAACTGCCGTCCTTTCAGGGAGGCCTCGAACCGTTAAAAGCTGAAGCGTGGGTTCTTGAAACAGAGAAATTATTTGAGGTGTTCCCGTGCTCTGAAGCACACAAGGTATTGTTAGCCACCTTCACCCTGCAGGAAGAAGCTAGAAGGTGGTGGATGCTTATCCATAATGAAAATACGGTTATGACTTGGGCTCAGTTCAAAAGAGCCTTTTTTTTTTAAAAGTATTTCCCTCAGTGTGTCAGGGATAGAAGAGTGACTGAATTTGAACAGCTGAAGCAGGGCACGATGTCCGTTGCGGAATATGAAACAAAATTTACCGAACTTGCCAGATATGCACCACACATGGTGGACATTGACTACAAGAAGGCTAGAAAATTTGAGGGTGGCCTTAATGTTGCAATGCTTGACCGAATAAATGTTTTGAAACTACCGACTTTTGTGGGTGTTCTCGGCCGGGCATTGATGGCCGAGTCAAACATTGAAGCATTGAAAACTGAAACACCAACGTCGGAATGGCGTGGCAAGAGGCAGGGTTTTAAATTCAAGAAAGGCAAGCACAACCCGGCCAACAAGAAACAGAATACGGGGTCGACGACTAGCCCCAGCCAAGGGAGTGGGTTCATACCACCCTGTTCTGAGTGTGGCAAAAAGCACAAAGGGGTCTGCTACAAAATATCTGGAGCCTGTTACAGGTGTGGCAAGGTGGGCCACATGGTTAAAGACTGCCCCTCTGCCCCATAAGCCAGTAGTAAAGCTGCACCAAGCGCAACAGCATCAACTGTAGCACCAAAGCCTAACCCCAGAGCTACCGGGAAAGAGCCCATGAGGTAGGGCCGAGTGTTCGCCCTAGTACCGGGAGACGTGCACAATACTGAAACCGTTCAGGTATCCTCTCTATTTGTACACAAAATGCATATATATTGATTGATTCGGGGTCTACGCATTCTTATGTATCGCATGCTTTCTCACGGAAATTGAGTAGACCCTTAGAACCCATGAATTATCTGTTAGCTGTATCATCACCCGTTGGGGGATCTATGACCTGTGCTTATATGTACCCCGCATGTGAAATCATTGTTGGGGATATGCATCTGTTTATCGATTTACTACCATTGAACATTGATCATTTTGATGTAATATTGGGGATGGATTGGTTACAAAAATATCATGCCACTATTGATTGTGTGACCAAGCAAGTTGTTTTCCGTCCACCTGGTTTGCCTGAATTCGTGTTTAATGGGAGTGGAGTAGTACCTCCTCCGTATTTGATTTCATCTGTGAAAGCTGTAAAATTGATTAGAAAGGGGTGTAAGGGATATCTGTGTTCTGTACTGACTGTGTCTACTGATGATAGTGTTAAAACTGATGTGAATTGTATTCCTATAGTCAGGGAATTCCCAGATATATTTCCAGATGATCTGCCAGGGGATTTGATTGACAGGGAAATTGAATTTACCGTTGATGTGATTCCGGGTACACAGCCGATATCGAAAGCTCCTTACAGAATGGCCCCAACTGAACTGAAAGAATTGAAAGTGCAACTGCAGGAACTGCTGGATAAGAAGTTTATCAGGCCTAACACTTCGCCATGGGGCGCTCCTGTTTTGTTTGTAAAGAAGAAAGACGGCTCACTGAGACTGTGCATTGCCTATCGTGAACTGAATAAGGTAACTGTAAAGAATAAATACCCATTACCGCGTATTGATGACCTGTTTGATCAGTTACAGGGTGCCAAAGTGTTTTCTAAGATTGACCTCAAATCGAGGTATCATCAACTGAAGGTTAAACCGGAAGACATTGATAAAACTGCTTTTAGAACGAGGTATGGCCATTATGAATTTTTAGTTAGGCCATTCGGAGTCACGAATGCCCCTGCTGCTTTTATGGACCGCATGAACAGAATTTTTAAACCATACCTTGATGATTTCATTATAGTATTTATTGATGACATATTGATTTACTCCAAAAGTATAGAACAATATGAACATCATCTGAGACTTGCCCTGCAGACCCTAAGAGAACAGAAACTGTATGCTAAACTGTCTAAATGTGAATTTTGGCTTGACCATGTTATGTTTTTGGGGCATGTTGTTAGCAAAAATGGAATTTTTGTTGATCCGCAGAAAATTGAAGCTGTAGTGAACTGGCCTTGACCAACAAACGTGACTAAAGTCCGAAGCTTTTTGGGATTGGCTGGATATTACAGAAGATTTGTCAAAGATTTCTCCAAAATTGCCCTACCATTGACTTAGTTAACTCAGAAGGGGACATCATTTGACTGGACTGACCAAAGAGAATCTGCTTTCCAGGAGTTGAAAACTCAATTAGTGACTGCACCGGTTCTTACCTTACCTTCAGGTACGGATGGTTATACTGTATTTAGTGATGCTTCTCATAAGGGTTTGGGGTGTGTTTTAATGCAGAATGGGAGAGTAATTGCCTATGCTTCCCGTCAACTGAGACCGCATGAAAAGAACTACCCGACCCATGATCTAGAACTTGCTGCAGTAGTATTTGCACTGAAAATCTGGCGTCACTATCTGTACGGGGTGACATGTGAAGTATACACCGGCCACAAGAGTTTAAAATATTTCTTCACGCAGAAAGAACTGAACATGAGACAGCGGAGATGGCTAGAACTGATTAAAGATTATGGCCTACAGATATTGTACCATCCGGGAAAAGCCAATACCGTTGCCGATGCATTTAGCCGAAAATCAATTGGAAACTTAGCCTGTTTGCTTACCGGACAGAAAGAGTTGCTTTGTGACCTTGAAAAATCAGAAATCGAAATTGTTTTACGAGAACAAGGTGGAACCTTAGCTGCTATTTCTGCTCAACCGGCACTGATTGAAGAAATTAAAGAGAAACAGCAACTGGATGACTTCTTGAAGAAGATCATCGAAGAAAGAGAATCTAAACCGAGACCGGGATTCAAATTTGAGAACAATGTACTGAAATTTCATGAAAGACTGTGCGTACCGAATGATATTGGACTGAAAAGAAGAGTTCTGCAAGAAGGCCATAATTCGAAATTGTCCATCCACCCGGGGAATACGAAAATGTACCAAGATCTGAAACAGAATTTCTGGTGGCCGAGAATGAAGAAAGAAATTGCCGACTTTGTGTCCAAATGTCTTCATTGCCAACAGGTCAAAGCTGAACATCAACGACCTGCCGGATTATTGCAACCCCTACCCATACCAGAGTGGAAATGAGAGCATATCACGATGGATTTTATCGTTGGGTTACCTCGCTCCAGAAAAGGTATGGATTCAATTTGGGTTATTGTTGATAGACTAACCAAATCTGCTCACTTCTTACCTGTCAAGACAATCTATAATGCGGACAAATTGGCTGTTATCTATATTGATGAAATTGTGAGACTGCATGGAGTGCCTGTGTCTATTGTTTCTGACAGGGATTCGAAGTTTACATCGAGGTTTTGGCAAAGTCTACAGACTGCATTGGGTACTGATTTGAGGCTGAGTAGTGCCTATCATCCTCAGACAGATGGCCAGTCAGAAAGGACCATCCAAACTCTGGAGGATTTACTGAGAATGTGTGTCCTTGATTTTCAGGGAGACTGGGAAAGTCATCTACCATTAGTTGAATTCGCCTACAACAACAGCTACCATTCTAGTATTGGTATGGCGCCTTTCGAGGCATTGTATGGCAGAAAATGTAGATCTCCGATTTGCTGGGCAGAAGTTGGAGATGGGCCTTTGCTTGGGCCCGAGATTGTTTATGAAACAATTGAGAAAGTGAAACTAATACAACAGAGACTGAAAACTGCACAGAGTAGACAGAAAAGTTATGCGGATGTCAGAAGACGGGACAGAGAATATGAAGTGGGTGATCACGTTTTTGTGAAAGTGACACCAATGAAGGGCCAGACTCATTTTGGAGTCAAAGGCAAGTTAGCGCCAAGATACGTCGGACCATATGAGATTATTGAGAAAATTAATCCGGTGGCGTATCAAGTCGCGCTCCCTCCTGAAATGGAACACATGCATAATGTTTTCCACATTTCGATGTT
Source organism: Camellia sinensis (assembly GCF_055761805.1). NCBI lineage: Eukaryota > Viridiplantae > Streptophyta > Magnoliopsida > Ericales > Theaceae > Camellia > Camellia sinensis. Next base: position 113,122,942 of record NC_138973.1, read on the forward strand.
AAGAGATTATCTCCGGGATCCCTTCCATGTGATTGAGCCTACTCGAGTAGTGTTGAGTGATGACTACACTTACGAGGAACGGCCTATACAGATTGTAAATAGACGAATCAAGAAGTTGAGAAACAAAGAGATCCCGTTTGTGAAAGTCGACTGGCAGAACCATGGTGGCATGTATGCCACTTGGGAAAGGGAAGATGACATGGCGAAAAGATATCCTGAACTGTTTTCACTGAACCTTGTTTTCTTCCAGAACGAAGGTAACTCGAGTTTAGAGGACTAAACTCTTTATAAGGGGGGGAGACTGTAACAACCCTCATACTGTTTACCGATTAATGACTGATTGATTACCGATAACCATCGATTACCGTTAAACCGAATTGATTATGACTGATAATTGGACTGATTAAAGTACTGAATTGACTGACTGGAATCTGGAATTAATTGACTGACTGTATCTGTTTAAATGCATAATCTATCTGTTTGACTGTTTGATTATCTGTTCGTGTTTTATGTTTAAACTGCTAATTGAAGGCCTTATCGACGGCCGAACCAGAAATTGATTAGTGTTTTATGATCATCATAATTAATGTGATTTTATGGTATAATTATCTGAAAACTGATTAGGTATGATTAAATTAGATTAAAATGAGTTAATTATATGAATTGGACTTATTTACAACCTTGCCCTTGAGTGGGCCACTACCTACACACCTTTGAGTTCATTACACTTAAATCAAAATGTTTTCCTCAGCCTTCTTCCTTGCATTGCCGACCATAGAGAGAGAGAGGAACTAGAGGAGTGAATTTCATCTCATTTTGCTTGTAAATTGCTTGGTAATTGAAGGAATTGGAGTATAGGTTGCAAATTAAGCTTTCTCACCTTATAATTGAAGCTCTAGGTAAGGATTTCAACCCCTCTTTGTTGTGTTTAAGCTTATTCATGCAAGATTCGTGAGCCTCTAGTGAATTAAGTCTAGAATTGGTTCATGGTTGTTGACATAGAGCATAATTCATGCATGCATGTTAGTGTTGTTGGAGTTTGAGTTGAGTTCATGGCAAAATATTGCATGCATGTTCACAATTATGTTCAAGTCCATGATTTCATCATGTTTTGGAAACAATTGGCTTCTTAGAGCATCAATTTGGAACTTCAAAATGATTTGAATTCATGCATGTTTGCATGTTCATATTGTTCTTGAAAAATGGTTTGAAATTGGGTTTCAATTAAACACCCTTGGGCTTTGATTTCTCAAATTGAGTTTTGAACTATGATATTCTATATGTTTACAACTGTTTTCTGGAAATTCAGCCTAAGAGGATCGGTTTTGATGCTTTTGAACTTGGTTTTTGGCTTGGAGGTGCAATCTGGAATTTCCAGATTTTGCACTTCCGCTCGAGCGGGGTAAGAGACGCTCGAGCGGGGAATCCGAGCATCCAGTATCTCTGCACTGTTTTACAGTCCGCTCGAGCGGAGGATTGGGTGCTCGAGCGAAGGCATGTGTCTCACGATCGAGCGGGCGTCAAGCGCCCGTCGAGCAGAGATTTCACCCATCCAATACTTTTACAGTATGCTCGAGTGGGAAAGTTGACGCTCGAGCGTGTACCTTTGTTGCATGACCGCTTGAGCGGGGAAACCTGCGCTTGAGTGGGACTCTATTTTTCTGCTAAATTCTAAAACTGCTTTTTGAGTACATCTTTGCATCCTCATCTCATTCTAGGCATTCCTAGGCCTAGTTTAAGACATCTTATGGAGGACATAGATGTAGAACACACCGAGGCAAATTAGGAATTAAGTTGTTATCTTTCCCAGCTGTGTAGCTTAGTGTGTGTTCAATCTGTTAACTGTGTAGGGTTGGCGACTGGGGAGACGCGCTCTAGCTTACTGTAGCCCAAACTCTGTGAGTAACAATTGTGTAAAGATATGTTCAACTGAGAATGTTTTCTGACTGTTTAACGAAACTATTTTCTGAAGTAATTATTGTTAATTGCTTGAATGTATGTCCTATATTCTGAAATGTATTGTGGCATCCTTAGCAACTGTTGTGTACTGTTACTGCTACTGTTACAGAGATCTCTGTCGGTTCCCTCGTGGAACCACTACTGTTTACTGATTGATGGCCATCATTACTATTCGGTCTTTAAGACCTACTGTTTACTGCTATGCTAATGGATGTACCACATATGATTGAATAACTGTTCTGACTGAAAGACTGAAGTATTGTTTGATGAACTGATTTCATTACTGTAAGGATATTTCATTCTTAACCTCCTTACGCATTATGTTATTCACTGGGCTTTAGCTCACTGTTTATATATATATGTAGGTGTACAAGCACCAAATCGCGGCTAGGAGCGTCAGGGTTACTCCAGTTTTGTCAAGCCAGCCCATGTGCCTCACTGTGAGGTTCCGAGCCTATCTGTTAAGGCTTAGAGGTGTTTTAGATTTCCCCCTTCTGTACCGTCTTACTATTCTGTATAGACTGAAGGTTTACTGTACTGTTATGCAGGGATTGAGTCCCTAGTCTGAATGATTGTAAATATTGTGCATTCTGTTCTGTACTGTTTATGTATATATGTTTGAAAAGTCTTTTTGCATACAGACTGTCACAGCTCATTGGGCATTGTTTAATTACTGTTTTGGCTTCCGCCAGGCCCTGTACTTTGTTTTACTGTACTACTGTTCTGCAGGCCTTTGGTAATCTCGGATTACTGGCCGGTTACGGTGCTAAACCCATAGGGCCGGGTTTGGGTCGTGACACGAAGAGACAAAAGGAAGCGAGATAAGGCCAGATTGCAGATGCTGACGAACGAAGTGACAATCAAGTTCAATATGCTTTGTCCGTTCATGGAAGACAGTATTATGAGCAATTTGAATAGCACTTCAGTTGTCACAATAGAGAGAGGTCAGGAAAGATTGAGGGACGCCCAACTCAGATAAGAGATTACGAAGCCAGACAATTTCAGCAGTGGTATGAGCCATAGCACGATACTCAGCTTCGGCAGTAGAACGGGCAACAACAGTCTATTTCTTGTTTTTCCAAGAAATTAGGGAATCGCCAAGAAACATACAGAAACTAGAAATAGATTTACGATCATTAACATCACCAGCCTAATCAGCATCAACATAAGCCACCAAGTCTAAGGAAGAAGTAGAAGAGAACAGCAAGCCCTAAAAGATAGTACTGCGAAGATAGCGAAGAATCCGAAGCAAAGCAGCCCAATGTGTAGAGCGAGGGGCAGAAACAAACTGACTAATCACATGGACAACATAGGCAAGATTAGGGCGAGTAACTGTCAGATAGACTAAGCAACCCACAAGCTCGCGATATAACGTAGGATCATCTAGAGGAACCCCATCAGTAGTGTTGAGCTTTACATTAAGCTCAATGGGGGTATCAGACAGCTTAGTGTCAGTAAGTCTGGCACGATGGATAACCTTGTTAGCATACTTAGTCTGGGACAGAAAATAACCCTTGGGAGAAGAAGCCACCTCAATGCCAAGAAAATACCGCAATGGTCCCAGATCCTTCATTTCGAAGGTGCGGAAGAGATGCTGCTTGACATCAGAGATAGCAGAAGAGTCAGAGCCAGTGATGATCATATCATCTACATATAGTAAGAGAGCAACAAAACCAGCCGAGGTATGTCGTAGAAATAAAACAGAGTCGGAAGTAGAAGAATAAAATCCAAGCTCGGTAACAGCAGTCTGAAAGCAATCATGCCAAGCATGAGGAGACTACTTCAGACCATATAGAGCATGCCGAAGACAACAGACGTGGCTAGAGGAATAATGAAGACCAGGGGGAGGATGCATGTAAACCTCCTCAGTGAGATGGCCATTAAGAAAAGTATTCTTAACATCCATCTGATAAAGAGGCCAAGAACGAATAGCAGCGACAGAAATCAAAGTACAGACAGTAGTCATCCTGGCAACAGGAGCAAATGTCTCCTCATAATCAATACCATACTCCTGGGAGAAACCTTTGGCCACTAGACGAGCTTTGTAGCGCTCAAGAGAACCATCGGAATGAGTCTTGACTTTGTAGATCCATTTGCAACCAACCAGATTCTTACCAGCAGGTAAATGAACCAACTCCCAAGTACTAGTTTTCTGTAGAGCAAACAACTCATCCTCCACAGTTTGAACCCAATGAGGATCCTGACAGGCCTCCTTGTAAGACTGAGGTTCTGCAAAAGAGTGAATAGCAGACAAAAAGGTACGATAGGAAGCAGAAAAACAAGTATTAGACCAACCCAACCTTTTTGGAGGACGATGCGCTCGAGGAGGATATCGGTGTGTAGTAAGATCAGAGTCGTTAGAAACAGGAAGATCAGCAGCAGGGGTAGAGACATCTAGTAGATGAGGAGCCTTGCGATGATAATAAACTAACAACAGAGGAGAAGAAGGAGGAGAAGTAGTCAAAGGTGAAGCAGGAGGAGAAGATGGAATAAGCTTAGGAGAAACTATGGAGATGTACTCATCAGATGGGACCTTAGAAGGAAATGGATTAATATGAACCAAATCCTCTTTGGAAATTGGGGTGGTGAGAGGAGGAAGCTAAAAGTAAGATAGACGTTCGAGAAAGGCAACATGGCGGGAGACATAAAGGCGACGAGAAACAGGGTCATAACAGCGATAACCTTTCTGAGTGAGACTATATCCCAAAAAAACACATAGCACAGACCGGACACTAAGTTTAGTCCTATCTTTACGGGGTAAAAAGACAAAACAAGCAGACCCAAATACACGAAGGAGGGAGTAATTAGGAAGTTGAGAAAACAGAGCCTCATAAAGAGACCGACTAGAAAGAAGAGGGGTAGGCATACGGTTGAGAAGAAAAGCAGCAGTAAGAACTGCCTCACCCCAAAACGGAGTCGGAACGGAGGCAGAGAGAAGAAGAGACCTAGCTATCTCAAGGAGATGACAGTGTTTACGCTCAGCTCGACCATTTTGAGCAGGTGTATCAGTACAAGAAGTTTGGTGAATAGTACCCAATTTGGCCAAGTATTCACAGAATTCAGTTTTAAAGTATTCCCCACCCAAGTCAGACCGCAACAATTTAATAGTAGACTCAAACTGTATAGTGACCATAGACTGGAAAGTACGATATATTTGGTAGAAGTCAGATTTATGGGTCATAAGATAAACCCAAGTGTAACGGGTGCAGTCATCAATAAAAGACACATAACATGCAGAGCCCCCTTTAGTAAGAACAGGAGAGGGTCCCTAGACATCAGTATGTACAAGAGAAAAAGGAGAAACAGAAATAGAGGTACTTTTATTAAATGGTAAGGATGGAATTTTAGCAAGTTTACACCCCCGACATTCATCAATTTGACTAGGAGAAACTTTACCCAACAACCTTGACTGAGCTAAAGATCGTAAGCGGTCAACAGACAAATGACCGAGGCGAGAATGCCATAAGTAAAACTAATTTGACTGAGAATCTAATTGAAAGGAGGAAAGTGCAGCTGGAGAGGTGGATAAGGGGAGATGCAAACTTTCGACCACATAGAGGTCTCCAATTCTACGACCGGTCCTAATCTGCTTCTTGGACACCCGATTCTGCACACAAAAAACAGAAGAGGAAAAGATAGCATCAAAACCAGACGCATCAAGTTGACTGATAGATAATAAACTGACAGATAACTGAGGAACATAAAAAAACAGAAGGAATAGTAACAGCAGACATGGCAGAGGGTAAGACAGACCCAACAGATAAAACATACATACCAGATCCATTAGCAGTATTAATAGTAATAGGAACGGGTGGGGGAGTATAATTTTGAAGTAAGGAAATGTGAGGAGTCATATGATGAGAAGCACCAGAATAAAAAATCCAGATAGAAGAAGGGATACCGGAAGAGGACCCAAGCAAACCTGAATGAAGAGAGGTAAGAGCGGAGGCAGATGAGGTTGACTGAGATGTGGACAGGATATGCTGAAGTTGTGTAACTTGAGCACTCAGGGAAGCCAAGTCAAGATCGGGAGTCGGAGTAGATGTAGTGTAAGCAGCAGGAGGTCAAAAAGTACCCGAAGTAGGACCGTGGAACTGTATCTGAGAAGACAGAGTAGGCTGACGTCCCTTTTTGGGACAATTGTTCTTCCAATGACCCCTCTGATAGCAGAAAGCACACTCGTTTGCCTCTAATGATCCTCTCTTGGGTTTCGCAGTGGCCTGAAGTTGATGAGGAGGAGGGGTCGATAACAAGGGCGGCTTGGCAGGAGCCAAGAATACAAAAGGAGGCAAAGTCTGAATGGTCGTCTTAAGACGGGTTTCTTTAGAGAGGAGTTCACGAACAATAGCATCCACAGAGGGAAGAGAAGATTGGTGAAGGATGCCACCTCGAATAGCCTCATAATGAGAGAAGAGAGCTGTTAAGAACTAGACTAAATGACCCTGTTTCCGAAACTCAATATAAGCGTCTAGTATCTTGAGACTAGGTGGTTCCATAAGAGCCAATTGATCCTAGAGACCTGTCATCTCAATAAAAAAGTCCTGAATAGTTTGATCCCACTGACGAGCACTCTGAATAATTGTTTCCAACTCATACCGTTTGGCAAAGTTAGACTGCTGATAAACACCGAGTAAATAATCCCATACTTCCTTGGCAGTACTGTACTTGAAAATCATCATTCCAATACGGTCATCCACAGAATTATGAAACCAGGTTAGAACTTGGGCATTATCACAATCCCAAGTGTCACAGGAAGACAGATACCCTTCTACCTTCAGGTCCGATGGACGAGGAGCAGAACCAGAAACATAGCCTCATTTTTTTTGACCAAGAAGAAAATTCTTCATGACACTGGTCCAATAGACATAATTGCCACCAGTGAATTTACATTTGATGGCTTGAATTTTAAAATTTGATATTATAATAAAACAAAATTTGTAATAAACAGACAAATATGGAGCTTTAGCGCAATAATCCTGAAATAGGGTTTTAAATAGAAAAAGCCAAGTTGAAGAGAGAGAGAGAGACTGAGGCTGAGAAGCGAAGTTGAGAGCTGAAGTAGATGAACCGGAGAGCCGAAGTAGATGGCTGCGAATCGAATCAAACAGAGATTGCAAGGAAGAGGGAGGCCTTCGCGAGACGAACCAGAGAGGACTAGGGTTTCGAACCCTTGCGAGTCTGGAGAGAGAAAAGTCGTGACTCCGATGGTGACAAACCAGTCGAACTAGAGAGGGCTGATGGTGATGACCCAGACAAACCAGAATGTCACCACTTAGGGCTGATCACGAACCAGAAGAACCAAGGAGGGGTCAAGATCGATGACCCTTTGACCAGCGAACCACAATGGCGACAAGCGAAGCAGCTAGGGTTTCGAACCTAGCTCTGATACCATGTAAGTTTTCTAAACAAAACTGTATATTAGATTGCATTGATTGAACAAAGAATACATCATTTATATAGAGTACCACTAATTCCTAATCCTACATGAATTCATCACTGAGATATATAGAAATCTAATAGATATAGGACAATTATTCCTAATCCTAGGAGAACACATATTCTCACAGATTTTGTGATAGATTTTTTCTAAGTTCTTTAATAATGGAGTGGTGAATGTGTGCAAAAATGCATCTTTTATTTGTTTGATTCCTTAAAAAGAGAAGTCATTGAAGATTAACAATATTAGACCTATAAGTCTGGTCATGTTGTTATATAAAATTTTGGGTAAAGTGTTATGAAAGAGAAAAAAAAAAAAAAAAAAGCAGTTTTAGGGGGAAACCATTTCTTTGGCAGAAGGTGCTTTTGTGGAGAGTCGCCAGATTTTAAACGATGTTTTGGTTGCAAATGAAGTAGTAAAAGAGTATACAGATTTAAACAAGGAGGGCCTAATATTTAAAGTGGGTCTTGAGAAGGCTTATGATCATGTCGATTGGCAGTTCTTGGATTTTGTGATGTCTAAAAAGGGTATTGGGAAGAGATGGAGGAAATGGATACAACGGTGTTTTTCCTGCTGCAACATATCAGTCATTATAAATGGTAAGGCTGGAGATAGCTTTAAAATCTCCAGGGGTCTTAGACAAGGTGACCCGTTGCCTTATTTTCTTTTCACTTTGGTGGCAGATGTATTGGGGAGTTTGGAAAATAGAGCTAGGATGGTTGATTTAGTCAATGATTTTGTTAATGGTAGGGAGAGGATTTGTGTGTCCCATTTGCAGTATGTGGATGACACTATCTTTTTTTGTTCAGGGAAGAATCTAAGGCAGCTAATCTGCTTTCATTGTTAGGGAATTTTTGAAAAAGTTTCGAGTCTTAAAGTCAATCTAAATAAAAGTAACATGGTGGGCATTAACCTGCAATAGATAGACTACAAAGAATGACGGGTATCTTACGGTGTCGCATTGATTATATTTGGGCCTTCCATTGGGAAGGAAACCCTAGAACGGAATCTTTTTAGGCTCTAGTGTTAGAGAATATTGGTAAGAGATTAGAGGGGTGGAAGAGAACCTTGTTCTTTAGAGGCAATGCAATCAGTGCTATGGAATATGCACATTTATTACTTTGTCTTCATTTAGGATCTCGGTTGGGATTGCAAAAAAAAATAATAATAAAAATTGAAAATGTGATGAGGTACTTTCTAAGGGAAAGATGGGATGAATGGAAGTAAGATAGACTACAAAGAATGGCGGGTATCTTAGGGTGTCGCATTGATTATATTTGGGCCTTCCGTTGGGGGGAAACCCTAGAACGGAATCTTTTTAGGCTTTAGTGTTAGAGAATATTGGTAAGAGATTGGAGGGATGGAAGAGGGCGTTGTTCTCTAGAGGCAATGTAGTCAATGCTATGCAATATGCACATTTATTACTTGTCTTCATTTAAGATCTGGGTTGGGATTGCAAAAAAATAATAATAATAATAATTGAAAACTTGATTAGGTATGTTCTATGGGAAAGATGGGATGAATGGAAGTAAGATCATCTGGTAAACTAGAAGGTTGTCTCTCTTCCTAGAGAGAAAGGGAGTCTTGCCATTGGAAACATAGTGGTGAGAAACATTGCTCTACTAGGAAAGTGGTTGTGTAGATTTCCTTGAGTGTAATTCATTAAGTCATTCCGTTATAAAAAGCGAACATGGGGTTCAAGCTAATAGTAGGGATCTTCATGTGGTTGATTGGGGCAACTATTGTTTTCTATTGGAATCCATTTCTAAAATCTTTCCTCTCTTTGATGGATTCCTTACATTAAAAGTAGGTAACAGTGAAAATGTTCGGTTTTGAGAAAATATATTGGTGGACAATTTTTCATTCGATGTGATGTTTCCATATTTTTTGTTCCTACAATGTTTCTATTGCTTCTATTGCTCACTCTTGGATGGTTCTGATTTTGTGGGATTTCAGTTTCTGTAGAAACATCAATGTTTGGGAAATTCTTGAGTTAGTTTCTTTGGGGAAGCTTGATGGCTTTTCTTTGAGACCTAATGTTAATGATAAATGTGTTTGGTCTCTTTATTCTTCTGGGATTTTCTCTTAAAAGTCTTTTTTTAGGCAAAATCATTGATCATTCCATTGCTTCTCCTCTCTTTCATTTTAAACGGTTATGGAAAGCAGTTGTGCCTTCTAAAGTAAGGATTTTCATGTGGACTTTTGTTCATGCAAGCATCACAACTGACAGTTTTTATAAAAGGAGATCTAATTGCATTCTTTGCCTCAATGGTGTATCATGTGTAGGAGGAATGAAAAAACATTAGATCACTTTTTCTTGCACTGCTTTGTGGTTTTGGTAATATGGCATCACATCTTTCAGCTGGTGGATATGTTTATAGTGAAAAAGAAGTTTAAGAATAATGAGACTGCATGAAACATAATACAAAGCAAACAAATCCATGAAAATGAAAACAATATCATCATTACAATACAACCAAAAACAATATGAATATCCCCACAGGGATTTCACATCGCTCATTCGCTATTTCTACACAAACACCAAAATGCTTAGGGCAAAATATTCAACCATAAGTGACAGAACTATGCTGTGACACTTCCATGTCAAGCTACAAGACCACGAGAAACTTCTCATTTAATGCAAGTGTGAAAGTAATTAGCTTGAAGTTGATTGGCATCTGGCTAAGTTGCAGATAGTTCCAACTCTAGTGAATAAGAATGTTAGCATGGTTGTACAAATACAACCTTGCAAAACTTGGACATGAAAGCTAGACTCAGGCCTAGAAGGCATCGGAGTAGGGTTCTACAATAAGATCTCTGATGTAGTCATAACGATACAGAAGAAGGCTTATCAATGATAAACAATTTATGTAGGCTCTCTGAAGGGGTTAAACACAGGTCTGCCACAATTTGTTGACAATGATTTAAGGAATCAAAAAGAAGTCTAGAACTTGGCAAATCAAAGAATCTCCCAATTTCATCATCCAAAATTGCAGCAAATAGGCATTTCTTTTTGTGTATGCATCCTTTATGAGGGGAAACAATGTCCCATAAAAAATTAGGAAGAAACAGATGTTGATAATCAATGCAATTAGGAGAAGCTGCTTGTTATTGGGAATATGTTTCAACTTTGAAGTTCCATGTACTTCATTTAGAGAATCCAACACCTGTTGAAACATAGAATGAGAATAAAGATCCCGTGATTAAGCAATCACAAGATATTAGGAAACTATAATGTAACCATAATTTCTTTCCTATCTTATAATTCTATATCAGTATATATACACAGGCTAGTCTTTATTTTAGACTAAGCCAATTAATTCATTACATTCTTCTTGCTATCCGAGCCACAACCCTAGCCCTTATTTCTCTTTCTCCATCATAGTCAGGCTGCCCTCACCCCTACCAAACTCCATGACAGCCTCTCTCTTTCTCTCTCTCTCTCTCTCTCTCTCTCCCCGCAGTTACCTAGCTCTCTCATCATCCCTTGGGCCTTTCTTTCCCTCCGACCACACCATTTAAGGCTTCGGTTAAGGCTGACAACCCTCTCTAGGCTATTCGATAGTGTTTGTTCAGGCTGACAGCCCCTCTAGGGCAATTTAGCAGGTTCTATCCCTGTTTTGGGACTTGGTGTTGATTTGGTAAGCACCACTCTTGTTCTTTGGTGTGTTTTGGGATACCGATGTGATCGGTAGCATTTGGTGTTTTTGCTGTATTTCCGGCTGTTGTGGTTCTTGTGTTTTTTGGGCTTCACTTCTCTTGCTTTCATCATAACTAAGCCTATTGTTGAGCTTCCTAGTAAACCTGTTACAGCTGGTTCTGATTTTTCTTTTTCTCAACAAGAACCTGCCCACTGTTTTACAAGGTCCTGTTGAATGAGAAAAACCTTTCTGCTTGAGGTCGTTTCCTTAAATTCTATTTAGGGGGCAAGGGAAAGGCTTTTTGGCATCTTAGTATAGAGACTCTGCCTACTGATATTGATCCTAAGCATACCCAATGGGATATTGATAATTGTACGATCTTGGATTGGATGTTGAACTCCATAAAGGATCGCATTTATCATATGTTTATGTATTGCGACACTATTCCCTGTTTGTGGAATGCCTTAACTCAAATATATGCTCATGCCCACAATGATGTCTGTATTTTTTTAGCTATATATACCAAGACATCTTTCATGCTTTCTAGTTTACTGCAGGCTTTTCAGCGGCTAAATTTTTTAGGTATTTACAGGACTGTTAGGAGGAGTTGGCTTGATATGAGCCCTTAATTGATTGTCCAGTTGAGGTTGCATATGTTGTGACCAAACGTCTTGCTTGCCAGCATATCTACCAATTCTTGATGGGTTTGACATATGACTTTAAGTCCCTTCAAATTCAGATCTTCAACACATCACCTATACCTTCTCTATATGAAGCCTTTGCCATTATTGACAGTGTCGAGCGCTGCCACAAATTGGTTCAGCTCATCTCCTTTCTCGTTCTTGAGCCTCCAGCTTTCTCTGATCAGATGGCACAAGCTTCGAATTCTAATTCTCATCCTTTTGTCAGGAAAGTTATTTGTCATCATTGTGGTGAACTTGGCCATGTTAAGGCTTGTTGTTTCAAATTTCATCCTGAGTTGAAATAGCTTTTTGCTTAGAATCAGCCATCTGGTTTTTCCCATGCTACCATGGTTGATGCGATAGTCCTAAGCTCGAGTACTCCTAATTTGCATCTTCTTGCATCTTAGATTGCTCAGCACCATGAACAGCTTGGTCCTCTCACTTAGCGCTCTCTTGGACCTTCTTCTTCGACTACCACATGTACACCTACTACTTTCCATGTTCACTTTTCACGTCCTATCTAAGTTCTGAATTCTGGGGCTAATGAGCATATGATGGGTCTACTATCGTATCTTTCATCTCTTGTCCTTACTACTACTCAAACTATGTATCTTGCCGATGGTTCTACTTCCTTGGTCCGTCATCAAGATGTTGTTACATTATCTCCTACTATCACTATTTCATCTGTTCTTCATGTTCCTAATTTTTCTTATAATCTCTTATTTATGAATTTTTCTTATAATCTCTTATTTATGAATCAATTGCCAAGGCCTTTCATTGTGCAGTAATTTTCTTACCTACTTCTTGCTTTTTACAAAACCTGTGTTCGAAGAAGATTTTTTGCAAGAGATATGACCGTAACGGTTTATACTACTTCGTAGATCCACCAGACCCACCACCCCCAGATACTCTTTCTAGTCTTCGTCTAATGTCTTTTCTTTTCAAACTGTAGCATTGTAGCATGCCGTTTGGGTCATGCACATTTTCAGAATTTATGTTTACTTTTTCCATCCTTTAATGAAGCTTGTAAGACTCATAAATTTCACCGTGTGGTTTGCAAATTGTTTATACATTCTCATGTAAGATTTCTGAATGACTTCTGTATATTCAATTTAGTAATCTTTACAAAGCGTACATCTGTTTTTATAGCCCTAAAACTAAGACTAAAAAGGGAAAATCGAATATCTACACAATCAAAGGAATATCTACGCAATCAATATGAATATACAATCAATAAATGCCTAATATAGAAGATATATGGAATATATGCTAATATATTCTCACAACTCATACCTGTCATCGCTTTTTCTGAGCATAGAGATTGTGTAACTTTTATTGATGACTGCACTAAATGTACTAGGATTTATCTCATTAAGCTTAAATCTAATATACTTCCCATATTTGTTCAATTTCTCCAAATGGTTAAAATCCAGTTTCGCACTGTTATTCGTAATATCCGGTCTAATAATGGTGGGGAGTACATCTCGAATGCCTTTCATTCCCATCTTAATTAGCTTGGTATTCTTCAACAGTTCACTTGTCCTTGCACTCATGAACAAAATAGCATTGCAGAACGAAAAACCTGTCATACCATATTTGTTGTTAGGTTTCTCCATCGCGGTATGAGTGCTCCCAAGTCTTATTGGCACACAACGGTCCTTACTGTGGTCTACCTCATTAACCGCACACCTAGCCATGTCTTGCATGTCTAGCACTGTTCCATCCAGGTCCTTCAACCTGATAGTACTATATTTTCTCTCTTGACACGGGTGTTTAGTTGCACTTGTTTTGTCCATGACCACAGTCCTACTCAAATTAAATTGGATAATAAGTCTGTTAGGTGTGTCTTTTGGGGGGTATTCTAATGGGTATGGATCACAACTTCTTGATTTCAACTTTTTAATACTAAATTGATATTTTGAGTAACTACCCAACTGCGAATATATGTGAACTTTGTCGAAGTAAAACTACTCATTTCACCCCAGGTTTCTCTCTTTGTTAAATTGAAGGTTTGAGGGTACCGAAGAGCAAGAGATACCTGCTCATCTTGCTATAGTTCAGGATGATGATTGCAATAAGAATTGACACTGATTGTCATGTCTAAGAACTCATCGTTCCAGTTCCAAGATGGCAAAATTGTATTTCCCAACAAACAAAGCAAGCGTTGCCCTCCATTATCTTTAGTTTCAACATAAACTCCGTCAAAGACAATTTTGAGGGCAGAAATACCAGGTCCCCTATGGAACATTGAGTCTAAATCAGAGAAATATGAGCTATTTCTACTTATGCCAATACACACGACCCCAATGGGCTAACCAATTTTAAGGGAGAGATGAGAGAGGAACTGTCCCATGGCATATCACTGTCATCAAATGGCATCAAAGGCACTCCATCGGCATTCTTAAGCCTATGACCCCTACTATCATCAGGTTTCAACTCAAAAGCCAAGGACAAAAAAAGGTTGCAATGGTTTTCAATCTCAGTGAACCTATGGTTGGTGTAGACTACCAAAGGGTGATAAGGAAAAACAAAAGAAGAGCATAAGCCAAACAACTCTAATAGGGTCCAGAGACCAAGAACCAAAGATTGGATCTTCAGTACAGTGATGCTAAATCATTAATACTCAACAGTCCAAAATAAAATCAGAAAATCAAACAAACCCAAAAAATTTGAGTCTTAATGCAGGTATACAAAATGCAAACTTAAGAGACAAAGCACTAAAAATAAAACAAATCAATGAGGTTGAATGATAATGATGGAAATACCTAGGGAGGACTTAGTTCTGAAAGACTAACCTGAAGAAGGGTTGTTGTTGCTGTCTTCAGTTTTCCTCCCCCCACTGCCGAATTTGTTCTGAGATTGTGATGTTAACTCCTAGCAAGAGAACAAAGAAAATAGCATATGAAGCTCTTGCAAACAAGCATTGACCTAAGAAAAAAATTGTGACATTATGGGTAGGAGTATAAAAATGTCCTGCGGCCTGAAGCCCGTCCGATGCCTGGGTTGGGCTTGGCTCGTTTAGGCCTATTTGGACCCAAGCCCAGCCCGGTTTGCCTGACCCAACCCATGACCCGGCCCATTAGCCAACTTAAGGCCTTGTTCGAGACCTGGCCCGTCCAAGGCACAGCGTATTTTTTAGTAGAAAATAATAAAATTTTGGTAAAAAAAATAAAAAATAAAAAATTATTTAGGCTCACCCAAGCCCGAGCTCAAGCCTAGGCCCACTGGCCCGCCCAAGGCCCAATACCTCTGGGCCTGAGCATGGGCTCCTAATGACAAATGGCATACTTGGGACGCAAGTTATAAACTTCCCACAGCTTCCTTGAAGTTTCCAAAGTTCTGTGCAAGTTATAGAACACCGGGATTTGGTATGGGGTGGAAAAATCCAAAATCTGATGCAAAGAAAATGATCACCATTATCAGAATATTTTAAAATTGAATGAACAAACAAAACCAATCCAGAAAATAAAAAATATTTTAGTCAAATGATTCATCCATGTAATGTGGTTTATGTTTTAAGGGGATTCTGATAAGAATAATATTATCTTGTACAAGACATATGGTGATTAAGTACTAAATCTCTCTCCTTTAGAGTGAAACCTGAAGTTGAAAGGACGGGGAAACTTTCTCTCTTTTTTTTTTTTTTTTTTGATTCATCTAAAACTATTTATTTTATTTTTTGATAAATGAAGGACAGGGAAACTTTTATCTGCTGGAACAACTTTAATTATTTTGATCTTACTCCCAAAAGCAAATTAACATGCAAGTAGAGCATGGAATGATGGGAAAAACAAAGAGACCAATGCTGACTAACCTTAAAGTATTAGGCCTCGTTTCGGAACAGGCTAATTTAGTAACTTTTTGGCTAATCGGCTAAAAAGGTAGGTAAAAAAAACTTGTATGTTTGGGATGACTTTTTGACTAATTACGAAAAGCTGTGCAAAAAGTAGAGAGAAGCCGTAATTGTTGACTTTTTGGTATGACTAATTGGTTAATTGGCTAATTTAGTAACTTTTTGACTAATTGGCTAAAAAGGTAGTATCCCAAACGAGGCCTAACAGAGGGAGACCATGCATGAATGGATCAGATCCCCTTCGAAAGTCAAATTTAGGAAATGATTTTAAGAACTTGTATCACATGGCTAAGGGTTTACCTTCGCATTGTTATTTACAAACCCCAATGCACCGACTCTACATATCTTTCTTGGAAAGCATTGGGTACTAGTTCCCACTAAAACATATAACCTTTGTTTAATATAGTAATTAGTTCTGTTCCAACTTGGTTGTTCAGTGATGAGGGAGGGGTACACCACATGCTGGAGTAAATTTCAGATGGTTGGTCATCTCCAAGAAATATATAATGAATATTAGGAATCTGGTGACTTTCAAAGAAAATTTGATAAATTTGTGACTTATTTTTTGATCGGCAACAAAAGACATTTTATTAAGAAAAAAGAAAATATGTACAAGAACAGGACAAGGACCCCAGCCAAAAAAAAAAAAAAAACACACACAAACAAACAAACAAGGGAGCAAAGCAAATTTGTGATCTGTTGCTGCACTGAATATGAATTGAGAAAAGGTAAAAATGGAAACTCATCCTCGAGTTCTTATTTAAGTATTGAACTTGTCCATGCCATAGAATCAAATATTTCAAGTATGGGAATGTTCATCTCTTTCTGTCTGTATGTAGCATTCCTAGCAGCTGGAAATGAACTTTAAGACTCCTAAGGGATATTACAAACGTAATTGCAAAAATGCAGAAATTGAAGTTCAAGAGGAATTTCCCATTACCCATTACTATATTATTGAAGTTTCAAATACCCATTCAAAAAATCAGAAATCAATTAAGCACGTTTTGTTTTCTTATTTGGAACAAACTCAAGAGACTATACAGTTTCAAATATTAACCACAGAACAGTATAAAACTAACTGAACTCAACATTCCTTATTCCCAACTACACTTAAGAAGGCAACTAAAACAAAAAGAACATCATGAAAAAGATGAAAATGTAAAATCAAAACTAAAGTTGATCTGGGTTTTTCCTCTTATACATGATTCATTAAATTTTTTGAGATACATCGAGTTTTCTCTTGCATGTATTTTATAATTCTTCATTGAATTTTTTAAAACCTTATGATAGAACCCATCCAACAGTTAAGAGAATTGCCTCCCGAGCAATACACAAGTTTTTTTGCTGCCTGGAAAATTCAATTTGCACTTTTTTATTTTCATAAACCGATTTAGTGGGTTCACCAAATTCCCTTGGAAGCTGGAAATCTTCAGCTGTATGAAACGGAGAAAATAAATAAATAAATAAATGCTAAACTTGTTCATGATCTAAAATACCTGAACAAAGGCTTGATTGCAACTCATAGTAATGTGTGAACATGAATCGTTTATCAGAGAACCAACCATCAAATGCGTATATTATGAGACAAAAAACTGTTTATCATAAGACCAAAGATGCCTACTACAACCAGACGACAAAGCTGCAACATCACAACAAAATGACCAAAAGTGCTAAAATTATGAAATTATTAATCATTAAAGAAATCAAATTCATGATAGTGCATTCAGCCTTCAAATGATCTAATCATTCGGAGAATTGCCTCTCATACAAGTCAGACTTGGTGGCCAGCTCCTTCACCTCTGGTTTCACTTTCTGGCTATCTGCCTGGTAGTTACATTTCTGCTGAATATACACTATCGCTGCGAGTATCAACACAATAGCTCCCATTGTAACGTTGCCAATCTTAGTGTATGAACCTATAGCTAAGTACTGCAATTCATTGTCATCATGTTCAGGACTTGGAACAGGATCTCTTGCATATTCATAACCATGCAGTAAGAATCTGATCAATGTGAAGCCCATGTAGTATGATTTTCTCAGGGGCTTGCCTTGAACGTACCACAAACAGTTGCCAGCAATTTGTGGAAGCAAGAAAAGATCTTGGATTAGGCCAGTATAAGCCTCCAACTCTCCCAACCATTTTAGCAGCTTCATATTACCTCTTGGGTAATAATTTCCTAACTGGGCCATCATTTGACTTGTATCTAGTTCATGGATGACATGAAAAAGGAAATACTCACTTATATGAATGGCCACTGTAATAGGAAAAACTATTTTATCACTTGGGATTTTGGCTTTCGGTATATGACAATCACCAAATTGTCTGCCACAAGATTCGCAAACTTCCTGAAAAAGTTTTACATTTAACAATAATGCAGCGAGCAGAAGAATATTGGTAGCACAGTCGAGTACCTGAAACAATTGAAGCTTTTCAAAATCATATTTTTCTGTTCTGTATGGTTTGAATTCCTTCCATTTCAAGAGAACTTCATTACCAGTGATCAATGGAATGCTGTAAGCAAAAGTGTGGACACCAAGCATGACCAAAGATATATACATTTTTGGTGTAAACTGATTGGCTCCGTGTGCAGATGATTGCCATTGTGAGCATTAGAATTCGAAGCACACCCTTGAAATCTTTTCGATATATTACATAAACCAACTGCTTTGAATAATTAACCACAGATGTATTGAGGCTGACGGGACTAAGATAGAGGGGGTCCTCCTTACTCCTTTTGCTGTTAATGAAGATTTTTATCTTTGGGTTAAGTAGCCACTGCAAATTACTGGGAGGATACTTTATTTTGACTTCAATCAGACAGTCCATTCCTCCTTCAAGGTTTGTGCCATTGTAGACGAACTTCTGAGAACTTCGAACATCCCTGCAACCAATTAGATACATCTCCCCAACAACTGGATCATATAACCCTCGAAAAACATGGAGACATTGTAGAAATTACCACCACTTATGCTGAGATTCCCTGAAACTTTTAATCCTTCAGCATTCAAATGGAAAGGTTTTTCAACTTCTAGTTTTTCTTCTTGCAGCTGCCGGCGGTAGCGACCAAACAATGAAGCCAGAGAAAGTACCTCCACATCTACATAGCTCCTGGGTGTTCGGGGATTTGGCATAGTGTGTGGAATGACAAAAAGATGAGGAGAGAGCACATCTGACAGAAGTGACAAACTGGCCATGTCAGTGACTTTCAATGACGGGCACCAGAGAAATGATTTTCTCAAAATATTTCCCAATCGAGGGCTTGCTTCTCTTCTGGAACTCACTAATTGCCTGCATAATCTTTGTGTACTTATATGAATAGTTCAAGTTTTTCAAAAGATGCCATTTGCTTTTGTACTTCTCTGAAATATGTTTTGGATGCGTCAACTTTTCAAATATCAGGGAGCAGTTCAAATTATTCTTGTTGATGCTAGAAATGGTACCAAACATCATACTGCGTTGCTTAATAGAGAAAGTACGAGGGAGGTACAAGCAGATCCGAGAATTGCATGAGTCTGAAGGAGCACCAACAAGACCCCGACAACTAACCATACAGAGCTGGCCATCAGAAGAGCGCCATCTTCCTTCTGCAGAGAGTGTTGTGCCGGAGAGACCTGCTCTCTTCATTGCCCTATAAATATTTTCTGATGAATGAATTAACCTGAAAACAGAAGATACTCTTGCCGTTCTGATCTCGGTTAGATTATTTCCAGGCTCACACCGGAGGTCCTGAACCATAAGCCTGAAATTGTCCAAGTCCCCATCAGTTGCCTCAGTCTTCCTCCCACCAAGAACAAATGGGCCAAGCTTATGGTGCTGATCATTTGCACCACCATCTTTCCTGCTGGGAACAAAGTCAAAAATTTGATTCTGAGCAAAGTCCAAAAGCATTTCACAGAACTCCTCTCCTTTAAACATCTCAACTTCTTCATCAACCAAGTTATCTTGATATGGATATGGACTGCACGCTTTTGACAAAAGTTCTTCAGATCCAAACTGATATTTCAAGTCACTCCCCAACTGAGAAGATATATGGACTTTATCAAAGTATGTAAAGTTCCACTTTTGGTTCAAGCTTTTCATTTCTCCACTGATACCTCCACTTGTCAAAGTGAAGGTTTTGGGATACCGGAGAACAAGCATAATTTGATCATCTGGTACAAGGTGAAGATTTTGATTGTAGTAGCTATAACCATTTTCATTCATGGATACCATTGAATCATCGAATTGGCTCGTAGGCATGGTTGCATTCCCCAACAAACACATCAGGCGCTCCCCTCCATTCTCCTCCGACTCAGTAAAGAGAACTGTGAGAGAAGAAACCCCTTGGTGGTTATACTTTGGGCACCAATCATAAGGCTTGTAGGAGAATGAGCTACTTCTTGATATGCCAATGTCCAATATCCCACTGACACTCACAGCATTTTTAGCTTGCCGAACTCGATCAACATCCATATCCCAAAATGAGGCTAATTTTAATGGAGGCCCATTACCAAAATTGTTTCCCATGTCATGGTCATTAAATGGTAATAATGGTGCTCCACCAGAGTCTTGATCCCAATCTCCATTCATGAAGAAGAGCTCTCTTTTTATTCTTTCACCCCTGTTATCATCAGGTTCTAGCTCAGAAGCTGATGGCAGAATGAAACCACAGTGCTTCTCGATGTCAGCAAAGCGAGTGTAAGTGTATGTTATAGAAGGATTGTCTCGATTTGCATAATCTGTGTATGAAGCGGTGACGCTGAAGCTGAAAAACAGCAGCCACAATACCCATAAATGAAGCTCTTTAGTTAGAGTTTCCATTACCACTGCCCAATCCTCTTAAATTGTCTCAGTCAAGAAATAAGCTCCAACAATAAAAGAAGCAACTACAATGAAGGAGTGTTGAAATTAGACATGACAAAAAGAATAAAAAGAAAACCACGAGCCGTAAATGAATTTGAATAAAGTAGTTTTCTTTTATCAAATTAGCAGAAAAAATAAATCAGAAGATTTAAAAATCTACATGATTCCAATTCTTGAAGCTTACTTGGAAGAACTTATTTTCTGCTGATTTGAATGGTGATTATATGCTCTGCTTTCCTTGATAATGTAACCTGAATTTGAATGGAAAGAAGGAAGTTTTCCAAAGTTGACTTCAGTTCTAGTGGCAGAAAAATAATTAACATGTAAGAAAAATAATAGACACAAAATAATCAAAAGAAGAAGAAGTATCAGTAAAAAGTTAAAAGACAATATTGCTGATGTTATTTAACTTTGAAATATTAGCCAAAATGGGTGAACATGCATGAATCAGAATCAGAATCCTCAATGTTAGAAATGCATTTTATTAATTTGTATCACATGGTTATGGAATCTCACTTGATGAACCCTATAAATATGGCAGATAACCTTACATTGACTATCTCTTCACAAACACCAACACACTCACTCCTGTATGAATTTTTTCTCTCTTTTTTTAATCGGTTCACAATAAAATACATTACCTTTGCTTAATCAGTGATCTAGATTGCAATATAATAATTAGTTCTGTTTAAACTTGGCTTTGCCATTTACAAGGGGATTCCTGGATGATTCACATGGTTTAATTTCACTCTTTGGTGATGAGGGGTACACGGGGCTCGTTTGGGAATTTGGCTATTTTAATAGGCTTTTATCTATTTTATGAGACGAAAAAAATTGTGTTTGGGATGATTTGTAGATTTTTTTTGTAGTAGAAGCAATGGTTGTGAGAGAAAAAGTGATTGATTGATGTGTAGGATGTGATATTTTGTCTTATTAGTTATTTTAACATTTTTTGTCTTTATTGTCTATTTTAGCCAAAATAAAAGTCCCCAAACGGCGCCGTGCAAACTTTGGATCACTGGTCATCAGGGAATTATATATATTAAAAGAATCTGGTAACTTTTCTAATGAATATATTAGGAAATTTTGATGCATTTGTGGCCTGCTAGCTAGTCAAATACTGTGAAGTCTGCACTGAATTTTAATTGGGAGAAATTACAAAGAACTTTAAAGGTTCGTACAGGACTTTAAGAATTTAACTGAAAGGATGCAGAAGTTGAAGGTCTGGACAGCAACCATTACCATCTTCTTGAAGTCTCAACCATCCTCAAAAAAAAAAAAAAAAAAAAAAAAAAAAAACAGAATTCACTTAGGCACTTCTTTTTTTAAATAAATTCCATAGATGATGTGGTTTGAAATATTTATGAATGACAAGTACATTCATGAAAATTTCAAAGACTTATAATTTGAATAATATCAAGAGTTGAGTTTCCAATAATTGAAAATTATTAGAACAGATCAAAAAGACAAGAATGCAAATGAAAAATAAACTTGAAGTAGGGTTGCCTTCCTTGTGCTTCAATAACCATTCTGACTTGGGAATATTTGAAAATTACAGGCACTAACATGTAAAAACTATAACAAAATTAGAATGAAAACTTGAAAATTACAGGCACAGACATGTAAAATTAGAATAAGTAGACTTCATGGAACATATTACAAAGCAAATAAACCGGTGATAGACAATGAACACGATGCAATGGCTCATCATTACAACACAAATTAAAACAATTTGAATACCCCCTTGAGGATTTCAAATCATCCATTCATTATTCTACATAAACATTAGAATGATCAGGGAAAAAGATTCAATCACAAGCGACACTTCTATGCTGTGATACTTCCATGTCAAGCTACAAGACAATGAGAAACTTCTCATATAATGCACAATTGGAAGGAATCGGAGTGAAGTTGATTGAATTCTGGCTAAGTTGCTGCCCGTGAATAAGACAAGAATGTTAGCATGGTTGTACAAATACAACATTGCCCAACTTGAACATGAATGCCACACTCAAGCCCGTATGGTATTAGGGTAAGGAGCTACAACAGGATCTCTGATGCAGTCATAAAGATTCGGAAAAATCCTTAGCAAAGTAAAACCATATATGTAGGCTCTCCTGAGGGGTTTAACTCGGAACTGCCACAACTTGTAGCCAATGATTTGAGGAAAGCAGAAAGAAGTCTAGAACCAGACAAATTAAATAATCTCCCAGTTTCACCATCCAAAATTGCAGCAAATGGGTATCTCCTCTTGTGTATGCATCCTTTATGAGGGGAAGCAATGTCCCATGAGAAATTAGAAACAAAAAAATGTTGATAAACAATGTAATTAGGAGAACCTGCTTATCACTAGGAACACATCTTGGCTTTGACGTCCAATGTACTTCATTTCGGGACTCAGACACCTTCTGGAAAAGCCTAGCTGTGAGAAGCAAGCCAGCCACCGACAAAAATTTCCCAGTAC
Source organism: Camellia sinensis (assembly GCF_055761805.1). Lineage (NCBI taxonomy): Eukaryota > Viridiplantae > Streptophyta > Magnoliopsida > Ericales > Theaceae > Camellia > Camellia sinensis. The sequence goes on from NC_138973.1 coordinate 113,145,822, forward strand.
AATCAAGGATTTTGAAGAACAGTTCATACTCCTGAAAACTATAACATTGGAGTCTGGAAGATTCAGATTCCTTTGATTTGAATAGAATCTCACTGTTGCTGATCAGTGGAAGGCTATACCCAAGAACCTGGATAGCAAGCATGACAAGAGATATGTAAGGAATGGCTTGTACATTTTTTTTCATGTAAAAGAGTTGGCTCAATGTGATAGCAACAGACACTAAAAGCATCAGAATACGAAGGATCGCCTCAAAAGATTTCCTGAATAGTACAGCCCTCTCATGCTTGCGAGAACTAATCATAAATGTCTGTAGGCTTATTGGACTGAAATGGAGAGGATCATTGTCATTCCTTTGACTGGTGATGGTAATTTTTGTAATTGGAATGAATACCCACAATGTAGTCTCAGAAGGATACTCAATCTTAACATTGATCGAACAATCAAGGCCTCTCTCAATATTAATACTTTCAACCATAACTTTTCTGCAACCAATTAAATACATCTCACCAACAACTGGGTCATATAAACCTTCCAGGAACAACTTTGAAATATGTTTATTGGATTTCTCTGAAAATCTGAGGGGAGCTTCTGTGAGCATGAGATGTAAGGAAACATTGAGGACCTCTGACTTGGTGAGTTCAGCTTGATCACTAACTGAAGAGCCATCTTTATACAACAAGAGGGCATATCTTCCAAACAAAGGACCTAATGAAAGCACCTCAACCTGAACAAAGATCTCTGGCTTATGGCCATTGACTATGGGAACAGGGAGTGCATAAGCGTAAATATAGAGATCACTAGAAAGAAGATGTAAACGAAAAAATAAATCATTTCTATCCCCCAGGGCTGGATATGTTACGAGTGATTCCCTAATAAAAGTTATCACTTGAGATGGCTGGCTTCTCTTCCTAAACACACCAACTATGTCAGTCTTCAAATAATTGTATGATAGGTACAAGCCATATTTAGAGAGTATTGTTGGACTCATTACCACCCCAAACAGTATGGGGAAGTATGAATCAGTTTCATTTCTGATGCTGGATATACTCCCAAACATGATACTTCTTTGCCTGCTAGAAAATGAACGAGGAATGTACAACAAAATCTGAGAATTGCATCCTTCTAATCCTGAATTAACAACTCCTAGACACCCAACCATGCAAAGCTTCCCGATGGAGGAATTCCACACTCCTTCAACAGACAGTGTCATGCCAGAAAGACCAGTCCTCCTTGCTGCTATATCCCATTCCATCGTTGCAGGAAATGCTCTCAGCAATGCTGAAACCCTGACAGTTTCAGTTTCATTATCGGTAGTCTCCTGCTCACACATGATATTCTGCATGATGAGCTTAACATCATTGTAACTCCAGCCAATAGCCTTATTTTACTTCCCAAGCATGAAAGGACCCACCCTACTACTGTGTTCATATCTTCCACTAAATTTCCAGTTTGGCTCAACATCATAAACTTCATTGGAAATGTCACGGAGGAACCTACAAAACTTGGTGCCAGTTAACATATTGACACCATCTTCCTCAAATTCATCTACTAATGGGTATGGATCACAACTTCTTGATTTCAAATTTTCAGTGCTAAATTGGTATTTTGAGAAACGACTCAACTGAGAATATATGTGAACTTTGTCAAAGAACTTAAAGCTCTCTCTTTTGTTCAAAGTTCTCATTTCCCCTAGGATTGCTCTCTTTGTTAAATTGAATGTTTGAGGGTACCGAAGAACAAGAAATATCTGATCATCTTGCAAGAGTTGAGGCTGACGATTGTAATAAGAATCAACATTGATTGTCAAGTCTAAGAAATCATCATTCCACTTCCAAGATGGAAGAGTTGTATTTCCCAACAAACAAATCAATCGTTCCCCTCCATTTTCTTCAGTTTCAATATAAACTCCTTCAAAGACAATTTTGCGAGCAGACATGCTAGGTCTCATATAGAAAATTGATTGTGAATCAAAGAAATATGTGCTATTTCTACTTATGCCAACATACAAGAGCCCAATGAGACTAACTTTGTTTTTGGAATGATGGACCGAATTTACATCGTTCACCTCAAAATTAACGAACTTTAGGGGAGAGATTGTTAACAGATGACAAAACTTGTGTCTATTGATTAATCAAAAGAAGTACAAATATATAAGCAATTGAATGAAACCCTAATAACCTAAAGTACTAAACTATCCTTAATGAATAATATAAACTACATAACTCACACCCCCCCTCAAACTGAGGATGCGAGCGCAGAAAGCATCGAAAGTCTGCCAAGAAGAAAATGAAAACGAGCAACAGTATGAGTTTTCGTAAAAAAATCGGCCAACTGAAGAGATGAGGGAACAAAAGGGAAAGTAATAGTGCCAGCCTGAAGATGCTGTCTGACAAAGTGATAATCTATTTCAACATGCTTGGTCCGCTCATGAAAGACGAAATTATGGGCAATCTGGACAGCACTCTGATTATCACAATACAACGGAGCAGGATCCGAAAGAGAGACACCCATATCAGAAAGAAGCCAGCGAAGCCAAACGATCTCGGAAGTAGCATGAGCCATGGCACGATACTCAGCCTCAGCAGTGGAACGAGCAACGACAGACTGTTTCTTACTCTTCCAGGATATGAGGGAATCGCCAAGGAAAACACAAAGACCAGAAGTGGATTTGCGATCAGAGATGTCACCTGCCCAATCAGCGTCAGCATAAGCACGGAGAGTCAAGTCCGAAGAGGCAGATAACAGTAAACATTGCAACAAAGTGCCACGAAGGTAGCGCAAAGTATGAAGTAAGGCAACCCAGTGTGTGGAACGAGGAGCAGAAACAAACTGACTGAGAATGTGCACAGCATAGGAGATATCCGGACGAGTAACGGTGAGATAAACAAGGCACCCAACCAACTTGTGATACAAAGTGGGATCCTCAAGAGGAACGCCATCAGAAGCAGAAAACTTAGCATGCAACTCAAGAGGAGCGTCAACAATTTTCTCATCAGTGAGATTGGCATGAGAAAAAATATCACGGGCATATTTAGTCTGAGAGAGAAGATACCCACTAGGAGAAGTAGCAACCTCAATACCAAGAAAATACTGAAGAAACCCCAAATCCTTCATCTCGAACTCCTGAAACAACTGATGCTTAACCTCCTCAAGTCATCTTGGCAACGGGGTCAAAAGTCTCATCGTAATCAATCTCATACTCCTGAGAAAAGCCTTGGGCAACTAGACGAGCTTTGTATCGTTCCAAAGACCCATCAGAAAGGGTTTTGACCTTATAGACCCATTTACAGCCTACAACATTCTTATCAGCAGGTAATGGAACCAAATCCCAAGTTTGAGTGTTAGCCAAAGCAGTTAACTCATCATTCATGGCGGCAATCCCATTGGGATCATGACAAGCTTCCTTGTAAGACCTGGGCTCAAAATATGTATGAAGACAAGAAAGAAAAGACTGATAGGAAAGGGAAAAACATGTATTACCAAAACCATACCAGTTCGGAGGATGACGATCTCGCTTTGGGAAGCGATGTGCAGGAGGAGCGGGATCCAAAGAAACAGCTGGAGGGACAGTAGAGCTAGAGACAGGTGAGCTCGGAAGTGGTTTGCGACGTTGATAAACAATAAGAGGAGCAGGAGAAGCGGGAGCTGGAGATAAGGTAGCTGGAGAGGTATTAGAAGTGCTAGTAAGAGGCAAAGTAGAGACCTCAAGGTCAAAAACAAACTCATCAGGAGAAACATTAGGAGGAAATGGGTCAACATGAACCAATTCATCCTTAGTAATAGGAACAGGGGTGGAAGGTATAGTGTAGTAGGGTAGTTTTTCTAAAAAAGTGACATGCCTAGACACATACAACTTTTTGGTGACAGGATCATAGCACTAATAACCTTTCTGATTAATGCCATACCCTAAAAAGACACATAGGACACAACGAGAACTAAGCTTAGTGCGCGCCCGTTTAGGCAGGAGCACAAAGCATGCAGAACCAAAAATACGAAGAAGAGAATAATTGGGAGTAACACCAAAAAGACGCTCATACGGAGATGAGCCTGAGAGAAGAGGAGTAGGCATCCGATTGAGAAGATATGCAGCAGTGAGCACAGCTTCTCCCTACAAAACAGAAGGGACAAAAGATGAGAGCAACAAAGAGCGAGCTGTATCAAGGAGATGGCAATGTTTGCGCTCAGCTCGACCATTTTGTGCAGGAGTGTCAGAACACAAAGACTAATGAATAGTTCCATGAATAGCTAAATACTCCTCAAATTTAGACAAGTAATACTCACCCCCCAAATCAGAACGAAGAATTTTATTGATGGTAGAAAACTGAGTGCGAATCATGGAGTGAAAATTAGAATATATTTTGTAAAAATCAGATTTTCGAATCATTAAATAAACCCAAGTTAACCGACTGTAATCATCCACAAAAGCTACATAATATTGTGAACCACCCTTGGTAATTATAGGGGAAAGACCCCAAACATCAGTATGGACTAATTGAAAAGGAGAAGATGAAATAGAACTACTTTTATTAAAAGGAAGAGCAGACATTTTAGCTAGTTTACAACCACGACACTCAGAAATATCACTAATGGGAAAATTGCCTAAATGTCTAGACCTAACTAACATCCTCAACCGATCACTCGACAGATGACCTAACCTAGAATGCCAAATATAAAACAAAGAGGACTTATTGTTTAAACAAAAAGAAGACAATGCAGTAGAAGACACTTCTAGAGGAACATGTAAGCTGTTCAAGATATATAGTTCTCCAACTCCACGCCCGATCCCAATCTGCCTCTTGGATACCCGGTCCTGTACAACACAATGAGAAGAAGAGAAAATAACATCAAAACCGGAATCAGATAATTGACTAATAGAAATAAGACTGAGGGAAAGGTTAGGGACATAAAATACAGGAGAAAGAGACAAATGGGAACAAGAAATAGAACCAACAGAGTGTACAGGTATAGAAGAACCATTAGCAGTAGCAATAGTGATAGAAGAAGAAGGAGAGACACAATTACTAAGGAGAGATGCAACCGGGGTCATATGATGTAAACAACCAGAATCAAAGATCCACGAAGTATAGATATTACCTGAAGAGGATGAACCAGACAAACCGAACTGAGTGGTAGTCATAGCGGAGGCTTGGGACGAAAGATTTGGATTGGCCACCATGAAAGACTTGAACTGCTCAAACATAAACTGCATATTGGAAGATGGATCATTCTCAGAAACTGGTGCAGAAAAGGCGGCAGATGAGCGAGATCCTAAAAATGTCAGCTTAGCGAATGGTGAACCAGTTGAACGACCCTTGGGCTACAAAAGTTTAGGACATGCATGTTTCCAATGGCCTTTCTGATGACAGAAGCTGCACTCATCCATGGAAACCCGAGGCTTGGGCTTACCAGTAACTTGAAATAAATGAGAAGATGGGGTGGGCAAGAGCGGAGGAGTGGAAAAAACTGACTGGGAAGCAGGAGTACCATGAGCCACCTTAAACCGAGTTTCTTCCGCAATAAGCTCACGGACAGCACCATCCACAGAAGACAAGGGAGACAGATGAAGAATAGCTCTCCGAAGTGGCTGAAATTGATCACGAACGGCCATGAGAAATTGAACAAGATGTTGTTTCTCCCGATACTTGATATAACTGTCAAGTAACTGCAAATCGGACGGTTCCATCAAAGCAAGCTGATCCCAATAAGTAGTCATCTCATTGTAGAACTCCTGAATGGACTTATCTTTCTGACTAGCACTGCGAATAGACATCTCAAGTTCATACTGTTTTGCAAAGTTAGACTCAAGGTACATAGTCTTCAAATAGTCCCAAACTTGTTTAGAAGTAGAATACTTGGAAAAATTCATACCAATGGTAGTTTGAACTGAATTATGAAACCAAGTAAGAATTTGTGCATTTTCCTTATCCCATTTAGCAACATCGGCCACAATTTCTTGAGATTCCACAGGTCTAATAGTTATACCAATAACATAATTCCACATGCCTTGACCCATTACAAAATTTTTCATCACATGAGACCAATAAGAATAATTGGTACCATCTAATTTAGTAGTAATAGCTTGCAATTTATCATCAGCCATATTGTATACCCAAACTACAGTGCATTCAAAACAGAGTAAAAGGCAGCAGAGAAAAGAGAGAGAGAGATGGTCGACCTGTGAAGAGTAGCGATGTTTGGTCCTCGTCCTCAACTGAACCAGACAAAGATCGAGACCAGCGATGAAGGCAAATGGACCAGCGATGAAAACAAAGATAGAGACCAGCGATGAAGGACCACAGACCAGAGCGATGAAGGACTACAGATCAATGAGATACCCAACCTAGGTCTTTGAATGGACCAGAGACCAGTGACGAAGGACCACAGACCAGCGAGATACCCAAAAAAGGCTTGCAATGGTTTTCAATCTCAGTGAACCTATTGTAGGTGTAGACTACTGAAGGGTCATCAGGGAATGGTACAAAATCATCAAAAGAAGAGCATAAGCCAAACAACTCTAGAAGGGTCCAGAGACCAAGAAGTAAAGATTGGATCTTCATTACAGTGGATTTCAAATGCAAGATCCTTAATAGTCAATAACCCGCAACAAAAACTAGCAAAATATAACAAACCCAAAAGATCTGAGTCTAACCCAAATGTACAACATGCTAAATTCAGAGACAAAGCACTGAAAAGGACTCAAATCAATAAGGTTTAGTGTCAATGATTGGGAAAATCTAAGTAAAACTTGATGCTGAAAGACTAACCTGAAGAAGAAGAAGGGTTGTTGTCAATGTCATCAGTTTTTCCTCTCTCCACTGCCAAATTCTGAAATTGTGATGTTGACTCTGGCAAGACAATAAAGAAAACAACATATGAAGCTCATGCAAACAGGTGTTGACCTGGGAAAAAAATTGGGCCATTATAAGCATATTTCACAATGGCAAGAATACCCCTCCTATTAAAAGAAGTCATACTTGGGATGCAAGTTATAAACTCCATACAACTTCCTTGAAGTTTCCAAAGTCTCAGTTACTAGAAATAGAATACCAGGATTTGGTAATGAAAAATTCAAGAATCTGAGGCAAAGAAAATGAACACCATTTTCAGAATATTTTAAGATAGAAAAAATAAAGAGAACAATCCAGCAAATACAACATGTTCTGCCATATGATTCATCCACATAATGCGGTTTATATTTAAGAGGAGTCTGACAAGAATAATATCATGTTGTACAAGACATATGATAAGACATACTTTTCATAACCTAGTGAAACCTAGCAAATTGAGTGTGCAAATGGTCCACCATGGAACCAAACGTATATAACCTCTGAATCTTTAAACAATTATTTCCTTTAATCTTTCAATATTACAGCTTACTACCTACTGGTTTCGATTTGGAAATTCTTATCCTGCTCTTGTTAGTACACTTTTTAAAGCAAATATACAATTACTTTCAAGTTTGATTCTTTACCACCAGGTGTTTCACGAACAGAGTGAAGAGGAAATGAAAAGTAGCATCTAAAGAATTTTGGATAGCAATCTTAAGAATTTGCATCATTTTGATGTTTTTTTAGTTCATAAACTACCCACTTGGTGGAGCAAAGAGTAATTATTTACTTGGCTTGAATTATTATTGGGCAGTTGAAAATACATTTGTTGGATTTACATATGCATTGACTTGACTTTAGCTTAATTCATTAACTTTCACATATGCATTGACTTTCCCATAAAAAATGCTAATTAATAGTTCACCTCTTTCACATATGCATTGACTTTCCCATAAAAAATTGAAAATACAGAAGTAACCCTGAAACTCCAATGACTTGTTGGATTTACAAAGTAACTTTTATCATATCAAACATTTGTTTCCCACAATGGGACCACCCATTCTTAGTTGTTGAAAGTCAAGTTGGGAGTGGTAACTCAATTGGCATTTTATGCATGGGGAGCTGTAAACAAATTTTTGATTAATTTTTAAATTAAGTTGAAGATGTAGATGAATATTTTTGAAGGAAAAAAAAAATATTTTTGCAACATATAAATCTTAAAATTTTTAATTATTTTAACATAAACCCTAAATTATTATATTGGTCATGATTTAAACTATCTGTCCATCTTTTTTTAAAGGAAAAATCACACTGACATTTTGTCAGTTGAAGTTATTTACAAACAAATAGAAAACATTATAAATATTAATAATTAATATTATAAAGTTTTCATTAATATATAATAATTTATTGACAACTACACTGACCAATAATTTCCCCTTATTTAAAACCACAAATGGAAGATAATTTTCTTTGGGTAAATTACATTTTTCACCTTCCAACTTTCACTCAAATTTCATTTTGGTCTCATATTTTTCTAATTGCAACAACTAAATCTTCAAATTCACCATGTGTTTCCATGTAGTCCTCCTCTCACTCCACCATTTAAAATTTGAGTGAAAGTTGAAACAAGAGGGGTCATAATGAAATTTAAGTTAAAGAGATGAAAAATGTTGTGTGTTTGGTTGTATTCTCCAAACATATTTCTACTCTATGTTTTGAGTGTGTTGTTTGTTTAGAGTTTTCAAAAATTAATTCCATACTCACTTTTGAAAATTCTATCTAAGGCGGAAAATTTAGACTAACCGATCGTCCCCCGAACGTTTGGCTGGTCGTCCTCCCAAACATTCCGCCGATTGACCAGAACAGTGCATATATATATATATATATATTTTACAATTGGCACATGTTATTTTTTATATTTGAAATTTCAAAAATTTCAAAAATTTTTAAAATTTTTTATAAGCTTTGAATAGAATTTTGAATTGTGTGTTTGGTTATGAGTTGTAAGTTTTTGTATCAATATTATATGTCACATCAAAAATTCCCAACTCAATTTAAAAATCTTTTCAAAACTCATTCACCAAATAAAATTTCTACACTCAAATCATAATTCCAAAACTAACAAACTCAAAATACAATTCTATTTTCAAATCATATTTAGACAATTCTACCAAACGCAACCGTACTTTTTCGTACAATTTATTTGTGTCTCGAATCCATAAAATGTGCTCATGTGGGTCTCATTCCATCTAATTTTTTAACCATAAGTAACAAGAAGACCACATTAAAACACCAACCATTTGAGGAAGTAATTGTTAAAATTAAAAGATAAGATACCAAAATCAAATTCTAGGAAATAATTTGATCGAGGGTGAAAATTATTAACTTACCATTTTTCATTCAAAATTTTGATGTCAATTCCAACTTCATCTTCATCACACCAAATCAGAAAGCTCAACTATTCTAACCACCCATCTCAATCTTATCATATACCTCATCACACTTGATCAGCCCCTTCCTCGCCCTTTCCCCTAGTTGCACCTCATTTCTCTGAGTTTATGATTAGCAAACAAACACAAGATAAGAATTCAGAGGTTGGTTTAAGCTTTTCCAATATTTCCGGATGAATCGAATTAAACAGTCAACACAGGCGTTTGGGAATTTGCCGATTTTAGTTGGGCGTTTGGCTGTTTTAAGAGAAAAATTATATATATATATATATATATGGAATGATTTGTTTATTTTTTTAATTGAAGAAGTGGTAATAAGTAAAAAAGTGATTGACTTATTTGTACATAGTGATATTTTATTTTATTAATTATTTTATTTATTTATTTATTTATATTATTATTGACTATTTTAGACAAAATAAAATTCTCCAAACGAGGCCTGTGTAAATAAATAAATTAATTAAAACCTACCTGGTGCAGTGTACCATAAGGTTCCAACAATTGCAGAACAAAATCCCCAATCTTTGGTTACATCTCAGAATCCAAGAATATGTTATCGGAATTAAGATCTCAGTGAATAATGGGTCTCATTTTTTGGTGGAAGGTGGCAGCACCAGTGAAGAAACGAGATGGCGGTAGCAGTGGCGGTGACAGTTCATAGGTTGGGCCGATGGCATTGTTGGTGGTGGGGTTTTTTTTTTTTTTTTTTTTCACTGGTTGTTGTTCGTTAGGAATGTAAAATAAATAAGTTGCATTTTGTCATTAAGTTTTATAATTTTTTTATTTTTGGCTCTTAATTTTTTTAATTTTTTTCAATTAATTTTTACAATAAACTTTCATTAAATTTTGGATAGAAAATGATACATTTAGTCATGTGACACCATGTGGGCAAATGGGAAAAATATTCCCTGCCCCCTTAAGTTTCATAATTTCCTCATTTTAGCCTTCAAATATATTTTTTTTTCATTTTCGTACTTAATATTTGTGATTTTTCTCAATTTACTTTCAAAACAAAGAATCATCCAATTTTTTATTAAAAGAAAAAAAAAATGCCACTTTGATAACCATGTCGCATTAAAATAAATTATATTAAAATTTGGTTGAATTTTCTTAACTTATATTTTGAATAATTAGAAACAAGTTGACAAAAATAAATATCATTTATTTTCTTTAAAATTTTAAATATATATATATATATATATTTGTCCCAAAAAAGTGAAATCATATGAAAATAAAAGGAAATTTTTTTTAAAGTCCCTAATAGCAATTTACAAGATAAAGGACACAAAAACTGTATGATGCCTTAGGCAATTCAAACAAGAGTAATTCTACTTACATTACTAGTTTACCTCTTTACACCTTCCATCTCATTATATCACTAAAAAAAAATATATGTAATTCTCATTACACCCATTATTCTATCAAAACTAACCAATTAAAAACTCTTTAAAACTCTTTCAATTTTGTCTCTTTACACGAATAACTTTTGGTAAACCAAACCAAATCAAACCAAACTAAGCCTTAAGTCTCATCAAATAATGGGGTCAGCTGCATGAATTCTTCTTCTCCACGTGGCTCTATCAAAATCCATTTTGTTAGTCAAATTAAATAGATTCATATCTCTATTTACTACGCTAGCCAACATCAATTTAGATCTACCCTATCCCTTAACACTTCCATCTACTGTTAGTGGATCGCATCTCTTCACTATTGTCTCTATTAGTCTCTATTGAATATGACCAAACCATCTTTGTCTAACTTATCTTCTATCGGTACTACTCTTGTATACTCATTCCTAATTCTGTCTTTTCTAGTCTTGCCACACATCTATATCAACATCCTCATTTTAACAACACTCATCTTATCTACATATTGTTTCTTGGTTGCTCAACACTCCGCCCCATACAACATTGCTGGTCTAATAGCCGTTCTATAAAACTTTTATTTTAGTCTAGTGGGTACTTGTCTATCGCATAGTACCCCAGATGCACTTCTCTACTTAAGCCACCCCGCCTTAATTCTATGGACCACATCTGCGTCAATCTCCCCCACCGTTGTGAGAATCAACCCTAAATAATGAAAATGTTCACTCCATGTATTCTGTCTTAGTTTTGCTTATCTGAAATCCTTTAAATTCAAATGCTTCTCTCAAAATCTCTAATTTTTTGTTAACTCCTTCTCTAGTCTCATCAACTAACACGATATCATATGCAAAAAGCATACACCATAGCACATTATCCTGAATATTTCTCGTCAGCTCATCCACAATTAAAGAAAAAAGATAAAGACTTAAGATACATCATTGGTGTAACCCTACAATAATTGAAAATTCATTTGTCCCTCTAGCAAGCGATCTAATAGTGGTCACCATCCTTTTATACATGTCCTTAATCACATTTATGTAACCTTTTATTATCAATTTCTTCTCTAACACCCACTAGATTATATCCCGAAACACTCTATCATATGCTTTTTCAAGGTCGATAAACACCATATGAATGTCTCTTTTCTTTTCTCTATACTTTTCTATTAGTCTCCTCAAAAGATAGATAGCTTCCATTGTTAACCTACCAGGTATAAACCCAAATTGATTCTTTAACACCTCTGTTATATCTCGCAATAGATGTTCCATCACCCTCTCCCACACTTTCTTTATATGACACATTATCATGATTCCTCTATAGTTGTTGTAATTCTAGACATCATTTATTGATTGGTACTAAAATACTCTTCCTCCACTCATCTGGCATGTTCCTAGTCAACAAAAACTTGCTAAACAACTTAGTCAACCAAGCAATCCCCTTCTTACTTGAACACTTTCAAGCTTCAATAAGGATATTATAGAGTCCTAAAGCCTCATTCGATTTCATCTTTTTAAGTGCAGTCTCCACTTCAAAGTTCCTAATCCCGCGATTGAACCTATAGTGTTGATTTTCCTTATTACTGGCTATTTCCTCCCTTATTAACGTACCTCCCTTCATGTTCTTCATTTAACAGTTTCTCAAAATAGTTCTTTCACCTCTCCTTAATCTCTTCATCCTTCACCAATATCTTAGAATCCTCACTCTTGATGCACTTAACTTGATTAAAATCTCTTATTTTCCTCCCCCTTATCTTAGCAAGTTTGTATACTCTCTTCTCCCCCTCCTTTATTATCTAGTCTAGTGTATAAGTCATCATAAGCTTTCAACTTAGCCTCTCTCACTACTTTCTTAACCTCCTTATTAGCCAATCTATAGCTCTTAACGTTTTCCTCAGTTCTATTCTTTTGCCACTTTTTAGAGCACTCTTTTTTCGCCTTAACTACCGCTTGAATCTCTTCCCTCCACCACCAAGTTTTCCTAGAGTTGGGTCCCTTTCCTTTCGACTCTCCAAAAACTTCCCTTGAGATTCTCCTCATACAATTAGCCATCGAGTTCCACATAGTGTTAGCATCATCTTCCAAGTCCCAAGTACCTTCTTTATCCATTTTATTCTTAAATATTTCTAGTTTATCCCTGTTTAGGTCTCACCATCTCGTCTCCCATTATCCTTCCTAGCTTGGTATTGCCCTTTAAAGTATAAATCTAGTACCAAAATCCTATGTTGAGATGTCATACTCTCTCCAGGAATCACCTTACAGTCACTACATTTTAGACGGTCCACTTTCCTTACTAAAAAATAATGCTTTTAACTGACCCACTCGTAAAAGTTATCAAATGCTCATCCCTCTTCCTATACATAGTATTAGCCACCACCAGGTCAAGAGTCAACGCAAAATCTAAAATACTCTCTCCAGCCTTATTTCTATCACCAAAGCCATATCCACCATGCACCCTTTCATAGCCTAGTTTATTTATTCTTACATGGCCGTTGAAATCTCCACCTATAACCAGGTTCTCTCCTATGGGCATCTCTTGTAAAATTTCATCCATTTGCTCCCAAAAATCCCTCTTAATCTGATCATCTAATCCTACTTGGAGGGCATATGCACTAATAATGTTCACTATATTTCCTCCAATAACTAGTTTAACTAACATAATCCTATCACCTTTCATAAAGACCGCCACTACATTTTCCATAAGACTCTTGACAACTATTATTCTTACTCCATTCTTGTGTCTATCATTGCCACTATAATATAGTTGAAACCTGGTATCCTCAATTTACCTAGCTTTCTTACCTTTCCATTTAGTTTCTTGAACGCATGCTATACTAACTCTCCCCTTAATCATAACATCTACCAATTCCAAAGTCTTATCAGTTAAAGTTCCTTCGTTCCATGTGGCTACCCTAAACCTATAGTCTTGGACTAGCTTCTTTACCAGTGCTCATCTAGAAAAACATAGAAACTTTTGCCCATTTTTCATCGCACCTAGGCATCGATGCGGCCCTACTTGCTCACTTTTCAAAACACCCAGAGGCAGGCGCAACGCATCACTTGAAGGGAACGACCTAGCATTTAATTGATTCAAAGTAGGAATCATTGTCATAAGGGATCCAAGCGGCTTTTTTACATGTTGGCTGTCGGTTACCTAACATACAACCCTCCTCCTGTACCCAGGCTTGGGACTGTTAGAGTTGTTAAACACCAGAAGGCAGGCGCAATGCATCACTTGAGGGGAACAACCTAGTATTTAATTGATTCAAAGTAGGATTCATTGTCATAAGGGATCCGAGCGGCTTTTTTACGTGTTGGTTGTCGGTTATCTAACATACAACCGTCTTCTTGTACCCAGGCTTGGGACTGACGGAGTTATTAAATAATCCTGACGAAGTTAGCTTTTGGTAATACAATGCTAAAGAATTTGAATTACTCCAGTGTCGTGTTACTAGACAAATAATTTTTTTCTAGCCATTTATTATCATTCGATTGAATGATTTTACTTTACTTTAACAAGAAATTAGTTGGAACCCATTTGTGAGGTGTCTATTCGGTGAAACATTGCTATACAAATTAGATTACTCCAGTGTCATGTTACCAAATTAAAATAAATTTGTCCAGCCACCTGTCGCTTTACGTGCATCATAAATTGTCTTCATTATTGTCGCATTAAAGGCATCCTTTCCTTTCAATGTAATTAATATCTTTTTTGGTTACACCATACTCTTTGACATCCTTCTTAGATAATCTACCAGCAAATGAGTGCCTTTCAAGATGTTCAGCAGCTGAATGATTATTGCTACAATGAATAGAAGCATAATCCTTCCAAGAAAAAAACATATAAAATATAAAAAATAAAAAATAACATAAAATTAGAAATGCACGATAATGAGTAACTAAACAAATTAAAAAGCATTTGATCTTGGGTTATCGGAAATGTATTTTTTATTCGGCAGTGGGTTACTAGACATATATGTTTTGTTCAATAATATGATTCCGGACTATTTTATTTTGTTTGATTTTGACACATCGAACAAAAGTGAAGAACTCTCTTAGAAAACAAAACGAAAACCTACAAAACAAATACAAAAAAATATATAAAAAAAAAAACTCACCATTTCACTTTTTTGATGATTCTTTACCACCGTTTCTTCATCCATTGCTTTCTTCTATGATCAAAACACTATGATTCCCACTTTTTGAAAAGAGATTTGTAACACAGAAGAAAAATTGAGAAGGAAAGAAGAGTAGTAAGGATTGAAGAGCAATGGGTGTAGGGGGATAATAAAATATATTTAATTTTAGTTTTTTGTCCTTGAAAGTAATTTCACACATAAATAAAATTGAAAAAAAAATAAATAAATAAAAATCTCATATGAAGAGTGTAAAGAGGTAAACTAGTGGTGTAAGTAGAATCATTTCTCAAACAGAAAACACGCATGTTTTATTCAGTTTTTGAACAAAAATACCCTTCACATTCAACAGAGAAAAACGAACTGGTATTTCCGACACCTGATATCCCTGACGGACATCCACAAGCGACGCACGAGCGAACTAGGGTTTCATCATCCTCACGATCGAAACTAGGGTTTTATTATATCCAATAAAGCTAGGGTTCATTTTCCACGAAAATCTTTGAGATTTCTTCCTTACAAATTTCTCTAACGCGTTTAACTGTTCATCATTGAGTCTGTTCATCTTTATATCAGTTCATCTCCATTTGTAATTAGGGTTTTATCCTCACCATCTCACTCTAATAAGTGTTTCTATTCCTCAACTAGTTTTTCTCAGTATCTACAATTCATTGCCTTTTATAAAACCCTTCCATTAATTAGGGTTTTGATTTTGTAATAGTATCCAGATAAATTTCTAAAAATGAAATTTCTCTGCCTATTAACTTCTTGAAATTTGTTATGTGATTCTGTTTGTAATTTTCTCTGGCATCTGAAATTTCTCTGATGACATTAGACTCACTTTACTTTCTGTGCTTGCTTGATCTTATTGAAGCTAGTAGTTTGGTTGAATATGTTTCTTGAAGCTAGTAATTTCTTCGCAATTTCTTTGGTATTAAGATATCCTCTTGAGATGAATTTTCTTTGGCATTACAATTTTCTTTGAACACATTTGACGCCTTTTACTCTCTGTGCCTTGCTTGATTTTCTCTGGCTAGTTGTCTCTTTGATTTTCTCTAACATTTGAATTTTCCTAACCACATTAAACACCTATTAATTTATGTTGCTTGTTTTCTTTTCACTTATTAGTTGTCTCCTTTTGTGTAATTTTCCCCTTGAGATGAATTTTCTATGACATTAAGATATCCCCTTGAGATGAATTTTCTCTGGCATTACAATTTTCTCTGAACAAATTGGCTTCCCTTTACTTTCTGTGCCTTGCTTAATTTTCTCTGGCTAGTTGTCTCTTTGATTTTCTCTGTAATTTTTTCTTTCATTTGAATTTTCCTGACCACATTAAATACCCATTAATTGCTTGTTTGATTTTCATTGGTTAGTTGTCTCATTGTTTGTAATTGTCTCTGGCATCTAAATTTTCTTTAGCCACACTAGACTCTAATTACTTTATGTGGCTTCTTTGATTTTCTGTGTCTAGTTGTGTGCTTGTGTATGCAATTTTCTCTGTTTTTTAAAATTTCTTTGGGATTTGAAATTTTCTATGGCTAGCTAAAAAACACTTAATTCTCTTTTGTGCCATTTGATTTCTCTAGAATTGACTTACTACTCTCCTTTTGAGCTTCTTTTTTAAGCTAGGTGGGTCCTTGTGTATGTGTGTAATTTCCTATTCAATTTCTCTGGCATTAATATATCCTTGTTGAGATATAAAATTTCTCAGGAATTTCTTATTGACATCTTTATGTTATTATTGTTTAGAAATGGCAAAACGCAGCAGCAGTAAACACACCAAAAACACCACAAAAGAAACAAAAAGTCTCTAAGGCTTCTAGTTATGAGCTGAGATCAAAACGCAACAGCAGCAAAACACCACAAACACAGCAAACAAAACAGAAAGTATTTGTGTCTGCCAGTTATGAGCTGAGATCTAAAGGCAGCAACAAAACACCAGAAACCATAAACAAAACAAAAAGTCCAAGTCCAAGTCCAAGAGGCAACTAGCATCAAGGAGAATACACCAACTGTAAAGGTCTCAAGCTCAAAAGGGAAAAGACTTGTCGAACTTCAAAGGAAGAGAGCAAATTACAACATTCAATACTAATCAAACCTCTCATCTATTGTGCCGTTTTTTGAAACACTTAAATTTAATTCAGACCAACTTATAGAGCTAAAAAAAAAAAACCCCTCATTTTAGTATTTGATCCAAGGTCTAACTATGGGAAGGATGGATGCAAAGAAATGTAGGAAGTCAGATGATGATGAAGTTGCAATCATCCTACGATATAATGAAAAAGCCAAAGCATTCACAATTGGTAAGAAGAATTTGACATTCTTAACCAATGACATGACTTTAATTTTTGTATTGGAAGGTGGTAAAGGTGCCATGTCATTAACATGCTCAAAGAAGCCAAACACATCGTTCCTAAGGCGGAGATTTCCAACGGAAATAAGGCTAACTGGTCCTGTATTGAATCACAAATTGATCAAAGTAAGGAAAGGAAAGCAACCAAATGACTTAAAAAATGTAGCAATCTTTGTTACCTTGTACTTGTGTCTATTCCTATTTTTTGCAACAAGTGAGAACTCAATAGGGTGGGTATGTAGAACCCTTTGAAGCAAAGAAGAAGTATGATTGGCCAGAAGCAATGATAACAACATTGATTGATTCTATAAAAGCATTGCACAAACTCCAGAGAAAGTTACGAGGAGTGTGATTTCCTTGTTGGTAAGTACAATTTCCATTTACATTTACATTTATCGTACTTATAATTTTGTGTGTTCAGTGAAATTTAAATATTTCTATTCTCATCACAATATTGGCTATGCGAACATGCAAATATCATTGACTAGGAAGATAGTAACACCACTAACTTCTCTCGATGTGCTAAGTGGAACTTACAAAGGTTGACCAAACAGTTGTAGAAGACGCCAATCGAGCCTCTTATAACTCGACAGTTTACATTTTAGTGAAATTCCAATATTTCTCTCAGTGAAATTTCAATATTTCTCTAATAAAAAAAACTTCCTATTATAGATGAACAAAGAGGAGCAAACTAAAACCCCATCTAAAGAGAATTGTCTTAGAAAAACAAAAAGAAAGAAGCACGAAAAGCATTAGCCAAATTCAAGCAAACTCTTGAAGATTCATTTGAAGAAAATTAAGGGAATGAAGAAGGAGAAGCCGATGAAGAAGAAGAATCAAACAATAGAGAAGAAGAAGAAGAAGAAGAAGAAGAAGAAAGCAATGGAGAAAAGGAAGCCAGAGAAGAAGATGAACACAAAAAAGAAGATAAAAGCAAAGAAGAAAAAGAATATGCAAAAAAGGAAGGCACTGAAGAAGAACAGAGGATTGAAGAACAAAACAAAGAGGAAAATTATGAAGAAGAGAACAATGAGCGCGTGAACCAACAACATGATAGCACCTATGGCTCAACAATGGAATAGTCTCAAGAATCTGAGTGAACAAAGGATGCTCGAATTGTTGATCTACGTCAAAGACTAGGGTCATTTTCAAACTTCAAAATACAAGAAGAGCAAAGATGGAATCAACTACTTGAAGAAAAGAACATTGCCATAAGAACCTTAACAACAAAGAATTCAAAGGTTTAAGAAAGAGAGAGCACAAACCAACTAAGACTAAGGATGTTGGAGTTTGAAAAACAAGATAATGAAAACATGATACAACGGTTAAGGTATTCAATTTCAAAACTTAAAACTGAAAATACTAGTTTGCATGAACAAATTAAAGAACTATCTATCCAGCTAGAAACACAACCTTATTGAATACCAAAACAAGTTCACCCCCAAGGTCAGTGAAATTCAATTTTACCTACAAATAAAAAAATCTCCATATTAACTTAGAGAAATTTTATGTTCTTGAAATTTCACTATGAACAGTTGGAATGCAATTACAAGAAGAGGAAACAAGACATATGCAATTGGGGAACCAACAACAAGAAACACCAAATGACAAGGACCATGGTAACTCAGAAATCTTGAACCACGGAAAATTATGTTATAGTTAACAACTGTCATATTAACTTAGAGAAATTTTTATTTACTAAATTTTCACTATGAACCAGTTGGAACAGAAATGCAATAAGAGTTAGCAGCAGACCAACAACAAGTCCAACAAGAACCACAAAAGGAAAAAGAAAATGGTAACTTGGAAATCTTAACTCTATGAAAGTCATGTTATTGAGTCCACAACAGCAATCTCACTTCGTTTATTGAGCTTTTTCTTGAAGTTAATTGTGTGTGTAATTTTCTCTAGAATTTGAAATTTCTCTGACCACATTCATCTTCAATTATTTTCTATGGTTTGTTTGATTTTCTCTGACTAATTGCTTGCATGTGTATACTTTTCTCTGAAATCTAAAATTTCTCTAACCACATTGGACTGCTATTAATTTATGTGGCCTGTTTGATTTTCTCTGGCTATAACACACTTAATTTTCTATGGTTTGTTTGATTTTCTCTGGCTATACTCTCTTTTGCCATTTTTATTTTCTCTTGAATTTTTTACTACTTAGAGAAATTTGTGTTTATTGAATTTTCACTATGTATAGTTGGAATGCAAGTGCAACAACAAACAATAAAACAAGAAGAAATGGTGGCAGACAAACAACAACCAAAAACAAAGATAAAAGTCTATGGTAACTGAAAATATTGACTTAAATAAATTTACATTATCGAATTATGATTGTGTTACTTCAGAGAAATTATATGTTTTACTGAAATTTCACTGTCTTACTATAGTGAAAAAAGATCCTACATCCATGATAAAATAAAAAATTAAAGACGAAGGAAAGGAAAGCAAACCAAGACCCTGGCTTCGAATATCCCAAAGTTACGAAGATGACCAGTGCTTCAAAACTAGATGTAACACTAGTAGAGTAAACCGCTAAAGATGAAGAAATTCTTGATGTTGACGACTATATCTTGCATCAACCAACAAATCTAAAAAATTCTTGGATTTTTCCATCACGTCTACTAGTTGCAAAACTCATCAAAGAGCATATGAAAGATATCTTGCAACACATATCGAATGTGTGTAGACTGGAGTAAGTACAACAATTAAATATCAGATAACAAATAACTGTTTACTAAGTTATATTGCATTAACAACTGTTAAATCAATTCTTTGTCATCTTGTAGGACTTTCATTTGGGCAAGTGAGTTAAATTTCATCACTTTTGAAGATATTAAAAACCTAATAAAGGAAAAGGAAATAGCCAACCATGTAAGTGCTTCATTAAATTTCTCTGTCATGTTGCATAAGTCTTTATAAAACAATTTTACAATTATAAATGATATGTTCAAGTCATTAATGGTCATGGAGAGATACTCTTTGCTGACCAAAGGAGAAAAGAACAACAACCAAATTCATTTTTTTTTTTTCACATGCATGGACTTAGTATACTATTTACTACTCTTTCATTTGATTTTCTTTGGAATTTATTTAAAAATTGAATTTTTCTCTACTTACTATTTGTGTGCATGTGTTTGAAGTTTTCTCTGCTATTTAAAATATCTCTGTGTGTTTGTGTCTGAAATTTTCTCTGTGTGTTTATGTTGATTGTCCCATTTTCTCTGGCTACTTGTACGCTTGTGTGTGTATGTTTGAAACTTCTCTAGGTGTATGTGTCTGAATTTTTCTCTGTTATTTCAAATTTCTCGGACCAAATTATACTCCCATTAATTTCTAAGCCTTGTTTGATTTTCTCTGACCACAGAACTTCATCAAGATGACAGAAAATGATTCTTTCCGAATCTCATTGTTTAATAAACATCTTGAACATGCGTGGATGTGCTAACGGTTCCTCCATTTCCCAATAAACAGCGGTGGCAATGAGAAGTCAACTGATGAAAATCCTTGGACCTTGTTGTTCTGTCACAAAAAAAAGATGGTATATAGAGATACTATGACTCCTTGAAGCCAAGAAAGGATAATGCACAAGACAAATATGTTAAAGACGTAAAACAATTAGAAACAAATCCAAATCTCTCTAATCCATAACATGTGAAATTACCAACACATTTCATGTAGCATTCTGGAAATTTTCTTCATCACTCGAGCGATGGATTATTTGCTCAAGCAGTTCTAACGTGTCGCCCAGTACTTTTGCAAGTCTGTCATTTTGGTTGTTGCTGATGTTTGCTCAAGCACAAGCTTGGTCGCTCGAGTGGTCTTTATGTATGGTCTGAACTTTTGGGAGTTCACATTCTACGCTCGAGCAACGGCTTCACCACACAAGCGGTCTGTTTGGGAATCAATACTTTAAAAAGGCACTTTGATATACTTTTCTCCATTCGTTTCTCTCTTATCTTCTTCTCTTTTACCATTTTTGTGGGTTTCAAGCTTTTCTAGCTTGGTTTTCATCTATTTCTACTCACTTTCTAACATAGTGCTATAGATCAAAACGTAAAGGATCACAAGAGCTTCATTTTAATCTGAGCAGATCATGTTTTCATCGCTGTGGATTTTTCAACTTTCTTCTCGTCACTTCAAGAAGTAGGAATTTCCTTGTTTCTTTTCAATACCTCGTCTATAGATAGACATGTGGTAGATTTTGTTACATAAAAATCATATACATTACGGATTTCTTTGAAAATCATAAAAGGGGATATAGGGTTTGATATTTGTGGTTAAAATTGTTAAATTGATTGTTGTTTGGGCTAATTAAGGAGTAGCTTAACATGTTTAGGTAGAGAGCGAGAAAAGCCCTAATTAAATATTTTGACTTAGTGAATTAAAAAGGGGTAAAATTGAATAATATTTGGGTTTTGTTAATATGGATTATATAATTGTGTTAATAACAAAAAGAGAGAATTAACCATGGTATTAGAATTATTTTGGGTTAATCATGTTAAGTTCAGTTGGGCTATGGCTTTGATATCCATGGATTTAATTTTGTGAAATGAAGATAATGGACTTTGGATAAAGGTTGGAGTATGAGAATGTGGAAAATTAGAGAATTGATTTTGAAAAGAGAATGAAATCACAACCCATTTTAAATTTAGAAATGAACTTGAGGTTGGATTATGAGCATTTTATTTACTAATGTTGTTGGACTTAAAGTCTCATGAAAATTTTATCATTATATTGCAGGTATTAAGTACAAGTGTTTAGAGGTTTTGTCCTTTGTCATCGGTGGAGGATGACACTATTATTGAATAGATTATGTTTACATATTACACTTGTGTTATTTGCGCACTTAACAAGTTGTGATGGTTGGCAATGTCTACTGTGCTGAAAATGAAAGGTACCATTACCTTCCAGCTAGTGCCTAGAGAATTGGCTGCGTTTAGAATTAGAGGTACCAGTACCTTCCAGCTAGCGTCTGGAGAACTTGGCAGAGGTAGCGCTTAGAAATAGAGGTATCAGTACCTTTTAGCTAGTGCTTGGAGAACTTGGCAGATGTATCATTACCTTCCAGTCGATGTTTGGTAAATTGATATTTCGTTATGGAAAGGTGTATCCTTGGCTTACCATGCTTGAGGCAGGTAGAGCAGAGTTTTGTTTATCATTATTGTCTCAGTGTATCTATGTATATCATGCATTATAATGGTTATAGTTCAGGAAGGCCGAATTGTCTTATATGTTGAATAGGTAGTTGTTAGCTGTTTGTTGTTTTCTTTTTCATAGATGTTTATGTGTACATGTGAGCATATCAAATTAATTATTGAAAGTATCTCTTTAACTTGGGTCTAAGGCCCAGAAATGTGATGAACGTATTGGAGATAGACGTAGGTTAAGTATTGAGTTTGTAAATAATGTGAAGAAATCGAATTTTCGTGAACATGTTTAAAAAATAAAGTGGTTGTTATATGATTTTTTTTTTTGGAAATGGAAAACTAGACAGAAATGTGAACCGTTTGTATTGTTGAAAGAATTGGATGATTTTGAAGAAAAGTGTTTATTCAAATATACTTTGGTTAAAAACCGTCATATTACTTATATAGTATGAGTTGAAGCATTCATGATCATAACTATTTATAAGTTGTTATTATTTAGGATCATGTTGGGATCCCTACCGGACTTTATGTTCATCTCACGTTGCTAATCCTTTTCAAGTAAATGTTGAGAAGTGGTTCAAGATCGATGATCTTCCTTATTTAGTGGCCACGGGGCCTTTTCTTTATTGGTAGAATGCCATTGTTGTATAAAGGGTTGAACCCTTTCTCTTTTGTGTAATGATGTAAGCCTACGTGCAATTTATTTAATTATGTCACATGTTGCATCGCTTATGTATTCGAATGAGAGAACTTTATTTTATTTATTTTTGTTAATGTATAGAACTTTCGTTCATTATCTCTGAAATTGTATTATAATAATGGTTTAGTAATGTTATCTGTGAAAACAAAAGTAGGACGTTACAACTTGGTATTAGAGTGTGCCAGGTTTGAATGCCTGAGGCTCGTGGGTAATGGTTTTTACCATAACGGGTTTGCTATGCTTGGTGAGGACATCTACATATAATTAGGCTAAGTATTAGGACTTTTTGTGTTACATTTATGTGAGCATGGGGTAAGGTTTCCTAGATAGGGCTTGTAACTGGTGAACTTACTTTGAGGTCTTATTGGAAAATACGCCTAATCAACGTGGTTTCTAATAGAAATTTCTTGAGAGTTTTGGGGCGAGTAATCATCTGGTGGACTTGATTCGATTATATGATTAAGTGTTTAATTGTTTATATGTAATAGAATTGTGTGTTTGGGGGGCTAAGTGTGTTTTGTAGCCTAGCTGTGGTGAGTGTGTGCCTCGAGGAAAGCCGTTGTGTTGTGCACTAAGTTTGGTTTTGTTTTTGGGTTTTCATAAGATTTCTACACGAGGGAATAGGACGAATTGGAAATGGGGGTGCCGATAGAGGCATAGCGGTTCCTTTAGTACCTCTCGTTGCAGTATTGGCTGTCGGCAAGGAAGTTGCACGCGAGATTATGAGAGTAGTGCAAGATGCTCTAGCTCGCAATAAGGGTGACAATGAGCGTACCCTCAACCTTACTAAGGAGTTTCTTCGCTCCAATCCACCGAAGTTTTTGGGGGAGGCTAAGCCGCTGGAGGCTGAAGATTAGTTGGAATAGATTATGAAGACTCTTGACATGCTTAGAGTCGACGATGAAGGGTTAAGGATCTCTTTGGCAACTTTTCAATTGAAAGGAGATGCAAGTTATTGGTGGAAGCATGCTAAAAACATTGTAGGTAACACATGGGTTGCTTTAACGGAGGCCTTTTTGGCCAAGTACTTCCCTCCTTCTACTCAGGAAAGGTTACGGGAACAGTTCGTCAAGTTGCACTAGGATGTTATTCCTTTAGCATAGTTTGAGATGTGGTTTACTAGTTTGTTGAGGTTTGCTCTAGAGTTGGTGGCAACGGAGGACCGCCATTGTTATAAGTTTGAAAGGAGGTTGCGTGATGATATTCGGGAGAAAGTAGTTGGATCTCTGTGGAAGAATTACTATGCTCTAGTTAAGACGGCGGCCCATGTGGAGGCCATGGTTGTGCATGTTGATAGAGTTAGGGAGGAGGCCACTTCGACAACTCCTATAGTTCATAAGCACCCTAGGTTAAGTAAGAGGTGGAGGCGAGTACATGCTCAATCTTAGGCTCAGGCCATGTCTTCATTGGGGATTTTAGAATCATCTGTTGGAAGGCCTAGTGAGGTTCAGGCTTCAAGCCAGTCTCAGAGTAGGGAATCTACTATTTGTTTTGATTGTGGTCATCTGGGCCATGTTAGACATTTGTGCCCTTTGCGTGTGAATTCTTCAGGTGTTTCAGAACCTAGTTGGACTCACTGTCATCAGTCTAGTCGGGAGCGGTATCTGTACCAAAACCGGGCAGGTCAGGCTTCGAGAACCTTGTAAGGGCCGACTTTTCAGCCTTCACAGTAGTATTACCTTAAGATTGGCTTTGTATTAGAGACTAGGGATATAATATTTGAACTTTTTTGTTGTTGACTGATGTGTTGTTAAGTGCTGAGGCATCATGATTATATGTTGTATATACATGTTGTTGTTGTTGTTTCTTATTCCTTATGTGTTAGAGGCTTATGATGGATTTTTGACTCTTATATATGTAATGAGAAGTTATTCGTGGGATTGATAATCGTAGCTGTGTTGTATATATGTTATTGTTTTACGAAATGATTATGCAATAGCCTGTAAACCTTGTTTTGTTTGGGAGTTAATTATTAAGAACGGGTACTCCATGGATTGTTGTGGTTAGTAATGTTGTACAGTGAGAACGAGTTACAAGGCTAGAATGTGTCGAGGATAAGGGAATGTGATACTTTAGGGTTTGTAGAACTAGCAGGTTACATGATAATGTTTCGAGGGAGTGTGAGATTTGTATTTCGGGGTAGTGAGGGTGATACTTGTGTGTGCTGTTTAATGTTTTAGTTTTGGTAGTCAATAAGTTCGTTGTGGTCCTATCGATTGTGATAAGGGTAGTGTTTGTGTTGTGGTATTAATAGATATTGGATGGAGTTTATGAATATGACAAGAATTTAGTGGTTAGATGCTAGAGGTAATCCTTGAAAGGAAGTAAGGTTATGTTCTCAAGTGACAAGGGTGGCATTGGTGAAAATTCTTTGGTGTCCGGAATTGTGTGATTGCCATTGACCATATCGGTCATATATTTGAGATGTAAGGATGTGCTTTCCATATATGTCACGCCCCACTTTTTATCACTCGGAGTCATTACCAAATTCCTTAACTTAATTCAGTTTCAGAGATAACGCGGAAATAAACTCATACATTCAATCCGCAGAAGTGATTAACAATACTCTCATTCGTATGCAAAGTGAATATTACATGAACATACATAATAAATTGCCCTTGGGCTTACATCACTTAAGGTACAAGAAGAAGGGTGTAACCCTTTTACAACAATGGCATTCCGCCAACATAACTGAGGCCCCGTGGCCAATAAATAAGTAGATCCAAATCTTACAGCTCAACCTGCTTAAAACCTGAAAAGAATTCAACAACGTGGGATGAACATATACTCCAGTAGGGATCTCAACATGATCCTCAACAATAACAACATTACAGATAGCTATGATCATGAACACTCATTCTCATACTAGAATAATAATGTGACAGTTTATGCAAAATATATATATGTACAAATGAACTTTTCTCGAAAACAACTATTTAATTCAACGCTATAAGCGATTCATCTTTCTTTTTTTCCTCTCATTAACCTCCCCCCCCCCCCCCCATTCCCAATCTTGTATACATTAACAACTACTTAGGAAAATAGATTCACTAAGCCCATTACCCTCTCCCATTTGCCACACATACAACAGATGTGCCTTTTCAAAACATATTTCTAAAATGTTTGATTTTCTTTACACTTCCAAAAGAAAAAGGGCATTTCAGTTCAATCCCAGTTCTATCATAGTTATCCATGCACACCTCTATAAAAAAGAAGATAACAACTCAACTACATGCATAAAATAAATCAATGAGGCAACTCGTCCCTCCAACACTGTAACCAATACAATCCACAATGTTTCCAAATACACTGAAACAATGACAAAACAACTCTGCTCTACTAGCTATATGCGTAGTAAGCCAAAGATACACTTCTCACAACAATCTACCAGTTTACCAGGCGCTAGCTGGAAGGGTATGGTACCTTAGATTATCAGCGCGTCAGTTCTCCAGGCGCTAGCTGGAAGGGTATGATACCTCTGATTATAAGCGCAGAGTATATATATATGAACACATAGGTGTGTGGAGTCCATCCCATATCTTCTCACACACACTGGAGTACAACCCCTCTCTTCTCCCCAACCAGTATACAAAATAATGTAATTCAGCATTTCATACCATACGATGTTCAATCAACAATGGTGTAATACATACACAACAATTCAACGCAACCGTATCATCCTCCACCGATGACCAAGACAAAATCTCTAGATGCATGCATATTGTACATCTATTAACAGACCCAACTAACATGAGATTATAAAACTCAGCAACAACATGATCATGGTAGTTAAAGCTATACCCCACACAAGTGTGTTCAACACTCAAGATACAACATTCCAATTTTCTTATACTTGTTTCAAAATACCTTTCCCATTTCACAAAATGAATTCCACTTCCTTTGTTTTCACAAAATCATGCCCAAGGACAAAAGCCATAACTCATTTAAATTCACTACATTCTTTTCAAAGCCATTTTGAACTAATTATGCAAATTAAGTCATAAACAATAAATTAGGGTTTTCCTTCCTCTTTCTCAATATTGACCAAAAAGGCCCAATTAACATCAACAAGAACAATAACCACAATTAAGACTCAAAATACCTAAGTATTTGCCCAAAGATCAAAACCCCTCAATTAATTTATTAAATCGAATAACAAGAATTAGGGTTTCCTCTCCTTTCAACAACCACTTGCTAATTAACACTCCAATTTGCCCAAACCACAACTAATGATAATAAACCCAAATTCAACACCCAACCCATGGTTCAGTCCCATGATTTTCACAAATCCAACATGATACAATTTTTATGCAATACAAAAACTACCACATGTCTATCTATAGACGAAGTATTGAAAAGAAACAAGGAGAATCCCTACCTCGAATGGAGAAGACGGAGATGAAGACCAAAGACCCACGTGCTCCAAATCTCAAGTTTCTCAGATTAAAACAAAGCTCTCGCGAAGCTCTACCTTTCTTCCAAAGGAACTAGGGTAGAAGACCACCGGGAATAGATCAAAACTTAGAGAGAAGGTAAGAGTAGAGAGAGAAACTCTCAAGGGGCGGTTTTAAAAGTTAAGAGAGGAAAAGTAGGTCAAAAAGTGATCCAAAAAGTGAAATCACGGACTGATGTAGTCGACTCTCCGCTCGAGCGTAGAAAACCCCGCTCGAGCGTAAGACATAGACTCACGCTCGAGCGTGAAAAGAGCCTCTCGAGCGCTGATTGCACACTCCCAGAAGTTTTGCAGTCTACTCTCCGCTTGAGCGTAAAACTCCCCGCTCGAGCGTATGGACAAAAATCAAAGGATCATGCTCGAGCGTAAAAACTACCGCTCGAGCGGACTAACTGCAGAGTAAAGTACTGGGAGATGGAAAATCATGCTCGAGCGTCCAAACTGCCGCTCGAGCGGAAAGGCAGCAACAAAAGCCCGCTCGAGCGTAAAACCGCCGCTTGAGCGGAGAGACCAAAACCTGGGCAAAATTTCAAAGCTTTAAAGCACAACCAACTAATTCCCAACTTGCCCAACACAACCCAAAACTCTAAAACAAAGAGTAAGGGATAGAAATGAGGATAAGACAACAACGAATCTACGGAACTGAGTCCAGATTACAGTTAAACAACGACAGGGAATACCGGGATCGCTATAATATAGGTATAGGAGTGATGATTTTCTTTGGGAACCATGGGGGTATGGTCTAGTCGGGAGGAATCTAGGGTGATTCAAGGGATATAAAGGGGATTGCGTGCGGAACTCCATTTGGAGTAATGATGTTGGGTGGCATGTTGGTGTTTGGTACCGAGTGTCCAAGTGTTATCAAGTTGGTTAGTCGGTTAGGGATGTCGGGGTATGGTTGACAAATAGTCACACTGAGTCTAGCTTAGAGTTTGGTAAAAAGGGTTGTAACTCTATAAGTGCCTTAAAGTGGTTTGGCAGGAGTGAAGTCTCGTGTTGGTGGTTATGAAGCTTGTGTGGAGCTTGTTACAAGTTAGTGGAACTCCTCGGGCTAGAGTAACGCATCGTGGAGTCATCATTTTGCAAGTATGTTATGCCTTGTGAGGGAGATAACTTATGATAATGTTTATGATAAAATGGAATTTCAAAATGG
The DNA here is from genome assembly GCF_055761805.1 of Camellia sinensis. Lineage (NCBI taxonomy): Eukaryota > Viridiplantae > Streptophyta > Magnoliopsida > Ericales > Theaceae > Camellia > Camellia sinensis. Next base: position 113,174,416 of record NC_138973.1, read on the forward strand.
TGAACTTTCTTGTGTTTCGTTGCGTTGATAACGCGATTGTTATTTCTATTAATGCTTGTTATGTAAATGTGGTGTATGTATTTGTTGTGGCATCATGGTAAGAGTGATGGGTGTTGTGAGATGACGGTTGTTGAGCCTAATTTGGAAAATGAATTTTTTTTCTGGTGTTATAGCCTCGGATGGCTTTGTTAAGAAAAAATGTTATGAAGTTAATCTAAATTGTAATGACGGATTTCACTAAATAGTTATGTACAACTTACTTGTGAATGATTATGTGTTTCGATTTACACTTTTGTTTTCGGATAATGTTTATGAAACTTTTGAGTTTTTCTTGAAAAGCAAAAAATGTATTTTGGTTTATGATCAGAATGAGTTTTGGGCACTTGTGGGAAATGTTTCGAATTCAAGAGAATGATTTTCAAAGAATCAAGAAAATGATGAAATTTTTCTTTTTAACCAAGTTTTGTTATCATTTTCTTTACCTGGAATGATGGATGTTGTGTGGTGACTTAGCTTGAATTACTAATTTTGGGTTGGGTGTTTGGTTTGAGGAGTGTTTTGCCTCTGAGCTTATTTTGTTGTGAGTTTTCTTTTTCTATGTGAGTTCACCAAGACTTTTATTGTGGGGATTTCCTTCCGTGTTCTAGTGCTGAGCACTCAGGGATGTTTAGGCGTGTTGTGGTGGTTGTCACGTGGTGATGCCTCTGGTATGCATGTGGTTATTGTTTTTGTTCTTGTCTCATAGGCCCAATGAATTGTATGGGTCGAGGAGGCATCTGTGATTTCTTCCTTGAGGAATTTATCCCAAGTATGGATCTAACCTTAACTTGGTGGCTGTGCTTCTGGTTGTGATTGAGTTGCCTTTGTTTTGTCCTTATTTTTAATTTCAGGGATGAAATTTCCTAAGGTGGAGAGATGGTAACATTCTGGAAATTTTCTTCATCGCTCAAGCGATGGATTGTTCGCTTGAGCAGTCTGGCTTGTTACCCGGTACTTTTGCAGGTCTGTGATTCTGGTTGTTACTGATGTTTGCTAGAGCGCAAGATTGTTCACTCAAGCGGTCTTCCTATATGGTTTGAACTTCTAGGAGTTCGCATTCTACGCTCAAGAGACGGTTTCACCGCTCAACCGGTCTGTTAGGGAATCAACACTTTAAAAAAGGCATTTTTGTCCACTTTTCTCCATTCTTTTGTTTCTCTTCTTCTTCTCTTCCGCCATTTTTGTGGGTTTCAAGCTTTCTAGCTTGGTTTTCATCTATTTCTACTTACTTTCTAACCATAGAGCTATAGATCAAAATGTAGAGGATCGCGAGAGCTTTATTTTAATCTGAGTTGATCATGTTTTTGACGCTGTGGCTTTTTCAGCTTTCTCCTCGTCGCTTCAAGAGGTAGGAATTTCTTTGTTCCTTTTCAATATCTCGTCTATAGATAGACATGTGGTAGATTTTGTTGCATAAAAATCATATCCATTATGGATTTCTTTGAAAATCATGAAAGGGGATCTATGGTTTGATATTTGAGGTTGAAATTGTTAAATTGATTATTGTTTGGGCTAATTAGAGAGTAGTTTAACATGTTTAGGTTGAGAGAGAGAAAAACCCTAATTCAATATTTTGACTTAGAGAATTAAAAAGAGGTAAAATTGAATAATATTTGTGTTTTGTTAATATGGATTGTGTAATTGTGTTAATAACAAAAAAGGAGAAATAACCATGGTATTGGAATTATTTTGGGTTAATCATGTTAAGTTGGGCGATGGCTTTGATATCCATGGATTTAATTTTGTGAAATAAAGAGAATGAACTTTGGATAAAGGTTGAAATATGAGAATTTGGAAAATTAGAGAATTAATTTTGAAAAGAGAATGAAATCACAATACATTTTAAATTTAGAAATGAACTTGAGGTTGGATTATGAGCATTTTATTTACTAATGTTGTTGCTGGACTTAAGGTCTCATGAAAATTTGATCATTGTATTACGGGTATTAAGTACATGTGTTTAGAGGTTTTGTCATTTGTCATCGGTGGAGGATGACATTATTGTTGAATAGATTATGTGTATGTCTCACTTGTGTTATTTGTGCTCTTAACATGTTGTGATGGTTGGCAATGTATATTGCGCTGAGAATGAGAGGTAGCATTACCTTCCAGCTAGCGCTTGGAGAATTGGTTGTGCTTAGAATCAGAAGTACCAGTACGTTCTAGCTAGTGCTTGGAGAACTTGGCAGAAGTAGCGCTTAGAATCAGAGGTATCAGTACCGTCCAGCTTGCGCTTGGAGAACTTGGCACATGTATCATTACCTTCTGGCCGATCTCTAGTAAATTGGCATTTCGTTATGAAAATATGTATCCTTGGCTTATCTTGCTTAAGGAAGGTAGAGCAGAGTTTTCTTTATCATTATTGTCTCAGTGTATCCGTGTATATCATGCGTTATGATGGTTATGGTTCAGAAAGGCCGAATTGTCGTATATGTTGAATAGGTAGTTGTTAGGTGTTTGTTGTTTTCCTTTTTGTAGATGTTTACGTGTATATGTGGGCGTATCAAATGAATTGTTAAAAGTATCTCTTTAACTTGGGCCTAAGGCCCAGAAATGTGAATGTATTGGAGACGGATGTAGGTTATGTATTGGGTTTATAAATAATGTGAAGAAATCAGATTTTCGTGAACGTGTTTGAAAAACAAAATGATTGTTATGTGATTTTTTTTTTTTTTTTTTTGGTAATGGAAACTAGAAGGAAATGTGAACTGTCTGTATTATTGAAAGAATTGGATGATTTTGGAGAGAAGAACTTATGCAAATATACTTTGGTTACAAACTGTCACATTACTTATATATTATGAGTTGAAGCATTCATGATCATAGCTATATGTAAGTTGTCATTGGTTAGGATCATGTTAGGATCCCTATTACACTTTATGTTCATCTTAAGTTGCTAATCTTTTTTAGGTGAATGTCGAGTAGTGGCTCAAGATCGAGGATCTTCCTTATCTAGTGGCCACGTGGCCTTTTGTTTATTAACGAAACGCCATTGTTGTAAAAAGGGTTGAACCCTTTCTCTTTTATGTAATGATGTAAGCCTGCAGGTAATTTATTTAATTATGTCACGTGTTGCATCACTTATGTATTCAAATGAGAGAACCTTATTTTATTTATTTTTGTTGATGTATAGAACTTTCGTTCGTTATCCCTTAAATTGTATTATAATAATGGTTTGGTAATGTTATCCATTAAAAGAAAAGTGGGGCGTTATATTTCACATTTCACATTTCATAGTTGTTTTCTTGGGTATAATTTTCTCTATTATTTGAAATTTCTCTGACCACATTAGATTGTCATTAATTTTTGTGGCTTGTTTGATTTTCTCTAAATAGTAGTTTGATTTTATGAGTTAGTCACATACATACAACTCACATAAATTAATATCCTTTTTGTAGCAAGATTATGTGGAGAAATTTTTGAAGGCATGCCATGGAAGAGAGGCATTATCACAACCAACATTCAAATTGATAGACTCACAAAGCACAAGTTATGAACTTGAATATATTGAGAATGCTCCACAACAAGCCAGTGAATCGTAAGTTTTTTTTACAACATCTAAAAATGAGACAATTCAATTTGCCTATTTTTCAAAGCTAACTATGATTGTAATATGTATGTTGTGTGGATTGTGGCATCTTTGCATGCTACATAATGAGGCAATACGTCAATCATGAACCTATCATCCCCCTATACTGTCAACAAACCAAGTGAGATTGTTGAGAGCAGAAATCATAGAGAGATTTGCAACAGAGGGCAACCGGTCATGGACAGAACTAATCGAAATACCACCAGAAGTACCACAAGTACAATAGTGAAAGGACACTAGTGAAAGGAAGACTAACTAGTAAATAACACATGTAATTAAGAATGTCTTTTAATATTTTTTTTCATATATTAAAGGAACGATGATAGTTGATATATATATATATTTGAACTAATGTAAATGTCTATAAAACAAATCAAACTTCAAAATTTCATTGGTATGAATGGTTAATATATTTTTTGTTTGTTTGTTTGTTTGTTTTATTTTTATTTTTATTTTTTCTTTTGATGATTACCAATTTTCTCTTTAGGTCTTGTTGATAATGTATGCTTACTGGTGATTATCAACATAATGTACACAGAGAAAATTCTATTTGTATATAAATTTATGTGGTATGAAATTACCAGAATTTCACATAAAAAAAGTTCTATTTCACAAAGAAAGTTCTATTCACAGAGAAATTTCTTTGATATAATGCAAAGAGGGGGCCAATTTGATCCTATGATTTTTACATTTATAATTTTCTCTGGTACCAAAACAAGCATATTAACTATTAACTCTTGCATTTGGCCTATCGTCTTGAAATTAATTTTTGTCACAATCATACGCATCCAACACTTCTATCTCTAAAGAAACCTGATGACGGTTCAATCATATCACACTTCATAGAAAAAAATATAAAAAAAATAAAAACACCATCCAATACCAAAAACACAAAGCACATAGTATTTTTCTCTAGTATGTAAATTTCTCTGGATGAATTTCATTGTTTTTATAACACAGTGCACAAAGTATGTGTTGTACTCATCCAATACAAAAAACACAATGCACAAAGTAATTTTCTCTGGTATGTAAATTTCTCTGAATCAATTTTGCTGGTATTATAAGCATAGTGCACAAAAGTATGTGTTGTACTGATCTAGAAATTATAGAGAAAATTCAAAAAAAGTTCAGAGAATGTGTGTATAATACCAGTGAAATTCACCTAGAGAACATACATTTCTCTAACATCCTCAAATTAAGCCAATCACATCACATCCAAAACAAAAATGCATTATTCAATTAATAGAATGCAATTAAACAATTAAAACAGATGGATATCCTCAACTATTTATTAAAGGTTCCTTATTTGTCCTCTTATTATGGTGACCGATACTTTCACATCGACCACACTTTATCACCCTTATAAACTCTCCAATAAAAGCAATTATGTTCTTCAACCTCCTAGCGGGTCTCTTACTCAATGGAGGTAAAATCATAGCATTATGAATGATACAAACAGGTTTTTCAACAGTTGGAACTGGGCTAATCGAAAATGGGTATGCCTGACAATACATTTCAGCATGAAAAAATAGTTCAACAAATGAATTCAAATTCTTTCCACTCCTAAAAATCGCAACACGTTGACATAGATACCCATTTATTTCCCACTTATGACATGAACAAATTTGCAAACCAACATGAACCATAACCAAAGCAAAACAATGCACTTCAAACACATTTTCGGATAATAAACTCACATTCCATATCCTTCCATCCATAAATGCCTTCTCTAACACATTATCCATATGAGAACAAAGAAATTTATTCTATTTACTGGAAAGCAACCTCTTATTAGACCTCATATTCATGATTTGTAACCGTATCATGTCCACCAAATTTGTTTTTGGCAAGTGCCAACCTTCTCGTATCCATGAATTGAACAACTCAACAACATTTGAATACATTTTTCCATAACGTTTCCCCTCAAAATATGTATCGCTCCAATTTTCATAGGGTAAACCTCTCAAGAAAACACTTACAATATCTCATCCCTCACTTTTTAATTCATTCAACTTTAAATGGAACGATGCCTTTGTTGGAGTATATGCACATTCTGAAAACTTTAATACAATCGTCTCCCTAACCAAATTTGTGTTTCCACTTGATAACCTATCCCTAAAACTTCTCTTTAGATGTTCAAGAAAAAAATGCATGGTAACAATTAGGGAAAAACCTTGCAATTCCTTCCACAAAACCACAATGTCGATCTAATATGAAACTTGTCACCCTCTCCGGTGCCAATTTCTGGCACAAATGTTCGAGGAACCAACACCAATTGTCCTTATTTTCAAAGTCAACAATAGAAAAAGTTAGAGGAAAAAAATACCTACAGACACAAATAGGAATAAGCATATCAAATATACACACAACAAGAGAAAATTCACAACATGACCACAACCAGAAAAAATTTAGACACTTGACCACAACCAAAAAAAATTCACAAAATTAAAAATAGTTACCATAAATAGAGAAAATTCACACAGTTCCCACATCTAGAGAAAATTCATATAATTAGAGAAAATATACTACATTACATACAGTGGTAACAAACTTAGAAAACTTAGATATATTTCCAATTACCTTCAATCCCATCTTTCCTTATCGCAGCAAGCATAACTTCTTTGTATCGTCCTTTCAAAAAAGTTCCATCAAGGAACAACAATGGCCGACAATAGTTGAAACCAACAACGCATGCATAAAAAGCCACAAACACTCTTTTGAAACGCTTGTTATCTTCAAAATCCAGCTCAAAATGACTAACTAGATTGTTTTTACATGCCTTGTCAAAATACCATCGTAATTGGTCAAATGACAAACAAGAATCCCCATATGTACTACCTTTTGCTATTTCAACCCCCAACCAACCACACTTATAACTAATTAAGACCTCATACTTATCTTTCATTTCTTTAACAACATTCACTAGATTAGTTAAAGGCTTCACACTTACCTCTTCAAGTATTAACCCAAAAACTAAGCTGGAAGTCATCTTACAATGTTTACTCGTACGAACTGCCACACCACACACATGCTCATTGTTCAAAGTTCTTATGTAAAAGAACCCATTAGTTTTTTTGACTAAAGCATGTACACTGCACATACATGCCCTTGATTCCTTATATGCACATTCTACAGCAACTCTTAGCTTGTCATTTTTAACATACGTAAATTGAAAACTAACCGCAATAGCATAGTTGCACAAAACAGTACAAAACTGAACCACGCTACCTTCAAAATTTTGTCCCACACTTCTAGTATTTGAGAGATAATTTCTTTCAATATCCACAACCCTATCACATTCACCATGCGCAACATCTACCCAATTAAACTCCACTTCATCCTCTTGATCAGAAGTACTACACCTAGCAATTGAAACATCAACTATATCAATACCATGTGTACAAATAACCTTTAACATATTCACAAAATCAATATTATTTCGAACCATACAATTCGGATGACCCACAATACTATATGGAATAAAGATCATTGTAGGTTTCAAACTCTCCCATGTTTTATACAAAAAGCTAACCAATTCATCAAAGTTCAATTCATATGAAACATTAATGCCTATCATTCCTATATTTGCACAGAAACAACACTGCCCTATCTATCCAAACTGCAAATGATAATAATAATAATAATAATAATAATAATAATAATAATAATAATAATAACAATAATAATAATAACACAAAAATAACTTGTTCAATATACATAAATTTACAAACTAATAATAACATATAAATATAAAATTCTAATTTTCTCTAGATTACAATAACAAACTTATAATTTTCTCTCGACGACAAATGAAAGTCTAGAGAAATTTCCAAACTTAAATTCACTTTAAAGATACAAAAACAAAAACACATTCACGTCAAAACACAAATTTCTAACTAAATCACAAAGCACATCTGATTTGCTTACAAAACATTCAATTAATTTCCAAATCTATATATCTAATCCAAAGAAAATTAAAAAACAAAAATAACAAACTTATAATAACATATAAATATAAAATTCTAATTTTTTCTGAAATACAATAATAAACTTATAATTTTCTCTGAACTACAAATAAAAGTCCAAAGAAATTTGCAAACTTAAATTCACTTTGAAGATCACAAAAACAAAAACACATTCACATCAAAAACACAAAATGCTAATTATTCTACAAAAACACAAAGAAAATCACAGAGCAAATTTGATTAGCACACAACTGAATTAATTTCCCAATCCATATATCTAATCTAGAGAAAATTAAAAATTAAAAATAACAAACTTATAATAACATGTCCATATAATATTTTAATTTTCTATGGACCACAAATAAAAGACCAGAGAAATTTACAGACTTATAATTGATAAGCGTATTGGAGAACAAACAATGCAACAATTGATTCATCAACAACAAGGAACGAACAATCAAAAATAGCAGTTTAGTGATTGAAAAAACATACTTGATTCAACTACAATAGAAGTCGAAAGCAATTAAATCAAAACAATGCAACACCTTTATGATAAAAAAATCAACTCCACTACAACACCTTCATGAACAAAAATCAACTCCATTGCAAGACCGAACAACGAACACCTCGAAATGAACTCCATTGGAACAACAAACACAATCAAAAAAAAAAAACCTAATTCAAAATACACTTAAAAATCTACGCAACACCTCGACAACCAAAGCAATCTCCATCGAATTCGGAATCCCTACGTAATCTCCTACAAAATAGCAATAAATTCTAAAATTTTCTAAAATACAACTCAATGTATCTTATAAAGGAGAACATAGTAGGTATTTAACAAACATAAAATATGGTTAAGGGACCTTAGCTAACAGAAAATATTATTATGGACTTCTCCTACTACCTAAAGTTGGGGAGGGATGTTAGACTAATTTTTCTGAAAATAAACTGTTAAAATTTTATTTATTTATTTATTAAAATACTACAAATGTAGAACAAAACTTGGGAGAGATAATTAAAACTAATAAAAAATGAATTAGGCCGTGTATAGGAACTTGTCAAATTCAACGCATTACTTATTCTTGTATTTTGTCAAAGTAACAAGCTGCAGTCGAGGCTATTGGAGCTGCTTTTGTTGCTTGATACTCTCTAATTTATATTTTTAGGTTATGTTTGATTGTCAGATTAGGTTAGCTAGAATTATGAGTATGAGGAAATCACTAGTATAGATGTAAGCTAATCATGGGGCTCTAGTCTAGTTGTCTAATCCTTTGGCCACCAAGTCTCTCTTAAGGGAAAGGTAGGGTCTCACTCTTACGCTATGTTTGGTTGGGGGGTTTGAAAATAAATTTAGAAAGGGAAAGGGATAATGTAGGTGAAATATGAATAAAATATACTTACGTTTCACATAATTTCACATACATTTTCTTTTTCTTTTTCCAAATCCCTCTACAAATCCCGCAACCAAACACAGGCTTAGGAGTACAATGGGAGGTAAGATTTTCTTATAAGGTGTATAGGTGTGAGTTTCAATTCTCTCAAGATGCTAATTTAATACCACTGACTTTTGCAGATTAAATTTTTTTTATTGAAGATGTAAAATAAAATATGTTTATTTACTTAAATCTACAAAATTATGTAAAAGCTCTTATCACAACGTAACTTTGTTATTTTTGTTAAATAAAAATTAAAATTGTCTTTCAACCATCAATGCATGCGACTGAGTTAGTAAATCCCAAACCCCAAGAATATTAATCCCACCATTAAGATAATTCATAATCTCATGAGATTGATAATCCCATGCCATTTTTCACAGAAAAACACTAGAGGCCCCATATGTTTTACCAAATGTCTCACATGGATGTAGGATGTGTGAGTCCCACATCCATGTGAGACATTTTGTAAAACATTTAGGGCCCTTAGCATTACTCTTTTTCACAAACATATACATGATATAGGTGGGGCCAATGAATTACTAATCTAATCCCCTTCTATAAACCTCAAATGAACAAAATTAATATTGAATATATCAAATTGTATAAAATTGCCCCCCTCCATTTTTTTTTTTTTTTTGTGAAAAGGTGTTTGATTGTGTCAATTACATTTTTGGTTTGAAATTTTAAAATGTTATTATTTTCATTACATAAATCCTTTTTATATATATATATAAAATTTATATTTTGTATAACTTATTTGTATGAGCACGAAATAACCTTCACTCGTGTAATCTTGTTGATTAAGCTTGCTCTCCTCCAAATGTCGTCATAACATCTAAAATCACAAACGTGAGCTAGCCAGCAAGTGTTTGCCAGAAACCCCTCTGATGCCTAAGTAAGCAAATAGACTAAAGAGGGAAAAGATCTATGAATTTGGGAGTATGAATTGTCATACCTGGATAAGAGTTTGGCTTGAGCTTCTGTAGACTCCGCATGGTACAATCCTAGTAGGACTTTAACTCTACTTAGTAAAGTCCTCCTAGGAATCCCATTTCTAAGGATAATGCTTATCCTTTGACACCTACTCCACTACAAACCAAGTGAGATGGCTAACTCTTAGCTTGGTCAATGCACCTAACCGAGCTATTGTTACTCCGTACACCACTGACAACATCGAAAAACTTGCATTGTCATCCTAGGCCTACGCAACGCATCATGACTCCCGTACAGTGTGGCCCATATCTTGGTTGGGACCTTATTTCTAGTTTCTTCGACTATCGCTCTGCTATATCTTGGCTAATGCTAGACTTTCCTTAATCTAGGCAATTGTCTTTGACCGGTCCACCATCTACTCGACCCATTACCGAGTTAATTCTTCCACTTGGCTTGGCCCAAACCATATGGCCTCTTCTACTTAGCACGGCCCAATTTGGTTATACAAATTACCCTCCTAATTGCCCATTAATTCCATCTGCCTCGTATGAATGGGATTATCGTGTCAAGCCATGCTACCCTACTCCAGTTCGATCATCACTATTTCGGTCCAACGCGGTGTAGTTAGTCATACATCATGTTCTCCCACTACGCTGACACGATGTCCTCTCTAGGACACATGGCCAACTACCATTGCGTCCGTCCACTGACACAACCGTCACGACACTTGGCCAAAAATTTGAAACGTCTCGACGTTTCGCCTTATGCACATATTTATACGCTGCAAATGCCATTTCAGCCTCCACTATTCATCTTCTACTATTTGTTGTTCTACAAACCAGAGCCCCAATCTCCAAGCTCCTTTCATTTCTGCCCCTAATCAAAGCAGTTTTAGTTTAGGAGTGAGCTAGCAATCTATCAAAGACGGAGCACTTCTGGTTAGAAGTTAACTCGTCCCTCGAATTCGTAAGTTCTCGAGGTCTTCAGTGTTTTCAGAATTTTTCAATCAGTGACACCACTATTCACGTCTATGACTGGCATTTTAGTATATAAACCCATTCTTAGTAGTTAAAACCACTGAAGTTTAGACAAAAATGAATTCTAGAACTAGGATTCTATCTACCAAGATGAACACCGAATGTCTGGGACTAAAACCAATCAAGAAATACAATTTTGATCCAAAACCACATTAGAACTGAGCAAAGGTCCTGTTTGCAATGCCCTTAGTGAAACCCACCAAACTAAGATTTAGCTCGATATCATAGCTGGGCTAAAACCATGCCCCTTGGTTAAGACCAAGCTAAAACCTTGCTTGTTTCCCCAGCTGAGTTAAAACCTTGCACATACCTCGAACCGAGTTAGCTCTTTGCATACAGGTAAGGCCGAAATAACACCTCTAGCTTAGTGACCAAGCTAAAACACTTGCACTTTGTTCCTCCCAGGTCACCTGCTTAAAACTTTTAATCATTCCAGTCTACACTGCTATCTTAGCTTGGTCAATCACTTGAGCATAACACAATTCTTTTTTGGCTATGCAGACTCAATAAGGCTTTGTCAGGCACACCATCTCATAATTGCCCATTGGAGAAGCCATTCGATCGAACAAACACATGCCAGTTTACCGCCGTGTTGTGAAGCTGAGCAAATCTACTAAGTTGTAAACTTAACACTCCACGCCTATGGGCAAACATTGTTTCTTAGTTAGCTCTCCTGTCGCCATAGCTGAATTTTGCCGAGATTATAACATCTCCAATGACGTGCGTCTCTTTTTAGCCAAACAACATACAATCCCTTGGGAAAAAACCCAATTTTTCCCCTTTTATTGTGATATCCATTATTGAGGGAGGCCTGCGCTTCTGGGTCCGGCCATTAATTTGTGAGTTCCTTAGGCAAACTAGGCTTTGCCCAACCTAACTTTCTACAAACTCTTACCGAATCATCAATGGTATAGCCAAACTAAACTATCGCCTAGGTCTCAATCTAGGACTAGCCGAGCTATTCCACTAAAATTCTCTCAGTTAGTGCGACTATGGCTAATGCTACTACCTGAAGGTAAAAAGGGGCCGAGAGAAAATCGTCAAGAGAACATCTAATAAAGACTTGCATGATGATGACTTTCTTTGCGTCTTTGGCAATTATGAGGACCAAAAGGCCTTGGTACTGGGCTATAACATTAACCGCAAAAGGGGACAGCCGGTATAAGTAGCATGGTTTGACTTCTTTAATTTTAGTGAATTCGACGCCCAACGCTGAGCTGACTGTTCTCTTATTTTACATATCTGAACCTTCTATAAGAGAGATATGCATATACAAACCAAGATGCTCTCCGCGTTGCACTGAGATACCACCAAAGGGATTGGACTGATATGCTCAATTTTGAACCAACCTACCGTTACAGCGGCAAACGAAAGAGCAAGCTAACAGACTTTCTCTTAGAGCTGTTGCCTAAACTAGATCTTAGCCTACCCAAGATCAATTTAATTTCCTTGATTGAGGAACAAGACATAGCAAAAAAGAGAGCGGTGCAGGCCCTCATCACCAAGCAGACCTCCACGGTGCTTGTTGATGCCCCAACCAAACAGTGCCCTGCGAAACAAAGGAGGTCAATCGTGGTTGCCTTGCCTACAACTAGGGCTTCCTCATCTCGGCCCAAAAAAAGGGCCCGAACCATATCCACCGAGCAACATTTGGTGGATGAAAAAGACTCCAAGCAGCATATCACTAACCTGTCTAACCGCGAAATGCCTTTCGATGAAAGGCGGAACGAGTAGGACACCCCATCTCTTCCTCAGCGTGGGCCCCAGCTTTGACCTACAAGGGCCAAGCTGTGACTACTGTGGACTCGAACTATGATGATAAGGACCACAATTTGGCCTTCAACCTAGCTAAGAGCCTCTATCTTCCTGTTGACATAAAGAGGCATGAGCAATTAACTAAGGTGAACGCAATCCGGTCATTTACCTTTTTGTCCCTTGTTTTGGTAAATGCCCCACATTTACCTTTTTGTCTCACAATATTTTTGTTCAGTCTTTCTAACCTCCAATATGCTTTGTAGGTTGTGCAAAAGAATCAAGTACCACGCCAATGCGTGCTTGACTTGAGGAGGGCTACCAAAGCAGCCATTGCAGACAATGCTGCCAAAGATGTCGAGCTAACTGAGCTAAAGGAAAAATTGGCCAAGGTAGGCACCGAGTGGGACTAGCTAGCTGAGCAAGTACACATGGCTGAGGAAGATAAACAAAAGGCTTTAGCTGACAAAAAGAATAGATATTTGCATGAGCTGAAGAAGCTCAAGGATGCCAAAGAAGCCGAAATCAAAGTACTGGAGAAAAAGATGGAGGATGCCGAGGACCAAGGCTACACCGAAGGTGAGCAAGCTTATGTCCAACAATGTGAGGCCGCCAAGGATATCTTCTTCAAGTGTGGTTAGAAGGCTGCAGTAGAGAAGCTCAGTCAAGCACCTGGCACGGAGGTTTTTTTGAATCCACCTCTTCACTTCATCCCAAGCTACATGGCAACGTATGCCAACGTCGTGGGCCAACGCCGTGCCAACGATGTGACTGAGATGTATTGTTTCTAGTTTGCTTTTGCTTCTTTTTCTTTTTCTTTTTTACTTTTGCTATGTAACCGGGCTACATGCCCCACTTTTGTAATTGACTTTTGCATTAATGAAAATTATAACTTTTTGCACGTCTGGTGTATTTTGGTATTTCGATCAAGTTTGAATACCTGCTCTACCGAGGTAACCAGCTCGATCAATGAATTGAAAAAGTTGGTCAATCTTGCTAACCCACTTTGTCAAGCTAACTAGCCAGACAAAGATTTCAAAAAAAAGTTGGTCAATCCTACCAACCCACTTTGTCGAGCTAACCAACTGAGCAAAGATTCCAAAAGAGTTGGTCAATCTTGCCAACCCACTTTGCCAAGCTAAATTAGTCGGGCAAAGACTTTGGATTTCAAACTAAAGCAATACAGGCATAGTAAAACTACAACAAGATAAAAGTCTGAATAGAAAACTATATTTATTTTATTAATGCCGACCAAAAAGAAAAAAAAATACAATAGCTGAAACTAAAAATAGAATAACTTCAAATTAGCCATATTCTATGGCCTTGGGATATCTTTGCTATCCATATCTTTCAAGTGGTAAGCTTTTTTTCCTACTAACCTGACCAGATTGTATGGTCCTTCCCAATTGGGTCCTAATTTGTCATCACTAGATACCAAAGTGTTTCTTATAACTTTGCGCAGAACCCAATCTCTGACTTTGAATTTCCTTAGATGCATTGTCTTGTTATATTTCATAGACAGTTCTTGATGGTATGAGGTGATGTAAATTAGTGTTCTCTCTCCGTTCTTCTACGAGGTCTAGTTCCAAGGTTATTGCCTCCCCGTTCAAGTCCAGGTCAAAATTCTCACTTCTGATAGTGAAAAGGCCAACTTCCAAGAGAATGACTACCTCCATGCCATAGGCAAGGATGAATGGCGTTTCCCCAGTTGATCATCTTAGGGTAGTTCGGTAGGCCCATAAGACCTAAGGGAGTTCTTCGATCCACTTTCCTTTTACCTTTTCTAACCTCTTCTTCAAGCCATCTAAGATTACCTTGTTTAATGCTTCTGCCTGACCATTGGCTTGAGGGTATGCTGGTGTAGAGTTATAGAATTCTATCTTGTGCTCTTCACAAAAGCCTCCGATGATTCTTCCATCGAACTGAGTGTCGTTGTCTGATATCAAAGCCTTGAGTATTCCAAACCAGGTTATGATGTTCTTCTATACAATCTTCTTAACATCTTTCTCTTTGATGGAAGCAAGCGCCTCTGCTTCAACCCATTTTATGAAGTAGTTCATCGCAGTGATGAAGAACTTCATGTTGCCTGGTGTGGTTGGGAGTGGGTCTATTATGTCCAAACCCCATATTACAAAGGGTCAAGGGTTCGTCAAGGATAGAAGTTCTCTGGCAGGCTGGTGGATTTGATGGGCTAACTTCTGACACTTTTCACATTTCCTGACATACTTTTTAGCATTTGCCTGCATATATGGCCACCAATATCCCTATGAGATAGCTCAGTAGGCCAAGGATCTTCCTCCTTGGTGACATTCACAAATTCCCCCATGTATTTTAAAAAAAAAGGCCATAACCTTACTGGGATGCACACACTTCAAGTACGGCCCGATGAAAGACTTTTTATATAATGCCAGAGATAGGGAAAGCCAAAACCACTGTGACTTCACCCAGATCTTATTCGTCTCCTTCTTGCTGTTTGGAAAAATTTGATCTTTTAGGAAAACGATAATGGGGTCCATTTATGAAGGTCCTAGCTCGGCGCACAATACTTCTGCCACTTTAGGTTTTTCAATACTTGGTTGTGGCAAGAAGCCAATTAGTGAAGGGTTTGGAATAGAAGTGTCTGACATTGATACGAATCCGGCCAACTCGTCTGCTACGTTGTTTTCACCCCAGCTAATCTATTCTATCTTGACGGTTTCGAACTTCATGATTTCTGCTCTGACCAGCTCTTGATACTTGGCCATTCTATCATCCTTTGCTTTATACTCCCCAGATATTTAGTTAACCACTAATTGAGAGTCGCTGTACACCATCAGTTCGGGACCATCATCCGAAATGAAGATTTTAGACCGGTCAAAAGTGTTTCATATTCCGCTTCGTTGTTAGATGCTGGGAACCCGAGCTTGGTTGCTTGTTCAATAGTTAGGCCATCTGGTGAGATGACGACTATTCCGAGTCCAACTCCATGTCTATTAGACACTCTATCCATGAAAAACTTTCACATCTCTCCTATGAACAACTTCCAGTAAGTGGATGGTCTTGGGGTCTAAAACTTTAGTTATTTCTTCTAAGTCTTTGTCCACTATTTGGGCTACTATTTCTCTTTCAGGAACATCATCATCAATTGTGCTCATAGTTACTTCTTCACCTCTCGATAGTCTGTTAGTGAGCGGTGCACCCACTACTAGGCTTACTAATGCACTGCCTGAATCTTTTACTTGAGGTGGTAGTTCTACTTCTTGTTGGGTCATGGGGGGTTGCGCTATTCCCACGGCACTTCCCCCTCTTTGTTTGGTTTCCTCGGTCAAGTCAACCAGGCAAACTAAATGGTTGTCAGGGGCGAACTCTGCCACAAAGTCTGCTAATGCTTGGGCATTTATTATCGTTCTAGGTTAAAACTTGATGTCAAATTGTCTCAACTCTACTGCCCATTTCAGAATCCTTCTAGAAAAGTTCACCCGTTCAAATAGGGCCTTCAAAGGAAATGTGGACAGTATTACCATAGTTTGCGCATATAAGTAATGAGGTAGCTTCCTTGATACCACCATTAAGGCTAGGGCAATGTTTTCTAAGGGCAGGTATCTCGTTTCGGCATCCAACATTGTCTTGCTTACATAAAAGATGGGAAATTATTGTATTCCCTCTGCGTAAACCAACACTGCGCTGATCACGTGTTGGGAAACTACAAGGTATAAGTAAAGTTCCTCTCTAGGCACTGGAGTTGCTAAAAGTGGAAAAGAATATAGGTATTCGTTCAAGCTTTCCAGAGCTCAGTCATATTCTTTGTCCCACTTGAATTTTGGTTTGAGTGCCTGGAAGAATGGCTGACATTGATCTGACGACCGACTTATGAATCTGTTTAAGGTGGCAGCTAGGCTGCTCAGATGTTGTAGTTTTTTAATTGTGTTTGGTCTTTCAAGCTCTTAAATGGCCTTGACTTGGGCTGGATCTACTTCTATTCCACGGTTGGTTACTATGAAGCCCAAGAACTTGCTGGATCCTATGCCAAATGCACACTTGGACGCGTTTAGCCATAGCTTATGAGTCTTCAAGATTGAAAACATCTCAGCTAGATCGCTGAGATGGTCTGACTCATTTTTGTTCTCGATCACCATGTCATCGATGTAAGCTTCCATTATTCTGCTTAACAATGGTGAAAATATCATGGTGACCATTCGTTAAAATGTTACCCTTGTGTTCTTGAGGCCAAAGAGATATGATCTCCTAGTCCTGTTCATACATAGCGATTTGATATCCATGATATGCATTGACAAAACTAAGTCGGTTGTGACCTGCAGTTAAGTCCACAAGATGATCAATCCTTGGCAGAGAAAAACTATCCTTTGAGCACACTTTGTTGACCGTTTTGTAGTCTACACAAATACGCCATTTTCCATTCTTCTTGGGTACCACCATTGTGTTTGAAATTCACTTTGGGTAATGGACCTCTCTGATTGCCCCTACATCCAGCAGGTGCTCTACCTCTTCAGCTATTATTTCGGCATGGTGTAAAGCCGATCTATGAGCTCTATGTATAACTGGTCTGGTGGTGGGGTTGATGTTGAGCTAGTGACAGATGAAGTTTGGATTAATACCAAGCACATCATATGGCGTCCAGGAAAATACTTCGAGATTGGAAACCAAAAAATCCATGATCTCATTCCTCTCAGTGCTTGACAAAGATGAACTGAGCAAAAAAAACTTATCTAGGTCGTTCTCATCAATCCTCACTTCCACCAAATCTTCCACGGCCTTCTGTTTGGCTGTCTTCCCGATGTTTGTAAACATCTCATTACTTTTTGGTTCATCTGTTATCTGCACGAATCCTTTGGCAGCACGGCTGCTATTCACCATCACGAAACATTGTTTGGACATGATTTGGTCACCCAAGACCTCCTCAATTGCCCCGACTTCATTTGGGAACCGAATTACCTGATGGTTGATTGACACGACTGCTCGCATGGCATACAACCATGCTCTTCCCAAAATGATGTTATAAGTGGACGGGACATTTAAAACCCAAAACTCCACTTGCTTGATCATCGAGCCAGCTTTGACTGGAAAAATAATCTTGCCCACCAACCACTCGGGCATAGAGTTAAACCCTATCAGGGGCAAAGTGGCTAGCGCCAAGTCTTTATCTTCCAACTTCAATTGTTTAAAGATCTCATAATACATTATCTCGCATGAACTCGTTTGGTCAATCAAGATCCTCTTGATGTCAAAATTCTTGACACGCAACGTGACCACTAGTGCGTCGTTATGGGAGTTCTATAGTCTTGCGAGGTCTCTGTCAAAGAAAGAGATTGTACTTTTTTGCTTCTGTCTTCCCTTTCTTTACAGTCAGTTGAACACTTGGCATTTCCCTCATGTGCTCTGCCTTTTTTATCATCCCTCTGAGCCCACAAACTCACTCCAGTTCAATGATCCCATGGATCACATTAATTACACCTTGAGGCGGGCCTTCTACTAACATTCTGTTTAGCATGTTGCGGTCTTGGGGGGTTAGTCGTGCTCACCCTTCAATGTATCTATCCAAGTGGCCTACCGTTACCAATTCTTCCAAGTGTTTCTTTAATGGCGTACAATCTTCAATCTGGTGCCCAACATCATCGTGAAAGGTGCAACGATATCTCTTGTCATAGCCCCTCTGCGCTTTTCCCAATTTGGTAGGCTGTCGAACAAAGGGTTCATCACGTATTTCGCTAAGTATTCGGTAGAAGGGCTTCTTAAAAACTGTCGTTATGGCAGTGTGAACCTTCAACCTCCTTGTTTTGGCATCCTTATCGTTCGGTGGACCACCATGATTGTTGTTATTCGGTCAACTTTTCTTCCCCACTGTATTAACCTTGACCGACGTCTTTTTGTCTGACATCTCCATTAAGGCCTCCATGGTAAAGGGTAGGGTCATCATCATGGAGTCTCTCAGCCTATGCCCCACAGGCAATCCTCGATTGTATTGTGCGATATCTAGGTTGGTGGGACATTCTCTAATCTGATTAAAGGTCTCCCAGTATCTATTGTTGCAGGACTTTAGTGTTTCCTTCTTGCCTATATCAATGGCGAGCAATTGGTCGATCTCCACAGGCGTTTTAGTATTTGTTTTGAACCTCGTAACAAATGCCTCAATGGAAGCGCCGAGGAGGCGATGCTGCCCTCAAGCAATTTCTCAAACCATGTCATGCCCAATTCCCCAAGACTTGAAGGAAACATGATGCACATCAAGGCCTCATTTCACCTGTGTATAGCCATTACTTGTCGAAAATGGCTAAGGTGCATGTACGGATCTGACTTTCCATCGTAGATCGTAAACTTAGACTAGTTAAAGCCTAAAGGTAGTGGTGCGTTCTCTATTGCCGAAACGAATGACGAGCTTTGTAATCTTACCAGCGCTCTGTCTACTAGCTCATAGGCAAGGTATGACATTAGCATTGCAACCTAAACACTTCCATACATCCTATGAGCCAATCATTGCAACGCAGATATCCTTTGGGGTCATGTGCTTGGGCGATTTCTTTCATTCGTGCCCTTTCATCCAATACAGTCCGTAGATCTACTGACCTGGGCAACTCAGTACGTCGTGAAGATGTTTGATGAGTATGTGAGGGTCGATAACTACTCCCCTCTGTGTACAACCTTTTAGTCCTCGCCCTTTCAGACCTAGAGTAATGAGTCCTAGAGGTTTTTGAATGAGTATCGCCGGTCCATAGGCTTCTACTCTCGGAATGGGTGGGCGTGGCATGCTTACCTTGGCCCCTAGAACGGCAAGGCTGCGTTCGTCCTTCGTAGATCTCTACCCTACTACGCCTTTGCCCCTTACTTTGCACTGTAAAGTCTCCATGTCTGCTACAATCCTTCTTATCAACTCATCTTGCTCCCTTACTCGATCCTTTAGAACTTAGGTATTAGTCTATTGCTGTTGTCCATCTAGGCTTCGGGAGTGGCGAGGGCATAGGCTCTGTTTTTCCCATGCACCACTATAAGGGTTTCGTCAATGCGGGTCCAAATCTACCATGGGCAGAGCAAGAGGCTAGTCATCACACCTTATGTTCCCCTCTGGTGTCTAGTCATCAATGGCAAACTATGCTAGATCCTCGTTTGTGTGTCACTGAAACTTATTAAAGGAAAACTCGATCAAGAGCTAAGTTCTCTGATGCTTTTCTACAGACGGCGCCAATTGTACGAGCAAAAAATAACCTTCACTCGTATAATCCTATTGATCAAGCTTACGCTCCTCCAAACATTGTCGTAACATCTGAAATCACAAACGTGAGCTAGCCGGCAGGTGTCTGCCGGAAATCCCTCTGATGCCTAAGTCAGCAAATAGACTAAAAAGGAAAAAGCTATGTGCATTCGGGAGTATAAATTGCCATACCTGGATAAGAGTTTGGCTTGAGCTTTTGTAGACTCCGCATGGCATAATCTTAGTAGGACTTTAACTCTACTTAGTAAAGTCCTCATAGGAATCCCATTCCTAAGGATAATGTTTATCCATTGACACCCTTCCCACTACAAACCAAGTGAGATGGTTCAACTCTTAGATCGGTCAATGCACCTGATCGAGCTACTGTTACTCAGCACGCCACTGACAACATCGAACAACCCGCACTGTCGTTCTAGGCCTACGCGGCGCACCTCGATGTCCGTACAGCGCGGCTTGTATCTCGATCAGGAACTTATTTCTATTTTCGTCTGACTATCCTTCTACTATAGCTCGGCAAATGCTGAGCTTCCCTTAATCCACGAAACTGTCTTTGATCGGTCCATTGTTTACTCGACCCACTACCAAGTTAATTCTTCCACTTGGCTAGGCCCAAACAAAGTGGAAGTGTTTTTTGGATTTTGTGAAAGTGTGAAAATTTTCCCAATTTCTCCTAGTTTCAATAAATTAAGAAATTCGCACTTTTGTGATTTTTCTTATTTTTATTTTTGAGTTTCAAATTTTAAAATTTTATAACTTCTGATAAAAACATTCTTTTGTTTTATTAAAATTGATATTTTTGAAACTTATTTATCAATCTATATATTGATGAAGATGATATTAGCTATAAAAATTATGTTAAAAAGGTTGAGAAATTTCTAAATTATGTTAAAAAAGGTTTTAAAATTATGGCACTTACTATATCATTGAAACGTTTCTTACTTCAGCTTTTTAAATTTCATTATTGCATGACACATTAGTTAATAAGAAAAAAGAGAGGCTTTTCTCCAATTGTGTATCCCAACTAGGGGTGCTTTTGGGCCTCCATAGCCCACCACAGAACCCACATCAATAATCTAAACCGTTCATGTATGGCTTGTCGAGTATTTCATCATTATAAAAAATTATGTTGATATTGATAGTCACTTGATCCGATCACATTTGTGTCAACAGTAAGTTTGATTTTTTAAACAAAGGTTTAGGATTTAGGGTTTGTGATCTGATCAAGTGGCTATCAATATTCAACCAATGTAATTTTTTACAGGGATAAAATATTTGACGAGTCCTACACATTGAACAATTTAGATCATCGATACGGGTTCTGTGGTGAGCCCACGGAGGGCCAACGGTACACTCTAGTCCAATTTGGACTATAGAGAAACTGTAGCCAATAATTTGTTAGTTTGTATATCATTTTACTAAAAACATAAGTGTTTCCAAACTTAGAGTCGGGCCATTAGAGAAGTAAATTCCTTCAATTTATATATATAAACAATTATAGTTTTGGGTTGTGTGAGAGGAGGAGACAATAATATGAATAAGAATAATACTACAATTACCATATGTGTGAGCCGAGTAAAAAAATTGCACATTTGGCAAACAGAGCATTCCTAGGTCCATCATTGATGGCCCCAAGTCCAACCACACCCGTTGCCAACCAAGTCCACTAGATTATAGAGGTTCGATGACGAGTAACCCCTTCATCGACTAGATGACATGTCGAGTAGGTAGTGCCGACAAAATCAAAAACATTCATGTCGAGCTCTAAAGGAAATTCGGCAAACTATCCTAATCAAAGTGGGTCAAAGTCGTCCTTTTCCGGAGGTATTACAATGTGGGCCCTGACATTATGATGATTACGTGATAAATATCTACACAAAACCTCTATATAAAGAAGATAATTGGAAGAAAAAAAGAGAGGATGAACACCCAAATTTTCTCTACTCTTTGTATATTTAACCCATTTTCTCTCTCTCACAACCAATATCTAACTTGTTTGTCAGAGTGCTAATTCCGGCACTCCTGACTGGAGTGTTACCTATTTCAAACACTAGAGCGAGAATCCATTAAAAGTTTGTTTGGAACAAAGGAGTATCTAAAACCACCCCTTACACGATATCATCATACCATATTAATTTCAAATAAAATAGGGTAAATTACACTGACACCCCTGAGGTTTCTGTTTAATACAAATCTGTCTCTCACATTTGAAAAATTACACTTACCCCATTGTTAGATTAGAATGACATATTTGTCCCTTAACCTTTATACATATAAAATAATAAAATAATGTATATTTTTTGTTTATGTCATTTCAAAGAAATAACAATCGTCTTCTTTGGTTTAACTCACAGAAAAAAATGAGTTTTTTTTTTATAATTATTTTCATGTTTTTTTTTACTGATTTTTTTAATATTTTAAGTAATTTTTTTTTATTTTTTAGATACACGTAATCTATATATACTTAAGAAGTATAATATTTTGTGATTTTTTTTTTAAATTCACTAAATACAAAAAAATATATATATATGAAAATATAAAAATTCAATATATTATCTTATTTTGTCGTATTCAACTGATTTTTTAAAAGTTTTTTCTACAAATTTTATACTTTTTAAATATATCTAGATTAAATTGATCTAATCTAGATATAATAGTGGAAATAAAATTGAAAAATTATATTAATATATAAAAATTTATACAAAAAATATCATAAAAATGTTAATGTAAATATAAATCATATTTAAGAGTGTTTTGTTTTAAAGTAAAAGGTCATCATTAAACTATATCATTATGTTTGAAAATTTTATATAAAATTTATATTTGTATATCATCACTCAATAAGAATATGATCAGATAAAATTTAATGGTGGAAAGTTGTAAAATGTAGTCATGATGATAAGAAGAAGAAATAGTAGGAAAAATGACAAGATGGTCATTTAGAAAATTATGGGCATGACATCAGCAATCGAAGGGACAATTTGTAATGAGATTACAAACTTTCATGGAAGGAAATATAATTTTTCAAATGTAAGAGGGGATCTATGTTAAACAGAAATCTCATAGGGTGTTAGTAATTTGCCTAATAAAATATCACGTGACACAATCACAACTATTGAATATTTATGCAATCCATATGGAACCATAGTATTAATTGTTAATTGTGCCACGTGAAATGATATTTAAATGATATTTAAAATGTGATATAAACATATGATGAGCGTCGTATTATTATATATAAATATTAAAAGAAAATATATGAATAAATAGTGAGTATTGTTGGGGAATTTTTAAAATGGGTTTTCAAATTTATAGTTAATTTTTGGGTGTTTTCAAAACCTTCCATGTTTTTCTTTGGAAAGCATGAAATCACCTTGGGGCTTTGTTCCACAACGAAAAAAGAGGAAAACATGGAGCACTTAAGAAAGTGCTACATGGAATATTCATTTGAATATGGAATTGTGAGGTGAAAGCTAGTGTGCATGCACCCACACCGCAAGGATGGTGCTTTGCACCATCCGTGCAAGCACAAGCGCACGCACGTGGGTTAGGCAGTGGGTTGTGTGGCATTTGATGGCGTAATTTGCACTTAGCACAGACACATTAGCGCCATGAGGGTGCTTTCCTATTTGCATCGAACATGTTGGAGCGATGACGTGGCATGGGTGACGTGGAATATAGTCAGCTCCATGTGACGTTCGTTGGCGATGAGTCAACCAACCGATCAAACGATTATGTGTCCGATCTGGAGCAGGTTGATCATAGCCATTGATTGGAGATGCACGCGATCGTACAGATGAGATTGCACTTGATCGTGATCAGGTGTGATTAGTCAAGGCATCTATTCAGTGTGAGAATGATCTACACCGTACATCGTCGATCCAACGGTCAAATCTGATCGGATGCGATCAAGGGACATGACCATTCGATCAGATGCATCAAGGCCTATAAATAGGCTACAAAATCAGCCATTTCATTCCATCCAAAAAATTCAGAATTCATTCCTACAATTCTCTCTCTCTCTCTCCCTCTTGATTTAGAGTTTTCAATCAAGAGTTTCTTAAGCAAATTTCTGTTTTTCTTACTAGTAATCAAGTTCTGCAGTTTTGATAATTAGTGTCTCGGTTTTCTTGATTATATCAAGAGTATTCTGATCTACTATCGTTAGTGCGTCTTGTAGACTTGATCCTTAGATCAGGCTTCACTATATCCTGGAGGCAAATTTGTTGTAACCCCCTGCACACCTTTTGGTGGGTGCAAATAATGTCTTTAGGAAAGCAGCTTAGTAACGCGACTTGAAACATCATATTTCTGTTCTACATAGACAAGATCATCGCCAAGTTTTGAAGTGCCAAAAACCACAAATTGAAGAATTCAAGACCATTTGTTCCAACAATCTAAAGACAATATTTGGATATGGCAATGTCTATTCAGAAAATGACTCAAGATTTCATGAAGCTTGATCGTTTTGATAGAAAAAATTTCTAACATTGGCAAAAGAAGATGCACTTTTTGCTTACCACTCCGTAGACACCCCATTTTTCACTGTCCTCAAGACTTGGATGTTCTTGCAGGTACATCCAGCGACAAGTTTGATTGCTCGTCGAGTACTCGACTTTCGCGACGGAATACTCCAAGTTTGATCTTTCCAAACCCTATTTCCATTCTATCTCATACTTGGACCATGTATTGGTCCTTTTGGCATGTTGCTTTTGGAGCACTGCCAGCCATGGTAGGACTCTTTCGGCCATGGGCTTTGCCCTGCCGGCCATCAATGAGGCACTGCTAGCCACCACTGATGGCCGGCTGGCCACCACTATTTCAGTAGATATTTTTGCAGATATTTTGACAGCTGTTTGCACAGAAGAGCTCATCTGCATGCACATGGAGGGATGGATTTGTTTGAAGGCTCCTTGTATCTTCTATATATAGAGCTCATCTATATGCATGCAAAGGGTTACAAAGTTTGAGCTGAGATATTTTCCTCCCTCTCTCTCCCTAGAATCCTCTCTCTCTACATTTTAGGTTTGAAAGTGTATTTTCGCTTCATATTTGCACTAAAACACCTAGCCAAACACCTTTACCTTAGTGTTGAGGATCTTCGAGGCCTTGTTTGAGCTCCTTGGAGTGTTTTTGGCTTGGTTTTGGCTCAGAAGCTTGTTGTTTTCTTGCTGTGTTTCAAGGGTAAGAGTTTCACCCTTTTAAGCTTTGTTCTAGTTCATTACTTTGCCATCTTTTTATGAAACTTTGGAGCTGGTTTTAGTCTCAAAAAATTTCTATTTTTAAGGTTTAAAAATGTTGGTTTGAGCCTTGTATGGTTAGGGGGTGGTTCTCCTCTTTTGCTCTTTGGCTTGTAAAACCTCTTGAGCCACCTTTTTAAGCTTTTGTAACATCCTTTGTTAGGCCTTTCTACCACTGAAATACCACTGAAACTTAGAGGTATTTCAGTGGTAGAAAGTTGGTTTTGAGGCTCAAAATAAGAGGGAGGGATCCCCTCTCCTTGTATCTTGTTTGCTTGTGTTGATGGCCTCATACATGAGCATGCTTTTCTACCATCTCATGGCTTGATCTCAGTATGTTTTTGGCCTTATTTTAACATGTTTGAACTCTGTTTATGGCTGGTTAGAGTACCTTTTATTTGCTTCTTACACTTGTAGTGTAATTTTGCTTACTAGCCTAGTGCACTTGTTGATTTAGCCTGTTAGTCTAGCATGTGTTGGCTCCACTCTAGCATGTTTTTGGCTCTAATTTAGCATGCTTGAACTCTTTTTTGAATGGTCTTGATCATATGGGGCTTGCTTTGTATAGCCATAGTGTAAATGCCCTTGACTACCTTTGAGTTTCAAAGTCCCTAGCATGCTTTGCTTGAGTTGTTTGCATGTTTTAGCATCATCTCTCACATGATTTCAGTGCATATAGCATAGTCACATTCTCACATGTTCCACTCTTTCATAGCATTTGTGAGTTGTGCCTTGTGCCTTGTTTATGAGCCAATACTTGAGCATGATTTTATTGCCTCATGGACTTCCATCTCAGCATGTTTTGGCCTTTATTTTGACATGTTAGAGCTCTGTCGAGAGCTGGTTTGGTTGTTTGAGTTTGATATTGCATGATTCTAGTGTAAAGCTCTTCACTAGTTTTAATGCTTAAGTGTCTAACATGTTGTACATGAGTTGTTTGCATGTTAGAGTCTTGTTTTTGATGCCATATCAGCACTGAAATATCTGCCATCTCCCTTATTTCTTCACTTTTGTTTTGTTTTCAGGATTGGTTAGTCTTGAGGTTATGTTTAATGCTTAGGATTGAGGCTTATGCTTAAATGGCTTTAACCCTCTTTTGAGGGTTCCTCCAAGTCAAAGGCATGGTCTCTCTTATACCTTAAACCATTCTTTTGGTTAACCTCTTTCTCATTAGAGGACTTTCACATTTGGACAAATCAATTAAGGGATAGTTTGGTAACTTAAAATGTGTAAACAAGAATTGAGCTAAGTAAAACATGCCAAGATAAACATGTGTTGTGTTGCATTGCATTGTGTTCAATCGGATGTTATATTGAACACAAGGTGGATTGGTCCATTTCATACTCAAAGTGATGAAAATGAGCCAATCCCCTTTGTCTCCATTGCCTTTGATTATCCATGATGAGGTAATGGTCCTAGAGTCTTGTTTGTCTTGCATTTATTGAATGTGTGGAAGTTGGATCTTTAGCCATCAAGCATTGTGAATGCTTGATTGATTGTTTTGGATCCAATGGTGCCTCTCCCTTGATGTTTTGAGATGATAAGGAGTGGCACAGTACATACATACCCTTGGGAGACCCTCCATTTTCCTCTATTTTGTGCTATGTAGAAGTTTGGTGTTGCAGCACACCAATGGCCGGCAGTGCCACACCAGTGGCTGGCACTACTTCATCCTTGGTCGGCAGTTCACACCCTTGGCCGGCAGGTGGCCGGCAGGCCACTGGTGGATTCCCTAGCATTGTTTTTGGTAAGGTGGAGCAGAAAGTTCCTAAAGACACCCTGCAAACAAAGCCTCTCAAGAGCAAACCGGAAGGTGTTTCGAAGTGGCGACCGAGAGCATGCATCCTTCATTGTTCAAGGAAGAGCTGAGGTAGCCTAGTTTATATATCTCACATGCTTAGTTAGTTGTCATGATTAGTTAATTTGGTTAATTAGTTAAGTGTTGTAATAATTAGTAAGTGATTTGCTGATTATTCATTTTGGTTTGTAATAATTAGTCTAATTAGATTAGTTAGATTAGCTTAGCTTAGCGTAACTTAGCTTATTTATTCGGACCCTCCGTCTAGAGGGTGCAATGTTGTAATAAGTGTGCGTGTGTGTGTGCATGTCTTCCAACCCCACGTCTTTCTCTCTTTTATTTATCCGCTTTCCATGGTTAGATTAGGGTATATTTCAATTAGCATATCTTATGCTTGCATGTTTGCATCATTCATTTGTATTGCATGCACCGAGCTCGAGGCATCATTCAAACTACATTGTATTTCAATACACTTACTTGAATACGTGTTCATAGCATGTCATCAAGTGTTGCATTCATATGCCATCTTAGATAGCTGAGCCTATTTAGTTGCATTTCTGCATGTGTTGCATTAGGCATCTTAACATAGTTAGGATCATGCATGATTTCTAACTAGTTTTCATTTTGGCTTGGAGTACACTGTAAGAGTTTACGCTTTAGCATATTGCATGAGATGTGTATGTCGCCATGATAGCATGCTTGCTATGAGGCTATTTGCTTAAGTGTTTTAACTGCATGAATGCCTATGGGTGAAGGCTAGATTGCCTGAACTGGGACAATTCACAAAATGTGTGTTTTAAGCCCACTTTGCGAAGTGGCTAAATCATGTTTTAAAGCCCACTTGAGGGTGGAAAATCCGCGCTTTAGTCCACCGTGGGGGTGGCATTTTCAAACCATTTTCGAAATAAACATGAGTTGTTTTGTTCCAATTCTTGTGATTTAGTCTATACTTGTATGCTGTGCGCATCACATAGTAAGTTAGGTTAATAATCAGACAAGAACACGTGTTTTTAAAACAACATATCATGTTTAGTAGAGGCTGATCTTTGATCGGGCGAGCGGGGGTGCTCATTGCATGACCTTCCCCTCTCGTACCCAAGTTCCCGAGCCGAGGTAATTTTGGTGATGACGGACACGTGGCCTTTGGCACGAGTCAGGGTTTCCTAAATTTCCCAAAATAAAATATTTAGGTGGCGATTCTGTAATCTGGCAAAGCAATCTATATTTGGCGCTTTTTGATTCAAAATTGATTTTTCAAAACCAATTGCCAGATTTGGACTCTTTGGTGTTTATTAGTCTCACATTGCACTTTGTGAGATTAGATTCAGAATCGTGACAGGAGTCCAAACTGTAGCTGGACCCAATTCATGCCTTCTCCGAAAGGGGGGCGCGCGGAGAAAGTCGAGCGTGCTATAGTTTCTGGCGACTCTGCTAGGGATTTAGAGAACTTGACTCGAACTCATGATATGTTGTTTTATCTACACTTATGTGTTTCTTTGCATTGCATTTGCATTGGTGCTCCAAGTCACAGTGTTTGTCATCTGCTATTCCTGAACGGTTTGTCAGAGGCTTGCTTGGAAAAGCGTGCCATAAGGCTGACCGGTTGCAGGCTCTACCACGATGGGAACACAAACCTTGGATCGGGATCACCGCCGAGGCACCCTTTTGACCATTCGACCTAGTTGCATATCGGAAGCCATAGAGACCATTCCAAACTAGGACAGGTTGCTCTCCCGAATGTAGGTTGTTTGAAATCGTTTGCTTGCATAGCGAACTCCTAGCTCCTGACAAAATAGGACAGGGAAACCCTACCCCACCATAGGGGTGTTTTGGCTCTCACTTGCTTGATATGTGCTATTAGGGTGTGTCTCTACAGGATGTATGTATCAGTTGCAAATCTGGGTATCATGTCTGAGGACATCAATGTTTGAGGGTATCAGTCTTACCTGAGGGTATTAGATTTGAGGCAATGATTTGGGGGTAGAGATTAGTGTTTAAGAATAGATTATCCAGCTTATAATTTCAACTGTATGTTGTTTCCTTCTGAGCCAGGATGCTGTCTGTTTCCTGATTGTTGTTGTTTTCTTTTTGCTTTATTTTCCTTTTTGCAAGGTAGTGTTTCATCATTGCTTCTGACGAAGTAGATACCCCCCAAGCACTCTGGACCAGAGTTGGCAGAATTCATCGATCTGAGGATCTAGTTGACGGACAACCAGTGTTTGTTTCATTACCTTTGGTTACGAGACGGAGGTCATCTAGGCACAGACCATCAGTACAGCGGTTACCGGATCAGCGGTCATTATCTACCTCACCTGTGTGCAGTTGGGCTGAGATATCTGCTTCCACCTCAGAGTACACACCCGTTCAGATGGATCGACATTTTACAGTCAGTGTGGAGGACATGATGCGTCAACTCCAAGAGACTATGCAGGCCATGCAGCAGGATGCTGCTCGTTAGGCGAAAGTTACTGCTCGTCAGGCAGAGGTTGTAGCTCAGCAGGTAGAATTAATTGCTAGGCTTCAACAACAGTAGCAACCACAATAAGCCGGTGCATCTGCTTCGTATCCACCCCCATCCCCATCTAGAGTTCCAACACTCGGGGATACAACTAACATCTAGAAAAATACAGACGTTCCAACAGGGCCAGTCCCACCACCAGTCCTACCACAGACTTCAAAAACACCGGCCTTCCCAACAGATACACCGTTTGAATCTGAGATTGATCCAACTACTCTAAAAGCCAGTAAGCTCGAGAAGTTGTTCAAGCAAGCTCAGGGAGTTAACTCAATCCCAAACATTGAAGATGGATACACTGATTCGGCAGTGACATTGCCGGATAGGTTTAAGATGCCTCACATAGATCGCTTTGACAGTTTAGGCGATCCTATGGTTCATTTGAGGCTGTTTTCTGACATTCTGCGCCCGATGAGCTTGACAAGACTCCAGAAACTATCTCTCTTCGGTCAGACCCTGTCGGGTATTGCGGCCATCTGGTACACCAAGCTGGAGGACTCAGTGAAGAGAAGTTGGGAGGAGATGGTCGAGGCCTTCATCGCCTAGTATG
The DNA here is from genome assembly GCF_055761805.1 of Camellia sinensis. NCBI lineage: Eukaryota > Viridiplantae > Streptophyta > Magnoliopsida > Ericales > Theaceae > Camellia > Camellia sinensis. The sequence goes on from NC_138973.1 coordinate 113,204,474, forward strand.
CTTATAACACCCAAATTGAGGTCACGACTCGTGATCTCGAGGCGACCAGACAAGAGCTAAAGGAGGGCTTCTCTGACTTTGTCACTCGATGGAGGGCCAAGGCCTCTATGATGACAACTCGGCCACCCAAAAAGGATCAGATAAGGATGGTTGTGTGCAACCTGCAACCCAAGCTGATGTAGAAAATGATCGTCTTACCCCTCTCCACCTTTGCTAATTTGTATGAGATTGGGGTACAGATTGAAAACGTTATGAAGCAAGGTCTGATCGACCAGGAAAAGGAGCAACCCAAAAGGGCGTTTTCATGTGGTTCGAATGCAGCTACAAGTAGTAGTGCAGTAGCCAGAACTTCTGATGCCGGCATGGTAACCACCACGCCAAAAACAGCTACACTCTTCACCAGTGCATCCGGAACCAGCTCGCAGCCAGCAAAAAACCCACCTAGGGGCCAAAGAACTTTCTTCCCGCTCTATATGTCTTTATTAGCGGCCTTGAAGGTCTTGATCAGGAAGGGGCACCTGAAGCCCTTAGAACCACGCCCATTACCAAATAACCTCCCTCCCTCACATAACCCGGCCAAATATTACGCCTTTCACCAGCAGCACGGTCACGACACCGACCTCTGCATCAGACTGAGTCATGAGATCCAAGATCTTATTGACAACAAGGTGATTGTGCCTTCTGAAAAGCCAAATGTCACCACTAACGCTCTCCCACCACATAACAACCCCCCTCCTTCACCCAGGCAGATAAACCTGATCCAAACCATGGCTGTCCCGTACGACCCTAGCATATACATCACTCCCTCCCACCTACCTAAGCCTGAGGTGTTCATCCCTAATAGCACAACCTTGTGCACGATGAGCACCTCTCTAAACCAGCCCAAGCCAATGGTGGTGATTGTTGAAGACAAAGCCAGGGTGACCTTGGAGGAGAATGGGAATGTTGATTAAGTTTTTGAGGGATCTGGGAGCTTTACTGAGGCAGTATACAACCCGTGCGGTTATATTGCGCCAACAGACCAGGCTAAGCCGAGGGTAGAGTTGCCAACTGGGGCAGAGGTACATGTGGTCCGGGAGGATGGGCCGAGTCAGGGGCTAGATGATTTGGCGGAGCTGGAGGAGGATATTGTTAATTTGCAGTTCTTTAACGAGCAGGACCCGGGGGTTATGAGCATCAATTGGTTCGACTTGAATGCATCGACAGATAAAGCAGGGTGGCTCAGTGACAAGCCAAATGTTATTGAGGTACCTCAATCAGAACAGGGTCAGTCAGAAACTGGAACGTCTGCGGTGGCCGGAATGACCGAGAATCAGGAAGAACCGCCGGAGAGCACCGGTGCAAAGAATTTTGCTCGGGACTTGGGCAGTTTGTGTACAACCGACACAAAGCAGGAAGCCACATTGAAACGGTTTGAGCAAGAGAGGATCGAGAATGATGACAGGGCTAGAAAAGCCAAGGCACCTGAGGGGGCACAATATGTTGAGAGCATGGGAACAGCTATAGCAAGACCGGATAGTTGTTTATCGGTCGCCGATGGGATGTGGTGGGAAGACGATGACTTACGTCTTGCCCATACTGACGAGGACTGGGGGTAGAACCAACCCGATGACACCTGGTACACTGAGGAGGTCGACCATATGATCCGAAGTGGGCGGTACTTCAAGCCCCCACATTTGGACCAGCTAAAGGCGTCCAGGAAAGACAAAGAAGCGGAAAAACAGAAAGACAAACTGCTAGAAGAGGAAGTTGTACTGAAATAGCTAAAGAAAATTCAAGCAGGCATCTCCATCTCGGGACTGCTTATGGCCTCGAGGGTGCACAGACAGGCCGTCCTTTCAGCCATGGACAGGGCCAAGCTTTCAATTGATACAACGCCCGAGCAGTTGGTGGGATTGGTGTTCCCGGGTGGTGCTTCACCGACCTTGACATTCACAGACAAAGAATTATTGCCTGAGGACTCGGATCATAACAAGCCATTTTACATCTCTGTGGAGTGTAAGGAAAAATGGATACCGGTTGTCCTGGCTGATACAAGATCTGGAATCAATGTATGTCTGTCGTGAATGGCGTATGCTGTCGAGTTGAAGCCTGCAGATTTCGCACCAATAACCCAGGAAATTCGGGCTTATGATAACACTAGTTAGGAGATGATGGGGACCGTACGGATCAAAACTCAGGTTGGCCCGTGGCAGTATGACATTGAGCTTCATGTCTTAGATGTTCCAGCTACCTTCAATCTACTACTTGGACGATCGTGGCTAAACCAAGTGAGAGCCATCTCTTCCACCTTACACCAGATGTTGAAGTACCCCCACGGGAAATGGGTGGCAATCGTTTTTGGGAACTCTTCCATACATCCACCGCCAAAGGTTTCTACACCGATCTTGGAGATTGAACATGGCGTGGAGGATGTCTTTCTGTCGGGATTCATCTTGGCTGAGGCTCGGGTTGTACAGGATATGCTAGCTGTTGATGAGGGACTGTATGTCAGTGCACAATCTGTTTACCTCATGAACAAGCTTCAACACATGCCCAGAATGGGACTAGGACGGAGTGGCCGGAAGGGCGTCGCTACATTGGCCGAAGTGCCACACAACCCTTATACCTTTGGTTTAGGCTACTCGCCTACCAAAGAGAATTGGGTAAGGAAATGAAGGGAAATGGCCGGAAGAGCCAAGGCTAAGCAAGCCGGGAAGCACTACGAGCTGGTACACAGACCTATCCAAGGAACCTTGAACGGACGCTTTGTCCGGGAGGGGGAAGATTTCCTGTTTTGCGGCTTTCCGGAGCAATGGCTGAATTCAGAGAAGCGGCGCTTGCCCAGCTTCGAGATCTTTTTTGATCTTCAGTTGTCAGGAGATGAAGTTGCGGAAGAGCAGACTGACCTACCAGTTGAGACTGAGCAATGCAAGAAGGATGAGTCTGAGGGCATACAACTCAAGATAAGGGTAGCGCTGGCTTGTCTCCTCTCAGATCCTCAGATCGCGCCGAAGTGCTCAGGGGGTGACTTCTCAGTTTCCATGATTGGGGATAAAGCGGCTGTGGGCCCTTCTTCTAGCATTCTGGATGCATCCATCGCTCCTTCTCTCATCTAGAAATATGATGAAGGCTTTTTTATCTAGCAGTTCTGAGTCGGGTAGCGAACCAGAATCTGATTCCACAGAGTCTGTGGAGTCAAAATCAGATTCTAGCTCGTCTGAGTCAGAGTCCAGTATTCCTGGGGTTGATAACCCGGATGCCGTTGTTAAGTTCAGGTCATCTTTTTCATTTTCCTTTGAGTCTGTTGTAACCGAAGGATCAAACGAACTGGATGTTGTTAATGAGAATGGTACAACTGTGGTTTCTGAGTACTTTTCTGTGCCTTTAGTTTATTGCATTAATCAGGACTTTCAAAACTTTGATGAAAACGACAAAGAAGAAATTCCTCCTGTTTTGAAACATTTGATTGATCAAGAGCAGGAGAGGTTTATAAAACCTTTGGTTGATGAAATCACTTCAATTAATGTTCGTACTGAGAAGGACCCGCGGCTGGTCCAAATCGGGTCCACGTTGTCTTCGGAGGAGCACGAGCGCTTAGTCGCTTTAGTAAAAGATTTCAATGATGTTTTCGCGTGGTCCTACGAAGACATGCTTGGAATCAATCCTGAGATTGTACAACACCGGATCCCCCTTAACCTAGAGGCCCGACCTGTTAAGTAAAAGCTCCGAAGGATTCGCCCGGACTAGGCTCTGAAGATCAAAGAAGAGGTCACCAAGCAGATTGATGCAGGGTTCCTGTTAGTATCTGAGTATCTAACTTGGTTGGCCAATATAGTTCCGGTGCCGAAGAAGGACGGCCGAATTTGGGTATGTGTGGACTTCAAAGATTTGAACAAAGCCAGTCCGAAGGATGACTTTCCTCTGTTGCATATCGACGAATTGGTGGATTTCACTGCTGGGCATGCGCTGCTCTCGTTTATAGATGGGTTTTCAGGCTATAATCAAATTATGATGGCACTTGAAGATAAGGAGAAAACCGCTTTCACTACCCCGTGGGGAACTTACTGTTATAGGGTGATGCCGTTCGGTTTGAAGAATGCTGGGGCTACGTGTCAACGGGTTGCAACCACGATTTTGCACCACATGATCCATAAAGAGGTTGAGGTGTACGTGGACAACATGATTGTCAGGTCTAAGGAAAGAGAAGGCCACTACATCGCCTTGAAGAAATTTTTCCAACGGATCAGAGAGTATTGGTTGCGGATGAATCATCAGAGATGTACTTTTGGCGTTACAGCAGGGAAAATACTGGGGTTCTTGATCACAAGAGGGGCATCGAGGTCGATCCTTCCAAGATTAAGGCCATATTAGAAATGCCATCACCAAGGACTGAAAAGGAGGTGCGAGGCTTTCTGGGTATAGTGCAATTCATAAGACGGTTTATTACAAAATTAACCTTGACTTGTGAACCACTGTTTGGTCTCCTAAAGAAAGGAAAGAAGTTCTAATGGGATGACCGATGTCAAGTTACTTTCGAACAGATCAAGTAGTATTTACAGAACCCACCTGTGTTGTCGCCGCCAAAGCTAGGAAAACCGTTGATTCTGTATCTATCAGTGACCGACACGACAATGGGTTGCATGCTTGCGCAGGAATCTGAGGATAAAGTGGAGAAGGCTATCTACTACCTGAGCAAGAAGATGCTGGAATGCGAGACCCGCTACACTCCGCTGGAAAAGGCTTGTTTGGCTTTGATATGGGCTACCAGGAAGTTGAGGCACTACTTGTTAGCTCACTTTGTAATACTGGTTTCAAGATTAGATCCCATCAAATACCTCTTCGAGAAACCAGCGCTTAGGCAGCTTCTCTTCTCTAAATTTGATCTAAAGTACATGACGTGCAAGTCTGTGAAAGGGAGAGCGGTAGCGGAGTTCCTAGCCGATCACCCAGTAGAGGGAGATGAAGCAGTAGAATATCTGTTCCCGGATGAGGCTATTCTGCAACTTGAAGAAGAGGTCTGGACTATGTACTTTGACGGAGCATCTAATCAGTACGGGTATGGGATAAGGGTGTAGCTGATAGTGCCCGGCAATTCCCACATACCCTTAGCTTTCAAACTCCAGTTTAGAGTATCGAACAACAAAACTGAGTATGAGACATGTATCGCTGGCTTAGAAGCTGCCTTGGAACTAGGGGAAAAAAGGTTGGACGTCATTAGGGACTCAAACCTGGTTGTGTCTCAAGCGAAAGGAGACTGGAAGGTGAAGGAAGAAAGGATGAAAATTTATCACCAAACCCTGGACGTCCTAATTCCCAGGTTTGAGAAGTTAACCTTCACCCATCTGTTGAGAGAGAGCAACTGGTTTATAGACGCTTTATCTACTCTATCTTCTATGATAGACATCCCTCTGGGAGTCTAGGTGCGTCCGATCATCATTGAACAGCGATATGCGCCGGCCTACAAGCTAATTGCTGCCATAGATGAAGTACAAGATCAAAACCCTTGGTACCATGACATTGGAACTTCTTGGAAAATGAGGCTTATCCACCAGGGCAAATGCCAAAGATAAGATGGCAATTTGAAGAATGGCTGCTCAGTTCATCGTCTGCGGAGGTAAACTGTACAAACGGGGTCATCTCGGATGCATAAGCTGTGTGTTGATGTTGAAGAGTCCAAGCACCTGATGGAGGCCATCCATGGAGGAGAGTGCAGATCACACATGAACGAGGTAATGTTGGCTCGGAAGATCCTTAGACAGGGTTATTACTAGTCTACCATGGAGGAGGATTATATCGGCTTTGTTCGGGTAATGGCTGAGGCAAAGATAGCTGAGGCAGATTGGTAGTAGAGCAGGTTCAAAGAACTCCTGCTGTTCGACGAGAGAAGGCTGAAAGCACTGTATCACATCCAAGGTTATTAACGAAGAATTGCCAGGGCTTTTAACAAGAAGGTTAAGTCCAGCAATTTAAAAGAAGGGGATTTGGTGCTTAAAGACAACCAAGCTCCCATCCACGACCCTAAGGGCAAGTTTAGACCTAATTGGACTGGCTCTTTCGTCATCAAGTCAATTTGGTCGGGTGGAGCTGTCGTTCTTATAGACCTAGAGTTCTCCCAGCCGATCAACATGGACAAGTTGAAGAAATGCTATCCCTAAGCGGCTCGCTAGGCCAAAAACCCGAAAGGGTGACCTAGGCAAAAGTTAGAGCATAGAAAATTTGAAATAAGAAAAATTGAGCTCGCAAGGTTGAAAACCCAGAAAGGGCGGCCTTGGCAAAAGGAGAGTGTTAATACACGAGTGAACCTAAACCAAACTACGTAAGGCTTGATTTCCATTTTTAGGATACGTAGGCAATTTCATTCTGAAGTCCAACCATAAACACTTTCAAATCAACTTTGTCCACGTGATCATGTTGGTCATCTTTGTCTATTCTGCATTCAAGAGCTCAATTGTGATCTCCAGTGCAGTGCTATTCAGACTAGGGGCAACTTTCTAGTTGTTGGATCCGGGGTTGTACATCACAGTGATGGGTCTCGGGCATGTCCAGTTGTGACCCATATCGAAAATGGTTTTGAAAAGTTTTAATAAAAGTTGATTTTGCTCAAATTAATCTTTTTACAACTTAGACCATTTTTTGACCAAACGGAAAATTTTCAGTACCCACAACCTTCAATTTCATTGATTTCATTACAAAGTTCTCCAACTCTTGATACAAATTGAAGTTGCTTTTTATTACATTCATAAAGAAAACTTGAAAGTACAGATTAAAGCAATAAACTCGGGGCATAGTTAGGTGTTCCTGCCTCCCCTCCTAGAGCTGGTGGAAGCCTCAGACGCCAAAGTAGGCCCAGCTTGTGCCTCATCTTCAAGCCAATCAATGCACTCGCCAGAAAGGGCACAACTGAAATAGGGAGTTGGGGCCAGAAGTTCTCTTGTTCTCCATTCTATGGCATACCAAGCTAGCTGTGCGCCTCGGATCGGAAATGAAGCTGGGTATTCTATCCCCTCTTCCGGGCAAGTCTGGTCATGGCCGAACTGATGCCAGAATCGAAATGGAAAGTAAAACACATAGTGTGTCAGGCCGATCAACTGAATGCTAGGCTGCTGGGACATGTTGTAGCCCATCTCAGGTAGATCAAGCCAGGGACAACGCCAAGCAATGTCAACAGCAGATCGAGTGCACATCCATTCGCACCACCACCCCTCATCTGGGGCATCAACTAGCCATTGACGAAAGAAATAGCCGCATGCTGAATACGCTGGGCAAGAGTCCACTACTTTCAATTTATCCATGAGCCATATCTGGGAAGGGATGAAAAAATAAGAGAGATTAAAGAATAGAGAGGTGTACGTGGAGAGAAAAAGTGAGAAAATGGTTTTGAGAGAAAAATAGAGCCTGAGGGCTGAGTGATGTGAGAAACACATGTGAAAATGGTGGGAAACATTACCTGTAAGAGTAGTGGACTTCCTGCGAACCTGGTTGTCTCCCGACGACGGAAAGCATCCAAACCCATCAAGGTTTCGGCTAATGTCATGCTAATGCAGCTCTTGCCCTCTTTCAAGCCTTGGGCAACCTTAATCAGACGAATGCTAGACCCTCCAAAGCCAGGGGCGAGTAAAAAATGAGATAACATGCATAAACAGAGGACATGTCACCGAAAACTTTGCCGAAGATAATCGCCGCAGTTACCAGCGTCAGAAAAGCGATGAATCAGGCTCGGAATATCCAACTCCCCATTGCGAATCAAAGACTGAGCATCGTAAAAAGTAAGCCCGCACATCCGTCCTAAAGCTTGGATGTGGCCGAAATGGAACTGAGGCAAGATTTCCTCGTCGCGTCGCGATTCCATCAACGCTTGGAATTCTTCAAAGGTGGGGCACATCTCTTGACCCCCAAAGCTAAAAACATGAGTTACCAGATTCCAACACCTAGCCGCGGCATGGAGGAACGGAAAACGCAGCGGGGTATGGCTTAGCGTGAACAGTGCATTTATCCCAAAACCCCAAAAATTTAACTTTTCCGAGCCATCCAAGTTCGCAATCCAAGTAGAGAGTTTTTCGGCAAGGAATGGTTTCATTTGGGGAAAAAATGGAGTTGAAATGAAGAAACCAAGAAGTTGGAACCTTTATAGAAGATAAGGCAGTGAGTGGAGGCTAGGTGTCAAAGTTTCGGAGGTTCTGCCATCGATGGCCAGCACTTGCTCATTGATGGCCGGTAGTGGCTCATCAATGGCCGGCAAAGGCACATTGATGGCCGGCAGAGGAAAGTGATGGCCGGCAGGCCATCTTCCATGGTCGGCAGCCTTTCCCTCAGGCTCACTGGCCTCCTTTGTGAAGATTCAGTTGTTTGCTGCCGTGGATCCTTGTTATTTTCACCTTACGAGGTCTTGTTTTGGTCCTCTTCGACTTGGGTGTGTTTTGTTTAAGACGTAATAGTCTTCATTTTGTTTATAGAGTTGTAGTCATCTATGTTTGATTATCGAGTTGTTGTTTTGCTTATTGAGTTGTTGCAATTTGCTGATCGAGTTGTAATTACATTGATTGGCCTGTCAAGGCCTTAAGTTGTTTATCGAGTTGTTTTGTTCTTTCAGTTGTAAGTAGGTTCACTACCTGACTAAGAACAATGTATTTTGAATGTGTAGTTTTCAAACAAAGATCAATCTTATTTTTCATGCCGTGCGATGTTATGCGATGCTTAGAATGTAAAATGCAACACTTTTTAGACAAAAAGCCAAGTTTTCATTCCAATCATGGTTTTTTTTTACAAAAGAGTACAAGTTTTAAAGAAAATAAAATTGCCTAAGGCTGTACAATGTGCCAACACTACTAGCAAAAAGAGAAACAAAGCAAAAAGCATCTGAATCGGTGCCACTCGGCTCAGGATTGAGAGGCCCTCTTCATCCTCTTCCTCGGCTGTGCAAACTCTGGAGCATTGTCACCATCAGCGCCGCTATCTGAAGCTGGATCAGAGCCTGAACTGGAACCCTCCTCAGCCTCTCCAGCCTCACCACCAGCAGAATTCGAGCCGGTGACGTCGCCTTCTCCATCAGATGACTTGGACCGTGGACTCGCTGCCTCAACCTCCTCGCTCGTCTCGACATCATTATCTCCCAGAATGGGCTCTGAAGGGCCACTCTCGCTGCGGCTGCCTCTGGCTCTACCTTGGCTGCGTGCCTGAGCCTGCCTCCCTCTACTCTCTACTATTGGGAGAGGAACTGAAGGACCTGTCGCTGCTCCTGCTGGGGTGCCCGATTGGGGCTAACATCTCGAAGGGAATCTAAAAAGGGCAGTTTATGACAATACATTAGTCGTGGTGTATATGATTACAATGTATGTATGTTGTGGGCAGTGTATGGAAACGGTGTATCTATGTAGTGTTTTAGTGCAATGTATCATATCAATGCAGTGTGGAACAGTGAAATGCTAATGTGTCAGCAGAGAGTTTCACGGCATGAAGTGCAAATTGAAAGAAATTACTGGGATCCTGTAGAGGCTGAGCAGATCCAAGCTCGTCTGTACCATCTCTATCAAAGAAGCCACTAGCTCAAAGGCCTGCCCTATGTACTCTATGGGTGTCTGCGAGTGTATTGAAGGGATCAGTATTCTATAAAGCATGATTGAAATGAAGTAAATATGCAAACTGTAAAGTTTGGTGCATATCGGGGTCAGGCCTCGAACTCCAACAAGTGCATGACCAGCTAGTGCAGGCTCAATGGGGATATGGCAAGTCTCCCCAGAACATCTCCGATAAGTCACTGAGGTAGGCACCTCTGGCCATCCCTGTCTCTGCCTCTCCCCAAAATCTCTCCTCCTGCGAGACCGGTCGCTCTGGCACCTCTGCCTCTCTCTCTCGCAGCTGGAGCTCGCGCTCCCTCACCTCCACGAACGCCGGTCAAAGGCGGCATCAAATAAGTCTGGATGAAGGTCGCGTAGTCGCCCTCTGCACAGAAGAACTTTATCTCCAACCTAACCATAAACTGGATCACCTCCTCAGCAGAAAGCCTGCGTGTCTCTCTCATCGACACTGGGGGTGCCGTCGGTATGAACGGGACAAGGAATCCTAAGGTCTGGCGTGTAAAGCGCTCGTTCAAGAACCAAGCACGACAAATCGAGCCCTTGAGAAGAATATGATGGCGAGCGACGACCCTGGTTGTGTTATACTAATCTCGGAGTCCTGATGGTATCGCATCCCACGGCTACCACGTGATCTGAAAGACAATAAAATGAACAGATGATTAGTCATTGTCAATTGGCTAATGTGTGTATCAAATTGATTGAAATAACTTTGTTGTGGAATTACCTCACGCGCCGTGACCGTGTCGAAGTACTGTCGGAAGAACATGAAGTTCTCTCGGGTCCTACGACGGAGCTGGCCGTCGTATACCCGAGAAATGGGGCTGTCACTGGGGTCTCCTCTACAGGCTCTGGAGCAAGAGCTGGAAAGTATGCGTACACCCACAGCTGCAAGGAAAATGTGATTGATACGGTATATGAGCAAATACAGAAAATACAAAGTAGAAAGCATACGGTATATGAGTAGATACAGAGAATGCAAAGCAGATAGTACGTGTGTTAAATACATGTAAAGCAAGAAATGCCAAGCAGGAAATGTAAAGCAAAAGGGGGAACTAAGCTGTGTACCTCCCAGGCCCACCAGTAGCCGCCGATCAAGGTCCCGCTCATACGAGAGGTCGAGCTCATGTATCCATACAGTGTGGTGAGACTGGCTCTGCCCCAATCGTAGAACTGAACTCTCTAGAGTACCACCAATGCGCTTTGCAGATACAAGCCTACGGTATTCCATCTGTTCGAGAACAAGGTGGTACCAAAAAGGAACATGAGGAATCCCCTAGCATACTGCTCTGCCTCCTCGAATGTCTCGGACTCCTCTCCTTTAAACTGCTCCTTGAACCAACTATATCTGACCATGCCTGCCAAAGTATCGAAGGGCGTATCCTAAGCAATGCGATCCATGCAGCCTCCCACTCTCTCATGTCAGGGTCGAGAGGGATCGGATCACCTCCCACGCCTGAGCCAGTGATCATGGCGAAGTCGTAAGGGGTCATCGTCATCTCCCCCATGGTGGAGAAATTGAAAGAGTTGGTGGTATCCCACTACCTCTCCACCAAAGCCCCTAGGAGAGGGTGGCTCGCTATAACCCATGTCAGGCTAGAGCAAAACAGACCAAAGCTTGTCGCGTCAATAATGTCGCGGACCCTATCTGGGAGCTCGCCATACTAGTCTCGAGCTGTCGTCGTGCCATAGCCTCTGAAGGAGCAGGATCCGTCCTATGGCAATGCATGTGATGCAATTAGATCAAGTCAAAGAAAGTGGAAACCCGGGAAAAGTGTACCAACCTTGGGAGAAACTCGAGGGGAATCAACCTAGAACGGTGGAAATGACGAAAGAAGCATCGAAACCAAATTTTGATCGGTTCAAAGTGAAGAAAACAAGAGGGTTTTCGCGAAGAAAATGTTTTTAAGGTGTTGGGAAACACGTAGAATGCGCGGATCTAGAGAGAAAGCACACCTAGGGAGCAAGGGAAATGATTTTCGTGCAAGGGTTTGTAAGGAAATGAAGTGGTTTTGTGTGTACTTAAAGAACCACGGCTGAAAAGACCAAATTAAACGCGCGGATCTAGAGAGAAGGCATACCTAGGGAGCAAGGGAAATGACTTTTGTGCAAGGGTTTGTAAGGAAATGAAGTGGTTTTGTGTGTACTTAAAGAACCACGGCTGAAAAGACCAAACTGTCCAAAGCTGCCATCGATGGCCGGCACTCCCTCATTGGTGGCCGGCAGCCTCCCCTGATGGCCGGTAGGTCTCCACCAGTTCCCCCTACCTCTTTTACCTTGATATGTGTCCTTGGGTTCCAAGAAATGCAAGGTGTGCTCAAAGTTTGATTCGGAATGCCTCCGTAGAAGCCCAGAATTGTGTTCACAGTACATGGTGATCATCGCTTGTCGACATAAACAAAGTGTATCCTTTTAATACATTGTAACTCTCTGAGAGGTAAATCGGGAGTTACCATTGAGTTGTCTCTATCATATGCGTCGTTTTCGCTGCATAGAATGTATATTTCTTTGTTGTCATAATGAATGCGCGTGTTGAATTGTTGCATAGAATGTGCATTGTTTTCATCGTCGCATGGAACATGCATTGCCATCATTGCATAGAATATCCGTGCATGATGCATTGGATCATGCCATGTTATCATTCTGCATGGAATGCGTATGTTGTGTCACATTGTATTACACCTGTTCATGTTGTCACATAGAATTTTGTTGCATGGAGCATGCATTTTGAATTGTTGCATTGAACATGCGTTACCATATTTGCATAAAGTATGCATGCTGCATTGAATATGCCTCGTTGATCATTTTGCAGAGAATACACTTCGGTTTCGTTTCTTGCATGTTGTGTATTGACCATGCCTCAACATCATGTTATGATCATCCATCTCACTTGAGACATGCATTGTATTGCATTGTACCTATCGAGTTTCTTTCTTTGCATGCACAATATTGTATGTACGGTTCATTTAGAGGAATTCCAGGTAAAACCATTCCTCTCTCTTTATCTCATTGGTTAGAGATATTCGAGTACGCCCGGTGTCTACACCGACATTCTGTTGGTTAGAGACATTCAGGTACGCCCGGTGTCTACACCAACATCTCATTGGTTAGAGACATTCAGGTACGCCCGATGTCTACATTGACATCTCGTTGGTTAGAAACACCCGGGTACGCCCGGTGTTTACATTAACACCCTGTTGAAAGTGTTTGGGTTGTGTGCCAGATGCCTTCATTTCCCTCTCTCGCGTGTGATACGCTGAGAGGTGTTGCCTGTCCCTCTCTCGCGTGTGATACGCTGAGAGGTGTTGCCTTTCCCTCTCACGTGTGTGATACGCTGAGAGGTGTTGCCTTTCCCTCTCTCGTGTGCGATACGCTGAGAGGTGCTGCCTTTCCCTCTCTCGTGTGTGACATGATGAGAGGTGTTTCCTTTCCCTCTCTCGAGTGTGATACGCTAAGAGGTGTTTTGTTTGAGACTTCGGGTATTCCCGATAGTCGCTTTTAGTCTTTCCTGCGTGAGGCGCAATGAAGATTACGTAATTTTCTTACATCCTTTCTACATGAAATGTAGTTCGGTTTGTAATTGTAGTTCGGTTTGTAGTTCTCACGCGTGGCATGTTAGCTTGCTTATGTACGAGTTTGCTGTAGCATTTCTTGGCACAATACTTGCATATGGATGTTTCATTACAGCCCTCTTTGCATGATCATAAGTTATGTTCTTACAATCATGCATATCATTCGCATTTTGCCCCAGCCCGCAGGCGCATCTATATTGCTACATTGAATGTTTGTCCAAGTCTTCGGCCTTGTCAAAAATGGGTTGTCTCTGGGCTTTGACATTCACTCTCGTCATTTCATGACGTCCGAGTTCTGTCAAAAAGGGGCAACTGTAGACACCCCATTTTTGACCGTCTTCAAGACTTGGATGTTCTTGCAAGTACATCCAGTGACAAGTTTGATTGCTCGTCGAGTACTCGACTTCCGCGACGGAATGCTCCAGGTTTGATCTTTCCAAACCCTATTTCCATTCTGTCTCATACTTGGACCATGTGTTGGTCCTTTTGGCATGTTGCTTTTGGAGCACTGCCGGCCATGGGCTTTGCCCTATCGGTCATTAATGAGGCCTGCCGGCCATCAATGGCGCACTGGCGGCCACCACTGATGGCCGGCCGGCTACCACTGTTTCAGTAGATATTTTTGCAGATATTTTGACAGTTATTTGCACAAATAAGCTTATCTGCATACACATGGAAGGCTGGATTTGTTTGAAGGCTCCTTGTATCTTCTATATATAGAGCTCATCTATATGCATGCAAAGGGTTACAAAGTTTGAGCTGAGATATTTTCCTTCCTCTCTCTCCGTAGAATCCTCTCTCTCTACACTTTAGGTTTAAAAGTGTATTTTCTCTTCATATCTTCACTAAAACACCTAGCCAAACACCTTTACCTTAGTGTTGAGGATCTTCGAGGCCTTATTTGAGCTCCTTGGAGTGTTTTTGGCTTGGTTTTGACTCAGAAGCTCGCTGTTTTCTTGCTGTGCTTCAAGGGTAAGAGTTTTAACCTTTTAAGCTTTGTTCTAGTTCATTGCTTTGCCATCTTCGTATGCAACTTTGGAGCTGGTTTTAGTCTCAAAAAAGTTCTATTTTTAAGGCTTAAAAATGTTGGTTTGAGCCTTGTATGGTTAGGGGATGGTTCTCCTCTTTTGCTCTTTGGCTTGTAAAGCCTCTTGAGCCACCTTTTTAAGCTTTTGTAACATCCTTTGTTAGGCCTTTCTACCACTGAAACTCAGAGGTATTTCAGTGGTAGAAAGTTGGTTTTGAGGCTCAAAATAGGAGGGGGGGATCCCCTCTCCTTTTATCTTGTTTGCTTGTGTTGATGGCCTCATACTTGAGCATGTTTTTCTACCATCTCATAGCTTGATCTCAGCATGTTTTTGGCCTTATTTTAACATGTTTGAACTCTGTTTGTGGCTGGTTGGAGTACCTCTACTTTGCTTCTTACACTTGTAGTGTAATCTTGCTTACTAGCCTAGTGTACTTGTTGATTTAGCCTGTTAGTCTAGCATGTGTTGGCTCCACTCCAGCATGTTTTTGGCTCTGATTTAGCATGCTTGAACTTTTTTTTGAATGGTCTTGATCATATGGGGCTTGCTTTGTATAGCCATAGTGTAAATGCCCTTGACTAGCTTTGAGTTTCAAAGTCCGTAGGATGCTTTGCTTGAGTTGTTTGCATGTTTTAGCATCATCTCTCACATGATTTCAGTGCATATAGCATCGTCACATTCTCACATGTTTCACTCTTTCATAGCGTTTGTGAGTTGTGCCTTGTGCCTTGTGCCTTGTTTATGAGCCAATACTTGAGCATGATTTTATTGCCTCATGGACTTCTATCTCAGCATGTTTTGGCCTTTATTTTGACATGTTTGAGCTCTGTCCAGAGCTGGTTTGGCTATTTGAGTTCGATATTGCATGATTCTAGTGTAAAGCTCTTCACTAGTTTTAATGCTTAAGTGTCTAACATGTTGTACATGAGTTGTTTGCATGTTAGAGTCTTGTTTTTCATGCCATATCAGCACTGAAATATCTGCCATCTCCCTCGTTTCTTCACTTTTGTTGTGTTTTCAGGATTGGTTAGTCTTGAGGTTGTGTTTAATGCTTAGGATTGAGGCTTATGCTTAAATGGCTTTAACCCTCTTTTGAGGGTTCCTCCTAGTCAAAGGCATGGTCTCTCCTATACCTTAAACCATTCTTTTGGTTGACCTCTTTCTCATTAGAGGACTTTCACATTTGGACAAATCAATTAAGGGATGGTTTGGTAACTTAAAATGTGTAAACAAGAATTGAGCTAAGTAAAACATGTCGAGATAAACATGTGTCGTGTTGCATTGCATTGTGTTCAATCAGACGTTATATTGAACACAAGGTGGATTAGGCCATTTCATACTCAAAGTGATGAAAATGAGCCAATCCCCTTTGTCTCCATTGCCCTCGATTATCCATAATGAGGTAATGGTCCCAGAGTCTTGTTTGTCTTGCATTTATTGAATGTGTGTTCGTTGGATCTTTGGCCACCATGCATTGTGAATGCTTGATTGATGGTTTTGGATTCAATGGTGCCTCTCCCTTGATGTTTTGAGATGATAAGGAGTGGCACAGTACATACATACCCTTGGGAGACCCTCAATTTTCCTCTATTTTGTGCTCTATTACAGTTTGGTGTTGCAGCACACCAGTGGCCGGCAGTTCACACCCTTGGCCGGCAGGTGGCCGGTAGGCCACTGGTGGATTCCCCAACATTGTTTTTGGTAAGGTGGAGCAGAAAGTTCCTTAAGACACCCTGCAAACAGAGCCTCTCAAGAGCAAACCGGAAGGCGTTTTGAGGTGGCAACCGAGAGCATGCATCCTTCATTGTTCAAGGCAGAGCTGAGGCAGTCTAGTTTATATATCTCACATGCTTAGTTAGTTGTCATGATTAGTTAATTTGGCTAATTAGTTAAGTGTTGTAATAATTAGTAAGTGATTTGCTGATTATTCAATTTGGTTTGTAATAATTAGTCTAATTAGTTTGATTAGATTAGTTAGATTAGCTTAGCTTAGCGTAACTTAGCTTATTTATTTAGACCCTCTGTCGAGAGGGCGCAATGTTGTAATAAGTGTGCGTGTGTGTGTGCATGTCTTCCAACCCCACGTCTTTCTCCTTTTTATTTATCCACTTTCCGTGGTTAGATTAGGGCATATTTCAATTAGCATACCTTATGATTGCATGTTTACATCTTTCATTTGTATTGCATGCACCGAGCTTGACGCATCATTCAAACTGCATTGTATTTTAATACACTTACTTGAATACGTGTTCAAAACATGTTATCAAGTCTTGCGTTCATATGCCATCTTAGATAGCCGAGCCTATTTAGTTGCATTTCTGCATGTGTTGCATTAGGCATCTTAACATAGTTAGGATCATGCATGATTTCTTGGAATACACTGTAAGAGTTTACGCTTTAGCATACTGCATGAGAAGTGTATGTCGCCATGATAGCATACTTGCCATGAGGCTATTTGCTTAAGTGTTTTAACTGCATGAATGCCTATGGATGAAGGCTAGATTGCCTGAACTGGGACAATTCACAAAATGTGTGTTTTAAGCCCACTCTGTGAAATGGCAAAATCATGTTTTAAAGCCCACTTGAGGGTGGCAAATCCGCGATTTAGCCCATCGTGAGGGTGGCATTTTCAAACCATTTTTGAAATAAACATGAGTTATTTTGTTCCAATTCTTGTGATTTAGTCTATACTTGTATGCTGTACGCATCACATAGTAAGTTAGGTTAATAATCCGACAAGAACACATGTGCTTTTAAAACAACATATCATGTTTAGTAGAGGCCGATCTTTGATCGGGCAAGCGGGGGTGCCCATTGTATGACATTTCCCTCTCGTACCCATGTTCCAGAGCCGAGGTAACTTTGGTGATGGCGGATACGTGGCCTTTGGCACGAGTCAGGGTTTCCTAAATTTTCCAAAATAAAATATTTAGGTGGCGACTCTATAATCTGGCAAAGCAGTCCATGTTTGGCGCTTTTTTATTCAAAATTCATTTTTTAAAACCAATTGCCAGATTTTGACTCTTTGGTGTTTATCAGTCTCACATTGCACTTTGTGAGATTAGATTCAGAACTGTGATAGGAGTCTGAACTGTAGCTGGACCCAATTCATGCCCTCTCGGAAAAGGGGGGCGCGCGGAGAAAGTCAGGCGTGTTGCACACTCTCAAAGTGGTCTATGTGCTAACTACCTCCTATCCAATGGAGCAAGAAGATGAGATTGTGGAGCAAACCCATCCCAGAACCCATTGGGAGAATGACGACTACATTTGCCGATGACATATTCTGAATGCGTTGTTAGACTCTCTATTCGATGTGTATCAACATCTAGAAATAGCAAAGCAACTCTAGGACTTACTACAGTCAAAGTACCTCACTGAGGATGCCACCAGTAAGAAATTTCTTGTTAGTAATTTTATGTGCTTTACAATGATTGATACAAAGCTCATTATTGAACAATTCAATGAGATCCAACATATTCTGTGTCAATTTCGACAAAAGAATATGAACATGGATGAATATATTGTAGTTTCATCTATAATAGGGAAACTGCCATCTTCTTGGAAGAATTTTAAGAAAACTTTGAAACACAAAAAGGAAGATCTTACTTTAGAGGAATTGGCTCAACACCTCCAAGATGAGGAAGAGTCAAGGTTACTTGAAAGTAAAGATAACCAATTGGCTCAGACGTCCAAGATCCACATGATAGATGATGGTAAGAGGTTCAACAAAAAAAAGCGTAAGCATGAACCTCAACCCGAGAAAAATGCTAAGAAGCCGAAAGATGCTTGCTAGCACTATGGCAAGCCAAGGCAATTCAGAAATGAATGCCGGTCATACAAGAAGAAGATAGAAGCATCAAATGCCAAGAACAAGTTCGTGGCTGTTGTATCTAAGGCGAACATGCTCGAAGATGCTAGTGACTGGTGGATTGACTCAGGAACAACAAGGCATGTCTGCAACGACAAGAGCCATTTCACTACTTATGAACAAGTGAGTGATGAAACAGTTCTCTACATGGGCAACTTTTCAACTGTTGCTATCAAAGGCAAAGGGACGATGGATCTAGAGTTTACATCTGGAAAAGTCTTAAGTCTTAATGATGTTTATCATGTACCTGATGTCAAGAAAAATCTTGTATCTGGAAGCCTGCTTAATAAGCATGGTTTCAAGTTAGTATTTGAGTAGGACAAATTTGTCCTGTCTAAGGGTGAGATTTTTGTTGGGAAGGGCTACATGTTTCAAGGAATGTTCGAACTTAATGTTATCAATAATACATTTGTTTCTGCTTATATTGTTGATTCTCTTTCTTTATGGCATGCTCGTTTAGGTCATGTTAATACTAGGAAAATGCATGATATGATTAATTTAGATTTAATTCCTAAGTATGACATTGATATGATTGAAAAATGCAAATTTTGTGTGTAATCTAAAATTACTCGCTTTTCATTTCCTAAAGTAGATAAAATCACATCTCTGCTTGAACTTGTGCATAGTGATGTATGTGACATACATAGTGCCCCCACTAGAGGTGGTAAGAAATATTTTGTAACATTCATTGATGATTTTTCTAAGTACTATCATATCTATCTTTTACATTCAAAAGATGAGATGCTTGATAAATTCAAGATTGTTAAGACAGAAGTAGAAAATCAGTGTAATGTCAAAATAAAGAGACTTAGGTTTGATAGAAGCAGTGAATACCATTTTCTAGAATATTGTGAAAATGTTGGTATTATTCATGAGAAGTCTGCACCCTACACATCACAACAAAATGGAGTAGCTGAAAGAAAGAATAAGACATTAACAGAAATGATTAATGCTATGCTTTTTTACTCTAGTTTAAGTTCTGATTTTTGGGGTGAAGCCTTGCTCACTGCCTGTCACATACTCAATAGAATTCCTTTCAAGGGAAGAAATGTAACTCCTTATGAACTTTGGAAAAACAAGAAACCTAATCTTAGTTACTTGAAAACATGGTGCTATAGAGCAATAGTCAAATTGCCTGAACCTAAAAGGAAGAAATTAGGTAAAAAAAGAATTGAATGCATATTCCTTAGCTATGCTATACATAGCAAAGCATATAGGTTTCTGGTAGTAGAGCCCAATGGTTCAATGGAAACAAATACTATCATTAAATCACGTGATGCGTTATTTTATGAGAATCGTTTCATAACCATTCTAAGGCTAGATTCTAATCAAGAAAATGAATCAACTCCTTTAATGTTTACAGAAGAAAGTGAACGACATGAACCCAGTGAGCCTAATAAACCTAATGAGCCTATTGAGCTAAGAAAGAGTAAGAGGGCTAGGGCTGAGAAGTCATTTGGCCCTGATTTCATTGTTTACCTTGTAGAAGGAACTAGAAAAGCTTATTGTAAGCAAACAATGATTTTTTTGAATATGGATTCAGATCCATTAACCTTTGAGGTAGCTATGAAGTCTCAAGATGTTGCTTTCTGGAAAGAAGCAATAAACGACGAGATGGATTCTATCATGGGTAACAATACCTAGAATCTTGCTGATTTGCCACTTGGATCCAAACCAATTTGTTGTAAATGGATTTTCAAAAGGAAAATGAAAGTTGATGGAACAATTGGCAAGTTCAAAGCAAGATTAGTTGCTAAGGGTTTTACTCAAAAGGAGGGTATCAATTATTTTGATACATATGCTCCAATGGCCAGAATCGCCACCATTCGAGTGTTGATTGCCTTAGCCTCAATCTTTAAACTTGAAATCTATCAAATGGATGTTAAGACCGCTTTCCTAAAAGTAGAGTTAGATGAGGAAATCTACATGCAACAACCAGAAGGATTTGTTGTACAGGGTCAAGAACACAAAGTGTGTAAACTCGTAAAGCACTATATGGATTGAAACAAGCTTCAAAACAGTGGCATGAGAAATTTGACAAAGAAATAGTGTCAAATGGTTTTAGGATACATGAATCTGATAAGTGTGTGTACAATAAGTTTACTGGCAATAGAGGTGTAATCATATGCCTATATGTAGATGACATGCTTATTTTTTATACTGACAATGATGTCATTGAAAGTACTAAAAGTTTCTTGTCGTCTAGCTTTAGTATGAAAGACATGGGCTTGGCTGATGTAATTCTGGATATTAAGATCAAGCGAGAGGATAATAACTTGATTCTAACCCAGTCGCACTATATTGAGAAAATTCTAAAGAAATTTAATCAATATAATTGTACACCTATGTCTACACCTTTTGATTCAAATTTGAAAATGTATCTAATACTGGAAGAGCTGTTGATCAATTAGAATACCCAAGAGTAATAGGTAGCCTGATGTATACCATGACTTGCACTAGACCTGATATTGCATTTGCAGTAGGAAAACTTAGTAGATACACTAGTAACCCCAGTACTGTGCATTGACATGATATTAACCGAGTACTTAGGTACTTGAGGAAAACAATAGACTATGGAATAGTCTATAATGGCTATCCAACAGTGCTAGAAGGATTCATGGATACTAGTTGGATAACTAATCGTGAAGATCACTCGTCCACGAGTGGTTGAATTTCTACTCTTAGAGGAGGAGCTATCTCCTGGGGTTCTAAGAAGCAAACATGTATAACAGACTTAACCATGGCGTCTGAGTTTGTAGCATTAGCTTCTTGTAACAAAGAGACAGAGTGGCTAAGGAATCTCTTCTTAGAGATTAAGAAGATATTGCCAAAACCTATGCCACCAATATCTTTGCATTGTGATAGTGAAGCAACTTTATCACGGGCCTATAGCCATGTCTATAATGAAAAGTCCAGGCATATAGGACTGATACATAGCTGTGTTAGGCAATTAATCACAGAAGGTGTGATTACCATTAGTTATGTAAAGTTAAGTAAAAACTTGGCTGACCCCTTAACAAAGGGACTTGCAAGGGATTTGGTGTGGAAAACATCAAAGGGGATGGGTCTTAAGCCCACTTAACATAATCACTCCTGGTGGAAACTCGACTCAATGCTTGAAGAAATATCAAGTCTTGAGTTCAATGAGCCCAAGTACACCATATGCCGTGATTGCAAGCACTTAGTTTTATTTCATTTTCATCCCAAGGTTGAAGTGGTTGGTACCTGTAATGTGAAAAGAAGAGGATGAGTTAACAAACTCTTAATAAGCTTACAATTAAGTTGTTAGGGTACTCTGTAAATTACAAGGGTACTTTTAGTAAGCTTACCTATGTGAGTGTAGGAGGTGGTGCCACTACCTATGAGTCTAAGGGCATGACTCTAGAGCGCTCATGAAACAGGATATAGACACAAGGCCAATCCACGTGTCGGTTTGTTTAAATACTTGAGGTAACCTGTACTGTGCGTGAGACATGTCTGGTTAGTCGTATAAAATCGCTAGTTCAAAGACAAGTCTACTATGCCATCTTGATTAACTTTGAGATGTCTTCACTAAGTGAATGATTCAAATCGTAAAATATCTTCACCTATGCATAAGGCTGCCAATTGAACCAAGAATCATCATCTGATATTTTGAAAATGGTGGGGGAATGTTGGGGAATTTTCAAAATGGGTTTTCAAATTTATAGTTTATTTTTGGGTGTTTTCAAAACCTTCGATGTTTTTCTTTGGAAAGCATGAAATAAGCTTGGGGCTTTGTCCCACATCGGAAAGAGAGAAAAACATGGAGCACTTAATAAAGTGCTACATGGAATATTCATTTGAATATGGGATTGTGAGGTGAAAGCTAGTGTGCATGCACCCACACCGTAAGCACCATCCGCACACGCGCGTGGCGTAGGAAGTGGACTATATGGCATTTGATGGCGCATTTTGCACTTAGCATGGATGCATCGGCGCCATAAGGGCGTTTTCCTATTTGCATTGGATAGGGAATACAGTGGAATACAATCAGCTCCACGTGGCGTTCATTGGCGATGAGTCAACCAACCGATCAAACGGTTGTGTGTCCGATCTGGAGCGGGTTGATCATAGCCATTGATTGGAGATGCGCACGATCGTACAGATGATATGGCACCCAATCGTGATCAGGTGTGATTAGTCAAGGCATCTATTCGGTGTGAGAATGATATGTACCGTAGATCGTTGATCCAATGATAAGATCTGATTGGATGCGATCAAGGGACATGGCCATTCGATTAGATGCATCAAGGCCTATAAATAGGCTACGAAATCAGCCATTTCATTCCATTCCATCCAAAAAATTCAGAATTCATTCTTGTAATTCTCTCTCTCTCTCTCTCTCTTGATTTAGAGTTTTCAATTAATAGTTTCTTAAAGAAATTTATATTTTTCTTACTGGTAATCAAGTTTTGTAGTTTTGATTATCAATGTCTTGGTTTTCTTGATTATATCAAGAGTATTCTGATCTACTATCGTCAGTGTAGACGCCAGTAAACTTGATCCTTAGATCAAGCTTCACTATATCCTGGAGGTAAATTTGTTGTAAACCCCTGCACACCTTTTGGTAGGTGCAAATATTGTCTTTAGAAAAGCGACTTAGTAACATGACTTGAAACATCATATTTCTGTTTTACATAGACAAAATCATCGCCAAGTTTTGAAGTGCCAAAGATCACCAATTAAAGAATTCAAGACCATTTGTTCCAACAAGTATAACAATGATCTCATGTGATAATATCATCATTACTGATAATACAAATATTGCCATAGTAAAATTATATGATTGAATTAGTAGGAGAAAAAAGTTATCCATCAAATCAATTTATACTATTTTATTAACTACCGATACTACATTCACTTTTGGAAAGTTGGTAAAAATTTGACTTTTTGACTTTTTTAGTATATTTTGTCTTTTTGTGAGTAAAAAATGTGAGAAGTGGTGTGACCTAAAATGGATAAAAAGCTAAAAGCTGGCTTTTATTTTCTTCCCAAAAATGATGTCCCGATATGTGATTGAAAAAATAAAAATTGACAATATTTAATTCAAATATAAAATCTCATTTTGTTTGGTTTGGAATTTTCAAAAATAATTTTTTAAATTTTCAATTCGTATTTTTATATTTGTAGTCATTTTTTAAAATATTTTAATAAATTTCTTTTACCTTTTAGATTCAATTAATCTTGATATATTTAAAAAATACAAAATATGTACACAAATTTTTTTAAAAAATCATTGAATATAACGAAATATGAAAACATACTGAATTTTTATTTTTTTTTGTATTTTTTGTATTTGGTGAATTTTTTAAAGGTTTTTTTTTTATAGAAATATTATATTTTTTTTAAGTGTATCTAAATTAGATGTATTTAAAATAAAAAAATTTACATAAAATATTAAAATATGTACTAAAAATAAAAAAAAACTATGAAAAACAAAAAATTTAATTTTCAAAAAAAAAAAGAAGTTAAATCAAATAATAGTATGGGTTTCAACAGAAGATAATTGTCCTTTACATAATTTGCCAAATATGCATCACAATGCACGATTTCACATATCTAATCACCGAATGAAATCTTAAAAGCATTATTTTTCCATGGAAAATATATATAAATCTATTTTTTAAGGGAAATTTTTTTAAAATCCTTAATATTAAGATTTTATAAGATAAAAGATATTAAATATTTTCATAGTGGTTAGAATTGCTCAATATTTTTTTAGAGAAATTTCAATCTAAAAAATTTTGATTTGGGAAAATTTCAGACAAATTTCTCTAATTTGTTCAATTTCTTTGATTTTCTTTATGTTTTTATTTTGAAATTTCTCTGTATTTAAATTTGTTTGATTTGCTCACAAATTTTTCTGTATTTTGGCCACTTTTCTCTTGTTCGTTTTAGTTGATTGCACAGCTGTTGTTGGCTGGCTCATAGCTCTGCTTAAAACACACACTTTACGTAGAGATTTGAATGTCAAGATAACGTATAGGACATCAAAGATTATGATCAATGATATTCAGAGTTTTGTTTTTCTTCAAACTACTCGACAACAATTTCTCTTTGTAGTCTGAATTGACCTAAACTGGTTCAAGTTAGTAATTTAACAATTTCTCTTTGTAGTCTGATAAAGATCTGCGATTAACTACGGCGGCGAGATTTGAAGCCTTCAACGGTCTACCAGATCGTCGTCACCGTCATTTTCACCGCAGTGAAAAGCATTGTTCCTCCAAGAATCCCAATTGGAAGCCACGCCAAGCCCTAGAACCAGAGCAAGAGTAAAAGAAAAACAACAGTGTGTGGTTTGGTTCGAGTTTTTTAAATTACGTTTTTTGAAAATTTAATTTTTTGATATTCATATTTTTTTAATTTTAGTGAATATTTTTAAAATTTAAATATTTTTTTACCTTTTTAAATGCGCTTTACTTAGATGTATCTAAAAAGTAAAAAAAATGTAAAAAAATATTTTAAAAATTTAATAAATACATAAAAATACAAAAAATGTATTAAATTCTCGTATTTTTTTATATTTTTGGTATTTAGTGAATTTTTAAAAAAAAATTTCACAATTTTTTTAATTTTTAGATATATTTATGTTAGGTATGTCTAAAAAGTTAAAAAAAAAAATTCTTAAAATATTAAAAAAATTCAGTAAAAACAAAAAAAAAAATGAAAAACAAGAAAGTAGAATTTTCTGAAAAGTATTTTTGAAAAAACGCAACCAAGCAAGCTAGTAATGGATGAAGAGAGAGAAGAGGAGTGAGAGAGAGAATGAAACCCTATTACAATATATATATATATATATAGAGAGAGAGAGAGAGAGAGAGAGAGAGAGAGAGAGTACGAGTGGGAGAGTAAGCGTAGAAAGCGAAGCTCCATTGCTATGGAGTTTGGAGAGAGAGGAGTGAGAGAGAGAGAGAGATAGAAAGATGAGAGACGACAGAGAATGATAGAGTAGATGTGATATATGGGAGTGGATAAGGAATCTAAGATTATAAGCAAAGAAAAAGAAATTGGGAGTTCTAATTGTGGAAGTATTAAATCAGTGTGTTTGACTTGAGATTTTTGGATTAAATTTTTTAAAAATTGAGTTTTTTGGTTTTCGTATTCTTTTGTTTTTAGTGAATATTTTTAAAATTTTAAACATTTTTTTTTTACTTTTTTGGATACACCTTACTTAAATGTATCTAAAAAGTAAAATTTTTGTAAAAAAATATTTTAAAAAATTAATAAATACATAAAAATACAAAAAATGTACTAAATTCTTGTATTTTTTTATATTTTTTGTATTTAGTGAATTTTTAAAAGATGTTTTTACAATTTTTTACTTTTTAGGTATATTTATGTTAGATATATCTAAAAAGTTAAAAAAATTGTTTAAAATATTAAAAAAATTCAGTAAAAAGAAAAAAAAATAAGAATGTAGAATTTTCTGAAAAATATTTTTTGAAAAATGGAACCAAGGAATGGTGTGTAGGTCTCACAATGATGTGATGTTTGTGTCTTGTATTTTTTTGGGGGGGGCAAATTACATATACCTCCCTTGAAGTTTGGCTAAATTACAGATACCCCCCTAAGGTTTCGGAAATTACATCCCGCCTCCTAAAGTTTGTATTTTCATAACAATTTGCCCCCTGAGGTTTAAATTTCATAACAAATTACCCCCTAATTTGTTATGCAAATATAGCATTCAGGGGGAAATTTGTAATTTTTCAAACCTCAGGAGGATATTTGTAATTTAACCAAACCTCGAGGGGGTATATGTAATTTGCCCTTTTTTTTCTTTTTTTTTTTTTTTCATTGCCAAGTCATTAGAGCTTTGTTTAGAGCTTTAAAATTAGAGAGATGTATAATTTCTGATAAAAAAAATATTGTGCATCTCTTCTATTATTAAAGAGCATTGATAGAGACCCCCTCCAATCATCACCCCCCCCCACACACACATGGCGGGTGGTGATTGGAGGAGAAGGAAAAGAAAAAAAAATAGAAAAGAAAAACTGGCCAATGAGAGGAAAAGGGGGTGGGGGGAAAAGGGGTCTCAAACATTTTTGATTAGTAAAAGTTAGAAATTGATGTTAGATTTGACATGCATAAGCCCATAAAGGCCACGAATCACTATTAACAATCCAAGCCCACTGACGTGCATAAGCCCATAAAGGCCACAAATCACTATGAACAATCCAAGCCCATCACTTGGAGCCCAATGCATAACCCAGCTGGTGAGGTCCAGGACAGCTGGAGTCCAACATGGCATAAAGAGCCAATGACATTCAGACACACGGTAGGTGAAGGACGAGCCACATCAGCAGACAAAGATCTACAAAGTTATTGCCACTGCACATCACCATTAATGCAGCCCATTACAGCATTTATTACGACAACACCTTTCCGTTGGAACAGGAACCCCTGACCCTGAACAAGGTAAGCTACAGCATAGACTTTCGGCAAGGAGGGCAGGTCGGAAGGGACAGCGAAATGATTACTGAAGGATATAAGCAAACGTTGAAGACAAGAAGAATGTTAAGCTTTCCTATCTCTAATCTCTCCCTCTACACTCTACTTTTCTTCCTAACTTGTTCGTTGGAGGGTTCACTGGGGGACTACCTCGTTCCCCATTGAACTTGTTTGCAGGTCATCCCGTGGGCTTGATCATTTGGACCTGCACTTGAGGAGCTTGGACCAGTCCGATCCATTCACTGGGACAAACTGTATCATCAGTTGGCGCCGTCTGTGGGAACTGGTTCTTATCCAGACGCCAGTTGTGCTCATTGTCGCCAGAGACCCTGTCCTAACAACCTTTTCCTCCTACTCATCCAAGTGTATAGTCACAACTAGATCCATGGCTTCTCACCATAACGCTGCCGACCATCAAACCGACCCTCCCAATCCAAACAACCCACCACAGTATATCATTGAGCTTACTAACAGCATTAACCGCATGGCCGAACAAAACTAGGCCCTGATAAATGTTTTACTCCAAAGAAACCTTCCGATGCCTCCTCCACCACCTCCAGGTATCCCACCCAACCAAGAAACAGCCCCGAGCCATACTATTCCGCAACCCTATCCACCCAACTTAGAAGGTTTGCAACCTCCCCCCCCCCCGGCATGTAAATCTACCACCTCCACCCCCACACTCTTCGGTCGTGGCACCAGCCCCTGAAGGGGAAGCCAGCAGCGTCCAGCCCCCATTGACTGACCATGGTGACCACATTCCCCTCTGGGACGCTAAACTCCGAGCAATGAAGCTCCAGCTCCAAGGGGTCATGCAGAACATTCAGCATAAACCCTCTACCACGGCAAGCTCACCATTTGTTGCCTCTATCCGAGACAAACCTCTGCCCGCCAAGTTCAAGATGCCCATCATTGACTCTTTTGACGGTATGACGGACCCAGTCGACCATCTGGAGACCTACTGTACCCTCGTGATCCTCCATGCCTTCCCTAATGAGATCATGTGTCGGGCTTTCCCCGTGACACTGAAGGGGTCAGCTCGACTATGGTTCAGCCAGTTACCAGCAGACTCTGTCTCCATTTTCCAGGATCTCAGCGACTCCTTCCTTAGCCATTTTATTGGAGCCCAGCGCCAACGCCGCCCTGCAACCCAACTCCTCTACATCCGTCAGACTGAGAGGGAGTTGTTGCGCAGTTTCGTTACCGGCTTCAATACCGAAGCCCTGCAGGTAGCGGAAAACGATGACAAGGTCATCCTCACGGCTTTTATGGCCGAGCTACGATCGTCCGATTTCCTCTTCTCCCTCTCCAAAAACCCCCCGACTTCCATGGCCGCCCTACTCTCTAAAGCCCAGAAATATATGAATGCCGAAGATTCACTAGCCGCTCGGCAGGATCTAATATCTAAAAACCCGACCCCCAGAGAAAAGAGAAAAGACTCAGAACTCAGAAACACCCAGTATAACAGCCAAACACCCCACTATACCGACCTCCCTCCTCGCGCTGACCGGTCGGCACCAGCCCGACCGCCCGGTCGGTTCGAGTGGTATATACCCCTTAATTCTCCCATGGAACAAGTCCTCCACCAGATCCAACGGGACTACCCCCTCAAATGGCCCTTAACCTCACGGACCCCTTCCAACCGGAAAGACCAGTCCAAATATTGTCGTTTCTACCAGGACCATGGCCATAATACTGATGACTACATCAACCTCAAGGATCAGGTTGAGACCCTCATTCGTCAAGGGCGTCTCAGCCGGTTCACGGACACCCGCCCACAGCAGAGGCAAAGAACCGAGCCCCTCAGAAACAACCGCCGGCGTACCCCACCCCGGTAGCCAGCCCAACCTAACCAAGGCCATGATCGCCCCCCACAACAGCCTCGGCCGCCAAGTAATCCCCCTCCGCCAGTTGGTGAAATTCCAGTCATTTCAGGTGGCCTTACTTGTGGCGGACCATCCCGCTCCGCTCAGAGGGCAGAACTCAGGAAGATAAGGCAAGGCTCGGACAGAGCAGTTGCCACGGTAGACCGACCCTCCAAACAGCCCAATCAGTGGACAGAGCCCATCACCTTCACAGACGCCGACTGTACAGGCATCCGTTATCCTCATGATGACCCTCTCGTCATTTCTGCCCTTCTCTCCAACTATAAGGTCAGATGGGTCCTCATCGACAACGGCAGTTCTTCAGACATCATATTCCTCAACTGTTTCTGCCAGCTCAAGATCGGGGAGGAAAGCCTGTCTCCCCTCCAAACCCCTTTGGTCGGTTTCACTGGCGACCGAGTGACCTCCATCGGCTCCATCGATCTCCCTCTCACCATCGGTGAATACCCATGGCAGACTACCAAGTTGGTCACTTTCCTTGTGGTCGACTGTCCCTCTGCCTACAACATCATCCTTGGCCGCACCGCCCTCAACGCTTTCCAAGCTATCACTTCAACCTACCACCTCGCCATAAAGTTCCCTACCGACCTGGGCGTCGAGACAGTAAGGGAAGAGCAGACTGTAGCCAGGGAATGTTATGTCACCTCACTCAAGGAAGTCAAGCTGAAGGAGGCCATGATCATTGAAGGACTTGACGTCCGAGATAAGGACGAGCTAGTTAGAGGAGAATCGGTTAAGGAGCTCGTTAAGGTTCCCATCGATCCCACCAACCCTATGAAGACTGCCAAGATCGGCAGCCAACTATCCCCCCAAGCTAAGGCCGACCTTACCGGCCTTCTGATCGAGCACGATGATGTATTTGCCTGGATCCATTCAGACGTGCCGGGCATCGACCCCTCTTTCATAACTCACCGCCTCAGCATCGAACCCCATTTCCGACCTTACCGCCAGAAGCAGCGCATCTTCCATCCAGAGCGCAATACACTTATAGCCGCAGAGGTTGACAAGCTCCTTGAGGCCCAATTCATCAAAAACGTGGATTACCCTAAATGGTTGTCAAATGTGATCCTAGTCCGCAAGAACAATGGCAAATGGCGATTCTGTGTCGATTACTCTGACTTAAACCGAGCTTGTCCCAAAAACAGCTATCCTCTTTCCCGTATAGATCTGCTGGCCGACGACACGGTTGGTCATCAAATGCTCAGCTTCATGGATGCTTTCTCTGGGTACAACCAAATCCTGATGCACCCGTCCGATCGGGAACATGCATCCTTCATTACCGACCGAGGTACCTACCACTACCGCGTGATGCCATTCGGACTGAAGAATGCTGGGGCCACTTACCAACGGTTGGTCAATGCCGTTTTCCATCATCAGATAGGTCGGAATATTGAAGTCTATGTCGACGACATGCTAATCAAGAGCAAACTCTCTATTGATCATCTGTCCGACCTGCGAGAGACCTTCGCCACCCTACGCAAGTACCAAATGAAGCTCAACCCAGAGAAGTGCGCCTTCGGCGTAGGATCTGGGAAGTTTCTGGGTTTTATGGTCAGTCAGCGGGGCATTAAAGCTAACCCTGAAAAGATCAAGGCCTTGATTGAGATGCAGTCACCCAGAACGGTTAAGGAGGTTCAAAGGCCCACTGGCCGAGTTGCGGCCCTCAACCGCTTCATTTCTCGCGCAACAGAAAAGTGCCCACCATTCTTCAAAGTTCTTCGGCAAACTTTTGAATGGACAACTGAATCTAAAGAAGCTTTTCAGCAGTTGAAGCAGTTAATGGCAAATCCCCTCCTCCTTTCACAAGAAATTACGGGCGAGCCCCTCGTCCTCTATTTAGCCGTCTCAAGCACTGCAGTCAGTGCAACTCTTATCAAGGAGGACGACTCTGTCCAACGACCGGTCTACTACATCAGTCGAGCTCTCCGGGGAGCAGAGCAGAATTACCCGCTGCTAGAAAAATTGTCCTTGGCCTTAGTCACCGCCTCCAGACGGCTCCGTCCTTACTTCCAGGCCCATTCCATAGTGGTTCTCACCAACCAACCCTTGAAGAAGGTCATGCAGCAACCAGAACTTTTCGGCAGACTCATGCAGTGGTCAGTGGAACTCAATCAGTTTGACATCTCTTACCGGCTTCGAACAACAATTACGGGACAGGCTGTCGTGGATTTCATCATGGAATTCACTAATCCTACCCCAACCGCTGTGCCACCACCCCCACCAACCCCTACCGAGCCAGAAGACCCGCATTCATAGACTCTCAACGTGGACGAATCATCCCACAGGGAAGGTAGTGGGGCTGGCCTCATTCTCACCGCCCCTGAGGGTGACTATTTCAAATGTGCTCTCCGTTTCTTGTTTAATGCCAGTAACAATGAGGCCGAATATGAGGCATTGATAGCAGGACTCCGCCTCACCAAGGACATTGGAGTCAGCCACATCCAGGTGTTCAGCGACTCCCAGCTCATCGTCGGCCAGATTACGGGAGAATTCGATGCCAAGGAGGACACAATGCGGGCTTACAAGGATATGGCCCTCCCCCTTGTTTGCCTCTTCAATACCTTTCACATCAAGTACATACCTCGGGCGGAAAACTCCAAGGCAGATGAGATGGCTCAGTTGGCCTCTGCAGACCAGTCCGACCTCAGCCACGGTGTCCGCCTCGAATACCTAGCCCACCCAGCCATCTCACCCGACTTACAAGAAGTGCAGTTCCTCCAAAACGAACCTATCCCTTGGGCATCCGACATCTTCCTATTTTTGACAACGGGGGAACTCCCAGATGACCAACAGCAGGCCACCAAAGTCAGGGCCCGGTCGTCCAATTACATCCTAGTTAGTGGCGCCTTGTACAAACGTGGTTTTTCACGCCCATACCTGCGATGCCTCAATTCAGCTCAAGCAACCTATGTAATGCGGGAAATCCATGAGGGAATTTGTGGTAATCATTCGGGCGGCAGGTCTCTGGCCCATAAAATACTCCGTACTGGTTATTTCTGGCCAACTCTCAATCAAGATGCGACTGATTTCGTGCTCAAATGTGATAAGTGTCAACGTTTTGCCAACATCCCCCATGCTCCTCCTACAGAGTTGATCACACTTTGCAGCCCTTATCCGTTCGCCAAATGGGGGATAGAGGTCAGACCAAGTTTGCGATCGTCGCAATTGATTACATCACCAAATGGGTAGACGCAGAACCCCTTGCCACCATTACCGAGCCGAACACAACGAAGTTCATCTGGCAGTCGATCGTTTGCAGATTTGGCATCCCTCAGGCCATTGTCTCCGACAACGGCAAACAATTTGACAACGCCAAGTACAGGAAGTTCTGTGCCGACCTCCAGATTCAACCATGTTTCTCTTCCCCCCATCATCCCCAGGCCAATGGCCAAGTCGAGGTCACCAACCGTTCTCTCCTGAAGATCATCAAAACTAAGCTCGAAGCTGCTAAGGGACTTTGGGCTGAGGAACTACCGAATGTACTCTGGGCTTACCGAACTACAACTCGGACTCCCACTGGGGAAACCCCTTTCCGCTTAACATACGGCGTTGAGGCGGTTATTCCAGTAGAAGTCGGTCTGCCTACTCCCAGGGTTTTACATCCGGATCCAGCACAAATCGAAGAGCTCTATCGGGCAGATCTGGACCTAATCGAAGAACTCAGAGAGACCATCGCTATCAGACTGGCCTCATACTAATAGAAAATGAGAACACACTACAACCGGAAAGTCCGACCAAGGGAGTTGGCTGTAGGGGACCTTGTCTTGAGAGAAGCAACTCTTGCCACCAAAAATCCGACTGAGGGTAAACTGGCAGCCAAATGGGAGGGACCTTACGTTGTGAAAGCCAGACCACGTCCGAGCACCTACCGACTTCAGGATATGGAAGGTCGAGAACTCCCCCACCCATGGAACGCCGAACACCTGAAACGTTACTTTCAATAAGCTCCTACTTTTGTATCGCTCAATTATTATATTTTCTTTTCGGCAAATTTACATATTCTTGATATCTCCTTACGCAATGTAACTTTTTAATTAACTGGGTTACACTTCCCCTGCCATCAATTATGTATCTCAGTTATCTGTATGATGTCTCAATGACGTTTTGATTGCAGCACTCATGCAAAGCCTCGGCCAGACTGAGCATCATAAAGCCTCAGCCAGAACGAGCATTAAAAAGCTTCGTCCAGACTGAACATCAAAAAGCCTCAACCAGGCTAAGCATCATAAAGCCTCAGCCAGACTGAGCATTAAAAAGCCTCAGCCAGACTGAGCATCATAAAGCCTCAGCCAGACTGAACATGAAGCACTCGGCCAGACCAAGCCTCAGCCAGCCTAAGCATCACAAGTCTCAGCCGGACCGAGCGCCACAATTTCAGGTTCAGACTGAGTTCCTTACGACGTCAGTGAATCATAGCTTAGTCCCAACTGAGCACGCGTGCAGGGCTCGGTCAAAGCCATCTATGCAAACTTCATGCTTGTGGAATTAGTAGACACACTTGGTCACAATTCCAGGTCCAAGTCTTTACACCACTCTTTTCTTAGTCAAATTCCAAAGACGTTCTTACACGTTTTCTTTACAAGTCAGGTTATTTTCTTCTCAATCAAACTATTACAAGTCAGCCTGTTTCCTTACAAGCCAAGCCTCACTCCAATAAACCACTAATCTACTTCAGCAGTGTGGCAAACACAAACTTATAATTTTATTACATTTTAAATTTCACTCTACATTGAGGAGTTCTTAACTTTACTCTGCATTGAGTCTTTATTACAAGTTCAATTTCACTCTGCTTTGAGGAGTTCTTAACTTTACTCTGCATTGAGTCTTTATTACAAGTTCAATTTCACTGTGCATTGAGGAGTTCCTACCTTTACTCTGCATTGAGCCTTTGTTACAAGTTCAATTTTACTCTGCATTGAGGAGTTCTTAACTTCACTCTGCATTGAGTTTTTATTACAACTTCAACTTCACTTTACACTGAGGAGTTCTTACATTTAGTTCTTATTACAAGTTTAACTTCACTTTGCACTTCACAATGAGTTATACACTCGCTTTGCCCACGCCTCATTCATTTCAGCTGCACAAGCATAAACAATCAAATGAAAATGTAATTGCCATTTTATTTATTCATAAATTTGTACATGAGTTCATTACAGCCATTCAAAAAAAAAAAAAAAAAAAAAAAACTCTCTTAAGTACAAACTTTCTTCACTTCGCTCATTCCTCCTCACTGGAGACAAGGTCTTCTTCTTCAATACCCTCATCCAGGGGGGTCTGGGCCACATCATCTTCACCAATTGTTACACTACTGAGGTCTAAGTCTAGGAACAGTTCTTCAGCCCTACGTTTGAACATTTTCCAGCCATTGTCTCAGAACTCAGCCATTTCGTGTTTATAAAAGTCTAACTACTGGAAGCTCTCAATCACTTCCGCTTCAGTTCTGCCCCCAGCGGTCGTCCTCGATGGGCCCGCCCCCCAGACTCCTCCCTCGCCAAGCTGTTGGCGACCGCGGCATCCACTGCCATCTGAAACTCAACAGACCCCTTGAATTGATCCACTGCTGCCACATACAGATCGGGGTAAGCCGCCATTTCAGACGCTGCCTTCGCCCTCTCTTCGTCCAGCTCCTTCTGTAGGGTCGCCGTTTCAGAGGCTGCCTTTGCCCTCTCTTCCTCCCACTCCTTCTTCAGGGACGCCCTTTCAGTAGTTGCCTTGGCTCTCTCTGCCTCCAACTCCTTCTAAAGGCTCTCCCTCTCTTCAAGTGCCTTTGCACGCTCGCCCTCCAGCTCCTTCTGTAGATCGCTAATCTTCACGTCTGCCTCATCCTTCTGCTTGACTAGCTCTTC
Organism: Camellia sinensis; assembly: GCF_055761805.1. Classification (NCBI taxonomy): domain Eukaryota; kingdom Viridiplantae; phylum Streptophyta; class Magnoliopsida; order Ericales; family Theaceae; genus Camellia; species Camellia sinensis. The sequence goes on from NC_138973.1 coordinate 113,238,697, forward strand.
ATTACTGCTCATCGCATCTTCATGCCGTTCGACCGCGACCGCATAGGCTTTTTGGGCCTCATCCAACCTCTTCTGCTCGCCAGCCAGTTGGAACTCGAGCGACACAACCTGGTGGCGTGTGTTCTCCAGCTCCACCTTGACTGTTTGCAACTCAGCGTGGGCACTCTCCCAGTTTGCGCTCTCCCTCTTCAACCTTCCAAGTTGAGCCTTGGCCTCATCTGCCTTGAGCTTTACAGCCCCAGCCTTCCTCAGCAGAGCCCCTACTAAGGTGGTTACCTCCATTTGAGCGGAGCATAACCCCCTCAGCAGTTCAACCTCATTGAATCTAGCTGCTGAGCGTAAGGCTGCCTCTTCTACGATCCCCACAAGGCGGTCTGCCCCTGCCCTGGTTGGGCCTTCTTCTCCTTCCAGCCGCCCAGCCACCGTACGAGCATGGTAGATCGCAGTAGCCAGACTGACTCCCCCTCCTTGGGGTGCAGAAGCCCCCTGGGGCTGTTCTTGCCCCCTTGGCTGAGGGCCAGTCGCCCCATCTTCTACTTGTACTTTAGGGGTGACCCTCGCCACCCCCGCGGCGATCGCCGCCACTACTGGAACGACTTCCATACCCTCTGAGGCAATGTCTACCACTTCTGGGGCAATTACTCTTCCTAGGGTCTCCTTCACTTCCCTTCCCTCTGCCCCCTTCGCCATACTGGTCTCTTCTGCCCTCACTTCCCTCTTCCTCTTCTAGGCAGGCTCTTCTTCTTCACTCCTCCTCACTCTCCTCTTCTTCTTCACTACGCCCAACACCTCGATCTCCTTCAAAGACCTCTCCTTCAAAGGATCTGTTGGGGGCAGTCGTGGTACAAATTCACCTAAGTTTTTTTTCCCCAAGGGTTTGGGGCGAGGACGGATCCGCTCCCTTGCAACCAGCCTTGGCGGTCGGTCTTCTTGAGATTCTTTGAATTTTTGAGCTTTGGCAAGGATGGTCTGATCCTTCGCCTCTTGAGCCTTCCTCCTAGCCTCCAATTCCGTTCGGTCGAGGTCCCCACCGCTCGATTGTGGACCCAACCCCGCCTCAAACAAAGCCGACGGCTGAACGAGCTCATCCCATCTGACCCCTTCCTTCTCCCTCCATTCCTTTACCCTCTTTACCCTCTCCTCTGCTGCTGCCCCCAACTTTGGCTCCACAGACTTGGTGGGCACTTTCCAAATGGTGCGCACTCCAATCCCCCACTGGCAGACACATAGAACCACCGTGGTCTCCACCCCTTGATCGACGACGGCAACCCCGCCACCAAGCCTTTCCCTGCTGCTGCCTACAGAGTGACCCAAGTCTCTTGCTGCCCTGACGCCTTGTAACATGCGAAGAATTCGTCTACTGTCATGGCCGCCCCTTCGTTCGCCTTCAGCCACGCACTTGCACAGGCCAGTAAAATCTTCCACGCATTGGGCATTAGTTGGCCCGACACTACCTCCAAACGATTCAGGACATCTACCACCACTTGCGGTAGGGGCAACCTCAGTCCTCCCATCAATGCTTCCTTATAAAGGGCAAACTCCCCTGGCCTGGCGTCAGATGGCCTCTTCGTCGACATCGGCAACAATAACTCTATTTCAGCAGACACCTGGTATTTTTCTCGCATAGCCTCCAAATCCATTGCACTAACCGTTGATCTATCTGCTTTTGTATGTTAGTGATCTAGCTCTGCCTGGCTGATTGGCTTCGGCGCTGCTATCATGGTGGAACCATGGGATCGTACCACTGACTCCCTTCCCCTCTCTATCCTATATTGCTGCGCCAACTCCACTGCATCATCATCACCAAGTGGATCCACCCTAACATTCGCAGTTTCTTCTTGGGCCATCTCTATGGTATGTCTGCGAATCGCTTCGGATGCAGGTGCAAGGAAATTGAAAAAGTGTTGCAGAGGTGTATCGTGACCAACAAAGGAATTAACACTTGGAATGTTTTAATTTTTTGTAAACAAGTAGGTGAATCGAATGATGCCAAAAGCCCACGGTTTGCCCGTATTCCAAGGATCCCAATTAATTTTCGCCAATTTGAAAACTTTTCAAATCATCCGCCAAAACTGTCTTTTCAACACCCATAATGACCTATCGTTTCATTTTTGATCTAGCGCCTAATCTCCCCCCCCCCCGGGCGAGATGTTGCCATGTGTACGACCACGATCCACTGTCTCCTCCCCTCACCCTGTCTTTTCCACTTCAAATCACCACGTGACATGCCACCTCTCGAGCCCCATGCCCCTCCACCTCACCCTTTGCGGTCGGCCCCCCTTGTGGTCGACCCTCCCACTCGGCCAACCTCAGTGGTCGGCCCCCCTCGCGGTCGGCCCTCCTCGTATTCGACCCTTCCATTCGGCCAACCTCCGCAGTCGGCCCCCTTCGCGGTCGGCCCTCCTTGTGGTCAACCCTCCCACTCGGCCAACCTTTGCGGTCGGTCCTCCCCGTGATCGACCCTTCCACTCGGTCGCCCTGAACGGTCGGACCACCTCCCGGTCGGTTCACCCCCTCGGTCACCCCTGCCGGTCGACCTCCATCCTGCCAATCCCTAACACCCTTATCTACTTCATTAATATTCCCTTTGTTGGACTAAAGCTGCACTCAAGAATGGGGGACTACTGACGTGCATAAGCCCATAAAGGCCACGAATCACTATGAACAATCCAAGCCCATCACTTGGAGCCCAATGCATAACCCAGCTGGTGAGGTCTAGGACAGCTGGAGTCTAACATGGCATAAAGAGCCAATGACATTCAGACACACGGCAGGTGAAGGACGAGTCACATCAGCAGACAAAGATCTGCAAAGTTATTGCGACTGCGCATCACCATTAATGCAGCCCATCACAGCATTTATTACGACAACACCTCTCCGTCGAAACAGGACCCCCTTACCCTAAACAAGGTAAGCTACAGCATAGACTTTCGGCGATGAAGGCAAGTCGGAAGGAACAGCGAAATGATTACCGAAGGATATAAGCAAACGTTGAAGACAAGAAGAAGGTTAAGCTTTCCTATCTCTAAGCTCTCCCTCTACACTCTACTTCTCTTCCTAACTTGCTCGTTGGAGGGTTCACTGGGAGACTACCACGTTCCCTATTGAACTTATTTGCAGGTCATCCGGTGGGCTTGATCATTTGGACCTACGCTTAAGGAGTTTGGACCAGTCCGATTCATTCACTGGGACAAACTGTATCATCAAGATTAAATATCTCATTTTTAAATATATTTTTTAAATTTAATAATATATAAGTACGATAATTGATTAATAATTAAAAAAAAAAACGTAAGGAAGAATTTTTTAAATGTTAGTTTTATGGCCTAAGTAGTATCATCATTTTTCTATTTGACGACTCAATTATCAATCCCTTCGTGGATTCAGTCTTTGCCAGATTTTCATCAACTCAAATATAATAGTTAGGGTACATTAGCACAATTAAAATGGAAAAATATTTGAGACTCTTAACAAAATTATTATAATTTACTTATAATAATATAAATTGATACGTGTCAATTTTTAATTTATAGGGCTATATTTCCTTACTACGTTCTTAAGAATGTATTTGAAGGCCTCAAATATAGATATTTAGTATTACTCATTAAAAAGATGTAAATTTTCGGAATATGCATATCAACAGAACTTGTGCTATTAAAAAATAATAGTCAGGATTACGCTCAAACAAATCTCTAAAATGCGACCTCTAGGTAAATCTGTCTTTAATAACTCATGGATTAAATTGAAAAAATAAAAAACTCATGATTTATTTTTATTTTTTAATTTTTTTTAAGGTGTGCCATTTTTATTTTGGATAAATTACAAACACACCCCCTGAAATTTACTTAAATTATAAATTACTCATGTAGTTCTAGAAATTTCATTATGTCCCCTAAGATTTTTAATTTCATAACAAATAGGTTCTTTTATTAATAAATTATCAAGTTAATTAACAGTTTTTAATAATGTTAAAATTTTATTTCAATTAATAATTCAAATAATTTTATTATTGTATAGATGAACAATTAAGAATTTCACTTTTTCAATTAATTTTGTTAAATAAAAAATTCTGATAGGAAAGTATTTTTAATTTTTCAAACCATAAGGGATAATTCATATTTTAAACAAATCTTTGTAATTTATCTTTTTATGTATTTATTTTCTGTTGTCTCGTTATAGACCACGAGTATATCAACGAGATCCATCTTGAGGTATTGTGCCTTTTAGGGGAGTTTCGATTCAAGTGATGGGTTCTTGGCTTGGGCCTAGCTAAAATATGAGTCCAATCTTAAGTAGTCTAGTTCATGGGCTTGATCTCTTCACTGTCCATTGTTTGTTTCTTTGTTTTTCTACGTCATTTATGTTCGTGTTAAATTACTAGGTTATTTAGGGCTAGGTAAGCATCCATCCGACTCACCAAAATTGAATGACTCAAACTAATTCATCATAAAATGAATGATTTTAATGGTTTGAGTGAACGAATACGAATGCCTTTTATCTGATCCGCCTAAATTCAGACGGATGTCCGATGGGAGGTCACCTAACCTAACCAAATCCACTAACACCCTTAAGAAAAATGATGTCATGTTGCTATGCTTTGTGTTTTTTTTTTTTTTTAAAAAAAGGACTTTTTGTTTAGTAATTATATTTGGTATTTATGAAATATGAAAATTGGGCCTTTATATTTTATTATAAAAAATGAAGAATAAAAAAATTGGGCCCAAAAAAGTAAGGAATTATTGAAAAAATAATTCAAAAATGCCCAAAAGAGTAAAGTCCAACAGCCGGATTAATTTGCATTTACCCGTCAATTTGCACATCTCGCTCAATTAGCATCCACTAACTATGTGGACGAATACAGATTGATTTTTTCCAATCCACCTAAATTCAGATGTATGATAGATGAGAGACCACTCAATTCAACTCGATCCGTGAGCAACGTAAAAATTGAAAGAAAAAAAATGCCAAAATTAATAAGATGGTTTGCTTTAAAGTACACTAAATACTAAAAGTTACAGATTTTCTTTACTAATTGATGTGATATCTATTATATTAGTGTAATTGATTTTATTTTAAATTTCAAACTTTCATTAATACAAGTCACATCAACGAGTAAAAATAAGTTGAAATCAGGGATATATGTCTCTATATATTTTATGTTAGAGTTTTAGATCACCAAAAATTTGCTTGTTAATTAAAATGCATAAGATTTCAAATTTTAGAAGAATGAGAAAAAAAATGATCCAAAATTGACCTAATAAACTTAAAACCTTAGAACTCTCCATATTTTCTATCGCTACATGTCTCTATATATTTATCTTAGAGTTTTCCAATACCAAAAGTTTGCTTGTTAGTTAAAATTCAAGATTTTAAATTTTATAAGAGTAAGGAAAAAGTTAAGACAATTGATCCAAAATGACCTTATAACCCTAAAACCTTAGAACTCTCCATATTCTCTCTCTCTCTCTCTCTCTCTCTCTCTCCCTCCTTGCTTTTTATATCTTCTCTCTCTACTTCTCTCTTACTCTCTTGTCTTTTTCCTCTATTTCTGGGGTTGTTTCTATCGTGTTTACAGGAACTTAAGGTATTACGATTTCACATCGACGATAGTGTATCACGAATTTTGGGTCGGACATAGTGTATCACAACATCGAAAGTAGCTATCACCCTAATCTCATTAATTGATTTCACATTTCTTTGCACATTCACCACGGCTTTGCGCTTTACAAGTTTAGATTTGAATCGTTCATCATTCATCTACATCGTTGATATACATTATGTAAGCATAGAAATAGATGTAACTATTAGCAATTTTACTAACTTTTGGTCAGTGAAATTTGCCTGACTCAATTTCATACGCTTCAACTAGTGAAATTTTACTAACTTTTAGTCTAAGTCAGAAATTTCTCTAACAATTTAACTTTGGCTAGTGAAACTATGCTAATGCACTGAAAATTCAATTTGATAGAGAGTCATGGGGAATTGTCAGCGATCGTGTGAGGTGAAATTTTTACCATATTAAATCAAAGAAATTTAAGTGTAATTTGAGTGCAGCACATTAGAGAAATTTCTCTCAATTTCTAATTTATGTTACTTAGGTTATATTTTTTTTTTTTTTCTTTTGTATGTATGTGTGTGTTTACTAACTTAGCAGAGTGAAATTTTACTTGATCGGAAAATCTCCAAAAATGGTCGTGGGAGAATTTCATTGTGTTAAGTTAATGAAATTTCACTTTGCCCAATACTCACCGGAAAGTGGTCACCAACAGTCAAAAGTGGCGACTAGTATGCCACTGGTAGAAGGTGGTAGCTAAGAGTGGAAGTGGTTGTTAGCTATAAAGCATGGACACGGACACGGACACGGACACGGACATGCATACGGACATGGACACGGACACGGACACGAGACACAGCAATTTCTAAAAAATAAGGACACGGACACGGCAGGGGACACGACAAATTTTTTTAATTTTTTTATAAATATTTTTATTTTAATACACATTAATTATTTTATTTATTTATTATATTTTTTAAATAATTAATTTTTTTATTTTATTTTATATACATCTGTTTATTTATTTTTTTATTAATATGTATGAATATATATTATCTTACAATATGTATTAAATATATTATATGTTATATAATAACTATTATATAATATATAATAATAGGTTAACTATTATATAATATATAATAATAATAGTCATTATAAAATCAATAAACCCTCTCAGATAAAACGACAGATGCAAGGGAGAGAGAGAAGGAGAGAGAGTGAGGGAGACAGGGTCGAGGTCGAGGTCGAGGTCGCGATAGTGATCGCGATCGCGAGAGAGAGAGAGAGAGAGATTGTGAAGGCGAGAGAGAGAGACAGATCGCGATCGTCTGGGGTGTTCGATCGACTGATGGAGCTTGGAGCTTCGATCTGAGAGAGACAGATCGCGATCGTCTGGGGTGTTCGATCAACTAATGGAGCTTGGAGCTTGGAGCTTCGATCTTCAACTGGATTCATGGAGCTTCGATCTTCGACAGGTTTGTCTCTCTTCACTCTCTTCCTTCACACTCTCTCCTTTGTCTCTCCCTCCTTGCCGTGTCTCACGCCGTGTCCAGATCTGGACACGCGTGTCCCCTACAAGAAAAAAAATTAAATTAAAGGGACACGGCAGATGGCGTGTCCCGTATGTGTCCCCGTGTTCGATACCGCCACAGCGCTGATTTTGCCGCGTCTATGCTTCATAGGTTGTTAGAGGTGGTGTAGTAATGAAAATAGATTACGGCAGTTTTGTTCATAAAAAAGTTATTGTCCTTAAACTAACAAGTATATTTTAGTTGTCTTTAAATTAATACAAAATATTTTCTAAGGAATTAGATTAAAAAAACCCTTAAAAATAACTGATAAATTTGTTATTTTATATATCTTATTCCTTTACCTTGACATTGAATACCACATAAAATGAGCATACCAAGTGACCAATGTAGTTTTTATTTTCTTGTGATCATATTAGCTAGAGTAAAAAGTGATAAATTCATAATATACAGAGCTTGTAGAGTTGTGTAATTGTATATTTCATAATGTCCACATGTATTGATTGTAAGGTTTTATGGGGAAGTATCAGATTAGTGTAAGACAGTAAGTTTCAAAAATAAATTATAAATTAGTAAAAACCTTTATCAATATTAATAATAAAAGTCTTAAATTTTTCCATGTATTTATATATATATATATATATATATTATATTACCACTGGATGCTAATTCCCCAAGTTTTATTTGTCAAAATGCATCTATGCAAATATCAAGGAATATAATGGACCACTAAAATTGTAGCTTAGAAGCTTCAATGTGAAAGATGTTTATTTATGGGAGAGGCGTATCCCAACTAGAAGGTGTTGTTGGACTTCCATGACCTCATCACGAAGCTCGTATTGATAGTTCGAACCGTTCAATATGTAGGACTATTCGACTACTTTATCCCTGTAAAAAATCACGTTAATCGGATATCGACAGCCACTTGATTAGATCATATTTGTATAAACAATTTATTTTAAAAATCATATTTACCGTTGATTTAAATGTGATCTAATCAACTACCTATCGATATTCAATCAACGCGATATTTTGCAGAGATGAAATACTCAAAGAGCTATACACATTGAACAATTTAGATTATCAATGAGGGCTCAATAGTGAGCCCACGAAGGTCCAACAATACCCTCCAATACGATTTGGACTAGAGAAAAGCTATGACCTTTATTTATTGAGTAATGTTATACACACACAAATTTTTTATTTAATTTTATTATCACTAGTCACAAAGATAATATAATTTGCATTAATAAATATAAATAGGACTTGCGTGTTTGTGTCTAGTAGTAAAAATCAAATAACAAATCCATTTATTTATTTATAGTATTTTATTTATTTATAGTTTGGGATTTGAATTTGGGGTCCATAGAAAATGTTTATGATTATTATTATTTTTTGGCTTGATCATAATTATGCATGTTAGAGTATCCTCCCAAAACTCTCTTTTTTTTTTCTCTCTAGATTTTTCTTTAAGGGACAGAGAGATAGCGGTAGTTCCCCTACTTCTCCGATCTCCCTCTCGTCTTCCTCTGTCCGATCCTCCTCTAGATCTGATATGATATTTGTTTCACCAGTTTAGCATCACTGTTTTACCTTCTCCACCCTTGAGTCTAAAACTTTAAAATCTGGCTTCAGATCTTCTCACAATCTGAAGGTTGATGCTAGATAACACGTTTCTTTTATGCTAGGAGATCACCTTAACCTCAATGTTCTATCTTGACTAGTAGAGATAGAGTTTTCATATTTCAAGTTGAAGGTTGCGAACCAGTGGAGTTTTGGATGAGTTCAGTAATGACTTGGATATGATTTTCTGTTTGATTTTCTTAATTTTTAATTTATTGATGTAATAATCATTCTTGTGTGGATGTTTATTTCCCTCCTTTGTGAGGGCCTTTTCTCTTTCTCCATGGAGGTCTGGATCCTTCCTTCTATGAAGATTTTTATCTCTTTTTGAGATCTTATGATACTGTTGTATTAGATTGATCTGATATTGAATCGATTTTGTGACAAAATCGATAAAAAAAAATAATAATTATACATATTAAACCATGGACAATTGAACTAGGGAAGAGATAGGTTCTATAATTGACACTGAACTTTTTAGTTGACACAAATCATAGGTCAACACAGTTCAAAAAAAAAAAAAAAATCATAGGTCAACAATGCATAAAACATAGCAAGTATATTTTTATTTTTCTATTTATTTTGTGTAAATTCCTGTCTTCAATAACACTCTAAATGCATCTTTTGCTAAGAGGCCGACCGAAGTGATTCTAAATTCTAATTCCATTCCCACTCTCTCATGCTATATAGATGCCATATTCTTTTCACGCTCCTCCTTGGTCAAAATTCTAGTGATATTAAAATATAAAATAATGATGATTCCCTGCAATAGTACCCATAGAAAATAACATAGAAGTGATAAAACCCACCATTGAGTTCCTTAAGTTATTGGTTTTTCACTTTGTGTCACCAATTTACATATGTTTTTCTTTTTCTTTTTTCTTTTTACCAAAGGTTCCATGGAAAAAACGTTGTGCTCTTTGAGATTTTATGTCAAAACCTAACAAATTTTAGGTTATGATTAGCCTTAGATTGGCTGGCGCCAAGAGAGGATCAATGATGATTGACTAAGGGGTTGTTTGGAATTATTTAAATAAGTGTACTTTTTGTCTTTTTACGAAAAGATGTGCAGAAAAGTAGAGAGGTGATGTGATGAAAAAAAGATAAAAAGATGGATTATTTAAGGTATGCCAAACTTGGCCTAAATGTGTTGGTCTTAGTCTGATTTTTTATTTATTTATTTATTTTTGTTATTTATTAGAAATTATACTATGATTTGATTTATTTTTATCACTCGTTAGAAATTATACTATCCTAATTTGAGAGGGAAGGAGAAGGAGATCACCCCATTTACCCATCACGGGGCTCGAACCTGTATCTTTCTGGAGAGCATATACCACTGTGGTATAAGGCCATGGGTGCTAAAAAAATGAAAAATACATAAATAAACAAGAAAAAAAAATGAAAAATACATAAATAAACTGAAACAAAACCAAACAAGTTTTCTTTTGGTATATTTTTCCCTTATTATTATTATTATTTTTTTCCATTCCACAAATTCAATATGCAGTCCTCCAAAAAAAAAAAAAACCTTTTCCCTTAAGATAAGCATCTAGGAAGCATAGATACAGATACGAAATACGGACACGACACGATACGGATATAGCGATACGACAAAACTTAAAAAAATAGGATACGGATACGACTAGGATACGTTTATGAAAAATATATTTTTTAAAATTACTAATAGTGAGTTACACATAAACTAAAGAATGTTAAGAAATCACAATGTAATTTTATAATGCACAATACTATCCTTTAAGAATTTTGCATTAATTTAAGCTAGTAGCTTGTTTACTTTTTAAATTTTTAATAGGTCTTGCAAATATTTCATTTCAGTATCAAGTTTAATATACTTATATTACAATAATAGAACAATTCACAACTTGTCTCTATGCTTTTGACACTAGTGAAAAATATTATATTCAAGTTTACTTGCTTATTTATTTATTGATATTTAATTTTACCATTGTTATATTCTTTTGTTAATTCTTAGTTTCTATGTAGTTATAGGGGACATGTAAGAAATAATTAGGATACATCAATTTGATAAATTCTATTATTTAACTCACTATGCTCTTCTTATCGAAGAACTTAATAGAGTATTAGAAAAATATTTTTATATTTATACTTGCAATTATATTATATTATATTACTATGCAATAAATGTTACAATTCTAATTTCATAAAACAAATAAACATGACTTGGAGTATCCAATACTTCAAAATTAAGTGTCCGATACTTTAGAATTAATGAAAAATTAATTAAGAAGTATCCGATACTTTTAATAAGTATCCGATACGTATCCGCGAGTATCCAAAGAGTATCAGTATCCGATACGAATACGATACGAATACGTCACCCTATTTGAAGTATCCATGCTTCATAGATAAGCATCAAAAGAATTCATATCCTAAATAAATAAGGAAATTTAGTAGCACAATCAGTTTCCCATCATAAAAATACTGCCAGTTAATGATTCTTATATAAAAGCAAACCGTAGAGTTCCTAAATGTACCTATCACTACCTTTCCGCAAAACCTAAAAGAATATTTCATATAATGCAAATCACAAAGGCCATCCCTTTTTTTTTTTCTCTCTATTTTTTTGGATGAATATTTTTTTTTCTCTCTTTCTTTACTTTAATATTCGAATTGTGCTACATAGAATTTGAATTTTGAAAATTTTCCAGCCTACTTGACAAAGTTTAAGAGGTTGGGTTGGATAACGAAGAATGGAATCTCAAATTTCTTATCCTTTGTTTGGAACTTTATTATTATTCTAAGTATTGATCTAAGCTTTAGCAAAGCACAATTATTCTTACATTATTGGTCCCTTTTTTTTTCCTACATTCATTGTTTGTTTAATGTGGGCGATGCTAAAATATACTTCGGTGTGTACCTAGATGCCGCCTTGCTGGTATTGTCATGTTTTATTCCACTATTTTTATGTTTAGTTTGTATTAAAACTGTCAACTAAAGCTACAAGTTCTGGGAAGCACTACCATTAATGATTCTATCGACTCTTTGGCTTGCACGGAACGATAGGTGTTCTCTCAAAAGGATCCCAACTGGGCGGATTTGACGGAATTGGTGAAAGTAAGAACAAGCATTTGGGTAAAGTATTCGACAAATATTACTGAATACTAAGGTCAAGTTTGGCTAACCTAAAAAAGTACACTTATTTCATCTTTTTATCTTTTTTGGGTCACATCAATCAACATCTCCTCTCTACTTTTTCTACACATAATACAAAAAAAATTAAAAAGTACACTTATTTAGTCTTCCCAAACTTAACCAAGTGAACGACTTCATATTTTAAATTCTTTGGAACATGTTAAGATAATGTGAATCAAATCCCGTCAATGATAATGTTTTTATTTGCTTATTGTTGGGATCTTGACAACTCTGTTTTTGTCTTAGTATGCACATGATTGGATTTGTTGACAGATGTCAGCATAATTGGGATGCATCAAGCAAGCTATTTTGCAATTTTTACTGAACGTTTCTATTGTATTATGCAATTGATTATCAATAAAATAAAAAATAAAAAAAATACAAGTTCACTCTTTTTTTTTTTTTTTTTTTTTTTTTTTTTTTTTTTTTTTTTTTTTTAGTAAGAAGAAGCAAATTGAGGTGCATAGAGGAACTATTTTGGTAAAAAAAAGAAAATTGAGATTCGTTATGTAGGGAAATATTCACACCCTATTTGGACTTTTACACTCGATTTGTAACTTTTTATGGGTGTATTTTTTTTCAATTAATATTGAATTTCTTACTTCTTTTAATGTAGAATTATTATTATTATTATTTATTTAGAACTGAAACTCAAAACTAAAATATAATAAAAGAAACAAAATCTGAATAAAAAAGTGAGTAAAAAAACTTATCCAAACAATACCTAATTGTTTGATGCCATAAATTTGCCTTTCTACAAATGTGCATGGAATAATAATTCTCTATAACAGAACCCACATGATGGGCTTGTTTAAGAGTATCAGAGAACCATACGTTCATGATCCAAACTGGGGCTTTTGGAGGCCCAAGTTATACCTCATATTTGAGTGATTCTATTTGCACACTATACTCTGTTTTCATACATTCCATTTGCATTGTTTGAAATATCAACTTTCGAATAAAATACAGAAGTTCGGATATTTATTTTTGAACAAAATACAAGTGCTCCGATATCAACTATCAAACGATATTTTTATTTTAAGAATTGGTTTTTGTTCAAAAGTAGATATTTGAACACTTTATTTTTGTTCGAAAGTTGATATTCAAACAATACAAATAGTGTATATTGAGATAAAATATGGTGTGCAAATAGAATTACTCCTCATATTGTGGATTTTTGGATTAATTAAACTTAGGGTAAATTATAAATACGTTTCTTGAAATTTGTTTAAAGAGGATTGCTATTTTCCCCCACCTTTTTACTTTGACCCCTCACTTCTTTAAATCTCCACCCAGCAAAATGAAACCTCTCCATTTTCTCTTTGAACCTCCACCTTAATACCAACTATATTCTTAATCCCAAAACCAAACCCAAACCCAAACCCAAACCTAAACCTAAACCTAAACCCACTCCCTAACCCCAATCCCAATCCTAATCCCAACCCCAACCCCACTTCTATTCCGACCGGTAGTCATCCCAGTGCTTTCCCACCGGCAACCACCTTCCTACCACCGTGACCCCCTTCCACTTCTCTCTCTCTCTCTCTCTCTCTCTCTCTCTCTTTGTTTTCTTTGTTTTCTTGTATTCTAATCAATTATGAGTGAGAAACAGAGCTAGAGGATAGACTCATCAACAATGACCACCATTAAAACTACTATCATAGGCTATGGCGAGTGATTTCATGGTCGTATGTCTTACCCTCTTCCTTCTCTCTCTTCTTCTTTATCTTCTTTTGAAAACCGTAGGTTTTCATCAGTCTCTCTCTCTCTTGCAATGGATGGGGCACTATAGTGCTGAATGAATCTTAAATGTTCGGCAATATAGTGTTGAACAAATCATTTTGGTTCAGTAACACAGTGCTAAATGGGTCAATGTCACAATCATGATCTCTACCCTTGCTACCGTTGTGATCGCAGCGTGTACGATGGAAATCTCTCTCTCTCTCTCGCGCACTCAATCTCTCTTTTCTAATTCAGATCTGCAGTAGGGGTTGGGGGTATTTGTCAGTGGAGGTGGTGGCTGATTGCGACGGAAGGAGTAGTGGTTGCGGCGGTGAAGAGTGGTCGAAGATGGTGGTGGTTGCGATAGTGAGGGGTGGTCGAAAATGTTGATACTGTCGGAGGTGATTAGGGTTAGGTTTTCGAAAATTAAGGTTAGAGGATTAGGAATGAGGATAAAATGGAATTTTAAGTTGGGACAAAATTGGAATTAAAAAAATAAAAATTGAAGGAGGTCGGGTTCTAAGAAAAAATGTAGGGGTGAATATCAATACTCTTATTTAAAATACGGATTGCCCTTGTAGTTATGAAAATTATAACATGCCCCCTTCAAATTTCTAATTGCATAACAAATTATTCATTTTATTAATAAATCATCAAGTTAATTAATTATTTTTAATGACATCAGAAATATATTTCATTTAACAATTCAAATAATTTTGTTGTTGCATGAAAGAGTAGTTTTTTTTTTTTTTTTTCTATTGCTGCATAAAAGAGTAATTTTGTTATTCCATAAAAGAGATAGTTAAGAATTTTGTTTTTTTTTTCTATTAATTCTGTTAAATAAAAAATTCTGCTAATAGATTGTTTGTAATTTCTAAAATCACAAGAGACAATTCACATTTTAAGTGAATCTCAGGAAGTGTATTTTTAATTACCTTTAGAAACTTAGTATGTGTACATTTTATCAAAATCTCACTTTGATTTTTTTAATTTCAATTGTGACAATAAATAACTTATATTTTAAGTTAAATTGCAATATCACCCTTCTATCTATTAATAATGAAGCTAATAAAAGTGAAAGTTTAATAAAAATACAAGAAATATAATGAGATTTTGATGAAATTATAAGAGTGATAATAATATGACAAAAATATCACATACAATTAACACGATAAGTTTTATCAGTCTTATTAATATTAAATGGGATGGAAGGATGACATTCAAGTTTAAAGTATAAAAGATTAATAATTCATTTGGGAAGTGATTTTTTTAATAACTTTTTTTACTAAAGTATGAGGTGAATAACTGAAATGTTTGAAAATGATTTTTGACTTTTTATGAAAAATGTGCACAAAATAGAGAAAATGAGAAAACATCTTTGACTTTTTCGTAAATTCCCCTCCCCTCCCCCCCCCTCCTTTTTAGCATTTTTGTATCTTTTTGGACTGTTTGATACAACTTATTTGAGCTATTTATAACCTTTTTATTTTAAAAATTTATGTCAAGCTATTTGGTACAATTTTTTCTTATATTTTATTAGACAAAAATAATTTAAGGAGAATTTAGTCAAAGCCCCCTCATAATAAAATTTTAATGCATTAAGGAGTACAAAAAATATTTCTTGAAAAGTCCAACACACACTACTATTACCAAAATATCATTAGTGAGTAATTTAATATTTTAAACTTTAAAATGATATAACTTTTGCTCTAGATGTCTTTTTTTCTATGACCCAATGTGTCACTTGTAGCATCTCCTAACTCTTTTAACTATTTTTCATATTTTTCTTCTATATTAACATTTATAGGACATGATAATTTATGAAAAAAAAATAATTAAATGAATTTTATTTCTACCTATTTGATAATAATAATAATAATAATAATAGGAATATTCGAATTTTTTATATATTTGATATTACATATTTCTGTATTGCTTAGTTTTCTAACCCACTCTCCTTTTCTTTTATTTACATCCTACTCTTTTCTTACAAATTCATTTTCAATATATTTTACAAATAGATTTAATATACATTCCGGGGTAGTTTTTGTTGTTAATTTTTCTTTGCCGCTTTCTCTCAGGTTATCGTACCAACTTACTACTATACTCATAAAGTTATGTTCAATATAATTTGGAAATTTTTTTGCGCTTTAGCTACTGCTGTGGATATTTAAGACATGGTGCATCGCTCTCTTCCATTATTTTATTACCCCACTTGTATTTGTAGCACAATCTGTAACACCCCAAACATACAGAGATTCAGACTGTCCATTCCACATCTCAAATTCATTCAATAAGCGGAAGCATAATTAAATTTCAAAACATTTTATATACATAACAATATTGTTAATATTACAAAATCATATCACATGCATTAATACATTCACTGATTCTAAAACCTGAATCTATAGCATGCGATCGATAAGCATTAATATCTAAACTATTACAAATTCATGTTGTATTGGCTACAAGTTTCTAAGATTATATTTGATTACAACAAGAGGAGTTCATAAGCCCAATACCTAAAAGCCCTAGGCTTACACAAAAATAAAACACAAAATAAGCATTCAGCTCCAATGTCCTCCTAAGCTATCTCTTTGGCAGTGGCATAACATCAGCACCTAAAATGTTTTTTAATGTAGGGTGGGCTAAAACCCAGTAGAGACAAGTTTAATATATGATGTTTAACAAATTTATATGGTGAATGCATATGAAATGAGATTACAAAATATGTGTTTTCCTCATTTGAAACAATGCTATGCTATAGTTCCAATCACAATTAATATCTTTGCTTCAAAACAGAAAATGGAGCAGTAAATACACATATTAATAATCTCTAGGTACGTGTCTACTAGTAGGTTATAAAAGCACTACCAAAGCCACTTTATTTGCAACAAATCGAAAGGAAGGCATCACAACTGGGTGGATTTCTAGATTTTCACCATGGACAAACAACCCAACTTAATAAACCACAACCACACCCCTTAACCAAATTTACCACAGTATTCACTCCTCTTTTTTTTTTCAAAACAGTCCTTTCAACATTATTAAAATGTTTAAATATAAAATTGATAATATGATAAAGTCCATGAGTAATTAATGTTTTCATCTAGTTCTCATGTAATCTCTACAATAAATCAATACTATCTTCCACTGATAGCCAAAAATAATTATCTTTATTTAATATATTCCAAAATGGACAATATATAAATCAAGAGCATAACTAATAATTCTAACAACATTTTCGTTAAAAGATTATTTTGCTTCAATATATCTCAAAGCTTCATTCATAACAATATAGCTCAAAATCACGGGTTTATAACAAATCTAACAACATATTCCACTTTTAACCTTGAACACAACTCAAGGGTTTAGTAAAAATATTGGGGTTTCTCCTTTTAAAGATCATTTCTTCAAACTCCCAACACCAAACAAGATTACCAACAATCTAGATAGGATTTTTAAGAAAGACTTTAGGAAAACTTTGAGAAAACCCGGTCTTTATGCATTTACAACATATATTAATCAAACCCAAAACTTCCAAATTGTTAATTCATCCAACTTTCACATAACAAGGCTAAATAACATGTAAATCATTAAATAAATCCCTACCTCAAAGCGAGAGGAAGAGAAGAGCAATACCTGAAAATCAACGGCGACGAAAACTTAAAATTTTTAGTTTAAAACAACGCCCTTCACGTCTCTATCTTTTCAACACAAGCACTAGGGGTAGAAAATGGGTGAAGCTAGATGAAAACCAAGGTTTTAGAAGCTTGGAGGTCAAAAATGGCGAAAAGTGGGGTGTGGGAGAAAATGAGCTTTAAAAGTGGATATTTTCAACTTTAAGGTTTTATTTATAGACAATTGCACCATGGCCGCGAAACCTACATCGCGGGTGCAACGTCCACACCGCAAGCGCGATCACCAAAGTCATGGCCTACCCTCGCCGCCCCTCGCGAGCTACCCAACTTCTCCCATACCAAGGACCTGAAGGTGTGTTTTGGTCGCGGGCGGCATCACAAGTGCGAACCCATCGCGAGCGCGATCACATGGATCGCGTCCTTCTTCGTGGCCTACTGCGGGCCACGCACTTCTTTTAGGCCAACAAACCTAAAGGCCATATTTGGCCGCGGCTCTGGTCTAGCAACCTTGCGATCGCGATAGGAATGGTCACAGGTGCGACCTTGCAAACAAAGGGAAAAAAAAAAAGGCCTGCCAAAAGTGTTAAATGTAAACCATAATCTCCTGTAACAAATAAACTCAAAGTAAATACCATACAACTCAAAACAGCTAAAACTCAAAACCAAGAACATACATACATACACACACACGCACATACAAAAAAAAAAAAAAAAAAAAGGATATTAACCTAGGCCGCTATAACATTCAATATCTAATAAATATCATGTATTACTTATTGATTTTAGTGATACTTCTCGTAAAAATACTCTAGGAATAAAATTTGCAAAATTAGACGTTCAACTAGGAGTGTGTAACCTCTGCTAGGGTTTTTGTGCTTGTCAATGGGTCTCCAACTGAAGAGTTCAGCCCACAAAGGGGGTTAAGACAAGGTGATCCCTTGTTCCCTTTCTTATTTAACATAGCTGCAGAAGGTTTGCATATTTTATTATCTAGAGCCCAGGATTTAGGAATGATCAAGGGAGTGAAAGTCGGCTCAAATGGGGTAGTCCTATCTCACCTTCAATTTGCATATGATGCAATTTTATTTTGTGAAGCAGCTGTAGAAGAGGTGAGTCATGTGAAAAGAGTGCTGAGATGCTTTGAAGTAATGTCAGGGTCAAGAATTAATTACCACAAAAGTGTTGTGTGTGGGGTGGAGGTCTCAGATGAAACAATGCTCAGTTGTGCATCAATGCTAAATTGTAAGATGAAATCTTTGCCAATTAATTACCTTGGGTTACCCCTTGGGGCTAATCCTAAGAAGAAATCCACATGGAAACCTGTGTTGGATAAAGTCAAAGGTAGGTTGGCTGGGTGGAAAAGAAAGTTGCTGTCTTTTGCGGGGAGGTTGACACTTGTTAAAGCTGTGACATTCTCACTACCACTGTATTATCTGTCCTTGTTTAGATTACCTGAAGAGGTTGCTAAAGAACTTGAGAGGCTTCAAGCTTCATTTCTGTGGGGTAGTTCAACTCTAAGGAGGAAGATTCACATGGTTCGTTGGGAGGAACTGTGTAAAAATGTGAAGCAAAGAGGGCAAGACATTAGGAAGGTGTGTGATGTTAATAAGTGCTTATTGTTAAAATGGTGGTGGAGGTTTGGCTGTGAATCTGGAGCTCTATGGAAGAAGATTATCTGCAGCAGATACAAATTGAAGGATGATAGCTGGCTGTCATCCCTTGTTGCTAGTAATAATTATTCAGCTGCTTGGAGAGGAATCATAGCAATTGATGATCAGTCCACCAGGTTACAAGAGATCTATTTAAATAATTACCAGCTGAAGGTTGGTGATGGAAGAAGAATTAAATTTTGGATTGATAAATGGTGTAATCACACTACAAGAAGTTGGGTCTTGAATGACGAATTTTTTTTGTTTCCAAAGAACTAATTTCGTCACTATAGATATCTGTGAGGAAATATTTTCGCCACCAATTTCGTCATTGAATGTTTGTCACTAAAAACCACCATGACGAAAAATAATTTCGTCACCAATGAAATTACTTCAGTGATGAAATTTTTTGTCACCGATAAAATAAGATTTTGTCACCAAAAATTCTCATTTCGTCACCAAATAATTATTCAGTACCATATTTATAATTTTAGTTGACGAATTAATTTGTCACACATGTTTATCATTGATGAGGAAATAATTTCGTCACAGTAAGATGTAAACGTGACGAAATTTTTTGTCTCCAAAAGTCAAATTGGTGATGAAATATATTTCGTAACAAGAATTTATATACGTGACAAAATTTTTAGTCACCAAACAACAAAATCAATAAAAACTTTCATATATAATTTGCAATAAATTGTCACAAAAAATATTTATTAGTGACGAATAATCACTTTGTCATAATAAGAAGTACAAATGACGAAACAAATTCATCACTAAACTTGTTACATATTTTATATTTCAATTTAAATTATTATTTCACAAATATCCTTGCTCATATCCCAATAGCCTTTTAAATGTACTAAGAAATCCACTAACTATTATACACCACTCCACAAAAAAATTCACTAAACAATTGTATTATAAATCAAAATATATCCATCAAATAGCTTTAATAATAATCCATTAAGTATAACAAAAAAATCATCAAAGCAAATCCCAAAATGAACTAATGTGGAGTCCACACACACACGCGCACACACACACAAAATCAACATTCAATCTTGATTTGCAACTACAACTAAGTATTAGCTCAGTAAAAAAAATAATTCAACACTTGATCTTGATTTGCAAGTATGCTTCCAAACGTCATCAAAAACCAATCTGCAAAGAAAATAAACAAAAAAAACATTAACATATTACCAATCACATTGTATAGACCTCTCTATCCATGTCAATACAAATTGTGTACACAATGAGTCTAACTTAACAACCAGAAGTTCTTTTGTACATGGTAAGCTCCTATTAATCACATCACTAACTTAGAGCAACTTCAACATTGCCTAGCAAAAATACACAAGAGTAAACACATAATTTTGTCTTTACTTTGAAAAAAGTTCATTTCCATGCTGTAACTGTATCCTATGTATTAGTGATAGTCAATTTTCTTGTCTTACTAAATATAACAATAAAAATAATAATAGTAATCAATATAGTATTTGTCAAAAAGTGTTAATAGTTAAATTGCTTATAGTTAAATTAAACTCTCCGTACCATTTAGCAACCCACTATAGTCTAAGAAGCACGGACACAAATAAGCAGTGTCCATGTAGAACACTGCTTCAATACCTACACTTGGACACACCTAGAGACTTGAGATACTTCTTGGGTGTGTACATTATTTAAATATGCTTTGCAACTTTGGGGCCTCGGCTAACACTTACTCAAACACAAGGCGAACAATTGTAGCCATTCGAACAGCCAAAAAAGATTGCTTGATAACAAAGATGCAGACACTTGGCACTCATGATTGTCATCCTATATGTCGTCAGCATCTAAGAGAATTAAGAAATAAGCACCTAAACATGTGACAACCAAAACTCAAAGAGTACAGATTTGGAAAAATAAAATATGCACCTATGAGGTAATCCATCATAGAACATGGTGCTTCACTTGGGTCATATGCTACCTCAGCCATTTGTGCCCTACATAACCTCTTAGGTCATGAGATGCCAACAGGCCAACACTACTCAATTATTACATTCTTCAACCTTAATAGAAAGAAGCACAGAGGAGGAGGTAGTTCGATTCTGTTTACTTTTGTGCTCCTTACAAAGATATGTGTTGAACTTCATTATATATCCTTCTTTTATGGCTATAATATTACTTACCCAAAAGAAAGAAAAAAAAAAATCACAGAGGCTAAGAAAGAAATGGAAAGAGAAGTCAGCTCTTTCAGAGAGGATTAATCTCGAACACCATATTTAACTTTCCAGTTATCTTTGTACAATATAGTTTAGATTTCGGAATTTTCAAGTCATATCCCAAAATGCTTTGAAATTACATATATTTTAACACCATAATTAGCTTATCCATGTAGTCTTCATTATGTTATCCATCCCTTTTCCATTTTTCAATTTTTTTCCCCCAAAAATTACCTTGAAATAACAATATAGGAACAAAATCCACTAATGAGAAGCTAGAACCACCACCAGTGTAAGCAAGATGAGGAAAGTTGTCTAGAATGTGTAGAGATACGAAGAGGACAACAATTGCATAGAATTCAAGAACAACTTCATTCAAGAGAAATTCACTGCATGACCATGAGAAAGCTGGAGAGGTGACATAATTTGATACTAGAGAAACAATTTATCGAATATATGGCCCAAGGCAGAGCTCTTTCGCAATAAAGATTTTCCTGTGCAGACCCAAGAAGTTCACCTTTAACATTTTGGCGAATTTAGGCCTCATTTGGCAACTATCTATTTTAGTCAAAAAGTCACCAAAAAAAAAAACAAAAACAAAAACAAAAAAACAAAAAAACAAAAAAGCAAACAAACTATACCAAAAAATTCAAAGATTCCCTTTTCTTTTTGCTTTTTGCACATTTTTTCTATAAGAGATGGAGATTACCTGCAAATCCAATATGTTGTAAGCATTGCCGGTTTCATCCTGGGCCCATGGCATGTCGGGGACATACCTCCATTGTCCATCAACGATAAACTTGTATTGGAAAACACCCGATGGAAGCACTTCCATAATGGTGAAATCCTTCCCTGATCTCTGCAAAGGCATTCTGATCAACAGGGTAAACAAGATTACATCAGATTACAGTTCACAATGCAACAATTAAAATTAGAAATAAAAGAAAAACCAATTTTCAACTCGTCTTCCAATCATCCCACGAGCCCTCAACAGCAACTTCCTTACCATCATAGCTCCAGCTAGCTTCCCTCAATAGCAATGTTGTATCATCAGAATTTGGCAATTAATTGAATCAATTCAGATTGATTAACTGAACTCTCTAAGCTAGCTTTTTGCAAATTACGAAGAATAAACATATAAATATGTAATATCATTTGTTTTTTAGAGATAGACCTGTATAAATCATCCTTGACAAAATAAATAAACAAATAAAAAAAGTAACAACCAGAAAGATTTTTGCAAGGTCAAAACCATCAGTGTTCAAATGGTTACTATTGCAACCACCAGAGGAGAAACTTAATAATGTTCTTAATGTGATTAAATTCTTAAGAAAAAAAAAATATAGTACTTATGGCATGTTAAAAAATATATGATTAAATTCTACAGAGGAACTTAATGATGTTCTTAAGAAGCTATGGATATAAGAAATGAACGATACCAATAGAATTGATAGCCACATGTGACAATTCCAATGAATGCCCGAGACTAAAATATAGTACTTATGGCATGTTACTGCAGTTCGTACTTTGTTTGATTTTCTCTTTACTCAACCATATACGAAGTCCAGAGAAGTTAAAGCAAGATACGCTAATTTAAGGGTGTAATATTCCAATTTTCATTAAATATATATATCCCACTACCAAAAAGATTGTTTCCTCTCTTATCAAATGCAGTGATAATTATAATTTATAATTCTCTATTATAAGTAGGAAATGGGCAGATATAGGGTCCTGATTACCAATTCACCATAAACTTATTTTTCCAATCTATCGTGTGGGTTGTCCAAGTTTGAGGATGTTTGTGATGGTAAATTCTGCTAAACATTTGTATTATATATTCCACATTGATGCAGAGAATAAAGGATGTTGTGGGGGATCAAAGAACAAAGGTGGGTATATAAACATAGGGATGGACATATTATGAATATTGTGCTCTCTTGGTTGTGTGTGGATCAATCAATATTGCATGTCGTGTAAACTCTTAATTGATGGGTTCAATACTTTGTACCACATCAAAGTCTATGTTAGCATCCTTAATTAATGGTACTTATGTTGTAAAATAATTTTATAAATTCCAAAAATCACGGTCCCTGATCATGATCTACAAGGACTTTAATGAACAATTCCTAGTTTGTGTCGGAAAAACTTAATCTACACAATCTTTTCTCAGGTTCATAACCATATGTGCCAGAAATAATGTGATTATAGAATTACAGTGATTGTTTCTTTATAGTGTGGTTACCTGTTCAGGGGATCCTTTGTTGGCCCAATACCAGTTGCCATCAGAATCAATGCACTGGATTGAAATGAAAGAAATGCACTTCTGTGATGTTCGCACGTGCCTGTAGACAAAAAGATTTTTCCTTTCTTGAATAACCTACAAGTGAAAAGAAAAGAAAGAAAAAAACTAGAAACTTAAGAGCAATATATTTTTCCTCTAACCTCCATTGGATCAGCAAGCATGTTAACAATGGCTGTATCATTGGCATCCTAATTCTCCATGTAATGTACAGAAGAAATTTATCATCAAGTATGTATTAGCTTAGGGAAATTGAGACTTGATGAAGTCAGCTTTCTATACCTCAATAAGGTTTCGATCGACAGTGAGGCGATTCAGGGTAAGAGTTCTAGTTTTATCACTACAGAGGACATCCATTCCAGCCATTTCTTCAATTGCTGTCATCCTCTTCGTAATGGCGCCCCTTAGGTAACAGACGGAAAACAAGGGAAAATGAAAAGAATAAAGAGTTGTTGTGTAGTCAGCATTGAAATTTGACTTAAGATTCTTCTGTTATGGCTCTTACATGAATTATTTTGAGTTTGTGTTAATTATTTGTGTGTGACAAACAATGGTGACAGCAAGTGATTCTCCAGTAAGAGCCCACTGTACAGGAAAAAAAAAAAATAGATAGTAATACCACTTAACTAATCGTATAAAATTTATTTAGAATAGACAAATAAATGTGAAAGGCTACATTGGTTACATTGGTTTAGTTCCAATAAAATGTGAAAGGCTTGCATGTATGACATAAAAAGCGATTCTCATTTAGTACATACATAAAGAGGATTCTCATAGGATCCATGATCATGCTGAAAAGTTTGCAGCTTAGCATCTACATCACATGGTGAAAAAGAGGATCCTCATAGCATTGGTGATCATGATGAACAGTTTGTAGCTACATCATATGGTCATGGTATAAAAAACAACAAGAGTTGTTACCATCACAACTCTTCAATCATGTATGCGCTACCAAGATAATAAAGATTAAAAAGAACACAATTGATGAAAAAGGAAAATGAATGAACACGTCCACCAAGTTCTTCAAATAGTTTATAGCAAAACTAGCTCACTCTAAACTTGGGAAAAGCCTCGAATTCCCAAGTTCAAAAGCAACTAAAGATCCCTCATATCTTCTAGCTAACAAGAGCTTGCATAAGGAAACAAAATTGCAGTTTCTGCACCAAAACCTAATAAAATTAAGTCCGAACTATACCATTACTGATTAAAAAGGGAAAAAAGCATCACATAGTTAACTTCAATACAAGTAACCACTGGCAAATGACAGTAAAGTAAGAAATTCGAGTTCCCTATTATCTCATTAAGTAGTTGAATCCAAAAATGGAATAAATTCTAGAAAGCAAAATGATGTTTCACCCTATATGCAAAACAACTATGCCACGTAAACTAAGATTATGCTAGGCACAAAATTCTACTAAAGCTATAAAGGTTAGGATCAATTGATACCAAAAAATTAAAATAATCCTGTGTAAGGGAGAGATATTACTGACATGATAGAATGGCGGCGAATTGTTCAGTCCCCCTCCTTTAGAACAGTAGCAGCAACAGCCTCTCATTTCTATTCAGTTATCTCTATTGTCCACCAGAAGCTATCAGCAATTTAGTCATCATGTTCCCTCTGTTTGGCATAAGAAAAGGAATTCTATTAGATGAAAAATGCTTGGCATAACACAAGGACATTCTATAGATCAAAGGTAAACAATGTCATACTTGAAGCCCAAAAGAAAACTGCTTTTAAAATTAGGACTGACTCAAAAATCATCAATAAATATCAAATAGCATGTGAAAGGGCATCTGAGACAAGTATAAGATTGAATCAGCACAGATGTACACACAAACAACTGAAGTACATCAGTAATAAGACACTAACTTGATGGGTGAGTGAATGCTTAATTTTGTGGTGTAAGTGGTGTAATGCTGAACTGATATGGTGAATCAGTATGTATGCTGAACTGCTATGCTCTACTGCTGGGCTTGGATTTGCAGTGTTATCTTGGTCGTTTCTCGTTGGTCTCTCACCAACTCTGGGGGTGCTAGCAAATGATAGGATGAGCTAAATGGTGCCAACCTCGTTGGGATGATTTAGCCCATTGTGATGCCTTTGCACCTCCCTTTGTTCTTTATTGATGTAATTCGCTTTGAACTCTGTACTTGTGTTGTTCCATCAATAAAGTTTCTTTTTTGCCGATCAAGAAAAAACTAGCAAATGATCATCTATTTAGATAACTGTAGTTTCATGTTCTTCTTTTTTAGTCATAGTTTCTAGTATCATCTTCCATTTGTAGTCTGGTAAAATTTTTAACATTTGGATGATTTGAATTAGGTAGAGTGGAAGAATTACTTCTTTCTGGTTTTACTACTGCCATTTTAGTATCATTAACATTATTTGTTTCTTCAAAATCTTCTAGAACATTTTTTTTTTCTTTTTCTGCTTCATTTTGTTTCATTGTTTATTTTAAGTCTTCAAGGGGAATGTGTTCCAATTCTCCCAAACTAATTAACCCTAATTGTTTAAGGCCTCGTTTGGAAACAAGCTAATTTAGTAACTTTTTGGCTATTTGGCTAAAAAAGTAAGTAAAAAAAACTTGTATGTTTGGGATGACTTTTTAGCTAATTACGAAAAGATGTGCAAAAAGTAGAGAGAAAAGAGAATCTTTGACTTTTTGGTATGAGTTGTTGGCTTTTTAGCTAATTTAGTAACTTTTTGGCTAATTGATTAAAAAAGTAAGTCCCCAAACGGGGCCTAAATATATCTTCTTCTAGTTCTATTATATTATTATTTATTTCTTCCATTACTTCTTCATCTTCTTTATCTAATTATTCAGCTATTTTTAAAATTATTTTATATTTTATTTCACTGTCATTTTCTTTTTCAGCCACTTCTTCTAGCTGTTCTAAATTATATTCTTAACTCTATTTTTTTTTTTTTTTTTTTTCAGGTGAAACTAATTCAAATGGTTCTTCTGAATTATTTCCTTTATATATGTAAGGATATAGATCTAATTTTTTTTTTCCCCTTCAAAAATAGCTATTTGTTTTTGTGGATCCAGTGTTAAATGTCTAATTTCGTTTATTATTTCTAATTGATTATTTTTAAGCTTTTCACTAATTACTTTTAATAGTCTAATTAAGGTATTATTTTGTTCTATAATTATGTGTAAAGAAGTAATATTATTTAAGTTGTCAGCTTCTACTTCTTCACTTTATTTGATACTTATGCAGATGTTATTGGTAAGGCCGAGAAACCAGATTCTGATACCAATTTTAATTGTGGATATTTAGTAGAAATTGCAAATTTAATTTAAAATTAACTCTTGTAAAATTTTTCTTTGATAATCTACACTTCCCTTTTTAAGGATATTTTATTTTTAATCCTAGCAATTCTCTGTCTATAATTTATTGCCGATGGTCCAGAAGCAATAGCCAGAGCATAATTTAACCTATTTGACTCATTTTCTAACTCAAAAATATAATCTAAACTATCTTTTATTTTAGCTATAGGTGCTGTAATTAAAAGCATGGAAATATTACTTATAATATTTTATTGAAATATAATGTTTCCTAATATTTTTATGCTTTTTTTTTTGTAATTTTTCAAACTTTCTGGAGTCAACTTGTAATATATAACGATTGAAGATGATTGGACTAAATGAGGTGGACAGAGGTGTGTGAAGTGTATGCTCCTGGTGAGATTCAGATGATTCGAGCTTTGCAAAATTGTGTTGATGGAGAGTTATTCATAGCTAATTGTCATAATTATCTTAAATTGGTGAACTACTAATAGATCCTCGTATAGTTGGATTTAATTTTTATTAAAATCTTATTTAAAATAAGGCCAAGTTTGGCATCCTCCAAAAAATCTAAAAAGTCAAAAAGTCCTATTTAAGTCACATCATCTTATTTAAGTCACATCACCTCTCTAACATATCACTTCAAACCCAACCCAAATCCAACCCATATTTCATAAAAAGTCAAAAAGTGCACTTATTTAGTCTTCCCAAACTTGACCTAAGTTTTACTAAAATTGTTATTAAAAATAATTTTTTATGAATTTTTTTGTATATATTGTTAAAAATTGATAATTACTGACTTTTTTGTTACAAATTTTATAAATTGTTACTAAAACTTATAATGAGTGACTTTTTTTTGTGACGAATTTTTTAAATTGTTGTTGAAAGTTGAAAATTAGTGCAATTTTTTGTGACAATTTTTTTAAAATTATCTTTAAAATTGATAATTAGTGACATTTTTTATGACAATTTTCAAACTGTTATTGAAAATTAACAATTAGTGATACTTTTTTAATAATGTTTAATAAAAACGCCATAAATTATCATAGTTACCATTAGATAATAAATTCATCTATTAAAATCTACACGTAACTCCCCTAATTAAAAATATAAAAATAGAAATAATTTTAACAACATCCAAACACACCTTGGTTTCGAATCTTTATAATATACAATAATGTAATTATTATTCTTAGAGGAATTTGGTCAAAATCCTGTCATAATAAAATTTTAATGTTTAAGAACAAGCACAAATTTTTTTTTTGAAAAGTCCAACAAATATCACTATTATCAAAATATTAAACTTTAAAATAATATAACTTTTGAAATAGATGTCAGTTTTTAATAAAATTAATCAATGTGTTTGGTTTTAATTTTTTGAATTCAGTTTTTTGAAAATTGAGTATTTTATTTTTCGTGTTTTTATTTTTATTTTTAGTGAATATTTTTTAAATTTTAAGCAACTTTATTACTTATTTAGATGCACTTTACTTAGATGTATCTAAATAATAAAATAATTGTGAAAATTATATTAAAAAATTAATAAATACACAAAAATACGAAAAATGTACTGAATTTTTATATTTTTTCCCTTATTTTTTGGTATTTAGTATAATTTTTAAAGATTTTTTTACAAATATTATACTTTTTAAGTGTATTTATATTAAGTGTGTCTAAAATTTTAAAAAAAAATCTTAAAATATTAAAAAAATTCCTTAAAACCATTAAAATACAGAAAATAAGAAAGTAGAATTTTCTAAAAACTATTTTCTTAAAACCAGAACTAAACAAGCTAAGCCTCCGTTTGGGAAGTGGGTTGGCTTTTTGGCTTTTTGGCTTTTTTGGCTATTTTAGCCTGGGCTAAAAAGCTTGGTTTGGGAAGGACTTTTTGGCTTTTTGGCTTTTTTGACTTTTTTTGTGAGAGAAGAATGTAATGATTATAGGTTGGATGTGATGTTTTGTTTGTTATGGCTAAAATAGCCTATTTTGTTTTTTGTGGCTAAAATAGCCAAAAAAGCCTGAAAAAGCCCTTGCCAAACACAGGCTATTTTTAGAATTCTCTCATCGATATCTATCAAATATGATCCATATTGACTATAAATTCTTTAAATAAAAAAATTATTACCGTTGAAATTGATGTAAACAATAACAGTAACATGTTACTCTGTTTGACAGTAACAGGTTATTCTGGCAATATTGTTCCAGAAAGAAAAAAAAAATATTTTATTTTGTCCTTATTCAATTATATGTTTTTTCCTTAAAGGTTTATGATGAAAAATAAATTGAACTGTTATTTTCACTAAACAAGAGTACAATAGAAGAGTTTTGACTAAGGTCTTGTTTAGGAACTGACTTTTTTAGTAACTTTTTGATTTTCTGACTAAAATATGATATAAAAAAAATTAGTATGTTTATGATGACTTTTTAAATTTTTTACGAAAAGACGTAAAAGAAAATAAAATCTTTAATTTTAATATAAATTATTAACTATTTAATTTTTTTAATAACTTTTTAATTTTTAAACTAAAAAATAATGTTATCAAACAAGCCTAAATTTCCCTCATTCTAATGGAGAGGGGAAGATTCCCATGTGTCTTGACACCAGCCAAAAGGGATATTCACAAGGTAGATATGGTGGGAATATCATGACACGTATAATAAAGAAAAGAATCTCTGCCATGCACATACACATATAGAGAGAGAAAGAAAGAAAGAGAGAGATACACAGAATTACAGGGAGGGAGAGAGAGAGAGAGAGAGAGAGAAAAGGTGAGGGTTGGAGTCTTGTACGAGAAGACTGATTTGGAAAGTGAGCAACCAACCCCTCATCATTTCAGTCCCATGCAACCCCACCACTGCTCTCTTTCACTCTCTGCCAAAGCCAAAAGAGAATCCGATGCACTCTCTCTCTCTCTCTCTCTCATGCAAAAAGTTTTATCTTACAACTATTAATACAGTTGTTGAGTCCATGTGGGTTGGATTGTGCTAACATTACTCATTGAGTTCCAACTCATTAACAAGAATTCACTGTCCATTATACATTGTAAAGGTATAATTTGATATATTAAAACATAAAATATAATGTGATTCGGACATATTTTAAATTTTCTTTTCTTTTTTTTTATTGGAATCACATTTAGGAAAAATTGCAAATCAGTATGTTTCCAAAAATAATTTCAAATTAGGGATAAAATTTAGGACAACAGGTACCACAGCAGGGTGTGCTGTGCGTGCCAAACCATACAGTTCCTTCTTCTTCCATTGTTTTTTTTTTTTGGTTTGAAACAAAACAAAATAAAACTTTACAAATCTTTATAGACATTTATTGTAATAAGGAGAAATATCTACTAGCATATTTTTTATTTTTTTATTACTTATTATATTTTTAATGTTTTTAAAAATTAAATGAGACTAGTTATATTTTATTTGACATTGATATTTATCAGAGTATATTGGTTGATTTTTCACAAATCAATAAATAATATGTAATAATACACATCGTTGCAAGTAAATTTAACAGTAATTTTTTGAGGGTTTTATGATTTTTTTTTTATTGATTTGTCTGAATGAGTACAATATTATTATTATTGTTGTTGTTATTATTAATATTATTATTATTTGAAGAAATTATAAAAAATAATAAAAAAATCTCATATAGTGATCATTGTAATAAAATAAATTATGAATTTTTAATTTTATCAATTTAAACTTTAAAATTTTGATTTGTTTTTTATCTCAACAATTCATCTATTTTTTTAGGTAAAACTCACAATTTTTTTTTAGTCATTAAACTCAATATAGATATACATAAAATGTCTAAAATATCATTTTCTATTAATTTACCTAACGAAAATAGGTCAATATTTTAAATTAAAAACAAATAAAAAATTAAAGTTTAAATTAATAAAATTAAAAACTCATAATTTATTTTGTTACAAAGACTAAATTTTGAGATTTTTTATTTTATTTTATTTTATTTATAATTTTCCCTTATTATTTTTGTTAATTTTTTTTTAAAGTAATGTAATGTTGATAGGTGTGCTAAAACCAGAAACTAACCAATAGTAGCACACACCAACAAAAAAACAAAACAAAGAAATATTATGTTAAAAAAAAAAAAAGGCACAAAATTGTGCCGTTTTATCACACTGTAGTACCTGCTGTACAGCAGGCACCCCTTTCCCTAAAATTTACCAATTCTAATAATTAAAATGATAATTTTTTTTTTATAAATTTAGAAATATTTTATTAAGTCATCACTGATTTGTAATTTTCCTTTTATGTTATTGGATCAAAACTCTCTTACATTGGCAAATGAACTTACCTTTTATATGTTGTAGACAAATGTAATAATGACACATTGTATAGTATATAAAATTTAACACTATCATAATAACTTCTCTCTTTTTAGAAATTCTATGTCTGTACCTATCCGGTGGGAACAATAGAAAGAGTAAAAAAGCCACAATAATGGAGTAATTATAGTAACTTTATCAATAACTATCACATTCCTTAAAACTTCATTGGTTGGACATACTACATCAGCATGATGACGTGGCGTATCTTACCTATTGAATAATTTCTCATTAAGAGATGATCCAATAATTTATATGAAGCTCTTCACCAAATATTATTGTCCGTATTTGATTTCATTATTAAAATTTTTTTTCAATTTTTTTCTTCATAAAACTAGAAATTAATTTGATGAAAATAAACGCCAAAAAATAATTTTAAATTTTAAAAATTATTTTCGCCCAAAAAAAGAGAATACCCAAATAAAAATGATGAATGTTATTTATTTATTTATTTATTTTTCAAGCCAAACTAATTTTCAGTTTAAGAAAAAAAAATAAAATCAAACCAAACAAGTGATTCTATTGAAGCACATAATTGCATATATGTATAAATGTTGAACCTAAGCGAGATGCAATGGTAGGTGATTCTTGAGTCAAACAGGTTGAGCTATGAAGATCCTAACCCGAATCTAGAACTTTCTTTAAGCTTCAAAACCCTAGTAATAAATAAAATCTTCAAAAACAATAAAAAAATGTAGAGAGAATCTTCCTACCTTCCTAGCCACTTCACTAAAGGTAGTAGCAGAAGAAGATTCCCACCTGTTTGGCTCCTGAATTATTCTTTTGAGGATAGTTTTTTTTTTTTTTTTTTTCAACCTCTCTCTCTCTCTCTCTCTCTCTCTCTCTCTCTCTAAGCTTTGTGGGTTGTGTTACCTTAATTTAGAGTCGTAGAATTGGAACCTAGATATTCCTTCCTTAGGGCCAAATATTATATTCTTTGTAATTAAAGAATGTTTTGGTTTTGGATTAATTGTACTTTTATTCTGAAATTATTAATTTTACTTTTATTCCCAAATTATCGTTATTTTTTAAATTTCATTAGTAAATTATCAAATTTAACTATTTAATTTTTAAATTTCTTAATATGGTCTAATTCGATTCAGTGGTTCAAATCAATAACCATTAAAACATAATTTGATAGGTAAAAAAGTCATTTCAAAATTAGTTATTTGGACAAATTGTGTCCAATTGGATCATATGGATTAAAATTAGAAATTTTGGGTATTTAGACGAAATTGTTAGATAATTTAGGATTAAAATAGGAAAAGTGATAATAGTTTAGAAGATAAGAGTAAAATTAACTCTTCAATTTTAGATTAACAACAAAGATACGTGCACCTAATTTATACGAAAAAAATATTCATAAATATAAGGGTAAATTATCAATAGGTTCTAAAATTTAGACTTAGTTCTCATCAAATACTATTAAAAATAAGTTCTAATAAAATCGTGACAAAAAATAATTTTTTGTAATGATTTTTTGTATATGTTGTTAAAAATTGACAATTAGTAAATTTTTTTTGTCACTCTTTTTTATAAATTGCTACTAAAACTTACAATTAATGATATTTTTCTGTGACTAATTTTTGAAACTATCGGTGAAACTTAAAAAATTAGTCATTTTTTTTTTTTGACGATTTTTTTTAAATCGTCGCTAAAACTTATAATTAGTAATATTTTTTGAAACAAAATTTTTTAAATGTTGCTAAAAATTAACAATTAGTGGCGTTTTTTAATAGTGTTTGATAAAAAATGTTATTAATTCTCACATAACTTATTGGATAATAAGTTCACCTATTAGGATTTACACATAAGTCTCTCTAAATATAATGTGTGATTTAGATTTAATTTTTATACTATGTAGGACTCACTTTTAGAATAAATTTAAATTATACATTTACTTTTCTACATATAAAATTTATGTATTCATAACATTTCTTTTTTTTTTTTTTGGATAAATAAGCACACTTTATTGAGAAAGTGTCAAGACGAAGCAAAGAATTACAAAAACGAGCCTAACAATTTGAAAACTGTCAAAACCGAAACTGCACGAAATAACACGGCAAAAACAAAAGATCTATTGAGTCAAGTCCTCTACAAAATCAACAAAAGACAAAACATTCGAGTCCACAGTCAACAGTATCCAACTGTGCAACACAGTGAACAAACGCCGCTCCAAACAGGCCGTGGAACGCATCTCCTCCACAAAAACCAGCCTATTACGCTTCAACCAAGCTAGCCACATAAGACAATGGCCAGCCAATATCCAAGCCTTCCGCCGTCTTCTCCCAACCCAACTTTGTAACACCGCCCTTACTAGTCCCGGTTGAACCCAAAGCCAAACCGAAGATAGCAATTATAGACATTCATATCATTGTTGTTAGGATTGTAGTAGTAGAGAAGTTTGTTCACTCTTCGAACCTCTCTCATTACACTTTATCATTTTGTATCTTTGATTTTATATTTTGGGCAAATTATAAACACCCCCTCGAGGTTTGGTAAAAATACAGATTCTCTCCTGAGATTTGAGAAATTACAAATTGCCCCTTGAGGGTCAAATTTTCATAACAAATTAGGGAAAATTAGAGGGGAATCTGTATGAAAATAAAAATCTCAGGGGGCAATTTGTTATGAAAATATAAATCTCAGGGGGCGGGATGTAATTTCTCAAACCTCAGGGGGGAATCTATATTTTCACAAAACCTTGAGAGGGTGTTTGTAATTTGCCCTTATATTTTTAATAAAATTTTTTTACCAATAAAATTTAAAAAAATAAAAAATTTACTGCTGGATTAAATATTCTCTTCTCTCTCATTGCACTCCATTGTGGAACAATTATGCTACTTTTGAAACCAAAAAGCAAGTTGCATGGTGGATTGACACTAAACACCATAAGGTGGTAAAAATAATGTACATGTGGTATATGCTCCTTTTAAAGCTTTTACTTTTAATTAATCATAATAGAATCATTAATTCATATTTTGAAGATGATGCTATACTTGGGTAAGGACGCCCTCAAGTACTACTATGCCGTACACGTGTCAACTTGGATGTCGCCAATGGAGAGGATCTCACTTAAACTTCATTTACTAGTCATAGTTAGGGGTGTGCATAATACCGCTTAAACCGTCAAAATTGTACCGAACCGCACCGTCAAGGCAAATTCGTTATTATTTGTCAATCGAACCGCCGATTTTTGGTAAGAAAAATGACAAATTCTAGTGACACTTTTATCAATCCGCCAGTTTCTATTTTTCTTCTAAACCGCACCGACCCGCACCGCTATTAAATCATGTTTTATAAGATTCTAAAAATTCTTTTTTACTTAAGTTTGCTTGTTGTTCTATACCTTAGAATATAGTATTACATTACTGCTTGAGGAGAATTCAAGATGTCAATAATCCAAAATAAAGTTGGATTCCAATTCACTTTTCAAGATGCTTAACATCACAGTATCTCTCTTCTTTTTTTACTCTTTGATTTAAGTTTTGTAATTTGAATTATATTTTTTATAAACCGCCAATCCGCCCGAACCGCCAAGGTAAATCTGCCATTATTTGCCAACCGAATCGCCAATTTTTTATAAGAAAAATGACAAATTCTAGTGACACTTTTATCAATCCATCACCCACCATACAATTTTTATTTTTCTCTCAAACGACACCAACCCGCACCGTGCACACCCCTAGTCATAGCCATTGAATCCATCCAAACTTTCTAGCTTTATTGTGAGTTGTCATGATTTTTACTCTTTTGCCACAAAAAGGCAAGCTATGGATGCTATTGCTTCAACATGATGACGAAGAAAAAATTCAACAGAAGGTGAAGTTATGTTGTTATTTACACATACTATCACAATTTAATAATTAATAAATTATTAATTATCAATTCAGTTAAATATAATAAAAGTGTCAGAGAAAAAGACAATTTTATATTCTTAATTTCATTTGTGGTCAGACTCTCCTCAATCAAGCATTATAATTATTTTATAAATGGGATGAAATTTAAATACAAAATTTATTATCTCTTTGATATAATATTATATTGTTAACTATTAACTTATTTGAATAAAAACATTAATAGATAGAGGAACAATTTTAGTGTTTATGTCCTCAAGAATAATAAATTATCCCATGGGATGGATCATTTTCACTATTAAAAGTTTACTCCAACACAATATGATAAGAGTATGATTCAGTTTTTTTTTTTTTTTATCAGCAAAAATTTTTTTTAATAACAGCATGAAATTAAAAATACAGGAAGATAACATGCATCGAGAGAGATTCAGAAAGTACAAATTACCCCTACTACTGCTACTCGCAGCCATACAACCAATCCCTTGGCCTCAAGATTTTTTTTTTTTTAAAACAAAAAAGTTAAGAATGACTTAATTAGAAAATAAAATATATGAATCCCCACAAAATTAACCCACACTCCCAAAAACCAAAAACCAACACCAAAACACCCAAGCTACTCCTGCATTCCTCTTTTCAACAAACTAAAATTTTCTTTTTCAACATCCAAGCAGCTGCACCCGTCTTATCAACAAACCACACACTACTATTCTACTCGAATAATTTATTCACCCATGTTGCTGCACTCCCAATGCCCACACCACCCAAACTAAAAACTTCTCAACAGCCCACCAAAGCCAAGACCCACGCCACCAAAGCTGAGACCCACGCTTGACAACACTCAACCATAGCATCAAAAGCATTCCGCACGCTTCGCTGATCCAACCGAAACCGTTCCATGGCCGGAAAACTCCATAGCCAACAACTCCATAGCTGGAAAAAACTCCGCACCCAGCTTCACTTCCATGGTCAAAACACTTCTTTTCTGATTCAAAACTCCGAGCACTCATTGCAACCAAGCACACCCAAGGACGATCAAAACTCACGACCACAACCGAACAAGACCCACTACCATCTCTACTTCCATGGTCGGACACATCTTTTCCGATCCAAACTCCGAACACACCCACTGCAGAAGCTCCGATGTTGACAACCCAAAACATCGAACAACCGCTGAGACACCTCCATACATCTGGATGAAGTTCACCCCTCAAACTCCCACTCGAATAGGAGCGCTCAAATGAAATCTTAGATAGATCTAGATTGACTTCAACACCTATGTTTCCCCCCAAACAAAGCACCGAAGCGACTCCATAGATCCAAACCAAAGCTCATCCTTCAAACTCCCACTCGTAAAGGAACGCCCAAATGAAGATCCAAACCAGATCTGAACATCCTTTATTCCAGTCCAAAACCGACCTCCTTCTACTCTGTTTTGACCCTTATTCCAAGCACCCCCTGTTGAAACAAAACATACAACCCCAATGCATCAACCAAAAAAAAAAAAGGGCAACAAACACCAAAAAGTTTAATATCAGCAGCACACAAAACACAATTAAGTGGGAAGACATTGTGGGAATCAAGTCTATTAAAAGCAAAAGCTAGCACACAAACATAAGAGAGAGCTCGGCCAGCCAACCGCCATAGCCAAAGGCGACGGTTGGCCGGCCAAAAGTGAGGCCCGGGGGTGGAGGTTTTTAGAGGTTTTGCTTTTAATAGAACCTCAAAAAAAAATAAAATAAAATAAAACTTACAGTACATAAATAGATAAAACTTGATCGAGTTGAATGTGTGACACTCTTTCTTTAAGACAGATTCGTCCTTCCACTGGTGCTCAAGATTCAATGGACGTCTATCTTCCAGGATATAACGATCAATATCTTGCACTAGCAGCACTACTATTCCAAGCCTGGCGAACATTGCTATGTATGCACTCTCTTTATAGGAAAATTAGACTCAAGAAAATATGAAGAATAAATGTAAAGATAAAGAAGAAAATGACAATTCTATATCCAAATTGAAGTGAGGGAGATGGAATTTATAGATTTCTCAGTGACTCTTCAGAAAAGTTATGACCCTTCAAAAGGACACACTCTTCCATCTCAAGAAACACAACCATTGGAGTAAATTTAAATTCAAAATTTTCAACAATCCCTCACATGAATGAAATTTACGGAAAGGACATGCACCAACATGCAAACAAAGAAAGAGTACATTAAAGAATTACCCTACATCGGGATAAGTAACTTTTGACTTTGAACCTTCCGTAGTGAAAGCTTATCGGACTTACTAGCTAATCAGTGAATGTGATGCCTTGAACTGTTTAGCCGTTTGTGTAAGCTAAGACAATAGAATTCACATAGAATATCTCCAGACACAGCCTAGTTCTCACAGTTGTGCCCGTTTTGGCCTTGGGTATCTCCTGGTATTTCATGAGTGTTTTAAAAAATTTAACCTTATCAATTCTCATAGAAGCAGCCCCTTCACAATCATATAGGTTATTTTTATTTCGAGTTTATTAAATACTCCTCTTGAAAGATACCCCCTCTAGGGTTTTCAAGATATAAGTAATCATTAAAAGTATAGCTTACCCTAAGTCCTCTATATATAACTCATATTGTAGATATCACTCTCATCATAGGAACGGATAGAAGATAGACTCCTTTAGTGATTTTTGGTGAGCCACACATAACTTAGTTGTCCCTTTGAATTTAGTTCTTGGGATCTCCAGTCATCTAAGTAAGGTTACCATTATGATGACTCTGATGTAGTAGGCTTTAATCACATTCCCCTCGATGAACTTTCCCTCATTTGCTCTTTGGTCAAACTTTTTGTTTAGCGGCCGCTTTTTTTGCCGTTTGACCTTCTCAGTTATATATCATTGAGTAGTTAGTGGATTCATTATATTATCCTTAGACAATATTCACAACTGAAAACAAATGTCCTTTAGTATTAAGTCTTTGATTAAATCGAGACTTACCATTACTATATGTCACTTCCATTTTCAAATTTAAATAATAAACATAGTGGTGTTTCATAGGAGTTAATGAAACTATTTTTGCTTCTACTCCAACTTTGTCTTATAGAAAGAATTGAAATTCTTTGTGGACCTACTATCGAAACCATTACTTTAGTAAAATCCTCCAAACACCCCCGCATTTTAAGCATTCTAAGGAAACTTATAATTTCTCTTGCTGATGTATAATTATACAAAAATATTAATACACCCCCACAATTCTGAGGTAAATCAGAATATATCATTAATTGGCGTGCTTGAACTAAATAACAAGATGTAAATTGCTTTGTAAATATAATCACAATAGTAATTTGTCTAAAATACAATTAGACTTCATAACTTTCTTTTGCAATACAAAGAAAAAAATGGCTAATATCGGTTGTCGCCACAACACTTTGTCAAATAACATTTCTTTAGCCATGCATTATTTTTTTTTGTTTACTGCAACCCTTAATTCCAATTTTAACATGGAATATAAATATCACTGTATAATTACATTTACATCTTATTTGTCTTATCCAGTATTAGTAACTACGTCGACAATTACCAAAGTGTCTTTCACCCATGAAATATTTTAACTTATATAATATTTCATTACGGAGTTATCGGTCACCACACTAATTTCACTATCCTTATTCCAAAGAATAGTTAGAATTCCTCTTATGTCAAAACACATAAGTTCACATTTTTACCAATACTTTGATAAATAATTGACATCCATTTATAATACACCATATACCAAATCAATATATCAAATATATCAATTAATGACATCATATCACAAGGAATTATAATATCAATAATGTCTATAGATGGCATCTCTTCATCATATCCATACATGAACATTATGATTAACTAATCAAATCAAAAGTTCCTTACCCATCTATAATTTCTGAATAACATAATCTGATTTTTAATAAAACAAAACTAGAAGATTGAAGGGAAATTTGTCTTTAACAGATTCAAATCATAGTCATACCCATGAGCACAAGCACCGGTTGCTAAAACACCCAATTGAGAAGCCACGGAGAGAATACAAATCAAGTCGTATCAATTGGTTTCAATCCACTGATATCAACTAACATGTCCTTAAACAACAACAATCCATTGCCGGCATGTTCACAAACTCTCAATTTCTGTGAACAATAGCCCTTTACCATTGCATTCCAAGTAATATTATTTCTCACAGATATTTCATCAAACACTTGGTGTGCCAAGAAACATCCTTATTACTCGCATAGAAATGTATAGCAGTGGTTTAGATCATCAGATTCGACAGAAACCCACGTTTGATCAAGCACACGCTCCGAGAACGAATGTAAGTGAAATCGTCGAATGAGAGTAAAGAATTTGAGACCAAAGAATTTGAGACCCAATTGGAAAAAATGAGAATCGAGTCTCTGGGATTGGATAAATAAACCCCGTTCCAAATCCGAAATGTATTCCTCCAAATCAAAACATATTATTTAATATATATTGACTCACAAACAATTGATGTATCATGTACATTAATGGTATAGAAAGTTCCAAAAGACAAACAACGAAAAAAAGTATTAATGGAACAAAATCAAGCTAACAAAAAAATTTTAAATGTAGATTGTAGAAATTCTGTTTGTATAAAATCAAGAAACAAACGAATACATATTTAACCAAAAAATTGAAATCCCTATACAAAGATGGTACTAATCTGTCTTAAGATTATTAGAAATATCAATACTAAATTTATATAGAAAATATAATTTAAAAAATATGTAAACGGTTTTGGCTAAAACCAAAACTGAAATAAATCGACATAATAACTTAATAAAATTTACAGTATATAAATAAATAAAACATAATCGAGTCGAGTATGTGACAGTCTTTCCTTAAGACAGATTCGTCCTCCCACAGGTGCTCAAGATTCAATGGATGTCTATCTCTCAAGATACAACAATCAACGTCTTGCACTAGCAGCACTACTATTGCAAGCCTGACGAACGTCGCTGTGCATGCATTCTCTTTATAGGAAAATTAAATTCAGGAAAATATGAAGAATAAATGCAAAGATAAAGAAAAAAATGACAATTCTATATCCAAATTGAAGTGAAGGAGATGGAATTTATAGATTCCTCCATCACTCTTCAGAAAGGTTGTGACCCTTCTAAAGGACGCACTCTTCCATCTCAAGAGACAACCATTGGAGTAAATTTAAATTCAAATTTTTCAATAGATAATACCATTTATTTTTACATTGGATATTTTTTCCAACAACCCAACTATGATATGGTCTACCTAACTGAAAAATGGTAACCTAAAATAATCTTCACTACTAGTAATAAAATTTTTAGATTCCCATAAGCAGTGGTGGAGTTAAGATTTTGGCTTAGAGAGGGTAATCGTAAAGTGAAATGTTATGACTACAATATTGGGGTGCCTTTATTTACACACTATATTTGGTCTCAAAGCACATCACTACTCAGTTCACACTTTTAATAATTCGAAAAAACATAATTTTCGTCAGCACACACAACAACATTCCATTTTTTCCCTTAGTCCCACATCACTTAGAACACACCACAAATTCAAAAAAAAAAAAAACAAACAAACAAACTACCTGTTAGACACTTATCACCGACAACAGCATCCATCACAAGAAACCACCATTAAGGGCATATCTCTTTCTTGTTCTCCAACCAAGCTAAAATGTCTCAGTTTCACAAAACACCCTTAAGCTGATCAATGAAGAGGAAGTTAAAGAACAAAATACAAACATGAAACTCATGCTTGAATGGTAGAGAGAGAGTGGTATGTAAACATGATTTGAGGGGTTTATAATGGTCAAGTGCCTTCCAGGTTAACAAGCAGATCCAAACAGTAAAGATTTTGAGCACGAGAAGTCCTGTAAGGTTACATTGAAGGAAGGAGGAGATGAGGAAACAAGGGGATCTTGGTGAGTGGATCCCAGTGGTGAAGCAAAGAGGAAGACAATCAAACCCTAATTCGTGGCCTGAAAGAAGCAGAGCGAACTTGATTACGTTATTCGTGGATAACTTGCCTGAATCCATGGCACCTAGGAACCTGTATGATCTATTCACCAAATTTGGCGTTGTTAAAGACGTCTTCATACCATATATGAGAAGGAAAGCAACAAACTCCAGATTTGGTTTTGTTCGGTATGATTGCTCTATTGCAGCTAACGTTACAGAACAAAAAACTAATGGGTTGTAGGTAGATGATAAATCCCTATCAGTCAAACTCGCTGAGTTTGATAAACATACAGAGGCAAGGCAGCAAGGGAAAAATTTCTCATCAAGGCAACCAATGGTAAGGAACACATCCATTATGGCCAAGAGCTCCATCTGGAACCATCGCGCCGATGGGAGTTCGTTTGCAAAAGTCATTAAAGGGGAACATCCAAAAGCTCCATCTACTGTGAAGACAACAATCAGAGTCGAGGAGATAGGCAACTGTTGGCTTTATGAGAGCTTGATCATGAGACTCAAACCAGAACACAC
The DNA here is from genome assembly GCF_055761805.1 of Camellia sinensis. Taxonomy (NCBI): domain Eukaryota; kingdom Viridiplantae; phylum Streptophyta; class Magnoliopsida; order Ericales; family Theaceae; genus Camellia; species Camellia sinensis. The sequence goes on from NC_138973.1 coordinate 113,280,110, forward strand.
CTCTGTCCAGGTGAAAAATGAACTAATCAAAAGAGAAAAGCAAAATGTGTTAGTAAGAGAGGGAGGTGGGCGAGATATATTTCTTTCATTCCCCTCCACAGAAGACCTGTTAGGCAAAAAGTCCATGGTTGTGGGTTGGTTCCAACACTGGTGCGAGTACATCATAGTTTGGAGTCCTGGTCTATATCTACAGCAACAGAGACAAGTTTGGATCAGCTGTATTGGGGTACCCCTTAACCTCTGGAGTTCAAATACATTCAGAAGGATTGGAAGCATATGGGGAGAGGTGGTTCTCTTGGATGGTAATATTGGTGCACCAAAATCATTTACAAATGGCAGATTCAAATTAGCCACTGATGTAATGGATCCGATTAATACATGTATCAATCTGGAGTGTAAGGACGAGTATATCCTATTCGAGTATCTGAAGAGCACTATGCTCTGGATGATAGCCTCAGTTGTAAGGCCACACTCTCTAAGGGCCCAGTTGAAGCTGTCTGCTCCAAAATCCATGGTGTAGTCCAACTCAGTCAAGAACACAGACCAGAGGAGGAAGATGGTGACATGGCAGGAGCGTCTATTAGAACCAATAAGGGTCTGACAGCTGGATTGAAGGCTATGGATGAGCTGGCTGTAGGAGGCAGCTGGAGTAACACATCAGTTGTAGCAGAGACTGTAGCCTGTGTTGGGAATTCAAACGAAGAAGGTGCATGTGTGGCTGATTCATTACTGTCAGTGAAAAGCCTACACCAGAGGTGTAATCATTTTGCCCAAAAAGGTGTAGAAGAGCAGCTAGTTACAGAAACTATGTAGAAGAGGGTTGAGTGAAATCCAGTTCCTCAGTTTAGTCCTATTGTAGGCCCCGCAGTTGAGGGTCATATACTCACCTCAGGCTTTATTAAAAGCCTTAGTGAGACTTCAAAAAAAAAGGCCTGGCATTTGTATAGAGTTAGCTTTGGGCCAAGTTCATAATGGGCTGCAACCCAATGAGTCAAGCCATCTGAGTTTGCTACCCTCTAGGCCCTTTAATAATGGATCAAATACTTTAGTTATGAAGCAGTTGTGTGAAGCATCTGGAGTGAGTCCACAATCAAAGGCCAACGTCACCTTCAAGCCATCCACTTCAGGATCCACCAACATCCGTTTAAAGAAAGGAGAAAGGAAAGGTGCTAGAATAGAAGGGTTCAAGTAATCTTTATTAGCAGGTAGATTTTCTAGATTTGCAAGAAGGATAAGGCACAAAGGGGCAGGTTCAAGCAATGGGTTCAAAAGAGGAATTAGAACTAGATCTCAAACTGTTCACTCCTCACCCAGTCATACATTAGGATTAATTCACACTTCCTCTACAAAGGAAATTCTTCAAGAGGCTCTTGAAACACTCCACGTAGGGAAAACTTTTGGGATTGACTATAAGGGCCAGGAATCTAAGGTTGTCAAGAAATTCATATGTATGGAGGAGCAAGACAAAGTGAGAATGGCTGGAGGTACTGGTGGTGTGGAGTAACCAGCTTCCTCATGGGTACAATCTGGAGTATAACTGTTATACATGAAGATTCGAAGCTGAAATGTCAGAGGTTTAGGAAGGCTTGAAAAAAGAAGGAAAATCAGGAAGATTTTGTATGAGCGGGCAGTAGATATGGCTTTTCTTTAGGAGACAAAGCAATCAAGTGTTGCAAACTTGCGGATTAAAAGTCTTTGGCCTAGAGACAAGATGGAATTCATGTCTGTAGATGCTGCAGGTTTGTCTAGTGGATTAATTTGCATCTGGGATCCTGATGTCTTTCATCTCTCAGGCTGTTGTAGTAGCAGGAACTTTATTCTGTTATCAAATAAGGCTCACAATCCTTTTGACTGTGTTCTGGTTAACATCTATGCCCCAAATGATATAATAAGGAGGAAGGCTTTATGGGAGACCCTGTTAAATTTGAAAACAATTTTTGTGAACCCATGGTGCCTTGGTGGAGACTTTAATGAAATTAGGAATGTGGGGAGAAGAATAGGAGTCTCTTGCAGGGATAGAGGTATGCAGGAGTTTAATGACTTCATTGATAACTGTGAGATGATAGATGTCCAAATGTTAGGCAGAAAATTCACTTGGTCTAATACTCTTGAAGGGAAAAAGTGGAGTAGAATAGATAGATTTCTTCTTAGTCCTAAATGGTTAGTGAGATATAAACTCAAACTTTGGGGTCTTCCAAGAACTATCTCTGACCATTGCTCACTTCTTCTCATGGAGGATGATAAGGACTGGGGGCCCAAACCTTTCAAGTTTCTGAATACATGGACCTTACATCCATCACTGGCTTCCTTGGTAGAGAGTAATTGGGGTGCACTTCAATTGTATGGATCTACAGGATCCATCCTGAAGAGGAAATTGCAGTCCCTAAAGTTGGTCTTAAAGAAATGGAATAAAGAGTCTTATGGTAATGTAGCAAAAAAATTAGAAGCTTCTGAATCTGCTCTGCATGATCTTGATCTAAAAGCTGAAACTCGACCTCTGGATGAAGGTGAATTGATGCTGCAAAGAGAGAAAAGGACTGAAATGTGATCACTGAGCAGGAAGATGGAATGGGAGTGGCTCCAAAAATCTAGGATGGACTGGAATCTGAAAGGGGATAGGAACACCAAGTTTTTCCATGTCATGGCCACTAGTAGGCAAACCAGAAACACTATCAACTCCATCACAGTTGGGGGTGTGATTCTTGAGGACCCAGCTTCAGTCAAGAATGAGGTTTGGCTCCACTTTTCAAACATGTTCAAACATGATTGGAAAACGAGGCCAACTCTGAAAGGTGAATTCAAAAGTATTAGACTTAGTACCCACTTTCATGTTCTTGAAGCAGATTTTTCTTAAGAAAAAATTTGGGCTGCAGTAAATGATTGTAATGGGAACAAAGCCCCAGGACTAGAAGGCTTTAACCTGATGTTTTTTCAGAAATTTTGGAAGGTGCTTAAAGGTGAAGTCCTCAAATTTATACAAGAATTTCATGCCAGTGGCAGTTAATCCCAGGTTTGAATAGCTCATTCATTACTCTTGTCCCTAAGAAGGAGAAAGCTTTATCACTAAATGAATTCAGACCTATTAGTCTGATTGGTTCCGCCTACAAAATTCTTTCCAAAGTCCTAACAAATAGATTGAAGTTAGTTATGCCTTCGATAATTGGTGATTCATAATCTGCTTTTCTGGAAGGTGGAAATATCTTGGATGGTGTTTTGATTGCAAAATAAGTAGTGGACAGCTGGGTCAAATCCAAGAAAGCTGGGCTGATCTTTAAAATAGATTTTGGGAAGGCTTTTGACTCCATCAACTGGAATTTCCTCCTTTCAATGTTAGCAAACTTTGGTTTTGGCAAAAAATGGATCTCTTGGATACATGAGTGTGTCTCTATTGCTAGAATTTTAATCCTTGTCAATGGATCTCCAACAAAAGAGTTTACTCCCCAAAAAAGGCTAAGGCAAGGTGACCCCTTATCACCATTCTTATTCAATTTGGTTGTTGAGGCATTAAATATTCTCCTTCAGAGAGCTATGAGCCTGAGATTGCTTAAAGGTGTATCTGTTAGGGTCAATGATGAGGTGCAATTGTCCCACCTTCAATTTGCAGACGATTCCCTTTTATTCTGTGAAGCTGAGATACCAGAGGTGCTAAATCTGAAAAGAATCCTTAGATACTTTGAAGTGGTTTCAGGGCTTAAAATCAACTTCCACAAAAGTGTGATTTGTGGGATTGGCATCTCCGGATCTGCCCTTGCTGGGTTTGCTTGCCTCTTGAACTACAAGTCTCAAAATTTACCTATCAAGTATCTAAGACTACCCTTGGGTGCAAACCCAAAAAGAAAGAAAACTTGGAAACCAGCAGTTGATAAGGTAAAACTAAGGCTAGCCAGGTGGAAAAGGAAGCTATTATCTTTTGCAGGTAGATTAACCTTGGTGAAAACAGTGTTATCAAGTATACATGTGTACTACTTTTCATTATTTAAGCTACCTGAGGGAATTGCCAAGGAGTTAGACAAAATTCAAGCCTCTTTCTTATGGGGTGGGCTAGATCTGAAGCGCAAAATTCATTTAGTGAAATGGTCAAAGGTTACTAAGAGCATAAAGCAAGGTGGTTTGGGTGTTAGAAGAATCAGAGACGTGAATGTGTGTCTATTCCTAAAATGGTGGTAGAGATTTGCTTCTGAACCTGTGTCACTTTGGTATAGGGTTTTATGCAGCAAATATCTATTCCTTGGTGGGAAATGGATTCCAAACCCAAGTCTAAACACCTCATCCTCTTATATCTGGAATGGCATAATGGCAGCATGTGATCAAAATCTGCCTCTTTCCCTTTACTATGCTAGCAACCTCCAGTTAAAGATGGGCAATGGCTGTCGTATAAGATTCTGGTATGACTCATGGTGTGGAAATGTTTGCCTGAAAGAGGAGTTCCCTAGGCTCTTCAGTTTATCTTCACAAAAGGAAGGCCTACTTAAGGAATTTTGGAAGTCTCTGGCACTGCTAAGAACTGGTTGTTTACATTTAGGAGGTCTTTATTTGTTTGGGAAAAGAATGAACTGCTTAGGCTATATGGCTTTACAGGTCCAGCCCCTTCCTTTCAGCTGGAGTCCCAGGACAGGACAATTTGGAGTGCAGCCAAGCCCGGGCAATCTTTTGTGTCCAACCTTTACAACCAAACCAGCAGTGACTCTGGAGGCACTGAAAGATTCAGTCATCTGGTGTGGATTAAGTACCTTCCTCCTAAGGTGCAATTCTTCGGATGGCTCGCATGGAAGCACAAGATCAAAACCTCTGTATTCCTGTAGCGGATTGGAGTCTTGGATAGTTCTGTCTCTACACTCTGCGTATTTTGTAAATCCTAGCAGGAATCCATTGAGCATGTTCTTATCCTCTGCCCATCTGTTTGGAGAGTCAGGTCTGGTCTGCTGCAATGGTGAGGTGTTTCATGGGCTATTCCTGATTCTGTCCATGGGCTGCTGATATGGTGGTCAGGGTATTTCTGTAGGAAAGCTGAACAACGTATTTGGAATGCCATACCCCTGGTCACACTGTGGTCAATCTGGAAGCACATGAATGATTATTGCTTTAACGCGTCTCCCCTAAATTTGCAGAACCTGTAAGAACTGATTCTCATTCGGTTGGCTTTCTGGCTTATAGCTGCTTCTAAGGAGCTCCACTTCTCAACTTCAGATTTCCTTTATAACATTTCAGGGGTGAGGCGAGGTTTGTTATAGTCTTACCTATCAATCTGTGCTTATAACATCTCAGGGGTGAGGATTGGTTTGTGCAGACTGCAATTTAGTCCAGTTTGGTGTTTGTTCTTCTTTCCTTTCTTTGCTTGTTCTATTGTTGGGAGTGCAACTGCAATGGATATAGTTCTGGGAGTGCAAATGCAATGATGTGTGTGGTTGCTATACTAGCTGTGGGAGTGAACTGTTATTGCTCTGCTTCGAATGCCAAATGCTACCTATACCTTGTTGTTCTAATATCGAATGGTCTTGTGGAGGTTGTTCTATTGTTGGGAGTGTAACTGCAATTTTCTGAGATGAGGCTGAGCAGATGTTCATGGGCTTTCTTGACGATGCGTGCTGTTGTTATACTAGTTGTGGGAGTGAACTGTTACTGTTGTTGCTCTGTTTATGAACTGTTATCTGCTGCTTCGATTGCCAAATGCTGCCTATACCTTGTTGTTCTAATGTGGAATGGTCTTGTGGAGGTTGCTCTACTGCACTAATGTTTGAGGGGGTGAATATACACTATGCTATCTGTTATATCTGCCCTGGTCTGGTGGTGTTGGCTGCTTAATGGTTTGGTGCTGGAGTGCTGACTTTGAAGCTCTATATGGCGTTGGTCTCAAGTCTGGTGGTAGTGTGTCTAAGGGTGATGGATTCTGGAGTTTGGACTGCTGCACTAATGTTTGGGAGGGTGATTCTGCACTATACTATCTGTTGTATTTGTTCTAGGCTTGTTTCTGTCACTATGCTCTCTGCTATATCTGGTGTGGTAGTCTCAGATCTGGTCTGAGGTCCTTTTATTTTTTTCTTTTTCTTTGGTTGGTGGCTCATCAACTCTGGGGGTGCTAGCAAATGATAGGATGGGCTTTTTTGTGCCAACCTAGTTGGGATGATTCAGTCCATTGTGATGCTTCTGCACTTCCCTTTCTTTGTTGATGTATTTTGTCTTGTACTTTGTACTATATTTTACATCAATGAAGCTTCTTTGGTTTGCCGTTAAAAAAAAAACAGGCAACCACCATTAATGCGAACCATTTTATCGCCATTCTTCCTCACCACCGCCAACCTCCGATTATCACTGCAACTTTCTTCTCCAATCACCAATGATTTCCACTACTGCGAACAACCCTGCTCTCCTTTTGCCACTGCTAACAGCCTCGCCTTCACCGTCACCTTCACAATCAACACTGTCGAACCAGATTTGCCATCATGATCCATCTATGCCTTCATCCCAAGCCTTTATCCACTGCAGAGAGAGATAAAGACAGATCACGAGAGAGTGAGAGAGAGAGAGAGAGATCGCGACTAAGAGGTGGCAGTGGCGGTGGCGGCGGCGGCGACAGTGGATGCTAGGCTTTTAAGACGATAAGAGGGGAGCTGGAGAGGGTTCTGGAACAAAAGGGGAAGGCGACGGCGAAAGGATGAGCCGATGACGAAAGGGCTGTGACGTAAAGGAAATGAGGCTGTAAAGGATAAAGTTGCGGAGGGAAGGGGAGAGTAGTTGGGCAGAGGGTGGCAGCGAAAGAAAAGGGTAGTCAACGCTGGTTAAGGTTTGGGTTCAGAGTTCGACGTCGGCGCTGGTGATGGAAACGACGACAATGACAAGGATTTGGAGTTAAGATTGATGAGGGTGAGGGTGAGGGTGAGGGTGAGGGTTAGGGTTAGGGTTAGGGTTAGGGTTAGGGTTTAGATGTGTATTCAACTAAGGTGTGTATTCAACTGTAGTCATTTTGGTCATTTTAAATAAGGTCATTATTATAATAAAAAATAACTAATTAATGGTGTGCCTTGAGATCAAATATGACATGTAAATAGAGGCACCCACAATATTGTTCTCACCTTGCTTTACTTCAATCCTAACAAACTTAACCCCCATTTTTAATCACGATATCGACTTAAATTGTGATGATCGTCTCCCAAAAAAAAAAAAAAAGAAGCATTTTATTAAAAGATTTCATTAAACAACAATTAATCATTATATATTTGTACATATATTCATCTCAAAAGGGGAAAAAATACCAATAAAAATAAATTAGTAAGCATTATAAAAAAGAATAGAAAATAAACATTTAATGGTAGACTCTACAACATCATAAAAGTGATTTTGTCATAAAATAAATATTTGAGTAGTGCAAATTATAGGAACTACTTAAAAATAGAGAAACAAAATAGAAGTATATATTCAAATTTAAAAGGGTGAAAGTGAAAAACTATTTTTTTTTTTTTTTTTTGATCGGCAAAAGAGAAATATTATTGATGGAAAAAAATAACAAGATGATCCTTACATCAGTAAAGAAGAGGGTGCAAAAAGCATCACAGTGAAACATTTAGATCCCAACTAGGTTGGCACCACAACGCACACCAAATCATCTGCTAGCACGCACTCAAGGCTTCAAGTTGGTGAGAAACCAACAAACAGAGCGGAAGAAAAAAAACAACAAAACACTCCACAAACAACCACACCACAGAGAGCCTAAGGGACCACCAGAATCACACAACAGCAGCCCATAGACCAGCAGAATCACAAACAGCAGCCCATAGACCAGATCTGGAAATGGAGAAGCAGGACGACCTAGCAGAGAACCAAGTAGACCAGCAGCAAACCACTGGGCCATACCTAATGCAAAATTACGCTGGAGAAGCCACTGCCATTGAAGAAACCTTGACCTGCATCTTGACAGCCCAAACACCAAACCAGGACAGGTTCATTCTTTGTGTTGGTTAGCATAAACAGTAGATGCACCCCCACCCCCCATATCACATATAGCAGCAGTTGGGAGAGGTTGGAGAATCCACCTTTCAACCTATACTAAAACATAAATTTTAAAAAATTGAGGAGAGACAGTGCGCCTCCTAAGCACATGCTCCCTCCACCCTTGCCCTTAAGGGTTTTATTACTTACCATGAAAGTGAGAACTATTTATTAACCTATACTAAAACATAAAATTATAGATGTATCATCATCTATAATTTTGTATATACTTATATACAGTAGTATTCATCATGACCACGCAAAGAGAGAAAATCAAACGGAAAAAAGGACCCTAAGAAGAGAAAAAAGAAGAATCATCCTTTGTATCAGTGATTTGAATTCGTACAAAAACTGCCCCACAAATGTTGTAAAAACAGGCCATATATATATATCACTCCTTTTCTTGAAAAATTATTAAATAACAGAGTATCAGTATATTAATATTTTTGATAAAAGAAAAACTATAACATTCATAAAGTAATTAATTGTTTGTCTCTAAATACTTGGTGAAAATGAGTTCACATGTCTTATCTATAATTTTTTTTATTACATTATTAATTTAAAACACTATAAATAATATCACATAATAAATAATTACCCAATCTCCTAGGACACTCCATCACACATATATTTAACTTTTGCCTTTGTTCTTCTTTGCAAAGAAGTTACCATGCTTCTTTATATCCCTACCTTTTCCTTTTATCTCTATCAACACGCGCCCCCCCCCCCCCCCCCCCCCCCCCCCCAATTTTATTCTCTCTCAAACTCGCCCCTAAAAAGCATACTAGCCTCCTTGTGCTCACAAACAACATCCCTTCCCTTTCTCTCTCTCTCTCTCTCTCTCTTACAACCTAGAAAGAAATAGGCCACCACCACCCTCTTTTCTTGATCTTCTTTGTTCCCACAAACCAGCCAACCTATTCGTGTATGAGCATGAACATTTGTGATTAGAGAGTTTGTTGAACAGCTCCGTTTGTCACTGTCATACAAGATAAAAATATATATATATATATACATACACACATAAATGATGGCTTCTCCATCAGAACTAAGCCTTGATTGCAAGCCTCACCACCACAGCTATTCTATGCTGCTAAAATCTCTTGGAGACCACACAGATCATACCCAAAACCTTGAGGATTTCCTCTCTCAGCTCGAAGAAGAACGGCTCAAGATCGACGCGTTCAAGCGCGAGCTTCCCCTCTGCATGCAACTCCTCACAAATGGTATACTTTGTTGTAGTATATGATTCTATTTTTTTTATGCATTTAGTCCCCAAGATTTACAAGTCGAAGTCTTAATTCTATTGTTAATATATATTATAGATACATATAGAATCACACTTGATATTCAAAAGGCAACTATTTTTAGGGTTTTAAATATAGGCAGGCAATATTTTCTTTTGTTGTTGTATATGCTCACTCGTATCAGCTGATATATGATAGGATCATAGAGACTGATATGTATTCTAATATTGTTATTAAAAATCATACATATTTTACTACTACCTACAGTGGATATTCATGTTCTGTTCAAATTACCTTGCTTGTAGTCTTCTTTCTTTATCTTTTTTATCGGTAACAGAACTGAGATATCGCTTTTCATGTGCTTAGCTTTGTTTTTTTGAGTTGTTCTCTTAGCATTCAAAGTAGATTATCATTCTAGACGCCTCTTTATAGCAGAAAAGCTAGCAAAAGTTTAACCCGGGATTTAGTAAAAATATTTAAGCTCAAATACATCTTTGTAAATAATTTTAAATTAGAAATGAATTTGATATGCTAGTTTTTATTGTTTCTCATGATATACTTCTCTTTTTTTTGTCAGCTATGGAGACTTCAAGGCAGCAACTACAGACCTACCGGGCAAATCAAGGGCCACCACGACCGGTGCTTGAAGAATTCATACCCCTAAAACATTCAAGCTCTGTATACTCAGAGAAGGCACCAAACATGTTCGATCTATGGAGCCAAGCAAGTGATGGACCCAAGCCACAATCCGCAAAAACATCGCCTAAAGAAACTGAAATTGGATTCGGTGGTAGTCCTCCCAAGCTGGCTTTAGATAACAAACCAAGAAATGGAGGAGCCTTCCATCCATTCTCGAAAGAAAGAAAGTACTCGTGCCCAAGCCCGACATTAAGGAGTCTCCCCGATTTGGCTCTTGCATCAGTAGACGAAGAGATGGAGGATAAGAAATGTTCAGAGGTTGATAATGGAATCACTTGCTCGAGGAGAGAAAATTTGGGTAAGCCCCGGACAGGCGTTATCGAGCAAGTACAAGGAGGTAGTGTTCAGACAGATACGCAAACTACTACTGTCGGTACTGGCACCACCACCACTACGAGTCAAACTCATAGGAAAGCAAGAAGGTGCTGGTCACCAGAGTTGCACCGGCGGTTTGTGAATGCCCTTCAAGTGTTAGGTGGTTCTCAAGGTAATACAATTTGCATTCATGTCCTCAAAAAGATTTAATAAAGCGGTAACTAGTATAGATAACCATTCATGAGCCTATGATGGTAGTAAAAAACTATGATGACAATGATGATGATTAAACTATTATTTTTGTTAGGATTATTATACTTTTGGTTCTTAAAATAACTGCTCTTTGTCATTTTGATTTCTCATTGTGTCAATTTTATTTCCAAAATATTAAACGTGTTCTAAAATTATTTTCATTTTTGACGTTGTCTATATTAACGGTTAGAATCAAGGTAAATTTAAAAATAAAAATCACACTTCACCATTCAAAATTTATACACTAAACTTTTCGGTGAAGTGTAAGTTTTTTTTTTTCAAATTTATCCTTAATTTTGACCGTTGATAAGGTTGTTGTCAAACATGATGATTAGTTTAGCATGCATTTAATAATTTAGGAACAAAATTGATACAATTAAAAGTGTTGAGACTAAATAATTTAGATACTAAATTGTAATTAACCCTCTTATTATTATTTGGGTTGCCTTATTTTTTGTGGGTAATGATTTCAGTGGCCACACCAAAGCAAATCAGAGAGCTGATGAAGGTTGATGGTTTGACCAATGATGAAGTGAAAAGCCATCTCCAGGTCCCTCTCTCCCTCCCTCTCTCTCTCTCTCTCTCTCTCTCTCTCTCTCTCCATGCAGATATGCATGCATAGCACTCTTTTGTCCATCTTCACATTGGAAAAGTTGTGTGTACTGTACAGTGTACTACAGCTCTGCAAAAATGCACTGTGCATATTTTTCAAATATGTACTGTTTTTAACAATTAAACACTAATGTCTTTATATATGTTTGTGTCCATGACAGAAATACAGACTGCATACCAGACGACCATGTCCCAGCCCACAAGCTGCAGGCATCGCACCACCCCCGGTAGTGTTCTTAGGAGGCATATGGGTCCCATCAGAGTACGCCACTGCAGCAGCAGCGGCCCACGGTGGTGCACCACCTACCCTGTATGGTGCACACCCTACCACCCATGCCTCTCCACACTACTGTCCTCAACCACTGCCCCAAGAGTTCTATACCGCTCCACCACCACAACAATTGCACCACCACACCCTCCACCACCAGCTCCACATGTACAAGGCCTCCTCACAGAACCAAAGCTCCCCGGATTCTGATGTCAGGGAAGCTGGGGACCGGTCTGAGAGCATTGAAGACGGGAAGTCTGAGAGCAACAGCTGGAAAGGGGATAGCGGTGGCGAAAATGGTAGCGGAGGAGAGAGAAAAGGGTTGGCAATATTGAGAGAGGAAGGTGAAGAGAGCAATGAAAGTGAAATCACTCTCAAGTTCTGATTAGGGTTAGGGTTGGAATTTTGGTTAATTAAATCTATTTTCTATATTGAGGGGTAAAATGGACATAAGGAAAAAGTGAGTGTCTGTTTTGTTATTATCCAATTATTATCCATTGTATGCTTTTTCATGTCCTTGTTTTTTTTTTTTTTTCCATGAATATTGAAGATTGGATTTATATGGTTTTTTTTTTTCGTCGTTTTATGGTATTTTTGGCCTTTCGTTTTGTTGACAGATTTGCTCTTATTTTTATAGATAAGGACAGCACTAGCAATTGAAATTGGCTGCTAGCAATGCTAATTTCGCTAGCAGTGATATGGGACTTCTATGCTCTTGAGGTCAAAAAGTGCCAAATGTAGCCGAGTGAACTTTTAGGGGTTGTTTGGGATGATCTAAATAAGTGTACTTTTTGTCTTTTTACGAAAAGATGCGCAGAAAAGTAGAGAGGTGATGTGATGAAAAAAAGATAAAAAGATAAAAAGTGCGTACTTATTTTGAGTAGCCAAACTTGACCTTAGCCCTAGTAGCAAACTATGGCAATGTTAGGATTGATAATTTTTACTCTGAATTTTAGTGAGAAATATCAATGTGGGTTTTACATTTATTTTATGTATGGAGTTGTCTGGGGTTAGGGCTGCATATTAATAAAGTCGTTCATGAACAGATTCGAGTTTGATTTTGTAAGAGTTCGTTTGAATTTGGTTCGTTAAATTTTTTTGCGTTCAAACTCGAGTTAGAGCCCATTGAATTTTTAATAAGCAAGTCTAAACATTCTAAAGTTCGGCTCGTAAGTTCGGCTCGTTAGCTGACTCATTTAATATTTATTATTTATATATTAAATAATATAAAAATATGTATAAAAAATAAGATAAATATGTTATTTATATATTCACAAAATATAAATGTAAATAATAATTAACTATAAATAGTACATTTAGATAACAGTGGCAATAAATATTATTATTTTAGTAAAATATTGAATTTTTTTTTAGTATGTTTATATCTATTGTATATATAATTGTATAATTAAAGTTTTAATTATAACTTTAGTCTCATACATAAGTATGAATTTATAAATTTTTTAGCTTGTTAAGGCTCATGAACTGGCTCGAGCTTGAGTCAAGCCTAAGCCAACTTAGCTCAAGCTTTAAGCTCAAGTTCGTTAAAATCTTAATAAATAAGTCCAAACATACTAAAATTTGGCTCGACTCAGTTTGGCTTGTTTGTAGCCGTATTTGAGGTAGCTTAATAAGTACAAATTTTTTTTTATCTTTTTATTTTTTTTGGGTTACATCACCTCTCTATTTTTCTGCACATCTTTTCGTAAAATGTTAAAAAATACACTTATTTAGATCATTACAAACCACATTCCAAACAACGAGTAATTATATTACCTTTTAGGAATTTTACGTTAATTGTGTGCTCAACCAATAGTAAGGATTCGTTTGGGAAGTGGGTTGGCTTTTTATCTTTTTAGCTATTTTAGTTTAGGGCTAAAAAGTTTTATTTGGGAAGGGTTTTTTGACTTTTTTGAATTTTTGTGAAAGAAAGAATGTAATAATTATGGGTTGGATGTGATATTTCATCTTATTGGACTAAAAAACTTATTTTGTCTTTTTGTGACAAAAATAATCCCAAACCCAACCCAACCCAACCCAACCCATCTTTCCAAATAGAAGCTAAGAAATTAAATGAACATATAATCCTAATAATAAAAAATTAATGGATAAAGTACTACATATCATTGATCGAACCCATATACATGTGGTCTTTCTAACCTACTAAAAAATCTCTGCCAAAAAACATTTATTGAATATCAACCACACTTTACAATTTTGAGTCAATTTCCTGATTAATTTTATTAGATAGTAGTTTTGGCCAACAAAATAACATGCTGTCTGAAATTCCTGATTAATTCTGTTTGTTTGTGGTTTGTTTTTTGAGGTACTTTTTGCATTTCTTTCCCCTTTTTGATGTAATGTCATATATATATATATATATATGTTATTTATTATCAATAAAGGTCTTTTTTTTTTTTTTTTACTATTCAAAAAGAAAAAAAAAAATTAACAATGTTAACCTATGGAAAAAAAAATTCGTCTGCAAAATGGACATGGTTAAAAATATGTTAGGTGTAGTCTACTAATAAATATACTAATCAATGAGAAATTTTATATTACAACATTGAAAGTTAGATTAGTGAGAGACAAATGATATTTATCTACTCTTGTTTATGATATTTTATTTATCAGTGACACTACATAATAATATTGTTATTACACTCAATATTATTTTTAGTCTACCCAGCTAATCATCGTAACTCAAGGTATAAAAAAAATTAATTTTGAAGAGGAAAAAAAAATTAGGAAAGAATATGTGCAAAGTTCTAAAAGTTGATGCTTTTATTAGGGAAATTTAGCTATAAACCCCCTTTACCTTCCTTTCATTGTTAGAAGGATTAAGAAAAAAATTATACTTTCTAAACTCCCTCATAATTATAAAATCTTACATAAAGGACAAAATTTATTATTTAAATATTTTATCAAACTATTATACCCTCACATATACACAATCCTGATACAAAATTTATCTTTTCTCTCGTCTCTCACTTCTAACCCTAGCTTCCTCCATGGCCGGAGCTGTGTCATTCCTAAGCTCCGACAATCTCTCTCTGCATCTTCTCAACTCTCCTCCTTCAACTCTCCTTCAACTGTTCATCTTCTATCTCGTCTCTCTCTTCTAATCCTAGCTTCCTCCATGGCCGGAACTGTGGAGAACTTGCAAATCGCGCTGATACATATATATATGTGTGTGTTTGTGTGTTTTGAGATTTGAATTCGAATATATATGTATTTTGATATTTGAATTCGAATATATATATATATATATCTACATATTCTAATCTGTAATATATATATATATATCTATATATATGTGTGTGTTTTGATATTTGAATTTGAATATATAGATTTTTGAAAGTTCAAAGTTTTAAAAATCTGAAAAATCTGAAAAATCTGAAGAACCGGGGTATGAAAAATTGAGATTTCTCTAAAATTTTCAGATTATAGGTCTGATTCAAGGATTATAGGCATGATTCAATATTTTTCAAAGTAAACATCGATTGATTCAAGGATTATAGGCATGATTCAAAGCTCAAAGCTCAAAGTTCCATCGATTTTTTAGAGTAAACATCAAATTTCATTTGATAGAACCAGAGTAAAATTTTACTCTGGTTCTATTGCTCTGTTTTTTTCATTTGACAGAACCAGAGTAAAATTTTACTTTTATACAGAGTAAAATTTTACTTTTAGCTTCAGAGTCTTACAGTTTACTTATTTTTCAGAGTAAAATTTTACTTTTATACAGAATAAAATTTTATTTTTAGTTTCAGAGTGTAAAATTTTACTCTCATTCATAGTAAAATTTTACTTTCATACAAAGTAAAATTTTACTTTCATACAGAGTAAAATTTTACTTTTAGTTTCATACAGAGTAAAATTTTACTTTCATACAGAGTAAAATTTTACTTTTAGTTTCAGAATGTAAAATTTTACTTTTATACAGAGTAAAATTTTACTCTGAAATATATAGTGAAGATGACTTAATAGGAGAGCTGATAGATATGAAGGTAATATAGTAAAAGAAACAAGTTTTAAAATATTAGGGGATTTTAAAAGTACTTATATAACTCTTGTCATTTTGAAAGACAAATTAGATACTGAGGGGGCTATCACCAAATCCCCCCTTTTATTATGAGAAACTTTCATTCATTTTGATCCGTTATATTTTTCACTGCAATTGGTTTTAAGTCCCTTTAGAAAAAATTCTAAACTTGCGGGGGAAAAAAAATGTAATTAAATTCCAAGGACAATCTTGAAGTAGTGCCGGCCTGAACTTTTTGGAGCCCAAAATGAATTTTCAAGTTGAGATCCTTGATATCTCATACTCAAAAAGAAAATTATTAAAGAAATAATAAATATTCACAATTCTTTAAAATTTTTGTAGTATCCACACACGAAATTTGTTGAATATAACTACTAAAATATAAAAAAATCATTTCAAAGACTGAAAAAAATAAAAAAATAAAAAATCTGATTTTGTTGCTTTATTATTTAGCAAATTTCAAATTGCTATTATACCAAAATTAATTTATTCAAATGCAGCAAAGTGATTTATCTAATCACGGTAAGCACAAAAACCAAGAATTTTGGAATGTTGTTGTTGGATGTATTTGTTGATAGTGGGCTCTCTCTTATTTCTTTCAGTTGCTAACAAGAAGAAAAATTTTGACTTTAGCTTTTGGTTTAGGCCATTTTGCCTTTAGTTTGGCCCTTTCTAATCATATTTTAATACTGAGTTAATTACTTAAAAATTTTATTTACAAATATTATGATGATTCAGATCCTATCTAAGATTTTTTTTAATTAATAAGTTTTATTTAATAAAATTGATAATATTATTAGTATTTTTTAATTTTTAAAATTAAGAATATTATCAATTTTACATAGTAGTACTCTAAATAATTGTTTCACTAACTGATAATAAAAAAAATATAGTATGAGATTAAACGTTCTTACCTTTTTACTTATTAGTTTGATTTAATTATCCAATGAAACTAAGAACATTATTAGTTTTTTCAGTTTTAAAACAAAGAACATTTTTAAAATTGTTTTTTTTTAAGTCTTGCACATCAATATTCCATCATCATAATCTTTTATAAACATAAAATTTTCAGTTTTACATAAAAATAATTCAGTTTTTTCAATTTTTTCAAAAAAAATATCTTCGTTTTTTTTTTTTGTACATAATTTTTTTAAAGTTTTTTCAATTTTAAAGTTGATATTTTAAAGTTTTGAAAATCAAAATAATTGTCAAATTATCATGTTCATTTATAGATAATCATAAATGATGACCAATCATTATTTGATGGGTAATCCTGCCTATTAAAAATTAATGAAACTTAAAGATTCAAAATTTTTTTAATTAAAACTTAACCGAATATAAATTCATAAATTAAAACTTATGTGTAAATGTCCCTGGTTGAGCCTTTTTGCCTTTAATTTGGATCTTTCTGATCATATTTTAATTTTGGACTATGTATAAGTGGTACAAATATTTAGGGCCCTAATATTGGACTATTTTCTGGAGGCCCAAAGCGACTGCTTTGTTGCTTCTGCCAGAGCCGGCCCACAGCTGCTTTGTTGCTTCTGTATTTTCTATACAGTTTTTAGTTTAACCACAAAAATTTCTAAGAAACCACTACAAAAAATTAAAGTTTTAGAAGTCAAAATTTAAGAACAAAATTATTTTTTAGAAATTAAATAATTTTGTTACAAAAAATATCGTTATTATATTTTTAACAACAAAAATTGGACATTAATGATGAGTTATTATCCTTTTAGGATCAAATTTTTTTGTCTAAAAAATAAACTATTTTGAGACTAAATTATTTTGTCTCTAAAAGTTTATTTATTAGTGACATTTTCAAAATTTTGTCGCTAAAAGCCTTGCTTTTGACTTTTTGGGACGACATTTTAACAACTCTCCTTATGATGATGAAAATTAATCTCTAAATATCTTTTGTAATAAAATTTTCACTTTTAAAAATCAAAATATTTAATTTATAAAATTCTTATATGTTGTAGTAAACCTACCTACTGACTTTGTCCATCATTGATGATCAATGATACCATTGCTAGTTGCTATCAAGGAATTTTTTTTTTGTTGATTCATTGCTATCAAGGAATTTCACAAGAGTGGTATGGATTATATGGAGAGATAAAAGTATGGATGATAAGAAAAAGTTTTGAATGATAATAAGCTCAAAGAGTCACTTGTGATGGATATATATACTATTATATATGTGAAGGCTCCTCGGGGTGCTTCATAAATATGCCTCATATTTTGACTTTTTTGAAAATACTAAAAGTCAAAATATCCCTATAGTTAGTGTTTGTGTGAAAATTATATTAAGTGAAGGATAAGAGTCAAAACTAAGATCATAAATTTGCTCAAGAAGACCCTTACCACTTCAACACATACTATGACGTTGTTTGGAATTTGCTTATTTAGTATATTTTTTGATTTTTTACAAAAAAAAAAATATATATATATATATACACAAAAAAGTAGAAAGATTGTGACTCAAATAAATACAATTATCAAATAATTGCACTTATTTAGGGTCTTCCCAAACAACTCCCAAGTGTGTATTTTACTTTGTCCGAATTGCACACGCATCGTGGGTGCAAATCGCTAATATATATATATATATATATAAATACAAATCAATACTAACCCTCTTAAAAACACTATAATTACATATAATGTAATTATTCGAGGGTAAATTATAATAAACCATCTTAAAGTATGATTCATTTATATTTTATCCATGGACATCACCATGTTCACCTTGATAGGTTCCTAGGCACCATCAAGCTATCAGAACTTATAAAATTTGTTTTATTTATTTTAGTAATATGTTATTTAATATAATTTGATCCCATTAAAAAAACTTAAGGGACTTGTGGGTGTTGATATTTGACCACACAACTAAACGGGGAACTCAGCTGGAGAGCACCGACAGAATAGATTAAGTCTAACAACCTACACAAGAAGATGAGAATCCGGCGATGGTTCGTCCACCCAAAGACACTCCAACGATCAAGTTAGTAATCAATATCTCTCAAAAATAACAAATTGTGCTTCAACTCACAAGAAAGAACTTACTTCAGACCCACGAGCGTGCCTTCTTTTTATAACCAGCAGTGACCTAATCCCTTTAAAAGCCTTACTTCAATGGACTTAGGCTCAATACTCATCTTGGATCATCATCTAGATAAAGATAAACTCTTCTTGAGCCTTATCTTTATCCAGATTGAGATCCTCCCCTATTTGAGGACTCTTGTTCCTTATCTGTTTATCTCAGATTCTAGTATCTCTACAGATAACTTCGGCCTAGCTGAGATCATCTCAGCAGCATGACCAGGCCACGTGGCACCTCGGCTGACACTTCGGCATCACCTTAGTCACGTGCTGCCATTCATAAAATACTTCTCCACAATTGCTTCGTAGGTTTTATTACCTTAACAACTTAAGGTGATGGAACCTACATCATTTGTCCATACTATATGTCGGCTAATGTAACAACCCTCGTCACTATTTACTGAATAATCACTGATTACCGTTAAACTGAAACTGATTATGACTGATAAGTGAACTGAATAAACTACTGAACTGACTGACTGAAATTGAAACTGAATTGACTGAGTATATCTGTTCAATTGTAGGTCTATCTGTTTGATTGTTTGATTATCTGTTTGTGTTTTATGTTTAAATTTGCGAATTGAAGGCCTTATCGGCGGCCGAATCTGAAATTGATTGATGTTCTATGACCGTTAGAATTAATGTGAATTTATGGCATATTTACCTGAAAACTGATTAGGTATGATTAAATTAGATTAAAATGAGCTAAATTGCATTGTTGCACTTATTTACCATTTTGCCACACCTAGTGGCCCACTACTTGGACTATTATTGAGCCTTATTACACATTGAATCAACACAATTCATCATCCTTCTCCTTGTTATTGCCGACCATAGAGAGAGAGAGACTAGAAGAGTTGATTTCAACTTGTTTCATTGTGAATTGGCTTGAATCTTGGTAGAGTTGAAGGTTGATAGCAACATTGACCCATAATCCAAGACCTAAGGTAGATCATTGACCTTCTTTATTGTGTATTTGAACTTATTCTTGCTTAATTCTTGGGTCTTTAGTGATTTAAGGCATGAATTGGTTCAATAGTGTTGAATTAGAGCTCATTTCATGCATGCATGTTTGAATTGTTGAATTTTGAGTTGATTCCACGGAGAATTGTCTCATGCATGCTCAAGGTTATGTTAAGTCCATGTTTCCATCATGTTTTTGTAGGAATAAGCTCATTTGAGCTTGTATTTAAAGGTTTGAATTGGTTAGATTCGTGCATGTTCGCATGTTCTTCATATTCATGAAAATTGGTTTCAAATTGAGTTTGTTTGAAACACCCTTGGGCTTTGATTTTACAAATTGAGCTTTGAATCATGTTAAGGTATGAGTTTTGATGTGTTTTCTGGAAAATTGGCCCAAGAGGATCGCAATTTGTGTTTTAAAACTCGGTTTTGAGCTTGAGGTTCAAATCTGGAATTTCCAGAATTTGGACTCACGCTCGAGCGGGGTGACTGGCGCTCGAGCGTGGAAATCGTGCTCCCAGCATTTTGTTCTGTTTTGAAGTCCGCTCGAGCGGAATGATTGACGCTCGAGCGGGACATTGTGCCTCATGCTCGAGCGGGTGTCGAGCGCCCAATCGACCGTGATTTTCGCCTATCCAGCATTTTGTTCTGTTTTGCAGAACGCTCGAGCAGGTAAGTCTACGCTCGAGCGGAAACCTTTGTCTGCATGTCCGCTCGAGCGGAGTAACCTACGCTCGAGCGTGACCCCTGTTTTCTGAAAAGTCTGGAAATGCTTTTTCAAGTGCATCTTTGCATCCTCATCTCATTCTAGGCATTCTTAGGCCTAGTTTAAGACATCTTAAGGAGGATATAGACGTAGAAACACACTGAGGCATTAGGGTTTAAGCTGTTATCTTTCCTAACTGTGTCGCTTAGTGTGTGTTAATCTGTAACTGTGTAGGGTTGGCGACTGGGGACGCGCTCTAGCTTTACTGTAGCCCAGAACTCTGTGAGTAACATCTGTGTAAAGATATGTTCAAAATGATTTTCTTCTGAACCATTAAACTGTACTGCTTTCTAAACTGATTACTGTTAACTGAATGAATGTATGTCCTATATTTTGAACTATATTGTGGCATCCTTAGCACCTACTGTTTACTGATACTGCTACAGAGATCTCTGTCGGTTCCCTCGTTGGAACCACTACTGTTACTGACTGATGGCCATCATGTACTGTTCGGTCTTTAAGACCTACTGTTTACAGTACTGTTATGCTAATGGATGTACCACATATGACTGTACTGACTGAATGACAGCAATACTGATTAAATGAACCGTTTTCATTACTGTAGGGACATTCATTCTTAACCCCTTTACGTATTGTGTTATTCACTGGGTTTTAGTTCACTGCTCATATATATATGTAGGTGTACAGGCACCAGACCGCAGCTAGAAGCGTCAGGGTAAACTCCAGTTTTGTCAAGCCAACCACTGTGCCTCACTGCGAGGTTCCGAGCCTGTCAAGCTACGGCTTAGGGGTGTTTTTACTTTCCCCGTCTGTCTCTGTATCTGTTTTGTATGACTGTATAGACTGTTACTGTACTGTTTAATAGGGATTAGGTCCCTGACTGAATGATTGTATATATGTACATACTGTTTTGTCTGGCTGTATATATTTGAATGAAAGTCTTTTTGCATTCAGACTGTCACAGCTCACTGGACTTTGTTTATTTACCGTATTGGCTTCTGCCAGCCCCTGTACTCTGTATTACTGTATTACTGTTAAGTAGGCCTTCGATAATCTCGGATTACTGGCCGGTTACGATGCTAAACCCATAGAGGCGGGTTTGGGTCGTGACAGCTAAAAACTCATTCTTCTCTTCGATTGAGGTCATGACTCGTCGGCTTCATGAAACAAGGACTCAAATGTCCATTTCACCGAGGATCAATAACCAAGAATCAAGTTCTTTAAGCATCTCAACCGAGATTAATTTTTTAGCCGAGATTGTGTCGTCATTACTTCAAGAATTGCAATAGTTCCAATTGCGTATGAGCTGTTACGTACGGTCTTTTCAACCGTTTCTTCTTCGTGTCCCTTCCTCATTGGTTCGTACTAGACACGCGCTATCAGGGCGCGTCATTTCTGTCCATGCCGCCTAACAAGCATGTTGTCCAAGGTGTATTCATTTCATTTTGCCGTCTTTTTAGTTTTTAACAAAACTCACTCTCCCTCTCTTCGTCTTCTCACTTTGCAAATTTGGTTTCCCTTTCTATGCGCACACTTTCTCTCTCTACAATCTGCCATTGTCAAGCTTTTTCGAGCTTTGTAACCATTCTGTTTGCCTCCCCCGGCGATTCATACACCACCATTATTCTATCTTCCAACTAACTTCGGCATGTCTCACTCCAACGTCCTTGTTCTCAGCCCCATTCGGTAAGTTCTAAATTTCTTATTTTTCAATTTTTTTCTTTATTCCTGACCGCATGTTCCACTCCATATCTGTTGCTATGGATTTTGCATTTGTATTCATAGTTTGTACTGCGTTTCTCTACTATCTTCATGTTCTAAACATTATTGGTCACTTTCTATTCTTGAATCTATCACTGGTACCGATTACTACTTATGCAACGCATACCCATATGCACTGGGGTCATATTTTGATTGCCCTTCTTATTTCTTGTTTTGGAGTGTTCATTTTTACATTGATAATGTTTGTGTTCTTGAATGTCTGGCACTGCTCTTGCTATATCTATATTTTTCTCTATATTACTGCTTCAGTTGACTCTTGAATCTTGTCTGCCTCTAATTCTTTTTTATTCTGAATCACGTTCCTTTTCTATTCTTCTTTGTTTGTTTTTAGATTTTTGGCCTTTGATTCTTGTTTTTGTAGTTCTAGGTTTGGGATTTGCTTTAGAACCCACATACTTAGGAAAAACTAGAATAAATTTCCCCTTAGATCTTCCAAATCCTTGCCCTAGTGCCTGTTTATGGTCTAGTCGAGGTTTTCAAACCTCTACCAGTGTTGTTTCTCTGAAATCCATCACAAAACACTTTTAGCCGAGATTATGGGTTTGTTTAGGTGGATGGTAGACACCCTGACCAAACTGGAGTACTTCCGTCGAGAGTTCTCCATCCCAGCCGACGTTCAAATCAGGTTGACTGAGGAAGAGGACTCTATCATGCCCTTCCCAATCGTTGCATTCATAGAGTGTGGACTCTGATTCCCTCTAGACACCCTATTTAGGGAAGTTCTCCAATATTATAAGCTTAACCCCATCCAACTAGCCATCAACTCTTATAGGGTTATCAATGGTATAATCAAACTAGCACGTCAAGAAAAAGCTAGGATTACATTAGCCAACATTTAATACTGTTATATCATGTGTGGGCTTAAGTAAGAGAAAGGTTACATATGTTACCTCAAGCCCAGATCCACTGCCTACAAACTCATAGCCGACCTCCCTAACTCCAATAAGGGCTTTGGAGATGACTACTTGATCATCTTAGGCAACTAGGAATTTGCTCCTGATGACGATCTTCATCTCTTTCCTCTAAGCCGAGCAGTGTTTAGAGAGGACGAGGGTAAGAACTGACTCATCCCATGACCTTATCTCTGTTAAGACTTGTTAACTTATCCATCTGCACTAACATTTACTTGGCGCTTTTTGCAGTTCTTCCCAACCGTCAAAAGACTTCCACCAGAGCACCTTCCTAAGACCAGGTCTTAAAAGGCTCTTGGGTTTACCAGTTGAGAAACGCAAAGCCTCGTTGCTGCTCAACTAAATCCCGTCTTACAAGTCGGCTCTGCCCGACGTTCCCCGCCGAAGCAAGACTCCTCCCTTTGCCACAACTCTACCAGCCACTTCATCACCAAGGCCAGACCAAGCCTCTTCTTCAGATCCAATAAAGCAACCATCTATCTCTGCTCCCCAATTATTTTCACTTTCTAAGCGCTGTTACCGATGCCAAGCTCCCCTAAATGCTCCTGTAGGTAGAACTCGTAGCCACAAAAGCCGAGAATCTAAGGTGTCGGCCTTCGATCCAGCAAACCCTCCAATTGCCCTTTCTGCAATCCACTTCGGTACAAGAGTCATCATCACTGCAACTGCCAACGACATGGGCCGCACTAAAGCCATTGTAGAGGACCTCCTAACTGAC
Organism: Camellia sinensis; assembly: GCF_055761805.1. NCBI lineage: Eukaryota > Viridiplantae > Streptophyta > Magnoliopsida > Ericales > Theaceae > Camellia > Camellia sinensis. The sequence goes on from NC_138973.1 coordinate 113,303,734, forward strand.
TTGCTAGGAGTGGTTTTAGTCCATTCATCCCCCTCTCAGTCCCAACCAAAGCCCAAGCCAAAAAGAGTCAAATGAGCCATGGCAAAAGCCTCAGCTACCCAAGTAGACTCCGAAGATACCGTGTCAATTTCCAAATTGGCCGAGATCAAGAAAGGCGCTTCTACCCTCGAGAAGAGGCCTACAGAGGCTGAGCCATCCGACCAATGGCAACCAAAAAGGCCGAGGTCTAAAGGTGCAGAGGGCCAAGGTTTCTTCAAAGTCGACGCGCCCTAGGCTCCGGTGATTTCGATTGACGATCGGTCGATGAGAGCTAGCGACAATGCCATTAATAACATTGAGGTCGATGCCACTCTTTCCACTACCGTTCTTCTACTTACCGATCTAAATCGTATGGCCAAGATCACAAAACATGAAAACTTCGCTTTGATGATGCAGTATTCTGCTCTGGTAAGTCTTTAACACTCGTTCTTTTTTGGCTTTTCACTTTAAGTTTTTACACTTAGAAATTTTTACTAACTTGGTTTATTTCTTGTCTTCTAGGCCATCTAGTACGTCCACTCATTTGCAACGAAAGCCGAGGCTTTTAAGAAAGAATTGGTCCACAAAACCCAAGAGGCTGCTAGCTTCCTTTCCTCCTTCAACAATGCTGAGGCCAAGATGAAGGTCCTGCTGGATTAGGCCAAGGCTACCCAACAAGTACAAGACCAAGCCGAGGAAAAGGCTGAGGCAGCTAAGACTGTGGCCAAGGTTCCCAGAGCCGAGACTAAAGAGGCCGAAGCCAAAATTTCCAAAGCCGAGACTAAGCTCCAAGAGGCCTTGGCGACCAAGGCGGCTAAAATCAACACGGCCGATGAAAAGGCCTACGGCGAAGGCTAAGCCGACGTGTGTGATGCCTATAAAGCCCAGGTCAACCAAGCCTGCAATCGAGGATTTTATCTCTGCTGGACGACATCCCTCAACAAACTCTCTATCCCAATGGATTCCCCCCTACGTGACATCAACCAACTCCAAGTGCCTTTCCCTCCAACTCCCAAAGAGTTGGACGATGAGGTCGACAAGAAGGAAGCTGATGAAGATGCTGATAAAGAAATGGAAGCTGATACTGGGGCCAAGTCTACCACTCTAAATGATCAAGTCCTGGACTTGACTTATGACAAGGAGGAAGACTTGGTTTCCAAGAGTGCCTCTCCCAAACAGACAGCCTCTGAGGCTGAGGTCCATACAGCCGAGAAAAGCTTAGATGAAACCTTACTTAAAATAGACATCGAGATAGCGGCAGAAAAGGAGGCTGTATTGCCAACCGGGCTGACACAACGCCAACAGCTGAGATTAAGCAATCCAAATATTACTTAGGATTCTTTCATTTTATTTTGAAATTTTCTCTTTTGATGGGCCGATACGCCTTTTGTCTTGTATAACAAGTTTCGTTTTGTCGAAATGCAAATTCTCTTTTTGAGTAAGTATTTGAATGCTTTTGTGTGTATGCTTACTTCATTGCTTCTGTATCTTGCATGTTTCCACACTTAGAATATTTTTTCAAGTACACCTTAACTGTGTAATCACTTCGGGTTAGAACACATCCGACATGTATTATCTTGGATCCACTTTATCTTGGGTGACCAACTTACCTTAGAGGTCACCTTTTACTGTGATCTCGGCCAACGGGCTCTTTAAAGAATTCTTTGAATGACATCTCAACAAGTATTTGCTTCTTTACTTTTTTCAAGACAGCACCTTTCCAAGTCCAGCACCTTGGCTAGGTAAGTAGGCTAAATACACTTCGGGTACATAGAAGTACTAACATCTCAGATGGTGATCTCGGATAACTTCAACTTAAAATTTCAGAAAATTTTACAAGTGTTATTCTTTTATTTCATTCCCACTTCCTGCCCCCCTAATATGAATCTAAGTATCACTTATGTTCACATTAAGCATGCAACTTCAATTCTCGTCGAGGTCTGATTTAAACAAAGCTAAACCAAAGTCATATACCTCGGTGTCGCTGTTAATCAACTAGACCAAACTTAGTTTAACTCTACCATATGGCAAGTGTTAATTTAACTCTATCACATGGCAAGTCTAAGTTATTCGTCATGTTTCAATCGGAAACATCGCCAACTTAGTTCAACTCTATCATATGGCAAGTATAATTCAACTTTACCATATGATAAGTCTAAGTGATTCGTCATGTTTCAATCGGAAACATCGCCAACTTAGTTCAACTCTATCATATGGAAAGTATAATTCAACTCCACCATATGATAGTTCTAAGTGATTCGTCATGTTTCAATTGGAAATATGGCCAACTTAGTTCAACTCAATCATATGGCAAGTATAATTCAACTCTACCATATGATAAGTCTAAGTGATTCGTCATGTTTCAGTTAGGAATATCGCCAACTTAGTCCAACTCTATCATATGACAAGTATAATTCAACTTCACCATATAATAAGTCTAAGTGATTCGTCAGGTTTCAGTTGGAAATATCGTCAACTTAGTTCAATTCTATCATATGGCAAGTATAATTCAATTCTACCATATAATAAGTCTAAGTGATTCGTCATGTTTCAATTAGAAACATCGCCAACTTAGTTCAACTCTATCATATGACAAGTATAATTCAACTCTACCATACGATAAGTCTAAGTTATTCATTATGTTTCAATTAGAAATATCGTCATAAGACTATTCAGTCCTATCGCACAACTTTCAAATTCATAGAAACAAAATCAAACTATCACTTTACTAAAACTTTGGCTAATAAAATTATGGCATAAATCTCAAAAAACAAAAACTAATCATAAAGTATACCATGGTCTTGGCAACTCCTTGCCATCATCATCTTCTAGCTAATATGCTCCATTGCCGGTAACCGAGATGATTCGATAAGGTCCTTCCTAGTTTGGGCCAAGCTTGCCCTCCTTGGGATCCTTCTTATTGCCGATGACTTTTCTTAGAACGAGGTTCTTAATTTTGAACTTTATTTGGTTGACCTTCTTGTTATAAGCCCTAGCAAGCTACTGTTGGTATGTCCCTAGCCGAATTGCTGCCCTCTCCCTTCTTTCTTCCAAGAGGTCTAGATCTCGGGCCAGGTATGCCTCGTTGGTCCCATTCTCCACTCCCTAGGTTCTGATTCCAGGGATGCTGACCTCCAATGGTATAACTACTTCAGTGCCATAAGTCATGGCACATGGAGACTCCCTAATTGATCTTCTCGGCGTAGTCCGATATGCCCATAGCACATTGGGTAATTCTTCCACCTACTTTCCCTTGGCTGCTTCCAGTCTCTTCTTATTCCCATCCAAGATGGTCTTGTTGGATGCTTCTGTCTGACCATTACTCTAGGGAAAACTAAGAGTAGAGTAATAGTTTTTAATTTTGTTCTTTGCACAGAAGCTCTTGATTGGCTTACTATCAAACTGGGTGCCATTATCTGCTATATCTTGAATCTTCACAAGAGGTTTAGCCTCAATCCACTTTGTAAAGTAGTTTCTGGCTACTAGCAAGAATTTTCTCTGTCTAGTTGCCCAGGACATTGGTCCCACTAGATCCATGCCCCACTGGGCAAACGGCCAAGGACTGAACACTTGATTTAGATCTGCTACTGGCTGATGTATCAGAGGTGCAAACATTTCACAATTCTCACACTTCCTGACATAGGCTTCAACATCCTTTTGCATATATGGCAACCAGTATCCTTAGGATATGGCTCTATGGGCGAATGACCTACCCCCTGCATGGCTTCCACAAACTCATTCATGGATCTCACATAAAAAGTCCTCTACCTGAGAGGGGTGCACACACCGAAGTAATGGTCCAGTGAAGGATCTTCTGTACAGATGGCCTTCTGCTGATAGGCAGAACCTGGACGATTTCAACCTGGTTTTGTGTGCCTCTTTTCGGTCGTCTGGCAATCTGCCCTCTCTGAGGAACACAACTATAGCGTTCATCTAGCTGGGACTCATTTCCACACACATTGCTTCGTACTTTGTTATCAGAGGCTCTACACTTGGTCCTGTCAGATAATCAACCATGAGTTCCTCAGTTCCCCTAACTTTATTGCACTAGCTAGGTTTGCCAAGGCGTCGGCGTAGCTATTATCATCTCGGCTAACCAGTTGTAGCGTACAATCCTAGAATAGTGCTAGCAGCCTAACAACCTCTTTGACATATGCTATTACCCTTTCATCTCAGGCTGCATACTCGCCCGTGGCTTGATTTACAATAAGTTGGAAGTCACAAAAGACCACTACCTCATCGGCTTCCATTGTTGCTGCTAGCCTTAGTTCAGCAATTAGTGCTTCGTATTCTGCTTTGTTGTTTGAGGCCTTGAATCCCAAACGAATTAATTGCTCTATCATTCGACCCTCTAGCGATACCAGAACCACTTCGGCCCCTACTCTTTGACGGTTTGAACTTCCATTGACAGATAGGCAGAAGGAATTGCCGATGTAGATGTCGCAGGGTTTTGGTTTCTCTTCCTTCTTTTGCGCTGCTGGTGTGGGGTTCTTTGGCCCCAGTAGAGTTTCCTCTGGTTTTCCTGGGCACCCCAAGCCGCGGCTCACCGGAGCCCGATGTGGGATGACACTAGGAGTGAACTCGGCCACAAAGTCGGCAAGAATCTGGCCCTTTATTGTTGTTCTAAGACTGAATTCTAAGTTCTATTGGCCCAGCATCACTGCCCGTCTGGCTATTCTTCCTGTCAGTAGTGTAATCTTTTCAGATCTCCATGTTGCAACAGGGGTTTCAAGGGATGCTCAGTCAGCACCACAATCTCGTGGGCTTAGAAATAGTGATTGCAAGGGTTTTACTCACATAGTATATCGCATTTTGTTCTCCCTCCTCTTCTCGGATTACCACTGCACTCACTGCGTGGTCCGAAACTGCCAAATATAGGAACAACTCTTCTCCAGGTATTGGATTTGATAGAACTGAAGCTGTTGCCAGGTACTTTTTTAAGTCGGCTTCGCACTCATTTGTCCATAAAAAATCTGTGGCTTTTCTTAACAAACTAAAAAATGGTTTACACTTATCCGAACTTCGGCTGATAAACCTGTTCAGGACTACTGCCTTGCCGGTCAAAATCTGGACCTGCTTGGCCGACGTCGGGCTCTTTAAGTTAAGGATGGCCATGATTTGATCTGGGCTTGCCTCAATGCCCCTTCTGGTGACCAAGTATCTGAGGAACATATCAGACCCGACTTCAAATGCACATTTCGAAGTATTGAGTCAAAGCCAATATGTTCTTAGGAGATCAAAAACTACCTTCAAATCGGGCAGATGGTTCCCAAGCTCCTTGGTCTTCACGACCATGTTATCAATGTAGACTTCTACTGTCTTTCCAATCAGATGCTTAAACATCTTGGTCACTAACTGCTGGTTGGTTTCTCCTACATTTTTTAAACCCGAAAGGCATTACCCTATAACAATAGAGTCCTTTCAAGGTGATGAATGTCGTCTTCTCTTCATCTGGGGCATACATTGCTATCTGATAGTAGCCTCTGTATGTGTCCAAGAAACTCATCCTCCTATGTCGTGAAGTGGCATCTACCAACTGATCAATCTTAGGCAGTGGGAAACTATCTTTGGGGCAAGCCTTATTCAGGCTGGTGAAGTCCACACAAACCCTCCACTTGCCGTTCTTCTTTTTCACTACCACTGTGTTGGACAACCAGGTCAGATAGTGTACTTCTCGAATGGCCTGGGCTTCCAGCAGCTTGTCCACTTCCTCCTTAATTGCTTCCACATTTACTAATGTCGGCCTTCTTACTTGTTGGATGACAGGTTTAGCCGACCTGTCTATGTTGAGCCTATGGCAAATGACCTCAGGGTCGATGCCTAGCATCTCATAGGACGTTCAAGCAAACACTTCTATATTTGCTCGCAAGAAAATTTCTAACTCTTTTTCTTCCTCCTCGGCTAAGCCTGATCCAAGAAGGAAGAAACGCTATCCACTATCTTCCTAGACCAGAATCTTCTTCAAAGCCTCCTTACTTTTGTCGGCTGGTTCTTCACCGACATCATCTAAGACCTCTATGTCCTCATCTTCAATTTCAACTGTCTCTGCTACTCGCACATTGTAGGTGAACTTCATTGTTGCCATGGCGCAATTTTTTGCCTACACCTTATCCCCTTTCATCTCCTTAATCCCATGTTCGGTTGGGAATCGCAATAGCTAGTGCAATGTTGAGGGAACAACCCTCATGGCATACAACCATGGTCTGCCCAAGATAACATTATAAGGGGAGGAGGTGTCAATTACTGTAAACTTCGTGCTTACCTTCTTGGTGTCTACCTGCACCTCCAAATTCATGGCACCTAGAGGCCACGTCAACGTTCCGTTGAGTCCAACCATCGAGCTATTAGATTGTTCTAGATCATCTAGTGAAGGCTAAGTTCCTTGTAACATCTAACATACATCATATCACAAGAACTGCCTTTATCAACCAGTATGCGCCTTACTTGGCGCTCTCTAATATCACCAGGGCATCGTTGTGTGGATGTTGCACCATATCCAGGTCTGCCTCAGTAAAAGAAACCATTGGCCCTTGGTACTCATTTGTCCTAGGCTTCTTATGCTGGACCTAGCACACATGCTATTAGTGCCTTACTCTCTGAGTTTCTCTACATACATCATTCTCATTGACCTTCAAGTGATTCACATTGATCACCCGAGATCCATCTGCTTGCTTTGGTGGTGGTGATGAAGGTGGTGTTGTCGGTGCCCGGGGTAGCCTTGCTTGTTCTTCTCTTGTTCTGGCCTCGTCTACTAGGTCTCTTAGGTGACCCTGTCTGACCAGATCCTCCAAGTGCGTCTTTAGAGCCCTATATCCTTGAGTTAAGTGCCTATCCTCATTATGGTAAACACAATGCTTCCAAAGGCTCCTTCCCACAAACTCACCAGGGATCTTCTCTGGCGCTCTGTAAAACGGTTGGTTCTTGATCCTTTCTAGAACTTTGTAGACCGGGATTCTGAATACAGTGGTGACTGCCTGTGCAACCCTTAACCCTGTTTCCTACCTATTGAAACCAGTGTTATCTCGGCCTCGCTTCGGCGAGCCGTTTCTCTTCTCCTGCTTCGGTGCATTTGCTCCATGTGTGTCTTCCTCTGCTCTGGCATATTTCTCAATTCGTGCCATGAGCTCCTCCATATTCTTTGGTAGCGTTTTTATAAGTGACTTTCGAAGCGGACATTCATTCTCCAGGCCATTTTTTAAAGATACGACCGCCAGCTCCAAGTTATATGCCGGTATTTGATTGAACACCTTATAATATCGTTTAACATATGCCCTGAGGCTTTCACCCTCGCTAATGTTTAAAGCCAGCAGAGAGTCTACCCTTAGTGGCTACAACTTATTTATTACAAACCTGGCCATAAACATCTCAGCCAGGCCTTCTCAACTCTTCACAGTTCCTTTCGGCAACTTGTGAAACATCCGATGCGATTTTCCCAAAGGATGAAGGAAACATCTTGAACAGCAACTGCTCATTCCCGCTATACAAAGCCATTGAATTTAAATATAAACCAATATGAAAGTTTGGATCAGACCTACCGCCATAAACCTGGAACCTCAGCATATGGAATCTCTTTGGAGCCTTGAATCTATCAAACTCCACTGAGAACGACGTTCTTGGCTTGATGGGGGATGTTAACTCGGCGTCGAGTCACTTCCTCTAGAGGTAATCCCTCATATCCTCCTTTATTTGACCGGGAGCTTGGCTATCAACAGATTTCAGCATTTTTGGGGCGCTACTCCCGACTTCATTGTGCGTCCTCTTGGATTTCTCTTCATTCACTGTATCAAAGCAAAGTCTCTTCCCCTAGATATGCCGAGATTCTTTGGCATAGGTTCCCTTTGTGCGTGCTATCCTTTGCGACTCACCTCTCACTGACTCTACTCGTTCGACATCCCATGAAGGCCGATGTGAGTGCTCATTTTCCTTGCCCTGCTGCGGGCCTACTGGGATTGTTTTTTGTCCCCCTTTCTGAGTGTCAGTCTTGGCCGCTAGTACTGGCATGTCCTGCAATGGGAATGGTGGTTGCATCACGTTGTTTTGCATCATAAAGTTGATAGACAATTGTAGGTTTTCTAACTTGTTTGCCATTCATTTCATCTTGTCGTCCCTCTTTAGGCATCTATCCTTCCATACTTGGAGGTCACTTTCGTTGTAATACTCATCTCGGCCTGTTTTTTTGTGGCATTCCCCTTTTTGCCGACGTCCTTCTCCCCAGGATCCTGTGCTCCTTCATTACGGTTTTCTTTCCCGACGTTAGGATCTGCATGTTCACAACTCTCACTGTTAATGTCATCTCCAATCTTTTCTTCCTGTCCATCGTTGGTCATCTATTCTCCTTAAGTTCCCACAAATGGCGCCAAATCGTGGGGGTTGATTTTTGACCACACAACCAAGCAGGGAACTCAGCTGGAAAACACCAGCAGAATAGATTAAGCCCAACAACCTGCACAAGAAAATGAGAATCCGATGGTGGTTCATTCACCAGGGGGCACTCCGACAATTAAGTCAGTAATCAATATCTCTCAAAGGTAACAAATTGTGCTTAAACTCACAAGAAAGAATGTACCTCAAACCCACGAGGGTGCCTTCCTTTTATAACCAGCAGTGACCTGATCCCTTTAGAAGCCTCACTTCAATGGACTCAGGCTCAATGCTCATCTTGGACCTTCATCTAGATAGAGATAAACTCTTCTTGAGCCTTATCTTTATCCAGAATGAGATCCTCTCCTATTCTAGGACTCTTGTCTCTTATATGTTTATCTCGAATTCCAGTATCTCTGCAGATAACCTTGGCCTAGCCAACATCATCTCAGCAGCATGACCAGGCCACGTAGCTCCTCGGCTGACACTTCCTCATCACCTTAGCCACATGTTGCCATTCACAAAATACTTTCCCATAAGACCCATCAAATAAACATTCACATCTATTAGAGGGAAAAAGTTTGAGTATAATGGTAACATTATACGTCAATAAAAAATTGCAAATGCAATTGAATGGATAATCATTATCTTCCATTATTCTAATATTATTGTGATCCCTACCGCAAATTAAGATTACTCATTAAATGGTGACACTATTACATAGTATTATTGTCATATCTAATATTTACATAGAAAATATATTGTAAAATTTTCTATTTGTTTATTTTTCTTGCCATTAGAATCCCATTGTTTGAGAAATTTATATCACTCTATTTGGTTAAAAAAATTAAAAATAATTTTTGAATTTTTGTATTTTTTTTATCTTTAGTGAACTTGTTAAATTAGATCCACTTAATCTAAATATACTTAACAAGAAAATATTTTCTACAAAATTTGCTAAATAAAAATATATATATAAAAAAAAAGCGAGAGTAATTTTTATTTTATTTTATTTAATTATTTTTTTTATAAAATTTATGAAACTTAAATTTGTGGGGGTGATCCCATCTATAAAAATATCCAGAATCACCACTTTTGCCTTTGTAAAGTTCAAAACTTAACAATTAACCACCTCAAAATATTATAGTTAACCTTTCTATTAGGCTTATATTAGAAATTTACACATAATCAAATTATGAGGGAGCTTCTATTTTGCACCCTAAAAGAGCACCCCATTTCTTTGAGTATCTCAATAATAAATTTAAAATTTTATTTATTTGTTTGGACACTCCAAATAATATTTATCCTAACTCTAAAATCCTTAAAACCCTATACAAATCTACTTTGTACACCCAATTACCCATAAACAAAGGAACAAAATTAAACCACGTTTGGAGTTTTTGGAATTCCAAGCAACGAGGAGAGATTCTGAGTTCATCCAAGACGAAAAGGGATTCTGAGACAAAGGTCTCCCACTCAATGAATCAAAATATATGTCCAGATACTTAATTTCGAACTTATGAAGTTTGTTTAATGCCGAACAAAATATATTTGTCTGGATACTTAATTCCGAACCTATGAAGTTTGTTTGGATACTCAATGTCGAACACAAGAAAGTTAGCTCAAGTTGTTTCATATGAATACTTAGTATTGAAAAAAATATATTTGTCTGGATACTTAATTCTGAACCTATGAAATATATTTGGATATTCAATCCCCGAATCAATTCAAAAAATCAACATACGAAAAGCGATGAATAATAATTAAAAACTTACTTTTTTTTACAAAAAATTACTTAAAAACGTCTTCTTTATTGTTCAATATTAATTTTAATATGAAATAAAATACAATAATAATAAATTAAAGTAAATAGAGTTTGGTATGAGTGTGGAAACCCAATGTCTATTCTATCAAGTAATATAACTAATTAGTTATTGGAATTTGAAAAGATATAATCATTAGTAGGCTTGTCGTTGGCCTCCTCTAGGAACTGGATAATTTTAGTATCTATTTATTCAATTTATTTTTATTATATAAAGCACACCACTCGTAATAATTTTTAAGCTTTGTCACTTCTTTTTGTTTTTTTCTTTTAAAATGCCCATATTGTGAAATGCTCCAACAAATAGCAGCTAAACATTTTTAAATTCAACCAATCTTCCTCATTCATCAACTCTCCAAAAATTTAAATGCAAAATTACAAACATTTTGCAACCACTGCTAGAATACATAGGGGTGTGCGTGGTGTGATTTAGACAATTTGAGAGTAAAATTATAAATCGAATAGCGGATTAACGGATTGACAAATTGTGGTTTGAGCAGTTTTGAACGGATTCCTTTTTCTTACTTGCTCCGTTTGTGTGGGCTTTTTATATCCATTAATGATGGTTAACAAATTATAATATTCTTTTACCTGCTTTGATAAATATATGATGATCCTAAATTGAGTGCTTCCAAACCTTTTTTTTTTTTTTTAAGAGTATACATAAATGTCATATTTTTTTTGGTATGGTAGTAGCATATTTGCATCATTATGGCAGTTGTTGACATCATAAAAGTTTAAATACGATTATTTAAATAGTGGCGTCATTTCATTTAATTGAATATGAATCGTGAAATCTTTTGACAACCATACAAATGAATAGATTATTATTTTATTAATAATCATAGTTTTGAATTTTGTGACATAGGTTGTCATACCAACCGGTCTTTTGACCGAATAGGGTAGGATTTGAAATTGCAGGACGAAGCCGATTACTATATTTATATTCCAACTCTCCAAGTTCATCCGTTCGGCCTCTTTACGATCCCAAATATTTGGCCTCCACAATTGCCCCCCAAGCACCCCACTAATGACAGTTGGTTAGAGTGTTTGGTTTCAAACTTGAAAAATCAAGGCCAAAATTCAGCGGCTGACCTCATTCCAATGCAGATGTTTGAGCACACGCTTCTCGGCCATCATTTCAACTTCTCGCCCCTTCGTACACTTCTATTTATTATGATTTAAAATTTGGACATGCTTTCAAATACATACACACTTTCAAATATTTGTCTCTGGATTTCCTTCCGAATTATCTCTGCAACTTCCTTTCCTTCACTATCATCTTCGTCTTTTGTAAGTTTTCTCCCTCTCAGCTCTAAATCCTTTTTTCCTGTTTTGTTTTTGGTTTAGAATATACCCTTAAACTGAAGAAAATGGCAAAACATTTGAAAGATCTCCTCTCTTCGGATAGAATTTCTGGCTTCCGACGCTGTTTTTCCATTCCTGATGACGTCCATCTGTCTCTCGTGACAGACAGCACCCTCGATATGGAGAGGGCTGATGAAACCACGATCGTCTTCCCTCTCTTATCAATCGCAGAGGGTGGTGTTCGATTTCCCCTTCACCCACTCCTTAGGGTTGTGCTCTGCCATTGAGGTCTAATTCCTTCCCAACCCAATGTCAACTTATTTAGAATCATAATGGGCATTGTAGAGCTAAACCGCCGCCATAGGATCAACCTTGGCATTCCTGCCATTCGGCATTGTTATGCCCTGGCCAAGTCTTCCAGTCGGCACGGTCGTTATTTCCTCAGGGCCAAGGATACCGACCATCAACTAGTGACTATGCTTTCCAGCTCTGGAAAGCAAGTCGATGATGTTATGGTCGTTGTCTGAGGCAACTGGGAATTCGGCAAAGGCGAGGATCGCCTTGATCCTATTCCTAGGCTGAGGGGCGAACCAGGTGGCTGTATAACCTCTTGTGTTTATTTTTCCTTTGTTATATTTGTAAAGCTTGATTTTCGAGTCCTAATGGTTTTACTTATGCAGGAAACGATTTGAAGAAAGTTTCGACCTCGACAGACGACGCCGTTCTTGTGGAGATAAAAATCGCATTGAAATACTTCGGTCGTCTGAGCCTTCAAAAACAAGGGAGGGCGGCCCATATCTTGCTTAAATACGAGCCGACGTACATGACTTTCTCGGCAACAGAAAACATCCCGATTCCAAGGGGCGAGGAGTTTCCAACGGCTCTTATTTTGACCAACTTCATAAACTTGTGCCAAATCGGCTTGGAAGGATTCGACTCGGAGTGTGCAGAAGAGGTCGCTGAAGAATCAGGCCAGTCCGAGGCCGAAGTACACGAGGCTTTAAAGGTAGCTTTTAAAGAAGCCGGCCTCAATTCAGCCAACCCTCTGTCCACCTCAGGTCAAGGGGAAGTTTTTGACGACGTCTTTATCGGATTAGAAGATCTTCTCGGCGCGTTTCCTGAAGATATGACCGGCTTATCACTTACAAAACTCGCCAAAAAGGCCAACGCCGAACGAATGGCCACGCGGCGGAGAGCGGAGGCCATTCGTGCAGAGGCCAATCGATCCGAAGTGGCGCCTGTCGCTGATGTTGAGCCGCTGTAGACACCCCATTTTTGACCGTCCTCAAGACTTGGACGTCACCATTGGAACACTTGGTGATTACCCTTGTTTGTGTTCGTTTGGAGTTCCCGGAGGTCTCGGCTACGCGCCTTGCCTCAGGATCTCCGAACTCGACTGTTTAGTGTCTGGTTTTGGCACCAAACACTTGTGTTTTTGCCTTGAAGGGTGGGGAATGGCTTGTTGGCCATCCCCATATTTCACCGGCCTTCCCCTAGCATCACCGGCTGTTTAGGGGTGCCACCGGCCATGATTTCTTAAAATCAATGGCCGGTCGGCACTGTATTTGGCCGGCCGGTACTTTATTTTGCCGGCGACCCCTTTTGCTGGTCGATGTGACTCTTTTGCACCCTTGAGGCATGGTGCATGCCAGCTGTGCCAGCTAGAATGCACTATCACTCCTCCCCGTGTAGTTTTTGGCTGGTGTGAGCCTTTGAACCCCATTTTCTTCTAGAAGCTTGAACCCTTTGGCCAAGCTTCCAGAAGCTTGGCCAGCTGTTTTAGCTTCTCCAAGAAGCCAAGACTCCTTTGCACCCTTTGCCCCTTTCATTTAGCTTCCTTGAGAAGCTTAAGTCTTGCCCCTTTGCCTATTTAAGCACTCACCCTCTCCCTTTGTCAAGGGTTAGAGCTTTTGAACCAAAAAACCAGAGCTTTTATATCTATACATCTGATATATCATCGTCTCTCTCTCTATATCTCCCTTTCTCTCATCCTTAGGGTGTGTTTGGAAGCCTAAAAGTGCATTTTGACCTTACTTTTGCACTAAAACACACACCATTACACCTTGCTCCAAGATTGAGAGGCATTGAGGGTTGTTTGTTGAGGTTTTGGACTGATTTTGATCAATAGAGAGTGGCTGGATCACCTGTTCTTCAAGGCTTCTTCAAGGGTGAGACACTTGCTTTAGTTTCTCCAATTTTGCACTAGTTTTCTACCTGTCTTGCATGCTGATTTAGGCTTTATGTTTAACATGAAAAAGTCTTGTATTTTTGTGCTTAACATTTTTCATTAAGGGTGTTTTGGCATTGGGGGTCGAACTCCTCCCCTTAGGCCTCTTTTGGCCTATTTTGGTACCCTTCTCTTTAAGCTTTGTTTACTTTGTTGTGTTGGTCTTCTCACCACTGAAATCCAGTGGATTTTCAGTGGTGATGGAGTGGTTTTGAAGCCTTGTGTAGGGGAGGGACACCCCTCTCCCCTTTGTCCTTCTTTTACCTTTGTTTTGGTTTAAAAGGGCAACATGCATGCTTGATTATTTTTGGTCCCATTTTAGAAGTTTTTTGGGTGTTTTGGGTCATATTATATCTCTGTCCAATGGTGGTTTGTTAGCCCTTAGAATGCATTTTATACTTGCTTTGTAATTCTCCATCTTGCCTAAAAGTGTGCTATGTGTTTAGCCTAGCATATCCTCTTGTTTTGACTTAACCTTGTGAAGTATTTGGCCATGTTTTGTCATGCCTAAAGTCTGTTAGCCACTGATTTTGTCATGTTTGGCATGCTTGATATAGTTGCTTTGCATTTTGGCTTGTAAGCCTTAGTTGTATGGGTCACCAACATGCTTAGCATAAGCTTGTCATCATCATTCGACATCATTTAATACCATGTTTCAGTCCATATAATGTGATCTTACATTATCATTTACGTCTCATTCATTGCCTTGAAGTGTTGTAGTTTTGCGCCTTAAAGGGTGGTCATTGTATATGCTACCATGCTTGAGCATTTAGGCTGCCATATCAGTGGGTTTTGAGGCCCCTTTTGCATGTTATAACTCTGTTTTTCATTGAAAATTCATGCCATGATTGCTTGGGATAGGTATTGAGTGATGCTCCCTTTTGGTGGCCTTAAATGCCCTTGTTTTGGACTCATTCCTTGGCATGTTTGTCCATGTTTGCATTACATTTGCATCTCATATGATTAGTACTTTGCATACTTAACATGATAGGTTGCATCACATTTGGCATGTTTTGCATCTTAGCCTCATGTTGCATAACTTGAATCACAAGTGCATACATGCATTGCATTGTTTGGTTTGGGGTGTCAAACCAAACTTGAAGGATGAGGGGTGTTTGTACTTCGAGTGACAAAACACACCTCAACCCTCGGTCATCGAGGCCCTTGACTTTGGCATGATAGGCTCTTGGTCCTCATTTGTGTGTTGCATGCATTTGTACATCAAATTGCAACCTTGGCTCCTTAGGCTATCATGCATCAAATGCACTATTGATAGCCCGAGGGTCAAGGGCCATACTCCCTTGAGTCCGTTACATGATTGGGAGAGTAGCCATGCATACACTTGCTTGAAATTCCATGCCATACACTATCTGTCCTTGTTGCTGTCAAAAACCAGATTCTGCAGGAACTTTCTGCCGACCGGTAGTGTTCAGTACCGACCGGCAATCCTTCCTGGGCCAATAGCTTCATAAACAGCCGATGGATATTTTCAATGGCCGGTGGACATTTCCTTCAGCCGATGGTGTTCCACAGTGTTCAGGGGACCTATCCCAGAACTTTGGCAATTTTCAGAGAAGCAAGGCAGTGCAAACAGAGGCGGCAGTGGTATGGTACGGATTTTTCGGGCGAGGCGGGTTCGAGCATGCATCATTCGCGCATCCCGAGGCGGGGGCTGTGGCCACCTTTCTTTTTGTATTCATTCTGTTAATTAATTAGAGATTCTGTAATAATTAATGTATTATTTATTCAGACTGTAATATTTTATTTGGACCCTCCGAGTGAGGGCAATTATGTAATAAGTGTGCGTGAGTGTGTGTATGTCTTCCAACCCCGCGTTTTTCTTCCCTTTTATTTACCCGCTTATGATGGTAGATTAGGGCATGTTTAAATTAGCATACCTTATGCTATGCATGCGTGCATCCATACATTTGTCTTGCATGCACCAGGCTCGGCGCATCATTCTAAACTGTATTTGTATTTCAATTCCAAATTGAATATGTGACCACTGATTGCATTTCACATGCCATGTTTAGATTAGTCGAGCCTACTCTAAATTGCATCCTGTATGTGTTGCATTAGTCAATTTGACATGACCTAGGACCATGCATGTTGGCTAACTAGTTTATTGTTTTGGCACGGAGTATGATGTAAGTATTTTATGTTTTAGCATACCGCATGCGTGTGAATGCTATTATGATAGCATGCTTACCATGTGGCTAGATGCTTATGTGATAAACTATTTGAATGCCTGTGGGTGAAGGTTGGATTGTCTGAGTTGGAAACACTCGTTGAAATTCGTGTTTTAGCCTACTCGCGGGTAGCAAATTCCAAAACATTTTTCCAAAACAAACGGATATGCAATGCTTATTTCCAAATTAGGCAATCTAGTCTATACTTGTTTGCTGTGCGCATAACATAGTAATTCTAGGCTAATAACCGAAATAAGAACACATAACGTTTTCAAAAACGGATATCACGGTTAGTAGAGGCCGATCTCCGGATCGGGCGAGAGGGGGTGCTCATTGCTGACCTTCCCCAATCGTACCCAAGTTCCCGAACCGAGGCAACTTTGGTGATGACGGACACGTGGCCTTTGGCACCAAGTCAAGGTTTCCTAAATTTCCCAAAATAAAATATTTAGGTGGCGACTCTGTATCTGGCAAGGTAGTCCATGTTTGGCACTTCTTTATCTAAAAATCTGTTTTCTCAAAACGATTTGCCAGATTTGGACTCTTTGGTTCAGATTAAGAACCGTGACACAAATCGAGTCCGAACTGTAGCAGTGAGGCCCACGGGCGCGCGCTATAGCCGCCCCTGCCTGTTACTGAGGAGACGATTCAAATATGAGATACCGAGTCAGAACCGATCGTGGCGGCAAATGATGAGGTTAAACGACGTTCGGAGAAACGTCCAGTAGAGGAAGTGGGCTCTGAAGAAGAGCCTGTCGACAAGCGGCCGCGTTTAGAGGAGTCGGATATGGTTATGCCTTTTATGGTTCAACCAAAGATAAGAAATATGTCGATCTCCTCTGACGTGTCGGCTATAAAAGACCCAGCCGTTGCGCTGAGCATGGCTTCATCAGTCTCATTACCGTCTGATAAGGCGACTTTTCGCTCGGAGCCAGATGTTTTAGCAGTAGCGTTGGCCGCTCAATCGACTCTTCTGGTAAAGATCTTGATCTTGTCTTTCCTTTCTATGTATATATTTTTGGATCTAATCTCCTGTTTTACAGACGGTCGGAAGGATAGCCGAGTTAGGTTGCCGCCAGCACGACGCCGTCGAACGAATTGGCCACTTACAGACCGAAGTTGAGGGCCAAAGGAGCCGAGCCGAGTTTGAGGCCATGAGGGCAAAAATGGAATCTGCAAGGGCCGAGGCCGAGTTGGAGAGGGCCAGAAATGCGGACGAACTTAGATTGGCTGCCGAGAAAAGGGCGAGCGCGAGCGAAGTTGTACTCAAGTTAGCCCAAGAGGCGATCGCCAAACTTGAGGCGGACTTGGCAGAATCGAAGGCGGCGAACGAAGTTACGATTCTGAAGCTTCGAAGGCGTATGAGGCCGGGCAAGGCGCTGCCCTCAATAATTATGTGCAAGAAGTCCCCAAATTCGAGAATCGGGGATTCAAAGACGGCTGGCTCAAAGCCCTTGCTGCTGCTAATGTGACATTGGCTGTGCCAATTCCATACGAGCAAGTGGATGTTGAGCCGCTAGAGTCTGACTCTGAGGATTGATCAGGGCGACAGTAGTTTTTGTTTACAGCTTTTGTTTAGTTTTTTATGTATGGTTATAGTTTTTAAATTTTCTCTAGGCATTTCCCTACAAATTTGTAGCTTCTTGTTTAGTAGTTTTCATATGTAAAATGGCTACAATTTGTGCCCAATTTACTTAATGAAAATTCCTTTTGCACTTTGCCATTATTTGTGCTAAATTGTGTTATTGGATCATTCATTCATGTATGCTTGCTGACTATATAATTAGGCAATTTTAACTCCAAAAAGTCAAAAATTAGTACATGGAGTGACTGTGGCACATATCGATCGGCATGGGGCCTAGATGCTTGGCCGGTTAGATTAATAAATTTTCCCTTGCCCCAGCCAGTGCATGAACTCCAAGGTATTCATGTATAATTGCCGTTTAGATAATTAGGCCATTTTAACTCCAAAAAGCCAAAAATTAGTACATGGAGTGGTTGTGGCACATATCGATCGGCATGGGGCCTAGATGCTTGGCCGGTTAGATTAATAAATTTGCCCTTACCCCAGCCAATGCATGAACTCCAAGGCATTCATGTACAATTTCCATTTGGATAATTAGGCCATTTTAACTCCAAAAAGCCAAAAATTAGTACATGGAGTGGCTGTGGCACATATCGATCGGCATGGGGCATAGATGCTTGGCCGGTTAGATTAATAAATCTGTCTTTGCTCCAGCCAGTGGATGAACTCCAAGGCATTCATATATAATTACCGTTTAGATAATTATGCCACTTTAACTCCAAAAAGCCAAAAATTAGTACATGGAGTGGCTGTGGCACATATCGATCGACATCCGTCTTTTGGAGTTTAGCGTTAATGAAATCGCCTCGAGGTTGCTGCAAGCAATAGAAATAAATGGGATGGACTCTTCGTGCCAGTAACTTCACTTACTGTGTTCAGACTTAATTTAAAATAGTTTGTTGCGCGGGGTTGGATAAATGCGAATGTCAAATAAAGTTTTCTTCAACAGCAGAGGAGAAGCGCGAACTTTGGCTGAGCTTGATAGTGCAATGAATCGCAACGGTGAACCCACCTGCGTAGGAGGTAGGGCGTCCAAAGAACGGGAAAAATGTCAGCCTCCAAGTCGTCGAAGTAGATCACCCCGAGAGGAGAAACAGCAACGGGGAAGTTCTCCGCGACCACGACCGAGACCGAGAAATGAGGCTGACATGGTGCTGCGACCGTTGAGTTTTGGAATATTCGTGGGGAATAAACCGATGACGGAGACGGAGACGGACTCCATTATCAAGAACCCAGGTGTGGCGGTCGAGTTTGCTCGACAGATTTTTCCACCAGAGGTCCAACAGTCGATGATTGGTCGACAGGATTTCGACGTATTTCGAGAAGGCATCCACGGGGCGGTGAAAGGGCTGTATACCGCCTATGAAGTCAGCATGCGCCTGCGCGCCGCAAGACGTGAAATATAGAAGAAGGAGGAAAGACTTTGTAGTTTGGAACTTCGCGCGATAAAGGCCGAGCGTGAGCTTAGGGAACTTAGGAGGACTCAAACCACAGAGCCGCGTGCGATGGGTCAATTCAACCCGATCGTGCAGGAGAGGGTGACTCAACGGCTGTTGAGCCATGCCATCGTCGACCGAGACACGGCAAGCATGTTCGCCGTAGAGAATGCGAGGTCGATGGGTTACGAACAGGGCTTCCATGCGGGCCGGAAGGTCAGCATCGACAAAACTAAAGAGAAACTTGCTAAGGAGGTCTGCCGATGCGAGAACTGGGGATTTAGGCACGGTTGGATCGAGGCATTTCAGGCCGCGGAGACTCTCCATGCAAAGGGTGTTAATTCGGCGTCGCCGCTCTACCACCGTGATCATTTTCCCTTTTTCGCTTTTGAAGTCGAAAAGAGTGACGATGAGGGAGACGCCGGATAAAAACACTCATTGTGATGTTGAAAACACAGATTACGTTAAAAACTATGTAATCATTGGCTGATTGAATAAAATATTTTTTTTTCAATGTTCGTGTTTCTTTATAATTTTTGTTCGGCACACACATGTTTGCATGTTTTGTGCTTTATTGCATGAATCTTTGAATGAATGTGTTTTAGATGATTGGATAGACATTGACCGTTTGGAGTTTATTTCAAATGTATATATGCCTTAATGTGCAAACGGTTTTTGTCGGCTCGTCATAACGAAGCGCTCTTCATTAAATATTTATTCAGCATACGCGTTATACACGGTCCTGGCGCTCCGAATCCGGAGGCCTAATCGGCCCAAAAACGCCGTGCGCCAATGGGGCTCTGAATCCGGAGACTTATTTGGCGAACAGGTGGTCCACGAAGGGCGCTCCGAATTTGGAGGCTTTATCGGCCCAAAGATGTCGTGCGTCGATGGGGCTCCGAATCCGGAGACTATTTGGCCAATCGTGATATCCACAAAAGGCGCTCTAAATCCTAAGGCTTAATCAGCCCAAAGATGTCGTGCACCGATGGGGCTCCAAATCCGAGGACTTGTTTGGCCAATCGTGATATCCACAAAGGGCGCTCCGAATCCGGAGGCTTAATCGGCCCAAAGGCATCGTGCGCCGATGGGGCTCCGAATCCAGAGACTTTATTTGGCCAATCGTGATATCCATGATGGGCGCTCCGAATCCGGAGGCTTAATCGGCCCAAAGACGTCGTGCCCTGATGGGGCTCCGAATCCGGAGACTTTATTTGGCCAATCGTGATATCCACGAAGGGCACTCCGAATCCGGAGGGTTAATCGGCCCAAAGACGTCGTGCGCCGATGGGGCTCCGAATCTAGAGACTTATATCGGAACACCTTTGGAGACTTATATCGAAACACCTTTGAAGTGAGTAAATAGCGATCTTTTCATTACAGAAAATAAGATGTACATGGCAAACCGTTTAGAACAAGTATCATGCCCCAAAAGTCGGGTCAATGATAAAATTTGCGTAAATGGGTGGAATTCCAAGGCCGAGGCAGACTCTTTCCTGACATGTCTTTGAGCCGATATGCCTCTACTCCTGTGATTGAATCAATCTGACAGGGGCCGTCCCAATTAGGACCCAATTTTCCATCTGCCGGTTTCTTGGCAGCTGGAAGTACCTTCTTCAGGACCAACTCTTCTGGTGTGTAGCGACGCAGCTGAACATGTTGATTATACGACTTGGCAAGCTGCTGTTGATACCGCACCACGGATGCAAGGGAACGGTCTCTTCGTTCTTCAATTAGAACTAAATCCAAGGCAAGCATCATGTTGTTTCGGCCTAAATCAAAAACTTTCGATTTCAAGGTTGGGAGGCCAATTTCCAAGGGTATGATTGCCTGTGTTCCAAAGCATAGAGCAAACGACGTTTCCCCAGTGGATCGCCTCGGCGTAGTTTGATGAGCCCACAACACACTCGACAATTCTTCGACCCATTTGCCTTTAGCTTTCTCCAGCCTCTTCTTGATGCGGTCCAGGATGGATTTGTTAGAGGCTTCAGCTTGACCATTACTTTGGGGGTAAGCCGGCGTGGAAAAATAGGGTCGGATACCATACTTGCTGCACAGCTCTCGGTAGATGCCACAATCAAACTGCGTGTCGTTGTCTGAGATGAGAGCTTTCAGAATTCCGAATCGTGTTATAATATTTCTCCATACAAGGCGCTTGACATCGGCATCTCGAATGTGCGTTAATGCCTCCGCTTCAACCAATTTCGTGGCGACGATCAAGTATCACTTGTTCCCTGGGGCCCTTGGCAATGGTCCTACGATATCAAGCCCCCACTGGGCAATGGCCAGGGACTGGTGATAGAGCTTAACTCTTCAGCAAGCAGATGGGTTAGCGAGGAGAACTTCTGGTGCTGCTCACATTTTTTTACATAGCATTCGGCATCGGATCTCATTGTCGACCAATAATACACCTGTGTTATAGCTTAATGGGCCAAAGAGCCCCCGCCAGAATGTGGGCCACAACTGCCTTCATGTATTTCAGTCAGAAGCTCTTCGACTTTGTCCGGATGCACGCATTCTAGGTATGGACCAGAAAGGGACTTTTTGTAAAGCTTTCCTTGCGGATCCAAGTAGTAACGCAGGGTTTTGTTTCGCAGCTTGTGCGCTTCTTTCTTGTTCTCTGGGAGCTGTTCGGAAGATAGGAATGCGGCAATGGAATCCATCCAACTCGGTCCAGATCCTATAACATTGACCTGGACTTCCTCCGAAGGGCCAATGCTTGGCTCCGGGATGAAACCTACTTCGATGGTCCGTTTAATCTCTGAGTTAATGGCGGAGGCTAGGTAGGCAAGGGCATCTGCATGTGTGTTCTGATCACGTGTTATTTGGTTCAATTCATGATGGTCAAATTTTGCTAGCAAGGAGTTGGTCGTTTTCATGTAAACTGTCGTACAGTCGTTTCTTGCCGCGTACTCCCCCTTTAGATGATTGATCACCAGTTTTGAATCGTAAACTACAAGCAAGCGCCGAGCGCCTAGAAGATGTGCATTCCGCAAACCGGTCAAAAGGACTTCGTATTCAGTTTCATTTTTTGACGCTTCGAAGCCGAGCTTGATGGCCTGCTCAATTATTGCGCCGTCGGGAGCCATGATCATGACTCCGGCTCCGCTACCCCGCTGATTGGATGATCCATCATAGTACAACTGCCAGATGTCCCCGACATAAATTCTCCAGTTCGGCTCCGGTCGAATGTCATTGGACTTGAAATCGGCAAGACCCCCGGTGAATTCGGCAACAAAGTCGGCTAGCACCTGGCCCTTGATTGAGGTTCTTGGTAGAAACTGAATGTCGTACTGGCTGAGTTCAAGAGCCCACTTAGAAACATGTCTTGAAGCTTCTGCACTTCGCAGTACTGATCGGAGGGGATAATCTGTTAGCACCCCAATGCTATGTCCTTGGAAGTAATGCATCAGTTTTCTTGCCGCCATGACTAGGGCTATGATGAGTTTTTCCAACGGAAGATAGCATGTTTCAGCGTCAACCATTGCCTTGCTCACGTAATACACTGACCGCTGCTCCCCTAGCTCTTCCATTATTAGTACGACGCTGACGGCCCTGTCAGAAACTACCAGATACAAAATGAGCGGATCACCAGCAGCAGGTGTTGTCAAGAGTGGTACTGAGCGGAGGTAAGTCTTGAGGCCGTTGAAAGCGGTTTCGCATTCGGCAGACCAATCAAAAGCTTTGCCCTGCCGTAGTGTATGGAAGAATTGTCGGCAGCGATCTGTAGACCGACTGATGACGCTGTTGAGTGTCGCGGCCATCCCCATCAACTTTTAAACCTCTTTTACCGAACGAGGGGAGCTTAGTCCCAAGATTGCTATGATTTGCCGAGGGGTTGGCCTCGATTCCTCGGTGGTTGACAATGTAACCTAAGAACTTGCCGGAGCCGATCCCAAACGGACATTTGGAAGCATTCAGCTTTATTTTGTATTTGCGTAAGATGCCGAACATTTCTTCCAGATCGGCTAGATGGGTTTGCTCTTCTTTGGACTTGACCACCATGTCATCAATGTACACTTCCATAGTGTGGCCGAGCTGCTCCTTGAACATAGCCGTGACTAGTCTTTGGTAAGTTGCCCCTGCGTTCTTTAGCCCAAAAGGCATAACCTTATAGCAGTAAGTTCTTCTTGGGGTGAGGAATATAGTTTTTTCTTGGTCCTCAGGATGCATGGCGATCTGATGGTAGCCTCTGTAAGCATCGAGGAAGCTCATGCATTGATGGCGTGCTGTCGCATCTACAAGTTGGTCAATTCTGGGTAGGGGAAAACAATCTTGGGGCAGGCTTTGTTTAGGTCTGTGAAATCGACGCAAACTCGCCAAGTCTCATTTTTCTTCTTCACAACCACTGTATTAGAGAGCTATGTAGGGTAGGTCACTTCCCTGATTGCCTCGGCGTCAAGCAGCCTGTCAACCTCCTCAACAATGGCGGCAGTGTGCTCTGCGGCTGACCGCCGGCTTTTCTGAATAATCGGCTTGCGTTTAGGGTCAACATTCAAACGGTGCTGTGAAACGGACGGATCAATACCCGGCATCTCGTATGACGTCCACGCAAAGACGTCAAGGTTGCTGAGCAGGAAACTGATTAACTGCTGTCTATCGGCTTGACTCAGGGAGGCGCCGACCATGAAGAACTTCTCTGGGCTGCCGTCAATTTCAACTCGGTCTAGGCCTTCCGTGGCCTTTTCACTTGGAAGCCACCCAACATCGTCGAGGCTCTCCCGATCTGGCACCTCAATGGAATTTACTTGCAACTCCTTTGCCGTCTTTCCAGTGAGGAGATAAAATGCTTGTGCAGATTTCTGGGAGTCGCCGATTTGCTCAATGCCACGTTCCGTCGGGAAGCGTAGCAGCTGATGATATGTACTCGGCACGGCCTGCATGGTGTGCAACCAAGTTCGCCCCATAATGAGATTGTACAGCGATAGCAGCTTGACGACCAAGAATTCTACATCCACTGTTCGGGAGCTCATTCGAACAGGTAGTGTGATTTTCCCCAACAAGTACTCTAGATTGGCGTTGAAGTCGAATAGTGGATAAGGAGCAGAAGAGAGATCTGATTGGGAGAAGCCGAGTTTGGTGAATGTCTTGTAGTACATGACCTCCGATGTGCTCCCCGGATCAATGAGTACGCGCTCAACTGTGAATCAGTTTACGCGTAACTCAATTACCAAGGGGTCAATGTGGGGCAGTGTCACTCCGGCCAAATCTGAGTCATCAGAAGTAATGCTTGCGGCTTCATGGGGCCGTTTAGCCGGAGTGAGTTGATTTTGAGTGCTGGGATTTGTCTGAATCGTATGCATCGCTGATGTCATTGGCAGGTTGTATATCATGTGGATCACGCCGAGCGGAGGTGAATCCTGTCTTAAGGCTATTACTTTGGTTGGGTTACATTTTCGGGCGTACTGTTGTAGGCGGTCATCTTGTACCAATTCCTCCAGGTAATCCTTCAGTGCATAACAACTCTCAGTATCATGGCCATGGCCCTTGTGATACTCACACCGTTTATCCCGTCTTCTCATTTCGGGAGGTCCTACCATTTTTTACGGCCACTTGAAGAACGAAAGGTGTTGAGTTTTGGACATAACCACACTGATCGGCTCTATCAAATTCGTATATTTCTTGTCGACGCGTCTCGTGCGCCTGCTGTCAACTTGCAGTTGTTCATTTTCTCGGTAGGAGCAGTGGTCGCTTGATCGGCGGGAATCCCGCCTCTTGTCCCGTTTGGCCCGATGCCGTGGTTCAAGGTTCTGGGGTGCTACAGAATTTAACGGCTGAGCAATTTCAACAGGAGCCATCTTGGTCACATTTTTTACTTTAACCCGCAAGGCATCATCTTCCACCTTACAGTATTCTTCAACTTTCTTCATCAACGACCAAACTGTTTTGGGGGGTCGTCTGGTCAAAGAGCTGCGGAGGGCACTGTCGGGATGTAGCCCCATCTTGAAGGCGGTGATGGCCATGGAGTCATTGCAAGCATCGTCTACCAGATTAAAATATTCCTAATACTGCGCCGAATAAGCACGAAGGGTTTCCCTTAGTTGAATTTGCATTGCTCAGAGGGAGTCGGCTTGCTTTGGCTGGACCTCATTAGTGATAAACCTTTCCCTGAAGGATTTTTGGAGTTAGTGGAAGTTTTTAATCGAAGCCGACTCCAGTTTATAATACCACCTGACAGCCAGTGGTCCCAGACTGCTCGGGAATATTCTGCACATGAGAGCCTCATCGTCTGCATGCAACGTCATAGCTTGCTTATAGTGGCGGATGTGATCGGTGGGGTCTGATTTACCATCGTATAAGGTGAATGACGGTGCTTTGAATTTCTTGGGTAGTACTGCCTCTGTAATCCGTCGTACAAAGTCGTGTTGGTCTTCTTCATCTGAACTGTTTCTTCTTCGTTTATGCCTTATACGGGGACTCTCTTCAGAATAACTGGTAGTTTCAGGTCACCCCTTCTTCTTGGGCTCCAGGGATAATGAATCGGAGTCACTATCGGTGTCGACTTGTCGGGCTCGAGGTCGTCGACCACCTGTCCTCGGAGGACGTTCGGGATCTAGGCGTATAGCTTGTTTGGACTTCGCCACCTCCAAGGCCAGATCTTGACGGAGACGTTCGTTCTCAGCGATCATGTTCTCCAACCTCTGTTCATTTTGCTTTGCTTGTTCCATGATCGCCTGCATTGTTTCATGCTCCGAAATCGAGGGTGAGGCAAAGTTTAAGGCGCATCTTGCGGCAATAGTCTCCGCTCCAAGCATGGTTGTTGGAGTGAGGTCGTCTCTCTGTGTGGTTTCATCAGTGACTATCGGAAGGTCTTCTGTTACGCCCGCCATGGATGTATTTGAGTATTGCCACAGACGGCGCCAATTATAGAGAAGTGGTTGGAAATACTCTTCAGCTACTGAGGGGCGCTCGTGATCCTCAGCTAGCCACCTGAAAAAGAATCAGCACTCCGGTCGAGGGTGCCAAAATTAGCACTCCGACGGGCAAGTCTGTCTCTACTCTCTAGATTACTTGTATTTTAAGTAAAGTGTAATAGTTCTCACATACTTTTTTCTGGCTGATGTTCTTCTATTTATATATTTTGTTTCTTGGGCCTCGGGGCTGGGCTTACCTTTAGTTCTCCATTCGGCTTCTCTTAAAGCAAACTGCTTTTCACTCGGCCCCTTAACCAACCGGCCTTTTGACCGAATAGGGTAGGATTTGAAATTGCGGGACGAAGCCGATTACTATATTTATATTCCAACTCTCCAAGTTCATCTGTTCGGCCTCTTTACGATCCCAAATATTCGGCCCCCACAACTTAGAAAAGATAATTTAATTTTCTTTTGTCACAAATATTTTTTTGAATAAATAATGTATGAATTTATCAAAAATGAGTTATTATTTGTGACAGTGACACTTGTTCAGAAATAAGTCACGTTACTTGTGTTAATTTATGTATTATCACAAATGTGGGCGGAAAGAAGAAGAATTGTCTGCTAATCATGATTTATGACATGTTATCCATAGAAACTCGAACAAGAAGTATCCAAATTTAAGAGTTTAAATCTTAATTTGGATGTACAAGTACTTTTTCTTAAATGCATTATACAAATACTTTTTCTTGAATGCATTTTAAAGATTTATACAATTAACTGAGATTTTTGAGTTGTTTGATTATTAGGCAAAATTTTTATGAGGATATATTTTTGCCAAAGCATTAATTGTGACTTGTAGTAGTTATAATTATTCTGGAATTCATAAATTCTCTTCAAAAGTTGGTTATTCAAGCACACCATAGTCAATAAGTGATGGATGATATATTCTGAGTTATATCAGAATTTTGGGGGTGTATTGATATTTTCGTGTGATAATATCTTAACAAGGAAATTAATTTTTCTTAGAGTACTTTAAATGTGGGAGTGCTTGGAGGATTTTACCAAAATAACAGTTTCGATAATAGGTCCACAAAGAATCTCAATTCTTTCTATAGGACAAAATTGGAGTAGAAGTAAAAATGGTTTCATTAACTCCTAAGGAACACCTCTATATTTATTATTTAAATTTGAAAATGAGAGTGACATAAAGTAATGGTAAGTCTCGATGTAATCAAAGACTTAATACCATGGGACATTTGTTTTCAGTTGTGAATATTGTCTAAGGATAATATAGTGGATCCACTAACTACGCAATAATATATAATTGAGAAGATAAACAAAAAGTTTGACCAGAGAGCAAATAAGGAAAAGTTCATCAAGCGGAATGTGATTAAAACCTATTAATTTTGAGTCACCACAATGGCAACCCAACCTAGCTGACTGGAAATCCCAAGATCTAGGTTCAAAAGGACAACCGAATCATGGATGACTCATCAGAAATCACTAAGGGAGTCTATCTCCTACCCATTCCTATGATGAGAGTGATATTTGCAACATATGTTGTATGCATGGGACTTAGGGTAAGTTATGCTTTTAATGATCACTTATATCTTGAAAAACCTAGATGGTATCTTTCAAGAGGGATATTTAAGAGACTCGAAATAAGGATCACCTATATGAGTATGAAGGGGTCGCTTCTATGAGAATTGATAAGGCTAAATTCTCTAAAGCATTCATGAAACACCAAGACATGCCCAACGCCAAAACGGCACAACCGTGAGAACTAAGCTGTGTCTAGAGATATTCTGTATGAATTCTATTTTCTTGGCTTATACAAACGGCTGAACAGTTCAAGGCATCGTGTCCACTGATTAGCTAGTAAGTCCAATAGTCTTTCACTAAGGAATGTTCAAAGTCAAAAAAGCTACCTATCCCTATGCAAGATATTCCCAATTGAATTCTCTCTGAGTCTGCATTGCGTCTTGCATACTTTTCCGTTATTTCATTCATGTAGGGGATTGATAAAAAAATGGTTTGGAAACCATTAATAGTTGAATGAGAAATTGACTCCAAAATGAATCATTGAGAATGGTTTTAAGACAATATTTATTTAATGTAAAATTTGATTTTATTTAAATAAATTCATTAATTTTGGGGTCAAAATTGAACACGATTCGATTCAGAATTCGAATTCTTTTGCAAGAACGATCATGTGTTTTCTGGTTGCACCTTTTCATGGAAAAGAGGTGACTCTTTTGAAAAGTCACCATGGCCATTCAAAAAGCCACCAATTCATCTATATAAATAGGCCCCCATTGCATTCATTAAAAAATTAAAATTCATCTTGTGTGTCTTTTCTTCTGCACTCTATCTTTTCTATAAGAGAATTTTACACAGTAAGCTTTGCCAAACTTCTCGTGGTAGTGCTGCTTCTGTAAGGTTCGATCATTGTATCTTGGGAGACAAACGTCTAATAAAAATTCGTAAGCACCATAGCGAGGGACGAATTTGTCTTAGGAAAATTGTGTCCAACACAAGGCTCGATCAAATTATTATCGATTCCAGATTTATACAATCTGTTTGTAAGTATTTATAGTTCAATTTGGTTTGGTTTTATACAAACAATTTACGTTATTTTCAACTTATATTTTTTAGGATTAATTACCAAAAAGTCCTGTCTACATATTTGGTGGCAGCTTAGGTCCTGTCAAAAAGTTTTTGAACCAATAAGTCTCATTTATAGGTAAAAAGACGTTTTTCCCTTTAATCCCAAAACTGAGAATGTTCTCAACTTCAAAATTGAGAATGTTCTCAATTTTCAAAACAGAGAATGATTTCAGTATATAATTATCAAAACTAAGAAATTTCTAATTTTTTTCTTAGTATGAACTGAGAATATTATTAGTTTTGAGAAATCTCAATTTTTTTGGTGCTTTTGAGAAAAGTATGGGATTGAAAAGAAAGAACATTATCAGTTTTTTTTAGTTTTAAAACTGAGAATATTATCAATTTTTTTTTAAAGTTTTTTTTTCCCACTTTTTTACATTAATGTTCCAACATCATGTTCCTTTATAGATACAAAATTTTCAATTTTACACAAAAAATAATTCATCTTTTCAATTTTTACGCAAATATTTGGTGATTGGATCAGTGATTTATTGTGTCGGTAACATTTTTGTTATTGGACTCATACACATACCATTCGTCGGCGACATCTACGGCCTTGGATTCTTCAGATTGGTTTTGCAAAACCTCATTAGCAAAGAGGGTGGGAATGAATTAATGCAGCAATAGAGAAAAAAATGACGAGGATACAAGTGAGCACTTAGCATCATCTCCACTCAAATTGGTCTCCAAAACTTGCAATTTTTCAGATTTCTTGGCTTCTTTCGAGGGATCCTCTTCTGAAACTACAGGTTCGTCTGAATCGGTGACCTGCATTTGCTTAATAGATAAATAATTTGAGAAATTTGAAAGGAATTTGGAGATTTGGGTTAGGGTTTAGAAGTAGAGAAGATTGAGTGGGAGATCAATGGAGAAAAGAGAGACGACAAGAGAAAGAGAAGAATCGTAGCTGCGATGATGAAGCATACAAATACATATGAGTATATGTGTATGTATATATCCTAGAGAGAGAAAATCTAAAGGGATTGTGAGGAGCGCAAGGGAGAAGAAGACATTAAAATAGAGATGATGGAATTCCAGTGCTACTGTAGCGATGGTTGGAAGACGACCATCTGATTCCCAAATTTAGGTTTATTAAAAATTAATGGGACTTGAAGGAGCAAATAATTTTATCTAGGACTTAATGGATTATAAATTCACAAAATGAGACTTGTATGTAAATGTCCCTATTTTTTATATAATTTGGTAATATATTTGGTGCAATGATTATGTGTTTCACACAGTACACATAAGGAATTATTCCTACCTAACTTAGAAGAATCATCAACAACAACTAAATTAAAGAGGTGATTGTGGCTTTTGTCGAAGTAATCAAGGATACAGTGTCAGAAACCCTAGATAAGAAACTAAAATTTATACGTATATAAATACACACACGCACACAGAGAGAGACAGAGTGTTGGACCTTCACGACAATAACGTGACCATAGGGGTTGAAGACAGTATGAATGCTATCTTCGGTGGCGTCGTATGGAAGTCCACCTATATATACCGAATTATTGTCATTAATCCTCATTTACCTCCCAAATCACTCATACAAAACCGAAATATAGCAAATATATATTGGAGAGAGTGACCCAATATTATTAAAATAGGGATCAGATTGTTGGAAACGACTTGTGATTGAATCGTAAAATCGGATCAATAATCATAAAATTCTATTTTGAATATAAAATAAAATAAAATAAAAAATTTATTGATAATAATAATATATATTATGTAATATTAAAAAAGATTTAAAAATAATAAATTTGATATAATACATTTTTTAAGTTAACATAAATTAAAAAAGATGCTTGAAAAAAGAGTTTATAGTCAAAATTTTAAAAAATATATATATAAGAAATAAATAATAACAAAAAAAAAATGTATAGAATCGGGATTATATGTGATTGTAGCTTGGCTTTTTTGTGCCCCCTTTTGGAAGTCGAAATAAGCCCTACAGTTTCAGACTCTTGCTGTTCTGAATCTAATTCGACAAGTGCAATGTGAAGTAGATAAACACCAAAGAGTCTTAATCCGACTAATCTTTTGGAAAATCGATTTTGAATAAAAAATGCCAAAAATTGAATGCTTTGCCAGATATAGAGTCACCACCTAAATATTTTTTGGAAAATTTAGAAAACCCATGACTCGTGCCAAAGGCCACGTGTCCGTCATCACAAAGATTGTCTTGACTCAGGAACTTAGTTAAAAGAGGGTAAGGTCATAAATTGAGCACTCCCGCTCGCCTGATCAAAGATCAACCTCTACTAATCATGATATGAATCTTATTTACATTATATGCTCTTCTTCCATTTATTAGGCTAGCATTACTATGTGATGCGCACACACACACAAGTATATACTAACTTTGCAAGAATTGGAACATTTAATTCATGTTTGTTTTGAAAATCATTTCGAAATATGTATCACTTTAAAAAGTAATTGCATATGAATATTGCTCAAATTATTCCAATTCAAGCAATGTAGCGATCTTGATTTTGACCCGGTCAACTTACAAGGGTCGAGCTTCCCGGTCAGCTCGCCGAAAGCAAAATGCAAAATGCATTCGAAATTGCTTACGGGAAAGTGCATTTCACGCTCAAGCGGACCATGTTATATTAGTCCGTGAATCTGCTATTTCAGATCACTTTTGTATATCTCTCTCTAAAAACATTTCCTCTCCCTTCTCTCTACATTTCCTTAGGCCGAATTGGATCAAAACCTTGATTTCTCAAGATCCATTAGAGTTCTGCCATAGGTTCTTTATCAAAGTTGGTTAACTTCTCGAGGGCTTCGTTGTGTGCGGTGAAGATCGAGTTTCGACACCGTTGATTTTGGGGGTTTCATCTCATTTCTTCTTCAAAACTTGACGTAGGAATTTTCTTAGAGTTATATATATATTTTTGCAAGATCTAGATGATTTTCAAAATCATCCTTCGATAGCTTTGAAAATTGATTGTTAATTCAAGAAGTTGAGCGATTTTGAAAGTGGGTTTGTCTCTTGTTCTTTTAAAATGATTTATGGGTTTTGATCTTCGTTGATTGAAGAAAAGATGATTTTGGAAAGTTTTCTTTCAAAAGATTTGAGTTGTACAGTTTTGGTGAGAAAATCTAGAATTTGGGGATTTTTTTTAAAGTGACTGAAAATCCATGAATGATATTGTTATATTTATTTTGTGTTTCAAAATAAATGGATGTTTGGAAAATTTATTATTTATATTTATATAAATGATGAATTTTAGGGAATATGAGAATTATTGTTCATTTTGGAAATTATTGTTCAAAATGTTGAAATAATCTTGAAATGATTAATTGTTGAGGATACTTGAGAAGAGGAAATTGTGTTATTCATTTGATGATGAATTGGAATAAAAGTATTTATATTCATCTTATGTTATTGGCATATCAATTCATTTGATTACATTAAACTTTGAAAGTTGATTTGAAAACTTGCATTGAGAAAAGAATATTGAGAAACAAGTTTCCGTGAATTGGTTTTGGGGTAGATACGGTGGTAAGTCTTGACAGGTGGTGTAGATGAAATTGAATAGGTGTCGAGCCTTCCAGTTAATACTGGTAAAAATGACTGCTTATAGGTGTCGAGCCTTCCAGTCAATGTTGGTAAAAATGACAAATTGGTAGTACTTGTATAGTCTACTTGCAGACACAAACCTAGAGATTACCAGAGTCATATTTTCCGCTCTTGAAATGAATTTTTACTTTTTGAAGAATTGAAATTGCATGACATCATTGAGCATGATGGTTTCAAAGATGAAGATGTGATTTTCTTTCAAAATGGCATAGCATGGCATGTGCATTTCATCTCTTAAGACTTGTATAAAATGTATATACTTTGTTGAGGATTTCCTACTGGGCTCTATGCTCACTCTACGGGATTTTTGTGCAAGAAAAGATGTGGTGATGCCGCCTAACTAGAGGCGAGGAAATGTGTGTTGAGAGTACGAGACTCTCATTTTGCTGTGACTCTATGCGTAAGCCAAGGGCTGTATGTGTGTGGGTTTGAATAACCGTTTTGTATAACCAGACTCAAGCCTTGGAAACTTGTAAACCCTTGGGGTTATTTATTTGTTTATTTACTTGTTGTTGGATTAATGTATTATTGCATGAAAAACTATTGTATCATGTAATGTAAGTTTGGAGATTTATATTCGGTTTTCCTTAAAAGAGCCATGTTTGTTATATTATCATTTGGGTTAGAAATTTGGGGCGTTACAAGCAACAAGCCTTCATCCACAGACATTCAAGCAGTTTATAGCACTTAAACAATTAGCCTCATGGTAAGCATGCTTTGACATGGCAACAATCACATGCATGTGATATGTTAAAACAAGTAAATGCTCACCTAGTACTCCAAGCCAAAAAAAGATAAAAGAGTTAGAATAATACATGATCCTAACTATGCAATATGACTAATGCAACACATGCAATATGCAATTACTAGGCTCGACTACTAGTATGGCATATGAGTCAATGAAATAGCATAGGTCTAAGCACATATTCAAAGAAGTATTAAACTAGCAATGCAGTTAGAATAATGAACCGAGCCTCGGTGCATGCAATACAAATGAATGCAAACATGTAGTATGCTAAACAAAACATGATGTCCCTAAACTAACCATCATATGCTAGTAAATAAAAAGGAGAAAGAGGTGGGGTTGAAAGACATACACATTATTACATTGAGCTCTCACGAAGGAGAGTCTGAATGAACTAAGCTAATTAACTAACTAATTAAAGCTAAGCTAATTATTACAACAAAAGAATTAACTATTCTAGTTAACTATAATGATTACAAGACGAAATTGAATAACTAGTTAACTAACTAATTAATTACAACACATATCATAATTAACTAGTTACAACTAATTAATTACAACAAATAACTAAGCTAAATATTTAAAGTAAACATGCTCAGTATGCGAGGAATCCTCATGCACGTGCTCGGTTTCTACCCGAAAAGGCCACTGTTTTGCTTCCAGAAGGTCTTTATTGCACAGTAGAACAGTAACACCTTTGTCCACTTCCAGAATAACTTAGCTCTGCTCTGCTCAAAGAATACACTGCTGAATTGTGCATCAGTGGCCAGCCGGCCAAGAGTGAAGGCCTGCTGGCCACCAGTGATAGCCGGTCGGCCATCAAAAGTGGCCTGCCGCCATGGAAAATGGCCTGCCGGCCACTGTTGTTCAGTTTATCTTGTTACAACAGAGAACAAACAGAGCATGCACAGGGTATTCTCAAGGGTTGTCTGCACAATTCACCCCCTCCTTTTCATGAACAAATCAAATGAGTAGTAAACTTGGTCCACAAACCATCAACTCAAGCAATTTCATTGCATGATGGCTTATGAACCAAAGTGTGCAAGTTCAATAAATGCAACAAAACAAGACACAAACCTCCTCCCTTTCATGGATTGATCAAAAGAAGTGGTGACCTTAGAAACCTGAATCATTTTATCACTAATGAGTATGAAATGCCTCAAGCTTCCATGTGTTCAATTAACGTCCGATTGAACACAACACCTTTTTATTATCTTGTACCATTATTACTCCATTTTAGATTACCATCCATTCTTTAATTCATTGAGTCCAATGGTGAGTTGAAGTCCTCTAAATGAAAAGAAAGCTCAAACCAAGTGTTGTCTTAGGCATGAAAGAGACATCATACCGTTGGTAATGAACCCCCTAAGGGATTAAACCATTAAACATGGCACCTCAATCTCATACTTAAACAAACAAGTTGTTTGAACCACTTTCAAAGCAACACAAAAGCCAAGAAATGAGGGAGGTTGCAGAGGTGATTAAGAGTGATCACAAGTATAGAAAGCCATAAATAAGGGCAACTAGCTCAAATAAGATGGTGTCTAAGGCCTAGAACACCAAACTCATGAGGACAATTAAACTACAAGCATGCAAAACAAAGCTAAAATGCAACTAACAACCAAAAATAGTGCAAAAACAGTCTAAAATAAGTCCTAAAACATGTTAAATTTAAGACAACAATAGC
Organism: Camellia sinensis; assembly: GCF_055761805.1. NCBI lineage: Eukaryota > Viridiplantae > Streptophyta > Magnoliopsida > Ericales > Theaceae > Camellia > Camellia sinensis. Next base: position 113,338,231 of record NC_138973.1, read on the forward strand.
TTGATTAATATGCTAAAATATAGGACAAACTAGGCTAGTAAGCAAGACATAAGGAGGGAAGGCTAACCCCTCCAAATTTGGACTTCAAAACATAATTTTGGCCACTAAAATAACTCTGAAAAATAGTGTTTAAAAGCTCAAAAATAGATAGTAAAAGGATGGGAAACACAAGGCTAAAGACCTCCAAAACAAGGCGCAAAAAATGGTGAACCACCCCTCAACCTTTAATGGTCTTAGAACCCAAGTTTCATCCCAAAAATACAGAGTTTTTATAGCCCAAAAATAGTTGGAAAATTGCAAGAATAATAGCAAATAAAACAAAGCAACAAGCAAAGCCTTATACCTCTTGAAGAGAAGACCAATTCTAGGCAACAAATTAAGACAACACACCCTTCAAGGGCTCCAACCAAGCTCAAAAGTACCTCAGCTCAAACATGAGAACGTTTGGTTAAGAGTGTATAGGCAAAGGTTAAGGATATGTAGGCTAAAGTGTAGAAATTTGGAAGAGAGAGAGAGAGAATTGTAGAGAGGGAGAAAAAAAATTTTCTCTAAAATTTTTCTAACCTTAAAACACAAAAGGAAGGCCCTCTATATATAGAAAACATGAATTCCCCTCAAGAGCATCCAGCCCTACACGTGGGAATAAATGCAAGCACCTGTGCAAACAACTGGCACAAAATATCTACAAAAGACACTAGTGGCCGGCCGACCGGCCATCATTGGTGGCCGGCAGGCCACATCAGTGGTCGGCAACCAAGAGTGATGGCCGGTAGGCCACCAAGGATTGCAGGCTTGAAGAACCAAGGCCTGGTCCAAGAATGAGGCAACATGGGTGTAAGGTTTGAAAGGCTCAAATTTGTGGCATTCCGCCGAGGACTTTTAACACTTAACGAGCATATAGACTCATCATCGGGTGTGCATGCAATGACGTCTAAGTCGTAAGAGCCGTAAAAAATGGGGTGTCTACAGTGATTTACACAATTTATAAGTATGATCATAATCACTTCAAGATCATACAAAATTTAAAATTCTAATGTGATTTAGATCGTTTGGCCCAACTAAGATAGTAGAATTGTAAGATTCTATGATTCTGATTTGGATTCTAATAACCATGGTGACACCTACATATGGCATCTAGCGAAAAATAAAGTCGCCTATAAAAAACTGAGTAATGACAACTGATTTCCACAGCCCTTCTTGTTGTTGCTTAGAAAAATGTATTAACATATTTTCTAACAATCTTACTAAAACACTCACAAGTTGATGTGGATCTCATACCAAGCGATTAGAAGTGTAAAAATGGCCCGCGGTCCGTGGGCGGCCCAAAGCTCACCCGCGGCTCGGAGTGGGCTGACGCGTTTAGGCCGGTATGGGCTCGGGCCCGAGCCCAGCCCAAGACCCTAAGCCTGGGCCTGCGCCATCATTTTAAAACTCGGTCTAACCTGTGGGCCCAACCCATCGGCCCACTAAAGGCCCAGCTCGCGCTGAGACTCAGTGTTTTTTTTAGCACAAAATAATAAAAATTTGGCAGAAAAAATTAAAAAAAAAAAAACAAACAAACAAAGGCCCGTCCCAAGCCCGAGCCCACTGACCCACCCAAGGCTCGAATACCCCCTGGGCCTGGGCCTGGGCCTAATCTTCTGGCCCATGAGCCGGCTTAACCCAGCCCGGCCAAAATTTTAGCAAGAGCCCGCGAGACCCGACATGGGTCAGGCCAGGCCAAGCCAAGCCAAGCCAAGCCAAATTTACACCCTTACAAGTAATGGTTGATCTTATCAAAACTTGTATCCCTAACATCACTTGGTATGTGACCCACATCAACAAAGTTATTTTACTGTTATTGTTCTTAAAATTTTATATCAAAATTTTTTATTTTTCTAGTCCATCTAGTTTATTAAAAAATATATACAAATTTTTTTAAAAAAATTCGTCTTTAGTGAATATTTTTTCAAATTTCTTTATTTTTATAGTTTGCTTAGTTGAGTAGATTTTAAAACCCTAATTTTTTTTAAAAAAAAATTCTTAAAAATTTACTACAAATGAAAATAAGTCAACAGAAAGGTTAATTTCAAATTGGATATTTAGAAGAAAAATAAATTACATAATTTGTTAAGTTAGGAGTGAAAAGACAAGGTAAGAAAATAAAAAAATAATAATTTCTCTTCAATCTTAGTTGAATAGATTACATATAACAAAATAAATAAATAAAAAACTATTGTAGGTTATATTATCAAAATAATCTTTTATCATTCTTGGAAAAATTTACCCAGAAGTCCCATCTCACAAAAGTATGTATCAGAAAGTCTCATGAATTTTCTTGTACATAATTAAGTCCTATTGATTTTGAAAAGGTACACCGTGAAATCCTTTTACTATATTTCCTAGAAATTCTTGGGTAATGTTACAGTTGACTTACAAATGTGGGCATGTTTCATTTGTGCACCATTGTCTTATTAAATTTTTATCAAATATATCATTATTAAAATGTGACAATGGAACATCATTATAATGTGTGCAATATTGTCTTAAATTTTTTTGTCGAATGTGTCATTCTGATTTCCAAATGCGTGCATGCTTCATTTGTGCACAATTGACTAATTAAATTTTTGTAAAATGCATCATTCTTAAAATGTGGCAATATGACATCATCTAATGTGTATAATATTGTCTTATTAAACTTTTGTCACATGTGTCATTCTTAAGATGTAATAATGGAACATTATTATAATGTATGTACTATTATTTTATTAAACTTTTGCTAAATGTGACAATGGGACCTAATTTTTTATTTTTTTTGTTTTTTTTTTTGTTTTTTATCAATAGGATAAGGAAAGTATTAGTTTGGAGTTTTCAAAAATAATTTTCTAAAAACTCAATTCATATTTATGTATTTTTTATGATTTTTCAAAATATTTTAATTATTACTTCTTTTTTTTTACTTTTTAGATTCACTTAACCTTAATATACTTAAAAAGTATAAAATTTGTACAAAAATCTTTTTAAAAAAATCATTGAATATAACAAAATATGAAAATATATTGAATTTTCATAATTTTTTTTTTTGTATTTAGTAAATTTTTTAAAATTCTTTTCACAAATACTATACTTTTTAATATATCTAAATTAGGTGTAAAATAAAAATAATTTACGTAAAATAGACAGGCCTACTAGCTTTTTCAATTTTATTTACTTTTTAATCTTCATTTTTTAATATATAAATATAATTTATCGCATATGTTAATTTTTTTAAACTTTTTAAATTTATTATGTATTTTTTAATTTATTAAGTTATATAGCTTATATGTAGTTACATTAACTTCATTTCTTCTATCTTAACTTTATGTGTTAACTTATAATAATTCATGTTAACTTATGCAACTTATATTATTAACTTATAGAACTTAAATAAATTTATATTTATACAATTTATACAAAGTAAAAGAAAATTAAATAATTGAAGAAAATTAAATATAAGCTAACTTTATTAATTTTATATTTGCTTTCAAGTCATATTAACTTATTATATTTATAAAAAAAATGTGATTAGTGAATAGCAATCACGCTTTAGCCTAGGTTGATAAATAAATAAATTTTAATCTAATTACTTAATTTTTGAACTAAAAAAAATTAAATAGATTAAATCCAAAATTGGTGACGAAAGTTGCACAGCCGATCAAGAGAGAAGGAATAAGACGAAAATGAACAGGTAGTGATAGTAGGATCAATTCAAAAAAATATTTCCATTTCTTGCCATTATTATTTTTTTATCCTTTTCTAATATAATTGCAATTTCAAAAAATTACATACTTATCTTTATTTAAAAATCAATTAAATACATTATTAAAAACTAATTTAAATAATGAATTAATTTAATAATTCCAAATAACTATACAGCTTGTTGGATCTTGGGAAGAAAATCAAATAAAAGTATTTATTTTAATTTTAATCACTTGTTTGGATTAATAAAGAGATAGAAATGAAGAGACATTAAAAGAAATTGAGAGAAATTGATTTCTTCTACAACTCTCTTTTTGAATCTCCCCAAAATGTGAGGGCTTGGTAGAAAAAAGAAATTGAATAATTACGAGTTTTATATAATACTAAAATTATCTATCTAGGTACTAACGAAATAAGGGGCATTTACTAATAAATCATATATCCATAATTTGTAGACCATTTAGTCTCATAAATATTCTTGTAGTCTCATATATCGTATTTTATATTAAAATCTTCTAAATGAAGCATATTTACCTTTAAAAATGTAAAATATTTATATGAATATGATATTTCAAATTCGAAAAAGGTGGTTGTCATTATGGGGGTTGAATGTGATTAGTATTAGTTGTTGGGTTTTACTTAGTGGGCTTGGTGGATTGATTATTAGTTTAATGATGTAAATATTTTTCATAAGGTAATTCACATTGTTTGGTTTATCCCACTTTTTAGAAAATTAATTTTTTTTTTTTACTGATTTTTTTTCTATGCCTGTTTCTACACCTGATCTTCTTGTTGCTGAAGACCCTACTTGAAGTTTTTCTTTGTTTGGCATGGCAATAGGACCTTGGGGCTTAGGGCTGGATCTGGGCTTGGGTTGTTAGAAAATGGAGTGACCTGGTCCATCTGAATGGGCTTGTGCTACAATGGGCCCGTTGGACCAATTATTTATCCAAAATTTTTCAAATGATAAATCCTTTATTTATATACTATATATTAAGCAAAATGAGGTTTCTAATGAGAAGTGATGTGAGAGCTCTACATGCTCAACATGAATTTTCAGAATTTTTAAATTATAGTAAAAGCAAAAAATGACATGTCTTAAAATAATTGGTTGATTCAACATTTTTTTAATATCATTAATTTCACTATTTTTTTGTTCCTAAATTAAGGCCAAGTTTGAGAAGACTAAATAAGTGTACTTTTGGATTTTTTATGAAATATGGGTTGGATTTGGGTTGGGTTTGAAGTGATGTGTTAGAGAGGTGATGTGACTTAAATAAGATGATGTGACTTAAATAGGATAGTGACTTTTTGACTTTTTGAATTTTTTAGAGGATGCCAAACTTGGCCTAACTCTTTCAAATGTTCAAATAGTCAGTTTTATTTTATAATTATATTATTGATACAATATATAGATACTCTAATCTTTTAAATTTATATTCATAAATTAATTAAATATTTTCAAATGATAGAGAATTTATATTACAAACTCATATTAATATTTTAGTATATTTGATTTTTTTTTTTTTTTAAATTCGTATGCAATTCAAATAAGTGAAAAACCTGCCACATAGCATGAGGAGAAGGTTTGTAGGTTTGGACACTAAATCCAGTGTTCACATATATAACAATATAGATATAGATATTCTTAAATTAACTCTTAAATATTTTCAAACTATAGGGAATTTATATCACAAAATCATATTAATATTTTAGTATATTTGATCATTTATATTATTTTAAATTAGGAGTCTTCAAATGTTTGTTTTCATTTAATATTTTTAGCGCTGCATAAAGTTCTTAACACCCCATCAATAACGGTGGTATTAAAATATTTGTAATTATATATATCTAATTTCTTTGTACACTTAGATATATTAATATTAAGCCTAAATTATAAAATTTATAATGCATGCGATGGTTGTGGAAAAAAAAAATTAAAATATCTATATTATATATATAAACAAATGTAGTGGAGTATGAGAATTCTCCAAACTCTTAATACTAAATTCTTATGGATTCTCTCTCCTACGTGTCACTTCTCAAGTCTCCCCTCTCACTTTTCCTAATTTTTAATCATTTGTCAATTATCTAAAAAAATTTAAATATCTATATTATATATATAAACAAATGTAGTGGAGTATGAGAATTCTCCAAACTCTTAATACTAAATTCTTATGGATTCTCTCTCCTACGTGTCACTTCTCAAGTCTCCCCTCTCACTTTTCCTAATTTTTAATCATTTGTCAATTATCTAAATCTCAAAAGCTAAAAGGATTATATATATTTAAATAAAATGATAAATATTTAAATATGAACAACAAAGAGGTAGAGATAAAAATATAAAATAAATAAAATAAAAAGATAACTATTCAAATTTCAACTACAAAATAATATAAAGAGTCAAATAAAAGATAAAAAAAAATAACTAAATAAAAAATATTATGAGTCAATTAATTATAAAAATAAAAAGTTAACTATTCATATATGAACAATTAAAAAAAATTAAATAAAAAAATATTACGAGTCAAATGATTTTTAAAATAAAAAGGTAATTATGTATATATGAATAACAAATAAATATAGATGAAAAAATATACAAAAATAAAAATATAACTATTTAATGAAAATTCAAATAAATGATAACAAAATATTTAAATAAAAAAAAAGAATAAGATTGGGATGTAAATATCCCAAAAAGATGATAATTTTTTTAACGATCTATATTTATTATTTGTTAGTTTGTTATAGAATTTCTATATATTTCAACTTAATCTTTTTAAAGTTTATCTTTAAGTGAAACTTAATATTTTATCATAAAAAATATTACGAGTTAATTAATTATAAAAATAAAAAGTTAACTATTTATATATGAACAATTAAAAAAAATTTAAATAAAAAAATATTACGAGTCAAATGATTTTTAAAATAAAAAGATAATTATGTATATATGAATAACAAATAAATATAGATGAAAAAATATACAGAAATAAAAATATAACTATTTAATGAAAATTCAAATAAAAGATAACAAAATATTTAAATAAAAAAAAAAAGAATAAGATTGGGATATAAATATCCCAAAAAGGTGATAATTTTTTTAACGATCTATATTTATCTTTTGTTAGTTTATTACAGAATTTTTATATATTCCAACTTAATCTTTTTAAAGTTTATCTTTAAGTGGAACTTAATATTTTATCTTTTAAAATCATCAATTACTTATCTATACAAATTTTAAACATGATAGAATTCCATATATATCTTTTGTTTAAGCATAATTTTTTTAATATAAAAACAAGTTCCTGCAAAAGAAACCATGAATAGAAAATTGGGGGCAAAACAATCAACATTGAGCCATTTCTGATCCCTTTTCGGTGCCTAAAAATCTTAAATATTTGCTTTACATTTGAAATGTGTACTTGCATGAGTTTTTGCATTTGTAAGAAAGTGAGTTAATATAAATGAATATTATTATTTAAAAAAAAATTTGGTTACAATCTCTATTTTTCCTTATTTCTTTCTTTTTGTTAATAATGTGTCATTTAATTGAGATTTTATTCTTTTTTTATATTTATAAAAGCACTACAATTATCAATTTGTAACTCTCCCACTTATTGATTATTTGTGTTTAATTTTTTTTTGGTGTAAATGTTAGATTGAAAATGAAGAACACATCAAAATTTATTGGATATGGGTTATATTTTAAATGTATTCATCAGTTGATTTTTTATTGTTGATTATCCTATTGAAATAATTCATGATTAAATTTATTTTTAGTAACTCATTTCCTTTGAGAACTAAACCACAAATTTCTTCTTTGTTTAAATTTTTTATTTATTTATTTAGATTCAGAGTTTGAGCAAATGGAAGATATCTCATATTTAAAATGTTAATTTTTTTTGAATAATTTAAATATTTATATTCTTTATGCTTGTCAATTCAAGTATAATGCATTTTCAAACATTTTTAAAATTTTTTTTTATAATCATTCCAAACCTATTTGTGTTTAATGAATCAATATAATGAAAAAACAAATAGCATGTAAAAAATTTGAACTACTAACTAAATATAGTGGGAATTAAAATTAATTTTATTTTAATTTATTATATTTTAAACTATGATATTTTAAATTGATTATTGTCAAATGCTTTTACTAATTAACCAATCAATTTTTTTAGATCAAGTGCAAAGTAGAGCTAAATTAAGGCCTATATTTTAAGGTGACCCAATATTAGAAGTTTTAATTGACAATAATTTTAAATATAAATATATAATTTTTGACCCAACTTATTTTTTTTTTAATAAATATGCATATACATGTTTGTTTTTAATTTATTAGGATTAATCGCACCAAGGCCCTCTCAACTATTAATATCACGTTCTTCCCCTCGTCTATGAACCGGTACATATTGACTCCCTTAGTTACAAAATTATACGAATACATCCTTTTTGGAGATGATTTGCAGGAGGTGAAAGTGTTATACTTTTTTTAGTTAAGTAGATCAATATATATGAATTCATAGATGAGGAGGATTAAGTGATATTTGTTAATAGTTTAGGGGGTCATGGTACAATTAACTCATTATATTATAAAACCAAATACTAACATAAGTGTATTTACCAATTTAATAACTAAATAGATTAAATGATTCATGAGTTAGGCATGGACTAAAATGGTGTTTGATAAAACTGAAAACTAAAAATTAAAAACTAAGTATTGAAAACTGAATGCTGAATTTTTTAAATTGAAAGTTCGATAAAAATTTTAAGTGATGAACTAAAAATAAGTTGTTTGATATGTATAAGATCAAATTTAAAATTTATTCTTTTCAAATTGGATATTTCAATTTTTATATTATAATTGTGGTGAATATTTCAATTTTTATATTGTGATAGTGGTAATAGTTGTGGTGGTGATGGTATGATGGTGGTGGTAGTAGTGGTGAAATGGTGGTGATGGTAATATTGATGGTGGTTGTAGTGATGGTAGCAATAGCATTGATGGTGGCGGTGGCGGTGGCGGTGGCGGTGGCGTTAGTGATGGTAGCGGTAGCGGTAGAGAGTTTATAATAGTATATATCGATATTTATATTTAATATTTATAAATTCAATCATAAATTCATAATTGAGTAAGTTTTATACCACTTAAAATTTTATTAAGTTTCAACCTAAATTTTAAGAGGCATTTAAATTTTTAAGCGCGATCAATTATGATTATCAAACGAGCTTAATTGTTTATCACTTAATATATTTAGTTTTAAGTAATGAATCAGGTTATCAAACACCCTAAAATAATGCTTCAATGATTAGGTTAGAGCCAAATTAGTGTAAAGGTTAATTTGACAAGATCCTATATTATGTCTAACTTAACTCAAATTCTAAAATCCAACTATTGTTCATTCTTACTCAGATTCTAAAATCCAACTATTGTCCATTCTTACGTGAAAGTTATAAGGGAAACCATACTTTTATGCAATATGATATCATTTGGCGAACTTTGATACAGGATAAATAAAATTGAAAAATTTATAGAACATAATGTATTTTTTGTTTTATCATAAATGTAATTTTTGTAATTTATTTTATTTATTTTCATTTCTATCAAATAAATTATGACATTTATTTATTATTAAAAACTTAGAACATACAATTAATACCATAAATAAATAAATAAAAAACCTCTGATGAAAATGTTTAAAATTTAATTGATTCTAAATTATTTTTCCTTTACATGTCAAAAAATTTTTATGTTATTATTTAATTTCAAAATTAAATTTCAATTATTTGTTTAAACCATGCGTAGCATGCGAACACAGCTAGTTTACAATAAAATAAAAGTGTACTTTTGACATTTTACATACACCCACATGGGAAGTAATTTCCGAAATAGCACGTGACTATAATCCAAGTTAATCATCAATTACTTAACTCTTATATTATTCTTTCATCTCCAACACAAATCGTAGGCTCCTACTCCTCTCTACCAATCAAACTTTATGGAACACCGCATGTTCATACTCTGAGAATACTGAATAATCACCCCCATAGACATTGAATTTATTAATTAAAATATACTTTTTTTCATCGGTTTTGCTTAATGAAAATAGACTGATGATTTAGATTAGAAACAAATCAAAATATTAGAGTTTAAATTGACAAAAAAAAAATCTCAAATTGACGCCAAAAAAAAAAATACTAGTAAAACGGTAACGTTGATACGACATTTCATTCCAAGCAAAACCATTTTTCATTGTAGTTTGTAATTATATGAATGTTACTATCACAATATTTTTAACTTATGTTGCTCAGTAAAATTTTTTATTGTCAATGTTTGGTGGATGAGCTCAAACCAGGAGGGAGACTATGAATGGAACTCACAAATTGGGTTCAATTTGATAGAGAGTTGGTAGTACAGTCGCAGAGTTGGAGTTATACGGTTCCTCAGAATTATTTCGGACTTTATTTTTTATCATCTGAGCCGTTCAATTTTTAAATAATATCGAGTAGAACATACCTGTAAAAAATCAAATTGATCAGATATCGATACACTCTTCATCAACACACATTTGTATTCAGTTTAATACTTATATATTTATTTTTTATATATACAAATTTGAGTTGACGAAGGGTCTATCGATATCCGATAAATTTGGTTATTTACAGATATATTCTTCTTGATGTTCTTTAAAAATTGAATAGTTCAGATGATGAAAATAAAATCCGAAATAATTCTTATGAACAACACAATAGTCATTACTATACAAGCTACACAGCAGTGACCCAACAAGACTGTAGCCCATCCAAGCAAAGCCTGGAATAACAGAACAAGAAGAGCAAAAGAAGTCACAGGCAAGGATGAAGTATAGATCATGTGCTGTGACTCACCTTAGTCAAGTTAGACAAAAGCCTCAACCACTTGTATTAGTTAGTAAGCACATGTATTAGTTAGTTAGTTTGTTAGGCCACCCACAATGAATGTGTTAAAATTGTGTGTTATATAATAAAAAATAATAAAAGTATGATCCAAAAATGTATGTTAAGAGTTGGTTAATTTAGTGAGTGAATGGTGATACAATGGATGTGTTAAGGGGTGTGTTAAGAATATATATATATATATATATATATATATATATATATACAGAATAAACAAAATAAATAAATAATTTAGTTTAATCAAAAATTTCAAGTTCAAAATTAAATTTCAACCCAAAAAAAAAAAAAATCCTAACAAGTAAAAAAAAAAATCTGTTGACCGCCAGTTGACCGGCCGAACACCCTATAGGTCAACTGATAAGATCCAATTTTTTTTTCTTTTCTTTTCTTGAAGGGTCCGGACATCCGGGGTGGACTTCCGACTGGACGTCTGAGGGGACTTCCGACCGGACGTCTAGGAGGATTTCTCCAGACACACTCCTCTCTCTCCTTTCGCTTGCTAAAACGCTCGTTATAGTTTACAAACAATCTAACATCTGACACTAACAAAGTGTACTAACGCTGCCCTTAGCTGCTCCACTGTAGCACCAAACAATAAACTTTGCTAGCAAAAAATTAACAACTGGCACTAACAAATACACTAGCACATCCACTGTGGATGCTCTTATGCAGTGAAGATGAGGTAGAGCTATTGTATCATGGTATCAGAGCATATTGAGCTCTAACGAGCATAACAATGGCGAACCCTGGTGTTCTTTCTTCTAGCCTTTCTCTTCTTCTTTCAAATCTGAATTCCTTGGTAACAGTTAAGCTTGACTCAACAAATTTCATAATCTGGAAGAATCAAGTCCAGAATTTGTTTTGAGTAACAGATTTCTTAGACTATCTTGATGGATCAATTGCATGTCCATCATCTACAATTCTTGATGCACAAAACAAGCAAGTTCCAAATCCTAAAGCAAGCACATGGAAGATTATTGTTGCACACATTCTTAGTTGTTTAACTGCAACCATATCTCCACTAGTATTTTCTTTTGAATTGCATCTTCAACAGTCATGAAGTTTGGATTGCTCTTAAAAAGAGATTTACTGCTCTATCTCGATCACATATACATCAACTCAAGAACAAACTTCAAACAAGCACAAAGAAGTCTTAATCTATGGAGGATTATCTTTAGCAATTCAAGGTAATATCTCATCAAAATGCTTTAGTAACTACACCACTCGATGATGAAGATCTCATTCTGATAGTATTGAATGGACTTCCGAATGAATATAATGCATTCAAAACAACTATTTGAGCATGATTTGGTGCTCTGACAATGGAAGAATTGTCTTCACTCTTATGCTTCAAGCCGATTCATATTGATAAAAGTCATTCTCAATCGACTTCTACGATTGCTTTTTCTGCATTTTGTGATTCGACTTTAGGTCAAGATTATTATAACCTAGCAAGTCAGAATTCTCAAAATTTCACTCAAATTCTGACTGAAAATCTACGATCTGGTAATTCAAAGTACATGGAACATCAATCAAACTTCCATAGTGGAGGTTGATATAACAATTTTTCTAGTAATCGAGGTAGTAGAGGAGGTCGATTTTCTAGTTTAATCTGTCAAATTTTAGGCAAAGCAAATTAATCCTGCTTTTCAGGCATTATATGGTTTTTCATTTCCTTAATCAAATCAAGGAGGTTTCTCTCAATTCTCTTCTTCAAGTCATGGGGGATCTTCCTTCATTTTCGGTTTCTTCTATTCCAAATCGAACCTATTCTACTACTATTGGTTCTCCATCTTCACATTCTGATGCAACTTTGATTCTGCAGCTTCCATACATATTACTAATGACCTACACAATCTAAATCTTTATCAACCATATCAGGGACATGATCAAGTTTGTGGTTGGCAATGGAGCTTCACTTTCAATTCATAATAGTGGAACTGGCATACTACTTACACCTAACTTTCAATTTTAGCTTATTAACTTGTCTCATGTGCCTCAAATTTCATCAAATCTAAACTCTGTTCATCAACTCACTCAAGACAATAATTGCACTATCACTTTTGATCACAATTCTTTTGTTGCTCAAGACAAAACTTCGAAGGCCATTATTTCTAGAGGCTTTCATTCCAATGCATTGTATCAGTTCTCTTCATCATCCTCTCCTCCTTAAGCACGCGTCTCTCAAAGTACTTGCTCCAAACTATGGCACAAAAAACTAAGGCATCCCTCTTATGAGAAGTTTAGCACTGTTGTAAAAATATGTTCCTCTTGTTTGTCATAAAGATACCACAAACTTGTGTTCTGATTGCTGTGTAGCTAAAAGCCATAGATTGCCTTTTACTTTGTCGTTTTCTACTATAAATAAACCTTGGCACTTATTCATAGAGATGTATGAGGTCCATTTTCTCATGAGAAGTCTCAATATAGTTACTATGTTCTCTTTGTTGATGATTTTAGTGGTTTTACTTGGTTGTTTCCCTTGAGTTATAAAAGTGAGGTGTATGCTAAATTTCTTGAATTTAAAGTGTTTGATGAAAAGTAATTTACCACATTTTTTAAGATTCTTAGGTCTGATGGACGTGGGGAGTACTCTAATCATAAGTTTAAACAGTTTTTTAAGGATCATGGTTTTGTTCATCAGCTTAGTTGCCCTCATACGCCATCTCAAACTGGCTTAGCTAAAAGAAAACACAGGCATCTCATTGAAACTACCATAACTCTCCTCTATCAGTCATCTCTACCTCTTTAGTTTTGGTTTGAAGCAGTGTCTACTGTTACATATCTCATCAATTGAATATTCAGATCTAAAGCTCCACATCTTAGTCCTTTTGAACTGTTATTTGGTACTCAACCTGACTCTGCTTTTATTAGAGTTTTTGGTTGTTGTTGCTATTCTTGGCTTAGGCCAAATAATTCTCAAAAAATGGTCTTTACCTTGTGTGTTCGAAGCAGTGTCTACTATTGCATATCTCATCAACCGAATGTCCAGATCTAAAGCTCCACATCTTAGTCCTTTTGAACTGTTATTTGGTACTCAACCTAACTCTGCTTTTATTAGAGTTTTTGGTTGTTGTTGCTATTCTTGGCTTAGGCCAAATACTTCTCACAAAATGGTCTTTACCTTGTGTGTTCATTGGTTATCATGCATCTATGATGGGTTATAGGTGTCTTAACCCTGCAACAGGGAAAAACTATGTCCCTAGGCATGTTATTTTTTATGAGACACTTTTTCCTTTTCCACTTCTTCAGTCTCAGAACCCTTTTCATCTTCTTTTTTATCTCATCTCCAATTTTTTTTTCTTGTCTTCTCCTAGTCCTAGTTCCTTTACTCGTACTTCTTCTTCTTCTTCTTCATCTCTTTATTTTACTCCTGCAGTATCTAGTTCTTCTTATTCTTCTTCCGCTCTTGGTATTCTCTTAACTGTATCCATTATTCCTCCTCCTGCTTCTACTTCTTCTTTATTTCTACCTATTATGGCCTTTCATCCTCCTCCTCTTACAGTTGTTTCTAATACTCATCCTATGGTAACTAGGTCCAAATCTATATCTTCTTCAGTTTGTCTTTCTACCTCATTTTCTTTCACTTCTCATGCTGAACCTATATCCTACAAGGAAGCTCTTCAATCTCCACATTGGTTAGTAACCATGAAAGATTAATTTCAAGCTTTATAGCAACGTAAAACTTGGTCCTTATTCCTAGATCCTCTACCTAACACATCAGGATTAAAAGACACTCTAATGGATCTATTTCTAAGTATAAGGCTAGGCCTGTAGCTAAAGAGTATTTACAAGGGGAATGGATTGACTGTCATGATATTTTTTCTCCAGTTGCTAAGCCTACTATGCGAATCCTATTTTGCTTAGTGTAGTTGGTTTTTCTTGTTTTTCGGAGGGGTTTAATCTCCTTGGATACGATAGCCCTATAGTTCGGACTCCTATAGTTTTGAATCTGGTTCCAAAAAACAAATGAGAATCCAAATTTGGCAAATCTTAAAAAGTCTATTAATCATTAAAGATGCCAAAAATGGACTACATTGCCAGATTTCAGAGTCGCCACCTAAATATTTTTGAAAAATTTAGGAAACCCATGACCTGTGCCAAAGGTCACTTGTTCGTCATAACCAAAGTGTCTCAGCTTGGGAACTTAGGTATGAGAGGGGAAGGTTAGGAATTAAGCACCCCACTCACTCGATCAAAGATCAGCCTCTACTAATTATGATATGAATTTTATATACATTATATGCTCATGTTCTGATTATTAATATACTAACATTATTACATGAAGCAAACAAGTATAGACTGTGTCGCTCGCTTGATTTTATGTAATTTTCAAAAGGGTTTTGAGTGCACACAACTCAAAAAGAAAGAAATGAACTCATATGTACATTTGATCAAAATCATCCCCAATGCAAGTAAAAAAACCTTCATCCACAGGCATTCAAACAGTTTATTTTGAGTAAGTATGTAGCCTCATGGTAAGATGCTAAGCATGGCAATAATCACACACATGAATATTCTAAAGCCAAAAGCACTCATCTAGTACTCCGAGGCAAGCCAAGAAGAAGTTAGTTTAAAATAATGTATGACCCTAACTATGTACATGACTAATGCAACACATATAAAAATGCAACTATCAGATTCGATTTCTTAACATGACATATGAATTCATTCAAGTCATGTAGTAGTGCACGTATTCAAGCAAGAAATAATTGATGACATCAGGTATCCAAACCCTAATGCATGCAAAAATGGATGCAAGTCATGGAAGTGATGAAAGAAGAATATGATGCTATACAATTAATGGTAAGCGGTTAAATAAAAAGGAGAAAGAAATAGGAGTTGGAAGATATACATCAAGTGTTACATATTTGCCCTCTTTACAAGAGAGTCAAAATGCCTTAATTAACTAACTATTACAGACCTGAATGAAAACTATTAATTATTACAATACAAGCAAATAAACTAATTAATTACATGAACTACTTAATTACAAACACAAATGAATTGGCTAATTAATTTAATACAAAATACAAATTGAAGTAGCTAAATTAAATGAATTAAAGAAGAGGCAGTGAATCATGCAGACAAGGGCGAGAACATACTTTGGAAACCCCCATTGCTCATTGCCACAAGTTGCTCTATTCACAGTTTGGAAATAACTCTGTTTTGGGCTTCAAGATCTGCTCTATTTCATTGAAAAAGCACCACAACCACACAAATAATGGGGTCGGCCGGCCTTAAGAAGTGGTCAGCCGTACAGAGCTCTGGTCGGCTGGCCACTGGTTTTAGGAGAGAATCTGCTGCAACAAAACTGGAATAGAGCAAAAACAGGGGGTTTCCAAAAGATGTTCATCCTTCCTTCTCTCTCTTACATGAAAAATTCTCGAAGGGAGAGTATGTTTGCTTCACAAATCATCAAAGCATCCCAAGGGTATTTAAATGATGATTAGTGAAGCAACGGGATAGTGATTAATGGATACAAAGTTAACTAAAACTAATTATGAAAGATATAATCAAAGATATGGCCAAAACCCACTGAATCTCATGGAAAACAAGAGCAAATGAATACTCAAGCTTAGAGAGAATAGGTTTAGAGAAAGCCATTTTGGAGGCAAAGCTCATGCATAAGAGGTTTCATCATTAATAAAACCAAAGAGACTCTTTTTCCTACTCATGGAAGATAGATTGAAACCTCTATTTCTATGCTTCAAAGGAACTAGAAAAGAGTCTCTAATGGTCTTGATGAAAACGCCCTCATGTAGCTTTGAAGCAAAAGCAAAACTAAACTAAACTAAGTAAAAGCAAGAAATGAAAGTTATGGAGAGATGATTGCAAGCTCATCTTCCTACTCATGGAACATGGATTAAACATCTATTGCCATGCTACAAAGAAGGAACTGGAAGAAAGCTTTGCAATATCTTCTAAGAAGAGAGATATGAGACAAGAATCAAACTATCTATATAAGCTTTAAACACATACATACAGTTCATATTTAATCAAAATCTACCTACAACAATGCTCAAAATGAAAGAAAAGAAACAAAAACATAAAGAACAACAAGAGAGCAACACTAGAGAACAACCCTATGGAAGGGTGCTAACCCTTCCACCTTCAACAAGGTTCAAATCACATTTTAAAGCCCAAAATATTCTGAAAAACAGGATTGAAATGAAGAACAAGAAGCTTAAAAGGAAAGGAAATAGAAAGAGTTGAAGAATCAACCTTTAGAGAAGAGGAAGAATTTCTTGGTTCACAAACTCCAATCCAAATACTCTCAAGTATCTGAAATTATGTTCAAAACCTCAACAAAAGGCTTCAAGTTCAAGCTTCAATGGTGTATCTATAGTGTATCTATATTTCAAGAGGGTAAAGAAGCTTTGGGTAATTGTCTAAGCCTTTGGGAAATTATTTTAACCCTAAATTCAGAGGGAATGTGTTGTTTTCATAAACTTTCAACCGCCTTCAACGAAAATATCTGCAAAAGCGATAGCTAGTTCAAATCCCATGCATGGAAGCAGCTTGCTGCTGCAAAATATCTATTCTCGGTACACATGGCCAGCCAGCCCATAGAGTATACGACCGGCTAAACAAATATGGCCTATCGGCCATTTTTTTAGTCTTGCTGTTTTTGAGTGGTCAGGCTAGAAAAAAGGGTTTTGGTTCGAATGGGTGTACGGTTTGGGTTTAAAGCTCAAAACTGAATTCTTTTGTTGAAAATTCGAAAGATTGTACAGTATAACATGTCATCATCGAGTGTTTGGAATGAAGCGCCCAAGTCTTACGGACAGAAAAAAATAGGGTGTCTACACTTGATTTTGCATTTTAATTGGCCTATTAGACAACTAGATATTTCTAATGCCTTCTTATATGGCACACTTGATAAAGATGTTTATATGCAACAGCCACCAGGTTTTGTGAGTTCTATTAAACCATATTTTTTGTACAAGCTTAATAAAGCTCTCCATGGTCTTAAGCAGGCTCCTCGAGCCTAGTATACCACCTTCTCCTCTTATCTTCTCTCTATTAGTTTTGTTCATAGTTAAAGTGAACATTCTCTTTTCATTCAAAAGACCAATCTCATTATCACCTATCTTATAGTTTATGTTGATGACATCTTGAGTACTGACAACTCACCTTCTCACATTTAGTCTCTCATTTCTGGTCTTCATTCAGTGTTTACTCTCACAAATCTTAGTCTGGTATCCTATTTTCTAGGCATTTCAGTCTAAACAACTTCAACTGGTCTTTTTATGTCACAATAAAAATATGCTAGTGAAATCTTGATTAAGGCACTATGTGGCATCCCCTATATTAGTACACTTTTTTATCCTTTTATCTTTTTGGAATCACATCATCTCTCTACTTTTAGTCTCTCATTATCACATATCTTATAGTTTATGTTGATGACATCTTGATTGCTGACAACTCACTTTCTCACATTTAGTCTCTCATTTCTCGTCTTCATTCAGTGTTTACTCTCACAAATCTTAGTCTGGTATCCTATTTTCTAGGTATTTCAGTTTAAACAACTCCAATTGGTCTTTTTATGTCACAACAAAAATATGCTAGTGAAATCTTGATTAAGGCACTATGTGACATCCCCTATATTAGTACACTTTTTTTATCCTTTTATCTTTTTGGAATCACATCATCTCTCTATTTTTTTTCACATCTTTTTGTAAAAAGTCAAAAACCCTCTAAGGCAGGACTAGCTGATTATAAGCTTTATTCTTTTCCCTTATCCACTAAATCTTATTTTTCTTCTCTTGCTTCTTCTCTTACATTCCATAATCCTACTTTTTACAGGAGCATTGTAGGAGCCCTTTAATACCTTACCATCACTCGACCTGACCTTGCCATTGCTATTAACATGGCTTGTTAACATATGCAAAACCCTTCCTTGGCAGATTTTGCTGCAATCAAAAGGATTTTAAGGTATCTTAACGGAACTCTCTCTTATGGATTGAATTTCAACCCTGATTCTTTTGATCTGCATTTACTCCAATTTTGGTTGGGCTGGAGATCACACTAATAGAAGGTCCATTACTGGGTTTCGTCTCTTTCTTGGTCCTAATCTCATATCTTGGCAAGCCAAGAAACAACCCGCAGTTACTCGCTCTTCCACTGAAGTAGAGTATAGGGCCTTAGCCCAAGCTGTAACTGAAGCCGATACACCAACTTCTTACTAAAATGTTCTTGTCTTCCTTTATTATTCCTACTTTGTGGTGTGACAATTTGTCCGCCATCTCTTTGGCATCAAATCCCATATTTCATGTCACACGAAACATATTGAGGTGCACTATCATTTTGTAAGGGAGAAAGTTTTTCACATGCATCTTCAAATTTGGAATATTCCCTCCTCTAAACAAATTGCAAATGTCTTTACCAAGCCTCTTTCTATCACTTGATTTAACTATCTTCAATCCAAGCTTCAAGTGACTGCCTTGTTGGTCATATAGGCTAATTAAACAAAACAAATGGATTAAAAATTAATCAGTTAACTTACATAACATGAACCATGATTAATCGAAATACAAATGGAATTGAAATATTGAAAACAAGGGAGCAAACCAAATTCTGTGTGTTACCACAGTGTCCTTAAAACAGATTAGCCATCTCATCGTGGGTGCTGGAGGAACGTCGACTTCTGTCTCCCAGGATAAGATGGCTTAAACCGGCTAACTCAGAAGCACCTTCTATTAGCTTTGGCGAACCGACAATGGCAGCACTCTCTCACACAGGAAAAAAAAAATTGTAGACACAAGCAGACTGACTATATAATTCTAGAAGGGAAAAGTTGTATCTAAACCAAGGGAGATAGATCTCCTTTTATACACCGGGGGAGAGAGGAGGAGCCCTAGCCATAAAGGTTATCATCTAATGCCCATGAAGGCTAGCCACTAATGGCCATTACTCTTGCAAAACTGTTGGAGTAATGGACCAAAATTGATGGGAGAAAATATCTGATATATATATTTTCTGTATACACAAGTGTGTATTTCTGCCACAATCAATGTGATATTAGTAGTTATACACAATACCTAAAACCTCATTCATGAGGCCATATGAGATAATTTCTCATTCAATTCTCAATGGATTTTGGTCATTCTTTATGAAGTGTAAAGACCTTGTTACAAAAATTCTAAACACATTTAATCTCACCTCAATCAATGGTTGGGACCTACTTTAATTTCACATTAAAATTTACCATAAACCCATTTTTTCCAACACGCCTCCCCTATCAGCTTCAGGGCCATGATAGACCGTTGGTAATGTAGTCGCAGCCCACTCAAACAAGACTGCAGCCCATCCAAGTGAAGCCTGAAATAATAGAGCAAGAAGAGCAAGAGAAGTTACAAGCAAGAATGAAGTATAGATCATGTGATGTGACTCACCTCAATCAAGTTAGACAAAAGCCTCAACCACTTGTATTAGTTAGTTTGTTTAGTAGTTAAGATGAGGTAGATCTATTGTATAAATACATAACAGTGTAACAGTTTTACTTGATGATTGAATTCATTTTTTTTTTTATCACAATTCGCCATACCAAGCAATCTTGCATTGCCAGTGGAGCCAACAATCTAGCTCTCCTTTGGTATATATTAAAAAAGTCAATTTTTTTTATTAATTTTTTAAAAAGGTCAAAAAAGGAAGTCTTAGGTAGTGTTTGGGAACAAAACAAAAATAAATAAAAAACTAAAAAATCACTACAAAAAGTTAAAGCCTTCTTTTTATTTTTATTTTTTGTTTATCTTTTCTTTAAAAAAAAACAAAAAAAAAAACAAAAACAAAAACAAAAACTTAAAAAAGAAAAATCAATTCCCAAACACCATCTTAATCTAAACTTGGGGGGTAACAAGGATGGACAAAACACTCAAACAAATTGTAAGAGTGGAACCAATCCGACTTTGTATGGATTGGGTTAGTTTGGTCAGATTGATTTTTTCAATACTTTAATTTAGTTTAAAGTCGTAAAATAATAGATTTGAAAAAATTAGTTATTTTAAGTCATGTCTAAATAGAATCAATCAGTGATTTGAATACATATATATATATATATATATATTAGTATATAATTCGTGTTATGAACATGATAACATAATACATTATTTATAAAAATAATATATAATATTTATATTTATTTTTTTGTTTGTTTGGCTCTCATAAAAAAATTTATTTATAAATTTATTAGTTGTATATAAAGTTATGAAAAATTACAAATTTAATGCCACATAGTTAGTTTTTTTCTCACCCCATTAGAAGAAGGAGAAAAAAAAATATTAGCTAATAGGTGCCTCATGCAACCAAAGAAATAAAAATAAAATAGTAAATTATTAATTTTAACCTCAAAAGTTGGATAAAAGTACGTAATGGGAATAGTATTTTAAATAGTTAACTATAATTAAAAATAATAATAATCAATCAAATAAACGTGGACAAAAATGAGAATCAAACAATCCAAACAAAGTTTAATAGATAAATTATAGTAGTAGTCTCTATATTTAGCTATCTGTATTATTGTGGTTCTGACACTTTTAATTAATTTAATTTTGACTCTTAATTTTAATTATTATGTCAGTTTGGTCCAATTGATGGCATTGTTAATATTTTTGATGAAAAATTATCATTAAATTGTATGAGATTAACTAACTAAGTTGAAAAAATTTATAATTTTGCACTTAAAAATATGGCACATGCTACTTATGTCATATTTTTCAAAAAAAAAATGCCAAAAGTTATAGTTGATTCAATCAAATTAAGGTAAAATTATAAATTCAGAATTAAAATCGAGCCAACTAAAATAGTAGGGATCAAAATAATATATTTGCTTTGCCAAGTTTAATATATATTTATGGACGACAATCACTAATAGACAAATATTATACCTTCTAATAACATTAATAGGAGAAATAAAAATTAAAGATTTTTTTTTTTAACAATGTTACATGTTTCTAAAAAAAACACAACTCTCACTTATATGTGTGATTGGTTCAAATAAATAAACAAATAAATATGATTAGTTTATATTATTTTAGAAGTAAAAAATTCTCAACTTTGAGGGCCTTAGCTATTTTTTATTTTTATTTTTTTACCCACTTATTATTATCCAAAAGCAATGATTTGAGCAATTCAATGCGGTTACGTAAATTTGTATGAAAGTACTAATGGTGTATGAAAGTACTAATGCGTTGAAAATGCCATGTCAAGTCATGTCATGTTGACAGTCATTGAAGTGTTGTAGAAATAATTGTTTTTAGAAAAATGTTGGAGGATCACAATTTTTTGTGGTTATAATAGTTTAAAATTATTAAAACGATGTCATTTTGGGTGTAAAATATGTCAAAACGACGTCGTTTCGACAGTTTTGAGTCATTGTGGTTACAAAAATTGTGACCCTCTAACATTGTTGTTGTTTCTAATACACAGAGAG
Source organism: Camellia sinensis (assembly GCF_055761805.1). Taxonomy (NCBI): domain Eukaryota; kingdom Viridiplantae; phylum Streptophyta; class Magnoliopsida; order Ericales; family Theaceae; genus Camellia; species Camellia sinensis. The sequence continues at coordinate 113,360,318 of NC_138973.1, forward strand.
AATTTGATTGGATTGACTCAATAAGAAAAGATTAAAATTTATTGGACTTAAATTTTGGAATTATGAATTTTTTAAATTATTTAATTGAATTTGATGTGTATCTTGTATTTATTTTTTTATTAGATTAGATGTCTAAAAATGACTATTTTTAATGAATTCAATGTTTGATTGGACGAACTTGATAGAATAAATGAGCAAAATATTATTTTACTCCTTTTTCAATAATTTACTAAGTAATAACAATATTAAACATATCTTTAATATTTTAATTATTTTTAATTAGATTAAATAAAAATTTTAGTTATGTTATTTTTTACACAATTAAATAAATTTATTTATTTAAAAATTAAATACATTAAATATCCATAAAAATATATGTTATTTTTTAAAATTAAAATTTTAAATTAATTTATTTTACAAAATAATAATGATGAAATAATGAAATTAAATAAAACATCTATTAAAATTTAAATAATGAAATTAAATAAAATAAGGATAAACTAAAGATAAGCTATTCGTGTCTTACTTTTAGGACTTATTATATATTAAATTCTATTAATAAATTTATTATTTGATAAATTTATCAATTTTTCTTATTTTTATGAATAAAATTATCAGTTAAGACTAGTAGGTAAATAAGTTTAACTAATAGGACTAATATATATATATATATATATATATTATAATTAAAAAAAATTATTATCTTTTTGCAATTTGTATCTCAATCATAATCTTTTTACGTAAATTGATTTGTTATCTTTTATTTGACTTTTTATATCATTTTGTGATTGAAATTTGAATAGTTATATTTTTATCTCTATCTCTTTGTTATTCACGTCTAAATATTTATCTTTTTATTTTAAAAATTATCTAAATTGTAATTTTTTTATTTAAATATTTTTTAATCTTTTATTTTACAATATAGATAGATAAATAGATAGATAGACAGGAATTATTTTAAGAATTAAAATAATAAAATCAATTATTTATTTTTAAAATTTTTAATAATCAATGTGTTATATCTTATCGGAAGTGATTTTAGAGATTTGCTAATTTTATTGGTTTCTTATATCATATTAGAATTGATTTTAAGTGATTTTATTTATCTTTTTCTTTGTTATTTATTTAGAATAATTAAAAATTAAGGAAATGGGTGAATTAGACTTGAGAAAATGCTATATAGGAGATAGAATGTCTAAAAGATTGACATTAAGAGTTTGAAGAATTTCCATGTGTTATGGTATATATGATTAATACCAAACTTCAGGACTTGAGTAAACAATCACGCACACAATGAATTTAGAATGGAGAAGTAAAAGAATTAGAAAAAAACAAACTCACAAAGTAATACAAGAGATTTACATAGTTCACCCAAATCATGGGTTGCATCCACAGAATCACTGCAGATTTTACCAAGATCAATGTGAAAGGACTTACAAGAGTCTCACACTCAATCTCATAAACTCTCTCTCTCTCTACAATGATCTATCTCTCACTCTCACTATTGTGTATCTCTCTCTAAGATCACAAAACTAATTAATCAATTACATAGAACTACATGGTTGTATTTATAGGGTTAGTCACCTAATCTTAGATTAATAAGGAAACCAAAACCTAAACTAAGAAGAAACCTTAACTAATAAAGAAATAGTTTAGAGTCTAAATTTAACCAAACACTAATTTCCTTATTTCCTTATTTCCTTTTCCTAACTTGATTAAGTTTAATCTTGTTTCAAGCTCCACTAACAAGAATCTCCCACTTGCAGACTTATCAAGACACAAATAGTCTTCACTCCATAACTTTACAGTATACCGCAATGACTCGAACCATCAACCTCACATGTCGCTGCCAACTGAAGCTGCATATAGCTTCAACTTCTCAACTATAACTGCTTTGATTAACATATCCGTAGGATTTTCACTTGTGTGGCTCTTCTCCAAGCTAAATTTGTCATCTTCCAAGAGCGAACGAACGAAATGATACTTTATATCAATATGCTTTGTTATTAAATGAAACACAGAATTCTTCGCAAGATGTATTGCAGTTTGATTGTCATTGTACAACTTGTAATCATTGAACTTCTTTTCCAATTCACCTAAGAAATATTGTAATCATACCATATCTTTGTAAGTTTTTATAGTTGCAACCTACTCTGCTTTTGTGGTTGAAATAGTCATAATCTTCTGCAACTGAGAGACCCAACTTATTGCAGCACTGCCAAAAGTAAACACATACCCTATTGTGCTCTTCCTACTATTAATGTCACCCGCTAGATCATAATCAACATACCCAAGCAAGCTAATTTTCGTGCCTCCATACCAAATAACCAAATCACTCGTACCTCTGAGATACCTAAATGCCCACTTGACAAATTCCCAATGTTTTTTCTAGGATAATTCATGCATCTATTAACAACTCCCACTACATAGGCAATGTTTGGTCTCATGTAAACCATGGCACACATAAAGCTTCCAACGGTTGAAGCATATGGTACCTTCACCATGCATTCTTGTTTTTTATGTGTGGTTGCATTTTGTTTCTTCGTCAATTTGAAGTGACTTGCTAATGGAGTATCAATAGGCTTTGCACACTCTATGTTGAATCTCTTGAGTACTTTTTTAATGTACTCAGCCTGTGATTGCTTCAGTTTCTTGTTCCTTCTGCCCTTGCTAATTCACATCCCTAAGATTTGTTTTTTTGCACCCAAATCTTTCATTGCGAACTCTTTGTACAACTCTTTTTTGAGATTCAAAGTCCCATCCATGCTTGAACCTGTAATAAACATATCATCTATGTACAAGAGAAGTATTAAATATGAAGTGTCAAACTTTTTATAATAACAACAATGATCACAATGGCATCAATGAAAGCCTGCACTTGCCATGAAGCTATCAAATTTTATGTACCATTGTCTAGGTGCTTGTTTCAACCTATACAAACTCCTCTTCACTTTACATACCAGATTTTCTTTCCCAACCACCTCATAGCCCTAGGGTTGGTGCGTGTAGATATTTTCTTCCAAATCACCATGAAGGAATGCAATTTTAACGTCTAATTTCTCTAAATGCTGATCTTCAATCGCAACAATACTAAATACGATACAAATTGTAAAAATCTTTACCACATGAGAGAAAATCTTGGTACAGTCGATACCTACCTTCTATTGAAAACCTTTCATCACTATTCTGGCCTTCTATCGCTTGGTGCCATCAGGTTCTTCTTTGAATCAGTAAACCCATTTATTATGCAATACAAATTTTCCTTTAGGCAATTGTACATTGAATCAAGTCTGATTCACCGCGAGAGACTACATTTCATTGTCCATTGCAAGCTTCCACTTTTCTCTTGTCTCAACCTGTAAAGCTTTTGCACAACATTCAGGTTCACCGTTATTAGTAATCAATAGATAATACAAGGAAGGAGAATAATAATCAACACGTCAACCTCCTAAGAGGATGAGGAGTTTGCATCTCAATGGGTGGTGTCAACTGTATATTAGTGTTTTGAGATTTCAACACATCACTATCAAAAATCTCCTTAAGTTCAACCGTTTCAAGTTCTTTTGTCTTATCATCAAGCCTATCTTTGTACGTGAAAAACTCGTTAAACACCACATCCATGCTTCTAATTATTTTTCAATTTTCCATGTCCTAAAACCGCTACCCATAATTATCAGTTATACCCAATAAAGATCCATTTACAAGATTTGGGGTCTAACTTGCTTCTTGTATCAGAATCAATGTAAACATAAGAGATACAACTAAATATTTTTAACTACGACAAATTTACCTCTTTACCAAGCCACGCTTATTTAGAGATTTCGTAATTCAAGGTAACTGAAGGACCTCTATTAATTAGATATGCTAATGTACTCAGAGCATCTGCCCAAAATTATTTTGGCAACCCATCATTAATCCTTATGCTTCTGGCACGTTCCAAGATTGTTCGGTTCGTGCGCTTAGCCACACCGTTTTGTCGCGTTTTGCCAAGAATTTTTGTCACATGTCTAATTATATTCTATGCAATTCACACCATTGTCGGACTTAAGACACTTCAATTTTAAACCTGTCTCATTCTCAGTTAAAGCTTTCTACTTTTTGAAGACGTCAAGCACATCAAATTTATTCTTCAAAAAAATATAACTACAATTTACGTGTAGCATCATCAATAAAGGTGACAAAATAAATATAGCCCTCAAGAGATCTTATCAGAGATTGTGTCATGACCCGAACCCGCCCCCGTGGGTTGAGGACATAATCGGCCAGTAATCGTGAGATTACCTACGACCTCAAACCAAACCAAATGTATGTTAACAGAGTTAATGGGGGCCAAACAGAAGCAGTTTAAAACTTTGTCCATAGAGTTGTGTTTACATAGCACATCATAACAAACCATACATATGCATATTAATAACTCACAACAAAATATGTACTACACAAGGTTCTGTATATACAGGATCATATAAGACTAAGTCAACCCAAGAAAACTATATACAACATATTCAAAGACTTCGTTCACATCACAAAATAAAACAAAATGACAAAAAGGGGAAGACGGGTCTCGTGCATGAGACGTAAGGGCTGACTCTTCAAAACCTTTGTTGTTCCTCATTGACTTCACTGGGGCTAGGTTTGGACTTCTCTTGGCTCACCTACAAACACATGAATGAGCGTGAGCGAAAGCCCAGTGAATAATATTAAAGAAAGGAGTTATACAAATGGTATGTAGAACAACATGCTTCAAACGGCCTTGGGCCCAATTCATATTTTCATTTATGTCAGACTGGCCTTTGGCCCATTCATTTATTCATGTCGAAACGGCCTCTGGCCCATTCATTCATTCGTGTCAAAACGGCCTTTGGCCCATTCATTCATGTCAGAACGGCCTCCGGCCCATCCATTCATTCTTGTCAAAATGGCATCTAGCCCATTCACTCTATCAATCAGATCGAACTGGCCTCTGGCCCATTCATTTGGCATAGCAATATTATCCACTGATCAAATCAATGAACTTATAAAACTTACATAGAAGTAAGTAATTTGGACAACAACATATTTCAGATATCTTTGTTAAGATATTACTCACAGTGATTGGTTGGTTGGTTTGCCCTGGAGCTTGACTCTACACATCACATAGCACATACGGGCCACAAACGATTCAATCCGTTCCTTAATTCACATATTTCTCTTTAGGCTTCATTCTTATCTCTTTAACTCATTTACAATGCTCAATGCATGCCTAAGAGTGCTTACAAGTGAAAGAGGACGGAAAACGAAACACAGAACGCATAAACAAAATTTCAGAAAATAGGGTCCCCGCTCGAGCATGGACTTCCCCGCTTGAGCGGACCCAAGAGGCCTGCAAAAGTACTGGCTATGTCAAATTTACGCTCGAGCGTGCATTCTGGTGCTCGAGCGGAAGGCCTCTCTACATGGCTCCCCACTCGAGCGTGAACTTCCCCGCTCGAGCGGGAGTCATGTCTGCAAAAAAATGCTGGGAGCCCGTATTTCACGCTCGAGTGGCGGTTTCCCCGCTCGAGCGGACACCAAAATTCTTGGGTTTTCCAGCTATGTTCTTGAGCTTCAACTTGACATTCCATCCAACATTTCTTGCATGCAATAGCTCAAACTTCAAATACACTTGTACTAACATGGTATAAACCTCAAATTACAACCCAATGAAGCTCAATTTCATGAATCAAACACATACATGTCCCAAATTGACTCAAACTCATCACCAACACACTAAATTCAAACATTCAAGGTTCGTACTTCCATGATTTGCACTTGCATGTGGAATATACACAATATCCTCAACTTAATTGGTGAAGAGATTATCAAATATATGGACTTAAACCAAAAATTCAACATGGATCATACACATTGTGCTCAAATATGGAAATTCATAGTAATTTCCTGCATGCATCTATTGACTTTAAATTCAACAAATGCAACTCAATTTTCTTATAATCAAACTAATCCATGTTCTTGACCATTAATCAAACTTGAATTCACAATTTACAACATTAAACTCATGAATTCACTTACCTAGAGGCTCAATTTTTCCAATCTATAGTCAAATCTAGAGTTGGCCTTCAAATGTTCAAGCTTCAATGATCAACTTCAACCCTCTCCCTCTCTAGCCAGCCCTTTCTTCTCTCTTAAGGTTAGAACCAGCCAAAATGAAGCTAAAGAGGGAATTTGAGGGTGTAGTGCCTTATTACAACAAATCCCACTAATTCTAATTTAATAATAATAAATAATTGGGCACTAATTCATCAATTAAATCAATTAATTCTGATCTGAACCAATTTCTAATTAAATTTCACCGTAGACTCTAAAAATTATGCCAATCGCAATGGCGTAGTCAATTTCGGTTTCTGTGGCCGATAAGGCCTTCAATCTCATTTCCAAAGTAGACAATCAAACAGATATTCTTACGGTGAACAAATAGAAATTCAAAACCACATATTTTCACATAATGGAACACAAAATCATATGAAACACATAATCACATTCATGTTAAGGACCAATTAACATATTACGGAACAGGGATATCACAGATGGTCTCCACACATTTGTATGAACTAATTTCAACCGTTCTGATTTTTGAGTTTTTGGAATATTGGTGAAACTAACCCTTTTATGCTTTTCCAAGATGCAGTCTTCATAGAAATTCTAGTCCAAAAACTTCAAACCCGGCAATTTCCCATCCATTTCTCACTCATATGTCCAAGTTTACTATCATGATCCAAACCCGCCCATATAGGTTTAGCGTCGTAACCGGCCAGTAATCCTGGGATTACTAAAGGCCTCAGAACAGATTAACACATAATAAGTGGCTGCAGAAGCAAATATATAAATCATACATAGTCTATTGAGCTGTGCAGACATACATGTGACAGAAATTTAAAACTTTATTTACATTCATGTGACGTCATATTAACAAAGTTTTGCACCACCATCACATGTACACATAGTCAAATTGGAATTTAGCCCGAGGAATGGTTATACAAAAACTTGTTCACACCAAGTAAATAAGGTAGAAAACTTATACATAATTCACAAACTCGACCATCAAACTTCTTAGGAACCTCTTCGGGAGGCACAGTGGTTGGCCGACACAAAACAAATCTTCACTCTGCCATTACTAAACCTGGTCACCTACATACATAGATAATAGAGTGAGCGAGAGCCTAGTGAATAATAACAAAGTAAAGGGGTTTAAATAAGTGATGTCCCATATCAGATTTGGAAATCAGATTCAGATTTATTTTAGAAACAGAAACAAATCCATATTCATATTCTTGTTCAAATCATATACAGAAATCAGAGTTCATACTTAATTATACGTGGTACATCCATTAGCATTAACAAAACAAATATATAACAGATACAGAGCAGATGGTGGTTATGAGTAACTAGTTCTATAAAGGAACCTCTAGATCCATGTAACAGATAATAGATATGTTGAACTCCATGATGGAGCCTCCGGTACAGGTAACATATTGCAGACATATTAAGTTCCATAATGGAACCTCCGATACTGCGTAACAGCTAACAGATACGCTAAGAATGCCACAAATACATGTCAGAAATTGCACAACCATTTATTGTACAAAACATAACATTTCAGAAAACATATATTATTTCATCACACAGAAAATAAATAAAGTTGAACATAACTTTAGCAAGTTATTACTCACAGATGGCTTCGTTAGCCGATCAGATATGGCAAATAGATCAGATGGCTTACGACGCGTGACCTACATACAAACACATAACAGATACACACTAAAACACACGCTTGGAAGGTACGTAACTCATTTTATTTCTATCTTGGTGTGTTTTTAATCTTTATCCTTATTATTATGTCTTAATTAGGGCTTAGGAATGCTTAGGATGCAATAAGGATGCCAAAATGTGCTATGGAAAACTTAGTCAAATTTTCAAAAATAAGGCAATCCACTCAAGCACAACTGTCGCTCGAGCAGTCTGCAAAGTCTGCAAAAGTACTAGTTGCATGATTTTTCTGCTTGACAGACTCTCAACGGTCACTCGAGCGCAAGATTGAGTAAACAGGGTCCTCGCTCGTGTGCAACTTTGGTTGCTTGAGTAGTCTGCAAAATTTTGTAAAACTTCTGGGAGCATGAATTTTACGCTCGAGCTAACTTTTTCTCGCTCGAGCAAGGATACAAATCAGAGGGTGGTCACTCGAGCGCAATTTGATCGCTCGAGCAGTTACGCAGAATTCTAGAATTTCTAAATTGATGTACAAGATGCAAAACTCAATTTCAAAGCTTTAAAACACATCTTTTGGGCCCAAAACTTGAGAAAACATGTGTAAACTTGTAAAACGTCAAGAAGTAAGAATCATTTCGCAAAATCAAGACCCAAAAGTAAGCCAATTGTTCAAAATTCAACTTGAAACTTAAAGAACATAACATGAAGATAACATGCATGAATTGTCTTGGCTTTAAAGCTTTCAAAACATGATCAAATAAGGTGTTTAACTCAAAAACATGTTGAATTCTTAGAACAAAGCCAAAATGAGGACATGCAAGAGGAAATTCTTTGAAAACATCTCCGAAACACTATGAAATGAGCATGCATGCATATCCTAAGCTTTGATCCTATAATATGAGCTCAATTCTTGTCTTAATCTTGAATTTCTTTTGAACTCATGTATTAGCTAAATTAATTACATAATCAAACACTTGAATTCTCACCTAAACTTCCCAATTGAGCTTCAAGTAGTTAAATTCTTGAGTGGCCAAGCTAATTCTCCTTAGTTCCTCTCATGTTTCTTCCTTTTGGTCTCAATTCTCCCATCCTCTCTTTCTTCTCGCATTTGTGCCTTAAGATTAAAGGAATAAGAGTGTTTAATGAGTCCAGAGTCATGTGTAAGCCTTATATAGGCTAATTAAGAAGTCTAAGTAAGTCTTACTTAAATTTATTAATTATAATTATTTTATTCTAATTATTGGGTTCCGAATCAAATTTCAATTCAGCCTACCATAAAATTCTAAAAAGTCCACTTAACACATAAACCAAGTCAATTCCACATTATGTGGCCAATAAGGCCTTCGATTCCAATAATGAAACAGAAACACAAACATATATTCCTACAGCAGACAAATATAAACACAAATAATGCAATACACATGCAATTAATTCAGAATTTCTTCTTAATTACTAATTAGACACTCTTAATCATGGATTAGTGGCTAATCACAGTTCGGGGTTGTTATATTTACAGTGCCATATGCCTGTGTTGACTTCTAATGTTATCGCAATCACACCATTGGTACCCGATATCACGTAGAGAGTACCTTCCTTTTTTCCACGACCCACTACCATGGCTTCCTTGGCCATCTTCCACACATCTCCAGTGAAGATTGTCATAACACCAGAATCTGTGAGTTGACTAATAGAAATTAAATTCTTCTTCAAACATGGCACATATCTGACATCATTGATTTTCAAAGTTGTTCTATTGGGTTAGTTTATCTGTACTTCACCCTTACCAATTATGTTACAGGCTTCATCGTTTCCAAGGTGCACTTTTCGAAATTACCTGAGACATAATTGTAGAGCGACTCCTTGTGCAAGGTAGCGTGAAATGACGCACCAGAATCAATCACCCACGATTATTTACGAGTTTCTAAAGACAACACCAGTGCTTCAAAAGCCTCTTCATCAGAAACATTCATGAACTCCTTCTCACCTTTATTATTTTCATTTTGTTTCTTAACTTTGCAATTCCGCTTTGTGTGACCAGTCTTACCGCAACCCTTTGTAAACTTTGGTCCAGATGGAGATCGACCATTCCCGGAATTACTTGTGCTTCTATTCTTCCTGCCTCTATCATCAATTGCCAACGCCGAACTAGAGCTTTCATCATTATCTTTTATTCTTTTTTTTTTTCTTTTCTGGATATCTTCACTCAAAACCAAACCTACTGCATGATCCATGCTCAACTTTCCCGAACAGGTGGAATTGCTCACTATAACAACCAACAAATGCCAAGTCTCAGGAAGACTTGATAGTAGTATTAAGGCCTTGACTTCTTCGTTAAATGAGATACTAATCGATTCCAAGTGACTGGCCAGTGAGTTGAAATCATTAATATGCTCAATTACGAATCCTCCTTCAAACATCTTCAAGTTGAACAACCTCTTGATCAGATGGACTTTGTTCATGGTTGAGGGCTTCTCATATATCCATGACAGAACAACTATCAAATCTTCGGTTGTCTTCTCATTGCAAATATTAAACACAACTGATGCAACAAGGGATATCTTACTGTACCCAAGGCTTTCCGGTCGAATAACTCTCATTCACTGGTCTTCATTGTTTCTGAATTTTTTGTCACTTTTGTGAGAGAAAGATAAAGATCCTTCTGATAGACATAATCCTCTATCTGCATCTTTCACAATCCAAAGTTTGAACCACTGAATTTTTTGATCTTCACGTTACCTTTGTCTGCCATCGTTCTTGCTCTAAGAACCAACGCTTTGATACCACTTGTTATGGTATATATGATTAATACCAAACTCCAAGACCTGAGCAAACAATCACACACACAATGAATCTAGAACGGAAAAGTAAAAGAACTAGAAAAAACAAACTCACAAAGTAACACAAGAAATTTACGTGGTTCACCCAAATCACAGGCTACATCCACAAAGTAATTGTAGATTTTACTAAGATCAATATGAAAGGACTTACAAGAGTCTCTCACACTCAATCTCAAAAACTCTTTCTCTCTACAATGATCTATCTCTCACTCTCACTATTGTGTATCTCTATCTAAGATCACAAAACTAATTAATCAATTATATAGAGCTACATGGGTGTATTTGTAGGGCTAGCCTCCAACCCAATATTAAATTAATAATAAGATCAAAACCTAAACTAAAAAAGAAAGAAAAACCTTAACCAACAAGGAAATAGTTTAGAATTCAAATCTGACCAAACACTAATTTCCGTATCTCCTTTTCCTAATTTGATTAGATTTAGTCTTGTTTCAGACTCCACTAACAACACCATGCTCCACTACATTTACTTATATATCTATATATATATATATATATACTAGGTAAAAAAAAAAAAGGCTCGTTCGAGGCACGAGTTATTATTATGGTATATTTAAGTTTTATATTTTGATAATTTTTAAAAAATAAAAATATTGTTACACAAAATTGAATAGAATAAATTATTAGATATATGATAAAATTGTATAAATTGTATTATAGAAAAATATAATAAGTCTTATAATTTTAACATAATTATATTTTTTCATTTTTCAAAAAGACTAAAATGATCGAAATGATTGCAGATTATGTGAAGACATAAAAATAAACAAAATAAAATATACACTTTAGTATAAAGAGATAATAAAAAAATTTATTTTACATCTATATGACTAACGAATTACTGATAAAAATTGAGCTAAGTGTGATATAAATTAAAATTTTTAGATAGTCCAATATAATTATATCAAATTTGTATGAGTTAATATATTTTTAGCACTCAATTGTTTGTTCATGACTACTTGTTCTATTGTCTAAATTCATATATCAACTTTAAATAGTCACCAAAACTAATTATTCAATTTTTTATTTTTTATTTTTTATATAAGTGTCTTTTGGGTTAGTTCATTTTGTTATTCAATACTTATTTGATGCTTTGAGTTTCATCGATATTGTTCAGTTTACTGAAATGAAAATGCCATGGAATGATCAATTAAAATGTTAATTCTCACATATGATGAAAATGTATTGAAAATGAATTATTATTCACTATTGTAAGGAAATAGTCATTATATTAGGAGACTATTGAATTGTGAGGACCGGCCTTCTTTTTCCCTTTCCTTTTTCTTTCTTCGCTTCATTCTCTTTTATTTTCATTCGGTGTTGAATTTTGGTTGTTCCAGAGGATGCACGGGCGAGTCCAGGGTGCCCGGGGACGAAGTTGAAATTTTGGGCTGCTAGGCCAGGGCCGCACGTGTGGAATTGGGCCGTTCGTGCGGTGGGAGGGGCCGCACGAGCGATGGAAGCTGCCACCCAGAATTTTGCATACTATCTAAAAACGCACGAGCGGTGGAGGTGGGCCGCTCGAGCCGTAGGGGAGGCCGCACGAGTGGCCAATTGGGTAGTCCGAGCCCTGTTTTTTTTTACACTTTTTGGTCCGAATGTATAGCCCCTTTTACTCATTTTTCTCTCATTCTAAACCTAATTTGTCTCCCCCTTCTCTCTAGAAAACACCTCCAACATCCAAAAACTCTTTGATTCTTGTGATTCTTGGGTCAAGATCATCACCATTTCTCACAAATCTTGAAGATCAAGAGCTAGGGTTCCTTGTGGTGTAGTGCAAGTGAAGGATCAACCATTTTGGCTTTAGGGTTTCATCTCATCCTTCATCAACAAGCTTGAGGTAGGGATTCTTGAGACTAGTTTTGCTACTTTGATGATGATTGAAGAGTTTTCTCTTAGTTTCTTTTGATGATTTTAACTTTATGATTTCAAAATGTAGAGATTTTACTTCAAAAGAGGGTTTTTTCTTTAAAACTTTCAAAATGTTGGTCAATCTTGGAGGGTTCTATCTTGTTCATCAAAGAAAGATGATTTGATTAGGGTTTTCACCAAGAAATGGAAAATATTGGGTTTTGATGAGAACCCTAAAAAATTTGGGGATTTTGGCAAGTAAGGAATATACCTATGAAACCTTTTGTTATTTTGTGTAAAGAGGTTAAATGAGAATAAATCTTATAGTTTGCTTGGCTAAAATGGAAACCTATTGATATATGAGAAATGAGATGTCATTGAAATATATTTTGTTAAACACTTGAATATGTGTGTGTTGTTGAAAAGTGGTTAATAATCATGTATCATGGAATGTGGAATTTGCAAAATCATGGAGACTATGTTGAAATCATCTCATATTGCCTTGAAGAGGCTACCTTGTGTGATTTGTGCACGTTGAGAATTTGTTATTAACATGAATAGATGGCACATGAGCATTTTGGTGAACTAGTTTTGAAGAAAGGAAATGAGAAATGGGATAGATTGTTGTTGTTGTAGAGATATTTTGAGGATAGAGGAACCTATGAGAATGGAATTGTTGCATCATGTTTTTCAATTGCTTCATTATCATCATTGTGCATCTTGTCATGAGTTGGAAAACGTTTCAATTGAGAAATATTATATTGTAATGAGAACGTATTCATTTTGATAAATTTAACGGTAGTGTGTATGGGGTAAATACGTTGGTAAGTCCGGATATGAGGTGTAGATGAACTTGATAAGTTGGCCTGAGTGTCCATGGTGAAAGACCAGAAACCCGTGCGGATAGGTGTCGAGCCTTCCGATTAATACCGGTAAAAATGACAATTTGATAGTACTTGTATAGTCTACTTGCAGACACCAACCTAGGGATTACCAGAGTCGTATTTACCGCCCCTATTGATTTAAATATTAGAAATTGTGAGAATCAATGTGATTGATAAATATTATGAAGAACATGATGATTTTCTTAAGTAGTGCATTTAAATGAAATTTTCCTCTATTATTGACATTGGCATGACATTACATTTGCATTTCTAATGTTGAGGGAACTTGCATAACGGTATATACTTTGCGAGAATTCTCTACTGGGCTTTATGCTCACCCCTATGGGTTTTGGTGCAAGTAAAAACGTAGTGATCCCACCAAATTGAAGGCGTGGATATGTTCTTAAGAAGAGTAGATCACTCTCTATTTTTGTTGTGAAATTTTTGTAAAGTCAAGGGCTATTTTTGTATGGGTCCGAGAGGCCACTTTTGTGTAACCAGGCTTAAGCCTTGGAAGTTGTAGCCCATAAGGGCATTTTATTTATTTTAGAACTTTATGCTTCGCATGCTATAGATTCATGTGTAAACTTACCTATGAATGTGTAAATTGCATGTGGAACCTTTGTATAAACCTTGGAGACTAAGACGTAAAGGTTGGAAAATGGTTATATCTATTTGATGAATGTGGCTAAATGTATTAGATATGTTGGGATTATTTTGGGGCGTGACAGAATGATCATTCAACTTCCATTAATTGCGACTTATATTTTTGAAACTTACATATCACGCTTTAAATTTTTAATCACATAGAAAATGACTTATTTCATTCATTAACCAATAAGTCAATTAATAGTTTTTAATAGTGTCATAAATATATTTTAATTAACTGGTCTGGTTATTTTATTGTTGGATAAGAGAGTAATTAGGAGTTTTATTTTTTCTATTAAGTTTAGCAATTTGTTACACACCTAATGATATAGAACTCAACTCTCTCGTCACATTGTTGCAAAATGTTTGAAACTTCCAAAAGTTCACACAATTCGATCTACAAGTGTGTGATATGATATGTATCATTTTTTTAATTTGTTATACACTCAATGATGTAGACTCCAATTCTATTATCATATCATTGTGGGTGAATTTATGTGTCTTTAGTATTTCTTTCGAATTTATAAAAATAAATAAATAAATTGAAAAATGCATGAGAGCTCTAATTGAGCACCCTTAATCCACCGCTAATGATATGGAATGTACCTCACTCCTCACTTCTCATCATGCCTCTCTCTCTCTCTCTCTCTCTCTCTTCCACATCATTAGAGGTTAAAATGAGGGTAATATTTTAGGGGGGACATAGCACCACTCCAAAAAAAATTTATGGTATGCAACTTTTTGCAACAGATAAATATAAAAAAAAATGCAAGATAATTTACTGAACTAATAAAGAAATAAAAGCAACATGAATAGTCAAACTCAAAGATGAAACAAATAGAAAAAATATATATATATATATATATATATATATATATTCACAACAAAAAGGGTAATTTCAATATGGCCAAAAAGCAAGCTTTCTCTAGTTTAAAATTTTAAAATGACAATTTGAAAATAAAAAATTTAAAATTTGATTTTATATTCAACGCTTAATTTTTTAACAACCAACTTTTCAATTTAATAAATTTATCATTTAGTTTTTAGTCTTTAATTTTTAATATTCAACTTTTAATTTTCAATTTTATATGGTGTTTGATCTTATTTGTATGTTTTTTTTTTTTATTTTCTCAAAAATTCAACCATGTTAAAGTTAAAAAAGAAATTATTTGACATTTAAAAAAGCCAATCTAAAAAGTGAAATGTTACATTCAATAATTAAAACAAGTTAAATGAACAAAGTTTGAACAAATTTTAAAATGTGTCAAAATTTTTAAACCAAACTTGAATATTTAAATGAATCAAATTTGAACAAATTTTGAAATTCGTAATAGTTTTCAAATCAAATTTAAATAGTTAAAATGCTGGTAAAAGTTACAATTAAAACCTTTTTTTTATACGCATTTAAAAGTTTTAGTTATAAATTCGGATTCTCTAAAATAATTTTAGTTTTTTAATATGACTTGTATTTAGTTGTACAAAAATTAAAAATACAATAGTAAAAAGTTAAAAGCATAACAACCATATAAATAATCACTCTAATGTCACTTTTAACAAATAAATAAAGTCAAAAAATTCTATCATTTTGAACTATTAGACTAATAACAATGAACCAAAATTTCTTCTATAATTTCCAAAAAACCACCACTCCAATTATTTCACCAACTAAGCTAAAGGGGAAAATAGAAGATTCAAATACAAGCTAAGGGCAAAATAGGCAACCCAAGACAAACCTTCTCAACCAAAGCAACCAAATTTTTTTACATAATTTCCAAAAGGCCACCACTCAAATTGTTTCACCAACCAAGTTTAAGGGCAAAATAGTAAATTGCTTCACCAACCAAGTTTAAGGAAAAAATATTCACCCAAAAAAAGTTTAAGGGTAAAATAGTAAAACAAGATAAGCACCACATAAGAATAATAATAAAAAAATTATAAAATAAAAATAAAAGAGATTCCTATAAGCAGCACAGAAGATTTAAAGCAATTAAAATACACTAAAAAACAAAAGAATTATTAGAAATAAACAGAGAACTCAATATTAGAAATAGGACTTATTATTGACTTATAATTGTTTACTGAGAGATCACAAACAGTTCTTTAAAATACATAACTTCAAAATAGAATAAGTTACAGAGATAGCTATTTGTTTCAGATATTGGAATTCTCAATCTAACCCTGCTTTACAACTGACTGAAGAGGCTCTTTTATATGCAAAACAGGTTACTGTGAGCCCTATGAAGGAATCTGACTTGAAAGAAGCACATGGGAGCTGCTTCAACTTTCGGTGAGTAACTAAAGATGATGGCTGCTTTTGACTGTATTGAATTTGTCTGATTGATGAATAGTGAATAGTAAATTTAACTTTTTTCACTATTCATTGCTTTCAGTGGAGACATGTGACTGATGAGGAATCAATATAGATACAAAACAGCAGTTTTTCTCCAAAACAAAGTAGTGATTGAAGTTGTTTTGCATATATATAAAATCCTATGACTGATTGTTAAGCATATAGGTCCTGAGCATCTTGAAACTGGGGCCCATAAGAATCATTACTAGTTGAATCCTCGGAGGAACTGGATTCTTCAGAGGATTCATCTTCGAACTGTGACTTGGTTTGGGCCATTAATAGCTTGGCCATTTGGATCAATTCATTATTGGATGACTTGGACTTAGCTTTGGGCTTTGATTGAGCTGACTTGGATTTGGATGACTTGGGCTTGGAAGAGCTGGTTGTTGGGCTTCCAAGTCTGACTAGTGGAATTGGGCTTCCTTGAGTTCCTTGGGTGACTGAAGTAGTTGGGTTCTGCTGAGCTTTGACCATGGCTGGAGTTGGAACATGAGAATTGACTGAAAATTCTTCTTGGACTTGTTCAATGACTCGATGATTTTTGAATGTATCCCACCATTTGACAAAATGAAGTTTGGTGACTATATTTTCAAAAATAGCATATTGCCATTTGAAAATCCAAGGGACTTTGTATTTGGACATAAAAATAAGTAATATAAGAAATTGGCTTTGATGCTGACTGAGTTTATAGACAGAAGAGAAATAGTGAATTTGCTCCATTAATGCAGATGGGATGATCTCAGAAATGACACCATGTTGAGACCACCATCTGAGGAACCATGTAGGAATTGTTGACTTGAATTTGTGATCAAATTGGAGAAACCAAGAGTGAGTAAATGACTCATTTTGGCGTAAGAGGATTTTGAACCAAGCATCCATATAATCATAATAACTATATTGGATGGTGTGATCAGGTAAATCACGGAGTAGGAAAAGGAGTCCCCATTCATCAACAGAGACAATATTGTGAATATATAAGGAATGGTAAATGATTTTACTGGTGTAGGTTCGATCATAAATAGGTTTAATAACTATGGACTGATGATGGAAAAGAATGTCTTTGTAGAAAGTAATTGACTTTTCTGGATAGAAGGGAACAAAATGCCATCCTGGAGGGAAATAAGATTTAACTAGGTCAAGAACATTATGAATATTCTTGTGATTAGGTTCTTTGAAGAATAAATTAATAGATTGGGTTTTAATATAGTCAGATCTGGCTGTTCTGACTGGGTTATGAGGAAAAGGTGTAAGTGATTGAGAAGAGGAAGCAAACAGGTCTGTAGCAAGTGCAGAAGTATAACAAGGTTTAGGAATATTACCAAGAACTTGGTAACGGTTGACTAAATCAATAGGAGGAAGAGCAATTGGTTGACTAGCTGGAACAATGGCCTTGTTGGGGGGTTTCTGGGATTTTTAACTAGACATCTGTAAGAGAATGAACAAAATTTAGCATCCACTGAGGATATCTAATTTGTTCAAGTGGTAATGCAGGCAATTAGTATAATGAACAAGTAAATTGCGACGACTAGTAATTTGATGGAATTGTATGAATTGTGCACGACGAGTAGTTTTGCGAGCTATCTTTAGGCAAGCAATACGGTAAGCAATTTGGTAAACAAGGTTTCTATAATGGATGACTTGCAATTTATGGTAAGAAATAAAAGGAGTTGTCATCCCTATCCCCTCTATAAAAATTCTCGGGTAAGGAAATCAAGAATAGAACTTTGACTACCAGGTATATATTCAATATCAAAATCGAAAATACTTGAAATAGATTGTCATCGGGCAAAAATATGTTTATTAGCAATATTTTGAACATCTTTTTCAAGGACATATTTAGCACTTTTACAATCAACACGTAATAAAAATTTTTGGTTTAAAATATCATCTTGAAATTTACTAATACATAAAACAATAGATAAGATTTCCTTTTTAATAGTACTATAATTCTGTTGTGCTTTATTCCAGACACCAGAATGGAAACGAACAATTTGTTCAGATGACTAAGGAGTGATTTTCTGAAGGACGATGCCACCATAACCAACATCAGAGGCATCTTTCTGAATAATTTTGAAAGAATTTTTAGTAGGAATACCAGGACAAGGAAAAGTCTTGACATATTTCTTGACCTGTTGAACAATAGCAGTATGTGTAGAAAACCAAGGTCGAGGATTATCTTTCAACCGATCAAATAGGGGTTGACAAGTTTTCCTAAGGTCTTTGTAAAATTCAGCAATGTAATTTAAGGAGCCTAAAAACCTTTGCAATTGGGTTTTGTCTAAGATCTCATCAGGGAACTTAGAAGCAAACTCAATAGAACGACTGATAGAAAGAATAGTACTTTGGTGGATATCATATCTTAGGAACCAAACTTTAGTTTGGAAAAGTTTAATCTTAGGAGCAGAAATGACTAGACCATTATATTTGATAATATGGAAAAAAGAATTAAGATGTTTCCAATGTTCGTCGAGTAGCTTAGAGAAAATGAGGATATCATCTATGTAGACGATGGAAAAATGACTAAAGGGGTTAAAAATTTTATTCATAATATTTTGAAATTCACTAGGACCTTTTTTTTAATCCAAAAGGCATGGCATTCCATTCATAATAACCAAAAGATTTAATAAAGGCAGTTTTATAACGGTCATCATGATGAATTTGTATTTGCCAAAATTCACTTTTTAGATCAAATTTACTAAAAATGACAGCTTGACTAAGTCTTTTAATTAAATCTTTTTTTATTAGGGATTGGATACCTGATCCATTCTAAAACTTTGTTTAATGGTTTATAATTAATGACCAATCGGGAAACACCTCGTTCTAGTTCAACATTTTTATTAACATAAAAAGCAGGGTAAGACTAGAGCGACTTACTTTTACTAATAATGTTATTTTTTAATAATTCATTAATTTCTTTTTTGCACATTTCTATTAATTTATGATTCATCTGGATAGATCGAGACTTAGTAGGAATTTATTTTTCATTAAAATTTTTAATATAATGGAGTGTTACTACATATTTTTTCCTATGCCAAAAGGCACTAGGTAGAGTAGAACAAACTGTATTTGTTAATTGGTTTTAAAATCCATCAATTTTAGATATAGGAATTGGATTAGTTAATTGAGATTCAATTCATTTGTAATTTACTTCTTCTTTGAGAAATTTGAGTTGTCTGGTTAATCGATTAATAGTTTAAGAAATTGAACATTCTTTTAATTGATTTAATTCTTTGATCTCAGGTGGAGATAGAAATTTAAAAGTGACAGTGTGACCAAAAGCTTGTGTGGTTATTCCTCTAGGAGTAGTTGTGAAAGGATATAATAAAAAGATAAATAGTGTACCTAAAATAACTTTATCAGTTAGGTTTTGAACTAACACAAAAGATGTTTTGAAACAAACATTATTTTGACAAATATGTACCTTCGGTAATTTATATTTGATATGCATTTGACTTCTGTTGGCAGAACTTAATTGTTCAGTAGACTTATGATAATATTTGGTAGTAATCAATCCTTCTTGAATACAATTTAAATCAGCGCCAGTATCAATTAATGCGATGACTTCTATTTCAAAATCATTGATAACTAATTTGACTTTCGAATGCCATTTCTGAATATTAATTCGATTAATTAGATTAAGGTGATTACTATCATGATCACTATTATGTGGAGTAGTTCTATTATCAAAGATGACTTTATCTGGATTGGGTGCAGAACTAGAGTCAAATTCTGATTCAAATGATGATTGATTGGATTGTTGGAAATCTGTAAGACTTTTGTGGTTTTTAATAGAGCAATGCCTTCTTCTAAGGTTTTGTCTTTATTTTTTAATTCCTAAACAGTGAGTTTAATTTGATTAATTTCATTTTGTAAATCTTGTAAGGTAACTTTATGTTTTTTCTTTTTTAAATCGATCTAAAGTGTTATTGAGACTAATTATTGGCTTATCATGTTTAGATTTTTTATCTTTATTAATTAGTAAGGATTTTAACTTATTAGTATATTGTTTTTTAATTCAGGATTTTCCAATTTACTAATTAACTCAATAAAAGCATTTTCTTCTTGTTGAAATTTACTAAGAACATTGACTATTTTGCAACAAGTATCATTACATCATAATTCAATGTCATTGTCAGTACTATCAGTAGGAGAGTAATGGGAAGAAGTATCACTGGAGGGAATAGCATCGCTAGATGAATGACTAGATTGAACAGGAGTGTGACTTGGAGTAGTGGTTGGTTTAAGTATTAGTTGTCTAAATTTATCAGTAATCTGTAATTGATTAAGTTTAGTTTTAAGTTTTTTTTTTTAACTTTACATTTATTAGAATAATGACCTTTTTTATCACAATTATAACAAGTAACATCTGAAGCAGTTTTTGATCCTTTTGTAGATTTCTTATGATATTTTTTTTTTGGGTTTAGTATAATATTTATCAGTTAATTTGGAAAAAGAATATGTCTTTTTCCCTTTATATTTGTAATAAGACTTTTTGTTTGTATTTTTACTAGTTTTTCGACGTGAATGAGCGACTGGAGGTAAACCATATTATTCACAAAAATTGTCTAGTTCATATTTAGCTTTATATTTATCTTTAGCAGCTTTTTGACTAAGTTTTAAATCTATGCACATTTTTAAACCTTCCTTTTGAACTGTGCTAGTTATATCACCATAAGTTAAATTATCATATTCTATAATACCAGTGGGTTGACTAAGAACATCCCTAATCTTATGGGCAAAAAGGCTAGGTAATCCATTAATAAATTTTTCTTTCCAAAATGACTTAGTGCAGTCATCTCTAAGCATTACTCTAGAGGTAAAAACATCATTATACCATCTAAAATCACTTAAAGTGTGACAAGTTAAATTATTAAGTTGATTATGGATACGAGAATGAATATTAGTTGGTGTCCCAATAAAATGTTAGACTATGGTATATATTAAAGTATTAATACCATCAGGTATACTAGAACCTATTTCTTCATCAAAGATAGGAAAACATTATCATCCATTTGAACAACATGTTGAATAGATTCTCATTGATCAGAAGTGAGATATTTATCCCACCAAGATTTTAGCATGCCAGTAAATCCAGTAGTGATTAAGATAACTATTTTTGGTTGAGTACAATCAGGATAATTAGTAAGATAACTGTTGGCAACCATGGATAAATGATTCAGTTTTTTGAGAATTTGTTGTTCACTAAGACCATATATATTCCATTCATATAATTTTTTTAGCAAAAATGAAAAATTGATTGCTAATATTGGTTTCTTCAAATTGGAGACCGGGAGGTGTAGGTTTAGTATACCAATTTTTGGTAAGAGTGGTAGGGTTAACTTTAGGGTGTGTGATTCTATTAAGATGAGAAGGTTGAAATTGTTGTGCTAATTTAGTGAATTCATCATTGCTAGACGTATCAGAATGACTAGGAAATTATAGTGGAGGTCGTTGTATTAGGACAATAATTCCTTTGTTTATAGTGGATGTAGACATTTTATTAAATAATTTTTCAATAGCTTCAACTATAGTATGATCTTGAGTAGCTAAACTTAATTGTTTTCTAGTACTAGGAAGATTAATAAGAGATTTATCTAAAGGTTTACTTGTAGAAGTATGACTAGTGGAGTAATCTTCAAAAATAGTTTCAAGTTTATCTAGTTATTTACCAATAGTTTTTAAACATTGATTGGTATAATTATTTTTTTCAATGACCTTTTTAATTTCAAATTCTTCACTAGGAAGTTTAAAAGGAGAAGCAGGAACAATGGTACATTTATGTTCAATAAGTATAGTCTCTAAAGGAGGGTAACTAGATGAAACAGAAGTGGTAGGGGAAGTTTTCCATTTAGTTTTTGTAATAACGTTTATTTTTTTATAATAATTTTTTAAATAATCAAAGAAATTAAGTTCAGTATTGATTTCTGCCATAAATTTATACCATTTCTTGGTAATTTTTTATTGTTGTTTTGTATCATAAGTATTCCTATATGTGTATCTTTTTGACTTATTTGCTATAGATTTGAATTCAGCATGAAGGTTATTAAGGTCTAGAGTAAAAGGTTTACTTAGAATTAACAATTGTGGGTTGACAGGTGGAACAACTTCAAAATCAGTTTGAGTAGGTGAATCTTGAGATGTAGTATCTTCTTCTTGAAGATGTGTGTGAGTAGAATAAACTAGTTTGCTAATTTGAGAAGTAGATGAATTATCAATTCCTTTTAATTTACTATACATATGCTGGGTTTGTGAAGAAGGTTCAGAAAGATGTAGTTTTATGTCTCTTCGAGTAAACAAAGGAGTATTGAAGATTTCATCTTCATCAGTTTCAATAGGTACACTAGAGGTACTATGGCGAGATGATTGACTAGAAGATCTATTAAATCTAATATGAACAGAACCATCATTAAATTATTGAATATTTTGAATATCATGACTAGTAGAAGATTGTTGATTTTGAGAGTAATTTTCATTAACTGTAGCCCAATCATCAGGAAGATTTATATCTTTCCAAGTAATCATTTTAGGAACAAAAATGTTTGTTTCATTTGTACTACCTTGAATAAGTAATGTTTTATCTTTTGGACTTTTATGCAAAGCCTGAACATTTAAATTGGTTTTAATACATTTGTAATAGATTCGATAGATTAAAGCAATGTTGTGAACACTTTCTAACATATTAGTAAATTCACCAGATAATTGAATATTTAATGTTAAAGCTTTAAGTATATGAGGATCACAAAGACTTAAAGGAAAATCAGGAAAGCAATTAAAATGTGAAAAATCTAGAAATCCCCTAGATGTTGATTTGTGATTATGTATCAATTTTAAGTAGTAAACAACAATCCCAATCAAACAATCAAGACAAAACAACACAACGATTTTAACGTGGAAAAACCACAATTGGATACCTCCAACTGTGATTAAAAAACCATGGGCAACAGCCACAAAACAATCCACTAAGAAGATTTAAAGGAATTACACAGGTATACTCTCAATTACCTAGCGAATCCACGCCTAATTGAACCAACCACTATGTGCCTCTTCCAACCCCGTCTTCACCTCGAAATTGTCTTTACGATGAGCCACTCCAGAATCCACCGAAGCTTCAGGCTCGAATTCTTCAGAATCCACCGAAGAACAACTCTCTCTCTCTCTCTCTCTTGTGTATAACAAACAAAACCTTTGATGTAGTCTCTTTAAACCATGAGTTGAATACTCAATAAAACATCAAAGAAAACTAACAAAATATCCCTAGATATAAACCTTAAGAACCAAAAAGAAGATCTAGAGGAATTAAATAGTTTTGGGAGAAAACCAACTATTTATAGAAAATCCAAAAGTAATCCTAGTTTTGGAAGAAATCCAATTACTTTTGGATATCCTAGTTTTGGAAGAAAATCAACTTCTTAAAGAAATCCTTGTCAAACGGGATTGCCAATAATAAAACCTAGCAATCTCCCCCTTTGGCAATGCCGTGACAAAACACACCTAACAAATAAAATTCTAATCACCCCAACCTATTACAACCAACAAACACAAACTTCTTTCTCAAGATTAAGATCTGCAAAACAGTTATTAGTGCCACAATCTCCAAAACAACTAGTAGTCCCACAAGAATATATGAAAAAGTAATAGACATATGACACGATTATCTTGAAACATGAGATGGAAAACATGAATAGATGAAAACTAAGACTCATGAAAAACAACTCTCAAACAACAAAAGCAAGATCATAAACCACACAAGCAATGATATGACGATGTAAAAATCAGGGGTATGCAAAAAAGAAATAATTTGCAAACAGTGCATAGAAACATGCAAAACAACTATCGCCAATTTCCCTTACCAAACAAATCAAAGTGTTCATGTGTTCATGCTAACAAACTCTTGCAATGATAAACCAAACTCCCTTACCAACCCAAATCAAGATGAACCAAACTCCCCCTCACTAAAAGCAACCACAAACACTAAAAACAGTGAACAAGAAGAAAACGACAAAAAATAATATGGCGGAGCAAGCAAGGAATTTCAGATTAGTACCTTAAAACACACAAGATTATCCAAGAACCACCATTACAAGAAAACACAATGTGCACAGTCTGTAGAAAATTCCTCATGAAAGAAAGTGATGCATTATGTGAAAAGCATAGATCCCATGAGAAAAGTGTGTGTGTGAAACTTGGAGTTCGACAAACACTAGATTCAATCCTAGTAGTGATATGAAAGCTGGACCTCCGACAAGAGAATCTTAAGCACGACAAAGGAAAGTCAATCCACTAGAAATCAAGGGGTATTTGGTGAGTAAATGCGGAGGCTCCCCCTCAATCAATGAATCTTTTCCTATTTTTTCTTTCTTTC
The DNA here is from genome assembly GCF_055761805.1 of Camellia sinensis. NCBI lineage: Eukaryota > Viridiplantae > Streptophyta > Magnoliopsida > Ericales > Theaceae > Camellia > Camellia sinensis. Next base: position 113,385,011 of record NC_138973.1, read on the forward strand.
TTTTGCACATTTTTTTTCTTTCTTTTGCATATTTTGTCTTCTTCTCTTTCTTTTTCTTTTTCTTTTTCTTTTGCACAATCATTGGTGGCTGATACGCTCAAGAGTATGGAAACTGAACCAGAGAAGCATGGATATAATAAGGATGGCCTGGTTGGTGACTCTGAGGTAGCCTTTTCCTCATGGCTAGACTGTAAAGAATTAAGGGGAAAGCCATGGAGATGCAAAAGGATGGTAGGTGGTTAAGAGACTCAACATCACCCAAGATATGCTAGTATAGGTCAATTCCTCTAGAAAAGCAAAAGATACAACGCCAGAAGTCCATAAAAAAAATAATCACTAAAGCGGAAGACTCCAAAATTTGCTAATCCAAGAGTGTGTACAGAATGAGACATACTAATCAAAAAACACACACTCCAAAATGAGTAATGACCACAGAAAGCACACACATATTAACAGGTAATGGATATTCTTATCAATTCCAATATGCACCAAGGACCACTCAAAAATTTCAAACTTGCAAAACCATACTAAGAAAATCTTTTTGTTTTTTTATTTTTATTTTTATTTTGTTTTTAACCAAAGCAAGACAAAAAATGAACAAGCACACATTTTTTTCATTAAACACAACACACAAAAACCCAAAAACTAAAACAGATAAACAAATTAACACAAGTTAAGTTTTCTCACCCAAATCGCTTTAGTATAAACAAAGTTGTGAGCATTACGGTTCTTGGGTGGAGTCTTGACGTTGTGGTTCCTTTTTCCTGCAATGGGAACCCGTCTCGACTTGGCTTCCAACTTCTAATTTTTAGGTCTAGGCAAAGACACTCTCCCATGCAACTTATAACAATAAGGGCGAATATAACCATGCATACCACAATGATGACAAATAAAAACAGGGTGTATAGGGTGTACCTTCTTTTCTTTTACCTTACCAACTCTAGGAAGTTTGAGAAGTCCATCCTTATGTTAAATTTTTTGTTCTCCCTTTTCTTGAGTTCTTGTATCATGAGAGGTTGAAGCACTATGTTTTTGCTCTTTCTTACCACCAAAGCCAATGCCACTCTTGTCACAACTCATTTGTTGAGACCCAATGATATCCTCCAAAGTCTTTAATCCTTTGTTCCAAAGACCAATGGTAGCCATAGCACACTTGAGCTCTTCCTCTTTCTTGATCATTAGTTCTTCCAAAGCAACTTGAGACATCTCAAGAGTTTCAATTTTTTCTTCATATGTTGCATAGATTTGCTGAAGCTCATTCCTCTCTGTCTCACAAGTCAAGAGTTTTGCACAAAGAGCTTGTCAATCATTAGAAATCTTGATGGCATCAATCCTAGCCTTGGAAATCTCCTCCTTTAGTTTGACATTCTCACTTTCATATGCTGTGAGTTTCATAGTGAGTTTGTCATTCAATTTGGATAACTTAAGAGACTTCTTATACAACTTTTCATAAGCTTGCTCAAGCTCTTCATCATCACTCTCCGAGGATTCATCATCAGTGGCATTCTCAACCGACCCCTTTGGATACTCTGCTCGTCCTTCAGTTTCGGAAGCCACCATGAAAGCAAGGAATTGTTTATGTCCCTCTTCGCCTTGATCTTCGTTGTCACTTTCATCAGATTCTGATTCATCATCCCAAGTGATAGCGAGGGCTTTCTTCTTTTTCAAACGAGTGGGGCATTCTGAAGCAAAGTGGCCATATCCTTGGCATTCATAGCATTGGACTCTTTCAGAGTTCCCTTGTATCTTTCCTTTCTCCTTCTTGGCTATAGAATTAATTTTGAGTTTATCTTTGCCTTTAGATTTCTGAGTATGAGTAGATTCCAAAAGATTAGGATTCTTTTTCAAAAAATATCTTTTAAATTGTTTAACAAAAGTAGCTGTAATCTTGGAATCTATCTCACAATCCTCATTAGAATCCTCTCCCACTCTATGAGCACTACTAAAAGCAATATCTTTTTGTTTCTTTTTGAAATTCCTATTTGCCTCATAAGTTTGGAGATTTCCAACCAACTGATCTAGCTTGAGGTTGTCAACATCTTGAGCCTCCTCAATAGCCGTAACTTTTGGTTGGAACCGATCGGGTAAGGATCTCAAAATTTTTCCCACAACTTTGGATTGGTATTTTTTCACCTAAATTGAAGCTGGAATTTACAATGTCACTCAACTTCGCATAAAATTCATCAAAGGTCTCACTATCTTTCATTGAAAGGTTTTCGAACTAGATGTGAGCCTTTGAAGTTTTGAGCGTTTCACAGAAGGAGTGCCCTCATGAACAGTTTGTAAGATATCTCAAGCCTCTTTTGTGACTTCACAATTACAAATACGACTAAACTCTTCAGGTGTGACAGTGCAAAAAACAGAATTGATAGCTTTACTATTCCAGCTACTATTTTGGTAATCAATTGTGTCCCACTTTTCAATTGGTTTGGGGAAAGTTACTCCATCAACGATAATTGTTGGTTCGGTCCACCCATTCATGACAGATTGCCAAACTTTTTCATCTATAGATTTCAAAAACGATCTCATTTGAGCTTTCCAAAAAGAATAATTGGATCCGTCAAGTAAGGGTGGTCGAACCATAGAATTTCCCTCACGAATTGAATCCATTATCACAAATCAAACAAGATCTTACTCAAAAGTTTTTTTTAAAAAAAACAAACGAGCAACCTGCTCTGATACCAATTGAAAAATCTAGAAATCCTCTAGATGTTGATTTGTGATTATGGCCCTGTTTGATAGAGTTGTGGGAAAGTGCTTATAGCTTATGCTTAAACAGCTTATAACTTATAACTATGAACATAAGTTGATTTCTGACTTATAAATTAAGCATCTTCTGCCCCACTCAAAGAATAAGCTGATTTCTGACTTCCAAAAAGTTATAAGCTATAAGCTATAAGCTAAACCAAACACATCAAAATAGCTTAAATTAAGCTGAAAGCCGAAATAAGTAGCTTTTAAACTGCACCAAGCAGGGCCTATGTATCAATTTTAAGTAGTAAACAACAATCCCAATCAAACAATCAAGACAAAACAACACAACGATTTTAACGTGAAAAAACCACAATTGGACACCTCCAACTGTGATTAAAAAACCACGGGCAACAGCTACAAAACAATCCACTAAGAAGATTTAAAGGAATTACACAGGTATACTCTCAATTACTTAGCGAATCCACGCCTAATTGAACCAACCTCTATATGCCTCTTCCAACCTTGTCTTCACCTTGGAATTGTCTTTACGATGAGCCACTCCAGAATCCACCAAAGCTTCAGGCTCGAATTCTTTAGAATCCACCGAAGAACAACTTTCTCTCTCTCTCTCTCTCTTGTGTATAACAAACAAAACCTTTGATGTAGTCTCTTTAAACCATGAGTTGAATACTCAATAAAACATCAAAGAAAACTAACAAAATATCCCCAAATATAAATCTTAAGAACCAAAAAGAAGATCTGGAGGAATTAAATAGTTTTGGGAGAAAACCAACTATTTATAGAAAATCCAAAAGTAATCCTAGTTTTGGAGGAAATCCAATTACTTTTGGATATCCTAGTTTTGGAAAAAAATCAACTTCTTAAAGAAATCCTTGTCAAACGGGATTGCCAATAATAAAACCTAACAAAATGGACTGGACCTTTATGAAGACCAGATTCTATCATTCCCATGGCACTAGCATGATAGTTAATAAATCTTGCATCTCTTAAACATAAAATAACAGAAGTATTTTTACCTTGTTGGGTAACTGGGTTAATTCCTACTTGGACTAATCCTAAATGGATAAAATTATGACCAGCTTTGAGATGTTTTCTGATTGACTCTTTGGATAATAATTGACAACTTTCTTGAATCTTTGTTAAAGCATAAACTTGTTCAGTAGTTTTAACTTGTAAATCAACATTAAAGGTGGTTTGTAAAAAACTGGTTTTGTAAATTTCTTTAGTTTTCACTTTTGGGATATTCCAACTTAAATCAATCTTAACATCTTGGTATTCATGTTCTACTTCATTAATTAATATTTCCGTACTAGGTATGCGAGTTAGAGTTGTAGATCGAGAGTTAATCGAAGAGTTACTTCTGAAAAATCGACTCATTTTAAAACTATAAAATTAAATCCAATCTTTCCAAAATTCAATTATAACTTATCATGTTTTCTCATACTGTGTGTTCACTCATACCCTTTTCAGGAATCCCTATATCTTTCGACTACCTAAACCTAAGGACTTATACTGGATTGGGACGAAAAGTGGGTGGCTACTAACAAAGTGGAAGACAAAAGATAAGTTAAACAAGAATTAGGAAACTGGAGTTAATTGAATAGAGATGAAATAAGAAGAATTAAGCAATAATTCAACATATCAACAACTTGGCTCTGAATAGATTCCTATATATTATATATATATATATATATATATATATAATATAGTATAGATTGATATATATATATATATATATATATTTATAGAGGAGGATTCCTTCCCATCTAGATTTTGGACTAAAAGGTATTATTTGGACCTGTGAGACCTACCACAAGTCCCGTTTCAATAATCCCAACAATTCATTTTGTTAGGCATTTCGTGTATTTCATCCATGAAAAAAATTAAGTCGATTTGATAACTATAGCTTATTCAATTTATTACGTTTCTCACTGAAAAAATGTATGGTTTATTTTAAAAAACACAATTTGTCTATTTTTTTAGTGAAAAATTGTACAAGTTACAATTATCGAATCGAATATCTGACAAAATAAACAGTTTAGATTATCGAAACAAGACCGTAATAAATCTCACGGGCCCAAACAACACCTTCCAGTTCAAAATCTGGGTTGGAGGGGATCTTCCTCCTATATTATTTATTACTACATAAAATTATATTTATATCAAGTTGTCTTCCTATAATGAGTGGAAAATAAATACTATGTTGGATATTGCTTCTGATCATGTCATATAGAAGAAAAAAATTGGACACATTTCTTTTTTACCATCGTATATGTTTTGAAATAATATAAATAATTATTTGTGGTTCATGGTATGCATTAAACTTTAAATAATGGTTTATTTTTATCTTATTGTTTTTTTTTCTTTATCTGTGTGTGTACTATGTTAGAATATTGACGACTTATTTATTGTAAAATTTAGCGTTGATTTTTATTTTATTTTTTTTCAAATTCTAAAGAGGCAATATTGAAATGGAAATGGTAAATTATACTAATCTCCCCTAAAATTTCTAGATAATATATTAAGCCCCACAAATTTAGCATACTTACATTATGTTTTGTTAAGATTTTACTTTTTATAACACTAGGCTTTGTTTGATTAACAAAATTAATACTGTAAGGATTAATAATCCCATGAATTAGTGTAGGATTAGTTATCCAATTAAACTTGTGAGATAATCATTCATTATGTATGTATTTTATTTTATTTTTCTTTTATGCTTGAAATTATGATCCCCGACCACTCTTAATATTGAAAATTTGTCAATTTTATCGGATTGAATATACGCTGTACATGTAATCCGATTAATAAAATTTGCAATCAAACATGGGATTGTGAGTCTATGGACTAACAATCTCAATCTATGCTATAACCTAGTAATCAAACATACCCTTTGTTCCCTTTTTATAAGTCGCACATAGAGAAAAATGATATTATCATCTATTTTATACTAAAAATATATATGTTACCTTGTTTCTTCCCATGTTTACATATCATACATATTCGTTTTGGTAAAGAAAAAATAAGAAAAAAAATTATGTCAAAATTATGAGATTTATTGTATTATTTTAACAAAAATGTAGAGACTTCAAAATAATAATAAAAAATATTAAATGAGGGTAAGTCTCACACTTATATGAATATTGTGTAGAATATTTAGTAATTTATTTGAGATCTATAATTTTGTTCTATTTCTAGAAGTCAGAGATCATGAGTGCAATTTATCCAAATGAAAATTATGTTGGGTTGGTTTGATCTTATTCGAATGAGCAAGGATCCTCTAGAGTGATTTTTTTTAAAGTTTTCTAAAGTGCTACAGTGTATGGTTGAGATTTACTGGCAAGTCACATCAATTTTTCTGATGTGACTTGCCAATAAATCTCAACCATACACTGTAGCACTTTAGGAAACTTTAGGAAAATTTCACTCTAGAGGATCCTTAGTGTATTCGAATAAGAAATTGATTTTTAAAAAATTGAGTATAATTTGTTACTAGAGTGAAATCTTGAAAACATTTTTTTTTTTTTGTAATTTTGCTTTAATTTAATTATAAATTTAGTATTAATGCAAATTAAACGTATCAAAGTAGCATGCAAGTCTATACACAACTAGCAGTCAATTGATCATCAACCATTAATCCACTTTTAAACTTGGTTGGTAGGTAGTCATATTGAATTAAGAAAAAAAATAAAAAATAAAAAAAGTAGGTAGTCACATCACATGGGTATGAGCAATGTTAAGAATGCCGAGAGTTCCATTAAATTTTTTACCAAACTTTAATCAACTTGGTTAGTTCCCTTTTTTCAAAAAGTACTTTTTAGTCAATTTTATTTTCTTTTTTTTTTTCTTTTTTTGTATCTTTTTGTTTTTATTAAATTTTTTTAATATTTTAAGTAATTTTTTACTTTTTAGACACACTTAATATAAATACACTTAAAAAATAAAAAAATTATAAAAAAATCTTTTAAAAATTCACTAAATACCAAAAATACAAAAAAAAAATTTACAAGAATTCAGTATATTTTTTATATTTTTATGTATTTATTAATTTTTTAAAATATTTTTTCACAATTTTTTTATTTTTTAGATACATCTAAGTAAGGTGTATCTAAAAAAGTAAAAAAAAAATATTTAAAATTTTAAAAATATTCACTAAAAACAAAAAAATACGAAAACTAAAAAATTCAGTTTTTAAAAAATTTAATCCAAAAAACTCAAACCAAACACATTGAATATGAGTGTAGAGTTTGCATTCATGTAAGTCTCATATTTATATGAGTGTTTGGTAATAAATTTAGTAAAAATTTTGGAGTTTCTAACCATTTTTTATAGTTATATGGTGAGAGAAAGGTGTTTCGGAACAAAAATATGTTTTTATTTTATTTTTAAATTTTTATTGGAAGGGTTTGTTTGTTTTAACTTGTTTGCAATTTAAATAGAATTCAAATTCATAAATTGTACTTGACAAAATAAAATATAAAAAGCTGTTTGGTTTCATTATTTTTAAGCTTAAAAAATTAACTTTTAAAAGCCAAGTTTTGAATTATTATTTTAATTTCATTTTTTAGATTTTCAACTTAATTATTTTTAAGCTTTAATTTTTTTTTTAATTTCATTTTTTAGTTTCCAACTTAATTATTTTTAAGCTTAAAAAATAACTTTTTAAAGCCAAGCTTTGAATTTTTTTTAAAGCTAGCTTTCTATAGCAAAACTTTGGTAGTGTTTGGTTTGATTTTCAAATCATGATTTAGATCAACAAATTTCAAAACTCAAACAAATTTTCAAAAATCTTTTAAAAAAAACTCATACGCAATCAAGTTTTCAAAACTCTTTTCAAAATTATGTTTAAAAAAAATCAAATTTTTTTTTATTTTGTTCTTTAAAATTATTTGTTATTTTTTATTTTTTTCGAAAAATGTTTTTTATAAAAATATTTTTTTATTTTTACTTTTTTTTTAAAAAAATTATATTTTTATTTTTTTGAAAAATATTTTGTTATTTTTTGATGTATTGGCCAAATAATTTGTTATGATTTAGATATATATGGGTGATCCAAAAAAAATTTTAATCTAAAAAAAATAAATATTTTAAAAAAGATAAAAAAATATTTAAAATAAAAAATGTATATTTAAAAAATGAAATTTTTTTTAAATATTGCAAAAAAAATATTTAAAATATTTTGTACTTGTGGGGTTGGACCCATGCGAAAGTGAATAGCACGAATGAAAGCGAATTACGATAAGTATTTTTACCGATATCCAAATGGTCATAATTACCGATATTTGAATTCGATATACTAATATAGAATTTTAAGTTAGTTTTAAGTATTAGCAAAATAATTTATGTTTTAGATATCTATTAGCAACTCAAAATTATACCTAATCAGTACAAAAATTATAAAGAAATGAAAAACAAATGTAGTAAATACAGTGCATATTAAAATAAAAATAAAAAATATTTACAATAAAAAAATATTTACCCTAACAAAATAAAATTAAGAAATTTTTTAAATATTTAAAGAAAAAAACCAAAACAATTTCAAAATACAACTCAAAATTCTTTTCAAAATTCATAACCAAAAAAAATTTCTCTTTTCAAAACTTAGTTCAAAAACTAAACCAAATGGAGCCGTTTAGTTTCAATTTTCAGATATTATTTTTAGACGAGTTTTTGTTTGTCTTTACTAATTTTTTTCATATTTTAATTAGTTTTTTTAAACGTTTTAGATACATCAAAATTAAATGCATCTAAAAAGCAAAAAAAAAATTAACTAAAATCTGAAAAAAAAAATTCACTAAAAATAAATGAAAATCCAAACAAAAACGCACATTGATTTTTATTTGATTTTTTGTTTCTTTTTAGTGATTTTTTTAGTATTTAAGTTAATTTTATTTTTATTATTTTTATTTTTTAGATGCATCTTGATTAGGTACATGTAAAAAGTATTAAAAAAAATTATTAAAATATGAATAAAATTTATTAAAAATAAACAAAAATTCATCAAAAAATAATTTTTGAAAAATTAAACCAAACAGACACTCAATTTTTGGTTTTAGAGAAACTCTATCAAATTAACTATTTTTATTTTTTAGTAAAATAGTGAATGAATTATTAAATATCAATTCCATCAACTTAGCCTCCGTTTGAGAAGTGGGTTGGCTTTTTAGCTTTTTGACTTATTTGGCTATTTTAGCCTGGGGCTAAAAAACCTGGTTTGAGAAGGGCTTTTTGATTTTTTTGACTTTTTGGTGAGGTGTCTTCCTGTCAAATTACCAAACTGCCCTTTTTGCCTTTTTTTTAATTTTTTATTTTGGGTTTGGATTTGGCATATTTTGCTTAATTTTTTTTTTCCCGGTTTGGATTTGGCATATTTTGGTTTTTTTTTTTTTATATTTTTTTTATGTTGGGTTTCGATTTGGCGTATTTTGCTTAAATTTTTTTTTCCGGTATGGATATGGCATTTTTTGCTTAATTTTTAATTTTTATTTTTTATGTTGGGTTTCAATCTGGCGAATTTTGCTTAAATTTTATAATTTTTTTTTTTATTTTGGGTTTGGATTTGGCATATTTTGCTTTAATTTTTTTTTCTTTTAATTTTTTTATTTTGGGTTTGGATTTTTCGTATTTTGCTTATCTTTTTTTTCTATTACTTTTTTTTTTTTTTGGGTTTGGATTTGGCGTATTGTGCTTAAATTTTTCGATTTTTTTTTAAAAATTTATGTTTTTGTCTTTTTTTTTGTTTTTTTTTACATTAATTAGTTCTTGTTCTTTATTTTTATTGGTATACAATAACTTTTTTTTTTATTTATGTGTTTCATTTATTTGTAAATTACGTCGCGAATGGTAATTTCTGAATTTAATGATAACATTTCCCATAAATCTGAAAAATCCGAAAAAAAGAAATGGAACAGACCATAAACAAAATCATGAAATTCAATTTGAAAAAAAGATAAAATCATGACTAAAAATGATAACATTTCCCATAAATCAAAGAGAAGATCTGAATTTCCAGTCCATAAACAGGACAAATCCGAATGGTTTCAAAATAAAGAATGACAACATTTCCCATAAATCGACATATACGGGAGTGAAGAATGAAATAGGTCAACCCAATAAATGGAACAGATCATGGATGGAGGGTAATTTCGGAGATCAATTTTAGTATAAATAAACAAAACACATGTGTTGAACCAGTTGTTTTTTGTAAGATCTAAACAATACAGTTCGGTTATCTCAAATGCCAAACAAAAAAATAACATCCACAGTCCGAAATTTCCGTTTGTACTCAAACACAGCAGATCGGGGTTGAAGGAGATAAAAACAACCGAAAACGAAAACAAAAAAAAAACTGTGTACTTGAGGATTGGTAGTGCCGACGAGGCGATGGTTGCAGTATCGCCGCCGATGTGCAGTCCGGTGGGCTTGGGCTATGGACAGCGTCACTTACTGTTCTTCTTCGCCGACGGTAGTCTCTGATTTTCGCCCTCCTTCTTCGAAACATAAAGCCCTAGGTGAGGAAAAGAACTTGTCTTGGTTTCATGTTACTCTACCTATTGGGAAGGGGTAGTTTGGTAATTTAGACAGACCCTCAACCACATCACAGGCACATGCCTTCTTTTTGGATGTTTGTGGCTATTTTAGCCTCTTTTGGACTTTTGTGGCTAATTTAGCCCAAACTTGTCTTGCCAAACACAGGCTTAGTTATTTTAATTTTGGTGGTTTTGACTTAACAAATGTAGGTTTTGGCTAGTCAATCATTAAAAAAATATTACTTTTGATATTTTAAAATTAGTTGCATTGAGTTTATAAATAATTTCATATTAAAATGAATAAAAATAATATTTTAAATAGTATAAAAAAAGAATAGAGACTTTATTTGAGTGTGTAGTAAAAAAGTGTACAGTCAAAATAGAAAAAAAGCTAACATTTAAACTAAAATATAATAAAAATTAACTAATTTTATGAGGATGCTCTTAGAGTTTAAAAAAGTTATGCAAAAAATTACCGTAAAATAAAATGTGTAAAAAAAAAAAATCATTTTAAATATAACTCATATCACAAAAAATTATACAATAATTCCGGATTATTATGTGATCATATTCCTTCACCAATTATCATTTATTATATTCTTTCATGTTTTTCAATTACTCAACACAAATAATCAATAAGCCCACTTCTTCATTAATTATACTATCATGAAACACCGCATAATCGTACTCCTGAACTACCACTAGTTTAAAGTCACACCACACATTATTATGAAAAGTGCTAACAGTGAACTAAAAAATTTATTTTATTTTTTTGTGACTGTAATAATTCCAAACCCACCCGAGCCCACTTCTCAAACAGTGGCAAAGGTTGTTAGCTTTGAAATAGTGTGTAAAATAAAATGTGTATAGAAATGTGTGAAATACTTTTACAGCGCTGTTTGAGGGCCCTAAACTTCGGGGCTCGAATGCCCCGAAATTCCACTTTTGGTAAAAAAAAAAAAAAAAAAAGAAAAAAGAAAGAAAAAAAGAAAACAGTTTCCAAAAATGGAAATTAGGGGCATTAGGGGCAAATGTTTTAGGGCCACCAATCATTTTCCATACTTTTATTACCAAGACTCTTTTATTATTATAATGAGCCATAGAGTTAGGGGTTGTTTAAAATAATTTAAATAAGTATATTTTTTTTATGAAAAATATGTAAAAAAATAAAAATATTATGATCTAAAAAAGATAAAAAGATAAAATTAAAAAAAAAATACACTTTTGTAGTGCATTTCAAACAACCTCTTCGGGTTCGTTTAGAATGTGAATTGACTTTCTAACTTTTTGACTTTTTAGATATTTTAGTCTAAAATTAAAAAGTTTCATTTGTGATAAGTTTTTTGATTTTTGTGAGAGATAAAATGAAATGATTATAGTTTAATGTGATATTTTTTCTTGTTAATTTTTTAATATATTTTATCTTTTGTGATTAAAATAGTCAAAAAATCAGACTTTTTGGCACATCATGATATTCCTCCTCTCCATGAGATATGAGATTAAGCCCTGTTTGGATTTTGACTTTTTTACTGACATTTTTTAGTAGAAGAAAAAAGTTAACGTGTTTGAGATTATTTTATTTTATTTATTTATTTATTTATTTTTGTATGGGAAAAACAGGAATAACTCGTGTGTATGATTTGAATTTTATTGCCTTTTTTGAAATTTTTAATAACTTTTTTAGTTTTTAATTTTTTCTATATTTTATGTTTTACCTTTTTAACTAAATAATCAAATTTTTAAACGAGGCGTAACTCTGGAAATTCTTCCTCTTTCCACGTCGTTTTCAAAAATCAAACATGCATATCTATCCAATCTCCCACTATCAACCATTAGAATGGTTATTTTGCCCACCTTACCTTTTAAATAACTTTTCAAGTTACTTGCTTGAACTCTTTAACTTTTCAAAAATGTTATGAATCTTAAATAAATTATCAAATTTTTTATTAAATATTTTACATGACTACACTTACGTGAGAGATTTAATAAAAAATTTAATAATTTATTTAAAATCTCTAACATAACTGTTAATCTTTTCATAGTATATTAATTAATGCTGATATAATGACACATTAGACTAAAAACTCACCAAAAGTTTTGCATCAAGTAAAGAAAATTCACCTTGAATTGAAATGCAAGTATACACCAAAAGTTTTACATTTGGAAGTTTGGCTGGTCATTCATTATAAAATCTTGAGTGATTAGTTTTCAACTGTTTGCGTTTGGAAGTTTGATTATTAATTGTTAAATTTAGAGGGATTAGTTTTCAGCTGTTTAAATATAAGGGTGCCATTTGTAAACTCAAATAAAAACTTATTTGGTAAATTTTTGATTTATAAATCAGTAGTCTCAGTTTATACGTTTGGCCAAAAAAATGTAAACTCGAAAAATGAGTTTACGTTTTGAGTTTTCAGTATTTTTTTTTTTACCACCCAACACTAGCCACCACCCGTCACCATTTTCTACCTCCATCTTCCGCCACCACCACCCACCACCCACCCCTGCCACCACCACTCACCACCCAACCTGCCACCCACTTACCACCACCACCCACCCCCCACCACCCACCACCCGCCACTACCATCCATCCACCCGCCACCACCACTCACCACCCACCTGCTACCCACCTACCACCACCACCCGCCACCCGCCACCACCACCACCACCACCACCACCACCACTCACTCACTCGCCACCACCCATCACCCGTCACCGTCACCGTCACCGTCATCGTCATCCATTCACCCACCACCACCACCACCCGCCACCTATCCACCACCACCGCCCACCCGCCACCACCCACCACCACCCACCCGCCATTCACCACCCACCTGCCACCACCATCCACCCACTCGTCACCGCTTTCCACCACCGTCTTCCACCGTCACCACCCACCACTTTCCACCTCCATCTTTCGCCACCACCATCCACCTACCTGCCACTTGCCACCACTTTCCACCACCGTCTTCTGCCACCATCACCCACCACCTGCCACCATTTTCCACCATCGTCTTCCGCCGCCACCACTCGTTACCACCCACCACCCACCACCACTTGTCATTTCTCACTGTTCTTTATATTTTTAAACATTTTATCTAAACCAAACGCATTTGTAGTTTATGTTTTTCTAAAAATAAATAAAAATCAGTTTATAAAATTTTTGTAAATATAAACTGAAAACGTAGGCTCCGTTTGGTTTTGTTTTGAAAACATAATTCTACACCTACATTTGAATATCATGTTTGGTAGCAATTTTGGAATCAGTTTTCCAAAACTCTGCAGAGAACTCTGTCTCAGGCGCGCTTTCAGAATTTTTTTTTTTTGCAAATTTTGCCTAACCAGTCGTTCGGCCGGTTGACCGGAATAGTAATTTTTTTTATTTTTATTTTTTTTTGCAATTGATATGTTAATTTTTATACAATCGAAAAAAATATTTTCTGAATTTTTAAAAATTTTTCGTGCTTTAAAATAATTTTGAGTTGTATGTTTAGTTATGAATTGTAAATTTTTGTATCAAATATCAAATGTCATATCAACAATTCTTCACTCAAATCAAAACTCTTTTCAAAACTCTTTACCAAACAAATTTTTCACACTCAAATCATAATTACAAACTTTATAAATTCAAAATACAACTCATACTCTCAAATCATAATTATAAAATTTTACTAAACGCAACTGTAAACTTTACCAAACAGGCGCAAGGATAATTCAAAATTAATTAGACTTAAGCAAGAGATATCCAAATTATACAAAATTAAAAATAAAAAATACACCCACCTAAAGGAGCCAAATGGAGAAGTAGCATTTTGTCATTTTCTTGCATGCCACCAATCTTGAGATATGACAAAATGCATAAAAAGTGGCATTGATAGACTGTCCAGCTGCTTTGATAGCACAATCTCTTTAGTTATGGAGAGGCAAAGAGAATGTCAAAATGTACAAAAGAGAAAATGGGGATTGAAAGGACTGAAAGTAGTTAAAAGATGGTGTGAATTGTTTCACGCTTTGTATGCTAGTGCCAGACTAGTCCCTTTCACATAAGGAGATGACAAAATTGCTTTCAAACACACTTAAAAGGGTCCAATAACTAAATGGTGTTTTTAAATACTTATTTTTATTATAAATATGAAGTACAAATTATATTTAGTTTGCTCTCACACTATGTTTGGAAATTTAAAAGAATCTTAGAATATTAGAATATCTTCAATCTATATGCCACGGTTTAGTATGTCAAATAAAATTGAAGATTTGAATGGCTAATTAGCGTGTCCATTTGACATCTCTTGAAACTTTTCAATTTATATGTCAAATTTTATTATTTTATTCTTGAATGATAAATTAAAATATTATTTTATTTCCAAAAAGGTGCTATAATTATTTTTGAAATGAGCGAAAAGAGCATGTCAAATTTGGCATGCTCTTAACCTTTGCCAAATCCATTTCATGTTTGACATATGGGGTGAAGCAAAAATTTGGAATCAAATTTGATTGTTCATGTGTCATGTAGGATTTGGCATGTGTAAAAATTTAGAAGTGAAAAAAAGAAGCATCAATAATTTGTTAAGTTAAGGGAGAAGAAAACGGAAAAAAGAAATTGATTTCTCTCGATTCTAATCATTTATTTAGATTGCTAAAAAAGAAAGAAATGAAGAGAAATGAATTTCCCTTATAATTCAGTTAGAAAATAAATTAGAGGATTATTGATCTTATTTATCAAAATTGTTCATCCAAGTACTAAAGAAATAAAAGCATAAAAAGTTATTTTAGTACTATAACTTGTAAAAGTTTTTTTTTTTTTTTTTTCTTTCCTTGTTTTATGTAGTCTATCTAAGACCATCTCCAACGGTGAACCAAACCCAGCATCAGATTTAAATTTTGATGAAAAACCCACTTTTTCACGCTCCAACGGTTTCACCAAATCGATATCAAATCCAGAATTCAGCAAAAATGGTACCAAACTGAGTGCAGGCGAAGCATTTCAGCAAATCACTGTTCCTAACCGTTGGGATGAGACGAACAGGTCGACCATCCGGTTGACCAACCGGTTAACCAACCGGTCGCCCCGGAGAAAGTTCAGACCGTTCACAAAAAGGTTCAAACCAGTCAAAAAAAAAAAAAAAAAAAAAATTGCCTAGGTGGTCGACCACCCGGTCGACCGGCCGGTTGACCACCAAAAGTTCAAAAAGTTCCAAAAAAAAAGGTTCAAACGGGAAAAAAAAGGTTCAAACGGGTAAAAAAAAAAAATATATTTTTTTTTGCCATTACCGGTTGACCGGCCGGTCAACCAACCGGTTGCCCAGCGCAAATTTGATGAAACGGATTTGATGTTGAACCGTTGGAGCGCGAAGTATCAAATTAAGGAAATGACCCATTTTTTACACAGATTTGGTGAAATATTTGATACACCGTTGGAGATGCTCTAAATAGATTGAAGAGAAATCACCATCATATTTTTTTCTATTCTCTCCAATTTAACCAAATAAAATGAAAAGTAAACACAATAATTTCTTTCTTAACTTACAAATTATTTCTTTGTTTTTTTTTTTTTTATTTTCTAAATTCCCAAACATGGTGAAATTATGATAAAAGAGAGCCACTAAGTAGTAGGAGCAAATGTACTCTTAACAAGTAACAAATAATACAAATAGAGGCAAAGGAAGCTCATCCATACAATTTTGCTGGAGGGGAGATTTGAATGTCCAACCCTCAACACTTTTTTGAAGATCAGTTATTTTAATTAATTTTTTAATTTTTTATATAAAAAAACGTGTAAAGCAGTAAAAAAAAATTAATTTTTTTATAATATTTTTCTATTTTGTAATTAAAATAAATTGTTGCCAAGCCAACCAAAGTGATGTTCATGAAAAAAAAAAAAAAAAAATCTTTGGTCAAAAATGAGGGTCACCTCACTAGATATGGACAATATAGTGCCATGGGGGGAACATACTTGATCATGGTGGGATTGAATCTCAACATCCATTAGTTGTCTCCTTTTGAAACCCTAGTTCTATCATACATTCATTAATTTGCTTTTCGCAATTGATCATTTGGGTATGAACACTAGCACACCTTTTTATGAAAAGAAAGCACTCGATCACTACAGCTCAACTCTCATCAATGCCTTACCCCAACTGTCCGAGTCAAGAGCCTCTCCTTGCAAGCTTGTGCTTGCGTCCGTCCTTATAAGCCTTCGGGTCTACTTTTAGGCCCAATTTTGATAATCCGAACCGTTTATATTTTATGATTTATTCAGTATATCATACCTGTAAAAAATCAAGTTGATCGGATATCAGAAAGTATGTGTTTGAAAAATTAAACTAAACACTATTTTTTAAAGAATTTAATAAACAGTTTTCCGAACATATGCTTTCTGATATCCGATCAACTTGATTTTTTACAGGTATGATATACTGAATAAATCATAAAATATGAACGGTTCGGATTGTCAAAATTGGGCCTAAAAGTAGACCCGAAAGCCTGCAAAGACGGACGCAAGCACGGAAGCTGCAAGGAGAGGATCCTCACTCCAACTGTCCAGTCTCAGGGTTATCACTAATGCTTGAGAGTTTTAGGCCAAGTTTGGCATCTTCCAAAAAATTCAAAAAGTCAAAAAGTCACTATCTTATTTAAGTCACATCATCTTATTTTAGTCACATCACCTCTCTAACACATCACTTTAAACCCAACCCAAATCCAACTCATATTTCATAAAAAGTAAAAAAATACACTTATTTAGTCTTTCTAAACTTGAACTTAGTTTTAATAATGTGAAAAACATTTATGTGAAGGTAGAATTTGCACTCATCTCTCTATTTATTTATTTATTTATTTTGTATCTTTCACTTTATTACTAGTACTTCATTTAGAATTCTTAAATTAGGACTATATATCACTACTTATAGAGTAACACTCTGTTTGGGTTGCTTAATTTCATATTCTTCTTATTATTTTGTTAACGACATTTATACAAGTAAATTACATAGACATCTCTAAAATTTTTGTTTAATACAGATTATTTCCTTACAAATTATACTTACCTTCTATTAGATTAAAATGACATATTTATTCCTTTGTTTTTATATATATAAAATAATAAAATAATACAAATATTTTATTCATGTCATTTTAAGAAAAATAACAATTATCTTCTTTGGTGTAACTTACACAAAAAATTAAATTTTTTTTTCGTATTTTTTTATTTTTTACCAATTTTTTTTTATATTTTAAGTAATTTTTTTTCAAAATTTTTTAGATACACCTAATTTAGATATATTTAAGAAGTATAATATTTTGTTTTTTTTTAATTCACCAAATGCAATATATATATATATATACAAAAATTTAATACATCATCTTATTTTGTTGTATTCAATGAATTTTTTTAAAAAAAAATTGTACAAATTTTATATTTTTTAAATATATCTAAATTAAATTAATCTAATATAAATATAATTGTGGAAATAAAAATGAAAAATTATATTCATATATAAAAATTTATTCAAAAATATCATAAAATTGTTGTGATAGTGATATTATTGTAAATATATATCAAGTTTATGGGTGTTTCGTTTTAAAGTAAAAAGCCACCATTAAACTATATCATTGTGTTTGAAAATTATATATAAAATTTATGTTTATATATCATCGCTCAATAGGAATATATTCAGATAGAATTTAATGATGGAAAGTTATAGAATGTAATCATGATAATAAGAAGAAGAAATGGTAAGAGAAATGACATGATGATCATCTAAAAAATTTTATGACATAGACATCAGTAATCTATGAGATAATTTGTAATGAAATTACAAACTTCAAGAAGAATATGTAATTTTTCAAATATGATGAGAATCTATATTAAACAAAAATTTCAAAGGGTGTCAATGTAATTTCCCCTTTATGTATTTAACATAACAACTAAATATTTAAGAGGAATTTTGCGAGGATCAAATTTACTACACCTCTAAAAGGATTAATCTAACATTTAAAAAGCCTTAGGGGATGTGGGTTAGTCTTTTGACTTTTTAATTTTTTAGTTATTTTAGTTTGAAGTTAAAAAGTCTCGTTTGGAATAAGTTTTTTAATTTTTTTTACTTTTATGAGAAAAAAAAATAATTATGATTTATATGTAATACTTTATCTTATTAAACTAAAAATCTATTTTTTTTTTATAACTATTTTAATTAAAAAAACTCCATTTTAACTCGAGCCAAACAAAGACTTACCCATTTAAAAAGCTTATCATGATGAAAATGTGAGCGTCCAGAGAGAGGACGGAGAGGTAGAGATCCGTTCCGAGAGGAGGAGGCAGTGGTGACATCACACGAAAAAAAGTCACACAAGTGAGTAGGGATGAAACTTTGAAGGGGCTTGTAATTTTAATGAAGTGGCCTTGTTTGATTAATTGTCTGAAAATCCTTGGATTTATGGGATAACCATCTTAAAAACAAGTGAATTTATGTATAGATTTATTATTTATAGATTCTATAATAATCAATAGCATTTTTTATCAAATACTATAAAAAAAACGTTATTAATTGTTAATATTCAACGATAGTTTAAAAATTTTATCACAAAAAATATCACTAATTATAAGTTTTAGAGACAATTTATAAAAATCATGACAAAAAAAGACACTAACTGTCAATTTTCAGAGATATGCAAAAAAATCGTCACAAAAATTATTTTTAACGATGATTTTACTAAGACTTATTTTCAATAGGACTTAATAAAAATTAAGTCTAATTATTAAGACCGTTTGATAGTTTATCCTTAAAATAATTCACAAAATTAATCCTTTTGAGAAGCATGACTTATTGGTCATGTGACACTAGAGTGGTTTAAAATATCGTCTAATTTGTTAAAATCATTTGCATTTTGAGATTTATAATTCTCTTTTGAAACCGTTCCACTCTGTTATACTTTATATATATATATATATATTACCTCTAATGAAATATTAAATTAAAAATCAATGTAAGAGAGGTTTAAGATATAAAATTTATTGTAAATTAGTGTTATATATATGAAAACTATTATGGAAATTAATAATATATATTATGCAAATATTTGATAATTATTTAAGATTATTCTTCAATCAACTAAAAATTAAAATTGTCACGACCCGCTTCCGCCACTCAAGAGTCAGGTATCACGATTGGCTAGAAACTAGAACATTAAATAAATAAACGCACACTAAAATAATTAATTAAATAGTGTACCAAAATATACATCAAAGCTTTTAATTATTTATAACAAAAAGACCATTAATCAAATAGGTCTATCTTTATAAATATTACAAAAGTGCACTGTGCATATACTTCATAGTTCCATTTAAAAAATGATGCATACACTTCTCTCTCTAGTCGTCATCTCTTGAAAGTCGAAAACAACTTATAAGCATATTGTAGAGTAATAAATATTATACTAAGAGTATAAAGGTCATAAAATTACCACGAATAAATATTTAGATTAAAACTGATAAGATAATAACATTTCGGACAAGACATATAAATTACTCGTGTCCACTTTAGATAATAGAATTATATTTTAGAAATCATATATATATGGTACCATACGAAACATATAACCATATTCACTTGCACTACAAATCAAAGCGTAAGTGGATTCAAGACAATATAGATGTATAGACTCAAGAGGTGGCTCGTGCGAATTCTAGAGGTGACTCCCACAGTAGTATAATACGTAGCTCTACACAACACTTTGATTTACACCAGAGAGTTACAGAGTAACAATCAAAATAGATGGTCAATGAATCCATGACAGTATAGATATATGGACTTAAGAAGAGGTTTATATGGATTCTAGAAGTGGTTCTTACAATAGTGTAGTACATAATTCTGTACAAAATTTTGCTTCACACCAGAGAGTCACAAAGTGGCAAAGAGAGGACCAATGGTTATTAAAGTTTTTCAATGTATGGAACCTCCGTGATAGTACTTACAGAAACATTTATTTAAATGAATATTTATCAAATCATTGTCAAAATCATTTTTAATAAACAGTTATATTCATGGGATTTTTTTTTTCTATAACACAAATAGGATTCATTTAACAGATAATACATTTGAAGTACTAATATGATTTATAAAGTACGATTTATACAAAATATTTATGGTAGTTCAAGGTATAATACAAACTCACATTTATGCCAAATTATAATTCTGAATTCTTTTTGAAACCTTCATCAAAACCTTTCTCTTTCTATCTTTCTTTTTTTTTTCTTTCGTTTTACTCAAAGATCATTCTATACAAAATTCTCTAATTTACAATACACACCTTATATCATTCTACACAAAATTAAATTTTCATAAATTTGCATAAGTAACCTCATAAAAATGTATAAATTAAATACAAATACACTTAATCACGTAAATTTTCATAAACTTACGTGAATTTGTGTTCAATTTACACATTTTTATGAGATCATTTATATAAGTCAATGAAAACTTACCTAATTTTGTGTAGAGTCACATACAATTTGTATTACATACCGAAGCATTTCCTATCTCTTATTTATAGTTTTCAAACACAGCCATGCTACATCCCTTAATATTGCACTGCTATTTTAACTCCTAATAAGGTAGAAGTAAGAGTGTATGCAGTGCGGTTCCGACGGTTTGAAAGTAAAATTACAAATCGAATAGTGGAATGGTGGATTAACGGATTGACAAATTACGATTTGGACGGATTGAGAGATTGATGAATACTTTAACCAATTATCAAATATTTGCGTAATATAATACTAATTTGCATAATATTTTATATATATATATATATATATATATATAAATATATATAACACAAATTAATTTTACATAATATGTTTCATGTATAAAACTACTAATTTGAAACAAATTTCACATTTTAAATTTCTCTCACACTTATTTTTTTACTTTGATATTTCATTAGAGGTTAAAAAATATATATGTATTAACTATAGCAGAACAGAGCGGTCTAAAAGACGGATTATAAATTTTAAAGTTCATTTCGCGATTGACGAAGAGAGCGGTACGAATTGATATAGATCAATACGATTTTAACAGATTAAGCGATATTTTACACAATCCTTCACATAATTCCTTCTATATCACTAAAAATAAATTAAGAGTGTTCAACTAATATTTCCAAATATTTTTCTTTCAAATAACATGAGGTGACATTTACTAGCTAAATCATAACGTCACCATTCTTTTTCTCTCCCACGTTACTCGAAGGACATGTATGTTTCAATCAAAAAAAACAAAAAAGAGGAGGACATGTATACCGTAAAGGACATGTATATTTTTATTAATTACACTTTAGCCTCAAATTTCTTAATAATTATATTTTGATCCCAATCACATAAAAAATTATAAAATAAATTCTATATGTTGCCAATTGTGATTAAATAATATTAATACAAAATTTAAAGGTGACTAAATTTCTAGGTCGTTACAGAGACTATTCAAACTGTCCAAACAACGGCTTAGTAATTAGGAGAGGTTTTTCTCCAGTCCGCTCACATAATGGATTGGAGAGTAGACTAAAGCATATTGTTAGACCCATAAAACACATTACGGGTTTTGTTTCGATAATCCGAACCGTTCAATATGTAGAGTTTGTTAAGTACTTATGGTATGTTTGGTAACGTTTATGTTTTCAGTTTATATTTACAAAAAATTTATAAACTGGTTTTTGTTTATTTTTTATTTATTTTTAGAAAAGCATAAACTACAAACGCGTTTGGTAATTGACAAAATGTTTAAAAAAATTTAAAAATATAAAAAAGAGTGAGAAATGGAAAGTGGTGGCAAGTGTCAGCGGAAGACGGTGGTGGAAAGTGGTGACGGTGGGTGGTGAGTAGCTGGTAGTGGTGGGTGGATGGATGGTGGTGGTAGTGGTGGTGGTGGCGGTGGCTCGTGGTAGGTGGTAGTGGTAGGTGGGTGGCGGATGGCGGGTAGTTGTGACGGATGGGTGGTGGTGACGGGTAGGTGGCGGGTGGTGGTGGTGGGTGGATGAGTGAAGGTGGCATGTGGTGGGTGGTAGCCAGTAGGTGGCAAACGACGGGTGATGGTGGGTGAGTGGGTGGGTGAGAGTGGCAAGTGGGTGGCGGATGGCGGGTGGTGGCGGGTGGGGTGGTGGGTGGTAATGGTAGGTGGGTGGGTGACAGTGGCGGGTGTTAGTGAGTGGGTGGTGGCGGTGGTGGTGGCAGGTGGGTGGCGGGTGGTGGTGGTGGTGGTGGGTGGGTGGGTGATGGTGGTAGGTGGTAGGTGGTAGCGAGTGGGTGATGGTGGTGGTGGTGGGTAGTGGTGGCAGGTGGGTGGCGGGTGGGTGGTGGTGGGTGGTGGGTAGTAGTGGTAGGTGGTGGTGGTGGGTGAGTGGGTGACGGTGGTAGGTGGTAGGTGGTAGCGAGTGGGTGATGGTGGTGGTGGTGGGTGGTGGTGGCAGGTGGGTGGCGGGTGGGTGGTGGTGGTAGTGGGTGGTGGTGGGTGGTGGGTGGTAGTGGCAGGTGGTGGGTGGTGGTGGCGGGTGGGTGGTGGATGGTGGTGGTAGGTGGGTGGTGAGTGGTGGTAGCAAATAGGTGGCGGGTGGTAGTGGCGGGCGGTGGATGGTAGTGGCAGGTGGATGGCAAGTGGGTGGTGGTGGCGAGTGGGTGGCAGGTGGGTGGTGGGTGGTGGTGACAGGTGGGTGGTGAGTGGTGATGGGAGGTGGTGGTGGTGGGTGGCTGGTGGGTGGTGGTAGTGGCGGAAGACGGTGGTAGAAAATGGTGGCAGGTAGTGGCTACTGTTGGGTGTTAAAAAAAAAAAACTGAAAACTTAAAATGAAAACACATTTTTTGTGTTTTCATTTTTTGGCCAAATTTATAAACTGAGACCACTGATTTATAAATCAAAAATTTTACCAAACAAATTTTTATTTGAGTTTTTTAAATTTTTATAAATATAAACTGAAAACTGAAAACGTAAGTGTTATCAAACGGCACCTTAATATTTACAAAATATTACCTTAATTAGATATTAATAACCCCTTGATTGGAATATATTTTTGTTAACAATTTATTTTTAAAATCATATTTATCATTAACAAAAATGTGTTTCGATTAAAGAATTACTAATTTCTAATCAAGGTAATATTTTACAGACATACTTAACGACCTCTATATATTAAATAATTTAAATTATCGAAACGAAATTTATAATAAATTTCATAAGTCCAACAATGCACTCTAGTCCACTTTCCAATCACTATGTGCGTGGAGGGGCTCCCCAGTTATTTATCAATCTATCATTCACCAAACCACACCGTACGGCACTCACTTGTAATCACATATTGCCATTCTCATTTATAACTTCAAGCAAATGTAATAATTTCTATTAATATTTCAATACTTCCTTTTTTACTTCAGATTTCAACACCACCAAACGGGTCTAAAACTCATAAGATCACTGTTGCTTTAGCATGCACAATATTTTAACCCAACAAATGACAATATTAATATAGGAATGAAGCTCGTCTCCAATCTACTTTTCAAACCTGAGGTTTCAGATTTGAGTTTAAATAATTCAATATGGCTTATTTTAATAATTCAATATATTTAAATAATGACATTCGTCCAACAGATCATTTATGTAAAAATTAAATTGATTACACATTTGTAAGTACATGGTTGATTTAAAAAATAATATTTCTCATCTATTTTTTCAAATAAAAATAGGATAAATTACAAATACACTTCATAAGATTTGCTTAAAATATAAATTGTTCCTGGAAATTATATCCCACTCTTAAAGTTTCTAATTTCATAACAAATAACTCATTTTAATAATAAATTATCAAATCAATTAATAATTTTTTATGATGTCATAAATTTATTCCAATTAATAACTTAATTAGTTTTATTATTATATCGGGAAGAAATTATAAATTTTATTTTTTTAATTAATTGTGTCAAATAAATAAAAAATTCTAACAAGACCTTGTGCCACAGTGATACGTTCTTCAACCTCCATAATGGAGGTTGAGTCCAAACCTCATGTGGGGCTCTAGTGATCTCATTTTCATTTCCCTTTAGATTTGATTAATGTAGTTTCTTTAAAAAAAAAAAAAAAAAAAAAAAAAAAAAAAAAACTGCTTCACTTTGTAAACTGGAAAAAGGATAATCAAGCAACTCATGTGGATTAATCATTCAATCTTTTGAGAAAAAGAAGAATAATGATCAATCATGTGATAGGTCTCCGTAGCTAAGGATATAGAATATCTATTTATTATGTACAGTGATATTTCATTATTTTCTCGGATGAATTAGGGTGACAGTAGTTTAAGGCTCTTTTGTCAAGCGATGATTTTAGTCACAAAAAAAAAAAAAAAAAAATTTAAAAAGTTTTTAAAAAAATTAAAAAGTTAATAATTTATACTAAAAATTAAAGATTTTTTTTTCTTTTTATTTTTTGCATATCTTTTCATAAAAAAATAAAAATTTATCCCAAATATACTAATTTTTTTAAATTATATTTTAGCCAAAAAAACTAAAAGATTATTAAAAAAAAATTGTTCCCGAACGAGGTCTTACCAATAATTTTTTTGTTAATTAAAATTTTTAAAATTTGAAATCTTAAAATGATAAGGACTAATTTTAACATATATGATTTTAAATGCCCTCATAATCTTAAAAATTCTAGATAGTGTTTGGTATAGTTTTCTAAATATGATTTGATAATAGAGTTGTATTTTGAGTTTGTGAGTTTTGAAATTATGATTTGAGTGTGAAAATTTTGTTTAATTAAGAGTTTTGAATTGCGTTTTAGAGAGAGTTTTGAGTTTTTAAAATTAGAAAAGTTATTTGATTCAAAAACTTACAACTCATAACAAAACACATAACCTAAAATTCTATTGAAAACTCATATAAAAAATTAAAAAATTTTGAAAATATTTTTTATTTAAAATATAAAAATAACAGGTGCAAAAATAAAAAAAATAAAAATCGAACACTATTTCGGCCAATTAGACAGACGTCCGGGACAACGACCGGGTTAGCTAAATTTTCTCGCCTGGAAAGGAGTTTTTAAAAGTGGGTGTGAAATTATAATTTGAAATCTCAAAACAAATATCACACTCAAATCAGTGGGTGAAAATGTGTTCGGAACACATAACCAAACACAGCCCTAATTTTTCTCATTCTTTCTCTCTTTTGTGACTTTTTACATTGATAAAGTGATTTTAAAATTTTAAAATTTAATAATTTTTTATTTACATCTCCATTTTTTTTAAATTTATATTTTTAAAAATCCCATTGAAAAATTCTTTTAAAAAAAGATTCATGAATAATATTAAATTTTGAAGAAAAAAAATTTCATAAATCAAAATTTTACTAACTAATCGAAATTTCAATATTTTATTTTTTTCACTGACCAAGTAGTGAAATTTCTTTGACTTGATCATCGAAATTTTACTGGTCAACCGAAATTCCACTAACTTAGACTGATTTAGTCATCAAAATTTCACTGATCCTTTTTTTTTTTTTTTTTTTTTTGAGTTTTGTATTCACTATGAATCTTGTTTTACCGTTCTTAATGAAAATATTTCAAAAATACAAATTTTATAAAAAATAGAGATTTAAATAAAAAGTTATAGAATTTTAAAATTTTCAAATGAGTTAAAAAAGTAATAGATGTTACTTAATGAGGTATTTTGTCATCGTGTATTTGGAAAATCTATAATATAAAAAATTATGTTACCTTTATTTTTCTCAAAAAAAGTATTACTAGGTTTTTTTAAACAGAAAAAAAAAAATCCTATTTTCTCCTTCAAATCTTCTACACAATTCAAATTGAATATTGAGGTGACGTTTTCAATTTTCTATTTATATTTACAAAAATTTAAAAAACTCAAATAAAAACTTGTTTGATAAAATTTTTGATTTATAAATCAATGGTCTCAGTTTATAAATTTGGCCAAAAAATGAAACACAAAAAATGTGTTTCCGTTTTGAGTTTTTAATTTTATTTTTTTTACCCCTCAACACTAGCTACCACCTGCCATCATTTCCACTACCATCTTCATCCACGATCACCTACCACCACCCACCACCCACCACACACCACCATCTGCCACCACCACTCACCACCCACTTGCCACCACCACCCACCACCCGCCACCACCACCCACTCGCAACCACTACTACCCACCTGCCATCCACCCGCCACCACCCACCACCCGCCACCTACTTGCCACCACCACTCACCACCCACCTGCCACCACCATCCACCACTTGCCACTCACCACCACTACCAGCTACCTGCTACCCACCCGCCACCACCACCACCACCCTCCACCCACCACCACCACCACTACAACCACCCACTCGCCACCCATCTGCCACCACCCACCACCACTACCACCACTACCACCACCCACTTGCTACCACCTACCACCCGTCACCGTCACCCACCCACCCACCACCACCACTACTTACCCGCCACCGCCCACCACCACCCGCCATCTGCCACCCACTTACTACCACCACCCATCACCCGCCACCGTCACCCACCCACCCACCCACCATCATCACCCACCACCCATCTACCACCACTACCCACCACCACCACCACCCCCCTCTCGCTACCACCCACCACCCGCCATCGTCACCCACCCACCCACCCACCACCACCGCCACCACCACCGGCCATCTACCCGCTACCACCATCCACCCGCCATCCCCCACCCACCTGCCACCACCCCCCACCACCACCACCACCCACCCGCCACCACTCACCACCACCAGCTACCCACCACCCACCGTTACTACTTTCCACCACCGTCTTCCACCGCCACTTGCCACCACTTGCCATTTCTCACTCTTTTTTATATTTTTAAATTTTTTTAAACATTTTGTCAATTACCAAACGCGTTTGTAGTTTATATTTTTTTAAAAATAAATAAAAATAAACAAAAACCAGTTTATAAAATTTTTGTAAATATAAACTGAAAACGTAAACGTTACCAAACACACCCTAAGCCTCCGCGCCTTCCGCCCCCCTCCGGGGTTTGCCCATCAATGGCAGAGTGTGGTAAGTCTTTATTGTGCGCCATTGAAATCAGTTGAAAGAAACTTAATCAAGAGGTTCATTCTTTGTGATTGCAATTTCCATAGACGGCGTCAATTGTACAAGCACAGAAATAATCTTCTCGTATAATCCTGTTGATCAAGTTTGCATTCCTCCAAATGTCGTCACTTTGCCACCTGAAAACACAAATGTGAGCTAGCTGTGGGTGTGTGCTAGAAACCTCTCTGATGCCTAAATCAGCAAATAGACAATAGACACAAAAGCTCTGTGTATTCTAGAGTAAGAATTGGGATACATGTACATAGGTCCTGCTATGAGCTTTTACAGATTCTGCCTAGCACAATCCTAGTAGGATTCTAACTCTTCTTATAAGAGTCCTCTTAGGAATCACACTCCCAATGAAGAGTGTTTATCCTGATAACACACTACTCATTACCAACCAAGTGAGATGGTTTGTACAATCTTAGTAGGACTCTACTTTCCTTAGCAGAGTCCTCCTAGGAATTACATTCCCAAGGATAATGCATATCCTGATAACACCCTACTCACTGCCAACTAAGTGAGATGATTATCACCTTGCTTGGCTCGCTACGCCTAGCCGAGCTACCTGGCGCAAATACCTTGACCGGGCCGCACGATCACCAATTGCTTTGAATCCTCTCGCTAGGCTACCTCTAGCCTGGCTTCTTATATGTGACCGACATAGCACTTCGGCTCTCGCCCACTGACCGCAACTAGAGCTCACTCACTGGCCTATCAACCATTGTTCCCACACTGAGCTATCCTGAGCTCGTAACTTGGCCCACAACATGACCCAATATTCAGAAACAATGCTTCCTAGCTCGACCAAATTTGACTATACAAATCACCCTCTCAACGACGATGACAAGTTTGAGTTATATTTTGATACAAAGTTGTATTTTTAAGTCACATTTGTGAGAAGATTAGTGTTTTATTTTCTTCAGAATCGCAACTAATTTTTTTGGCAACTTTTTAATTTTATAATTTGTGTAAGATGTCTTATTTGGCTCATTGAGACTTTATTTATTATTATTGTTGTTGTTGTTGTTCAGTGTATTATTTACTTTCATTTGAATATAATTGCCTTATAACATTTATTTTATTTTTAAAAATAACAAAATAGTTTTTGAATTTTTTTTAAAAAAAAATTTATAATTATGTGTGTGCAATGTTACAGACCACATTTTCCTTTGGAAAGTAGGTTAAAAGTTATTTTTTTTTTAAAAAAACTTTTTGACTTCTTTTTTTAAATGTGTAAAAAAATAAAGAGGTGATGTGATAAAAAAAGTCAAGAATCTAATTTTAACCGTATTGCCAAAATAGGCCATACTACTTCCTATTGTGGCAAGTAATTAAAATAATTTAAAAGTAAAAAAATTATTATTAGAAAGTAAATTATTCTTTTTTATTTTTTATGTATTTTTTATAAAAACATTTTAAAAAATAATTAAAATAATTAGTTTTCAAAGAATAAAATGACATGCGTGTATCTATTTATTTTAAAGGTACTCCGGTAAATAATTTAAATTTGAATTTTTTTCGCCTAAAGTCCAGACACTAATTTAGGTAACATTTGATTTAGTTTTAGAATCATGATTTGAGAATATAGTTATATTTTGAATTTGTGAATTTTGAATCAAAAGAAAATTTGTTTGGTTATGAGTTTTGAAAAGAGTTTTGAATTTTTGGAATAAGAAAAATTGTTTGATTGAGTTTTGAAAAGAATTTTTAAAACTTAATTAAAAAACTTATAACTCATAATCAAACACATAATTCAAAACTCTATTCAGAGCTCATAATCAAACTTTTTTTAAAATTCAATTCAAAAATATAATTATTGAAAAAAATAAATTTTTATTTAAAAAATACAAAAAAAAATCTGAAAATATTTTCTCATTTAAAATATTAAAATATATATATATATATAATTTTTTATTAAAAAAATATTTAGCTAGTGCTTTAAAACTACTTTTGATTGTATATTTGATTGGAAATTTTTTTAATTGTTTTGTTTAAAAATGTTTTTTTTTTAAAAAAAAATTACTGTGACAAATTAATTTTTATTTAAATTTTTTTGTTAATTTTAAATAAATTGTATAAAAAATAATAATTTTTCTATTTAAAAAATATCAAAAACAAATAATTTTTTTTTTCAAATAATAGTTGGCAATTGAAAAAAAAAAACCTGTTTCGGTCAACCGGCTGGACGTCCTGGAGGATGTCCGGGCGGACGACCGTGTATTGAAATGTGATTTGGAATCATATTTTGAAAACTATAATCAAACAAAAGGTTGAAATATCAGGGTAGAATCATGATTCCAAAATGGAACCAAACAGAGTCCGTCCATAAGGACAAGTTAAAATAAAATGACTAAAATACCCCTACATATATATATCATTAACACGACAATGAACACAAAGTCACACCACACTTTCACCACTCACTCTCTCTCTCTCTCTCTCTCTCTTTTCAAACTCTCTTTCATCCGCTATCTCATTTTCCGTTGACGCCATCGTCTCCGCATCTCCTCTGTCCACCCCGCATCTTCATTGTCCACTCCTCCATCAGAACCACCGTGTTCTCAGCTTTCGATCGCCACCGTTCCTCTTCTGCCGCTACCATCTCTGTCACCACTCTCGCTCTCTTTCTTTTTTCGCACCGTCGCCTATCGTGATCTCACTGTCGACCCTTGTGATCTCTCTCACACTGTCGACAATTGCGATTTGTGTCAAAACAAAGCCATCCTCAAATTTGCGTAGCCCATATTCCGTGTTGGTATAGCTCGGCCCACTGTTCGGCACAAATCTCCCTCTCAATAACAATCAACAATTCACACATAGTCACGGTTCACACAAAGTCCGAATCTCTAGAAATTTTTGTTTCTGTAGTTTAGATCTCTATAAATTTTTATTTTTATTTTTTGTAGTTTTTGTTGATTATTATTATTATTGTTGTTGTTGAAACAAATTGCAATAAATAGAGGGAGAGACATTTAACCTAACAGAGAAGGAAAAATAGAGAATGGAAAATAAAAGAGAAGAATAGAAAAAAAAATTCAATAAGGATTTTTTTCAACAGATAAAGAGAGAAAAGAGAAATGATGAGAGAACAGATAGAGATAGAGAAATAAGAAATACAGAGAAACAAATAGAGAGAAAGATAGAGACAGAAAATAAAGGTAGAGAGAAACGGATATAGAGAAAAAGTTTGAAAATGGTGTGTGTGAAATTGAATAGATAAAAAAATAAATTATAAAAATCCAGCAAATAAAAAAATTCAATAGATAGGTTAAAAAAATTCAACAGATAAAAAAATTTAAACAGATAGATAAAAAAATTTGAGTAGATAGACAAAAAAATTTGAACAGATGGATAAATTTTTTTAAATAGATAGAAAAAAAATTTAACAGATAGTCAACGAAAGTCAACAAATAAAAAAAAAGTCAACAGATAAATTAAAGGGTAAAATTGGAAAAAAATGTCCTAAGAAAATAAAAGACTTTTCACCAAACTATTTTACAAAAATGTGGACCTCTCACTAATAGAAAATATCCATTGAACCTATTACCTTATACTTTCATTAGATTGGATTTATCACTAATTTTTTCTATTTAAAATTAAAAAAATTATTTAAATGACTAATAATTTTTAAAATATCACGAGACATAATCATCATTGTTATAAGATATTTTATATGAATTTTTATTTATTAATTATTTTGCATTTTTTTGATAAAAAAATTTATTTTTGACAAATTATTTTACATAGTATGAAATAAGGTCCAACTTCTATCCCATTCGAAAACGGACTGGTTGTGATGTCTTGAATCCTTTTGAAGCAAATTGAGTGTATTAATCGGTAATTTCCATCTTTTTGTGTTGTCTTCGTCATCGTCATCGTCATCGTTGAACCTTTTGAGTTTTGTGTGGTTATCTATTCTTCCTCGTGGTTGTTCTGATAGGTATATTTTAGTGAGTTCCAAGATGTCTTTTTATACTTTTGGGTGTTGGAGTGGAATTGGAGAGGTGAGATATATTTTAAGGATGCTTTGTCTCACTTCAAGTTGAGACTGCTTGAGCGGTCTTTTGGTCGCTCGAGCAGTGAAATCAACTATCTAGTATCTTATTTTGCAATCTGAACTTTTGGGAGTAAGTGTTTTTTGTTCGAGCGGTCTTTTGCAAAGGAGAGTGAAGATTATGGGAATTGGTATTATTCGCTCAAGCGCAAGTTTGGTCGCTTAAGTAATCTTTCAAATTTGAATTGTTCGTTCGAGTGCAAGTTTGGTCGCTCGAGCAGCCTATTCACAATTTACTTGAAAAATTGTGTCAAATCATTCCAAAAGTTGAGCCTCACACACTTTTCACTTCAAACTCTCTTTTTACATTAACTCTCACTCTCTTTTCTTTTATCTCTCTCTAGAAACCTTCCACCCACTTCAATTACTTCATTGATCTCTCATTAGCCATTGAGATTTTGACCTTAGCGTCTTTTTTAATTTTAGAGAGCTTGTCAAGGGTTATGTTGTGTACAGTGAAGATCGGATTTTAACGCCACTGATTTCAGAGTTTTTCATCTTTTCTTCTCAAAGTCTTGAGATAGGAATTTTCTAAGTTATATATATGATTTTAGGATGTCTTGTTCATATCTCTATAATTTCAAGTTTGGGTTTTGTGTTTTAAAATGTTGAATCTAGAAAATATTATAGAAAATATTTCTTTCTCATGATTTGATCTAAGATAAATTATTTTGGGTACTATGAACCACTTGGGAATGCATACTAGTAGTTATTTTGAAAATGAAGGAAAAACTCTCTTTTGATCAAACCATCAAACCTTAGGTTTTGGTAAAATATCCATGGGATTGATGTTAAATCCTTGAGAAATTGAAGAAAATCTTCCTTATGTTGTTGTGTTATTGAGGCACTCATGAAAGAAATAAGAATTGCGGTTGAGCAATTATGGTAATATATGGTATAAATGTTTAGATCATGGAAAAATTAAAAAATGGATATTGATTGTGAATAAAAGGGAATGTCATATGTCACATAGATTCGTACCTTGCCATGATTTTTGAGAAATTGTCGAGCCATGGAAGTTTTATTTGAACAAATGTTGAGAATTTTAGAGATATCTCTATATGTAATTATTTCTCATTTCATTCATTTGCAACATCTTGAATATTGTTCATTTATGATCTTGACTTGGAAATTTATTCGTTGTTATTGACAAAAGTTTTGGGTTAAATACGTTTGGCAAGTCCGATTAGGGGGTGTAATTGGTATTGGTTAAGTTAGTCTAAGTATCTAGGGTGAAAGACTAGAAACATGTACGGAGGAGGTACTGCGTGCCTTCAAGTTAGAAGTCCTTAAAGTAGGGGATTGATAGTGCTTGTTATGCTTATTTGAAGACACCAGTCTAAGGATCATATGAGTTGTATTTACCACCCATTTTTCTAAACTTTTACATGTATAAAGAAAGCGAACTTTAGATGAATTATTGCATGTATTTTCAAAAGGAATGGAGAACTTTGACATTTGAACATGGCATGGTATTACATTCATATATGTGAAACTGCTTAAAACATATATACTTTGTTGAGATATCTCTACTGAGTTTTGTGCTCATCCCTAGTGGATTTGTACAGCAAAGGCTGTGGTGATCCCACCTAGTTGAAGGTGTGGAATATTTTGAGGGCAAGAGGCTCTCCTTTTTGTGTAATTTTGTTTGCAAGCCAAGGACTTAATACATTTGGGTTTGACAATCTTTTTGTGTAACCAGATTTAAGTCTTAAACTTGTAGCATCTGAGCATCTACTTTGTTGTTTATTTATTTTACTTTTATATAATTACACATGCTATGGATTCATTTTTTTTTAAGAAGGTGAATATATATTACATGTGAATACTTTTGTATACATCTTCTATGAAATGAAATACTAATTAAGGGAATTGGTTGATTGAGGAAGGATCGTATATTGGGTATATTTATCATATCTAAATTATTATTTATAAATTTAGGGGGCGTTACAGACTGAATGGTGTTGGATCGTGGTGGGCCCGATTCTAAATCCATCTCAATAATTCAAACTATTTAATATATAAATTGCATAAAATATGTTATTCTTGTAAAAAATTATATTAATAAGACATCGATAATAACTTAATCAACTAACATTTGTATTTGTGATTTATTTTTAAAATTATAATTACTATTAAAATAAATACAATCGATTAAATAATTATAAATATCTAATTAACGTAATTATTTTTATAAAAATTAATCTATTCAACAAATTATGTACATTAAATAATGTAAATTATCGAGATGAACCGGATATCCACCCCACAATAATCTAACAAACCCACAATAATCTAACACTACCGTTGAGTCTGATTTTAGACCGAGAAATTATTTAATATTTTCGTAATGACAATGTTACGTAACTCAAATTTTGTGCCTCAAAAGTGGCTCAAATGACCAAAACGACGTCGTTTTGAGTACAAAACAACATAAAAATGACCAAAATGACGTTGTTTTGGCCATTTGAGCCACTTTTGAGCCATAAAATTTGAGTTACGAGACATTTTCTTATTACGGGTATATATTTCTTAATTAATTATTATATAATATATTATCTCTTATTTTTTAATTATTTAATATAATATTACTTATTTATCTTCTTCACCACTGATACGAGTGTTTTGGAAAGCAAATAAAAAGTTTTTATTTTGAGTCATATTATTTTTTATATTTTTTATTAAAAAAAATAAAATAGAATAAAAAAATTCAAAAATTAAGGCCTTGTTTTGTTTATTTTTTTTTAAAACTTTTTGAAAAAAATTCTCTACAAATAAATTTTTAAGAGTAATCAAACCAAATAAATTTTTTTAAAAAAAATCTTAAAATTTTGTTTGGTTACCTATTTTTCAAAATTACTTTCTCTCTCATACACATCAAATCAATCACTTTTTTTAAAACTCTCTCTCCAAAATAATTTTTCAAAACCATTTATGAAAAATGACAAACCAAACAAATTTTCGTATTTTTTATCTCAAAAACTACTCTATAAACACACACCAAACACGCTTTAATTTTTTACTAACTTTTCAAAACACCACATAATATTATAAAATATCAAATATTCATATTGTGAAATTACTAAATAATTATCAGTTCGGAGAGAAGATGTGCTCTTCGACAAATGTTTAATTGAGACAAAACGTCGCCGTCAAAAGGGGCAGGAGTAGTATAAAAAGCTTCGAACGCAGTGCCCGCCTGCACTGCCCTCTTCCTTTTTCAAAGCCGACTCACTCACGTTTGCTTTCGAGCCCCCACCCCCCTCTCTCTCTCTCTCTCATCTCCACGTTTCTCTCTCGCCGGAATCTCACTTTCCGATCACATTTCCGTCAACAGACTCTCTCTCTAAAAACACACACACATATATATGTATGTCAGATCTGCAAAGAAGAAAAGAAGGAACCAGCAATGAAACGCACTGAAAGCTTTGCAGTTGCAGAGAGATATTCGTATCATATGTGTATCTCTCTCTGTGTATGGAATCTAATCCAAGTATCTAACACTTTTTTTTGATTTCTTTAACATATTCTCCTTCAAAAAACTACAATCTACTTCTTTTGATTTCGTTTTGTTTTTCGAAACATATATTTGTTTTATCAAATCAAATGCACGCTTTAAGTGTATTGTATACTTTTATATGCACATAAAGCTATAATCTTACCAAAGCCCTTCTTTTTACTTGTGTAGTGTGTTTAAAGTCCCTTTTCTTAAAGGTAGGGTCAAGAAGACTCAACACTACTGAAGAGTCTTTCATTCTCAGCATGCTCTGCTTTTTGCTTACTAAAGTAACCTTTGTTTGTTTGTTTGTTTCATTTATTTATTTTATTTCACAATATATATATATATATATATATGTACTTCCAAAATATTTTGAAATGTATCTGAATTGTTGGTGTAGATTCATATTTAATATAATATGTGACACATAAAATAAATTTGTTTTGTTCTTTTTTTCCTTTTTTTTAAATTTTATTTTGTTCAGATATGGAGATTGAAAGTTTCAATCACACCAAATTTTAATATATATACTATAAATTTAAAATATATATTTTTTATAATTTAAAGACAATTATAAGACTCGAATTCAGATATCATAAAAATGGGCATCAACAATTAATAAAGTCAGCTTTTGATCTTTAAATTCTAAAATATTTAAGTTATGTTGAGTTTAAGTTTTGTTTGATTCACTGAAATAAAAATATAATATAATTATCATTTCATATGAACATAGTATATTTTCACATTTAATTTATTAAAAAATAATGATAAGTAAATATTCATCACATAAAAATATTAAAGAATAAACATTCTCTTTTTTTGAACTTTGCTAGGAACACAAACTAACACTAACTATTTTCACATAGCATAGTATGATACTATTGATACACAAATATGAGATAAAAGGATATAGATATAGAATCCAATATATATAATGGTCATTGTTTTTCTTGCATCTGTAAAATCTTCCTATACTTAAATTAATCTACTTTTTCTGAGCTAACCACACAAACACAAATTTGTTTATATTTACATGTCCCAAAACTCTATTATTCCTTGACAACATCGCTTCGTGCTTCGTTTCAAAACACATTCTTTGCCTTTGCTTAGCTTTGTCTGCATCAACGTTTCCAAGACTGTCTCTTGGGTTTTGTTTCTTCTCTCTCACAAATAGATACATCTTTGTTTTCAAGTCTGTCTCTTGGGTTTTTGTTTCTTTGTTTTATTTTGGAAGCTATAGCTAGTGTGAATGAGGTATGTTTTGTGATAGCATCTTTTTGTTTTGTTGAAACGCTTTTGCTGTTTTTCAAAAGCATACATACATCTTATAAGGTTTCTCGGATCGGATCACTGTTTCCTTTCTTTCTTCTT
This sequence comes from Camellia sinensis, assembly GCF_055761805.1. NCBI lineage: Eukaryota > Viridiplantae > Streptophyta > Magnoliopsida > Ericales > Theaceae > Camellia > Camellia sinensis. Next base: position 113,421,290 of record NC_138973.1, read on the forward strand.
AAAAAATCTCACATTTATGATTGTCTATCTGTTTGTTCTCATGCTTCTTACGTCTGCTTTAAATGCTTTAACTTATGTTTTTGGGGTTCACAGTCAAAAACACTTGACAGTTTCGCACCTCATTCATTTTCACTATAGATCTTTCACCTTTGTTTTGTTTTGTTTTTGTTTTTTTTTTTTTTGACATACTTTATTCTAATTAGTGATGTAACATGATAGTTCTAGTTTTAAGCTTTTAGTTTTTCTTAGTAAAATAATTTTATACATAGAATTTTTATGCATAACATTCATGCAATTATGAATCACAATAATGAATTTTTTATTTCAAATAAATGAACCATAAAAAGTCATGTCATGACTGTGCATGAAATTTTATAAAAATTTTATTTGTACAATATTATATTTCTGGTTATTCTATTATTTCTATCATCGAACATATATGTTCTGTCTATATTTATGTACTTCAAAGAAAGCCCAAGTGCCTAAAAAAAATTGAAACAATGTTATATATATATATATATTTTTTTTCTCACTCTACACAAGTGAGTAGTTTCCATGTGTATTCTTTACGTGAGACTCATTATTTTGTATTTAAGAATTACAAAATGAGATAACAAATGAAATTCGATATTCATGCAAAAAAAAAAAAATGAAATTTGTACAAAAATAAATATTTTGTTATTATAATTTTTTTTCTTGACTACAAATTAGCGTAACACTTATCATATTAGTTAATTAAACATTATCTTGCATTTAAAAGTTTTGAGGGATAATTACCCTCAAGACTCTCAAGTCATTATCCATCATCTCTTGATATATATATATATATATATATATTTTGAGAATCATATATATATATTGATGCGGTGGAATGTGGTTGGTTTTGCAGAGTGTTGGAGTAGGTAACACAAAATAAGGTTTGCATTGAAGTGCCTAGCAGAGGCTGTTAAATGATCAGCGGCGTGTAAAGATAGCGTAACACTTAAGGTCTCTCTCTCTCTCTCTCTCTCTCTCTCTCTTCTTAAATCAGTGGGTTTTGAGCTCTAGGGTCGGCGTGAACTTATCCTGTCGGATATTTTTCCGGTATAAAATTTTTTTTTAAAGGAAAATGACTTCAACTCCCACAAGATATTCTCACGATTCTCTCTTTTTTTCATTGGTCAATTTTTTTTTTTTCTCCTCCAATTACTAGCATCTACGTGGAGGTGGTGTTGGTGGTGATTGGAGGGATCTCAATGACTTTCCAATTTTAAAATTGTATATTATATTCAAAAACTATTTTTAACATTTACATTGCCCAAATTGATTAAACTTCATGATGCAATTGGTTTCAATTGATGTTTTAGAGGGTCATTTATATGTTTAGACATTTTATGGGATAATTTAGTTCAATTAATTTTTTGAGAGATCAATTCTACATTTGAGTATCTTTCACATGGAAATTTTCAAGTGAAAATTGCATTTTAGTGGAGTAATGAAAGAAAAATATATAGTTTATGATGGTACAGCTCTCCTGTATATTCATTTTTGTGCACGGTGCAAATCTTCAGGTATATCAGAGTTGCACTATTTTTATTTTTATTTTTATTTGTAGTGTAATTTTTTCCCACTACTCTATGTATTTGCAATTTTCCCAGCTTTCAAAACCCCTCAAAAAGATGAAAAGGAAATGGATATGTATGGATAGTTGCGTAGTCAAAAAATTACGGAAAAATTATTAATAAGTCTTATTAAGGAGATTTATGTTACATATGGTCCTATTAAAAAATTTATGTTCTCATAAGTTCTGTGAGAAGTTTGTTCACACATTTACCCTCAATATTAGTTGTTAATATCATAAATAATAGTAAAACCGTATATAAGAAATTGAATGTTACCATAAATCATATCTATTTTAACGTAACGTAATGTGACACCTACATAAACGTAACGTGACACCTGGAAATTGAATGTTGCCATAAACCATATCTACATAAACGTAACGTAACGTAACGTAACGTAACACCTACATAAACGTAACGTGACACCTATGATCTATGACAACATTCAATTTTCTACATAGATCATATTTATATGAAACGTAACGTGACACCAACATAAAACAACATTTTCACATTCAATTTAAAAAAATAAAAACTCATTAAGTTTGCGAAACGTAACGTGACACGTTACGTTACGTTTATGTAGATGTCACGTTACGTTACGTTTATATAGGTATCACGTTACGTTACGTTTATATAGGTGCCACGTCACGTTACGTTTATATAGGTGCCACGTCACGTTACGTTTATGTAGGATTTTGTGGAATATATTCCTATCTAAATAGGACTTAAGAGTCTATAAGAAATTACACAAAACTTAGCCTACCATAAGTGTCTGAAAAAGGACTTATAAATAAGTCTTCCAAAAATTAATTTAGTGGTATTATTCAATTAGTTATCTTTGATATTATCATTTCATATTGAATTAAAAATTGTGCAATTTTTAATCACTTGAGAAGAGAGAATGAAAACAAAGAAACAAAAGACAACAAGTCTTTATGTGAGGAAATATATATATATATATATATATATATTTTTATAAAGATCTAAGAATCTAGTGCCTAAAAACAAGAATAACTCTGAACTATGTTCTACTTTCCAAAAAAGAGTGACGAGATATAAATAAAATTTCAGTAAATTATGCTTGGTATTATTATACTTTTATTAAAATTTTATTTTGATATTTTCACTTTGAATTGTAATAATCAATCTCATGTACTTTAACTCAAATTTTAATCTTAGCATTCTGTTCATCTAACATTAATAAAACCAACAAAAATTAAAAGTGAAAGAATTAAAGTGAGTTTTTGGTGAAAGTATGAGAACTAAAGTGAAATTTTAATAAAAGTGTAAGAGTGTTAATAAGACAGCAAAAATGTTACATATGCATCAAATGAAAAATTTTGTCAACTTTGTTAACGGTGGTAGATGGTTAGAAGGAGATTGTAACTTGACTTAAAAATATAGGAAGTTGACTATTAAAATTGAAATTGAAGGGACTAATGTGAGATTTTGGTGAAAGTGTAGGAGTATTAAGGCCTCGTTTCACAACTTTCAATTTTAGTCAAAAATTCAAAAAATTATATAAGTTGTCACATTATTCTCCATATTTTTCTAAATATCTTTTTGTAAAAAGTTAAAAAATCATTAAAATAGTTTGTTCCCAAATGAGGTCTAAGCGTAATTTATATACAGAATTTTTATATAAACTTTATATTTCTTATTGTCTATTCATTTTTAATCAAAATATCAATTGTCATAAGAATATAAAAAATATTATTGACACATCATTTAAGATGTATTTTCTGTGCAATTTTTTTTTTTTTTTTTGTACAAGTCATTTTGACACCATCATATTTAATTTTTAATAATTTTAGTGATTTCAATTTGCGAAAACTTCCTAAATTTTTACATAATACTATATAGTTTTTTTAAAAATATCATATTTGAGAACGCTTAAACACCGCCTTGTGCGTGCATGGATTATATTTAGTTTTTGTGTGCGTTAGTTAAAAATAATAAAATTAAAATATTGTGGGGCACAATTTTCTCTAGAAATGTGAAATTCCCATGGATAAGAACGGAAATTGGATTACTAGTTTGAGAATATGACTCTTATTAAAATACATACTAAAGAATTAGGGGTGCAATTTGGGCGGGTTCGGTTGGGTTGGGAAGTTGTCCAAACCTAGTTTAGGTTGTGCCGATATCTACCCAGGCCCGCCTAAGTCCGAATTGTAACCCGAGATTGCCTGCCCAAACCCGACCTGAGTTAAAACCGAATTGACCGAATTGCCTGAATTGTATTTATTTTTATTTTTTTTGCAGCTACATTATTAAATTATTAAAATTTGACTTTATTTACATTTTTTTATATATAGAAAATCATTAATACCATCAACAAAAATAATTTATATAATATAAGAGAGATGCCGCTATAGTAGTTTTTATAATTTATGAATGAAAAAAAAAAGATTTTATGTTATTTGTATATATAATATATATTCAATATGATTTAATAATCTAAATTATTTTAATATCATGTAATGGCTAATAATATATATATATATATATATATATATTTAATATTTTTATATATCTATACATAAATTTAATATCATGATATCTTTGCTCAAGCCCGATTAAATTTAATTCGGATTTTTGAATTTTTGTCTAAGCCCGTATTGAATTTAAAAATATCTTGTCCAAGCCTTAAAAAAATTCAAGTTGGGTTCGAGTTGTTTGGGTTGAGCCTGCCCAAGTTACACCCCTATAAAGAATCACTTTCTTATTCTAATCCGTTCTTAAAATCTTAAACCCTAATTTTTCAAAACTAATTCATTAATAAATTGTTTTTCATGTCAAACAACAACGTTAAATAATACAAAAATAAATACATGCAATATGTATTTGTGTATATACAAAATTTAAGGGCTCAGCCGGGATTTCAAACAATTTCTCAAGCCTGCCATGGTTATGAACAGACATAAAACAAAAAAGAAAAAAAAAACAAAAAATGCTCAATCCGATTCTATGAGTTTAAAATATAATTCTAAGTTTCATAAATTATGGACCATTTTTAACGGGTTGAATGGGCCTTCAGGCCCATGTTTTTGGGGTGTGATTTTCCTATACTTTCAAGGCTTGTTTGTTTGCCAATCACTTGGGATTAAATGTGGGGGGAACATTTGGGCACACTGGATTATTAATAGGTTGTTTATTTTATATGTTATTACAATTTTACATAATTTTAATACTGGGATGAAAAATGAAATAGAGAAAAATAAGGAATTTAATAACACCATACGTATTGTGGTATTAGAAGAATTAGGTATCTCCGAATTATTTTTTTCCTCATCCAACACTAAAAAATAGTTACACATTTTTATTTTATTCTAAACAAATATAATACATAACTCTTTTTGTTCAATCATTTGTCCCATCCATTATGTTATAACTTGTTCTGTATAATTCTATATCATATATATCTAATATCTCATCGTGATATAACTTATTCGTTACAATCTTATCAACAATCTTATCGCATTTAATCGGTGGCCTCGAAGTATCACGATTACTTCAAATCAATATAAAATTTTACAAGTGAAAAATGCTAATTCACATTTGTTAGATAGTTAAGGTATCAAATGACCATTTAGTATAGCTTCCAGTTTTTCATTAATTAAAAGAAGAAAAATATTTGAGTCTTTGAAAATAACTTCTCCAATAACTTGCAATGATGTGATATGATAGTTGATAATTTTTAATTTGTCACACATTCAACTATCGGGTGATTTGAGAAATTGGTTAAAAGTTGACTTTTTTGCTTTCTTCGACTTTTTTTGTCCTTTTGTATGTAAAAAATGAAAGAGGTGATGTGACCAAAAATAGGTTAAAACTAAAAACTAATTTTTTGTTAGCTTCCCAAAAGGCTCCTACGTCGCCTCAACTCTCTTTCCACATTATTGTAAGTAAATTTATAAATTTAAAATTCAAAATCTCCAATATTTTACTTAAAAGAAGGGAAAAATGCAAATAAAGTGGAACTTTCATAAAATATTTATAAATTTATAATTTTTTTTATATATTTAATTATTAAAGTTCATTAAGCTTATTGCTGATTTGTAATTTTTTTAACCATACATTGAAGTATAATTTTTTGAAGATGGGTCTAACTTCTCTCCCGTCCCAATCGGATTGGAGGATATTGTTGAATCTGTGGGGATTCACCACGGGTCCCGTTTCGATAATCCAAACCGTTCAATATGTAGAACTTGTAGAGTACTATATACCTACATAAAATCATGTTAATCGGATATCGATAGTTATTCGATCAAATTAGTTTTATATAAAAAATGGACAATGAAAAAAATAAACAGTTGACAGAAATCTGATCTGATGAAATAACTATCAATATTCAATTAACGTGATTTTTTACAGGCATATAGTACTCGATAAGTTTTACACATTGAATAATTCGAATTATCAAAACAGAACTAATGATGAATCTTTACGAATTTAATCCTTTAGTTCGATTTGAAACTTGAGGGAAGCCCGTAAACAATGATAGATAATATTTCCGGACTATATAATAATTATATATGTCATTATGTGGTTGTCCTATGCTTTAGGTAGGAGCCATAAGTATGGTACAGTGTACCGGTGGTGTTTTGGACGATAAAAACCCTAGCAGTGTGTGGTCGTTATCAGAGAATAAAGCTCTTTATTGGTCAATGGGAATGGATCGTTGTTTTGAAGGGTTTTGTCCTCAGAGACACATACAAATACGAACACACACACCATGCAGCAGACAATTTGGATTATAAGTAGAGACGTTTGAACCTTTGACACCATTTAAATAGTTTTGTACCAAATTTGTTGCTCCAAAATAATTATTAGATATTTTTAGAATATTTTATGATATTATCTACTTAGGTCTCGTTTGGCAAGAGGCTATTTTAGCCAATTAGTCAAAAAGTTACTAAGGCCTCGTTTGGGAACATGTTAATTTAGTAATTTTTTGGCTATTTGGCTAAAAAGGTAAGTAAAAAAAACTTGTATGTTTGGGATGACTTTTTAGCTAATTACGAAAAGATGTGCAAAAAGTAGAGAGAAAAGAGAATCTTTGACTTTTTGGTATGGGTTGTTGGCTTTTTGGCTAATTTAGTAACTTTTTGACTAATTGGCTAAAATAGCCTCTTGCCAAACGAGGCCTAAATTAGCCAAAAAGCCAACAACCCATACCAAAAAGTCAAAGATTCTCTTTTCTCTCTACTTTTTGCACATCTTTTCGTAATCAGCCAAAAAGTCATCCCAAACATACAAGTTTTTTTACCTACCTTTTTAGCCAAATAGCCAAAAAATTACTAAATTAGCCTGTTCCCAAACGAGGCCTTATTAATTAATTTATTTTATGTGAATGTTATTCTTGACATACTTTACAAAATGGGTTAGTATTATTGCATTTACTCAGTTTATTGGTTTATGAGGTAGATTTTAAAATCCAAAGGTTGGGTCAAAAGAACCCTAGTTAGCTGAATTATAGGTCGTAAAAGAAAAAAAAAAAACAGATCGTTTGGTAGGATTTTGTGTTTTTGTTTTGTTTTATTTTTATTTTCATTTCCATTTTTTAAACTAAAAAAGGGAAATGTGTTTGGTATATTGTTATTATTTTTAAAAAGTGAAATTAATTTCAAAATTTTTTAATTTTTTGAAAATGAAAAAAATGTGTTTTCATTTGTCACTACAAAATATAAGAGTTTTAGAGACCAAATTTTTTTGTTTATAAAAGTATAAATTTTGTTTTTAAAAATATTTAGGGACTAATTTTAGTTGTTAAGAAGATAATCGCTAAAATGTCGTTCTGAAAAGTAAAAAAAAAACTTTTAGGGACAAAATTTTGAAAATATCGCTGATAAATATATTTTTAGAGACAAAGTCAAAAAGTGTTATTTTTTGAGACAAAAGTTTTGGTCCAAAAATGTCAGTAATTCATCACTAAATGTCTAATTTTATTGTTAAAAATAAAATAATAACACTTCAGGCGACAAAATTATTTTGTCCCTAAAAAGTGATTTTGTCTCTAAATTTTTGTCCCTAAAATCTTAATTTCTTGTAGTGTGTTAAAAATAAATTTTCACTCTCTCATCTCTTTCTCACAACCTCCCGCCACAACAAACTCCAGCATTGTTGGTTGGCCGACTGCTGACAACCTTCCACCAATTCCAATGACCTTGCGCCACCTTCCTGTAATTGATAGGTCATCGTTTGTGATCTCTGATCACCTCGACAGTCACATACAATCCTCTTATCTATTCACCCTCTACCGTTAGCCACCACATATGTTTATTTGTTTTCAAAATATTTTTATACACCAAACAAGTTTTATTTATATCAAGAAAAAAAATTTTAAAACGTATTTCCTATTTTTTGTAAACATAAAATGGGAAAGTGAATCAACGATACCACTACCTATTCTACTATGAAAAAAAAAAAAAAAAAAGGGATTGATCTTTACTGGTTGATTGGCTGATGAATTAAGTTTTAATCAAAGTTTTAAAATGATTTATTGAGACTTGAATCGAGGCAAGGTTAAGACAAAAAATATTGAGGCTTCAATATTTCGCAACATTCTTTAAAGGTTTGTAGATTACAGTCTGAGACGGATGCTTTAAGTGCATTTTGTACACCTTTTATGCATAAACATATGAGGATTATACATATGGAAAGTTTATCTTGAGCTCTTGTTAATTTAATCTAATACATAGTTTAAATATAAAAAAGAACTTTAATGAAAGCAAGTTTCTTTATTTGTAATGAAATGCTCGACGCTTTGAACAGAAAAGTATTTACTTATTTACTTAATACAATAAAAATTGAAATTTTGAAATGCTTACAGCTTAAGACTTACACATTGCCTCATGATCGCGTTACTTGGTTCTAACATATCTATTCTGCAAATCCCAAAGTCTAAAGGGATCTAAAGGGTAAGTTTGTAGAGAGAATCCAATCCCTCCCCCATGTTATATATGGAATGATCAGACACTTTTAAATTTGTGCTTTTACTTCTTGTGATCATCATCATCATCATCATCATCATCATCATCATCCCATTGTTGCTGGGTATTTACCTTGTTGAATTCACCCCATGTAAAGGAGGTGTCTCTCTTCCATGGGAACACACACAAAGGTCAAAGAAGGAGGCTGCCGAAGTCAAGCATGGAGGCTGCCCAAAGGCTCTCCCACCTACTCCCTCACCTATAAATGGAGGTTGAGAGGAGAGAGCAAAATGTGGAGTAAGTGAGCAAACCGTGAGACAACAAAGAGTGCGAGAGATGTGAGGCGGAGAGACCGTCTCCCTCGGTGTGAGCGAGGGAGACGGGTGAGTGGCTGAGTGAGGAGAGTGTGAGCTCCTCCTCTATTGTAATCTTTCTGTAATCTCCTCATTGGTATAGTGATAACCGGTTACTCTCCCGTGGACGTAGGCATTGGGCCGAACCACGTAAAATATTGTGTCTCCTTGTGTGTGGGTGTGTTTTTCTGCTTGCAATGATTTCTATAAGGTCTTGGGCGGGATCCCAGATCCCAACAAGTGGTATCAGAGCCTCGTCGGTGGCGTTTCGGAACAAAAACAGCGTGTTGTCCGAAACTGCCCAGAAATCAAGTTGCTCGAAATCAGGTTTTGAGCATACCAGGAGCAAGGGCTCGAGAAGAGGAGTCCAACCATATAAAGCAGACACCCAGAGGAGCTTCCACGCGCCCTCACGCGCCGCCTGAAGAAGGCGCGTGAGGCCCAGTCTTGGCACGCGCCTCCACGCGCCGTGAAGGCAGCCGGCGCGTCGGCCCAGTCGCAGGCACGCGCCCCACGCGCGGATGAAGGAAGAAGACGAGTGGGGGAGGCGCGTGTGTGGCACGCGCGTGCCACGTCATCAGCCACGTCAGCAGCCACGTCATCCGCAGGAGGAAGAATCCTGTGTTTCGCGGCTACGGTGCAGCCGCAGATCTGAGGCGTACAAAATGTTTTGGCTAGATCGAAGCCATTTGGAGTCCGTTTTTGGTGATCCAATAGTGGTTTCCGACTATTTGGAGTATTCCGGACACATCCGTACGGTCAGATTTTGGAGATGGAGTTTCTGTAAAAGGAAGGCAGATTAAAGTGGCAGACGGCGTCAGGGACATTGGACGGAATATTCTGTTGGTACACGGAATATTCCCTGAACTTCTGAAAATTGTAATTTGGCCCAGAATTTTCAGAAAATTGTGGTGTGGCCCAGTTTTCGGGGAAAGTTTTCAGTGAGGTCCCTGGAAGTGCAGCGAAGGTTGGTCCTAGCTAAACGGACCGCTCCGGACGCAACCGCGAGGTCAGAATAGTGAAATTCTGAACGGTTTTGAAAGATTGTCAAAACATGGGAGTTTGTCATCTTCAATACTCGAAGGAAGGTTGCCGGATATTGTGGAACGCTGCGGATTCACTGAAGAGGTTAGAATGGGCAGATTCTGACCCGATTGGACAACCAGATACAGATTGAGATAGATCATTGAAGACCAGAGGAGATCAGGCTTGATCAAATGGCAGATCGAGGGAGATCAGGATTGGTCAGGGGCGATCAGAGGTTTGCAGACATGATTATCTCAAGATCAAAGGTCTAGGAAAGTTCTGTCAAAAAGACACTGTCTAAGGAGACTGGTTCTTAAGTGGGACCGGTTGTGACCCCACCAGTCTTTCCTGGGAACTTTCCTGGTTGTTGAGGTATTCGGAGGATCTGGTTCAATCAAAAGAGAAGACCATTCATCGACGGATAGATGATTTGGCAACCAGTACAGGCTCAGGGAAATACTGTGGCTGTTGGAGCTACTGTATACGAGAAGGTACTAATGGTATGTGGACATGTAGAACAAAAGTTGCAGAGGAGCATACTAAGCGCAGAAGTACAATTGCAGACGTGCAACAGTGCAAGGGTACGCTAGAGTGTCGTACAGAGGCGCGAGAAGAGTGTGCAGCAGCGGGTTGTTGACAGTTCACAGGAACTTCCAGACAGAGAAATTGAGACAGGTAAAACGCAAGAGTGCGTGCCAAGGAGTGGCAAGTCTTATTTCTCTATGGTGGTTTCTTTAGTTCCATGGCAGCAGATGATAGAATTGATGCAGATCTCTCAAGCAAGCTTGACGCAGGGAGACCAGAAGCCATGGGTGCGAGCACTATGCACGGAGTTGGATAGTGGTAACTTGTACAGACCGGTGGAAGTTGTCTTGACAGAAGGGCTAACTGTCAAACATCAGTACGGACAAGTGAGACAGAACTGAACATCAGGGATTGCAGCACAGACAACAAGCGTATGTGAAAACGCCAGGAGGTTGTTCAGAAGTGCAGAAGGGCAAAGGCTGGTTGTTCAGAAATAAGCTCCGAGCAAGGAAACTTGAGGATGTTGATGTGTCAAACTCTGAAGTTTTCTAGTTGCTCCAGTGTTCATCATGCAAGGAGTTGCATGATAGTCAAGGGCATCCAAGCGGGGGGTGCAGGACATCCAATCAGGGGGTGTCGGATATCTTGGTTGCGCAAGTTCAAGGATAGCAGGTATAGACATCCGAGACAGGAAGCATGGAAGAGATCTGTGGGAGATAGGAGCAGTGGCTCTCTCCAAATCAGAGAGTGGTGTGAGTTGAGTTGAGGATGTCGGATTCCCTCCTCCTCTTGTATCTCTGGTGTTTTATCTCTAGCTTCAGGGGATGCAGCGTCTCAGTGAGGAGATGCAAACTATGTTGAATTTAGGCGTGACAAGATTAGCAGCAGTATGTGCAGTGGATCACCTCACATGGGTTGAGGGGGTGATTTGTTGAATTCACCCCATGTAAAGGAGGTGTCTCTCTTCCATGGGAACACACACAAAGGTCAAGGAAGGAGGCTACCAACCATGTCAAAGAAGGAGGCTGCCGAAGTCAAGCATGGAGGCTGCCCAAAGGCTCTCCCACCTACTCCCTCACCTATAAATGGAGGTTGAGAGGAGAGAGCAAAATGTGGAGTAAGTGAGCAAACCGTGAGACAACAAAGAGTGCGAGAGATGTGAGGCGGAGAGACCGTCTCCCTCGGTGTGAGCGAGGGAGACGGGTGAGTGGCTGAGTGAGGAGAGTGTGAGCTCCTCCTCTATTGTAATCTTTCTGTAATCTCCTCATTGGTATAGTGATAACCGGTTACTCTCCCGTGGACGTAGGCATTGGGCCGAACCACGTAAAATATTGTGTCTCCTTGTGTGTGGGTGTGTTTTTCTGCTTGCAATGATTTCTATAAGGTCTTGGGCGGGATCCCAGATCCCAACATACCTTTCCTGTTCTAAATCCCCCACATTGTCCAACTAAATAGAGGGTTATAAGCATTCAATGTTCTCTCTACCACTGACACCCAGAGCAAAAGCTTTCCATAGTGTCCAGGTACAAAGTAAAAATGTAGACTGAAATGATGGCTCTCTGCATTTGCATTGATGGTACGTGGAAACTTTCTTTAGATGCTGCTGGTTGAGCCATCTATGCATACCACTATATGCCCAAATTTTAAACTTAATGTTAGGCTTTGATTTTCCCTATTATTATTGTGTTGTATATATTAGGCTTGGGTATCTGCCGGGCTAGGTCTAGAGACTAGAGATTGGAAAATCTAGTTAAAGACTAGCTCAACTCGACATCGGGCTTGCAAATCTGATTCTAAGCTCAATTTGTAATCTTAAAAACATAACGCCGTCTAACAAACTCGTATATTATAAAACAAATTTTAAAGATACGTTGGAAATATAGAAAAAAAAATGTTACAACATTAAAAATAATAATGTTGAGTTTATAACTTTAATTATCATAGGGTAAAATCACACAGTAGTCTCTATATTTTCATCTTTGTATTATTTTAATTCTTAGAGTTTTAATTGGATTGATTTTGACCAAAAATTTATAATTTTGTTTCAATTTGATCCAATTGATTACAGTTATTACTATTTTTTGATAAAAAATATGCACATAAGCTGCATGTATTATGCTTCTATCGGCAAAAATATAAATTCATTCAACTCAATGACTATTTTCGTTCAAAAACTTAATCGGTGCTATCTATTGGACTAATTTGATACAAAATATAAAATAAAAGATCAAAATTGAGCTGAGTGGACCACCATATCCGAGCCCACCCATAGTATATCTTTCTCTAGCAATGTACACGATGACTTTTCTCGATTTGAACATTAAACTCAGACATTCTAAATTCAACTCTTTTTAATAGTATGATTTTAATTGATGTGTAATTTGTGAGGGACGAGTCTTCAAAATCGACTCTCAAGAATGTGTCCAATATAGCTCTATCTTAAAAAGATTTAAATTTATAAAAAAAAGAAGAAAAGAAGTCCTTATAGGTAGGTTTTGGGAGGAGTTAAAGCTTGCTGAAAAGGGTTTGTTTTTTGTGTTTACAAAGCTGTCCTAGCTAAGTGCAAAGTGCTAAGAAGCTGGCAAGATCCACTAGTCCAATATCCTCAATGATCCAATGGATTTAACCAACAAAAGATTATATATATTGGAACCCTGTCTTTTGGTTATCCCGATGTATGGCTAACTCCACAGAACAGAAGAGATCTGAGTTGGTTAGCATTGAGGGGACAATTGGTTTGTCCATTCACTTGAGACAAACCTATGATCCGTACGTACACTGGTGTCTATTCACAAGAGACAAACTCATCATCCATATATATACCTAGCCATATTGTGCAATTTATGGGGTTGCTTATAGGTTTTTTTTTTATTTGTTATTTAAATTTGTGCTGAGTAGTTTGGTATAGTTTGTTACTAGGCGTAAATAGTTTAAATAAGTTGAAAAACTAAATATTGAGAAATAGAAAAAATAGTATATTTTAGTTTTTTTTTTTTTTATTAATAACTTTCAACATATAAGAAATTACACCAAAACATGCATGTTGTTTGCAATGCAATATTTCTTGACTGATCCACTTATAACACAGAAACCGAACACAAAATTTATATGAATAGACAAGTGGGACCCACTTTTAGGAAAATTCTATATGCCAAAATATATTATTAATGATTGGTTTCTTTGTTTTTAAATTTACAAATTATTCATTTTTGAGAATAGCAGGCTTTGCTAAAGTTTGTGTAAGATTGTGCTGTTGTACAAGTCTCCTAGTTCGGTACAGCAGGCTTGAACTCCTTGTCACCATGAAGCTTGTGATTGAATGTTGAAGCTTGTGAGTTGTGTATCTTGATTTAGGTATCATACATATAGTAAACTTTGAATATTTTTGGTTCATGCATAGAATCAAACAATTGATAGACTAGTTCCATGTGGTCCATTATATACTTTTGAGTTTGTACTTGTCTTGATGCAAGAATCAAAAGGGGAAGATTAAACAGTGCTGCAAATAAATGCATACATATAATTTTATACAAACATACATATGCATGTGTATATGCCATGATTTTAAATAGCACTGTCGGCAGACAAATCAGTATTGGGAGTATTGAATTAGGTATCGCGATAGTGAATTTTTAAAATTGGTTGTATGAGGTGTGAGCTGGTCCTATTGGATTTGAATCAGCTATGAATCATTGTGTATCAAGAACTGATACATAATGTTATTTTATTTTCAATTGGTATATGAGGGTGCATTGGTATCAGAAGGATAAATACCCGATTTATATAGACTAATATGGTACGTATATTAAAAATATACCTTTATTTCTTATTTTGTGCTCTTGTTAATTTGGGTAATTATTACTTATTGCACTTTGCCCCAAGGATGTTTGCTTTGCATGTCTCTTTCACTGTTTTTTTTTTTGCCTTAAAAAACTTTTCAGAGAATAACAGTGCTGATAAGAAAAGAAATACTGTGGAGATTTGATTCTCTCCTATTGCATTTGCCTATGTTCATCCCCTTAGTCCTTACCCTCTTCAAGATTCTCAAAGTACACGAGAAAAATGTCATGCCATTACCTTTCAACACCTAGTTGGTGCTATTTTGTTGTCATCACACATTACCCACACATTACCTTCGCTCCCTCTCTCTCTCTCTCTCTCTCTCTATATATATATATATATATGGGAAATGTGTAAAAAAATTATTGAACTATGTGAAATGTGGATTGAAATTCCATTATATTTTTTTGGCATTATTTGGTCCTTAATGAACACTCAATGGGCAGTCATCACTAGGATCCTATAAGAAAAGTGCTATTCATACAGAATTTGTCACCGAAATAATGTGATGGCGACATTTCTGTAATTAAAAGTCATTTTAATGAGTAATTTGTTTTAAAATGGTAAGTTAGAATTAATGCACATTATTTTGTTTACAAATTCTGTGTACTTTTTTCGTTTCACAACTCTCTTTATATATGTTTGTGTGTGTGAGATCTTATGATGCTTACTTAAATGAAATATGTGAAGGTTCTTGATTGCTTGATAAAATGCCCCACTGGCAACCCAAAGAGCCTGAGCAAAGGCATGTCATCTCCAGGAGGCCATTACAGGACTCAATGAATCAGCATTCACTATCCCAAGAGAGCTCTGAAGATGCAAATAAGATTGAAGGGAGCGGCAGGGGAAGGAGACGATCAGCGAAAGGATCAAAAATGGAAACTGCACACAATGTGAAGCCTGAAATATTCAATGTAGAGCCGCCTCCTTCGAACAAAAGCCTCGTGTTACACAGAAGGCCCGGCTATGGCCAACTGGGTACCAAGTGTTTGGTTAAAGCCAATCATTTTCTAGCTGAAATATCAGAGGGGGACTTGACTCAGTATAGTGTAAGTTCTTGTTTATGTCTCTGCCCATCCCTTCAAAATATGGAAATAGTCTCTTTATTTGCAGGTAAGACTGTGTACATCTGACCCTTCCTAGACTGTGCAGTGGTGGAAGTCTAGTGCACTGGGCTGGTTTTTTTTTTTTTTTATTTAGCATTGGGAATGGCCTTAGTTTTCATTAATCTTTGGGATATTTATAGCTTTTTTAATTTAATACTTTTTGGTGCAGGTTAAGATTATCCCAGAAGTTAATTCAACTAAATTGAACAAAGCTATAATGGCCCAGTTGGTGAAGCTTCATAGAGATACCGACTTGGGGAAGATGCTGCCTGTTTATGATGGAAGAGGAGCGCTTTACACAGCTGGGCTAATGCCTTTCACTTTGAAGAAGTTTACGATAATATTGGCAGACGGAGATGAGTCAATAGGCATGGCAAAGTAAGTGATTTAACAATTTTGCTACTTATTATATGTTCTTTTTTTGGCAACTAAGAATTTTATTACGATACAAAGGAGCTCAACAGACAGACCGGAGGGCAAACAAGCTTCCTCTCGCCCAAGGAGCTCACAAAACGTTCACTTAGACCCTACAAAAAAAACTCACAACCCGAGAGCCTAAAAAAAGATTTTTTTTTTTTGATAAACCTGTCCCAACCCATGAGGCTAGGTGACATTGCCTTATTTTGTATTGTCTTGTTTATGTAACAATTGACCGGTGAAGTTTTGAGTATGTTTTAACTAATTATGTCAGGGAACGAGAATTTAAAGTAACAATCAAGTTTGTAGCTCATGCTAGTATGCATCAATTGCGTGAACTTCTTTCTGGGAAACAAGTAGATACTCCTCTAGAGGCGCTTAAGATCATTGATATTGTGTTAAGGGAGCTTGCAGCCCAAAGGTGCACCTTCCACTGGTTCATTTTTATTTCTTTATTTAATTTTTTTCCCATTATCTTGGTTTTTCAATTTGAAATTAAACTGAAGAATTTATGTTTGATTTTTGAATTGTGTGCTATGCTTTAATCTGGATATATACATGTAGGTATGTTTCAGTTGGGAGATTCTTCTATTCCCCCAATATTAACAGACCACAGCCTCTTGGCAACGGTTTACAGTCATGGCGTGGTTTCTACCAGAGTATAAAACCTACCCAGATGGGGTTGTCACTAAATATTGGTAGGTGATTAGTCTCCTCCATTTAGTTTTGATTCATCTCATATTTGTTATTACTCAAGACCATTTTCTTTTGAATCTTCTTGTTCAGACATGTCAGCGACCGCATTCATTGAACCAGTGCCTGTTATTGAGTTTGTAGCTCAAATTTTGGGTAAAGATGTTTATTCAAGGCCACTATCAGATGCAGATCGTGTTAAGGTATAATATCATAAGTTGCAGACACAAAGTTGCCATATTCTTTATTCTGTGTAAATCTCTTAATGAATATATTCTTAATTGTGGAAATCTTTACTGTGCACATAATTCATTTCTTCTAAGGACTAGTATTAGTATATATCCCAAAAAAGCAAGTAAAATGACAATGACACTGTTAATTAAGCAGAAATTTAGTCGTTCAATGGACTTCGCTCAGATTTGTTGTTTTTACATCTCACTTCACCCGTTTGGAGTTAGAAATTTCAGTTGTGCCTCGAAAGTGGAATTAAGTGCTGCATATAAAAATACTGGTCTATGAATTTAATTTCACAAGTGACATCCAAATTTGTTCCTTTTTATTTATTTTTTATTTTTTCTAAATCCAGCTTATCAAATCATGATAGCCCACGATGACAGGCATAGAAATCAGAAATTCTTTGAAGTCTAGCTAATGTTAGTTGTTATCTCAGTCATGACTAATGCCAGCCATGAGGTTGGTTAGATTGAATGCTTCAGGATATCATGACTTAGTGCACATCTGCAGTGTGGATTTTCAACTGACACAGGACACTAACACCAGTGTGTGTATTGTTTGAAGCTCCTCTAGCTTAGTTGCTACAATTTTCTTTCCTTCTTTTAAAAAATATTTTCTTTTTACCTGTCATCTGATCTATTACCTTTTTTTTAAATTTTTTAGAAAATAGTTTTGGTTGCAATTTCTTTTGGAATTCATCTTCTTGTGTACATTTTAAATTATGGACTAGTTCTTGAGCTGGAGCTGTTTACATACTCAGTATCAACTAGCCACAAGATCACTCATTTGTCTGTCCAGGACTGAAATCATGTGCATATAAAATGACATTTTGACCATTGGATTTGATATATTCATTTTTTCTAGCTAAACACTTTAAAAGTAATGTCAAAATTTTTTGGAAATGGAAGATAAGTCGGCAATATCTAACCAATTTGTTATGTGGATGTTGAACAGGTTAAGAAAGCCCTTAGAGGTATCAAAGTAGAAGTTACACACAGGGGAAACATGCGAAGGAAGTATCGTATTGCAGGGTTGACATCCCAGCCAACAAGGGAACTTATGTACATATCTTGCACTTAAACTTCATTATAAGATGCATGGACACAGACATGGACATGGTATATGGTTAGGACACTTCACGAACATCCGGGTTTTCTGTCGTGTACTAACCTGTAGTTTACATATCTTGCACAAATGTTCAATGCATGATTTCCATTCAAAGTCTCATCTACAACCATGGGGTGGTAAATACGCTATGACGTCCCAAGCAAGAGCTGTAAAACCATACATACATATATAGATTTATATGCAGAAAATATTCTCACATTTGTTGACTCTAATAATAGCGGGGCGACGGGCACCTAGAATCTTTCTCTCTCCACTTTTGCCGACTCCTAAAATGGAGGGCTTGTGGACACCCAAAATCAAGTTTCTCTATAAATGGCAGGCTCGTGGACACCTGAAAACCCTTCCCATATTGGTCCAGCGATATGCGCAGACAGGGCAATTGGGCACCTTGACTTCGTGCGTGGGTATAGATACAACACACAACTCAATTCCCGAAACGCGACTCAATTACCCAAACTCATGCTATTTACCCTCGTTGACATTTTCCAAATATCCACAAGATAGTTAAATAACATGAAATTTTTTGAAACACATGATGCATGAGTATTCAAATAAATTTTCCCTAAAGTTTGTTCAATCCACAACAACATTAATAATATTATTTATCACATAATAAATTCTTCAATTGCACAATGTCATCATCTCCCAATCTCAAGAATTTATTTCCACAAGTTATAAAAGAAGTCCATATCTCAATGCCAAGGTAAGCTCAATGCCTTCAATTTCACCATTCAAGGGTCAATTGAACAAAATCCCCTTCATCAATTCAATTCGAAAACTAGGGTTTCATAAAATTTGGGGCTTTCTCCTCATTTGTGTATACAAGGTCAATAGTCACAATTTCTAGCAATAATCAAGAAGGGTATGTATAAATTGTTCCAAAACATGGGAAAAATCCCCTTTAATTTCTCAAAACTCCTCTCATTTAACAAATTATCCCATACATTGTTATAACTAAGAAATTATCACATATAAATCTCAAAGCAAGAATATAACAAGTTAAAAATATCCCCTACCTCGAAATGGTAGCTAAGAGATGAAGACCTAACAATAGAGTTGATCAAAAACACTATCCAATCAGTGAGAATCTCAAATCAAGTTTGCTCTTCACTTTTCTTGAAGGATTTAAGGTGAATCTAAAGTAAAACTTGAGGAAATCAAGGGTTTTTAGGGTTAGGGTTCGGAAATGGGTGTTAGAGAGAGAGAAAAGTTGGAAAAGGTGAGAAGGAAGAGTGTGTGGTTGACTTTTAAAGAAGTTGTCCCAACTAGACCTCTCGAGCGAGCTTTTCACCGCTCAAGCGGTAAACGCAAGGTTCCAAAGGTTTTGTAGAGCTATAGTGGAAATACTGGGAGCCTAAATTTTGCGTTCGAGTGACCACTCCATCGCTCGAGCAATCTCGCCTGCAAACATGCAAGACACTGGGAGCTGCGCATCTACGCTCAAGCGACTAGATGAGCGGTCACCCGAACAAACTGTTACATGTTCATTGCCGTGTTGGTGTCCAACACATGTGAGACATGGATACAACCCTCATTTTGGAGTACCTATGCTTCCTAGTCTTCATTTTTTGTTCCATTATCCCCTCCCTCTCTTCTATACTGGTAGTTATCTTTTTCTTTTCTTTCCTTCCTAAGTTTTCCAGTTGATGAGGAGAAGAACATGAAATCGGTTGTTGAATACTTTCAAGAGGTGTATGGGTTTACCATTCAACATCCCCATCTACCTTGCCTCCAAGTGGGAAATCCAAGGAAAGTGAACTATTTGCCAATGGAGGTAGGCTCTAGTTAATTTCTCAATTTAGTGATGCAAAGTTAAGTTTTCTGTACTTAATTATCAGTATCTTGCCATATTTTTTCAGGCTTGCAAGATAGTTGACGGGCAGAGATACACAAAGAGGCTGAATGATAAGCAAATAACTTCTCTGTTAAAATTTTCATGCCAAAGACCTCAAGAACAAGAAATGGACATTTTGAAGGTTTGCATCTTCAATTATTGGATTCATTTCTGCTTCTTTTAATAAAAACAAGGATTTGAAGGCTGAAATTTGAAACTATCTAATTAATATGGATCACTTTTAGTTGCTTGCTCCTTCATTTTTTGTGGAAACCTTGAGATTCTGTCACATGAACTCTGTTTGGTTGTTTTCAAAGTCTTTTTCCCCCCTTCCAAATAATAGAAGCTAGTTTGATGAAAATAAACACAATATATTTTTAAAATTAAAAAAATAATTTTTTCCTAAAAAAGGTAAAATCATACGATAATATTAGTGTTTTTTTATTTTTTCATTTTATTCACTAAACTAGTACTTAGTTTTCTGAAAAAAAAAAAAAAAAAAGGAAGAAAGTAAACATATTTTGAAAACATTACCCTTCACGGACTCTCGCTTCATTCAAGTCTAATTACTTGCGACACGATATAGGGAACAGTTATTTTCATAACCCAAAAGAAACATGTGTTTGATATTTAGATAGAGAGCAGTGACGAACATAAAGCTGAAGTATTCTGGTATTTTTTCAGACAATGCACCAAAACGGATATAACCAAGATCCTTATGCAAAAGAGTTTGGCATCAGTATTGATGACAAACTTACATCAGTTGAGGCTCGCGTTCTTCCAGCCCCATGGGTATTTCCTCCACAGCATCCAATTCCATGACATCTGTTTTCTATACTAACTATCATTTGTTCACTGTTTTGGTTTTAATAGCTGAAATACAATGATAACGGGAAAGAGAAAGAGTTTTTACCTAAAGTTGGTCAGTGGAACATGATGAATAAGGTAACATGACATTTGTACAAGGAAGCTATTAGAATTTCACCATGCATTGGTATCTAAGGAAATTTAATCTTGTTGTAATAATGCAGAAAGTGATAAATGGAGGTACTGTAAATTACTGGGCGTGTATCAATTTCTCACGAAGTGTCCAAGAAAGTGCAGTTCGAGGTTTTTGTCATCAGTTGGCTCAGATGTGCCAAGGCTCCGGCATGGTAAGCTTGTTAATCTGGGAAAATTTCAGCTGCAGCAGGATTGATTGACTTTATGTAATTTTTATGTTCAGTTTTTAAACTTTTTAAAGTGTTGTGCTGACGGTTAGATTTTGTTGATTTGCTATCCTCAGGAATTCAACTTTGAGCCTGTAATTCCTATCTACTCAGCAAGACCGGATCAGGTAAAGAAGGCTTTGAAATATGTATGTACTGCAGCTGCAAATAACCGTGGAGGGAAGGAGTTAGAGTTACTTATTGCCATTCTTCCGGACAACAATGGCTCTTTGTATGGTATGTGGCTATTTGTTGTAATTTGTACACTTTAGATGAATATAGACTAACAAGCACAACCACTTCGAAGGAGGTGGTGTGTTTGTGTTTTATACCAACACTCATCAGACACTTTCCAACATGTGTGTGATATAGTCCAAATGTGTCCTACTTACTTT
The DNA here is from genome assembly GCF_055761805.1 of Camellia sinensis. Classification (NCBI taxonomy): domain Eukaryota; kingdom Viridiplantae; phylum Streptophyta; class Magnoliopsida; order Ericales; family Theaceae; genus Camellia; species Camellia sinensis. The sequence continues at coordinate 113,442,588 of NC_138973.1, forward strand.
ATACATTTTTTTCTGGATATGCTTCGGACACTTGGAGAATGCTTATGTTCATTGCTTGGATACATGTGAAACACAAAATAACTAGCATACAGTGATAAAAGAAAAATAATGTAGATTTATACCTAATTAATCCTTCTTTTAAACTTTAGGAAATAGTGTTATTTTGCATTTCTTTATCATGTAATAAAATTAATTGGACAGTGCAGATACATCTGTATGTTCTCTGTTAACAATAAACATACCCTTGTGCATCTATGTTGTCATGGATCTTGGATGATTAATCTCAAATTAATATGTTGTATCAATGACTGCAATTTCTATTTTTGGTTCTTAAAAAAGTGAAAAGCACGTCGCTGTAATTTATATTTTTTTTTTTGGTTTTTAATTTTTTTTTTCAATTCTGTATCTCATATATTAGGAACTGAATTTTTTTGGTATGCTGTGAAGTTTCATTGACTAAAATTAGCATGCTTCTACTTCAGGCGATCTGAAACGAATTTGTGAAACAGAGCTGGGGTTGATTTCACAATGCTGTCTTACCAAACATGTCTTAAAGATTAGCAGACAGTACCTGGCAAACCTGTCACTTAAGATTAATGTCAAGGTAAAGATGAGTAATTGTGTTCTCTCTTCTCGTTACCACTACAGATTCAATCTCCACAAGATCGGATTCACGGTTCTTCTTCTTATTCCCTTCTTATTTATTTTTTATGTTTAATTTTAATTTTTAGATGGGGGGAAGGAATAATGTGCTCTTAGACGCTTTAAGTTGGAGAATTCCTTTAGTAAGTGACATTCCGACAATAATATTTGGAGCTGATGTAACTCATCCAGAGTCTGGGGAGGACTGTAGTCCATCAATAGCTGCTGTAAGAATAACGAACTTTTTTTTTTTTTTTTTTTTTAAAAACTTGAAAGCTATGTTAGTTGGTTTAGTGTTTAAGGTTGTTCCAATTGCTTTGGTACAGGTTGTAGCTTCGCAGGACTGGCCGGAAGTTACAAAGTATGCTGGTTTAGTTTGCACGCAGCCTCATCGGCAAGAACTTATTCAAGATTTGTACAAAACTTGGCAAGATCCTCAAGGGGGCACGGTTAGTGGCGGCATGATTAGGTACATATTTAAGACTCACTCCAAATTTCACGTGACTTTAGTTGTGTTGTGTGGTCAATTGTCATGTTACAACCAATCTGATATGGTAGTGTTTATGTTTACAGTTGTTTGTTTGTGTTTTCAAAAAAATTTAAAACTCGAAAGAAAAATTTATTTGCTGTCTGTTTTGGTTTCCGAAAAAATGTGAACAGTTTCAAAAATGTACAAAGTTCTATAAACAAAGTAGTGTTTTGACTTGTTTTGAAAATAAGTTTTCACTCCTTCCTCCCTCCTTCACCCCCTTCGTCCATCAACCACCGTTGACCACCACTACGGTCACCCCTTTGACCACCACATCTAGTCACTGCCCTAGGCCGCTGGCTACCAATTTTGGCCGCCAGCAACCACCTGCATCGAACAGTTACTACCTTCTGCCACCACCTCTTGCTGCTGACCTCCGACCACCCTCACTTGTTTCTAAAACAAGTTTCTGAAAACATGTATACCGAATATGTTTTTATTTTGTAATATTAAAAAATAAATATAAACATGTTTAATGTTTTCGGTGAACAATTAGAAGTATAGACTCATTTGTTTTAAACATGTTCAATGAAAGGGTGTTTTTATTTTTGTTCTTAAGTGGTCACAGTAGTATTTCTTGTAGATACCAAATAGCATAGACTTAGCTTATATTGTAATCGATGTGACAATTACAAGTTTTCTAATGCAGAGAGCTTTTACTATCCTTTCAAAAGGCAACTGGACAAAAACCGTTGAGAATAATATTCTACAGGTAACCATACTCCAATTTTTCACAGACAGTTCCCTTCCCGTTGATTTGTACAGTATTATTGTTATTATTATTATTATTATTGTTTTGTTTTTGTGGTTGGGATAGAGGTAGATAAGCAAAGGAATTGTATTTTGTCTTCATGATTTGTCGTTAGCTACAACTCAAGGTTTTGTACTGATGCTCCATTTTCCTTTCCCCATCAATTACATTTGTAGGGATGGCGTTAGTGATGGGCAGTTCTATCAGGTTCTACTATATGAACTCGATGCAATTCGTAAGGTTGGTTCCCACATTTTAGCCCCTACTATCTTCATCATTAACCAAACTTCTATGCTTATGATCTGGCTGTTTCTAGGCGTGTGCATCACTTGAAACCAGTTACCAACCTCCGGTGACATTCATTGTTGTCCAAAAGCGCCACCACACACGACTTTTTGCAAGCAACCACAACGACAAAACTAGCATCGACAAGAGTGGGAATATCTTACCCGGTATTGATTTTTCACATCTTGTAGTTGCTAAAATTTGTGATGGGCTTGCTAGCTTTTTGCTTTGGTCACGGAATTGCTGCTTGAATAAATATTGGGATGTATGAACTTATGAGTCGTTATTGATTGTAGGTACTGTGGTGGATACTAAAATTTGTCATCCTACAGAGTTTGACTTCTATCTATGTAGTCATGCTGGGATACAGGTATGACTCCTTAATGAACCTTCGTAGACGTTTGGCGCACAGGGGTTGGTTTTGACATAATTGCATAGCATGGCAATCATTTTTATATGTTGGGATCAATGTTACAAGGAAACACTAATTCTCTAGCAATTTTCTTTTTGGTATACATATTCTAAAACATGGTTATACTTTTGTTCCAAAATGGTGAATTTACTGATTCAAGGGAACTCCAAATTTATTTATTTATTTTTTTGCCAATATATTTTTCTTAGGAGCTAGCAAAGAAAAACAAATGTAATGAACTAAAATATAAGCAGAGTGGAGTTTTGTCATTATATATATATGTCATAATGCTCATGGAAATGTATTTCACATGATTAATTTGAAAGAAAAAAAAATCATGTGAAAATACATTTGGGATAACTAAATGTATTTGATGTCTGATTGCTAAAAAGTGTTGTAAAAATAGATTAAATTTCTATAGTACTGGCTTATTCTATCACATATTACAGCATATGGCATACCATGTTTCAAGTAATAGAGGTTGGGATTAACATTTCGCAGGGAACCAGCAGACCAGCTCATTATCATGTTCTCTGGGATGAGAACAATTTTAGTGCAGATGAGATCCAATCTCTGACGAACAACCTATGTTATACGTAAGAGTATCCTCCGCTCTTTCTTGTTTTTACCACAATGCACTCATCCTTTCACAATGACTAATCTGTTGAACTTTTTTTGTTGTAGATATGCTCGGTGCACTCGATCTGTTTCTCTAGGTAACCTTTTAACTCTACCCTTATATAGGAATGATAGTAATGCACATGGTAGAGCCTAGATTTTGTGTCAATGTATTCAATCATGTAAATTTACATGTTTCGTGCAGTGCCACCCGCGTATTATGCTCATCTGGCAGCCTATCGAGCTAGATTTTACTTGGAACCACATGTGCATGAGAATGCTTCAATGCGTGCTACTCGTACAGTTAATGGTCCATGCATCCGCCCACTACCCGCCTTAAAGGAGAAGGTGAAGAATGTGATGTTTTATTGTTAGAGATAACAAAGAATAAGTACAACATAAGAATCAGAGGGAAAAAATGGGTGAGAAATTTGTACATGAATGTTGTGTTTAAAGATTGCAAAGAGATGATGTGTCACAAGATTTTGTGTCAACAGGATTTTGTTGCTAGTGTAATTTTTAGCTCAAAAAATTCAAAATGTGGAATACAAAATTCTGAAGTGTTCACAACCAATGTCTTCAAAAATGAATTGTTATCTTAAGGCATTTCGATTTTCAACCTCAACTTCTCTCAGCCTAAAACTCTAATGGTGGCTCTTACAATGCAATTAAACCACGATTAAACGGCATAAGTATGTTAATAATGGTACTGTAAATTTTAAAAGCTATTTTGTTAATCATAAGTGACTTCCAAGTGCAGATAATAAAAGAGCATGCCAGAACAAAGAAAGGAAGAAGAGATATAGTCTATTTATAAACTAAACATATTGATAATTTCATTTCTTTTATTTCATTAACAAATGGCTTTTAAACTTCAGTAGAATTCTGTAAAATTCTCAAGCCTAGCCGGTCCATCGGCATCTTCGCCCACGATTCTTGAATTGCAAAATTATGAATTCTTAAACTTGAACCAAAATTACAAATTAGTTGTATTAAAAAAAAAAAAAACCCACAGATTACAATGATTCTTTTAATTCTTTACCTAATCAATGTTATGGGGAAAATGTTCTCACAAGATTCTTTCTTTTGTTTAATTATGATTATTTTTTTCTTGGATAGAAATCATTTTATTGCCATCTTTAATCAACCATCCAGGGGACCAACCATCAATAATTATTATATGTTCTTGTAATGTTTTACCTAATCAAGGTTATGGAGCAAATGATCGTACAAAACCCTTTCTTTTTTTTCTTTTTTCTTTTTCTTTTGTTTATATGTGTTCGGATGAGGCTATTTTTGATTGAGTTTGGTGTTGCACACTTTATTGGGCCCATTTTAAGGCCTAATTCGATAATCTAAACCGTTCATATTTTAGAAGTTATCGAGTAGAATATATCAATAAAAAATCACGTCAATCGAATATCGTTAACCCTTTCGTCAAATCACATTTGCATTGAGTTTTATATTTCAGATTACATTTATTTATTTATTTTTTAAAATACAAATGTGATTTGATGAAAATGCCAACGATATCCGATTGACGTGAAATGCAAAATAATCAAACCACAAAAAAGGTAAAATGGGAGATGTTACAATGTGCATCCTCAAAAAGGTGTATATGGTATGCATTTCATAACTTTTTCACAAAATTTAGTAACTTAAACCCATAGTGTCATAACTTTTTCACTATAAAAATCGTAACTTTTTTTCTATTGAAAAACGTCATAATAAAATTTCAAAGTGTCATAACAAAAATCACAAAATGTCATAACATTATCATTTTTAACTTTGAGGTGCGCATCATAAATTCACTATTTATAACTTTACTACAAAATGTCATAACATATATTACAAACAATCATAATATTCATTATAAAAAATCATAACTTTTTTACAATGTATACCATTTAAAAGAGTGCACGTTGTAAATTTCACCTACAATAAAATCAATTTTTTTTGAAAGTTACTGTTGGCTTCATCCCTTTTTGCGTGCCAAGCGGAATACATGCAAGAACTAAATATCATTTTAGAGGGAAAAGGCTCTCGAATCAAGAAAAAATAAAACCTTAAATTCACAAAAAAAAAAAAAAAATAAAATGAAAAAAATTACATGATTATTTATAATAACTTAAACCTTGGAGAACAAGTAATTTTGGTAACTGAAAAAATCTAAAAATAGGAAACAAATGACTAGTCAGGGACGAATTTACTGTAAGACCAGGGGTCACATGTCCCTGGATTTTTGAAAATTCTCACCTTGCTTGTTTTTACTTTTCAGAAAACACTTTTCAAAAAATTATACTTTCTTATTTTTCGTATTTTTTTTTTACTGAATTTTTTTAATATTTTAAGCAATTTTTTTATTTTTTAGACACATCTAACATAAATACACCAAGAAAAGTAAAAAAATTGTAAAAAAAATCTTTTAAAAATTCACTAAATACCAAAAATACAAAAAAATACAAGAATTCAGTACATTTTTTTGTATTTTTATGTATTTATTAATTTTTTAAAATATCTTTTCACAAATTTTTTACTTTTTAGATACATCTAAGTAAGGTACATCTAAAAAAGTAAAAAAAAATATTTAAAATTTAAAAAATATTCACTAAAAACAAAAAAACACGAAAACCAAAAAAGTCAATTTTCAAAAAACTTAATCCAGAAAACTCAAACCAAATACACTGACTAGTACCCTAATATATATAACATATGTCTTATATATCCTTTATAAAATTGTAATAGTGCCTCTCTATTAAAGATTTTATTTATAATTAGAAAGATCCTACTAAAATGAGTCATTCTATCATACACTCCCCAAAAGGGTGTATCATATACAAGTTATGATAAGTGTTACAACCAAATCATTTTCAATTATAACTAAAATGACCACAAAAAATAATAACCAAATATCATATCTTCGATCATAACCTAAAAATAATCTCAATAGATCATAATTAAGTCATAATATTAACATCACAATGAGTTGTAATCAAGGTTTATAACCAAAATAACAGCTATAAAAAATCATAGATAAGTTATAACAAATACCATAATGAGTCATAACTAACACCAAAATATGTCACAACCTGTCATGCCCGTATTTTAGAACCTAATTCACATTACTAAGATCATCTCCAACGGTGAACCAAACCCATCATCAAATTCAAATTTTGATGAAAAACCTACTTTTTCAAGCTCCAACCGTTGCACCAGATTGATATCAAAATGAGATTTCAGTAAAAAAAGTATCAAATTGAGAACGAGACACAGATTTTACCAAATCACTGTTACTAACCGTTGAAAGAGGTACACTGGTCAACCAGCCGGTTGCCCGGCCGGTTGACCAACCGGTCAACCAGTAAAAGATTCAAACAGTTCAGGAAAAAAAGTTCAAACCGTTAAAAAAAAAAAAAAAAAAATTTTGCCTAACCGGTCAACCGGCCGGTCGACCGGCCGGTCGACCACCCCGGTCGTCCCGAAAAAGTTTAGAAAGTTCAAAAAAAAGTTCAGACAATTCGCAAAAAAAAAAAAAAAAAAAAAATTTTTGCCTAACCGGTCGACCGGCCGGTCGACCACCCGGTTGTCCCGGGATAGATTTGGTGAAAGGTGAACCGTTGGAACGAGTGGTATCAATTTAGTGAAATGGGTCATTTTTTACTCAAATTTGGTGAAAAATTTGAGTCACCGTTGGAGATGCTCTAATCCATCATCATAATTCCTTTTTATAAATTACAGTGCGGAAGCTACAATATTAATTTAAATAAATACTAATAACAGTCCTCTCTCGCATGCATGTGCATGTTCATTAAGTACAATACATTTACAAATGCCCTTACATGAACATGAATGAGAAAGGTATAACCCTCGTTACAAAAATATATCATTCATTCCACAAGTAAAAGGCCCTCTGGCCAAAAAGGGAAAGAGAGCATCTCAAGCTCGAACACAATCTTCTAAACATGTACTTGAAAAATGTTAAACAATGTGAGATGAACATATAATTCAGTAAAAATCCTAATAATTCTAATCAATATAATCCTATACATGTATATAATCATGATGCTCCACATGATATGTACTTAATATGCTCTTTCAAAATCCAAAATAAATATACACAAGTAAACATTGTTCCTAGAAAATACCATTCATTAACATTTCATTTCACTCTTTACAATTTGAAGAATTTTAATAACTTGCATAATTAAAATAAATTCCAAGCACACATCTAGCAGTCCACAACGAAGATAATCTCAAAGAGCTACCTACTAATCCACAATTACTACTGACGTCATTTCCACATTTACTGGTCATATGTCTAGAAGAGCAACGATTATCTATTACGTCTCCATTACATTCCATGCCTCAACACAATTACGCACATACATAAAATAAAATATGACAATCACATACATCAATTTCGACTTCATCAAGCCATCATGACACAGTTTACCAGGAGCTAACTGAAAGGACACTGGAACGTGTCTCAACATGCCACACTTTACTGATTGTTAGCCAGAATGAAACAGAACCTCTATATAGCTCAACGATACATGCTTTACCGGGCGCCAACCGAAATGAAACAAAATTTATCTCAATGCGCCACGCTTTATCAGGTGCTAACTAGAAAGAAACGGAACCTCCATTTAGAACTTTTTCCCCAAGTATCAATATCAACCAAATATTACAAATGTTATGATATTATAAAGAGAGAGGAATGAAGAGAAAAGAGAAAACTCTTGTATTCAATTGATTAAATGACACAATGTACAAGACTTCTTTATATAGGAGGAGACAAACCTAAATATGGAAAACCTAACCTAAATACAGTAATGTTGTAATTATGGTAAATACAACAGTATATAGAATATATACTATATTTAACAATCCTCTCAAGCTTAAGGCGGTAATGCATATAACAACTTGAGCTTGGAAAGTAAGTCAGAAAAGCGTCTTGGGGGATGAGCCTTGGTAAAGATATCTACTGTCTTGATTAGCAGAGGTAGCAAAGAGAAGTTGAACAGTGCCACTAGTAGCATGTTGTTGTATGAAGTGACAATCAATTTCAATGTGTTTGGTGCGATCATGGAAGACATCATTATGTGCAATCTTAATAGCACTCTAATTGTCACAGTAGAGGTTAGTAGCAGTAGGATGAGAAATCCCCATGTCAGAAAGAAGCCATCGAAGCCACACAAGCTCCTGAGTAGTGTCAGCAAAAGCACGATATTCAGTCTCAGTACTAGAACGAGCAGTAAGAGTTTGCTTCTTGCTACTCCAAGCAATGAGAGAGTCACCTAAGAAGAAGCAGAACTCTGTAGTAGAGCGGCGATCAGTAGGGTCCCCTACCCAATCCGCATCAGAAAATGTATGTAACTGTACGGAAGAGTGAGCGGAGTTGTGAAGACCATGAAACATAGTTCCTTTGAGATAGCATAAAATGCAAACTAGAGCATCATAGTGTGGAAAGCGAGGAGCAACCATGAACTGACTAACAATGTGAACAACATAAGAAATGTCTGGACGAGTAACCGTGAGATAGACAAGATTGCTAACTAGATAATGATATAAAGTAGCATTAGACAACACGTGACCGTCAAGAAGGGTGAGACGAGTCTGAGGGTCAATCGGAGTAGAGGCAGTCTTGCAATTAGTAAGACCAACACGAGCCAAGAGATCTAAAGTATACTTGGCCTGGGAGAGAAAGTAACCAGACGGATCATGAGAGATTTCTAAGCCAAGAAAATAGTTGAGAAGACCCAAATCCTTCATCTCACATTGGCGACTGAGAAATTGTTTGAGACTAAAGATATCCACTGCGTCATCTCCAGTGATGATCATATCATCCACATAGAGAAGACGAAGAATAGTACCATGCTCTGTCTTACGAATAAAAAGGATAGAATCATAGGCACTGTAAGAGAATCCAAAGGCATGAATGGTGGAGCTAAACCTGGCAAACCAAGCACGAGGAACTTGTTTCAAACCATACAAAGCACGATGAAGTTTGCATACTTTGGAGAACAGAATAGAGGAACCACAAGGAGGTTCCATATAAACTTCCTCATTGAGATCTCTATTGAGAAATGCATTCTTTACATCCATCTGACAAAGTGTCCACTGGCGAGCAGCAGCAACGACAAGTAAGCTACGAACAGAAGTTAGACAGGTAACATGAGTAAAGGTTTCTTCATAGTCAATCCCATATTCTTGAGTAAAGCCCCGGACAACAAGACGAGCTTTGTACCACTCAATAGAACCATCAAAATGAGTCTTGAGCTTGTAAACCCATTTGCAACTAACAACACTTTTTCCAGGAGGAAGATCAATCATATCCCAAGTATGAGTTTTATCAAAAGCCTATAGTTCATCAGTCATAGCTTGCTGCCAAAGAGGGTTAGAACAAGCCTCTCGATAGAAAGTAGGTTCATGAGAAGAAAATGCAGTAGAACCAACAATTGAATCACGAAGAAGAACAGAAGGTTGTGTTACTCGAGTAGAATGATGAAGAGGTACCTCAGAAGCAGGACCAAGAGGCGTAGTAAGATCCTCAGGATGGGTCGTCGGCGACATGGCAGGACTAGGAGCAGGATCATGGAGTGAAGCATCAGCAAGACCAGGAGGTGAAGCAAGATCCTCAGGATGGGTCGGAGGCATGGCAGAAGTATTGTTTGTATCAAGCTCATCAAATAAAAGAGAGGGATCTGTGAAGATTGATGTAGTGGGAGGAATGAATAAATGAAACTTAGATATAGAAGAAAACATCTTGTCTTCCCAAAATACAACATGACGAGAGACACGAAGACATTGAGAAATAGGATCCCAACAACGATAGCCTTTATGTTCAATTCCATACCCCAAGAAGCAACACAAATGGGCTCGAGGTTCTAATTTGGAACGCTCATGTGGTTGAAGGAGAACAAAACAAGCACATCTAAACACACAGAGACGAGAATAAATACGAGGCTGGCCATATAAGCGCTCATATGGGGTGTGATTGTTGATGGTAGGAGAAGGAACATGGTTGATAGTATAGGCAACTGTAAGAGTGGCTTCCCCCTAGAAGCGCTCAAGACAAAAAGAAGAAATTAAAAGAGCATGGACAGTGTCTAAAAGATGGCGATGTTTATGCTTAGCACGACCATTTTGTTGGGAGGTACTAGGACAAGAATAGTGAGAAAGTGTGCCATTTTGACGAAGGAATCACAAAAAATTTGTTTCTTTGTATTCTTGGGCATTATCAACATGGAAAACTTTGATGGTGGAAGAAAATTGAGTTTTGATCATTTGTGAGAAATCATAGTATATTTATTGTAACTCAAAGCGAGACTTCATAAGAAATAACCAGGTAAAACGAGTGAAGTCATCTACAAAAATAACAAAGTATTTAGATCCCCCTATAGTGGAATTAGGTGCCGGTCCCCAAACATCATAGTGTATGAGATCAAAAGGCGCATGAGACATAGAAGTACTTGATGGAAATGGCAAAGTAGATTGTTTTGCTAGTTGACAAGATAGACAATCGACGTTATCATTTGGAACAGGACCTAACTGACCGCTAGAGACTAGAGATCGTAAGTGACCAAAAGAAACATGACCTAACAGAGAATGCCATAATGCAAGAGGAGAACTAGGAGTAATAAGAGCAGTAGTCTGGACAGTAGAAGGACCGAAGGAGGGAATGTGAAGGTGGATGAGCTCATACAGATGTTCGTGTTTACGACCGATCCCAAGAGTCTGTCCCGTCTTCGGATCCTGCACAACACAACCAGTTGGAGAAAAGAGAACAGTGAGCCCAAGATCACAAAATTAACCAATTAAAACAAGATTAAGTGTAAGATTGGGGATCAGATAAGTGTGGGGTAGAGAAATAATAGAGGTGGAAATATAACCTATATGACTAACATGCATTTGAGAGCCATCAGTAGTGTGAATAACAGGTAACATAGAAGAAGATGCAGTAGAAGAGAAAAGTGTTGGGCCAGAGGTCATATAGTTGCAACAAACGGAGTCAAAATACCAAGAAGAGTTATCTGGAGCAACTAAAAGGATAGTAGAAGGTGTACCAGAGGTAGAAATAACCTTTTTGACAATAGCTTCAATGTCTTGAAGAGTGTAGGGTGGTGACGGGGCAACCATGGATGATGAACCAGAGGCAACTGTAGTAGATGCAAAATGAGCTGAAGACTGATCTTGACTGTATATTGTGGAGGGTCCAAAATAACTACTATGTTGAGGATAATTGTCTGAACGAGCCATGAGGTGATTAAAGAATGAATCACAAAGGAGAACCAGTGATGGCGAAGTAGAACTAGATAAAACAGAGTTCACCAGTGAATCCGGAATGTCGAAAATAGTCAAAACAAGTCAAAATTTGAATTTTGGCCAAATAGGATGCAATGTTAACGCGAGCAGAAGGGAGGCTGACGTCAGTAGAGGCGCAACTCACGTTAACGTGGCTAGGGCGCGGCGCAGTGTAGCAGAGAAGGCGCGGCACACGTTAGCAGTTGACAAAAGCGGCGGCAGATGTTGAACAGTAGGGCTGACATCATGTTGAGGTCAGCAGGACGCATTGAGATACGCGCATAGAAGCATGACAGATCAAACAAACGCTCTAGAGCACGTGTCAGCGTGTGTGCACATGGTGATGCTGAAAATGACGCGCCGAGGCTTCTGGATGCCCGTAAGGGCGTGTTAGAAGTGATTCTGGTGCCAGTTTGGTGGTGACAGATTCGTAGAGTGATGAGAAAGGTCTCTGTGCCAGTTATATTTGGGTTTTAGGTAGACAAAACTGGGAACAAAGATACACAAATATTTAAAGGAGAACGTGGTGTGCCAGAGGTGGTTTGGAACAGCGAAAAAATAAGATGGTGCGCCGGAGGCGGCTTTGGAAGAGAGCATTAGCTTTGATACCATGTTATGATATTATAAAGAGAGAGGAATGAAGAGAAAAGAGAAAACTCTTGTATTCAATTGATTAAATGACACAATGTACAAGACTCCTTTATATAGGAGGAGACAAACCTAATTATGGAAAACCTAACCTAAATACAGTAATGTTGTAATTATGGTAAATATAGTAGTATACAGAATATATACTATATTTAACAACAAATTTCTCAAATTGAACCCATAACAATACATAACACATATTTGGATTCACTTGAATCAAGCTTTATCAACAAATATTTCCAAAAGGACAAAGCAATAAACATAACTTCCCAACCAAATATCATTTTATTTCCTTTTGTAATCAAAATTTCTCATGAACACCAAAGATCTTCATGATTTTCTGAAACCTCGTTTTGACCAACTTCATCCACATTCAATCATACATTTCTAATTAAAAATACAAACACATAATCTCAATCATTCCTATTTACTGACCAACTATATAATTCCCAAGTAATTGATACCACATAACCACCATTTGTAATGCCAACTATGGTGGGTAAAAATCAAACCACCAAGCTGTGGTTGGCAATGCTCCAGCAATTATTGAATTGTATGTAACCTAAAATCACTTAAAGAATGTGAAGGGTTTGGCTGGGAGCAGCCTGGGGACTCTCTGTTGCTTAACTTAGTAAACTTGTATGTAAAAGAGCAAAAATATTGAGTGTAAATGTGAGTAGAATTGATTGTGTACCTGAACCTTGCGTGTTCCATGTATTTATACTCAGCTCCCACTAGCTGTTGTGGCTCCCTTCACTTCTCATGTCAATCCCATTTATTTAGGGATCGTGTTCCACTAGGCACAGATTTCTAGGAGTTAGTTGGGCCAAGAATTTAGGAACGCGCCTCAAGGGTGTGCTTCCTGATCCTCTGATCCTGGTCCTATATGTTTGGACCTGGACCCAGTTTCTTAGTCGTCTTTTTGAACCTGGACCCCTGATCCTAGACTTTCAGTCATCTGGATCTGTTGTTCTACTATTCTGGTCTTGGGCTTCTGGTCTTGCTCTGTCATGGCTCATTTTTGCCTCCCACACCAACCGGTCTCACAAGTTTCATTAAATCATTTACTTACATTCTCGTATAATTCTTATAACAAAGCATTTCTAATTTCATATACGTTAATTTACAACATTTTTAAAATTTTCAAAATCTCAATCAATTTGTTCAAAATACATGCTCTCAATTCTTACCATTTCTTTGATTAATAATATTAATTTCAACTTTTCCAAAATGATCTAAAAATTTACAATTTCACCAATTCACGTAATGTTAGAAAATTAGGGTTTTCTTTGAATAATTAGGGCTTTTCCATCTCAAGCTTTCCATACACTCCAATATCTACTGAACTCAATTTAGATAAAGAAAATGTCAAGAAATATCTAACACAACGCAAACCCTAACTTCTCATAAAACATGTTTTGAAAAGCCCACAATATTCTACAATTTATGAGGACTGCTGAAGAAAATACTTGAAAAATAGTATTTTATTCATAAAATATTACAAAAAAAAAAAAAGGAGATACAAAAAAATCAAGTTGAGGCATGAATATGTCATTTTGTTTAAGGAGATCAAGCCCACTACAGTAGGAAAAACCCAAAAACTGGTGTAACAGTCACCAAAATTTGATTTGTCCCCTCTAGAATACAATAGCCCGACCACTTATTGTATGGTTTAGGCAAACTCTGCACAAGATGGTGATCCTAAAGCTCCACCGGTAATAAACACCCTTCTTTCGCTAGTAATCTCTCAAGTGTAGAAATGTTGGTGTAGAATGAGATTATTTATAGGCTACATAGGTCTATGTAAAATAAACAAAAAAATAAAAATAAAAATCCACTAAACTAGAGTAAGGGGGGATTCCCTATAACTCGCAAAACTTACTCACCACCATAGCCCATAACCTTCCAAAACTCCTCATCATGGATCAAACAAAAGGTCAAAAATAAATAAATAAATAATTATTTAACTAATAATATCAAAATGGTCCAACAAGGACAATATTAAAAGAAATTAGAAAAATCCCTACCTCTTGAAGAGAAGAAAAAAACCAAGAAGAAAATTCCCCAAATTCGAACTCGTCGGATTTTTGATTGCTCCGGTCAAAATGACCTCCTCGACACATACGCTCGCCATTTTGGTCTAAAGAACTAGTATCAAAATCTTACTTGATATTGTTGGATTCAAAGATTTGTGATGTTGGTGGAGGTTTTGTAGATAGAATGGAGAGAAAAGATATATATATATATATATATATAGAGAGAGAGAGAGTGAGTTGAGAGAAAAATGAGAGGGAGAAAGATAGGATCAGAAAAATAAAGAAAACACTAGGTTAAGAAACAGTCATGTCGTTGCTTGCTGACACTGGCCACTAGTACGGAGCTTGCCGCCGTTCGAGAAGTGGCCAACCACTTTTGCGGTGCCTTCCTTAAACTCCACAGCTCCTTGGCCACTCATACGGCCCAATTTCGCTACTCTTGCGGCTAGTTCCTGAACATGCTCAACTGTAAAAGTGTTTATATGCCTCTGTTTTTTGTCCTTATGCCCTGGAATTTTTTTTTTCTAACTTGAGAGTCAGTATGGGAAAGTTAGACAGAGATCACCGCTCAAACATTAACATGATACAAGATGCTCAAGGCCTGAAAAAAGTCGACGAGTCCGAAAATGTATGTTCAAGTTGGGTCGATAGCCCGAGTCATCACATAACCATAGACTACAAAGATTATAATTGTGACATACAATACACAATTTTTTGCGATGTGTTTTATAGATTTTTTCTACTAAAATATATCATTTCTATTTCAAAATATTTTCAATTAAAATTTTCCAATCTACTTATAATAGTTACTCTCCAATATTTTTATGAAATTCAACCTTATATCCCTTAATTTGAAATTCATAATTATCCAAATGGACTTATAATATTTAAGTTTAGTAATATTTCATTGTTGTTTATTATGAAAAAAAAAAAACATTGCTTCATTAATTTGTGACCCTTATGTTGAACTCCTATCTCTGCCATTGTGAATAGTCTAATTCTTATAGAAAACAAAAAACTTAAGAAATTAGGAAAACAAAATTGAGAAACCTAATACCTCTAAAATATTTATAGAAAATTACAATCTTTCTAATAAAATATTATATCAAAAATATTAAAAATAAAAAAAAGAAATTCTTAAAATCCTATCCTACATCAGACACCTCTTTTTCAACTCTTCTTCAAATAAGATGATACTTGGAATGCTTCAACCATTTATTTCTCTTCCTCCTCTTCCAATAAATGTTTATAGAAAAGTGAATTTTCCAAGAACTCTGGACGCAACGGTAATGGAGAAAGGGACTAGATATCATTCTAGTAGACAAATTTATTGAATCCACAACAACACTTTTGAATTCAGAAGTAAAAGAGAAACTTTTAGAAATATTATTGATTGAATAAGTTCTGTCTTTGTCATAATTAAGGGTGTAAACGCTTCGGTTTGGTCAGTGTTAAAAGCATATTTAGCGCCAAACTGATTCTTTCAGTTTTCATGATTAAGAAATTGATATAGACCATATGATAAGGTTTGGTTTTATCAGTTTTATCGGTCTGATGTAGAAGAGAAATTAGCATGAGGTGTTAAAGGGTTTTATAGTAGATTATAGAATTTTACATTGAAAATAAATGAGGAAAATGTATGAAAATTTCTCTATAAATGTTTTTCTCCTTAGTTTTTATCACAAAAGTGTATTATATCAGTTACTTATTATATAGTGTATTATATTAGTTACTTCTTTATGCCTTCAGTTCATTGTATTGACCAAAAATTTCCAAAACTTTGATAAAAACAAAGAGGAATAAATTCCTCAAGCTTTGCAAAATTTGATCGACTTGGAGGAAGAGAGGTGTGCTTAGCCCTTGATAGATGAGATTATTTCAATTAATGTGGGTACTGAGAAGGATCCTCGCTTGGTCTGGATTGGTTTTACGTTCTCTTCGAAAAAACATGAGCGATTAGTCACTTTATTAAAAGATTTAAAAAATATTTTTGCGTGGTCCTACGAAGATATGCCTGGAATTTATCCTGAGATTGTGCAACATAAAATCTCTCTCGACCTGAGGCCCGACCCCTCTAGCTTTCAAACTTTGATTCTGAGTGTCCAATAATCAACCAGAGTATATGGCTTGCATAGTCGAATTGGAAACAACCTTAGAACTAGGGGCAATAAGGTTGGATGTGATCAGAGATTCAAATTAGATCGTTTCTCAAGCCAACGAAAACTGGAAAAAAAAGTCAAATCTTGGAATTCGAGAGAAGAAGATTTAATGCTAAAGGATAATCAAGTTCCTATCCATGACCCAAGGGGCATATTCACACCCAATTAGATGGGTTCCTACATTATCAAGTCTATCTATTGAGAAGGAGAAATCATTCTCGAGGATTTAGATGGCTTACAGATCTCATAACCAATCAACATGGATAGGCTACAAAGGTAACGCCCTTGAGAGGGTCGTTGGGCCGAAAATCTGGAAGGGTGACCTAGGCAAATGTTAGAGCAGAAAAAAAAATGCAAAAATGAAAAAATGAAAAAAAAAATGAAAACAGGAAAAATGAAAAATGAAAAAACTAAAGAAAGGCTCACAAGGTCAAAAATCCAGAAAGGGCGGCTTTGGCAAAAGTTAGAGCACAAACGAAGAGTGTTAATACCCGAGTGAGTCTTACTTATGAACTACGTAAGGCCTGATTCATGTCTTTGGGATACGTAGGTAGTTTCATTTTAAAGTTCGACTCCAACCATTTTCAACTCACTCATTCTGTCCATGCTTGATTGGTGTTTCTTTATTCGACTTGGCTGTCTTATCCAAGTTTGATTAGCTCATCTCCGTTCGATTTAGTTGTCCTGTCTTTTCTTTATGGCAGATTCAATTGCAAGGTAGTTCAAGTTCGGATTTGAGATTGTACATCTCGAGGACTGATTTCATGTTGGTCGGGTAATGGCCTTTTGTGAAAATAGATTTTGAGGACTTTTAATGAAGTTGATTGATTTTCTCAAAATTATTCCATTTTTGTAAAACTCAGACCATTCTTTGGACCAAAAAGGGAAAACTTTCATTACTCACAGCTTGAGTTACATGATTTCAAAATAGAGAGTGGAATAAGCATGCTACTTTAACTCTCATGTTGATTAAAATCTTTTTAGCAGAAAACCAAAAAAGTCAAAGCGATAAACTAGGGGCACAGTCGAGTTAGATTTTCTGTCTTTCCCCTTTATTCTCGAAAGTCTCCATTTACACTGTCAATCACTTGTCGGAAAGTGCGTAATCGTTGTCTCCAACAATGTAACAAAACCCTTCAGTCAGTCGGTTGTTTGAGCAGTTGACCAGCGGTGGTTTTTGTTTTGAATTTGTTTTACGGCATCGCGCCTGTGATATTCTAAACCGCACCTGTGATTGTCGTACCCGCGGTGTTTATAGTCATGCCCGCGATGAAGTTTTGTGTTCTTTCTATTCTAGCAAGTGTAAACAGGTGTGTTTGGATTGCTTTTACTTTGTTTTTTTCATTGAGTCATTTTTTAATTTCTAGTTAGTTGAGGGCTCAATATCCAATTCAGAGTTCGTTACAATTCAATCATTCTTAGATTCAAATTTGAAACAAAATGGTTTTACTGCTTAAGTGTTGTGCCATTCACTCCATGATATGCAAAAATGAAACTCATTTTATTTAAACTTCAAAGTGAAGCCCCCGATCAACATTAAAAAAATAAAAAAAATAAAAAAAAAAAAATAAATAAAAGAGAAGAAAAGAAGAAGAAGAAGAAGAAAATTTCAAAAACAACAAAAGAAAAATTGAAGCATTGGTGCTCCTTCCTAAGCAAAACAAAAAATGAAAATAAAATAAAAAAGAACAAAAAGGAAAAAATTGAAAATACAAAAAAAAAAAGCAGAGGGACTTTTCTCGGAGTCCGGTAGCAGCTCGGTGGTGAAGGCAGCCGACTTCATTAGTAGACAACTTCGTCGTTCGACTTTACCGTCAGCTGCCTCACCACATATTCACTCTCGGGAGGCCTTTGAAGACTCTTCCTTGGCATTGGCAAAGCTTTCGAAAGAAATTACTCCCTGTCGGCCGTCAAATGAGAAATACAAAGGAACTCCGAATCGGGCCACGAAGGTGGCCTGTCGTTTCAACTCTTTGTTCTGGTTTTTCAGTGTGCTAATCTCTTCTCGGGTATCCTTGTCCAAACGCTAGAGCAGAGAGAGTTGTGCGTTTAATCGATGTACCTCACTTGTCTTGTTCGGTAGCCAGTGAGACAAATTGGAGACCGCGGTCATCGTCTCCACACAACACTTTAATGTGATGTAATTGGCATTGATATCAAACTACATTGCCATTGTTTACTCGACTGACAGCGCATGAAAGCTAAGAACATGAGCAGAGACAAGAGCACTTTGTTGAGGCTCAGAGGAGCTAGCCTCAACATTCTCAATTGGTGAAGTGTTAAAGTCAGCGAAGAGCGTAAGAGGACAGCGAAAAGAGGCCATGTCAGAAGAGAGTAATGCTGCCAAAGGGGAATTGGCAGAGAGAGTTTGCAGCTTTTTGCTCTTCCCTCTTGCAGGCCTCGGTTTAAGGAGAGAATGAAGAAGAAGAAGATGCCAAAAGAAGAGTGGATTGTCGAGGCAATCATTGAAAATTGCATTTGGTCCAGTTGTTGTCAATCAGGCATGCCAGATACGACGTTTGACGAAGATGAATGGAAAAGAGAGAGAGAGAGAGAGAGAGAGAGAGAGAGAGAGAGAGAGAGAGAGAGAGACAAAAACAGGGAAAATAGAGAGATATGTATACAATATGTATTTACATGTATACCGTATATGTATCGTATATGTCCATATATATGTACCGTGTATGTATCCGTATATATATAGCTTATCTGTGTCTGTATGTATATATATGTGATACGTATTTTGAATATTGTTTGTATGTGATATGTATATAAATTTTCAAAAAAACAAAAAAATTCAAAAGAAAAAATAAATATGTATATATATATACAAAGAAATTTTCATAAAAAAAAAAACAACAAAAAAGAAGGAAATTTTGAAAAACAAAAAAATAAAAAAAAATAAAAAAAAAGGAAAATGAAGGGAAAAAAAATCATTTCATTTGTTGTGCATCCATCATATCACATTGCATATTGTATGTCTCACATTGCCCCTTCGTATTTTTGCATTCACCATCACACTTGCATTGTCTATTACATTTGTTATGCATGGTTATAATCCATTCACATCATTTCAAACTTTTTGGTTACAACTTCTCTCCTTTACACGGTTGAAAACCATCACCCTATTTTGTATTGAGATATGGTCTAGGTCTTGTATATTGGTTAAGAGTCCTTTCTCTTTTACCCAATTGAAAACCATCTCCCTATTTCGTATTGAAGTACGGTTTAGGTCTAGTATATTGGTTAAGATCCCTTTCTCTTTCACCCAGTTGAAACCATTGCCCTATTTCATATCGAGGTATGATTTAGGTCTTGTATATTGGTTAAGATCCTTTTTCTCTTTACCCGATTGAATCAATACCCTATTTCGTATTGAGGTACAGTCTAGGTTTCCCTGTTTGATTGAAACCCTATTTTCTCCTCATTATGTGAATGTGTTTGAATTGTACCCCTTCGTTATGCTTCATTTGCATAAGGCTTGCCTCACCATATATTACATATTGCATAAATCATTCACATCAACATTTGATTACAATTCAACTTTTGCATAGTTATATGAGCATATCATCAATAAATAAATAAATAAATAAATAAAATTCAACTTTCAGTTGCATGAGCATATCATTTGCATAGTTACAACTATCATTGTTGCATCGCTTAGCTACAATCTATTCACATCAACTTTTGATTACAACCTTTTCCATCGGTTAATGCTGACCCTTATTTGGGATGATGGTACTATCCCTTACTCGGGTTGTAGGTTCCGAGCCAAGCATTCATGATTACGACGAACAGTCGCCTTAGTACAAGTCACGAGTTTTCTATTTTTTCTAAAATATTAGGTGGTGACTATGAGATCTGATGACGCAATTCATTTCTGGCAAAAATTTTTGCAATAAAATGAATTTTCTATAAAAATTGCTGGATTTGAACTCTCATCTATGTTTTGCATTGCACTTGTGAGACTAAATCAAAGAAATCAAAGGTCTGAATTGTTTAGCATGCGGGTACTCCTCAGATGATGCGACAAACACTTGCGTGGGAACGAATCTTAGACTCGAAAAAGGCACAGTGCCCACACAAACATTACAAGATAAATGCATTCACATCATAGAAATGGACAAAATATTAATAAATAAGTAGTGCTACTTTAACCCTAAATTTAGACTCATTTTCAAACCTAATGATGTATTAGTTTATTAAAATATCTAAGACAACTATATATATATATATATTTATTTTGATCAGCAAAAAAGAAAAATTTTATTGATGAAATCAATGTACGTAAAATACTACAGACAAACATCAAGAAAAGTAAGTGAGTGCACAAAGCATTAAAACAAAACAAAATTATATGATATAAAAACATCAACAACAGTGTTGCCTTCATAATAGTACTAGAATTGGTGACAATTGCGACGCGTGCACATGATTATTTTATTTGAAAAAAATAATATTGTAAACTGTATGATTGAATTCAAAATCTGAAATCAGAAGTTGAGATATTTGTAGGGGGAAAAACTGAATATAGGACATAACTACCCATCTAATTGCTGCAGGGGTACCTTAGGAAAACTAAAAAAATGATATATAAACAGTAAAAGTTGGGAATTCTCTTCATAATAGTATAGAGAAAGATGGTTATATATATGAGTTACACTTGATTGTCGGATTAAGTTGTGTGAGGTTATGATTATAGTTGGGTTGTGCAATGAGATTCCTAGCTTGATAATATTAAGTTGAAGATGTAAAATAAATTGTGTTTTTTTGTGCACTACTTGTTGGCTTTTTTGGCTTTCAAAGGTTATTTTTGTAATTGTGAGCGTGCCAACAAGGATCAATCAGTCCTTACAGAAATTTAATTGCCAACCAATTATCAGACGATTGTGTTTTAGTTCTTTCAGCCTCAATGAAGAGGACTTTTACTGGTGGCTTTGCTTAGGAGGAATAAACTGACAATGATTAAATGAAGAACAATTGTAGTATTTCATTAAGTAAAACGAAAAACTTACAATGATCTAATTCAACCTCGTAGAGCTTCACAGCAACAATCTACTTGAAACTACTCTTATGAATGATGTGCAGTGCAGGAATTTTAAAGTATAGAAATACAAAGAACAGGAAATGTAAAACTGGAAAGGAAATAAAGTAGATAAAACTGGTTTTTTGGACCTGAGTCTGGGGCTTTTTCTAGGGCCTTCTCTGTTATTTATACTTCTCAAGGATGACAATCGAACTGCACTTCTAACCGTCTAATCGCTCCTCCATAATCGCTGATCATGTTGCCTTATAGTTAGCTCCATTATGCCATTACTTGCAATTAGGCTTCCCTCCTGATTTTGAATTTGAATGTGAGTAACCGTTGAAGCCACATCACTTTGCATCTCTTTGCTAATCCAGTGTTACGCAGATCTTGTAAGAACCAATATTAACTGCCACGTGTACGATCACGATCAAAGACTTGAATAGTCTTCCCGTATTGCCCTTATTCTGCCACGCGTTAAATTGTAATTGGCTTATACAAAATATGTAGCCAACACTATTGTAGTGACATTAATTGCTTGTGATTAAATTTAGAAATCACGTAAAAGTAACAATTATATAAAAAATAATTTTGTTTTTGTAGAATAATGCAGTCTCTCGAATGTCCATCTCACAGCCAGAGATCTAAGAGTACCCAAAATCAAACTAGAGCAGGCAACATTTAAGCTATTGAAAGACTTGAGTGAGTTCAAATTTACACCCTTCATCCCCTCTGGTTTAGCTTTAAAGAGATTCAAAATTGGTGGACAGCCAAGTGCATCTAGCCATACATCCTCATGATTTATTGATAGGACTAGGTGTGCCTTCTAAGACTAAACCAACAGCAGTCGAGAACATTCCCTCTTTTTCCACAGCTACCAAGATTGTTCCTGCAGCCTCACCCTCTCATGCTAGAGTTACCAGGGTTGCTTCAAAAAAAGGTATGTATTTTCAGTTTTTTTCTTTTTCTTTTAGACTCTTTTGTTTGTTTCTTTTACACTTATACCTCTTGGTGTAGGGTCTCCACAAGAATAATCTCCTAAGAGAGCTGAAGCTCTAGCTACTCTCAAAGACAAACATCAGCAGAAAAAGAAAAGGAAGCTAATACTCACTCCTGAAGAGTCTGAATCTCAGATGGAAGAGAGAGAGATTGAGAAAGAGCAGGAAATACCATTACAGAGAAATAAGAGAAAGAAGATGACTGTCTCTCCTTCTGATTTGGTCGAAGACCCCACTTATGAGGCAACTGCCAAAGCAGTAGAAGAGGAACTCACTCCTGAAGAATCTGAATCCCAGATTGAAGAGAGAAAGAGATTGAGAAAGAGCAGGAAATACCATCACAGAGAAAAAAGAGAAAGAAGATGACTCTCTCTCATTCTAATTTGATCGTAGACCCTACTCATGAGGCAGCTGCCAAAGCAGTAGAGGAGGAACATTCCAAAGAAATAATTATTTTTCAAAGAGCTGAGAAAAGGCGACAACAACAATTACTAAGGGATGAAGCAGCTGCCATTGATGCAACCCAAAGGGAAACAATGAGAAGGCAACACACTACCGAGCATTATTCCCTCCGTAATTCTCCCGTCATTGCCACCACCTCTGAAACCAGTAATTTTCTTTCATGTCTCCACTTTCTTTTAACATTATTTTGTACCTCTTCCTTTGCAGTGACAACTACTGAACCTATTCTCCCAATAAGGACCCCCTCAGTTTTAGTTGAAGTTGATCAATTGCAAAATGTGAAGTCTATTTAGATAATACTCCCACTTTCTAGGCCTATATTCTCCGTACCCTCCTTGCGGCCAAGTATCCCTGCTCCTCTTTCTTTTGATTTAACTCCATACCTCCCTCATTTGTCATTCGATTTTACTCAATTTGATTCTCTTTCGAGCTTTACTTCTCCTTCCTCTCCTAAGGAAATTCCAGCTGCTACTTTATCTTTGATGGTAGCTGATTCCTATAGAGAAGGTACTGATAGCTCTCCAATCCATCATCCATTATCTTTGCTTAGCTCCAGTCCTTCTTCTCCCAACAAACTGGTAGCCAAAACTATAGAGACTGCTAAAGATACTCCACTTTCTTCTCCTACTCCTATGCAGTCATTTCTTCCTTCTACTAGGGCTCTTTCTGCACCTTCCATGTCAATGGATGAGGTGGATATCTTTGAGGCTAGACTTGCTAGTTTTTTCGATATACCTTCCACCTCTCCAATGACTAGCAATAAGACTGAGCCATTAGTTTTAGCTGATTCTCTGCTAGAAATTTTTGAGAGCTCTTCCTCTAGTGGTAAGACTTCCTTGCCTTCGATAGACTTGGACAGTTGTCTGGAACTGCTGGCATCTTTTTCGAGGATTTCTTTCGAAGCCTTACAGAGGCCTATAATAAAAAATGGCTTCCTCCAATGTTGCAAGATTGTTGAGCAATTCGGCATAGTTGTCTCCAGTTATTTGTCTCAAGCAGCAGCCACCATTGATTTTTACATCAACATCTGTCATGCTGCTAAAGGTGCAGAGGAGAAGTTGCTGAGATATCAGAGTTTTGTTTCTAAAGTTCATGCTGAAGTGTCAGAACTGAAAGAACAACATTCCTCTGTCTCCCAGTTTCAAGCTCAACTGTTGGAAAATAAGGCTCAACTTGAGGAAGAATTATCAACAGTTAACCAGGTTTTGAATCAGACTACTATCAAGTTGCAAATCACTAATCAAGAGCTGGCTGATCGAAAGCAAGAAATGACTACAGCCATTTAATTGTTTCCATCCCTCAAGAATAGAGCATCTATTGTAAAAGAACAATTTAAACACTGTACTGACTTTTGGGCCAATCTATGGCTACGTGTATTTGACTCTTTATGAAATAAATTCTTATTTATCATTGAAGTGTTCTCATGTTCTTTTGTTTAGCACTTATTCTATTCCTTGTGTTTCCCACATGGTTGGATAATAAGGCTTCAAATATCTGCCATTAATCTTTTTGAGATGTACATATCCATTCAAATTTCTCAAATGGTATACTCCAAAAGGCAGGACTCTATGAACTTGATATGATCCTTCCTAGTTAGGTGACCATTTGTCAAACTTATGGCTTTTAATCCCTATTGGGAGTATTGTCTTCCATACCAAATCACCTTCATCAAAGCCAATATGTTTGACTTACTTATTATAGTTTTTGGCTGCTTTCTTCTTTTGGAAAAGAATGTTATTTAATGCCAGAATTCTAGCGTCATCTATACTTTCTAACTCCAAGCACATACTTTGATGGTATTGCTCAAGATTTAACTGGTCTTGGCATCTCACCCTCAAGGACTTAACAATAATTTCCACAGGTAGCACTGCATCATGCCCATCTACTAAGGCATAAGGAGTGATTCCTGTGCTTGACCTTGAAGAAGTTCTATAAGCCCACAATACATCCAACAATAAGTTATGCCAATCCCTAGGATTGTCTTCCACAACTTTCTGTATTCCTTTTTTTCAAAGACTTATTGGATGATTCAGCTTGACCATTGGCTTGTGCATAATAGGGGGTGGAATTAACAAGGCTAATTCCAAACTCTGCCACAAAAGACTTTACCATCTTTCCATCAAATACAGTCTAATTATCAACAGTTATAGTCTGTGGGATACCAAATCTATGGATTAATTCCTTAATGAATCCAATGACTTCAATCTGGTCTATAGCCTTGTATGGCTTAGCTTCGACCCACTTAGTGAAGTAATCAGTGGCCACTAAGATGAAACAATGATGCTTCGAAGAGGGTGGGTGTATATTCCCCATCATATCCATGGCCCATCCTCTAAATGGCCAAGGCTTCACAACTGCATGCAGGTTAGTTATGGGCACGTGCCTTATTGTGCCATGCTTTTGGCATGCTTGGCAACCTCTTGCATATTCTATATAGTGTTTAAGGATAGTTGGCCAATAGTAGGAATGCTTTCGAAACAGCCATCTCATCTTCACATCGGGCTGATGAGCACCACAGATGCCTTCATGAACCTTAGCCATAGCTGTCAATGCTTCCTTTGGGCCTAAACATTCCAACAATAACTCATCTCCCTCCCTTTTGTAGAGGGTATTACCATACATTATGTATTGCATAGACTGCAATTTAATTTTTTTGCTGGCCTTCGAAGATGGGCCAGCCAGATACTGCATTATTGGATGCCTCCAATCTTGTTCTTGTAAGTCATTATGATTGACTTTCAGGACCACATTCCTTTTATTTAAGGGTGGTATTAATTTCTGAAATGTTGTTTGGCTTATGTCCCTTTGAACATTATCCCTTCTCTTGAAATTCGAAGATTTCTGAGCCACATCATTAGCTTTATTATTCAAGAATCTTGGGACATGATTTACATTTGCTATCTGAAATTGAGAAAGCAGATGTAATGCAACAACATAGTATGGCAACATGCTTATACTTTGACATTTGAAAATCCCTTTCACTTGGTTAACTACCAATTGAGAATCTCCAAATATGTCAACTGCATGAACTTGTAATCCAATAAGTATTTCCAGTCCCATTATTAAGGCTTCATATTCAGCTTGATTATTGGAACAAGTAATTTCATCCACTCTGAAACCATGCGTGGTTTTTACTCCTTGTGGTGACTTAATTACTACACCAATTCCAATTAGACCATTGGCTTTTGATCTATCGAACCACATTTGCCATGGTTCAACACTAGCCATACCAAGTTCCATTATCTCTTGACTTTCTGTTTGACATGGATGGTCTGCCAAAAAATTAGCTAAAACTTGTCCTTTTACTACCTTTTGGGGAACATATTCTAGATGAAATTCTGATAAAGCTAGTATTCATTTGCCAATTCTTCCCCTCAACATGGTTCTAGATAACATATATTTAACCAAATCTGTGATTGCAATTACCAAGACAGTTGTAGGCAAAAGATAGTATCTTTTCATTGCAGCAAAATACAATACAAGGCACAGCTTTTCTACAGCTGAGTATTTACATTCACAAGAATTTAGAAACCTACTAAGGTAATAAATAGCTTGCTCCTTGCCTTTTTCATTGTCTTGGGCTAAGAAAGCTCCCAATGAATCCTTTGTTACAGCTATGTACAATTTCAATGGCTTATCATCCTTTGGTGACATCAGCACTTGAGGGTTGGCCAAGTAGGTTTTGATTCCTTCGAAAGTAGTTTGATGCTCTGCTGTCCACACAAACTCCTCTTCATCTTTTAGCCTTAACAAGGAAGAAAATACTTTAGCTTTCCCTGTAGTATTAGAAATGAATCTTTGAAGAAAATTAACTTGTCCAAGGAACTTTTGTAATTCTTTCTTACTTGATGGAGGTTTGGCTTCAATGATGGCTTTGGCTTTATTCTGGTCAATCTCTATTCCTTTCTTGTGTACTACATAACCCAAGAAGTTTTCAGATGATATGCCAAAAGTACATTTAAGAGGATTGAGTTTCAACTTAAACCTTCTTATTCTTTCAAAAGCTGCTTCTAAGTGAAACAAATGTTCCTCCATGGATTGGGATTTCACTACAATATCATCAATATAATACTCTAAATACCCTCCAATGAGGTCATGAAAGATAGTGTTCATAGCCCTCTGATATGTAGCCCCAGGATTCTTCAGGCCAAATGGCATTTTAACCCATTCGAAGGTGCCAATATTCTCAGGACATCTGAATGCTGTCTTATGGACATCCTCCTGTATAATGCAGATTTGGTTATAACCAGAGTGCCCATCCATCATTGATAAAATTTGATGCCCTGCTGAACTATCTACCAACAAATCTACTATAGGCATGGGATACTTATCTTTTGGAGTTGCTAGATTCAAGTTTCTGAAATCGATGCATACCCTCATTTTACCATTCTTCTTAACCACAGGCACAATATTTGATAGCCATTCAACGTACCTGGCTGTCCTAATAAAGCCTGCCTTGAGGAGTCTAAGAATTTCTTCCTTAACTTTCTGAATCACTTCTGGACTCATTCTTCTTGGTTTTTGCTTGTATGGCTTGAAATTAGGTCACATAGGGAGCCTGTGTTCCACTAATGATCTATCAAATCCTGGTAATTCATTATAAGACCATGCAAAACAATCCTTGTATCTCTTTAAGACCACCAACAACTGGTCCTTGTCAAGAGCATTCAAATAAGCACTTACATAGGTGGGTTGTTGTATGGAACCTTTCCCTAAGTCCACTTCTTCCAAGGGGTCTTGTATATGAGAACTTACTGATGCTCCTTCTTTGATTCCTTCTGACTTCGAAGCAGTCTCCTTGCTTTGTTCTGCTCCCAGTTTCTTTGATTCAACATCTTTACCCTCCTCCTCATAGACAAAGTCTGTCCACAAGGCTTCTTCCTCATGTATCTCCTGGACTTTTGTTTCAATGTCCAAAGCACAATATTTATCTAAGGCCAAAAATCTGACCTGTTGCTGTTCCTTCTTACCACCAATCATCATGGCTTCTTTCTCTTGCTCTTGCATTTTCTGGACTATTGATTTTACATCAAATACTGAGAACTTAATTTGAGCCAAAGACCTGGCTTCTTGGGTTTCATCTCTTTGCCTACAACCATGCATCATTGTCATCCTTAGCGACAAACTCTTCATCAACACTCTCCTGGACCAAGTGCTTTAGATGTGCAAATTGCTCATCAACCGTCACTTCGGCTGATCCATCAGGTTTTCTCAGTATACTGAGTGGTGCCACTCCTTCAGTATATAATTTGGCCTCTGCGAAATTTGCACAAGCTATGAAGGGTTGATGATCTGCATTGATCTCCTTCGTCTCTCCATTGCACAAGGCCATCATGATTTTCTGATGTAAAGAGGAAGACACACATTTGTTGGTGTGAATCCAATCTCTTCCAAGTAAAGTATTATACTTAGCATTGTTGTCGATAACGAAGAATGCTGTCATGCAGTCCCTGCTTCCCACACTCAGGTTGATAGGCAAAATGCCTTAGGCCATCTGTTTATCTCCAGCGAACCAACAATGGCTGTACTGGTTGGGATTAGTCTAGGGTTCTTCTTTCTTAGTTTCTTCAACGAATATTTTGGAAGCAGGTTTACTGCTGCCCCGTTATCCACCCGCACCCGATTCATCTGTATTCCATCGAAGAAGGCCTTGATATACAAGGGTTTGACATGCTGTGTCATGGACGTCGTGGGATACTCAAAAGGGTATGAGAGGTTAATACTTACCTCTTCCTCACTCTCGTCTTCAGTTTCCATTAGTGTGGTTATTTCGGATTCGTCTTGTACCATACTTACTTGTGAGTCTTCACTGGAGACTGGAATTGGGTCAATCTCCTGACCTTGCTTTTCAACTTTAGCTTGAAACTCCTGTGGTAATATAAGTACCATATTTACTGACACTGGAGGGAACGAGCCAAATTGGACGACTGGCTGTACCTGCTTTCCCTCTTGGTCAACTTGTTCAATTACTTTAGAATCGTCCTCTATGCTGCATTCTGGCACTTCTGTATTAGTAACTTCCTTCGAACGGTCTGTTTCTATTGGTTTTTCAACTAAAAATGTCTGTTCAGCCATGAAGGCTTCAAACATTTCTTCTTCAACCATCCCCTTCCTTTGGCCTGGGACGACTTCATCTTCTATCTCACTATCACTTTCCATCAAAGCTTTTTCTAATCCTACCAAGCTGGATCTTTCTTTGGCCTTTAGTTCAGAATGAACTTTGGCCAACTACTCCCTGCTATAACTCCTTTTGTCTGGAAGAGTCGGTTTTAGATTGTGGTCTAACTTTGAATCTTCTTCTCCTTCTGCCTGACTCTTTAGCTGAACCAATGAAGAATTTTCTCCACCTTCTTTCAAATCCTTCTAGTACTGAGTGTATCTTCGTTGCATCTTCCTTCTTTGGGACCTAGAAATCACTGCGACCATATTTGGTTCTTTTGTTTTCGGGTGCTTAAGCAATACCCAATTGTTTGGAGCCACCAAAGGAGGTTTGACCATCCTACCTTGGTTTCCAACAACATTTCTTTGGGTAGACATCTCCCTAGGTTTTGTTCTACATGACAAACCAATCTGGAACTCCAGTACCCACGAACCTACTGACCCAGTTGTTGAACTGCTTATTTCTTCCTTCGAAGTTGGCTGTGAAGGCCACTGCTTGGCCTTGACTTCTTATTTTGGGCCTACTTCAGGCCTTTAATGAAGGTGGCCACTTTCCGTCTTGCATGAGGTTGGTCTAGGAGGCCAATCTCTGGCTTTGATCCCATAAACTGAACCCTTATTCGATCTCCTTTCAGGATGACTGCTCTCCATTCTGTAATAATTAGGTGGTCTGGACTCATATAAAGGCTTCTTGCCTTTACAATGCATTCTAGCGGCTGTTGGCTCAGCCATTAATGGCTGCTGCCTAATACTAGTTAGATATGGCCTTTTGTTATAAGCACCAGTTGGTTTAGGACATCTCTGCACATTCTTGTAATATTGTTTCCCATCAATTGGAAGCCCTTTCAACCACTTGTAACTCTGCCTGCATCTGGGACACATTCTTTGCATGACAGCTGCTTCTAAAGAATCGTCATCCAATACTTCTTCATCAGAGTCTTCTCTCTGGTCTGAGAAACCTTGTCCAATAGCTGGTAGATTTCCAGTGTCTTTCTTGACAGTTATCTGGCTGGCAATATGCATTTGCACATTGACTTCTTTCAATTCTTTTAAGGACAAGTTCTAGAAGTCTGGTATAATAACATTGGCTGCCACCTCTCCAATTTCTGGGAATGGATTTGTATCAATCCCCATGGCCTTTTCTGCTTTAGTTGGGAATTTTAAACTCCGCTTTTGAATCTACTCTTGGATCCTATCTCGAAAAACAATGTAGTTTTTAGTTGAGTGAGACCAAGAATTATGCCATTTACAATAAACTTTTCCTTTAAGTTCCTCTGGAGACGGAATTTTGACTCCTTTTAGTAACTTCAGGAAATTTGCAGCAAGCAAACGATCAAAAATGTCATCTGCCTTTGTTAAGTTAAAAGAGTATTTCTTATGAAGGTCTTTCTTTTTAAACTGCTGATCAATTGTTGTATCTTTATGAATAAATGCCTCACAGATCACAGGTTCTTTCTCTACAATCTCTACTGCATCAATCTCATAATTAGGATCTCTATAATACGTTTTGTACGATGCATTACTTCGATCTTGTTCTTCTTTTCATACCTAGACACCTTATAGGTTAATTCTACTAAGTCTCTAAACTCAGTTGAGTCAAACTTCTTTCGAAGCCTAAACTCTAGACCATTTTGAGCCAATCTCACAAATTCAGGCTCTGGTAAGGTGATCCTACATTTATTTCATGCTCTTTTAAATCTGGAAATAAACTGAGCAGCCTTTTTATTAGGCCTTTGACTCAATCTTGCCAAGTCTGCCATTGAAACCTCTGGCTCTGTTTGGAAGAATTGGGCATGAAATGCCTCTTCCATTTGTTACCAAGTTTGGATAGAGTCAGGTGTAAGGTTAATATACCATGCAATGCTCCCCCAGTTAGAGAATTTGGGAATAATCTTAACTTCATATAGTCATTATTGGTAAATTCACCGCACTGAGCCGCAAACCTAGCAATATGCTCAACCATTAACTGGTTTCCATTCCCATAAAAAAAGGGCAAAATTTGGTATCCTGAAATCTCTTAGGTATTTATGTACCCTATCTACCCATTCTGGGTACGGTTTCCTGTACACAGGAGTCTGAACCCCCCGAGTCATTGGTCTATACATTTCTCTAACAATGTTAACAATTTGGTCTCTAGGGACCATATTTTGTGCCTGTTGAACCATTACTGGAGGAACAAATACAGGATTTAGTGGACAACCTTGTGCCTGGGATCCTCTTGGTCCATAGGGTGGTATGTTTGGGACTGGTTGTCCCTATGGTGCTGGTTGCTGTTAAAGATATGGATGACCTCTTTGAGCCTGTCCTGCAAAAGGACTTGCGAAAGGTGCTGGAATAGGTGTTGTGTCTCTTCCAGTTGTAGGAAAACCTTCCAACCCCCCGGGTATAAATTTGAATAAAGGGTTAGTGAACCCCCCTCGTGCCAAGTATGGCTTCGAACATGGGATTTGGAACCATCTTTATACCATTTTCTTGTACTGGGCCAAATCCACCAATTTGTATGGCTTCACTGTTAAGTAATGAGGCATTTTGACTTGCTATAGGCTTTGAAATAGGTTCATACCAAGACTGAGGTGATGGTTTTTCATAAATTTGATTACTAGTTTGACCATTAGAATGTCCATTAATTTGCATAGGTTGTTTATCTCTAGTTAATCTTTGCTGAGGAACATTTAAAATTTCCTCCATGTGTCTTGTGTTTGTTGGTTGGTGGGTATTCATTCGATCCAAAAAGGATGTTGACCACTTTTCCATTGTGTTCATTAACTGCCGTCCCATGGCATCTACTAGGCCACCCCATGGATTCATTGGCTGAGTAGATGGAACAGTGGATGATCCAATTCCTTGGCCTCGTCCAATATTATGAACATGTGGTACTTGTTTCGAAGTGCTGGTCTATTTGACCATAGGTTCTGATAAAATGGGTATTTCCACAGGATGTGTTATCACATTATCCTCTGGATTAGGCATTTCCACCTCTCATTCCACGCCTTCTTCCATGCGTTTATTTTCTCCTTGTCTCCTACGTCTAGCCATTTCAATTAGTCTCACTTGGCGTGCCAAAAACATATGTTGGCTTTTTTGGCTTTCGAAGGTTATTTTTGTAATTGTGAGCGTGCCAGCAATGATCAATCAGTCCTTACAGAAATTTAATTGCCAACCAATTATCAGACGATTGTGTTTTAGTTCTTCCAGCCTCAATGAAGAGGACTTTTACTGGTGGCTTTGCTTAACTGGAATAAACTGACAATGATTAAATGAAGAACAATTGTAATATTTCATTAAGTAAAACGAAAAACTTACAATGATCCAATTCAGCCTCGTAGAGGTTTATAGCAACAATCTACTTGAAACTACTCCTATAAACGAAGTGCAGTGTAGGAATTTTAAAGTACAAAAATACAAAGAACAGGAAATGTAAAACTGGAAAGGAAATAAAGTAAATAAAACTGATTTTTTGGATTTGAGTCTGGGGCATTTTCTGGGGCCTTCTCTGCTATTTATACTTCTCAAGGATGACCATCGAGCTGCACTTCTAACCGTCGAATCGCTCCTTTATGACCTCTGATCATGTTGCCTTATAGTTAGCTCCACTATGCCATTACTTGCAATTAGGCTTCCCTCCTGATTTTGAATTTGAATGTGAGTAACCGTTGAAGCCACATCACTTTGCATCTCTTTGTCGATCCAGTGCTACGCAGATCTTGTAAGAACCAATACTAACTGCTACGTGTACGATCACGATCGAAGATTTGAATAGTCTTCCCGTATTGCCTTTATTCTGTCACGCGTTAAATTGTAATTGGCTTATACA
Organism: Camellia sinensis; assembly: GCF_055761805.1. NCBI lineage: Eukaryota > Viridiplantae > Streptophyta > Magnoliopsida > Ericales > Theaceae > Camellia > Camellia sinensis. The sequence goes on from NC_138973.1 coordinate 113,475,431, forward strand.
AAATATGTAGCCAACACTATTGTAGTGACATTAATTGCTTGTGATTAAATTTAGAAATCACGTAAAAGTAACAATTATATAAAAAAATAATGTTGTTTTTGTAAAGTAAATGTATAATAGTCTTTAACCATTTAATCTCATGGAATTAGATTGTGAATGTCAAATGCCATTGGAATGCTAATCCCACCCTTTGGGGAATTAGATTGTGAATGTCAATTTCTTATTTTTCTTGTCCTACTCTACACCTTCTTTCCATAGAGCAGATTTTGACTTACACTTGTAATTTCTTTACTAGTTTTTCTCCTTCGAATTTGCCAGAACAACTAAGGGGACACAAGTGTAATTGGATTATTCAATTAATCAATTACTCTACTTGTATCTCAGTCTATTCCTCCTATTTTTTAATTAACTGTCACTGCATTAAATTATCTCAATTTTTAAATTGATTCCTACTTAAACATGAGCATTAAAATCCTTTTCACCGAGACAAAAAGAACTTTTCAAGACCATTTCAAGGTAAGGCCATTTAGACCCACTCAAAAGTAAACTCCAGATTTATAGGTTACTCCTAAGCTTATAAACCAAATAAACAAGAGAAAATTTATACTATTATCGGTAAGGTGGAGAGCATACTCATTAATTCGGATGACCCCTCACATGATTTTTCTCTTGATATATGTTCATATGGCTGAGTTGTGTGTGTGTGCTCCATGAAAGGGAAACTGCAGGGGTGAGTTGTGTGTGTGAGCCCTATGAAAGAGAAAGATACAAAATAATGGACAGTCACGGTTGGAGGGGCCAGGGAAGGAAGAAGGGAGGGACAGGACACCCTCATGTGACTCACCTCTTTTATGGGGACCCTTTTTTGCTCTATGCCTCTTTCATTCTTGCATATACTACTGGCATCTAAGTTTCTGATGGGATTTTATATTTAAAGAGAAATTTGTGTTTTTTTTACTTTATAAACCACTACTCAAATCTAAAATTCAAACACTAAGGAACCTCAACTTGAAACATCACATGGCCATTTGGTAAACTTATTTGCAGCTTAAAAAAAAAAAAAATCCAAATATAGTTTTAAAATATATGTAGTTTTTTTTTTAATTGAAAAACAAATAAGCTGAAAATTTGAATATTTTTACAAAACAGACTTTGTTTTAATTGTAGGTTATTTTGCTTAAAATTTGAATCCACATGTTTGAGCAGTTTTACTTAAAAAATAAAAATAAAAAAAAGAAAAAAAGGAGGTAGGGTGTTCGGTATCATTTTTCAAGTTTGTTTGTTTGTGTTGGTTTTTTTTGTTTGTTGGTTTGTTTGTTTGTTTTCTTTTCATATTTTTAAGGTAATGAACCTTTGAAAACTAGATTTTAGACGCTTTCTTTTTTTTTTTTTGGGGGGGGGAAGCACCATTAAACCCTTAATTTGAGAATGTTAATCCATTTAGTCCCGATATTTTTTTGTTGGACTAATATGTCCTATTTTATGTGTAAAGACATTAGTACCCATTTTTTTACGCATCTGGGTCAGTAATTGAGGGGGTAATTTAGGGTTGGTGTTTATGTGTAATTTACCGAATTGCCCAAGAAGCTTACTATTGGCCTTTTTTAGATTTCCCTCCTTTCCGAACATCAGCAACATTAACTACATCATCACCATCAACAACATCAACTACATCACCAACATCACTAAAAAAACATCATAAAAAATCAGCAACATCATAAAAACATCATCAACTACATCATCGTAAAACATCATCAAAACAACACCACAACGTCAGCAAACATCAGCAACGTTATGTTCATATTTTTTTTTATCAAAACAAACATCACAACGTCGTCAAACATCAGCATCGTTCTGTTCATATCTAAACATCATCAAATGTCATTAAACATCAATGTTCTGTTATATTGTATAAACATCAAGCAATTTCAATCCAATCACTGTACTTGTTATATTCTAGGGGGTTCCCCACTCCTTTATTCAAAAAAAAAACTTACATGTTCCGATCCAACAACATCAACTGCAAAATGGCACCATCGAGAGGAACGGTTTGAGGAGCTTCTGAATCACGCTGATCAAACCCTTGCGGAGGAAGTTGAGCCCCGGGAGGGTCAGGAAGAGAACGTATAACACAGTGATGTTCCAAGGAAATAGATCAAATACTCTGTCGCTGGCGCCTTCTTCCTCCGTCGGCGATGTCGCCGTCGCTGGTATGACTCCCTACGGCTATGCCGCCGCCGCCTCGGCTTCTTCTTCTCCTTTGCTGGCGCCGCTTCGTCAAGATCGTTTCTTCGTCTTCAAGTTCAAGTTTCAGATCGGCCTCTCCCATCATCTCCATCTCTCTCTATCTCTCTCTTTATATATATATATATATATGTTGTGAACAGTTTCCAACAGAGATGACGGGCCACGGCTTCATCAACATCAACAACATTAGCAACATCATCAAAACATCAGCAACATCAACTACATTAGCAACATCACCAAAATGAAATCAATATGGATAAAAATGTAAATTCCATATACAATAAATCAAAAATATATATCATATCAAAAATAAAAAGGACTAAATGGTTTAAGAAAAAACACTTAGGACTAGATAGAGCAACATTTCCTAATATGAGATTTATGAGTAATTTTTTCTTTTTTTTTAAGTCACCTTTTTTTTTGAATTTGAAATCAAATTTTATTTTTTTTGGTGAAGACCTATTTAAAACTGAAGTTTTGGCATTGCAGAGATTATTCATCTCACAAATGGGGGTGTTTGGAAAGTTAAAAATTTATTTATTTTACTAAAATTTATAAAAAGATAAAATAAGTTAAAATAATTAATAAGATAAAATGGTACATCAAATTTATAATCATTTAACTTTTTCTCTTACAAATATCACATCCGAATACAAAAAAATTCAACCCTCTTCTCAAATACAAATATTTTAACCTACTAAAATAACCTATTAAAATAGCCAACTTCCCAAACAAGGCCAATGGCTGGTTAAAAAAGAAAGGGAGCGTTTGGTTAAGTTTTCAAATCATGATTTAGATCAAAAAATTTCAAAACTCATAACCAAAAAAGTTTTCAAAACTTTTGTCAAAACTCATAACCAAACTCTTTTAACTCTATTTAAAAATATATATTTATTCTGTTCTTTAAAATTATTTTTATTTTATTTTATTTTTGAAGAAAAATATTTTTTATTTTTTCAAAAAATATTTTTTTATTTTTCTAATTATTGGCCAAATAATTTGTTATGATTTAGATATATATGGGCAATCCAAAATTTTTTAAAGTTTTTTTTAAAAAATAAAATATTATAAAAAAATATTTAAAATATTTATAAAATAAAATAAAATAAAATATTTAAAATAAAGAAATAAAAATAAAAATTATATATTTAAAATAAAATATATTTTTTTAAATATTTAAAATATTTTTAAAAAATACAGCATAAAATGTAGTAAATACAATGTATATTGAAAAAATTATTTACAATAAAAAACAAAAGAAAAATTTACCTATAAATCCTATATTAAGGAATGGTGATCCATTTAGTACTAAGAAATTTTTTATAGATCAATTAGTCTCATTGATTTTGAAAAGGTAGATTTAATATATTATTTAAAAATTAGATTTATGGTTATACTATTATTTCTATTATGTTTATTCTCTTTCTTTTCTTTTGTGCTAGAAATGTAGATACACAATATATGAAAATCAAATTTTGAACGAATTTTAATATAATTTTTTTTTTTTTTGTATTTAGAAAACGTTTCAAAAGGAATACCAAAATAACTTAAAATATGGGATTATTCAAACATTTCAAAAGGATGTGCGATTTTTCAAATATTTCAAAAGGAGTACAAAAACTACTCGGTAAGTTTTGGCCAAATGTATAATTTTAAATTGTAATATTCCAATGTAACATTTAAATATAACACTCCAATACAACAATAAAAAAAAAAAAAAACCTAGTGTAATACCATAATCCAACACCTAAAAAAACTCCTTACTGTAATTTTTCCAAACGTAACATTCCAAAAAAATTCTTAGTGCAACGTAACTCGCAAAAAAATTTCTCATTGTAACACTCTAATATAATACATAAAAAAAACTCCTTAGTGTATTTTTTTCAAACGTAACACTCTATTATAACATTTCAAAAAACACTCCTTAATGTACTTTTTCCAAATATAATACTTCAATATAATACTCTAAGGTCACGTTTGTTTAGCGGATTAGGTTAGATGGATTATTAGTAAGAGGATTGTTAGTGAAGAGATTGTTAATGTGTGGATTACTAGTGAAGGGATGTAAAAGTGTGTTTGTTTTGATAATAGTGTGGAAGATGATTAGTAATAAAATTGTTAAATTATTTTTATATAATATAAATAAATAAATTATTTCTATATTAAAAAAAACTAAAACAAATATTAAAACAAATAGGTGCACTTGGTAAAAAAAATTATAATAATAATTAAAAAAATATTTTTTTTATATAAAATAGATTCAATCCCCTCACTATTTTCCTAATCCCACCTAAAATTCACTCGAAACCCTCTACACTACTAGTCCTATGACATTTTGTTGCATCCAAACAAGGGTTTGGTAGGTCCCACGGATTGGTAATCCAATTCACCCTCCCAAACCCCCCAATCAAACATGACCTAAAAAAATTCTTTAGTGTAATACTCTAATGTAACACAGAAAAACTTCTCAGTGTAACATTCTAATGTAACACACAAAAACACTCCTTAACGTACTTTTTCCAAAAGTAACATTTCAATATAATATTTCAAAAAAAAATTCTTAGCTTAACACTGTAATGTAATGCACAAAAAACCTCTTTGGTATACTTTTCCCAAACGTATCGCTTCAATGTAACAGAAAAAAAAATTTCTTAGTAGACTTTTTCTAAACGTAAAAAACAAAAGAATATGAGATTCTTCAAATCATTCCAAAAGGAGTACAAATATTCCTTAGTAAGTTTTGGGCAAATGTATAATTTCAAATTGTGAATGTTATGTTTGGAAAAAGTATACGAAGAAGTTTTTTTAATGTTTTTATGTGTTACATTGGGGTATGTTACATTGAAATGTTACGTTTGAAATTACACTGATTGGAGTGTTACGCTTGGGAAACGTACACTACGGGATTTTTTTTTTTGGTTGCATTGGAGTGTTACGTTTGGAAAAAGTACACAAAAGACTTTTTTTAGTGTGTTACATTGAAATGTTATGTTATTGGAGTGCTACATTAGAGTGTTAGGTTTTTGTTCATAATATGAGATTTGTTCTAAAATGAGGGAATATCCAAAATTTCTATAGTGCAAATTGTCTAAATATGTAATTTTATATTTTGAGAAATCTACTTTTATCTCTAAAAAATTAAATTCAAACATAAAAGTGACAACCATTTTATGTAATTTCCTTTTTAATGAGATATTTGGGTTCATAAGAAAAAAGTGAGGACTAAACCATTTACAAGATCATATTTTGAGATCTATTAATGCTTCACCTTAAATATTTTAAAAAATAAATCCAAAAAAATTTCAAATTACAATTCAGAACTTAAAACTCTTTTTAAAACTCATAATAAAAAATTATATTTCAAAAAAACAATTCAAAACTCAAAAGCCATTTTAAAAATTAAACCAAACCAAAGGAAGGCAATGATTTCAAATAACAAAGAATTGCCTATTTTGAAATATATTTAGAGCACACAAAATGTAATCGTAATCTATGAATTCAGCCAACCCCTATCTACGCTGTTCATTTTGGTTTCACACACGTATCTGGTCAATCTTTTCCAATAAGAATGCAGTACAACTTGGGCGTAATGCTAGGGCTAGGTTCTCTCCAAGAAAAAGTAATCTCGTTCGGCTAGACTTGTGACGTTCATTGCATGTATCACTAAAATAATTTAATTTATTTATTTTGTAAATTTTTATGTAAATTATTCACAGAATATTTTTGGACATTGAGTTCTCAATTGAAATGAAGTGTAATCCCGTCAAATTGGTCTGATAATTGTAATGAATGTACTTTATATATAGCGAAAGTACCTCTAAAAGTGCCTTGGATATATTACAAATGCATCTTTTAAAATTTACTTAAAATACAAATTGTTTCATGTGATTTAAAAAATTATATATACTCTCTTATTAGATTTTTTTTATTTAACAGATTAACAGAAAAAATAAAATGCTTAACTGCTTTCTTATATAAAAGTAAAATTACATGAATTATTAATTAAAATAAAATTTTGACATCATTAAAAATTGTTAATTGACTTGGTGATTTATTATTAAATATATTATTTGTTATGAAATTAAAAATTTCAAAAAATGACATGTAATTTTTAAAACAACGATGAATAATTTATATTTTAAACAAATCTTAAAAGATGTGTTTATAATTTACTCAAGTGCTTTTAAGCAACATATATAGGTTTTCATTACATGTTGAAATTAAAAATTCCATTTTTAGGGGCATTAAAACCTACCAAACAGACCATTTGTTTGAGTGGTTAATCATTTGTATATTCATCATGAGTTTCATGTGCTAATCCCAAGAAATGTGTTTTGTGTGAAATTATTGGTGCTTGGTTAGATTAAGCAATCTTAGTGCAATAGACAAGACAAGAGAACGGAATCTTATATTTAAAGCAATCTTTTTTGAACGGTTCGGTAGGTGGGTGGACTCGTTCGGTGGGATGCGGTTTGGGCGAAAATGGAAGGGCATTAGCTCGTGGTGCGGGTTATAGATGTACAGGTGGGTCGTGTGGGTATGGGGGTGATTTGCAAATTGAGTTTATTCTAAATTTTTTTAATAATGTTTGTGTTGATTTTTTGGCTTTCGAAAGTTATTTTTTGTAAATATAAGCGTGTCAGTAAGGATCAATCAGTCCTTACAGAAAATTAATTGCCAACCAATTATCAGATGATTGTATTTTAGTTCTTTCAGCCACAAGAAAGAGGACTTTTACTGGTGGCTTGAATCAGGAGAATTAAGCAAATAACAATTAAATGAAGAATAAGTGAAACATTTCATTAAAATGAAAAAATTTACAATAATCCAAACTCAGCCTCGTAGAGGTTTACAACAACAATCTATTTGAAACTACTCCTATGAACGAAGTACAGTGCAGGAATTTCAAAGTACAGAAATGTAAAGAACAAGAAATGTAAAACTGGAAAGGAAATAAAGTAGAATAAGATTGGTTTTTTGGATCTGAGTCTGGGGGCTTTTTCTAGGGCTTTCTCTACTATTTATGCTTCTCAAGGATGACCATCGAACTGCATTTCCAACCGTCGAACTGCTCCTCTATGATCGCTGATCATATTGCCTTATAATTAGCTCCACTATGCCATCACTTGCAGTTAGGCTTCCCTTGTAATTTTGAATTTGAAAGTGAGTAACTGTTGAAGCCACATCACTTTGCATCTTCTTTGTTGATCCACTGCTACTCAGATCTCATAATAACCAATACTAACTGCCACGTGTACGATTATGATTGAAAACTTGAATAGTCTTCCTATATTATCCCTATTCTGCCACACATTGAATTGTAATTGGCTTATACAAAATATGTAGCCAACATTACCCCCTGCACTAATATACCCAATACTTGGTGATATTAGTGGATCAAGGTCTTTTATCCACGTCTTAGAACGTGCATAGACTTTGCATTCTTCTAGAAATGCAACTGTCATTCATCATCTGCATTAAACTCTCCTTCAACCTTTTGAACACCCCCACTACCTTAGTATTCGAACAGACTGATACATTTTTTATGGCCGAATCAATTTTCTCCTCCATTGATCGAGCATACGAAGAGTCATCTGATGATGTTGTTCTTCCTCGAACGAACCTCCATACATTAATTAGTCACCTTTACCCATCTTTCTATATTCAAGTCATGGAAGCCTTTGCAAACTATCAACCCTTGGACTACGAATACATTGCCCTTAATCCTTTGATTCAGAAAGTTACAAACATAGACATGGGAAGTTCTTCTTCTGATTCATCCTCGGACTACGAACAAACTGCCATCAATCCTTTGATTCAGAAAGTTGCAAATATGGATATGGGAAGTTCTTCTTCTCAATCCTCTGTATGGGATAAGGCTGTGGCTTCTTCTTCCTCTGGGGCTTCTGACTAGGCAAGTTGGTCGAAACCTGAGGCTTGTGATTTAAGGGAGCGAATTAACCATCATTTTGTCGAGTTCAATGACCCTTTAGAGTACCCTTCCTATGTGTGAAGCTCAGTGGTTTACCCTTACGTGCCCATCGACCGACGACACAGTTTGGAGGACAATCTGCTTGTAGCATGGTACATATCCTCTACGCCTACGAAGATAGTGCACGCTACCCGACGCCCAAAAGAGGCACAAGGGTACAATCCATCGTTCTTATCCTAGAATGCGAAGCTATGCTCTTCTGATTGGCTCGATTATATTAATGCCCTTGTTCCTTCTACCCTTGCTCCTTCTCCTGAAGTGGAAGCTTCCATATCTCCTCCTCTGCCAAATCCTTGCTGGACAGAGAGACTGAGGCTTGCCCTCTCTGTGGATAAGGTCTTTCCTTCTTACAAGCCTCCACTTTCCCCTACTCCAGCTGAGCGGAAGCAAGCCCAACTTCTGCTTGCGGCCTTCTCTCACTTGTCTTTCAATGTTCTTGAGGATGACATCCCTCTCAAGAACCTTCGATGGGCTTGTGACATTTTGACTCGGGATCACGTCCTCAACCCCCTCGCCCAAGCAGAGCTTTACATGTTTTTGGACCAACTCCCATTGCTTCTTCACTGGCATCGAACTTTTGTGGCCACCACTCAATCTTTGGACCAACTCTCATCCCTTCGAGTTCATGCCCAATACGAAGCGGAGAACCTCATTGAAGAATTTGATAACTTCAAGAATAAAGACTCTTCGTACTGGGATGACTTGGATATGGACGAGTTGGAACAAGGATTGAGAGAAACAGCGTTCGAAATAAAGGCTGAAGAGCTCTTCTATGAAGTGAGAGCACATCAACTTCAGCAGCCAATCCTAGAAGAAATAGAAGATAGAATAAAGAAAGAACAGAAATTCATTGATCATAGTTGGACCAAATTTTATGATCTTGTTATTTATTCTATTCGTTATTTTTATGAACTTGAATTTGTGCCCAAAGAGGACCATTCGATATAATTGCTATTGCATTAATACAACTAAGACTTTTCTCTTTATTTGGCATTGTTTGATCTTGTCCCCGTTTGTCTTTAAAAGCAAATTTAGTGCTTCAAACTGAATAATCTTATCCTTCAAATCCAGATTCAATCGTTTTAAATGAAACACTAAAAAAAACCAACATGAACTTTTTCAATTTATGGATTACAGTTGACAGTTTTTGCTGATTTTCATTTAGAATCAGTGCTTCGAATTTAACAATTTTGCCCCTTAAAGCTTGTTTTAATCATAACCAAAATATGGTCATAGTTAGTACGATCAATCAGTTTTCCATATTTTTTAAAGTATGGACTGTTGTTCGAAGCAAAAATGGTTTTTAGTTCGAAAAGACAGTCCTTCTGTATATAAACCAACTATTGGTTTTGATGTTTCGAACATCAATTCCCACCTCAAAGGGTATCAAATTTTGCTTCGAAGGACATTACTCTCATTGAGAAACCTAAAACAGGTCTTTAATCCCTTTGAAGTAAACAAATATTTGTGCATTCATACATCCTTAGGAATGGAATGTGCTTCGAAGCTGGCTTCTTCGTTTCGAAGCCATTGTTATTTGACTTTTGACGCCAAAATCTGGTTTCGAAGCCAAATATTTTATTTCGAAGCTGGCATCAACATATGAGATGTGTTTTTCTCTCCAAAAGTATCAATATTAAAGGAAACTCTTCGTATCTGTACCTTTAGTACCTTACGAATTACATGATATATTTCTCAGACACAAAGGTTTTTAAAACCCTTTTATTTCGTGTTCTGAAATCACTCTCTCGTTTAACACACAAACCCTTTATCTCTACTGACCTTCCACTTCTCTCTACTCCATTTCCCAACTTCGTCCTCTGAGAAAGCTTTCAATCAATGGCTTCTTCTTCATTGAAAGTACCAGTTGTAGAGCGCGTGAGCCCGTCTGTAACCCTGAAAAGGATCATTGAGGCAGAATGTGAAAAGTACAAGGCCGGTGAGAAAAATGCCATCGACGGACGCATCTTCATCCCTCGACGTCATGAGCAACAGGACTATGTGCTTGGGCCCATCTTCAAGGAGATTCTTACTGAGCTTCCAGCGTTATATCCACGTCTAGAAGACCATTATCTCCTTTACGAAAGTGGTCTTGACTAGGGAACCTGGAAGATGAACTGTCCCCACCGATGCTGGCCCACCGTGAGACCGGAGTGGCAAGAATGGTATGATCGGGTTGTTCTTGATAGGACTTTGGACCTTCAAGAGCTCTGCCTTCTCGATGCCCTCAAACTATCGAAGTTTACTATCTTAGAGGATCCTTTCTTAATTCCTGCTACCCTTTGCTTCTGGAATTTTGCCTTTAATTTCTTCCAATTCAGATGTGGGATGATGGCCCCTACTGTTCTTGATATTTGCCATCTGTTAGGATTGTCCCGCATTGGTACCCCCATTGGACCAAATTATCCTGACTTACCAATCCCCTTTTCCCTTCCCTCCCATCCCTTAACTCATCCTACAGCGACTTTGTCAAGGTTGAGAATAGAAGGGAGGGCCCTGTAACTGATAGGGAATTCTTTTCTTTCATACTATATTGGCTTTGCAAATTCCTTTTCTGCACTTCTTCTCAAAGAATCATGCCTGAATTTGCCCCTCTTGCCAAAGCCCTTGTCCTACAGAAAAAGGTGGCCTTAGCTCCATACGTTCTAGGCCATGTATATAGAGCTTGTTCTTTTTTTTTTTGTGAAAAACCCTTGGATGCCAATCAAGGGGATCCATTTTGGATACTTCAGCTCTGGCTTTTTTGCTTATTTTGCTGAGCTACAATCTAAGTGCCTTAAATTTTTTGAGCCAAACCCTCTTACTTATGGCATGAGGCTAGCCAATGCTTCACTTTATCCTTCTACCTTTGCTTTTTATTTCTCTTTCTTCCACCAGCTTTCAGCTTCCCTTCCTTCTTACAGCTTTCGTCCCTTCGAACCCATTACTATTGGCCCATCTTGGTTGAAGAATTTTCTAAGTGATAGGTTCTGTGCTTCACCTCCTCACAGGGATATATGGGCTTCTATTCTGATCTCCAGAGAGTTATTCATTAGGACTATGAACCCCAGAGCCTACAAATGTATTGCTGAGCCTTATTGTCCTGCTCAATTTGCTAGACAATTTGGCTTCTCACAAGGGGTCCCAATACCTCTTTGCAGTAACACCAACCTAAGTCTTACTAGCAGGGATTTAAAGGTTCGAAGGTCCAGACTAGCAGAGGTAACTTCTAAGTTTATACAGGACTTGATCGATTTTGAATATATCCTTTTCATTCCTCAAGGTAACCTGTTGAAGAGGTACCAAAAATGGTGGGTGACCAATATGGAAGTATACTTGGCCATTGCTCCTCAAGACTTATTAATGGTGCTGGATGTGCCCCAATCCAAGCCTAAAGGAGCTGGAGTTGTCACTTCTTCCACTGCTCTTACCACTTCAGTTTCTGTGCCTGCCACCACACAATTTACTCCTGCTGCTTCCACTCCTCCTAGTGTTACTCGGGCTGCCTCAAAGAAAGGTATATACCCATGTTTCTTCTCTTTTTGCCTTGTTTTTTTTTTTTTATAATGCTTTGTAGCCTTATCTTTAGTTCTTCTTTTGTGAAGGTGGTGCGGGTGCTTCACAGGGAGATTCTCCTCAGAAGACCCAAACTTTAAATCTTCTCAGGAGCAAACAGCAAAAGAAGAAAAGGAAACTTTTGCTTGGTCCTGACAAGGAAGCACCTGAAGTTCAGGCAACAGAAGAAGTAGAGCAAGAGCAAGAGCAAGAGACACATTTAGAAAGAAGAAAGAGAGTGGCTATCTCTTCTTCTGATTTGGTTCAAGATCCCACTCATGAGACAACTGCTAGAGTAGTAGAAGAAGAACTCACTTCTGAGAAATCTGAATCCCAGATTGAAGAGAGAGAAATTGAGAAGGAGCAGGCAATACCAATACAGAGAAAAAAGAGAAGGAAGATGACTGTCTCCCCTTCTAATTTGGTCGAAGACCCTATTCATGAGGCAGCTGTGAAGGCAGTAGAGCAGGAACGTTCTAAAGCCATAATTGTTTTTCAAAGAGCTGAAAAAAGACGGCAACAATAACTGTTAAGAGATGAAGCTTCTGCTGCTGCTGCAATCCAAAGAGAAATTGCAAGGAGGTAGCATCTTGCTGAGCACTATTCTCTTCGTAGCCCTCCCAATGTTGCTACCACTTTTGAAACAAGTAACATCTTTCAAGTCTTTATTCTTTACTCTTGTCAATTCCTTGATATTGAGACTTGATATTACTTTGTACTTCTTCTTTTGCAGCAACAACTACTGAGCCTATTCTTCCAATAAGGACTCCCTCAGTTTCAGTTGAAGTGGAACAAACTCGAGATGTGGAGACCATTCAAATAATTCTGCCACTTCCAGGCCCTATGTTTTCTATATCCTTCCTAAGACCAAGTATTCCTGCTCCTTTTCCTTCTGGCTTAACCCCATATCTTCCTTATTTGTCTTTTGATTTTTCTCAATTTAGTTCTCTTTTTAGCCTTGCTTTTTCTTCCCCTCCTAGGGAAACTCCAACTACTACTTCCTCTTTGATGGTAGCCGATTCTTCTATAGAGGGTACTAGTAGCTCTCCAACTCATCGTTTATCACCTCTGCCTAGTTCCAGCCCCTCTTCCCTCGACTTGTTGGTAGCTAGAACTATAGAGACTGCTGAAGATGCCCCACCCATTTCTCCTATTCCTATGCAGTCCTTTGTGCCCTCTACCAAAGCTCTTTCTGCACCTTTCATGTCCACAAACGAGGTGGACATATTCGAAGCAAGACTAGCCAATCTCTTCGACATGCCTTCCACCTCTCCAATGACTAGTGATGAGACTGAGCCATTAGTTTTTGGCTGATTCCCTACTAGAAATTTTTTAGAGCTCTTCCTTCAGTAGTAAGCCTTCTTCACCTCTGATGGACTTAGGCAGCTGTCTGGAGTTGTTGACGTCCTTTTTGAGGATTCCTTTCGAGGCCTTAGAGAGACCTATAATGAGAAATGGCTTCCTTCAATGCTGCGAAATTGTTGAGTAATCCGACATGAATGTCTCAAGTCATTTATCTCAAGCAGCAGCCACTATTGACTTTTATATCAACATTTGCCATGCTGCCAAGGCGACAGAGGAGAAATTGGTTAGAGACCAGAGCTTTGTTTCCAAAGTACATATTGAAGTATCAGAGCTAAAGGAACAACATTCCTCTGTCTCCCAGTTTCGAACTCAACTATTGGAGAAGAAAGCTCAACTTGAGGAGGAGCTATCTGCAGTCAATCAGGCCTTAGTTCGAACTGACACCAAGTTGCTGATTACCAATCAAAGGCTGGCTGATCGAAAGCAAGAAATGACCACAGTCATCCAGTTGTTTTCATCATTTAAGAATAGAACATCTGTTGTAAAAGAACAACTGAGGCATTGTACTGATTTCTGGGCCAATTTATGGCAAAATGTATTCAACTCTCTATGAAAAGAAAATTATTATTTATCATTTGACTATTCTTATATTCTTTTATTTAGCATTTATTCTATTCCTTGTGTTTCCCAAATGGTTGGAAAAAAAGGCTTCAAATATCTGCCATTAATCTTTTTGGGATGTACATACCCATTTAAATTTCTCAAATGGTATGCTCCAAAAGGCAGGACTCTATGAACTTGATATGGTCCTTCCCAGTTAGGTGACCATTTACCAAACTTATGGCTCTTGATCCCTATTGGGAGTATTGTCTTCCATACCAAATCACCTTCATCAAAGCCAATGTGTTTGACTTTCTTATTATAATTTTTGACTGCTTTCTTTTTTTGGAAAAGAATGCTATTTAATGCTAGAATTCTAGCTTCATCTATACTTTCTAACTCCAAGCACATACTCTGATGGTATTGCCTAAGATCTAACTGGTCTTGGCATCTTACCCTCAAGGACTTAACATTAATTTCCACAAGTAATACTGCATCATGCCCATATACTAAGGCATAAAGAGTGACTCCTGTGCTTGACCTTGGGGAAGTTCTATAAGCCCACAATACATCCAACAATAAGTTATGCCAATCCCTAGGATTGTCTTCCACAACCTTTTGTATTCCTTAAGATTTATTGGATGATTCAGCTTGACCATTGGCCTGTGCATAATAGGGGGTGGAATTAACAAGGCTAATTCCAAACTCTGCCACAAAAGACTTTACCATTTTCCCATCGAATACAGTCCCATTATCAATGATTATAGTCTGTGGGATACCAAATCTATGGATTAAATCCTTAATGAATCCAATGACCTCAGTTTGGTCTACAACTTTGTATGGCTTAGCTTCGACCCATTTAGTGAAGTAATCAGCGGCCACTAAAATGAAACAATGATGCTTCGAAGAAGGTGGGTGTATTTTTCCCATCATATACATGGCCCATCCTCTAAATGGCCAAGGCTTCACTACTGCATGTAAGTCAGTTATGGGCATATACCTTATTGTGCCATGCCTTTGACATGCCTGGCAACCTCTTACATATTCTATGTAGTCTTTAAGGATAATTGACCAATAGTAGGAATGCCTTCAAAGCAACCATCTCATCTTCACACCAGGCTGTTGAGCACCACAGATGCCTTCATGAACCTCAGCCATAGCTGTCAATGCTTCTTTTGGGCCTAAACATTCCAGCAATAGACCATCTCCCCCCCCCTTTTTTAGAGAGTATTACCATATATCATGTATTGCATAGATTGTAATTTGATTTTTCTACTGGCCTTTGAAGATGGGCCAGCCAGATACTGCATTATTGGATGCCTTCAATCTTGTTCTTGTAAGTCATTATGATTGACTTGCAGGACCACATTCCTTTTATTTAAGGGTGGTATTAATTTTTGAAATGTTGGATGGCTTATGTCCCTTTGAATATTATCTCTTCTTTTGAAATTTGAAGCTTTCTGAGCCACATCATTAGCTTTATTATTCAAGAATCTTAGGACATGAGTTACATTTGCTATTTGAAATTGAGAAAACAGATATAATGCAATAACATAATATGGCAACATGTTTATACTTTGACATTTGAAAATCCCTTTCACTTGGTTAACCACCAATTGAGAATTTCCAAATATGTCAACTGTATGAACTTGTAATCCAATAAGAATTTCCAGTCCCACTATTAAGGCTTCATATTCAGCTTGATTATTAGAACATGTAATTCCATCCACTCTGAAACCATGTGTGGTTTCTACTCCTTGTGGTGACTTAATCATTATACCAATTCTAATTAGGCCACTGGCTTTTGATCCATCGAACCACATTTGCCATGGCTCAACACTAGCCATACCAAGTTCCATTATTTCTTTGCTTTCTGTTTGAGATGGATGGTCTGCCAAGAAATTAGCTAAAACTTGTCCTTTTACTTCCTTTTGGTGAACATATTCTAAATGAAATTCTGATAAGGCTAGTATCCATTTGTTAATTCTTCCCCTTAACATGGGTCTAGATAACATATACTTAACCAAATTGATGGTTGTAATTACCAAGACAGTTGTAGGCAAAAGATAGTATTGTAATTTAATTGCAGCAAAATACAATGCAAGACACAGCTTTTCTACAGCTGAGTATTTACATTCACAAGAATTTAAAAACCTACTAGGGTAATAAACTCCTTGCTCCTTGCCTTCTTCATTGTCTTGGGCTAAGAAAGCTCTCAATGAATCCTCTGCTGCAGCTATGTATAACTTCAAGGGCTTCTCACCCTTTGGTGGCATTAGCACTGAAGGGTTCGCCAAGTAGGCTTTGATTCCTTCGAAAGCAATTTGATGCTCTACTGTCCACACAAATTCCTCTTCATCTTTTAGCCTTAACAAGGAAGAAAATACTTTAGTTTTCCCTACAGTGTTAGAAATGAATCTTCGAAGAAAATTGACATGCCTAAGGAACTTTTGTAATTCTTTCTTACTTGATGGAGGTCTGGCTTCAATGATGGCTTTGGCTTTATTCTGGTCAATCTGTATTCTTTTCTTGTGTACTACATAGCCCAAGAAGTTTCCAGATGATACGCCAAAAGCACACTTAAGAGGATTGAGTTTCAACTTGAACTTTCTCATTCTTTCAAAAGCTGCTTCTAAGTGAAATAGATGCTCCTCCATGGATTGGGATTTAACTACAATGTCATCGATATAACACTCTAAATACCCTTCAATGAGGTCATGAAAGATATTGTTCATAGCCCTCTGATATGTAGCCCCAGCATTCTTCAGACCAAATGGCATTTTAACCCATTCGAAGGTGCTAATATTCCGAGGACATCTGAATGCCGTCTTGTGGACATCCTTCTCGGTAATGCAGATTTGGTTATAACCAGAGTGCCCATCCATCATTGATAAAATTTGATGCCCTGCTGAACTGTTTACCAACAAATCTACTATAGGCATAGGATACTCATCTTTTGGAGTTGCTAGATTTAAATTTCTGAAATCAATGCATACCCTCATTTTACCATTATTCTTAACTATAGGTACAATATTGGATAGCCATTCAATATACCTGACTGTCCTAATAAAGCCTGCCTTGAGTAGTCTAAGAATTTCCTCCTTAACTTTCTCAATCACTTCTGGACTCATTCTTCTTGGTTTTTGCTTGTATGGCTTAAAATTAGGTCTCATAGGGAGCCTATGTTCTACTAATGACCTATCCAATCCTGGTAGTTCATTATAAGACCATGCAAAACAATCTTTATATTTCTTAAGAACAACCAACAGCTAGTTCATGTCAAGAGCATTCAACCAGACACTTATATAGATGGGCTGTTGTATAGCACCTTCCCCTAAATTTATTTCTTCTAAGGGGTCTTGTATCTGAGAACTTACTGAAGCTCCTTCTTTGATTCCTTTTGTCTTCGAAACAATCTCCTTGCTTTGTTCTGCTCCCACGTTCTTCAATTCAACATCTTTACCCTTCTCTTCATAGACAAAGTCTGTCCATAAGGTTTCTTCTTCTTGTATCTCCTGGACTTTTGTTTCAATGTCCAATGCACAAAATTTATCAAGGGCCAAAACTCTGGCCTGTTGCTGCTCCTGCTTGCAGCCAATTATCATGGCTTCTTTCTCTTGCTCTTGCACTTTCTGGACTATTGATTTTACATCCAATATTGAGAACTTAATTAGAGCCAAAGACTTGGCTTCTTGGGCTTCATTTCTTTGTCTACAACCAGGCATCGTTGTCATCCTTAACGACAACCTCTTCATCAGCACTCTCTTGGACTAAGTGCTTCAGGTGTGTCACTTCCTCATCTGCCGTCACTTCGGCTAAGCCATTAGGTTTTCTCAGTATACTGAGTGGTGTCACTCCCTCGATATACAATTTAGCCTTCGTGAAGTCTGCACAGGCTATGAAGGGTTGAGGATCTGCATCAATTTCCTCTGTCTCTCCATTGCCCAAGGCCATCATTATTTTCTGATGCAAAGAGGAAGGCACACACTTGTTAGTGTGAATCCAATCTCTACCAAGTAAAGCATTGTACTTAGCATTGCTGTCGATAACGAAGAATGCCGTCATGCAGTCCCTGGTTCCATACTCAGGTTGATGGGCAGAATTCCCTGAGCCATCTGTTTGTCTCCAGTGAAGCCAGCAATGGTTGTGCTGGTTGGGATGAACCTGGGGTTCCTTTTCCCTAGTTTCTTCAAGGAAGATTTCGGTAGTAAGTTCACTGCTGCCCCATTATCCACCAAGACTCGGTTCAATTGTATCCTATCGAAGAAGGCCTTGATATACAAAGGCTTGACATGCTGTGTCATAGAGGTCGAGGGATACACAAAAGGATATGAGAGGTTGATACTCACATCTTCTTTACTCTCGTATTCAATTTCTATTGGGGTAGCCATTCCGGATTTATCTTGCACCATACTCACTTGTGACTCTTCACTAGAGGCTGGAATTGGGTCCATTTCTTGACCCTCCTGGTTCTCATCTCCAGCTTGGAATTCATGCGGTAGTATGTGTACCATATTTACTGATACTGGGGCAAACGAGCCAAATTGGATGGCTGGTTGTGCCTGTTTCTCCTCTTGGCCACCTTGTTCAGTTACTTCAGAAGCATCTTCCATGCTGCATTCTAGTACTTCATCATTCGAATGGTCTTTTTTGACTGGTTTTTCAACCAAAAACGTCTGTTTAGCCATGAAGGCTACGAACATTTCTTCCTCAACCATTTCTTTCTTTTGGCCTAGGCCAAATTCTTCCTCTATCTCGCTATCACTCTCCATCAAAGCCTTCTTCAATCCTGCTAGACTGGACTTCTCTCTGGCTTTTAGTTCAGAGTGAACTTTGGCCAATTGTTCTCTGCTACAACCCATTTTGTCTTGTAGAGTTGTTTTTGGAGTATGGTCTGACTTTGGATTCTTCTTTCCTTCTGTTTGGACCAATGACGAGCTTTCTCCACTTTCTTTCAGGTCTTTCTGGTACTAAGTGTACCTATGCTGAATCTTCCTCCTTTGTGATCTAGAAATTACGAGGACCATATCTGGTTCCTTCGTTTTTGGGTGTTTAAGCAATACCCAATTGTTTGGAGCCACCAAAGGAGGCTTGACCATCCTACCTTGGTTTCCAACAACATCTCTTTGGGTAGACACTTCCCTAAGTCTGTTCTGCATCACAAACCAATCTGGAACTCCAGGTATCTACGAACTTACTGACTCGGCTGTTGAACTGTTTCTTTCCTCCTTCGAAGCCATCTTTGAAGTTGGCTGTGAAGGCCACTACTTGGCCCTGACTTCATGTTTTGGGCCTAACTCAGGCCTTTGATGAAGGTAGCCACTTTCTATCTTGCGTGAGGCTGGTCTAGGGGGCCAATTTCTAGCTTTGATCCCATAACCTACGCTTATTTCAGTCCTTCTTTCAGGATGATTGCCCTCTACTCTGTAATAGTTGGCAGGTCTGGACTTATGTATAGGCCTCTTACCCTTGAATTGCACTCTAGTAGCTGCTGATTCAGCCATGAATGGCTATTGCCTGGAAGCAGTGGGATATGGCCTTTTGTTATAAGCACTGATTGGTTTAGGACGTCTCTGCACATCCCTGTAGTATTACTTCTTATCAATTGGGAGCCCTTTCAGCCACTTATAGCTCAACCTACACCTGGGACACATTCTTTGGATAACTGCTGCCTCTAAGGAATCATCATACAGTGCTTCTTCATCAGAGTCTTTTCCCTGACTTGTAGAGCCTTGTCTAACAATTGGCAGACTTCTAGTGTCTTTCTTAATAGTAGCCTGGCTGGCAACATGCATTTGCACATTGACCTCTTCCAATTCCTACAGAGATAAATTCTGGAAGTCTGGTACAACAATATTAGTTGCACTTTCTCTAACTTCTGGAAATGGATTACTGTCGATTCCTATGGCCTTTTCTGCGTTAGCTGGGAATTTTAGACTTCCTTTCCGAATTTGTTCTTGGATCCTGTCTCGAAAAACAATACAGTTTTTAGTCGAGTGAAACCAAGAATTATGCCATTTACAATACACTTTTCTTTTAAGTTCATTTGGAGATAGAATTTTGACTCCTTTTGGTAACTAAAGAAAGTTGGCCGCAAGCAAATGATCAAAAATGTCATCTGCCTTAGTTAAATCGAAAGAGTATTTCCTATGAAGTTCTTTCTTTTTAAACTGCTGGTCAATTGTTGTATCCTTATGAATTAATGCCTTACAGATCATAGGTTCTTTCCCCACAATCTCTGCTGCATCGATCTTATAATTAGGATCTCTGTAATATGTCTTGTACAATGCATTATTTCGATCTTGTTCTTCCTCTAATAATGCTTCATACCTAGATACCTTATACGTTAGTTCCACTAAGTCTTTGAACTCAGTCGAGTCAAACTTCTTTCGAAGCCTAAACTCTAAGCCATTTTGAGCCAATCTCACGAATTCTGGCTCTGGCAGGATAACCCTACATTTGTTTCGTGCTCTTTTAAATCTGGCAATAAACTGAGTAGCCTTTTCATCAGGTATTTGACTCAATCTTGCCAAGTCTACCATGGAAACCTCTGGCTCCGATTGGAAGAATTGGGCATGAAATGCCTCTTCCATTTGTTGCCACGTTTGGATAAAGCCAGGTGTAAGGTTAATATACCGTACAAATGCTCCCTCAGTTAGAGAATTTGGGAATAATCTTAATTTCATATAGTCATTTTTAGTAAATTCACCGCATTGAGCAGCAAACTTAGTAATATGCTCCATTGTTGACTGGTTTCCATTCCCATAAAAAAGGGCAAAATCTGGTATCCTGAAACCTCTTAGGTATTCATGTACCCTGTCTACCCATTCTGGGTACGATTTCCTGTACACAGGAGTCTGGACCTCCCAAGCCATCGGTCCATACATCTCTCTAACAATATCAGCAATTTGGTCCCTAGGGACCATATTTTGTGCCTGCTGAACCACTATTGGAGGAACAAACACAGGGTTTGGTGGACAACCTTGTGCCTGGAGTCCTCTTGGTCCATAAGGTGGTATATTTGGGACTGGTTGTGTCACGACCCAGACCCGCCCCTATGGGTTTAGCATCGTAACCGGCCAGTAATCCGTGATTACCAAAGGCCTGATTAACAGTAATGACAGTAATACAGAGTAAAAGGACTGGCGGCAGCCAAAACAATAAATAAAAGATGTCTAATGAGCTGTGATAGTCTGAATGCGAAAAGACTTTTATAAACGAAACCACATTCATAAACAAAACATATATACATCAAACATTTTATACGTAAACATCCAGGTTAGGGACCAAATCCTTATACCATAACTGTACAGTCAAACTTATTCAGTATATACAAAACAGAGACAAACAGGGTGATTCTGGGACATCCCAAAATAGCCTTAGCTTGGACGGACTTGAAACCTCGAGGCGAGGCACATAGGTTGGCTTGACAAAACAAGAGCTAACCTGACGCTCCTAGCTCCGGTCCGGTGCTTGGACACCTACATATATATGTAAACAGTGAGCTAAAGCCCAGTGAATAACAGTCATGTAAAGAGGTTAAGAATGAATGTCCTTTCAGTAATTAAACAGTCATATCAGTCACTTAGAAACCATAGCAGTCATATGTGGTGCATCCCATAGCAAAACAGTACAATAGGTCTTAACAGACCGAACAGTCAGTCGATGGCCATCATAACAGTAACAGTAGTGGTTCCAAATATGGGAACCGACAGAGATCTCTGTGTCAGTAGCAGTAACAGTACAATAACAGTAAATTGCTATGGATGTTTGTAGACACCCCATTTTTGACCGACCTTGAGACTCAGACGTCACCGATTGAGCGCTTGGTGATGTTGCATATTGTGCTCGTTCTGAGGTTTCAGAGTCTCGGCTGCAAGCCTTGCCTTCGGACTTCCGGACTCTTTCATGCTTTGCCTCGGTTTGTGAACCAGGCTCTGTTTTCTCTGTTTTCTCTTCCCGAAGGGAGGGAGAGGTCTCGTAGATCATCTCTCAGTGGCCGTAGGCTACGTTTCGTGGTCGTAGGCCATTTTCCCCGTTTGGAGTCCAGTTTCTGATTTTTCGGAGCCGTTGGCCGTGTGCCTCGGTTCGGGACCGCTTAACCACCTCCGTTTGCTCCGGTTTTTGACATGCACCTTATTTGCTCCCTTTTGAGGGACACTGAGGCTCGAGAGACCAACTTCGTGGTCGAACACCACTTCCGGTGCCTAACAGTCAGTTTTTGGGTCCTCGGGCTGCGTGTTTCGGCCCCCGAACCTTCATTTTGCATCGGTTTGGGTTCATTTTTGGCAGGGACCTCTGTTTCATTGTTAAGAAGGTCGTAGAAGGGTGGGAGGCCAGTAATTGTTCTGACAACCAGTTTTATTCCTCCATCGCCCGTTTTTCTCACTTGAAAGCCAATGTTGACCACCCTAAGGCCACTTTTTCCAGCCCTAAACCACATATTTGTGTTGTACACACCTGGAAGGCCACCAATATCACATGGCCGGCTAGTAATTGTGTTTGACCCTTTTGAACTTCTCCTAAAAGTGGCCGTTTCTCTCTCCTGGTTCATTCTCTCTAGTTTTTGACCACATGGTTGTGTTGTGCACACATGGGAGGCCACCAATCTGGGGTGGCCGGCCACTAATACTTCTTGAGCCTTTTGACCCTTGGCCGGCCGGCCATGGGGAGGGCCGGTCGGCCACCTGCAACTTAGATACCAGGCCGGCCTTGCTTCCCTCCTCTGGTACATTACAAATCTGTATTCTGTTTCCCCTCAGATTGTGTATCCGGGGGGTTGCACTTTTGGGGGAAAATTTGAAATCCATTTCCCCCCCTTTTTTCCCACACTCTTGTCTATATAACCAACACCCCAGGCTGTGTTTTGAGGGTTAGAAAGTTTTGGTTTAAGCCTCTTGCATTCAATCTCTCTCTCTCTCTCTCTATATTCCAACCATCAAAACCCCTCAAGTCCTACACTATTTCTGCATCATCTCCAAGCCAACCAATCCATACTTCATTTCAGAAGCTTCAAGGCCATTTCAAGAGGTCAAGGGCTCCCAAACTTGGTCCAAGAGTTGTTGAAGACATAGGCTACAAGGGTAAGTCTCCTACTCCCTCTTTCTTGCCTATTTTTGCTCAATATATTAGCTCCTCTTGCTTACATATTTGGGCTCCGACCCTAACTGAAAATAGCATTATTTTGAGCTCCTTTTCATGTTTGTTTAAGGGCCTCTCCCTGTTTGAGGCTTCTTTTTTACACTTGCTTCTTTACCTCTCTTGGATGCCTCTTTCTTGCATAGTATTTTATGCCTATTTGTAAACTGTTTTGAGTTTTGTTATGAACTGAGAAGTGGCTTATTTTGAGCCCTTATTCAACATTGTTGAAGGGCTCTTCACTGTTTGAGGCTTCCTTTTTTCACTTGCCTCTTTATCCCTCTTTTGGCCTTATTTTTGCATGTTTTGTTAGCCCCTTGTACTTGTAATTTTAGGCTCTGGGCCGAACTGTAAATAGCCTTAGTTTGACCCCCTCTTCATGTTTGATCAAGGGTCTTTTGCTTTTTGAGGCTCCCTTTTTACACTTTGTGTTTAAACCTTCTTTTAGGCCTATTTCTTGCATAGTATTTTAAGCTTACTTGTGCACTGTTTTGGGCTCGGCCATAAACTGTAAAATACATTTTTTTGAACCCCTCTTCAACTTTGTTGAAGGGATCTTCATTATTTGGGGCCGGCAGCTGCTACTTGTTTCTTTATCTCTCTTTTGTGGCCATTTTTGCATGCTAGCTTAGTCCTATTTTTGTCCATTGTTTGGCCTTGCTTAAAACTGTAAATATGCTTTTTTTGGGACTGCCTTGATTCTGTCTTCACACTTCATGTTCAAATAATGCATGCTTTGCATAGCCATAGGTCATTCCATGTACCTAATTTCATGTTTCGGGTCTCATTCCATGCATCGGGTACCATATTGCCATGTTTCGGGGCTGTTTTGCATCATATTTCGGTACTGAAATTTGCATGCTTGTATACCATATTCCATGCCTTGCCATGCTTTGGTAGAGTGGCATTCGTGCCTTAGGTTCGGTCCTCGGTTTGCGTGCATGTGTGCACGCATTTCGAGTGTCTCATTTTCATCTCATGGCTCCTATGTGAGTGTGGCTGAGGTCCACTTGTGTTGGTGTAAGTCCATTGTGCATTGAGTATGTCATTTCATTTTATAGCATTGCGTATGCTAGGTTGTATGTTAGAGCATTACGTATGCCTTGTTACATCATGCATTGTGTATGCCATCTCATAGCATTGTGCATGCTAGGTTATATATTAGTTGCATTCATGCATGTCATGCATATTGCATTGTGCTTGGGATAGGAGTTAGCCCGAGCACGGGAAACGAGGGACGTTTCGTACTTCGAGTGACGGAACGTGTCTCAATTCCCAGTCACCGACACTCCGGATTATCCATGATGGAGTTTAGGTTTTGTTGTGTTTATATGTGCATTCATTTCATATTGAGTCGTGCAATTCGACTCCTCGGCCATCATGCATCGAGATGCGTGATTGGTGGCATGAGGATCGAGGACTACACTCCCTGAAGGGTAGTCATGCATACATATGTGAAAATACTTTGCCATGCCCCTTTCTTGCTCTTTGTTACAGCAAATCAAGAATCAGCAGCCTTCCGAAGCTTGGCACGCATTCCAAGAACAATTGCAAACAGAGGCAAACCGGGGCATCGCGAGGGATTTTCCGCACAAGGCAACTCAAGCATGCATCATCCATCATCCGGAGCAGATTTGAGGCAGTCCCTGGCTTGCATGCCAATTTATTGCTTTCCTAATTTAATTTGTTAATTAATTAGGGTTTTGTACATATTTGGACTGTAACTATTAATTTGGGACTGTCTATTATTTATTCGGACCCTCTGCGCGAGGGCAATGCTGTAATAAGTGTGCATGTGTGTGATGTATGTCTTCCAACCCCACGTCTTTCTCCCTTTTATTTATTCGCTTATGATGGTTAGATTAGGGCATGTTTCAATTAGCATACAGTATGATAGTATGTTTGCATTCATTCATCTGTTTTGCATGCACCGGGCTCGGCGCATCATACTAACTGCAGTGTATTTTCAATTCCAAGTTGAATACATGTTAGCTGTAGCATTTCATATGCCATGTTTAGAATAGCCGAGCTTGCTATAGTTGCATTTTTGCATGTGTTGCATTAGGCACTTCTGTATAGTTAGGATCATGCATGGATTTCTAATTAGCTTCTGTTTTGGCTTGGAGTACTCGGTAAGTTTTATGCTTTAGCATCCTTGCATGCGTGTGAGTGACTGCCATGAATAGCATGCTTACCATGAGGCTATATGCTTATGTGATATAACTGCCTGAATGCCTGTGGGTGAAGGTTGAGTTATTTGAATTGGAACAATTCATCAAATGTGTGTTTTAAGCCCACTAGATAGTGGCAAAATCATGTTTTTCTAAGCCCACCCGAGGGTGGCAAATCCACGTCTTAGCCTACTTGTGGGTAGCACCATCAAACCACTTTAAAAAATAAACATGAAATGTTTTGTTCCAATTCAGACGATCCAGTTTATACTTGTATGCTGTGTGCATCACATAGTAAATCTAGGCTAATAATCGGAATAAGAACGCTTAATGTTTTCAAAAATAGATATCATGGTTAGTAGAGGCCGATCTTTGATCGGGTGAGCGAGGGTGCTCACGAAGTGATCTTCCCCAATCGTACCCAAGTTCCCGAGCCGAGGCAACTTTGGTGATGACGGACACGTGGCCTCAGGCAAACGAGTCAGGGTTTCCTAAATTTCCCCAAAATAAAACATTTAGGTGGCGACTCTGTATCTGGCAAAGCAGTCCATGTTTGGCACTTCTTTCAAAAATCTGTTTTCTCAAAACGATTTGCCGGATTTGGACTCTTTGGTTCAGATTACGAACCGTGACAATTTGAGAGTCCGAACTGTAGTGAACCCCAAATGAACAGAACGGGACTCATCCCTCCCGGGGCATTCGGGGACGTCTACAGTTTCTGGCGACTCTGCTGGGGACTTAGAGAACTTGACTCAAACTCATGATATCTGGTTTTGACTACACTTATGTGTTTCTTTGCATTGCATTTGCATTGGTGCGCCTAGGACACCGTGTTTGCCATTTGCTATTCCTGAACTGTTTGCCGGAGGCTTGTCTTGTCAAGACATGACCATAAGGCTGATCGGTTGTGGGCTCTGCCAGTATGGGAACACAAACCCCGGTTTTACCGGGGCACCCTTTTGACCATTCGACCTAGTGCATATTCGGAATCCATAGTGACCATTCCAAGCTAGGACAGGTTGCTTACCCGATTTAGGTTGTTTGAAACCGCTGGGTGCGTAGTGAAACCCTAGCTCCTGACAAAATAGGACAGGGAAACCCTACCCCAACATAGGGGTATTTTGGCTCTCACTTATCTGTTATGTGTTTTTAGAGTACGTTTCTACAGTAATGCATGTATCAGTTTACAAGTCTGGTCATCAGGCCTGCGGGCACCAATTCAGTATTTTGGGAATCAGTTTTACCCAAGGGTATCAGATTTGAGGCAGAATTTTGGGGGCAGAATTCAGTAGAGGGCACAGTCATCCTACTATGCTCGTATCTGTTTTGGTGAAGTTAGGCTGAGATGCTGCGTGTTTTCTCTTTTGCTAGGTAGTCTGGGAACCATAGCTTCAGAAGGCTCCGATATCCCCCGTGTACATTGAACTAGTGCTGATAGACTTTGTTAGGTCAGAGATTCAATTCAAGGGCAACCAGTGTTCTTTCGCTAAGGCAAGGCAAAGAAGGGCCAGACAGGGCTCATTGGTTCATCTGATCCGACAGTCACCATTCACATCATCAGCAGACCCGTGATGGCACAGGGTTCGGAAGAATTTATGGCCGTGATAGCAGCGTTAAATCAGGGAACTGCCATGTAGGCTGAGACTAGTATTGAAACGCAGTGCCCATCTGGGGCGTCTGCCTCACATCCAGCTTTGGGACCCCAGTTGAACTTTGACCCACTTTCGCTAGCTGAAGATTTGTAGGGTCCAGATCCTCGAGAAGGGTTAGCTCAAGCCCGAGTTTTCAGACCTTTGGTGCTGCCTAGTGAGAGGCTTTATCCCCTCGATGTTAATGAGCTCGATCTGACCACAGTGAAAATTGCAAACCTTGAGAAGCAATTCAAAAAGACACTGGGCCTTAACTCCATTCCCGACATTGAGGATGGGTACACTGAGTCTGCCGTACGGCTCCCAGACAGATTCAAAATGCCATATATTGACCGTTTCGACGGGTCTGGGGATCCAATGGTACATATTCGGCTTTTCTTGGATGTCCTGAAGCCGATGGGTTTGACTAAGCCACAAAAACTCTCTCTGTATGGAAGAACCCTGTCAGGTGTAGCAGCCACTTGGTATGCCAAGTTGGAGGATACAGTGAAGCAAAACTGGGAAGAACTGGCTGAGGCCTTTGTCGATCAGTATTCCTACAATACCCAAGTTGAAATGACCATCCAAGAGCTTGAAACAACTCGCCAGAACCCAACAGAGCCTTTTGTGGAATTCATTGCAAGGTGGAGAGCAAAGGCAGCACAAATGACAAATCGTCGCCCTTTTGAAAGGGATCAAGTGCAGATGATGGTGCGAAACCTCGAGCATGATATGTTGCAAAAGTTGATAGTCGCTCCGCTATTCACTTTCAAAAGTTTGCATGAACTGGGGGTTCAGGTCGAGAATGCATTCAACAGTGGGATCATTCCCAAAACAAGGGAACCGACAAGGAGGATGATTTCAAGGAGTACCAATGCTGGAAGTAGCACTATTCCCGAACCCACTGAAATCAATACAGTCACCACAGCCAACCCTTTTGCCAAACCAAGCCTAGAAACAATCGGCCTAGCCCGAGCTCAGGGCAGAACTTTCACCCCTCTCTATATGAGCCTGACTAGTGCACTAAAAGTCTTGATGGAAAGAGGGTATCTCAAACCCCTCGATCCTCAACCTCTGCCTGACCCACTCCCAGCCAGACATAACCTCTCAAAGTACTGTATGTACCATTAGCAGCGCGGTCATGGCACCGACCGTTGCTACCGCCTTCGTCATGAGGTCCAAAATCTCATCGACAATCGGACGATAGCTCCACCTTCAGACCCCAATGACCAAACATCTCCTGTCTACCTCAATCTCATCCATATACTGCCATCCACCTATGACCCCAGCATATACATCACCTCGGCCCGTCTATCCAAGCTTGAGGTGTTTATCCCAAAAAGCATGGACTTATCCATGATGGGTACATCTGAACCCCAATCATCTCAAACCCGTGAGCCCACTACTTCTGAGCTAAAGAGAATGATCGAAGATCTTCAGAGAACTGTGACAGATCTGGCCTCCGGGACATTGGCTCCGTCATCAACCACATCACATACCAGGGAGTTCATGTCAAAAGGCTCCCCAGTCTTGGAACGGGCTGCATTTGAGGAATGCCAATCCCTTGGCAAAGTGGAGGCGAGTGGAAAGAACAAGGTAGGGGCGGGTATGGATCCCCATGAACGTCTTCTGTCCGCTGTTGAGGCTTTGAAAGCCGAAGGACTGAACAAACAGCAAGTGCTTGCAGTGGTTGTAAAAACTGTGGATAATACTTTTGCCACTCAAGTTGGGGGCAGTCTGAATCAAGGGAAAAACCGGGAAAAGGGCCATCATACCAGAAATGATCCTGTTAGCTCTAATCCTCCACTCGGAAGAGATCAGCAAACCAGGCCAGCACCTGCCAATCCCTTTGCTGGTGCGCCTAGTAAAAATCCACAAGCCTTGAAGTACCAACCCCGAGGTTGGAGGGTCTTCCATGCCCTCTATATGCCTTTGTCCAAAGCTCTCCAAATCCTTATTGGACAAGGCCATCTCAAACCCCTTGAGCCTCGGCCTCTCCCGAACCCTCTTCCGGCTACACATGATGCTACCCAGTACTGCGCGTACCATCAACAAACTGGCCATACTACCGACGACTGCTTCCGTCTTCGCCATGAAGTACAGGATCTATTTGACAATGGGGTCATCCTCCCGCCGAGCTCAGCAAAGTTTATCGGCACTGGATCGGTGAATTTGGGGGGATAATGTTATGTGATCGGGAGATGAACCACCTGCAGGCAGCGCTCGATTAACTCCAGACGTGGGAATGGCATGCACTGTTCTTAGCAATATGCAAATACCAGTTTTTGTGCTTTCTGACTTGGGTATTGGGTCAGTCTTGTTGTGTCGTACAGAGTCAGTCTTTTCTTACTGAGTCAGTTGGGTCTGTCTTGTTGTACGGAGTCAGTCCTGTTTTGTTAGAGTCAGGTGATTCCAGGGGTGTTACCTCGGGCATCACTGTTTTGTTTTGTGTTTGTCTTTTTGCTTTCTTTTGAGTTTGTTTCTGTCTTGGAGCCAGTAACGCCAACAGATTTGAATGAACGGCAGTGATTTTCACATTCTTGTGTTCGCTTCTGCCTTGTGCCAGTTGTGCCAGAAGTTCTGAATGAAACGACAATGCTTTTCACCTGCATTTCTGTGCTTTGAAAATCATTGCATCGACCTAAGTTTTTCAAAACCTTTTGAACATTGTGATGAAAACAAAGGGGAAGGAATTCCTCGGGATTTGCAAAACTTTGATCAAATTGAGAGAAAGAGAGGCGTGTTAAGCCCTTAATGAATGAAATCATGTTTGTTAACGTGAGTACTGAGAAGGATCCTAGCTTGATCCAGATTGGTCCCACACCGTCTTCAGCGCGAGCGATTAGTCATTTTCTTAAAAGATTTCAAAAAAAAAAAAAAATGTTTTACGAGGTCCTGTGAAGACCTGTGTGGAATCGTTCTTGAGATTGTGCAGCTTAGGATCGATCTCAGCCTCGAGACTTGACTCCTCATTTTCAAACCTTGGACTAGAACTCAGAAAGTTCAAAGGTCAACTACAATGTAAGGCCTGTGTGGTCGGATCTAGAGCAGCCCGTGAATTAGTGGCAACAAAGTCAGATCAAGAAGCTTGCGAAGCTAGATCAGGAACACCCCTCGAACTAGGGGCAAGAATTTCAAATGTCCTCGAAGAGTCCAAGATGAAGATCGGCAAGAATGCCAAACCCCAGAAGGGAGGAAAGAAAAAGACATTGTTGAAGGACAATCGAGTTCCTATCCACAAACACTAGGGGCAAATTCACCCTCCATTGGATGGACTCTTGCATCGCCAGCGAACAACAGCCATTCTCCTGGATTCAGATG
Organism: Camellia sinensis; assembly: GCF_055761805.1. NCBI lineage: Eukaryota > Viridiplantae > Streptophyta > Magnoliopsida > Ericales > Theaceae > Camellia > Camellia sinensis. The sequence continues at coordinate 113,505,367 of NC_138973.1, forward strand.
ACTTCGGGGTCTCAAAACCATTTGACATGGACAAAGCTATACTTTTAACCTTTGAGAGGCTCGCTGGGCCGAAAACCCGGAAGGGCGGCCCAGGCAAAAGTTAGAGCAAGAAAAGAAGAAAAAGAACAAAAAAAGAAAAAAGAAGAAAAAGAACAAAAAAGAGAAAAGAACAAAAGAACAAAAAAGAAAGATGCAAAGAAAAGAACAAAAAAAGAAAATCAAAAAAGAAATGAAATGAAAAGAAAAGAACACAAAAATTGAAAAGAAGAAAAACATAGCTCGCAAGGTTGAAAACCCGTAAAGGGCGGTATTGGCAAAAGTTAGAGCGCAAAAGGAGAGGTTAATATCCGAGTGTACCTTAACCCCGAACTACGTGAGGCTTGATTCTCATCTTTGGGATACGTAGGCAACTTCATTCTGAAGTCCAGCCGTAAAACACTACGTCCATGTAATGGTTTTGATCATCTTTGCTTTCTCTGAATCTGAAATTTTGGTTGTGTTCATCATTCTGAGGACTGACTACAATGCACCGCGGTGCTATCCAAACAAGGGGCAACTTTCCGTTGCCATTCAATACGCTGCGGTGCCGTTCAAACAAGGGGCAACTTTCCGTTGCCATGCAGCTCTCTTCGAGCAAGGGGCAATTTTCGTCCAGATCCGAGGTTGTACGTCTCAAGAGTAAGTTCTGCGCTTGTTAAGCATCGGCCGTTTGCAAAAATAGTTTTTGAGAATTTTTATTGGGGTTGACTAATTTTTTCGAAAATTGTTCCATCTTTTTCCAAAAACTGGACCATTTCTTGGACCCAAAAAGGAAAATTTTCAGTGCTCATAGCCTGACTTGCATGATTTCAAATCAAAAATCGAACAAGTGTGTTAATCTAACTCTCATATTGGTCAAAATTGTTTTAGTAGAAAACCAAAACAAAAAAATGGTCAAAATAATGAACTAGGGGCACAGTTGAGTCAGGTGTTCTGTCTTTTCCCCATTGTCAACATACTTGCCAAGAAGGGCACCATACTTGCCAAGAAGGGCACCATACCTGCCAGAAAAGGGCACCACTGAAGCTATCCGCAAAAGGGCAGAAAGCTCTCACATCCTCCAAGCAACGAGGTGTCAAGCCAAGTGCGAAGCACGAACTGGAATAGATTAAGATATTCCACTCCCTCATCTAGACAGATCTGATCACGTCCAAACTCCCCAGCAGAGCATCGTCAACCGATGTCAGCTGTAGATTTGCTACACACCCAGTTGTAGCACAACCCCTCTGTGGGAGAAACTCACTAGCTGCGTACAGAAGAAGAAAAATCTAGCGGAATGCTAGGGACAAGAGCCCACAACTTTCTGTTTATCCATCAACCACCCAGGGGAGGGATTTAAAGTGAGAGATTGAAGAATAGAGAGGTGTGCGCTGAGAAGAAAAAGTGAGAAGAGGGCTTTTTCAGAAAAACAGAGCTTGAGGGCCGAGTGATGTGAGAATCACAAATGAGAAAGGATGGGAAATAATACCTGGAGAAACTGGCTCCTCGCGTACGGAGAGGTCTCTCGTCTTTGTAACATGTCTGTGTGTCATGTCTCTTGTTTTGTTTGTCTCGATTCTTGCTTTGAGTCGTTCTGAGCGTGTCTCGATGTGTTTAGATTGTTTTACCTTATTTTTCCTTTGTTGAGTGGTGTTTAGGTTGTGTGCCTTTTATTTCCGTGTTGAGTTGTTTTGTTGTGTTCAGTCGTAGGCTCAATACCTGGTCAAGAACTCATTTCTTAACTTCAAAAATAAAATAGTTTTGTGCTCAAAGTGCTGTGCCATTCTTCACGTTTGTGCAAAACAAGATTCGTTCTTTCATAAAACCGCACGGTTCAACCCAGGTCATGTGAGAACAGTAAAACCAGGACCTATCTGAAGCTATATAGGTTCCAGACTGCAAAGCAAAAGAAAAGAGGGAAAATCGAAGCATCTGAGTGTGTTTCACCTTCAGCAAATTCCGTGATTGTACTCCGGACATACCTCCTCAGGCCTTGTCACTACTCTGAAGCATGAGTGTATCTCGGCCCCAAGCTTAAGCCTATTCCAAGTCAGAATGGCAATTAAAGCATCAGTAGATGTTATCTCTCTGTGCTATGAATAGGGTGTGCCCGTTGAGCTGAGTGTGTTGCAAACCCCTCCGAAAGGTAAATTAGAGGTCGCGTTTGAATTTGGTCTCGTGAAGGCTTGTATTCCCTTATTCGGCATTTTGTTTTAAATATGCGTTGTCACGCACGTTCCATTTGCATCGTGATACATGTTCCAATTGCATTGTTATGCACCCACTTCACTTGCATCGTGATGCACGTTCCAATTGCATTGTTGTGCACCCACTTCACTAGCATTGTTATACCTATTCATTGTATTGATTATGCACATCTATCTCGCATTGTTATGCTCATTCATTGCATTGTTATGCACCAATTCACTTGCAATTATCATTCTTTCTCCTCGCGCGTGCGACGGCTTAGACCCCCTTTGGTTTAGAGCATTTGGAACACGTTCCAATGCCCGCATCTTTTATTCTGAAACACCGGGATACGTCCCTATGTTTCTCCTTTCTTTTGAAACACCGGGATACGTCCCTACGTTTCTCTCTTTTCCGAAACACCGGGATACGTCCCTACATTTCTCCTTCCTTCCGAAACAATGAGATACGTCCCTATGTTTCTCCCTTTATTCTGAAACAATGAGATACGTCCCTATTGTTTCTCCCTTCTTTCTAAAACACCGGGATACGTCCCTACGTTTCTCTCCCTTTCCGAAACACCGGGATACATCCCTAGGTTTCTCCCTTTTCGGTTAAAAGTGTTTGGAATACGTTTCAATACTCACACCATTCTAAAACACCGGTATACGTCCCTATGTTTCTCCCTCTTTAGTTAAAAGTGTTCGGAATACGTTCCAATACTCACACCATTCTGAAACACCGGGATACGTCCCTATGTTTCTCCCTCTTCGGTTAAAAGTGTTCGGAATACGTTCCAATACTCACACCATTCTGAAATACCGAGATACGTCCCTATGTTTCTCCTTCTTCGGTTAAAAGTGTTTGGAATACGTTCCAATACTCATACCATTCTGAAACACCGGGATACGTCGCTATGTTTCTCCCCCTTCGGTTAAAAGCGTTCGGAATACGTTCCAATGCTTATACCATTCCGAAACACTGGGATAAGTCCCTATGTTTCTCTCTTTGTCCCCTTCCTCACACGATTTCAGCGTGTCTGGAATTTATCTTAGGATGCATGGAGCGCGCTCTTGATTAATTTTCTTTATTCTTCCTCCACTCACGAGTCCAACGTGGTTAGAGTATGTCACCATTTTGCATCTATTGTACTCTCTGTTACATCGCATCTATTATCTATTGCATCACATCTATTACATCCATTGCACCATATCTGTTTTATCGTTCGGTCTAAGGAGACCTTAAATCCTGCATCATCATTCGCGTTGTTTTGCGCATCGCACTTGCATTTATTCGCACTGTCTTGTGCACTCCCCGGTCTAGGAGACCTTAAATCCTCTAAAGGTGTAATTCCTTTGGTGTTTGTCGTGCCCGAACGACTTCTCGTAGTCTGGTATAGCCACCTGCCTATGTTTGTGGTGAGTTCCTAGGAGACCAACTGAGACGGTGGAAACTAGAGTTCGAATGGCTCATGCCTAGAACATAAAGGTTCGGGATTTTCGAGACTAAAGCCTGGTTTAAATACCCAGCGGTATATCCTCGGCTTGAAATCTGTATGGCAGCCCCATAGATTGAGATAGCATGTATATGCGCCTCAATTCTGGATACTGAACCAACCTAGTCTGTCACCCTGTTGGAGAATAGGGAAAGTTGCGACCATAGTCAGGGAGAAAAGTAGTACCTGCGGTTCAACCAAGGAGAAGCGAAAGATCCCCAGCAGCATGAGGTAAGTCATTGCCAATTGCCTCTGTAAGGTACCTTTACCTCTTAGCTATTATGTTGCATTTTAGCCACTCCATTACAGTGCATTGCATGAATCCTCAATTTTCAAACCGGCTTCGCGTAGCGTATAAGTCCAATTATCAAACCGGCTTCGCGTAACGTATAAGTCCAATTTTCAAACCGGCTTCGCGTAGCGTATAAGTCCAATTATCAAAATCTTTCTGCATATCATTTTACATCTTGCCCCCTGCCTGCGGGCACATCTTTGTTATCTTGCCTGTTTATCTAAGTCTTCGGCCTTGTCAAAAATGGGTCGTCTCTGGGCTTTGACATTCACTCCCATCACTTATGACTTTCGAGTTCTGTCAAAGAGGGGCAACTGTAGACACCCCATTTTTGACCGACCTTGAGAGTCAGACGTCACCGATTGAGCGCTTGGTGATGTTGCATATTGTGCTCGTTCTGAGGTTTCAGAGTCTTGGCTGCGAGCCTTGCCTCCGGACTTCCGGACTCTTTCATGTTTTTCCTCGATTTGCGAACTAGGCTTTGTTTTCTCTGTTTTCTCTTCCTAAAGGGAGGGAGAGGTCTTGTAGATCATCTCTCAGTGGCCGTAGGCTACGTTTCGTGGTCGTAGGCCATTTTGCCCGTTTAGAGTCCGACTTTCGATTTTTCGGAGCCGTTGGCCGTGTGCCTCGGTTCGGGACCGCTTAACCACCTCCGTTTGCTCCGGTTTTTGGCATGCATCTTATTTGCTCCCTTTTGAGGGACACTGAGGCTCGAGAGACCAACTTCGTGGTCGAACACCACTTCCGGTGCCTAACAGTCAGTTTTTGGGGCCTCGGGCTGCGCGTTTCGGCCCCCGAACCTTCATTTTGCATCGGTTTGGGTTCATTTTTGGTAGGGACCTCTGTTTCATTGTTAAGAAGGTCGTAGAAGGGTGGGAGACCAGTAATTGTTCTGACAACCAGTTTTATTCCTCCATCGCCCGTTTTTCTCACTTGAAAGCCAATGTTGACCACCCTAAGGCCACTTTTTCCAGCCCTAAACCACATATTTGTGTTGTACACACCTGGGAGGCCACCAATATCACATGGCCGGCAGGTAATTGTGTTTGACCCTTTTGAACCCCTCATAAAAGTGGCCTTTTCTCTCTTCTGGTTCATTCTCTCCAGTTTTTGACCACATGGTTGTGTTGTGCACACATGGGAGGCCACCAATCTGGGGTGGCCGGCCACTAATACTTCTTGAGCCTTTTGACCCTTGGCTGGCCGGCCATGGGGAGGGCCAACCGGCCACCTGCAACTTGGATACCAGGCCGGCCTTGCTCCCCTCCTCTGGTACATTACAAATCTGTATTCTGTTTCCCCCCAGATTGTGTATCCGGGGGGTTGCACTTTTGGGAGAAAATTTGAAATCCATTTCCCCCCCTTTTTTCCCACACTCTTGTTTATATAACCGGCACCCCAGGCTGTGTTTTGAGGGTTAGAAAGTTTTGGTTTAAGCCTCTTGCATTCAATCTCTCTCTCTCTATATTCCAACCATCAAAACCCCTCAAGTCCTACACCATTTCTACATCATCTCCAAGCCAACCAATCCATACTCCATTTCAGAAGCTTCAAGGCCATTTCCAGAGGTCAAGGGCTCCCAAACTTGGTCCAAGAGTTGTTGAAGACATAGGCTACAAGGGTAAGTCTCTTACTCCCTCTTTCTTGCCTATTTTTGCTCAATATATTAGCTCCTCTTGCTTACATATTTGGGCTCCGACCCTAACTGAAAATAGCATTATTTTGAGCTCCTTTTCATGTTTGTTTAAGGGCCTCTCCCTGTTTGAGGCTTCCTTTTTACACTTGCTTCTTTACCTCTCTTGGATGCCTCTTTCTTGCATAGTATTTTAGGCCTATTTGTAAACTGTTTTGAGTTTTGTTATGAACTGAGAAGTGGCTTATTTTGATCCCTTATTCAACATTGTTGAAGGGCTCTTCACTGTTTGAGGCTTCCTTTTGTCACTTGCCTCTTTATCCCTCTTTTGGCCTTATTTTTGCATGTTTTGTTAGCCCCTTGTGCTTGTATTTTTAGGCTCTGGTACGAACTGTAAATAGCCTTATTTTGACCCCTTCTTCATGTTTGATCAAGGGTATTTCGCTATTTGAGGCTCCCTTTTTACACTTTGTGTTTAAACCTTCTTTTAGGCCTATTTCTTGCATAGTATTTTAAGCTTACTTGTGCACTGTTTTGGGTTCTGCCATAAACTGTAAAATACCTTTTTTTGAGCCCCTATTCAACTTTGTTGAAGGGCTCTTCATTATTTGGGGCCGTCAGCTGCTACTTGCTTCTTTATCTCTCTTTTGGGGCCATTTTTGCATGCTAGCTTAGTCCTATTTGTGTCCATTGTTTGGCCTTGTTTAGAACTGTAAATATGCTTTTTTTTGGGACTTTCTTGATTCTTTCTTCACACTTCATGTTCAAATAATGCATGCTTTGCATAGCCATAGGTCATTCCATATACCTAATTTCATGTTTCGGGTCTCATTCCATGCATCGGGTACCATATTGCCATGTTTCGGGGCTGTTTTGCATCATATTTCGGTACTGAAATTTGCATGCTTGTATACCATATTCCATGCCTTGCCATGCTTTGGTAGAGTGGCATTCGTGCCTTAGGTTCGGTCCTCGATTTGTGTGCATGTGTGCACGCATTTCGAGTGTCTCATTTTCATCTCATGGCTCCTATGTGAGTGTGGCTGAGGTCCACTTGTATTGGTGTAAGTCCATTGTGCATTGAGTATGCCATTTCATTTTATAGCATTGCGTATGCTAGGTTGTATGTTAGAGCATTGCGTATGCCTTGTTACATCGTGCATTGTGTATGCCATCTCATAGCATTGTGCATGCTAGGTTGTATATTAGTTGCATTCATGCATGTCATGCATATTGCATTGTGCTTGGGATAGGAGTTAGCCCGAGCACGGGAAACGAGGGACGTTTTGTACTTCGAGTGACGGAACGTGTCTCAATTCCCAGTCACCGACACTCCGGATTATCCATGATGGAGTTTAGGTTTTGTTGTGTTTATATGTGCATTCATTTCATATTGAGTCGTGCAATTCGACTCCTCGGCCATCATGCATCGAGATGCGTGATTGGTGGCACGAGGATCGAGGACTACACTCCTTGAAGGGTAGTCATGCATACATATGTGAAAATACTTTGCCATGCCCCTTTCTTACTCTCTGTTACAGCAAATCAAGAATCAGCAGCCTTCCGAAGCTTGGCACGCATTCCAAGAACAATTGCAAACAGAGGCAAACCGGGGCATTGCGAGGGATTTTCCGCACAAAGCAACTCAAGCATGCATCATCCATCATCCGGAGCAGATTTGAGGCAGTCCCTGGCTTGCATGCCAATTTATTGCTTTCCTAATTTAATTTGTTAATTAATTAGGGTTTTGTACATATTTGGACTGTAACTATTAATTTGGGACTGTATATTATTTATTCGGACCCTTTGTGCGAGGGCAATGCTGTAATAAGTGTGCGTGTGTGTGATGTATGTCTTCCAACCCCACGTCTTTCTCCCTTTTATTTATCCGCTTATAATGGTTAGATTAGGGCATGTTTCAATTAGCATACAGTATGATAGTATGCTTGCATTCATTCATCTGTTTTACATGCACCGGGCTCGGCGCATCATACTAATTGCATTGTATTTTCAATTTCAAGTTGAATACATGTTAGCTGTAGCATTTCATATGCCATGTTTAGAATAGCCGAGCCTGCTATAGTTGCATTTTTGCATGTGTTGCATTAGGCACTTCTGTATAGTTAGGATCATGCATGGATTTCTAATTAGCTTCTGTTTTGGCTTGGAGTACTCGGTAAGTTTTATGCTTTAGCATCCTTGCATGCGTGTGAGTGACTGCCATGAATAGCATGCTTACCATGAGGCTATATGCTTATGTGATATAACTGCCTGAATGCCTGTGGGTGAAGGTTGGGTTATTTGAATTGGAACAATTCATCAAATATGTGTTTTAAGCCCACTAGATAGTGGCAAAATCATGTTTTTCTAAGCCCACCCGAGGGTAGCAAATCCACGTCTTAGCCTACTTGCGGGTAGCACCATCAAAGCACTTTAAAAAATAAACATGAAATTTTTTGTTCCAATTCAGACGATCCAGTCTATACTTGTATGCTGTGCGCATCACATAGTAAATCGTCAGGCGCTATCAGCAACACTCCTATCCCATATCCATACTGGTTTGACGCTCCGTCAAAGTACATCGTCCAAGTTTCATCCTCGATATGCAGAATCGCTTCATCTGGGAATAGGTACTCAACCGCTTCATCCCCCTCAACCGGATGGTCGGCAAGGAACTCCGCTACCGCTCTCCCTTTCACCGACTTGCGTGTTACATACTTCAAGTCAAATTCAGAAAGCAATAGCAACCAACGAGCTAGCCTACCTGTAAGTGCTGGTTTCTCGAAAAGATATTTGATGGGATCCAAATGTGAAACCAACATTACAGAGTGAGCTAACAGGTAGTGCCGCAGCTTCCGGGTAGCCCATACCAAGGCCAAGCAAGCCTTCTCGAGCGGAGTGTAGCGGGTCTCGTAATCCAGCATCTTCTTGCTCAGATAGTAGATGGCCCTTTCCATTTTGTCTTCTGACTCCTGTGCGAGCATGCAGCCCATGGTGGTCTCAGTTACCGAAAGATACAATATCAACGGTCTCCCCGGTTCTGGCGGTGACAACACAGGCGGGTTCTGTAGATACTCTTTGATCTGCTCAAAAGCTGCTTGACATCGGCCGTCCCATTGGAATTTCTTTCCTTTCTTCAGGAGACCAAAAAGTGGTTCACAAGTCAAGGTTAATTTAGAGATAAACCGCCTTATGAATTGCACTTTACCTAGAAAGCCTCGCACCTCCTTTTCAGTCCTTGGTGGTGGCATTTCTAAGATGGCCTTGATTTTGGAAGGGTCGACCTCGATGCCCCTTTGCGTTATCAGAAACCCTAGCATCTTTCCTGCTGTAACACCAAAAGTACACTTCTGGGGATTTAGCCGCAGCCGAAATTCTCTGATTCTTTGAAAAAACTTTTGTAACGCGGTGTAGTGGCCCTCTCTTTCTTTGGACTTGACAATCATGTCGTCCACATACACCTCGACCTCTTTATGGATCATATCATGCAATATCGTAGTTGCTGCCCGCTGATAGGTAGCTCCTGCGTTTTTCAGCCCAAATGGCATCACTCGATAACAATATGTACCCCACGGGGTAGTGAATGCAGTCTTCTCCCGGTCTTCGGGCGCCATTACTATCTGATTATATCCTGAGAAACCATCCATAAACGAAAGCAAGGCATGTCCTGCCGTGAAATCTACCAGTTCATCGATGTGTGGCAAGGGAAAGTCGTCCTTCGGACTGGCCCTGTTCAAATCTCTGAAGTCCACACAGACTCGAATTCTGCTGTCTTTCTTCGGTACCGGAACAATGTTGGCCAACCAAGTTGGATACTCAGACACCATCAGGAAGCCTGCGTCAATCTGCTTGGTGACCTCTTCCTTGATCTTAATGGCCCAATCAGGGCGGATCCTCCTGAGCTTCTGTTTGACAGGTCGGGCCTCGGGATCAAGAGGGATCCGGTGCTGTACAATCTCAGGATCGATTCCAGGCATGTCTTCGTAGGACCACGCGAAAACATCTTTGAAATCTTTTAACAAAGCGACTAAGCGCTCGCGTTCCTCAGAAGACAACGTGGACCCGATCTGGACCAGCCGCGGGTCCTTCTCAGTACCAACATTCACAGTAGTGATTTCATCCATTAAAGGTTTAACAAATCTTTCCTGCTCTTGATCAATTAACCGTTGCAAAACCGGAGGAATTTCTTCCTCGTCGTTTTCATCAAAATTTTGAAAATCCTGATTTAAGCAATAAATCAAAGGCACAGAAAAATACTCCGAAACCACACCCACGTCGTTCTCATTAAATACTTCCGAGCCGTCGGATTCTTCCGTTACAACAGACTCAAAAGAAAATGAAAAAGACGATCTAGACAGGACTGTGGTATCCGGGTTATCACCCCCGGGAATACCGGACTCAGACTCAGTTGAGCTGGAATCTGATTACGACGTACAAGATTCGGCAGAATCAGATTCCGGCTCACTACCTGACCCGGTGCTGCTTGATAAAAAGCCTTCTTCATATTGCCAGATGAGAGAAGGTGCGATGGATGCATCCAAAATAGCTGATGGTAGGCCCGCAGCCGTTTCATTCCCAATCACACATACCGAGGAGCTATCCCCCAAGCACCTCTGTTCGATCGGAGGATCTGACAGCAGACATGCCAGCGCTGCCCCCATTTCATCTTCAGCGTCCTCGGACTGTACCTCCTTACTTTGCTCGGCCTCAGCCGATAGATCTGCCTGCCCTTCGGCGATGTCATCCTCAGGTAATTGTAAATCAAAGAAAATTTCAAATCCCGGTACGCGCTTCTTCTCCGCATTGAGCCACGGCTCCGGGAAGCCACAGAACGGAAAGTCCTCCCCCTCTCGGACGAAACGTCCGTTCAGGGTCCCCCGAATGGGCTGATGCATCAAGTCAAAGGGCTTCCCTATCTGTTTCGCCCTGGCCCTTCTGGCCATTTCCTTTCCTTTCCTTATCCAATCCTCTTTGGTGGGTAAGTAGCCCAAACCAAAGGTATGGGGGTTATGTGGCACCTCTGTCGATGCTGCGGCACCTTTCCTACCGCTCTTGCCTAATCCCATCCCGGGGATGTATTGGAGTTTGTTCATGAGATAAACTGCTTGGGCGCTGACATACACTCCTTCGTTAGCTGCCATGATGTTCTGTACAACCCGAGCCTCGGCCAAGGTAAAACCTGATATGAACACATCTTCTATACCATGCTCAATTTCTAGAACAGGCGTAGACACCTCTGGTGGTGGATGAATTGATGAATTTCCAAAAATAATGGCTACTCCCTTCCCATAGGGGTATTTCACCACTTGATGTAAGGTAGAGGAGACCGCCTTTACCTGATGCAGCCACGGCCGTCCCAAAAGCAAGTTGAACGTTGCAGGAACCTCCAAAACATGGAAATCTATCTCATGCTGTCCGGGCCCAACCTTTGTTTGAATCTTAACTGTCCCCATTACCTCCCGGCTTGTGTTATCATATGCCCGAATTACCTGGGCCGTTGGTATAAAATCCGCGACTTTCAAACCAATCGCATAAGCGGTCCTTGCCGGGCAGACATTGATAGCGGATCCCGTGTCGACAAGTACCACAGGTATCCATTTATCTCTGCACTCGACAGAGATGTAGAGCGGCTTGTTATGGTTTGCACCCTCGGGTGGCAGCTCTTTGTCAGAAAAACTCAACGCTGGGGAATTCCCTCCTGAAAAGACTAATCCCACCAGCTGCTCGGGCGTGGTGTCTATGGATAGCTTGGCCTTGTCCATGGCTGACAGGACAGCCTGCCTATGTACTCGAGAAGCCATAAGCAGTCCCCAAATGGAGATGTCTGCTTGCATCTTTTTCAGTTGTCTCAACACAGCCTCGTCTTCGAGTTGCCTCTCCTTTTGTTTCTCTGCTTCATTATCTTTCCCAGACGCCTCTGGTTGATCTAGGTGTGGAGGCTTGAAATACCGTCCACTCCTAGTCATGTGATCGACTTCGCCGATATACCAGGTATCATCTGGTTGGTTACCTTTCCAATCCTCGTCCGTGTGGGCAAGACATAGATCGTCGTCTTCCCACCACATACCATCTGCGACTGACAAGCATCTGTCTGGTTCTGGCACAACTGTCCCGATACTCACAGTACCTTTTACAGCATCCTCCATTTCCGTACTTGCGGCGGTTTCGACCCCTACGTGGCCTTTTGCTTTTCTGATCCTCTCAGAATCCTCGAATCTTTCTTGTTCTGACTGTGTCAATGCAGTAGATTGCTCACTGACCCCTGTACTTAAAATGCTCCATTCCCGAGCGAAACTCTCGACATCGGCGCTCTCCGGCGATATATTCTGCTTTTCGACACTCCCGGGTGTCGTTGACATTCCTGCCCCTGCCGGGCCTTGTTCTGACTGGAACTCCCCTATTACATCCGGCTGATCATCTAACCACCCCGTGGCCTCTGCTGATTCTTCATTATCATACCAGTTGATGGCTGAGTCTTGGTCATCAGGAAATTGGGACTTGACAACATCCTTTTCCACGGCTGTCAAATCATCCATTTCCTGTCCTGAATTGTCCCCTCGGATTACACACAGCTCTCCCCCGACTGGAAATTCGACGTTTGGTCTATTCTGGCCCACGGGTGAAATGTAGTCATTCGGATTGTAAGCATTCCCAACATCATTCTCAGGCTCCACGGACCCTGGTTTGACAACCCCTTTCTTGTTCTCGATGGTCACCACCACTGGCTTGGGTTGGGTTATGGAGATATCCGTCATGCACAAATCGGTGCAATCGGGGAGGAAAACTTTAGGTTTAGGTAGGTAGGAGGGTGTGATGTAGATACTAGGATCGTAGGATGCGACCCCAGTGTGGATGAAGTTGACTCTTTTGGGCGGTGGAACTTGGTTATGTGCGGGGAGAGGATTTGTGGTAACATTAGGTTTCTCAGGGGGGAGAATCACCCCATTATCAATGAGATCTTGAATCTCATGACGTAAGCGAAAGCATAGGTCAGTGTCATGACCATGCTGCTGGTGGAACGCACAATATTTGGCTGGGTTGTGGGTAGCGGGTAGTCTTTCTGGCAAGGGCCGCGGCTCTAAGGGCTTCAGATGCCCTTTTCTGATCAAAACCCCCAGAGCTTTGGATAGGGGCATATAAAGTGGAGCAAAGGTTCTGGTGTTTCTGGAAGGGTATTTGGCTGTTTGTGAGTTGCTTCCGGACGCGCCGGAGAATGGTGTGGCTGCTGTATTTCTTGGGGAGGGGTTAGTGGTGACCATACTCACTTCGGAGGTCCTGGCAGTCGCAGCGCCACTCGGGCCTGTATTAGTACTACGATTGAAATTTCTGCGGGGTTGGTCCCGATCATTATCAATCCAACCTTGTCTCAAGGCGTCCTCGATCTGCACCCCCATTTCATGTAAATCAGCAAAGGTGGGAAAGGGGACTACGATCATTTTTGCATTAGCTTCGGCTGAAGATTGCGCACAATCATCCGAATCTGGTCTTTGTCTGTGGGTCTCAAGGTCATCATTGAAGCTTTAGCCCGCCATCTAGTTACAAACTCTGAGAAGCTTTCCTTGGGTTCTTGCCTTGTTGTCTCGAGATCCCGGGTCGTGATCTCGATTTGTGTGTTATACGAGTACTGCAGGATAAAGGCCTCAGCCATCTCGTCCCAGTTTCTCTTGACGTCGTCCCCCTACTTGGCATACCATGCGGACGCCACACCTGACAAGGTCCGGCCGAATAAAGATAGTTTCTGCAATCTGGTGAGGCCCATTGGCCTTAGGACGTCTGAAAACAGTCGCAGGTGTACCATGGGATCCTCAGACCCGTCAAAACGATCAATTTGGGGCATCTTAAATCGATCTGGCAGCGTCACGGCTGTGTCGATATACCCGTCTCCAATGTCCGGAATGGACTTCGCACCTTGAGATTTCTTGAAAAGCTTTTCAAGCTTGTGCATTTTTAATGTCACGGGGTCTATCTCAGACTCAAAAGGAGAATCCGATACGTTAATGGGAGTGGTTGCCTTGGATTGTTGAGGCGGAATTGGGGGTGGAGCCGGCCCCGTTGGGATGTCTGTATCTTCTTGGACATTCCGGGCGTTTGGTGTTTCTTCGGGTATTGGAACCCTTAATGGAGGAGGGATTTGCTGCGAAGGTGATGCCCCGATTTGCTGTTGCAACCTTCCAATTAAATCCGCTTGCTCACTCATCACTGTAGCCTGTTGCCTGGCAAATTCTGTCTGTCGGGCAGCATCTTGCTGCATCATTTTCATGCTTTCCTGAAGTTGGCGCACCATCTCCTCTAAGTTAGCCATATTGTTCTGCTCTGGTTGAATTGCTGGTATGCGTTCTCTCTCTGTGGGTGAAACGGGATCCTGATCCCTACTGTACACAGGTGGGGTAGACGAAGCCCTTTGTATTGATTGCTGAACCGATATCCTCTGCCTAGTTGCTTTCCGTTTAGTAACCGGGGGTAGAGAGTGGTACACTGGTTGTCCTTCTATCAGATCCTCAGATCGATGGAGCCGGCGACCTCTGATCCAGAGTGCTTGGGGAATGTCTACTGGGTTAGACGCAATGATGCTAAACTACCTAGCAAAAAGATAAATAAAGCAATAAATAAACCAACAATCGGACAGCACAACAGCATAAAATAAACAAATAATATACAGTTGAATTTTCAAAACGCATAGTCGATAAGCCGAGCACACGGTTCCCCGATACCGACCACTGTTCTCAAAATCTCCATTCCCAATACTGAACCCTGATACCCTCAGATAAGTGATTCTCTTAAAGCTGATACTGATGCCCTCAGGCCAGATGCCCAGACTTACAAACTGGTGTGTTCATTTCCCTGCAGAAATACATTCTAACAGCACATAGGAAGTAAAGAGAGCCAAAACACCCCTATGTTGGGATAGGGTTTCCCTGTCCTATTTTGTCAGGAGCTAGGGTTTTACTACGCACACAGCGGTTTCAAACAACCTAACATCGGGTAAGCAACCTGTCCTAGTTTGGAATGGTCACTACGGATTCCGAATATGCACTAGGTCGAATGGTCAAAAGGGGTGCCCCGGTAAAACCGGGGTTTGTGTTCCCATACTGTCAGAGCCCATAGCCGGTCAGCCTTATGGACATGCCTTGACAAGACAAGCCTCCGGCAAACCGTTCAGGAATGGCAGATGGCAAACACTGTGTTCCTAGGCGCACCAATGCACATGCAATGCAAAGAAGCACATAAATGAAGTCAAAACAGAATATCACGAGTTCGAGTCAAGTTCTCTAATTCCCCAGCAGAGTCGCCAGAAACTGTAACAGCGCCCGCGTGGGGGACCTCGCTACAGCTCGGACTCGACTTTTCGCAGTCACGGTTCTAAATCTGAACCAAAGAGTCCAAATCCGGCAAATCGTTTTAGGAAAACTGATTTTTGAAAGAAGTGCCAAACATGGACTGCTTTGCCAGATACAGAGTCGCCACCTAAATATTTTATTTTGGGAAATTTAGGAAACCCTGACTCGGTGCCAAAAGGCCACGTGTCCGTCATCACCAAAGTTGCCTCGGCTCGGGAACTTGGGTACGATTGGGGAAGGTCACTTCGTGAGCACCCCCGCTCGCCCGGTCCGAAGACCGGCCTCTACTAACCGTGATATCCAATTTTGAAAACGCTATGTGTTCTTAAACCAATTATTAGCCTAGAATTACTATGTTATGCGCGCAGCAAACAAGTATAGACCAAATCACCCAAATTGGAACAAAACATTTCATGTTTGTTTAAAAAATGGTTTGCTACTCGCAAGTAGGCTAAAATGCAGATTTTGCCACCCTCAAGTGGGCTTTTGGAAAAGGTGGTTTTGCCACTATCTAGTGGGCTTAAAATTCACATTTTTAACGCATTATCCCAATTTAAGCAATTTGACCTCCACCCACAGGCATTCAAGCAGTTTATCTCATGTAAGCACTTAGCCGCATGGCAGGCATACTATTATGGCAACATTCACACGCATGCTGGATGCTAAAGCAAAGATACTTACATTGTACTCCGTGCCAAAACAGTAAACTAGTTAGCAAACATGCATGTCCTAGTTCATGTTATTTTGCCTAATGCAACACATACAAGGTGCAATTTTAGTTAGGCTCGGTTAACCTAGATATGGCATACGATACGCAACCAACTAATTCATGTATTCAATTTTGGAATTTTGAAAATACGAATGCGGTTAGCATGATGTACCGAGCCCGGTGCATGTTAACAGATGCATGAATGCACGCATGCATATCATAAGGTATGCTAATTTCAAAATGCCCTAATCTACCATCATAAGCTGGTAAATAAAAGGGAAGAAAGAAATGGGGATTGGAAGACATGCACACACTCACCCACACTTATTACATGTTTACCCTCACTCAGAGGGCTCGAATTAATATTACAGTCCCAAAATAATGAATAAATAAAATTATTACAAAATTTCCTAATTAATTAAAAAAAGGAAGCAAAAGAATAAAGAGGGTGGCCACAGCCTCTGCCTCGGGGCGCGCAGATGATGCATGCTCGAATCCGTCCTGCCCGGAAAACCCGTGCTACACTCTTGTCGTCTCTGTTTATACTGTCTTGTCTTTCTGAAAATTACCAAAGTGCTGGAGCAAGTTCCTTGCATTCTGCAGAGCACCACCGGCCAGACAGAATCGCCACCGGCACTCCAAACTTCCCGTCGGCACTTTATTAGGTTCATCGGCACTCCAGATAGTGCCGGTCGGCACTAAATTCTGCCGGTCGGCAGAAACTTCCTGCAGCAGACAATTTGACAGCAAAACAGAGAACAGACAGTGCATGGCATGGGGTTCTTGGACACATGTAAGCATGGTCTTACTTCTTATCATATTTCGAACTCAAAGAAGCATGACCTTCGACCTTTGAGCCATCCAAGGTGCATGATGACTCAATGGATCAAATTTGCTATTTGATATGAAAATGCATGCAACAAATAACGTGAAAACCGGGGCCTTATCAAATTGGAGTCAAAGGTCCCGATGACCGGGGATCAAGGCACATTACGTCACTTGAAGTATGAATGGTCCTTGACTCCCGCACTTGGTTTGACACCCCAAACCAAGTAAATGCAATGCATGCAATGCTCACAAGCCTCAAATGTGTCATACCACCAAGATGTAAAACACAACAAGCAATATGCAACTATGATGACAAAATGTATGATACCAAGCACACAAGATACAAACATGATGCAAACATGAAGCAAATTGACCATGGAATTGATGTGCTACAAAGCTTAATGGAACAACTATCCAACAAACATGGAGCAAGCATGCAAGAGGGCTTAAAAAAAAGGCAAAGGGACAGACCCTTACCCTCCTCAAAACAGTGACCAAAAGTGCTTGAAATGATAGGTAATCAACTCATGTTAACAAGCAAATTCATGGTCCCAAAGTTAAGACACAAAAGGAGACAACTCACCCCCATTATCATGACCACTCATGGCATGATCAAAACAAGCAAAAACAGGATCTATGCATGCAAAATAGGACCCCAAAAGCTCCTAGTATGGCAACTAAGATATCCCCCATGAAGCAAACACACTAAGGCTCATTCTTAGACATAAAGGGGACACATCTTCAAGGCATGAAAGAGGCCATGCATGCACACATACAAGCATGATTCTTGGACTAAAATATGACCCATAGATGATGCCAAATCAAGAGGGTAAACACAACCATGCATGCTAGAGGTCAAAATGCTCAAGGCATCCAAGCCAAAATACAAAGCAACTCTAACAAACATGCTAAACATGACCAAGTTGACAACCAACAGATTTTAAACATGGAAAAACAATGCTAAATGCTCCATGGAACCAAGCCAACACACACAAAAATCATGGCCTAATCATGGGGTGTACTTTTAAGCAAAATGGAGCGATACAAAGCAAATATCACAAGCATGCGAGAGGGCCCAAATCCGACCAAAAATAGAGATTATGTAAGACCTAAGATGCCTAAAAAAGTACTGAAATGAAGCCAAGAAACAACAAGCACGCATGCTATCCTTTTGAGCCCAAAAAGCAAGTAAACAAAACCATAAAGGGAGAGGGGTGTCCCTCCCCTATGCAAGACTTCAAACCAACTTTTTTGACACTAAAATACACTGATTTTTGGTGATCAAAAGATCAAAATGCTGAAGTGAACAAAACCTTATCAAAAGGGCACCAAAATAGGCCAAACAAGGCCTATGAGGGTGAGTTTGCAATCTAACCACAAAGAGACCTCAATGAAAGTGTTAGAGCAGGAAAATATGAACCTTTTTTATGTTATACACAAGAGCTAAAACAGTAAACAAAATAGGTAGAAAACCGATGCAAGTTTGGGGAATAAAGAGGAAAATGCTCACCCTTGAAGAACCTTTGAAGAGCAAGTGGTCTAGCCTCCTTCTTTGGATCAAAACCAGTCCAAAACTCAAGAAGCAACTCCCCCAAGTCCCTCAATCTCGGACTAAGGTGTGATAGTGTGTGTAATGGTGCAAAAGTAAGGTAAAACACACCTTTTGGGCCAAGAAACACACACAAAGGAGGGGGAAGAGGGAGATATAGAGATAGAGTGTATCTATATTGTTAAGGGCTGGTTTTTGCTTCTAAGAGTCTAACCTAGAACCAAGAGGGAGGACCCTCTCTTATAAGGATCCCTCTTGCAAAGCTTATACAACAAGCTTGGCTAGAGGGAAATCCCTCCATACACGTGTATGGAGGGGAAAGGAGTTGGTGCCAGCTATCACAGCTGGCACAAAATATCTCCATAAAGTGGAGGAACAGTGGTCGGCTGCCCAAAAAAGCTATTCCGGCAAAAAACAGTGCCGACCGGCAACATATTATGCCGACCGGCAATAAAGTGTGCCGACCGGCAAACAAAATTGCCGATGGAAGAAAAAGACCAGCCGGTGGCCTCCAGCCACTGCCGGTGGTGTATGGGGA
Source organism: Camellia sinensis (assembly GCF_055761805.1). NCBI lineage: Eukaryota > Viridiplantae > Streptophyta > Magnoliopsida > Ericales > Theaceae > Camellia > Camellia sinensis. The sequence goes on from NC_138973.1 coordinate 113,523,954, forward strand.
TGTCTCACAAGGCATTCCCTGCCCCTCTAAGGCAAAACAAAAGTGTTTGGTGCAAAACCAGACACTAAACAGTCGAGTTCGGGGATCCTGAGGCAAGGCGCGCGAGCCGAGACCTCCGGGAACTCCAAACGAACACAATCATGGATGATCACCGAGTGTTCAAACGGTGACGTCCAAGTCTTGAGGACGGTCAAAAATGGGGTGTCTACACAATTAAATGAAGAACAATTGAAGCATTTCATTAAAATGAAAAAACTTACAATAATCCAAACTCAGCCTCGTAGAGGTTTACAGCAACAATCTACTTGAAACTACTCCTATGAACGAAGTGCAGTGCAGGAATTTCAAAGTACAGAAATGTAAAGAACAGGAAATGTAAAACTGGAAAGGAAATAAAGTAGAATAAGACTGGTTTTTTGGATCTGAGTCTGGGGGCTTTTTCTAGGTCTTCTCTACTATTTATGCTTCTCAAGGATGACCATCGAACTGCATTTCCAACCGTCGAACTGCTCCTCCATGATCGCTGATCATGTTGCCTTATAATTAGCTCCACTATGCCATCACTTGCAGTTAGGCTTCCCTCCTAATTTTGAATTTGAATGTGAGTAACCGTTGAAGCCACATCACTTTGCATCTTCTTTGCTGATTCAATGCTACTCAGATCTCGTAATAACCAATACTAACTGCCACGTGTACGATTATGATTGAAGACTTGAATAGTCTTCCTGTATTACCCCTATTCTGCCACGCGTTGAATTGTAATTGGCTTATACAAAATATGTAGCCAACAATTTGGTAGAGTTTTAAAATTATGATTTAATAATAAGGTTGTATTTTAAGTGTGAAAAATTTGTTTAGTTACGACTTTTGAAAAAAGTATTGAATTGAGTTTAAAATTTTTGATGTGACATATGATATTTGATTAAAAAACTTACAAATCATAACCAAACACACAATCTAAAATTCTATTCAAAACTCATAACTTTTTTTGTAAAAAAATTTCGAAAATATTTTTATTTAAAATATAAAAAATAACAGGTGCCAATTGCAAAAAAAAAAAAAAAAAATTATTCTGGTCAATCGGCCAAACGTCTAGGAAGATGACCGAGTAGACGTATTTTCAAAAGTGGGTGTAAATTAATTTTTAAAAATTTTAACCAAACACAACACTCAAACTAAGGCGTGAAATCACATTTCCAAAACTCCACTAAACACAACCTTTGTTTTCAGACATTTGTTTTTCCTTTTCTGAGATGCGCCATAAAAAAACAAACATAAACAATGCCTTGTATCTCAATATAATCAGAAATCAAACATAGAAGCAGCCCAACTAGTGTTTCCTAGCAACCAAACATAGACGCCCAATCAAATCTAAAAAAAATTAGTCTGTTTGTTTTAGTTTTAGATTAATGATTTAAATTTGAAGTTATATTTTGAGTTTTGAGTTTTTGAATTATAATTTGAAAAGAGAAAATTTTTTTGGTTATAAATTTTGAAAATAATTTTTAGATGATGTGACGCCCTAACCTTTCACATGTCATCGATATTGTCCGCTTTGAGCCATGCCGCATGGATTTGTTCTTTCCAGTTGGTCACTCATCCCAGAACTACTCCAGCCTAAGCACGCTTAATTAGGAAGTTCTGCTAGGGATTTCACCATAAAAAAAATAGCCTTAATGCTATATAAGGGTCTACATTTTTACTTTTATAGCCTAGGAACTCTCATTTCATTCCTGATGTGGGACACCGGGACCTCACAATCCATCCCTCTAGGGCTGCCCGTCCCCGTGCAGTAGCCTGCCAGTTCGCAAACCTACCAACATGTACCGAAACACGCTAAGGGCCCACACTTGGTACTCTAGAGAGTCGGGCTCTGATACCATTTCCAATGCCCCAACCCTTCACATGTCATCGATATTGTCCGCTTTGGGCTATGCTCGCACGGATTTGTTCTTCACAGTGGGTCACCCATCTCAGAATTAATCCAGCCTAAGCACGCTTAACTGAGGAGTTATGCTAGGGATTTCACCACCCGGGAAAAGGCCTCGATATTATATAAGAGTTTAAGTTTTTACTCTTATAGCTTAGGAACTCCCCCTCCATTTTCGATGTGAGACATTGGGACCTTACAGATGATTTATAATTTTTAAATTTTTTTTGATTGATTGATGTATAGAATGTGAAAGAATATGAGAGGAGAGATGAGAGATGATAGAGAAAAAGTGATTGATTGATTGATTAATAATAATAACAATAAAACGAAGAGATGAGTTTTGAAAGTAATTTTGAATTGTATTTTAAAAATATGTTTGGTTAACATGTTTCAACCAAATCATGATTTAAAAACAAAATCATGATTTGAAAAGTAAACCAAATACTACCATAGAAACCCAATTTGTCAGCAACCAAACATACTATAAATTAGGGTTTCAAACTCTTACCTTGCAAATGGAGTGGTGACGAAGTAACAAAGATGACATAATGCAAGAGGTGATGGAGTGCGAGGAGCCGACAGATGAGTACGGGAGAGACAACAAATTGCGACGAAGTGCAACTTAGACGACTGAGTAGTGACGAAGTAGTAAGAGAGGAGATGGGGCAGTGACAGAGTGTAGGAGTCGACGACGATATGGAGAAGAGTAGAGAGACAATGATTGGGGAAAGGGAAGAGAAAATAGAGAAATATGAGATAAGAGTAAGAGAAGAGAGAGCAAAACAAGTGGGTAGAGAGAGAGAGAGAGAGAGAAAGAGAGAACTTGAAGCGAGCGAAAGCAATGAAAAATATATATGTATATATAAGGGTTTGCAGGTGCGACAGTTTTGTGAGGGTCGGATCGGGTCTGACCTTTATCTCTAAAAATGGACCCACATTTGTTCCTATTTATCTCTTGAAACCACCCAAATCACTGTAGATAAGGTCGATTTAGGTTGGTTGTGTGGGTCGGTCAATCTGTTGCCCACCCCTAGCGCCAGTCACTGGTGATGCTATTTAAAATTTAAATCCGAGGCTTTCCCTCATGATTTTTGTAGGAAAACAAATTGAAGTGAAGCCAAAATAACTTGGAGTAGTCAATCCGAAGTATGCTCCAAGCCATCTCCACAATCACGCGAGAGAAGTTGTAAGCGAACATTGTTTTTCTAAACATAAATCTCGATCCAAAAAATATAGTAATTTATCATTAAAATTTTCAATTTCGTCACTAAAAATATTTAGTAATAAAAATATCATCTTTAAAATGTGATTTTATCACTTAATTTTTAACTCAAAAACATTAATTTGTTGTAGTGTTAATAAATTATACCAAAATATGATTGATTTAAAAATGTAAATCCCATTTACATCAATCAAAATCTACTCCCTCCGCCCCAAAATAATAGTTTCTTTTGGGAAATCCAACTTTTTTTAGTAGTATAATCATGAGTGATTCTATTTACACCACCAATCTAATTCCTTACACGGTCAAATTTTATTTTATTTTATATTTTATATTTTTATAATTTTTACAATTTCTTTATTACCCTCATATCTAACCTTCATCATTCACCTTCTCTTTACACCCAAAATCTAAAAACCCCTAACCTTAGTTCTCTCCTATCACTATCACTATCACCTCCACCGGCCTACTACTGGCTCTGCCACTCCGCCACCACTTCACCACCATTTGCCTTTACCCAGCCCTTCGCCATTGCTCGCCGACCTAAGGTTCATAATCGAAGCCTCAGATCTGTAAAAGCCTCAGATAGATATATCTCTCGTCCTCTTTACTTTCATCGTCGTCGACACCACCATTGTTGCTGCCGCCGTCGGTGCGTCTTCTCTCTCGTTTCTCTCTCTGAATCATATATATATATATGTATATATTTGTCTGTAGATCTAGAGATCTCAGATCCATATGCTGTTGTTTCCTCCATTGTTGTTGCTTCCGCCATCATCGCCTCTATCACATCCTTCCACTCCTCCTCTGTCTCTGTTTCTATCTGTTTGTCTCTCTCTCTCTTTTGTGTCTTTATTGGACTTGGTGTTGTTCCTAACTCTGAATACATGGAATGGCTCTTCATCCAGCTCATCCAGATTCTTAGTTTCTAGTACAAGGGTCTCCAGTGATGCTTCTTCAGGCAGAGAAGGGCTGGGTAGAGGTGAAGGGTGATGGAGTGGTGTCGGAGTGACGATGCCGGTAGTGGGTCGGTAAAGGTGGTGGTGATGGAGGAGAACTAGGGTTAGGGTTTTTTAGGTTTTGGGTGTAAAGAGATAGAGAATGAGGAAGGTTACAGATGAGGGTAATAAATGAATTATAAAAATATAAAATAAAAAAATAAATCAGTAGTGATTGGGGGCCCGAAAACGGGACCCCCGAATGCCCCGAAATTTTTTTTTTTTTTTTTTTTTTTTTCAGCAGACGAAGAAGAGAAGGAGGGGAGGGGAGGGGAGGGGGAGGGGGAGGGGGGAGGAGGAGGGGGAGGAAGGACTGGAGGGGGCCTAAAAAATGGAGGAAGAAGAGGTGGCGATCGGCTACAGAGGCGGAGGCGCGGCGACGAGCAGAGGCGGCGATCGGCGACGGAGGCGGAGGCGCGGCGACGAGCAGAGGCGGCGATCGGCGACGGAGGCGCGGCTACGCGATCGGCGACCGGCGACCTGTCTTCCCTCTCTCTCTCTTTCTCTCTTCTCTTTCTCTCCCTCTCCCTCTCTGTCTCTGCGAAGAAGAAGAAGAAGAAGAAAATGGCGGAAGGGAAGAAAAGAAAAAAAAAAAAAAAAAAAAATCAAAACCCAAAACGACGTCGTTTTGGGTTTTGAGCCAAATTCGAGCCACCATTTTCGGGCCCTCAAACATTCCTGAAAATAAATTTTGAGGGTGTAAGGAGTTAGATTGGTGGTATAAGTAGAATCACTTTACAATTATTGCACTTTAAAAGAATTGATTTTTCAAAATTACCCTTTGATAATACTTTTTTGGAGAATATCAATTGTCATAATTGTACTTTTTGAATTGTTAATGAATTTAAAAGAATGACAAAATAGAATATTCATATTATCTTAGTTCTTGATTTTTTTAAAATGGACTAATATTTTAGGACAATGAAGAATACAATAAAAAATTAATATTTTGGGACAGAGATAATATAGTATTCACACACTCAAACAAAATAGGAATTCATGAAAGTTTGTTCAAATAATTTTATTTTCCTAATCATGAAGTTTTACTAAGTGTTTGGTTGGAAGATTAATGTAATCTCACTTTTCTTTGGTCATAATAGAAAACACAAAGGAAAGAAAAAAGTGAGAGAAAAATGTAATTTCATTTTTTGCCTTTTGAGTTCACTTAGACTCCTCTCTCTGTTCTAAAATAATAATAGCTTTAGGAGAATCTAATTTTTTTTTATATTATAATTATTACATTTTAAAAATATTAATTGTCATAATTGTATTTTTTATATTATTAATGAATTTAAAAAAATGACAAAATAATAAATTCATATTATTTTATTCTTTAATTTTTTTAAAAAAATAATAATATTTTAAAGATAATAAAAAATAAAATAAATAATTAATATTTTAAAAAGGATAAAATACTTTTCTTTTTATTCCTCACCTAATTTTTGAACCAAGTACCGCCTTAATGTTGGATATTGCACAGAGGGAATGAGTGAGTGTACTCTTTCTTCCAATATGCAGACTTCGGTAACTCCGATGCTTTTGAATCATTGAAAGTGAAAAACTGCATAACTTTCGGTGTTCATAAAATTGTGAGGCCTCGTTTGACACTCTCATTTTTAGTTTAAAAAGTTATTAAATTAGTTAAAAAGTCAATAATTCATACTAAAAAGTCAAAGATTCTTTTTTCTCTTTATTTTTTACACATCTTTTCGTAAAAAGTCAAAAAGTCATCCCAAACATACTAGTTTTTTTTAGCTCATATTTTAATCAAATAGTTAAAAAATTACTAAATTAACCTGTTCCCAAACGAGGTCTGGGCTACAAATTTGTTGACATTTCCTTGCCATTTAGACCTTTTTTAATTTGTAGCTGCCTTTTTTTTTTTTTATTATTATTATTATCACACACATTCCTAGAAACGTTAGGATTGTGGCATGGAGCGAATGACTCAATGATTTACAAAACAAAATATAATAAAAAATTGAAATTAAATCTAATTATAAAAATGATTCAGCTACCTATTATATTGTTTATGATTCATTCTACATTTTAATTTTGACTTCGATATTGGTGGAACATCTTTTTATGTTGCTTTATCATAACTTTAACGGTTTGTTACAATTTAATATGCTATTTTTTTATGTCTTTCACCTAAATTATTTTCATTTCATTGACTCATTGAACAAAAAAAATAATTTTATAATCATTATTCTCACAAGTAACTTGACTAATTCATTTCTAATTCTATTAATAATGTTTTTCCATAAAAGATTTGTAAAGGACAAAGAAAATATACAAAAAAAGAAAAGAAAAGAAAAGGAAAACATATGAAAAGAAAACGAAGTAGAAGATTTTTTCCCCCTTTTCTAGTTGGATTAGAAATGAGAAAAAAATATTAGACAATTGTCTAAAAAACTTATTTTTATTTAGGTACTATAAAAATGAATATATAAATAACTTAATTTTCTTTTCATTTTTCTCTTTCCTAACAAATCAAAAATCGTAACATTATCTACCCAAATTTTTTATTTTAGATGGGGTTCCCAACTTCAGTCCCAATTTCTTTTGCTGAAAATGCTTGCATCAATACTAGTAGCACAATGAAAGAAGTTGGGGATACAAATCATTTTACTAAAAGAATTGTGAAAATAAGATCAATGGAGAACTTAGACGCGTATTACAATTTTCAAAAATCTTAATAATATCTATCCTAATTTTTTATTTTTTTTATTTAGATGGGGTACCCAACTTTAGTACCAATTTCTTTTGCTGAAAATATCTACATCATCATATACTAGTAGCAACATGAAAAAAAGTTCGCGATAAAAATCATATTGCTAAAAAAAGTGTGAAAATAAGATTAATGGAGAACTTGGACACATATTACAAATTTTAAAGCGCATTATTATGATGACTAATTGAACCAAATGAAGGACTGGGCTCCGAAATGGCTTGCCAAGCTGAAGCCGCAATGAGAGGTCGGCTATGCCAGCCAAGCGTCAAGCACCCTGCATTCTCTTCCACATGATACCCTTGAGCCGAGAACAACGTTAACAACATGCTAGCTTGCTTGAATGCATTGGATCCTAAATGGAGTGGCCTAAACCCGGCTTCACCCAATCGGGCCCTCCACTTAGCAAGTGGCTCGTGTCTCTCAACTCGAGCCAAGCCTTCACAACACACTACATTAGATATTTCTCTCTCAATATACATCTCGGCAAAGGCTTTCTCTGGCTGAGCTGAACAAGCTTCTAACGAGTCGAACATTGTTGAATAGTAGTATAAAGCTTCAGTGAATCGGTTCAAAAACTCGGGTTGGTTGTGGTTTGCTTCTTGTTCAACGACCGTCATGATTTTTGGATTCAAGCTCCGAATCCACCCGAGAACAATATCAATTGGCGAAGGACGGGTTGGATCCGATACAAGTAGCCTATGGAGCTGCATGGTGGAATTTATAGCCACGACTTCTTTTGAACTGACTTGTAACATCCATGGTTTGACATCTTCAAGCCGTGAAGCTACAACGCCACGAAAAGCGAATCGAACATTAACGGAGTGAGCTAATTCAGCTAATCGAAGCCCAATTTCTCGAAGCGAATCATGACCGTCCGATGAAGGCGGGCCAATTCCGGTTAAACGGAGTGATGGAGGCCCACCTGGGCGTAGAGCCAAGGCTTGAATCAACGCCGGCCATTGTAAGCCGTGCATCAAGTTGAAGTCAATGACGTGGACACAATCATGGCCATCGAAAGCTTCTAATATTGCTTGATTAGCGGTGAAATGAGCGAATTTCAAGTAAGGACAAGCTTCATAGAAGTGATGGTACAATATCTCATTTTCATATGCCGACCCAATTGCGCCAGCCCCTTGCGGCGTGAAGAGCCGGCGGCTAAGTGCTTCGACAAAATACACGGCGACTTTCCCTATGCCACAGCTGGTATTCACACGTGTCAACAATTCATTCATCTCATCAATCAACGACACGGCCAATGAGAACTCGCCACGTTGGACCGAGCCGGCACACGTCATCAACAGGTGGACCAACCTAATACCGGAATCTTCCTCGACCGTGGTAACGGCCGTTGGCTTCTGGGGAATTTCTTGGTGCTGCTCAGCCGCATGGTGGTCCGTCCACGCGCTTGTATGAACCGTCTGATCTGAAGAGGGTCCATCGGGAAAGGCGAGATCAGAGAAGGCGGGGATGGGTTGGTTGAGCTCGGAGAGCAATGAGTCGACCCAGGAAGAGAGGTCGGAGGGGTTGTAGTGAACGGCGTCGTTTGCGAGGTGAGAGATATCTGAGGGGGCATTAACCATGATGGTCTCGAGGCGTTCGAGACGCTGGGCAACTTGAAGGAGATCCAAGGATCGGACCTTGTACCCGGCTCCGGCGAGAAGACCGTCTACATGATCCGGTGCTTTGCCACCGCATGATGATGAGCTACCACTGCTGCTGATGGAAGAATCGTAGGGACCCATGGTTTGGCGCTTATTAATCGTGTGCCGTAGGATCAGAGACGGAGCGATGTTTCGTGGATGGTTCCGGTGATTATTCCAAGTTTTAGAAAAGGAAAGAGGGCAGAAAGAGAGAGAGAGAGGGGAAAGTAGAAAGAGAGAGAGAGAGAGAGATTGAGAGAGAGTGAGTGAGTGAGTGTAGATGGGAGTGAAAAGTGATGTATGAAAGAGAGGGGAAGGTGGGATTTGTTTTTTTGTTCTGTTTCGATAAAAAACTTATTGGTTGAATTTGGGCGCCCTTTGTTTTGGGTTAAATAGATGGGAGGAGATTAGGATGAATGTGAAATTATTTAATGTTGTGTTTGTTTATAGAGTTGGAGAAGTGATTAGGATGGATAATATGATATAAATGGAGCTTGGAAGGAGAATTGATACGGAGGAGGTGTATATGATATTAGAAAAATAGTGTGGGGATTAAATTTTTATTTTTATTTTTTTATATATTGAGAATTTTTTTTTAAATATTAATGTTTAATTTTTTATATTTATTTTATTATTTTATATAAAAATAATTTAATAATTCTTACACTAACAACTATCATCAAAACAAATACAGTTTTACTTAATCCTCCCACTATCAATCCTCTCACTATTAATCCACTCACTATGAATCCCCTCCATTCTACATCTGAAAATAAATGAAAGGATTATGTAATTATATCTTAAATTAATTATAAATTTTTATATCTTTTATATTCTTTAATTATTTAATATAAAATTATTAATTTTATTATTTTATCAATCACAAATATATATATATATATATATAAAGCGTCATATAAAATTATTGTAAATTGTGCCCCCCCCATATAGTGGGAGTAAAGGCAAGTGTAAATTATTTACCCCACGGGGCCCAAAAAAGAAAAAGAAAAAGGTAAGTGTAAATTATTAGGGGAAGAAGTTAGGTAAAAGTGTTGTTAAATAAAAAATAAAAAATAAAAAAAAAAGGTGAAGGGACCCTCAATTGGTTGAGTTTTTTTTTTTTTTTTTTTTTTTTTTAATTATTCTGAATATTCTAAAAAATAAAATTATTTATAAAAATAATTTACTTTTGAAATTATTTATCAAACTAATCATTTTTCTGAAATCATAAGTTGAAGATCCACTTTTATTTTGAAATCACAAGTTGTAAGGTAGAGAAAAAAAAAAAAAAAACTTATATGAATTTGTTTAGCATGAAAGTGCAAAGTAAAATTAATCAACAGTGTAACTAAATTTTTTTATTAATTACAAAAAAAAAAGAAAAGAAAATATGAATGGGTACAACTTATCTATGACTAAGGCCTAGTTTGGGAAGACTAAATAAGTGTACTTTTTGACTTTTTATGAAATATGAGTTGGATTTGAGTTGGGTTTGAAGTGATGTGTTAGAGAGGTGATGTGACTTAAATAAGATGATGTGACTTAAATAAGATAGTGACTTTTTGACTTTTTGTCTCTTTTCAATTGTGCCAAACTTGGCCTAAAATTTTAATTTTTTTTTATTTTTTTCTTACAAAATTTTCATCTTATTTAAAATGTTTGCAAGAGAATAGATGTTCTATTTTCTATTTACTTTTTTCTTTTCTATTTAAAATATGTTTGCCAGAAAATATAATAATTCAAAGGCAAAATTATAACTAAAAAGTAAAATGAATTTTCACTATTCATACAATCTTCGCAATCCAATTTTACTATGAAATTGAAACTTGGATTTTGTTTTCCCCATAAATTCATCCTCAAAATCTGATCCACTATGAATTGTAACTACAAAATCCAGTTTCATTATAAAATCGCAATTTTAAAATGCGATTTCAAAATCACAACTTCAAGATGTAATTTTCAAATAGCAACTTCAAGATGAGATTTTGGAATTGCAAGTTCAAGATGCGATTTCCTTATGCCATGACAGCGACGTATGAACATGTTAGAAATCTTCTAAGGGAACATGTCAACATGAAATTGTAGGTTCAAGTTACGTTTTCAATATGAAAGGGGAACTTGAACTTGCAATTTTGTAAAAGTAGTTAACTTGATAAATAGTTTCAAAAGTAGGTTATTTTCATAAATAGTTTCATTTTTTGGAATATTCAAAAAAAAAAAAACAAAGTTTTTGGTTAAATAATAATTATAAATGGAAGAAAATTTTAAAAATTAAATGTTTAATTTTTTTTATTCAATAACAGAATATTTAGTATGTTTATGTTTGTATTTATCAAATTGTAAAAGTTATAAATGAAAACTCAGTTAACCTGTATTTTTGTTTCTAAAAAATCTATAAATAGTATACAAGATTTATTAAATTCTTATAACAAGTGTTGGTGCTAAAAGTTGGATTCCTCTGTCGATAGGGTGCAAACAAGACATAAAGGATGACCTAGCATAGGTGACATGGAAAGAACATAAAGTATTGGCCAAGATGGTGCAAACAAAAGCTGGGATAAGAGATAAACAAGAAGTGGATCAAAGAGGAATTTGAAATTCAAATACAACTCTTGGTCTTGGAATGAAGGGATAAGCATGTAGATTTCGAGGATCTAGGAAGATCAAGATCGAGAGCCTGGTTAAGAAATAAGTATAAAAGAAGGCTGAAGGCAGAAGAAAAGGATTATCTCTCAAACCTCATTCACAAGACGTGATATTTATGTAGGAGTAGTTTAACTTAGCATTTTTAGGAGTAGAATAGTAGTAGCTTTTTCCAAGCCCCACTTCTCCTCTTTCTGTCGATTGCTGTATTTCTTGAATTTTTTCTAGTGACAAGTGACAATTTATTCATATTAATACATATTCTGTTCTGTTCCATTTCCTCTTCATTTAATTACCTCCAAGAAAGTCCTCAATCTGTTTAAGGCAAACAATTCAAACACAAAGCCTGATTTTTTTATTTTATTTTATTATTTTATTTTATTTTATTTGTTTTGTGTTTACCTAAATATTGGTTTAAGTCTGTCGATCAAATCATTGTCGATTAGGTTTGAACTGAATTTTTACCAACATAAATTGGCACACACAGTGGGACCATTCTAACTTGGAGTAATGGTGAAGAAGAAAACTGAAAAAGCTGAGACTACTGATGTGAGTAGGAAATTTACAGATGAGTCAGCCTTCTTGGAGATCCAAGTAAGAGGCCTACTGATGACATTTTGGTTCTTACTGGCTTCGTTGAATTTGGGGAATATATGGGAACATATAAAGGAAATGATAATCTAGCTTGGTCACACCTTTGAGGTAAGGCTAGAGCATCTTACAGAGAGTATAAGGGCAAAACTCAGAATGCTTAGGGGATTCAGCCCCACTTCCAGTCCTCCACCACCAGCCAAATTGGAAACACAGGTAACCAAGGTATAATTTTAAACCTTTAAGACTAGCAAAATTCACCAGAGTAGTACTTCTTTCTATAGACCTCCAACTCTTCAAGTAGAGGAACATGAGAGGATTCAAATTAATCCCAATCAAACCTATAAGGAACTTAAGCTCAACGTCAATTATAGGGCACAAATTGGTCACTATAGGCCTGTTGCACAAAGAGAGGCCTTGGAGGGAAAATCACATTATAATTCGACTTTTGAAACAAATAACAAACCAAGACAAGGGGGCGTAATTGGCCTTTAGAACAAAAAGAACCAGTAAATGACATGGTCAGGGTAGTTTGAAGCCCCTAGGTATGAGGAACCTGTCATCAACAGGCCAAGAGTAGGGCAATATAACTTTGCTGACTAGAGGTTTAGGTAGCCAAACTGTGAAAACCCAAGGCCAAGGGGCCACCAAAGACCTAGGCAGCAAGCGTACCAAGAACAAGACTTCAGAAATTATGAGGCACAAAAAGGGCTTGGACCACTCCCTTAACATTTTGAGGAAGCATGTGGTGGTCTACGCCCACATTGATAGCATCATTTCCAACCTTATGAGGGGTTTATTGTACCAAATGACCAACCACGCATAAATGAAGGGATAGGATATGGCACCTATAATGAGGAGCCGTATTTTGAACCAGTCCAAGTAAATAGGCATTAGATTATGGAAATAATCTAGGAGATATACGGCCCAGGGCCAAGAAGGCCTAATAGGCCTATGTTTAGAAAACCATATCCTTATTGGATAGATAAGACCCCTCTTCCCAGAAAATTTAAAATGCCTGAATTCTCTTTGTTTACTGGGGAAGAGAGGCAGTCGACCATAGAACACATAGGTAGATTCACTCTGCAGTATGGGGATGCTAATTTAGAAAATTTGAAATTAAGACTTTTTCCATACTTGTTGTTAAAAATGGCCTTCACCTGGTTCATCAACCTGCCAGAAAACTTAATACCCACATGGCAGGATATGGAAAGTGAATTCCATGCTCAGTTTTACAGAACTGAACCAGACATTAGTATGGTAGACTTAGCCAAATTCCAACAAAGGCAAGGAGAATCTGTAGAACAGTACATTGACAGATATAAAAAAGCTAGAAATAGGTGCCACATTTATATGCCTGAAATATAAGGTTGGCCCAGAATGGCCTTGATTTTGAATTAAGAATTTTGTTTTGAAGGAATGGAATTTAGAGACCTCTTTGAACTATCATCAAGGGCAACTAGTTATGAGTCCATTCTTAGGGAGGAACAAAGAAGAGTTACTGCTCTCGGCACATATTATCAAGACGTAGAGTGTGGGGGCCGAATATTGGTAGTTGTAAAGAGGCCGAATAATTGGACCTGGAGAGTCGAAATATATATATCGCATTCGGTCCCATCTCGCAGATTCAAATCCTACCCTATTCGGCTTAATAGCTGGTAGAGCAAGGGGCCGAGTGAAAAGCAGTTTGCAACAAAAGAAGCCGAGTAAATAGTTATACGGCGAATTGAGAGTGGGTCCAGTCCCGAGGCCCAAGAAAGAAAAGATATAAATAGAAGAACATCAGCCAGAAAGAGGTATGTGAGAATCAATACGCTTAACTTAAAGTACAAGTAATCCAGAAAGTTGAGACTGACTTGTCCGTTGGAGTGCTAATTCCGGCACCCCCGATCGGCGTGTTTATTCATTTTCAGGTCAATAGCAAAGGATCACGAGCGTCCCTCGGGATCCAAAGAGTATTTCCAAACCACCTTCCCCACAATTGGTGCCGTCTGCGGGAATACTCAACCACATCCATGGCGGGCGCAACGGAAGATCCTCCGATAATCGCTGATGAAACTACACCGAGAGATGATCTCACCCCAGTAAACATGATGGGACCAGAGACTATCGCCGTAAGACGCACCTTGAACTTCAACTCACCCTTGACTTCAGAACAGGAGACAATGCAAGCAATCATGGAACAAGCAAAGAAAAACGAACAGAGGTTGGAGAATATGATTGCTGAGAATGAACGTCTCCGTCAGGATTTGGCCTTAGAAGTGACGAAGTCCAAACAAGCTGTACGCTAAGATCCGGAACGACCTCTGAGGGCAGGTGGTCGACGACCTTGAGCCCAACAACATGACACTGATAGCGACTCCGACTCATTATCCCTGGTGCCCAAGAGGAAGGGACGAAACGAGACTACCAGTTCCTCTGAAGAGAGTCCACGTATAAGGCATAAGTGAAGACGAAATGGTTCAGACGAAGAGGACCAGCACGATCCCTTTGTGCGACGGATCGCAAAGGCAGTACTACCCAAGAATTTCAAAGCTCCGTCGTTCACCTTGTACGATGGGAAATCGGATCCCATGGATCATATTCGTCACTATAAGTAAGCCATGACGTTGCATGCAGACGACGAAGCTCTCATGTACAGAATATTTCCGAGCAGTTTGGGACCGTTAGCAGTCAGATGGTATTATAAGTTGGAGCTAGCGTCGATTAAGAGTTTCCATCAATTATGAAAATCCTCATGGGCAAGATTCATCACTAACGAGGTCCAGCCGAAACAAGCTGACTCTCTCTGGCAATGCAAATCCAGCCAGGAGAAACACTAAGAGCGTATTCGGCGCGCTATTGGGAATGCTTTAATCTTGTTGATGACGCTTGCAACGACTCCATGGCCATCACCGCCTTGAAAATGGGTTTGCATCCTGACAGTGCTCTCCGTAGCTCCTTGACTAGAAGAACCCCCAAAACAGTTTGGTCGTTGATGAAGAAAGTTGAGAAATATTGCAAAGTGGAGGATGACGCCTTGCGAGTTAAAGCCGGAAACGTGTCCAACAAGACGGCCCCTTCTGAAATTGCTCAGCCGATAAATTCTGTACCACCTCAGAGCCCTAAACCATGGCCTCGGGCTAAACGAGAAAAGAGACGGGATTCTCGCCGATCAAGCGACCAATGCCCCCACCGAGCAAATGAACAACTGCAAGTTGATGGCAGACGCACAAGGCACGCCGACAAGAAATACATGGAGTTGTTAGAGCCGATCAGCGCAGTTATGTCCAAAGTCCAACACCTTCCGTTCTTCAAATGGCCGTCCAAAATGGTGGGACCTCCCGAAACGAGAAGACGGGATAGGTGGTGCGAGTATCACAAGGATCACGGCCATGATACTGAGAGTTGTTACGCATTGAAGGATCACCTGGAGGAATTGGTACAAGATGGTCGGCTACAACAGTACGTCTGAAAAGGCAACTCAACCAAAGCAATAGCCTTATGACAAGATTCACCTCTACTCGGCGTGATCCACATGATTTACAGCCTACCAATGTCATCCGTGGTGCATACGATTCAGTCGAATCCCGACCCTTAAAATCAACTTACTCCAGCTAAACGGCCCCATGAAGCTGCGAGCATTGCTTTCGATGATTCAAATTTGGCCGGAGTAACACTTCTCTACATCAATCCCTTGGTAATCAAGTTACGCGTAAACCGATTCACCGTTGAGCGCGTACTCATTGATCCAGGGAGTACATCGAAAATTATGTATCACAAGACATTCACCAAACTCGACTTCTCCAAATCGGATCTTTCTCCAGCTCCTTATCCACTATTCGGCTTCAACGCGAATCTTGAATACCCGTTGGGGAAGATCACATTACCCATTCGAGTGGGCTCCCGAACAGTGGATGTGGAATTCTTGGTCGTCAGGCTGCCATCACCGTATAATCTCATCATGGGGCGAACTTGGTTGCATACTATGCAGGCCGTGCCAAGCACCTATCATCAGCTGTTACGCTTCCCGACAGAACGCGGCATTGAGCAAATTTGTGGCTCCTAGAAATCGACACAAGCATGTTATCTCCTTACTGGAAAGACGCCAAAAGAGTTGCAAGTGAATTCTATTGAGGTACCGGATCGAGAAAGCCTCGACGATGTTGGGCGGCTCCCAAGTGAAAAGGCCACAAAAGCCCTAGATCGAGTTGAGATTGACGGAAACCCAGATACGTTCTTCATGGTTGGCGCCTCCTTGAATCAAGCTGACATGCAGCAGCTAATATCCTTCTTACTTGGCAACCTTGATGTATTTACGTGGACTCCATATGAGATGCCGGGTGTAGATCTGTCTGTTTCGCAGCACCATTTAAATGTTGACCCTAAATGCAAGCCGATTATTCAGAAAAGTCGGCGGTCAGCTGCAGAGCACACTGCCGCCGTTATTGAATAGGTTGACCGGTTGCTTGACGCCGGAGCTATTAGGGAAGTGACTTACCCCACATGGCTCTCGAATACTGTGGTTGTGAAGAAGAAAAATGGGACTTGGCGAGTCTACGTTGATTTCATGGGCCTAAACAAAGCCTGCCCCAAGGATTGTTTCCCCCCCTCCAGAATAGACCAACTTGTAGATACGACGGCACGCCATCAGCGTATGAGCTTCCTCGATGTTTGTAGAGGCTACCATCAAATTGCCATGCATCCGAAGGACCAAGACAAAACTGCATTCCTCACTCCAAGAGGAACCTATTCCTATAAGGTTATGCCTTTTGGGCTGAAAAATGCAGGGGCAACTTACCAAAGACTGGTCACTGCCATGTTCAAGGAGCAACTCGGCCACACTATGGAAGTGTACATTGACGATATGGTAGTCAATTCCAAAGAAGAGCAAACTCATCTAGCCGATCTAGAAGAGGCATTCGGCATTTTATGTAAATACAAAATGAAGCTAAACGCTTCCAAGTGTGTGTTTGGGATCGGCTCTGGAAAATTCTTGGGTTACATTGTCAACCACCAAGGAATCGAAGCCAACCTGAGGTAGATCACAGCAATCTTGGAGCTCGGCTCCCCTCGTTCAGTGAAAGAGGTTCAAAAGTTGATGGGGATGGCTGCCGCACTCAACAGGTTCATCAGTCGGTCCACAGATCGCTGCCGACAATTCTTTCATACATTACGGTAGGGCAAGGCTTTCGAATGGTTCACCGAGTGCGAAGCGGCTCTCAACGGCCTCAAGACCTACCTCTGATCAGTTCCACTCTTGACAACACCTTCGGTAAGTGACCCGCTCATTTTGTATCTGGCAGTTTCCGACCGGGCCGTCAGAGCTGTACTGATTAAGGAAGAGCTGGGGGAGCAACAGCCAGTGTATTATGTGAGCAAGGCAATGGTTGACGCCGAAACACGCTACCTCCCGTTGGAAAAACTCATTCTGGCTCTCATCATGGCAGCGAGAAAGCTGATGGATTACTTTCAGGGGCATACCATCGGGGTACTAATGGATCACCCCTTCTGGTCGGTACTCTGTAGTGCAGAAGCATCAGGGTGCATTTCAAAGTGGGTTCTTGAACTCGGCTAGTACGATATTCAGTTTCTTTCTAGAACCTCAATCAAGGGACAGGTGCTTGCCGACTTTGGCCGAATTCACTAGGGGCCTTGCTGACTTCAAGTCTGATGAAATTCGACCTGAGCCGAACTAGAGAATTTATATTGGGGACAATTGGCAGTTGTATTGTGATGGATCATCCAATCAACGGTGCAGTGGACCTGGAGTAGTAATCATGGCTCCCGACGGCGCAATAATTGAGCAGGCCGTCAAACTCGGCTTTGATGTATCAAATAACGAAGTCGAATACGAAGCCTTTCTAACCGATTTGCGGAATGCACATCTTCTGGGTGCTCGGCGTTTGCTTGTATTTTGCAATTCAAAACTGGTGATCAATCAGCTAAAGGGGGAGTACGCGGCCAAAAATGACCGTATGGTGGCTTACATGAAAACGGATAACTCTTTGCTGGCAAAATTTGACCATCATGAATTGAATCAAATAACACGAGATCAGAACACACATGCAGATGCCCTGGCTTGCCTAGCCTCCTCTATCAACTCAGAGATTAAACGGACCATCGAAGTAGGTTTCATCCCGGAGCCAAGCATTGGCCCTTCGGAGGAAGTCCAGGTCAATGTCATAGAGTCAGGATCGAGTTGGATGGACCTCATTGCTGTATTCTTGTCTTCCGAACAGCTCCCAGCGGACAAGAAAGAAGCGCATAAGTTGCGAAACAAAGCCCTGCGATACTACTTGGATCCGCAAGGAAAGCTTTATAAAAAATTCTTTTCTGGTCCATACCTGGAATGTGTGCATCCGAATAAAGTCGAAGAACTTTTGACTGGAATACGTGAAGGCAGTTGTGGCACACATTCTGGCGGGTGCTCTTTGGCTCATCGAGCTGTAACACAGGGGTATTATTGGCCGACAATGAGAGCAAATGCCGAATGTTATGTGAAAAAATGTGAACAATGCCAGAAGTTCTCCCCCTTAACCCATCTGCCTGCTGAAGAGTTAAGCTCTATCACCAGTCCCTGGCCGTTCACCCAGTGGGGACTTGATATCGTCGGACCATTGCCGAGGGCCCCAGGGAACAAGCGATACTTGATTGTCGCGACAGATTACTTCATAAATTGGGTCGAAGCGGAGGCATTAACGCACATTCGAGATGCTGATGTTAAGCGCTTTGTATAGAGAAATATCATAACACGATTTGGCATTCCAAGAGCACTTATCTCAGACAACGGCACCCAGTTTGATTGTGGCGTCTACCAAGAGCTGTACAGCAAGTATGGTATCTGAGAGGGTAATTTATGTGAAAATTGGGCCGAGCTGGGTAATGGGCCGTTATGAGCCGCAATACAAAGGACCGAGTAAAATGGCCATGTAAGTTACTCCGGTCGTGTGAATATTTTGAAGTTAGTCCGGTCTTAAGGCTGTGAAGCTAGTCCGGTCCAACGTAAGATCGAAGTTAGATCGGTCTAACGGTTCCTTTGAGTTAGGCCAGTTTTGGAGTTACACCGGTCGCAACTTGTTAGTTCGGTCTAACCACGCCATGGGTTGTGCATGAGAAGCCGACGTAAGAGCAGTAAAAGGAAGAGCTAGTTCGGCTTATTCTACGGCTATGCATAGTCATGTTTACTTCGGTCATATTGGAGTTCGGCCATGATAAAACCATCTCATTTGGTTTAAGCAGTGAGGGGGGTGTTGAAGGATAAGCATTATCTTTCAGGAGTATGAATCCTAGGAGGACTCTGCATGGAGGAGTAGAAGTCCTACTAGGATTGTGCCACACGAAACCTATAAAAGCTCACAAACATCACCTTTGGAGAGGTAACACATGACTTTACTTTCTGAATACACAGAGTTTTTGTCTATTTGTCAAGCTTACTGACTTAGGCATCGGAGAGGTTTCTGGCACACACCCGCCGACTAGCTCACGTTTGTGCTTTCAGGTGATAAAACGACGACGTACAGAGGAGCAGAGACTTGATCAACAGGATTATACGAGAAGGTTTATTTCTTTCCCGTACAATTGGCGCCGTCTGTGGGAATTGAGACAAGAACAAAACCTCTTGATTAAGCTTCTCCTCTTTAGAAACAATGGTGCATAATGAAGATTTACCGCAGTCCGCCATCGACGGGCAAACACCAGATGGGGGTGCAAGGCGTGAAGGACTACCTTCTATCCCTCCCATGGCAGATTTGGAGCCCCAATGACATAACACCAGGAGGGATACTAGGGGGAGGTGGACTAACAGCCCCTGTCACTCTCGTTCGCAAAGTCCTGACAGGCAAAGGCGGAGGATTGATCCTCAAGCTCTGGAAGACCGCGTGAAGGAGCAAGATGAATTAATAAGGAAGATGGCGGCGGACATGGAGGCCTTGAAGCGCCAGATGAAGAGAAAAGAAGTGGCGACAAGAGAGGGGCACAAAAACAAGACGCCCCCTCACCACTCAGAAAATCGTAGTAGGAATACCACACCCTCGCAAGGAGAGAGCAGAAGCCTCAGGACAGGCGATACTCAATCCAGGTCTTCCAGAACTTGTCACTCCAGGTCTGAGAGGACGAGATCTGAAAGATCATACACAGAAGGAAGCACGTATTGGCCCTCACATACGCACCAAACCAGATCTAGACAGACAGAGTTACCCAGATCATCCGACTTACGAACCGTGCTCGAAGACAAGGCATGATGCAAGGAGGATGCCACGGGATCCACACAGAGTTTCTGCCTTACAGCGGTTGGCTCCTCGAACGCATGGAAGCGTCGAGGTTGGAATGCCAATACCGCGCCTTGCCTACGAACCAACGGACAAAGCATTAGCAAGGCTGCAGACTTCGCCGTTTGTTCTGGCGGTTGAAAACGCGCCCCTACCATCAGGCTTCCTTCAGCCCAAATTCACTACATATGAAGGGAAGACGGACCC
Source organism: Camellia sinensis (assembly GCF_055761805.1). Lineage (NCBI taxonomy): Eukaryota > Viridiplantae > Streptophyta > Magnoliopsida > Ericales > Theaceae > Camellia > Camellia sinensis. The sequence goes on from NC_138973.1 coordinate 113,544,171, forward strand.
CTACTCACACTTGAGCCACTTTCGCCAGGTCATGGCTGTATACAGGCGAAACGAGGCCTTAATGTGCATACTCTTCCCATCTAGCCTTGGCGACCTAGGCTTGACATGGTTCGAGAAACTTCCAGAGGGCAGCATAGCCTCTTGGGCGCAATTGGCAGAGGCGTTCATAACAAGGTTCCGAACAAACACTAAAACCCCGGTGGAGATCGACCAGCTACTCTCCATCGACATGGGCGATAAGGAGACCCTAAGATCCTATAATAGTAGCTATTGGGAGACATTCAATCAGATTGGGGACTGCCCCACCAATCTCGCCATTACATAGTATAAAAGAGGCCTTCCAGTGGGGAACAGACTAAGGGACTCGATCACCATGACGCCACCCCTCACCATGGAAGCCTTGATGGAAAGAGTGCATCAGCACATCAGGGTAGAAGAGGATGGCGCACGTGCCAAAGAAAAATCTGGGGCGACCACAGTACCAGAAAAGAAGACCTCAGCGAAGGTTAATACGGTAGATCGACCAAACAGAAACGGACGTGGCAGACGAGATAACGGAGAAGACCCGGATAAAAGATGGTTGAGAATCCGCATTGCCATAACCACGGTATTCAAGAAACCGATATATCGGATTCTAAGCGAAATAAGAGATGAGCCTTTCGTCAAGTGGCCAGCCAAGCTGGGAGAAGCACAGAAAAACTACGACGAAAGATCGTGGTGCACCTTCCATAAAGAAAAGGGGCACCGCACTGAGAATTGCACACCGTTGAGACAGCACCTGGAGGAGTTGGTGGTGGCAGGTCACTTGGATAAATACATTGAAGGAGGGACGCAGCCAGCCCCCCAGGACCATAATAACCCCACTGGGATGCCAACCGACGCCCCGCCTCAAGGCATTATCAATGTGATACATGGAGTTTTTGAACCTGAGCGTGTATGCGAGCTCAGGGGATTAATCAAAAAGGCTGAGCACTTTAGAGAGGTGCTAAGTGCCCAACCTGCCATCAAGAAGGGGAAGACAGAGGCAACAAACGTCATGTCTTTTTCGGATAAAGACTTGGAACGAATATACTGCCCTCACAATGATGCCCTGGTCGTCACTCTCCGAGTCAAGGATTTTGACGTCAAGCGGATTCTGATTGACCAGGGTAGTTCATGTGAAATCATGTACTACGAAACATTTAAACAATTGAAGCTGCAAGACAAAGACTTGGCGCCTGCCGTATCTCCCCTAATTGGATTCAACTCAATGCCAGAATGGCCCGTCGGTAAAATAGTTCTTCCAGTCAAAGCAGGAAGCGTGACGAAACAAGTGGAGTTCTAGGTATTGAAGGTCCCCTCCACTTACAACATCATCTTGGGCAGAACATGGCTGCATGCCATGCGATCAGTGGCGTCATCCTACCACCAAGTAATGCGGTTCCACAACGATACCGGGGTAATTGAAGAAGTCTATGGAGATCAGATCATGTCAAAGCAATGCTTCTTCACGGTGAACGGCAGCCGCGCTGCCAAAGGATACGTTCATTCGGGGGAAGAACTTGAGAGCAATGAGCTATTCGCGGATGTCGGCAAAGTAGCTGATCAGAAAGCAGTGGAGGACTTGGTAGAGGTAAGAATAGATGAAAAGAACCCGGATAAGTTCTTTTTGCTCGGTTCATCATTGTCTAGCACTGAGAGATTAGAGGTCTTAGAATTCTTAACCTCTAACATCGAAGTGTTCGCCTGGACGCCCTACGACATGCCAGGCATTGATCCAAACTTCATCAGCCACCAACTTAATGTGCACCCATCTGCCAGACCAATCATCCAACGAACACGCAGATCGGCACTCCACCATGCCGAGATAGTGGCGGAAGAAGTAGGTAACCTGCTGGAGGCAGGAGCAATTAGAGAAGTGCACTACCCAAGATGGATCTCCAACACAGTCGTAGTGCCAAAGAAGAATGGCAAGTGGCGTGTCTGCGTCGACTATAAAACAGTCAACAAGGCATGCCCAAAAGACAGCTTTCCTCTACCACGGATAGATCAACTGGTAGACCTAACGGCGGGGCACAACCGACTTAGCTTTCTGGATGCATACAGAGGCTACCACCAAATCGCTATGCATGAACCAGACCAGGAGGTCACATCCTTTACAACTCCAAGAGGACTATACTGTTACAAGGTTTGGCCTAAAGAACGCAGGGGTAACATTCCAACGGATGGTCACCAAGATGTTTGAACCATTGTTAGGCAGAACAATGGAGGCTTACATCGACGACATGGTGGTCAAGAGCAAGGATGAGAATGACCATCTCAAGGACTTAGGAAAGATGTTTGAAATCCTGAAGAAGCACAAGTTGTGCCTCAACGCATCCAAGTGTGCATTCGGAGTAGGATCTGGCAAATTCCTGGGTTTCCTTGTGACCAACCGGGGAATAGAAGTAGACCCCTCCCAGATCAAAGCAATCCAGGATTTGGAGAGACCAAACTCAGTGAAAGAAGTGCAGCATCTCACCGGCATGGTAGCTGTGCTCAATCGGTTCATAAGCCGGTCATCAGACAGACTACGACCATTCTTCCATGCACTAAAAGCCAAGTTCGAATGGGACAAAGAATGCGACCAAGCTCTGGAAAGCCTGAAAGAATACATGTCTTCTCCACCATTGCTGGTCACCCCAGTACCTGGAGAAGAACTCTTCCTGTACCTAGCAGTCTCTCAACACGCAATTAGTGCAGTGTTGGTCCGTGCGGAAGGAATTCAACATCTGCCCATCTATTATGTCAGTAAGACATTGCTAGGAGCCGAAACAAGGTATTTGCCACTGGAAAAGTTAGCATTGGCCTTGATGATGGCCTCCAGGAAATTGGCACACTACTTTCACGCCCACACCATAGTTGTCCTCACAGCTTTTCCACTAAAAGCTTTGTTTGAGAGGGTGAACTTTTCTGGGCGAATCTTGAAGTGGGCAGTTGAGTTGGGACAATTCGACATCAAGTTCCAACCCAGAACCGCAGTAAAAGCCCAATATTTGGCAGACTTCGTCGCAGAGTTTACTCCTGGAAGTCATCATATCTGCCCAGTCGACCTAACTGACACAACCGAACTAGGGATGGAAGTTGACGCCGGAATAGCGCAACCCCTAGCAGAAAGCACTCGGTCAGACTCCAAGGCAGACCAGACTAAAGACAGCAAGGAAGAAGCAAACCAAGACTCACCAACAAATAAAGACTTGGTACAATCAGATAGCGAGGGGCAGACAACAAGCATGGACCTCGAAGAAAACACCAGCAACATTCTTGACCCCACGACATCATCCGACCCCTCCACTTGCTGGAAGTTGTTCGTTGGTGAGATGTGAAAACTTTTTGTGGATGGAGCATCCAACCGGCATGGTGCAGGACTCGGCATAGTCCTCATCTCACCAGACGGCCTGGTTGTGGAGCAAGCAATCAACCTTGGCTTCCCAGCATCAAACAACGAAGCGGAGTATGAAGCGCTTCTTGCAGGACTCAAATCAGCATACTACATGAAAGCCACCAAATTAATGGTCTACAGCGACTCACAGCTGGTGGTAAACCAAATTTCTGGCGACAATGAAGCAAAGGATGATAGGATGGCCAAGTACCAAGAATTGGTCAGAACAGAGAATGGCCATGTGAAAATTGGGCCGAGCTGGGTAATGGGCCGTTATGAGCCGCAATACAAAGGACCGAGTAAAATGGCCATGTAAGTTACTCCGGTCGTGTGAATATTCTGAAGTTAGTCCGGTCCTAAGGCTGTGAAGCTAGTCCTGTCCAACGTAAGATCGAAGTTAGATCGATCTAACGGTTCCTTTGAGTTAGGCCGGTCTTGGAGTTACACCGGTCGCGACTTGTTAGTTCGGTCTAACCACGCCATGGGTTGTGCATGAGAAGCCGACGTAAAAGCAGTAAAAGGAAGAGCTAGTTCGGCTTATTCTACGGCTATGCATAGTCATGTTTACTTTGGTCATATTGGAGTTCGGCCATGATAAAACCTTCTCACTTGGTTTAAGCAGTGAGGGGGGTGTTGAAGGATAAGCATTATCTTTCAGGAGTATGAATCCTAGGAGGACTCTGCATGGAGGAGTAGAAGTCCTACTAGGATTGTGCAACACGAAACCTATAAAAGCTCACAAACATCACCTTTGGAGAGGTGACACACGACTTTGCTTTCTGAATACACAGAGTTTTTGTCTATTTGTCAAGCTTACTGACTTAGGCATCGGAGAGGTTTCCGACACACACCCGCCGGCTAGTTCACGTTTGTGTTTTCAGGTGATAAAGCGACGACGTACAGAGGAGCACATACTTGATCAACAGGATTATATGAGAAGGTTTATTTCTTTCCCGTACAGTATCCGACCTTACTTTTCCACGCCGGCTTACCCAAAAAGCAATGGTCAAGCTGAAGCCTTTAACAAATCCATCTTAGACGGCATCAAGAAGAGGCTGGAGAAAGCTAAAGGCAAATGGGTTGAAGAATTTCCAAGTGTGTTGTGGGCTCACCGAACTATGCGGAGGCGATCCACTGGGGAGACGCCGTTTGCTTTGTGCTTTGGAACCCAGGCAATCATACCTCTGGAGATCGGCCTCCCAACATTGAAATCGAAAGTTTTTGATATGGGCCAAAATGACATGATGCTAGCCTTGGATTTGATTCTGATTGAAGAACGAAAAGATCGTGCCCTTGCATCCATGGCACAGTATCAGCAGCAGCTTGCTAAGTCGTATAATCAACGTGTTCAGCTGCACCGCTACATACCAAGAGAGTTGGTCTTGAAGAAAGTACTCCCAGCTGCCAGGAAACCGACTGATGAAAATTGGGTCCTAATTGGGACGACCCCTATCAGGTCGATTCGATCGTGGGAGTAGGGGCATATCGGCTCAAAGACATGTCTTGAAGGAGTCTGCCACGGCCTTGGAATTCAACTCACTTGCGTAAATTTTATCATAGAACCCGACCTGTAGGGAATGATACTAGTTTTGAATGGTTCACCATGTACATATTTCACTTTTGCAATGCAAAGTTCCCCGTTTCCTCATCGCGCAATTCAGTTCAAAAGCCTCCGGATTCGGAGCCTCATTGGTGCATGACAGCTTTGGGCCGAAAAAGCCTCCGGATTCGGAGCGCCCTTCGTGGATATCACGATTGGCCAAGATTTAAGTCTTCGAATTCGGAGCCCCATTAGTGCAACACTTTTGGGCCGATTAAGCCTCCAGACTCGGAGCGCCCTTCGTGGATATCACGATTGGCCAAGATACAAGTCTCCGGATTCGGAGCCCCATTGGTGCATGACACCTTTGGGCTGAAAAAGCCTCCAAATTTGGAGCGCCCTTCGTGAATATCAAGATTGGCCAATATAAGTCTCCGAATTCAGAGCCCCATTAGTGCAAGACACTTTTGGGCCGATTAAGCCACCAGATTCGGAGCACCCCTTGTGGATATCACGATTGGCCAAGATTTAATCTCCGAATTTGGAGCCCCAATAGTGCGAGACACTTTTGGGCCGATTAAGCCTTCGGATTCGGAGTGCCCTTCGTGGATATCACAATTGGCCAATACAAGTCTTCGGATTCGGAACCCCATTGGTGCATGACACCTTTGGACCGAATAATACTTCAGATTCGGAGCGCCTTTCGTGGATATCACGATTGGCCAATATAAGTCTCCGAATTCAGAGTCCCATTAGTGCAAGACACTTTTGGGCCGATTAAGCCACCAGATTCGGAGCACCCTTCGTGGATATCACGATTGGCCAAGATTTAAGTCTCCGAATTCAGAGCCCCAATAGTGCAAGACACTTTTGGGCCGATTAAGCCTTCGAATTCGAAGCGTCTTTCATGATTGGCCAATATAAGTCTCCGGATTTGGAGCGCCATTGGTACATGACACCTTTGGGCCGAATAATACTCCGGATTCGGAGCGCCCTTCGTGGATATCACGATTGGCCAATACAAGTCTTCGAATTCAGAACCCCATTAGTGCAAGACACTTTTGGGCCGAATAATACTCCGGATTCGGAGCGCCCTTCGTGGATATCACGATTGGCCAATACAAGTCTCCGAATTCAGAGCCCTATTAGTGCAAGACACTTTTGGGCCGATTAAGCCTCCGGATTCGGAGTGCCCTTCGTGGATATCATGATTGGCCAATACGAGTCTCCGGATTCGGAGTCCCATTGGTGCATGGCACCTTTGGGCCGAATAATACTCCGGATTCGGAGAGCCCATCGTGGATATAACGATTGGACAATATTTAAGTCTCCGAATTCGGAGCCAGAGCCGTGCATAGCACGTTTGGCCCGAATAAGACTCTGGATTCAAAGCGCCCTACACGAAAGTTAAAGCATACAGATTCAAAGTGAAATGCTTCGTTAAGATTGAGTCGGCAAAAACTACGTATTTCATTAAATGCAAAAACTATGTATTTCATTAAATGCCTAAAGCATACAGATTCAAAGTGAAATGCTTAATTACTTTGAGCCGGCACAAATTGTATTTCATTAAGTGCCTAAAACACGCAAACGTTTAAAAACAGAATATTTTATTAAATTAACTAACATAACCAATAAATACATTCAGATCAGTACATTGGAGCATGTACAATACGGTTAGTCCTATGCGGCGTCACCCTCGTCATCGCTCTTCTCAATTTTGAAAGTGCCATAAGAAAAATGATGGCGTTGATATAATGCCGATGCCGATTCAACTTTTGCTTCTTGAAGAGCCTCTGCGGCTTGAAGAGCCTTAATCCACCCGTGCCTAAAGCCCCGGTTTTCGCATCGGTAGACCTCCTCCACGAGTTTCTCTTTAGTCTTGTCTATCCCGATTTTCTGGCCGTCATGGAAGCCTTTTTCATAACCCATGGTCCTTGCATTTTCTACGGCAAACATGCTTGCCATATCTCGATCGGCAATCGCGTGACTTAACAGTCGTTGGGTCACTCTCTCCTCCACGACCAGGTTAGATTGACCTGCCGCATGCGGCTCGGTGGTTTGAGCCCTCCTAAGCTCCCTAAGCTCATGTTCGGCCTTCTTCGCACGAGCCTCCAAGTTTTGAATTTGTTCGTCCTTCTTCTCTATCTCCCGCCGCGCGGCGTGCAGACGTATGCCGACTTCATGGGCGATGTACAGCCTTTTCATTGCTCTGTGGATGCCCTCTCGAAATACTTCAAAATCCTATCGACCAACCATCGATTGCTAGACTTCCGGTGGAAAAATCTGTCGAGCGAACTCGACTGCTACACCTGGGTCGTTGACAATAGAATCCGTCTCCGTCATCGGTTTATTCCCTATAAAAACTGCAAAACTCAACGGTCGTGGCGTCGCGTCGGTCTCATTTCTTGGTCGCGGTCACGGGGAGCCTCCCCGTTACTGTTTTTACTTTCGGGGTGACTTGCTTCGACGACTTGGGGGTTGACGTTTTTCTCGTTCCCTGGACGTCCTACCTCCTGTGCGTATGGGCTCGTTGCTGCGAATCATTTCGGTGTCGAGCTCAGCCAATGTTCGCCCTTCTTCTCCGCTGTTGAAGAACAATCTGTTTGACATTCGCACTTATCTAACCTTACACAACAAACTGGTTTAAATTAAGTCTGAACACAATAAGTGGAATCTTTGGTGCGAAGAGCCCACCCCATTTATTCCAAATGCATGCAGCGCCCCTGAGGCGATTTCATTAAAGCTAAACTCCAAAAGCCTGATGCCGATCGACATGCACCGCAACCAGTCCATGAACTAATAATATTTGGCTTTCTGGAGTTCACGCATTGGCCGGGACAATGACATATTTATTAATCTAATCGGCCAAATATATAAGCCCCACGCCGATCGATCTGTGCCACAGCCACTCCATGAACTAATAATATTCGGCTTTTTGGAGTTCACGCATTGGCTGGGGCAAGGGCAGATTTATTAATCTAATTGGCCAAATACGTAAGCCCCACGCCGATCGATCTGTGCCGCAACCACTCCATGAACTAATAATATTCGGCTTTTTGGAGTTCACGCATTGGCTGGGGCAAGGACAGATTTATTAATCTAATCGGCCAAATATGTGAGCCCCATGCCAATCGATCTGTGCCGCAGCCACTCCATGAACTAATAATATTCGGCTTTTTGGAGTTCACGCATTGGCTGGGGCAAGGGCATATTTATTAATCTAATCGGCCAAATATCTAAGCCGATGCCAATCGATCTGTGCCGCAGCCACTCCATGAACTAATAATATTCGACTTTTTGGAGTTCATACATTGGCTAGGGCAAGGACAGATTTATGAACCTGATCGGCTATTCGACGAGGATAAATTGTTAAATTGCCTTAATTATCTAATTGGCAAGTGTACATGAATGTTTTATCCAAAATAGCAAAAAGCAATACCATTCATCAATAGCAAAATTAAGCACAGATAATAGCAAAGTATAAAGGAGATTTTCATTAGTAAATTGGGCAGTCTGTAGCCATTTTACATATGAAAACTACCAAACAAAAAGCTATGAGTTTGCATGAAAACGCCTAGCAAAAACCTAAAAACTGTAGTCATTTTACACGTAAATAAAAACTACTAAACGAAAAATTTCAAATCCTTAAACAAAAACAACTAAAGTGTCGCCCTAATTAATCCTCGGAGTCAGACCCTAGCGGCTCAACATCCACTTGCTCGTATGGAATCGGCGTAGCCAATGTCACATTAGCAACAACAAGGGCTTTGAGCCAGCCGTGTTGGAATCTCCAATCTTCAAATTTGGGGACTTCTTCCATATAATTGGTGTGAGCAGCGCTTTGCTCGGCCTCGTACGCTTCAAAGCCTCAGAGTCAGCAGCTTCCTGGCGCTTTCCATCTTCGCCCTCGCCGCTTCAAAATCAGCCCTACTCCTTTTGCCCTCTACCTCCGATTGTAAATGACCAAGTCGTTCCACGGCATCATGCTGGTGACAGCCTATCTCGGCTATTTTCCCGACCGTCTGCAAAATAGGAAATTAAAACCAGAACAATATTTGCATAAAAGAGAAAGACAAGGTTAAGGTATATACCAGAAGAGCCGATTGAGCGGCTAATACTATTGTCAGTAGATCTGGCTCCGCCAGGAAAGCCACCTTGTCAGCTGGCAATGAGACAGACGTAGCCATGCTCAGCGCGACGGCTGGGTCTTTAATAGCCGAAGCGTCAGAGGAGATCGGCATGTTTTTTTTTATCTTTGGTTGAATGACAAAAGGCACAATCACATCCGACTCCTCTAAACGCGGCCGTTTGTTAACACAGTTTTCTTCTGAGCTGGCCTCGACCTCGGCAGGATGCTTCTCTGCCCTTTGCTCAGCCTCTTGATTAGCCTGCACAACTGCCTCGGACTTGGCACTCCGATTTTGAGCCATCTCCTTCTCGATAACAGGCAGGGAGGGCTGAGCAGGTGGCACAACCGCCTCGGACTCGGCAGGTGGCACTTCAGATCGAATGGCCTCTACTCTTCGTTGCGCGGCCATTCTTTCTGCATTTTTCTTCTTGGCGAGTTGTGTGAGGTTTAATCCAGCCATCTCTTCAGGGTATGCACCGGGAAGGTCTTCTAAACTAGTAAAAATGTCGTCAAACGGAAGATCCCGTCGGTCTGAAGTGGAGGGAGAGTTGTCAGAATTGAGGCCAACCTCTTCGAAGACTAACTTTAGAGCCTCGTCTACTTCGGCTTTGGCTTCGTCTACTTTAGCTACTTCCACCCGTTCCGAATCGGACCCCTCGAAACCAACTTGTTGCAAGTTTTTGAAGTCGGTCAAAATAAGAGCCGTAAGAAACTCTTCACCCCTCGGAATTGGGATGTTTTCTACAGCCGAAAACGTCGTATATGTCAGCTCGTAGTGAAGGAGAATGTGGGCCGCCCCCCCTATTTTTGAAGACTCGGACGGCCAAAATATTTGAGCATGACTTTAATTCCCGAAAGAACGGCGTTGTCGGTTGAAGTCAAGACTTTCTTCAAATCATTTCCTACACAAGCAAAATCATGAGATCTCAAAAATGAAGCTTTATAAATATAAGAAAAATAAACGCAAAAAACTATACAGCCACCTGGTTCGCCCCTCCATCTAGGAATAGGATCAAGGCGATCCTTGCCCTCGCCTAATTCCCAGTTACCTCGAACAACGACCATAACATCATCGACTCGTTTTCCAGAGCTGGAAAGCATAGTCACTAGTTAATGGTCGGTGTCCTTAGCCCTAAGGAAATAGCGTTCATGCCGACCAGAAGACTTTGCCAAGGTGTAACAATGCCGAATAGCAAGTATGCCGAGGTTAATCCTAAGGCGACGATTTAACTCTATAATCCCCATTACGATTCTAAAAAAATTGACATTGGGTTGAGAGGGGATTAGACTCCAATGGCGAAGGACAGTCCTAAGAAATGGATGAAGCGGGAAACAGATTCCGCCCTCTGTAATTGATAAGAGAGGGAAAATGATTGTGCTTTCATCATCCCTCTCCATATCGAGAGTGCCGTCTCTCACAAGCGACAGACGGACATCATCAGGGATAGAAAAATGGTGTCGAAAGCCAGAGATTCGATCCGCGGAGAGGTCTTTCAGATGCTTTGCCATTTCGGCCAGCCTATAGGAGCGTACTAAACTAAAGACAAACTAGGAAAAGGGATTCAAAACAGAGAGGAAGAAAACTTACAAGAAACAGAGAGAACAATGAGGGATGAATGGAAGTTGCAGAGGTAAGTCAGAAAGCAGTCCAAAAACTCTAAGCATCCAAAAATGTGTGTTCGAAAAGACGACAAGATTTTAAATCACAATAAATAGAAGCATACGAAGAGGCGGGAAGTTGAAATGATAACCGAGAGGTGTGTGCTTTGACATCCACATTGGAATGAGGTTAGCCGTCGAATTTTGGTTTTGACTTTTCGAGTTCGGAAACAAACACTCCAGCTAACTGTCGTTAGTGGAGTTCTTGGGGGGCAATTGTGGGGGCCGAATATTGGGAGTCATAAAGTTGCCGAATAATTGGACCTGGAGAGTCAAAATATATATATCGCATTCGGCCCCGTCTCGCAGATTCAAATCCTACCCTATTCGGCTTAATAGCCGGTAGAGCAAGGGGCTGAGTGAAAAGCGATTTGCAACAAAAGAAGCCGAGTAAATAGTTATACGGTGAATTGAGAGTGGGCCCAGTCCCGAGGCCCAAGAAAGAAAAGATATAAATAGAAGAACATCAGCCAGAAAGAGGTATGTGAGAATTAATACGCTTAACTTAAAGTACAAGTAATCCAGAGAGTTGAGACTGACTTGTCCGCTTGAGTGCTAATTCCAGCACCCCCGACCGGCATATTTATTCATTTTCAGGTCAATAGCAAAGGATCACGAGCGTCCCCTGGGATCCAAAGAGTATTTCCAAACCACCTTTCCCCATATAGAGCCAGAGACAGAAGTGGATATAGACATTGATCAGATAATTGGCAAAGCACCAATGACATGTGAAGCCTTAAGAAAGGCAAAAAAACTAGTAAACATGCCTTTTATTCAGCCAACTAGGAAAAATATGCCAATAACCCATTGACAGTACTCTTTTGATTTGTCGAAACCAGATGCTTTGTTCGATGAGCTATTGGCTGGGAAATTCTTGACATTATACCCAGGTCATAGTATCCCAAAAGAAAAAGATAGGATTGACAAAGAATATTGTAAGTGGTATAATTCATTCAAGCATTCTACTAATAATTGTATAACCTTTCCTAATTGTGTGCAAGACTTGATTCAGAAAGGAATGGTGAAATATGCTGAGAAGGACTAAGAGGTTATGATTGTCGATAGAAACCCTTTCCCAGAGGTGGTAAACATAAACATGGTGTATGCTAGTCTGAATGAGCAAACCAGAAACCCAAGGGTGTTGTTGAGTGAATTGGAAATGATTCATAACTTGAGGAAGGGGCCAGTAGCTGAACGAAAGAAACCAATGGTCGATCAAGACCATTTTGTATGTTTCAAGTGTGGAACAGAAAAGGATAAGGTGTAGGCCATTATGGCCGACAAAGTACATAAGCAAATAAAAGATTATGGCCTAAGGTTTAATACCATGGGCCAGGAAGATTTGCAGATTTTTAATGGTGCATAGTTGCTATATGATGGAGAAGACCCAGGAGTTTTCACCACTAAAGTGACAAAATATGGAGAGCAAGATGGGCCTTTCTCTACCAGGGGGTACCAATGACTCCTTGCTTGGAAGGGGCTAGTGCAGTCAGAGCCTATTTAAGGTAGCACAAACAACAGAAGCAGTGTGCCCAACCAAGGGATTTTAGGACTTAAGGGTCCTATAATCAGGAGGCTAGAATGCATTCACACAACTCAGAATAAAGGCTGAAAGAAAACATAAGTACTAGGCCATACCATGGCCCCACAAAACCTATAGCCTTTGACAATCCCAGAATGGTCAGGCCTCCAGTGCCACCACACTATGGTTGGCAGGGAGTGGTACATCCGAAATTTCCCAGAGAGGGTTGGAAACCTATGGGAAAAATAAGAACACCGAAAAGAATGGAGCATAGGAAGTTCCATGGAATGATGTCCAAGCTTGAGGATCAGGGCTTGAAACCACCAAGGGCTTAGAAACTAACCTGGTCCAGGAAAAAGAGAGATGTTGAAGGTTGTATACCAAAGAATGCAGTGGTACTGACACCAGGGGATGGTACCAAAGAAGCTCCTAAGCTGGTAATGGACTATGAGAAACCCACACCCATTATAAAGGAGGCTTTGTTAAGACAATGGATTAGAGAGTTAGAGAAAGAGCTTTAGGTTAATGCTGAGGCTATAAAAGGAAGCCAAGAAGTGGTTCCAGAAGTTAAGATGACAGAGCCTACTGGTATGGAAAAGATAAGGTCAAATCAGAAAGCTCTGAAGATTTTGAGGAGGAAATGGCCATTTAGTTTGGCAGCTTCCCTCTTGCTGATTGCAATGTGGTCATGGCTATTCCCAAATGGTTTCAAGCTAGACCAAACCAGAAAACAAACTTGGTTGGAGATGTTGGGGACTTTACACAAGTAGTAGTTCAGATAACAAAGACAAAGGCCAAGACAACAAGGTCAATTGAGGTGGCCATATCTATCGATGGGGACTAGGTAGTCCTGCAAAAGCCTGGGGAAGAGTTGATTACACATTTAAGGCCTTTGTATGTACAAGTGCACCTGGATGGAATACCTGTCAACAGGGTTCTGGTCGATAAAGAGGCTATTATTAATATCCTCTCTTCCAAAACCTCGAGGATACTAGGAAAAACAGTGGAAGATTTGATACCCACCGACATATTAATTAGTAATTTTGTAGGGGGTTCGTTTGATGCCAAAGGGGTGATAGTTTTGAGGTTGCAAATTGGGACCTGGGCCATGAGTACCACATTCTTTGTAGTCAATTCCACCTCAAATTACAACCTATTACTGGGGAGAGACTGGATCCATTTAAATGGATGCGTGCCCTCTTCACTACACCAGGCACTTATTTTTCTGAACAACCAGGAAGGAAGCAAGACCAATGGGAGAGATGGCATGAAGGTTTACTGGGTTGATGCTAACCTTTTCATAGCAGATGTGCACAACATTGAGGCAACACTGTATGAGGAAAACTTGGGACCAGTGGAAGTGGTGTCTGAAGAGATGAAGTCATATGGAAGGAGCATTACTCTTGAGGAGTTTCAAACCTACATAGATGAGGGATTTCGACAGATTGACCAGGACTTGGCTAAACCCAGCCTGATCCAAAAGAGGCAGAGTGAGCCAATCATTGCGTTGGCAGCTGAACCAGATTTTTGAGTTATGAGTATAGATAATGAGGATGATGTTAGCGTAGTTAGATTCACTTTCTTTAGATTGTTTTGCTACTTCTTTTGCAAATAAAGTCAGTTCTAGAATGTTGCCTTCATGTTCATGGGTTGAGTGTGTAATTGACAACAGCTCTATTAGTTTTAAGGAGATCTAGGCAGCACCTGCTAGGTTAGATGACCTCAAAGATGATGTACAAGATCCTTTAGAGAAATTTGATTTAGGGGATAAAGCCTGTAAGAGGCCTATTTTTGTTAATGCCAATTTATCTAATAAGTGCAATGAAAGGCTAGTTAGCCTTCTTTCTGATTACATGGACTGTTTTTGTATGGAACTATGATGAAATGCCTAGTTTAGATAGTTCGTTAGTAGAGCATAAGCTTCCAATAAGAAGTAATTTTGTTCCCCACAAACAGCCTCCAAGAAAAATGTCCAATGAAATTGCACTATTGGTAAAGGAAGAAATTGAAAAACTGCTTAAAGCAGGGTTCATTAGGACTGCCAGGTATGTTGAGTGGCTGTCCAACATGGTGCCTGTTATGAAAAGAATGGTAAAATGAGAGTTTTCATCAATTTTAGAAATTTAAATATTGCAACTCTCAAAGATGAGTACCCGATACCTATGGCTGACTTGTTAGTTGATTCAGCAGCTAAGGACAAAATTCTATCCTTTATGGATGGACATGCTGGGTACAATCAAATCTTTATCAACTCAGAAGACGCGCACAAAACAGTTTTCTGGTGTCCTGGGGCCTTAGGCACTTTTGAGTGGGTTGTTATGCCATTTGGCCTAAGAAATGCAAGGGCCACCAACCAAAGAGCCATGAACTTAATTTTCCATGATCTAATTGGATAATTTTTAGAAGTATATATAGATGATGTGGCCATCAAATCAGAAAGTTTTGATGAGCATTTAGACTACCTTCGACAGACCTTTCAAAAAATGATGTCTCATAGGCTGAAAATGAACCCACGAAAATGTGCATTTGGGGTGTTAGCTGGAAAGTTTTTAGGTTTTCTGGTTCATTAAAAAGGCATAGAGGTAGATGCTAACAAGGCCAAAGCCATATTAACAACACCATCTCCAGGTGGTAGGAAAGAAATGTAGAGTTTTCTAAGAAAAGTAAATTTCTTAAGGATGTTCATAACTAATTTGGCTAGAAAAACTTTGGCTTTTTCACCCCTAGTGAAAGCAAGAGCAAACATGGACTTTAACTGGGGAAAGCCTCAGTAGGAGGCTTTGACTTAATCAAATATTATTTGGTAAACCCATCAGTACTAATGCCTCCCATCAAGGAAAGGCCATTAAAGCTGTATATATCAGCTTGTAAGAAATCCATTGGATGTTTAATGGCTTAAGATAATGAGAGTGTCCATGAGCAGACTATCTATTATCTTAGTAGAAGATTAAATGATGCAGAAACTAGATATAACTCAGTAGAAAGACTGTGCTTAGTCTTATATTTTGCTGCCATCAAGCTAAGACATTATATGTTGCCATCGGAGGTATGTGTGATAGCACAAATTGATGTGATTAAATATATGAAGTCCTAACCTATTATAAAAGGAAGACAGGGCAAATGGTTGTTAGCCCTAATAGAATATTGTTTCAAGTATCTCCTTCAAAAAGCTGTCAAGGGCCAAGCCTTGGTTGATTTCTTGGTTGAGCATCCTAGTTCCTCTATTGATGAAGACTTGGTTGAGGTCAATCATGTAGAAAATACCCCTTGGAAGCTAATGTTTGATGGTTCTAGAACAGAAGAAGGGGTTGGAGCTAGTGTTTTGTTTGTGGCACCTAATGGCAAGTGCATCAGTTCTCATATCAGTTGGATGAACAATTTAACACATCCAATAATCAGGTTGAGTATAAGGCCTTAATTATAGGCCTAGAATTAGCTATAGAACTTAAGATCATCAGCTTGCAAGTGTTTGGTGATTCGCGGCTGGTGATTAAGCAAGTTAGAGGTGAATATAGATGTAACAACAAAGCTTTAGAAGAATATCTGGTTGAGGTAAAGTGGCTGGAGAGTTTTTTCAGCCATGTAAGTTTTTAACACATGTTTTAACTAGAAAATAAGCAGGCCAATAAAATGGCCCAGGCAGCCTCAGGACTAAGGATCGCAAAGGAGAGCCAGGAAAGGATAATCATGATTCAAAAGAGAAATTTTTCTAGATTAAGAGATCGATACAAAAACTTCATGCCAGTAATGCATTTAGAAGTGGCAGAGGAGGATTGGAGATACCCTTTGATTAAATTTTTGATGAATCTTGAAGAAAGGGTTAGTAGGCAGATTAAGTACCAAGCCTTGAATTATGTCATCATGGGAGATGATCTGTTTAGGCAAGCCCATGATGGCATGACATTGTAACGTGTAGGATGAGATGAGCAAATGAAGATAATGGCCGAAATGCATAAAGGCATATGTGGTGCTTATCAGGTCAGAGAAAAAATGAGGTGGATGGTAAACATGTATGGCTATTTTTGGCCAACAGTCAGAAAAGATTGCATAACTTATGCTAGGGGGTGTCAAGCATGCCAAAAACATGGTAGCCTGCAGAAAATACCTACAACTGTATTACATTTCGTGGTAAAGTCCTGGCCGTTCAGAGGTTGGGCAATGGATCTGATTGGGAAGATTTTCCCCCCATCCTCAAAAGAACATTCTTATCTTCTAGTGGCTACTGACTATTTTACCAAATGGGTAGAAGCAATACCATTCAGGGTGGTGACCTAGAGCCATGTAATTGATTTTGTGAAAAAACATATAATACACAGATTTGGGTTACCTCAGTTGATTACAGTGGATCAGGCCACCATGTTTAATGGGGATGAGGTTTAGGAGTTTGCCAAACAATATGGTATTTAAATCCTCAATTCGTCACCTTACTATGCTCAGGCTAATGGGCAAGCTGAGTCCACAAACAAAATTATAAAGAATACATTGGAAAAGATGGTGAAAGAAAATCCTAGAGATTGGCATGATTTGCTATCTAATGTATTATGGGCATATAAGAATTCTAAAAGGAATAGTATGGGGACTACCCCCTATGAATTGATATATGGCCATGATGCAATATTGCCTTTAGATGTAATAGTTTAGTCTAATAGAGTGGCCTTGCACTATAATATTCCTGTCGATGAGTATGCTGAGGCCATGATGATGGAGTTACAAGATCTAGAGGAAAAAAAAGGTAATGGCTTATAACCATCTCCTAGCCCAGAAGAGGAAGGTTGAACGGGCTTATAATAAAAGGGTAAAAGCCAAGGTGCTCTCAAAAGGAGAGTTAGTGTGGAAAACTATACTGCCAATAGGAAGTAAAGATCCACGTTTTGGGAAATGGTCCCCAGATTGGGAGAGACCATTCAAGGTTTACAAAGTCCTAAGGAGCAAAGGCTAGCTGTTGATCCTCTTAGATCAAAAGAGCTAGAGTGAAGTATTCTTTGGTAATCCTAAGGCCACCAACACAAAAAAGGAAGTGGCACAGCCAGTATAGGTAGAAAGTAGTTTTTTTCGGTTACTATGTGTATGCC
This sequence comes from Camellia sinensis, assembly GCF_055761805.1. Lineage (NCBI taxonomy): Eukaryota > Viridiplantae > Streptophyta > Magnoliopsida > Ericales > Theaceae > Camellia > Camellia sinensis. Next base: position 113,561,496 of record NC_138973.1, read on the forward strand.
AGTTTTCTTATAATGGTCCGAAATAAACTTGCTATAATTGCTTACTTTAACATCATGCATGACCTCCGGGGTTTTTAAAAGGGCATCAATATCCTAGCCAAAGGTAGGAAGGCTAGTGAGATGCATAACATCAAGGATGGTAAGAGAAGCCATGCCAGACTTGAGCATCATGGAATTGCAAGATGTCGACCAAAAATAGGTGGTTGCACCAATTAGCCAAGGGTCCATCTCAAATGAAACTATAGATAGTTGGATGACATGATAGATACCCAGATTTTGCCACATATCCCCTTCAAAGAGGGTCATCCTCTTCACCCAAGCTACCTAAGCTTCAGTCGGTTTAGGCCATGATTTGGGACCCGTCGACCAGTTCATCTATGAGAGAGAAGACTGGTCTAAAAGAAGAGTTTCATCATCAGCAATGGGGTAGTAGGGAGATAGACCGTCTGGAAACGTGGTCAGAACACATGGGCTAAGTTCCCCAGTACCAACAGTAAGACAGGTTGTTATTTGAGAGTCGAACTTGTTACTCTCAATAAGTTGAACAATTTCATGGGGAAGCAGGCGAACCAAATCGGAACTAGAATCGAAAGACATAACTGGAAACTTAGGTTTTTTTTTTTGAAGAGGAAAAGTTTGTTGCAAGAAGGAGAAGAATGCTACAAGAAAGAAGGAAGTAATGGAGAAGGAGAATTTGAAAAGCTTAAGTACCTTCGTGTGGGGCCCAAATGAAAATAGATTAGATAAAGCAAATAATGTTAGAGGCCTGAGGCAAAGATAGGCCTAGAAGGCCAGTAAGAGGCCCAAAAAGAGTGTAAAATAATTTCAGAAACAGAGATGGGCCCAGAAGGTCAGTAAGTAGCCCAAAAAAGAAAAAAGGTTGGAAAGAATAAATCATTCAAGGAAAAAGAGCTTTTTACCTTGAATGAAGGGGGACATTGTTGGTGCTAAAAGTTGGATTCCTTCGTCGATAGGGTGCAAACAAGACATATGTGATATGGAAAGAACATAAAGTATTGGCCAAGATGGCACAAACAAATGATAGGATAAGAGATAAAGAAGAAGCGGATCAAAGAGGAATTTGAAATTCAAATACAACTCTTGGAATGAACGGATAAGCATGTAGAGAATCCCAGGATCTAGGAAGATCGAGATCGAGAACTTGGTCAAGAAATAAGCATAAAAGAAGACTGAAGGCCGAAGAAAAGGATCATCTCTCAAACCTCATTCACAAGACGTGATATTTATCTAGGAGTAGGTTAATTTAGCATTTTTAGAAGTAGAATAGTAGTAGCTTTCTCCAACCCCCACTTCTCTTATTTCTGTCGATTGTTGTATTTCTTCAATTTTTTGTTCTTATTTAAGTTCTTGTAACTAATGACAATCGACAATTTATTTGAATTAATACATATTATGTTCTGTTCCATTTCCTCTTCATTTAATTACCTCCAAGGAAGTCCTTAATCTGTTTAAGGAAAAGAACTCAACCACAAAGCTTGATTTTTACTTGCGTTTACTTAAAGATTGGTCAAAGTCTGTCGATCAAATCATTGTCGATTAGGTTTGAACTGAATTTTACCAACACAAAGCAAAAATGATTTTGATTTGTTTAAAAGAAAGAAAAAAAAAAATCTATTCTTCCCTTCTTTTTCTATTCCCATCACCCACTGCTTATCACAATCACCAACCACTACCGTCTCTTGTTGGAAATCATTTTTGATTACTATCTTCAATTGTCGATAATAAATTTTTGACACTACCTCTCATCGGCCACCTTGCTTATTTATTTTCTAAATAAGTTTCTAAAACACCTATTTATTTAACATGTTTTTCAATTTTGTTTTTATCGAAGAAATAATACAGAACATAATTAATAGTTTTTGTAAACAAAAATTAGTAAAATGTAAACGTCAAGAAGTGACAATTACTCTCACCAAACAAGAAAGAATTATTTTGACTTAAATATATATTAAAGGATAGTTTGTTGTAGTTTAAAAACAAGTTTTTTATTGCTAAATCCCATTTACAGGTGTTCTAACCCAATAAGTCCATCAAAAAAATTATAACCCAGTTAATTTTGTTAAAAACATATTCTTCAAAGGTGGGTTTGGTTTGATTTGGATTAGTGGAATGGTGAAATTGCATAGATTATTAATAATACTGATAATAATAAAGATGATAATGAAGATGAAGATGAGGATGCGGGTGATATTTTTTTGTTTTTAGAGTGATTGAATTTTTTTTTGAATTTCTAATTTCATTGTTTCCATTGTTTCTATTTTTTTGTCAATTAGTGTGAATGTTCACATTTTACAATGTTTGAAAGTTTGAGAAATAAGTGTTGGAATATAGATATAGACATAGTTATATATTTTGCAAGATATGAATGTTCACATATCATTGGTTATTTGTTACTATACTTGTTGTTTGAACAATTATTTTTTGTTATCATTAAACAATTGAAATAATCATTTTTTTCTTTCAATTTTATTTAATGTTGTAGTGTGAATGTTCACATTAGTATGAATTTAGTTTTTCTAAGGTTAGTTGTATGTTAATTGTAAATTATGAACATTCACATTGTACTTTGGTATGAATTTTTTTTTGAAAGTTAGTTGTATTTTGTTTACTATGCTTGTTGGTTGAACAATCATTTTGTTACCATTGAACAATCGAAATAGTTGATTTTCATTTTTTTCAATTTTATTTTATGTTTTCACATCATAGTGTGAATGTTCACATTAGTATGAGCTTATTTTATTTTATTTTTTTAACTAGTTGTATATTAATTATAAATTGTGAACATGCACATTGTATTTGGTATAAGTTTTATTTTTTTGAAAGTTAATTGTATGTTTGTTTTTTTTTTTGTTACTATGCTTGTTAATTGAAAATTCAATTTTGTTACCATTAAACAATTGAAATAGTTGATTTTCACTTTTTTCACTTTTTTCAATTTTATTTTATGTTTTCACTTTGTAGTGTAAACGTTTACATTGGTATGAGTTTTTTTTTTTTTTTTTTTTTTTTTTTTAAGACTAGTTGTATGTTAATTATAAATTGTGAACATTCATATTGTATTTTGGTAAGAATTTTTTTTCCAAAAGTTAGTTGTATGTTTGTTGTTTATTGTAAACATTCACATTGTACTTGAGTATGTGTTTTGTTTTTTTCAAAAGTTAGTTGTATGTTTATTGTTTACTGTGAACATCCACATTGTATTTTGATTTTCATTCAGATTTTTCGATGCATTATTTTTAAAAATTTCAAATTATAAAAAAGTTTAAAATTCATAATTTGAGATTTTCTCGATGCAATGCGCGAGAGATTTCTTCTTAGAATAAGGAAGAGATTTTCTCCATAGAATAAGAGAAAGATTTTCTCTTTAGAATGGAGACGAGATTTTCTCCATAAAACGAGGGATTATTATTATGTATTAGTTTCAAAATAGAAACATGTGTAAAAAATTAGAAATGATGATTTGGTCATATTACATTAAATAGGACTTAATGGAATACTTGAAAAGAATATGGGTTAGATTGAATAAAACATTTAGAAAGAGGATTTATCAAAAAATGATCTGTTTAAAAACTGTAACATCTAATTTTTAGTTTAATTAAGTTGAAATATCATGTTTGATGTAATTTATTGTAAAATAATTTAAGTTTATCTCAGATTTTTTAGAAAAAATTACATTTTTGTGGAGTAATGGAGATATAATTACATTTATTCATAATAGATTAAGTTTTATATGGATGTCCCGTAAATAAGAGATTTACGGCCAACCAATAATCATATACCACGTCAGCTAATTTTGAACCTTGTCAATATTTCATCTTCTACAAACATACCAATCGCTCATGTTGTTACTTCTTTATTATTTTCTCCTAGCAATTGCCAACCACAAAGAAACCACCCCTGCCCTCCCTTTTTGTTGGCAACAAGCAGCGTCTTCTCCTTGCGTGAAAAAGTTAAAAATTTCAAAATATTGATTCGTAATTATATTTTAATTTTAAATAGTTAATAATAATGTTAATCAAATAATTAAAAATAAATCAACACAATAATTTAACATGAAAAAAATCATAATTGAAACACCTCTAATTATGAAAAAAAAAATTACGTGCCAAAATTACAAAACAATCTACTAAGAAGACAAAAGGAATTACACACAAGTACCCTTAATTATCTAGCAAATCCACATCTGAATTGAATCAAATCCAATGTGCCTCTTCCACCACCGTCTTCCACTCGAAACTACTTTGCCCAACGTTGAATCTACAACGCCGATACTGAATCCATGATGATGAGCCAACGCCGATGCTAAATCTACCATGATGAGCTACTCTAGAATCCACAAAAACTCCAAGCCCAACTTCTCTGGAATCCACTGATGAACACCTTTCTCTTTATGCGAATAAAAACAACCCTTGATGTTTGACATTATGTAATTCGTTGCTTAATTGATCACCTTTTATACATCAAGGAAACTCATATAAACGACTCCCCAATATAGAACATTTTGTATTTTACATCTCATTGAGAATTTGGATGGGTTCAACTAGCGCTAACCGCTCGAACGCAACTTTTACTGCTCGAGCGGTGAAGCATATTTCTCAGAAGTTCAATTTGCAGGCAGAGACACTAGATGATCAACTTAACTACTCAAGCGCACAAATGACCGCTCAAGCAAGTAATACTCAAGAAACGGAATGTCAACACAAACTCCTCTATACAGGCACAATTTGAGTTGGATTCGTATCTAAACACTCACAGCCTCACTAAAACAAAAGAGTGAATAAAATTACAACTGAAAGAAGTTTTCTCAAACAAGATTGCCAATTAAAAAAACTTAACACTGTTGGAAAAACTAAACAAGATTTACTATTAAAATAAAATACCAAACTATTAATAATAAATGAAAAATAACAAATAAATATTATTATCAAAGAGAAAGTTTAGAGAAGCCATCATGGTGGTCGATGCACGCAAATTGTGCTCTCTTTAGGAACTATATATCCTCTTCTGCACTGAGTCAAATGGTGTTCCTCCCCCAAGAAACAATGACCTTCGAAATCACTTGTGTGTAGTAAAGTGAATTTCATGTGTTGTGTAGGTGGACTTTGATAAGTACTATTAACTCAAACACTAGGTCTAATAAGTGAGTTGTATTTTTTTTTTATCATAGTGAAAACTGCTGTAGTCGTGGATGTAGCCCTATTCTGGGGTGAACCACGTAAATCCTTGTGTTCTTGTGTGTGTGATTTGTTTGTTTGATTCATTTTTTCTTCGTTGTTTGTTATTTCGTATCTCACCAATCTTGGTTAGGAATGGTCAATTCCTAACAACTGGTATCAGAGCATTGGTTCGAGTGGGAGTAATGGCTATAGACAAAAAGGTTAGAATCGATAAATTCCATGGCACATATTTTGAATTTTGGAAGATGTAGACTGAAGACTATCTGTATAAGAAAAAACAATATGAGCCCTTTTTAGGGACGAAACCAGAAAAGATGAAGGATGATGAGTGGACTCTTCTTGATCTCCAAGCGCTGGGTGTTATTTGGCTAATGTTGTCTCGTAACGTTGTGTTCAACATAGCGAAGGAGAAGACTACAGTGGGTCTCATGGCGGCACTATCAAACATTTACGAAAAACCCTCTGCCTCAAATAAAGTGTATTTGTTGCGCAAATTGTTTAATCTGAGGATGATAGAAGGTGCTTTGGTGGTTAAACATTTGAATGAATTCAATATTGTGGAAACACAATTGAGCTCTGTATCTATTGAATTTGATGATGAGGCTGGGCTTTGATTATTCAATCTAGTTTTCCAGAAAGTTGGAATGGTACTGTAACGGTAGTGAGTAATTCTTTGGGAAAAGAAAAGTTGAATTACAATGATATTCGAGATTTAATTCTGAGTGAAGAAATTCATAGGAGGGAATTGGGGAAAACATCAGGTTCTGCCTTGAATACAAAAGCCAGAAGAAGATCAGAAGGAAGAAACCTGAACCGCAATAGATCAAAATCCAAACAGAGAAGCAAGTCAAGAACTAAAAAGGGACGGAGTTGTTGGAACCATGGAAAGAAGGGACATCTAAAAGGAGATTGCCCGACATTGAATAAGAATAAAGGTGATCAAAATCAGAAGTCTGCTAATGTTGCAATGGAGGAGATTTATGATGCTTTGATCTTGAGTATTGACAGCCCTCTTGAATCTTGGACTTTAGATTCTGGGGCATCATTCCATTCTACTTCACAGAGGGAAATCATGGACAATTACATTGGTGGTGATTTTGGGAAGGTTTATCTGGCTGTTGATGAACCTTTGAAGATTGTGGGTAAAGAGGATGTAACAATTAGGTTGCCAAATGGTTTTGTTTGGAAAATACAGAATGTTAGACATGTGCCTCGTTTGAAAAGAAACTTGATTTCTGTTGGACAACTCGATGATAAAGGTAATGTTGTAACCTTTATGGGTGGTTTGTGAAAAATCACCAAAGGAGCCATAGTTAATGCTCGTGGTAAAAAAGAAGGCACCCTTTATATGACTTCAAACAATAAGGATGCAGTAGCAGTTGTTGGTGAGAAGGAAGAATCAAATCTGTGGTATCAAAGGCTTGGGCATATGAGTCAAAAAGGGATGAAGGTACTTGTATCTAAGGAAAAACTGTAAGATTTGAAATTGGTGGACATTGGCTTTTGTGAGGATTGCATCTTCGACAAACAGAAGAGGGTCAGTTTTTCAAAGGATGGTAGGAAACCGAAGTTAGAAAAGTTGGAGTTAGTTCATACAGATGTGTGGGGACCTGCACCAGTTCCATCTCTTGGAGGATCATCATACTATGTTACCTTTATCGATGACTCAACGAGAAAGGTATGGGTTTATTTTCTGAAACATAAATATGAAGTTTATACTACTTTTAAAAAGTGGAAAGCCTTGGTGGAGACTGAAATAGATCTAAAAATTAAGTATTTGAGATCAGATAATGGAGGGGAATATGAAGACAATAAGTTCAAGAAATATTGTGTAGAAAGTGAAATTAGAATGGAGAAGACTATTCGAAAGACATCTCAATAGAATGACGTTACAAAACGTATGAATGAACGTGTTAGAATTATGAGGACACATGCCGGATTACGAAAGACGTTTTGGGCAGATGGAGTTAACACCGCAACATATCTAATTAATCGTGGTCTATCTTTTCCATTAGATGGCGAGTTACTAGAAGAAGCTTGGAGTGGTAAAGAGGTAAATCTTTGTTTTTCTTTACAAGTATTTGATTGTGTTTCATATGTGCATATACATTCTGTTAATAGAAGTAAACTTGATCCGAAATCTGTTAAATGTACTTTTATTGGGTATGGCATTGATCAATTTGGTTATCGATGTTGGGATGATAAAAATCAGAAGATAATAAAAAATAGAGATGTCATATTTAATAAGAAAGTAATGTATAAAGATAGAGATAAGTGTGCATATGAATCTGAATATGTTATTTGTCATGAGCATGTTGAGTTAGAGAAGATTAGTGAGAGTAATTTGAATAGTAGGATTTAGAATAATCTTGAAAATCTTATTTCACAAACTGAGCCACATACTCTTACTCCTAAGTTGAGACGATTAGAAAGAGAGTCTTAACCTACACAGTGTTGGTCTTCATCTTTACATTATTTGTTGTTGTCCGATGGGGGTGAACCCAAAAGTTATGACGGGGCTTTGCAGGTTACTCCTAAGTTGAGATAGTTAGAAAGAGAGTTTAAACCTACACAGCGTTGGTCTCCATCTTTACATTATTTGTTGTTGTCTGATGGGGTGAACCCGAAAGTTATGACGGGGCTTTGCAGTTTGATGATTCAATTAAGTGGGAGTCAGCTATGCAGGATGAAATGGATTCACTCATGGCAAACCTGGCATGGGAGTTGACTGAATTACTAGTGGGTAAGAAAAGTTTGCATAACAAGTGGGCTTACAGGGTCAAACAGGAACATAATAGGAGTAAACGCTACAAGGCCAGATTGGTTGCAAAGGGATTTCAGCAAAAGGAAGGGGTTGACTACATTGAAGTTTTCTCTCTAGTTGTGAAGTTGACCATTATCAGATTGGTGTTGGGAAACCTGACATGGGAGTCAGCTATGCAGGATGAAATGGATTTACTCATGGTAAGCCTGACATGGGAGTTTACTGAATTACCAGTGGGTAAGAAAGCTTTGCACAACAAGTGGGTTTACAGGGTCAAACAGGAACATGATAGGAGTAAACGCTACAAGGTCAGATTGGTCGCAAAGGGATTTCAGCAAAAGGAAAGGGTTGACTACATTGAAATTTTATCTCTAGTTGTGAAGTTGACCATTATCAGATTGGTGCTGGGAATTGTGGCTGCTGAAGATTGGCATCTTGAGCAGATGGATGTGAATACGGCTTTTCTCCATGGTGATTTGGAGGAGGAAATTTACATGAATCAACCATAAGGTTTCTTGGAACATGGCAAAGAGAGGTTTGTATGCAAACTTCATAAAAGCTTGTATGGTTTGAAACAGGCCCCAAGACAGTGGTACAAGAAGTTTGATGGGTTTATGTATAGCAGTGGTTTTACAAGATGTCAAGCAGATCATTGCTATTATTTCAAGAGGTTTGACAAATATATTATTTTGCTCTTATATGTTGATGATATGCTTATCATATGATCTAGCATTGAAGATATAAAAAGATTGAAGAAACTTTAGTCCAACCAATTTGAGATGAAGGATCTTGGAGTTGCAAACAAAATCCTTGGTATGAGGATTCACAGGGACAAGGCAAATGGTACTTTGAAGTTGTCACAGGCTGAGTATGTCAAGAAAGTTTTCAAGAGGTTTAGCAGGGATGGTGCAAAACCAGTGAGCACTCTATTGGCTAGCTACTTCAGACTTACCAAAGAGCAGTCTCCGAAGACTAAAGAAGAGTAGGTTTACATGGAACGTGTTCCATATGCTTCAGCTATTGGTACCATAACGTATGCTGTGGTTTGTACTAGACCAGACATCGCACATGCAGTGGGAGTGATTAGTAGGTACATGAGTAATCTAGGCAAGCAGCATTGGGAGATAGTGAAGTGGATCCTTAGATACTTGAGTGGTACTACAGACATGGCACTTTGTTTTAAACGAACCGACATCGGGTTACGTGGTTATGTTGATGCAAACTTGGCTAGTGATATGGATAATAGAAAAAGTACTACTGGTTATGTTTACACATTGGGTAGTACATCAGTGAATTGGATTTCACAGTTACAGAAGATTGTAGCCCTTTCTACAACAGAGGCTGAGTATGTTGCTGTTACTGAAGCTGGGAAGGAGATGACTTGGTTACAGAATTTTCTAGCAAAGTTGGGTAAGACGCAAGAGATGAGTATTTTGCACAGTGATAGTCAGAGTGCAATTGATCTTGCAAAGAACTCGGCTTTTCATTCTAGGACGAAACACATTCAGCTGCGATACCATTTCATTCGTTTACTTGTAGATGATGAAGTCTTGTCTCTTGAGAAGATCCAAGGAAGTAAGAATCTAGTAGATATGTTGACCAAGACAATCACCATTGACAAACTGAAGTTGAGTTGGCCTTGAAGATTGATGAAGGAAAATTGAGTTGTTGCGGTGTTCCTCTATGTCATGAAGATAATGAAGAGCTTGTGTTATTAGGTTCCAAGTGGGAGATAGTTGGGTCGGTGGACCCTGATAAGTATTGTTCACTCAACCCTACTGTTCACTCAAACACTGGGTCCAATAGGGGGTTTGGGGGCCTCCCTTAGGGGGAATGGGATCCAAGGGGGTTTACCCCCCCCTTCCGAGCCGAAATTTTTTGGGTACTTTCATAATTCCCATGTTGCTTCCGTGTAACCCTAATTCTACTTATAAATAGATGAGGGGGCACCTCTTTTAGGTTAGGAGAGTTGTATTGGTTTTTGATCATAGTGAAAACCGTAGCAACCGTGGACGTAGCCCTATTCTGCAGTAAACCATGCAAATCCTTGTGTTCTTGTGTGTGTGATTTGTTTGATTCGTTTTTTCTTCCTTGTTTGTTATTTTGTGTCTCACTGATCTTGGTTAGGAATGGTCAATTCCTAACATCATGAGCCGTGAATTGCCTAACACTTAAATATAAACTCAATATAGTAAACTCACAAAGAAAAGAATAGAGCAAAAGAAAGGGTGAAGATAAACTTCTTTTTGTGTGTGTTTTGAAACAATGTTGAAGTCATATTTATATAAACAACTAAATAACAATAAATTAGATATTTAAGAGATATTGTAGTTTAAAATTTAAAAGAGTGTTTTTACTGCACAATGAGTGTAGGTGTCTTTTAAACTTGAACCTCCACTTAGTGTTAGCAAGTTTCAGTTTGAAAGAACCATAGTGAATAAAGTCTTGAACTAGATCTCTATGATCAAACATACGCTTACCACGCGCACAGTATGGGCAATTATCATGGTTTTGGAACGATTATGTGCGTTAATCAGTCATGCACACATATCTTGTTTCTATAAGTGTCTTTAGGGAGTAATCCAATTTCCCATAACAGCAACCCCACTGCCACACTTATGTAAGTGTATCCTTCAAAGGTGATTTGTGACCAACACCCTATAGAAATTCTACCATGGATACATTTAGAGCTAAGCTCTCCCTAAAATCCGTTACAATAAAGAGCACAATCACCATAACAATAGGACCAAGGACTTTTCCTTTAACATTTTTAGTTCTCCTCCAAGTCACCCATCAACTTCGTTATTACCCATTGAACCTTATTCATGGGATCTCCAATCACAAAGGTTAGGTATCCATTGCGATGACTAATTTATGGGTTTCAATCCCATTCTCCTCGATGATTCAATGACTAGCCTACGCACTAATCCTTTAGTAAAATGGTTTGCTATATTCTTTTCAGACCTCACAGAATCAAGTGCTACAACACCTTGAGATAATAATTGTTTAATATAATTATGTCTTATTCTAATGTGTATCTTTTTCTCATTTAAATTTGTATTTTTTGCTTTAGCAATTGTGGTTTGATTATCACAATGAATATAGACAGCAAGTATAAGACTATCAGATAATGATAAATTAGATAATAAATTTTTTAGCCATTCGGCCTCAATATAAGTCAAATCTAAGGTAATGAATTCTGCTTCCATGGTAGATCTAGATATAATAGTTTGTTTAGAAGATTTTTAAGCTATTGCACCATCACCTAAAGTAAATACATAACCACTAGTTGCTTTAGTTTCATCATATTCAATTATCCAACTACCATCACTAAATCCTTCTAGCACAATAGGAAACCCACAAAAATAAATTTCATAATTTATTGAACCTTTAAGGTATTTAAGAATTCTTTCAATTGCATTCCAATGTTCTAAACTAGGATTAATAGTGTAACAGATCAATTTACAAACAGTAAAAGAAATATGAGGTCTTGTGCAATTAGAAAGATACATCAAAGTTCGAATTATTTGAGCATATTTATGTTGAGAAATACTTTCACCTATATTTTTGTTTAAGCGAATATTAGGATCAAATGGAGTAGATACAACTTTCGTGTCACAATAATTAAATTTCTTTAGCAATTGGTCAACATAATGTTCTTGTGACAAAACAATTATTTTATCACTTTTAATTATTTTAATACCCAATATAACATTAGCTGGGCCTAAATCCTTCATATCAAAATTAGTAGATAAAAAATTCTTAGTATCATTAATAACAATTAGATTTCTACCAAAAATAAGAATATCATCAGCATATAAATAAAGAATAACATAAGCACCATCATTTTTTTTGATATACACACATTTATCATAATCAATGATATTACACCCATTAGAAAAAATTAGTTTATCAAACTTTTCATGCCATTGTTTTGGAGCTTGTTTTAATTCATAAATAGACTTTATAAGTTTACATATTTTTCTTTCTTGTCCAGGAGCTACAAAACCTTCGGGTTAATACATATAAATTTCTTCATTTAATTCTTTATTTAAAAACGTTGTTTTGACATCCATTTGTTGTATATCTAATTTATAAATTGAGGCAATAGCTATTAAGACTCTTACAGTGGTTATACAAGTTATCGAAGAATATGTATCAAAGAAATCTATCCTTAATTTTTGTTTAAACCCCTTATCTACAAAATTTTTCTATGGTTCCATCAGTTTTTAAGTACCAAGTATTATTAGTCATAATAGAATCCATTTCACTATTTACAACCTCTTTAAAAAAAAGTAGAATCTACTGATGTCATAGCTTCATTATATGTTCTAGGATCATTTTCAACTAAATAAGTAAGACAGCCACTATCGATATTCTTTTCTATTCTTCCTCCTTTACTTCTTCTTAGTTTAGTTCTTACTTGATTTTCTATACTACTGTTAGACATAAAATTTTCACTAATTGATTTAGCCAACTTATCTTTCATAGGAAATACATTTTCAAAAAATACAACTTCTTTTGACTCCATTATAGTATTATTAGAAATTTCAAAATTTTCATAATTAATTACTAAGAATCTATAACCAACACCATCTAAGGTGTACCCAATACATACACAATCAACAGTTTTCGATCCTAATTTTCTTTTCCTAGTAATTGATATTAAAACTTTAGTTAAGCATCCCCACACTTTGAAATATTTTAAATTGGAATTTTGATTTTTTCAAATTTCATAGGCTATTTTTTCTGAATTTTTTTAAGGAACTTTATTTAATATATGACAAGAAGAATATAAAGCTTCACCCCACAAATTATTAGGTAAAATAGAACTAGCTAACATAACATTTATCATATCTAACAATGTTCAATTTTTATGTTCTGCTACTCCATTAGATTGTGGTGAATAAGGTGGAAACCGTTGGTGTGGGATCTCCCAGAGAGCATCCGAGTGAGCTTGACAATCTGAACCCTCGATCTGGTTTCACAAGTACAATGTGAAACGAAAAGAGAGTCCAAATCTAGCAAGTCCATAGAAAATCCGTAGAAAATCTGCTAATCACATCTCTAAACTCAGAGTCCCCACCTAATCTTTTGGGAAAAACTAGGAAACCCATGACTTGTGTCAAAAGGCCATAGTCCATCGTAACCAAAGTGTTTCGGTTCGAGAGCTTAGGTATGAGGGGGGAAGGTATTATTAACATGATATGATCATATAACTCAATTATTATTGCTATCTTTACTATGTTGAGTAGACACAAAACGCTTACTTTGGGATGCTCTAATCTCTTGCCATTTGAAAAGTGAAAATCTCATGAAAAATCAAGATATCCGTCACACGAGGAGTTTGCAACCATTCCAACATAGGCAATGAGATCTCCATACAACGAGCAATCATAGAGACATAACAGATAAGCACATAGTCTCGTGGTAGCATGCTAGACATAATATGAAGCAATTATCGATGAGATGCAAGGATGAAAGAAGCTTACCTAGTACTCCTCCGCATCATGCCAAGAGCATAAAGGGTTAGAAAACAATGCATGATCCTAGAATCTTAGACTAAATGATATGCAATGAAGGGGTTAGAGTCAAGTACAACAGAAAATAACCTATGAGAAATATGCATGATCCTAGATGTGATAACTAATGCAAAATCTGCATACAATGAGTCCTAGGGGCTTTGGACACTATCAAGATGACATATGAAACAATCAGAGTACACCCTACATAATTCATCTTAAAGTAATTGTCAAAGCCCAAATCCATGCCTCTAATCATATAATTACGATGATGTCGGAGTTAAGTCTAAACACGCAAGAAGTAAGAGAGTAGGGAAAATAGAAAGTGAGAGTAGGGAGAAAAGAAACCCGTCCCAACACACACGATAAATATAAGGAATAGAATCTAAGAATACAATAAAATGAAATATAGAAAACTCCAACAAAGATAGAGAGATTCTCACCCTCTAACACATGAAAATTAGTAGTATACCCAAATTCATGAAATATAATGATGAGAGGAGAGATTTAGTCTCTTCAATGAGGAAGCCATGTCTAGGCTTTTACATAATCGAAACTAACTAAAATAGTCACAGGGGGAAAAACTCTAATGAGAGGAATGAGATTCTTATCCTCCTACTCATGGAAAAGAGCGTAAAACACCCAAATGCATGTAAAATAGGTTTGGGAAGAGAGAATCTATCCCATAAAATAGAGGAAACCATGCATGGATTTCCAACCTATAAAATCAAAAAAAAATATTTTGGGCTTCAACAGAGCCTCTATACAGGCCTCGACTAACTACAAAAAAGGGGGAGAAATAGAAAATCTAGCTATGCAATCAACAATTCAATCAATAACCCTAATAAACCTCTAGAAACAAGGCTAAAAGAAAGAAGTAGTGATAGATTTAGAAAGGAAATGCACGAATGGAAGTAGGGATTACCTTTTTAGTAGCAGATATAGGGCCCGAGCAGATCACAAGTTCTATTCCAAGCTCCGTCTGATCAATAGAGGTCTTCCAGCTCCAAGTAATCCAAGCAAAGGAATTTAGAAAGTAGTCTGAAATTCTCACCAAACACACTTTCTCTCTCTTAGTGTAGTTAATTAAATATTTAGAGGGATTAATTAGGGAGGATTAGGGATTTTTTATTAGAATTTTTGGAACTTATCTCCCACTAAAAGGGGGGTCATTTTATAGGCATTGGGGGCTTGAAATATACCTCTAGATCCCATGGATTCAGATGGCATATTCCAAGATCCTTGGGACACCTCACAAGAAAATTGTTCAGCAGACGTCATAACAGGTGCGCCGGATGAGACTTGCTCGGTCAGTATAGAGTGGCCTGACGTATTTCCTCATAATTTTTTCTGGTAAAGTAGAAAAGGCTTGGACATGCTTCCACGGACCAAAATTGTCCGTTGCGTTATTGGAAAGTTGTCTAGATGGCCTAGTCTCACCTGGAGAATTTTCTTGAAATATTTCCCCTATTTCTTCATCCATTCTGGCTTTCAAATCTATCTCTTCTTGAAAAGAAAATTAATGATTTTGTGGAAAACATACTGCTAAGAATGGCCAGAACGAGTGAAAATGTGCCAGCTACTTGAAAAAAAAAAAATTGAAATAGGTTTTGGGGTCCAAAAAACCTTTTGGCCAGAACGGGTGTGGGGAAGGTTTGTCACTCTCTCCATCCATGACTTGTTGCTTGGAGCAATCTCTGGTTTCTTCATTGGGAGCTTTTCATAGAGTGCCCAAGTCTTAATGCTAGTCAAAAATAGGGTGTTTATAGTTGGTGAATAATTTCATGTTGTTAACAAAACTCTTCCATTTCTATTGGTGCATACTCACTTCCTTTATCAGATCTTGAGATTTTAATTTTATTTTTAATTGATTTTCTACATGAGCTTTATATATTTTAAATTTATCAAATAGTTCACTTTTGTGACTTATTAAAGTCACAAAAATATTTAGAAAAACTATCAACAAATGTAATAAAATATCTTTTTCTACCACGACTTAACACATTATTAAAGTCACATGTATCATTATGTATAAGTTGTAACAAAGATGTGTCTTTTTTAACAGATTTAAAAGGTTTTTAATTTGTTTAGCTTGTCTTTCCTTTAAATTAATTATAGATTTTGGAATTAATTTTAAACTCATCCTTCTTTTAATAGTGTTTAGATTTACATGCTCAAATCTACTATGCCAAGTATTAAAACATTCTACATTAGCAATAGAAGAAGTAGGGAATGAATAACGTGCAATTTTATTTAAATCAGAATCTATAACTTTAAGACTAAACAACCCATCACGTAGATAGCCTTTACCAGTAAAGTTACCATTCTTAGTTATTACAATTTTATTTGATTCAAAAAGCAACTTTAAAACCATGCTGAACTAACAAAGATGCACTAACTAAAATTTTCTTAATATCATGAACATGCAAAACTCCATCGAAGGTGATTATATTGCTTGATGTCAATTTCAACCTAACTTGTCCTTCACCTAATACCCTGGCCAAGCTCTTATTTCCTATGCTTACACTTCTTGTGCTTGATTCCTAATCATAAGGTGAAAAAAATATTTTTATCAGTGCACATATGAACATTAGCATCTAACTCTAGAAACCAATCATTTGAGTTAAAAAAAAAATATTTAACTCGGGATCACTAACAAAATACCTACTAGCAAGGTTAGAGGAGCTGATCTTATGTAGACACCCCATTTTTGACCGGCATTAAGACTTAGGTGCTCTACCCAAAGTTCTCGATTAGGATATAAAAGGTCACTCCAAGCTACAAGTGAGGGATGAAGAGGGAACCGAACCTTCCCTACACCCATTTAGGCCCAAATGTTTTTGAGACAATTGGCACATTTTCATTCATCTTGACTGTTCCGTGCAGTATATTTTCTAAAAAATCAACGATCCACTTTCAAAAGACTTTGTTTAGAAAGCCAGAATGAATGAGAAAACAGGGGAAACTTTTGAAGAAAATTAGATAGATTTTTTTTGGCAATATGCCGAACAAATTTGGCCCGTGGACGTGTGCCTGGATCTTTTATGCTCCACCGAACATTTTCCAGGCAGCGTTCCAAACAACTTTGATCCATGGACGCGCCTCCAGGTTTTTTTTTTTCTTTCATTGGAGCATTTCCTAAGGAAATGCGCCAAATTACTTTGTGTCTGTTTGACAAGTCTTATTCAATGCAACCTGGTTTGACATCAGCCAAGCAACTTTCTTGTGAGGTTTCCCAAGGATCTTGGGATATGCCATCCAAATCCATAAGATCTAGAACCATATTCCAAGCACCAAACGCCTATAAAATGACCCCCCCTCTTGAGGGAAAAGCATTCCAAAAATTTTAATCAACATCCCTAATCCCTAATCGTCTAATTACTCCCTCTAATAATTAATCAAATACACTGAAAGAGAGAGTTTGGTGAGAATTTTGGATTACTTTCTATATACATTTTCTTGGATGATTTGGAGTTAGAAGACCTCTATTGATCAAAAGGAGCTTGGGTTCGAGCTTGTGACCAGTTTGGCCCTATCTCTGCTCGTCTAGAGGTAATCCCTACTTCCATTTTAGCATTTTCATTCTAAATCTATCTGTACTCTCTTTTTTTATTCCATTTTAAAGATTTTTGGGACTGTTGGTTGATTTACTGCTAGCTTAGTTGGTTTCTCTCATTCTTTTCCTTTTCTGTATTTAGTTGAGGCTTTTATAATGGCTTTGGCCAAGCCCGAATTGCTTTCTTTTTGATTTTATGGGTTAGAAGCCCAGACATGGTTTCCTATATGAGAGGGGGTAGTTTCTCTCTTCCCGAACCCATTTTACATGGATTTGAGTGGTTTAAGCTCCTTTTCATGAGTAGCAAGATGAGAATTGCCCTTTTTTCATTAGTTTTTTTTTTTTTTTTTTTTTTTTCTCATCCAAGTTCTGATGATGTAGAAGCCCGTATATGCCTTCTTTTGCGAGAATAAGTTTGAACTCCCCTCTCACCACCATTTCTCATGGATTTGGGTAGTTTATACTCATTCTCATATAAGAGGGAGAGAACCTCCCTATCCTCGTTGATGTTTTCTTTATTTTGTCTTGTCATTTTCTTATCTCCTATTGATTATATTGTTATGTGTGTTGGAATGGGTTTCTCTCCTTACTCATTCATCCTTTCCTCTTTGCTAGTTTAGGCACGCTTTTTTTATCGTCATTATCACATGTTTAGTGTAAGAACATGCATTGGAGTGACCATTTTATTTTAAGTTATGGGATACGTGCTTTGATGAGTCATATGCCATATGTTAGTGTTCGGACTCTTAGGAAGCATTGTGTGCATACCTCATATTAGATGTTGTATCTAGGATCATGTATTTGGATTATTTCCTATTTTTGCTTACTTGGACTACTCAATGAGTCTTTCTAATCTCTTCTCTACATATCATTTAGTTTAGCATCTAGGATCACGCATTGTTTTCTAACCCTATACACTCTTGGTGTCTCGACCTAGATGCATGTCCGGGTCGTTACATTTGGCATAGTAAGGAGGAGTATTAGGTGAGCTTCTTTTTTCTTTGTATTCTGCTTGTGATTGATTCTTATTATGTCTCGCATGCTACCATAAGGCTGTGTGTTTATTTGCTATATCTCTATAACTGCTTATTGTATGGAGGTGTCATTGCCTAAGTTGGAATAGTTTCTATCTCCTCGCACGACAAATTTCTCAATTTTTCATGAGGTTTCTACTTTTCAAACTCTTTTCAAAATAGCAAGAGATTAGAACAGTCCAAAGTAGGTGATTTGGTCTATATTTGCCTACTCCACATAGTAAAGATAACAATAATAAATGAGTTATACGATCATATCATGTTAATAATTCTTATATCATATACTAGTAGAGGCCGATCTTTGATTGGGTGAGTGGGGGTGATCAATTTATGTCCTTTCCCCCTCATACCTAAGTTCTCAAGTTGAGACACTTTGGTGATGAAGGATCATGGTCTTTTTGGCACGAGTCATGAGTTTCCTAGTTTCTCCAAAAGATTAGGTGGCAACTTTGAATCTGGTGACGTGGTCCATTTTTGAGATTTCTTGTGATTAGTGGATTTTCTATGGAATTGCGAGATATGGACTCTCATTTCGTTCCACATTGCACTTATGGAATTTGACCGAAGGTTTAGACTGTTGGGTGCACTCAGACCCCCTCCCTTGGTTCGGGAGATCCCACTCCTCTACAGTCACAACTTTAGCTTGTGGTTTAGGGTTTACTGGAGGACCACAAGCTTTATGGGGTTGACTTTTCTAATGATAACAATCTCTAGTAGTGTGATTAGTCTTCCCACACACCCAACAAGGCACTATTTTTATTTAAATAATATTTTTTCCTTTTGATTTATTATTAAGATTGTTATTCCCATTCTTGTGTACACTATTTTTCTTGAAATTAAAAGGTTCGGGTTTAAGATTTTCTACAAAATGTGCCTTGGCTTGAAAATGAGAATTTAAAAACTCGGCTTGTTTTTCATGGTGCTTTTCCTCAATATTTAGGGATACAAGCAATTCATCAAAAATATAATCATCATGTTTTTGTTTTAACATTCTACAAAATTCTGACCAAGACCAAGGCAATTTTTTAATCCGTGAAGCAACCAAAAAAATATCAAATAAATATAGCGATCCCGATTTTTCCTTCATTGTTTAATTGTATTCCGGACTCGATTTCGTGGATGTGTTGTTGTCTTATTCCCGTTTTCGTCCTTTACTCTTTGTATATGAGTCTTGGGTCGTGTTGAGCAGGTTTGAAACAGGTTGGTTGTGTTTGGAAACCAAGGGTTAATGTCCAGATTTTGGGCTTGATGCTCGAGCGGACCTGTTTGTATATCAGTCTGAAAAATAGCTTTTTGGATCACTTTTTTCGGCCATTCTCTCTCTCTAACTTTTCAAAGCTTATGCATGATTATACTAGATTCATCTCATTAGTAAGATACATGTACATCAATTAGATGGTGACTAATCATTGATACATATATATACAATGTATAGAAGACTAATGCTAATACATTGAATGTGATGGATTTATTATGAATGAATCTTAGAGATGCATTATGTATCTATTATGAATATGTAAGATACATTAATCTATCTAATGAATTCATTAATATAGAAGATGCATTATGTATCATGAATGTATGAGATATATTAATCAATTTAATGAAGTTCATTGAATGAATAACTTGAGAGTTGCTCTCTCTAGACTACATCTTCTCTCTATAAATACATCTAGTTCTAGTGATCTTCTACCCTAGTTCCTTTGTATTGAGTGTGGAGCTTCCCTTTATCTTCATTTTGATCCGAAAAATTGTGGGTTGGAACACATCCGAGTATTTTTATCATCTTCTTTGAGTCTCTTCATTTGAGGTAGGGATTTCCTACTCCATATTATAGGTTTTGTTCTAAGTTTTGGTATTTTGATATGTTGGGGGTTGTTTGGTAATTTTGGAAAAAACCCTAGTTGTTGTAATAAATTAATTTATATAATTAATTTAGGGAAAATTGGGGAATTTAGTTGAATTCTTGGAATTAATGAATTTATTAATTAAATGGTGTAGTTGGTTAGTTTAATCACTCACCTATGAAAATGTTGGAATTATGTTAGTTGATACATTTATTTCCTGTTTAGAAATAACTGTTTTGGGCTATCGATGGAGGATAGTCGTGATTGTTGTAGACATTGCATGTGGATTAGGGAAAACTGAAACTAATCACATTGGTTAAGTCATTGATTTAGACTGTTGAATTAATACAGAAAATACATGTATTGATTGTGTGTTGTATATGACAAGTGTTTAATACATTGTATATGCATTTTTGTTTGGGAGGAGATAGGGGATGTACTCCACGGTTTAGGGGAAGATAGGGGATGGACCTCTAAACCGGATTTTGTTTGGGAGGAGATAGGGGATGGACTCCATTAGCACCACTATATGTGTGCTTATTGATATTGGAAGTGTTTTTACATGTTGTTGATACAGCACTAAAATGTGTATCAATCGGGAAGTATGGAAGTGTTTTGGTATGAGCTTTAGTCTCATTTGTTTTATTGAATTGAAAATATTGTTAATGAGAGATGTAGTCTCAATGTTATAGTTTGGCTAGGTTCTGAGCCATATTGAAAATAATGGAAAGTGAAACGTGTCATAGACATTAGTGTCATGTGACTGTATAATGATATAATTGATTATCTTGGTTAACCATCTATTGAATGCTATTGCTTTATTCAATGCTTATATTTGGTTTAGTATATTTCTACTGGGCTGTGGCTCACCCTATACGAGAATATCATTTTCAGGTCCAGGTGATGTGCTACCTCCAAGGAATTAGCTTGGAAGGATTTAGAGTTGAAGACTCTCTTTAGATTAGTTGTTATTTCAGTTTATTTGATATTACATGTAAACTCAAGCCAAGGGCTTAATTTGTAGTTGAGTTAGTACTCACATTTTGTGTCCAAGTGTTGGCTTGGAAAGATGTATGCCCATAGGGCATTTATTTTGATGTTACATGTGATATCCTTCAATAATGATACTCTGATGAATGAGATAATGATTGGTTTTGTTTTATCAATGCATGCTACTGTTATTTATTATGGGTTTATTTTGTGGGCGTTACAACTTGGTATCAGAGCGTACCGGGTTTGAATACTTTGGGTACGTGGGATGTGATTAGTATCACAATGGGTTTGTCTCGCTTGTTAGAGACTTAGATGTAGTGTTATATGCTTATGTGATAACATGTTTATGTGACTACTTGGGTATGGGATTTGGTTTCTAGGATATTTGATTGGATCCTTGGGTTTCTGTGAGTCTTGTTGGAAAAGCACTTGATCAATGTTGTTTCTAACCGGAACTCTAGCAACGCCACGGGACTGTCATTATCCAGAAATTAAATTCATAAGTATTTATGTGATGATGTGTTTACGTGGAATGAATTATTGTTGTCTAAGAATTAGGACGAGAGTGTAATAGCTTCGGCTCATTTTCTTTTGTAGTTATGCCCATGAAGGGCTTTGATGTTATTTTGGGTATGGACTGGTTATCGTCATACCGGGCAGTTATTGATTGCTACCGCCAGAGAGTCACGCTATGTACCTTGAGCGGGGAGTGTTTTCATTTTCTGGGAGACCGGGTTGGTAGTATTTTGCCACCTGGGTATGATCCGCGAGGGCGGGGTGAGCTTAGTGGTCTACTTGCCAGCTTTGAGAGTGGTGAGTGTGATGAGACCCAGATTGTGTTGCCAAGGGTGGTTTGTGAGTACTCGGATGACTTTCCCGAGGATCTTGTTAGTCTGCCACCGCATTGAGAGATTGAGTTCTCTATTGATCTAGTGCCCGGCACGGCGCCGATTTCTATGGCACCTTATCGTTTTGCCCCAGCCGAGTTAGTTGAGTTGAAGATTCAGCTCCAGGAGTTGCTAGATAAGGGCTATATTCGTCCTAGTGTTTCACCGTAGGGAGCATCGGCCCTCTTTGCTAAAAAGAAAGGTGGTGCTTTGAGACTTTGTATAGATTACCGGAAGTTAAATCGGGCTACGGTTAAGAATAAGTACCCTATGCCTCGTATAGATGATCTGTTCGATCAGTTGAAGGGTTCCCGTTGTTTCTCTAAGATAGATTTGAGATCGGGTTACCACCAGTTGAGAGCCAGGGAGGAGGATATTCCGAAGACGGCATTCCGTATGCGGTATGGCCACTATGAGTTTCTGGTGATTCCATTTGGGCTCACCAATGCACCTGCAGTCTTTATGGACTTGATGAACCGGATATTCCCGGAATTCTTGGATCATTTTGTAGTAGTCTTTGTAGACGATATTCTTATCTATTCACCTTCAGAGGAGGAGCACGAAGAGCACTTGAGAGTGGTGCTTGAGTTACTTAGAGCCCATAAGCTTTATGCTAAGTTTGGGAAATGTGAGTTCTGGCTAGAGGAGGTGAAGTTCTTAGGCCATGTGGTTTCCGGGGAAGGGGTGTCTGTTGATATATCCAAAATTGAGGCAGTGCAAGATTGGGCACAGTCTAAGAATGTGTTTGAGATCCGCAGTTTTCTGGGATTAGCTGGGTATTATCGTCGATTTGTGAAGGATTTCTCCAGGTTAGCTTCGCTTTTGACTAGATTGACTCGGAAGGGGTCAAATTTGTATGGAGTGAGACTTGTGAAAAGTTGTTCCAAGAGTTGAAAGTTAGACTTACCACCGCTCCAGTCTTGATTATTCCGGAGAGAGGGTTTGGGTTGTGTGTTGATGCAAGAAGGGAAAGTGGTAGCCTATGGCTCACGTCAGTTGAAAATACACGAGAAGAATTACCCTACGCATGATCTGGAGTTAGCAGCTGTTATCTTTGCCTTGAAGATTTGGAGGCATTATCTTTACGGTGAAAGGTTCGAAGTATTCTCGGATCATAAGAGTCTGAAATATCTGTTTACACAGAAAGACTTGAACTTGAGGCAGGGGAGGTGGATGGAGTTCATTGAGGACTATGACTTCGAATTGCATTATCATCCGGGGAAGGCCAATATAGTGGCCGATGCCCTTAGCAGGAAATTTGTTGGTGACGTAGCTAGTATAGCCATCCGAGAGTGGGAGATGTTAGGTGCACTTGGGGAGTTTGATTAGCTTCTGGGCGAATCCGTTGAGGCTGCGGCCTTGTTTTCTGTTGTTGCGCAACCTACACTTGTGACTCGAGTGTTAGAGGCTCAGAGGGGTGACCTTGAGGTAGAATCCCTCCGAGAGAAGATTTCCAGTGGGAAGGTTGAGAAGGGTTTGATTGTGTTTCCCGACCTGAGTGTGAGATACCGAGACCGTCTGTTTGTGCCGGAGTCTTGTAGAGATGAAGTACTCCGAGAGTTTCACCATTCACGCCTTGCGGTGCATCCGGGAGGCACCAAGATGTATCGTGATTTGGGTCGCCAGTTTTGGTGGCGGGGTATGAAGAAGGATGTGGTAGTTTTCGTGTGTAGGTGCCTTACTTGTCAGCAAGTGAAGGCCGAACATCAGAGGCCAGCGGGTTTGTTGCAACCCTTGCCTATTGCCGAGTGGAAGTGGGAGCATGTCACTATGGACTTCGTTGTAGGTCTTCCGAGGACTCAGCGGGGTAGTGATGCTATTTGGGTGGTTGTAGACCGGTTGACTAAGTCGGCGCACTTCATTCCTATGCGCGTGAGAGATTCGGTAGATCATCTTGCCGACTTGTATATTCGGGACATAGTGAGGTTGCACGGGGTCCCAGTGACGATCGTCTCAGATAGAGATCCTCGTTTTACGGCCAAGTTGTGGAAGAGTTTGCAGAGTGCCTTAAGCACTAAGTTGACTTTTAGCACGGCTTATCATCCTCAGACTGACGGGCAGTCCGAGCGTACTATTCAGATCCTTGAGGATATGCTTCGGGGTTGTGTTCTTGACTTTAGTGGGTCGTGGGAGGGCACTTGCCATTAGTGGAGTTTGCCTACAACAACAGTTTCCAGTCTAGTATTGTTACGGCATCGTTTGAGGCCTTGTATGGCCGACCGTGTAGGTCTCCAGTTTGTTGGGCCGAAGTGGGTGATGCACCTTTTTTGGGTCCGAAGTTGGTGAGGGAAACGACGGAGAAAGTTGAGCTTATCCGTAGGAGGCTTGTTACAGCCCAGAGTCGTCAGAAATCTTATGCCGACCGTAGGAGGAGACCTTTGGTGTTTGAGGTGGGTGACCACGTCTTTCTGAAAATATTACCTAGGCAGGGGTTGATAAGATTTGGTAAGAGAGGGAAGTTGTCCCCTCTGTTTATAGGCCCTTTTGAGATCCTTGAGAGGATTGGTGAGGTCGCTTATCGTTTAGCTTTACCGCCGCAGTTGTCCGGGATACATGACGTGTTTCATGTTAGTATGCTTCGGAAGTATGAGCCGGATCCATCGCATGTATTGGATTGGACCGACTTAGAGGTAAATGAGGATGCCTCATATGAGGAGAGACCGGTACGGGTCTTGGATAGGCGAGATCAGGTCTTGTGAAGTAAGAGGATACCTTTGGTGAAAGTTTTGTGGAAACGTCACAGAGTGGAAGAAGCCACTTGGAAACGTGAGTTGGAGGTCCGTGAGAAATATTCGGACTTGTTTGTTAATGTTTAAACATGTATTGGGAATTTTGTTGTATTGATAAACTTTAAGAGCATTGAATATGTCTTAAGTTGTAAAACATTGTATATGTTTCGGTTTATGGAAATATTGTGGAACTTGCCTTGAAATGGAAGTTTATTTTAACATTGCATATGTTAATTCAGTTTTAGAAATGCAAATATATTGATTGGCATTGAATATGTAATTGAACTGTGGAAAACTTGTGTTAAAATTTTTGAATTTCAAGGGAATGCATGTTGATGACGCATGTTGTAACATATGTTGTAATTTGCCTCATGAAAAGAGATGGAACGACCGGTAATGAGTCAAGTTGATAAATATTGAATTGTAATATTGTTGAGAATTGAGAAATCATATTTTTGAAATTTATTTATCTAATTTCGGGGACGAAATTCTTTAAGGGGGGGAGGTTATAGCGATCCCGATTTTTCCTTCATTGTTTAATTGTATTCCGGACTCGGTTCCGTGGATGTGTTGTTGTCTTATTCCCGTTTTCGTCCTTTACTCTTTGTATATGAGTCTTGGGTCGTGTTGGGCAGGTTTGAAATAGGTTGGTTGTGTTTGGAAACCAAGGGTTAATGTCCAGATTTTGGGCTTGACGCTCGAGCGGACCTGTTTGTATATCAGTCCGAAAAATAGCTTTTTGGATCACTTTTTTCGGCCATTCTCTCTCTCTAACTTTTCAAAGCTTATGCATGATTATACTAGAGTCATCTCATTAGTAAGATACATGTACATCAATTAGATGGTGACTAATCATTGATACCTATATATACAATGTATAGAAGACTAATGCTAATACATTGAATGTGATGGATTTCTTATGAATGAATCTTAGAGATGTATTATGTATCTATTATGAATATGTAAGATACATTAATCTATCTAATGTATTCATTAATATAGAAGATGCATTATGTATCATGAATGTATGAGATACATTAATCAATTTAATGAAGTTCATTGAATGAATAACTTGAGAGTTTCTCTCTCATCTTCTCTCTATAAATACATCTAGTTCTAGTGATCTTCTACCCTAGTTCCTTTGTATTGAGTGTGGAGCTTCCCTTGATCTTCATTTTGATCTGAAAAATTGTGGGTTGGAACACATCCGAGTATTTTCATCATCTTCTTTGAGTCTCTTCATTTGAGGTAGGGATTTCCTACTCCATACTATAGGTTTTGTTCTAAGTTTTTGGTATTTTGATATGTTGGGGGTTGTTTGGTAATTTTGGGAAAACCCTAGTTGTTGTAATAAATTAATTTATATAATTAATTTAGGGAAAATTGGGGAATTTAGTTGAATTCATGGAATTAATGAATTTATTGATTAAATGGTGTAGTTGGTTAGCTTAATCACTCACCTATGAAAATGTTGGAATTATGTTAGTTGATACATTTATTTCCTGTTTAGAAATAACTGTTTTGGGCTATCGGTGGAGGATAGTCGTGATTGTTGTAGACATTGCGTGTGGATTAGGGAAAACTGAAACTAATCACATTGGTTAAGTCATTGATTTAGACTGTTAAATTAATACAGAAAATACATGTATTGATTGTGTGTTGTATATGACAAGTGTTTAATACATTGTATATGCATTTTTGTTTGGGAGGAGATAGGGGATGTACTCCACGGTTTAGGGAAAGATAGGGGATGGACCTCTAAACCGGATTTTGTTTGGGAGGAAATAGGGGATGGACTCCATTAGCACCACTATATGTGTGCTTATTGATATTGGAAGTGTTTTTACATGTTGTTGATACAGCACTAAAATGTGTATCAATCGGGAAGTATGGAAGTGTTTTGGTATGAGCTTTAGTCTCATTTGTTTTATTGAATTGAAAATATTGTTAATGAGAGATGTAGTCTCAATGTTATAGTTTGGCTAGGTTCTGAGCCATATTGAAAATAATGGAAAGTGAAACGTGTCATAGACATTAGTGTCATGTGACTGTATAATGATGTAATTGATTATCTTGGTTAACCATCTATTGAATGCTATTGCTTTATTCAATGCTTATATTTGGTTTAGTATATTTCTACTGGGCTGTGGCTCACCCTATACGGGAACATCATTTTCAGGTCCAGGTGATGTGCTACCTCCAAGGAATTAGCTTGGAAGGATTTAGAGTTGAAGACTCTGTTTAGATTAGTTGTTATTTCAGTTTATTTGATATTACATGTAAACTCAAGCCAAGGGCTTAATTTGTAGTTGAGTTAGTACTCACATTTTGTGTCCAAGTGTTGGCTTGGAAAGATGTAAGCCCATAGGGCATTTATTTTGATGTTACATGTGATATCCTTCAATAATGATACTCTGATGAATGAGATAATGATTGGTTTTGTTTTATCAATGCATGCTACTGTTATATATTATGGGTTTATTTTGTGGGCGTTACAATAAATCTATTCCTTTCTTCTTCTTTTTTTCAAATTATACAAAATATTTTGAAATTCATGTACTTGTTCCTTACCATAAATCATATGAAAGTCAAAAATGATTTTAGCATAATAATGTTTAAGACCAGCATCTTCAAACTCATTTAAAATCAATTGTTTCCCTTATATATATATATATATATATTGAAAATAATGTTTCCCATAATTCAATAGAAGTTTTTGTACTACAAAAAATATTATTTATAGTAGAAGATAAAATCACTTAAAATCCTACCATGACAAAGATAATCTTTTTAATCAAAATTATCATCATTAGATTTTTTTGGATTAAGTTGAATCCTTACCCATCTCAACAATTTTTGCAGCTTGAGAACTTTCACTTTTCTCAAGATCCTTTTCTTTTCCAGAAACCTTTTCTTTTCCTTTTTAAACAATGTCTTTATAAATCACTAAATAAAGATCCAACGTGGCAAACCAAAATTTCATCTGTTGTTACCAACATCTAAAATTTTGTCCATTAAACTTCTTAGGCTTGTAGGAATTGATTTCATCAAATCTTATATTTTTTTTTCAAACTAAAATTATAAACTATGCAACAACTTCTAATAGAAAATTCTAATTATCATTCCTAAGATTGCTGGTCTGTGAGTGATTTTCCGATCACACTGCCCAACTTAGTATTCAGCTGGAGAACACTGGTAGAATAGATGACACTTGGCTGACCTGCAACAGAAAGAGAAGATTCCGGCGGTAGTTCGTCCACCCGGGGGTACTTCGACGATCAAGTCAGTATATCTCTCAAAGATAATCAATAGTGCAAATCTCACTGTTTAGAATATGAAATTGCGTACCTTAGACCCACAGGGGTGCCTCTCTTTTATAGCTAACCCAATCCTTGTCCCAACAGGAGCCTAGCTTTAATGAACTTAGGATTACTATAAATCTTGGACTCCCAGTAGGATTGGGATAAACTCCCTAAGAGTCTTATCCTTTCCCAACTGTAGTTTTCCCACTTTCTGGGACTCTTGTGCCTTATTCGCTTATCTCGGATTCTGATATCTTCGGAGGTAACCTCGGCCTTGCCGAGATAATCTCAGCGTCATGACCAGGACACGTGGCACCTCGGCTTACACGTCGGCCTCACCTTAGCCACGTGTTGGTACTCAGAAATTATGTCCCCACAATTGCCCCCTAGATTCTATTATCTCGGCATTCTGAGGTGATGGAACCTATATCATTCCTTCCTGTCAGTACATCGGCCTAGCCGAGATCATTGTTTAAGGCCGACATGTCTCCTTAATGAAGAATTCCAGTGAATTCCTTCACTCGTATGAGCTGTCATGCATCGCTATTCAATCGTTTCATTCACGCGTCTTATTCTCATTGGATCGTGCCTGTGACGCGTCTGTAAGCCGTCTTGCGCTTGCGTACGCCGTCTGATGCATTTACTGCTCTAGGCGGATTAACTGCCCTTTTTTTTTTTGCCGTCGTTTCAAGTTTTAACAAAAACTTTTCCCTCTTCTTTTATTTCTTCACTTTTCATTTGATACTCTTGCTTTTTCTCTTTCTTACTTTTTTCTCTTAAATCCGCCATTGCCCCAGACTTCAAGCTCTGCAACTGTCTTCATTCCTCCCTCTTGGTGAAGCTTTCGCCGTTCTGTTACTTCTGTAATCGTCGCCTGACTTCGGCGATGTTCATACCGGTTTCACTTTTTCTGGTAAGCCACTGTTCCTTTCGTTTTCAATTCTTTGATGCTCTTTACTACTTGGTGCCATTATTGTTTTGTTTAAACATTCGATTTCTGAATCTCATATCTAAGTGTGTTTTATTCCACGATTTTGCCCTTGCCCATGTCCTGAATACACGCATTATTCACCATTTTCTTGCACTTTGTACCCCTTGTACTCGCTATGTTCTTGATAGCCCATCTTTGTTCTTGATTCTGAAACTTGTTCTTGTTTTCTGTTTTTTGTGTCTTTTCTAGATTTGTGCCTTCAATCTTCGTTTCCATAGACTTAGGTTTGGGATTTGTCTGTAGAACCCACAATTTAGGAAAAAACTGAAACCTGCATTTACCTAAGTGTTTGCCGAGGCTCAAATAACCCTTTCAAAACATCTTCTGAAATCCAACCCCTTCGATTAAGCCGATATCATGGGTATGTGGAAACATAGGGTAGACACGCCATCCAAATTAACATTCTTTAGACAAGAGTTTGAAATCCCAGCCGACGTCCATCTGAGGTTGGCTGGGGATGATGACCCCATCATGCCTACTGTTGACTCCATGCCTTTCCCTGTAGTAGCCTTCATTGAGTGTGGACTTCGGCTCTAACTCAACACCCTTTTCCGTGAAATACTTTATTATTACAAATTGAACCCAATGCAACTTTCCATCAATTCCTATTGAACCATCAATGGTATCATAGCCTTACCTAAACAAGAAAATGCTAGGATCACATTAGCCGACATCCAATATTTGCTACACCATGTGTGGCCTTAAAAAAGACACTGGCTATGTTTACTACTTCAAGCCGAGGTCCACTGAATACAAAATCGTTGCTGACCTCCCTGACTCCAATAAGGGAGCTGGGGACGATTATTTCATTACTTCGGGGAACTGGGAGCTTACCCCAGATGAAGACCCCCATCTCTTCCATCTCCCTCGATCAGTCTTTGTAGAGGGCAATGGTAAGAGCCCTGCATTCATACCTACTTGTTTTTTAAAGTCTTTCATACTTTATCTATTTCTTAATGTCTGTTTTTCTTGCAGCTGTTCCTAAGCCACCAAAAAACTTTCGCCAATCCTTCATTCCCAGCAAGGATTTGAAGAAACTTTTAGACTTGTCAGTCCATAAACAGAAGGCACCTCTACTTCTCAATTTTATTCCAACATACAAGTCAGCTCTGCCCGACATCCCTAGGAGGAAGAAGAAAAGCCTTTCTCCACCTTCTGCTACAACTCCAAAAATCGCGTCCATATCTCGGACAGACCACGGATCAACCTCTGATCTAGCTGAACAACCGTCAACCTCGGCTCCATACTTGATTCCAATATCCCAACGCCGCCGTCGACGCCGAACAGTTTCTTCTGCCGTGATGGGTTGCCAAAACCAATTGCCAAAGATCTCCTAGCTAACATTCCAACTGATGTTGACGCTCAGCCAACTGTAACATGGCCCGCGGGGGACCTCGCTACAGCTCGGACTCTTAAAACGTCACGGTTCCTAATTTGAACCAAAGAGTCCAAATCCGGCAAATCGTTTTGAGAAAACTGATTTTTGAAAGAAGTGCCAAACATGGACTGCTTTGCCAGATACAGAGTCGCCACCTAAATATTTAATTTTGGGAAATTTAGGAAACCCTGACTCGGTGCCAAAAGGCCACGTGTCCGTCATCACCAAAGTTGCCTCGGCTCGGGAACTTGGGTACGATTGGGGAAGGTCACTTCGCGAGCACCCCCGCTCGCCCGGTCATAGACCGGTCTCTACTAACCATGATATCAATTTTTGAAAACATTGTGAGTTCTTATTCCGGTTTATTAGCCTAGGTTACTATGTGATGCTCACAACATATAAGTATAGGCCGAGTCGCCCAAATTGGAACAAAACATTTCATGCTTGTTTTTGAAAAGGGTTTGTTACCCACAGGTAGGCTTGAAACATTTGATGATTTATTCCAATCCAGATAACCCGACCTTCACCCACAGGCATTCAGGCAGATATATCACATAAGCACATAGCCTCATGGTAAGCATGCTATTCATGGCAACACTCACACGCATGTAAGGATGCTAAAGCATAGAATTTACCGAGTACTCCAAGCCAAAACAAAAAAAACTGTATTAGAAATCATGCATGACCCTAAGTATACAGAAATGCCTAATGCAACACATGCAAAATGCAACTATGGCAGGCTCGGCTATTCTAAGATGGCATATGAAATGCTACAACTAACATGTATTCAACTTGGAATTGAAAATACAATGCAGTTAGTATGATGCGCCGAGCCCGGTGCATGCAATACAGATGAATGATGCAAACATGCTATCATTTTGTATGCTAATTTAAATATGCTCTAATCTAACCATCAAAAGCGGATAAATAAAAGGGAGAAAGACGTGGGGTTGGAAGACATACATCACACTCACGCACACTTATTACAGTTATGCCCTCACTCGGAGGGTCCGAATAAATAATACAGTCCAAATATTACAGTCCCCAAAATAAAAGAATATTACAGTCCAAAATATTACAGAATTCTAATTAATTAATGAATTAACTAGAAAGAAAATAAAACTGGCGTGCAAGCCAGGGACTGTCTTCCTTCTGGTGGATGATGCACGTCCGGGTTGTCTTGCGCGAAAATCCACCGGAATGCCCCAATTAGCCTCTGTTTACACCTGTTGTTCTTGAAAAGCGTGCCAAGTCCCGGAAAGTTGCTGATTCCTGATTTTGCTGTAACAGAGAGCAGGAAAGGGGCATAGCAATGTATTTGCACAAATATATGCATGTCTCGATCCTCGTGCCACCAATCACGCATACCGAGGCATGATGACAGAGGAGTCGAAATGCACAACTCAATATAGGATGAATGCACATGAAATTATAGCTAAAACCTAACTCCATCATGGATAATCCGGAGTGTCGGTGACTGGGGAATTGAGACATATTCCGTTACTCGGAGTACGAAATGTACCTCGTTTCCCGTGCCCGGGCTAACTCCTATTCCGGACATGATGCAATATGCACGAAATGCAACTAAGATGCAATCCTAACATACACAATGCTATGAAAATGAGGTGTCTCGAAATTCGTGCACACGGGCACGCAAATCAAGGCGACGATATGTGTCTCGAAATACGTGCATGCGGGCACGCAAACCGAGGCGACGATATGTGTCTCGAAATACGTGCACGCCGACACGCAAACCGAGGCAATGGCGGAATGATGTAATGACATGGAAAATGATAAATGGACTTATACCAACATGAGAGAGCCTCAGCCACACTCACATAAGATGCCGTCGGATAAAAAAAGAAGTGCCTCGAAATGCGTGCACACGGGCACGCAAACCGAGGCAATGATGAAATGGCATGGAAATGACAAATGGGCTTATACCAACATGAGTGAGCCTCAGCCACACTCACATAGGATGCCGGCAGATAAAAAAAGGAGGGCCTCGAAATGCGTGCAGACGGGCACGCAAATCGAGGCAATGATGAAATGTGATGAAATGGTATGGAAATGACAAATGGGCTTATACCAACATGAGTGAGCCTCAGCCACACTCACATAGGATGCCGGTGGCAGAAAATGAAGTGCCTCGAAATGCGTGCACACGGGCACGCAAACCGAGGCAATGATGAAATGGCATGGAAATGACAAATGGGCTTATACCAACATGAGTGAGCCTCAGCCACACTCACATAGGATGCCGGTGGCAGAAAATGAAGTGCCTCGAAATGCGTGCACACGGGCACGCAAACCAAGGCAATGATGAAATGGCATGGAAATGACAAATGGGCTTATACCAACATGAGTGAGCCTCAGCCACACTCACATAGGATGCCGTCGGATAAAAAAAGAAGTGCCTCGAAATGCGTGCACACGGGCACGCAAACCGAGGCAATGATGAAATGTGATGAAATGGTATGGAAATGACAAATGGGCTTATACCAACATGAGTGAGCCTCAGCCACACTCACATAGGATGCCGGCAGATAAAAAAAGGAGGGCCTCGAAATGCGTGCACACGGGCACGCAAACCGAGGCAATGATGAAATGTGATGAAATGGTATGGAAATGACAAATGGGCTTATACCAACATGAGTGAGCCTCAGCCACACTCACATAGGATGCCGGTGGCAGAAAATGAAGTGCCTCGAAATGCGTGCACACGGGCACGCAAACCGAGGCGATGCTAAAATGTGATGAAATATGGCAAAAATGATATGCAAGCATACTAATGGAATTTCAGCACTAAAATATGGGGGAAAACAGTCCCGAAATGAAGCCAAATGACATGAAATGCAAGGAAATGTCCCGAAATGCAACATTAGGCACCCGAAATGGCCTATAGCTATGCCAAACATGCACAACATGGACATGCAATGCAAAGACAGAAGCTAGACAGTCCCAAAAGATGCACTTTCACAGTTATAAGCATGGCCAAACAGCAAGCATAGGTATGGTAAAAATAACATGCAAGAATAGGGGCCAAAAGAGGGGTAATGAAGCAAGTGATATAAGCAAAACCCAAAATGAAAAATTTCATTCTACAACAATGAAGATGGACCAAAAATATGAACATTTACAGTATATGGCAGACCTCAAATCAGTATACAAATATGCCAAAAATGTGATGCAAGACAAGGCTCAAAAGGTGCTATAACATGAAGTATATAAAATAATCACCAAACAGAAAAAAAAGTGTGAATGAAACATGAATTATAGGCCAAAATAAGACCACTTTCAGTTCGGACCAAGGTCCAAAAACAGAAGCAAAGAGGGTTGCCAATTTATGCAAAAATGGGGCCAAATAAGGGGTATAACTACAAGTGACACATGGAGACACCAAACAATGTTGAGCCCTTCTCCAATGTTGAAGAGGGGCTCAAAATAAGCCTTATATCAGTTTATAACATGCTCAAAAACAGATTGCTCATGGGCCAAAAATAGCATGCAAAATCATGACATACAAGATGATCAATGAAGCAAGTATATTATGGAGGGATCAAACAGGGTTGAGCCCTTAATGAGAAGTGAAGATGAGCTCAAAATATGGCCCTTTTCAGTTAGGGCCGGAGCTTGAAACCAAAAAGAAGTGGGGCTTAGAAATAGATCAAGGAAAAGGATCAAAAGGGTAAAAGTGTTACTTACCCTTGAAGATTCGAACTTTTGTTGCTTCTTGGATGGATTTGCAGCTTCTTTAGCCTTCAAGAATCCTTCCTTGTTACTGGAAATGAGATGGTGGTGGTAGAGCTTGGTGGTGTAGAAGGAATGATGGTTAGGGGGCTTAGGGTTTTTTCAAGAATTGAGAAGGAAGAAGATGGAGTTGGCTATGGAAGCTTGAAGGAGAGTTCTTCTAACCCTAACAAAGAACAAGGTTTGCTTGCTATATAGGCCAAAGAAGGGGTGTAAAGGTGGGGGGAAAGGAGGGTAAAACTCCCCCACAAAATATCCCCCGGATACAGGAAATATCTGGGGGATATTGCCCCACAGCTGTAAAGTACACAGTGCAAGGAAGCAGGCCGGCCTCTTACTTTTGCTGGAGGTGGCCGGCCGGCCACACCCCCTAGCCGGCCGGCCAGGGGTCAAAAGGGTCAATGAGATTTTGTGGCCGGCCAGCTATTGGAGAGGTACCCCTATGTGTGTACAACACAACCATGTGGTTGAAATTCCAAGAAAGTGGGTCCAAGGGGTTCAACATTGGCTCGGAAGAAAGGGGTCAAAAGGGTCAGGTGACCTTAATGGCCGGCCACCAACTTTTAGTGGCCTCTCAGGTGTGTAGATCACAGATATGTGGTTCAAAGTTCGAGAAAAAAGGTCCAAGGGGTTCAACATTAGTCCGGAAGAAAGGGGTCAAAAGGGTCAGGTGACCTTAATGGCCGGCCACCAACTTTTAGTGGCCTCTCAGGTGTGTAGATCACAGATATGTGGTTGAAAGTTGGCAACACTAGCTCCAAGGTATTCAACATTAGCCCGGAAGTGCGAAAAACGGGCGCCGGGAGGCTCCGGAAGAGAAATAACTGGTTGCTGCAACAATTGCTGGCCTCCCACCCTTCAGTGACCTTCCCTGTGATAAAACAGAGGTACCTGCCAAAAATGAACGAAAACCGTTGTAAAACGAACGTTCCGGGGCCAAAACACGCAGTTCGGGGTCCCGAAAATGGGCTGTTAAGCACCGAAAATGGTATTCGACCTCGAAGTGGGTTTCTCAGCCCCCAGTGTCCCTCAAAAGGGATGAAATAAGATGTATGCCAAAAATCAGAGCAATAGGAGATGGTTAAGCGGTCCCGAACCGAGGCACACGGCCTGACGGCTCCGAAAACCGGGAACCGGACTCCGAAATGGGCAAAATGGCCTACGGCCACCAAATGTAGCCTATGGACATTGAGAGATGGTCTACGGGACCTCTTACTACCCTCAGGAAAAGAAACAGAGAAAACCGAGTCTGGTTCGCAAACCGAGGCAAGGCACCGAAGAAGGTCCGGAAGTCCGGAGGCGGGGCTCGCAGCCGCGACTCCGAAACTTCTGAACGAGCACATTATGCAATATCACCAAGTGCTCAACTGGTGACGTCTGAGTCTCAAGGTCGGTCAAAAATGGGGTGTCTACACCAACACAAACCCAGTCTTCTTTAAAGCCAAAATGAATAAAAAAGGCTTAGCCAAAGACAAAGGTGCCTCAGATCGATTCTGAGGATACCTTGCCAATTTCCAAACTGGCTCCGAGTGAGAAAACTGCCTTTGTCCCTGCGAAGAGGTCCGCTGAAACACTTCCATCCGACTCTACCAAATCCAAAAGTCCGAGGTCATCTTCTATAACGACCTCGGGGTCTAAAAAGCCTTATGCCCCCTGGGCCCCCGCAATCACTCTGGAAGATAAGCCTGCTATGGCCAACGATAGCGCTAAGGATATCAACGTCAGCGTAGCCCTCAGTACTGCTCTGCTTCTCCCCGGCGATCTTAACCAAAACGCCGTGTTGAGCGAGTATGAAAATTACGCTCTGATGCTTCAACGTTCTGTTCAAGTGAGTGTCCTTACCTGGCAATTTTTTCCTTTCCTGTACTTTAGAAGATATTACAATAACTTTTGTCTTTTGTTTTTTCAGGCCATCCAGTATGCCCATTCTTTCTCTATTTAATCTTTTGAAAATCGAGAGAAGTTGATCGAGATGAAGAGGGAGTTCTCTACTCTTTAAAAAACCAACAAAAGCCTTTAATCGAAAATGAAGAAATTAGAGGACCAGGCCGAAGCTGCCATCAAGGCTCAGACCGATGCCGAAGAGAAGGTTGATTCTGCTGAGGCCATTAGGAAGGTTGCTGAGTCCTAAAAAAGAGAGGCCGAGGAGAAGATGGTCCAGGCCCAAAAAGAGCTGCAGGAGGCCTTGGCTACCAAAGAGGCTGAAATCAAGGATATCGATGAGAAGGCGTATACCATGGTATGGCCGATGTCACGGAGGCCTACGAAAAGCAAGTGAAGGAGGCATGCAACAAGGGTTTCACCCTTGGTTGGATGTCCCTTCTAAAAAAGCTTAATGTCCCTGAGGGCTCGCCTTTGAGAAATGCCGACGCCATTCCTCTTCCATTCCTTCCAACTTCAACTCCAGCTCAATCTGATGATGGCTCCGAATTTGAGGAGGAGACCTTGGTGAGAAAGCCAAAGGATGCTGATGGGGCCAAGTCCCCTTTTCAGAGTGAGAAAGTCCTAGACTTGACTCAAGATGAAGAGGGTGATGAGGTTCTCAAAGATGCTGCTCCTGAGAAGACATCAGCCGACGTCACCTTTGCCGACAAGAGCCTTGACGAAACCCTTGCCCGAATTGATGCCGAGCTCGCGGAGAAAAAGGCTGCCGAGGCGTCCTCTCAACAATCGTCTGAACTTCAAACTCAACCAACTACTACTGCTAAGGAGCCTTAGTTTTATGTTTTGTTGCTTTTTTTTTTTGAAGTAGTGTAAAACTCTTTACATCGTTGACGTTCTCTTAATACAACTCTTTTGCTTTTGAATGCTTGCATGTTTGCCTTGTATGCTTTCATACTTAGAATATCTTACATATCTTCAATATACACTTCAATCCTTGTGCAACCTTCTCGGGGTGACACACCTCGGTTGTACAAACTGATGATTTATCTCGGCAAGTACCTAACTACCTTTCTCGGCGTAATCTTGGTTTCACCTTGTAAATATAAAATTTCAACAAGTGTTTAACCTTAGTCTTCAATCTTGTAAATTGTCCACAAATTTCAATAAGTGTTAGACATCATCTCGGTTTAACTTTAACTTGTAAATTGTCCACAAATTTCAACAAGTGTTAAACAATGATCTCGGTTTAACTTCAACTTGTAAATTGTCCAAAATTTCAACAAGTGTTAAATAATGATTTCGGTTTAACTTCAACTTGTAAATTGTCCACAAATTTCAACAAGTGTTAAACAACAATTTCAGTTTAACTTCAACTTGTAAATTGTCCATAAATTTCAACAAGTGTTAACAATGATCTCAGTTTAACTTCAACTTGTAAATTGTCCACAAATTTCAACAAGTGTTAAACAATGATCTCGGTTTAACTTCAACTTGTAAATTGTCCACAAATTTCAACAAGTGTTAAACAATGATTTCGCCTCTCTCTGCCCCCTCATGTGAACCTAAGTTTTACTTGGGTTCTCATTATACATGTTTTGTAGAGACAATGTCAAGTATCTTGAAAAGAAAACCAAGCCGAATCTTTATTTTTTTACTTCGGCAAATGACAAAAGAACAAAGGAATTCTAATGATACAAAAACTAAATAGGATTTACTGTCATAATAAAATACCAAACTAATAATAAGCCAAAAATAAAAAATAAATATTATTATTAGAAAGAAAGTTTAGAGAAGCATGTATAGTGGTTGAGGCTAGGAATGTGTTAGGAAAACGTCACTTCCTAACCAAGATTGGTGAAACACAAAATACCAAACAAGAAAGATAATCAAATCAAAGAAATCAAACACACACAATAACACAAAGATTTACATGGTTCACTCCAGAATAGGGGGTTCACTCTAGAAATCAAACACACACAATAACACCCACTTGTTATGCAAAGCTTTCTTACCCACTGGTAATTCAATGAACTCCCACGTCTAGTTTTCCATGAGTGAGTCCATCTCATCCTACATAGCTGACTCCCACTTAGTTAAATCATCAAGTTGTAACGCCTCATCATAACTTTTGAGTTCACTCCCATCAGACAACAAATAATGTAAAGATAGAGAATAACATTGTGTAGGTTTAGACTCTCTTTTTGACTGTCTCAACTTAGGAGTAGGAGCACATGGCTTAATTTGTGGAATAAGATTTTTAGGATTATTCTTAATCCTACTATTCAAATTAGTCTCAGTAATATGTTCTAACTCAACATGCTCACGACAAGTAATAGATTCAAACTCAGATGAAGACTTATCTCTATGTTTATATATTACTTTCTCGTTAAATATGACATCTATGCTCCTGATTATTTTTTGATTTTTAATATCCCAAAATTGATAGCCGAATGGATCAATGTCATACCCAATAAAAGTACTTTTAACAGATTTTGGATCAAGTTTACTTTTATCAGCAGAATCTATATACACATATGAAGTATAACCAAATACCTTAAAAACAGAAAGGTTTACCTTTTTACGACTCCAGGCTTCTTCTGGTAACTCTCTATCTAATGGAATAGATGGACTACGGTTAATTAGATATGCTAGAGTGTTAATTGCATCTACCCAAAACATGTTTAGGGATCCATCAAATATCCTCATACTTCTAGTACGTTCATTTATAATTCTATTCATGAATTCTATAACGCCATTCTACTGAGGTGTCTCTTGAATAATCTTCTCCATTTTGATCCACTTTCTGTGTGATATTTCTTGAACTCATTGTCCTTATACTCCCCTCCATTATCTAATCTCAAGCACTTAATTTTGAGACCTATTCCAGTCTCCACAAAGGCTTTCCACTTCTTAAAAGTAGCATAAACTTCAAATTTATGTTTCAAAAAATAAATCCATACCTTCCTCGTCGAGTCATCGATAAAGGTAACATAGTAAGATGATCCTCCAAGAAATGAAACTAGTGTAGGTCCCCACACGTATGTATGAACCAACTCCAGCTTTTCTGGCTTTAGGTTTCTATCATCTTTTGAAAAACCGACCCTCTTTTCCTTACCGAGTATGCAATCCTAACAAGCGTCAATGTCTACTGATTTCAAATCTGACAGTACTTTCACCCCTTTCTGACTCATATGCCTAAGCCTTTGATGCCACAAATTTAAGTCCTCCTTGTCATCAACAATTGCTACTAAATCTCTGTTGTTCGTAGTCATGTAAAGGGTGCCTTCTTTTTTACCACGAGCAGCAACCATGGCTCCTTTGCTGATTTTCCACAAACCACCCATGAAGGCCACAACATGACCTTTGGCATCAAGCTGTCCAACAAAAATCAAGTTTCTTTTCAAGCTAGGTACATGTCTACATTTTGTATCTTCTATACAAACCTATTTGGCAACCTGATCATCACATCCCTTTGACCCACAATCTTCAAAGGTTCATCATCAGCGAAATAAACCTTCCCAAAATCACCACCAATGTAATTGTCCATGATTTCCCCCTATGAAGTAGAATGGAATGATGCCCCAGAATCTAAAATCTAAGATTCAAGAGGGCTGTCAACACTCAAGATCAAAGCATTACAAATCTCCTCTGTTGCGACATTAGTAGACTTCTGATTTTGATCACCTTTGTTCTTATTCAGTATTGGACAATCTCCTCTTAGATATCACTTCTTTCCGCAGTTCCAACAACTCCATTCCTATCCAGTTCTTAACTTGCTTTTGTGTTTGGATTTTGATATGTTGCAGTTTGGGTTTCTTCATACTGGCTTTTGTATTCAAGGTAGAACCTAATGTTTCTCCTAATTCACTCCTGCAAATTTCTTCACTCATAATGAAATCTTGAATGTCATTGTAATTCAACTTTTCTTTCTTCTAAGAATTACTCATTCCGTTACAGTGCCATTCCAGCTTTTTGGCAAACTAGATAGAAGAATCAAATCCCTAACCTTATTATCAAATTCGATATCTATAAAACTCAATTAGGTTATAATTATATTGAATTCGCTCAGATGTTTAGCCACCGAAGCACCTTTTATCATTCTTAGATTAAACAATTTGTATGTCAAATAACTTTATTTGAGGCAAAAGGTTTTTCATAGATGTTTAAGAATGCTGCCATGAGACCCACTCGTTATGAGACAATGTTCGCCGAATAACACCCAGTGCTTGTCAATCAAGAAGAGTCCACTCAACATCCTTCTTCTTTTCTAGTTTCTTCCCTCAAAGGGGCTGATATAGATTTTTTTAACACAAATAGTCTTCAATCTATATCTTCCAAAAATTCAAAATACGTGCCATTGAATTTATTAATTCTAACGTTTCCTTTGTCTATGGGCATCGCTCCCACTCGAATCAAAACTCTGATACTAGTTGTTAGGAAAATGTCTCTTTCTAACCAAGATCAGTGAGACACAAAATAGCAAACAAGAAAGATAATCAAATCAAATAAATCAAACACACAAAAGAATTCAAGGATTTACGTGGTTCACCCCCGAATAGGGCTACTGCCATGACTATTGCAATTTTCACTTTGATCAAAAAATGATACAACTCTCTTAACCTAAAAAAGACGTCCCCCTCATCTATTTATAAGTATAGAATTAGGACAAAGCAACAGTAATAGGGAAGTTACTAAAGTACCTAATCGGACCCCCTTCCTCTTGGGGGAAGCCCCCCTCCCAAATCTCTCATTAGACATAGGGTTGAGTGAACTAAGTTCAATGGTGTTCCTCCCCCAAGATACAATGACCTTCGAAATCATTTGTGTGCAACAAAGTGAATTTCTCGAACCTTGAATTGCCCAACACTCACTTATAAACTCAATATAGTAAACTCACAAAGAAAATAATAGAGCAGAAGAAGAGGTGAAGAAAAACTTCTTCTTTTTGTGTGTTTTGAAACAACGTTGAAGTCTTATTTATATACACAATTAAATAACAATAAATTATATATTTAGGAGATATTATAGGATAAACCAAAAGACTAGGGTAACACTTCCCAACCACCACTACCGGTCGCCGCTGTCTCGTTCCTCTCCACCACTAACCATTACCCCTCCACGTATCATTGCTCAGAAGCCCTTCTCTACATCTTCCATCTGTCCCGTAACCGTCACCGCAACCACCACCATAGACCACCTATAAATCAAACTCCTAAGCAAAAAAAAAAAAAAAACATAGTTTCTCATAATCACTAGTTCTAATATTCCAAATCATATTTTATTTTGTAGAATTTTTAGAAACTGGTGGCTATTGCTTTGGAGAGATATTTTAAATTGTGATGATTTTGCAGAAGGCATAAAAACAATAATATCGAATTTCATTTTACTTTATGTACCCATTGAGTGTTTGAATAATTGTTCTTATGGTTTCTTCCCAAAACAGCATAATCCTATAGGAACTAGAGGAAGGAGAGTGGTGATGGTTGGGGCAGATCATCAATGGTATTGGTTGAATGACAGAGAAAGAG
Source organism: Camellia sinensis (assembly GCF_055761805.1). Classification (NCBI taxonomy): domain Eukaryota; kingdom Viridiplantae; phylum Streptophyta; class Magnoliopsida; order Ericales; family Theaceae; genus Camellia; species Camellia sinensis. Next base: position 113,602,859 of record NC_138973.1, read on the forward strand.
GGTTGAGAAGGAGGTGGTGATCAACAATTGATTGCGACTCATGATTTGTGAGGCCTTTGACTTTTTTAATTTCTTTTTAGACCCTTATTTTAGGATTATTTCAATGAAGACTCTCGATTCCTTATTTGATTGCAATTTTAACTCTAGAATTGAAAACACCGAAAACTCGCGAACCTTAATCAAACCCAGGAACCCAGGAATCAGTTCCAAAGCTCTAACATTAATTAATTTAACTCCCTAATTAAGGATTTATCACTCAAAACCCTAGATTTTATTTAATTATTTTTTTTTGCATGTTACATTCGGTTAATCGCTGGTTAAATCAAAATAAAGAAACTTTAACCGAATTAAATTCTCAAAACCCTAATTGTATTAAATTTCACACTCAGACAATTTTTTTTTCTCCAAATCAGGAAATTTAGCCCTAGCCCTCATAATTTAGTTAAATTATATTTGGACCCCAAGAAGTACCATTACATATATACGTTTGTACTTGTACTTTTGTTAAATAAACAAATTGTACACAAATATCTTCTAAAATATACATTTTGTACACATAAAAAAAATAAAAATTCAAAAAAATCCCTCCAATTCACCTCCTATGGTCGGCTATCCCTATGGAGTCAAAGAGTGTTGTGTACACTTTGGACATTTAGCTTAGACTGTGACGGAAGTTTTGAAAGATTCTAGAGGAAGCTTTGAAAATGTTAGAATATATATATCTATATATATATGCATGAAACTAGCTTGGTCCTAGCCCCACAAATCACCAACTAGATCAAGATTAAAGATATAATTAAGGGCTCTAAGTATTCTACATTCCATTTCATCCTAACTAAATCAAAGAATGTTCAATTCAATTGGAACCAAGGGAATTTTTGACCTATCACACCAAATTTTCTATAAATACACAACTCTCCTCCACAATTTGGAACACACAGTATACTCATACACTACCTACATACACCCCACGGTTGAGAAAAGAGGAGAGAGGGAGAGAAAGCCTTGCTGGTGAGGGAAAGGAAGATAAAAGGAATCCTTGTGCAACCATTCCATGGGCACTCAAGTAAGCGTCAACACAACCCCCTTTTCTATTTTCCTATTCAAATACATAATTCTAGAGGTTCTTTTGCATCATTTAAGTTCTGAAATTATGTTGTTCGTGTGTGTAAAATTGATCGGTTGAGCCTTGAGTCCTCTCCTACATTGTATTTTCACTTAAGGGATGAAAAGCTATATTTTTCTCTCTGTATCTCACATTATTTCAAAGGTACACCAACACTCTAAAAATCTGAGTTATAAGTACATTATCTAACATCGTTCATCTCATAAGAAGTGAAATTTTTCCCTTAGTTTCCTTCTTTTCACTCCAATCTTCTTTTTTTTTAATATTGTGCAAAAGGAACAGATTTTTATAGCCCACTTTCAAAAATTCTAGAAATATGTACTTGACCTCATTTTTACGTCAAAATCTTCCTTTAAGTGTTAGATTTCAAGGAAATTTTTTTTTATTAAACAAGAGTGAGCGGTTTGAGAGAAAATTTGATTTTCATAATAGACGACAAAACTGGACAGAGCTGGTGTATTTCTTAAATAACTAAAAATCTAAGAAAGTTATTCCAATTTTGAAATATGTTCTGAAAACTAGATTACATTCTCTACAAACCATAGGGAGGCCAAGTTTGAAAAAAATATTAAATGTCTTTTTAATTATTATCTTTAGAATGTACCAAATCTAGAAATTTGCTTTTGTTGGTGATCTCATGCACTTAATTTCATGAATATGCTTATAACCATTTGTTCATGCCTTAGTATATTATCTACCTATATTGCAACTATTTTTTCATAATAATGATGCTATGATGTTGTTCATGAATTATTGTTTCATGGCAGACACTAACCTTAACCAAATTCATCTAATTCAATGGGAAACTAATGTGGAGTGGTAATGGTTTTGCAAAGACTTGGAAAGTCTAATGAATAAATGTTATGACAATCTGGTCGGCTGGAGAAGTTCCATAGTTAAAAGAGAAATCTTGTACGAGTGGTAATTCAGAACCCTTAAATGGAATGGTTGTATTCGAACCCTAGGTGGTTTCGGTGTGACAAGGTTGGTGGTGGTTATGGGCAACATCTTTATTTTTACCATCCCTTTTGAGGTCCACGGTACATAACCGTCATAGGCATTTGGGATAAGGTCTACAAAGTAGCAAAAGAGGTCGCATACTGAATAATCCGAGTCCAATTCATAGGGTTGGGAGGATGAATTCTCTTTGGGGAATTCTAGTTATTGACATCTAATCTTGTAACACTCTATCTATTGCGTGGTCTTCATGCTTAATTGATTTAAAGTGCATATGAATGTGTATTGGATTAAAAAATATGGTGGGGTATGTGTGCATTTACTAGGCATTCCAAGCTCATGGCGTTTCATGCTAGATATCGAGGAGACCTACCAAGATGATGGAGAGCCGGAAACTTTCAAAGATTATTGGCCATCGTAGACAATAGTAGAGTTTCCTTTTGTTTATAGTCCATCTGAAATTTTTATTGTTCTTTTTGGAAATGTAAGGTCAATCGAAGTCCTGGTTTGTAACTAAGTATGACTTTGTAATTGTTTATCTGCTATATATACATATATGTTTGTACTTCTATATTTCTACCCTTTCATCTACTGATTGAGACCTTGTGTTAATATCATGTAAGATTTGTCAAAAAGATATCTTTATTATCGAAGGAGATTGGACAATGAAGGGAGGTTATATTGACTCTTTCGATCTTCCCTGGAATCTTATTGGGCTATTGACCAAAGGACTCATTAGTGACGTCTCCTTAACCTAAATCCTTAGCCTAGATTTTGGAGCATCACAACTTCGTATCAGAGCCTAGGTTCAACCCTTAACCTGCGTGACCTGATTGGCTTTGTTTTACATATTGGTGTATTATTGTTATCACATTATTATTATATCAAGATTAAAAGAGGCTAACAAAAAGAGAAATCGTTTCCTTTACCATAGGATGGCATTTGGGGGCTGCTGATCTCCCGAATTCAGCTATGATATGTAGGGCCCATTTTGGTTCCAAAGAAGGAGAGTGTTATCCATCCAGGCTCACCACAACTGTCAGAGGTATAACTTGGTGGCAAAAGCAACGATCATCTAGGAGATACAGAAAGTAGAGGCCAATTATTCCTACTACATAGTGGAGCAGAAGAGATCACTAGTATAACGTCGGTTGTAGTGCCTAAACAGGACAGCGTGATGTGGAATTCGTATGGAACATAATGACCCGAAACCAATTGTGTTAATGTGTCAGGCCTTGCAAGCTGACAGTGGAGAGTCATAGTATCCTGGATAGGCGGGTAGACAATCCATAGAGGTGGACCAGCCACCGCAGCAGTCAGGTGTGGGATATCCCGGGGCTATCCGAGCGCGCTCAACAATTCGGACTCTTGATCTCCGATCTAGTCTCACAAGTGTAATATGAAACATAAATGAGAGTCCAAATCCAACAAATCTATAGAAAATCCATTAATCGCAATATTTGTCATCACCAGATCTCAGAGTCGCCACCTAATCTTTTGGCAAAACTAGAAAACCCGTGACTCCTGCCAAAGGCCACTGTTCGTCACAACCAAAGATGCCTCAGTTCGAAATCTTAGGTATGAGGGGAGAAGGTCATGAATTGAGCACTTCCACTGACCCGATGAAAGGATCGGCCTCTATTAAACCATGATATGAGTTTTATGTACAATATATGCTTATGTTCTGATTATTACTAATGCTAAAATTTATTATGTGGGGCAAACAAGTATAGACTATGTCATTCATTTTGGGATGCTTTGATCTCATGCATTTTAAAAGAGTTTTGAAAAATGTACAACTCAAAGGAAATTCAGCCCAGAAGCATAAGAATCAACACCATTCCAACTTAAGCAACATAGCCTCCTTTCACCAACAATCAAAGAGATAGATCAATTAAGCAAGTTGCCGCATGGTAAAATGTTAGACATAATAAGAGAATCATGCACAGGAAAAATGCTAAAGCTATAAATGTCCACCTACTATTTACTGGCATCTAACAAAAGAATGAACAAAAGTTAGTAAAATATGCATGATACTATGCACAAGGACTTGGCTACTAATACATGACATGTGAATCATCTCAAAGCATAATATAGCGCAAAAAAATCACATAAGAAATTATGAGCCGCCAAATGCAAATGAGCCGAATCTAAATTCATGAAATATGGATGCAAGCATAAATGTTATGATAAAGAAAACATAGTGTGATCAACAGGTGTGAGAAGCATAGAAATAAAAGGATTATAAAGAAATGAGGATTATAAGACATACATAGTAAGGGATAGAAGAAAAAAAAAACCAAAGGTTGGAAGTTATTACAACAAGCCTTTACACTAAAAAAAACTAAAAGATGTGAGGTTGAAAATTATTATAACAAATAATTGAAAAAAGTGGGGGTTAGAAATTATTACAACAATGAATTGATTCAACCAAATAGAAGCTAAATCTAACAAATAATGAGAAAATAGTAAGAAAAGATACAATAGAAGCTGCGCGTGCCTAGGAGATTGTCCGTTGGAAATTGCTTTGCTTGCTACTGAGGATTTGGTCTATTTTGCCCGGGAAAACCATCTAATGGCAGCTTGAAAAAACTGCTAGTCATACGCTTTATTTGGCAGGTTGGACCAAAAAGCTAGGAGCCCCTATTTTATGCAACAAAATCACAACCGAGCAAACGAAGAACAAACAAAGCACTTCCAAAGCACGCTCATCTTTTCTACTCTTTCCTATCATGAAGATGTTAAAGGAAGATGTAAATAGGCTTCAATCATCATACCTCAACAAAAGATGCTATAAGATATGTACAAATGCTATTAAATTGACAAAAACTATATGTGTAGGAATTGAAGCTAAAAAGAAGGTCAAGCCAAAGAAATAGATGGAAACTTGCATTCATCTCTTTATGGACAAGAGTAAATTAATACCCAAATCCATGTTATTAATTGGAGAGAGCAGATTGCCACCATTTCTAAGGGAGAAGCTTAAGTAAGGGATTATATCATTAATGGTAATTGGAAACTAATCCTCCTACTCATGGAATATGGATTGAACATCCATTTCTATGTTCAAAGTTGATCGAGAAGAGAGTTTCCAACATTTTTGATAAAGAATCTTTAACCTAGACTTCAAAGAAAACAAAGAGAAAAAGAAAGATAGCAAAGAATCACCCAGGGAATTCTGTGAAACAACCACAAATACCCATTAGGATTAAGTATGGGTTGAATCACATGAGCCAAAACACTTGGATAATGAAAAAGAGATGAGAAATTACATGAAAGAAAAGAGAGATTACACTACAATTCTATAGATGGATGGCCAAGCCCTCCACATCCTAAGGCTAAATCACATGCTAGAACTAAAGGAAAAAAAAAAAGAAAAAGCAGAAAGAAGAGAAAGAAGAGAGAAAGAGGTGAGAGAAGCTTCAAAGTTTACCTTTCAAAAAGAGAAAGAGCTTTTGATTATCAAACTCTCTTCCTAACACCCTCAAGGCTCTTGGAGATGGCTTGAGTACACAATAAGAAGCTTTTAGATCCACCTTTAATGGTGTTTGGATGGTGTATGTGTCACGACCCAAACCCGCCTTTATAGGTTTAGCGTCGTAATCGGCCAGTAATCCTTGGATTACCAAAGGCCTCTTAACAGAATAACATATAATTAGAGGCTGTGGAAGCAAATAGCAATTATACAACATCCATTAAGTTGTGCAGACTTATATGAGACAGAAAAATTTTAAACTTTATATACATACATTTACACATCATCATATACAGATAGAGACTAGATAGAAAGGGACTTGGCACTAAATACAAAATAAACAAAAACAAGAAAACAAAACTTGAACTTTGACATATCCGGAACCTCCACGGGGGGCACATAGGTTGGCTGACAAAAAAGATTCCAAGCAAACACCTCTAAACCTGGTCACGCGCCTGATCGCCTATATACATAAATAATACAGTGAGCTGGAGCCCAGTGAATAATAACCAAGTAAAGGGTTTCAATGAATGATGTCCATCGCAGAGTCAGAAATTAGAGTTTATATCAAAAATAGGTTCTTATCATAAACAGAGTCTTATGCATATTCAAATTTCAATCAAAAACAGATTCATATTCATATTCTTATTCAAATCATATACAAAAATCAGAGTTCATGCTTAATTTCACGTGGTACATCCGTTAGCGCCACAAATCACATACAAAACATCAAAGGTCATACTTGTCAGTTCCATAAAGGAACCTCTGGACCGCGAATAGATAACATACTTGTGTCACAAATACTTATCGAGAATTAGACAATCATTCATAGTACAAAACAAAACATTTCATAAAACATATCTTATTTCATATACAGAAAATAATTTAACTTGAACATAGCTTTACTAAGTTATTACTCACAAAAAGCTGCAAAAGCAAATCAGACAGACTAGGTAGATTAGATAAATCAGGCAGACAATAACGCGTGACCTGCACAAGTACATAACATATACAAATTGAAATACAATATCAATTCATTGATCAAATTTGACTTTTCTTGTCTTTTTCTGTCTAGGTAGTTCGAAGTTTTACTATGCTTATTCTTTCTTATTCAAATGAATCGGGTTCTCATTTCACATATTCTTTCATTACTAAATCATTCTTTTCTAAATAAACCAGTTTTTTACTTGGCTTCTTAATCAATTACTACTAAGTCAATGACTTATTCATTAATCAACTAATTTATGTTGATTGGTAGTTTATAAATCTTGTTGAGTCATAATTCTTGCCTAAGAATGCTTGGAAGTGAAAGAGAACAGAAACCGAAATATGAAACAACTTTTCAAAATTTTCTGAAACAAGACTCCTCGCTCGAGCGCAACATTGGTCGCTCGAGCGGACCCCCTTGGTCTGCAAAAATACTGGTTGCTTGTATTCTACGCTCGAGCGACAACTTCTTCGCTTGAGCGATAAGGACTAATTTTGAGTTTCCCAGAATGTTGTTTAGACTTCAAAACACATTACCAAGGCCCCAAATTCATGCATGATTCACTTGAATATATAAAAACATTCCCAATTACATATATTTAAAGTTAATTCCACTTTTATTTCAAAAGTTCATGATTTTAATTCAAATGTAAACCTTGGATTTCATGTTTAAGAATTATCTTTCAATTCTTTCTTTGTTTTATGGAACTTAAAATTGAATCTATAAAGCCCTTTCAAAAACATTTGCGTGTATGAAATTTAAATCAAAATCAAACTAATTTTTTATTCTCAAATATAAATTACAATTTATTTCCACATTTGTCCAAATTTAAATTTAATTCATTTTCTTCATATCAAGCCCAATTTCAAACCCACAAATTCTAAAACATGAATTGATCATCCAAAACTCATGCAAAATTCATCAAAACATGAAAATAATTATGAGCCATGATCAATCTTCAATAAATTTTTGTTGCATGTAGTTTATGGAGCTTAATTTAACAATAACTTTCCAAATTAAACCCAAAATAATTAATTTCTAATTTAACTTCATAAATTTGATCTTGGCTCCAATTCTTCATTTTCTTATCAATTTCCTAGCAAACATTGAATATGTGCAATTCAAATATAACTAACTAATTTAATATATTCCAAAATTTGTTTAGATCAAATAAAACTCTTAAATTACATTACATGAATGGGTTAATAATCAAAATCAAAATCCATATTTTCATAAACTCATGGTTTCCAAACTTTTCTTCAAAATCAAATGTATAATAAACTTGCATAACCCAAATCCTTTCAAAACTCATGGTGCATGCAAATATACATCTCATATATATATATCAAGGTTCACAAATCCAAGCTCAATTGAAGAATTCCTACAATTATTTCATATTTATTCTTTAATTATAGCGATCCCGGGTTTACCCTTGTTGTACAGTGATCCGGACATGTGCCCGTGGATGTTGGTAGTTGTTTATTATCTTGTTTGCATCCTCTTTACTTTGTATATTGAGTTATAGGATGTGTTGGGCAGGTTTGTTACAGGTTGGTTGTGTTTGGGAGCCTAGTGCTGCTGCCCAGATTTTTGGACCTTCGCTCGAGCGAGGAGTTGGTCGCTCGAGCGAGAGTTGAGTTCGTGTCTGGTGGATCGAGCCAGAGTGGCTTCGCTCGAGCGAGCGATTGCGTCTGGTTCTGGACCTGAGAGTTTCATTTCTTGGCTCGAGCGAGTTTTCTTCGCTCGAGCGGTCTGGTTGTTCTTCGCTCGAGCGAGAAGTCTGTCGCTCGAGCGTGTTTCTGGTTGCAAACCTGAGGGTTTGAGTTGTTAGCTCGAGCGAGCATTCTTTCGCTCGAGCGCACTTCTGAGTTTTTGGCTCGAGCAAGAACTTCTTGGCTCGAGCGAGAGTTTTCTGTGTCTGGTCGCTCGAGCGACAAAGTCTTCGCTCGAGCGAGCGTGTTTTATATCAGCAGACAATAGCGTTTTTGAACATCAGTTTTTCACTTTCTTTTTCTTTCAAACCCTAGATCCGAGACTCTCTCTCTCTAAACTTACACTCTCTCTAAGATTTGATCTCCCTAGAGTGTGAATCTAGCCTAGGGCATTTGTTAAAAAGATAGAGGGCGTTGAGAGCTTTGACTTAATCTGAAAAAGTTTGGATTTGGAGCACGTTGATCTTCGAGTCTTCATCTCCTTTTTGGCTAAAACTTCGAGGTAGGGATATCCTACTCCTCTCTATGGATTTTGTCTTTAAATTTTAGTATTTTGAGATGTTGGGGTTGGTTTGGTAATTTGGTGAAAGTTTGGGGCTTTTGTGTTATTTTACAAAAGTTGGGGTTTTATTCATAATAAACCTAGAAGCATGTTTGGCATAGAGAAATGGAATAAATGTTGAATCATTGATGAAAATGGGACCTAAGGGTTGAAATGTTAATTATGGATAATGACCTAATTACATTGTTTGATTAATTGGGATAATTAATTGTGAGAAATGAGGAAATGAAATGTTGATTGAATATCCATTGTGCATTTATTTTCTGTTTAGAAATAACTGCTTTGGGCTATCGGTGGAGGATAGTCGTGATTGTTGTAGACAATGCATGATGATTAGGCAAACAGAAACTAATCAATGGGATGTGTCATGGAATTTGACGGTTGATAGAATACATTAACTGTATGTTTTGAGTGATTGTATATAGAACCAATGTGTTTGTATACGTTATGTGTAGAGGAGGAGATGGGGGATGTACTCCGCGGTTTAGGAGAAGATGGGGGATGTACCTCTAAACCGGATAGTGTTGGGAGAAGATAGGGGATGAACTCCGTAGATACAGCTCATATGCTTGTCTAGAGAAGTGAAGATAGAGCTCATATGCTTATCTGTGAATGTGGATATTGTTGTTATACATATCTGTTGAGAATGTGGATATAGCTTATATGCTTATCTGTGAATGTGGGATATAGTTTTTTATACATATCTGTTGAGAATGTGGATAGAGCTTATATGCCTATCTGTTGAAAAAGGGAAAATGAAAAGTAACTTGGACTCATAAGTCGTATGACATAAATATGTGATTTATGTGAATGTATCAGTGTTGGCCATCTATCAATTGCTAATCTTTTAGTCATTGTTCATGGTTGGTTTAGTGTATTTCTACTGGGCTGTGGCTCACCCTATATGGGAATATTATTTTCAGGTACAGGTAGCATGCCACCTCCAAGGACATAGCTTGGGAGGCTAGAGGCGGACATACTTTTGTCATTTTACTTTTTGATGTATTACATGTAAACTCAAGCCAAGGGCTTAATGTGTAAATGAGTTAGTACTCTTTTGTTGTAACCAAGTGTTAACTTGGAAAGCTGTAAGCCCTTAGGGCATTTGCTTTTGTTGTTAACATGTAATACTTTTGTAATAAAACCCTGATAAATGGAAGAATGTGGAACTTTTACATATCAATGCATATCTTTATTGACGGGTTTAATGTTGTTATTTTGAGGGCGTTACATTAATTCTTCCAAATTACATGCATGTAAAAAATGAGACCCAAATCCATGCAAGATATTAAACATGAAACCAAAAATAAGCAATTTCCATGTTTATTTCCATAACCATGAACCTAGCTTTATTTTTTATTCAAACCCATTTCTTTACAAATTCCATGAAATTGATTCCATAACTTCCTTAATTTCAACTAGAATATGAAGTTTGTACATGAATTAGGCATAAATCTCTTACCTTAAGCTTCAACTTCAAATATAATGTGTTGATTTCCTCCATTTTTTTTTGTTCTTCCTTCAATTTTCCAAGTCTTGAGCACTACTCTCTCTATGACTCTCTATCTCTCTTGGTCCTACCCCTTTCTCTCTTGCTCACAGGTTTGTTTCCAACAAAGAAATTGATTGAATGAGGTTTATTTCTCTCCTTCACACCCTTCTTTACACTACACCACATGCGCACACATGCACACATGCATAGAATTCTCAGCACACCTAGAATTTCTCTGCATACCCACACTCAAATACACCCTCAATTCTAGACCATTCCATAATTCAATTTATGATTAGGATTAATTTAATTAAACAACACTTAATCTAAATAAATCTTGATTAACACATAATTAAATTAATCATAACTAATCACCAATCCCACATAATTTAATTAGTTTAATTGACTTCGAGTAGAGCTCAATTTTATTATATTCAAATTTATCAGTCTGAATCAGATTTTTAATCAAACTCCCAAAAGGCTCTAAACATCAAATTAAACTTATTTCCATCATCAATTTTTGGTTCCTCAAATCAGTAAGGTCTTCAATTTCAAATTAAATGTCAAAATCGTCGCCAATAAATTACATAGTCAAGTGAATGCCTCAATTGAATGCTTCATAAATAAATTTAATTCATCATAATCTTAATTCCCAATTCTCATAATTTAATTAACTCCAATTCAGACCTAATTAATCAAATCTCAGTTTTACAAATCCGAATCAAATATTCAATTAAACTCCTATACGGTCCGATACTCGAAATTAAAATTATTCAATTCACTATTTGTACTTTCTTGAGCTATTTAGGCTTTCAATTTCTAATTTCAAAATAAATCCTCAATAGAGTCATATACGAATCAGTTTCCATAATTTTCATAAATCCCAGATTAAATTAGAATAATTGGCAACTAAAATTCAAATCTCCTTAATTAATTAAATGCTAATCATTATATGTGGTGAGGTCGTCACAGTATGTCTCAAGAGAGTGATAGAAAATTGAGAAGCTTTGGGTTCAAGGGTGGTGTGATGGCTAAGACTCCTAGAATGGATATTTTCTCTCTAGAAAACTCTTCTCTTCCTTTGAAATGAAGTGAGGAAATGCTATCTATAGATGTTTAGAGAAAAATATTTGTAATTGTGGACAAGTGGCATTTCCCACATTCGTGGGAGCTAATTTTCCCAAAAAGGCTCTATTTCCTAGAAAACCATTTGGTCGGCATATTTTTCATCTGGCCGACCACATTTTATCCAACCAAAGGGTTTTTTGCATGGCCAAATGAAAAAGTATATGCCCAGACCAAATATTGTACGGCCATATTGTTTTGAAGGAAAAATAGGTTTTTCCAGAGAATTATTCTATTTTCCACTCATTTCCACTTTGTTCTTTGCTCGATTTACTGAAAAGTATAACAGTTGAAGTTTTAAAATACGAGCCACGAAACATTGTGGTGATGTTTGGAACTACACAACCAAAACATTTTGAAAAAGGAGTTTTGAAGAAGGTCTAAAGTAGTTTAGTCAAAACGGATGTAAGGTTGGGATTAAAGCTTGAACCCGTCTTTCTTGCTGAGGAATTCGTAAGTTAGCATATTCCAACTTTCATCATCAGATGTTTGGAAGAAAGTGCCTAAGTCTTAAGATCGGTCAAAATAGAGTGTCTACACCAGGGGATAACACCACCATTCCCATCAAAATATCGCCGAAATACATTCTTGGTTCACCTTTTTATACATCGGGGTAGGTCACTAATTCATCCTAGAACGAAGACCTAGAGAAGGAGCCTAACTGGCTTGGGAACTACTAAGGCTAATAGAGGAACTTTTGTATGTTTATGTGTAATATGTGGTAGTAAGGTGTGAGTTTTACTTTACTTGGAACATTGGTTGTAATTAACTTCAGACCTTTTGTATGACACATATTAATATAAAAGTTATGTCATGTGTTTCTCTTATCTATTGTTCATTATTTACTTTTATTGTCGCAAACACCCTAGGACCATTAAAATTTAACTTCTTTGAATTCACTCCATAATTAGAGTGTGACTTATGCCCCACCAAAATATGAAAAGAATGGTGGACACTGGTGCTAATGACTACACGGAGACTAGTAACAATGCTCGCGAGAGTGAGCATTAGTGCTCCAGAAATGCTATGCCTAGGAACCAACACCCAGGGAATGGACCTATACCGAGAGATGCCGAAATCCATAACTACCTTGGACACCAAATTCTTGAAGAACTAGGACAGTTGAGAGGAAATAGACAAAACAATAGTACCCACATTTTCTCCGAGTTTAGAAACCAATGGCCACTAAAGTTTGTTAGAACACTAGACCCTAGAATAGTGGAGAATTGGCTCCGCCAGATTGAGAATATGCTAGATACGATGGTAATCACCGAGAATGTTGATCGAATTGCCCTAACAAGGTATAAGTTGGATGAAGAAGCCAACCACTGGTGGGCACAAATGAAGAGCACTCATAATATAACAGCCATGACCTAGGCAGAGTTCAAGGAACCATTTCTAAAGAAGTATTCCCCCAACACCATCGGACAAGAATGGGTTTTGGAATTTCAAAGATTGGAGCAAGCCAACATGATTGTAGCACAGCACGTTGCAAATTTTGAGGAGTTGGCCCGCTATGCCACTCGATATGTGGAGAACGATGAGGAGAAGGCTATGAAATTTGAAATGGGGCTTGGATCCTACAATCCGAGAAAGTGTCTTGCCTTAATGCCTCCGATCATACACCATGGTGGTGGATACAAACTTAGACTCTGAAAGGGAAATTGTCGCTGCAAGAAAAGTTTGGAACAAGTGGAAGGAAGGACAATCGTATATGGGTCCACAAATGAGTCATAAGGGAAACTTAACACAAAATCCTTACTCCAAACCACAAACACAACAGCAATGGCAACAACAATAGAGTCAAAAGGGAAATTTCCAACAGAGGTTGGCAAGACAAATTCAGTGCTTCTATTGCCAGTAGCTCAGGCACAAGAAGAGCGAATGTCCCCCATACCCTCCATCAGGATATCATGGAGGAGGTTTTGGAACAAACACCCAAATAATAGGTGGATAGAGCCATGGATTAGCAGGACGGGACTAGTCGGGCAGCAATACCCAAAGAGCGGAGGAAATCAGAATGTGAGAACTAGTAATAACTAGAAAGCAATCGACAAAATCTTTGCACAACAAAAAGAGAAGGAGGATCCGTGTGTAATAGAAAGTAACTTGGTACTATATAATTTTTGGGTGCATGTTTTATTTGATACCGAAGCATTGCATTCGTTTATATCTTCATCTTGTGTAAAATCATTGGGACTTGATTATGAAACCCTAGAACTTGCTTTAAGTGTTATGTCATCTATGAGAGGATGTGTCTGAGTAGGGTTGGTGTGTAAAAACTGTGAGTTAGAAGTTTCTGGCTTGAGCCTAACCTACAACCTCCGGGTCATGGAAATATTGAAGTTTGACATTATCCTGGGTATGGATTGGTTATCTGCCCACTAAGCAGTTATTAATTGCCGCTAGAAGAAAGTAGTGGCTTTTGCAACTGATGGAACGCATTTCCTATTTAAAAAAGATAGGCAGGATTCCCTAACTTCAACAAAATATAAAGCACAATGACATAATCAACTTGCTGGATGGATAGCAAGTTTAGTCTTGAATGAGGAAGATCGAGTAGAATTAGAACTATCGCGAGTAGTATGTGAATACACAGACTTCTTTCTGGTGAAGTTAACCATATTACCACTAAATAGGGATGTGGATTTCAGCATCGAGCTGCAAGCTTTGACCGCTTCTATATTAATGGCTCTACGCCGTATGGCACCTACTGAACTTTGGGAATTGAAATCGCAACTACAGGAATTGCTTGAAATGTTGTTTATTTTGCCGAGTACATCACTGTGGGGAACCCCTGTTCTATTCGCTAGGAAGAAAGATTGGACATTAAGACTATTCATTGACTATTGCCAACTCAACTGAGTCACAATCAAAAATTGATATCCGCTCCCTAGAATCAATGACCTTTTTGATGAACTTAGAGGCTCTAAGTGTTATTCAAAGATTGATCTCAGGTCAGGCTACCATTAACTACAACTAAAGGATGAAGATATAACAAAGATTGCATTTTGGACTAGGTATGGTCACTACGAGTTTGTAGTAATGCCCTTTAGACTAACCAAAGCACCAGCGATGTTTATGAGCCCAATGACCAAGATCTTTACACCGTATCTCAACTAGTTTATGGTAGTGTTTATTGATGATATTCTAGTATATTCAAAATATGAAGAGGAGTATGAGCAGCATTTAAGGATAGTTCTTGAAGTTCTTAGAGATAATTAGTTGTATGCCAAGGCAAGTGAATGTGAGTTCTAGTTAAAAGAAGTAAAATTTTTGGGATATGTAGTGACTGAGAATGGGATTTTAGCAAATTTAACCAAGGTAGAAGCAGTCTTGGACTGGAAGTAACCGAAGACAGTGTTAGAAATCTGCAGTTTCCTAGGGTTGGCTAGTTATTATCAAAGGTTCATTCAGGATTTCTCTAAGCTAGCCAGGCCAATGACACGTTTGACACACAAAAAAAAATGTAAAAGTACAAATGGGACAAAACTTGCGAAAAGTCTTTCTAGGAGCTGAAGACAAGATTAACCAGTGCACCAATACTAATCATTCCAAAATGAGATGTGTGGTATGCCGTGTATTATGATGCATCTAAGGAAGGATTGGGTTTTGTACTCATATAGAAGGGAAAGTGGTAGCATAAAGAAAAGTTACTCAAGAAATCTCACCACTCAGCATTTGCAATGCATCTAGGAGGAACCAAAATGTACCAAGATTTGAAATGACAGTATTAGTGGACTGGAATGAATAAGGATCTGGCTAGATTTGTGGCAAAGTGCCTCATGTGCCAACAAGTAAAGACAGAGCACCGGAAGCAAGAAGGGACGTCGCAATCTTTGCCAATAGCCAAATGGAAATGGGAGCATGTAGCAATGGATTTTGTAACCAAGTCACCTAAAAACTCAAAAGGTCGTGATGCCATGTCGGTTATAGTGGACCATCTAACAATGACTACGCACATTTTTCCTTATAAAATAATTGACACCTTAAAGTCCTTGTGTAATCTCTCCATACGAGAACTCATTCGATTACTCGGAATTCTGGTGTCTATCGTGTCAGATCGCAATCCACGTTTTGCCTCCCGATTTTGGGGAAATCTACAAAAAGCTTTGGGTACCGAGTTATGTTTTAGCACCGTTTTCTATCCACAGACAGATGGACAATCTGAGCGCACCATCCAAACACTCGAAGACATGTTAAGAGCTTGCGTATTGGATTTCCAAGGAAGCTGGGAACGACACCTGTCATGTAACGCCCTCAAAATAATAACAATAACCCATCAGATAAGACATGCATTTACATTTAAACTAACCGCATTCCTTTCATTCATTAGAATTCCAAGACATAAGTATTACATGTTAACCTCATAACAAAATGCCCTACGGGCTTACAGCTTTCCAAGTTAACACTTGGTTACAACAAAGAGTTCTAACTCGTTTACACATTAAGCCCTTGGCTTGAAATTACATGTAATACATCAAAAGTAAAACGACAAAACTATGCCCGCCACTAGCCTCCCAGCTATGTCCTTGGAGGTGGCATGCTTCCTGTACCTGAAAATGATATTCCCATATAGGGTGAGCCACAGCCCAGTAGAAATACACTAAACCAACCATGGATAATGACTAAAACATTAGCAATTGATAGTTGGTCAACACTGATACAATCACATAAATTTCATATTTATGTCAACGACTTACAAGTCCCAATTACTTTTCATTTTCCCTTTTTCAACAGATAAGCATGCTAGCTCTATCATCATTTCCACAGATATGTATAAAAACTATATCTCACATTCAGATAAGCATAAAAGCTGTATCCACATTCTACAACAGATATGTATATCAACAATATCCACAGATAAGCATACAAGCTGTATCCACACTTCACAAAGATAAGCATATGAGCTATATCTTCACTTCTCTAGACAAGCATATGAGCTCTGTCTACGGAGTTCATCCCCTATCTCCTCCCAATACCTATCCGGTTTAGAGGTACATCCCCTATCTTCCCCTAAACCGCGGAGTACATCCCCTATCTCCTCCTCTACACATAACGTATATAAACACATTGGTTCTATATACAATCACACAATACACACATTCAATGTATTCTATTAACCGTCAAGTTCCATGACACATTCCATTGATTAGTTTCAGTTTACTTAATCATCAAGCATTGTCTACAACAATCACGACTATCCTCCACCGATAGCCCAAAGCAGTTATTTCTAAACAGAAAATAAATGCACAATGGATATTCAATCAACATTTCATTCCTTCATTCCTCTCAATTAATTAAACAATGTAATTAGGTCAATTCCCATAATTAACATTTCAACCCTTAGGTCCCATTTTCATCAATGATTCAACATTAATTCCATTTTCCATGCCAAACATGCATCTAGGTTTATTATGAATAAAACCCCAACTTTTGTAAAATTACGCAAAAGTCCCAAACTTTCACCAAATTACCAAACCAAGCCCAACATCTCAAATTACCAAAATTTAAAGACAAAACCCATAGAGAGGAGTAGGTTATCCCTACCTCAAATTCGGAGCCCCAAAGGAGAAGACGACAAAACCCAACGTGCTCCAAAACCCGAGATTTTCAGATTAAAATGAAGCCCTCGACGATCAACAACTTTTTTGTAAAGGCCAAAGGTGAGTAAATCACTCCTACTAGATCAAAACCTAGAGAGAAGGTAGAGTCTAGAGTGAGAGGCTCAACAATGGTGATTTTGGAAAAGTAAGAGAGAGAAGAGAAAGTGAAAAAGTGATCTGAAAAGTCACAATTTCGGGACTTTAACCCAGGTCTCCGCTCGAGCGTAAGACACCCCGCTCGAGCGGCCACTCACAGACTTCCGCTCGAGCGGCCAACCTCCCGCTCGAGCGCAGAATGCACTCGCCCAGCACTTTTGCAGAACCAGGCCTCCGCTCGAGCTCCCAACCCTACGCTCGAGCGTACAACACTGCACAACAATTACTGAATGGGTGTAATCTACGCTCGAGCGCCAAAACCTCCGCTCGAGCTTACAGGCCAAAAATCTGGGCAACTAGTTTTGGTTTCTAAACTCAACCAACCTGAAACAAATCCGCCCAACACATCCTATAACTCGATATACAAGGTACAAAGGATGCAAACACGATAATAAACAACAACCAACATCCACGGACACATGTCCGGATCACTGTACAACAAGGGTAAACCCGAGATCGCTATATGTCATTAATTGAATTCTCATACAATAAAATTTTCCAGGCTAGTATTGGTATGGCTCCATTTGAAGCACTACATGGACGACCTTACAAATCATCGGTTTGTTGGATGGAAGTAGGGGAAGCAAGCCTAGTAGAACCAGAGCTTGTTTTAGAAACTATTGAAAATGTCAAACTCATCTGGCAACGATTGAAGACAACCTAGGATAGCCAAAAGAGTTGTGTAGATAGAAGAAAAAGGCTCTAATGTCTGAAGTAGGAGACCACGTGTTTTTGAAATTTCAACCTTGATGAGGGATCATACGTTTTAGGAAGAAATGGAAGCTATTGCCATGATATATCGAACCCTTTGAAATATTGCAACATATTGGTGAAGTTGCATATCGATTAGCCCTAACCACGCAGTTGGTTGGAATACACAATGTCTTTCATGTGTCTATGTTGCGAAAGTACCTCGCGAACCCATCACACGTCATTTGCTAGGAGGGGATTAGCCTCGATAAGAATGTTACCTTTGAAGAATGGTAGGTAATAATTTGAGACAAATGAGAGAAAAACCTTAGAGGCAAGACAGTCCATTTAATAAAGGTACTTTTGCGTCATCGAGGGATCGAAGAATCTACTTGGGAGTGTGAGGACTTGATGAGGGAAAACTACCTGTAGTTGTTTGAAAACAATGTATAATTTAAAGTTTGGGGACGAAATTTGTTTAAGGGGGATAGGTTGTTAGGCCTCTAACTTTTTTAATTTCTTTTTAGACCCTTATTTTATGATTATTTCAATGAAGACCCTTGATTCCTTATTTGATTGCAATTTTAACTCTAGAATCAAAAACATGCGCTAATCGAAAACTTGCTAACCCTAATCAAACCTGGGAACCCATGAATCATTTCCAAAGCTCTACTACTAATTAATTTAACTCCCTAAATAAGGATATATCACTCAAACCCTAGATTTTTTTTTTTTCCGTTACATTTGGTTAATCATTGTTTAAATCAAAATAAAGAAACTTTAACCAAATTAAATTCCCAAAACCCTAATTTTATTAAATTTCAAACTTAAACAATTATTTCCAAATCATAAAATTTAGCCCTAGCCCTCATAATTTAGCTAAATTATATTTGTACTTGCATTTTCTTTAATAAACAAATTGTACACAAATATCTTCCAAATATACATTTTGTACACATAAAAAAATCAGAGAAATCCCTCCAATTCATCTCCTATGGCCGGCCATCCCTAGGGAGTCAAAGAGTGTTGTGTACACTTTGGACATGAAACTTTGAAAGATCGTAGAGGAAGCTTTGAAAATGTTAGAATATGTATATATATATACGCATGTAACTAGATTGGTCCTAGCTCAACAAATCACCCACTAGATCAAGATTAGAGATATTATTAAGGGCTCTAAGTATCCTACATTCCATTTCATCCTAACTAAATCAAAGAATGTTCAATTGAATTGGAACCACGACATTTTTGATATTTCACATCAAATTCTCTACAAATACACTACTCCCCTCCACATTTTGGAACACACAACACACTCATACACCACCTACGTACACCCCATGGCTTAGAGGAGAGGAGATAAGGAGAGAAAGTCTTGGTGGTGAGAGAAAGGAAGATAAAAGGAATCCATGTGCAACCATTCCATAGGCACTCGAGTAAGCCACAACACAACCCCCTTTTCTATTCTCCTATTCAAATATATAATTTTAGAGGTTCTTTAGCATCATTTAAGTTCTGAAAATTATGTTGTTCTTTCATGGAAATTGATGATTTGAGCCTTGACTCCTCTCCTACTTGTATTTTCACTTTAGGGATGAAAAACTATCTTTTTCTCTCCATATCTCACATTATTTCAAAGACACACCATCACTTTAAAAATATGAGTTATAAGTACATTATTTAACATGGTTTCATCTCATAAGAACTGAGAAATTTCACTTCATTTCCTTATTTTCACTCCAATCTTCTTATTTTTAATATTGCGCAAGAGTAATAGATTTTTATAGCCCATTTTCAAAAATTCTAGGAAAATGAATAAAAATGTACTTGACCTCATTTTTACATCAGAATATTCCTTTAAGTGTTATATTTCAAGGAAAAAAATTTTTATTAAAAAAGAGAGAGTGATTTGAGAGAAAATTCGTTTTTCATAACAGCCGACAAAACTAGACAGAGCTGGTTTATTTCTTAAATAACTAAAATTCTATGAAAGCTATTCCAATTCTGAAATATGTTCTAAAAACTAGATAAAATTCTCTACAAATTAGAGGGAGTCCAAGTTCGGAAAAAATATTTAACTGTCTTTTTTATTATTATCTTCAGAATGTACCAAATCTGGAAATTTGCTTTTGTTGGTGATCTCATGCTCTTAGTTTCATGAATATGCTTAAAACCATTTGTTCATGCCTTAGTATGTTATCTACGTGAGTTGTAGCCATTTTTCATAATAATGATGCTATGATGTTGTTTATGAATTATTGTCTCATGGCATGCACTACCCTTCACCAAATTCATCTAAGTCAACGAGAAACTAATGTGGGGGGTGGTAAGGGTTTTACGAAGACTTAGAAATTCCAATGAATAAATGTTATGATCATCTGGTTGACGGGACAAGTTTCCTTGTTAAAAGAGAAATCTTACGCAAGTGGTTATTCGAAACCCCTGAATGGAACGGTTATATTTGGACCTTAGGTGGTTTTGGTGTGACAATGTTGGTGGTGATTATGGGTAAGACCCTTATTTTTACCGTCTCTTTTGAGGTCCTTGGTTGGCGCTACGTGGTATATAATCGTTGTACGCATCCAGGGTAAGGTCTGCAAAGCAACAAAAGAGGGGGCATCCCGAATAATCCGAGTACAATTCATAGGGTTAAGAGGATAAAGTCTCTTCGGGAGATTTCTAGTTACTAACATCTAATCGTGTAACCCTCTATCTATTTGCTTGATTTTCATGGTTAATTGTTTTAAATTGCATAAAAATGTGTCTTGGATTAGAAAATGGGGTGGGGTGTGTGTGCATTTACTGGGCATTCCAAGCTCATGGCATTTCATGCCAGGTATTGAAGAGACCTACCAAGATGAAAGAGAGCCGACAACTTTCAAAGATTATTGGCTATCGTAGACAATAGTAGAGTTTCCTTTTGTTTAAAGTCCATCTAAAATTTTTAATATTCTTTTTGGAAATGTGAGGTCAATAGAACTCCTGGTCTGTAACTAAGTATGACTTACTAATTATTTAACTGCTTATATATACATATATGTTTGTACTTCTATAATTCTACCCTTCTGCCTACTGATTGAGACCTCGTGTTAATACCCTGTAAGATTTGTCAAAAAGATAGTTTTGTCGTCTAAGGAGATTGGACATTGAAGGGCGGTTATATTGACTCATCCGATCTTTCCAGGAATCTGACTTGTCTATTGACCAAAGAACTCATTAGTGACGTCTCTTTAACCTAAACCAGTAGCCTAGATTTTGGGATGTCACATAACTGAGGTGAGAGAAAACAAAATTAAGACTGCATGCGTAGAGGAAAAGATTTTGCAACTACTTAGAGATAGGATTTACTATTGACTAACGTGGAACATTTGCACCAAAAAAGATTCTCATTTGTAGTGGAATTATTTTGTGATTGACTCACCTATTTGCAATTTGGCTTCTTTTTTTAAAATTTTTTTTAATGCCAAATAGGTTTATTTTTAAAAAACTTTAGTTAGGAGCTTCTTAGCTTTTTCATTATGTAGGCATCTACTTTTGATTATTAAAGTGAGGTGGCTTAAGTGGAGAAGTGAGTCTAGGGTACTGTATGATAACCGAGTGCCCACTAAACTAAAAGGAAAGTTCTATAGAGTGGCTATTAGACTAGCGATGTTGTATGGGATGGAACGTTGGGCAACTAAGAAACAATATGTAGATAAGATGAGTACTGCTAAGATGAGGATACTAAGGTAGATATGTGGCAAGACTAGAAAAGACAAAATTAGGAATGAGTATATTCATGAATGGGGAGAAGTAGTACCAATATAAGTTAATAGAGAATATATTGAGATGGTTTAGTCGTATACAACGGAAACCAACAATGACAGTAGTGAAAAGATGCGATACAGTGACGATAGATGGAAGTGTTAGAGAAATGAGAAGACATAGATTAACGTAGGCTAGTGTAGTAAATAGAGACATGAATCTTCTTACTTTGACTAACCAAATAGCCATTGATAAAGTCGAGTGGAGAAGAATGATTCATATAGCTGACCTAATTTGATGGGACTTTAGGCAAGGTTTACTTTGGTTTGGTTTAGGCATATGCTTTTAATTAGAAATTTATTTGAATAAATAGCTGCTAAAGGTTTGTAACAATCTGTTTTGGGTGATCGCTCAAGATGTTAATTAGTGGCTCGATCGGTGATGTGTAGCTCTCAATATCTTACCTGTTTGCAGGCGAGACTACTCGAGCAGTTGAGTGGTCATCCGAGCATAGAAATGAGGCTCCGAGTATTTTTCACTGTAGTTTTGCAAAACTTCTGAGACCTTACGTTTACCGCTTGAGCGGTGGAAAGTTTGCTCGAGCGGTTTGCTCGGGACAACACATTTAAAAGTCAATTTAAACTCATTTCTTTCTCAATGTTTCATAGCTTTTCTCTCTCTAACACCCATTTTCGAAACCCTAACCCTAAAACACTTGATTTCCCTTAGTTTTATCCAAGATCCACCTTAGATCTTCCAAAGGAGTTGAAGAACAAGCTTGATTATAAAGTTCTGCAATTATTTCTCATTTTCTTGAAGTTTAAAGTTGGGTTTTCGTCTATTTCTTTCAATCTTGAGGTAGAGGTACTTTTACTTGTTATATCTTTGATTTGAGACACATATGTGGTATTTTTATTATATATAAATACCAAGATGTAAGAAGATTTGTATGTTATCTAATGGATTTGATAACAAGGGGTTATGTCTCCTGATTTTCTTTGAAGAGTATATATATGTTGATAATTGTGTTATGGATAATGAGAATTGACCTTTAAATGCCTTAAAAGGGAAAAACCCCAATTTTCTTAAAACCCTAATTTTCAAATTTGTTCAATAAAAGGGGATTTACTTCAATTGGCCACCTAATGTTGACATTGGATGTATTGACTTGATTTTTAGGTTAGACTATAAAATTTTGGGAACCTCTTAACTCAAAACCTTGAGATGATGATGGGTATGATTTGAAGAATCTCTTTAATTGTGAATGCACAAATTGTTAGATTGTTGTGAATTGTAACCACCTTAGGGAAATTCAGATTTGAAAACTTATGCATCATATGCATTTATTAATTATACTTTGTGGCTCTAAATGGTTAATGTTTGGAAAATGTTGGAAGGGAGTAAATAGTGTATGAGTCCGGATAGTGAGTCAGGTTTTGGTTTTAAGTTGTGTATTGTATATTGGTACCTACGCGAGGAGTCAAGGTGCCCAATTGCCTTGTCTTGTACATATTGTCGGATGAATGTGGGAAAGGTTTTAGGGTGTTCACGAGCTTGCCGTTTTTAGAGTCCGCAAATGTAGAAAACATGATTTTGAGTGTCCACGAGCTCGCCATTTCTGGAGTCAGAAAATGTGGAAGAGTAAGGTCTTGGGTGCCCAACACCCCCACTGTTTCTAGAGTCAGCAAATGTGAGATTATTTTCTATAAAAAAAAAAAAAAGGAACAGACTTGGGTTTTTCTCATTTCTTTCATGGCATGATCATATTCATCTCAATTAATTATATAATTTGTTAATGGTATTTCCTAGTGGGCAATTGCTCACCCCAAAACTAACAACCTTTCAGGAGATGATGTCGACGTGCTACTAAAGTGATTGGCATCGAGATGTAGTTTTGGACCGGAGCACAGAGGCTCTTTTATGTGATATGTGTTGAAGCCTTGGGCTATTCTTTTGTATTGGAAGCTAGATTCCACCTTTTGTTTATTAAAGGACACTCCTTGAGAAGATATTTTCCTTAGGGAATTTATATTCGGCATAATCTTTTATCCATTAAACTGTTGTCATTATTTGAAGAATATAATTGTGCAATGATGTAAGCGCTTGAATAGTTCAAGGGGAAAGAGATAATTTTTGAGACATATAATAGATATTTAATGTTTTAACTTTTGTTTTTAGTCATGATGTTCTTAAATTAACATGGTTAATTGATGATGGAATATTGGGCCTTAAAAATTAGTATCAAAGCTAACTAGGTTTGAATACTTGGAGCTCGTGAGATGTGGCTTATGCCATAATGGGTTTATCATGTTGGGATGGGACGTTAGCGTCTTATATGTTTATGTGTTTATGTGGTTGTGTGACTATGTGGGTATGGGTCAAGTTTCTAAGATACGTGCATCTATTACACTCATCAAAGTCCCTATGGGAAGACAATTGATCAATGCTTTTCCCACTTGGAAGTCCTTGAGCATCGTGGGATGAGATCATATCTTAGGAGGGTGATTCGTATGTTCTCTATGTGTTTATGTGCTTAAGTGGTTTGCCTTATGTCAAATAGATACATGAATGGGGTAGAGATTATCTTATTGTGACTTGTGAAATGACGTAGGGGTGTGTGAATTCTGAGTTAATTTTATTCTACCTTTATTTTCATATGGGATGTCTGTACATGGCAAAGGTCGTGGTAGACCTCGTCGGGTTGATCGGGGTATTCTAGCCCATTAAGATCTTCCTCTCTAAGATGAAAGTGTATGACAAAATAATGTGACCGCACCTCCGGCCCAAGACACAATAGGGACACTAGCCCAAGAAATGGCTAGAGCTCTTCGGGAGTCCATGAACATACTTTGAGCCAAACAAGCGGCTAGAACAGTGGAGGGGGAAACTAGAACCTCATTTTTGAAGAAATAGTTCTCTGTTCTAATCCTGCTGGGTTTAGTAGCGGCCCCGATCCCATGAAAGTCGACGAGTGGCTGGAACAAATCATCAAATCCTTCGAAATCCTAGATATCCATGAGGGAGAGCTCTGAGTACCGCTAGAAGCATATCAATTAAGAGGGGAAGCCGGTCAACGATGGAAGACAGTTAAACATAGGGTCAAGCACACTTGGGAGGTATTCACTCAAACCTTTCAGGAGAAGTTTTTGCTTCCTACTACTAGGGAGAGGTTGAGGAAATAGTTTGAAGAGTTTAAATAGCTAGATACACTAGTGGTGGAGTTCGAGGCCACTTTCACCAGATTGGCACATTTTGCACCCGAGCTTGTACCAATTGAAGAGCACCGATGCTTGGAGTTTGAAAATCAATTGAGAAACAATATTTTGATGAAGGTGATGAGCAACATGTGTAAGGAGTATGATAGGCTTGTTCAAGTCACAACATATGTGGAGATTATGTTGGCGGACGAAGAGTCATGGCATAAACACGAGAGGTCAGTGTATGCAGAGTCCTGAGGTAACACAGGGTCATCCAAGAAGTCGAAGAGTTCTTTTTTTTTTTTTTCAGTCCTTGCCACAACAAGCCAAGTCTTCAAGGTTTGTTTCTATAAAGAGTTAAGGAAATAGGGGTCCAAGCCATATTACTTGTTTTAAATGTGGCCAACAAGGTCACAAACCTTTTGAGTGCAGACAGAGTTTCGATTAGCAACAATTAGCTTGTTCTGAAAACCAACCTCAGAGGAGAGGTCAGTGGTCTGCATGCTATCATTGCGAACAGTCGAGGCATATGAAAAGTTCTTGCTCACAGTTAGCCAGACAGTCAGTGCTTCAAGGTCTCAACAGGTGAGAGGTTATTAGGCAAGCCAGGGTCAAAGGCTGGCTTATCAACTAACTCAGTCTAAACAGGTATTGAGAACAATGCATGGGGTCACTTCTACACAGTCAGTGCAACCGACCTATGTTTAAAGGGGCGATCAGAGAGAGCAGGGACCATAGTGGCGAGTTTATGCCATTACTTCATCTGAGCAATCGTCTGGACCATCGGTAGTGAGAGAGACTTATCTTATCTTTAATACTTGGGCAGTGTGTTAATAGATACTAGAGCATCTCACTCATTCATAGCATCTGCATTTGCATCCATTTTAGGGTAAGAAATTGAACAACTAGTCCTTGCTTATAGTAGAGTCACCTGATAGGGGTAAAATTGTTTTGAATCAAGGATGTCACAAGTGTGTAATTGAGGTCACTAACCGTCAACTTCTTTTTAGTTTTGTGTTATTAGACATGTCGGGTTTTGATGTCATCCTCGGTATGGATTGGTTGTCCTCCTATCGTGCCATCATAGACTGCTACCATAGGAGAGTTATTGTGTGTACATCAGATAATGATTGTTCCTCTTTTATAGGGGATAGAATTGATAGATTGTTGCTGCCATTGTGTGATCTAAGCGGTTGAGACGAACTTAGCTTCCTTCTTGCAACTTTCATAAAATAATGGGAGTGGTATGACTCGAGGTGTGTTTCCTAGAGTGGTTTGCAAGTACTTAGATGTCTGCCTAGAGGATCTAACTGAATTACCACCTCACCGTGAGGTTGAGTTCTTTATAGACTTGGTGCTTGGCACGACACCCATCTCCATGTCACCCTATAGATTTGAGCTGGTAGAGTTGCTTGTCTAGAAGGAGTAGTTATAAGAGTTATTAGACAAGGGTTTTATACGCTCTACTACCTCACCATGGGGAGTACCGGCTCTCTTCACCAAGAAAAAGGATGGTTCGTCGCGGTTGTATATCGATTATCGCAAGTGGAATAAGGTCACAATTAAGACAAATACTCATTGCTTAGAATAGAAGACATTTTCGACCAACTTAAGGGTTCCCGATGTTTCTAGAAGATAGACCTAAGAATCAATTGCGAGTGAAGGAGGAAGATATTCCAAAGATGAGCTTTCGTACTCGATATGGCCACTATGAGTTTCTTGTGATTATCTTTGGTTTGACCAATGCCCTTGCCATTTTCATGGACTTGATGAATTGAGTCTTCTGAGAGTATCTCGACAAATTCATAGTGGTTTTTGCAGACGACACCCTTATTTATTTACCTTCCAAGGAGAAGCATGAGGGCATCTCCGTATTATCTTGTAGTTGCTTAAGGAACACCGATTGTATGCTAAGTATGAGAAATGTGAGAATTGGCTTTTTGAGGTGAAGTTTTTAGGTCATGTTGTTTTTAAGGATAGGGTCATTGTAGACTCTTCAAAGATTGAAGCAGTGTAGAATTGGGAGCAACCTAAGAATGCTTTTGAGATCTGTAGCTTTTTGGGTCTTGCTAGTTACGATAGGCAGTTTGTGAAAGACTTATCTACCCTAGTGTGGGATGCTTTTTGGGGTTACCAAGCGCACCCAACAGTTTAGACTCCCAATCTCCTAATCTAGTCTCATTGGTACAATGTGAAACAGAAAATGAGAGTCCATGTCTGGCAAGTTTTGTAGAAAATCCATTTTATTGCAAAATATTGCCATAAATGGACTATATTACCAGATTTCAGAGTCGCCACCAAATCTTTTGGGGAAATTAGAAAACCCGTGACTCGTGCCAAAGGCCACCGTCTGTCATAACCAAAGTGTTTCAACTCGAGAATATAGGTATGAGAAGGAAAAGGTCATTAATTGAGCACCCCACTCACCCGATCAAAGATCGGCCTTTACTAAGTCGTGATGTGGTTTTTATAATCAATCTAGATTCGTATTCTGATTTTTAATAATGCTACCATTACTATATGAGGCGTTGAAATACAGATTGTGCTGTAAATGTTATGCTTTGACTTCATGCCTTTTTGAATGAGTTTTTTTGGATAAAGTCCATAACATAAGAATCATCTGCATTTCAAAATGAATAGCACAACCTCCATCCACTGGCTTTCAAACAAATATCCCACTTAAGCACCTAGCATCATGTCATAGCAACAGATATGGTAAGAAACATGCACATGCAATATGCTAAAGCTCAAAAATGCTCACCTAGTACTCCAAGGTGAGCGCACAAGATATGTACAACTATACATGATCCTATACGCAAATTCCAAATGAAATACATACAAAACATGTTCCTAGGAGTCTGGATTGCTAAGACGCAGTATGAGTATCACCATAATCCACGGATTTGCGAACATATTCATTTTTTAAGACAACACGACATATTAAGATTGATGATTTGGACCCAAATGCATGGAAAAGTGAATGTAATATACAGGCATGATAAAGAAAACATGATGCAATAACAAAAGCGGGTAAATAAAAGGGTTAGAAAGACGTAGGGTTAGAAGATTATTACAACCGTTCGAATAAGAAAATAGAGAGAGAGAGAGAGAGAGAGAGAGAGAGAGAGAGAGATTATTACAATAATGAATTGACCTAGCCTAGCTATTGCTGAATCTAAAAAAATCATACTAAATGAAGAGAAGAAGCAATCCAGCGGCTCCAACATTGCTCAGGGGAGCATTCCCCAAAAACTATCTATTTAGCTCTTGGGGAGAGATGGGGGATGACCAGCCAGATACTAGATAAACAGGCCGAAGTAGAAATGAGCCGACCGAATTCCATTTCCAATTGGGGATTAGGTCAATGCAGAATCTCATGATAATGGCCAAAGGGAGGCTTTCTAGGTGATTCTTACACCTATCACCTCCTCTGTTGACAAGGGTAACTTGGAAGGGAAATAGATAGGCGATAGACTAAAACCCTCAACCATAACATAAACAGATATATACAACATATATTTTTCTCAAATGAACAAATTAAATTGATCAAAATCAAGACAAATTCAAGGCCAAGAAATCGATAGAACCTATATCTTCTCTTTGTGAATAAGAGCAAGTCAATACCCAAATCCATGCTATTAAGTAAAGAGCGTAGATTAATGTAAATCATTTTTTAGCGGAAGCTTTGCTTATTAAAACAAGGGATTTGTCAAACTTATTGAAAGCTTCTCATCTAGTCATAGAACAAAGATGATGACATCCCTTTCTATGTTCAAGAATGATTGAGAATTGAGGTTTCAACAATGATCTAAAATATATGACAACTACGAATCTTGAAGCTAAAGAAAGAAAAGAAGTAAAGAAATGGCTATCATCTCAATGGATGGGTAGCTAAAGCTACTCCCTCCACATCTGTGAGGACTTACAACAATCACGTAATGAAAACAAAGCTTAAATTAAAAATAAGTAGAAGAAAGATGATCCAAGGGGCCAAGGATTCACTTCTTAAAAAGGATAATCCTTTTTGTTCACAAACTCCCTTTAAGGTCCCTTAAGAGCTTTTACGGGTGTTCTTTAATGTCCAAAGTCCTTTGTCCAGAGCTTAAGATCAAGCTTTAATGAAGAAATAGGTGTTAAGGTTAAAGGTGGTAGGTGGGAAATAAAGAAGAGAAGAGAGCTCTCAAGCTTGTCTATCCTTGTGCTATCTTTTTTTTCCTACCCTTTGAAAAGAGTTGGTGATCTCTATATATAGAGCTTAGGCCACAAATATCTAAGATATTTTTGGTAGGTAAGCAAAAAAAACTGAAATCCCTGAAAATGCTTTGTACTCACAGCATTCAACCGACCGAGCTTCTCGGTCATCGGCCAAGTGCTTTATGGTCGGCTATCATTTGGTGTTCGGCAGTCAGTAGGCACATTGTCAGACCAACAACAACAAGTTAGTCTGAATTGAAGGGAGAAAAGGGTAATTCAGAGGATTTCATTCTTTCCATTCACTTCCACTATATTCTTCGCCTAGTTTGATTGAAAGAATACAATGCCTTGATTTTGAAAATATGAGCCTCAAAATATTGCGGTAACGTCTAAAGTTACACCACCAAAACTCATTTTGAAAGAGGTTTCCATTTTGGTCAAAAAACATTTTGTCCAAAATAGGTAGTTTGGAGGGTTTAAAGCTCGATCCTTTGAACTTCTGCCGCGGAACTTGCAAAGATTGACACCTTTTGTTTTTATCATCGGGAACATAAAAGGGAGCGCCCAAGTCTCGAGGCTACTCAAAAATGGGATGTCTACACCTAGCCTCCCTATTAACTAAGTTAACCCGAAAATGAGTAAAGTTTGTTTGGAGTGAGTCTTGTGAGAGATCTTTCTTGGAGCTCAAAACTAGATTAACTAATGTACCAATTCTAATCATTCCGGAGAGAGAGTTGGGAAACATCGTGTATTGTGATGCTTCTAGGGAAGGTTTGGGGTGTGTCTTGATGCAAGAAGGTAAAGTTTTGGCGTATGGTTCACATCAGTTAAAGACTTATGAGAGAAATTATCTAACTCACGACTTAGCCGCGGTCATCTTTGCTCTAAAACTTTGAAGGCACTATCTATACAGGGAGAAATGCGACGTGTTTGCAGATTTTAAAATCCTTAATTATCTATTTTCTCAAAAAGATTTAAACTTACGTCAAAGGAGGTGGATAGAGTTTATGGAAGATTACGATTTTGAATTACATTATCACCCTGCAAAGGCTAATGCTGTAGCCGATGCCTTGAGTAGGAAGTCTGTAAGTACCATTGCTAGTCTGGCCATTAGAGAGTAGGAAATGTTGGGTGACTTGGTTAAATTTGACTTGCATCTGAGCGAGTCTTCTGAGCATGCCACTTTGTTTACTATCCTTGCACAACCAATGCTTATCACTCGGGTTATAGAGGCATAACAGAATGATTCAGAAGTAGAGGTAATTCGAGAAAAAATATCCCAAGGGAATTAGGAGAATGGGTTGAGACTACATTTTGATTTGAGCGTCAGGTATCTAGACCGGCTCTTTGTACCAGAAACTTGTAGAGATGAAGTTCTTTAGGAATTTCACCACTCATGCCTTACGAGGGACAAAAATATGCCGTGATCTTAGCCGTCAATTTTGGTGGAGAGTTATGAAGCGAGATGTTGCATTGTTTGTGTCTAAGTGTCTAACTTGTTAACAAGTCAAAGCGGAACACCAAAAGCTAGCTGAGTTATTGCAACCCTTATATATAGCCGAGTAGAAGTGGAAGCATATCACTATGGACTTTGTTTCAAGCCTTCCCAGAACACAGAGGGGTAATGATGTGGTTTGGGTAGTTATGGATTGACTAACTAAGTTGGCCCATTTTCTTGCTATGTGTATAGGTGATTCGGTTGATTATTTGGCTGAGCTTTATGTTAGAGAGATTGTTCGGCTTCATAGGGTTCCGCTGAGCATTGTCTCCTACAGAGACCCTCGTTTTACCGCATGGTTGTGGCAGAGTTTACAAAACGTTATGGGTTCATAGTTGACCTTTAGCACTACTTATCACCCTCAAACGGACGGATAGACGGAGTGCACCATCCAAATCCTAGAGAATATATTGAGAGCTTACGTGTTAGACTTCAAGGGTTCTTGGGAAAGGCACTTGCCTTTAGCGGAATTTGCCTACAACAATAGTTTTCAAGCTAGCATTGCGATAGCACCTTTCGAAGCCTTGTATGGACGTCCGTGCAGATAACCAGTGTGTTGGACCGAGGTGGGGGATTCACCCATGCTTGGACCCGAGTCAGTTCGTGAGACCACCAAAAAAGTGGCTCTTATTCGAAAGAGGCTGATCACGGCTCAAAATTGACAAAAGAGTTATGTTGACTGGAGAAGGAGACCTCTATTTTTCGAAATGGGTGATCATGTGTTTTTGAAGATATCACCTAAGAAGTGTTTGATGAGATTTGGGAGAAGTGGGAAATTATCACCTAGGTTCATTGGTCCATTTGACATTATAGAACGGGTGGAAGAGGTAGCCTATCGTCTTGCCTTACCACCACAGCTATCTGGGGTACACGATGTGTTTCACGTTTCAATACTTCGTAACTATAAACCCAATCCTTCTCATGTCTTAGATTAAACAAACTTAGAGATAGATGAAAACGTTTCTTATTAAAATAGACCCATAAAAATCTTCGATTCTCGAGAACAAGTTTTGAGGGGCAAAACCATTCCTTTAGTCAAGGTGTTGTTCCATCATCACGACATAGAAGAAGCTACTTGCCAACGAGAAGCTGAGGTCCATGAGAAATACCCAGACTTGTTTAATGATGTGTAATCTTGTTAGTTTATTGTTTGCCTTGACAATATGTATTTTGACTATGAAGTGAAGTAAATAAAAAGTGTTACTTTTCTAGAAACTTAGACTTTCATATCATTAAAGTGAATTGTGACTTGTTTTCATTCTCAATTAATGGTATTGTGATTGTTGGGGTTTTTGTTACTATGGTATTCATTTTCTTTCGGGTTTGTTGGGGTCGTTAACATGAATCACGAAATTTCTGGGACGAAATTCTTTAAAAGGGGTAGATTGTAACAATCTGTTTTGGGTGACGGCTCGAGTGGTCAATCGGTCACTCGAGTGGTGATGTGTGGCTCTTAATATCTTGCCTATATGCAGACGAGACCACTCGAGCAGTTGAGTGGTCGCTCAAGCATAAAAACAAGGCTCCCAGTATTTTCACTATAGCTATGCAAAACTTCTAAGACCTTACGCTTACCGCTCCAGCGGTCTCTTTGATTATGAACATTTCACTCGAGCAGTGGAAAGTTCGCTCGAGTAGTCTGTTCAGGACATCACATTTAAAAGTTGATCTAAACTCATTCTTTTCTTAGTTTTTCATATATTTTCTCTCTCTAATACCTATTTCCAAAACCCTAACCCTAAAACACTTGATTTCCCTTAGTTTTACCCAAGATCCACCTTAGATTTTCCAAAGGAATTGAAGAACAAGCTTGATTATAAAGTTCTACCGATTATTTCTCATTTTCTTGAAGTTTAAAGTTGGGTTTTCGTCTCTTTCTTTCAATCTTGAGTAGAGGTACTTTTAACTTGTTATATCTTTAATTTGAGACACATATGTGGTATTTTCGTTATATATATATATATATATATCTAGATACCAAGATGTGTGAAGATTTGTATGTTATCTAATAGGTTTGATAAAAAGGGATTATATCTCATGATTTTCTTTGAAGAGTATATTTATTGATGATTGTGTTATGGATGATGAGAATTAACCTTTAAATGCCTTAAAAGGGAAACGCCCCAATTTTCTTAGAACCCTAATTTTCAAATTTGTTCAATAAAAGGGGATTTGGTTCAATTGGCCACCTAATGTTGAAATTGGATGTATTGACTTGATTTTTATGTTGGAATATAAAATTTTGGGAACCTCTTAACACAAAACCTTGAGATGATAATGGGTATGATTTGGAGAATCTCTTTAATAATGAATGTATAAATTGTTGGATTGTTGTGAATTGAAACCACCTTAGGGAAATTGAGATTTGTAAACTCATGCATCATATGCATTTATTAATTATACTTTGTGGCTTTAAATGGTTAATGTTTGGAAAGTGTTGGAAGAGGGTAAATAGCATATGAGTCTGGATAGTGAGTTAGGTTTTGGTTTTGAGTTGTGTATTGTATATTGTATATTGGTACCCGTGCAAGGAGTCAAGGTGCTCAATTGCCTTGTCTTGTGCATATCACCAGATAAATATGGGATAGGTTTTAGGATGTCCACGGGCCTGCCGTTTTTAGAGTCGGCGACTGTGGAAAACATGATTTTGGGTGTCCACAAGCCCACCGTTTTTGGAGTCGATAAATGTGGAAGATTAAGGTCTTGGGTGCCCAACGCCCCACCATTTCTGAAATTAACAAATGTGGGATTATTTTCTATATATATATATATATATGTATGTTTGTGTGTGTGTGTGTGTGTTTCCTTGGTATATGGTTCTTGTATCGGGACGTCATAGCGTATCTATACCCCATATTTTGGATGATAATTTGTTGTTGACGCCACATAGTTTGGCATCATGGTTTAAAAAAAGAAAAAAGAAAGAACAAACTTATCTTTTTCTCATCTTTTGCATGGCGTTATCATATGTGTCTCGATTAATCTTATAATTTGCTAATGGTATTTCCAACTAGATAATTGCTCACTCCAAACCTAACAACCTTTCAGGAGATGATGTTAACGTACTACCAAAGTGATTGGCATCGAGATGTAGTTTTGGATGGGAGAACGGAGACTCTTTTATGTGCTATGTGTTGAAGCCTCAGGCTATTCTTTTGTATTGGAAGCTAGATTCCACCTTTTGTGTATTGAAAGGCACTCATTGAGAAGATGCTTGTCTTAGGGCATTTATATTTTGTAT
Source organism: Camellia sinensis (assembly GCF_055761805.1). Lineage (NCBI taxonomy): Eukaryota > Viridiplantae > Streptophyta > Magnoliopsida > Ericales > Theaceae > Camellia > Camellia sinensis. Next base: position 113,636,622 of record NC_138973.1, read on the forward strand.
TATCTCTTACCCATTGAACTGTTGTCATTAGTTGAAGAATGTAATGTACAATGATGTCAGCACTCGAATAGGTCAAGGAAGAAGAGAAAATTTTTGAGACATGTGGCAGATATTTAATGTTTTAACTTTTGTTTTTAGTCATAATGTTCTTAAATTAACATGGTTAATTGATGATGGAATATCGGGGCCTTACAAGGTGCCATATTATTTCTTTAGACTTGCACACTAAATTTGCTCTCTCTCTCTCTCTTTTTTTTCTTTGAGCACCCATCATAATTCCAATTCTAGCCTTCTATTGCATTATTCTTTGACAGCCATGCCTCCACCCCCATCTCCGGCGACCCCCCCTTCACCCCAACCCTTATTTCTCTCCAACAAACCTTTCATAACCCTCATATTGCAATCATGATCTCGTTGCCCACCCCTCATGATTACAATCTCCACCATCGCGATCACGACTACGTTGCCCATCCCTTATGACTTCCTTACACTCTAGCGAACATATATTTGATAGAGAGAAAGTGAAATGGACAGGAGAGAGAGAGAGAAAGAGATAGAGACAGCGACAAAAAGAAAGGAATTTGTGGGAGTCGTGAATGTGGGGCATTGCAATATTGTGTGGTCGTAATGGTGGTGATGAAAATGAGGTGAAGGTCATAGTGATTGCTCCAATGGGTAGAGAAATGGGCTAGAGAAAACCATAAGAGTTTAGAGAGAGGTTAGGATGGGTAAGCAATGTTAGAAAGGGGCGAGAGGTGGTAGCAGAATATGGAAAGGGGTAGAGGTGGTACGATTGGAGGGGGATTAGGGTTAGAATTTTGTTGGTAGGGATAAAGATAAAGAGGGTATTTTGTGAGAAAGCAATTTTTTTTTCTTTTTTTTTTTTAAAAAAAAAAAATGGGTAAGGAGTTCCAAGAAATTATGTTAGACCTAATAGAAGCTCCTTTTATTTATCACTCATCTTTCTTGATTATTATCACTATGTCTCCATATAAACTCACTCACTCTCCTCATTTTTGTCAATTCTAAACTTCTTTGACTAAATACTATTTTCTAAATTAAATTTATAATCCAATCACTCCGCCAATCACATTAAAACTTTTGTTTAAGTTTACAAACTATAATAGGCTAATATATAATTTATAGTTTGCTTTAGCAGTTTTACCAAAAGGCCCAAAATAATAGCACTCCATTTCAGTTTAGTTGGGAAAAAGTAAGGGTGGATATTGGTCTGTTGTAGGGTGGGCGTGTATCGATTGCGGCCATGGAACCTCCAATTCGCCATCTGTTCACCAGATTGGCGGATTGGAGAAAATCAATCCGCATCTGTTTGCCAATCTAGCAGATGTGGATTGAGCGGATTGGCGGATTAGCAGATGGATGCGAATCGGTTTGGCCATTTAAAATTTTATAAATTTTCAACATAATTCAACTTGTGCACTTCCTTAAAATATATATATATATATATATATATTTATTGCAGTCAATAACTTAAAAAAGTATTACAATCATCGGATGCCTCATCCAAAAAAAGAAAATTTGAAATTTTAGAATATTACAATCACTGCATGCCTCATCCACCACATATTACAATCGCAGCATGTCTCATCCACATAAAGTATTACAATTTGTGATTTTTAAAATATAAAAACAATTCAAACCACCAAAACTATGAATAGAGTAATAGTAGAGATTGTATGCCTCTGTATTGTTACATCTATATCTGTTTTTCAAAACAAAAACCATTCAATTTGCTTGGTTCCCATTTTTTAAAAACAGTTTTCAGAAAATTCTACACTCTTTATTTTCCATATTTTTTTGTTTTTACTGAATTTTTTAAATATTTTATGCAAATTTTTTACTTTTTAGACACACCTAACATAAATACACCTAAAAAGTAAAAAAATTGTAAAAAAAATCTTTTAAAAATTCACTAAATACCAAAAATACAAAAAAAATACAAGAATTTAGTACATTTTTTGTATTTTTATGTATTTCTTAATTTTTTAAAATATTTTTTCACAATTTTTTTACTTTTTATACACATCTAAGTAAGGTGCATCTAAAAAAGTAAAAAAAATATTTAAAATTTTAAAAAAATTCACTAAAAACAAAAAAACACGAAAATCAAAAAATTCAGTTTTCAAAAAACTTAATCTAAAAAACTCAAACCAAACACAGTGATTATTTTTAGAATTGGATTTAAAAACAAAAAAATATAGATAAAGAATACATTTATTTTTTTTTTTGATTTAAAAAATATATTCAAGTTGAAAGCTCTTTTTCAACAGAATATATTCAACATAATATTTAAATTCTTTTTTAATTGAAAACACAAATAGAATATCTAAACAAATTAAAAACACAAAGTCTTATAAATTACTAGGGATGCTCGCGGTTTGGCAGTTCGGTTGCAGCCAAAGGAACCTCAAATCCGCCATCCGTCCAAAGCTAGGCGGATTGGAAAAAATCAATCCGCAATCGTCCGTTCTTCATTACGCATTCCTCCAAAATGCGGCGGATCGGTTTGGTTTGAGCGGTTTGGGCGGATCGGTATATCCGCTGCTTAGCCCTAGCCTGTTGGTCTGTCCAGCCCTTCTGACTCATTTTTCTAAGGTTTGAGGAGGTTATTTTAGTCCATAGAATCGGGCTGGGCCAACATTTTCATCCCGAAATACTAATGGATTGGGCTTGGGATTTATACTTTCAACCCAGCCCGACCCGTTATTAAATTAATTAATTATTTATAATACATTAATATATATATATATATATATTTGTTGGGATTTAGACTTTATTTTTATTAATTTTATTAAAACTCACATTTGTGGTGATATGTGATTGAATTTATTAAAGAAATCCTCAATTTGTACACAAAATTTTTAATTTATAATAATATCAATATATTTATTTAATAAATATAATGTGTGATTGAATTTAATTATGAAATGTTTTTTAAAAAAAATTTAACATATAGCCTGGTGGGCAGATTTGGGATTTATAATTATTTTTTAGATTAGGCTTTGACAGATATAAATGCCCGATATTAGAACCAAATTGAACTTGAACAAATATAAAGTTTCTTATTATATAGTATCCGAATTTGGTCCAGCCCGGCGTTTGTCGAAAGAAATCATTAGATTGGGAGCCCTCCCACTTCATATCTCTCAATGCACTTCTCTCGTTTTTAAAACAATCTAAATAAAGTTAATTTTAAGAAGTAATGTTACATTTTATGAAAGTAATATTACAAAAAAAAATTATGAAGATTTTTTATCTTTGCATTAGTTTGTAATATTTTATTATATGTTATGCAATCACAAATATTAAGTTATAACCTATCAATCAAGCATTATAAGACAAAACTAAGTCTATACTATTTGCAAACAAATATTTCAAAATTAAAATACACTTAAGATAAACCGCTTTTCTTATTTTGTTACCTACCACATTAGATTATTTCTTAAAACTTCAAGATACTTTTTATGATATTTATTTCATAAAGTCTAACATTACTCATATTAAAGGCATGTTTGGTAAGGTTAAATTTATAATTTTATGTTTATATTTATTGAATTTTTGAAATTGTAAACAAAAATTTATTTGTGTTTTGTTTTGTTTATAAAAAATTGTAAACAATTTATTAAATTTTTATAAACACAAAAAAATTAATTTCACTTGTTATTTATTTAAATTGTCTTCATTTTAGTCGCCAAGTCTTCACTTTTGGCTACTAAAACAGTTTAGTAGCCAAATGTATAGTTATTGGCGACTAAAAATCAATTTAGTCGCCGATTATATGGGTTTTAGCGACTAAAGATTTTTTAGTAGCCAAAAGTGAAGGTTTTTGGCGACTAAAATAATTTAGTAGCCAAAAGTATAGGTTTTGGCGACTAAAAAATAGTTTGGTCGCCGATTATACGTGTTTTACCGACAAAAATAAAATTTGTAGCCAAAAGTGAAGCTTTTTGGCTACTAAAACAAACTTAGTAGCTAAAAGTCTACAATTGGTGACTAAAATTCAGTTTAGTAGCCAAAAGTGGAGGTTTTTGGCCACTAAAAACAAGTTTAGTCGCCAAAAGTGGTTATTTTTAAGCGGAACTTATTTTTTTAGCGACTAAAAAATAATTAGTAGCCCAAAATTATAGAATGGGCGACTAAAAAATAGATTTAGTCGCCAAAAGTCGCCTCAATTTTTTTTTAGTAAATAATTTATTTTATCATAAATTATATTGAATAAAAATAATTATATTTATATATATAGTTTTATATTAATACGGGTTAATATACTATATAAATAATATATATTACATATATATTCATATGGTGTTGTAGTGGCATGGTGGAGGGAGTGGGTTGGTAAAGGTGTAGAAGGTAGAATGTCCGTGGTTCGAATTTCAGAAAAAGCAAAAAAGTCATTTTTTTTTTCCACCGAACAACCTTTGGCGACTAAAACTATTGGTCGCCAAAAGTGTTTCTTTTGGCGACTAAACAGTTTGGTCGGCGTTCATTGACTATTGGCGACTAAAACATTAGTCGCTAAATGTATAATTTTAAAAAATGGAATTGACTATTGGCGACCAAAACTTTGGTCACTAAAGACCTGTGTTTTTGCCGACTAAAACCTTTTTGGTCGCCAAAACCTCCGGCGACCATGTTTTCGCGACAAAACCGGCGACTAAAAAATTTAGTCAGGGAAACTAAAAACAAGGTTTTTGGCGACTAAAAGTGGACTTTTGGTGACTAAAAATTTAGTCGCCAAAGGTGATTTTTCTTGTAGTGCAAAATGAACAAGATGGATAGACCTCACACACATATGTACATATTCCATGATAATTCATATTCCATGATAATTGATGGGTAAATTACACTAAACATCTTTGAGATTTAGAAAGCATACAATAATGGGCTTCATACATTTGGTATAATTACGTTAACCTCTTTTTTTAGCAAGGTTAAGTTGACTATAGTTAATATAAATAGTATGCATATATATGGATAAATAAGGATAAAATATACATTTTAATTAATATATAAGAGATGATAAAATTATTTTTCTATCCATATAACTACTGAAAAACTAATAAAAATTGAAGTAAATATTATGTGAAATTAAACTTTAAAATAATCTAACGTGAATATGCCAAATGGATAAGTGTTATCTATAGGGGTATGATTGAGGAATTTCATATATATTTTACAGTGGTATGCAGAAACAAAGATGACAAGAACAGATGACATGGACATTTAAACAAATCATTCCTAAAAATGGTTTTTTTATGTTAAGCCGAAAATGACCTTTTAACAACACTAATTGCTCCAAAAAGATTTAGTAGAGAAAAAGGTAAAACTAGATCTCTCCTCTAAAAGATCTTTTATTTTATTTCATGAAAAAAAAAATGTATATATATATATATCTATAAAGTGCCTCTATGTATGTTATTTAACCATGATTTTCAATTTCACTTCATACTGTCCATTAAGATTTTTTCTCCCCTAGTGGGGTAGTGAAATTTACGCTGTATTTGTTAGGGGAAAAATAATTTTTTACATTTTTAGTGTTTAGTATGATAAAAAATAAAGGTTAATGAAAAATATTTTCTGTAATCACTGAAGCACAAACTTATTAGATGAAAAAAAAAAAATTAAATATGAAAAAATATCATCCAAAGTAAAGTCTTACCAACAATCACACTACGATTGCTACCGCCACCATTGATACAACAACTAAGGTGGTGTTTGACCTCCAAAATCAGTACTTAAAATTGAATGTAGATGATAATCAATTATGTTATTTTTTTTTTAAAACAAAATCAATTAAGCTCGTTTGATAATTACAATTGATATCACTTAAAATTTTAAGTGCCTTTTAAAATGTAGGCAAAAAATTATAAAATTTTTAAGTGATGTGAAACTTATTTAGTTGTGATTGAATTTATAAATATTAACCATAAGCGTTGATATATATTATTACAAACTTACTACTACTGCCATTACTACCACTACTACCACCATCACCACCACCACTATTGTCACCGCTACCACCACCATTATTATGCCACCGCTACCACTACTTTCATTACCACTATCATTGTTGCGATAAGTACTACCATCATTTTATTACTACTAGCCCATCACAACCACAATCGCCATTGCCACAACTACAACAACTACTACAACCATTCACCTTCATAACTAGGGATAGAACTAAAAGAAAACTATAGAGAGCCATGACCCTCTTGTTTCTGTAAAAAATATTATTTGTCATAGCACTGTAAATATATATATATATATCATTTTATATATAAAAGGGCCCTCCAATATAAATATATATATATATATATATATCTTATTATTCTCCCATCTTGTCTTCTTTTTCTATTTTGCACCAAAAAAACTTTTTCATCCTATTGGAGATTGCTTCTACGGCATTAAATTTTTTTTATGTATGTATAATTCATATATCATATTGTAGATATATGTGTGTTTGTGTATATGGTGATTTTTTTTGTTCGGCCCCTTCGATAATGAAATCCCGGTTTCGTCCTTGTCCATAACCACTGTCATTGTTGTTATAACCACCACGATTATTCCACCACCTAGAAAACTACCATTATTACATCACCGCTACCACCCCTTTTTTACCTCCACGACATTATTCTTCCACCATCACTACAACCACTATCTCTCTATCTCCCCCACTATTAACATTGGTGTCATATCTAACATCATTGCCGCTTCCACTATCACCACCACCACCAGCTCACACAATATTACAATTAAAAGATATGATTTGAAAATAATAAATCTCAAATTTGTGTTCATATCAAACAACTTATTTTAATTTAACACTTAAATATTTATCAAACGGTTTTTAGCTTAAAAAATTTAACATTGAATTTTCAGTACTTAATTTTTAATTTTTAGTTTTATCAAATACCACATAATATATTACTTTTAAAGTTGCAACCAAATAAAGGAAAATATTTTTTTACTGAAACAAAGATACTTTTTAAAACATTTCATTTGAACTTCTATTAGTGTACCTTTTCTCTAATTCTTTTTTTTTTTTTTTTTTTTCGTTTCAAGGACTATCCACTAACAATTTTAATAAAATGATTAGAGGATATTTTTTGTTATAGGTTGTCCTCTTGTCAACTACTGAATGTTGAGATTTAAAAATCCCCTCATAAAAAATTGGATTAGAAGTAAAGTTAATTGACAAAAATCCTCTCATAGTAACTAAACAAAAGCTAGGTCCTTTTCTTTTCATATACCTAACTTTACCAATTAGGGTCTTCTCCACTTGATATTGAGGCATTGATGAGTCTGAAATGGATAGACAGTGAAAGATTATCATTTTTACATCAAACGATGTCTTTATCAATGAATTAACACCTTATTCAAAAGAAATGAAAGTCTATATCAATGAAGCTGATCACAGCGATAGCATGGAAAATAAGGCAAAAATTGAGCATATAGTCTTTGATTGCTGTCTATTCTTAGATATAACTGTTCTAATTTCCAAGTCTAACACTTCTTCCGTGTGGTGGGTCATGCATGCCTAATTATGCTCTATAATCTGTCACATAGATGATAGAATATTAACCATACACCACATGTTCAAGCTGCCACCACAGTGACTGCATTCACCTACACAAAACTAAAGACACATTAATTAATTAGAAATGTTTTTTTTTTTTTTTTTGATAAATTACACTTTGCACCTCTGCACTTTATACCAAATCTCACTTTGGCCCCTACACATAAAATCATGACAGTCAATTCCCTGCATTTCTGGTCAAATCTCACTTTGATCCCTCCATATAAAATTGTGACAGTCAACTCCCTGTACTTTTAGTAAAATCTCACTTTGGTCTCTGCACAAGTGTCAATGTCCCTTCATTTCTGTTACTCAATTGTTTAAATCTGCAACAGAATCTAGTCATATGATAAGAATGCGACTACGACATGATGGTAAAAAAGGAAAATCATCTACATTTTTTACCAATACACACTTTATCCAAAATTTTATATAAACATATAACTATATTAGGTTAAAACAAAACACAGATTGTGATCAGTTAAGAAGATGAACTAGGCTTTTGCAAAAATTGGAATCACAAAACTCTATTTTTCACAATAACACAATCTTCTGTCTATTCATCATTCTTTCTCTTTGATTTCTTTATTGCATTTTTTTTATTTCAAAAGCTCTACATTCTTATCTTTTCGTCCCAATTTTTACTATACAAACATATATATATATATATTATTATATAACTCTCACGTGTTTATCACATAGAGCAAAGTGTATTAGTGGGAAACAAGATTATTTTACGTTCTTACACTCATTTCGTACACATATTTTGTCACATGACTGGCTTTTGTTAAAGGTTTAAAAATAAAATAACAGTAGAGGGACATTGATACTTGTGTAGAGATCAAAGTGGGATTTGAGTAAAAATGCTGAGGATTGACTATCACAATTTCATGTGTAGAGACTAAAGTGGGATTTGACAAAAAAAAAAATGCAGGGGGTTAGCTGTCTTGTAGGGGTCAAAGTGAGACTCAATGCAAAATGCAGGGGTGCAAAGTGTAAGGCTGCAAAGTGTAATTCACCTTTTTGTTTTTGTTTTTTTTTTTTTTTAAAGGGAAGGAGAAACATAAGTTGCATTGCAAAATAAGTAAGACTCAAATTTAGGTGGTGCTTGATAATTTAATTTAATATTTAAAATTGTATATTTATTAATTCATTTGATAATTATAATTAGTAAGCAAATGTTATGGTATAAACCCTTCTAAGGGTGTGTATCATAGGCACCCTGTCATAAATTGACGTAATTTTATCACAAAATTTAGCAACATCAATCAGAAAATGCATAACCTCGCCGCAAAATAGCATAACAAAATATCTAAAATTTTATGATTCATGTAACAAAAGTTTTTGGCTTGGTTATTGCATTTTTTTATGCCATTTTGTGACGAAGTTACGCATTTTGTGATTGATGTAACAAAATTTTGTGATAAAATTACGTCAATTTGTGGTATAGTGCATATGGTACACACTCCTCCAAAGGTGTGTACCATAGGATTTCCCTAATTAATATTACTTATTTTTTAAGTGATTCTTAACATGTAAACTAAAAAATTTAGAAATTTAAGTAATAAAAACTTAATTTTGATTGAATTTATAAATGCTTATATATAAACATCAACATACACCGGTATAACCTCATAATCGTTGCCATCACCACCACTATCACCACTGTTGATGCCTCTACCATCACTATCACTAGTATCACCATCCATCACGCATATATCCACAGCTACCACATTTATCTCCATTGTCATTGTTACCATAAACATAACCCTCATATCACTACCACCATCACATTCACCACTGTCATTACCACCACCACTATAACAACTACTACAACTTTTTGCTTCATAAAATTTGTGTTGACGATGAGTGTTTAAGAGTATTGGGTTTTGTGTTTTTATGACAAAAAATCAAAATACTCTAACTAAATCCTACATTATGTTATAATTTGGGGATAAATTACTGTTGGTGAAAATACCAGAAAAAATACATATTTTATTGATAAATAATGCAAAGAAAAAGAGATACAAATAGATCAGGCTGAGGCACAGATATCTAAGGAGATCAAGCCCACTGCGGTTGGAAGAACCCAAATACCGATGTAGTAGTCACAAAACTATGACATGTCCCCTCCAGAATACAACAGCCCGACCACTTGTTGTATGGTTCAAGCCAACTCTGTACAAGATGGTGAACCCAAAGCTCCACCAAGAAAAAACACCCTTCTTTGATAGTAATCTCTCTTGTATAGAAAATAGTTGATGTGTTGATTTGTTGTTGAAGGAAAGAGTAGAAGAGGGAACTATTTATAGGCCTCAAGGACATTACAAAATACATCAACAATAATAATGGCCATGAACCTAGAGAAAATGGAGAATGTACCAAACATGAATCCACTACCAAGTTCATCAATTATAATTATATTAATTCATGAACAAAAGCAAAGCAAAGAATCTCCATACATGAGCAAGATAAAAAGACACCAAAACAATGAATCTCCATTCATGAACAAGATAAAATTCATGAAAAAAAACTAAGGAAGATTCATGAATAACATGAATAATGAATAATGAATAATGAATAAATGATATTAAAATGAACCAACAATCCCCCACTCATTTTAATATCAACAAGGACAAGAGAAATTATCAAACAAAGATAGACTATTATGCATCATGAAGGTGTGCTCTGTAATGAACCTTCATTAGTGAAACAATAACCTCTACTCTAGAGTCAATAGTGGTCTCAGACTTGAACTATGACTGCTTAGGAAAAAAAAAAGTATTATTGCTCACACATAATAATCCAAGTGCTAACATGAGCTTTAATAGCCAGCACATTACGGTCTTGTGCTTATCCCCGTTTTCATGAGCATATTTGAGAATAAGCCTTGTTCTCATAGAAAGCGGCCCCACTTTCATGCTCACATAGGTGAAATCTGTCAAGGATGTTCCTGTAATTGACACACCCCACTCAACAAGAGCTACCGAATTTCATTAAGAGTGTAAAAACTCAACCCTCCAACATTACCGGATAAATGCACTTACATCATAGGGATGGATAACAAAATATTAAGGAGTGCATTTTTGACAACCACCATATGATTCGTTCTTCCCATTGAACCTAGTTACATGATCTCTGGTCCCTAGGTTTGGTATCTTTATACATGATTTTTGATTTTGTAGGCTTCAAACCCATCCCCCTAGATGTATTCCAGACCCTATCTCTCGCCAAGGCCTTGGTTAACGGATCCGCAAGATTATCACAAGATCTTACATAATTCACAGTTATGATGCCATTACTCAAATAGGATCTCACATTACTGTGTTTCCTTCGAATAGGTCTGAATTTACCATTATAAAAATGGTTATTCACTCTACCAATAGTAGCAGTGCTATCACAACGAATTAACACAGGAGGAATTGGTTTTTCCCAAAAAGGAATTTCATGTAAGAAATCCCTTAACCAATTCGCTTCCTCACATGCTGAAGCTAACGCTATAAGTTCAGCTTCCATAGTAGAATTAGCAATTATAGTCTGTTTTTTAGACTTCCAACATATAGCACCACCACCTAAGGTAAAAATAAAACCCGAGGTAGAGAGAGAATCACCTGACAAAGTGTTCCAATCGGCATCACTATATCCCTCAAGTACCGCAGGATACTTGTTATAAAACAAATCATAATTTTTGGTACCAGATAAATATCTCATAATTCTTCCCATGGCGAGCCAATGATCTCAACTTGGCTTGCTAGTAAACCTGCTAAGTACTCCAACAGCATATGCAATGTCAGGTCTAGTACAGTCAGTAGCATATCTTAAACTACCAATCATGCTAGCATATTCCTTTTGATTAATCACTTCTTTTTTATTTGTTACAACAGATAAATGTATGCTTCCATCAAAAGGAGTAACAATATGTTTACAGTCTAGAAAATTATATTTCTTTAAAATTTTCTCAACATAATGTGACTGATCAAGAAAAATACCATCATTAGTCTTGGTAATTTTAATTCCCAAAATAAAATTGGCTTCACTAAGATCTTTCATATCAAAGTGGCTATTAAGCATATTTTTAGTCTCATTTAAAATATGCAAATTAGAGCCAAAGATAAGTAGATCATCCACATATAGGCTAATAATTACATGTGCATTCTCACAAGTTTTATAATATATGCACTCATCACATTCATTAGTCTTATAGCCATTGGTCCTGTTTGGTAGGACTTATTTCCAGCTTATTTTAGGTTTTAGCTTAACTTAAGCTATTTTGATGTGTTTGGTTCAGCTTGACAATACAACTTATAGCTTTTTGTAAGTCAAAAATCAACTTATTCTTTAAGTGGGGGAGGAGAAGCTTAATTTATAAGTCAAAAATCAGTTTATGTTCACAGCTATAAGGTATAAGCTGTTAGGCTATAAGTTATAATCACTTTCCCACAGCTCTACCAAACGGGGCCATTCTCAAGCATGCATGAATCAAGTTTCTCATGCCACTGTTTAGGAGCTTGTTTTAAACCATAAAGGGAATTAGTTAGCTTACACACCTTGCTTTTTTGGCCAGGCTCCACAAAGCCTTCAGGTTAGTCCATGTAAATCTCCATATCTAGATCTCCATTTAAAAATGTTGTTTTCACATTCATTTGACGAATTTTTAAATCATGAATTGCAGTCACAGCTATCAACAGTCTAATGGATGTAATTCTAGTAACCGGAGAAAAAGTATCAAAGAAATCAAGATCAACTTATTGCTTAAAACCTTTAGCGACAAGTCTCGCTTTATATTTATCTATAGTTCCATCCAGTTTAAGCTTTTTACGAAGGACCCATTTACACCCAATAGTTTTACAACCTGGAGGTAAATCCACTACCTTCCATGTTTTATTTGAAAGTAGTGAATCTATCTCATCATTTGCAGCCTCTTTCCAGAAAATAGCATCAGGTGATGATAAAGCTTCTTGCACCGTAAGAGGAATTTCTTCCACATTATAAAGATAATAGTCAGGGCCAAAATCTTTTTCAATTCTAGCTCGTTTACTCCTCCTTGGTTGGATTTGAAAATTTTCTTGTTCTTGAAAAACTTGAGAAGGAGCAGAAGAGTTAGGCATGGATAAAATATTTTCAAAAATTATTTGACCCCCACTATTTCTAGATTTGAAAGGAAATTTATTTTCATGAAAAATAGCATCACCTGATTCAAAAATAATATTATTTTCCATATCAAAAAATCTATAAGCTGTACTATGCAATGCATACCCAAGAAAAGCACAGGTGGTAGCTCGTTCACCCAATTTAGGTCGTTTAGGATCTGCAAGTCTCACAAAAGCTAAACAACCACAAACCCTCAAATAACTTAGATTTGGTTTATGCCCCTGCCACAACTCATAAGGTACAATTTTAGTCTTTTTATGTGGCACTCTATTTATCACATGGCAACCTGTCAAAATAGCCTCACCCCAAAGATTTGAGGGAGCACCTGAATCAATAAGCAAAGCATTCATCAAATCAATTAACGTTCTATTTTTTCTTTCAGCTACGCCATTAGATGAAGGTGAATATGGTGGAGTAGTCTCATGAATAATTCCCAATGACTGAACAAAAGAGTTGAATCCAAGAGATTCATACTCTCGGCCCCTATCACTTCTAATTCTCTTAATCTTTTTACCGAATTGATTTCCACTTCAAGAAGGAATTCTTTAAATTTCTCAAAAGCATCACTTTTATTTTTTAATAAATATACGTTTGTGTATCATGAAAAATCATTAATAAAAGTGATAAAATATCGGTTACCACCCCAAGTTAAAATTCCTTCAAACTCACACAAATCAGTATGAAATAATTCTAGCAATTCGGTATTTTTTTCAACACTTTTATGAGGCATCTTGGTAATTTTTACTTTACTCCAAACTTCACATTTCTCAAAATTTTTTGTCACTTTAGGAATTAATCCTAAACTACTCATGATTTCCACATATTTATTGTTAATATGACACAAGTGAGCATGCCAAAAATTAATAGAAGACAACATAAAAACCGAATTGGTAGATGGTTTATTAATCTCAACATTCAATTTGAACATCCCATCACAAGCATAACCTATACCCACAAAAACACCTTTCTTGGTAATCACATATTGATCAGATTCTATAGTTTGCTTAAAACCAGCCTTGTTCAACAAATAACTTGACATCAAATTCTTCCTCATTGACGGTGTATAAAGCACATCTTTTAAAGTAAGCACACGTCCAGATGTGAGCTTAAGGTCAACCTCACCACTCCCAAGTATCTTGGTTAGACTAGAGTCACCAAGCATAATTGTTTTCTCATCATCAAAGGGAGTATACACCTTGAACCAAGCTTGATCATAACAAACATGTCTATTGGCACCAGAATCTGCCCACCTGTCACGCCCTCAAAATAAACCCATAATAACCATAACATTAACATGCATTTATAAAAGAAAACGAATCATTTGAGTTATTCATCAGAGTATTCTTATTGAAAGACATCACATGTAACATCCTGCAACATCAAAATAAATGCCCTAAGGGCTTACATCTTTCCAAGCTAACACTTGGACACAAAAAGGATGAGTACTAACTCATTTACAAGTTAAGCCCTAGGCTTGAATGTTTACATGAAATCTCAAAAATAACAAAATAAAACATATAACTAAAGACAAGTCTTCAAAATCCCAAACATCAAATCCTTCCAGGCTAAGTCCGTGGAGGTAGCTTATCACCTGAACCTGAAAATGATGTTCCCATAAAGGGTGAGCCACAGCCCAGTAGAAAAATACTAAACCAAATATAAGCATTGAATAAAGTTATAGCATTCAATAGATGGTTAACCAAGATAATCAATTTTATCATTAAACAGTCTCATGACACTAATGTCTAAGACACATTTCACTTTCCATTATTATCAACATGGCTCAGAACCTGGCCAAACTTACAACAGTGAATTATATATCATATTCCCATTACTTCCAATATCAACAAAACAAATGAGACTCATGCTCATATCAAAACACTTCATACTTCCCATTTGATACACATTTTAGTGCTGTATCAATAATCATGTAAAAACACTTCAATATAATAAGCACACATAAAAATGGTGCTAATGGAGTCCATCCTCTATCTCCTCCCAAACAAAAATCCGGTTTAGAGGTCCATCCCCTATCTTCCCCTAAACCGTGGAGTACATCCCCTATCTCCTCCCAAACAATATGCATATGCAATGCTCAATCAATACATGTAATTTCTGTATTAATTCAATAGTCTAAATTTATGACTTAACAAATTGATTAGTTTCAATTTTCCCTAATCCGCATGCAATGTCTACAACAAGTACGACTATCCTCCACCGATAGCCCAAATCAGTTATTTCTAGACTCGAAAAAAAATAAATATACTAACAATTCAATAGGCGAGTGATTTATATTATCCAACTACACCATTTAATCAATAAATTCCCCAATTTCATGGATTCAACCAAATTCCCCAATTTCCTTAAATTAATTACTCAAATCAATTTAGCAATTCAACTAGGGTTTTTTTCCCAAAATTTTCAAAGTGTCCCCAACCAATCAAAATACCAAACTTAGAACAAAGCATATAAAATGGAGTAGGAAAATCCCTACCTCGAAGAAAATAACCCGTATGGAGAAGATGGAGATGAAGACCAAAGACCAACGTGCTCCAAATCCCAAGTTTCTCAGATTAAAACGAAGCCCTCAACTCGCTCTAACTTTTTAATAAAGGATCTAAGGTAGAAACTCACTCTAAGTAGATCAATCGTAAGAGAGAAGGTGTGTAGAGGGAGAGAGAGAGAGATAAAAACACTCCAGGGGCGGTTTTTAAAAAGTTATGAAGGAAAAGTAGGTCAAAAAGTGATACAAAAAGTGAAATCACGGACTGATATAATCGACTCTACGCTCGAGCGTAGAAAGCCCCGCTCGAGCGTAAGACACAGAATCATGCTCGAGCGTGAAGAAAGCCGCTCGAGCGTCGATTGCACCCTTCCAGAAGTTTTGCAGGCGCTGGCACCCGCTCGAGCGTCAAACTCCCCGCTCGAGCGGAGGAGCAAAAACAAGGGATCACGCTCGAGCGTAAAAAAAACTACCGCTCGAGCGGAAGAACTGCAGAGCAAAATACTGGGAGATGGAAAATCACGCTCGAGCGTCAAAATTCCCGCTCAAGCGGAGAAGCAACAACGAAGGGACCGCTCGAGCGTTAAAACATCCGCTCGAGCGTGAAGGCCAAAATCTGGGCATCACCTATCGGCATCTAAAATCAACCAACCTGTAACAGACCCGCCCAACACAACCTATACTTCAAATATAAAGAGATTAAAGGACAACAACAACCAATAAGTAATGACAGGATCCACGGAACCTAAGTCCGGATACAATAATTTAAAGAGAAAAGACCGGGGTCGTTATAACCTCCCCTCCTTAAAAGAATTTCGTCCCCGAAATTAAGCACAAGGTTTCGAAATCAAGTTTTTCTCAAATTCCAACAATATGATAACTCACTAATAAACAACTTGACCCAACACCGGCCATTCCATCTCTTAACAAAGAGGCATGCCACAATTATGCAAAACAACCATATATTTCAACCTGCATTAACACTATGCAATTTTCTTTCAATTTCAACAATTTTCAATATATTCAATATATACAATGTTCCATTAAACTTCCATTTCGAGGCAAGTTCCAAAATATTTCCATTAACCAAAACATTCTAAATGTTTTACAGCTTAAGGCATATATAAAAAGCTTTAAAGTTCGACAATATTACAAAATCTAACTACAAGATTACAAATCAACTAACATGTCCGGATATTTCTCGCGGACTTCCAACTCACGTTCCCATGTGGCTTCCTCCACCCCGTGATGTTTCCACAAAACTTTCACCAAAGGAATGGTCTTGCCTCGCAAGACTTGATCCCGCTTATCCAAGACCCTAACCGGTCTCTCCTCATACGAGACATCCTCATCAACTACTAAATCGGTCCAATCCAATACATGTGATGGATCCGGCTCATACTTCCGAAGCATACTCACATGAAACACGTCATGTACTCCGGACAACTGCGGCGGCAAAACTAAACGATAAGCAGTCTCGCCAATCCTCTCAAGGATCTCAAAAGGACCAATGAATCGAGGGGACAACTTCCCGCTCTTCCCAAACCTCATCAATCCCCGTCTTGGTGATATCTTCAAAAAGACATGATCACTCACCTCAAACACCAAAGGTCTCCTCCTACGGTCGGCATAAGATTTCTGACGACTCTGGGCTGTAACAAGCCTCTTACGGATAAGCTCAACCTTCTCCGTCGTTTCCCTCACTAACTCCGGACCCAACAGAGGTGCATCACCCACCTCGGCCCAACAAACAGGAGACCTACACGGTCGGCCGTATAAGGCCTCAAACGGTGCCATACCGATACTAGACTGGAAGCTGTTGTTGTAGGCAAACTCCACTAATGGCAAGTGCCTCTCCCATGACCCGCTAAAGTCAAGAACACAACCCCGAAGCATATCTTCAAGGATCTGAATGGTACGCTCGGACTGCCCATCAGTCTGAGGATGATAAGCTGTGCTAAAGGTCAACTTAGTACCTAAGGCGCTCTGCAAGCTCTGCCATAATCTGGCAGTAAAACGAGGGTCCCTGTCGGAGACGATCGTCACTGGAACCCCGTGCAACCTCACTATGTCCCGAATATACAAGTCGGCAAGATGATCTACTGAATCTCTAACACGCATAGGAATGAAGTGCGCCGACTTAGTCAACCGGTCTACAACCACCCAAATAGCATCACTGCCCCGCTGAGTCCTCGGAAGACCTACAACGAAGTCCATAGTGACATGCTCCCACTTCCACTCGGCAATAGGCAAGGGTTGCAACAAACCCGCTGGCCTCTGATGTTCGGCCTTCACTTGCTGACAAGTAAGGCACTTAGACACGAAAGCTGCCACATCTCTCTTCATACCACGCCACCAAAACTGGCGACCCAAATCCCGATACATCTTAGTACCTCCCGGATGCACCGCAAGGCGTGAATGATGAAACTCTCGGAGTACCTCCTCTTGATGAGACTCCCGCACAAACAGACGGTCTCGGTATCTCACACTCAGGTCGGGATACACCGTCAAACCTTTCTCAACCTTCCCACCAGAAATCTTCTCACGGAGGGATTCTACCTCAAGGTCGCCCCTCTGAGCCTCTAACACTCGAGTCACAAGTGTAGGTTGCGCAACAACAGAAAACAAGGCCGCAGCCTCAACGGATTCGCCCAGAAGCAAATCAAACTCTCCAAGTGCACCTAACATCTCCCACTCTCGGATGGCTATACTAGCTATGTCACCAACAGGTTTCCTGCTAAGGGCGTCGGCCACCACATTGGCCTTTCCCGGATGATACTGCAATTCAAAGTCATAATCCTCAATAAATTCCATCCACCTCCTCTGCCTCAAGTTTAGGTCTGTCTGTGTGAACAGATATTTCAGACTCTTATGATCCGAGAATACCTCGAACCTCTCACCGTAAAGATAATGTCTCCAAATCTTCAAGGCAAATATCACAGCTGCTAAATCTAAATCATGCGTAGGGTAATTCTTCTCGTGAACTTTTAACTGACGTGAGCCATAGGCAACCACTTTCCCCTCTTGCATCAACACACAACCAAGACCCTCTCGTGAGGCGTCACAATAGACTGCATAACCTAACCCTCTCTCCGGAATAATCAAGACTGGAGCAGTGGTCAGTCTAACTTTCAACTCCTGGAACGACTTTTCACAAGTCTCACTCCAAACAAATTTGACTCCCTTTCGAGTCAATCTAGTCAAAGGCGAAGCTAATCTGGAGAAATCCCTTACAAACCGGCGATAATACCCAGCTAATCCCAGAAAACTGCGGATCTCGAACACACTCTTAGGCTGTACCCAATCTTGCACTGCCTCTGTCTTGGATGTATCAACAGACACCCCTTCCCTAGATACTACATGGCCTAAGAACTTCACCTCCTCTAGCCAGAACTCACACTTCCCAAACTTAGCATAAAGCTGATGGGCTCTAAGTAAATCAAGCACCACCCTCAAGTGTTCCTCGTGCTCTTCCTCTGAAGGTGAATAGATAAGGATGTCGTCCACGAAGACGACTACAAAACGATCTAGAAATTCCCGGAATATCTGGTTCATCAAATCCATAAATACTGCTGGTGCATTGGTGAGCCCAAATGGCATTACCAAAAACTCATAGTGGCCATATCGCGTACGGAATGCCGTCTTTGGAATATCCTCCTCCCTGACTCTCAACTGATGATAACCTGATCTCAAGTCTATCTTCGAGAAACAACGGGAACCTTTCAACTGATCGAACAGATCATCTATACGGGGCATAGGGTACTTATTCTTAACCGTAGCCCGATTCAATTTCCGGTAATCTATACAAAGTCTCAAAGCACCACCTTTCTTTTTAACAAAGAGGGCCGGTGCTCCCCAAGGCGAAACACTAGGACGTATAAAGCCTTTATCTAGCAACTCCTGGAGTTGGATCTTCAACTCAACTAACTCAGCTGGGGCAAAACGATAAGGTGCCATAGAAATCGGCGCCGTGCCGGGCACTAAGTCAATAGAGAATTCAATCTCTCGATGCGGTGGCAAACCAACAAGATCCTCGGGAAAAACGTCCGAGTACTCACACACCACCCTTGGCAACACAATCTGAGTCTCACCGTCCTCACTAATTGAAAGGTTAGCAAGTAGACCACTAAGCTCACTCCGTCCTCGCGGAACATACCCCGGTGGCAAAACACTACCAACACGGTCCCCCAGAAAATGAAAACACTCACCATTCACGGTACAACAAGTGACTCTCTGGCGGTAGCAATCAATAACTACCCGGTATGACGATAACCAGTCCATACCCAAAATAACATCGAAACCTCTCATAGGCATAACTACAAAGGAAAATGGGATTCTATGGTAATCAACCTCTATATCACAACCCCTAACACCGTGTTTCAAAATCAATTCACCCCCAAGAGGCGACACTACACAAATAGGAGATGTTAACTGTGCTAACTCCAACTCCAAAACAGATGCAAATGCAGCAGACACAAAGGAATGAGATGCACCCGTATCAATCAACACATTAGCAACCGAGTTGCAAAACAAGAAAGTACCTCTCACAACAGATGGAGCCGGTACAAGATCCTGCGCGGTAACAGCATACAAGCGCCCAGATGACCTCTGATCAACCTGCTTACCCCTAGGAGCATAAGATTGCTGCACCGACTGAGACGATGAAGCCCCCTGATTGGCCCTCGAGGCCTGACCCGACTGAACTGGCTGTTGACCCTGAGTCTGCCTCAAACCAGATGCACCAGGTGTGCCACCCAACTGCGGGCAATACCTCTTCATATGCCCTGGCTGACCACACTGATAACACGAGAGTGGCTGGCCTCTACCCTGACTCTGGCTCTGAGATCGAGCCGAAGATGATGCTGCTCTTTGCACTCCTCCCCTCTGAGGACAAACTGGAGACTTGTGGCCCAGCTGGCCACACTTGAAGCAGGTAATGTCTCCTTGACTGCCTTTCCCCGAACTAGCACTCGGCACAGGAAAAGTCGATCTAGAAAAGTTACTCTGAGACTGTTGGGGATTAAAACCCTTCTGTCTCCTACCATCACTCTGACCATCCTGACTCCTCTTGGAGCCCTTCTGTCCTTCCTCCTCCTCCTGCATCATGATTTCCATGTGGGCTGCAGCATCAACCAAACGCCCATAATCCCGAATCATAGTTCCCCCAACTCTCAGCTTGAGGCCACGCCTCAACTTCCTCTCAAACTCAATACAACGGCGTTCCTCAGACGCCACCAATTCAGGTGCAAACCTAGACAAACTAGTAAATGCAGCCTCAAACTCGACCACTGAAGAACTTGACTGCTTAAGCTGGCAGAATTGGTCTCTCAGCTTCTCCCTAACTGCTGGAGATAAGAACTTTTCCTGGAAAGCATTCACAAAAGCCTCCCATGTACTTCCTATACGCCCCTTAGTGAACTTCCACCACTGACCCGCATCCCCCTTCAACTGGAATGATGCCAAGGTCACCTTCAACCCCTCGTCTTCGATGCCAAGCATCTCAAACGTCTTCGTTGTCTGTTCGAGCCATTCATCTGCCTTAAGCGGCTCTTTAGGATCACCCACAAATTCATCCGGATTAGACCGGAAGAACTCCCTCTTCAGAAAGGAAGGTCCTGTATCCGCAACAACAACCTGGGCTTGATTCTCAGCCCTAAGAATGCCTACTGACTCCCTGAATGCCCCTGCTATCTCTCGGGCTAAAGCGCCCATAGCCTGCTGGCCTACTGGCTCGGCCACATTGGCCTGGCCTATTCCCTCATGAACTGCCGGAATCTCCTCTGGCACCGGTACCTCCTGCCTACCCGGCCTACCACGCCTACCGCGTCCTCGTCCTCGTCCTGACATCCTAATAAAGGAAACAAACAAAGACGTTAGCACATTAATAAATGTGCCGAAACTAAACACTCGCGTCCTAATGCATTGGACAAAAATAATTCATTCCACGTAAGCACATAATCACATAAGCACCTACGAATTTCATTCCTGGATAATAATAGTCCCGAAGCATTACTATAGTTCCGGTTGGAAACAGCATTGATCAAGTGCCTTTCCAGCAAGACTACTAGAAACTCAAGGGTTCAATTAACATCCTAGAAACTACGTTCCATACCCACATAATCACATAAACATGCTATCATATAAGCACATAACAGTACATCTAAGTCTCTATCAAGCGAGACGAACCCCATTGTGATACTAATCACTTCCCACGTACCCAAAGTATTCGAACCCGGTACGCTCTGATACCAAGTTGTCACGCCCTCAAAATAAACCCATAATAACCATAACATTAACATGCATTTATAAAAGAAAACGAATCATTTGAGTTATTCATCAGAGTATTCTTATTGAAAGACATCACATGTAACATCCTGCAACATCAAAATAAATGCCCTAAGGGCTTACATCTTTCCAAGCTAACACTTGGACACAAAAAGGATGAGTACTAACTCATTTACAAGTTAAGCCCTAGGCTTGAATGTTTACATGAAATCTCAAAAATAACAAAATAAAACATATAACTAAAGACAAGTCTTCAAAATCCCAAACATCAAATCCTTCCAGGCTAAGTCCGTGGAGGTAGCTTATCACCTGAACCTGAAAATGATGTTCCCATAAAGGGTGAGCCACAGCCCAGTAGAAAAATACTAAACCAAATATAAGCATTGAATAAAGTTATAGCATTCAATAGATGGTTAACCAAGATAATCAATTTTATCATTAAACAGTCTCATGACACTAATGTCTAAGACACATTTCACTTTCCATTATTATCAACATGGCTCAGAACCTGGTCAAACTTACAACAGTGAATTATATATCATATTCCCATTACTTCCAATATCAACAAAACAAATGAGACTCATGCTCATATCAAAACACTTCATACTTCCCATTTGATACACATTTTAGTGCTGTATCAATAATCATGTAAAAACACTTCAATATAATAAGCACACATAAAAATGGTGCTAATGGAGTCCATCCCCTATCTCCTCCCAAACAAAAATCCAGTTTAGAGGTCCATCCCCTATCTACCCCTAAACCGTGGAGTACATCCCCTATCTCCTCCCAAACAATATGCATATGCAATGCTCAATCAATACATGTAATTTCTGTATTAATTCAATAGTCTAAATTTATGACTTAACAAATTGATTAGTTTCAATTTTCCCTAATCCGCATGCAATGTCTACAACAAGCACGACTATCCTCCACCGATAGCCCAAATCAGTTATTTCTAGACTCGAAAAAAAATAAATATACTAACAATTCAATAGGCGAGTGATTTATATTATCCAACTATACCATTTAATCAATAAATTCCCCAATTTCATGGATTTAACCAAATTTCCCAATTTCCTTAAATTAATTACTCAAATCAATTTAGCAATTCAACTAGGGTTTTTTTTCCCAAAACTTTCAAAGTGTCCCCAACCTATCAAAATACCAAACTTAGAACAAAGCATATAAAATGGAGTAGGAAAATCCCTACCTCGAAGAAAATAACCCGTATGGAGAAGATGGAGATGAAGACCAAAGACCAACGTGCTCCAAATCCCAAGTTTCTCAGATTAAAACGAAGCCCTCAACTTGCTCTAACTTTTTAATAAAGGATCTAAGGTAGAAACTCACTCTAAGTAGATCAATCGTAAGAGAGAAGGTGTGTAGAGGGAGAGAGAGAGATAAAAACACTCCAGGGGCGGTTTTTAAAAAGTTATGAAGGAAAAGTAGGTCAAAAAGTGATCCAAAAAGTGAAATCACGGACTGATATAATCGACTCTACGCTCGAGCGTAGAAAGCCCCGCTCGAGTGTAAGACACAGAATCATGCTCGAGCGTGAAGAAAGCCGCTCGAGCGTCGATTGCACCCTTCCAGAAGTTTTGCAGGCGCTGGCACCCGCTCGAGCGTCAAACTCCCCGCTCGAGCGGAGGAGCAAAAACAAGGGATCACGCTCGAGCGTAAAAAAAACTACCGCTCGAGCAGAAGAACTGCAGAGCAAAATACTGGGAGATGGAAAATCACGCTCGAGCGTCAAAATTCCCGCTCAAGCGGAGAAGCAACAACGAAGGGACCGCTCGAGCGTTAAAACTTCCGCTCGAGCGTGAAGGCCAAAATCTGGGCATCACCTATCGGCATCTAAAATCAACCAACCTGTAACAGACCCGCCCAACACAACCTATACTTCAAATACAAAGAGATTAAAGGACAACAACAACCAATAAGTAATGACAGGATCCACGGAACCTAAGTCCGGATACAATAATTTAAAGAGAAAAGACCGGGGTCGTTATACCACCAACCGTCCACATAATTAACCATGCAAATGTCTGTAATCATCGCCACAAATGGCTCCTCAATAACGTTAGCCTTTGGGGCAGGTGCACGTTTTTAGAATTTGCAAGTTCGAGCAATATGCCCACTTTTGCTACAGACAAAGCATGTAAAATTTTGTGAAGGTGATGGATCTTGGTTCTTATTTGGATTAATCTATTTATTGTGAGGCTTACCAGAATTCTTCATATTATAAGGCTTTAAATAAGCATTCTTAGAATTGTGACCTTTGGGTAAGTTATTATTTGCAGAAACAAAGTTTACCTTTATGGTAGAATTGTCATTACCCGCTTGTGTTATTAATGCATCTTGGCCTCTACCCTCCTCTTCGACTCGGATGTGAGTGATCAATGCCTCTAAGGAAGTCTCCTTTTGTTTGTGGCGCATGCTCTTTTGGAATTCTCTCCAAGATGGCGGTAGCTTGTCAACAAGTCCTGCAACTACCAAGTTGTCACCAATCTTGATGCCTTCAGATCTGACTTCTGCAACTATCATTTGGAAATCTTGTGCTTGCTCCACAACAGATTTTCCATCCACCATTTGGAGGCGAAAAAAGCGGCTAGCTGCATACTTTTTTGCTCCTGCCTCTTCAGTATCATACTTAGTCTGTAAAGCTTTCCAAGGCAATTTAAGAGATAAAAGCGACATTTATACTCATCTGTATTATAGGAAGCCATTTTTGCTTCATGTGCCTCGTAGTCTTCATCATTCATCTCCTCGGTTGGGATTTTGTTTTGGTTCTTCTCGGTAAGAACATATGCAACTTTAAAAAGACTAGGGTAAAAAAGAACTTTTCCTTTTCACCTCTTAAAATGAACTCCCTTGAATTTGAAAGGCTTGTTGAGATCTCCAATTCCATCATTGGTGTTTTCTGGTACTTGATCCATGTTTGATCTCCTTAATATTGTTGGTGAAAATACCAAAAAAAAAATATATTTTTTATTGATAAATAATGTAAAGAAAAAGAGATACAGATAGATCAAGCTGAGGCACGGATATCTCATTTTCTTTAAGGAGATCAAGTCCACTGCGGTTGGAAGAACCCAAATACCGATGCCGCAATCACAAAACTATGACCTGTCCCCTCCAGGATACAACAGCTCGATCACTTGTCGTATGGTTCAAGCCAACTCTGCACAAGATGGTGAACCCAAAGCTCCACAAAAAAAAAAAAAAAACACCCTTTTTTTTATAGTAATCTCTCTTGTATAGAAAATAGTTGATGTGTTGATTTGTTGTTGAAGAAAAGAGTAGAAGAAGGAACTATTTATAGGCCTCAAGGACATTACAAAATACATCAACAATAATAATGGCTATGAACCCAGAGAAAAGTGAGAATGTACCAAACATGAATCCACCACCAAGTTCATGAATTATAATTAATATTAATTCATGAACAAAACCAAAGCAAAGAATCTCCATATATGAACAAGATAAAAAGACACCAAAACAATGAATCTTCATTCATGAACAAGATAAAATTCATGAATAAGAACCAAGGAAGATTCATGAACAAAATGAATAAATGTAGAAATGATATTAAAATGAACTAACAATTATAATTACACTCGCTGAGATTTACTTAAAATATAGATTGTCCCTTGTATTTTAAAAAATTAGAAATACCCACTTGTAAGAATTTTTTTATTTAACTAAATTAATTTAAAAATAAAATTTCTACTTGCTCTCATGTACAATAATAAAGTTAGCTGAACTATTAATTGAAATATATTTCTGACATCATTAAAAAATTATTCATTGACTTGATAATTTATTGGTAAAATATGTCGTTTGTTATGGAATTAGAAACTTCAAGGGGTGTGATGTAATTTCTAAAACTACATGGGATAATTCGTATTTTAAACAAATATCAGTGAGTGTATTTGTTTTACCCCATTTTTTTTCAGGTTGTTTTATGACTTTGTATTGTTTGGAATAAATAAATTCTCGTGTGGGGTTCTCTAGCGACACCCATCTTCTTTGACTATAAATATTTTATATGAGTATTGGATTTGTAATGCTTGAAACTTAAATAATTATGAAAGAATTCTATTTAAGCTTAAACAAAAATCTAATTTCTTTCTATAGTACATTTTTATAATTTTTTCTATGTTTACTCAATGAGTTTGTTGTGTTCAGAACAAATAATTTTTATAGTCATTCTCTATCAATACTTGTGACTTCTATAGTCATTCTCTATCAATACTTTTTTGGAATTTGCATATGCATCGTATGTGTCCAAATGTTAGTATATATAGATATGTGAGAATCAAATCAAACCCCCAATTTAATTTAGCAGTGAAGCACTGGGTTGTTGGGGGAGTTGGGACCAGACACCTCAAATGTGGAGGCAAAATTTCAATACAATGGTGATACACGTCTTGAGTGATAAATCGTATTATTAACCAATAATATATTTATATGAGAGGGATGAATCCTACTCACTACCTTGCCATATATACGAACCTTGGACAGCACCCCCGTTGTGACGCCCTATTTGAGGTATATATCAATTTAATTTAATGATTCGAACTGTTCATATTATAAAGTTCGTCGAATATATCTATAGAGAAAAATGAGATTAATCGGACATGTGTAACGCCATTTGTGATAATCCCATCGTGTAATACTTTGGCTCTACTGGAAGTCAAATTAAGTTAATTAAATTCTGTGGGACTTGTGATTAGTCATGATTAGTTTAATTATGTCGTTGATGTGATTAGTCATGTCTAAGGATGTGAATTATAATGATTTTAAGTTATATTTGTTGATTGTAAAAAAATCTGTTGAAATTATAGCTTTAAACGGAAAAATGATGACCTTAGAGGTGCCAAAAAACAAAGCCGATTAAATATTTGGGATCAGCATGATTTTTAGAGCCTTCATAATGAATTAAATTGATTTTATTAAATATTATATCTTATACGTATATGAGCCTTAGTTGAGATATACTCAACAAAGAAGATATTTTGTCTTTGAGGACTAAGTACAGGTCGGTCATGGCCTAAACCTTTGGGAGCGGGTTTGGGTCGTGACATCTTTATCGAACCATAATTTCTTTAAAAAATTATCAAAACTATACTAACCGTTAATTTTTTTTAAAACATAAATGTGGTGTTGTTATGAGTTATAAATGTTTAATTGACTTAATTTTTTTCACGAATTATCTACTTGAACCTTATAATACGAACGGTTCAAATTATCGAAATAGATTCAAAAATACCCCCCACCAACTCACAACACAGTCATATGCCTTATGAATACCTTACCCCCCTCAATTCACATATATACATAACTCTTATTAAGGCCTCACTTGAAAATATATTATCTTAGTAATTATTTAATTTTTTATAAAAGATATAAAAAAAATAAAAAAAACAATATGATAATTTATAATAATTTTTTGACTTTTTAATTAAAATATATAATTGACAAACGAGGCATAAATGATAATTTCACGTCATTGGCATTACAGTGATATTAATTTTTTTTATTTATTATTATTTTTTTTCAGATGTGGGATCCATTACCTTCTTTTATATGTAGCTGACAATTCACGTTACACCATCCTCTGAGAGCGCTGTCATCGGGAAAGTTGGAGCCCCACCTCGGTTCTTGACATGTGCACTCGGTTCCTTTTAATTTTGTAGAAATTGCACACAAATCAAACAATCACAAAATAATTATATTATAAACAATTTTTATTTTTATTTTTATGACTCCGACGTATATGAAGGGTTATATCAAATACATTTATAAATGTGTATTATAAACGCAAGAAAGTTGTACCATTATAAAATATAATTTTTTATCATTGCTCCACTAAAATATAATTTTTCTTTTAATTTTAACAAATATGGCTGGGGAAATGCTATTGTGTGTAGCCTTTAGGGATGCATATTATATATATCCTATCATAAAATGGATAATTTTATTATAAAATTTTATAACATTAATAACAAAATAAATTGGCGTAACAAAACATGTTATAACCAAGCCAAAAACTTTTGTAATATCAACCATAAATTTTTAAACACTTTGTTATGCCAATTTGTAGCGAGATTACATAATTTTTAGTTGATGTTAAAAAATTTTGCAGTAAAATTATACAAATATATATATATATATATATATTGATAGGGCATAGGATTTGCCATAAGATTGTCTAAAAAAAATTATGGATAAATTACACCAACAATTTTTGTATTTTGATTTTTATATAATTTGGATTCTTATAATTTTAATTGGTTAAATTTCATTATGAATTTATGATTTTATCAATTTAGTTCAATTGATTACAACTGTTAGTATTTTTAATAGAAAATAGAAGAAATTACACACACAAAAAAAAAAAAAAAAACCTCTAAGATTTAAGCCTAATAACAAAATAAACTCTGAATTTTTTATTTTGTCAATTTAAACTTAATTTTTTTTTTCAATGTAAATTACTTGTCTATTTTCATTAACTAAAATCGATAAAAACATAGGTATTTTAATCACTAAACTCAATGGAAAGTATACTTTAGATATTTTATGTCTACCTACATTGAGTCCAATAATTAAAATATTCTTTTTTCATTGATTTTATTTAACAAAAATAGACACTTGGTTTAAATTGAAAAGAAATAAAAAAAAAAATTAGAATTTAAATCTTTAAAATTGAAAATTCAAGTTTATTTTGTTACAAGGTTCAAACCTTAATATTGTGTTTGGTTGGGGGATTTGAGGAGAGATTTGGAAAGAAAAATGGAAAATATTGGTGAAATGTTAATAAAATATATCTAATCTAGTTTCACACACTTTTTTCCTTTCCCTTTCCAAATCTCTCCCTAAATTTCCCAACCAAACACGCCATAAGGCTTCTTCTTTTTTTTTTTGGTCCCAAATATGCACATGAATGACCTATGTCATGTTTTTATAGACAATTATAAACTTGTTTAACTTATGAATTAATTTCAACCAACTTAGTAACCCTTTTTCCATAAAAAATATTAATTGACGTTATCAATTTGACCAATACAAAATTTAAAATTAAAAGTCAAAATCAAATTAATTAAAATAACAGAGACTAAAATGACTCACATGCAAGATACAAAAATTATTAACATAATTTTTCCAAAATTACTATAATGTACCCTCCAAACAGGCTTGCCTTTGAGGCAAGGTGGGCCACCATGGGGCTTCAAATCTTAAGGAAAAGTTGAGAGGTCAGTTTCTGAAGCTCAAGCAGCTTAGCCTTCCAGTAGCCGAGTTTGAGGTAGCTTAGTCTGCCAGTAGCCAAGTTTGAAGCAACTTTCACAAGCCTCTCTAGATTTGTACCGAAACTCGTGATGACAGAGGAACACCGTTATATCGAGTTTGAGAAGCGATTGAAGACCAGGCTTCTTTTCAAGGTAGTTGGGTCAATTATTAGGGACTACAGATACCTAGTGAAGGTGGCGGCTCATCTTGAAACCGCAGTTCAGGTAGAGAAGAAACGGATATAAGGAAAATGGAAAATGTTGGTGAAATGTTAATAAAATATTTCTAATCTAGTTTCACACACTTTTTCCCTTTCCCTTTCCAAATCTCTCCCTAAATTTTCCAACCAAACACACCATAAGGCTTCTTTTTTTTTTGGTCCCAAATATGCACATGAACGACATATGTCATGTTTTTATAGACAAAATTATAAACTTGTTTAACTTAAGAATTAATATAGCGATCCCGGGTTTACCCTTGTTGTACAGTGATCCGGACATGTGTCCGTGGATGTTGGTGGTTGTTTATTATTTTGTTTACATCCTTTTTACTTTGTAATTGAGTTATAGGATGTGTTGGGCAGGTTTGTTACAGGTTGGTTGAGTTTAGAAACCAAAACTAGTTGCCCAGGTTTTGGCCTGTACGCTCGAGCGAGGGTTTTGGCGCTCGAGCGGAGATTACACCCATTCAGTATTTTCCTGTGCAGCGTTGTACGCTCGAGCGTGGTATTGGCCGCTCGAGCGGGGTTGTCTGAGTGCCGCTCGAGCGTAGAGTTGGAAGCTCGAGCGGAGGCCTGGTTCTGTATAAATGCTGGGAGAGTGCATCCGGCGCTCGAGCGGAAGTTTGGACGCTCGAGCGGGGTGTTTTACGCTCGAGCGGGCGACTGGGTTTAAGTCCCGAAATTGTGACTTTTCAAATCACTTTTTACTTTCTCTTCTCTCTCTTACTTTTCCAAAATCACCATTGTTGAGCCTCTCACTCTAGACTCTACCTTCTCTCTAGGTTTTGATCTAGTAGGAGTGATTTACTCACCTTTGGCCTTTACAAAAAAGTTGTTGATCGTCGAGGGCTTCATTTTAATCTGAAAATCTCGGGTTTTGGAGCACGTTGGGTTTTGTCGTCTTCTCCTTTGGGACTCCGAATTTGAGGTAGGGATATCCTACTCCTCTCTATGGGTTTTGTCTTTAAATTTTGGTATTTTGAGATGTTGGGCTTGGTTTGGTAATTTTGTGAAAGTTTGGGGCTTTTGTGTAATTTTACAAAAGTTGGGGTTTTATTCATAATAAACCTAGATGCATGTTTGGCATGGAGAAATGGAATTGATGTTGAATCATTGATGAAAATGGGACCTAAGGGTTGAAATGGTAATTATGGAAAATGGCCTAATTACATTGTTTAATTAATTGGGATAATTAATGGTGAGAAATGAGGAAATGAAATGTTGATTGAATATCCATTTGTGCATTTATTTTCGGTTTAGAAATAACTGCTTTGGGCTATCGGTGGAGGATAGTCGTGATTGTTGTAGACAATGCATGATGATTAGGTAAACTGAAACTAATCAATGAAATGTGTCATGGAACTTGACGGTTGATAGAATACATCAACTGTATGTATTGGGTGATTGTATATAGAACCAATGTGTTTATATACGTTATGTGTAGAGGAGCAGATAGGGGATGTACTCCGCGGTTTAGGGGAAGATAGGGGATGTACCTCTAAACCGGATAGTGTTGGGAGAAGATAGGGGATGAACTCCGTAGACACAGCTCATATGCTTGTCTAGAGAAGTGAAGATAGAGCTTATATGCTTATCTTAGTAAAGTGTGGATACAGCTTATATGCTTATCTGTGAATGTGGGATATTGTTGTTATACATATCTGTTGAGAATGTGGATATAGCTTTTATGCTTATCTGAATGTGAGATATAGTTTTTATACATATCTGTGGAAATGATGATAGAGCTAGCATGCTTATCTGTTGAAAAAGGGAAAATAAAAGGTAACTTAGACTCATAAGTTGTAAGACATAAATATGTGATTTATGTGATTGTATCAGTGTTGGCCATCTATCAATTGCTAATATTTTAGTCATTGCTCATGGTTGGTTTAGTGTATTTCTACTGGACTGTGGCTCACCCTATATGGGAATATCATTTTCAGGTGCAGGTAGCATGCCACCTCCAAGGATATAGCTGGGAGGCTAGAGGCGGGCATACTTTTGTCGCTTAACTTTTGATGTATTACATGTAACTTCAAGCCAAGGGCTTAATGTGTAAACGAGTTAGTACTCTTTTGTTGTAACCAAGTGTTAACTTGGAAAGCTGTAAGCCCGTAAGGCATTTTGTTTTGATGTTAACATGTAATACTTATGTAATGGAACTCTAATGAATAAAAGAATGTGGTTAGTTTATATGTAAATGCATGTCTTATCTGATGGGTTTATTGTTGTTATTTTGAGGGCGTTACAACTTGGTATCAGAGCGTACCGGGTTCGAATACTTTGGGTACGTGGGAAGGGATTAGTATCACAATGGGTTTGTCTCGCTTGGTAGAGACTTAGATGTAGTATCATATGCTATGTGCTTAATTGATAACATGCTTATGTGATTATGTGGGTATGGGATTTAATTTCTAGGATGTTGATTGGATCCTTGGGTTTCTGGGAGTCTTGTTGGAAAAGCACTTGATCAATGCTGTTTCTAACCGGAACTCTAGTAACGTCTCGGGACTATCATTATCTGGAAATGAAATTCGTAAGTGCTTATGTGATTATGTGCTTATGTGAAGTGAATTACAGTTGTCCATGCATTAGGACGTGAGTGTTTAGTTTCGGCACATTTATGAATGTGCTAACGTTCTGTGTTGCCTTTATTAGGATGTCAGGACGAGGAAGAGGTGCTAGGCGTGGTAGACCTGCGAGGCAGGAAGTACCGTTACCGGGTGAGATTCCGGCAGTGCAGGAGGGGGTTGGTCAGGCCAACGTGGTCGAGCCAGTGGGTCAGCAGGCTATGGGTGCCTTGGCCAGAGAGATAGCAGGAGCTTTGGGTATTCTTAGAGCTGGGAATCAGGCAGCTGAGACAGGGCCTTCTTTCTTGAAGAGGGAGTTCTTCCGGTCTAATCCGGATGAGTTTATCGGGGATCCGAAGGAGCCACTGAAGGCTGATGAGTGGTTAGAACAGATGAGTAAGACGTTCGAGATGCTTGGCATCGAGGACGGAGCACTGAAAGTGACCTTGGCATCCTTCCAGCTGAAGGGAGATGTGGGTCAATGGTGGAAGTACGAGAAGGCTCGTGTGGGTGGTACTTGGGAGGCGTTTATAAATGCTTTTCAGGAGAGGTTTTTGTCTACAGCAGCTAGGGAGAAGCTGAGGGATCAGTTTAGCCGGCTTAAACAGCAGGGCTTGTCAGTGGCCGAGTTTGAGGCTACTTTTACCAGTCTGTCCAGGTTTGCACCGGAACTGGTGGCATCTGAGGAACGCCGTTGCTATGAGTTTGAGCGGAAGTTGAGGCGGGGCCTCAAGTTGAGAGTTGGTGGGTCTTACATCCGAGAGTATAGACACCTGGTAGATGCTGCAGCTCATATGGAGCTCATGATGCAGGAGGAGGAAGAACAGAGGGGCTCCAAGAGGAGCCAGGATAGTCAGAGTGATGGCAGGAGACAGAAGGGTTATAACCCTCAGCAGTCTCAGGGTGCAGTCTCTAGATCGACCTTTCCAGTGCCGAGTGTAGGCTCGGGGAGAGGCAGTCAGGGGGAATTCACTTGTTACAAGTGTGGCCAGCTGGGTCACAAGGTTTCAGTTTCCCCGCAGAAGGGTGGGGGTTAGAAAGCTGCTTCTTCTTCAGCTAGACCGCAGAGTCAGAGTTTGGGCAGGGGGCAGCCCTTGTCTTCTTATCAGTGTGGACAGCCTGGGCACCAGAAGAGGTTTTGCCCACAGTTGAGTGCCACTTCGGGAGCGTCTGGTTCTAGGCAGACGCAGGGTTTTCAGCCAGCTCAGTCTGTGCAGGCCTCGAGGGCCAATCCGGGAGTTTCGTCATCCCAGTCTGTGCAGCAGTCTTTTGCTCCGAGAGGTGAGCAGGTAGACCAGGGGCCTACGGGGCGCGTGTATGCTGTTACCGCGCAGGATTTAGTACCGGCTCCATCGGTGGTGAGAGGTACTTTTCTGTTTTGCAACTCGGTTGCTAGTGTGTTGATAGACACGGGTGCATCTCATTCTTTTGTATCTGCTGCATTTGCATCGGTTTTGGAATTGGAGTTAGCACAGTTAGCATCTCCTATTTGTGTGGTATCGCCTTTGGGTGGTGAGTTCATCCTGAAACAGGGTGTTAGAGGATGTGATATAGAGGTCGCCGATTATAGGCTTCCTTTTCCGTTTGTTGTCATGCCCATGAAGGGTTTTGATGTTATTTTGGATATGGACTGGTTATCGTCATACCGGGCTGTTATTGATTGCTACCGCCAGAGGGTCACGTTATGTACCTTGAGCGGGGAGTGGTTCCATTTCTTGGGGGACCGGGTTGGTAGTGTTTTGCCACCGGGGTATGATTCGCGAGGGCGAAGTGAGCTTAGTAGTCTACTTGCTAGCTTTGAGAGTGGTGAGAGTGGTGAGACCCAGGTTATATTGCCGAGGGTGGTTTGTGAGTATTCGGATGTTTTTCCCGAAGACCTTGTTAGTTTGCCACCTCACCGAGAGATAGAGTTCTCTATTGATTTAGTGCCTGGTACGGCGCCGATTTCTATGGCACCTTACCGTTTTGCTCCAGCAGAGTTGGTTGAGTTGAAAGTTCAGCTCCAGGAACTGCTAGATAAGGGTTTTGTTCGCCCTAGTGTTTCACCGTGGGGAGCACCGGCCCTCATTGTTAAAAAGAAAGATGGTGCCTTGAGATTGTGTATTGACTACCGGAAGTTGAATCGGGCTACGGTTAAGAATAAGTATCCTATGCCTCGTATAGATGATCTGTTTGACCAATTGAAGGGTTCCCGTTGTTTCTCTAAGATAGACTTGAGATCGGGTTACCACCAGTTGAGGGTCAGGGAAGAGGATATTCCGAAAACGGCATTCCGTACGCGGTATGGCCATTATGAGTTTCTGGTGATGCCATTCGGGCTTACCAATGCACCGGCAGTCTTTATGGACTTGATGAACCGGGTTTTCCGGGAGTTCTTAGACCGATTTGTGGTCGTCTTCGTGGACGACATTCTTATCTATTCGCCTTCTGAGGAGGAGCACGAGGCACACTTGAGAGAGGTGCTTGAGTTGCTTAGAGCCCATAGGCTGTATGCCAAGTTTGGGAAGTGTGATTCTGGCTGAGGGAAGTCAAATTCTTAGGCCACGTGGTATCCGGGGAAGGGGTGTCTGTTGATACATCCAAGGTTGAGGCAGTGCAAGATTGGGCACAGCCTAAGAGTGTGTTTGAGATCCGCAGTTTTCTGGGATTAGCTGGGTATTACCGTCGGTTTGTGAAAGATTTCTCCAGGTTAGCGTCACCGTTGACTAGACTGACTCGGAAGGGAGTCAAGTTTGTGTGGAGTGAGACTTGTGAAAAGTCGTTCCAAGAATTGAAAGTTAGATTGACCACCGCTCCGGTGTTGATTATTTCGGAGAGAGGGCTGGGTTATGCTGTTTATTGTGATGCCTCACGAGAGGGTTTGGGTTGTGTGTTGATGCAAGAGGGGAAAGTGGTAGCTTATGGCTCACGTCAGTTGAAAATACACGAGAAGAATTACCCCACACACGACCTAGAGTTAGCAGCAGTGATTTTTGCCTTGAAAATCTGGAGGCACTACCATTATGGTGAGAGGTTCGAGGTATTCTCGGATCACAAGAGTTTAAAGTATCTGTTTACACAGAAAGACTTGAATTTGAGGCAGAGAAGGTGGATGGAGTTCATCGAAGATTATGATTTTGAGTTGCACTATCATCCGGGAAAGGCCAATGTAGTGGCCGATGCTCTTAGTAGGAAATCCATTAGTGATGTAGCTTGTATAGCCATCCGGGAATGGGAGATGTTGGGAGCACTTGGCGAGTTTGATTTGCTACTGGGCGAATCTATTGGGGCTGCGGCCTTGTTTTCTGTTGTTGCGCAGCCTACACTTGTGATTAGAGTGTTAGAGGCACAGAGAGGTGACCTTGAGGTAGAATCCCTCCGAGAGAAGATCTCCAGTGGGAAAGTTGAGAAGGGCTTGACGGTGTATCCCGACCTGAGTGTGAGATACCGAGACCGTTTGTTTGTACCGGAGTCTTGCCGTGAGGAAGTACTCCGAGAGTTTCATCATTCGCGCCTTGCGGTGCATCCGGGAGGTACTAAGATGTATCAGGATTTGGGTCGCCAGTTTTGGTGGCAGGGTATGAAGAGGGATGTGGCTGTTTTCGTATCGAAGTGCCTTACTTGCCAGCAAGTGAAGGCCGAGCATCAGAGGCCAGCGGGTTTGTTGCAACCCTTGCCTATTGCCGAGTGGAAGTGGGAGCATGTCACTATGGACTTCGTTGTAGGTCTTCCGAGGACTCAACGGGGTAGTGATGCTATTTGGTTGGTTGTAGACCGGTTGACTAAGTCGGCGCACTTTATTCCTATGCGCGTGAAAGATTCGGTAGATCATCTTGCCGACTTGTATATTCGGGACATAGTGAGATTGCACGGGGTCCCAGTGACGATCGTCTCAGATAGAGATCCTCGTTTTACTGCTAGGTTGTGGCAGAGTTTGCAGAGTGCCTTGGGCACTAAGTTGACCTTTAGTACGGCTTATCATCCTCAGACTGACGGGCAGTCCGAGCGTACTATCCAGATCCTCGAGGATATGCTTCGGGGTTGTGTCCTGGACTTTAGCGGGACGTGGGAGAGGCACTTGCCCTTGGTAGAGTTTGCCTACAACAACAGTTTTCAGTCTAGCATCGGTATGGCACCGTTTGAGGCCTTGTATAGCCGACCGTGTAGGTCTCCAGTTTGTTGGGCCGAGGTGGGTGATGCACCTTTGTTGGGTCCGGAGTTGGTTAGGGAGACGACGGAGAAAGTTGAGCTTATCCGTAGAAGGCTTGTTACAGCCCAGAGTCGACAAAAGAGTTATGCCGACCGTAGGAGGAGGCCTTTGGCGTTTGAGGTAGGTGATCATGTCTTTCTGAAGATATCACCTAGACGAGGCCTGATGAGGTTTGGGA
Source organism: Camellia sinensis (assembly GCF_055761805.1). Taxonomy (NCBI): domain Eukaryota; kingdom Viridiplantae; phylum Streptophyta; class Magnoliopsida; order Ericales; family Theaceae; genus Camellia; species Camellia sinensis. The sequence continues at coordinate 113,672,614 of NC_138973.1, forward strand.
AGAGTGGGAAGTTATCCCCTCGGTTTATTGGTCCTTTTGAGATCCTTGAGAGGATTGGTGAGGTTGCTTATCGGTTAGCCTTACCGCCGCCGTTGTCCGGAGTGCATGACGTGTTTCATGTGAGTATGCTTCGGAAGTATGAGCCAGATCCATCACATGTATTGGATTGGACCGATTTAGAGGTAGATGAGGATGCCTCGTATGAGGAGAGACCGGTTCGGGTTTTGGATAGGCGGGATCAGGTCCTGCGTGGCAAGACCATTCCTTTGGTGAAAGTCTTGTGGAAACATCACGGAGTGGAGGAAGCCACTTGGGAACGTGAGTTGGAAGTTCGAGAGAAATATCCGGACTTGTTTGTTGATATGTAATCTTGTATTTAAATTTTACATTTTGTTGAACTTAAGAGCTTTTATATATGTCTTAAGTTGTGAAACATTGAAAATGTTTTGGTTATTGGGAGTATGTTTTGGAACTTGCCTCATATGGAAGTTGAATGTGACACTATATGTGTTGAATATATTGTTGAAATTGGAAAGATAGTGCATAATGTTGATGCATGTTGGAAGTACATATGTTGTTTACATATTGTGATATGTCTCTTGTTAAAGGGATGGGATGACCGGTAATGGGTCGAATTGTTGAATGTTAAATTGTAACATTGTCTAAAATGAAGGAAAACCTGTTCTTGGAAACTTGTGCTTAATTTCGGGGGCGAAATTCTTTAAGGGGGGGAGGTTATAGCGATCCCGGGTTTACCCTTGTTGTACAGTGATCCGGACATGTGTCCGTGGATGTTAGTGGTTGTTTATTATTTTGTTTACATCCTTTTTACTTTGTAATTGAGTTATAGGATGTGTTACAGGTTTGTTACAGGTTGGTTGAGTTTAGAAACCAAAACTAGTTGCCCAGGTTTTGGCCTGTACGCTCGAGCGAGGGTTTTGGCGCTCGAGCGGAGATTACACCCATTCAGTATTTTCATGTGCAGCGTTGTACGCTCGAGCGTGGTATTGGCCGCTCGAGCGGGGTTGTCTGAGTGCCGCTCGAGCGTAGAGTTGGAAGCTCGAGCGGAGGCCTGGTTCTGTATAAATGCTGGGAGAGTGCATCCGGCGCTCGAGCGGAAGTTTGGACGCTCGAGCGGGAGTCTGTGAGTGACGCTCGAGCGAGGTGTTTTACGCTCGAGCGGGCGACTGGGTTTAAGTCCCGAAATTGTGACTTTTCAAATCACTTTTTACTTTCTCTTCTCTCCCTTACTTTTCCAAAATCACCATTGTTGAGCCTCTCACTCTAGACTCTACCTTCTCTCTAGGTTTTGATCTAGTAGGAGTGATTTACTCACCTTTGGCCTTTACAAAAAAGTTGTTGATCGTCGAGGGCTTCATTTTAATCTGAAAATCTCGGGTTTTGGAGCACGTTGGGTTTTGTCGTCTTCTCCTTTGGGACTCCGAATTTGAGGTAGGGATATCCTACTCCTCTCTATGGGTTTTGTCTTTAAATTTTGGTATTTTGAGATGTTGGGCTTGGTTTGGTAATTTTGTGAAAGTTTGGGGCTTTTGTGTAATTTTACAAAAGTTGGGGTTTTATTCATAATAAACCTAGATGCATGTTTGGCATGGAGAAATGGAATTGATGTTGAATCATTGATGAAAATGGGACCTAAGGGTTGAAATGGTAATTATGGAAAATGGCCTAATTACATTGTTTAATTAATTGGGATAATTAATGGTGAGAAATGAGGAAATGAAATGTTGATTGAATATCCATTTGTGCATTTATTTTCGGTTTAGAAATAACTGCTTTGGGCTATCGGTGGAGGATAGTCGTGATTGTTGTAGACAATGCATGATGATTAGGTAAACTGAAACTAATCAATGAAATGTGTCATGGAACTTGACGGTTGATAGAATACATTAACTGTATGTATTGGGTGATTGTATATAGAACCAATGTATTTATATACGTTATGTGTAGAGGAGCAGATAGGGGATGTACTCCGCGGTTTAGGGGAAGATAGGGGATGTACCTCTAAACCGGATAGTGTTGGGAGAAGATAGGGGATGAACTCCGTAGACACAGCTCATATGCTTGTCTAGAGAAGTGAAGATAGAGCTTATATGCTTATCTTAGTAAAGTGTGGATACAGCTTATATGCTTATCTGTGAATGTGGGATATTGTTGTTATACATATCTGTTGAGAATGTGGATATAGCTTTTATGCTTATCTGAATGTGAGATATAGTTTTTATACATATCTGTGGAAATGATGATAGAGCTAGCATGCTTATCTGTTGAAAAAGGGAAAATGAAAGGTAACTTAGACTCATAAGTTGTAAGACATAAATATGTGATTTATGTGATTGTATCAGTGTTGGCCATCTATCAATTGCTAATATTTTAGTCATTGCTCATGGTTGGTTTAGTGTATTTCTACTGGGCTGTGGCTCACCCTATATGGGAATATCATTTTCAGGTGCAGGTAGCATGCCACCTCTAAGGATATAGCTGGGAGGCTAGAGGCGGGCATACTTTTGTCGCTTAACTTTTGATGTATTACATGTAACTTCAAGCCAAGGGCTTAATGTGTAAACGAGTTAGTACTCTTTTGTTGTAACCAAGTGTTAACTTGGAAAGCTGTAAGCCCGTAAGGCATTTTGTTTTGATGTTAACATGTAATACTTATGTAATGGAACTCTAATGAATAAAAGAATGTGGTTAGTTTATATGTAAATGCATGTCTTATCTGATGGGTTTATTGTTGTTATTTTGAGGGCGTTACAATTAATTTCAACCAACTTAGTAACCCTTTTTCCATAAAAAATATTAATTGATGTTATCAATTTGACCAATACAAAATTTAAAATTAAAAGTCAAAATCATATTAATTAAAATAACAGAGACTAAAATGACTCACATGCAAGATATAAAAATTATTAACATAATTTTTCCAAAATTACTATAATGTACCCTCCAAACAGGCTTGCCTTTGAGGCAAGGTGGACCACCTTGGGGCTTCAAATCTTAAGGAGAAGTTGAGAGGTCAGTTTCTGAAGCTCAAGCAGCTTAGCCTTCCAGTAGCCGAGTTTGAGGTAGCTTAGCCTGCCAGTAGCCAAGTTTGAAGCAACTTTCACAAGCCTCTCTAGATTTGTACCGAAACTCGTGATGACAGAGGAACGCCGTTATATCGAGTTTGAGAAGTGATTAAGGACCAGGCTTCTTTTCATGGTAGTTGGGTCAATTATTAGGGACTACGGATACCTAGTGAAGGTGGAAGCTTATCTTGAAACCGTAGTTCAGGTAGAGAAGAAACGGATAAGGGGATCCAGGAGGAGTCAGGAGGTTCAGGGGGAGAGTCGAGATAATAAAAGGCAGAGAGGACACACTACACAGTAGTCTCAGGCTGCACAGTCTAGATCCACCTTCCCTGTGCAGAGTTCGAGTTAAGGGAGGGGTAATCCGGTAAGTTTCTCTTGTTACAAGAGTTGCCAGTTGGGCCATAAGTCTCCAACTTGCTCGCAGAGAGAAAGAGGGCAACAATCTGCACCGTCTGCGGCTCGTTCTCAAAGCCAAAGCCAGGGGAGAGGGCAACACCCACTTGTTGTTAGTGTGGGCATTCAGGGCACATAAAGAGGTTTTGCCCTCAGTTGGGTAGCATACCTGGTGCGTTTGGTTTGAGTCAAACACAAAACCACTAGCCTGAACAGTTAACACAAGCCTCAGGGGGCAATCAGTGAGCCTCTTCGACTCGGTCAGTACACTAGACTTATGCACTGAGGGATGAGTAGGTAGAGTAGAGACCTTCAAGGCGTATGTATGTTGTTACGATGCCAGACTTAATGCCAACACCTTCAGTTGTGAGAGGTACTATCTTGTTATGCAATTCTATTACCAATGTGTTGATTGATACGGGTGCATCATATTCTTTTATTTCGTCTACATTTGCATCAGCATTTGGGTTAGAATTGGCTTGGTTAACACCTCCACTTAGTGTAGAGTCACTTATTGGTGGTGAGATTATTTTGGAACAGGGGTGTCAGTGTTGTGAGATAGAGGTTGTCGGTCGCCGACTTCCTTTTTCATTTGTGTTACATGACATGTCAAGTTTTGATGCTATATTGGGTATGGACTGGTTGTCATCACATCGGGCCGTCATAGATTGTTACCGTCAGAGGGTTACTATATATACCATGAGAAGCGACTGTTTTTATTTCATGGGGGATAAGGCTGATAAAGTTTTATCGCCGATGTATGATCCACATGGTTGGAGTGAGTTTAGTGGTTTTCTTGTAACTTTTTTGGGTAATGAGTGTGATGATACCCAAGTTGATTTGCCGAGGGTAGTTTGTGAATACCTGAATGATTTTCCTAAGGATTTCACTAGTCTACCACCTCACCATGAAATTGAGTTATCTATTGATTTAGTGTCTGGCACCGCACCGTATCGATTTCTATGGCACCGTATAGATTTGCACCCGCTGAGTTGAGCGAGTTGAAAATTCAACTCCAGGAATTGCTAGATAAGGGTTTCATTCACCCTAGTACCTTGCCTTGGGGAGCACCAGCTCTCTTTGCTAAGAAGAAGGACGGTGTGTTGTGACTTTGAATTGATTACTGGAAGTTGAACCAGGTAACTGTTAAAAACAAGTACCTAATGCCTCACATAGATGATTTGCTTAACTAGTTGAAGAGGTCTTATTATTTCTCTAAGATAGACTTGAGATCGGGTTATCACCAGTTGAAGGTAAGGGAGGAAATTATCCAGAAGACGGCATTTTGTGTGCGGTGTGGCCATTATGAGTTTCTAGTGATGCCTTTTAGGTTAGCCAATGCACCAACTGTGTTTATAGATTTGATGAAGCAAATCTTCTATGAGTTCTTAGATCGTTTCGTAGTCGTCTTTGTCGATGACATCCTGATATACTCAGCCTCCGAAGAGGAACATGAGGAATATCTATAGGTTGTGCTTGAGTTGCTTAGAGTCCACAAACTATATGCTAAATTCAGAAAATGTGAATTCTGGTTGAAGGAAGTGAAGTTCTTAGGCCATATGGTATCCAGGGAAAAGGTGACTGGAGATTCATCCAAGATAAAAGTAGTACGAGATTAGGAACAACCTAAGAATGCTTTTGAGATTCGCAGTTTCTTGAGGTTAGCCAGATATTACCGTCTATTTGTGAAGGATTTCTCTAGGTTAGCCTCACTATTGACTAGACTGACGAGGAAAGGGATCAAATTTATATGGGGTGAAACTTGTGAGAAATCATTTCAAAAGCTTAAGGTTAGACTTACCATTGCTCCAACGTTAATTATTCTGGAGAGGGGTTTGGGCTATTCTGTGTATTGTGATGCTTCACGGGAAAGTTTGGGTTGTGTTTTCATACTTAAAGGAAGGGTAGTAACTTATGGCTCACGTCAATTGAAAACACACGGGAGAAACTATCCTATCTATGATCTAGAACTAGCAGCTGTGATCTTTGCCTTGAAGATTTGGAGGCATTACCTGTATGGTGAGAAGTTTGAAGTGTTTTCTGATCACAAGAGTCTGAAGTACCTATTTTCACAAAATATCTGAATTTAAGGCAGAGGAGGGAGATGGAGTTTATGGAAGACTATGATTTTGAGTTGCACTATTACCCGGAAAAGGCCAATGTAGTGGTCGATGCCTTAAGTGGGAAATCCATTAGCAGTGTAGCTTGTGTAACCATCCGAGAATGGGAGATGTTGGGTGCTATTGGTGAGTTTGACTTGCATTTTGGCAAGTTCATTGAGTCTGTTACTTTGTTTTCGGGCGTTACACAACCTACACTTGTGAGCTGAGTTATAAAAACACAGAGGGGTGACCTTGAGGTAGAATCCCTCTGGGAAAAGATCTCTAGTGGAAAGGTAGAGAAGGGCTTGAACGTGTGTTCTGACTCGAGTGTTAGATACCTTGACCGTCTTTTCGTGCCGGAGTCTTGTCGAGAGGAAGTACTCTGAGCGTTTCACCATTCATGCCTTGCGGTGCATCCAGGAGGCACAAAGATGTATCACGATCTTAGTCGTCAGTTTTGGTAGAAGGCAATGGAAAAGGATGTGGCCATTTTTGTGTCGAAGTGCCTTACTTGTCAACAAGTGAAGGCTGAGCATCAGAGGCCAGCGGGTTTGTTGCAACCCTTGCCTACAATCGAGTGGAAGTGGGAGCATGTCACAATGAATTTTGTTATGGGTCTTTCGATGACTCAACGAGGTAATGACGCCATTTGGGTAGTAGTTGACCGATTGACCAAGTTAGCGTACTTTGTACCTATGCACATGAATGACTCAGTAGACCTTCTAGCTGACCTTTACATTAGAGACATTATTCAACTTCATGGGGTCCCTGTGACTATTGTCTTAGATAGAGATCTGCGTTTTACGGCTCGATTATAGTAGAGCCTACAAACTACCTTGGGTACTAGGTTGACTTTCAGTACTGTCTATTATCCTCTGACCGACGGGCAGTTCGAGCGTACTATTCAGACCTTGAGGATATGCTTCGAGGTTGTGTCCTTGACTTTAAGGGGTCGTGGGAGAGGTACTTGCCCTTAGTAGAGTTTTCCTATAACAATAGCTTTTAGTTGAGTATTGGTATGGCACCATTTGAGGGCTTGTATAGCCGACCGTGTAGATTCCCTATGTGTTGAGCCAATGTGGGTAATGCACCAATATTGGTTCCAGAGTTAGTTCGGGAAACGACGAAGAATATTGCACTTATCCGTAAGAGGTTGGTTACGGCTCATAGTTGTCAGAAGATCTATACAGACTGTAGGAGGGGACCGTTGTCGTTTGAGGTAGGGGATCATGTCTTTTTGAAGATATCACCTAGACAGGGTTTGATGAGGTTTGGGAAGCGCGGGAAGTTGTCTCCTAGGTTTATTGGGCCTTTTGAGATCCAAGAGCAGATTTGAGAGGTAGCTTATCATTTGGCCTTACCGCCATAGCTTTTCGGGGTACATGATGTGTTCTATATCTGTATGCTTTGGAAGTATGAACCGAATCCTTCACACATGTTAGATTGGACTGAGTTAGAGGTGGATGAGGATGCTTCGTATAAGGAGAGACATGTTAAGGTTTTAGATACTCAAGACCAAGTCCTGTGAAACAAGACGATTCCATTGGTCAAAGTGTTGTGGCAACACCATGGGGTTGAGGAGGCCACTAAGGAGCATGAAGCGGAAGTCCATGAGAAATATCTAGACCTATTTGTTAATGTTTAAGCATGTATTAAAAGCCTTGTTATGTTAATGTAATCTAAACATTATATATGTTTTGGAAATGTGAATTGTATATTCAGTGTTGAAACTCGTTTATCCTGTTGATGAGAGTGGATGACCGGTGGATGGGTCATTGTGATGAATTTAAATTACTATCACTGTTGTAATTGGTTTAAACTTGGTTTTAATGTTTGTTTTAAATTTTAGGGACGAAATTCCTTAAGGAAAGGAGGTTATAGCATTTCTAGTTCAGACCCGACCCATTTGATGTTTTAGATCCGAGTTTCATTGTCATATATAGTTATCCATGTCTTGTTTCCCCTTACATCTCTTTGAGTTTGGATTTTGGAATGTGTTGATTGCGTTTAGAACAGGTTGGTAGCTTGTTTTTCAAACTTTTGTTGCTCAGATTTTTGTTCCTTCACTTGAGCGACACTTCTTGTGCTCGAGCGGTCTTTGTGAGCCTCCAAAACTTTTGTAGGTCTGCAAAAATACTGGGAATTTGTATTCTTCGCTCAAGTGAAACTTCTTGCGCTCGAGTGATGACCTTTGTCTACAAAACTACTGTGAGTTTGTATTTTGCACTCGAGCGAAGCTTCTTGCACTCGAGCGGTAAAACTTATTGTGTCTGGTCGCTCGAGCGACACATCTTGCGGTTAAGCGAACTGTACGTATATTAGTTCGTAAACAGCTTATTTTAAGTCATTTTTTCAAGCCTCTATCTCTCTCTCTAAACATTTCAAAACCGTAGTATCTCTCACTCTCTTTCTCTAAAACTCATCTTCAATCCTCAAATACACTATCACTTATTGATCTTTACACCCTAGTCCCTTTGTTAAAAGGGTAGAGCTCACCTAGAGCTTCCATTTGAACGAAGCAAAGTCCATTTTCGGCGCCTTTGAAGTTCCTACATTCTCTCTCTCGTCTCCTAGGTTTGAGGTAAAGATATCTCCACTCTTGTTATGAGCTTTAACTTAGTTATTTATTATTTCTAAACAATATTAAGATTTTAGAAGATTTGGAACAAATCTAGGGTTTTCAGTAAAAATCAAAAGATGGGTTTTTCATATGGATTCTTAAAAATGACTTTGATGTTGGAAATAATGTTGAGTTGTGAAGAAATGGTTGATTTTGATACTTGGGGTTGATTTTGGAAAGAAAATGAATTTTGCCCTAAATGCCTCAAATTTTTGGTTTTGTGTAAATAATGAAATTGATATTGAAATTATGAAATTGGATTGGTATTGATGAGGATGGTAGAGTTTGATATGTATTATCACTCACCTCTTGAAATTTGAAAAGTGTATCTTTGTGGAATATAAATTATCTATTTAGACGTTTTGGGCTATTAGTGGAGGATAGCTATGATTGTTGTAGAAATTGCATGTGAATTAGGAGCATTGAAACTATTTTATCATTTATTTGCATTGAGCATTATTTCACACTTATATATTGAAAATGTTACTATTTTAAGAAATTGGTGAATATGGGAAAGGAATTATTGTTACATTAAATAAGTTGGCCTATGTGTCTTGGGTGAAAGTCTCGAAAACCGCGTGTATATATGGGTATCGATCCCGCGGATGAAATTTTCATGAAATGGCAATAGTAGTGCTTGTATAGCCTATGTTTACATGGGTCTTGACTTACGGTTTCCTCCGAACGAAATTTCTAGGAAAGGTTGTATTGTTTTGAAATTCTCATAGTGTGATTCACTGCCTCATTTTCTATTGTAATGGAAATGATTTTTGAATCAATATATATACTTGGTATTGCATAGTTTTGGAAAGAGGTATAAAAATATTTTTGCACGAGTATTGCATATGCATTCACCTTATAGTTTTGTTAAGATTCATATACTGTGTTGGATTATTTTTACTGGGCTTTGGCTCACCCTACGTGGGAAAAACATTTCAAGTGCTAATGATATGCCTCCGCCAAGGCAATAGCTTGGAAAGACTTAGAGTGAGAGCTTCTTTTGCGTGTTTATTGTATTTATTTTGTACAAGCCAAGGGCTTTAACTGTAACAACCCTAAACTATGATTAGCTACTAATCCACGATTAAGAGTGCCCAATCAGTAATTAAGAAGAAATTATGAGTTAATTGCATATGGATTGTGTTATTTGTGTTTGTATCTGTTTGTCGTAGAAATATCTGTCTGTGTTTCTGTTCTGTTTTGCAAATTGCAGGCCTTATTGGCCGCAGGATATGAAATTGACTGAGAAGACATGCTAACTAGCATTTTTAGAATTTTATGGTAGGTTGAATTGAAATTTGATTCGGAACAAAAAAATTAGAAAAAAATAATCATTTTTTATTAGCCTAAGCAAGAATTAATTAAACTCTACTAATGATCCTATATAAGGCCAATATCACTCTAGAACTCCACCTTACATACACTACATCTTCGCTGTTGCGGCTAAAAACATGGAAAGAGTGATATAAGAAGAGAACTTGAGTTCAACATAGTGAAAGAAGGATATTAAGGAGAGTTGGCTTGAAACCTAGCTAGAGACTTGAGTTTTGGGAAGTGCAACTTAGAATCATTAATAATTCAAGATCTTAGGTGAGTATTTGACTCCTAATCTTTGTGTTTAAGTTCTTAAGAAAGAGAATTCAAGAGATTTAAGTGTTAAAACATGAGAACTAAGCTAAAATAGTAGAATTGAAAATCACCTCATGCATGCATATGCATTTCATGGAGTTTTGAAGTTGTTTTCAAAGGTTTCTCTCATGCATGTGGTAATTTTAACATGGTTTTAAGAATTCATAACATTTCTCACCATTGAACCTCATTTGATCATGTTTTCAAAGCTTTAAAGCCAAGGCAATACATTCATGTTATACATACATACAATTCAAGTTTGTTTTAAATAATTTACTTGCTTTTGAGCCTTGATTTTGTATAATGATCTTTAATTCATTATGTTTTGTAAGTTTACAAGTGTTTTCTCAAGTTTTGGGCCCAAATGATGTGTTTTAAGGCTTTGAATTTAAGTTTTGCACTTTAAACAGCAATCTGGAAATTCCATAATTCTACATCTCTGCTCGAGCAACCGAAGTTACGCTCAAGCAACCACCCTTTGTTTTGTGTCTCTGCTCAAGCGAAAAATTCTAAGCTTGTGCGTAAAATTCATGCTCCTAGAAGTTTTACAAAGTTTTGCAAACTGCTCGAGCAACCAAAGTTGAGCTTGAGCAAGGACCCTGTTTACTCAGTCTTATGCTCGAATGAGTGGAAAAATCATGCAACCAGTACTTTTGCAAAGTTTTGCAGACCGCTCGAGCGACCAAAGTTACATTTGAGCGAACACCTTTATTTCTAAACCTTAGCTCGAGCAAAGGAAGTTGTGCTCGAGCGGATTGTCCTATTTTTGAAAATTTGACTGAGTGTTCTAAGGCGTATTTTGGCATCAGCATTGCATCTTAGGCATTCTTAAGCCCTAATGAAGACGTAGTAGTGAACATAAAGGTTAAAAACGCACCCAAACAAGAAAGAAATGAATTAAATGAATTCCGAGCATGTGTTTTAATGTGTATCTATTCTGTGTTTGTATAGGTGATGCGTCGTAGGCTATCTAGTTATCTGTTCTATTTGTGTACCTTATCTACTCTATCTGTCTGCTGTTGGAGCCAACTCTGAGTAATAGCTTTGTTTATGTTCAATTTATAAGTATCTTCTAAATGGTATAAGATGATCTTTTTTCTGAAATATTATTTTCTGTATGTATGAATGAATGGTTGTCCAATATTTCTGAAATATACTCGTGGCATCATTAGCTTCAGATGACCGTTGTTATCTATTCTGTTATGTCCCAATTATGGGCCAATTGTACGTCTCATGAGCCAGTTGTTATGGATCCTTCTGTATACGTCCCATATACAGGCCAACTGTACGTCTTATAAGCCAACTGTATCGTCTCCATGCACATGAGTCAATTGTATGCCTTTATGGCCATCCCTTCATAGGTCAACTATTTCTGTTAGTGCTACTAGATGTACCACGTATGATTAACTGTGAACTTTGATTATGAATATTGATTTCTGAACAATAATATGAATATGAATCTATTTCTGATATAAACTCTAATTTCTGAATCTGTTATGAACATCATTCATTAAAATCCTTTCCTTTGTTATTATTCACTGGGCTTCAGCTCACTGTATTATTTATGTATGTAGGTGACCAAGCGCGTGACCAGGCTCAGTGATGACTGCCTGGAATTCTATTTTGTCGGCCATCCTTTGTGACTCCCAAGGAGGTTCCAAAAAAAGTCTATTGGTCGAGTTTTGGGAACTAAGTTTAAGACTTTGTTTTCTCTTACTGAAATCTGAACCAGTTCTGTATACATGTATACTAGGCTAAGTCCTATTCTGGTTTTATCTGTACATATGGATGACGTCATGTATGTATTTAAAGTTTTAAAAAAAATTTCTGTCCTATGTATATCTGCACAGCTCTATGGACACTATTTTCTATAAGTTCCTTCCGCTAGCCCCTAATTATATGTTATTCTGTATAGAGGCTTTTGGTAACCCAAGGATTATTGGCCGATTACGACGCTAAACATATAGAGGCGAGTTTAGGTCGTGACATTAACTGTATTGGACTTAAATCCACTTTTGTTATAACCAAGCATCGTCTTGGAAAGCTGTAAACCCTTAGGACGTTCTTTTATCTATTTAACTTCCATTCTTTTCTTTCTTTTGTTCGCAACATATGCTATAGATTTAGAATCAGGCATCATGAATGTATACTGCATATGTTTCGCTTTTGCAAACTCAACTGGATTTAATGGAAGATAATTACTTTATTGTATTGTCATTTATTGATATTGCGAATGGATTATTGTATTTATTTCGGGGTGTTACAAATTAGAATCCCAAATAATTTTATGTCTTAGGGTATATTTGGTTTATTGAAATAAAATATGTGAAATACTCTGTAGCGATCCCGGTTTCGATCTTTTTTTCATGTTTTGCCACTTCGACTGGGCCGGTCGGGGGTCGAGCTACTCGGTCAGCTCGCGGGGGTCCAGGGGGCAGTGCCCCTTGGTAGGTCCAAGGGCAGCACCCTGGCGAGGGTCGAGCTACCCGGTCAGCTCGTGGGGGTTGAGGGGACAGCGCCCCTTTGTGGGTCCTAGGGCAGCGCCCTAGCGAGGTTGAGGGGCAGCGCCCCCAAAACAAAAATGCAAAATGCATTCGAAGTTGCTTGTCCGCTCGAGCGGCTGTTTATGCGCTCGAACGGAGAATGTTTGGTTTCAAAAGTTTGACCTGTCTGCAAAAACACTGGGTTAGTGTATTTGACGCTCGAGCGGGGCATTCCACGCTCTAGTGGACCATGTTATATCAGTTCGTGAATTTGATATTTCATATCAATCTTTTAGTCCTCTCTCTCTCTAAAACTCTCTAGAATTCCAGAGCGGGAGCTTCTCTCTCTAGAAGTGATCTTCTCTCTTTGATTTCTCCAAATCCATTGGGATTTAGACCTAAGTTCTTCACCAAAGTTGGTTATCATCTCGAGGCCTTCGTTGTGTGCGATGAAGATCGAGTTTCGAAACCGTTGATTTTGGGGATTTCATCTCGTTTCTTCTTCAAAACTTGAGGTAGAGATTTTCTTAGAGTTATATATATGTTTTTGCAAGATCTAGATGATTTTCGAAATCATCTTTTGATTAGCTTTGAGAAATTGATTGTTGATTTCAAGAAAATGAGTGATTTTGAAAGAGGATTTAATTTCTTTTCCTTTTAAAATAGAAATTGAAGGTTTTGAACTATATTGATTGAAGAAAAATGATTTTGGGAAGATTCTTCTAAATATTTTAGAGATGAATGGTTTTGGTGAGAAAACCTAGAAATTAGGTCTTTTCTTTAAAAGATGTTGAAAATCCTTGGAAGATGTTGTCATATTTATTTTATCTACCAAAATAAATGGATGTTTTGAAAATTGTTTATTTATATATAAATAACGAATTTTGTGAAAAAAATGAGGAATGTTATTTATTTGGGAAATTGTTGTCAAAATGTTGATTTAGTCTTGAATTGACTAAATTGTTGAGATTGTTCGAAATGTGGGAATTAGGTTATTCTCTTGAATGAATTGATATAAAAGTATATATATATATATATATATTCATCTTGTGAATTGTGTTGAAAAGAGGGTTGAGAATTTTGATCACAATAGTATATTGTGTGGAACAATTGAATATGGAAGTAACGTTGCATCGCATTATTAAGCATATATTGGCATTTCAATTCATTGGACTATGTTAAGCTTTGAAAATTTGCATTGAGACAAGAATGTTGGGAAATGGGTTTTCATGAAATGGTTTTGGGGTAAATACGGTGGTAAGTCTTAAATAGGTGGTGTAGATGAAATTGTTTAAGTTGGCCTGAGTGTCCTTAATGAAAGACCAAAAAGTCGCGCGGATAGGTGTCGAGCCTTCCGGTTAATACCGGTAAAAATGGCAATTGGTAGTACTCGTATAGTCTACTTGCAGACACCAACCTAGGGGGATTACCAGAGTTACATTTACTGCCCCTTTAATTAAATTGATAAATTTTGAACAGTTGAAGTTGCATAATATCATTGAGTATGATAGTTTTCAAAAGATGAAGATGTGTTTTATTTTCAAAAAGGCATGGCATGACATGTGTATTCATCTCTTGAGACTTGTATAAAATATATATACTTTGTTAAGGATTTCCTACTGGGGTTTATGCTCACCCTACCGGATTTTTGTGCAGGAAAAGACGTAGTGAATTCGCCTAATTGAAGGCGTGGAAATGTGTGTGTTGAGAGCACTAAAGCTCTCATTTGTTGTGATCCTATTTGTAAGCCAAGGGCTATGTATGTGTGGGTTTGAATAACCATTTTGTGTACCGGGCTTAAGCCTTGGAAGATTGTAAACCCTTGGGGGTGCTTGTTTGGTTATTTATTTATTATTGAATCAATGTAATATCGCATGAGGAACTATTATTATTATGTAATGCAAGTATGAGAAGTTATATTTGGTTTTCCTTTAAGAGAGCCATGATTGTTGCATTATCATTTATGCTAGAAATTTGGGGCGTTACACAATCATTCTATTAAAATATTTATTCTCACGTTTGATTTATTTAAAAACTGATTTTAAAAATAATGTATTACATATGAAATTATCATTTATCATTGTGAGTGAATATTCATTTTATAGAAAGGTTAGGAAATCATTATTCAATTTTATTCTACTGAACCAAGCACTGTAATTTTACCAAAAAATTTAAAAAAATAATTGAAGTGGTGAATTATTTAAATATAATAAATAGTTGTTTGTCAAATGTATGTATTGTTGGCAGAATATTATTGACTATATTAATTAGGATTGTCTCTATAGAAATAATTTTTTTCAAGTTGAAGTTGGTAATATTTTTATATTCAATCTCATCGGAAAAATAAAAAAATAAAAAAAAATCAATAAATAATATTACTTATTGAAGATGTCCAAAATTTAATTCAATAATTACGATTTACATTGACTATAAAAATTATATAAAATTGCTGAGAAAATATAATATTTATTTATTGTAAAAAATATATTATAATTAATTCACTTACTAATATAATATTTTCAAATATGATTTATCACCTAATATTTTAAGCAAAAAAATTAGTAATTTCAATCTATCAATTTTTTTTATTTTTTTATTTTTTGGACCTAAAAAAATAGATAGATTAAAATTACTAATCTTTTGCTTATAATATTTTATGCTTTATATAAAGTAAACTATTTACTTCTTGTTCAATACTTCTTTTTATTGGTCTAGTGAACAACACTTTTATCGCTTAAGTAATAGACATTATATGTTTTTAATTTCAAATAAAATTTATATTTTATGAATTTAATATTACACCCATCAAGTGGACATAACTCGGGCGGATTCGGTCGAGTTAGGAGGTTGTGCTGAGACCTATCCAGGCCTACCCAGACCCGAATTGTAACCCGAAGTTTCCTATCGAAGCCCGACCCGAGTTAAACCCGAATTGTCTGATTGTCCGAATTGCCCAAATTGTAAATAATTTTTTTTTTTTTTTGTAGCTACATTATTAAATTATTAAAATTTGACTCTATTTACATTTTTTTTTTATATAGAAAATCATTAATACCATCAAAATAAATAATTTATATAATGTAAGAGAGATGCCGCTATAGTAGTCTTTATAATTTATGAGTGAAAATAAAAAATAAAAAATGGTAAGATTTTATGTTTTTTTTATGTATAATATGTATTCAATATGATTTAATAATCTAGGTTACTTTAATATCATGTAATGACCAATAATTTATATATATATTTAATATTTTTATATATTTATAAATGTATAATTCGGATTTCAGATTGCTCGGATTGTTTGACGTTTTTACCCAAGCCCGTCCAAATTTAATTCAGGGTTCTGAATTTTTGTCCAAGTCCGTACCAAATTTAAAAATATCTTCTCCAAACCCTAAAAACATTCGAGCTGAGGTCGGGTTGCTCGGGTTAAGCCTGCCCAAGTTGCACCCCTATACACACCTACTAATGTTTATATATGTAAGCAAATTTTATACAGATACGAGAACAAATTTTGTGTATATATATAAAGTCTACATTTTTTTAAGTTTGTTTTGGGCCTCCTCAAAGTTAGGATCAGCCTCAACTCCAAAAGAATGCATATGACAACTATTTTTATATAGTGTGAACTTTCATACTTTTTTCATAAAAATTTATAAAATTTTATAACATAAATTATAAAATATTATTGTTTTTCTAACCACAAAATATCATAACAAAAATCAAAAAAATTTATAACTTGAATCTTCACAACTTTAGGTCATACCATAATTGTTCATAATTTTATTACAAAGTGGCATAGCCAATACAAATATTTATAGCTTCCATAAAAAATAAATAAATAAAAACTTCCTTACAATGTACATCTTTTTAGAGTGCAAGCCATAGAATTCTTTTTTAACTTTCATGTTAACTTCTATTTAGGTTATTTTGAGAAATGCTACATAAGTTTGTTTTTTAATTTATTAAGAAAAGATGTGCAAAAAATTAAAAAAAAAAAAAGTAATGTGATCCAAATAAGTTAAAAGTCAATAAGCAAAGTCAAGTTAATTTCATTAGAAATAGGCCTTTGTAGCATCACTTTATGGTATGAGTTTTGGATTCGACTTCGTGAGAAGTTTGATATCCTAATGGTGGTTGTTGTGCACCACTGTAGCCATTGTTGTGCGGCCCATGATAATCAAAATTATTCAATTTTAGAATATATCGAGTAGAACATACTTGTAAAAAACTAAGTTAGTCAAATATCGATAACCTTTTAAGGTACATTGAGTAAAACATACATGTAAAATATTAAGTTGGTCGAATATCGATTACCCTTTCGTTGAAGTGCATTTGTATTCAGTTTTATAATTTCAATCACATTTATTATTATTATTTTTAGATACAGATTCAATTCGATGAAAGGCCTATTAATATTCAATCAATTTTGCACTTATGTTTTATTTGATACTAGCGTATGCCCGTGCCTAAAGACACGGTGTAAATAATATTAAGATTATAATATAATTGTAATCACAACACTATTTAAATTTAAAATTAAAATGTAATTATAAAAATATATTTAATGGAGAAATACAGTCTCAAAACTAAGTCACTCTCTCACTCTGTTTTTCTATTTCTCTCTTTAAATTGAAAAACACCCAACACCAATGAGAGGATGTCAAAACACTGTACAGAGAGAGCGAGGGAGAGAGAGCCGGTGTCAAAACACCCACCCAAACCATTAAGATCTCAGTGTATAAGCTAAAGAGAAATACAGTTTCAAAACTAATTCACTCTCTCACTCTGTTTTTCTATCTCTCTTCAAATTGAAGAACACCCAAGACCAATGAAAGGATGTCAAAACATTGTATAGAGAGAGTGCCGATGTCAAAACACCCAAACCATTAAGATCTATGTATAAACTAAAGAGAAATAGTAAACTAAAGGGAATGATGTTTTCGAAAATGGTAATAGTGGTTTTTTGCAGCAGTGATATAAAATATCCAGTGCAAGAGAAACCACTAAATTCTTGAAAACAACTCCAAAAAGACAGTCTAATTTTAACTCAAACTTGCTGGATTTGTAATAGCGAGAGATTCATGCCATGCTTCACATTTGACTATGAATTGGAATTTCTAATTGTTCCAACTTAGCAAGGCTGTTTAGGAGTTTGCTAAACTATTGAAAGGGAAAGAGAGTTTTCATGCCACAGTCAGGACAATGAAGTTACAATACTGACTCTTTACTTTCTCAAATTTGACTCTATAAAGTATGTACCAGAGTAAGACCAAGGATTGGGCCAGTAGATGAGGTGCTCCCTTGTCGGGGGTGATGTTTGGGTTCGAGTCTTACCTGTTGCGTGATAAAACTTCCTAGGATAATATTTACATTATGTAATGGTTATTATAGCATTTTCTGTCAAATTTTTAACAAAAATTATTTTTAAGATTAAATTAAAAAAAAAACTTAAAATCTAAAAAATTAAAAAAAATGATTAAACATAAATGAGTATAGTCTAATTTATCCAAATATTTTTTTGTTGTTTACTATTTAATTCGCAAGAATGGATGGTCATAATTCAATGGTCAAAAAAGGTTCCTTCCTCATTTATCCGATATCCTTCTATGTATTTTTTTTTTCCACAATCCGTGTTCAATTTCCATGATCCATACTTCCCATACCAATTCCATTGAAAATTGGATCACCCATTGTTTTCAAAATAATATCATTATGGTGTAACTTACATTTTATTAATTTTAAATCAATTTCCATGATTCATACTACCCATACCAATTCCATTGAAAATTGGATCACCCATTGTTTTCAAAATAATAACATCATTATTGTGTGACTTACATTTTATTAATTTTAAATTTACATTGTACACTAAAATTTTGAAATATTTTCCAGGTTAAAAATTCTAGATTTATACCATTTCCATTTCCAAAAAATTATTACTAATTTAGAAGAGAATTAATCTTGAAAACAATATTCTACACCAATTTGGCAAGCAGTAAGGTTGCCTTATCCAATATTTTTTTAAGGGTTAATTCTTTTACATTTAATTTGGATGTTTTAAAACATGACTGCCAACCTAATAGTTTTTAAGAATATTGAACTTAAACTTCCTTTATAAAACTTGGCAAAACAAAAAAAAATTCCTTTATAAAAGATTGTTAATATTTTATAAAAAGAGAATGAAGTATTGACATGTAACATTTACATAAAAAAACAAAAATTCAAAATTTACACTTTTCTTTCCTCATTTTTGATAAATAACTTGGTTATAAAGACAAATGAACCCTAAAAATATACTCGAATAAAAATGAATATACCATAGAAAGGGAAACCAGAGATGGCAGAACACCAATTCTCATAAACACCCTAATACTATGGATACAAAATTATTTATGCCTCTACAACAAAGCCAACAAAGAATTTGATACCCTTGAAGCTGAAAGGAGAGGCAATATTATCCATGTCATATAGACATACTCTATAAAATTCAAACACAAACTACTATACTTATTTTCCATGTCATATATATAGTTCCACAATACCATGAGAGATAGGTTTAAAAAAATAATAATTAAATTAGGCATCTTTAAAATGAATGAAAAAAATCTGTCACAAAAAATTAAGTAAATGTTGCATGGACTCTCCCACTAAATAGCAAAAATATGTACTATTTATACAGCTTCTTTAATAGAACAGGGAATATCAATTGAAGAATAGTGTATTGGTTTCAATGGTTTGAGTTTTCAGTTATATACTTCAATTGCAAAAGCCTATGTTTTTAAGTTTACATACCTTAATATTGCTCCCAGGTCCAGAAAGAAATGCATCACTTGGGAGAATACTAAATAGCAGGATATACTACCGCCAATAGGTGATGGATCGCAGTTTTAAATTTTTCGTTATCTAGTCAAGTACTTTATTCATCTATGGGAGTACTACTAAGTGAACAGAAAGAAGGGGAAAAAAAAAAAGTAATACTAAGAGCAATCAAAAGATAGAGAAGGACCAAGGTAAAGTACTTGCATTACATAGGTGAACTTCAGCACTGGAATTTTGCTTCCTCAACTCTTCTAGTAACTGAAACATAATGTCAATAAAAGCAAGATTTTAGATGGTGATGTAAATTAATGAAGAAAGATGATCTAAAATTCAATAAAATAAGATCATTGACCTTGTCAATTAGGAACATGAAGGAAGTGAACTATTTAAGAAATTAAACATGTAGATATAGATGGTGAAAAATAAAAGAAATTGGAACATATCAATTTTCCTTGAGACCTTCAAGAGACAAAGTCAAATGAGCCCAAAAAATGTTTGTAACAAAGTCTATGAAAGAAAATAGATAAACCCATTTGAAAAGAATACCCTAATGTTGCACATTTAATCATTTTCAGATTGTAGAAATGAAAAAGAGAGAAAGGTAATGTGGATTGCTTAAGCCAAGCACAGAACTTTCCAAGAAATTTCACACATAGGGTGTGTGTTCCTTAATTGTAATTGCAAATTCCTCATAACATCAACATGTAATAATACAGTTTCTAAACACTGTCAACCCACAAATCTCCTATTGGAATTTCTCAACCCCAATTCAAAACATGCCTAACACTATAGTCTATAGCTCAAGTTTATCCACTGACCTTTGGGTTGATCTCAACAAATGGAAACTATAAATAAACAATCCTAAACTCCCATATGAACAACACCAGTCAAAGAGCCAAATCTCATCAAAAACTACTTTATCAGAACTCCTCCAAAAATAACAAAAAGATGACAGAGCATTGAACTATAATTGACAACATTACTGAACCTCATTGAATCATCCCTACCAAAAATATCATTCCCACTAAACATACACTCCATCAAACATAAAATCCTAAGGCAGCAAACAAAACCAAAAGTGGCAAAATGAACACACAAAAAAAAATAACAAAAATAATAATAATAATAATATTCATATCAGCAATGAAACATCAAGTCTTGATAAAATCATAGTGAAGAGAAACTCTCATTCTAATTTAAAAACCTTTAAAACAATAACAAACAATAGCTCGATTGGTAAGCAAGACAAAGATTTCATACCTTTCTTTCAAGTCTCACCAGTCAACACATGTTCTCTGAATAAAAAGTTAAGTTGGGCAATTTGGGTCTGGACTCCTGGTTACGAAAAAAATGAAACACAAAATCTATAAAATCAATAGCCAAATCGAATCTCAATCATCATTAATTGAACCACATAAAGTCCACCGAAATAAACAATTTAATTTAACTGGAAAAAATGACACAAAATCAATCATTTGTATAATGCATACATACACACACATACATATGTATGTATTATAAACACATACATACCAGTCTATAGATACATATATATATATATATATATATATATATATATAATAAGATAGACACCAGTCTATAGAAGTTAACGTAAGACGTGAAGAAAGATGAAGTCAAAACCTTTACCAAGGATAGTGAAAAATCTAGAAATCCCCTAGATGTTGATTTGTGATTATGTATCAATTTTAAGCAGAATATAACAATCCCAATCAAACAATCAAGACAAAGAGACACAACGATTTAACGTGGAAAAAACCACAATTGGACACCTCCAACTGTGATCAAAAAACCACGGGCAACAGCCACAAGAACAATCTACTAAGAAGATTTAAAGGAATTACACAGGTATACTCTCAATTACCTAGCGAATCCACAACGCCTAATTGAACCAACCTCTATGTGCCTCTTCCAACCCCATCTTCACCACGGAATTGTCTTTCTGATGAGCCACTCCGGATTCCACCAAAGCTTCAGGCTCGAATTCTTCAGAATCCACAACTGAAGAATAACTCTCTCTTTTGTGTATAACAAACAAACCTTTGATGTACTCTTTTTAAATCATGAGTTGAAGACTCAATAAAAACATCAAAAAAAAACAAACAAAATATCCCCAGATATAAACTTTAAGAACCAAAAAGAAGATCTGGAGGACTTCAATCAATCACTTAGTTTTGGGAGAAAACCAAGTATTTATAGAGAACCAAAAGTAATCCAAGATTGGGAAGAAAACAAACTCCTTGAGAAATCCGGATTCTGAGGTTCGCTCGAGCGAAGCTTTTCTGGCTCGAGCGAGCAGTGTATTTTTCATGATTTCTACTAGTGCCTTGGCTCGAGCGACGGATCCTTGGCTCGAGCGAGGAATACACTCTTTCAGGTTTTTGTATGGACGCAATCCTTGGCTCGAGCGCGCATTCCTTGGCTCGAGCGAGACCTAGCTCGAGCGAGAACTCCTTGGCTCGAGCGAGCAACGACGGACATGCAATTTTGAATGCAATTTTGCATTTTGTTTCTGTCGCGAGCTGACCGGGCAGCTCGACCCCCATAATAATCAGCGAAGTGGCAATCTTGAAAGCATTAACATCGCAAACTTCTCTGCATGGTTCGATTCGGGTTTGGATTCGCATCTAATAAACTCATAGCCTCACTGAAATAAAAAATGCGAAAATAAATACATCTGAAAGGAGTTTTGTCAAACGGGGTTGCCAAGAATAAAAACCTAACAATCTCCCCCTTTGGCAATGCCGTGACAAAACACATCTAACAAATAAAATCCTAATCACCCCAACCCATTACATCCAAAAAACAAACTGCTTTCTCAAGGTCATGATCTGCAAAATAGTCATTAGTGCCACAATCTCCAAAACAACTATTAGTCCCACAAGAGTATATGAAAAAGCAATAGACATATGACACAGTTATCTTGAAGCAAGAATAGATGAAAACTAAGACTCATGAAAAACAACTCTCAAACAACAAAAGCAAGATCATAAACCTCACAAGCAATGATATGACGATGTAAATATCATGAACATACAAGAAGGGCAAATAGTGCATAGCAACATGCAAAACATAAAGCCAATCTCCCTTACCAAATCATATCAAAGTGTTCATGCTAACAAACTCTTGCAATAATAAACCAAACTCCATTACCAACCCACATCAAGATGAACCAAACTCCCCCTCACTAAAAGCAACCACAAACACTAAAAACAGTGAACAAGAAGAAAACGACAAAAAAATAATATGGTGGAGCAAGCAAGGAATTTCAGATTTGTACCTTAAAACACACAAGATTATCCAAGAAGCACCATTACTAGTAAACACAATGTGCACAGTCTGTAGAAAATTCCTCATGCAAGAAAGTGATGAATTATGTGAAAAGCATAGATCCCAAAAAAAAATGTGTGTGTGACTCTTGGAGTTCGACAAACACTAGATTCAATCCTAGTAGTGATCTGAAAGATGGACCTCCGACAAGAGAATCTTAAGCACGACAAAGGAAAGTCAAACCACTAGGAATCAAGGGGTATTTGGTGAGTAAAGGCGGAGGCTCCCCCTCAATCAATGAATCTTTTCCCTTTTTTTTTCTTTTCTTTTTTTTTCACATGTTTTTTCTTTCTTTTGCATATTTTGTCTTCTTCTCTTTCTTTTGCTTTTGCTTTTTCTTTTTCTTTTTCTTTTTCTTTTTCTTTTGCACAATCATTGGTGGCTGACACGCTCAAGAGTATGGAAACCGAACCAGAGAAGCATGGATATAATAAGGATGGCCTGGTTGGTGACTCTGAGGTAGCCTTTTCCTCATGGCTAGACTGCAAAGAATTAAGGGGAAAGCCATGGAGATGCAAAAGGATGGTAGGTGGTTAAGAGACTCAACATCACCCAAGATATGCTAGCATAGGTCAATTCCTCTAGAAAGCAAAAGATACAATGCCGGAAGTCCATAAAAAAATAATCACTAAGGCGGAAGACTCTAAAATTTGCTAATCCAAGAGTGTGTACAGAATGAGACATACTAATCAAAAAACACACACTCCAGAATGAGTAATGACCACAGATAGCACACCTATATTAACATGTAATGGATATTCTCATCAAATCCAATATGCACCAAGGACCACTCAAAAATTTCAAGCTTGCAAAACCATACAAGAAAATCTTTTTGGTTTTTTTTTTTTTTTCAATTTTTCTTTATTAAAAAAAACAACACACAAAAATCCAAAAGCTAAAACAAATAAACAAATTAACACAAATCAAGTTTTCTCACCCAAATCTTTTTGATCTTAACAGAATTTGGTCTAGCGGTCTTGGTAAATATCATGGCATTGTGAACACCCTCATGCATCTTGGTATTCTGCCTGGACATGTAAGGTTGTCTCCTAATCCAAAAAGTATTCGAATTCCTACCCTTTTGAGACACTCTCCCATGCAACTTATAACAATAAGGGCGAATATGACCATGCATACCACAATGATGACAAATAAAAACAGGGTGTACCTTCTTTTCTTTTACCTTGTCAACTCGAGCGAGCAACGACGGACATGCAATTTTGAATGCAATTTTGCATTTTGTTTCGGCCGCGAGCTGACCGGGCAGCTCGACCCCCGTAATAATCAGCGAAGTGGCAATCTTCAAAGCATTAACATCGCAAACTTCTCTGCATGGTTCGATTCGGGTTTGGATTCGCATCTAATAAACTCATAGCCTCACTGAAATAAAAAATGCGAAAATAAATACATCTGAAAGGAGTTTTGTCAAACGGGGTTGCCAATAATAAAAACCTAACAGATAGATTGGGGAAGAATCAGAGTTGTTCATCATATGTTTAAAAAGAAAAACCTAAAAATCTCTACACTACCAAAACATCGATAACACAAATGTTTCAAAACCCCAAAATCGAAACCATACGTCAATCGAACAAACTAACCAAATACAAGCTAATTGAATATAGATCCAAGCAATTTCAGAATCGAAAATGAATAAAAACAATTGAAATCGAATGCAAATCAAAATGTCTATTGTGTAGCCATGGAAAACTCCTTATCTCGAGTCATAGCGTATGTCTTAGAGCATCTGTATTCAGCCATTTTTTGATCAAATTTGAGCAGATAAGAGCAGAACCAATGTACCAAGACATACCCATTTTCAAATCAAACCACAAGCATACAAACTTATGTATATAATAACACAACCAAAAATATGTATATACACAATGAATTGAAGTACCAACCACAAAGAACAGCTCAAATAGGTATCTAAGGATCCAAATATCTCTGCATCTATTCAATGCATACTCTTCATTATCTTCGTCGAAAATAGCTGGTTTTGCTATGATTTTTGAGAACCTTGAATCACAGTATTGCCTATAAAAGACCTGAAAATGGACTGTTATATTGGATTACATTGTGTTTGGGTGCTCTGAAAACAGAAGAAAAGCAAACAAAATCCCAAAAGTTAACTTAGCCCAAATTGTGACCTTTTCTGGGCAACCAAATAGAGTTCAAATTAGAACATATCAAATAATAGCTTACCGGATTGAAGGTGTGACAAAACCAGACCCATTGAATATCAATAGGAGGAAGAATCATTGGGGGATGATGATTTGATGTTGATCCAACCGTAAGATCAGAAATCAATGGTATCCAAAGCTCATCATACCTGAAAAAAACCAATCAATCACAAAATCATCAAACTCAATTCGACAACCCACAGATTACTTACAATAAGATTACTTACAATAAGACTTTCATTGACCCACACACACCAAAAAAAAATATGTGTTATGACCTTCGTACAGATTCGAGTGTTATGACCGGCGATCAAAGAATCGAACAGCCCTAGGGTCCTGAAAACAGAGCGCCACAATCAGATTAGGGTTGTGAGATTTTTCAAACATTTCCACTCAGAGAGAGAGAGTCAAAGAAATGCAAAGTATAAAAGAAGAGTTTTCTTACACGGGGCAGGGTTTTGAAGAATGAGAGGAACCCTTGCGCTTGCTTAGCATCTATCACAAAAACAACAAATACCCACAAAAATTAAAGAAAACCCAAATTGAATAAATAATATACCCAAATTGAATAAACCCAAATTGAAACACCGTCGGTATCGAAGGGAGCCGAATTGAGCAGCGTAGCGAAGAGCCTGCAGAAGATTGTCTGTTCGGCACCGAAACAACGGCACCATCGAGCGGTGAACACAGAAGAGAGTGGCAGATGCAGACTACGGCGCTGCTGCAGAAGAGGGGCGTGGTTGATGTGGTTGTGAAGGAGGCGGTGGTTCTGGTAACGGTAGTGCGACGAATCGAGAGAGAGAACCCTAGAGAGAGAAAGAGAGAGAGAGAGTGTGTGAACACAACACCCATCTCTTTCTTTGAACTACAACACATGAGAGATCCACCAAGGTAAGAGAACGTGGAGAGAGGGAGATAAGAGACATTTGGCAGACGTGGGAGAGAGAGCAGACGTGGGAGAAAGAGTAGATCTCAACCGTAGATATTGAATAGGATTGATCTAGACCATTTAAATGAAATGTATCTCACATACATTTTATATATTTTTAAAAACACTTCTCCCTTATTATAGAGATTGTTATACATTATTTTAATTTTTTTCAAACTATTTCAAATAACTGTTATAATTATTAGATTCAATTATAAATTATATACATAGATTTTGCCGATATGATGGATACAAACATTTGATAGCAATTGTCATTTAGCTTAGTGATCGGCATTTGATGCAATACTCAACTGATTGAGAGTTCGACCCTTGACACCTTTTCCCTCTCACTATGTCTATATAGAGAGAGAATCAAACTTGTTTTTAGTTCACTTTTTTAGGAAGGACGATCCAATTTCCATGACTCTAGGTCCGATTTGATGATTTGAATTATTTCAATTGTAAAGTTTGTTAAGAAGAGCATTTATAAAAAAAATTAACTTGATCGGCCATTGAGAGTTATCTGATCAAATCATATTTTTCTTTAAGAAAAATAGATGTTAACTATGATCTTAAAAATAGAACAATTTTTTTTTATTTTTTATTTTTAACAAATACAACGGTTTAGCTTACTAAAACGGATCTAAAATAGGCCCATATCCATGCAAACTGGACCACTCTGTCTAAAAACTAGATTGAAGATGAGCTTGATTCATATATATATATATATATGAAAAATGTTAGGTTTCATAAAAAAAATATTAAGAAAAATTTCATGAAATTTTTAGAAATAATCTAATTTTGATAGGTAACAAAGTAAGAAAAGAGGTTTACCTTAATGTAAATATATTTTAATTTTCAAGTCTTAGTGTGCAAATAGTACAAATTTAGTTTTATCTTATAGTGCTCTATGATTAATAAGTTATAAATTGTATATAATTGCATAGAATAATTCTATATGTACCAATTAATGTATATACTAGTATACGTCATTTGTATGGTTTTAGATATTTGTAACTTGTATAATAAATGTGGTCAATAATAATATCATAATACTAATTGGTACACTAGTGTGTACACTAATTAGAACATATAGTACCACCGAATTATATAACATATAATAAAATATTATAAACTAATCTAATGGAGGATAGTCTTTATGACTATCTTCCTCAAAAGTTTTTATGAAGCGTAACATTATTCTATATGTTTACGCCATGATGTTTTTGCTTTGAAAAACAAAAAAAAAAACAAAAAAACATTTGAAAGTAATCAAGACAAGGTGAGGCCAGAAGAGAAGGCAATGCCAGCCATGTTTAAACCCTTCATATTGCAATCAGGGAGTGGGACCCAAGTCCAATGCTGTCTCTTGATATCATAGCATAGCCAAATTATGTCCCAAATGCCTTCAAAGTTGGACATCAAGACAGCCCTAACTGTTCCTTGTCTTTCCTCTATACACCCAATTATAACCCCATAAGGCTTCTTAATCTTCTCAATTAGCCCACTTGGTACCATTGATATGAATTCCCAAGACATACCATTTGAGCTCAACCCCCACAGTTCTACACTTTCTAACATCCTTCTCCTTTTACTCACATCATCAACATCATCTGATCTAAGAATCATCATATTTCCATCACCGTACACGTGTAATTGATCAAATACGTTCCCCCAACTGAATCCTACGGCCAACTGTTGCTCTTCCCCTCCCCTATGAAATCTCGGTCGTATAACCACCGGGTCGTCATCACCTTCGGATCCAAGGGCAATAAGGACACTTCCACTCCTTCCATTAATGACACTAAGGAAAATATAGTCACCCCCTCTTTCATTGACACATGGCAAATTCCAAACATTTTCCTTTGCTTCTATAGATCGCCACTTGTCAATCTCTGAGTTATACTCAAATAAAACTGGACGGTTTTCATTATATTCAGCAAATAAAAATCGGAAATGACCCGACCTAGGAGGGCCGGGTAGTAATTTCATACCAGATCGGCGCCACAAAGATGTGCCACGTGGACCTAGTGGGCTTGGAGGGATCTTTCTAACTATCTTAGCCATGGGATTAACATAAATAACTTCCTGGCTAGTGTTGGAAGCAAAGAGAAAGTAATTACCCGACGCAGTCAAAAAATAGAGATCTTCCCAGGAAGAAACCATCGGAATCAACAATTCCAAAATCGGAATTTCAAACCACCGATTAGAGCCGTCCACAAAGCCATGGAGCATAGATTTACGACGCCATCGCTTCGTGTAAATAAAAAGCCAAGTGGTTGAGCTCGATTTCACATTATATTCCCGAACGAAATCTTGGTCAAAGATAATTGAGGCAATAAACTTATTAGTGGATTTTAATCGAACAATATCGGGTAAAGCTAGATTAAGAATTTTATATTGTATGAGCACGGTCGGGAGGAGAGAAAAGCCGACGGTGTTTGTCGTCTGATTCCGGTGGCATTCCATTTAAGAGGAGAGGAGAGATGAGGACAGGGAGAAGGCAATGCCAATCACTACTAAAAAAAGTGCTTTTTGCGACCGCTACAAGCCGTCGCAAATAATAAAAAAACAGTCGCAAAAGACTTTTTGCGACGGCCCATGCGACGGCAAATGAGGGTCGCGAATGTGGGGGTGGCAAATACTTTTTGCGACCGCAAAATAACAGTCGCAAACTATTTGCGACTGCCTAACCTACTTTTTACAACAGCTATTTTGCCGTCGCAACAAAAAAAAAAAAAAAATTCAAAAACACTTTTATCGACTTCTTTTTTACCGTCGCAAATAATTATTTTTATAATAAAATCATATATACGTTTATTACAACAAAAAAATGAATTGCAAACACCTAACAATTTTTTTTAATTAAAAATAACAAAATTAACAAATTAATTTAAACTCATAATAGAAATACATTCACATATAAGTGTGCAAACAAAATATAAACTTTCATACATGCAAAAGAAATATCCATCAACCATCCTTAAAATATATTGTACTAAAAGATTCAAGTCCTCAAAAAAAAAAAAAAAAGAAAAAGAAAAAAAAAAAGAAGAAAAGAAAAGAAAAGAAAGAGCAACATAATCTCAGTTTGGCTCCCAAACATCAGCCGCTCGATTATATCAACTACTCCCTCAACAAAACCTGCAAAAACATATACACGTGACTTGAAAATTTAATGCAGTTTAACTTGAAATAATAAAAATAAAACTATTTGAAAAGAAATTGTCAAGAGAAAAAAAAAAGGTTCATTCTCTAAATTCTTTTGCTTGGAGTAAAGTACAAAAATATAGATGCCAATTCGTAATTTGCACAAATAAATAGACAAGAAAATGGTCACCCAATCCAATCAGATTAATCCTTTGATGGCAGTTCATTATTGGCACTAATGACTGACGTGTTAGTTCTAATTTTCAGCATGTGGGAGCCTTTGCTTACAATAATTATATGAAAGCCCACATCATCTAACATAACTATAATGACCAACACTAACATGCTTCTTTCTAACTCACTTCATCCGAAGCGAATGGTGACAATTTCAACCATGTGTGTGTGTTAGAGAGAATTCAATTCAATCGTTCCAACCAAAATAAAATGCTTTTTGGGTCCTCTGCAATAAGTCACTCCTTTTGTGTTTCTTTCAATCTCCCCATCCATCTTATCCTACTTGATTTTATGATGACATTAATAA
The DNA here is from genome assembly GCF_055761805.1 of Camellia sinensis. Lineage (NCBI taxonomy): Eukaryota > Viridiplantae > Streptophyta > Magnoliopsida > Ericales > Theaceae > Camellia > Camellia sinensis. Next base: position 113,701,899 of record NC_138973.1, read on the forward strand.
ATAAGGGCCACAGAATCATTGTCTGAATACTTTGTACTTTTAATCAGAATAAACAAAAAAAACAATAGAATTTTAGTAGTTACTAGTAAACATGAGATCTTTGTCAGGGACCTTTTGTCCCCCCCTACAACAAAGTGCTTTAGTCAGAAAAAAAAACCAACAAATAGACACAGTACAAAACTTCACCAAACAAAACCCCAATATCTGTTGTGGAGTTCTAGAAGATTCGCCAATAATTTATATACAGTCCAAGGTTTTTTTCAGCAAATGCAAATGTTTGGAAATTGAATTTTCAAATGAAGCAGTTTTAAACATATTTTCCAAACTCAAGTTATTTTATAGAGTCATGATCAAAACACAACTATAGTTGCTGAAAAAAACTTCTTGAAACATCCTGAGTTTGGAAAATAAGTTTAAAACTACTAGGTTCGGAAATTATGATTTAAAACCACCTGCATTTAGTAAACAAAACTCCATCAAGAAGAATGCTACAGCAGAGGGTAACTGTCACTGGAGGCATTTCTTAGTAGTGCTCATACAGCACTCCATAATAGGCTTAAACTGGTTGAACATTCCCCAATAAAAATGGATAGTTGAAGAATGTACAACCCTCAAATGCTTTACTAACCAATACATTTAAGATGCTCATTAGTAGATAGATTCTTTTTTAAACGACATTGCTATCAAATAGAGCCAAAGGGTACCTCTGAAACCGTGCCTCATTTAGTTGCCAATTATCCTGTTTTTCTTCATGATGCCAACTCTTCTACCAACCCTGGAAAAAAAGGAAGAAGAAGAAGAAGAATGGCTGCAAAGCCACAGCTACTAGAAATTCATATGAAATACATGTAAATTTAGTTGATTAATGTAACAACCCTAGGAAAGATGATTGGGTTACTCCATGAATCTCCTTAAATTCTCATGAAAATATATTAAGAACAATACTTCCTCAATATATGACAGAGAACTTCTCTATTTCCTGGTATTCCACTCTTACGTCTACAATTGATGCTGTCTTGTTTAATCTGCATCACAAACTGAAAACAAGACCCACATAAAAGACGGGAAGAGCACGTAATTATAGATGGGATCTTTATTATCTAGCTAACTTTGCAGGAGGTACAGATTCAGGTGTTGCATTTGGCTACTCAGCTCTAATTTTGGTTTCATGGGTAAATTTATGTAACCCATGCCATGTATACTGATTGGTAGTAACGAATCAAAACAAAAGAAAAAAATGATGAAACACATGGTAAGTTCTATGATGAGCACAAAATACGGTTTGGTAAGCTGCATGTGTAGGGTACATTTTCATGTACAGGTCTCTGTAGCATACTTGATCTTCCAATTGATACAAGACAATAGTTTCTAAAAATTGTTTTCATGAATGGAAAACTTGATTCATACCTGAACAAGTCGCTTTCCAGCTTCATCGCTCGGCTGCTGAAGTCTTCCACAATTTTTGAGAAATACTGCTCATCAATTCTCTCAGAAGTTTTGGGCTTCTCAGACATCCTAAACAAATTTTAATAGAGATTTGTTTGAAGAGTCAACATTCTCTGTGAAGTATAGATATAAAAATCAAAAAATAGCAGGCACCTAGATAAGAGAATTGTTTAATTGTTTTCTCTCCAGACAATTATAAGTTCTACAGAATTATTAATAGTTTATATTTCATTTTTGAAAATTTTGAAATTACGACGCAGGCTCCTGAAGGAAGACATGCTGTTTGTAAGAAATTCCCAAAGCTAAAAATTGTGACATGGGAGATTGACATGTCACTGAACAAGGATTCACATGTGATCCCAGGCATGGAGGAGTTTGAAGATTGCTACTTTAGTACAGATAACAATGTTAATCAAGCCCTTGACAAAACACCCTAGCAAGTGTTTTGTCATGTTTTGTTACGTGACAAAATAACACCTATTCCTATTAAGTCAAAATTCCCAAATCAAATCACCAATAAACAGAAGGTTCATAACACAAATTTAGAAAATACAAAACTAAGGCCTGGTTACAGTAAAAGCTGTGTTACTGAATTAAAGAACAGAGATCTTTATTTTCACAAATTAATGATAAATAGAAGTGTATTTCATGAGCCCAATGGCAAATTACTTCCAACTCTATCCAACAGAACATTTGAACAAAACCGGATGTCTAGTCGCTGAGGTCAATAAAGAACTCCTGAGGTATTGAGGAAGGGCAGTTCTTCTTTGCAACAAATTTGTACTGATGCAAAGAAGTGAGTCAGTATCAATGGGAGATTTCAATATCTCCAATTTCATATATTTCAATATTACTTAAATCTCTCTTCAATTGTGGAATGCCACCATACTTCCACTACAATTGAGACCATTAAACATATTGCTAGTATTAGTACATCATGCGACAGTTCAGGGTTCCATCGTTACCAGGTGATGGAAAACTTTAATCAACTCAAGAAGCAATGGAACCAAGAAACTTAACTAGTCCGAGATAAATACCTCATTAATTCCTTGAGCAGCACGAACAAACCACCTAAGAATTGCATGAATAGTCAAGTCAATGAATAGAGAAACACACTAAAATGCACTACTTTCAATAAAGATCAGACAGGTGGCCCTTACGTTAAAAAACATCCAGCGGTTGGGGCTGACATTTCAAACTTCAAGTAATTCAGCACGGAAGATTCCATTTGCAAAACCTGCAGCAATTAAATTGCGTAATGCAGGTTAACAACAGAAGCACTTTAAAGAAGTCTAGAATTGCAAAATCCATCTGAAGATTAGAACCAAACCTCTTTCTTGAAGTATGTGTTGTCAGCGACGTAACAAAACTCTTCCACCTGAGGTGCACAGATCTCCTCGTATTTACTGGCAGCATTATCATATTACAGGTTATAATCAGTTATCATTCTCTCCTCACTACACACACACAGAGGAAGAGACACAGAAGATGGAGAAGAACAACCGAAAACAAGAAACTAAAATGTTAAATCTTACGCAGCAATCATCATGCAGGCAACACCAAGCAACTGTAGTCGTTGCCTCTGAATTACATTGCCAGAAAGATAACGATCTATGTAATTAACAGTCAAAAACAAAGTTTCAGGTACAAGACTGTACTCTTCAGCAACCCACAATAAGATGCCATGACAACTGGTTACTAAATGGCTTATCTGAAACAACAACAAAATGAAGTACCGATTATAAGGTTAAAACAACTGTCCCCTTCACAATGACTAAACTTTCACAACCAGATAACACCAAGGGTGGTATTTATGATGCCATAAAAGAATGCCACTTTTTTATGGAATGAACTGGTTCAATAATGCACTTTCTGTTTTTTGATGAACTACAGAAATTCAACTTGGTAATGTCACCAATAGCTTGGCTTACCTCTACAAGCCAATCAATCAGTATAGCACGCATGCTGGCATTAATGTCTCCCTGAATTCTCTCCACAAGGTCTGTGCGAGGCATTTTCTTTCTCTAAAAAACAAGAAAACCAAAGAAATGAATTGAAACCAACTTTTAAAACTACAAATTCATATATTTCCCTGGTACTACAGGCAAATTTAAACTGAAACTTCCAGAAACAAAATGTTATATATAGGAATAATTGAGATCAGCTATTTCTATGCAAAACTAAAAAAACTAAAAAAATTCCCATCCAACAAATACCAAAGCAGATAATGCATGCAACTAAAATCTTTGTTTCTCAATCTCTAGGTGACGGCCTCCTTAAAATTTCACATTTTTTTGCTCTCGTTTTATAACATTTTTCACAATAAACAAACTGAGATTCAAGTCTCACTTGAGGAAAAACAAACGTTTATGATCAATTTGATCACATAAGGAGCTAAACAAGTTCTCAGATCAAGATAGAGATTGAAAATAGATAGAAACATTTCATATGAGAAAAGAATTGCAAATAATTGAAAACCTAGATTTCCTAAGTCAGATAGAGAGAAGCAGAGGCAATAGAGGAGGTTGAGGATTGCAAATTTACTTCTATTCTCACAAGACACCGATGAAATCACCTAATTTGCAATGAAATCACCTGAAATTCAACAAATTGACAAGTATATTACAAGCTTGAGAACTCAAGAAAACGAGAGAGAGAGAGAGAGAGAGAGAGAGAGAGAGAGAGACAGCGAGACAGAGAGATAGAGATTGAGAGGGAGATTGAGGGACAGAGAAAGAGAGCGAGATTGAAAGAGCGATTCATACCGATGGAGATCTTCAGACGACAATGGCGAGCGGAAGAGCGAGAGAGCAGAGCTATGCATGTCTGTAATGCGAGAGAGAGAGAGAGAGAGAGAACAATCCGTGTTTTAATTTTTCTAAAACTAGGGCAAATATAAGGAAGGAAAACGGGTAAAAGAGGAATAAATTGGTTATTTGCGACGGCTGATCAAGTGGTCGCAAATTATATAGTAGCAAAAGGTCCTTTTTCTAGTAGTGAATGGTGCTAGTATTTATTGTAATTATCTAATTTGCAACAATGCCAATGCTATTATATAGTGACAGTTGATTTGGATTATGTGAAAATTGTTTAATTAATTTATGATTAGTATAATGTTATAAAAAATTTGTTGAGTTGATGTCAGCAGGTAGAAGACAAATGTTCCGACGAGGCATCCGACGCGGATCGATCGTCATGGTTCGGAGAAATGGATGGTGGAGATGGTTGTCATGCTATTTTTTTTTTTTTTTTATTTGCAAGAAGGGTGACATATATGATTGGTACTTAGTGATTAGTGAATGGATAATAATGATTTAATACAATATATTTATTTAAGTCTATGATGTTGCATTTGAAGCTATAGTAATGATTTCAGAAACTCAAATACTCAAGTCTCGTTTGGTTTTTATTTTTAGATTTTTTTGACTTTTGTAAAAGAAAAAATATAATGATTATGGTGTGAATGTGAAATTTTATTTTATTGTCTTATATAAATTATTTTGTCTTTTTATACTTTTTTTGCCCCAAAATGTTTACCAAACGATTACTCATTGTGGTGACTATTAATATAACAGAAGTGAAGCATGTGTGCATTCTATATTTAATTAGAAAAATATTATGATACATATTATATGTATTTTATAATTAGGAAAAAAAATCATAATTTTATATTTTTTGAATTATAAGTACAAAAAAAATATCATAACTAAATACAACATGAGATATAACTAAAGAATTCATACATCATAACTAAAAAAAATGATATAATTAAAAATACATATTGTATATCCTTTAAGCAGTGTATATTTGAATTTTCCATTTAATTATCACAACATATACATATATATAATACACATTTAATTAGGGAGTGGTGAGGCATGGTCGGTTGAAAAATAAATTTCCCAAATATATTAATATCATTTAGGTAAGCATATATTTTGTGGGTTAGTGATTTTTTTTTTCCCCGTGTTTAAGATAGTAGCGGGTTAGTGATACTTGGATAGTTGTTAGTTATTGCATGTTTTCTTTCTTTTCCTTATACTTTTAGTAAATTCTCACTTTTGTCCCTATACAAATATTAATGTCCCTCATTTTTGTTACTCAATTGTTTAAATCTTTAACAGAATTTAGTCATATGATAAGAATGTGACTATGACATGATGTTAAAAAAGAAAAATCATCTACATTTTCTACCAATACCCACTTTATCCCAAAATTTATGTCAAAATAAAACTACATTAGGCTAAAAACAAAACACAAATTGTGAACAATTATGAAGATGAACTAGGATTTTGCATAAATTGGAATCATGAAACTCTATTTTTCACGATTACACAGTTTTTTTGTCTATTCATCTTTCTTTCTCTTTAATTTCTTTATCACATTTTTTTTTATTTCAAAAACTCTACTTTCTTATCTTTTCGTCCCAATTTTTACCATACAACATATATATTTTACTATATAACTCTCACATACTTATCACATAGAACAAAGTGTATTGGTGGGAAACAAGATTATTTTCCTTTCTTACCCTCATTTCGTAGACATATTTTTGTCACATGACTGGATTGTGTTAAAGATTTAAAAATAAGATAACGGAATAAAGACATTGACACTTGTGTAGAGATCAAAGTGAGATTTGAATAAAAGTGTAAGCGGTTAACTGTCACGATTTCATGTATAGAGACTAAAGTGGCATTTGACAAAAATGTAAGAAGTTGACTCTCATGATTTTATGTCTATGAGTCAAAGTGAGATTTAGTGTAAAATGGAGAGGTTGAAAATGTAATTTACCTTTTTCTTTCTTTTCTTTTCTTTTCTTTTTATTTTTTTTAAGGGGAAGGAGAAACATAAGTTGCATTGCAAAATAAGTAAGACTCAAATTTAGGTGGTGCTTGATAATTTAATTTAATATTTAAAATTGTCTATTTATTAAGCCGTTTGATAATTATAATTAATAAGGAAATGTTATGGTATACACGTTTTTAAGGGTGTGTATCATAGGCACCCTATCATAAATTGACATAATTTTATCACAAAATTTCATAACATTAATCATAAAATACATAACCCCGTCACAAAATAACGTAACAAAATGTCTAAAATTTTATGATTCATGTAACAAAAGTATTTGGCTTGGTTACTGCATTTTATGTTATGCCACTTTGTGACGAGATTACGCATTTTGTGGTTGATGTAACAAAATTTTGTGATAAAATTACGTCAATTATGATATAGTGCATATGGTACACACTCTCTCCCCCCCTCCAAAAAAAAAAGGTGTACCATAAGATTTTCCTAATTAATATTACCAAAAAATTTAAGTGATTCTTACCATGTAAACTAAAAATTTTAAAAATTTAAGTAATAAAAAATTACTCAATTTTGACTGAATTTATCAATGCTTATATATAAACATCAACATATACCGGTATAACCTCATAACCGTTGCCATCACCACCACTATAGCCACTGTTGCTGCCTCCACCATCACCATCACTAGTACCACCATCCATCACGCATCCACAACCACCACATTTATTTCCATTGTCATTGTTACCATAAACATTGCCATTATATCACTACCACCATCACATTCACCACTATCATTACCACCACCACTACAACAACTATTACAACTCTCCGGTTCGTAAAATTTGTTTTGACGGTAAGTGTTTAAGAGTATTGGGTTTGTACTTTTATGAAAAAAAATCAAAATACTCCAACTAAATCCTACATTATGTTATAATTTTAGGATAAATTACAATTACACCCACTGAGATTTATTTAAAATACGGATTGCCCTCTGTATTTTAAAAAATTACAAATACCTACTTGTAAGAATTTTTTATTTAACTAAATGAAATTTCTAATTGCTCTCATGTACAATAATAAAGTTAGCTGAACTATTAGTTGAAATATATTTTTGACATTATTAAAAATTGTTCATCGACTTGACAATTTATTGGTAAAATATGTCGTTTTTTATGGAGTTAGAAACTTCAAGGGGTGTAATGTAATTTCTAAAACTACATGGGATATATAATTCGTATTTTAAACAAACATTAGAGAGTGTATTTATAATTTGTCTTATTTTTTTACAAATTGCTATACGACTTTAGAATAAATAACTTCTCGTGTGGTTCTCTAACGACCCCTATCTTCTTTCACTATAAGTATTTTATATGAGTATTGGATTTGTAATGCTTGAAACTAAAATAATCATAAAAGAATTCTATTTATGCTTAAACAAAAATCTAATTTCTTTTTATAGTACATTTTTATAATTTTTTCTATGTTTGCTTAATGAGTTTGTTGTCTTCAGAACAAATCACTTCTATAGTCATTGTTTATCAATACTTTTTTTGAATTTGCATATGCATCGTATGTGTCCAAATATTAGTATATATAGATATGTGAGAATCAAATCAAACCCCCAATTTAATCTAGCAGTGAAGCACTGGGTTGTTGTGGGAGTTGGGACCAGACACCTCAAATGTGGAAGCAAATTTCAATACAATGGTGATATACGTCTTCAATGACAAGTCGTCTTCAGTGATAAGTTGTATTATTAACTAATAATATATTCATATCAGAGGGATGAATCCTACTCACTACCTTGCCATATAGACAAGCCTTGGACAGCACCCCCGGTTGTGACGCCTTGGCTGAGGTATATATCGATTTAATTTAATCATTCAAACCGTTGATATTATAAAATTCATCGAATATCTCTATAGAAAAAAATAAGATTAATCAGACATGTGTAACCCCACTATTGAACCATAATTGCTTTTAAAAAAATTATCAAAAATATGCAAACAATTTATTTTTTAAAAACATAAATGTGGTATTGTTATGAGTTACAAGTGTCTAATTGACTTAATTTTTTTCAGGAATGATCTACTTGAACCTTATAATACGAACGATTCGAATTATTGAAATAGAATGAAAATTATCCCTACAAACTCACAATACAGTGATATGCCTTATGAACACCGCACCCTCCTCAATTCACATATATACATAACTCTTATTAATGACTCGTTTGGAAATATATTATTTTAATAATTTTTTAACTTTTTACGGAAAGATATACAAAAAAATAAAGAAAATAATGTGACAATTTATAATAATATTTTAACTTTTTAACTAAAATATATAATTAACATAAATAGTGATTCCATATCATTGGCATTACAGTGATATTAAATTTTTTTCCCCCAAATGTGGGTTCCATTACCTTCTTTTATATGTAGCTGACAATTCACGTTACACCATCCTCTGAGAGCGCTGTCATCGGGAAAGTTAGAGCCCCACCTCGGTTCTTGACATGTGAACTCGGCTCCTTTTAATTTTGGGGAAATTACACATAAATCAAACAATCAAATACATTAATAAATTTGTACTATAAACACAAGAAAGTTGTACCATTATAAAATATAATTTTTTTACCATTACTGCACTAAAATACAAATTTCCCTTTAATTTTAACAAATATGGTGTGTTCTCTTTAGGGGTGTATAACATATATATCCTATCATAAAATGGATAATTTTATTATAAAATTTTATAACATTAATAACAAAACACATAATCTTGTTACAAATTGGCATAACAAAACATGTTGTAACCAAGCCAAAAAACTTTTGTAAAATCAACCACAAAATTTTGGACATTTTGTTATGTTAATTTGTAACAAAATTACATATTTTTTAGTTGATATTATAAAATTTTGTGGCAAAGTTATACATCTATATATATATATATATTGATAGGGTATAGGATTTCCCATAAAGTTGTCTAAAAAATTTATAGATAAATTACACCAACAATTTTTATATTTTGATTTTTATATAATTTTGATTCTTATAATTTTAATTGGTTCAATTTTCATTATGAATTTATGATTTTATCAATTTAGTGCAATTGATTACAACTGTTAGTATTTTTAATAAAAAAAAAATAGAACAAATTACAAAAATAAATAAAATAAATAAAACCTCCAAGATTTGAGCCTAATAACAAAATAAACTCTGGAATTTTTTTGTTAATTTAAACTTAAATTTTTGATTTTTTTTAATCGATATTACTTGTCTATTTTCATTAAGTAAAATCAATAAAAACATAGGTATTTTAATTGCTAAACTCATTGAGTTCAATAATTAAAATACTCTTTTTTTTGTTGATTTTATTTAACAAAAATAAACGCTTGGTTTAAATTGAAAAGAAATCAAAAAAAATAGAATTTTAATCCTTAAAATTGAAAATTCAAGTTTATTTTGTTATTGTTGGAAATTATGGTTTTCATAAGTTTATTTTGAGCCAATTTTAAGCCTAAATTTGAGTGGGGCCCACACGTCTTTTGGAGTGGGTTCAAAGAGGTGACGTGTTCCTTGCCGCATGGCAAGTCATACGGTGCAAATGGTTCGTCAAAACTATTTATGAGTAAATAGGAAGTTGACGTCGTTTTCGGGTTCGTGAAATAAGAAATTAAAGAGTCAAATATGGGTTACCTTAAAATAATTGTCCTACATTGAAACTTTAAAAGAGTTTGTATGTGTATATAAGCTCTAGGTGGACAAACTTTGGTTGGGCCCCAAGGGGTACCCCAAGTTGGTAGAAGGGAGGAGTTATGGACAAAGTGGGCTTTGGCTCAAACCACTACAAGCGCGCCGCCGTCCGTCCAGCCTGGGTCAGGTCCCCACATTAATTTTTTGGACAAAATTTATTTAAATTTTTTGAATTCTTGCGGGAAAATTATTTGAATTTATGAACGAAATTAATTTTGTGTTTGTTCAGTTTGAATTTTGCACCTGTTCATTTTGAAATGACCCTGTTCGGTTCTTAGTTAAACCTGTTCAGGTGTTCCGAAAAGGCACCAATTTGCCTATAAAATCAATCCCTTTCCAGCAATTTGAGCATCCAAAAATTCTCTGCTTGCCTCCCATTTTGCTCTCTTGCATAAATATATTCTTCATACTAGTTTCAGACAAAATTCTGAGAGTATAGAACATAGGTTCTAGTTCTCCGAAATAGATTATTTTTAGTGCTAACATAATCTGTGTAAGATCATTGTATCCTGGGAGATGGACGCCATTATTTTGTAAGTACCTGAGCGGTCGAATCTGTCTTAGGGACGGAGCGTCACACACTCGACTTGATCATTCTTGTTCTTAAGTTGTTTCGGTAAATAAATTCTGTAAGTAATTTATTTTATTTATTTGATTTGTTTCGAGTTATTTTTATTATACACAAAAGATTATTCCAACAATCTTAAGACAAATCTGAATTTTTCTGTTTATACAAAAAATTTTGTTTGTTTCATTTTCTTCATTTCTTCTTCTTATAGAAATTATTTTTTGTGCTTATACAAAGTAATATTCTTGTTAGAAAATACAAAAAGTAATAATATACTATTTATTTTCTTTGACAAATAGTAGTAATATACTGTTTATCATTAACAATTTCAGAATATTCATTCGTGAAATTGGTCAGAAATTCATTTTGATTTTCAGAAATAATTTCTAAGTTTTCATTAATTAAAATTCTATTTTCAGTATTTTAATTTTGGGTAAATTACAAATATGCCCTCTAAGGGTTGATAAAATACGAATCGTCCCCAGTGGTTTTCAAAATTACATTCCACCCCCTGAGGTTTCTAATTTCATAACAAAGCGCCCATTTTATTAATAAATTATCAAGTCAATTAACAGTTTTTAATGATGTTAAAAATATGTTTCATTTAATAATTCAGGTAATTTTATTATTGTATAAGAGAGCAATTATGAATTTCAATTTTTTAGTTAATTGTGTTAAATAAAAAAATTCTAATAAGGGAGTATTTGTAATTTTTCAAACCACCGAGGCCAATCTGTATTTTAAGCAAACCTCCAGGGGTGTATTTGTAATTTACCTCTTAATTTTTGAAGTGTTACAGAAATATTTTTCTATGTGGAATTAATTTGTTTAATTAAATTTTATTTTTAAATTAATTGGGAATAAAAGGTACAATTTTTGTTTCTTTTGTTTTTACAGAATTAAATTATGTGTTTATGGTTTAAATTTTTTATGTCGTATAAAATTCTAATTATAATTTTGTTTTATAAGTTAGAATCCATGGCTACTGAAACTAGTCAAACTAATATTCAAACCAGTACTGGTATGGTGACTGCAATTGCTCCAAACCCTTATTATGTTGTGACTGTACCAATCAATCACGGTGAAAAGTTAGAGAAGTTCTTAGGAATTGATTTTAAAAGATGGCAGCAAAAAATGATGTTTTATCTTTACTACTCTCAACCTGGCACGTTTTCTCCATGAGAATGCACCTACTCTAAAAGAGGATGAAACCGACCGACAAGTGGTTCCTACGGTCGATGCTTGGAAGTATGTTGATTTCCTTTGCTGGAACTATATCTTGAACGGACTTGATAATACATTGCACAACATCTATAGTCCTATCAAGACGACAAAGGAACTTTAGGAGTTCTTGAAAAAAAAGTACAAAACAGAAGATGTTGTCTCAAACATAAGTGCAAAAATTGAAAAATTGTTATCAATCAAGTTCAAGATGTCCAACTTATTCTGCATGACATTCATGTAGAAGGCATGTCTATCAGTGAATCCTTCCAAGTTGCTGCCTTAATTGAAAAATTACCACAAGGTTGGAAGGAATTCAAGAACTACCTCAAACATAAGTGCAAAGAAATGACTTTGAAGGAATTGATTGTGCGTTTGAGGATTGAGGAAGACAACCGCAATTCTGAGAAATGGGCTGGTAAGCATCCAATAGAGTCTAAGGCAAATGTGGTGAAACATGCACCAAAAGCAAAAAAACGGAAGTATTCTGAAGAAAGTTCCTCACAAGGCTTTAAAGGAGGGGAAACCAAGAAGTAAGTTAAATGGCAAATGTTACATCTGTGACAAAGAGGGACATCGGGCCAAATATTGTCGTAACAAGCGCAAAGGCAAAGGAAGATCAAGCAAGAAGTCTACTCAAGCCAATATGACCGAAATGGACAAAATTTCCAATGGTGTAGATGACATAAATCTTTCTGTAGTTGTTTCCAAGGCAAACCTTGTCGAAAATCCTAAAAAATGGTGGGTGGACACTAGTATTACTCGCCACATCTGTGCCAACAAACAGATGTTCACATCTTATTTTATGGTGGACAACGGCGAACAATTATTCATGGATAACTCCTTGACTTCTAAAGTCGAAGGAAAATGAAAGATTATTTTAAAAATGATATCTAGAAAAGAACTCACACTCAACAATATGCTACATGTGCCAGACATCTTCAAGAATCTAGTCTCTGGATCTCTATTTAGTAAAAATGGGTTTACCTTAGTTTTTGAAAGTGACAAATTTGTACTTACTAAAAAGGGGATGTATGTGGGAAAATGTTACATGAATGATGGCCTTTTCAAAGTGAATGTAATAACAATTGTTTCTCCTATGATTAATAATAATAATTTATGGCATGGCAGCTTATGACATGTTAATTATGAATCTTTGTGTAGATTAATTAATATGGAGTGTTTGCCTAAATTTGAAAGTGATCCAAATCATAAATGTGAAATTTGTGTTGAAGCAAAATTGACCAAAACTCATTTTCATTCAATTAAAAGAAGTACGGAACCACTTGAATTAATTTATAGTGACATTTGTGATTTTAAATCAATTCAAACTAGAGACGGGGAAAAAATATTTTATCACTTTCATAGATGACAATACTAGAAATAGTTATGTTTATTTAATTTGAACCAAGAATAAAACTTTGGAAACTTTCATTCAATATACGAATGAAGCTGAAAATCAACTTAGTAAGAAAATTAAAAAACTAAAAAGTGATAGAGGTGGTGAATATGAATCACCTTTTGATGAGTTTAATAAAAAAAAAACATGTAATAATTCATCAAACCACCACTCCTTACTCACCTCAGCAAAATAGAATTGTTGAAAGAAAAAATAGTACTTTAAAAGAAATGATGAATATCATATTAATAAGTTCTAGATTACCTCAGAACTTGTTGGAGGAAAGCAATACTTTCTGTTAATTATATTCTTAATAAAGTACCCAGAAAGAAAGTGAATCAAACACCTTATGAAATGTGGCATGGGAGAGTACCATCCTACAAATACTTAAAAGTGTGGTGGTGTTTGGCTAAAGTGGCTATTCCTAGTCCTAAAAAGACTAAGATAGGTCCTAAAACTGTTGATTGCATATTCATTGGTTATGCCAAGAATAGTAGTGCATATTGATTTTTTATTCATAAGTCAAAACATTCAGAAATGCATATAGATACTATTATTAAATCTAGAAATGCATCATTCTTTGAATATGTGTTTTCGAATAAAACTGGACAAGAAACTAGTACTAACAAAAAATCTTATGATGCTATTACTAGTTATGACAAAAAAACAAGATCAAGTACAAGATCAAGAGATAGATCAAAATGAAGAAGAGGATCCTAGACATAACAAACGTTCTAAAACCTCAAAATATTTTGATCCAGATTTTCTAACTTTTTTGTTAGAAAATGAGCCTTTAACTTTGAAAGAAGCTATGTCCAGTCCCGAGGCTCCTTTATGGAAAGAGACTGTAAATAGCAAAGTTGAATCCATCTTACAAAATCACACTTGGAAATTGGTGGATTTGCCACCAGGTTGTAAACCTCTTGGGTGCAAATGGATTTTCAAGAGAAAAATGAAAGTAGATGGATCAATTAACAAATACAAGGCAAGACTTGTGGTTAAAAGATATAGACAAAAAGAAGGTCTTGATTGCTTTGATACATACTGACCAATTACTAGAATAACATCCATTAAAATACTAATTGCTATTGCATCTTTGAACAATCTAGAAATTCATCAAATGGATGTGAAAATAACTTTCTTAAATGGTGAGTTAAATGAAAAAATTTACATGGAACAACCATAAGGATTTTCTTTTCCAAGAAAAAAAAAGAAAGTGTGTAAATTGGTTAAATCATCATATGGTTTAAAACAAGCGCCAAAGCAATAGCATGAAAAATTTGACAAGACAATGATGGCAAATAGATTTAAAATTAATGAATGTGGCAAATTTGTTTATATTAAAAACACAAACAAAGATTATATTATAGTATGTCTTTATGTGGATAATATGCCCATCATAGGTAGTAATAATGACATGATTAAGGCTACCAAGAAAATATTGAATAAACATTTTGACATGAAGGACACGGAGATTATTGATGTAATTCTTGGTATGAAAATTACCAAAATATCATAAGGATATACTTTGTCACAATCACATTACACTAAGAAAATACTTGACAAATTCAGCAAAGATAATGATTATTTTGCTAGAACACCTGTGGATGTTAATTTGGTTTTTTCTAAAAATGTACAAGAAAGTATTTCTCAATTAGAGTATACCCAAATTATTGGAAGCTTAATGTACTTGATGAACTGCACTCGCCTAGATATAGCCTATGTAGTAAGTAAATTAAGTAAGCATACTTGAAAGCTATTATAAGGGTTCCAATGTATCTTTGATTTACGCATAACATTGGGCAAAATTATATTAGATATCTAGCAGTACTTGAAGGATACTATGATGCAAACTGGATATCAGATATTAGAGACTCAAAATCCACCAGTGGGTATGCCTTTACTCTTGGTGGGGCGGTTGTATCTTGAAAATCTTCCAAACAGACTTGTATTACTAGGTCTACTATGGAATCAGAGTTTATAGCTTTAGATCAAACTGGGAAAAAAGCAAAATGACTTTGTCACTTCCTCGAAGATATTCCAATGTGGCCAAAACTGGTGCCTGCCATATGCGAACATTATGATAGTTAATCAGCAATAGGTATAGCACAGAGTCAGATGTATAACAGTAAGTCAAGACATATTCGTCATCAATATAACACCGTGAGACAACTACTCTCTAATGGAATTATTTCCATTGAATATGTGAAGTCTAAAGACAACATGGCGTATCCACTAACCAAAGGGTTAGCAAGAGAGTTAGTTGAGAATTCATCGAGGGGAATTGTAGCTTGTTTTTCATGCTCCGCGGAGGGATTTAGTCTCCTCAAATACAATAGCCCTACAGTTCGAACTCCCGTGGTTCTAAATACAACCCTCACCACTGATTAGTGCTAATCTATGATTAAGCATATTAAATGACTGATTGACTGAAATCCTGAATTGATTGATTGAGTGTGTTAGTTAAATGCATTTCTATCTGTTTGTCATTGAATTATCTGTTCGTGTTTAAGGTTCTAACTGTAAATTGAAGGCCTTATCGGCGGCTAAATCTGAAATTGATTAGTGTTTAATGCTAATTAGAATTTATGTGATTTTATGGCATGTTTAATTGAAATTTGATTTGTAATGATTAAATTGGATTAAATAATGTTGATTTACATTAAATGGGTTTATTACAAGAATGCCACTTAGTGGACTATTCTATGAGCCATTTATTTGATTTCTTTATGTTGGCATTATCATAACATTTCCTCAGCCATTTTCTGAGCCTAACCGACTAGAGAGAGAAGGAGTTAAGAGAAGCTTGATTTCATCTTGTTTTGCTTGGAAATTTAGAGAAATTGAAGGAGTGTTGTATAATTGAGCTTCTACACTTGTAATTCAAGGTCTAAGGTAGGAGAACCATCTTCTTGAGCTTGCATTTGAGTTATATCTTGCATGATTCATGGAAGTTTAGTGAGTTGAGTCTAGAATTGGCTTAAATTGTTAAATTGAAGCTTGAATCATTCATGCATGTACATATTCTTGCATTTTGAAGTTGATTTTCATGAAATCTTGCATGCAAGTTTACATTCTTGTTCTAGTCCATGAGTTCATCATGGTTTTGAGTTTAATCTTGCTTTAGATCATGTTTTGAGGCATTAGAATTCACTAGAATTCATGCATGTCATATGTTCTTCATGTTCATGAAAACTTCTTTGAAATTGTGTTTAATTGAACTACCATTGGGCTTTGATTTTGCAAATTGATCTTCAAAACATGTTATACTATGAGTTTACAAGAGTTTTCCAGAAATTTAGCCCAAGAGCATCGAATTTGGTACATTTAAAGTTGGTTTTGAGCTTGAGGTTCAAATTTGGAAATTCCAGATTTTGGACTCACGCTCGAGCGGGGAACTCCACGCTCGAGCGGGGAACTCCACGCTCGAGCGTACACACTGAGTTCATGCAGTCCGCTCGAGTGGGAAAAGTGACGCTCAAGCAGGAAATGCGTGTATTCAGTACTTTGCATGTGTTTACAGTCTGTTCGAGCAGGGGAATGCACGCTCGAGCAAGGACTTGTGTCTCACGCTTGAGCGGGGGTCGAGCGCCCGTCGAGCGTGAATTTCGTGCATCCAGTACTTTTACAGTCCGCTCGAGCGGGAAATCCACACTCGAGCGGAGCCCTTTTGTCTGCATGTCCGCTCGAGCTTCGAAAACCACGCTCGAGCGGGACCCCTATTTCAGCAAAATTTTGAAAAGTGTTTAAAAGTGCATCTTTGCATCCCCATTCCATCCTAGGCATTCTTAGGCCTAGTTTAAGGCATCTTAATGAGGATATTGATGTAGAACCACACCGAGACAAATTAGGGATTAAGTTGTTATTTCCCAACTGTGTAGTTTAGTGTGTGTTCGTTCTGTAACTGTGTAGGGTTGGCATCCGAGGACACTCTAGCTGCTTATAGCTCAGTGCTCTGTGAGTAATAATATTGTAAAGATATGTTCAATTGAGATTATTTTCTGAACAAATGACTGTACTGCTTTATGAAATCACACTGTTTACTGAATGAATGTTTGTCCTATTTGTGAACTGTATTCGTGGCATCCATAGCAATTTACTGTTACTGAACTGTTACTGCTACTGTTACAGAGATCTCTATCGGTTCCCATGTTTAGAACCACTACTGTTTATTGATATGATGGCCATTAACTGACTGTTCGGTTTGTTAAGACCTACTGTACTGTTTTGTTATTGGATGTACCACATATGACTATTATAGTTTCTAAATGACTGTTATGGCATTAAATATAAGCCACAAACTGAATGACTGGTATACTGATAAATGGTTGTTTTCATTACTGAAAAGATATTCATTCTTAACCTCTTTACGCATATGTTATTCACTGGGCTTTAGCTCACTGTTTATATATATATATATGTAGGTGTCTGGGCACCGGATCGGAGCTAGGAGCGTTGGGTTAAACTCTCTTTTTGTCAAGCCAAGCACTGTGTCTCACTGCAAGGTTCCAAGTGCTGCCAAGCTAAGGCTGCTTCGGGGTGTTTTAGATTCTCCCTTTTTTTTTTGTCTCTGTTTTGTATAGACTGTATAGACTGTTACTGTACTGTTATGGTAGGGATTTGGTCCCTAACCTGAATACCTATATGTGATGTATGTTTATACTATTATGGTTTGAATGTGTATATGTTTTAAAAAGTCTTTTTGCATACAGACTATCACAACTCATTAGACATCTTTTAATTACTGTTTTGGCTTCCGCCAGCCCCTGTACTCTGTATTACTGTTTTACTGTTAAGAAGACCTTCGGTAATCTCGGATTACTGGCCGGTTACGGTGCTAAACCCATAGGGGCGGGTTTAGGTCGTGACAGTTTCGTATTGTTGCCCATGTCTTGCTTCCCTTATACTTGCTTAAATTTGGCTATTGGATTGTAGTGGTTGTGTTTGGAACAGGTTAGTTGCTTAGTTTTCAAACTTTTGTTGCCCAAAATTTTACTCCTCCACTCGAGCGACACTTCTTGCGCTCGAACAAACTTTGTGAATTCTCAATACTTTTACAGGTTTGTAAAACTACTGGGAGAGTGTATTCTACACTCGAGCGATCTCAGCTTGAGTGGCCTTTCTTGCGGTCGAGCGTCAGTCTGTTGTCTGCAAAACTACTAGGGGTCTGCATTCTGCACTCAAATGTCACTTCTTGCGCTTGAGCGGAACAACTTATTGTGTCTAACGCTCGAGTGTCACTTCTTACGCTTAAGGGCACTATGCGTATATCAGCTCGCAACAGCTCCATTTTACATCACTTTTCATATCTTTTTCTCTCAAAATCCTAGATCTAAAACCTCTCTCTCTCTCAAACTCCCTCTCTTTTAACATATTTTTACCTAGATCCGTTGGTTTCTCTACCCTAATGTCTTTGGGAAAAATGTAGAGTGTCTCAAGAGCTTCACTTTGGTCCGAACAAAACTTAGGTTCGACATCTTTGAAGTTTCTTCCTTACTTTACTCGTCTTCTAAACTTGAGGTAGGAACTTTCTACACTCTTCTATGAGTTTTAACTTCATTATTTGTTGATGTGTAAGGAATATTGGGATTTGGAATGATTTTGAACAAACCTAGGATTTTGGTTTAAAATCAAAAAAGGGATTTTCAAATGTATGTATAAAAAATGGTTATGAGAGTAAATGTGGGGTTGTGTTGTGATAAATTTGTTGATTTTGGTAGCCGAGATGGATTTTGGAAGAAAATGAAGTTTTGCCGTAAAATGTCTCAAATAGTTATTTTGTATAAATAAATAAAATTGGTACTGGGAATACGATGTTAGGTGGATATTTATATAAATGTTGGAGTTAGATGTGTGTTACCTCTCACCTATGGGAATTTGGATAATATATCTGTCTTAGAGATTGTATATCTATTTTGGGCTATCGGTGTAGGATAAGTATGATTGTTGTAGAAATTACATGAGGATTTGGTGAATTGAAACTAATCTTTTATCTGTTGTCATTGAATATGACTGTCTTTGATACATTGTAAATGTATGATATTTGGGAGAAGAAATAGGACTTGCTTCATGTTTGGGAGAAGAAATGGGATGGACTCCATTAAATTAAGTTAGCCTGTGTGTCTAGGGTGAAAGTCTTGAAAATCGCGCGTATACATGGGTGTCGATTCCCGTGGACGAAATATCCATAAAATGACAGTATGGAAGTATTTGTATTGCGTTGGTTAGAGACCCACTGAGTTGTACCCTCAGTTTGGTTGTCTGAATGGAATGGTGAATGTCTTATGAAATGAGAATAAAATGAATTAAGGTATAAAGTTCGACATAGCATGGTTTTGTAAAAGAATTATAAATGATTTTATCATCGGTATTGGATATGTTTATCATACTTATATCTTTGTTAAGATTCATACATTGTGTTAGATTGTTTGTACTGGGCTTTGGCTATTTGGGAAAACTTTTTCAGGTGTTGGTGATATGCCTCCACCAAGGCAATAGCTTGGGGGGAATCGGTGCTGAAGGCTTCTCTTTTGTGTATTATATTATTGTTTTGATTCAAGCCAAGGGCTTTATATGTATTGGATTTATAGCTGCTATTGTTGTATCCAAGCATGGTCTTGGAAAGATGTAAGCCGATAGGGCATTTATTTAGTTAAACTCTTTTTCACTATTAACTCCCATGAAATGAAATAACATTTTACTCTTATTCTTTTTGTTATTTACATATAGTCTTTGATGGATTTATGGCAATTATTTCGGAGCGTTACAACTTGGTATCAAAGCGTACCGAATTTGAACACTTTGGTTACGTGGGAAGTAGTTATTGCCACAATGGGTTTGTCTCGCTTGATAGAGACTGTAGTATGTACAATGTGTTTACATGATAATATGTTTATTAGGTTATATGAGTATGAGATTTAGTTTCTAGGATGTTGATTGAGTTTATGTGCTTCTAGAAGTCCTATTAAAAGAGCACTTGATCACTGCTACTTCTAATTGGAACTCTGGCAACGCCACGGGACGGTTATTATCCGAAATTGAAATTTGTATGTGTTTATGTGACAACGTGCTTATGTGGAGTGAATTACGGTTGTCCACCGCATTAGGACGTGAGTGAGTTAGCTTCGGCATATTTGTAAATATGATAATCTCTTGTGTTACCTTCATTAGGATGTCAAGAAGTGGACGTGGTAGTGGTAGGCGTGGTAGGTCTAGGAGGCTTGAGGTGTCTTTACCGGATGATGTTCCGGCACAAGAAAAATGGGTTGGTCAGGCCAATGTGGCCGAACCAGTGGCTCAGCAGGCCGAACCAGTGGCTCAGTAGGCCATGGGTGCCTTAGCCTGCTAAATGGACGGAACGTTGTAGGAGTCTATGGACATTTTCAGAGCTGAGAATCAAGTCCATGCCCAAGTAGTTGAGATAGGGCCATCTTTCTTGAAGCGGGAGTTTTTCCGGTCGAATTTGGATGAGTTTTTAGGTGATCCCAAGAAGCCACTAAAGGCCGATGAGTGGCTAGAACAAATAGTGAAGACGTTCGAGATGCTTGCCATCGAGGACGACCAGTTGAGAGTGACCTTGGCATCCTTCCAACTGAAGTAAGATGCAGGTCAATGGTGAAAATTTACGCATGGGCACATTAGGGTGACCTGGGAGGCTTTTGTTAGTGCTTTCTAGGATAAGTTCTTGCCTCTTACAGATCGGGAGAAGTTGAGAGATCAGTTCTCCAAGCTTGTGCAGTTGAACATTCCAGTAGCCGAGTTTAAGACCACATTTACTAGCTTGTCGAGGTTTGCACCAGAACTCGTTGTGACTGAGGAGCGCCGTTGTTTAGAATTTGAGAAGAGATTGAGGACCGGACTCATGTTCAAAGTGGCCGATTTAATGATTAATGACTATGGACGCCTTGTGGAGGCGACGACTTATCTAGAGAGTGTAATGCAGATAGAGGAGAAAATGATGAGCGGCTCTAGGAGGAGTCAGGATATTCATGGGGACAGTAAGAGGCAGAGGGGTTCTAACCCACAGCAGTCCTAGGGAGCTCAGTCAAGATTCACTTTTCCAATATCGAGTTTGGGTTCTGGGAGAGGTGGTCAAAGAGATAACACTTGTTTCAAATATGGTCAGTTAGGCCACAAGTCTCCAGCTTGCTCGCAGAGAGGAGGAGGGCAACGATCTGTATCGTCTTCAATTCGTTCTTAGAGCCAGAGTCAAGGAAGAGGCCAACGGCTCACTTGTTATCAGTGTGGGCAGGCGGGGCACATGAAGAGGTTTTTCCCTCAGTTGAGTGGCATACCTAGTACGTCTAGTTCGAGGCAGACACAGAGCCACCAGCCAACACAGTTATCGCAGGTCTCGAGGGCAAATCAGGGAGCCTCTTTGGCTCAGTCAGTGCATCAGACTTATGCTCTGGGGGTGAGCAGGTTGAGCAGAGACCTACAGGACATGTGTATACTATTACTGCACTCGATCTTATACCAGCTCCTTCAGTAGTGAGAGGTACCTTCTTATTTTGCAATTCAATTGCTAATGTATTAATTGATACGGGTGCATCCCATCATTTATCTCGTCTGCATTTGCATCAGTTTTGGGGTTAAAGTTGGTTCAATTAGCGTCTCCTCTCTGTGTAGAGTCATCTATTGGTGGTGAGATTGTTTTAAAACATAGGTGTCAGGGTTGTGACGTAGAGGTTGTCGGTTGTCGACTTCTTTTTGCATTTGTGTTGATTTTCATGTCTAGTTTTGATGTTATTTTGGGTATGGACTAGTTGTCATCATATCGGGCTGTCATAGATAGTTATCATCAGAGGGTTATTGTATGTACCTTGAGCGGTGATTGCTTTTATTTCTTGGGGGACAGGGTTGATAGAGTCTTATCACTAATATATAATCTGTGTGGGTGGAGTAAACTTAGTTGCCTTTTTGCCAACTTCTTGAGGAGTGTGATGAAGTCCGAATTGAGTTGCCAAGGTGGTTTGTTAATACCCGGACATTTTTTCCTAGAATCTTACTAGTTTACCACCTCATTGAGAGATCAAGTTCTCTATTGATCTAGTGCCTGGCACGACACCGATTTCTATGGCACTGTAAAGATTTACATCTATCGAGTTGAGTGTGTTAAAGATTCAACTCCAAAAATTGTTAGATAAGGGTTTTATTCACCTTAATACCTCACCTTGGGGAGCACCGACTCTCTTTGCCAAAAACAAAGATAGTGCATTGCGACTTTATATAGATTACTGGAAGTTGAATAGGGTAATTGTTAAGAACAAGTATCCAATGCGTCGTAAAGATGATTTATTTGATTAGTTGAAGGGGTCTTGTTGTTTCTCTAAGATAGACCTGAGATCGGGTTATCGCCAGTTCAGAGTAAGGAATGAGGATATCCAGAAGACGGCATTCCGTACGCGGTATGGCCATTATGAGTTCCTAATGATGCCCTTTGGGCTAACCAATGCACCAACTGTGTTTATGGATTTGATGAATCGGATCTTCCGTGAGTTCCTAGACTGTTTTGTGGTCATCTTTGTGAACGACATCTTGATTTACTCACCCTCTGAAGAGGAGCACGAGGAACACTTGTGAGTGGTACTTGAGTTGCATAGAGCCCACAAACTGTATGCTAAGTTTCAAAAATGTGAATTCTGGTTGAGGAAAGTTAAGTTCTTAGGCCATGTGGTATCCGGGGAAGGGGTAACTGTAGATTCATCAAAGATACAAGCAATGCAAGATTAGGGACAACCAAAGAATACTTTTGAGATCCGTAGTTTCTTGGGGTTGGCCGGTATTACCGTCGATTCGTGAAGAATTTCTCTAGATTAGCCTCACCATTGACTAGATTGACGAGGAAGGGAGTTAAGTTTGTGTGGAATGAGACTTGTGAGAAGTCGTTCCAAGAGCTTAAGATTAGACTTACCATTACTCTAGTATTGATAATTTCGGAGAGGGGTTTGGGCTATTTAGTGTATTGTGATGACTCACGAGAAGGTTTGGGTTGCGTATTGAAGCAAGAGATGAAGGTAGTAGCCTATGGCTCGCAATAGTTGAAAACACATGAGAGGAACTACCCTACTCATAACCTAGAGTTAGCGACGGTGATCTTTGCCTTAAAAATTTGGAGGCATTTTCTGTATAGTGAAAAGTTTGAAGTGTTTACTAATCACAAGAGTCTGAAATATCTGTTTACATAGAAATACTTGAATCTGAGGCAGAGGAGGTGGATGGAGTTCATAGAGGACTATGACTTTGAGTTACATAATCATCCAGGGAAGGCCAATGTTATGGTTGATGCATTGAGTAGGAAATCTATTAGCAACATAGCTTGTGTTGCCATCCGAGAATGGGAAATGTTGGGTGCTATTGATGAGTTTGACTTACATCTTGGTGAGTCCGTTGAGTCAACAGCCTTATTTTCAATAGTTGCACAACCTACACTTGTGAACTGAGTGATAGAATCACAGAGGGATGACCTTAAGGTGGAATCCCTCCAGGAGAAGATCTCCAGTGGAAAGGTTGAGAGAGGCTTGAATGTGTACTCCAACTCAAGTGTTAGATACCGTGACTGTCTCTTCATGCCGGAGTCTTGTCGAGAGGAAATACTCTAAGAGTTCTATCATTCATGCCTTGTGGTGCATCCGGGGGCCACAAAGATATATCAAAACCTTAGCCGGCAGTTTTGGTGGAGGGGAATGACGAAGGATGTGGCTATGTTTATGTCGAGGTGCTTTACTTGTCAACAAGTGAAGGCCGAACATCAGAGGCCAACGGGTTTGTTACAGCCCTTGCCTATAGCTGAGTGGAAGTGGGAGCATGTTACGATGGACTTTGTTGTAGGCTTTCTGGAGACTCAACGAGGTAGTGATGCAATTTGGGTGGTAGTTGACCGGTTGACCAAGTTGGCGCACTTTATACCTATGTGTTTGAGTGACTCGGTAGATTATCTTGCCGACCTCTATATTAAGGACATAGTGAGATTGCACAGGGTCCTTGTGACGATTGTCTCGGATAGAGATCCACATTTCACGGCTCGGTTATGGCAGAGCCTACAAAGTGCCTTGGCACGAGATTGATTTTTAGTACTGCGTATCATCTCTAGACTAACAGGTAGTCTGAGCGTACTATTCAGATCCTTGAGGATATGCTTTGGGGTTGTGTTCTTGACTTTAAGGGGTCATAGGAGAGACATTTTCCCTTAATGGAGTTTGCCTATAACAATAGATTCCAATCGAGTATTGGAATGGCACCATTTGAGGCCTTGTATGGTCGACCGTGTAAATCCCCTGTGTGTTGGGCCGAGATGGGTAATGAACCTATGTTGGGTCCAGAGTTAGTCCAGGAAACAACAGAGAAAGTTGCACTTATTCATAAGAGATTGGCTACTGCCCAGAGTCGCCAGAAAAGTTATGCCAACCATAGGAGAAGACCCTTGTCTTTTGAGGTGGGAGACCATGTCTTCTTGAAGATATCACCTATGAGGGGTTTGATGAGGTTTGGAAAGAGTAGGAAGTTATTCCCTTGATTCATTGAATCTTTTAAGATCCTTGAGTGGATTGGAGAGGTAGCTTATCGTTTGGCTTTACCGCCACAACTTTCCGAGGGTTCATGATGTGTTTCATATTAGCATGCTCCGAAAGTATGAGCCGGATCCATTGCACATGTTGGATTGGACTGATCTAGAGGTAGATGAGGATGTCTCGTATGAGGAGAGACCGGTGAGAGTCTTGGATACTCAGGACCAAATCTTACAAGGCAAGACAATTTCCTTGGTTAAAATATTGTGGAAGCATCACGGGATTAAGAAAGCAACTTGGGAACATGAGTTGGAAGTCCGTCAGAGGTATCCAGACTTATTTGTTGATGTTTGAACATGTATTGAAATTTTGATTATGTTAATGAAATATGAAAATATTGTATATGTTTTGAGAATATGAAAATATTGTATATGTTATATATGTTTTGGAAACATGGGTTTAATATAAACATTGTATATGTTTTGGAGAAATGTGAATGGTATTTTCAATGTTGGAACTTGTGTATCGAGTAGATAAGAATGGATGACCGGAGAATGGGTCACGGAATTGGAATTGATTAATTATCTTTATTGTGATAAGTTTAAACGTAGTTTCAAAACTTGATTTGAAATTTCGGGGATGAAATTCCTTAAGGGGGGAGATCATAGCAATTATGGTTTTAACCCAACCCTTTTGTATTCCAAACTCGAGTTTCATGGTTTCATATTGTTGCCCATGTCTTGCTTCCTTTATACTTCCTTAAATTTAGCTATTAGATTGTAGTGGTTGTTGATTGCTTAGTTTTCAAACTTTTGTTACCTACAATTTTACTCCTCTGCTTGAGCAGCACTTATTGGGCTCGAGTGCACTTTCTGAATTCTCAGTACTTTTGCAGGTCTACAAAACTACTGGGAGAGTGTATTCTACGCTCAAGTGGTGCTTCCTGCGCTCGACCAGTTTCTGTTCACGCAACCTTTCTTGTGATCGAGCGTTGGTCTGTTGTCTGCAAAACTACTGGGGGTGTGCATTCTGTGCTCGAGCGCCATTTCTTGCGCTCGAACTAAACAACTTATTGTTTCTGACGCTCGAGCGTCACTTCTTGTGCTCAAGCGCACTGTGCATATATCAATTCATAGCAACTCATTTCTACATCACTTTTCATATTTTTTTTTTCTCTCAAAAGCCTAGATCTAGAGCCTCTCTCTCTTAAACTTCCCCTCTCTCTATATTTTCACCTAGATTCATTGGTTTCTCTACCCTAGTATCTTTGGGAAAAAGGTAGAGCGTCTCATGAGCTTCACTTTAGTCCAAACAAAACTTGGTTTCGCCGTCTTTGGGGTTTCTTCCTTACCTTGCTTGTCTTCTAAACTTAAGGTAGGGACTTTCTGCACTCTTCTATGAGTTTTAACTTCGTTATTTGTTGATGTGTACGGAATATTGGGATTTAGAATGATTTTGAACAAACCTGAGGTTTTGGTTTAAAATCAAAATAGGGATTTTCAAATGTATGTATAAAAAATGGTTATAGGAGTAGATGTGGGGTGGCGTTGTGATAAATTTGTTGATTTTGATACCCGTGAAAGATTTTGGAAGAAAATAAAGTTTTGCCTTAAAATGTCTCAAATAGTTATTTTGTGTAAATAAATGAAATTGGTATTGGGAATATGAAATTAGGTGGATGTTTATATAAATGGTGGAGTTGAATGTGTATTACCTCTCACCTATAGGAATTTGGATAATTTATCTGTCTTGGAGATTGTAAATCTGTTTAGAAATATCTATTTTGGGCTATCGGTGGAGGATAGCTATGATTGTTATAGAAATTGCATGAGGATTAGGTGAATTGAAACTAATCTCTTATCTGTTGTCATTAAATATGACTATGTCTTTGATACATTGTAAATGTATGATGTTTGGGAGAAGAAAAATGATGTACTTCATGGTTAGGAGAAGAAATAAGATGGACTCCATTGAATTAAGCTGGCCTGTGTGTCCAAAATGAAAGTCCAGAAAATCGGGCGTATACATGGGTGCCAATTCTCGCGGATGAAATATCCGTAAAATGGCAAAATGGAAGTACTTGTACAATGGTTGTGTTGGTTAGAGACCTACTAAGTTGTACCCTCAGTTTGGTTGTCTGAATGGAATGGTGAATGACTTATGAAATGAGAATAAAATGAATTGAGGTATAAAGCTCGGCATAACATGGTTTTGTAAAAGAGTTATAAATGATTTTATCATAGGCATTGGATATGTTTATCATACTTATATCTTTTGTTAAGATTTATACATTGTGTTAGATTGTTTCTACTGGGTTTTGGCTCACCTTATTTAGGAAAACCTTTTCAGGTATTATTGATATGCCTCCGCCAAGGCAATAGCTTGGGAGGAATCGGGCATGAAGGCTTCTCTTTTATGTATTGTATTATTGTTTTGATTCAAGCCAAAAGCTTTACATGTATTGGATTTATATTCGCTTTTTTTGTAACCAAGCTTGGTCTAGGAAAGATGTAAACCTATAGGGCATTAATTTAGTTAAACTCTTTTGTACGATTAACTCTCATGAAATGAAAGAACATTATACTATGATTCTTATTGTTTTTTACATATGGTCTTCGATGGATTTATGACAATTATTTCGGGGCGTTACAAAAAGAGTCTAAATTCAACAAATCTTTGGAAAATCGAGTTTTAATAAAAAAACAAAAATGCCAAAAATGGACCGCATTGCCAGATTTCAGAGTCACTACCTAAATTTTTTTAAAATTTAGGAAATCCGTGAGTCATGCCAAACGCCACTTATCCATCATCACCAAAGTGTCTCGACTTGGGAACTTAGGTATGAGAATGGAAGGTCATCAATTAAGCACCCCACTCACCCGATCAAAACACCCCTGTAGACACCCCATTTTGACCAGCACTAAGACATGGGCGCTTTGTTTTGATTACCCGATGATGACAAGTAAAATGTGTTTCTTACAGAATCCTCAGTAAGAGAGATGAAATTTGAACTTTAATCCCAACCTTCACCATTATGGCCAAATTGTTTTAAAATACTCGATCACCTCATGCATCTATCGCACTCGATCACTTTGTGCATCTATCACACACCTCGATTACTTTGTGTATCTATCGCACTCGATTACTTTGTGCATCTATCACACTCGATTACTTTATGCATCTATCGCACTTGATCAGTTTGTGCATCTATCACACTTGATCAGTTTGTGCATCTATCGCACTCGATCACCTCGTGCATCTATCGCACTTGTTCACTTTGTGCATTTATCGCACTTGTTCACTTTGTACATCTATCGCACACCTCCATTTTGTGCATCTATTGCACTCGATCACCTCATGCATCTATCGCACTCGTTCACTTTGTGTATCTATCGCACACCTCCATTTTGTGCATCTATCGCACTCGATTACTTTGTGCATCTATCTCACTCGTTCACTTTGTGCATCTATCGCACTCGATCACTTTGTGCATCTGTCACACTCATTCACTTTGTGCATCTATCGCACACCTCCATTTTGTACATTTATCGCACTCGATTACTTTGTGCATTTATCTCACTCGTTCACTTTGTGCATCTATCTCACTCGTTCACTTTGTGCATCTATCGCACTTGATCACTTTGTGCATCTATCGCACTCGTTCACTTTGTCCATCTATCGCACTCGATCACTTTGTGCATCTATCGCGCTAGATCACATTGTGAATCTATCGCACTCGAGCACTTTGTGCATCTATCGCACTCGTTCACTTTGTGCATCTATCGCACGTCTCTCTGTTGTTTCTCAGGGCACGTGAAATGCAGCCCTATGTCGTTTTTATCTCAAGACGTGTGAAACACAACCCCGAGTGGTTTTTGTTTCTCAAGACGCGTGAAACGCGGTCCTAGGCAGATTTTATCTCGGAACGTGTGAAACATGATCCCGATCAGTTCTTCTTTTATCTCAGGACGTGTAAAACGCGACTTTGGGTGTGTTTGCTCTTAGGATACGTGAAACGCTATCCCAAACGGTTTTGTTTCTATCTTCGGACGCGCGAAGTGTGGCCCTAAGCTGTTTTGCTTTCACCTCAAGACGTGTGAAACATGACCCCAATCGATTTTCGTCTTCTTATTTCTTAGGATGCAGGAAATGTAGTCATGAGTGATGTTTTCTTTCCTCGTCCTGTATTTTGGCATAGGTAGAGTGTTGC
Source organism: Camellia sinensis (assembly GCF_055761805.1). Taxonomy (NCBI): domain Eukaryota; kingdom Viridiplantae; phylum Streptophyta; class Magnoliopsida; order Ericales; family Theaceae; genus Camellia; species Camellia sinensis. Next base: position 113,730,823 of record NC_138973.1, read on the forward strand.
TCATTCATGTGCTGTTAGTTTGCTATCTTGCATATTGTATTCATTATTGCTTATTGCATCATCTTGTACGATCATTTTCAAAATAGTCGGCTTTGCGAAGCGTGTTAGTTCGTCTTTCAAAGTTGCATTGTGCATATCATTTGTATCTTGCCCCTGAACTACGCAGGTTGAGTCCTCAGAAAGATACATAGGCAACCCTCGGGTTCATCCAATTGTTTGCACATTTGTTTGTTTGCCCAAGTCTTACGACCTCATCAAATGGGTTGTCTTCGGGTTTTGACATCCACTCACGTCATAAAATGACTTTGAGCTCTGTCAAAGAGGGGCAACTGTAGACACCCCATTTTGACCAGCCCTAAGACTTGGGCGCTTTCTTTTGATTACCCGATGATGACAAGTAAAATATATTTCTCGCAGAATCCTTAATAAGAGAGATGGAATTTGAACTTTAATCCTAACCTTCACCATTATGGCCAAATTGTTTTAAAATGCTAAATATTTCATTAGTTTAGTATTTTTGTAATTTTGCATAATTTTATGTGTTTGTTCATATTTTTGGTATTTTTATATAAATTGGTATAAATTATATATTATATATATATAAAATAAAATAATAATAAAATTATATTATTATATTATATGTTTAATATTATTATATTATATGTTCAGTATTTTATATATAGGTATATTATTATATTATATGTTTAGTATTTTGATATAAATTATATATTTTATATATTATATTATATATATTATAAAAAAATAATAAAAAAATCATTTGATGTCAGTCAGCCCTCAGCTGCCGACATCAAACATCAGGCATGTATGTATATATATATGTTAATAGATTATATTATTATTATATTATATGTGTATAATATAAAGATTAGGCATATATTATTATATTATATGTTTTGGCTTATATAAAGAGGGAAAGTCTCAGCAAAAAAATGGAGGTTTTTGATAAAGGAGAATTAAGAGAGTTAGAAGAGAAAGGAGTGTAATTTTGTCTACATTTCAAACTTGAGCCAAAACACTTCCAAGCTTCCATAGCTACTAAGGAATTGAGAACACAATTCCTACACTTAGGGTGATTAAGAGGGAGTTTGTAAACTAAGGAGTTCATCCTTTCCTTGGAAGGTGAATTTCACAAACCTTTCATTTTCTTACATTTCTTACTTATTTTGCTATTTTGCTTTGATTTATTGTTATATTGTATATTGTTGTAATCTAATTGAAAGTGGTGAATTGAAGTCCCATATATATTGTTTTTAGCATGAGAAAGAGACATTCCATGCTAAATTGTTTAATCTCTTCGGAGGTTTATTACCAAGGCATTACATCTCTCTCATGCCAAGAACAACTCCTTGTTTGACACTTCTTTTATTTTAATGGACATAATTCTCATTGTTGGACTAAAATGACTAAAGAATGGCAAGGTAATTAAAAGGGCTAATAAATGGGTTAAAAGAGGTAAAACAAGATAATAAAATCAAGTTGGGTTCAATCGGACGTTAATTGAACCCATTGAGTCGTGAATCATTACGTACTCTTAGTGATGATAATGGTTCAAGAGTCAATGTTTAGCACTTCTCTTGAGGTAACTCCATGATAGGGATGGGGTCTTGTTGGTCTTTTCTTTTCATTCATTGAGCCTTTGTCCCATTGAGCCATGGATCATCACGCAATAACCTTGCGACAATTGATGATTTGTGGATCGATTCTACTCCTCCCTTGATTTGTTTCATGATAGGGTGAAGCAGAGAGGATAAACATTCCCTGGAAACACTCTGTTTGTGCTCTGTTTCTTTTCTATGCAGCAAGGCAGTATCAAAAAACAGTGGCCATTCTCTTGGCAGAACAGAAAAGAGGTTGGGATGAAAATAGATTATTTTTCTGACTGTGAAACAGAACAGAAACTAGACACTAAACAGAGAGTTTCCTGGAGGATATTCTTATTCGTATGCGTGTGGCTCCTCACTTCCCATGCCTTTGATTTAATGCTTCAATAGTAATATATCGTAATTATTACTTAGATCAATTTCAATTTGTAATAATTAGTTAACTTAGCCTATTAATTCATTTGGATTTGTAATAAGTAGTTAATTCGGACACTCGGATATTTGGACCCTCCTGCGTGAGGACAAATATGTAATAATTTGTGTATGTCTTCCAACCCCTATTCTTTCTCCTTTTTATTTATCTGCTTATGATGGACAGTATATAGCATCATGTTTTCCTTAGTATTTTTCATGAATTGCATCCATTCGTTTTGCATGCATAAAAGTTCGGCTCATCATATTACTCGGATGTCAATTTCAAACTCCTTACTTCAATACATGCGCCATCACATGCCTTGGATTGACTCACATGCCATGCTAGTAGCCGAGCCTATTAATTGCAAGTTGTATGTGTTGCATTAGTCATATTGCATTATTTAGGATCATGCATTCTTTTTCTCTAACTATTTTCTTTCTTTTAACTCGCTTTCGGACATTTGAGGTAAGCATTCTTGCTTTAGCATAATGCATGAGTGTGATTGCTGCCACATAAAACATATTACCATGAGGCTAAATGCTTAGTTGATATACCTGTTTGAATGCCTATGGATGAAACCTATTTCCTGAAATTGGGATATTTTGATTAATGTATATATATGAGATCACTTTTTCAAGTGGTACATATTCAAAACACTTTTTCCAAATAAACATGAAATCAAAATGTTCCAACTTTCGTGAAAATTAGTCTATACTTGTGTGCGCATCACATAGTAATGTTAGTCTAATAATCGGAACAAGAGCATATAATGTAAATAAGATTCACATCATGAGTATAGTAGAGGTTGATCTTTGATCGGGCGAGCAGCGATGCTCAATTCACGACCTTCCTCTCTCTTACCTAAGTTCCCGAGCTGAGATAATCTTGGTGATGACGGACACGTTGCCTTTGGCACGAGTCATGGATTTCCTAAATTTTTCAAAAATATTTAGGTGACAACTCTGTATCTGGCAAAACAGTCCATTTTTGGCAATTTGATTCAAAATTGATTTTCCAAAAGATTTTTAGGATTTGAACTCTTTGGTATTTATCTATTTTACATTACATTAGTCCGATACTGTAGGGCTTATTCGTCTTTCGAAAGGGGGCGCGAAAAAGTCGAGCTACAACCCCACTCACCCAATCAAAGATCGGCCTCTACTAATCATGACGTGATTCTTATGTACAGTATATACTCTTGTTCCGATTATTATGTTATCTTGACTATGTGATGCACACAAGTATAGACTAATTTACTCACTTTGGAATGTTTTGATTTCATGTTTGTTTTGAAAAGTGTTTTGAATATGTACCACTTGAAAAAGTGATCTCATATGTACATTAATCAAATCATCCCAACTTAAGTGAAAAAGACTTCATCCACTGGCATTCAAACAGGTATATCAACTAAGCACTAAGCCTCATGGTAAACATACTTGACATGGAAACACCAACATACATGCAATATGATAAAAGCCAGAAATGTTCACCTAGTACTCAACTGCGGCAAGCCAAAGGAAGTAAAACCATTAGAAAAATACATGCTCTCCTATGCAAGTGACTAATGCAACACATACAAAATGTAACTACGAGGTTCAATTTTTAATGTCTTGTGAATCAACTTAAACATGTGGTAGCACAGGTATTCAAGGAAGTAAGAAACGACAATATTGTGTTTAGAATGATGAACCGAACCCGATGCATGCGGAAATGGGTATTTTACACATAGTAATGATATAAAATCAAAATATGATGCTACATGCAATCCATCACAAACGAGTAAATAAAATGGAGAACTAATGAGGGTTGGAAGACATACACAATATTATAATTTTGCCCTCATGGAAGAGGGACTGAATAAATGTCCTAATTAATTAATTATTAGAACACTAAATTAATTTACTAAGTTAACTAGCTATTAAAAATTCAAAGGAATTTAACTAATTAATTATACTAATTAGTCTAAGAGCTACAAGCCGATGAACTCGAACAAGAGTCTTAGAACCACACGTGCAATTGAGAACATCCTCCCAGAAACTCCTCTGTTCTGTTGCCAGATTCTATTCTGTTCACAATCAGAAAATAATTATGTTTTTGCCCTAGCTTCTACTCTATTCGTTCATGAAAATGACACTACCTGCCTAAAATGAAGTGGCCGGCCGATCTTGGAAAGTGGTCAGCCGGATGGAAGGATGGCCGACCGGGCACTATTTCTGGGCTCTGCCCTGGTGCAATAGAATGAAAATAGAGCACAAACAAAGTGCTTCCATGGGATGTTTGTCCTCTCTGCCTCTCCCTATCATGAAACTAGTCAAGGGAGGAGTAAAATTGGTCCACAAACCATCAATCATCGTAAGGTTGTTACGTGATGATCTATCAACCAATAGGACAAAAAAATATATGAAATAAAATGAATGACCAACAACACCTCTTTCCTATCACAGAGTCACGTCAAGGAAAGGGGTGGACATTGCTCCTTAAGCCATTAACATCACTAAGAGTATGTAATGATTCAAGACTCAATAGGTTCAATTAACGTCCGATTGAACCTGCTTGATTGTATTATCTTGTTACCACTTTATTCCAATTTTAACGTCTTTTTTATTACCTTACCATTCTTTATTCATTTTGTCCAAAAGTGATAATTACATCCACTAATGAAGAGAAATGTCAAATAAGAAGTTGTGCTTAGCATGAGAGAGCGGATAATGAACCTCTGAAGAGATTAAACCATTAAGCATGGAAAGTCTCTCTCTCATGCTTTGAACAACAACCAAGTGTTTGAGACAACTTTTAAACAAAGAAAACCAAAAAAGGATGGATGTTGCAGAGATCATCATGCGAAAGTGATTATTAAAGTGAAACTCTTTACATGAAAAATAAAGAATGAAAAGCTATCAACTCAAATAGATTGGTGCCTAAGGCCTAAATTGCCAAATCTATGAGGACTTACAACAATACAAGCATAATATTCAAAGAATAAATTAAATAAACAACTAAAACAATCCCCAAAACTAACAAAATAGTGTTGAAAATTAATTGAAAAAGCTAGAAAAAGCAAGTAAAAGAAAATTAGGACAAAGCTAGTAAGCAAGCCTAAGAAATGGTGGCTAACCCCTCCACTTTTTGAACCTTAAAATCACATATTTTAGCCTCTAAAAATAGTCCAAAAATAGTCCGAAACAGTCCAAAAACAGTGGCTAAAATCAGATAAATAAGTGGGAAACACAAGGACAAAAGCTTATGGAATAAGGTTCAAGAAATGGTGGTTAACCCCTCCACCTTTGGTAACTTTAAATCACAAGTTTCAGCCCACCAAAAATAATTCAAAAGAGTATAGAAAACCAAGAAAAATATAGGGAAAAAATAGGCAAAAGATGGCAAGAGTTATACTTTTAAGAGAAGACACTCTTTCGTTCACAAACCACAAGGTGCTCACTCTCAATGGCTGATATGTTAACTCAATAGTCTCAGCAATGAGCCTCAAAATATTAGTTTAGGAAGTGTATGTATAGTGTATGTATATTACAAGATAGAGAGGGAGAGTGTTTGGCAAGCTTTGGGCTCTTTGAGAGTTTTTCTAACCTAAAACCAAGAGGGATGGTCCTCTATTCATAGAAAAACAGGTTCATCAGTCAGAAATATCTATATGGAGCCAGCTGGTGTAACGCATACACATGGGGGAACAGCTGGCAGCAAATATTTGCCTGTTGGGAAACATGGCCGGCCGGCTATGTAAGGGGACGGTCGACCACTACAAAAATGGCCAGCCGGCCACCCGCTGGCCAGTAGGCCTCTGAATGGTCAGGCTAGAAAAAAAATCAGGTTTTAGACCAAAAGGGGTGCAAGGTTTTAGGCTCTAAAACTCAAAATCGAAGCTTTTTGTTGAGGAAATCGAATGTTTGTACAGCATAGTAGTTCATCATTGAGTGCTCAACCTGAGGCGTCCAAGTCTTAAAGGCAGTAAAAAATGGGGTGTCTATAGTTGTCCCTCTTTGACAGAGCTCAAAGTCATGAAATGACATGAGTGAATGTCAAAGTCTAAAGACGACCCATTTTGACAAGACCATAAGACTTCGGCAAGCAATCAAAATGTAGATGTAATTGGTTGAATTCAAAAGTTACCTACATATCCCTTTGCAAGGAATGAAATCAGCGTAGTTCATAAGCAAGATGCAAATGATATGCACAAAGAATATACTATTGAAGACTGTACTTACACGCCTCGCAAAGCCGGTTATTTTTTAAAACCCATGAGCATGCAAGACAATACAATGAGCAATAATCAAAATGACAACATATGAATGAAACAAGCCTCAAGCTTAAGTCAAAACAAATCTAATCACGCTTCCCACAAAAAGGAGTAACCAAAAGTCAACTCCAAACATGTTTCACCTAAAATGAGGAAAGACATACTCTAACCACGCTGAACTCGTGAAAAGATGAAGAGAAAAACCGCTTAGGGTCGCATTCCTGCACACCTTGAGATGCTCTAACCACACTGAAATCATGAGAAAATGAAGAGAAAAACCAATTAGGGCTGCGTTCTCGCACACCCTGAGATGCTCTAACCACGCTGAAATCGTGAGAAGAGGAAGAGTGAGACCGCTCAAAGCTATGCTTCCACATACCCTGAGATACTCTAATCACGTTGAAATTGTGAAAAGAGGAAGAGAGAAACCACTCAGGGTCATTCTTCCGCACACCTTGAGATGCTCTCACCATGCTGAAATCGTGAGAAGAGGAAGAGAGAAACCACTCAGGGTCGTGCTTTTGCACACCCTGAGATGAATTCCAAACATGCTAAAAATGTGTGTGGAATGAAGAACACTCTAACCACACTAGAATCGTGAGAAAAGGTCTTGAAATGATGTAATAGATGCAAAGAGTATGATGAGATTGTGCAATAGATGCACAATAACAGTTTGATCGTGCGACATGCACAATCACAGTATGGATCGTGCGATAGATGCACGATGTGGTATGCGTGACAAGCGATTTAGGAAATACAGGAAACAAACAAAGCGACGCTTTGGAAAGCACCTCATAGAGTGAGTGATGATAAATCGCTCTATTTTGACAGGGATCTCCTTATTGTGTTTTTTAAACTTCCACCTTTAACTCATAGTTCAAAGGTCCTCAAATGTTGACAAGGGGTAAAATCTGCATGCAAAAACCACGGATGCCGCTTTTCTCTCTAATCATACTTACAACTTTCCCTATTCTCCAATTGGGTGACAAACTAGGTTGATTCAGTATCCAAAATTGAGGCGCACACACGCTACCTTAACCTATAGGGCTACCATACAGATTTCAAGCCAAGGATACACCCCTGCGTATTTAAACCAGACTTTAGTCTGGAAATTCCAAACCTTTCTATTCTAGGCATCGCCATTCGAACTCTAGTTTCAACCATCGCAGTTGGTTTCTTAGGAACTCCTTGCAAACACAGCTAAGATGCCTCTGATAGGGAATGGTGTTTAGGAAGAGCACTTTTGATCGCTACTCTGACTAAGCAGGCTTGAGTTCAATACTGGGCTATTCCAAAAGTAGGTGATTATGCTTGGGGTGAGCTGAGTACAGGTGATCGGATGGGTGATTGTCGAAACAATGAAACTGGTGAACCCTGCCTAACCTTTCTTTACCTTGTAGCTAGTGACAGTGAAGCAAACACTTACTGTCCTTGAACTAACTCTCTGATTGTGCTAAGTCTATCAACACGAGTCCAGAGCACCTAGGGGATATTAGAGCCTTATGAAGCTATGGTTCTAGGACTACCTAGCAAAAGAGAAAACAGACAACACCTCAGCTCTAGTTTCATCAGATATGATCACAGCTGAATGACTGTACTCCTCACTGAATTCTGCCCCACAAACTGATATCAACTGTACCACTGATATGGAGCCCCTTGTACAGTTTCACTGTAGAGCACATACCAGGTAAAGAGAGCCAAAACACCCCTATGAGGGAGATAGGGTTACCCTGTCCTAGCTTTGGCATGATCTAGGGTTTCATTACTTCAAGCAAGTAGTTTCACAAAATCCTGCTCATGAGTGAGTTTTCTGTCCTATGTTGGAACAATCACTATGGTTTTACTCTATGCCGCTAGGCCAATTGGTCAAAAAGGTTACCTCAGCAAAATTACCTAATATACCTCTCACACCTAACACCGAGAAGTGAAATGAGGATCAAGTAGTACGACGGTAATCCAGATCCAAGGGTTGTGTTTCCAACATGGCAAAGCCCACGAACGGTCAGCCTTTTGGCAAGTGTTTTAGGCAAGCCTCTGGCAAATCGTCCAGGAATAGCAAATGGAAAACACAATGACTTAGAGCACCAATGCAAATACAATTCAAAGAACATATATTTGTAAATAAAATGTCACATCATGAAGTCTGAGTCAAGTTCTCTAATGTCCTCAGCAGAGTCGCCAAAAACTGTAGCTTGCTTTTCGTGCTCCTCGGAGGGGTTTAGTCTCCTCGGATACGATACCCCTATAGTTCGAAGTCCAGTGGTTCTGAATCTGATTTCACCAATGCAATGTAAAACAGTGAAAACACAAAAGAGTCCAAATCCGACAAATCTTTGTAAAATCGAGTTTCAATCAAAAAATGTCAAAAAAAGACCGCATTTCCAGATTTCAAAGTCGCAACCTAAATATTTTTGGAAAATTTAGAAAACCCATGACTCGTGCCAAAGGTCACTTATCCGTCATCACCAAAGTGTCTCGGTTCAGAAAGTTAGGTATGAGAATGGAGGGTCATGAATTCAGCACCCGACTCACTCGATCAAAGATCGGTCTCTACTAATCATGATGTGATTCTTATGTACAACATATGCTCTTGTTCCGATTATTATGTTATCTTGACTATGTGATGCACACAAGTATAGACTAATTTGCTCACTTTGGAATGTTTTGATTTCATGTTTGTTTTGAAAAGTGTTTTGAATACGTACCACTTGAAAAAGTGATCTCATATGTACATTAATCAAATCATCCCAACTTAAGTGAAAAAGCCTTCATCCACCGGCATTCAAAAAGGTATATCAACTAAGCACTTAGCCTCATGATAAACATACTTGGCATGGTAACACTAACATACATACAATATGCTGAAGCAAGAAATGCTCACCTAGTACTCAACCAAGGCAAGCCAAAGGTAATAAAACCATTAGAAAAATGCATGCTCTACTATGCAAGTGACTAATGCAACACATACAAATACAACTATGAGGTTCAGTTTTTAATATGTCATGTGAATCAACTTAAACATGCGGTAGCAAACGTATTCAAGGAAGTAAGAAATGACAATATTGTGTTAGAATGATGAACCGAACCTGATGCATGCAAAAATGGGTATTTTACACATAGTAATGATATGAAATCAAAACATGATGCTACATGTAATCCATCACAAACGAGTAAATAAAAAAGAGAAAGAATGGGGGTTAGAAGACATACACAATATTAGAATTTTGCCCTCATGCAAGAGCGTTCGAATAAATGTCCTAATTAGCTAATTATTACAACACCAAATTAATTAACTAAGTTAATTAGCTGTTACAAATTCAAAGGAATTTAACTAATTAATTACACTAATTAGTCTAAGAGCTACAAGTCGATGAACTCAAACGAGAGTTGGAGAACCACACGTGCAATTAAGAAAATCCTCTCGGAAACTCCTTTGTTCTGCTGCTAGATTCTATTCTGTTCGCAATCAGAAAATAATTTTGTTTTTGCCCCAAATTCTGCTCTGTTCTGTCATGAAAATGACACTACTTGCCTAAAGTAGAGTGGTCGATTGACCTTGGAAAGTGGTCGGCCGGATGGAAGGATGGTCAGCCGCCCACTGTTTTTGGGCTCTGCCCTACTGTAACAGAATGGAAACAAAGAACAAATAGAGTGTTTCCATGGGATGTTTGTCCTCTCTACCTCTCCCTATCATGAAACTGATCAAGGAGGAGTAGAATTGGTCCACAACCATCAATCGTCGCAAGGTTGTTGCGTGATGATCTATAAACCAATAGGACAAAAAGATCCATGAAATGAAATGAAAGACCAACAACACCTCTTTCCTATCATGGAGTCACCTCAAGGAAAGGGGTGGACATTGCTCCTTGAACCATTAACATCACTAAAAGTATATAATGATTCAAGACTCAATAAGTTCAATTAACGTCCGATTCAACCCGACTTGATTTTATTATCTTGTTACCACTTTTATTCCAATTTTAACATCTTTTATATTACCTTGCCATTCTTTATTCATTTTGTCCAAAAGTGATAATTACGTCCACTAATGAAGAGAAGTGTCAAACAAAAAGTTGTTCTTAGCATGAGAGAAATGTAATGCCCTGATAATAAACCTCCGAAGAGATTAAACCATTAAGCATAGAAAGTCTCTTTCTCATACTTTGAACAACACCTAAGTGTTTGAGACAACTCTTAAACAAAGAAAACTAAGAAATGAGGGATGTCGCCGAGATGATTATGCAGAAGTGATTATTAAAGTGAAACTTTTTACATGAAAAATAAAGAATGAAAAGCTATCAACTCAAATAGATTGGTACCTAAGGCCTAAACCGCCAAACCTATGAGGACTTACAACAATACAAACATAATATTCAAAACATAAATTAAATAAACAACTAAAACAATCCCAAAAACTAACAAAACAGCACTGAAAATTAATTGGAAAAGCTAGAAAAAGCATGTAAAAGAAGGTTAGAACAAAGCTAGTAAGCAAGCCTAAGGAATGGCGGCTAACCCCTCCATTTTTTGGACCTTAAAATCACATATTTTAACCTCTGAAAATAGTCCGAAAATAGTCCAAAAAAAGTCCAAAACAGCCCAAAAACAGTGGCTAAAATCAGATAAATAAGTGGGAAACACAAGGATAAAAGCTTATGGAATAAGATTCAAGAAAGGGTGGTTAACGCCTCCACCTTTGGTAGCTTTAAATCACAAGTTTTAGCCCACCAAAAATTGTTCGAAAGAATATAGAAAACCAAGAAAAATATGGGAAAAAAGTAGGCAAAAGATGGCAAGAGTTATACTTTTGAAGAGAAGACACTCTTTTGTTCACAAATCACAAGGTGCTCATTCTTAAGGGCTGATATTTTAGCTCAATAATCTCTGCAAGGTGCCTCAAAATATTGGTTTAAGAAGTGTATGTATAGTGTATGTATATTACAAGATAGAGAGGGAGAGTGTTTGGCAAGCTTTGGGCTCTCAGAGAATTTTCCTAATCTAAAATCAAGAGGAATGGTCCTCTATTTATAAAAAAACAAGTTCCTCAGTCGGAAATATCTGTATGGAGCTAGCTGGTGCAAAGCATGCACATAGAGGGACAACTGACAGCAAATATCTGCCTGCCGAGAAACATGGCCGGCCAACCTTGTAAAGGGATGGCCGGCTACTAAAAAAATGGTCAGCCGGCCACCCGTTGGCCAACAAGCCTTTGAGCGGTCAGGCTAGAAAAAAGAAATCAGGTTTTAGTCCAAATGGGGTGCAAGGTTTTAGGCTGTGAAACTTAAAACCGAAGCTTCTTGCTAAGGAAATCGAACGTTTGTACAGCATAGTATTTCATCATCGAGGGCTCAACCTGAGGTGTCTAAGTCTTAAAGGCGGTCAAAAATGGGGTGTCTAAAAGAATGGGACTTAAGCCTATTAAATAAGAGTTACTACAACAGCAACCCAGCCTAGTTGACTGGAGATCCCAAGATCTAGGTTCAAAGCGACAACCGAGTTGTGTATGACTTATAAGGATCACTAGGGAGTCAAACTCCTACCCATTTCTATGATGAAATAGTGATGTCTGCAGCATTTTAGGTTAAGTAATACTTTTAATGATTCATATATATCTAGGAATACTTAGTGGAGTATGGCAGGATACTCTTCATAAGAATCACCTATATGAGTGTGAACTGGATTGGTTCTATGAGATTTGTGAAGGGCTACAATTCTCTAAAGCACTCATGAAAGACCAGGTTGTTCAGGGCCAAAATGAACACAATAGTGAGTACTAAACTGTGTCTGGTAATATACTGTGTGAGTTCTATTGTCTTGGTTTACACAAATGGCTGAACAATTCAAGACATCATGATCACTGGTTAGCTAGTAAATCCAATAGTGTCTCACAAGAAAAAGTTCAAAGCCAAAAGCTACATATCCTTTGCAGAATATCTCCAATTTATGTACTCTTTGTAATAAGATCATGTTGTTACATTTTCTCTCCGTTAAATTCCATATATGTAGGGAATTGTTGGAAATTATGGTTTTTATAGGCTTATTTTGGGCCAACTTTGAGCCCCAATTTGAGTGGGGCCAACACATCTTTTGGAGTGGGTTCAAAGAGGTGGCATGTTCCTTGCCACTTGGCAAGTCACACAATGCAAACGGTTCGTCAAAACCATTTATGAGTGAATGGAAAGTTGACGTCGTTTTTGGATTCATGGAATGGGAAATTAAAGAGTCAAATATGGGTTACCTTAACATGGTTGTCCCACATTGAAACTTTAAGAGAGCTTATATATGTATATAAGCTCTAGGTGGACAAACTTAGATTGGGCTCCAAGGGGCACCCCAAGTTTATAAAAGGAATGAGTTATGGACAAAGTGGACTTTGGCTCAAACCACCACACACGCGCGTCGCTGTCGCCGTCGCCGTCCGTCTGTCTAGCCAAGTCAGGCCGAGTGCGGGTTGTGGGTTGGGTCCTCACATTAATTTTTTGGATAAAATTCATTTAAATTTTTTCAAATTCTTGCGGGAAAATTATTTGAATTTATGAATGAAATTAATTCAAATTTTACGCCAAATTTGAATTCAAAATTCCTGTCTGAACAGTGCCTCTTCTGGTTTTATTTTCAAGTAGATCAATTTGTTATAAAAAAATTTGAATTCTGTATCTGTTTAGTTTGAATTTTGCACTTGTTCATTTCAAAATGCACCTGTTCGGTTCTTAGTTAGACTTGTTCAGGTCTTATGAGAAGCCATCAATTTGCCTATAAAATCAAACCCTTTTCTAGCAATTTAAGCATCCAAAAATTCCAGTCTTGCCTTCCATTTTGCTCTCTTGCATAGATATATTCTTCATATTAGTTTTAGACAAAATTCTGAGAGTATAGAACACAGGTTCTAGTTCACCGAAATAGATTGTTTTTAGTGCTAATTCAATCTGTGTAAGATTATTGTATCTTGAGAGATAGACACCATTATTCTCTAAGTACCTGAGCGGGGTGAATCTGTCTAAAGGACAGAGTATCACACACTCAACTTGATCATTCTTGTTCTTAAGTTGTTTTGGTAAATAAATTATGTAAGTAATTTATTTATTTTATTTTATTTTATTTGTTTCAAGTTATTTTTATTATACATAGAAGATTGTTCCAACAGTTGCAAGGCTCAAACCTTAAGGGTTTTTTTTTTTTTTTTGTAATTGTCCCAAATATGCACACGAATGGCATATATCATGTTTTTATAGACAAAATTATAAACTTATTTAACTTAAGAGTTAATTTCAACCAACTTAGTAACCTTTTTTCCATCAAAAATATTAATTGACGTTATCAATTTGACCAAATTAATACAAAACTTAAAATTAAAAGTCAAAATCGAATTAATGAAAATAACAGATACTAAAATAACTCACATACAAAATATAAAAATTATTAACATAATTTGTCCCAAAATTACTATAATGTACACTCCAAACAGCCTTGCCTTTGAGGCAGGGTGGGCCGCCTTCGGGCTTCAAATTTTGCGTAAAAATTAGAATCCCAAATAATTTTATGTCTTAGGGTATATTTGGTTTATTGAAATAAAATATGTGAAATAATCATTCCATTATAATATTTATTCTCACGTTTGATTTATTCAAAACATGATTTTTAAAAACATGTGTTACATATGAAATTATCATTTATCATTGTGAGTGAATAGTCATTTTGTAGAAAGGTTAAGAAATAATTATTCAATTTATTCTACTGAACCAAGCACTATAATTTTATCAAAAAATTTAGAAAAACAATTGAAGTAGTGAATTATTTAAATATAATAAATAGTTGTTTGTCAAATGTATGCCTTGTTGGTAGAATATTATTGACTATTGTCTCTATAGAAATAATTTATTTCAAGTTGAAGTTGCTAATATTTTTATATTCAATCTCATCTTAAAAATAAATAAATAAATAAGTAATATTACTTATTGAAGATATCCAAAATTTATTCCAATAATTATGATTTACGTTGACAATAAAAATTATATAAAATTGCTGAGAAAATATAATATTATATTTATTGTAAAATATATATTATAATTAATTCACTTACTAATATAATATTTTCAAATATGATTTATCACCTAATATTTTAAGGAAAAAAATTAGTAATTTCAATCTATCTATTAATTTATTTTATTTTATTGTTTTTGGACCTAAAAAAATAGATAGATTAAAATTACTAATTTTTTGCTTAAAATATTTTATGCTATATATAAAGTAAAATGTTTACTTCTTGTTCAATCCTTCTTTTTATTGGTCTAGTGAACAACACTTTTATCTCAAATAAAATTTATATTTTACAGATTTAACATTACACCCATCAGGTAGACACACACCTATATGTAAGCAAATTTTATATAGATAGGAGAACAAATTTTGTGTGTATATATATTAAGTCTCCATTTTTTTAAAGTTTGTTTTGGGCCTCCTCAAAGTTAGGATCAGCCTCGACTCCAAAAGAATGCATATGACTACTATTTTTAGTGTGAACTTCCATATTTTTTCATAAAATTTTATAACATAAATTATAAAATATTATTAGCTTTCTAATCACAAAATATCATAACAAAAATTACAGAATTTTATAACTTGAATCTTCATAACTTTAGGTCATACCATAATTATTCATAATTTTATTACGAAGTGGCAAATATTTTTAACTTCCATAAAAAATAAATAAATAAATAAATAAAAACTGCCTTACAATGTACATCTTTTTAGAGTGCACGCTATAGAATTCTTTTTTAACTTTCATGTTAACTTCTATTTAGGGTTGTTTTGAGAAATGTTAAATAAGTTGGTTTTTTAATTTATTAAGAAAAGATGGGTAAAAAATAAAAAAAGTAATGTGATCCAAATAAGTTAAAAAGTCAATAAGTTGGTAAGTCAAATTAATTTCATTAGAAATAGGCCTTCGTAGCACCACTTTATGGTGTGAGTTTTAGATTCAACTTTGAGGGTGGTTGTTGTGCTGCATGTAGCCATTGTTGTGCGGACCTTGGAACTTATTTTGATAATCGAAATTATTCAATTTTGGAGCATATTAAGTAGAACATGCTTGTAAAAAATTAAGTTAGTCGAATATCAATAACCTTTTAGGATACATTGAGTAAAACATACATGTAAAAGATTATGTTGGCCAAACATTAATTGATTACCCTTTCATCGAAGTGCAATTGTATTCATTTTTATAATTCCAATCACATTTATTATTATTTTTTTAGACACAGATGCGATTCGATGAAAGGCCTATTAATATTCGATCAATTTTATTTTTTGCAGTTATATTTTACTTGATGTATTCAAAAAAATGAATGATTCTTATTATCAAAATAGACACCAAAATAAGTCCCACCAACTACACAACAATGGTTGTTGCGCCCTAGCACAACAGTCACTCTAATTCCTTTATAGTATATGTGATATGTCTAATGTCTCATAACGATTAAAATTTTAAAATGAACCAAACTATTGGATCTCAACTTGTGTTTGAATGAAAAGTTAATTAGAAAGTAAAATAACTTAAATAACTTATTTTTAAAAGTTAATTAAAAAGTTAAATAACTTAAACCGAATGAAAGTCGAAAACAATTTAAAATTCATTTAGTTCTTAAATTAAACTTAAATAATTTATTTTTATTTCTAAAAAGTTCAATTTTTCATAATGGTTAATTTTATTCGAATTTTACCCTTATCATTTACTATGAAAAATAATTTTATAAAAAATTGTGATTTACTTAAAATTATAATTTTAATTAAGTTGTGAATATTATATCAAACAATAATTGAATCGAAAGAAATATGATATAAAAGTCATCATTTTTTGTTGTTTAAAACTATAATTATTGTATTGTAAATAATTCAAAAAGGAAATATTTTATTAAAATTTTATCAATAGAGCTATCACTACAACAAAATGCACCTTTGGCGACTAAAATTGGCGACAAAAAAAAATTTAGTCGCCAAAAGTTATGGAATTGGCGACTAATATTTTTTTTAGTCACCAAAAGTAAAATATTTTGCTACTAATTTTTTTTAGTCAGGGTACATTCATTATTAGTGACTAAAAAAAAATTAGTCGCTAAAAATGCCAGAATTGGCGACAAAAAAAAAACTTAATCACTGTATATTGACTTTTGACTACTAAAATATTTAGTTGCCGAATGGGAAATAAAAAAATATATATATTTTTTCTCTTTGGCGACTAAACTTACTTTCAGAGACAAAAAATTATTTAGTCGCCGTATATTGATTTTTTGCTACTAAAATATTTAGTGGCCGAATGAAAAATAAAAAAATTATTTTTTTCTCTTTGGCGGCTAAAGTTTTAGTCGCCAAAAACTTACTTTCAGCGACAAAAAATTATTTTAGTCACCAAATAATTTTTTTTTTTAATCTTTGATAACCTATCTTCAACGACTAAAATTTAGTCGACAATGTTCAAATTTTACTGGGAAATATTTCATGTTTGGCGCCTAAATTTTTGCCCAAATCTCTTTCTTCTTCACACAGTTCTTTCTCTCCCTCTGATCAGTACACCAAACCAGATGTACGCTCAGTGACAGTCACCACCTCACCGTCACACGTCGCCACCGCTACAAGTCACTACCTCCACTGCTACAAATCACAGGTTCTTGTCCCTCTCTCTCTGTCGCTCTCGGTCCTCTCCCTCTCTGTCGAACTGGGTCTCTCTCTCTCTCTCTCTCTCTCTCTCTCTCTCTCTCTCTCTCTCTCTCTCTCTCTCTCTGCGTTGCCCTATTTCATTATCTCTCACACTTCATCTAGGGTTTATATGATTTTTTTAGTTTAATTTTGTGTTGATTTCGTAAATGGGTTTGGTTGAATTGTTTGATTTCTATGAAATTATGTTATTCTTCAAGTCGAAAATTGGTTTGACTTTTGTTTGATTTATATTAGAAGTAGGTTGCTTCTCTGGCTATTGAGTATCTTAGCATCTCAAAGCTGAATATATGATTTGGGGGTTTTTATTTGCCTTGAATCAATCACACCCACAATTGTACACAGATGTATGTGTAGAAATATGGATATATATCTTCAAAGAGTGTTGCTTATTTTTATTCATCAAAACCTTAGCCACATCAATTTACCATTTTGGTTCATAGTATCCCTGTCTCTGCTGGGATCAGTGTCAGTGACACTGTTTAGAGCTTTTTCACATAATTTCATCCTCTTACATATCTATCACATATGGTGATTCGCCGAACAAACAAACTTCGAAATCTCATTGTAAGCATTTTATTTGAATTCTAATTCTTCTTTTTTACAGAACTTTTGCTTTAGAATATGATGTTTGTGTTTCTCCGTTTTGGATTAGTTGTCTTTTACAAATCTCGTTTCATTATTATAATATAATGGAGTATTCCAAGTGCTTGTTTTACATGTTAGTGAATTTCCTATTGACATTTCTATGTTGAATGATGGCTAACATATGGCTTAATAATATTTTTTAACATATCTGGTTTCCTTTTGGTACTTTAATGTGTCTCGTAACTCAACTTCCACTACATAAATATGGTTGGGCATTTTGAATTTTGTTGATTTTTCTTATTAGTAACTCCTCATACAGATAAAGATAAGCAAGAGTATGAGAGGGTACATGGTGGATATGGTTTTGGTGACTGAAACGAGGACGGAGAGGGCTTCTTAGATTTTGTAGTAGAATTTGATCTTATAGTAACCAACAGTTCTTTAAAAAGAGAGAAAACACATAATAACTACTAAAAGTGGGTCAAATAAGAGAGAAATTTATTATTTTCTTGCAAGAAAAAATACCGCTAAATATGTAAAAGTTTATTCCCGGAAAAGAGTGTAACATTACAACTTGGGCTAACAATGCTAGATATATACATTAAAGAAAAGTGGATTCTAAAAGCTCAGAAATTAGAAATATTTAAAGACAAAATGTTTAAAAAAGAACATGGAGTGTGGTAGGTGATATTAATAATATGCAGAATACAATGGCAGAATGCTTTAAAAGAATATCGAGAGAAATCATTGGAGAGTCAAAGGGAAAAATCCCTTTAGCTAAAGATACTTGCTCTTGGGAAAAAAAAGAAAGTGTTTTTTAAAAGTGGCAAAAGGATAAAAATGAGGATTTTTTTAAGAGATTTAAATTGGCTTATAAGAAGGTTAAAAGGACATTTAGAGATGCTAAGATAAAAGTCTCTGGCAATCTTTACATTAGATTAGATGGTAAAGATGGAGAAAAAATATTTACAAACTTGCTAAATGAAAAGAAAGTAAAAAAGAGACTTTATTTGGCTAAATGAATAAAAAGTGAGGATTTGAGGGTTTTAGTGAAAGATGAGGAAAATAAGGAAATGTGGAAAAAGTTATTTTCAGAAATTGATAAAATGAAAAACATTTAGAAAACTTAAGAGGAGAGGAATACAATAGCCAATAGTCTTGTTGGATTGGAACTAACAAATATAAGTTTATTGTCGATTAAGAGAGTTTGAGGTGGAATTTGCACTGAAGTTGATGAAATCTGGTTCGAAACTAGGCAAGACATTAGAATCAGATTGTATCCCTATTGAGATTAGACATGCTTAGGAATGGAGGGGTGTTTTGGTTAATAAAATTCTAATGAATAAACAAATACATGAGTAGAGAAAGTATTTTAATACATATATATAAAATTAAAGAAAATATCCAAATTTGCAATAGAGTCATTAGTTTGAATACGCCTTAAACTTATTCGAAAAAAGACGTTTGGGGGGCGAAAAATTAAAAACAGCCCCCAAACGACCGTGTGGCTTGCACGGATAGCTTCGCCATGAAAAATAGGACTTGTGAGAACTGACGGAATGTAATTCGGACCCGTAGGTTGGGAGTTAGAGTCGAAAACGTCCTAAACTTAGTCGAAAAGGTGCATTTCGGGGGCGAAAATTCAAAACAGCCCCCGAACGACTATGTGGCTCACACGGATAGCTTCTCCATGACCAATAGGACTTGTGAGAACTGACGGAACGTAATTTGGACCCGTAGGTTGGGAGTTAAAGCCGAAAATGCCTTAAACTTAGTCAAAAAATGACATTTCGGGGGTGAAAATTCAAAACAGCCCCCAAACGACTGTGTGGCTCACACGGATAGCTTCTCCATGAAAAATAGGACTTGTGAGATCTGACAGAACGTACTTCAGACCCGTAGGTTGGGAGTTAAAGCCGAATACGCCCTAAACTTAGTCGAAAAACGGCATTTCGGGAGCGAAAATTCAAAACAACCCTTGAACCAACGTGTGGCCGACACGAACAGCTTCCCCATGCCAAATATGACTTGTGACAACTGGTAGAATCTTATTCGGACCCGTAGGTTGGGATTTAGAAACGAATACACCCAAAACTTAGTCGAAAAACCGCGTTTCGGGGGCGAAAATTCAAAACAGCCCTTGAACCGCCGTGTGGCCGATACGAACAGCTTCCCCATGCCTAATATGACTTGTGACAACTGACGGAATCTTATTCAGACCTGTAGGTTGGGATTTAGAGCCGAATATGTCCAAAACTTAGTCGAAAAATGGCATTTGGGGGCGAAACTTCAAAATAGCCCCCGAACCTCCGTCTGACTCTCATAGGCAGCTTCCCCATTACAAATAGGACTTGTGTGTGACAACTGACAGAATGTATTGGAGATGTATAGTAATGGAAAATTATGAGAAAAATATTTAGAAACCAATATGAACTCAGTTTACGTCTTGTTATAAACTTGCTAATTTTTTGAACGTACACACGTGTGTTATATTATATTTAAGCTTTCATACAAGTATGAAACATGCTCATGGTGTTTCTAAGGCCATGTGCGTCATGAGATATCAAGTATTCTTTCTTTGATGAACCATATATAGGTGTCTCAACATACATTTTTACATATTTCCTTTGAAATTTATTTTTGTTATTATTTTTATCACATGTTCTAATATCCTTTCTGAAATGGCACTGACATACATGAATAAGAAGTTGGCCATTTTTTGGTCCAATTCTAATTTTTTTTTTTTTTTTTGTTTTTTGTAGATGACTTTGTTGCGTGGACTTCCAGAGATATTTTGGTGTATGGAAAAGAAATTGTACTTTTGTATAGAAGTAATATAATACTTTTGTCGTCTCCAACTTTTGTGCAGTTAACTATTATTGATACAGAAAACTTTTGGCAGCCAACAGATAATTACTGACATGGCAGATAGATCACCTTTTGTCACCGTACAGATATATGATTTTTTTTCGTGGTACATAGATGTACTTTTGGCTTGGTACATACATCACCTTTTGTCGCGGTACAGATTACGATGGGAATTTGTACTATGCCAAATGGTCATTTCACATGGTATAGTAAATGTAATTTTTGTATATAGAGGGCTTTACTTTTTGTATGATTCTATATTTTGTATGGAATTATTATTTTAGTTTGGACAATAGTTGGTTTGTATATACTTGGACAGTTAAAGTAATTTATTTTTTTTATACGGATGCAGATTGTTGAATGATTGATAGTTTATGTATCATTTTATTTATATACATATTACAGGTTGCATGGAATACAGACAGGTTATGGACACATTGTAATATTTGCAATAAAACATAATATCATGTTTTTGCCGACTAAACGTTTTGTAGCCAAAAAAATGGGGGGGAGGGGGAAAAACCTTTGGCTACTAAAAGTTTTGTAGCCAAAAGTAAATCAAACATTTGGCTACTAAATTTTTTGTAGCCAAAAGAAAATCAAACATTTGGCGACTAAAATCTTCCGTAGCTAAAAACAAAAGCTGAAGAATAAAAAAATACTTTTGCCAACTAAAAATTTAGTAGCAAAAAATGTGGGAGTTTAGGCGACTAAATTTTTAGTAGCCAAAAATGTGGAAGTTTAGGCGACTAAATTTTTAGTAGCCAAAAGAAATACTATTTGCCAACTAAAATTGTAGTACGTAGCCAAAAAAAGGTTGACTTTAAGCGACTAAAATTTTAGTAGCCAAAACACTAATATTTGCTTTAGGCAACTAAAAAATTTAGTAGCTAAAAATTTTTCCGCGACTAAATTATTGGCTTTTGGCGACAAAAAAATTGGTCTGCAAAAATGTATTATTTAATTAATTTTCCAACCTATTGGCGACTAAAAATTTAGTCGGCAAATGAATACATTTGGCGACTAAATAAAGTTTAGTCGCCAATTAGCTTTGCCGACTACTCTTCGGCTACTAATTTTCCGACCAAAAAATTTAGTCGCTAAAGACTATAGGCGACTAAAAATGACTTTTGGCGACTAAAAATTTAGTCGCCAAAAGTGAAAATTCTTGTAGTGTATGGACAATAAATTCATATATTTCTTAATGTGTTATGCTTATGCCTTCTGAATTTTTTTTAATTTCAACAATTAATAATCTTTTTATTATAAATTCTAAATAAATTAAAATTATTTGTGAAATTTTTAGTACATATTTCAATAGAAATGGTAAAGTTTGAATAAAATATTTTTGGAAATGGCTACAAATTTTAAGACTGGGGATAATGGCTACAATGTTTTTTGCTTGCATGGACAAGTTCAAATATCCAACCTTCGAGAAAGTATACCATAATGTAAACCCAAAAGAATAGGGGAAATTGAAAAGATAAATAATAATAAAATTTAAGATTTGACTTCATTAACAAATTAAATCATAATTTTTTAATTGTTTCATTACTGTTTTTACTGTCGTCCATCACCACTCTTCATCTTTTTCAACCTACTACCACCATTCTATCCCATTTTCTCATCAACCGCCTTCCCTTGCCCATCTAACCGGCAACCCTTTCATTCATTCTCTAGTTAATATATAAAGTATATACATTTGGTCATATAAATGTTATATAATTTGTTTTTTCAAAATGTCCTAAAATATATGATAATTGTTATACACTATTTTAATTTTTTCAAACTATTTCAAATAACTGTTACAATTATTAGATTCAATTATAAATTATATACATAGATTGTGCCCATATGATGGATTCAAACATTTGATAGCAATTTTCATCTAGCTTAGTGATCGGCATTTGATGCAATACTCAACTGGTTGAGAGTTCGACCCTTGATCGGCCATTTGATGCAATACCATTTGATGCAATATATAGAGAGAATCAAACTTGTTGTTAGTTCACTTTTTTAGGAAGGAGGATCCAATTTCCATGACTCTAGGTCCAATTTGATGATTTGAATTATTTAAGTTGTAAAGTTTGTTAAGAACATATGTAACGCCCTAAAAATTAACCCATTATATATCATTGACATGCATTATTTAAAGAAGACATTTTATTAATTCATTCATCAGAGTATTACTAAATAATCGAATAAAATGCCCTACAGGCTTATATCTTTCCAAGCCAACACTTGGATACAAAATAATACGAGTTCTAACTCAATACAAGAAAAGCCCTAGGCTTGAGTGTTTACATGTACTAACAAATAAAAGCAAACAACAGAAAAATAGTCTTCAGAATCCAAGTCCTTCCAAGCTAAGTCCTTGGAGGTAGCTTATCCCCTGAACCTGAAAATGATGTTCCCATAAAGGGTGAGCCACAGCCCAGTAGAAATATACTAAACCACATATAAGTAACGAATAAAGCAATAGCATTCAACAGATGGTTAACCAGGATAATCAATTACTTCATTTTACAGTCTCATGACACTATTGTCTAAGATACGTTTTACTTCCCAGTTTTATCAACATGGCTCAGAACCTGGCCAAACTTACAACATATTAAAATACCAAAACTTAGAACGTAACCTATAAATTGGAGTAGGAAATCCCTACCTCAGAGAAAACAACCCAAATGGTGAAGACAGAGATGAGTGCCCAAAGACCAAAATGCTCCAAATTGCCAAATGTTCAGATTAAATGAAAGCTCTCGACTCCCTCTATCTTTTTAATAAAGCAACTAGGGTTGAAACACTCTCTAAACAGATCAAACCTAAGAGAGAAGGTGAGTAGGGAGAGAGAGAGGTCGAACCTAGGGTTTGGAATCAAAAGAATATGAAAAAGACTGATCAAATCCCGTTGCTGTGTATTTAAACTGGACAGGCTCGCTCGAGCGAAGACTTGGTCGCTCGAGCGACCAGACACAGAGAATCTACGCTCGAGCCAAGGAAGCCTTGCTCGAGCCAACAACCCAAAAGCTCGCTCGAGCGAAAGAAAGCTCGATCGAGCGAAGAACTCAAACCCTCAGGTCTGAAACCAGACTCACGCTCGAGCGAAGGAACTATTGCTCGAGCGAAGAACAAACTAACTCGCTCGAGCGAAGAAAAGCTCGCTCGAGCCAAGAATGCAAAGCTACAGGTCCAACCCAGACGCAAACTCTCGCTCGAGCTACCAAACCCCGGCTCGAGCGAATAACCAAAACAACATCTCGCTCGAGCGACAAACTCCTCGCTCGAGCGAATAACCAAAATTCTGGACAGCAACACTTGGTTTCTAAACCCAACCAACCTGAACAAACCTGCCTAACACATCCTATAATTCCAAAAGAGAAAATAAGGAACAACAACAACAACCATTATACAATGACAGAATCTACGGAACAGTCCGGATACAATAATCAAATGGGAAAAGACCGGGGTCGCTATAACATATTTATACAAAAAATTAACTTGATCGGCCATTGAGAGTTACCTTGTCAAATCATATTTTTCGTAAAAAAAATAGATGTTAAGTATTATCTTAAAAATAGACCCCTTTTTTTTATACAAATACAATGGTTTAGATCACTAAA
Source organism: Camellia sinensis (assembly GCF_055761805.1). Taxonomy (NCBI): domain Eukaryota; kingdom Viridiplantae; phylum Streptophyta; class Magnoliopsida; order Ericales; family Theaceae; genus Camellia; species Camellia sinensis. Next base: position 113,754,898 of record NC_138973.1, read on the forward strand.
ACGGATCCAAAATGGGCCCATATCCATTCAAAGATTGAAGACAAGCTTGATTCGTATATATATATATATATATGAAAAATGTTAGGTTCAATAAAAGAAATATCAAGAAAAGTTTCATGAAGTTTTTAGAAATAATCTAGTTTTGATAGGTAACAAAATAAGAAAAGAGGTTTACCTTAATGTAAGTATATTTTAATTTTCAAGTCGTAGTGTGCAAATAATGTAAATTTAGTTTTATCTTATACTGCTCTATGATTAATAATGTATATAATTACATATAACATATAATAAAATATTACAAACTAATCCAATGGTGGATTATCTTTATGACTAGCTATCTTCCTGAAAAGTTCTTATGAAGTGTAACATTATTCTATATATTTGGGCCATGATGTTTTTGCTTTGAAAAAAAAAAAAACATTTGAAAGCAATCAAGACAAGGTGAGGCCAGAAGAGAAGGCAATGCCAGCCATGTTTAAACCCTTCATCTTGCAATCAGGGAGTGGGACCCAGGTCCAATGCTCTCTCTTTATATCATAGCATAGCCAAATTATGTCCCAAATGCCTTCAAAGTTGGACATCAAGACAGCCCTAACTGTTCCTTGTCTTTCCTCTATACACCCCATTATAACCCCATAAGGCTTCTTAATCTTTTCAATTAGCCCACTTGGTACCATTGATATGAATTCCCAACACATACCATTTGAGCTCAACCCCCACAGTTCTACACTTTCTAACATCCTTCTCCTTTTACTCACATCATCTGATCTAAGAATCATCATATTTCCATCACCGTACACGTGTAATTGATCAAATACGTTCCCCCAACTGAATCCTACAGCCAACCGTTGCTCTTCCCCTCCCCTAGGAAATCTCGGTCGTATAACCACCGGGTCGTCATCACCTTCGGATCCAAGGGCAATAAGGACACTTCCACTCCTTCCATTAATGACACTAAGGAAAATATAGTCACCCCCTCTTTCATTGACACATGGCAAATTCCAAACATTTTCTTTTGCTTCTATAGATCGCCACTTGTCAATCTCTGAGTTATACTCAAATAAAACTGGACGGTTTTCATGATATTCAGCAAATAAAAATCGGAAACGACCCGACCCAGGAGGGCCGGGTAGTAATTTCATACCAGATCGGCGCCACAAAGATGTGTCACGTGGACCTAGTGGGCTTGGAGGGATCTTTCTAACTATCTTAGCCATGGGATTAACATAAATAACTTCCTGGCTAGTGTTGGAAGCAAAGAGAAAGTAATTACCCGACGCGGTCAAAAAATAGAGATCTTCCCAGGGAGAAACCATCGGAATCAACAATTCCAAAATCGGAATTTCAAACCACCGATTAGAGCCGTCCACAAAGCCATGGAGCATAGATTTACGACGCCATCGCTTCGTGTAAATAAAAAGCCAAGTGGTTGAGCTCGATTTCACATTATATTCGCGAACGAAATCTTGGTCAAAGATAATTGAGGCAATAAACTTATTAGTGGATTTTAATCGAACAATATCGGGTAAAACTAGATTGAGAATTATATAGTGTATGAGCTCGGCCGGGAGGAGAGAGAAGCCGACGGTGTTTGTCGTCTGATTCCGGTGACTTCCCATTTAAGAGGAGAGGAGAGGAAGAAGGCAATGCCAATGGTGCTAGTATTTATTGTGATTATCTAATTTGCAACAATGCCAATGCTATTATATAGTGACGGTTGATTTGGATTATGTGAAAATTGTTTAATTGTTGTATGATTAGTATAATGTTATAAAAAAAATTGTTGAGTTGATGTCAGCAGGTAGAAGACAAATGTTCGGACGAGGCATCCGACGCGGATCGATCGTCGTGGTTCGGAGAAATGGATGGTGGAGATGGTAGTCATGCTATTTTTTTATTTTTTTATTTGCAAGAGGGAGAGGGGTGACATATATGATTGGTACTTAGTGATTAGTGAATAGATAATAATGATTTAATACAATATATTTATTTAAGTGTATAATGTTGCATCAATAATGATTAAGACCTTAAAAACACAACCCCACAACTATCATTCATTTGTAATTGGTCTACAAAAGAAAAAAAACAACATGATTAATCTACATTATTTTAGAGTGATGGAAATCCCCAAATGGGGTGTCACTCATTTTCCATGTTGCATTTGAAGCAATGGTAATGATTTCAGAAAGTCAAATACTCAGGGGTTGTTTTGAGTGTTCTAAATAAGTGTACTTTTTATCTTTTTGAACTAAAAAATTGAGGAAGAAAATATAGATGTTTAGGTTAACTTTTTGACTTTTTATGAAAAAATGTGTAATAAAAAATTGTAAAAATTGATTTGTAAGAAAAAATTAGAATTGGGAGTTATGCAGCCGTAATTGTTGACTTTTGGTAAATAGTGTTAACTTTTTAACTTTTTAAGTAATTTTTTACCTTTTTAGCTTATTCTGGACTTGTCAAACTTGACCTCAGTGTGGTGACTATTAGCATAACCAAAGTGAAGCATGCGTGTGTGGTGACTATTAGCATAACCAAAGTGAAGCATGCGTGCATTCCATATGTAATTAGAAAAATATTATGATACCCATCTTTCAAGAGTTTTTTTGTTTTTAATATTCTAAAAAATAATAATAATTTAGAGAATTGACCTATTTTTTTAATTAGTTAAGAAATTAACTTACTTTTTGAAATCACATTTTAAAAATGTGATTTTGAAATTGAAATTATATTTTCAACATGCAATTTCACCTTCGCAGGTTAAAAATATAATTTCAAAAAGTGAAGTCCATATCATCATAAATTGTATTGTCAACATGCGATTTCAAGATAAAATTACATGTTAAAAATGTAATTTTAAATTGCATTTTCAAAATACGATTTTAAAAAGTATGTTAGTTTCTCAAATAGTTTGAAAAGTGAGTCAATTCTCTAAATTATTTTTTTTTCTTAGAAAAAAAAAAAACTCCATCTTTCAAATGGTATGTATTATGTATATTTTATAATTAGAAAAAAATATATATCATAATTTTATACTTCTTGAATTATAAATAAAAAAAATGTCATAATCAAACACAACATGATATATAAATAAATAACTCATAAATCATAACTAAAATAATATCATAATTACAAAAAAAAATGATATAATTAAAAGTGCATATAATATATCCTTTAAGGAGTGTATATATTAAAATTTTTCATTTAATTATCACAATATTTACATATATAAAATATATATTTAATTAGGGAGTGGTGAGGCATGGTCGGTTGAAAAATAAATCCCCCCCAAAAAATAAAAAATAATAAAAAATAATAAAAATTAGGGAGTGGTGAGGCATGGTCGGTTGAAAAATAATTCCCTCCCCCCACCCCCACCCCCACCCCCACCCCCACCCCATTTTATTTATTTTTTTTTAAGATAGTAGTGGTTTAGTGATACTTGGATAGTTGTCATTATTACTATGATTATTATTAGTATTATTATTAACAGTTGATCTGTACAATGTATGTGTTAATTTTTTATTTTTATAATATTTGATTTTGTAATGTTTGTTATAAAAAATAATTTAAATTTAAAATTAAAGTTAAATTATGATTTAAATTATTTCTTTGGATAATATTGACGCTATCGTTCTATAAACTTGTTACTTAAACACTTATACATATTAATTTTAATTAAATTATTTGTATATTTTGATAATTTTAGTTCTATTGATTATCATATAATAATTTTGTATGATATATATTAAATTATAAACTAGTAAAATAAATACTCATTTTGATATTAAAAATAATAGTTAAATTAGAATAAGAATTAGTAACATAAAATTAAAAGTAATTCTAACTGTTTAATTTTTTTTATATTCGTTTAGAAAATAAAAATATGTAGAAATAGAAATTATATAAAATTTATTTAAAAAATTAAATATAAATAAGTTGAAGTTGGATTATCATATAATGCTTTTATATTGTGGGTGTTGATTTTTTACCACACAACCAAACGGGAAACTCAGCTAGAGAGTATCAGCAGAATAGATTAAGTTCAACAACCTGCACAAGAAAATGAGAATCTGGCAATGGTTCATCCACCTGGGGGCACTCCGACGATCAAGTTAGTAATCTCTCAAAGATATTAAATTAGAGTATAACTCACACGTCACTGCTCAAAGCATATCACACATCCCTGAGACCCACGGGGTTGCCTCTCTTTTATAACCATTAGTGCCTAAATCCCTTAGAAGTCTTACTTCATAGGATTCAAGCACATAATGCTTATTTTGGACTCTTAGATAGATAGGGATAAACTCCCTAAGAGCTTTATCCTTATCCAAACTAGAACCCTCATTCGTCTAGAATTTTTGTCCCTTATCTGTTTATCTCGGATTCCGACATCTCCATAGATAACTTCGCCCTAGCCGAAATCACCTCAGCAAGCATGACCAGGCCACCTGGCACCTCCGCTGACACTTCGGTGCCACCTTAGCCATGTGTTGTCACTCACAAAATACTTCCCCACAACTGTCCCTTAGGTTCTATTACCTCGGCAACCTAAGGTGATGGAATATATATTGTTTGATTTTTCAACATATCAGCTAAATAACATGTTAGAAATACTCCTCCGACTGAGATCATGACTCACCGGCTTCATGAAACAAGGACTCAACTGTTCACTTGTCAAAAACCAAGAACCAAGAATTAAGAATCAAGATGATTCTCGTCTTCCTTGCCAAATGTTGGCCATTTATTCTTACTAAGTTTCCACAGACAGAGCCAAATTATGGGTGTTGATTTTTGACCACACAACCAAACGGGAAACTCAGCTAGAAAGCACCGACAGAATAGTTTAAGCTTAACAACCTGCACACAAGAAGATGAGAATCTAGCGGTGGTTCGCCCACCCGGAGGCACTCCGACGATCAAGTCAGTAATCTCTCAAAGATATTAAATCAAAGTATAACTCACAAGTCACTGCTCAAAGCATATCACACATCCCTGAAACCCACGGGGGTGCCTCTCTTTTATAGCCGTTAGTGCCCAAATCCCCTAGAAGCCCCACTTTATAAGACTCAAGCACATAATGCTTATTTTGGACTCTCAACTAGATAGGGATAAACTCCTTAAGAGCTTTATCCTTATCCAAACTAAAACCCTCCTTCGTCTAGGATTCCTGTCCCTTAGTCGCTTATCTTGGATTTCGGCATCTCCACAGATAACCTCGGCCTAGCTGAGATCATCTTGACAAGCATGACCAAGCCACGTGGTACCTCGGCTGACACTTCAATGCCACCTTAGTCATGTGTTGCCACTCACAAAATACTTCCCCACATATATGATATATATATATTAAATTATAAGATTGTAAAATAAATACTCTTAATTAAATTAAAATATCAATTATAAAAAGAAATTCAACAACGATTAACCAAAACAGAATCACATAACAACATCTAAACCCAAAAAAAATAAAATAATGAAAACATCCAAAGATAGATACATCTGAGTGTATAAAGTGATTAATTATCTATAATATGATGTCAAAATAAAAAAGAACTTACTGTTTAACAATTGAAAAAGTAACTCAATAGTAAATCTAAACTTTAGAGGCTTCTTGAGAGTGTCATTGTTGTGTAGGTTTTTCCTCTTCTGAGTTGTGATTATATAATGCACGGGGAAATAAGAAAGAAAAAAAAAAGGAGGCAATTTAGTATTAAAAAAAAATACGCTTAAAAGAATTAAGAAGAAAAACATGAAACGCAAATTTGGTATTAGTTTGTGGATTATCTCAATTTACCATGAAAAATATAGAAAAGAAATATTTGTCAAATAAAGTCCATATAAAATAGGTAAAATTAGTATAATTTAAAAGGAGATTTGGTCAAATCCCTTCAATAAAAAATCTTAATGCATTAAGGACAAGCCCAACAAGTTTTTCTTAAAAAGTCCAACACATACCATTATTATCAAAATATTAAACTTTAAAATAATATAACTATTGATGTAAATGTCGGTTTTTGATAAAATTAGTACTTTTAAAATTCTCTCATCAAGATCTATCAAATAAGATCTATGTTGACTATGAGATTCTTAAAAAAATAAAATAAAATAAAAATAAAAATAAAATTATTATCGTCAAAATTGATGTAAACAGTAACAATAACATGTTACTTTGTTTCACAGTAATATGTTACTTTATTTAACAGTAACATGTTACTCTGACAATATTGTCTAAGAAAAAAAAAAAGAAGATATTTTACTTTGTCCTTATTCAATTATATATTTTCTCTTTAGGGGATTTATGAAGTAAAATAAATTGGGTTGTCCTTTTCACCAAATAAAGGTCCAATTGAGGGGTTTTGGCTAAATTTTCCTAATTTAAATTAGGTTTGGGTTTTTGTAGAACTCAATATGTAATTAAGAAAATACATGCTAACGTGGCTCTCTTAAAAGAAAGTAAGTCCTTATAATGTGCCACCAAAGCAGAGAAAAACACTACTTTTAATAATATATATATATATATATATAATTAGTATGTCAGTAAACTGATTATACATAAATAACGGGTCATAGCTTCTCTTCAGTCTAAAATTGAATTGGACGGAGTTATTGGGTCGTGGTAGGTCCGACTTCGAGCCCATCCCGATAATTTAAATTGTTCAATGTGTAGAGTTAGTCGAGTACATCATTTTTACAAAAAATTATGTTGATCAGAGATGGGAAAGAAATAAGATTTTTAAAATCACATCGATAATCATTTGATCAACTTGCATTTGTTTCAACGGCAATTAAGATTTTAAAAATAAATCGCAAACGCAAATGCAAGATGATTAAGTGACTATCGAGATTCAATTAACGTGATTTTTCACAGGGATAATTTACTCGATGAGTTCTACACATTGAGCGGTTTAGATCATCCAGTAAAGATAGACAAATTAGTGAAGAAAAAAAAATTGTGTATGGCTTTAGAATAAACTATTGTTCTGAAGAATTTTTTTTTTTTTTTTTAACCCATAGTTGAACCATCACTGTCGACCGGTCATCAAAAAATTTGCCCATGCCAAAAAAAGTCTCCTGAGGTGGCCATCGATGGCAAGGGTGACTGCTGAAAAAGGACGAAATGTCAAAATTCGCAAGTATCCTTCAAAATAATTTTATCTTTAAATTTTTATCTCTAAAACTTAAATTTATTGCAGTGACTCTCTCACGAGAAACACCACCCCAGCTCTCACTGCCACCACCTCGGCTACCACCATGACCAAAAACTCCTCCAAACCAAATCAAACACACCAATGTCTTGTTTTGCTAGAAAAATGCACCACCATCTCTCATGTCAAGCAGATTCATGCCCAAATGATTTGAACCAGCCTATTATGTTGGACAATCTTCACCATGTTTAGTGAAATAAATTATGTTCGTGTACTAAACAACACACGGAATACAAAAGAAACATAGGAAAGGAGAGAGTTTGTATGATTACAAAAAATCAAACTAGATATTAAAATAAATAAATAAAAATAGATTTTATTTTGTTACAAAAACAAAATCAAAATCTGATATAAATAAATAAAACAGAAAAAAAATTCACAACTTACTTAATTAATTTCTTGAACAATATTATGATCAAGTCCAGTGTTTGACACTGTGTCCTTAAGACAGATTCGTCCTCTCCACAGTACTTTCAGATTTGCGGACGTCTATCTCCCAGCATAAAACAATCAATCAACAAAAAATTGCAGCACTACAAATTTTTTGTACAATAAACACACTATGTGTTTATACACTTTCTCACAAGAAAAATAATGCACAAAATGTAGAGAGTGATGTAGTATTTTTTCTGGATGAAAATTGAATGGATGAGGACCAGTCTATCTATAGGTGCAATGGTGCCTCTTAGTTTTGAATCCAACACTTATGGTACCTGTTTAGTTTAAATTAAATAGATACAAATCTGTTTGAATTTTAAATTAAACAGGTAAGGGTTTTTTAAACTGTAATGGATAGATTTGAAATCTGTACAAACGGAACAGACAAATTTCAAACAGAATAGTGCAAATTTTCAGACCAAAATTTGAATTCAAACGGTCAAAATTTATTTTTCAAAAATTAAAAAAATAAATTCAAATGTTTTTGGCCCAAAAAAATAAGTATTGGGCCGAACAAGCCCAACCTAACCTCACATCACGCACCCGCGCCCAAGCCCAGTCCAGCCAACCCAACTGGCTGGACAGACGGCGGCGGCGGCTGGCACATATGTTTATTTTGGGTCCAATGGGTCTAGCCCACTTTGCCAATAACCTTACTCTCTACAAAACTTGGGTGCCCCTTGGGGCTTACCCCAAGTTTCAAACTCAAGCCTTATAAACCCATTCAAAATATGCCCACCAAATCAATGTGGGACAAGCCTAAACCACACATTTAAGAAATTTCCACCAAAACTCCATTTCCATGGAGCTCTCTTTGGCTTCAATTTCCCATTCACCCCATAATGGTTTTGAGCAACCAAATATACTACGTGAATCACAACGCGGCATAGAACGCATTACCACTTAGACCCACCAACAATAGCGCATGGGTCCTACCTAAAATTAGACCAAAGTTTAGAAAAAATTCTGTTTTTTCCAAATTTTTTTAAAAGCCATTTCTAACAATCCCCCACATGAATGGAATTTGATGACAACGGAAATGCAACAATATACAGAATTTGTCGAAAGAATATAAATCAAAAATATCTTGCATCAGGATAAGTAGCTTTCGGCCTTAAACCTTTCCTAGTGAGAATCTATCGGACTTACTAGTTAACCAATGGACGCGATACCTTGAAGTGTTCAGCCGTTTGTGTAAGCCAAGACAATAGATTTCACACAAAATATCTTCTGACACATCGTGGTTCTCACGGTTGTGTTCATTTTGGCCTTGAACGCTCCTGGTTTTTTATGAGTACTTCTAGAGAATTTAGCCTCTTTATTCTCATAGAACCGGCCCCAGTTCAATACTCATATAGGTGATTCTTATTGTGAGTATCTCCTATACTCGTCTTGATTTTATGCCTAAATCAAGATATAAGTAATCATTAAAAGCAAAGCTTATCCTTAAATCCCTACATACAACATATATTGCAGATATCACTCTCACCATAGGAATGGGTAGGGAATTTTAATCCCTTGGTGATTTTTGGAGAGCCATACATAACTTAGTTGTCCCTTTGAACTTACTTCTTGGGATCTCCAGTCATTTAAGTAGGTTTACCATTATGATGACTATTATGTAATAGGCTTTAATGCCATCCCCTTCGATGAATCATACACTTGCTCTTTTCTCAAACCTTTTGTTAACAGATCCGTAATATTCTCTTTAGATTTTATATAATCTATTAAGATTATTCCATTTGAGAGCAATTGCCTTACAATATCATGTCGACGACGAATATGTCATGACTTACCATTATACATATGATTCTGTGCCCTACCTATTGCAAATTGACTATCACAATGAATGCAAATAGCAAGCACAGGTTTAGGTCACATTGGAATGTCTTCTAAGAAGTGACGAAGCCATTATGCTTCTTCTCCTGCTTTGTCTAGAGCAATGAACTCAGATTCCATTGTGGATCGTGCGATGCATGTTTGTTTCGTGGATTTTCAAGAAACAGCAGCGCCACCCAAAGTAAAGTCATATCCACTAGTGGATTTTGAATCTTTAGTAACTGATATCCAATTGGCATCACAATAACCTTCTAGTACTGCAAGATATTGAATAAAGTTCAAACGATGATCACAGGAAATCTTAGATATCTAAGAACCCGAATGATCACTTTCCAATGGTCTTATCCGAGGTTACTAGTGTACCTACTTAATTTACTGACAGCATAAGTTATATCAGGACAAGTACAATTCATTAGGTACATTAGGCTTCCAATGATTTGGGAGTATTTTAACTGAGACACCGTATCACCTTTATTTTTTGATAAATAAAGACTGATGTCTATATGTGTTCTAGCTACATTCATATCATCCTTGATAAATTTACCAAGAATTTTCTCAGTATAATGTGATTGAGATAATGCATATCCGTTAGATGTTTTAGTAATTTTCATTCCTAATATTACATCTGCGACCCCCATATCTTTCATATCAAATCTTTTGTTCAATATTTGCTTAGTTGATTTGATCATGCTTTGACTGCTTCCAATGATAAGCATGTCATCCACATAAAGACAAACTATGACATATCATTGGTCAGTGTTTTTAACATAAACGCATTTGTTACATTCGTTTATCTTAAACCCATTAGTAAGCATAGCATGATCAAATTTTTCATGCCATTACTTAGGTGCTTGTTTTAATCCATAAAAAGATTTTACAAGCCGACTAACTTTCCTTTCTTAACCCGGGAGGTTGCTCCATATAGATCTCTTCATTTAGATCATTGTTCAAGAAAGCTGTCTTAACATCCATTTGATGTATCTCTAAATTATACAACACTGCTATGGCAATAAGTATACGAATGGATGTTATTCTTGTCACAGGAGAATATGTGTCAAAATAGTCCAGACCTTTTTTTTGTCTGTAACATTTTACTACAAGTCTTACTTTATACTTGTCTATTGAACCATCTGTTTTTATTTTTCTCTTGAATATTCATTTATATCCAAGAGGTTTAGAACCATATGGAAGATCCACCAATTTCCAAGTATGATTTTGCATAATGAATTCAATTTCATTATTAACAGCCTCTTTCCACAGGGGTACTTCAGGACCTGTCATTGTTTCCTTAAAGTTTTGAGGTTCATTTTCGAATAGGTATGTTAGAAAATCTAGACCAAAGGATTTTGATGTTCTAGCTCTCTTACTTCGTCTTGGTTCATCATCAATTAAATCCTGTTGGTAGAGACCATTGCTAGTCTCTTGTGTTTGATTGTCATTAGTTTCTTGACTTTGTGTACAATCATAAGTTCTTTTCTGTGAACTTAATTCCTATCCTTTCTTGCAAGGAAAGACATGTTCAAAAAACACAGCATTCCTTGACTCTATAACAGTGTTCACATTTATATCAGGTACTTCTGATTTATAAGTCAGAAATCGATATGCACTACTATTCTGAGCATAACCAATAAACACACAATCCACTATTTGTGGTCCTATCTTAATCTTTTTAGGAAAAGGAACTTCTACATTTGCTAAACACCCCCACACTTTTAAGTGTTTGTAGGAAGGTGGTCGATCTTTTCACAATTCATAAGGAGTGTTGCTGGTTTTCTTATGAGGTATTCTGTTAAGAACATAATTAGCAGACAATATTGCTTCCCACCACAAGTTTTACGATAAACCTGAACTTAGTAACATGACATTCATCATTTCTTTTAGGGTTTTATTCTTCCTTTCAGCAATTCCATTTTGCTGTGGAGAATAGGGTGCTGTAGTTTGGTGAATAATGCCATGTTGTACACAAAATTCATTTTATGGTGCATCATATTCACCATATCTATCACTTCTAACCATTTTAATGGTTTTACCAAGTTGATTTTCAACTTTCGTTTTGTAGAGTTTAAACATTTCTAAGGCTTTATCTTTACTTCTAAGTAAGTATACATAACAATATATTGTGCAATCATCGATAAATGTTATGAAATACTTTTTTCCTCCTCTAGTTTGAACAAATTTAAGATCACATACATCTGCATGAATTAATTCTAAAGGTTCGGTTTTTCTTTCAACCGACTTAAATGGAGTCTTAATTAGTTTTACTTCTACACAAATTTCACATTTGTGATTAGGATCAATTTCAAACTTTGGTATATAATCCAAACCAATTAATCTACGCAAAGCATCAAAATTCACATGTCCTAATTTACCATACCATAAATTCGACTCAAGAATATAAGCAAAAGATATGTTATTCTTATTCATAGCAAGCTTTGGTACAACCGTCAGTACATTCAATTTGAAGAGACCATCACTCGTGTATCCCTTACCAACATACATACCACTCTTTGATAATATAAATTTATCAGACTCAAATACAAGCATAAAACCATTTTTACTTAACAAAAAGCCAGAAACTGAATTCTTCCGGATGTCTGGTACATGCAGTACGTTGTTGAGGGTAAGTTCTTTCCTTGATGTCATCTTCAAGATCACTTTTCCTTGTCCAACCACAGTAGAAGTAGAAGAATTTCCCTTGAAAAGTTGTTCACCATTTGCAGCCTCATTGTAAGTTGTGAACATCTTCTTGTCCGCACAAATGTGACGAGTTGCTCCAGTGTCAACCCACCATTCCTTGGGATTTCCAACCAAATTAGCCTCAGACACCATAGTAGAGAGATTGATGTCATTTACCCCGTCAGAGATGTAATTTAATTCTGTTACGTTGGCTTGATTGGTGGTCTTCTTGCTTGTACTTCCGCAATCCTTCTTAGGGCGGCAGCAATCAAAAGCTCGATGTCCGGTCTTGCCACAATTATAGCATTTTCCTTTGAACTTCTTGTTGCCATTGTTGTCGCCTTGTTTTAGACCATCTCCAGTAAACTTCCTTTTTTTTGTTATGTGGTTTGTGCACTTGTTCAACCACATTAGCCTTAGACTCAATGGGATTTTTACCATTCCACTTTTCAGTCTTTTGATTATCTTCCTCAATTCTCAATCTTACAATCATGGTCATCTCTTTGGGTTTATATTTTAAATAATTTTTGAAATCTTTCCAAGCTGGTGGTAACTTTTCCACTAAAGCAGTGACTTGGAAAGACTCGCTAAGAGACATACCTTCAGAATGGATATCATGCAAAATTATTTGAAAATTTTGAACTTGAGAAATTACCGTTTGGGAGTCTATCATAACAAAGTGTAGAAATTTACCGACAACAAATTTCTTTGTGCGGCATTCTCTGTCGTGTATTTTTTCTCCAAAGAATCCTATAATTCTTTTTCTATTTTCAGATGGCTGTAAACATTATGCATCATGTTATCAAGGCCATTGAGGATGTAGTTTCTGCACAGGAAATCAGAATGTTTCCAAGTGTCTATAGCGGCAACAACTTGCCGATCACTCTCATCCTCTTTAAGTACTGGAGCTTCTTCACGGAGAAACCGAGCCAAATTTGGAGTTATAAGATAGAACAGCATTTTCTGCTGCCATTTCTTAAACTCAGTGCCATTAAATTTTTCCAGTTTTTCTCCATGATTTATCGGAACTTGAACATGGTTCTGGATAGGGACCGGAGTCGTTGTAACGATCGGATTTGGAGTACTACTTTCAGCAGCCATAATATCTAATTACAAAAATCAAAAAAAACCAAACACAAATTAATTTTCTAGTTACTGAAACTAAAAAATAAATTATAACACAAAATAATTTTATTTTCCTTATTACTAAAACTAGAAAAATAAAATACCACAATAATTTTCTGGAACGCAAATTAATATTCTGCAATTGTTAATGAAACTAGTATATTACTATTAGTTGTCAAAAAAAATAAACAGTATATTACTACTATTTGTCAAACAGTATATTACTACTATTTGTATTTTCTAACCAGAATATCACTTTGTGAAATCACAAAAAATTAAATACAATGAAGACACCAAAAAATTGTTTTGTCTTACGATTGTTGGACAATCTTCACCGTATTTAGTGAAATAAATTATGTTCGTGTACTAAACAACAAACGAAATACAAAAAAAATATAGGAAAGGAGAGAGTTTGTTTGATTACAAAAAATCAAACTAGAAAATTAAAATAAATAAATAAAAACATATTTTATTTTGTTACATAAACAAAAACAAAATCAAAATCTGATATAAATAAATAAAACAGAAAATAAATTCACAACTTACTTGATTAATTTCTTGAACAATATTCTGATCAAGTCCAGTGTTTGACACTGTGTCTTTAAGACAGATTCGTCCTCTCCACGGTACTTTCAGATTTGCGGACGTTTATCTCCCAGGATAAAACGATCAATCAACGAAAAATTACAGCACTACAAATTTTTCGTACAACGAACACACTATGTGTTTATACACTTTCTCACAAGAAAAATAATGTAGCAAAATGTAGAGAGTAATGTAGTATTTTTCTGGACGAAAATTGAATAGATGAGGACTAGTTTATTTATAGGTGCGATGGTGCCTATTAGTTTTGAATCCAATATGTATGGTACCTGTTTAGTTTAAATTAAATAGATACAAATCTGTTTGAATTTTAAATTAAACAGGTAAGGGTTTTTTGAACTGTAACGGACATATTTGAAATCTGTACAAACGGAACAGACAAATTTCAAACAAAATGGTGCAAATTTTCATACCAAAATTTGAATTCAAACAGTCAAAATTTATTTTCCAAAAATTAAAAAAATAAATTCAAATGTTTTTGGCCCAAAAAAATAAGTATTGGGCCGGACAAACCCAACCAAACCTCACACCCGCATCCAAGCCCAGCCCGCCCGACCGGACAGACGGCGACGCGCGTGTTTATTTTTGGTCCAATGGGTCTAGCCCACTTTGCCCATAACCTCCCTCTCTACAAAACTTGGGTGCCCCTTGGGGCCTACCCCAAGTTCCAAACTCAAGCCTTATAAACCCATTCAAAATATGCCCACCAAATTAATGTGAGACAAGCCTAAACCACACCTTAAGAAATTTCCACCAAAACTCTATTTCCATGGAGCTCTCTTTAGTTTCAATTTCACATTCACCCGATAATAGTTTTGAGCAACCAAATATAGTACGTGAATCACAACGCAGTATAGAACGCGTTACCACTTAGACCAGCCAACAATAACGCATGGGTCCTACCTAAAAATTAGACCAAAATTTAGGAAAAATTCTATTTTTTCCATATTTTTTCAAAACCCATTTCTAACATATTCTTCGATGAATATGCCACTGCCAAAATCCTCGCCTTTTGCCCTCTCCAAGGCTCCAGGAGCCTCCACTATGCCCGCCTCGTCTTCGTCCAAATCATCCAGTGCCGTTTTGGGAACCTTGAAAAAATGCAGCGTTCTCAGCCAAGGGCACAAACGCTGGAGTGTTGAAAAAAGTTGAATCCACCATTTGGGAAGAGTTAGAAACGTAACTCGGCCATTTACCAAACTACCCTCATCTCATAAATTGGGGCCTAGGGCAAAATGAGGCCACATTTGCCTCCTTCAAAGTCTGGTTCCTTTAGCGAAATCCTCCTTCAAGCGGCGCTGTGTAACTCCGTCGAACAACCAATGACCTTGCCATCCCCCGCCGAAGCTGCCGCCGGATTCGTCGTCCACATCTTCGCCTTCGCCGGATCTGCACCATCAGGTACGCCGAAAACCGTCTTCCATTTACTATCTTCTCGCAAGTAGTGACGGACCCAAAACCATGGCAACAGTTGTTCTTGATCTTGTTGATGACCTACACTTGTGATTTCGGATGACATTCATAATGGTTGGTCCATGTTGGTTTGTACTTCTGATTTTGGATGTGAAAAAAAGGGTTTTTGTATATCCGATCTGAAACACCAAGGTGTTCTGTACTTAGAACACCTGCAGATTAGATTAATGACAAATTGATCTAAGAATTCTAATTATTTCCATGGTTGCTCCATATTGGTTTGAACTTGTGATTTCGGATGTCCAAAAATAAATGTTTTTCCCATTTGAAACACCAAGGTGTTCTGTGTACTTAGAACAGCTGCAGATTCGATCAATTTTTTCCAAGAATTCTAATGAATCCCATTAAGTGAAGTGTAGTGTATATATATATATATATATATATATGTACTATATACGATGAAGTGGAGCTATTGTATGAAACTTGCACTCTTTCATGGATTGGACACCATACTCTGTTGCTTGAAATCAGTTTTATGATGCTGTTGGAAAGAGCTTTTGATCATGAAATTGTTTGTATAGGTTAAAAATTGGGCTGAATGATGTAATTAATTAATTAATTTCAGCGATTGTTAGCATTCACATGGTTGATACAACAATTAGATATGGGGTCACATGTGTTCTTTTAACACATTCTGCCTTGATGCATTGCATGTTTAGTGGAATCTGATATGTATATATATATTTCCTATGATTATGATCTTATTAAACCAAGCACACCATAACTTGCTCAAATTTGGTGAAAGTCACAATAATAACATTGCTCAATTATGCACAAGGATTAGATACATTAGGTTGGGGTTGTCTCGCAAACAAACAAATTAGTAAGCATTTTCTTAGGCTAATTACACTTTTGATTCCGAACATTTTAATTGTGTTAATTTCATCCTCAAAGTATTAAATATGTAATAACTTAATTATATGCCTAATAGTGTATATCGTTGTAATTAGGGGTGTTTTTTGAACAAAAAATTACATATTAAGAAGAAAAAAAATAAGCATTTACAAATTGACACAATCAAAATATTATATTAGGACCAAAATAAATATCCATGATTCTTATAATGAATATTGACAATGATGCATTCAATATTTTGGAAATACCTTTTTTTTCTTGTAATTTTGGGAATAAAATTGATATAATTGAAAGGTTAGAAACAAAATGACATAAATTACATATTGTATGTAGAGATCAAAATATAATTAACTTTTTTTTTTTTTAATTATGAACAATCCTAAGACCAAACTAGATTCTTTATGCCCACCCAAGCAGGCTCTGAAAACCTACAATCATTTGCAAACCACATTTATACAAAATTTAAAAGATAAATATCATATCAGTGAGTGTCAAACTCAATTCATCTGAGTTTTGAATCCAATATTAATAAGTTCAACTATAATTAGTATCAGTGGTTAATGCAAAATGAATCAAATGATGTGTAAACTTGTTTAAAAGTGGTTCGGGGTTTTGTTTGATGCTGGTTGCAATTATGTTAGATTTTTACAAGAGAGTAAAAGATAGGATTTCAATTGATTTTGCTTGTGTTCATAAACAATACGTTATTTCCATAGACAATATTGCAACAATACATTATTGCCATAGACAATATTGCATTATTTTTCGTCTATATGGCTTATGAAGGAAATGCATTAGGCAATTGTGCAGTGTCAATTACCATTTGTGTGCCTAGTTTCACATGGAATTTTGGATGGTTGTTGATATTCAGACCACAGAAGGTAGAGTCAAGATGTGTAGGTCATTAATAATTAACGGTCTAACCCATATGCATTGTCAAATGCAGAGAAGTTTTTTACTGTCAAGGGAAGCCCATGGTTCTCTCTTTTCTCTCTCCAATTGATTCATCCTATCATGAGTCCTTCAATAGTGGCTCAAAGTTTATATATATATATATATATATATATAAGATGGCACAATAAATATTAAAATAAGACATTATATTTTCTTTTTTTTTTAATTATTTGTTTTTGTTAATCTCACCTGAACCACCTCCATATCAATGTTTTGTGTGAACAAAATAATACTATGACCATTTTGGTGTCGATGTGAGAACCACTTGCTGTTCTCATGGCAAAAATTCATACAACATAAATCCCATATATTCCTGAAGTATTTTACCAATACTAGACAACACAAGACAACGACAGTACTTGGAAAATTTTGGACAACAAAATGGCTAGAGTCCCGACACACCACTAAACTAGCATTTTCAAGTATTAACCTAAATTCAAAATGAACTTGTTTCAGTTACTGTCTTTTATTCCGCACAGTAGATTATATTAGTTCAATTTATAACATGAACAAAAAAAATCAAAGGAGTATACAAATGGCGTCCTCCACGTCAAGTGCCACGTCATCATGGCCATCGAGGATGTGTGATTGTGTGTTTGGACATTGCGTTGTACAGATATCATGATCCGCCAAAAACCCTGGTCGTGCGTACTACGTTTGCCCTAGAACTACGGTGCGTCTATGTTGCCACTCTCTTATGCACTTAGTCATGTCGTTGTTCATTTCTGGTTGTGTCATATAGTATGCATGCTAACTATCTACTGCAATTTTGTCCAGCAGAGATGTGCGTCGTGGGTTGGTTGGTGTGATGAGTTTCGCAGCACCAGTTTGCATACTGACCAGCCACATAATGATGTCGATCAGGGGTTACGAGCGGACGTTGCGCACATAGATCAAAGCCTACGTATGCTTAGGACCGTCATCGATTTTTTATGCGTCATTGTTTTGGTGTTGTTGTTTCGGATGTGATGTATTGTCATGGATATTCACATGGTTGTTACTTTTTGTATGACATATGTACTTTGCTGTTAGTTAGATGTTTTGGTCCTGTTACATAAGATCTCCCCAACGTGTAGTACAAACGGACTTTGTCTTTCGGAAAATGTTGTACTGTTTGTTGTTATTACTATAGTAATTGTGTTTACACTTTTATTTCACTTTTGGCCATGCAAACAATATGTACTGTACTTCATTTCTTTCTGATATTGCATTGTAAATGTTACAAGCAGGACAGCACTACTCATGGCAACAAACCGATCATCACCCCGTACCCCTTCAAAGTATCGAGGTAATGCTGTCACAGCAACCCAACCCCAGCCAGTCCACAAATGCCAATTCGACAGCGATAATACAAAGCTGTTTCTTCAACTCATCATTGCTGAAATAGAAGGTGGTAATCGACAACCGTGCGAATTGTCCATGGCAGGGTATAAGAATGTAGCAAACAAATTTCTAGAGAAAACCGGCCTACTACATTCAGCCAAACAAATGAAAAACAAGTTTGACAACTTGAAGAAAGATTGGGTCGCCTGGAAGAAGTTGGAGAATGCCAGCCACGGCTTGACAGGGCTTGGGTACGACCATGAGACAGGCTTGTTCACTGCACCTGACCATTGGTGGGCGAAAATGCAAACGGTATGTTTTCACAAAACTTTTATGTTCCCCAGTACTATTGTACTAGTATCGCTGATTTTAGTTGCCATATTTTGTTCACATAACTATTTTCAACAAATCAAAGCACTTGTTGAACATACTGCTTTAACATATGTTCGGCAACCCACAACGTGCGATGTGTACACTTAATTCAAGAGTTACATTTATTGTTTTGTAATTACATTTCAAGTTGTACTGACATATGTGTTTTCTCATTCACAGATACTGACATATGTGTTTTCTCATTCACCGATGTGCTAAATTCAGGAGTAAGCCTCTAGAACATGTGGATCTCATGGAGCGGGTGTACTCTGGCGCAACAACGACTGGGAAACATGTATGGACTCCAACAGAAGTGCGCGATGATGCTGCTGCTGCGACCAATGCCATGAACGTGGATAGCAGGATGGGACCTCTCAATGTAGGCACACCACCACAGCCGGGCCATGACACTATTGAGGAGAACGTGGTTGATAGTAGCCTCTTTAAGGATGCTCCCCCCCAGTCAGCCGTGGATGGATCAGCCAATCCAAAACGGCGCAAGCGGGCAATGCCTAGTACTGTTGCTAGTAGCATGGACAATCTCGTGGAAGTAGTGAGCAAACAAAGCAGGGAGCTGAAAATCATGCAATACGTTGTCACGGGTAAAGGTGACAACACAGTGGGGGACTGTCTTGCACGGCTTATGAGTACGCCTAGATTAGAGCCCAGCGGTAAGTTGTTCTCATTCGCATGTGGCATAATGGATTCACCCGATAATCGGGACATCATCATGGCCGTCCCCCAGAATTACATTGTCAACTAGTTGACAGAGAAGCGTGCCTGCACACCGACCAATGTTGGCAGGGATCGTGAAGGGGGGACACAGCTATTCAGGAGTGGTGGTGCTGTTGACTTGGACTAGGCCTTTGTGGTTGGATTGTCATTTTACTATTTGGTTATCATGAAATTGTAGTATATTATGTGTGTTTGTATTGTTTTTTTTTTTTTTGGGATGGTGAAGTCTCGAGACAGTTCGCATTTCTTTTATTTTGGTATGGATGTGTATGTATGATTCTGCAGGACTTTGCAGGCTTATTTTGGTTTGTTGTGTTATTATTTTGGTGTGGACGTGTATGTATGATTCTGCAGGACTTTGCAACCGATATGCGAGTATACACGCCGCAAGGTGACATTATTTTGGTGTCACGTGCTTGTTATATTATGCACAACTTTTGTCCAGGGAATATACATGCAACTCTTTGCAGGCTTTTTTTGGTTTGTTGTGTTATTATTTATTTTATTTGCTCCTTGTCACTTGCAGATGGTGAGTTGTGGGGCAGACATTAGTTTGCTGGGAAAAACAAGAGGACAACATTCGTATAGTGTATTTGGATTGAATCTGATAAATCTATTTTATAATTGACAAAACGAAAATTGGTCTTACAAAAGCAAACACTAATTTGCTACAAAATTAAAAAGTAGATAATGTAGTCCCCAGGAAGGTTAAAACAACATTGAAAATGATGGGTTTTTTGAATATGTTACGAAAAAAAAAAAAAAATAGGATGCAAAGTAGTTACATTTCTTTAATTGATTTATTTATTCTTTATTTATTTTATTTATTGTGTACACTTATTTATTCAAATTATTTAATATAGGCAGCAAAGTACTTACATTTTAATAAATAAAAAATATATATTTATTTATTGGGTGATTTTTATTTATTTAATGCAAAAAAAAAAAAAGGATGCAAAGTAGTTACATTTCTTTAATTGACTTATTTATTCTTTATTTATTTTATTTATTGTGTACACTTATTTATTCAAATTATTTAATATAGGTAGCAAAGTACTTACATTTCAATAAATAAAAAAATTATTTATTTATTGGGTGCTTTTTATTTATTTAATGCAAAAAAAAAAAAATAGGATGCAAAGTAGTTACATTTCTTTAATTGATTTATTTATTCTTTATTTATTTTATTTATTGTGTACACTTATTTATTCAAATTATTTAATATAGGCAGCAAAGTACTTACATTATTTATTTATTGGGTGCTTTTTATTTATTTAATGCAAAAACATTTCTGTGTTTCATTATCTTATTTATTTACATTTCTTTATGTACATTATTTTATTCCAAAACAATTCACATCAAATATTGATGTGGCATACGTCAATCAAAAGCACATGAAAGTTAGATGCTTATATGCAAGCATGCAAACTACAAATTGTACAAACCTGCAAATGTAGTAGCATTCACATGGTTTTGTTTGGTGTACTAGGCTTTGGACAATCACATGCCCACAGTAACACACTTTGATAGTAGTTGAATATGCTTCTGCAGGAGTGTTATATATCATGAAGTTGTGCAACTCATTTTGGCAATTAAGCACTACAGCTGGTAGTTCTTATTTCATATAATTTGCAACGTCTATGGATGCACAAGAGGGTACTAGCTCGGGAGTCGTACGCAATGGCCAAATAAATGCTTGGATACGAGAGACAATCAGAGAAATGGAGTCGATGACATCAATGATTTGGGTGGAAATTGCTCGTGTTGCCAACGAGTACGCGTATGTTGACAGGATTCCGTTTCACACATCCGCATTGACTGTTAGCATGTGGATGCAGGAGATGCTTCGAGGAAGGAATGAAGCATTTCAGCGAAATTTTTGGATGTCACAGGATGTGTTCTTGATGTTGTGCAAGACATTAGTTGAGGATTGCGGCCTCCCAGTACCACAGCGTCCCCGTGGTATAGACGTAGTTGAGAGTGTCGATATGTTCATATTCATGTTACGGGGCTTCATGAGTTGAGACATAGAAGACCGTTTTCAACACTCGGGGGAAACAGTCTGGCGTCATGTAATGCGAGTTCTTAAAGCGACGAAGTTGTTCACGAGAGCACACTGCTGACCGACAAGGTCACAACACAGTAGACATCCGTACTTGGAGTCCCGACGAAAATATTTCCCATTCAAAGTGAGGGTATTTATTTTTGGCACATTTAATTATGAATAGTAGCCACTTTCGGAAAGTAAGGCAAACTTTTTTTGGGTAGTAGCATTTCTCCTTCACATGATGCTGTGTGATTCTGTAGGACTGTATTGGCGCGCTTGACGACACACATGTGGAGGCACATCTCCCGCCTCAGGAGGCACCGCCATATTTTGGCCGTAAAGGACGGCACATGCAAAACATACTCGCAGCGTGTGATTTCCATTTGTGTTTTACTTTTATTTCTTGCGGATGGGAAGGAAGTATGCATGACAGTAGAGTTTTTAACGGAGTAACATAGTACCCAGCCAAACAATTCCCCATGCCAGAGGAAGGTAGGATGAACAACACATCTTTTTTTGTTTGTATTAGTTGTGTGCATTTGATATTTGTAATCGACCACCGTACTAATGCAAAATTATCAACATACAACCAGGAAAATATTACCTTGTTGACGTGGGGTATAAGAACCAAAAAGGGTTTTTGGCGCCATTTAAGGGATGCCGCTACCACCAGGAAGTGTTTCGCGCAACAGGACAGCCAAAAAATGCAAACGAAATTTTCAACACGGTGCATTCCTCCTTACGGAGTGCAATTGAACGTACGTTCGGCGTATGGAAAGCGCGATGGGGATTCCTACATAACATGCCGCGATATGATTTCGGGAAAGTGCAGGTGCCATTGGTTGGGGCTTCAATGGCAATATACAATTTTATACGCCGCAACTCGAGCGACGATGAAGCATTCAACAAGGTTGCGAATGTAGAGAATTTTACATTCAACAACATGCCAAATGTTGACGGTCTTGGTGACGATGACGATGGTGAACCAGAGGACGACGATGACGTACATATGAACGAAGTGAGGAAATCAATACGGAATGAATTAGTGCGACATCGACGTCAACTTGGGTTGTAAATCCTGTTCGGTCTGTACGAGGTGATGGCAAATGAAATGAATGTGTGAAACTGTTGAAAGTGTCAAAAAAAATGTACAGTTCTGTTGGTAAGTTGCAGGTTCTGAAAGGCGTTTACCAAATTGTAATGTGAAAATTAATTAATGTAAGAGCACAATTTGTTGGGAAAAATTAAGAAAAAAAATATGCCATTCAATTATAATAATAAAAATAATTAACAAAACTGTCATAATAATTTTAAAAAATTTGCTACAGGTATTTTGGTCTTTTGCAATAATTGTTTGGATAATTTGGTAATTGTTTGTATAAAAAAAATACATTTACTAATAAACTTGTAATAATAAAAAAAATAAATTCGTAAAAAAGAGAATAATAAATTTGTAATAATAAAAAGTATTTGGTAAAATTTGAAAATTGTAATACTAATAAAAAAAAATTAAAATTTGTTGGAACATCTGGTGGCTGTTACATGTGAAAACAGTGTTGGCGTACACAAGGGCAGCATCGTAATTTTCAATAAAAGGTTAGGGTATTTTCGTCATTTTGCAGTGATTTGACACTTTTAAAAAATATTAAATCAAAAATCAAAAAAGCCAGCACTTCCCAAATCACCTCCAAAAAAGCCAAAAAAACTTAATAAAAAGCCAAAAACACCCTCCAATCCCACCATGCTATATATGCAACTCCATAATCAGAGGTTACACTAACAGGAATTTTTCCGGAAAAGCTATTCTTTTCTATAAAGAAATAGTCATCCAAAGTTTTACAACATAACATATTTGCATTCCCCTCACTATTCCAAAACTTATCTAAGAGTTCGTTTGGTAATATGTTAAATAGTGAAAAAGCCACTAAAAAACTTAAGAAGGCAAAACGTAATTAAAAAAAAAAAATTAAAGATTTATTCACATTCTTTATACTTTTTGCACATTTTTTCATTAAAATCAAAATGTCATTTCCAAACCAATTTTTTTCGATTCATATTTTAGTTAAAAAAATTAAAAAGCCATCTCCCAAACAAACCCTAAGGAAAATAGTTGCATTGTCACTCTGCAAAGCTTGGTTTTGCACAGAACTCGTATATTCAGAACACAATTGATGAACATGTGTATTGCACATTGTGGGTGGTTTGGTTTCTGCCCAAAAGGTGTTTGACAATATTCCTGACAAAAATGTGGTCTATTGGACAATCATGAAGTTGCCTTGATAATTGAAATTGAAATTGAAAATGTGAGGCCTAATGAAGTTACCTTGATAAATGTTTTGTTGGTACGTACATGATTAGAGGGCGTGCTGAGGACAGTGATCATGAAGTGGCTTTGTCAGTCTTTCACGAGATGCAACTTAAGGGTGTCAAAGGGGATAAGATGACAATAGTGAGCTTGTTTCTTGCTTGTGCCCATCTTGGTGCTCTCGAGCTTGGCACTTTGTTGCAGTCTATATAGCAAGACAGACAATTGAGGTGAATCTTGCGCTAGGAACAGCACTCGTGGACACGTACACAAAGTGTGAAAGTATAGAGAGCGCGTTTAGTATGTTCTAGGAGTTGCCTGAGAAAGACGTTACAATATCTCGAGGAGATGAAGACAAGTGGGGTAAAACCGGATGCAATCACATTTGTTGGCGTTTTGGCTGCATGTAGTGACGCAAAACTTGTGGATAAAGCGATTTCGCATATGAATTCCATGTTTGATGTATATGGCATTCAACCGAGTGCCAAATATTATGGTTCAAGAAACCTTGAGGCTGGTGAACATGCCAATGATCCCAGATAAAATTGTTTTGAGAGGGCTCCTTGTTGCCTACAGAATCAATGGAAACCTTGAAGCAGTAGGACAAGTAGCTCAAAAACTCCGAGAGCTTGATCCGAACAGTGATGCAAAACTTATTGTACAAAGAATATGAGCAGAGTTTAATTTCAAGAAAGCCTAGCTATTTCATTTGTTAGCTATTTGGAACCAAATAAAAATAGTAATAATGTATTGTTTGAGAAATACTATTCATTTTCTTCATATATTCTTAGACAACCAATCAAAAGCAAGAGCAAAATGACCCGTAGGTCAGAGTTGGCATGACTTCAATACTCTTACAAGAGAGGCTGAAAGTTCAAACCATGGCAAAAGTAATTTTCTTGTCTTATGAGAATTCCATGTTGTTTGTTTGTCACCCAATAGCAGGCGTTTAAATGCTTCCATGGCCCAAAAAACAAGATGGTGGAGAAATTACAATATATTATTTTATTAGACGAGTACACGGTCATGTGGTGCTCCAAGAAGACTGGATAATTTCTGCTGACAATAGTCATGTAGCTCAATGGACTGAGAGCATATCAGAAGTTCCCAACTCCACCCCTTTCACCTTGGGTTAGATTAGATGAGATGAACTACAATTTATACTCTTCACAAAAAGTAAATAAAAATTCAAAAGCAACAACACTTCTCTTCTTTATTGTCCTTGTTTTTCCATGTACCAGGTATACCAATAAGAAGTGTTTTTATTACGACTAAGTAGTGCCTCTTCTGAACAGCTTTGGTCCCAAGAATCCACTAGCAATGGCTGCAGAATGCAGTACAAGTTCAGGCTCCTGTACAGTTTAAAATTTTATGCTTTCTGATCTCTATAGGTAACCCTTAAATTGCACCAGACTACGTGATATAACTTAACATAGCAGTTAAAACAAATATTCACACAAACATTTCAAAATATTGGTAGAACATTTAAGGGAACCTTTGGACATTACATGGAAATGAAAACTTCAACTTTGATTTCCGTGCATTTGAAACACACAAATTCATCTATTAGAAAGGAAATCATTGAGGAAAAATGGCTTCATGCAAGAAAAATAACATTGACAGAAATTAATAACCAAGAGAGACAGAAATAGAAGAAAATCGTGGAGGTGATGCATTCACTGTCAGAACTTAGCTGCATATCCTAATATTGTTCAGTGAAATACTGCTGCAAACCATGAACCCAACACTTGTTTGTAAGTTTATATTTCAAGTTGTAGATACTAGAGCTATCGGGTTGCTCAGATTGTTCGATATCTTTGCCCAAGTCCGTCCAAATTTAATTCGGGCTTTTGAATTTTTGTCCAAACCTGTACCAAATTTGAAAATATCTTGTCCAAGCCCTAAAAAAATTCGGGGCTAGATTCAGATTGCTCGGGTTGAGCCCGCCCAAGTTACACCCCTAGAGCTATGTTACATGGACTCAGATATGGGTGTCAGATGCGGGTATGTATCTAGAGGTCAAACTCATCAAATCATAAATTTAAAGATACGCGGACTCGGCAAAAAAATGTCATATTTTTATATTTTTAATCAAGTATGTGAGATAAAATGATATTATATGTAACAGTATCAAAAAGACATTTCTTGTAATTATATAACAATATGTACATATAATAATAGCGTTATATACAATTATATAAGAAATGTCTATTGGAAAGTATCCGACATATATCTCATACTCTTATCCGAGTGTCGGGTGTCCAACAAGAGTATTTGATTTATTCTAAAGAGTCTGTATAACATAGTACTAGAGTAAATATCTGACGAAGTAGAACAATCTCTATCAAGATGGCACACCCATTCTCTGTACTATCAATCGGATCAATTATAACAAGTCACACACTTATATTCTGAAAATACAGAAACAAAGACATTCCACAGTCCAACTATCAAAACAGGATGGACCATAAATTTGAGTTTTAAACGATTTATTTTCTATTGGAAGCTAGGACTTTTGATTCTTAGAGATATAATTCATTGCATTTCCATCCAGCCTTTAAAAGGCGCACCTAAGCATGGGCTTAGGTTTGAGGAGCCTCGGACAGCTTGGGGAGAAGCGCTATAGGAAACGCCTTATGCGCTTCCTTTAAATTTTTGCTGCAGCCTTATTCTTTGGGTGTATAGCTATAAGGAATCAAAACCCCTTTAATATAAAATGCAATGCAAACACGTCCTTTGAGCATCAATTTCACAATAATTATTTAAAAAAAAAAAAAGGCATTGAGTAAAAACATTGGGATCGCAAGATGGGTATATAACATTGTGATTCCTTTTAATGTAGTGAATTATAACAGTTTTGGGGTAATGATTGAAATTATTGGGCAATTTGGTTCCGATTTAAAACCACCAAGTTATCATATGATGCAACTTCCTTATCTTAAAAAAGAAGTTAATCACGGCAATAAATTGATGGCAGAACACCAAAAGAGTATTGAGCGAAGTATGGATGTTTTATTGGTTTTTGTTGGATGTGAATGTGATGGTTTATGACTTTTGTTGGATGTTATGTTCATGATTTTTAGAAGGTTGAATATTATTTTAAAGAATTTTTTGGAATGTTGAATGCAATTTTTATAGTTTTTGGAATGTTGAATTTTTGTTCTTTGATTTTTAAAATTTTAGAAATATTTGCTTATATTAAAAACTTTGCCAATATTAAAATTTTGCTTATCTTCTACAACTTACTACTTGCTTTAGTGAGGAGCGTGCCCCGCCTTGCGCCTTATACTTAGAGGAGACATTAGCGCCATGATGCACCTAGAACATTTTAAAACACTGTTTCCATCCAATAAAATAGAAGAATTATAAATCTCTAAAATAATAGATCGAAACATCATTTATAAAGCCATTGCGACACCCATCAAAAGAGTTGCTCACCATCCAGATCTATTTTACCATATTCCAAATTCAATTGTTACAATAAACTCCCTAAAATGGTTCGTCTTGCACTAGATCTAGAACTGTACTCAGCAGTTTATGTAAGCCATAAATCCTATTATATTCATTGAAATCTATTGACTTTGTATACTATTCCATTGTCAATAAATGATTTTATTATAGTTCCATTGTGGTCTTGAAATTATATAATAACCGAAACACTAATTGTACTCACCATCTTTATATCTTGTTTTACTCATAAGTTTAACCACCAAACACAATTATTTTATCTCCAATGGCTTGATTATTTTTATTATTTTACGTTTTTTGGTCGAAGACTACGAGGGAGAGAGAGAGAGAGAGTGTGTGTGTGTGTGTGTGTGTGTGTGTGTTCGTTCTGACTCAATCCCAATAATTCAGCTATCGGGTAAGAGTGAAGGAACAACCCTCCACCAGCTCTAAGAAAAATGCATATTCATCAATAACAGGTTCTGCCACAATCCTAAGCACACAGCCATTTAGGCAAAAGTAAAGCAGCAATCTAATAGCTTCAAGAAAATTGTACATCCCTCAATAAAACAGACCTCTAATCACTTGTTAAATTTTCCATGCACATCAGTCTCAGAAGGAGTTGGATATGTCCTCATTAAGATCAGATCACCATGTCTAAGATGAATATGGTTTTCTCCGATAGAACAACCCATAAGATCCATGTGCCTAAGATGAATGTCGGACAGAATTATAGAAAAATCAGAAAATGCTTTTCAATTTGGAAACTTTTAGACATAAAGCTCCACAACACTATAAGAATACTTAATTCAGAAACAGAAATGGCAGATTTACATTGGGACAAGCAGGGGCAATTGCCCCACTCAACTTGGAAAAACATTTGCTTACACTGTTTTATACTTGTGAAAAAATACTGTTATATAAATTTGTGCCCACCGACTTCGTTTCTGCTCCCTACCTAGCCACTGAGATTTGGACTCTCTCTCTCTCTCTCTCTCTCTCATAAAACAAAGCAGTGGCAAGAAACAGGGAATCCATTTTAATTGGCTCCAGTGTCTTAAGAAGCCCGCTAGACAATTCGTGGTTGGACTGACATTGTCAGCTGCGACAGAAGAAAGATTGAGTTCTCAGTTTCCACCCAGAGGTAAGGTTTCTTCAAATAGATATAATTTCTAGTGTTCTAATGCTTTACTTATTTCATTTTTGTAAAATTCTGTTCACATCTTCAGAGTACTTCCATGTTTCTGATCGAGGGTTCCTGAAATTCGAAAATAAGACATGGTATTTCTACACGATTGTGTGCTTGGGTGTATATGCATTTTTATATGCTATGCAAGTTATCCATCTTCTGTCTTATGATGAAAATAACTATTCAGCATTTGGTCTTTGAATGGTTTTGTGATTTTAAAATTTATTTTTTTACATCATTTTGATGGGTTGTCATTTGATTACCTTCATGGCCTTGCTTCAGGGTGTAATTTTTTCTTGGCTTAATAATAGTCATGTTACTATTAATTAACTTACTTGGTAACAAATTGTTCTTTTAACGTATTACATGACAACAAAGAGTGTTTAATTGTTGATTTGCTAAATTTTGTCCATGTTAGGGGTTTGACATTAGGAAAAAACATCTATTGTCAATTAGGAAAAAGAAATTCTGAATATTTCTATATAAGGTTTTTCCCCCACTACACAAAACTCCATGTTCCACCCCTTGCAACACGACATACATGCTAACAGGGCAATGAGGTTGAAGGCTACTTGAATGAACTGGAACTCCATAACAAGAAGGTTGGAACCTAAAGATCAAGGCATTATAAACCTATTAGCAAATCAAGGACACTTGATTGGACCACACAATTTTTCTCTTCAACTATGGGAAAAGGGAAATAAATAACAGAGTTCGATGATCAAACGAACTACGCGGTCATTACATTCTTTTGTTATACTGAAAGAAAGATGTAGCTACTACTACTTCAGGAAAGCAATGTACCAGAATAGACCATAAACCACCAATGAGAACCAAAATTATATGACATATCAAGTCTGAAACAAAATTATAAACCACCAATGAGGAAGAGAACTAGGAAATCAAACTACTCAATAGAACAATATTAGCAAGTCATCTAATACACGATAGATGTTTAAGTCACTAACAATAGGAATAAAGATTCTATTTAGCCACTTTGGAAATGGCAAAACAAGTAAAATGCTTATACACCAGAAATTTTACCAGAGAAACCCTTCACATCATCCTTATCTCCATAATCATCACCATCATTTTCACTATCCACCAGCTTAGATGCTGCAGAATCACGCTGTGGTGGAGCACTGCCAGCTCCAGTAACCGTCTGCTGATAAAGAACGCCTCCTGCGATGGTGAGGAGGAGGCAAACCAATCCAATCGGACCAGCATGCTTATCCCAAATCAACACGTTGATCAGAACTGTAAGAAACTTATTAACCACACCGGTGACAGTAAATGCTGTGGCAGAAATTGCCTTCCTGGCTGCAAATCCAAAGAAACTAATTAGCAACCCAAACACACATGACAGTGACACCGCGAAAAATGCATCGAACTCAAACCAGTTTGCAGACCGTGATCCCACAGCAGCAAACACATCAACATACTCTCCCGTAAGAACCCAAAAGATTGGCGCCATCATCAAAGACAACAAATTGTTGTAAAACACAAAACCCCAAGTATTCAATCCAAGATTCATAACCATGTGTTTGATATAAACCATCTCGGTGGTAATTGTGATCAAGTAAGCGAACGCCCACGAATACGCAGTGAGGGTAAAACCTGAATCAGTGGCAACATACCCAACAGCACCACCCAAAATAATCAACAATGACAAAAACGTAAACTTCGAGGGGCAAGGTTGTTTCCTAAATGTGGTATCGGCAACAGCAACCAAAAGGGGTGTCAAAGACCGGAAAACTATAAATGTGTCGACATTGGCATGACGAAGTAGATTGGTGTTCGTGAAGATCGCAAGATAGAACACAACTGCCGCAGGCATGAACTTCTTGACATTGTCATATGTGAAAGGATCGTGGTGTAAAAACCCTAATTTGCCCAAAATCCACACTCCTAGAGCTGAAGTCAGGTACTGCAATGCAGTTAGAAGACCTGGGTAGTTGAATTTGGTAATGGCTAACTTGTTTATCACCGCAAGCAAGCTTGAACAGAGAGCATAACCAACTACAAGACTGCTCGTTGCATAATACTGTTTCGATGCATCCAATCGAATCAAAGCCATATCTGGTTTATGCCCCCAAATTAAACGCTAAATGTAGTAAATCTGAACAAATTTATGGTCTTGCAGGTTCAGATTTGACGTTGCAAATGGTATTAAGTATGAAATTTGTAACGAACAGAGGTAATAAATGACTTCATTGATACAACTACTGTATGGATCTAACAAGTTTGGATCAAAAGCCACTAAATTTAGCAGAATAGGACCAAAATACGAATTGGGTATTTCTAGATCAGTGTCACGATAAAGACAGACAGCATTGAAACCCTAGTAAAATGCGTAGAATCGAAATAAAATTCGTAGTGTTAAAATAAAGATAAACAGCACTAAATCGAAAACCCAGGTGAAATTGCAGAATCGAACTAAAATTGAAATTGGTATTTCTAGATCAGTGCTCAAAATAGAGACAAAAGATTGATAAATCGAAATCGAAATGAAATGTGTAGAGATCGATGACCGAAACACATGAGAAGTCAAAATGTGAATGAATGAGAGAGAGAAATAGTATAATCAGAGAGAGATCGAAGAAGGAACCTTAGAATGAGAAAGTGTCTCTTCGCTAATCGCGAGCGTTTGATATGTGAGAGAGAGAAGAGAGAGAGAGAGAGAGCTTCACAGTACGTTGTTGGTGAAGGAAGGATTCAGCAGGGATGAAACATGGGTACCATAATGGCCCTGCAATGCCGACACAAACGTCGTCGTGTGGCGCTTTTGTCAAAAAAACGACTTGTGTTTTTTTGGAATAAACGACGCGGCTTTTACAAAGTCAACAATGCTATAGAGCTCTAAAAGTAGAGCTCTAAAAAGAACTCAGAGCAGTCCCAAAAAAAAAATAAAAAATAAAAAATAATTTCAAGCTAAAGCATCACATCAAACTGGACCCCACACACTTCCATGTCATTAGTGCATGGCTTAGAGCTCATTTCCTAGAGCTCTCAAGCGTTTTTGTTACAAAGTCATTTGGTTTGAAAAGTAGGGTAGGGTAGGGTAGGGTAGCGCAGCGCAGCCTTTGATTTATTGAAAGAAGGGTAAAATTACACTGACACCCCTAACGTTGACCCAATTACATTCATAACCCTGACGTGATTGAAACTACTTTCCCCTAGTTAATAATTTCATTTTACAAAACATTAAGGTGAATTACAATAATAATTCTTATAATTTGAGACTTATGTCACTTTAGTTCCTGACTTTTCAATTGTGACACATTTGATTCTGAATCTTGAATCTTGTTTCAAATAAAGACAATTGAATATATCATTATATTTTTTAAAGGTAAAATCGTCAATTTGATAAAATACAAACTAATTTGACAAAAATAAATACTAAAAAAATATTTTTAAATTTTTAAAAATTATTTCTACCCACTAAAGATAAAATTATGTAAAATTGATAACTCTTTTAGAAATTTATTTTTTCTTTTTACTAAATTAATTTTTATTATGTGTTTGGATAATAATTATGTAAAATTATTTTTTAAAAATTAATCATGTAATTTTTATTAATTTTGATCAATTTTACATAATTTTATATTTAGTGAATAGAAATAATTTTTAAAATATTTAAAATATTTTTTTAACATTTATTTTTGTCAAATTAGTTTATATTTTATTAAATTGACGATTTTGCCCTTGAAATTAAACAGTGGTATCTTCAATTGTTCTTATTTGAAACAAGATTCAAAATTCATAATCAAATGTATCACAATTCAAAAGTCAGGGACTAAAATGACACAAGTCCCAAACTATAGTGACTGTTAGTGTTATTTGCCCAACATTTTATTGTAAAATGGACGTTAGACTTGTTAAAGCATATTAATGACAAAAGTAAAAGAAAATGTAACTGATTGAATTATCTTTTGGTACCTTAAAAGTCCTTTATTATACTCTATTTAAAATTATTATTAAAAAATGCTATAGATTCTAAATTTTTTATCAAATAAATAATTAAATGTTTCACATAGATGTAGGATCCACAAAATTACAGACCACACAGCCATGTGAGACATTTGATCATTTATTTAGTAAAAAATTTAATATCTCAAACATTATCCATTATCATTGGGCTGTGATTCCTAACCCAGTGGGGCGACACCACTGACGACCCCCAGTGAGGTGTCGCCTCCACATTGGCCGAAAACAAAAAAAATAAAAATAAAAAATAATAATTTTTTTTTTCCACCAATCACATGCGACCCTCAGTACCCCACTGGGGTCGGAGGCATTTTCCATTATCATTATACCAAAAACAAAGGTGCAATCGCAACAATCACTACACCATTCCACTTGCAAAAACAATGGTATTATTATTCATGTCTGGTTCTAGAAAATTAAATCCACTTTTTAAAATGTTGTATTTTTTATTTTTCAAGTTTTTTTTATTTTTAGTGAATTTTTTAATATTTTACATAAAATTTTTATTTTTGTAGATATACCTAATCTAAACACACTTAAAAAATATAAGATTTGTGAAAAAAATTTTAAAAAAATTCACCAAATACCAAAAAAATATAAAAATACAAAAATTTAATATATTTTCACATTTTGTTGTATTCAATGAATTTTTTTAAAGATTTTGTACCATTTTTTTACTTTTTTAGTATATTAAGATTAATAGATCTAAAAAATTTTCAAAAAATGATTAAAATATTTAAAAAATATTAAAAATATAAAACTATGAATTGAAACTCAAATAATTATTTTTAAAATTCAAAACCAATTCGGGTGATTGTCATTTTCTTTGAAATGACATGAATAAAATATATATATATTTTTTATTAGTTTCTACATATAAAGGTTTAGGGGGCAAAAATGTCCTTTTCATCCTAATGTTAACTTCGTCAAAATAATTACACTGACATGAGGGTCAGTGTAATTTCCCAAATGTGAAAGGATGATCTGTATTAAATTCAAACCTCATAGGATTTTAGTATAATTTACCATTGAAAGAAAAATATTAGAGATTCTAATAAAACTAATAATTTTTTTTAATCAAACATTTACATGGGTATGAGATTCACTTTAGACTCTACTTTCATGTGAATATTTAAGATATGAGTAAACTTGTGTTTTATTTTAGAATTACTTCACTACAATTGTACTTACACGAGGAAAGAAAAAAAATAATATGGCTCTCTGCCTTTCACAATTATTATGCTCTACTCCTATTTTTGCTCTGTCTATATTATTAATTATTATCATTGTTATAATATTCTGTTTATTATTTTATTAGACTAATATCATCTATTGAATATATTTACTGAGTTCTCTTTTGGAATAAATTAAAAAAGTCAATTTATGAGCTTATTCACTTCTTTAAATCACATTTACTATGCTTGGTTATCATTTTTTAAAAACACTTTTAAGAAAATTTTACTTTTTTTTTCATATTTTTTTTATTTTTACTGAATTTTTTTAATATTTTGAGCAATTTTTTTAATTTTTAGACATACCTAACATAAATATACCCAAAAAGTAAAAAAAAATTGAAAAAAACCTTTTAAAAATTCACTAAATAACAAAAATATAAAAAAAATACGAGAATTCAGTATATTTTTTTATATTTTTATGTATTTATTAATCTTTAAAAATATTTTTTTACAAATTTTTTATTTTTTAGATACATCTAAGTAAGGTGCATCTAAAAAAGTAAAAAAAAAATATTTAAAATTTTAAAAATATTTACTAAAAATAAAAAAAACACGAAAATTAAAAAACTCAATTTTCAAAAAATTTAATTAAAAAAACTCAAACCAAACACATTGATTATTTCTCTATTTTTTATACATTTTTTTTTATAATAAATAAAATATTAACTTATAAATTATACCCAAATACCAAGTTTGGCATCCTCCAAAAAATTTAAAAAGTCAAAAAGTCACTATCCTATTTAAGTCACATCATCTTATTTAAGTCACATCACCTCTCTAACACATCATTTCAAACCCAACCCAAATCCAACTGTTGGCTTATTTTTCCTACGAAGAAAAATATCATAAATGCGAGCGTGCCAGCAAGGATTGAAAAATCCTTACAGATTAAATTCAAGCCAATTATCAAGCGATTGTGTTGACGGTTCTTTTGCCTCAACGAAGAGGACTTCAAATTTGCCAAGTGTAGCGAAAAGAAAAAGTAAAAGAAGAAAGAGGGACGGAGAAAGACGATTGAGTGAACAATCAAAGTAATAATTACTTACCTCTACTCCTATGCTTCGAAAAGAAATTGCATGAAATGCTTCGAAATGGAAATACTGAAAATAAATGCTTCGAAATATAAATCTATGTTAAACTACTCCTAAGATAAGGAAAATAACAAGAAATATTGAAATCAAGTGTCTTTGATTATGAATTCTGGATCATTTACAATGTAGCCATTAATGGCTATTTATAGAAGAAAAAATACAGCAATAACTACTTAGTAACTACCCATTTCTTCCATCTTCATTCTTGTCTTGCCACTTTGTCCTCCTACTCATCCACTTTGTCCTCCCACTCATCCACTTTGTCCTTCATATTCTTCATTATCTCTATAACTTCTTTTAACTTCCAAATGAATAAGAGGATGCCACGTGTCCTGCAATTATATAAATAATAAATAATAATAAAAATTACAGATTTATAGTATTAACACCAACCCATATTTCATAAAAAATCAAAAAGTACACTTATTTAGTCTTTCCAAAGTTAGCCTGAGCCTCAATGAAACAAGTGCGCTGATGTCCATGCATATGAAGGCTTCAACTTCCTTGAAAGCCTAGTTATCTTTTCTACTATTCCTACATGTGTTTCGCTTCATGCGTATTAGCTGTTTGAATTGTTAAAATCATATTCATTTATATTAATTTATACCATTTTATCGGTTAATTGTGAATTAAACTTTAAATGTTATAATCAGCCTTTCAAATTGCTTAGTTCTGTTATGATTAATACATATATATTTTTTAATCTCCAATGAAATATTAAAGTAAAAATTAGTAAAAGAGATTTAAGATGTGAAATTTGTTACAAATTAATAGTTATAAATATGAAATATATTATGTAAAATTACAGTGTTATATATAAAAAAAAATATTATATAAATTAGTATTATATATTATGCATATATTTGATAATTATTTAAAATATTCTTTAATCTTTCAATCTGTCCAAATCATAATTTATCAATTCATTAATCCGTCAATCCATCATTTAATTTGTAATTTTATTTTTAAACCGTCAGAAGAACACCGGGTCCACCCCAATTTATGAGGACGCAATGGGTGTTTTTTATACCAAAAGTGTAACTTTAACTTTGGACTTTTTTAACTTCCGTGCATGTAGCCCAGGTGTGAGTGGCAACCTGGTAAGGGCCTGGGGTTTAAGCCCCTAGGTCCTGGGTTCAACTCCTCTCTGGGCTAATCTCCTGGGCGTAGCATAGTTGGTTAGGAGGTTGACCTCAAGGATGCTTTATCAGCTACTTGGTGTGGGTTTAATTCTCCCTCGCTGTGCGAGTCCTGACTTAAGCGAAACTTGCCTTGGGAGGTCGAGACAAGCTTCCAGGTTATAGTCTCTTACTCGGAATGCCTTATCAGCTACTTGGTGTGGGTTTAATTCTCCCCCTCTGTGTGAGTCCTGACTTAAGCGGAGCTTGCCTTGAGAGGTCGGGACAAGTTTCCAGGTTATAGTCTCTTACTCGGAACGGACAACAGGACACCCTGGTGATCTCCTCAAGGGGCGCTGCCTTGGATCTGCGGGAGAGTGGGAGGATTTTCCTGTAACCAAAAAAAAAAAAACTTTCGTGCATGTTTATTGTTTTATTTTTCATAATTTTAAATAATAGAAAACCTGTATCAAAAATATATATTAGTTAGTTTGCATTAAAAAAATCAAAGGCTTTGTTTTGTGTAAGCCTAAGTCTAGGCTTGAGTAGGTTTTGAATTTAGGAAAAATTAGAAAAATTTGGACGTAAAGCTTTGATTTGGAATTTTGTTTTTATCTTCCTTTTGTGTTGTATAAATTGGTATGCTTGTCAATGAAAGAGGCAGAATGAAAAATATCCCTTCACTCTGCGTTGTAAAATTTCTAACCCTCCTCAAAAACCTCTAAGTGTATTAAGTTTTTCAGAATTTCAGAGTCTGTAATATAATTTTTGTAAGTATATTTCTTATTAATATGAAGTGTGAGTAGTTTCTCTTTTTCCTTAAATATTTCAAAAGGGTAACTCTTCTATTCTAAAAATTTATTTTCTTTTTGGAAAAACTAAGTTTATGGAATGCTTGTTTGCTCATTAATATTACATGCTTTGAACCTTCGTAGTATCTGCTGTTTTCTATTTTGTTACTGAGTGACCTTAGCTGAAGAGCCCATATGAGCCGTGGTTAGGCGTTGGAGGGCAAATTGTAGGCAGAAAGGGAAAGGCAAAAAATGGAAAATAAAAATATACTATGTTGAACGAAGCTTACAATTTGCCTAAAAATAGTTTTTTCCAAAGAAAAGAATTTTAGAATAAAAGGAGAGCAACCCGAGTAGAAATATTAAGGAAATATTGTCTATAAAAGAAATTTAAAAAATCAAAACTTTATGCCCTTAGAAGAAAAACTTAGGATTAAAATCAAAATTAGTACTGAACTTATACAAGAATTAGAAGATCAAATATCAAGATATCAGTTTCTTTTATCATTAGCTTCTGGCAGATCTTTAGAAAATTACAGTTTAAAAATTTCTCAGATAAATAAACAGCTAGCTGTAAAACAAGAAGCCTTAAAACTAGCCATACAACAGCTTGAAGACCTATTAGCATAACTGTAGAATTAATTAGATAATTCTCAGCCCAATTTCAAAATAGTGGTAGACCACTAACTCATCCCCCAAAAATTGGTATCAGAGCAGTGTTCGGTTTTAGGACAGTTTAAGTTAGTTTATGCATTTTGCTTATAGTAATAGAGTAGTTTTTATTTTTGGACATTTTAGCTATAAATTTCATATTATAGTAGCTTGTAATAATTTTAAAGTAGGAGATAATTTTGTGTATGAAAAAAAAAGTAGAGTATCTAGATTTAGAACTCAGCAGCCATAACCATTGTCTTAGCATAGATAAAAATAAATTTCGTTGTAATTTCGAAAATACTTGTACACATCAGCTTCATAGTGAACATAATTCTCAGCTAAATAGCATCATAGATTATTAGATTAATTTTACAAAAAAATATCAAAAAGGACAAACTAATAGACCCCAATCTCAAGTCTAGGCTTGAGTAGGAAAGCCTCAGTCTAGGCTTGAGTAGGTTTTGAATTTAGGAAAAGTTGAAATAGTTTGGACGTAAAGCTTTGATTTGGAATTTTGTTTTCATCTTCCTTTTGTATTGTATAAATTAGCATGCTTACCAACGAAAGAGGCAGAATGAAAAATACCCTTTCACTCTGCGTTGTAAAATTTTTAACCCTCCTCAAAAATCTCTAAGTGTATTAAGTTTTATACATTTTTTTTTTATAATAAATAAAATATTAACTTATAAATTATACCCAAATTAACTGAGCCTCAATGAAACAAGTGCGCTGATGTCCATGCATATGAAGGCTTCAACTTCCTTGAAAGCCTAGTTATCTTTTCTACTATTCCTACATGTGTTTCGCTTCATGTGTATGAGCAGAGTTGTGAAAAATACTGTTTGATTTGTTAAAATCATATTGATTTATATTAATTTATACCATCTTATCGGTTAATTACGAATTAAACTTTAAATATTATAATCAGCCTTTCAAATTGCTTAGTTCTATTATAATTAATACATATATATTTTTTAATCTCCAATGAAATATTAAAGTAAAAATTAGTAAAAGAGATTTAAGATGTGAAATTTGTTACAAATTAATAGTTATAAATATGAAATATATTATGTAAAATTACTGTGTTATATATAAAAAAAAAATATTATATAAATTAGTATTATATATTATACGTATATTTGATAATTATTTAAAATATTCTTTAATCTTTCAATTTGTCTAAATCATAATTTATCAATTCATTAATCTATCAATCCATCATTTAATTTGTAATTTTATTTTTAAACCGTCGTAAGAACGCGGGTCCACCCCAATTTATGAGGAGGACGCAATGGGTGTTTTTTATACCAAAAGTGTAACTTTAACTTTGGACTTTTTTAACTTCCGTGCATGTTTATTGTTTTATTTTTCATAATTTTAAATAATAGAAAAACTGTATCAAAAATATACATTAGTTAGTTTGCATTAAAAAAATCAAAGGCTTTGTTTTGTGTATATTTTCATAAATTATTTTTAAATAGATTTTTATTTATTTTTATAGAATATTTTTCATATTTTTTTATTATTTTTTAAAATTTTTAGATGCATCTAAAATGTAAATTTTTTAAAACTAAAATATTAAAAAAAATCACTAAAAATAAAAATAAAAAATCCATATAGATTTTTGTTTGAATTTTAGTTTATTTTTAATATTTTAACCAATTTAATTTGTTTTTTAAATGCATTTTGAATTTTTTTTTTTTGGTCAAGATTGTAAGATGTTAGCTTTTTAGTAAAATTATATTACAACTAAAAATGTTGTCATTGTTCCACCAATTCAAATCATTGATATTTCATCATCACATCCTAAAGTGTAATTATAAGGCTACTTCGTCAAATTCAAGATCTAGGTGCATCTTGATTAAGTGCAACTAAAATGTATTTTAAAAAAATCACTCAAAATATATAAAAATTTGTCTAAAAATAATTTTTGAAAAATATATATTTTTTTTTTTTGTCAAACGTTTGGTGTCTGTTTAGTTTGATTTTGAAGATATTCCAAGATTTCTGGCTCTTCAAATTTTGCAAATCTTCCACAAGGAATCCGCTTTGAAGAATCAGCCACCATGCATCAACATCAATAATTGATATTCCAGCAAAAGAAGACAAAATCCGTAGAAGATAAGGCTTCTCTTCAATTATCAGACAAGCGCACGCCAGAAAAAGACAAAAATTCTGTAGATATTTGTCTATAATTATCCGAGTCTGTCAGTGATAAGGTTTTTCCTTCACTTACTACTTTGATAAAGCAGATAAACTCTATCTTGCTTTATTAAAGAAAAGCTGTGAAAATCCTTACACGTGTCCTGTAATAAATAATAGTATCAAAATTTTGCCAAAAATAGAGGATTGAATGATGTGCGATGGGGCCCAAAGCAATACCCGGCATCATTATCTAAACCCCCTATTTTATTTTTATCCGTAAAAAGCTTGTCAAAGTAGGCATATAATTGTGTACATATAGTTTGAATTTAGGAAAAGTTTGAAAAGTTTGGACGTAAAGCTTTGATTTGGAATTTTGTTTTCATCTTCCTTTTGTATTGTATAAATTGGCATGCTTGCCAACAAAAGAGGCAGAATGAAAAATATCCCTTCACTCTGCGTTGTAAAATTTCTAACCCTCCTCAAAAATCTCTAAGTGTATTAAGTTTTTCAGAGTTTCAGAGTCTGTAATATAATCTTTGTAAGCATATTTCTTATTAATATGAAGTGTGAGTAGTTTCTCTTTTTCCTTAACTATTTCAAAATGGTAACTCTTCTATTCTAAAAATTTATTTTCTTTATGGAAAAACTAAGTTTATGGAATGCTTGTTTGCTCATTAATATTACATGCTTTGAACCTTCGTAGTATCTGCTGTTTTCTATTTTGTTACTGAGTGACCTTAACTGAAGAACCCGTATGAGCCGTGGTTAGGCGTTGGAGGGCAAATTGTAGGCAGAAAGGGAAAGGCAAAAAATGGAAAATAAAAATATACTATGTTG
Source organism: Camellia sinensis (assembly GCF_055761805.1). Classification (NCBI taxonomy): domain Eukaryota; kingdom Viridiplantae; phylum Streptophyta; class Magnoliopsida; order Ericales; family Theaceae; genus Camellia; species Camellia sinensis. Next base: position 113,795,339 of record NC_138973.1, read on the forward strand.
AACGAAGCTTACAATTTGCCTAAAAATAGTTTTTGCCAAAGAAAAGAATTTTAGAATAAAAGGAGAGCAACCCGAGTAGAAATATTAAGGAAATATTGTCTATAAAAGAAATTTAAAAAATCAAAACTTTATGCCCTTAGAAGAAAAACTTAGGATTAAAATCAAAATTAGTACTGAATTTATACAAGAATTAGAAGATCAAATATCAAGATATCAGTTTCTTTTATCATTAGCTTCTGGAAGATCTTTAGAAAATTACAGTTTAAAAATTTCTCAGATAAATAAACAGCTAGCTGTAAAACAAGAAGCCTTAAAACTAGCCATACAACAGCTTGAAGACCTATTAGCATAACTGTAGAATTAATTAGATAATTCTCAGCCCAATTTCAAAATAGTGGTAGACCACTAACTCATCCCCCAAAAATTGGTATCAGAGCAGTGTTCGGTTTTAGGACAGTTTAAGTTAGTTTATGCATTTTGCTTATGGTAATAGAGTAGTTTTTATTTTTGGACATTTTAGCTATAAATTTCATATTATAGTAGCTTGTAATAATTTTAAAGTAGGAGATAATTTTGTGTATGAAAAAAAAAGTAGAGTATCTAGATTTAGAACTCAGCAGCCATAACCATTGTCTTAGCATAGATAAAAATAAATTTCGTTGTAATTTCAAAAATACTTGTACACATCAGCTTCATAGTGAACATAATCCTCAGCTACATAGCATCATAGATTATCAGATTAATTTTGCAGAAAATATCAAAAAGGACAAACTAATAGACCACAATCCCAAGTAAACGAAGAAGATATAGTCAGATATTTTGAAAAGCTTAAATTACCAAGAAAATCTACCTGCAGAATTTACAGAAAATAAAAATGTTTAAACAACTAATAAAAGGAAGTAGTAGTAAAAAGCGTAATGAAGATGAAGATGTTAAAATGGAAGAGTTTATAGATGTAGAACAACAAATAGAAAAATTTAAGAAAGAGAAATTAGAATTAATTCCAGCTAAATATATATATATAAACTAGGCAAGATTCACAAAAAACAATATCTATTTAAACACTATGGTGAGCAGATGATTAGTGTAACTCATGAAGATGAAAAAATAGAGCTAAATTTGATAGATAGAGAAAGCTATAAATATGCAGTAAAAAAACACCTTAAAATGACTCATTTAGGATTAGTTGTGGTAGGAATTAAAGCTTTAACCAAAGAAAATTTAGGAACTAAAGTCTTTGTATGTCTTTATGATGATAGATTTAATGATGTCGGACAGAGTATTTTAGGCAGCTATGAATTAGATATGAATTCAAAAGGAGATATAGTTTATTTTACACCAGATTTCTTACTACCAACCTCGACCTTTCATAAAAAGATCAAAATATGAATAAAGAGTAGAGGATACAATATGAAAAAAGGAGAAAATAATTTATTAGTTTGCACAGGATTTTTAGGCTTAGCAGTTTCAGAAAGCAATGCCCACTACAAACTTACAAATGATCAGATAGTTAAGTTATTAGGCGCAAAATGAATAAAAGCATTACCAGCTAAAAAATTTAGTTCTAAAGATAATGCAGCACTAGATTGGAAATTATGAGACTTTCTAGGACAAAAAAGGTTAGCCCCTCAAGATAATTTATTATATCAGACAGCAGATGGAAATTATTCGGTAAGATTTACTCAGTATACCTATGTAGCACCAGAAAAATCTGAAGATGATGAATTTAGCAGTATAGATAGGGAAGAAAATCAAGATAATCGTAGTGAAATAAATCAGTTTTATATAATGACAGAAGAAAAAATCATGTCACAAAATAAGATATATAACATTGATGAGATAGATTTAGAAAAAATTACCCTAGAAGACATGATTAAGATATTAGATGCTAGATATTATGATACTTAGCCAGAGGAGATACCCATGACGAAGCAGTGTTATTTTTGGATCAGGAATTTCATATAGAATATGTAGATAATACCATAGAAGATAATATACATCCTAGCAAAATATTTAGAATACTAGAACAATCTAACCTAGAAGATACTTTTTATATGAATATAGAAAGCTCAGGAACTAATAACCCACAATCAACTGTAGAAGATCCCATAGAACCAATGCATTATGCAGTAGGAGGAAGAAGACCATTAGCCAGTTCAGGGCGTAGCCACGCAGATCCAAATAAAAGCTATAAGTTTCATGGAAAGCGTAGACAACTAGATACGAGTATACAATTACAGCCAGTCAATAATCAAGAAACCCTTTTCGATTTAGCCAGATTCGACCCTCAGATATGGCAGGAAGTAATAGAAAGATGGGAAAAAGATGCAGTAAAAGCATGGATGACCAGTCCCTATGAATCAACGGATATGTGGGAATATATGGAGACACTTTTAGGAGATTCAGCTTATAATATTTATTTAACTTTCAAAGGAAAATATGAAGAAACAATTAAACAGCTCAAAGAGTTAGGAAATAACCCGTCGAATTTCACCAGTTTTATTAAAGAAATACTTTTAGAATATGATCCCTCTAGAAGAAATGATTCCGCTCAAAGCGTAGCATTAACTGAGTTAGACCAAATAGCATTAGGAAGTTGGAAATACATTGTACCTTTTAGTAAAGAATACCTAGCCATAGCAGCAAGAACTGAAAAAAGTTTTGATTAAGAAATAGAAAATAAATATTTTAGAAAATTACCAGGAGAACTAGGAAGAGAGATAGAAAATAAATGGTCAGTTTATTATGCAAGTTTACCAGCAAAAATAGCCACAGGAGAAATAAAAATAAGAGGAACTTTAGGAATAGGACCTAGAATAGTTTTCACATTTTATAAACTCAGAGAAAAATGTATAGAAGTTAAAATACATAAAGATTTGAAAAAACAAGGTTACGATTTTTGTAGCAGTATAATATATACTCCTCAGCAATATGAAGATAAATATAATGGGAAGAAATACAAAAAATATGGAAAATATAGAAAAGAAAAATATTGGAAGAAAAAATATAGAAAACCATGGAAAAAATAGAAATTCATTAGAAAAAGTAGAACTTTTAATAGGACAAATTATAAGAAATTACCCAAAGAAGAAAAAGATAAAAGAAAACAAAAATATGTTAGAAAACCCAACAGTAAAAAATACAATTGTTTTATATGTGGAGAACCCAATCATTTTGCAAAAAACTGCCCAAAACGACAAAGGCCGAATACTAATAAACAGATAGAAAGACTTCATATTATAGAAGACTTAGAAGAAGATATAGTTAGCATAACTAGTGATGATTCAGAAGTATATAGCATAGTTAGCGACTATGAATATCAAATAGAAGCCATAAGTTCATATAGTGATTCAGAAAGTGATACGAATATAGAAAATCTTTTAGGACAACTTAACCAGGAAATAGGACTAACTCCTTCCCAAGATACTTTCTTTATGATGGAATGTAATGCAGATACTGAATGTCAGCATAATTTTCAAATAGGACTAGGATTTGATACCACTAGATGTAGCTATTGTAATTGGTTTCCAGCTAAAGATAAACGAGCTGAATGTTTATTATGCAGCATAACCTATTGTTTAGTCTGTCTTGAAAAATTAAACCTGACACATAAGATAACATTAGGAAATACCAGAGAAAATCATAGTCTAGAAAGCAGAGAATTACATTTAACAATTAGAGAATTAGAAATACAAGTAAGAGAACTTAAGTTACAATTACACGAGATAGAAACTAAGACTAGTTTTGACATAGAATGCTTAGAACTAGAAAATAGACAGCTTAAACAGCAGCTAGAACAACTTCACAATAAGTATCCTTTAAAAGATAAACTTATTGAAGAACATATGAATTCTTTAGAATTAGTTAACCTAGTTGATTCTCAACCTTTTAGTCAATATTCTCAAACACAACCAGATAATACATATTTACCATTCAATTACCCTGTTATACCCAAACCAAATTTAGTTGAGATAGCCTGTGTAATTAAATTTGTAGAAAAAACCCTTAGTATAGACGCCATGATAGATGCAGGAGCCAGTAAATCATACATTGAACAACACGTAGTTCCACCAGGATGGAGCACAGTTTTAACAACCCCAGCTTTAGTTAGTATAGCCGACGGCACTAAACAGACATATACACATTGCATCAATGGAGCACAGATTAGTTTTTATCATCTAGGTTCTCAAGCTCAGCATACCGAATGGTTCCCATTACCTCAAGTTTGGATTGGCAATACTAGACAAAATCATCCTTTCATCTTAGGACTTAACTTCATACTTAGTCTACAAGGCGACATGTTTATCAGCCAAAACACAATTAGCTTCTTCAAGTGAACTGTACATACCCCTACAGCATATGCTCTTAGCACCATCGCCCATTCATCAAAGTTGCGTGCGAAGCGTGGTGGTACTATAGGAGTAGATTCCATTCCCGCTAGTTTTTTATTTCTTAGTAGAAATATTTTTCCCGAGCTAGCCCAAACATACATACCTAATGAGATAGCAAGTACTTCTTTAGAAAATTTAGACATAGAAAATTATGAAGATCTATAAGATTTTGAAGAAAAATGAGACTATTGGAATTTAGAAGATTTTCAACAAATAGTTAACTTAGAATTAATTTTTGCAAAAATAGAAAAATTAAAGAAAAAATCAGTGTACAAAAGAACATAAAATGATTTAGATGAAATAATAAGATTAGCCGAAACAACAGAGATTTTAGGAGAACAGCCCATGAAATATTGGGAAAGAAATAAAATTTTAGCCAGCTTAGACATAAAAAATAAAGATTACAAGATTACATCAGCACAAATAGATCATACGCCAGCAGATATAGAAGAATTTAGAACACAGATTAAAGAGTTACTAGATTTAGGAGTAATTAGACCTAGTAATAGTCCACATAGGAGCGCAACATTTATGGTTAGAAATCATGCAGAGATAAAAAGAGGAAAAGCTAGAATGGTTATAAATTATAAAAGATTAAATGACAACACAAAAGATGATAGATACAATATACCAAATAAAGATCAGCTCATAAACAGAATACAGACAGCTAAGATATTTAGCAAATTTGATTGTAAGTTAGGATTTTGGCAGATAAAAATGGAAAAGGAAAGCATACCTTGGATAGCCTTTTGTTGCCCACAAGGACATTATGAGTGGCTAGTCATGCCATTTGGACTAAAAAATGCACCTTCCATATTTCAGCATAAAATGGATAGTATATTTAATAAATATAGTTTTATACTGGTATACATAGATGACATATTAATATTCAGCCCAGATAAAAATAGTCACATAGATCATTTATATTTAGCATTAGAAGAATTCATAAACAATGGAATAATAATTAGCAAGAAAAAGATGGTATTAAATAAGCCATATATAGAATTTTTAGGAATGGAGTTAGGAGATGGAAAAATTATGTTACAACCTTATATAGTCAAGAAAATTCTAGAATACCCAGATAAATTAGAAGATACAAAACAACTTTAATCTTTTTTAGGAATCTTAAATTATGCACGAATGTATATTCCCAACCTTAGTAAAATAATAGGACCTCTATACAGCAAGACCACACCCACATGACAAAAATATTTTAATCAACAAGATATAGCTCTAGTTAGAAAAATTAAAGACATTTGTAGAAATCTACCAGACCTACAACTTCCCTTAGAATCAGAATATATAGTCGTAGAAACAGACGCAAGTCAATCAGGATGGGGAACAATATTATTAGCTAAACCTAGTAAATATGATAGTAAAAATAAAGAACGCATTTGTAAATATAATTCTGGAAAATTTAAAGAAAAAGACACGACCATGACCAGTCTAGATTTTGAAATACTAGGAGTAGTATATGCAATAAATAAATTTAGATTATTTTTACATAAACCTTTTACTATTAGAACAGATTGTGAAACTATAGTTAGATTTCATAATAAACTTAACGACCGTAAATTGAGTACTAGAAGATAGGCAAAATTTTTAGACTGTATAGTAGGACAAGGGTATAAAGTAGAGTTTGAACATATTAAAGGGGGTGATAATAGGTTAACAGATTGGTTAAGTAGGAAAATTTATTTAGAAAAAGAAAATAACCAGTTTAATTTTTGTGCAGATAATGGAGAACAACAAGACCATGAACTTTGGGGGATTCGCTCTTCCCATTCATGAAGGCAGAAACAAGTTCAGACCATTAACAGGAATAGACGTAGACCCAGTCCAACAGTGTCTTTTAGATAACCTTTGGAATAGCCATAGCCACCCAGCTAAACGCCTGTCAGCTTTAAACTCTCTTAGTATATATTTTTCAAAAATCCAAAATAAACCTTTGTCTAAAAGTTTTTCTTTCTATGTAGTAGCTAAAGGAACCAAGCCTAGTATTTACCATGACTGGATAGAAGTAGAACCCTTAGTTAAAAATTTTCCCATATCCCAGTTTAAAAGGATTTTATGATTTCGAGTCAGCTAGTACCTATGCTCGAAGACAAATAGGAACCAGCTATTTTATCAGTCAGGTAGCTAAAGATTACCTGGACACATTAAGCAAGATGAGGTCAACCATTCTTGTTACTAGTGGAGTTCCAGTTAGCCAGATAATTAGAAGTAGTAGTTCTGGAAACCCTCAGATAGATTCAGAAAATCCCCTCCAGTTGTGTAGACATTGTGAAGGCCTTACCAGAAATTTCACAAAAATTATGGATAAAGGCAAAAGGGTCAGTGAAAAGCTAGACCAGCTCCGAGACAAAGAAAAACAATTGAGAGCCACTATTCGAACCCTAACCAACCAGCTTAAAAAATTAGCTCCAGGAAAAACAACTACCCACTTTTCTAACCCAGAAATCAGACAACTCACCAGTGAAGAATTTGACCAATTGAGTGCTAGAATGTATTTCTTTAGACATTCTATCATTCGATCTTTTTGTGAGAAAAACCAAGAAATAGAAGACCTAAACCCCCACATATACACCCTAGCCGAAGAAAGCAGAAATAATGAGCTAGTCATCATACAACAGTTTCTTCAAGACCTCTCCATAGCAAGAGTTGACTGTCCTGGCTTAGCCTACCAATGGACCTATACTTACGAAGATGAAGAGCAGCCCTGTTTAGAAGAAGAAAAATGCAACAAGAGGTCAGAACATTTTGGTAGATGTCAGTGTAATTTAGACTTCAGCATTTGCCTTTGCCAGATAAATCTAGCTACATTCGAGTCATTGGAGATAGAGATTAGGGGCGAAACGCGTTATCTAACAGCTGCAAAACTGTTAGACTACGGCTTTGTCTCTAGAATAATTTTCACAGATCCAGATCAGACAGATAGCTTCGGAAATAAACTAGCTCATGAAGTACTTTGTGTAATGGAAGAACATCATCCGTATGTAGAATCATTGATAGATAGTAGACTACCAGAGTGGAAGGGAATATGGTGCAATCCAGTTAAACATAAAATGTATCTCAGAGGAACCTCAACATTCCCAGGATTTCCAGGACTTCTCAATCGAAGACCCTGGCCATGCCGAAGATTTCCTCTCAGAGAACAACTTAATAAATGAAGGAAATTTGCCAACAATCCCCTATTAGCCTATAATGGAAATTATGGACGACTAGTCTGTGAAGATAGAAATCAGAAGATATTTTGTAATTTAGCTATCCCAGGGTATCCCTTCAGCAAAGAAACATTCACCGATGAAAGCTAGTATCCCAACTATCAACATAGCGTCTCGTACGAGTCACCAATAATAGATGATCAAGATAGTCAATGGCACGATGAACCAGCCATGGGGGATGGAGATGACTTTTACGACCAACTCTCAGCAATAGACCTGGATGATCTCTCAGATAGAAAAAAAAAAAAAAAAAAAACTAATAAGCTAGCTTTCCAATATATAAATATATTTTTTTGAATGACATTTTTCAGACCAAAAAGTTGGCTTAAAGCCTTAAAGCCAACAACAAATAAAGCAATGTGATTCATTTACTTTTACTAACATCCTTTTCAGTGGAGGGCCAAGAAATTAAGGCACTTACTAATTATAATATTGAAAATTTTTATAAAAATATTTTATATAAATTTTTATAATTGACTTTAAGAAAGATATATGCATATATATATGTGTGTATATATTATTTGTAATTAGTATATCATGGACAATATTTAAAAAAAAAGAAAAGAAAAGTCATGGCTATAAGTTTTAAAAATAAATTATATAATGATAAAGTAATTTTTTATACAAAATTTCAGTAAAAATTCAATATAATAGTAATATCACGTCATCATTGACATGTGATATCATCAATCAATAGTAAAAAAACACATAGATGATGAACCCCACATGTCAAATGTAACTAACAATTCAATAAATTTCATATCTTTATTGAGATTAATTATAATTATATGTCAATAATGATAGACATCACCATTGTATTGAAATTTTCATAAATAATAATATGACTTATCATAATATCTTTATTTTCAATAAAAAAAAAACAACCACTATTATTCTCAAAATGTTAAAAATGTCATTGATATTTCACTCTAAATAATATTTTATAATTTTTTATTTAAAATATTTTCTTTATGTTTGCAATATATATATATATATATATATATTCCAAAACCCAGGGGGCACATGACTCCCTGGACCCTCTGTGATCTTATTTAATGCTTGATAGCACTGTTAGGGTTTGTTTGGCAAAAATTTTAAAAAGTTCAAAAAACTTTTTAATTTTTAGTGAAACTAGTTTAATTTTGCATGTTTCACTCTGTTTGTTCCGATAGAAAAAAAAAATTTTACAAAAAAAAAAAATCCAAAAATTTTTTACCATAGAAAACGGTTTTCTATGTTTGGTTGCGTTTATGAAACTAATGCATTAATAGTGCATTAGTGGTGGTAATAGTAGCGGCGGCGGAGGTGGAGGTGGAGGTAGAGGTGAGGTGTGAAGGTATTGAGGTGGTGGTGGCAGCTGCAATAGTGGTGGTGGTGATAGTGGTGATAGTGATAGGGTGGAGGTAGTAGCGGTGGTAGTGGTGGACGTGGCAGCGGTAACGACAGTGATAGTGGTGTGGTATTGAAGGTGATAGTGGTGGTGGCATTTGGTAAAATTCTAATTCAAAAAACGTTTTCTGCCTTTTAAAAGTGGAAAATATTTTCTATTCAAATATGCTTGTTTTTTGTTGAGCATAGAAAATGTTTTCCCATTCACTTTTGTTTTTCGGCATACTAAACACCAAAAAAAATGCAAAAAAATATTTTCTAAGAAATGTTTTCTGCCAAAATAAATGGAGCGTACTTTTTTTATTTATTTTTTTATTTTTTCAAATCCTTCTAATCTAGAAGATCAAAAAAGTAATTTTTTTCTTCTTCTTATATGAGAAGTGCTACGTAGCTCGAAACACAGCCCCCCCGAATCCCCCGAATTCAAAAATGACGTCGTTTTTGATTTTTTTTTTTTTTTTCAGAAGAAGAGAATCAGAGGAAGAGAAGGAAGAAGGAGAATGAGAAGGAGGAAGAAGAAGAAGAAGAAGAAGGAGAAGAAGAATTGGAGGGGAGGGGGCCAACAAAATCGGGCTGGAGGCGGAGGCGGAGGCAGAAGCAGGGGGCGGAGGTGGAGGTAGAGGCGGGGGCTGCGAGGCAGAGGCAGAGCTACGATGAGCGGGCTGCTGCGATGAGCTGGAGCTGCTGCGACGAGCGACGGAGGGCGACAATTGGGCGGAGGGCGACGGCGGGCTCCTCCTCTTCCCCTCTCTTCTCTTTCTCTCCTATCTCATTCCAGGGATTCGGGGGGCTGAAATTAGGGGGAAAAAACATTTTCCTTCTTATATTTCATTAAAATTCACTAAAATCAACAACATTAAAAAATTACCATTTTTTTTTCTTTACTAGATTTTTTCATTTTTCTCTATTAAAAGTTAAAAAAATAAAAAATATTACCAAACTAACACTTAAGGGTAGGGATGGTCATGGGGTGGGTTTGTCATCTCCCAAACGCCCTCCCTTCCGGGTCGGACGCCCCTGTATCATATTGGAGGCCAGAACTAATAAAATTTATAAGTAATATAGTATATTATAAATAGTGATTTGTAATTAATGAAAGTCAAAAAATGTAAGATGAAAACAAAAATTAAAAATGAATACTAAGGGTTGTTTTAATTATGCTTAGTCTTTTATTTTTTTTATTTATTACAAAAAGATTTGCAAATAAATAGAAAAGTGATGTGGTAAAAATAAGTCAATAAACAGCTTATTTTGGGTGTACCCAAAAGAGGCCTAAGTGTAATATTTTGGGTTTTAATTGTATCATATCGAAAAAACTTAAATGATATATATATATATATATATATAAACGGGGTAGTGGTGGGTTAAAATGAAACGGGGCATAGTGGGACAGGGGAAAATGGTTATCCCTAATTTAGGGTAACGGTAACACCATCGTATGTACTGTCACCCACTAACCCAACATTATTGTAATCCCTATCGCAAATCAACATTGCTAATTGAATAGTGATATTGTCATGTAATATCTTTATTTTATCCAATATTTTACCTGCACTTAAAAAGAACAATACATTTTAATACCAAAGAATTTTTGTTGCCAAAAATGTCTTGTTTGCTAAGTATATCTCCAATGGTGTGCCATTGGAGCTGCTATTGCCAAATTATGGCAGCAGTTGATAGAAAGACACTTTCAATGGTAAGTTTTAGCAGCTGTTATATTTGGCAAATGCTAAAACTTGTGTCAAATATGGTACAAGCTTTGGCAGCCAAAGCTGGCAAGTCAGCTTCAACCAACCCCTCCCTCCCTCCCTTTTTCGTCATCCTTTCCAAACACAAAAGCAATATTCACCCAAAAATCACACAAATTTCAAACATATCAACACAGTGATTTGAAGCAATTTCAGCACAGTGATTTCAAATTCCAAATTTCAATTTCAATTTCAATACAGTGATTTCAAATTCCAAATTTCAATTTCAGCAATTTGAAGCAAAAAAAAATTAAAAAAAAAAAATTAGAAAATCAACACAATGAAGTAAAAAAAAAATACTTGACAGAAATGGGTTGATTTTCTTCGTGTTCTTTGGATGATCTTCTTTGTGTTCACTAGGGTTTCAATCTTCTTCGTGATCTTGTCCAACGTCGCTGATCCATTCTAGGAGTGAGAGAGAGCGAAAGAGAGAGGATTGAGAAAAAGAAATGAGTGGGGGTAGACGATGGCGCTTGGGGGGAGGGAGACCGAGACTGAGAGGGAGATGGTAAGGGATAGAGTGAGAACAAGAAGGAGAGAGAATGAAGGTTGTCTTCGGCGATTGAGGGTATACACCGTCGCCGATCGAAGAAAGAGAGAAGAGAGTGAGAGTAAGAGGGATAGAGTAAGAGTGAGAGTGAGAGTGAGAGTGAGAAGGAGATAGAGATTGTTGTTGGCGATCGGGGGTTGACACCATCGCTGCTCAAACAGAGAGAGAATAGAGATGATATTTGAGAGTGAGAGAGAGAGGGAGACTGAGAGGAAGAGGGAGGACGAAATGGTGTGTGTGTGTGTGTGTGTGTGTGTGTGTGTGTGTGCGCGCGCGTGCGAGAGAGAGAGAGAGAGAGGGAGAGGAATAAAGGTTGGATGATTCTACACAAATCATCTCAACCATTGATGATTTGTATGTGGATAGTGATGATGAGAGAAACAGAGTCGTTGTGCTTTGTTTGGCTAATAAAAAAAAGATAAAAAAAACAAAAGGCCTCGTTTGGGAACATGCTAATTTAGTAACTTTTTGGCTATTTGGCTAAAAAGGTAGGTAAAAAAAACTTGTATGTTTGGGATGACTTTTTGGCTAATTACGAAAAGATGTGCAAAAAGTAGAGAGAAAAGAAAATCTTTGACTTTTTGGTATGAGTTGTTGGCTTTTTGGCTAATTTAGTAACTTTTTGGCTAATTGACTAAAATAGTAAGTCCCCAAACGGTTACAAACACCAGTTATGCAAACAATCATCTCTTCAAATGACTATTATATTCAAATGGTGGAGTGAATTATATTTAAATTTTTTTCTTCAATTTTTAAATTTTTTTTTTCATTTATATTTGTCTAGTAGGGAATAATGTAAATATATAAATTTTTTTAGAAACAGTTAAAAAAATGTCACTAAAGACAAAAAATAAATGAAAAAAATCACTAAAAAACCTATATCAAGGGGTGTAATTTTGGCTCGTGGCCCACAGCAGCCCGAAGCCCGCTCGCGACCTGAGGTGGGCCCCGGTCCATTAAGGCCCGTGCCCAAGCCCAACCCGAGGCCTTGGGCCAGGTCCTGGGCCATCGTTTTGAAGCCCGGCTTGGCCCATGGGGCTGGCCTGATTGGCTTTGCGCATTGGCCTGCCCAAAAGCCCGGCCCAAGGCTCGGCCCGCCCGGTTCGCCTGAGGCCCAGTGTTATTTTTAATAGAAAATAATAAAATTTTGGTGAAAAAATAAAAAATAAAAAATAAATGTTTAGGCCCGCCCCAAGCCCGAATACCCCCTAGGCCTGGGCTTGGGCCTAGTTTTCTAGCCTGTGGGCCAGCTAGGCTTGATTTTTTTTTCCGGGAGCCTGCAAGGCCCGACATGAGCTCGGCCTGCCCCAAGCCCGAATGGACCGGGTCGGGTCAAAATTACACCTTTACCTATATCCATAAAACACCTACAAACTTGGAAGGAAAATTAGTTGAGATTTGCCAAAATAGCATGTGACCATTGGAGCACCATTGCTATAATTTGGCAAAATAACACAATTCATTGCCAAATTATAGCAATGATAATGCTATTTTAGCAAACACCATTGGAGATGCTCTAATATACCCAAAAACTGTGTTTAACTTCCATTAGGTGTTGTCAACTTTTTAGAACCATACTCGCAGCTTCTACTCGAGATTTGCCCAATTTACGTGAAGAGGGGCTTTGCGTGGATTAGATGATTAGTCGAGATGCACGTAAATTAATCCGAACACTCGACCATCAAAAAAATATATATACTCAAAACTGTGTTGTAAATACTTACAATCGCGTGGCTTCTAAAAGTATGAAAATATTAAATTAGTGTGTTTTGTGATTTCATGAAAATTTTTATAAATGAGACATATTTGATCACATATGTTCAGTAGTTAGGAGATAAATAATGAACCACTAATTGTGTATTATTATGTTTCATTTGCTGAGAATATCACGTAAAGAAACTGTATTATGTCGTGCTATTTTCGTATTGTGTCATTGCAAGTTCATGTTCAAAACATTCCACCACTAACACAATTCATTTAACTAAGTATGTCAATTATCTTGACACCTACCTTGTTTATAATTGAACCAAATACGAAACGCTGAAACTTATTAGCTTTAATATATGTCAAACAAAAACTTATTTCATATTACACGCACAAGGTTAACAATATGTTTAAAAATTAACGCCTACAATATATAAGGGAAATTACATTTTAAATAGGATTAATTCAAAGTTATTGCATTTAAACATATTTTACTTGCACAAGACACATGCTCACTTGCACCTTTATGAAATTCTGATTATTTTGAGTTATTTTCATTTAAATGTATTTTTTTTCTAATATATAAGTCAATATTTATGAAAATAATTCAAAATATTCATTATTAATTTGCTACACATTTAATCTGAACTATTATAACACATTAAAATCAAAATCTCCAACAAATTTTCAAAAAACAAAACAATTCTTTCAATGCCAAAATATGATTTAATAGTTAAAAATAAAGCATTTAAAATTCTAGGGTTATCCAATTCAAATCCCATTTGGGTTACTTGTGAGTTAATAGTGAGTTCGTGTTCACATGTTTGTAGAAATGGATCATTATACACGTCAAATGAGCCGTGTTCAAGTGACAGCATGTTCAATCCTAAAACAATTCATTAATATTCGTATTATCGAGTTGTATCGAATTTTTGTTTGTATCAAAAAAATGATTAATCATAATTATATGTACGATTTAAGTCATGTTACCGAGTCATATGTCAAATTCCCACCTTTAATGTAAACATTGTCACATGATATTCTCATAATATGTAGTATTTTATTTCAAAATCTTGTCTTTTTACTTTCAATACATTTATGGTTGGTTTGGCAAATAATTTTTTTAATACTTTTTTAACTTTTTACGAAAAAAATATGTAAAAAGTACAAAGAAGATAATAAATCTTTGAAGTTTTATATGATTTTTTAACTTTTTAATTTTTTTCATTTTTAAAGTAATTTTTAACCTTTTAATTTTTTTATTTTTTAAATAATTTTAACTTTTTAACTAAAATCCTAACTTGCCAAACATTCCCTAAGGCCCCGTTTGGGGACTTACTTTTTTAGCCAAAAAGTCAAAAAGTTACATTTTTAGCCAAAAAGTCAACAATTCATATCAAAAGTTAAAGATTCCCTTTTCTCTCTATTTTTTGCACATCTTTTCGTAATTAGCCAAAAAGTCATCCCAAATATATAAATTTTTTTTACCTATTTTTTTAGCCAAATAAGCAAAAGTTACTAAATTAGTCTGTTCCCAAACGAGGCCTAAGTATACACACAATAGTCATTGATCATTTCCTAACTACCTAACAAAAATGAGTCAACATGCGTCACGTGTTAAATTATTAGTTACGTAATTAGTTTGAAGTACATAAACAATATCAGATAACACTTTTATTACAAAATATATAACTTCTATAATAAAAAGTATAACTTTTTCTTCTTACAAAAAATAACATTTTGCTTGTCAGAAAAAAAAAAAAAAAATTGTAAACTTTTATCACAAAAAACAACAAAACTGGTTATTCATAATTCTAGAGATGGATATTATAATTTCACCATTCATATAACTTTTATCATAAAAACCATAATTTTCATTAAAAAAATTCATAACTTTTATCACAAAAATCTTATTTTTATTCGACAATCGCCCATCATAGCATTTTTCAAAATAATTACACAATTAAAAAAAAAGAAAAAAAAAAAAATCCACTGCCCACTCCAATAGCTACAAAGGCCCTTCCAACAAATTACGCATCACCAAACAATGATCTCTCCACCAAAATCTTTGTTTCTCAGGTCCATTTCCCTCCAATTCCTTTCAAAACCGTTTCATTTCTCAACTACCACTTCACGCATCACCAGACTCACCAAGCAAGAATGTATACATCATCTCAAAGCCTGCAGATCCATTCAAGAACTGAAACAAATCCAATCCCAGGTCTTCAGGGTTGGTCTCCATCAAAACCCAGACGCCCTTAACAAGCTCATGGTCTTCTGCACAGACCCATCTCTTGGAAACTTACGCTACGCAGAAAGAATCTTTAATTTCATTGAAGACCCATCTTTGTTTGTCTGCAATGTGATGATCAAGGCCTTTGTAAAGAATGGTTGCTTCAGGAGAGCTATTTTGCTTTTTGATCAGTTGAGAGTAGAGGGTTTGTGGCCTGATAATTTCACTTATCCCTTTGTTTGTAAGGCGATTGGGTGTTTGAAGGAAGTTTTGGTAGGTGAAAAGGTTCATGGGTTTGCTGTGAAGTGTGGGATTGAGTTTGATTGTTATGTCTGCAACTCGTTGATGGACATGTATGCTGAACTGGGTTATGTTGAGAATTTGAAGAAGGTGTTTGATGAAATGCCCCAGAGAGATGTGGTTTCTTGGAATGTTCTGATTTCTGGGTATGTCAGGTGTAGCCAATTCGAGGATGCTATTAATGTTTTCCGGCGTATGCAACAGGAAAGTGGTGCGAAGCCCAATGAAGCTACTGTTGTAAGTACTCTTTCGGCTTGTACAGCATTAAAAAATTTGGAACTTGGTAAAGAAATTCACTATTATGTTGTTAATGAACTTGGATTCACCATTATAATTAGCAATGCCTTGTTGGATATGTACTCCAAGTGTGGTTGTTTGAGTACTGCCCGACAAATTTTTGATGCAATGCCTATAAAAAATGTGATCTGTTGGACTAGTATGGTATCTGGGTATGTGAACATTGGTCAATTGGATGAAGCTAGAGATTTGTTTGAGAGAAGTCCAGTAAGGGATATTGTTCTTTGGACGGCTATGATTAACGGGTATGTGCAGTTTAACCGCGTTGATGAGGCAATTACCTTGTTTCGGGAGATGCAAATCGAATGGATTAAGCCAGATAAGTTCACGGTGGTTGCTCTCCTCACGGGTTGTGCTCAGTTGGGAGCTTTGGAACATGGGAAATGGATCCATGGATACATTGACGAAAACAGAATAACAGTTGATGCAGTTGTTGGTACAGCTCTTATTGATATGTATGCCAAATGTGGGTGCATAGATAAATCCCTAGAGATTTTTCATGGGTTGAGAGAGAAAGATACAGCGTCATGGACTTCAATCATTTGTGGGCTTGCCATGAATGGGCACAGCAGCAAAGCTCTGGATTTGTTCACAGAAATGAAACAAGCAGGGTTTAGACCTGATGATATCACCTTCATCGGTGTTTTCAGTGCTTGTAGTCATGGAGGACTAGTAGAGGAAGGCCGCACATACTTTAATTCGATGAGAAAAACATATCAGATCGAACCAAAGTTAGAACACTATGGGTGTCTGATTGACCTCCTTGGTCGTGCTGGTCAACTTGATGAAGCAGAGGAATTGATTGAAAATATACCAAAAGAAAGTGATGAAATTGTAGTCCCACTTTATAGTGCTTTGCTCAGTGCTTGCAGAATCTATGGCAATGTTGATATGGGTGAACGTGTGGCTAGACGACTTGTAGAAATTGAATATAGTGATTCTGGCACTCATACTCTTTTGGCCAATATCTATGCATCCACTGACAGGTGGGAAGATGTAACGAAAGTGAGAAGGAAAATGAAAGCTCTCGGCATCAAGAAAGCGCCTGGGTGTAGTTCAATTGAAGTTAATGGTAATGTTCACGAGTTCTTAGTCGGAGATGCATCTCACCCAAAGATGAAAGAAGTTTATTCCATGTTGGATAGCATCACTAAACCATTGTCAGGCTTAGAAGAAATTGAAATGGAACAAGCTAACCCAGTTGCAGAAATTTCATGACTGAAGCCATATTTTCGCAAATCCAAAGAGTGCTTTTTTATATAATGCCTTGGTGTTAGCAGCACTGTTTATTTTTAACAAGACATAAAACGATTTGAGAATTGACATTGAGGCGAGTGTTATGAAGATGTTGATCTGAAAGGTGCATGACAGATGCTCAAGAGAGTTCCAGCTATTTGGTGAGCACGACAATGAATTACAGTGCATTCCAAAGGATTCACCGACAAACGTACCAGAAGGCATGTCAATTTGACTTGCTAACTTAACACGGTTAAACCTGGTTAGCTGATGTAATATACAATTCACTGTGATAATTTCACACAATTCATTGAAGTGCTTTGCAGAAATTACAAAAAGAAAATGTCATGGATTTAATGCTGAAACCTGAAGGACATGTTTATGAACTCTGCATCCATTATGCCTTACTAGTCATGGATTTTTTGCCTCAAACAGGATGAATTTCAAGATTTGTATCTTGTAAATGTCACAGAGATTTATGTTCTGTAAGTAATTTGAATAGAAAACGAATCTTTTATATCAGTTAAGTAAGCTTTGTATATCAGAAAATCTAACAATTCTATAAAAAATTAAATTGATTGCTATTGTGATGCATAAAATCCTTTTTATGATGTGTGCATACTTGACGCTTTATAGTGCTTATTACCACACAATCAAACCTATAATCCACCTAGATACAAGCATGTAGGAACCAAGTTTGGTGGCAGGCCTTGTTAGTTGGAGCTGGGTGGAATAGGTCAAATGATTTCTCAATCTGCTTGGAAGTGGAAAGTCCAATATCTTTTAGATTTATGCAATTTGAGGTGGAAAGTTTCTTGGATCTCTTGCAACCCTTAGGATACCAAACAATTATTTTAACTGTGACATGAACAAAAGGGTAATACCTAATCGGATATATGGTTTTCCGATGAAAAGGAATGTATTCTATTATTTTCACATAGTATTTAAATAAAGTTGATCTTGTGAAGTGGAGCAATCACTAATGTACTAAAATCTTAAAATGACCTTATGATATTATACTAAGCAAGCATTAAAAAACAATTGATAGTTGATCAATTTGAATAACCAAGTCAAGCCAAGCATTGTCTCCTAATTAATTAGAGTTAGCTATATTAATTCTTTTATGTCATTCCGCTTTGCCAAGAGCTATATATAGTCAAGTTGTCCCATTGAATGTCATGGTAAATAGTTATAACTTATTTTAAAGGAACACAATGGAATCATGCACTCCCCCTCTCTATATCAACAAGAAAAAACCAAACTATCTTGACAGAAGGAATCCAATTTAAAGAGATCGAAGTTAGCTTCTTCATGTACCACTATAAAAAATAAAAAATAAAAAGAAATAAAGAAATAGCATAATCATGTAATAGCTTAGGGAATTGTGAAAACCCTTGGCTGTGGTCAATGAGTTGTAGAACAGATTGGCAAGAACAGAAAATAAGAATCTCCATGGGATAGACCACACCTCAAAATTACTTCTTTTAGTCTGTCACTGTGAACAATTAGGATCATACATTTGTTGCATTCTTTTCTCTGATTTAAGTGCTTCTGGCTTTGTTTAAGCTACTTCAGGAAGCGTTAACATTTGCAGCAGCTAATATCTGACGTTGCTGCACGACAGTAACAAGATTTCCTAGTCATGGTGACAATGTGATAAAACCAGACAACAGAGGTGGGGCCTATTGCAACATCGGCAGAGAATTCTACTGACATTTGGAGGTAAAAATGGCATGAAAGCTAGTATTGCTGCTATTTTCAGTTGTGGCTTTGCCTGATGACTGCAGGAGGGGAACCATGGTGAACATGTTATTCAGTAAATGTTCTTCATGTTGAAAATCTAGTGATGAACTCACCATATTAGCTTGAGTAATGATATATACAAACAGAATATTTGCACATAACTTTTATATAGAAAGATATAACTTCTTGTGATATCCCTTCATTTCAAATAGGAAAATGATACGCAAGTCTACCTTTTTAGACCCATTTTCTAGATTCAATAATGTGTAAGTGATATGATTGGTTAATGTTGAGAAGATACGAGAGAGTGTTAGCCTAGATATCATAATTGATTACCACGTCATTGAACTTACAAATTCGGTCTAATTTTTAGACCTGTACAGCTTCACTATTTTGACTCCTAATTTCAAAAAGCTACCATCACTTCACTGTGAATGAGGTTTTATTATGTTCCTAAATCATTTTCCTGTTAGTTTTTGGGTAGGTACTAAAGTAGCCCCATTCTTCTTATTGGGCTTAGGTCCAATTACAGAACCATTGGACCAAGTCCAGCCAATGAAACAATGGCTACTACAAGGGGTGATTCTATTTCCATCCAAAAAATTATTTAGTATGACAAATTTCTTAGTAATTCTTATTAAATTATTTAGAGTTATAATTTATTCTCAATACACCTTGTATTTTTTTACAAATAAATTCATAATTTGTGGTATACCCAACTCTATTGGTTTGTACTTTAGAACGGTTGAATTCGGAGGGGTTGTACCTTTTGGAGTTCAAGAAAAGCATCCTGGATGAATTTAATCATTTGGGAAATTAGAATTCCAATGACCAAACACCATGTGCTTGGAAGGGTGTGAATAATTGGATTATAATAATCCTTGTTGAGTGGAATTCGATGAACTTTTCTAGGATTCTAAGCCTAAGTATTTGCAGTTTGGTCAATCTTAACAATCTTGATGTTTCTTACAATGGATTCACAGGAAATATTCCCAAGGACATTGGAAATTGCTCGAGGTTAGAAAGTCTTTATTTGAACAATACTGAGAATATGGAAATTTGCTTTGTATCAGAACAATCTCATTGGTAAAATTCCTACTGAGATTGGGAACAACAAGATTTTGAAGAAGCTATACTTGTACATGAACGAGTTGATGATAATGGTAAGTTTTGGTGGGGTGAATTGAAATTTTAGAGTAAAGAAGATGATGAAGAGAAAATAATTAAAATTAAGAAAGAAGATGACGAAATTTGAATATGAAAAACAAAAATGTTTAAGATCCCATTTTTTTTCCACCCCCTCTCTCATTGGTTGGATTTTCTTTTTTCTTTTTTTTTTTTTTGTTTGTTTCCCTTGTCCTCCAATCACCACCTGCCAGTGGAGGTGGTGGGTGTGGTAATTAGAGGGGGTCTCCATCACTCCTCTATGAAAAATATGTATAACTGATTAGGGTCTAAGGTGTATCATGATAAAAAAAAAAATTATATTTTATATTAAGACTTAATATATATAGTCTTTATTAATATATTTATATTAAAATATAATAAAAATTAAAATTTTAATTGAACATTTAAGTTACTATTTGAGTGCAAATATAATCACTCCTACTACAAGGGTGACTTTCGTCTTTATGAGAAGATTAGGTCACGGTGAAGAGTGTCAACACACAAGTGGCTAGTCTCTTAGGTCTCGTATGAGAACAGATTTTTTTAGTAATTTTTTGACTAAAATGTAATGTAAAAAAAATTAATATATTTGGAATGATTTTTTAGCTTTTTACGAAAAAGATGTGTAAAAAGTAGAGAGAAAAAAGAATCTTGACTTTTTGATATAAGTTGTTGATTTTTTAGTTTTTTTTAATAATTTTTTGACTTTTTGACTAAAAGAACACTTGCCAAAGGAGGCCTAATCTCAGATTCTATGAAATTCTTTAATTTTTGATTCCCTCTTTTCTTCTATTTTTGAAGTGGGTGTAGCCCAATACACTGTCAATAAAACATTTATAAATCAATTTACGTTTTATATATATATATATATATATTAATACACTTTTATGTGCTTTATCGAGAATAATGACAATTCTTTTAATATTAGTATTTTTGTTTGTGGTATTGCCTTGTCCCCATTAGAGCACTTTACTCACAAAGTTGACTCATGCCTATTATTTTTCTCATAAAAATATATCTTAACCGACAACCAACCATCCTCCAAAAAGGATATATATAACAAATGCAAATGCAATCACATGCCACTAACAAAAATATTGTTTATTCAAAATAAAGTAGCTTTATTAGCGAAACAATTATCAAAACACATGACTTGCATTATGCCATGGGTTACATGATGATTTATGAAGATGACATAAGGTTCATAGTTCATTATACATGTATCAATTCCTTCCTACCATTATAAAGTGTTTGTCATCATGTGTAGTTCCTTCACGAAAAAGGGATAAAGGGATAATTACATCTTGAAATTTTGAAAAAATAATTATATATTTATGTATATATAAAAAAATTATATATAAAAGCCGCTCGGATCTCAAGTTCGGGGTTGTTAACAACTCCGTCGGTCCCAAGCCCTGGTTAAGGAGGAGGGTTGTGTGTTAGGTAGCCAACAGCCAACATGTAAAAAAGTCTCAGATCCCTTATGATATATATAAAAAAATTATAATTATAATTATTAATATTTATAATTTTTTTTATTAATTTGTAATTATTTTTTTAAAATTTTACTGATTTGATATTTCTACTAAGAAAAATGGTCTTATAATTAAGAACAATATGTGCATATCCCAAAATTATTTGGTATCGATGCGGATATCATGTGGTCCATATCACACACAAATCACCAAATATCATATTTTTTTACTATTTTCACAATTTTCAATATAAAATCGTAAGTTCCATTCTTTTTACCAATTACAATGGGATATCAATTGGCCCGTATCCATTTTTAAAGATGTAAATTATTGCATTATCATTTCACATACAAGAAAATATTTATTGCAAAACTAGTAGAATATTAAAATTTCAAATTCGTCTTCTTGAACATCGTTTTCTGATAGAAGCATTAGCTTACCATAGATCCATTAATATATAGCCAAAAAAATCTTACTTTAGCCTATAAGAAGCTTGGCTTCATTACCCACCCAAAAAGAAAAACAAAAAGCTTGGCTTCTTGAAAAAAAACCCATGAACAGGGTTAGAAGCCAGCTTTTGAAGTTCTCTTTATCAAGAACGAGATAGTTTAACAACCATAACTCATGCAGCCGGAGCATAATCGCCATCGCCATCGTCGTCATCGTCTCCCTCTGTGCATGCTACCGGGGCATAATCATATTCATCATCGCCATTGTCATCTCCATCAGGATGTTTCTTGTGCCATGACACAATGGCCTTGGAAATGGGAGACATTTTCTCGAGAAAATTTGGAGAAAGGAAACGAAAGGAAAGTGGGACTAGTGTTGTCTTGAGAGCTAGCTTGGTTTGGATTGAGCATGGTTGGGAGGTGAGAAACCACTGCTTATATAAAGTGGAGGGAAGGTGTTAGACTCGTTTTGGCACAAGTTAGCCACGTGAGAAGTGTGGAGTGATGTTCCGAGGGTGTGTGAGGCCCAACGCTGGCACCATGTGGCGCCATGTGGTTCAGCCACCTAGGAAATTCAAGTGACAGTTCAGCATACACGTTGGTGAACCTATAGATGATAACATTTAGTACATACTTTGGTCGATGCGGGTCAGAGACAAAGTGTGGAATTTTTGTGCAGTTGGTTGAATATGAAGACTCAAAAAGGTAGAATATGTGAGGTACATTATCTTCTAGCAATTGATTGTTACTAATACCATTTTTACGTTGACGTATTGCCAACTCAACTTGGCTTTGAAAGGGCAAGTCACATTAACAACTCTCATAGATGTAAGGTTAATTTTATTTACAATTATTTACGTTAGTACACATTGTTAATAGAGAAAATTTGTGATAAATTCAATTTAGATAGTGTCTAAGGTGTTAGGCTTAGAGAATAATTTTTATTAGTGAAAGGTACACTTTTTGTGAAATAGTTTCATAAAAAATCCTTTTGTTAGTTTTGAAAGACATTTTGTTTTTAATTTTAGCCTTTAATTAATTTATTTGTCGACCTTCGTTGACTATTTGTTCAAATTATTTGTTATCTGTTGAAATTTTTATTTGTTCAAATTTATGTCTATCTGTTCAAATTTATGTCTATCTGTTCAAATTTTTTGACTATCTATTCATTTTTTTCCTTTTGTCTGTCCACATTTTATTATTTATTCAAAATTTTCATTTATTTATTTAAATCTATCTATTGAAAATCTAACAACAACAAAACAACATCTATCTGTTGAAAATCTAACAACAACAACAAATCTATCTGTTAAAAATCTTTCTCTCTTCCTACTATCTATCTGTTCAACTTCAACGACGTCTTTCTTCGCCGCAAAACCTAATTCTTTTGGTTCAAATTCACACCCACTACTGTAATATCGCCAAGGGATACCCGCGCACATTGACAGTTCGGACCTTCGATTTTTTTGATCTAGTCTCACGAGTGCAACGTGAAACGTAGATGGGAGTTCACATTTGGAAACTTTAGAAAATCCATTTTTATTGCAAAAATATATGCTAGAAATGGACTGTGTCATCAGATCTCAGAATCGCTACGTAATATTTATTTTTGGAGAATTAGAAAACCAGTGACTTGTACTAAGGCCATTGTTCGTTGTTACCACGGATGCTTGGCTCGGAACCTTAGGTATGGGAGGAGAAGGTCATTAATTGAGCACCTCCGCTCACCCGATCAAAAGATTGGCCTTTACTGACCATGATACAATTTTTATTAACTTTATGTGTTCATATTTTGATTATTAGTAAATCCTAAGATTTACTATGTGAAGTAAACAAGTATAGACTATGTCGCCCAACTTAGAGCAATTTGATTTCATTGTTTTGAAAATATTTTGAATAGTGCAATCATGAAAATCAATTTTTTTCCAAATTAAATAGCACAACTTTCACTCACTAGTATTCATAGAGGTATATCAAATAAGCACATAACCACATGGTATGATGCTAAACATAGTAAGAAAATCACACACAGACGGGATGCTAAAATATGAAACTTACATATTTATTATCGTACCGGAAATAGGTTCAAAAAATAAAGTTAGTAAAAATGCATGATCCTATATACAAGATCCTAATGCAATTCACTCATGAAACGAAATTACAAATTTAGCTTCTAAACTATATGACATGTGAATCATCTCAAAACACGAGGTAGAGTACAAAATCACATAAAAATCAATTAAACTCATAGATGCAAATTTAGCCAAATCTAAGGCATGAAATATCGATACAAAACATGGATACGATGACAAGACAATATATAATGCATATTTACAGATAAGGAAATAAAGTAAAAGAACATGATAGAAAGAAGTGAGGCGGAGAATTATTACATCACTTGAATATTACATATCCAAATAAGGAAGGAGAGGAATAAAAAAAAAACAAACAAATATTATAACAAAATATATCCTCACAAATCTCTCAAAATACAACAAAAAAAGAAGAAGATAAGGATGCCTTGGGAATCGCCGGAAATCATTCTGCTCGACGCCGAAAAACATGCTCAGTTCTACCCTAGAAGAAGTTGGCTGGCCAGCCAAAAAAGTAGTTGAAGTTGGTTGGCCAGCCAACTAATTTTGGTAAAAACTCTGTTTTTTTTTCCTCCTCTTTTTAACACCAAAGAAAGAACAAATAAGGGATATATGGTTGGCTCAACTAACTACTTCCAGTTAGATTACAACATGTTTACAACATGAAATCAAAGCAAGAAAAGCAATAAAAGAAAGGAAATGCAATAAATACAAGAAAATGAAAAGTGTGCAAAATTTACCTTTCAAGTAAAGGATTTGATTTCTAAATTTTTTTTTGATCACCCTCAAGTTTAGGAAGTGTGTTTTCAATTCTCAGTTTCAAAATTTGAAATTGTTGTTAGAATGGTGTTTTTTGGTATATAACAATGTTTGTTTGGGGGGGGGGAGGGAGAGAGTTACAACTCTCTATTTTTCACAATTTCAAAGAACACTCACTCTCTTTTGGATTAAGGCTATTGAATATGGTTGTAATGGAATTTCTAGGCTTGGTTTGATATATGGAAAGATGGTATATCAGTATATACAAACTTATAGAAGTTTTTGGCTCAAAGTTTTCTTTTATCTCTTTTCTCTCTGACTCTTTCTTAATTCAATTCTCTTCTCTTCATTCTTCTTGATACATTCTGAACCTCTCTATCTTTATAAGTAATCAGAGAGGATTGATAAGTCAAGGAGGTGGGAGACAAGGTGGAGGGACAAAGTTGATGGGTGGTTGAAAGAAATTCAACTTCATGGAAGAGGACAAACCTCCTTTTGACAATGGAGGCCAAATGGAGATAATGCAGGGTGATGGAGGGTGTATCTCATGTATGTATGTACCAAGAAATATCTTACATGGCATGATCCACGTACTTTCATCAAGAATTCTACCAAAACTGCCCTACTTCCGGGTAAAATAGCCAGCCGACCACTATTTTGGCGGGCTGACATTATTCATGGCTATCAAGCACTATTCACTGAAAAAAATTTCTTTTTCTTTTTAGGAAAACATGGTTTTTCATCAGAATTATCGTTCTTTCCTCCTATTTCCACACTATTCTTTGCTCAATTTCCTCAGAAAGAGTTCTATTTTGAAATTTAAGAATGAGCTTTGGAGCACTACGAAAATATTTGGAACATAAAGTGGAAAGAAAGTTTTGAATGGGTTTTGAACACTTGGCTAAAACAGGCTTAGGTTTGGAAATGAAACACAAATTCCATTTCCTTATTGAAAGTTATGTGAGGAACACATTATAGTTTTCATCATCGGGTAATCAAAATGAAGCGCCCAAGTCTTAGGGCTGATTAAAATGGGGTATATATAATTGCTCCTCTTTGACAGAGCTCGAAGTCATTTCTTGATGTGAGTGAATGTCAAAGTCCAAAGACGACCCATTTGACAAGGCCTTAAGACTTGGGCAAACAAACAATATGCAATGTAGGTTGGTCGAACCCGAAGGTTGTTTACATATCCCTTTGCAAGGAATCAAACTAGCATAGTTCAGGGACAGAATGCAAATGATATGAAATTGAAATACAATTGATAGCTGGACTTACATGCTTCATGAGGCCAAATGTTTTGAAAATTCATGATTTACAATGCAATGCAATAGGTAATATTAAAGCATAACAAGGGATACAGTCAATACACATTCATATAAGAGAACGAAATGTAATAGAAGAAATAGTTTTAACCTATAACCCAACACAAGAGAGGTATTAACCGATGGATAGTGTAGACACCCTATTTTTGATGGCCCTTAAGACTTGGGCGCCACTGATTGATCACTCGATGATAAAAGTTATGCTATACAAACTAGGGCTGGGCATAGGGCTATCCGACTCGCACAACCCGCCCTACCCGACCTTACCTGCACATGTGTGGGCGGTTTCGCAAATACAATAGGGTATGGTGCGGTTTGAAATATTTCAAATTTTCGGGTTGCGGGCGGATTGCGGGTTTGACCCGTACCCACCAAAATCGCCCGCACTTTTTTTTTTTTTTTTTTTTTGGCTGAACCGTTCATCTATTTCATTCCCATCCGTAGATGATATTTTTTGCCCTAACCCAAACAAAACCAATTGAGATCAAAACCCTAATCTTAACTTGTCATGACCCGAACCCGCTCCCGTGGGTTAAGGACATAACCGGCCAGTAATCATGAGATTACATACGGCCTCAATCCAAAACAAACGTATTTTAACAGAGTTAATGGGGGGCCAAACGAAAGCAATTTAAAACTTTGTCCATAGAGCTGTGCTTACATGGCACATCATAACAAACCATACATATGCATATTAATAACTCATAACAAAATATGTACTAAGGTTCTGTACATACAGGATCATATAAGTCTAAGTTAACCCATCACGACTATATACAACAGATGCAAAGTCTTCGCCAACATGACAGAATATAAATACATAAAAAAAGGGCTAAGACGGGTCTCGTGCGTGAGACACAAGGGCTGACTCTCCCAAAACCTTTGTTGTTCCACATAGACTTCACTGGGGCTGGGTTTGGACTTCCCTTGGCTCACCTACAAACACATGAATGAGCATGAGCGAAAGTCCAGTGAATAATATCAATTAAAGAAGCTATACAAACGATATGTCGAACAACATGCTTCAAACGGCCTTAGGCCCAATTCATATTTCTATTTAACATATATACACAATTTAGGTCAAGTGACTGCGGTTCCAAACAAACTGGCCTTTGGCCTATTCAAACTTTCATTTGTGTCAAAACGGCCTTTAGCCCATTCAGATGACAAAATGGCCTTTGGCCCATTCACTCGTTCATGTCGAAACGGTCTTCGGTCCATTCATTCATGTCAAAACGGCCTTCGGCCCATCCATTCATGTCAAAACAGCCTTCGGCCCATCCATTCATGTCAAAACGACCTCTGGCCCATTCATTCTATTATTCAGATCAGACTGGCCTCTGGCCCACTCATTTGGTATAGCAAACGTTGTCCGCCAATCGAATCAATGAACTTATAAAACTTACATAGAAGTAAGCAATTGGACAACAACATATTTCAGATATCTCTGTTAAGATATTACTCATAGTGATCGGTTGGTTGATTTGCCCTGGAGCTCGACCCTACACATTCCATGAACACAAAAGGGTCACAAACAATTCAATCCGTTCTTTAATTCACATTTTCCTCTTTAGGCTTTATTCTTATCCCTTTAATTCAATTACAATGCTCAATGTGTGCCTAAGAGTACTTAGAAGTGAAAGAAAACAAAAAACGAAACACAAAATGCCTTTTTAAAATTTCAGAAAACAGGGTCCCCGCTCGAGCATGTACTTCCCCGCTCGAGCGGACCCATGAGGTTTGCAAAAGTACTGGTTATGTCAAATTTATGCTTGATCATGAATTATGGCGCTCGAGCGGAAAGCCTCATTACATGGCTCCCCGCTCGAGCGGACGTCATGTCTGCAAAAATATACTGGGAGCACGAATTTCACGCTCGAGCGGCAGTTTCCCTGCTCGAGCGGACTTCAAAATTCTGGAAAATTCAACACATGTTATTGAGCTCGAATTCAACATCCAACTCAACATTTCTTGCACATTATAGCTCAAACTTCACATAAACATATACTAACATGGTACAAACACCGAATTACAACATTATGAAGCTCAATTTCATGAATCAAACACATGCATGTCCCAAATTACACCAAACTTGCTTTCATGATAACAATTCCATGTATCTCAAACTCATTTCCTCATAATTTGTACATGCATGTGGAATATAACTCCCATTTTAACTTAAATGGTGCAAATGGTGATCACAAGCATGAGTTCTAACCAAATTTCTACATGGATTATATTTTTCATACTCAACTATACAAATTCATGGCAATTACACACATGCATGCACATATGGACATTCAATTGAACAAAATCAACTTAATTCTTTGCCATGAGCTACCATATCACTTGAATTCACAACATTACAACTTAAACTCATGAATTTACTTACCTAGAGGCTCAAAATTTTCAATCTAAAGCAATTTCTTGAGTAATCTTCCAAAATCTCCAAGCCTCAAGACCAAAACCCCAATCTCCTACACTCTCTCTCTCTAATTCGGCTCTCTCACACTCAAGAGCCCAAAATCAGCCAAAATGAACTAAAAAGAGAGAGGTTGAGTGTATATGGCCCCTTATATAGCCCCACTAAGTCAATTTATCAATATTAAATAATTGAGCACTTAATTAATCGTTCTGAATCTAATTATTTTGATTCGAATCAATTTTCAATTAAATTTCACCGTAGGCTCTAAAAATTACGCTAATCACAATGGCGTAATCGATTTCGGGTTCTGTGGCCGATAAGGCCTTCAATTAATTTCCAAAGCAGACAATCAAATAGATATTCCTACGGTGAACAGATAGAAATTCAAAACCACATATTTTCAGATAATGGCACACAAAATCATATTAAACACATAATCACATTCATGTTAAGGACCAATTAACATATTACGGAACAGGGATATCACAGTCTTCCCCCCTTTAGGAAGTTTGGTCCTCCAAACTTATTTTACCTTCGTCGGGAAACAAATGTGGATAGCGTAGTCGCATTTCCTTCTATTTTTCCAATGTAGCATCCGTCCCATAGTGTTCTTTCCATTCCACTTTCACCATTGGGATGGACTTGCTCCTCAACTGTTTCACTTGCCGGTCGACAATTCGTTCCGGCCATTCGGCGTATTCCATATTTTCATCAATGGCTACCCGGTGATAATCAATCACATGAAACGGGTCTCGGAGGTAACCCCTCAACATCGACACATGAAACACATTATGGATTTGTTCAAATCCCGATGGCAAAACAACTCTATAGGCAACTGGGCTAAGCCTTTTCAAAATTTGAAACGGCCCAATGTAACAGGGCGACAACTTGCCCTTCTTTCCAAACCTGACTTGGCCTTTCATTGGAGACACACGGATGAACCCATGGTCACCAACCTCATACTCAAGAGGTCTTCTTCGAACGTTTGCATAGTTCTTTTGTCGGTCCTGAGCTGTTTTGAGCCTTTGCCGAATAGTTTTGATTTTCTCAGAAGTATCTTGCACAATTTCAGGCCCAAGTAAAGCTCTATCCCCGACCTCTGTCCAACAATTCGGTGATCTACACCTTCTACCATACAAAGCCTCGTATGGTGCCATACCAATGCTGGAGTGGAAGCTGTTATTATAAGCAAATTCCGCAAGTGGCAAATAGTCTTCCCAACTCTCCTGAAAATCCAAAGCACACATCCGAAGCATATCTTCCAAAGTCTGTATTGTTCGTTCTAATTGCCCATATGTCTGTGGGTGGAATGCAGTACTGAATCTTAGTTCCGTCCCCATAGCTTCCTGCAAACTCTTCCACAATATAGATACAAATTTTGGATCTCTATCCGACACAATAGATACCGGAACTCTGTGTAAACGGACGATCTCATCAACATAAATAGTAGCCAATCTATAAGCATTAAATGTAGTTTTGACAGGCAAAAAATGTGCAGATTTAGTCAGTCTATCAACTACAACCCAAATAGAATCCATATCTCGAGAAGTCTGAGGTAGGCCAACAACAAAATCCATAGTCACATGCTCCCACTTCCATTCAGGAATAGGGAGAGATTGCAGTAGACCGCCTAGTTTCTGATGTTCAGCTTTTACTTGCTGACACTGAAGACATTTGGACACATATTTTACAATCTCTTTCTTCATCTTAGGCCACCAATAGGTCTGTTTCAAATCCCGATACATTTTATTATTACCCGGATGCATAGCAAACACGGATCTGTGGGCTTCATCTAAAACCCTCTTCTTTAGTTCCGGAATATCTGGGACACACATTCTATTCAGAAATCTCAACACTTCATTCTCAATGCCAAACTCTACTTTCGGACTTGTCTCAAATTCATCTATCACTTTCTTGAGGAATTCATCCTCTTTCTGCCTTTGCTTGATTTCATCAATGATTGTCGGCTCGGTTGTAATAGTAGCTATCAATCTGCCCCGTTCACACATTACCACTTCAATTTCAGACTTCTCAAAATCTTGCAAGATCTCTTTCTGTTCAGTAAGCAAACAAGCCATACTCCCCGTTGATTTTCTGCTCAAGGCATCAGCAACCGTGTTAGCTTTCTCGGGGTGATACTGAATCTCTAAATCATAATCCTCTATCAGTTCCAGCCATCTCCTCTGTCGCATATTCAACTCCTTCTACGTGAAGAAGTATTTCAGACTTTTGTGATTCGTGTAGACTTCACACTTTGCTCCATACAGATAATGTCGCCAGATTTTCAAAGCAAAAACAACTGCGGCCAATTCTAGGTCATGTGTTGGATAATTCTTCTCGTGTGGCCTCAACTGTCGGGAGGCATAAGCAATAACCTTTCCGTTTTGCATTAACACACAACCTAAACCTTTATAAGACGCATCACTGAAAATTACAAAATTCTCCGTACCCGAAGGTAGTGTCAAAATTGGTGCAGTGGTCAATCTTGTTTTCAGTTCATGAAAGGCAGCTTCTCTATCGTTATTCTATTCAAATGATTGCCCTTTGTGTGTCAACTGGGTAAGAGGTACAACTATCTTTGAAAAGTTTTTCACAAACCTCCTGTAATACCCGGCTAAGCCCATGAAGCTGCGGACTTCTGTCACATTTGTCGGTGTAGGCCAATTCACAATTGCCTCTATTTTCTGCGGATCCACTGAAATTCCTTCCTTATTGATCACATGCCCTAAGAAAACAACTTCATCGAACCAAAACTCACATTTCGTTAGTTTAGCAAATAATTTCCTTTCCTGAAGTATTTGTAGGATAGTTTTCAAATGATGTTCATGTTCAAGTTCAAGTCTATCTTTAGAATATATCAAAATGTCATCAATAAAAATCACAACAAATTCGTCAAGGTAGGTTTTAAAAATTTAGTTCATTAAGTCCATAAATGCTGCCGGAGGATTAGTCACTCCAAATGACATGACAGGAAATTCAAAATGACCATACCTCGTTCTAAACGCGGTTTTCTCAACATCTTCTGCCTTTACTTTCAGCTGATGATACCCGGATCTCAAATCGATCTTGGAAAACACTTGCGATCCCTGCAACTAGTCAAATAAGTCATCGATACAGGGTAGGGGATATTTGTTCTTTATTGTTACCTTATTTAATTCCTGATAATCGATACACAGGCGTAGGGTTCCATCATTCTTTTCACAAATAATACTGGTGCACCCCAACGTGAAGTGCTAGGTCGAATAAATCCCTTGTCAAGCAGGTCTTACAATTGTTCTTTCAATTCTTTCATTTCAGCAGTAGCCATTCTGTAGGGAGTTTTAGAAATGGGCTGGGTGCCTGGCACAGTTTCAATAGTAAACTCTATCTCCCTGTCTACCAATTCCCCTGGTAATTTATTTGGAAACACATCTGGAAATTCTCTAACAATAGGGATACTGTTCAATTCAACATTCACAGATTGTTCAGACAACACATAGCACAAATAACCCTGACACCCTTTCCTGATTAGTTTGCATGCTTTCATTGCAGATATCAAATAAGGTGGAGATACTACCCCATTACCCACAAATACAATCTCTTTATGTTCTGGTGGTTTAAACACAACCCGTTTTGTCACACAATCAATGGTGGCATAATATTTGGTCAACCAATCCATGCCCAAAATTACATCAAAATGTCTAAAATTCAAGGGCAACAAATCCACATATAGGATAGCATCCTCAACACGCATATCACAAAACCGGTATATAGATTCACACAATACAGATTCCCCAGATGAAGCAGACACACATAGCAGATATGGCAGTAATTCTAAGGGTCTATTCAGTCTAGATGCAAATGCATATGTCATAAAAGAGTGTGTGGATCCGGAGTCAATTAACACAAAAGCATCCTGATTACATATAGAAATAGTACCTGAGACAACTGCGTTGGCATTCCATGTATCGCCCGGAACAAGTGCAAAAACTCTCCCTTGTCTCACGGTATCCCCGGTGATGACATGTCTCATAGTATTTCCCGACTTCGGGATTGATGCAGTTGAGCTAGCAGCTAGTTTCCCACTGTTCTGGTTGCAATCTCAGGCCATATGCCCTTGTTTTCCACATTTGAAACAGGCTCTTGACACATGGTAAAAAACTCCACGGTGCTTTCTGCTACAAATATTGTACATGAGAGCTGTGTCTCGGGAAGAATTTGAAGTATTTGAGGAGCCCGTATTTGCTTTTTCAAAAATTTCTCCTTTGAGAAGAAGCCTTGCCTTTTGTTACTTTTCCAGTCAGTTGTTGACTTAGTCTGTCTAGCTATGTTAGCCTCTGATATGATGGCCCTGTCTAGCACCCCAATGTAGGTCTCCAGCTTCAAGACATTCACTCTTTCTAAAATGTCACTTCGGAGCCCACCTTCAAAATGTCTCGCTTTCTTATAGTCAGTGTCAATCACGTGTGGTGCAAACCTGGCCAATTCAGTGAATTTGGCCTCATACTCAGCTACAGTCATGCTGTCTTGCCTAAGTTCCATGAACTCTGCTACTTTCCTATCCCGAACACATTGTGGGAAGTACTTGTCGTAGAAAATCTCCAGAAATTTCACCCAGTCAACATCCTTATGATTTTCTCGTATTAACATCCACCATCTTCTTGCCTCGTCTTCTAGCATAAAAGTGGCTAGAAGTACTTTCTGTGTCTCTGAACAAGGGAACACTTCAAATAGTTTCTCAATGCCGAGGACCCATGCTTCGGCTTTCAACAGATCTAATCCACCATGGAACTGTGGTGGTTTCATCTTTTTGAATTCTTTGGTAAGAGCTATTATCCGATCATCATTCTGATTATCTGGCACGTGAGGTGCCGGAGGTGGAGGTGGAGGGTGTGGTTGTTGCCACTCCTGTTGTTGCCTCAACATTTCTGCCATTTCCTATATCAGTCTTTCCATTCTGTCTATTCTGGTAGTAGAGGACTCCTCTATCTCATCACCTCTTGTTCTCATTATCTGATTAAACTTACATTATACAAAAGATACACAAGTATGCACATACTAGGAAGCACACATATTCAAACAATTGCAATGCAAGCAATTCACAAACATATTGCACACAATCGTTCATATCAAAACAGTTAGGCATATTCTCGATGCTTCCAAATTCATACTTATCACATGAATGCATCCTAGATCTTTTCTAGATGCTTTTTGCACTTTTGGACAAGTGTGTGAGTTATTAACTCGTGCTCTGATACCACTCTGTCATGACCCGAACCCGTCCCCGTGGGTTAAGGACATAACCGGCCAGTAATCATTACATTACCTACGGCCTCAAACCAAAACAAACGTATTTTAACAGAGTTAATGGGGGGCCAAACGGAAGCAATTTAAAACTTTGTCCATAGAGCTGTGCTTACATGGCACATCATAACAAACCATACATATGCATATTAATAACTCACAACAAAATATGTACTACATAAGGTTATGTACATACAGGATCATATAAGTCTAAGTCAACCCATCACGACTATATACAACAGATGCAAAGTCTTTGCCAACATGACAGAATGTAAATACATAACAAAAGGGTGAAGACGGGTCTCGTGCGTGAGACACAAGGGCTGACTCTCCCAAAACCTTTGTTGTTCCACATAGACTTCACTAGGGCTGGGTTTGGACTTCCCTTGGCTCACCTATAAACACATGAATGAACGTGAGCGAAAGCCCAGTGAATAATATCAATTAAAGAAGTTATACAGACGATATGTAGAACAACATGCTTCAAACGACCTTAGGCCCAATTCATATTTCTATTTAACATATATACACAATTTAGGTCAAGTGACTGCAGTTTCAAACAAACTGGCCTTTGGCCCATTCAAACTTTCATTTGTGTCAAAACGGCCTTTAGCCCATTCAGATGACAAAATGGCCTTTGGCTTATTCACTTGTTCATGTCGAAACGGCCTCCGGCCCATTCATTTATGTCAAAACGGCCTCCGGCCCATCCATTCATGTCAAAACGGCCTTTGGCCCATTCATTCTATTATTCAGATCAGACTGGCCTTTGGCCCACTCATTTGGTATAGCAAACGTTGTCCGCCAATTAAATCAATGAACTTATAAAACTTACATAAAAGTAAGCAATTGGACAACAACATATTTCAGATATCTCTGTTAAGATATTACTCACAGTGATCGGTTGGTTGGTTTGCCCTGGAGCTCGACCCTACACATTCCATGAACACAAAAGGGTCACAAACAATTCAATCCGTTCTTTAATTCACATTTTCCTCTTTAGGCTTTATTCTTATCCCTTTAATTCAATTACAATGCTCAATGTGTGCCTAAGAGTACTTAGAAGTGAAAGAGAATAGAAAACGAAACACATAATGCCTTTTTAAAATTTCAGAAAACAGGGTCCCCGCTCGAGCGTGTACTTCCCCGCTCGAGCGGACCCATGAGGTCTGCAAAAGTACTGGTTATGTCAAATTTACACTCGATCGTGAATTATGGCGCTCGAGCGGAAGGCCTCACTACATGGCTCACCGCTCAAGCGTGAACTTCCCCGCTCGAGCAGACGTTATGTCTGTAAAAATATACTGGGAGCACGAATTTCACGCTCGAGCGGCAGTTTCCCCACTCAAGCGGGCCTCAAAATTTTGGAAAATCCAGCACATGTTCTTGAGCTCGAATTCAACATCCAACTCAACATTTCTTGCACATTATAGCTCAAACTTCACATAAACATATACTAACATGGTACAAACACCGAATTACAACATTATGAAGCTTAATTTCATGAATCAAACACATGCATATCCCAAATTACACCAAACTTGCTTTCATGATAACAATTCCATGTATCTCAAACTTATTTCCTCATAATTTGTACATGCATGTGGAATATAACTCCCATTTCAACTTAAATGGTGCAAATGGTGATCACAAGCATGAGTTCTAACCAAATTTCTACATGGATCATATTTTTCATACTCAATTATACAAATTCATGGCAATTGCACACATGCATGCACATATGGACTTTCAATTGAACAAAATCAACTTAATTCTTTGCCATGAGCTACCATATCACTTGAATTCAGAACATTACTATAGCGATCCCGGGTTTGTCCCCTTTATGTACAGTGTCCCGGTTGTATGTTCCGTGGAGTTGGTGGTTGTATGTCTTGTTGTCATCCTTTAGATTCCGTATGTCTGAGTTTTAGGATGTGTTGGGCGTGTTTCGAATAGGCTGGTTGAGCCTTAGTCCCTTTCCTTGTTGCCTAGAGTTTTGGTGGTACGCTCGAGTAGGTACCCTTGCGCTCGAGCGGAGTTGGTTTTTTTTTTTTTAGTTGTACGCTCGAGCGGACCATATCATGCTCGAGCGGAGTTTTCACACTTCCAGTATCTGTGCCTCTGCAAAACTTTTGCAGATGTGTTTTTCACGCTCAAGCGGCTTTCCTTACGCTCGAGCGGGTCACGCTCGAGCGGGTATGTTGGCGCTCGAGCGCGGTGTTCATTGTCTGCGAAAGTTCTGAGAGGGGGTAATCTATGCTCAAGCGAGCTGGTTTTCGCGCTCGAGCG
Organism: Camellia sinensis; assembly: GCF_055761805.1. Taxonomy (NCBI): domain Eukaryota; kingdom Viridiplantae; phylum Streptophyta; class Magnoliopsida; order Ericales; family Theaceae; genus Camellia; species Camellia sinensis. Next base: position 113,831,419 of record NC_138973.1, read on the forward strand.
GATGTATTTTGTTATTGTGTCCTGGCGCTCGAGCGAGCCTTCTTGCGCTCGAGCGGGTCCAGTTTTTGTACTTGACGCTCGAGCGTTCTATTCTCCGCTCGAGCAGATCATGCGTATATCAGTTGGCAGCTGTGCACTTTTGAATCACATTTCAACATCCTTTCTCTCTCTTACTTTTCCGAAAAAGCCATTTGAGAGCTTCTCTCACTAAAACTCAACTTCTCTCTAAGTATTGATCTAGTAGGAGTGATTTCCTCACCTTTGGCCTTTACAAAAGTTGTGTTGATCGTCGAGGGCTACATTTTGATCCGAGCATATTGAGTTTTGGAGCACTTTGGGTTTCGTCATCTTCTCCCTTTGAGCTCTGAATTTGAGGTAGGGATATCCTACTCCTCCTTATGAGTTTTGTCTTTGAATTTTAGCATTTTGATATGTTGGGGATTGTTGGGTATTTTTGAGAAAGTTTGGGTCTTTGTGTAATTTTACAAAAGATGGGGGTTTGTTACATGTAAACCTATATGCATGTTTGATAAAGAAAAATGAGGCTAATGTTGAACTATTGAAGAAAATGGAACCTTAGTGTTGTTATGTAGATTATGGGTAAAGCCCTAATTACATTGATAAATTAATTTGTACAAGAAATTTAGGGAATTGAGAAATTGAATAGGAAATATTCAAATTAGAAAGATATGGGGTTAAAGGGTGTAGTTGGACTCACTTATAGCTCACCTACTTAAACTGTTGATAATATATCAAATTGGTGCATTTATTTCCTATTTAGAAATAACTGTATTGGACTATCGGTGGAGGATAGTCTTGATTGTTGTAGGCAATGTGTGATGATTAGGCAATCTAAAGCTAATCTATTGAGTATGCTAATGAACATGACAATTAGTTCAATATGTCAAAATTTTGTATTGATAGGTTGAATTTGTATATGATAATTGTTTATATGCATTGTATTGTGTGGGAGGAGAACGGGGCTGTACTCCACGGTTTATTGGAAGAATGGGGCTGAACCTCTAAACCGAATCTTGTGACAGTGATACAGCATTACAATGTGTATCAGGCTGCGAATTAGAAGTGTTTTCTTGTGACAGTGATACAGCACTACAATGTGTATCAAGCTGCGAATTAGAAGTGTTTGTTTGATTTGATATAGCACTAAAATGTTTATCATTATCATTCGTGAAGTATGTAATTGTTTGTTTGATTTGATATAGCATTAAAATGTATATCATTATCATTTGTGAAGTATGTAATTGTTTGTTGATTTGATATAGCATTACAATGTATATCATTTGAGAAATATAGAAATGTTTTTGTTGACTGTGATACAGCATCAAAATGTGTATCCACCATAAATTTCGGAAATGTTTTAGTGATGAACTATAATTGCACCAAATGTTTTGGCCAGGGTACTGAGCCTTGTTTTCAGACTCAAGGTTGAATAAGAAATGGAAAGTGAATTTGTAATATGGACATGATTTTCATGGAGCAGAAATGTGATATAAGTGGATGTATATGAGTTGACCATCTATCAACTGCTAATCTTTTAGTCATTGCTTATAGTTGGTTTAGTGTATTTCTACTGGGCTATGGCTCTCCCTATATGGGACACCATTTTCAGGTACAGGAAGCATGCCACCTCCAAGGACATAGCTTGAGAGGCTAGAGGCAGGCAGACGTTCGTGGTTGTATTATCTTTGTTGTATTACATGTAATTTCAAGCCAAGGGCTTAGTGTGTATTTGAGTTAGTACTCTCCTCTTTGTAACCAAGTATTAACTTGGAAAACTGTAAGCCCGTAGGGCATTTGTTTTTGTTGTTAACATGTAATACTTTTGTAAAGAATTACTCTGATGAATAGAATCTTGTTTATTTCTTATATCAATGCATGTCTAAATTGATGGGATTAGCGCTATTATTTTGAGGGCGTTACAATTACAACTTAAACTCATGAATTTACGTACCTAGAGGCTCAAACTTTTCAATCTAAAGTAATTTCTTGAGTAATCTTCCAAAATCTCCAAGCCTCAAGACCAAAACCCCAATCTCCTACTCTCTCTCTCTCTCTCTCTCTCTCTCTCTCTCTCTCTCTCTAATTCGGCTCTCTCACACTTAAGAGCCCAAAATCAGCCAAAATGAACCAAAAAGAGAGAGGTTGAGTGTATATGGCCCCTTATATAGCCCCACTAAGTCAATTTATCAATATTAAATAATTGAGCACTTAATTAATCGTTCTGAATCTAATTATTTTGATTCAAATCAATTTTCAATTAAATTTCACCATAGGCTCTAAAAATTACGCTAATCACAATGGCGTAATCGATTTCGGGTTCTGTGGCCGATAAGGCCTTCAATTAATTTCCAAAGCAGATAATCAAATAGATATTCCTACGGTGAACAGATAGAAATTCAAAACCACATATTTTCACATAATGGCACACAAAATCATATTAAACACATAATCACATTCATGTTAAGGACCAATTAACATATTACGGAACAGGGATATCACACAACTCATTCTCTTATCTCGACTCACTGAGACTGAGAGAGAGCTCTCTTCATCTTCTCATCTCTCTCCCGTTTTTCATCTGCGCAGATCGCACGCGACGATCGACCTTCGATCTGTGATTTGTATATCTGAGGTAAGGCTCTCTCTATCTCGCTTTCGCTCATCGATCTATGATTTGATTTGTATCTCTGTCTGTGTATCGCTCTCTCTCTCTTCGATCTGTGTTTTTTTTTGGGCAATCAAATCTGATCTTTGTAATATGATCTTTATAATTTTATCTTTGTAATCTGATTTTTGTAATGTGAATCTGTTTAGATTTGTCTCACTCTCTCATTTTTGTTTGATTTACTTACTCTGTTACTTTTGAATCTGTTTAATTTGAATCTTTGTAATTTGTTTAATTTTGAATCTGAATCTGTTTAATTTGAATCTGAATTGAATTTGGAATCTGTTTAATTTTGAATCTGAATTGAATTTGGAATCTGTTTACTTTTGAATTTGTTTAATCTGAGTCTAAAAAACAGGTTGGCTGAAATGTAAATATGCTTCTTATGTTAAAAGTATATAGCTCATTGAATATCAGATTTGGGAGGACATTCATTCTGGAAAGCTATAAACAGTTTCAATAAGCTGCACGCCAAATACGGTCTTTGTTTAATTCCTCAATGGTTTGAGTCCTATTAAACATTATGTTGAAGTATTAGATGTCTCTTCCACAAAGCTATGTTAAGTAATCCTGGTTAGCGTCTTTGCAACTTCCTTGCATTTATTTGTTCAAGATGGAACCTAGAGAAAGTTCACTTTTTGTGTTATCGTGAGAATCGTGGTTTTGCTGATTTGGGCTTGTCCCTTGTTGGTGAAGCCTTAATATCAGTTTCACAAGGTAGAGCGGCAGAATTTGGGTAACAACTCTCTTCTAATTAGAATTTTCTCTTTTTTTATAGTTGAAATTGTTTTTTGCACTGGATTTCCTGACAAACACTATTTGTTTAGGATGGAAAGATAGCCCCCTAATATACCTAATGCTATGGGATGGGAACTTAACAGAGGGAAGAAATTATTAAGATGTATTAGCCTAGCTAAATCAATGGATCTAACTAGGTATGTATTGAGATTGTTACTCCATAGTCCATAAGGGCATTATTCCATTTCATCCTTTTGACATTTAAAGCTACAACGTTGACCGGTTAGCAATATTGGCTGCAGATTTAAATTTAAAATTAATGAGATGGCACGCTTTGCCATCTTTGGACTTAAACACCTTCTCTACTACTAAGTAGGGGTGTTCGCGGTTCGAATTTCGACGGTTTGCGGATCGGTTTGGACCTGCCCGCATCTATGCGGTTTGGGGAAAAGACAACCCGCAACCGCTCGCAGTGTGGTTTGCGGTTTGTGCGGATAGGGTTTGCGGATGTGCGGGCGGTTTGCGGATTGGACTTTTTTCTTCAAAAATTTATTTTTGAGCCTTATTTTTTTACCATTTTGTAAATATTTATTTTGGGTCATTTTTTCCTCATTTTCTAAAATGCTCCAACATTAGTAATTAATGAATTAAAACTTATAAAATTAAAACACAACAAAATCAATTCGTAACAGAAACAAATCGTTCAAAATCTTAAATCAAATCATAAACTAACACAAGCACATATTTCAAAATTCTAAACTATAACTGCATATTCATTAAGGAATTTAAAATTCCCAATCACACTTTATCTGGGACAAGTTCAATTATGTAACAATAATAATATGATCAGTTTTTATTCTGTTTCAATTGATATAATACTATCAACAAATGTAATGCTAGAGTAAGTTTAAAGAATAAAGGGTATTTTGTTTTGGGCAAAAATACCTAGGTGGGATATAAGAATGAAATCAAAGGTTAAGATAAAAAAATTAAAAATAAAAAAATAAATAAAAGTGCGGGCGGTTTCTTGCAGGTGCGGGTTAAACCCGCAACTCGCCCGCAACCTGTAAACATGTCATATTTCAAACCACATCCGCCTGCATTGTATTTGTGAAACTGCCCATTTGTATGCGGGTTGGGTGGGTTGGGCGGTTTTTGCGGATCAGATAAACTGTTGCCCACCCCTACTACTAAGTGTCTTCTCTTAGGGGCCGGTACACTTGGATGCTAGGTTGCTCGGATGTTTATGGTGAGCGAATGAGATTTTATTATAAAATTCTTTTATTCTACTGCCTGGGTTATGAAAAATTATTTGCTTAATTTTTAATTCAGATGTTTTAAGCATATTACTTTTGAATTTGTTTAATTTTTAAAGGAAAAAACCCAAACCGCAAACCGCCCGCACATTCACAAACCCTATCTGCACAAACCGCAAACCGCATTACGGGCGGTTGCGGTTTGACTTTTTCCCAAACCGCATACATGCGGGTGGGTCAAAACCAAACCGCAAACCGCACAAAACCGATCCGCGAACACCCCTAGGACAAACGTTCAATCTTTTCAGCAAGAAAAGCTTCTAAATCCCAACCTTACCCCCCATTTTTGGACCAAAACTATTTTTGACTAAAACTATTTTAGACCTTAAAACCCTCTCTTTCAAAATATTTTTGAAAATGTTTCTACGATGTTTTGAGGCTCGTATTTCGTTAAAAATTGCACTTTTCAGTAAACCGAGTAAGGTCAAAGTGGAAATAAATGAAAGGGAGGTGAACTTTTTAAAAAAATCTTTAAAACATTTTATTTAAAGGTTTGGAGTTGAAGAAAATTGGAGGAAAGGGAAGAAAACTAGTTGGGGGAAGAGTTACGCATCAATCCGTTAGGACAAAATTGAGCAACCTTCACTAAAATAGGCATATCTCTTTGCATACTTAGAATTTATATGTGAGGCTACCACCATTAAAAAGTATACTTCTGGGCTTCAATTTATACTCAAGAATGACCTAAGACCGAGATATGCCCGTTTGAAGTCGGGCTTGGAAGTAGATTTTTTTGTGGCCGGCAAGTGGCCGGCAGCCACCATTTGTGGATGGCAGGCCACCATTTCAAGCCTGTCGGCCACTGGTGTAAAGACAATATATTTTTGCCAGCTATCCTCTAAATGCTCCAACTGTCCCTATATAGATATTTTCGACTGAGGGACTGTTTTTCTATATATAGAGGACCTCTCTTCTTGCTTTCAAGGTTAGAAACATTTAGGAGTGAGAAAATATTTTTGGAGCAAAAATTCTCTCTCTCTCTCTCTACAATTCTCTCTCTCTCTCTTGAAATTTTCTAAGCACTTGTATAGCCTTTGCCTAAACACTCTAAACCAAACCTAGAGAGCTTCTTGCTGAGGTGATTTGAGTTTGATTTTGAGCTTTTGAAGCACTTGAAAGTGTGAAATTAGTGATTTATAACTCAAAGAAGCATTCATCTTCAAGAGGTATACCTTCTCTTGCTTTTGTATCATCTTTACACCACTTGTTTTCCATTTTTTCTATTGTTTTTTGGACTATTTAAAACCTGTATTTTTGGATTGAAACTTGTGGTTTAAGGCCATTAAAGATAGAAGGGTTGATAGCCCCTCTTTATACCTTGCTTCTTAGGCCTCTGCCCTTGTGTTTCCTGCCTTTTTGTCAACTTTTTTTGAGCTTATAAACACTGAATTTTAGAGTTATTTCAGTGGCTAAAATTATGTTTTGAAGTCCAAAAATGGAGGGGGTAGCCTCCTCTCCTTGTGTTTTGTTTACTAGCTTAACATGCTCTATGTTTTAGCCTATTTTCTAGCTCTTTTTGTCTTAATTCCAGCATGTTTAAGGACTTATTTAAGACTATTTTAGGACTGTTTTTAAGTGTTTGTTGCATTTGAGCTTTGTTTTTCATGCTTGTAGTGTAATTGTCCTTATGAGTTTGGTATTTTAGGCCTCAGACACCATCTTATTTGAGTTGATAGCATTTATTTACGGCTTTCCATACATGTGATCACTCTTAATCACCTCTGCAACCTCCCTCATTTCTTGGCTTTTGTTTTGCTTTGAAAGTGGTTTCAAACTACTTGTTTGTTTAAGCATGAGATTGAGGTTGTCTTGCTTAATGGTTTAATCCCTTTTAGGGATTCATTATCAACGGCATGATATCTCTCTCATGCCTTAAGCCAACTCTTGGTTTGATATTTCTCTCCTTTAGCAAACTTAAACTCACCTTTGGACTTAATTGGTTAAAGAATTGAAAGGTTACTAAAATTGAGTAATAAAATTGATGATTAAAAGTGATGCAAGAAAATAATTTGGTTTAGGGTTCAATCGGACGTTAATTGAACCCTTAAGTCTTGAGTCGTTTCATACTCCTTAGTGATGAAAACGGTTCAAGATTCATTGTCAACTACTTCCCTTGATCTTTTATGATAGAGAGGTGATTTTGAGAGTCTTGTTTTGTTACATTCATTGAACTTGCACACTTGATTCATAAGCCATCATGTAATGAAATTGCATCCATTGATGGTTTGTGAATCAAACTTACTACTCCTTTAAGCTGTTCAAATGATAAGGAGGGGTAAATAGTGCAAACAAACCCTTAAGAATATACTGTCTCTACTATATTTGCTCTCTGTTACAGCAAGACAACCCAGTCAGCAGTGGCTGGCAAGCACTATTGATGGCCAGCAAGCCATCATCAGTGGATGGCAGGCCTTCTGCCGGCCACCAATGCAAAATCCAGCAGTGTACTCCCCCAGCAGAGCAGAGTTGGTTTGGAGGTGGAAATTAGTGCAAGTGTTCTACTGTGTAACAAAGACATTCAGCAGCAGAAAATAGTGCCTTTTTCGGGAGAAAACCGCATTCATGCATGAGCCTTCCATTGATCCTTGGGAGCCGTGTTGTCTATATTAGTATCGTGCTTAAATAGTGATTTTGTACTTAATTAGTTACAATAACTAATTTGTCTTGTGTTGTAATTATTTTAATTAACTAGATTAGTTAATTAATTCAGTTTGTAATAATTAGTTAAGTAGTTTAGATAATTTAATTTGTTTTGTAATAATTAGCTTAGCTTTAATTAGTTAGCTAGTTGGTTAGTTTGTTTATTCATTCGAACTCTCCTTCGTGAGAGCGCAATGTAATAACGTGTATGTCTTCTAATCCCACGTCTTTCTCCCTTTTATTTACTAGCTTATGATGGTTAATTTAGGGACATCATGTTTTGTTTAGCATTCTCCATGTTTGTATCCACTTGTTTTGCATGCATCGAGACTCGGTTCATCATTCTAACTTGTATTGTTATTGTTTAGTGCTTCTTTGAAAAGATGCTTAGACCGCATGCTATGAAATTAAATCATATGCCATATTAGTAGCTGAGCCTAGTAATTGCATATCGCATATGTTGTAGTAGCCATATTGCATAAGTTAAGATCATGCATTATTCTAACTCTTTCATCTTTTTGGCTTGGAGTACTAGGTGAGTCTTTATTCGCTTTAGCATAATTGCATGAGTGTGATTGTTGCCATGTCTAGAATGCTTACCATGAGGCTAAATGCTTAATTGATAAAATTTCTTGAATGCCTGTGGATGAAGCCTAATTGCTTAAATTGGAATAATTTGAGTAATATTTATATACGATCACTTTTTCCAAGTGGTACATATTCAAAATAATTTTCAAAACAAACATGAATTGAAATGTTCCAAATCTTTCTTATTTAGTCTATACTTGTGTGTGTGCACATCACATAATAATGCTAGCCTAATAATCGGAACAAGAGCATATAATGTAAATACGATTCATATTATCATTAGTAAAGGCCGATCTTTGATCGGGCAAGTGGGGGTGCTCAATTCATGACCTTCCCCTCTCGTACCTAAGTTCCCGAGTTGAGACAATCTTGGTGATGATGGACACATGGCCTTTGGCATGAGTCATGAGTTTCCTAAATTTTCCAAAAGACAAAACATTTAGGTGTCGACCCTATACCTAGCAAAGCAATCCATTTTTGGCAATTTGATTCAAAATCGATTTTCCAAAAGATTTGCTGGATTGAGACTCTTTGGTGTTTATTTATTTCACATTGCACTTGTGAGATCAGATTCAGAACCGCAGGAGTCCGATACTGTTGGGTTTATTTGCCTTCCGAAAGGAGCGCAAAAAGCCAAGCTATAGTTCTTGGCGACTCTACTGGGGATTTAGAGAACTTTACTTGAACTTCATGATATGAAATTTTATCTACACTTATATGTTCTTTGCATTTGTATTTGCATTGGTGCGCTTAAGTCATTGTGTTTGCCATCTGCTATTCCTAGACGGTTTGCCGGAGGCTTGCCCAAAAACTTGCCAAAAGGCTGATCGATCGCGGGCTCTGCCATGATGGGAACACAATCCTCGGGTCTGGACTACCGCTGTATTGTTTGATCCTCCTTTCACTTCTCGGTGTTAGGTGTGAGAGGTATATTAGGTAATCTTGATGAGGTACCCTTTTGACCATTCTACCTAGTTGCATATCGAAAAGCCATAGAGACTGTTCCAAACTAGGACATGATGCTTACCCGAATACAGGTTTATGTGAAACCACTTTGTTTGAGTAGTGAACCCTAGTTCCTGACGAAACTAGGACAGGGTAACCCTACCCCCTCATCGGGGTGTTTTGGCTCTCTTTAACTGGTATGTGTTTTACAGTGAAACTGTACAGGAATGTGCATATCAGTTGCAAACTTGGTATCTATTTTGGGGCAGAATGCAGCGGGGAGTACATTCATTCAACTGTGATCATATCGATTCTAGTGAAATTGAGCTGAGGTACTGTCTGTTTTCTCTTTTGCGAGGTAGGCCTAAAACCATAGCTTCAGAAGGCTCTGATATTCCCCAAGTACTTTGGACTCGTGTCGATAGACTTTGTCAGGTCGGAAATTGAGTTTAGAGGCAGCCAATGTTTGCTTTAATGAAGGAGGGCCAGACAGGGTTCATCTGCTCCACTGTTCCGACATTCACCAGTTAGATTACCTTTGTTTAGCTCATCCCGGGCATCTACTCCTATCATGGCTTAGCCTCCGAAAAATTTGGAGAAATTATTACTCCATTTGCAGCAAACAGTTGACTCCCTCCAGCATGACGTGACCCGTCATGCCGAGGTTATAACTAGCCTACAACAACAACAACCGCAGCCAGAAACGGCCTCTGTATCACATGTACCCACCGCGGCTATCCCTGTGCCCAGTACCACAGCTAATGCTGCCACTGCTCAAGATCTACAAACCGAGGGTGTTCCGATTTTCTCAGTCCAAGCAGAACCCATCCCAGCACAAACTTCTAGAGCCTTGATGTATCAAACTGAGGCACCGTTCGAATTTGAGGTTGATCTAACCGCGCTCAAAGTTAACAAGCTGGAAAAGATGTTCAAAAAGGCACAGGGGGTCAACTCTATTCTAGATATAGAGGATGGGCACACTGAATCGGTGATTACCTTATCGGAGCGGTTCAAGATGCCGCATATTGATCGTTTCGATGGTTCTAGAGATCCAATGGTGAATTTGCATCTATTTTCTAATATCCTACGACCAATGGGTTTGACCCGAATACAGAAGTTGTCACTATTCAACCGAACCATGTCTAGAATAACTGCTATCTGGTATGCTAAATTGGAGGACTCTGTGAAACAAAGCTGGCAGGAGTTGGCTAAATCTTTCGTTGCCTAATATTCTTACAACATGCAGATCGAGGTCACAACTCATGATCTTGAGGCAACACGTCAGGAATTGAAGGAGGGCTTTTCAAAGTTTGTTATTTGATGGAGGGCGAATGCAGCTATGATGGCAAGCAAGCCTCCAGAGAAAGAGCAAGTTTGTATAATTGTTAGAAATCTACACGAAAGGCTATTGCAGAAAATGATAGTCCTCCCATTATTCAACTTTAAGAACCTTCATGAAATTGGGGTTCAAATCGAGAATGCCATTAGGCAAGGGATCATTGTGGATGGTAATGAACCTATGAGGAGGAATGTTGTTTGCAGCTCCAATGGTAACACAACTGTGAAATGTTCAGAAGTAAACACTATCACCACTCCTATCAATAGCCAAAAACCCACCACTTCAACTCAGCCCCAAGCCCGAAATTTCCATCCTCTTTATATGAGTCTCTCTCAAGCCTTGAAAACGCTGCTAGAAAAAGCGTACTTAGACCTCCTAGAACCCTGACCCTTCCCAAATCCTCTTCCACCAAGACATGACCCCTCTAAATACTGTGCCTATCATCAGTAGCATGGTCATGATACAAACCGTTGCATCCGTCTTCGTCATAAGATTCAGGATCTTATTGACGACGAGATCATAGCTCCACCAAAAGGACCTCAGGCTAACACTAACCTATTACCTCCACATCTCAATCTAATCCATACACTACCATCCACCTATAACCCCAGCATATACATCACCCCAGCCTATTTACCCAAGCCTAAGGTGTTCATTCCAGAACGCACGAACTTGTGTATGATGGATGCATTTGAACCCCAATCATCTTAAACCCATGAACCCACTACTTCTAAGCTAATAAGCATGATTGAAGATCTTCAAAGAATTGTGGCAGATTTAGCCTTTGGGATTTTGGCTCCATTATCGACCACATCACATGCCAGAAATTTCACGCCAAAAGGCTCCCCAATCTTGGGGCGAGCTGCAATTGAAAAGGGCCAACTTGAAGCTAGCTCAAGTCTAGGGGTTGGTATGTCAACAACAAATGGGCTTTGCTTCGATGTAACAAACCAATCCCTTGGAAAGTAGAGGCAAGTGGCAATAACAGGGCCAGAGCAAGTATCGATCTCGATGCACATCTCTGGTTGGCTATAGAGGCTTTCAAGCTCGAAGGGCTGAACAAATAGCAAGTGCTTACAATTGTTGCAAAAACTGTGGATGACACTTTTGTCACTAAGGTTGAGAGCATTTCGAATCAAGAGGCAAGCCATAAAAAAGGCTGTCGTACCAGAAACACCCTTTTTAGCTCCAATCCTACATTCAGAAGAGATTATCAAACCCAGTCAACTCCTATCAACCCCTCTGTCAATCCTATCAGGACTGATAACCGTACCTACAATCCCCTTTACATGACCTTATCCAAAGCTCTCCAAATCCTCATAGGAAACCCCTTGACCCTCGGCGTCTACCTAATCCCCTTCCAGCCAGGTATAAGGTGGCCAAGTACTGTGACTTCTATCAACAAACTGGCCATGACACTAACGGTTGTTTTCGTCTTCGCCATGAAGTTCAAGATCTGATTGACAATAAGGTCATCACTCCACCGGGTCCTACAAAGTCTATCGGTGCTTAATCGATGAACTTGGGGGATAATGTGACTATGTGATCGGGGATGAACTACCTGCTAATGGCGCTCATTTTACTCCAGATGTGGTGGCTGGCACGCACTGTTTTAGCACTTTGAAAATGTTGCTTATTGTACTTTCAGACTTGGGTATTGAGTCAGTCTTGTTGTGTTGTATTGAGTTAGCCTTGTTGTGTGGGAGGTTGGTGATTTCGGGGGTGTTAACTCGGATATCACTTTCTTGTTTTGTGTTTATCTTTCACACTCTTTCTTTTGCGTCTGTTTTTAACATTGAGCCAGTTGAACCAAAAAATCTGAATGAAACGGCAGTAATTTCCACTTACTTCTCTGTGCCTTTAAATCATTGCATTGACCAAAGTTTTTCAAAACTATTTCCAAAACTGTGATGAAAACAAAGAAGGAGGAATTCCTTGGGATTTGCAAAATTTGATCAATTAAGACGAAGAGAGACGTTCTAAGCCCTTAATGAATGAGATCATATCTGTTAATGTGAGTACTGAGAAGGATCCTAGCTTGACTCAGATTGGTTCTGCATTGTCTTCAAAAGAGCACGAGCGACTAGTCACTTTATTAAAAGAATTCAAAAAATGTTTTGCGTGGTCCTATGAAGACATACTTGGAATTGATCTTGAGATTGTACAACGTAGGATCACCCTTAGCCTCAAGACTTGACCCTTTTGCTTTCAAACCTTGAACCTTGATTCAGAATGTTCAATGATCAACCAAAATATGAGATTTGCATGGTCAGATTGGAAGCAACCCTTAAACTAGGGGCAAGAAGGTCAGATGTGATCGAAGGAAGCTTGCAAAGTTGGAAGAGAAGCATCCCTTGAACTAGGGGAAAAAAAAGGTCAGATGTGGTTGAAGATTCAAAATTAGGTCATCTCTCAAACCAATGAAGACTGGCAATAAAGCCAAATTTTAGAATATGAAAGAAGAAAATTTTTGTTGAAGGACAATCGAGTTCCTATCCATAACACTAGGGGCAAATTTAGACCCAATTGGATGGGCTCTTACATCATCAAGATTATTGAGTCACAGCCATTCTCGTGGATTCAGGTGGCTTAGAGATCCTACAACCGATCAACATGGACAAGTTAAAATTCTCCATTCTTGAGAGGCTCGCTGGGCCGAAAACCCGGAAAGGCAACCCAGACAAAAGTTAGTTAAAGAAAAAAAAGAACAAAAAATGAAAAAATGGAAATAAAGGAAAAAGGAAAAAAAAAAGAACAAAGAAAAATGAAAAGAAGAAAATAAAGCTCGTAAGGTTGAAAACCCATAAGGGCGGCTTTGGCAAAAGTTAGAGCGCAAAAAGAGAGTGTTAATATCCAAGTGTACCTTAACCAGAAATTATGTACGGCTTAATTCTCATCTCTGGGATATGTAGGCAACTTCATCTTGAAGTTCGGTCCTAACCATTTTCAACCTGCTTGTTTCATCCATGTTGGTTGACTTATCCTTATTTAACTCGGCTATCCTATCTATGTCCAATTGACTCATCTTCATTCAAATTCGGTTGTCCTATTTTGTTAGAAGATTCAGCTAGAAGACAAATTAAGTTCAGATCTGAGGTTGTGCATCTTAAGAGTTAATTCCTCGTTGGTCGGGTAGTGGCCATTTGCAAAAAAATACTTTTGAGAAATTTTAATGAGGTTGACTAATTTTCTCAAAAATTATTCAATTTTTTTTTTCTTTCTAAAATTGGACCATTTCTTGGACCCAAAAAAGGAAAATTTTTAGTGCTCACAACCTGACTTACATGATTTCAAAACAGAAAGTTGAACAAGCATGTTAATCTAACTCTCATGTTGGTTAAAATTGTGTTAGTAGGAAGCCAAAAATAAAAAAAATGATCAAAGTGATGAACTAGAGGCACAGTTGAGTTAGGTTTTTCATTTTTTCCCCATTATCAACGTATTCGCCAGAAAGGGCACAATTGAAGCTAACACTAGAGGGCCGAAAGCTCTTTCATCCTCCAAGCAGCGAGGTATCAAGCCAAGTGCAAAGCACGAACTAAAAATGGAACTAGATATTCGACCCCCTCATCTAGATGGGTTTGATCACACCCAAATTGGCATCTGACCCGAAATGAGGACGTAGAAAACGCAATATGTGAGACCAATTAATTGTATACCTGGCTGGTGGGACATGCTGTACCTCATCTCGGTCAAGTTAAGCCAATGGCAACATCAACCGATGTCAGTTGCAAATCTGCTGCACATCCAGGCACCACAACCCCTCTGTGGGAAAGCTCACTAGTTATGAGCGAAAGAAGGAGAATCTAGCGGAATACCAAGAGATCCTACAACTTCCTTCTTATCCATCAGTCACCTAGGGGAGGGATAAAAAAATAAAAGAGATTAAAGAATAGAGAGATGTGTGCTAAGAGAAAAAGTGAGGGAAGGGCTTGTCAGAGAAATAGAGATTGAGTGCCAGAGTGCTGTGAGAATCACAAATGAGAAAGTGTGGGAGACAATACCCGGAGAAACAGGCTCCCCATGAATCGAGAGGTCTCTCGCCATTGGAATATATCCGAGTGTTGTGTTTGCTGTTTTGTTTGTCTCGATTCTTGTTTTGAGTCGTTTTGGGTGTTAATGGATGTGTTTAGGTTATTCTACTTTGTTTTTTTTCTTTGTTGAGTTGTGGTGTACTGTGGTCAGTCGTAGACTCAATGCTCGATTAAGAACTCATTCTCAGTTCTAATTTCAAGAAAATAAATCGTTTTGCACTCAGAGTGCCGTGCTATTCTCAACATGATGTGCAAAACATAATTCTTTATTTCATAAACTGTAGGGTCCAACCTCGATCAAAAGAGAGAGCAATAGAACTAGGACCTATCTGAAGCTACATGGGTTCCGGACTGCAAAGCAAAAGAAAAGGGAAAAATATTGGAGCATCTTAGTGTGTTTCAACTTCAGCAAATTTCGAGATTGCATTCCAGGTGCACCTTCTCAGGCCTCGCCATTTCTCTGGAGTATGAGTGTACCTCGACCCCAAGTTCAAGCTTGCTTCAAGTCAGAATAACGATCAAAGCTCTATCTGTGGTTTTCGCATTCAGATGTTACCTTTTGCCAATATTTGAAGACCTTTGAATTGTGAGTTGAAGGTAAGAGTTCGAAGAACACAAGAGGGAGATCCTCGTCAGAGTAGAGCGGTTCTTCGCCATTCACCCCATGAGGTGCTTTTTAAAGCACCACTTTGTTGGTTTACTGCATTTTCTGAGCATCACCTACTTATATCACCTATCATCTCATACTACATCGTGCATCTATCGCACAATCATTTTATACATCTATTGCATAATAATCTCACTCAGTGCATCTATCGCATAATCATACACTTTGTATTGCACTATCTTATACATTGCACTATCCTGTGCACCCCGTATCGCGCTATCTTGCGTATCCTTTGTATCGCGATATCTTGCGCATCCCATGTATCGCGCTATCTTGTGCATCCTTTGTATCGCGCTATCTTGCGTATCCCTTGTATCGCACTATCTTGTGCATTCCTTGTATCGCGCTATCTTGTGCATTCTTTGTATTGCGCTATCTTAAGCATCCCTTGTATCACGTTATCTTGTGCATCCTTTGTATCACACTATCTTGCGCATCTTGTATCACGCTATCTTGCACATCCTTTGTATCGCACTATCATGTGCACCCCGTATCGCATTATCTTGCACTTACTTTACATTGCACTATCTTGTGCGCCCTTACTCGCCCTATCTTGTGCACTTGTATTGCGCTATCTTGCGCATTCACCCATATTACACTGTCTTATGCAAACTTGCATCGCTCTGTCTTGTGCATCCAGTTAGCACTGTTTTGTGCATACAGCCTTCATCGCACTGCCCTGTGCATTCACCCTTGCCTGCACTGTCTTATGTACTCACTGGATCTAGGAGGCCTTAAATCCTCTAAAGGTGCAATTCCTTTGGTGTTTGTCATGCCCGAATGACTTCCAGTCACTACAACAAAAATAGTCTTTAGAGACGAAAACTAATGACGAAATTTTTTTTGTCACGATAAACGTATCTTTTAATGACGAAAATCATATTTCGTCTCCAAATGTATCATTTTTTGAGACAAAAATAAAATTTCGTCACAAATCTAAATCATAATAAAAAAATTAGGTGACGAAATTATTTTTCGTCATTATTTATAATTTTTTTTGTCACCAAGTATTTTCCCGCTAATATTTTCGGAGGGTGCCAAACTTTTGAGACTTTTAGTGACGAAAAAATTAGTCACTAATTATAAAATTATTAATGACGAATATATTTTTGTCACCAATAATTTTTAATATTTTAATATTATTTAGTGACAAAACGATTTTTGTGGCCAATATTTCTATCTTTGGTGAAGAAATAATTTTGTCACTAATAAATAATTTAGTTACTAAATATTTAGGGGGGAAAAAAAATGTTTTGGCACCAAAGAAATAATTTTGCCACTAATAAATAATTTAGTTACTAAATATTTAGGGGGGGAAAAAATGTTTTGGCACCAAAGAAATAATTTTGCCACTAATAAATAATTTAGTTACTAAATATTTAGGGGGAAAAAAAATGTTTTGGCACCAAAGAAATAATTTTGCCACTAATAAATAATTTAGTTACTAAATATTTAGGGGGGGAAAAAAATGTTTTGGCACCAAACTAATAAATAATTTAGTTACTAAATATTTAGGGGGGAAAAAAAATGTTTTGGCGCCTCAAACACCCACAATGATTTATCGGTTCAAACCTATTTCACACACACACACACACACACACACACACACACACACACACACACACACAGAGGCGACGCCACTGCTCACTCTCCTCATCGATTCAGACACAGATTCATCGCCGATCGGCTCACTCTGCTCACCGCCGTCACCCTCTCCTTACCGCCCCTCGCTGCTGTGCCGATCTAGCCTCTCCTTCCCTTGCCGATCTCATCTCCTCTTCTCACTGCCGCTGATCTGTTAGTCTCTCTCTCTCTCGTTGCTCTTTTCTCTCGATGCTCTCTCTTTCTCTCTTTTGTTTTGCTACTCTGTGTTCTGTATACATTATATTGTTATACATATAATATATATATATATATATATATATGTATCCTGCTCTATTTTATTTATAATTAGATTCTGAATATAATTAGATTCTGAATATGAGCCTTGTAATTTGATTAAGACATGAACCTTGTGATTTGATATTTTATAAAAAATAAATTTCTTCTTGGACAATATGAACCTTGTAATTTGATTAAGATACTTTTGAAGGTGATAATGTGTTGAGTGGAGGAGGGTGTTACTTTTGGGGGTGTGAAAGTACACTGGCGCCTATTTTCTTAATAGTGTCATGCGATATATATGTTAAACAGTATGGATGCTTTAAAGCCCATTGGATATTGGTACTTTTTAGGTACTCCCGAGCATGCATTTGAAATATCGTACAATTTCATGTAATTAAGAAACCTTTTCCAAGATATCAAGCACATGATTAATCCTTCAATATCATTGAATACATGGCTAGCCCTTCCTAAATTCTAAGATGTGGCATGTTTTCTTTTCTAGTGCGAAATTATAGCTTAATGGGGAAGAAAGGAAAGGGTCCTAAATACTTGACCATTGTCTTGGTAGAGTAATCAGTAATGATCAGGGTTGGTTGTGTGCTGATTATGATTTGTGAAATGCTTTTGCTCTTATGGCTAGAGTGGGTAAAGAATTGGGGGTTTGGTTTCTGCCTTTGCAGAGACCTCGAGGTCTCTATTTTATTTCAATAACTAGAGCAGTGACAATGTCTATTGCTCTGCCCATGGCTCAGTTTTTACCACCCCATCCACATCCCATTAAGGGTGGTTCTAGACAGGTTGGTTTAAGTTTCCATTTCTTACCAAAGTGAGGTGCTGGGAGGAATGACTTAGGTGCTGACCTATTCATAGAAATTATTTCTAAAATGTGTCTGCCTCACAGAGTTGAACCGTCTTTATAACACTTGATGCCCAAAAATTTTGCTTACATAAGAATGCTTGCTGAAGTTTAATGGCATCGACTTATACAAGATGGCTGTATAATGTATCCCTACTTGTTCTAAAATGAAGATGATCAAAACATCAAAGGTTCCTATCTGACTTATGATGAATACAATCTAGTCATAGTTATGTTGCAAGAAGTTCATTGATGTCCCTTCATTGCTACTCAAAAAATAAAATCACGTGCATCAATGCTATGCTACTATGATGAACTGATCAGAGGAGTTGATCATAAAACATTTAAGTAATATTTGAAGGTTCAACTCGTTACACTTTGTCTCATTTGTAGGATAAATATAGCTTCCATATTCTTCATTCAACATATGATCACGTGGAATTATTATTGTGGCAAGTCTTATTTTAGATATTGTTGCAATTCACAAAAAATTAACTTTAAAAAAAAAATTGTAAAATTTATTAGGTTATATAATATTTTCTTCCGAAAGTTAAAATAAAGCATTTTTTCAATGGGTAGAATTACAAACAAATTGAATTGTTTAAGAACAGTTCACCTTTAATTCATTAAAATTCATTCAAATTAAGTTCTATTATTAAGTAAACTAGTTCAAGACAAATTTTTTAACTCGTTTATTAATCAAACTAAGTTTGAATATACCCAGGCTCAATTACAACACATATTGTATTAGTCCTATAGAATTTCTTAGAAGACTCTTTTTTTTTTTTGGGGGGGGGGGGGGGGACTTTTTTTTTGGAGGGGGGAAAGGGGCTTAGAGTTTCTCACTTGATTCACTACGACTATGGTTCAGTTAACAAAATAAAATATGCTTACTTGCAACAAGATGTCGACAAGGGATAAATACATAAACTAAAATCATAAGATTTATAGGGATGATCACATCCTGTAGAATTTACAATTCTGTGAACATTTTGTGTCAATTGTATTATCAATTTTAATGTAAGCAATTCAACTGCAAATTTTCTTCCACCTTACCTTTTTTTCAAAACCAAAAAAATAAATAAAAATACAAACAATCCATGCATGTTTTAGACTATGGATTTAACAATATTCTTGGCCAAATGCAAAATAGAAGAGATTGAAGAGAACTAGTAGTTAAATAAAGAGTGACACAATTGCATGGTATAGTTTTGACTTTTGTGATTGGGTCATTCTTTTCTTCTCTCCATTACATAGCTGGCTTTAATGCAACTAAATAATGGACCTAACACACTATCTCCATCAGTGGGACTTAGAATTGACACACTTTGATGTTATACTGTTGTCAAAACGTGTAAGAGAGTTTAATTAATGAGAAACAAACAAGGAGGTAATAGCTAAAGCCATATGGAATATCAGATCAATCATTTCAAAAACATTTGAACCCCATTCATCAAACATCTTTGCCCACCAAACATAACCCACTTCACCACTAGTCCTCTTGCTATGATGGATCTCTCTCTTTAAACATCAATACTGTATATATAGAGAGAAAAGGTCTTAATAATGATTATTTTAAGAATTATCAATAAAAAATATAAATTGTCAAAATAATTTATAATTTTATTAAACTTTTTATGTATATCAAAATATTTTTGTATTTTTACAAATTTTTGTATATATTTTATAACATTAACAACAGTTTTAAGAGTTATTTTTTATGTTTTTAAGAGCACTAATAACTCACCCAAAGGACATAATATACATCACATATACAAGAAGTTAGTAGTCTTGGGACATATTCAGGTGGTGTCCAAAAATATTATGATTTGTGAAGTGAGTGGGGCTCATAACTTTATATAGCTTCCATATTCTTCATTCAAATATTATGTTTGGGATTATGTTTTTCTTCTTTTATTTAATGGTGAATAATTATATTGTCTATATTTTCCAATTAAAGTTGAATTATGTTATATAGTTGTAGAAAATGGTCAAAGGAAAAAGACAATGGCTGAAACCAGGTGATTTGAGAACTAAGAAGCTAACAGAATATGAGAAACAAATAAATAAGCGAATCAAGAAGAACTATGAGGTAATGAACAATCTTGGAGTGAAGAATATTACAAATTCTTTGATGAGTGTGGTTCAGCCCAAATGTGCAAATGCAAAGGAAAAGGGAATTAGGGTTGAAGTAGATGATGATGATGAGTATAATCCGTCAGAGAGTGAGAACGATAGTGATAACGAGTCATTGGGTTCCTTTTATCGCAAGGTATTATATACATTATTTTATATTTGTGTGTGAACATATCATTTACTATTTAAATATCTTCTTCATATATCTTAAACATCATATCTTTTTTAAAATATATTTTAACTGTGTTAAATATCTTCTTTACTATTCGATTATGTTATTTCAGGAACAAGAGATGCCACCGGGGTTACGTTTACAGCCTTATTCGAGGCCATTAACTCCCACCCCACAAGAAGGGATGGATCCCCCACGTCAAGAGATTGGTACCCAACCCTTACCACCTCATAATGTGCAACCTGTGCATGAGGTGACTGCATCTAGTAGTGTTGGTAAGTTTGCAAAGTTGTTTATATTTAATTTAAGGTCTAACTTGCATTTGTTTACTTATTAACTCAATTAACATTATGTCCTTACAGCATCACATGACAGACGTGGTCGTGGTCCAACACGCGGCATACAAACCCAACGCATTGTCCAGAAAAATGGAAAGATGTTGGTTCCTGTACCTGAACATTTCCGTGCGCCAGTGGGAGATCAAGCCTCTAAGTTCGCCTCCAAGATTGGCATAGAGGTTCGAACGCAATTACCAGACTTGAGCATTTGTAGGTGGAATAAGGTTCACGATGCTGATAAGAAGCCGATGATCCAACGCTTGGAGGTAATTATTGTCAAGTAAAAGAGGCATGACACATGAAAATTGAAATTGAAATTGAAATTGAAATTACATGGTAATTATTGTGTGAAAAAAATACTCTCTTTGTTAGGGTGATTACAAGAACTTGCTGCTAAACAAGATATTACATGGTAGCATATCAAAGACTTCTAGTTTTGGAACGAATTTAACGATTAGTAAGAATGCAACTATAACTATGTATTTAGGAAGGTCTTGGCAATATCTTCACAGTAAAAAGCAATATTTACAATAGTATACACTTATGATTCACATATTCTTGCTGTTAATGTTTTTCATTACAATATATAATGCCTAGAAAGACATGTAGGACATTTCATGTCAAAGCTTGACATTGAATTTTTAGGTTCCTGTAGACTACCTAGAAAAACATGGACATCATATTCCTCTGTTAACACATCTGTTGCAACTGTTACAATATATAATGCCTGCATATCTAGGAATTAAATTGCAACTGTTAACACATCTGTTGATGCAATCTTTTTTTCTTTGTTGTTTAATCAGGCTCATTGCTGCTTGTCTGAAATTTAGGTTATTTAACTTATAAAAAAAATGATTTGATTTTGTAGGATCAGTTTGATCTACAAGGCAATCCGAGTGACGTAGCAAGGACTTTAAACACACAGTTTGGTCGGCGATTGAGTAGCTTCACCTATAGGTTGCACAAACAATACAAGCAACTTAAGGATGCAAGAGGGGAGGAGTACGCGAGAAGCCACCCACCTACGAGTGTTACTCTTAATCAATGGACATCTCTAATTGACAAGAAGTGGAATAGTAAAGAATTCATGGTATAATGTTTTATGTTAATTGTCAAAAATTAATTTTCTTCTTACTAATGTTAAGTTTTGTTGTTTTTATTGGTGTTTCAATCGTGTAGGAACAATCACTAACTAATGTGAATAATAGGATGCAAATGAAAACAAAACATAGATGTGGATCAAAATCAATCCCGGTTAGGGTGCACAGCTCAGTGTGTTCTGCTATTTTATTTTATCAGATTAGTAGGCTTTGTTATTTAAATATTTGAAATAACATTCAAAAACAAATGAATCAGATAATTGCAAATGGAGAAGTTCCTGATTTGGCAAAGTTTTACAAGTCCATCCACTATAATTAGAACACACATGAATGGATTTCGTCGGAGAGCCAAGCTAATTATGTATGTACAAGGCAATGCATATTAATTTTGATAAAATTATTTATTTGCTTTGTAGGGTAGAATAACTAATAATTGTTCGATCTATTTTAAATTAACAGGACAACATGATAAAGACGCAAGCCGAACACCTCTCGCAGACTGGTGTGATCCCTTTAAGCCAAGAGGAGTTGTCAGTTAAGGTGCTTAAGCCAAGGTCAGGTTGTGTGAAAGGACTCGGCTTGAGGCCTTCTTCTTCTATGAAGACTACTATTGTACCTGCTGAAAATAGTGACTATGTTCAACGCCTTGAGATGCAAATAGCACAGCAAAATGAACAAATTGCAAGGTTTCAAAAGTCAGAGAAGAAACAAAGCAAGAAGATACAAAGTATCATAGAGTGTTTGACGCAGAAAGGTATCACGGGAAATTTTGAGAATGGGGAAAGTTTAGATTCTGATGAACAAGCTTCTTGGTTAGTATATTATGTTTATATGTTAATTTAGTAGAACATTTCTTCTTTAACTAGGGTAGAATAAAAAACTACTTTTGACATTTAGGCACAAGGTCCCGGGAAAATAGTGAAGTATGCATCTAAAGGCCCGAAAAACATCACAAACACCTTGAGATTATCAGAAATTATCACGAACACTTTGGGAGGAATCAACATAAGTTGTGAAAACTTACAGAACAATCATAGGACTCTCGGTTGGAAAACATTTAGGCTTGAAAATAGGCCGTTAGGGAGTAAAATCTTGAAATAGTCGTTAAAAGGCCAAGAAATATTATGAACACATTGGGAGGAACTAATGTAAGTTGTAAAAATTTACGGAACAAGCACGGTAAAAATTTGGTTTAAAATTTACTTTGAAATTTTTATTTTTTTCTCTTATAGGTTGCATATTAACATATTTAGTGAATGGTTACCTTAACCTTTTGTTGTTGTCTTTTTTTTCTTTTTTCTTTTTTAAATGGCAGATTGGAGATGAACGAATTTGGTAACCCGCATAGCAAGAGTTTTTTGTTGATATTACCAGACACATCCATCACAGTGTAGTTGTACTTTTTGTTGATATTACCAAACATGTATTTTGACTATGTTGTTGTGGGCTATGATTATATTGTGATGGATCTTATCTTTTTGTTGATATTTTATTGAATAGATTAAAATGAACAGGTTTTTGTTGATATTACCAAATGAACAGGTTTTTGTAATGATTTGTAATGGATATTATATTCAGCAGGTTATTAAAATGCACAAGTTATTTTGATTGTGTTGTAGTTTTTGATTTTACTAAAATAGATGTTATAATTTGGATGTTATATATTAATTTCTTGATACTATGAGACATGTATTTTGCTTGGGTTGTTTTATGATAATGAACAAGTTAATTTTATATTGATTTGTATTAAATATTTTATTTAATAGATTATTAAAATGTACAGGTATTGTTTATTGAAAAAAATATATAAATTGCAAATATAACCCTCCTCTCAATTTTTAAAAATTATTTATTATTGGTGACGAAAAAAATTGACACTAAAACTTTCTAATCCCAACAAATAATTTTGTCACACATATTCACTATTTCATCACTAAATTAAAATATTTCTTGACAAAAAGTTTTCGTCACTGAAGGGTCTTTTTTTTTCATCTTTTGGTGACGATATTTTCGTTACTAAAAACTTTATCACTATTTTTAATGACGAAATATTTTGTCATCCAAAATAAATATAATAAAATTTTATTTAATTTTGGTGACGAAATGGATATTATAGATGACAAAATATTTAACATTTAGTGATGAAATATTTCGTCACCAAATGCCAATAATAGGTGACAAAATAAATTTTCGTCACCGGGTACTTTTAGTGACGACGAATTGGGGACGAACGTGGTGACGAAATTATTTCGTCACGGATCAATTTGGTGACGAAAATTTCACTATTGGAGACGAAGTGATTTTGTCATTAAAGTACCATTTTGTTGTAGTGAGTGGTCTGGTATAGCCACCTGCTTGTGTTTGCGGTGAGTTCCTAGGAGTCTAACTGAGACGGTGGAAATTAGAGTTCGAATGGCGATGCTTAGAACGCAAAGGTTCGGGATTTCAGAGACTAAAGTCTGGTTTAAATACCCAAGAGTGTATCTCTGGCTTAAAATCTATATGGCAGCCCCATAGGTTGAGGTAGCTTGTATGCGCCTCAATTTTGGATACTGAACCAACCTAATCTGTCACCCTATTGGAGAATAGGAAAAGTTGCGAACATAGTCATGGAGAAAAGTAGTACCTGTGGTTTGGAAGTGCAAGATGCAGAAGAGGAAGATCCCCAGCAGCATAAGGTGAGTCATCGCCGATTACTCCTGTAAGGTACTTTCTAAAGCATCACTTCCTAGCTGCATCATCATATCCATTATAATCTATTATTTATGTCGCATTGCATATAGCATCTATCGCATTTATCTACTAGATTTCTCATCGCATCCATTGCATCATATTGTTCTTTCCATGATTAAGCTTAGTTTGACATGTGCTCATAATTTTCCCTCGTTGAAACATGGTTCTATCATGTGTAAGTACCCATGTTGCACTGAGGCCAATATTAAGGGTGTCGGCACCTTTTCTGTGGTAGACGTGGTTTGGTTTGTGTCCATGCCTTTTCTAGGTAAGACATAGTTCAATTTACGTCCCTTATTCACTTCATCCAGTGCATTCATTGCATTGTACTTTGTCTTATTGCATTCAACATTTAAGATCATTATCTTTCCTCAGTAGATCATTCCTTACTTATATCATACCATCTAATTATTTGTACTATTTCTCTCTCTACGAAAAACATAGTTTTGCATGTGCTCGCACCTCTTTCGCGTTGAAACATGGTTTTGTTATGTGTAAGCATCCATGTTGCGCTGAGGCCAGTATTGAGGATGTAGGCACCTAGCCTGTGTTAGACGTCGTTTAGCCGTGCCCACTTCTTTTCTATATAAAACGTAGTTTGATTTGCACCTCCATTCCTTTATGGTATTCATGTGTTTTGTACTGCTTGTGGTTTGATTATTTCATTACATTGTGTATCATTTTGCATTCTGCCCTTGAACTATGCTGGTTTGATTCCTTGCAATGGGATACGTACGCAACCCTCGGGTTCAACCAACTGCATCTGCATTTTGTTTGTTTGCCCAAGTCTTACGGCCTTGTGAAAATGAGTCGTCTTCGGGCTTTGACATTCACTCACGTCATTTCATGACTTCAGGCTCTGTCAAAGAAGGGCAACTGTAGACACCCCATTTTTGACGGCCCTTAAGACTTGGGCGCACCTAATTGATCACTTGATGATGAAAGTTATGCTGTGTAAACGTTCGATTTCTTCAGCAAGAAGAGTTTCTAAATCCCAAACTTACACCCCATTTTTGGACCAAAACCATTTTTGACCAAAACTATTTTAGACCTTAAAACCCTCTCGTTCAAAATATTTTTGAAAATGTTTCTACGATGTTCCGAGGCTCGCATTTCATTAAAAACTGTACTTTTCAGTAAACAGAGTAAGGATAAAGTGGAAAAAAATAAATGAGAGGTAAAATTTTTGAAAAACAATCTTTAAAACATCTTATGTAGAGGTTTGGAGTTGAAGAAAATTAGAGGAGAGGGAAGAAAATTAGAGGAGAGGGAAGAAAACTAGTTGGGGGAAGAGTTAGACATCAATCCGTTAGGACAAAATTGAGCAGCCTTTACTAAAATAGGCATATCTCTTTGCACACTTAGAATTTAGATATGAGGCTATCACCATTGGAAAGTAGACTTCCGGGGCTTCAATTTAGACTCAAGAATGGCCTAAGATCGAGCCCAGATGAAGGAGATATGCCCATTTGAAATGGGACCTAGAAGTAGATTTTTTTATGGTCGGCAGCCACCATTTGTGGACGGCAGGCCACCATTTCTGGCATGCCGGCCACTGGAGTAAAGCCCAGATATTTTTGGTAGTTGTCCTCCAAATGCTCCAGTTGTCCCTATATAGATATTTTCGACTGAGGGATTGTTTTTCTATATGTAGAGGACCTCTCTTCTTGCTTTCAAGGTTAGAAACATTTAGGAGTGAGAAATATTTTTGGAGCAAAAATTCTCTCTCTCTCTCTCTCTCTCTCTCTCTCTCTCTCTACAATTCTCTTTCTCTTGAAATTTTCTAAGCACTTGTATAGCCTTTGCCTAAACACTCTAAACCAAACCTAGAGAGCTTCTTGCTGAGGTGATTTGAGTTTGATTTTGAGCTCTTGAAGCACTTGAAAGTGTGAAATTAGTGATTTATAACTCAAAGAAGCATTCATCTTCAAGAGGTATACCTTCTCTTGCTTTTGTATCATCTTTACACCACTTGTTTTCCATTTTTTCTATTGTTTTTTGGACTATTTAAAACCTGTATTTTTGGATTGAAACTTGTGGTTTAAGGCCATTAAAGATAGAAGGTTGATAGCCCTTCTTTATATCTTGCTTCTTAGGCCTCTGCCTTTGTGTTTCCTGCCTCTTTGTCAACTTTTTTTGAGCTTATAAACACTGAATTTTAGAGTTATTTCAGTGGCTAAAATTATGTTTTGAAGTCCAAAAATGGAGGGGGTAGCCTCCTCTCCTTGTGTTTTGTTTACTAGCTTAACATGCTCTATGTTTTAGCCTATTTTCTAGCTCTTTTTGTCTTAATTCCAGCATGTTTAAGGACTTATTTAAGACTATTTTAGGACTATTTTTAAGTGTTTATTGCATTTGAGCTTTGTTTTTCATGCTTGTAGTGTAATTGTCCTTATGAGTTTGGTATTTTAGGCCTCAGGCACCATCTTATTTGAATTGATAGCATTTATTTATGACTTTCCATACGTGTGATCACTCTTAATCACCTCTGCAACCTCCCTCATTTCTTGGCTTTTGTTTTGCTTTGAAAGTGGTTTCAAACTACTTGTTTGTTTAAGCATGAGATTGAGGTTATCATGTTTAAGAGGTTATCATGTTTAATGGTTTAATCCATTTTGGGGGTTCATTATCAACGGCATGATATCTCTCTCATGCCTTAAGCCAACTCTTGGTTTGACATTTCTCTCCTTAAGCGGACTTAAACTCACCTTTGGACTTAATTGGTTAACGAATTGAAAGGTAACTAAAATTGAGTAATAAAATTGGTGATTAAAAGTGATGCAAGATAATAATTTGGTTTAGGGTTTAATCGGACGTTAATTGAATCCTTGAGTCTTGAGTCGTTTCATACTCCTTAGTGATGAAAACGGTTCAAGATTCATTGTCAACTATTTCCCTTGATCTTTCATGATAGGGAGGTGATTTTGAGAGTCTTATGTTGTTGCATTCATTGAACTTGCACACTTGATTCATAAGCCATAATGCAATGAAATTGCATCCATTGGTGGTTTGTGAATCGAACTTACTACTCCTTTGAGCTATTCAAATGATAAAGAGGGGTAAATTGTGCAAACAAACCCTTGACAATACACTGTCTCTGCTCTATTTGCTCTTTGTTGCACCAGGACAACCCAGTCAACAGTGGCTGGCAGGCCCTCTGCCGGCCACCAATGCAAAATCCAACTGTGTACTCCCCCAGCAGAGCAGAGTTGGTCTGGAGGTGGAAATTAGTGCAAGTGTTCTATTGTGTAATACAGACATTCAGTAACAGAAATAGTGCCTTTTTCGGGAGAAAATCGCATTCATGCATGAGGCTTCCATCGGTCCTTGGGAGCCCTGTTGTCTATATTATTATCGTGCTTAAATAGTGGTTTTGTACTTGATTAGTTAGAATAGCTAATTTGTCTCATGTTGTAATTATTTTAATTAGCTAGATTAGTTAATTAATTCAGTTTGTAATAATTAGTTTAGTAGTTTAGTTAATTTAAATTGTTTTTTAATAATTAGCTTAGCTTTAATTAGTTAGCTAGTTGGCTAGTTAGTTTATTCATTCGAACTCTCCTTCGTGAAAGCGCAATGTAATGACGTGTATGTCTTCCAACCCCCTGTCTTTCTCCCTTTTATTTACTAGCTTATGATGGTTAGTTTAGGGACATCATGTGCTGTTTAGCATTCTCCATGTTTGCATCCACTTGTTTTGCATTGAGGCTCAATTCATCATTCTAACTTGCATTGTTATTGCTTAGTGCTTCTTTGAAAGAATGTTTAGACCGCATGCTATGAAATTAAATCATATGCCATATTAGTAGCCGAGCCTAATAATTGCATATCACATGTGTTGCATTAGCCATATTGCATAAGTTAAGATCATGCATTATTCTAACTCTTTCATCTTTTTGGCTTGGAGTACTAGGTGAGTCTTTACTTGCTTTAGCATAATTGCATGAGTGTGATTGTTGCCATGTCTAGAATGCTTACCATGAGGCTAAATGCTTAATTGGTAAACTTGCTTAAATGCTTGTGGATGAAGGCTAATTGCTTGAATTGGAATAATTTGAGTAATGTTTATATGCGATTTCTTTTTCAAGTGGTACATATTCAAAACAATTTTCGAAACAAACATGAATCAAAATATTCCAAATCTTGCAAATTTAGTCTATACTTGTGTGTGTGCACATCACATAGTAATGCTAGCCTAATAATCGAAACAAGAGCATATAATGTAAATAAGATTTATATCATGATTAGTAAAGGCCGATCTTTGATAGGGCGAGCGGGGGTGCTCAATTGATGACCTTTCCCTCTCGTACCTAAGTTCCCGAGCCGAGACAATCTTGGTGATGACGGACATGTGGCCTTTGGCACGAGTCATGGGTTTCCTAAATTTCTCAAAAAACAAAACATTTAAGTGGTGACTCTGTATCTGGCAAAGCAATCTATTTTTGGCAATTTGATTCAAAATCGATTTTTCAAAAGATTTGCCGGATTGGGACTCTTTGGTGTTTATCTATTTCACATTGCACTTGTGAGATCAGATTCAGAACCGCGAGAGTCTGATATTGTAGGGCTTATTCGCCTTCTGAAAGGGAGCGCGAAAAAGCCGAGCTACAGATAGTCTCAACTAACAACCCAGGAAAAGGGAGGTATTAACCAATGGTGGTCAAGACAGCCAACCCAAGAAAGGGATAGTTCCGTCATCCCAAAAAAAGGCCAGTACAAAACTGAGTGGTTTGATCCTACAATCCAAAAGAATGGGACCAACATAAATTGATGAAAATTGGTTGTAATCAAATGTTGATGTGCAAAGATTGTAGCCAAGTAATGCAACAATGATAGTTGTAACCATGCAAATGATATGTTAATGCAATTGAAAGTTGAATTTTTTTTCTTTCATTTTTCTTCATGACTTATGCAATGCAATATAGCAGGTGGTGAGGCAAGCCTCATGCAAATGAAACAAACAAAATGGCTACAATCCAAAGACGCTCACACAGGAGGTGAGAAGAAGGTTTTAATCAAACAACAAGACCTAGACTGTACCTTAACACGAAATAGGGGATTGATTTCAATCGGGTAAAAAGGAAAATGAAATGGGTCTTAACCAACAAGCGAGACCTAGACTGTACCACAATACGAAATAAGGGATGGTTTTCAACCGGGTAAAGGAGAAGGGGTCTTAACCAGGGACGGATCCAGGATTACGACTTTGGGGGGGCTAAAGTATGTTTAACTTCTAACCAATAAAATTTGAAGTTCCAATTTGTACTAACATGAAAAAAATCAATAATGTTACGATAAAATATTGAGCTATATACTCCTTGTCAACATAGTTGAGTACCAAAAGATGATCATATAATTGAGAATATTTTTTTGCCCATATTCACTTACAAAAAGTAGTAACTATTTCTACATGCATTTATTTACTAAAATTAGGCATCTTCAATTGAGCTCGATGCTCTTTCATAATATCAAAAGCATGAATGATAGAGTCTACATCAAACCCTCGAACAATGTCTTTTTCAATGTACGTAATCAAGTAACTAGCCAGAAAACCATCTTCCATCCTATTGCGCAATTTAGACATAACGAGTTTCATAGTTGAAAATGCACGTTCCAATGTAGCAGTTGAAATAGGTAAAGTCAACACAAGACAGATCAATCTATCAATAAGAGGATAACTTGTCGACCTTTTTGTTTTTGCCAACATTTGACACAACTCAGAAATGTTTGACAGCTTCTGAATCTCGGGAAGTATGGAAATATCTCAAGCTTATAGTTTTCCAACTGATACTTCAAATGCAATTTTTCTTGCTCGGAGAAATCCATGGGATAAAATTTATTTACAAGTTTGTAAATATCCTCAATTTTGAATGATCTACAGCATCCCTAGGATCCAAAGCTGAGCTAAGAACAAGCAATTCCATTACATCTTCCTTAAACCTATTGTTCAATTCTTGTAACTGAGAATCAACTGTAACCATAAAAATATCAACTCGAAAATGATGTTCCACGGTGAGCTGATCTCTTTCAGAATGAGACCAACCTCGGCCTCCTTTATAAGGACAGCTCATATCAGGAATCTGTATACCATGATCATTAGAAAATAATTTAATTTTCTCCAACAATGGGACCCATCCATCTTCTCTAAATTTTTGAATAAGTATCTTCGTTGTAGACACCAAATCATAGTATTAAAAAGAAAATCACAATATTTAGTTAATAATTGTACCAATAACAATTATCAGATTTTCATCACACCAATAACAAATTAAAAGCAAAATAATCACATTATTCAGTCTAAAATCACAATCAATCATAGATTAATAATATTCAATCTAAAAGCAGAATAATCACATCACATTGAAGCTGAAAGGATATCATATATTAGATAACTTACCAGATTCATAACTCTTCGTTTGTAAATATTAGATAACTTATGCCCCCACAGATTATTTTATCTGATATCCTTTCAGATTCATAACTTATTTTTTTGTCAAACCACAGTGCAATTCCTTACTCTTCGTTTGTGAATATCAGATAATTTCGTTTGAAGGGATATCCACGGTTCCACCATCCACGCCGACAGCTCCGACGAAGCCTCCACCGGACCACCGACAACAAAACTTCTCTGTATCCCTCGTCGCTTTGCTCCTCTCTCTTTAGCAGAATCGCAGTAAGTCTGTCAGATCAGATCAGTTGTTTTCTTTTTTTTTTTTTTTAATCTTAGTGCTTTGTTTAAAGCTTCTCCAGCAAGCCTTATAGCTTATATATATGTAAAATTTTCATATTTTACACTTTGACCCACTAAAGTTTCTAAAATTTTACTTTCATCTTGACCTAATTTGAAAAATACATATACATGAAATTTAAAATAGATTATTATATATGTTAACTAATTCAAAAAAAAAATTCCAAATAGTTTAAAAAATTGATGGGCTACTCTATATAATTTTAAAATTATCTAAAAAAAAATTGGGGGTGCGAACTCCCATAATTTTAAATTATTTTAAAATTTCTAGTATAATACATAATATTTTTCAAATTTTTGGGGGCGCGGCCGCCCCCCACCACTCCCCCTAGATCCATCCTTGGTCTTAACCAACAAGCAAGACCTAAACCATACCACAATACGAAATAAGAGGATGGTTTTCAACCAGGTAAAGAAATGTGGTCTTAACCAACAAGCGAGACCTAAACCGTACCTCAATACAAAATAAGGGGTGGTTTTCAATCGGGTAAAGAAGAAATGGGTATAACCAAAAAGAGTTTGAAGTGATGTGAACGAATTGTAACTATGCATGACAAATATAATAGACAATGCAAGTGTGATGGTGAATGCAAAAATACAAAGGGGCAATGTAAGACAAATAATATGTAATGATGAATGAAAAACAATAACATGATGGATGCAAAACAGATGAACACGAATTTTTTTTTCAAAATTTCCTCCTTTTTTTTTTCCTTCAAGATTTTCTTCTTTTTTTCTTGATTTTTTTGAAAATATCCTTTTACATTTTCTTTTTCCTAATTTTCTTGTCTTTTTGAATTTTTTTTTCAACAATTTCTTTTTGATTTTTTTTTTTGAAAATTTTCTTTTGATTTTTTTTTTTGAAAATGTATTTACATACCATATATACATATACGGATGCAAAATACAAAATATGGATACATACACACATACGAGCTATATAGACAGCCATAATATATACATACACGTATATGGACACTAACATACAGATACAGATACATAGACATATATATACAAAATATATACAAATTATATACATATATACAAGTACAGTATATATATACAAAATATAGACAAATATATGTAGACATATACAAACCTCTCTCTCCCCTATTTGTAGTTCTCTCTCTCTGCCTGTTTGTCTTCACCGAGCTTTGTGTCCGGTGGGCAATTTCAATAATCACGATGCACCTGATCGACAAAAGCTGGACGAGCCCTCAATTTTCAGTGATTGCCTCAGTAATCCACACTTCATTTGGCCTTTTCTCCCAATCCGTTTCTTTTTTTAAACCTAGCTTGCGAGGGACAGAACAGAAAGTTGCAAAACACCCATCTGCCATTACTCTGCCAAGTTCCCCTTCGAAAGTAGTATACTCCCTTCTCATGGCTTCTTCTCGCAATCCCCTCACTCTCTTCCTTAACCTTAACACTTCCCCGAATGTTGAGGCCAGCTCCTTTAAACCTCAGTAAAGTGCCTCTGCCCTTGTCCTAAATTTTCTTGCGCTGTCAATCAAACAATGGTAACACAGTCCAATATTGAGGCCAACAACTACAAATTGAAGTCCTGTATGGAGACGGTGATTGTGATCTCCAATTTGTCCTATTAGTTGCAGAATAGGACAAGTAAGGTGCACCGATTAAATGCCCAACTCTCTCTGCACCAGAGCATGTACAAGGATGCTCAAGCAGAGATTAGTGCACTAAAGAAAAAAAACAAGGAGTTGAAACGGCAGGCAACCTCCGCGGCCCGATTCAGAGGTCCTTCATACCCCGCCTTTAATGGCTGGCGGGAAGTAATTCTTTTGGGAGCTCTACTAATGCCGAGGCAGAGTCTTCAAAGGCTTCCCGAGAGTAATGGTGAAGTGAGGCAACTGATGGTAGTAACGAAGCTGTTTGCAAAGGATGTCAATTTGAAATATTCGTCGTTGGGCTGTTGCCGAAAAATCAAGAAAAAGTCCCTCTGTTTTTTTGTATTTTTAATTTTTTCTCTTTTGTGTTTTTTTTTTCTTTTATTTTTTGTTTTCTGTTTTGCTTAAGAAGGAGCACCAATGCTTCAAAATTTCTCTCTTTTGTTTTCAAATTTTTCTTTTCTTTTTTTGCTTGTAATGCTGATCTAGGGGCTTCACCCTAAAGTTGAATAAAATGAGTTCTGTTTTTTGCACATCATAGTGTGAATGACACACCACTTGAGCTTGAAAATATTTTCTTTTGAACTTGAATCTGAGACTGATCAAATTTTAATGAATTCTGAATTGGACACTAAGCCCTCAATTGACCAGAAATCAAAAAATGGCAACTCAATGAAAGAACAAAGCAAAACAATCTAAACACACCTATTTACACTCACTAGAATGAAAGGCACTTAAAACACGAGTCGAGAGGACAAACCATTGTGCCATACGCAACTTTTGTAGTTTTTTCTATTTTGGGTTCATAAATTGGCCGGCCGACAGATTGATGGACCAGCTGGCTGATTTATGAACCGCTTGGCTGAACAATGGACGGGTTGGCTAATTTATGAACAACTTGACTAAACGAACTGATGAATTGGCTGGAAAATTGGCGGGCTAGCTAAACAAGTGGCCGAAAATATTAAAAAAAAAAACAACTTAAGGAAAAAAAAAACAAAGCAAAAACAACACTAAACAAACGTATTGACCCTTGTTGGAACGAAAGACACAAAACTTCAATGCGGGCACAATTAGAAACATCGCGGTCGCGACGATCGTAGACGCGGTTTAGAACATCGTAGGCGCAATATATTACCGGAGACAATTATTATGCACTTTCTAGCGAGTGAGTTGACAATGGACACTTTTGAGAATACGGAAAAAAGACAGAAAACCTGACTCGACTGTGACCCTAGTTCATCGCTTTGACTTTTTTTATTTTTTGGGTTCTCTGGTAAAAAGATTTTGACCAACATGAGAGTTAAATTAACATGCTTGTTCCACTCCCTATTTTGAAATCATGTAAGTCAAGTCGTGAGCACTAAAATTTTTCCTTTCTTGGGTCCAAGAAATGGTCTAATTTTTGCAAAAATGGAATGATTTTTGAGAAAATTAGTTAACTTCATTAGGTCCTCAAAACCTATTTCGCAAATGGCCACTACCCAACCAACATGGAATCAACCCTTTAAGATGCACAATCTCAAATTTGAACTTGATTTGTCTCGCAATTGAATTAGAATAGGACAACCGAATTGAATGGAGATGAGCCATTTAAACATGGACAAGACAGCCAAGTCAAGTAAAATAATACCAATCAAACATGAACGGGACAAGTAAGTTCAAAGTAGTTGGGGCCGAACTTCAGGATGAAGCTGCCTACGTATCCCACTGATAGGAATCAGGCCTTACGTAGTTCCCAAGTAAGGTTTACTCGGGTATTAACACTCTCATTTTGTGCTCTAATTTTTGCCAAAGCTACCTTTCCGGGTTTTCAACCTTGCAAGCTTTTTTTCATTTTTCTTTTTTCAGTTTTGCATTTTAAAGTTTTTATATTTTTTTGTTTTTTTGCTCTAACTTTTGCCTGGGTTACCTTTCCAGGTTTTCGGCCCAGCAAGCCTTTCAAGGATATATTTTTTTAACTTATCCATGTTGATTGGTTGTGAGATCTCTAGGCCATCTAAATCCATGAAAATGGTTACTACACTTGAACAGATACACTTGATAATGTAAGGTCCAATCCAATTGGGTTTGAATTTGCCCCTAATGTCATGGATAGGAACTCGATTATCCTTCAGCACTAAATCCCATTCTCTCAGATTTTGAGATTTGACTTTCTTCCAGTATCCATTGGCTTGATATACGACTTGGTTTGAATCTTCAATCATATCTGACCTTTTTTGCCCCTAGTTTAAGGGTTGCTTCCGATCGACTATGCAAACCTCACATTCTGGTTGATTATTGAACATTCTGAATCAAGGTTTGAAAGCTAAGGGGTCAATTATTGTACATTCTGAATCAAGGTTTGAAAGCTAAGGGGTCGGGTCTCAAGTCAAGAGGGATCCTATGCTATACAATCTCAAGATCAATATCAGACATGTCTTTATAAGACCATGCAAAAACATTTTTTGAAATCTTTTAATAAAATGACTAGTCACTCGTGCTTATCTAAAGACAATGTAGAACTAATTTGGACCGAGCCATGATCCTTCTCAATACCCACATTAACAAAAATGATCTTATCTATTAAGGGCTTTAGCACACCTCTCTTCCTTTCAGTTGATCAAATTTTACAAATCCCGAGGAATTCCTCCATCTTTGTTTTTATCATAGTTTTGAAAATTTTGGTCAATACAATATTTTACAAGCATAGAAAAGTAGGTGAAAATTACTGTATTTTCCATTTAGAACTCCTGGTTCAATGGTTGAGACAGACTTAAGAGAAAAAGGAAATACTGACATTGAAAGGACAGTGATGTCCAGGTTAACACCCCCCGATATCACTAGACTTTGACTCACAAGACTGACTTAATCCTGATTCTAGCTCCACAAACTTGGTGAAATCAAGTTCAGATTCAACACCCAATTCAGAAATTAAAATAAAGCTTTCCTAAATTACTAACATCAGTGTGTACTATCCACCGCGTCTTTGTGCAATCAGCAAGTGGTCCATCCCCGATCATAGAAATGGTCACAATATCCCCTAAGTTCACTAGTCCCGCGTTAGTTTCAAAATCTATCACAGATTCAGCCAATGTCAAACCCATAATTTTTCCCATGTTTATTTGCTTCTCGATTAATCCATGGCTCAAGAAAAACCATACAGAGGGAAGTGCATGCCTGTAAGACTATCTGCCATTATGTCCAATTCTGGTACCAAACCATCTGTCATCACGGGTGTTGGGGTTTTGGCTGGAATCGAGGTGCATATATCATGAATAAACCAATGCTTTCTGGAATAAGCACCCCGGGTTTTAGATGGGAAGGTGTGATGTATATGTTAGGGATAAAGGTAGTTGGTAGCATATGGATGAGGTTAAGATGGGAAGGCAGTGGGACTTGGTTGTGGGGTAGCAATGGGTTGGAGATGATATTGGGTTTTTGAGGTTTAGATGGAGCTATGGTTTCATTGTCAATGAGATATTGAATCGCGTGGCGTAAGCGAAAACAAATCAGTCTCATGACTAGGTTGTTGGCGAAAAGCATAGTATTTGTTGGGGTTATGGCTACGTGGAAATGGATTAGGAAAGGATTAAGGATCAAGGAGCTTGAGGTGTCCTTTTTTGACTAGCAGTTCCATGGCTCATGTTGGAGACATATGGAGAGGGTGAAACTTTCGGTTTCAAGGTAGAGTTGAAGTGGTTGCTTGTGGGCTAGAGTTGGTAAAGGGATTGGTAGTGGTGGTAGAGACTGTGTTGACTTCAGTAGGAATAGAATTAGCAGTGTGCTACTATTGGGAGTAGCATTAGAACTGCGAGTGAATGAATTATTCATGAGCTCATTTCCTTCCGTAATGATCCCCTGTCTGATACCATCCTTAATTTGAACCCCAATCTTATGAAGGTCCTTGAAGTTGAAAAGTGGGAAAACTATAATTTTCTACAGCAATCCTCCATGTAGATTTCTGATAACCATACGGACTTGATCTTTTTCCAAAGGTCGACTTGTCATCTTGGCTACCTTTGCCCTCTATCTGGTGAGAAATTCTATGAAGCTTTCATTGAGCTCCTGTTGGGTTGCCTCTAGTTCCCGAATGGTTACCTCAATCTGGGTATTGTAGAAATACTAGGTGATGTAAGCCTCGGCTAACTTCTCCCAATTCTGGTTTACCGACTCCTTCATTTTGGCATACTAGATGGCAATCACTCCTGACATAGTTCTTCCAAACAAGGAAAGCTTTTGAGCCCGAGAAAGGCCCATGGGCCTCAAGATGTCTAAGAATAAGCGGATATGAACCATAGGATCGTTAGCCCTATCAAATATATCCATGTGCGGCATTTTGAACTACTCAGGTAACCTCACAATTGTTTTTGAAAACCCATCTTCGATGTCTGGAACAAAGTTGATCCTTTGTGAGGCTTTGAACATTTTTTTCCAGTTTGGATATTTTCAACACAGTCGAGTCAACTTAATCAATATCTATGGGGAACAGTCCTCTCATTAGTTGTGTAGGAATCCTAAGATCTTCTTGCAAATTAGGTTCATGAGGTTCCTCAACTGGTGGAGATGGGTCCAAAATTGGATGAACCATTGGAGATGGATGAGATGTAGACGCCCTATATGGGCATTGCAATTCGGCAAGAGCCTCCTTGTTGGCGACAACCTTGTTTGTAATAGCATCCATGCTTCGTTGAAGGGCCAAAAATATGTTTGCTATATCTGTTGGAGGTTGGTTTGTTACTGTTGGAGGTTGGTCTGTCACTACTAGAGCTGGAAGTGGGTCTGTCACTATTAGAAGTGCGTCTGCGACCACTAGAGGTGGGTCTGTTACTATTGGAGGTTGGTCTATTGCCACTGCAAGTGGATCCATCACAGATCCTAGAATTTCTGGCTGGCGAGGTTCTGACAATGAGGACAATGTGGTTTTAACCGTCTTTCTTGTAATTGGTGGCAGAGAGACTAACACTGGTTGTCCTTGAACAAAATCTGCAGTTATACTAAGTCTACCAGCTTGAGTCCATAAAACTTAGGGGATATCAGACTATTCTGAAGCTATGGTACTACAACCACCTAGCAAAAACAAAACAGAACTCCTAATCATAATTCCGGCAGCATTTCAACTCAATTGATCATTATGCACACTGAACTCAACCCCTCAAAATAATATGCCTAACCCATTGATCAGATTTGAGAACCCCAGATGGATATTGCACATAGTAGAAAAAGAACAAACACTCTTATGGAGGGTAGGGTTATCCTGTCCTAGCTTTGAAACGATATAGGGCTTCACTATTCACATAAGTGGCATCATACATCTTAGTACGGGGTAGCATCTTGTCCTAATTTTGAAAGTGTTTACAGCTCACTATGTGCACTAGGTCAGTCTAGTCAAAAAGGGATACCTCAACAAGATACCAATATACCTACCAAATCTAGCGGATTAAGTGGTACTGGGTGATCCTCATTCAAATCTTGTGCTTCCACAATATTAGAGCCCATGTCCGCTTATCCTCCCGAAGCCGAATAGTCGTCCAGGATAATAGGTGACAAGTACAGGACTTATGCGCACCATGCATGCAATGCAATGAACATATAATTGAAAATATAAATTATATCATGGAGTTCGAGTCAAGGTTTCAAAATATCTCCAGCAGAATCGCCAGAAACTGTAATATTGCCTAGGGGTACCCGGGCGCGTTAACAGTTCGGACCCTCGATTTCTTTGATCTAGTTTCACGAGTGCAATGTGAAACGTACATGAGAGTCCACATTTGGCAACTTTTAGAAAAATCCGTTTTTATTGCAAAAATATTTGCCAGAAATAGACTACGTCATTAGATCTTAGAGTCACCACCTACTATTTAT
Source organism: Camellia sinensis (assembly GCF_055761805.1). NCBI lineage: Eukaryota > Viridiplantae > Streptophyta > Magnoliopsida > Ericales > Theaceae > Camellia > Camellia sinensis. The sequence goes on from NC_138973.1 coordinate 113,869,811, forward strand.
TTTAGGAGAATTAGGAAACCTGTGACTCGTGCCAAGGCCACTACTCGTCGTTACCAAGGATGCTTGCCTCAGAACCTTAGGTATGAGGGGAAGTTCATTAATTGAGCACCCCCGCTCACCCGATCAAAATATCGGCCTTTACTAACCATGATATGATTTTTATTGACTTAATGTGTTCATATTTTGATTATTAATAAATTCTAAGATTTACTATATGAAGCAAACAAATACAGACTATGTCATCAAACTTGGAGCAATTTGATTTTATTGTTTTGAAAATGTTTTGAATAGTGCAATCATGAAAATCAATTTTATTCCAAATTGAATAACACAACCTTCACCCACTAGCATTCATATAGGTATATCAAATAAGCACATAGCCATATGGTAGGATGCTATAGTAAGAAAATCACACACAGGTCAGATGCTAAGGCACAAAACTTACATATTTACTGTCGTCTTGCAAATAGATACAAAAAATAAAGTAAAAATGCATGATTCTATATACAAGATCTGATGGGTCATTTTACACACAAAAAATAAACACTAAACTGTACCAAATTCCTTAGAATAATAATAAGTCCATGTATCGATCCACAGGGACAAATGTGAAATTAAACTAATTTAATTGTAAAATTTCTAAATTAATTTTGATCAAAGAGATGATTGTTCATAAACTAATAATAATTAAAATACTAAGACATTAAACTAGCAATTAAAAATAAAATTGGAATTATTGATTTTGGGAAAAACAAACCTAGGGTAATGAATTCACTACTAGTTACATAAATAAGGTCTCAATTTGAAAATCAATTATGTTATGGTTCGAACCAAATAATACCTCGCAACTACTAGTTCGAAGCATTGATCAAGAGAATTATCACGTTCAATGTATAGACATGAACTATCTCAAATAGCACGAGTCGTTGGCTTTAAATTAGGGTAGCAAAATTACTCATCCCTCGTAGTATGGCTCGTCTCATACCTTAAATATGAAAGAATAGAAAATCATTACATGAAAAGCATTCAACAATCGCAGAAAGAAGAATACTTGAAGAAATAATGAAAAATATATTTAAACACTTTTTAAATACCATACAACTTGTTCAAACCATTACATAATCAAAAACCAAAAAGAAAACCATATTTACTTGACTAAGGTTTCATCAAAACCCTAGAAATAAAAGCCTAGCCACTTATGAAGGAGTGGGAAGAGGTAGAAGAAGAAGAAGAAACCCCCACAGAAGATATTCTTGAAGCTGGAGAACCTTTATTTCCAAACCCTAGCCCCTTTTCTCTTTTGGAATTTTTAGAACCCTAGAGCAACCTCTTTTTCCTCTTTTTATTCTAAGTAGAACAAACTTGAAATTATGTGTATGCATCCCTAGGTGGGCCGCTCGAGCGCCCACAATTTCCGCTTGAGCGGTGGTGGCCGCATGTGCAGTGAAGTCTGGCTGCACGTGCAGTGAGATAGCAAGCCGAGCATTTTCACTTCGTGCGCGGAGAATCTACTTTTATGCCACTTTTCGTTTGAATTTACGTGTTGCCTCCCAAATTTGTACAAGTGTACAACACACATCATCTTTGCCAAATAGACAAAATTCAAAGACTATAAATGTACTTTAAGCAACCTCAATGTGGTACCTTTCAGTGTACATCACAACCCCCAACTTACATTTTGCTAGTCCTCGAGCAAAACAAAAGAAATAAGAAAAATAAAATAACTCTAAACCACTTTTGTAGGGATCACGATTGCATTTAGCATATGCAAGAAGCTTGTAAACCACAAGGTTACCCCAAGTGGACAAGTATAGTCTCGTAAGGGTTTCCAGAAATGATACCCACAAACATCAACATATTCACATCTGTCCAACACCAATTAACCACACCACTCCACCTAACAATTAACATATGTGCCAACTATAGTGCGATATAAGACATGATGAGTCATTGAAGGCACAGTGGACAGTCATAAAGGAATCTATTGAGCAAGAACTGCAATTCAGTATTACAAAAGTTAAGTCCCTTATACTTGCGAATGCTAGTAAACACATCATCAGTGTCTGTGGTGTAAAGTGCAGCCCCCATAACTAGTTAATTGTCCACTATAATAGCCTAGTCTAACTCATAATAACACCCAACATATACATAAAAACTAAACTTTTGCAATTAGGATTCTCAAATTTTTCTTTCTTTCTTTTTTGTTTGTTTGTTTGTTTGTCTGTTTTTTTTTTTTTTTTTAGACTGTGCAATGTCCTAATTCAGTAAGCTTTCTAATCAACCTATGTAGCAAGCATTGGGCCAATGACTCCCAAACCAGATGGTTTTAGAGCACTAGGTGTGAAGACACCCCTACGAGCTTAATAATTCGACTTGAAAAGGCTACGGATCCGAACAAGTCATTTTCATTATTTTTCCTTAACTGTGTAATGTCTTGGTCCTTTAAGCTTTCTAATTAACCCATGTAGCAAGTATTGAGTCAATGACTCCCAAACCAGACGATTTTAGGATACTAGGTGTAGAGACACCCCTACAGGCTTAATAACTCGAGCTAAAGAGGTCACAAATCCAAACAAGTCAAGTATTTATTTTTTTGGTGAGAATCAAGGCTACTCATTTATTCTTTTCTGCAACACTAGCAATTATTACTATGGATTATAATAGAGAGGTCACTGCTATGATAGTGTGTTCATGTGAATCAAGGCATACTTATGACAAGTGTACTAATACTACAAACACAAACAACTATCCTAGTACAAATATCACATGCGAGTATTTACCCAATAAACCCTTTTCATACAAGTCCACTATGTTCCCTAATTAACATATGCTTATATCACTACCATACTAGCAAAAAGCTAACATCAAGTGAAATGGTGCAATCAAGTGTAGCAAGTACAAACATGAATTGTGAAAACACCAATACAACATTGTCCTCAATGTAAGCAACTGTGAAGTAGATAGTAAAGAGAGAGAGATAGAGGATATTACCATACGACGGAAGCGTACATCCAGCAAGATAGGGACGAACCAAACACACACACTTTTTATTTATTTATTTTTTATTTTGTTTTGATTTTTTTTTTTGTTTTTGAAAAAGAATAAATAAAATAAAAATAAATAAAGAGATAAAACAAAGAAAATAAATAATATTTCATGGATTAGAATCCGACGGTGGTGGAAAGTGTTGCTCAAATAAGGCGTTCATCAACGTCCGAGTCTCGAATGCCTCATTATGAAGCCTAGCGTTGTTGGCTCAACTCCTGATATGCATAGAAGTTAGTTTTCATAAATGCAACTGGCTGGTGATACTCGAGTTGACATGCATTAATTTGGTCGAATGTCGTCTGAGAGTAATCCTGATACGCTTGATAGTTTGTGCGGAGATCAACCACGGATTGTTGAATGGTGGCCTGATTATCCAAAATAGCCTAATATTGTGCACGCGTCATGTGGAATGGTGGTGGCACTAGTGCGGCGGCGAGCTCTGTTGGAACATCGTTAGGATTGGTCGGTGCATTGGGGATGACTAGTGGAAGTGGTAGGAGAGTAGTGGTTTGGGGCCATTGGGTTTTAGCATAGAGCGGTGGTGGCGAAAGCTGAACCTCATTCGGATCAAATGGGTTATTCTCTTGACTTCTGATTAGTATTGTAATGAGGTTGGCAAAAGGGAGGGCCCACGTAGAACCGCCTAGGCTGTTGTGCAATTTGACTTCATTCAAAATACGGGCCATTTGGTTAAAGATCAATATAGGAATGTCAACCCAAAACCCAAAATCAAATCGATACAAGGTGTGGAGAAAGTCCCCTTGTCGCTCCTCCTTGTGACAGAGCGGTATTACATTCTTTTTGAGAACCACATTAAAGAAGAGAAGGCGACATGGTAAGTTAGCCCGAGGGATACTGGTGCGATTGTTATCATCCTGCCACCCCTCATAGAATTTAGTCACTAGGGCCAGAACTATGAGTTCCTGAGTGAACACCAAGAACTGCTCGGCATTGATAGTTTCCATTGAGTAGTTGAGAATCTCAACAATAGAGGCTGATGTAACTGCTAACTCAACCCCCTCAACAACAAAAAGACAGGCTCTCAGGACCTCATCACTAATATACATGTTCTGATAAAATAGTCGCACAATGCAATGATAAACTGGTTCAATGACGTTGCAGACGCCCAGTAGACCTCGGTCTTCAAGTTGTTGCACACTTCACGTAGTGGGTTGGTGGCGCTGGAAGAAAGCGATGTCAAAGGGTGTGTCAGATGCAATTTGTATGTTGGCCTAGATGGCAGTTGGCACATCCCTATCTTCTAGGTTGGCATTGTGAGGGCGTTTGGGTGCTCGGCAGGACGATGAAGCCATACTTGCACAACATAACACAACCAACGCAACCAAAAACGTGAAAATATTATATCAGAACTCATCAAATATCGCATACATGCACAAAATCACTCAAATCCTCACTGTCGGCACGCCATTTGATCGCTTTTATTATTTTAATATTTTATTTTTATTTTTTTTGGTGAATACTACCCTAAATTAGCTTAAACTAAATTAGCATGAGACAAGTGAGTTAAATTAGATGAGGTACAAGAATGAACTAAAGGAAACAAAAATAAAGAAAGAAAGAAAATAAAATAAAATAAAATAAACAAAAATAAAAAAAAATAAAACTAAACCACTGACCAAACTAAACAAAACAATTAAATTAAAATTAAAGAAATAAGAAACCACTAAACTAAGAAACTACATTAAACAAAAATAGGCAATCACAATTATTTTATTTTATTTTATTGGGTGGGCCGCACATGTGCTGGAGTGGGCAACACGTGCGTTGGTTGTCTTCTTTGTTGCCCAAATTTATTTATTTTTATTTTTTTATGATGACGATGAACAAAGGTCAAGACTACATTAAACTACCAATGTATTATACTACAAGTGAGGACTAAGAAATATAAACAAAAAGAAGGTGGTTACCTTGAAAAAGTATGAAGAACAGAAGATTGAAGATCTATCGGGAAAAATGGCCACAGGAAGGTCGTCGGTTGGAAAAGATGGTAATGCTTCGGTGGGAAGGTGGTGGTGAGAAAAGATTAGGTGAAGGTTGAAGGAAAAAGGGTTGGTGATGGTGGAGTTTGGTGGGTTTGTGGAGTTTAGAGAGAGAGAGAGAGAGAGAACAAAGAAGATGATGACAGGTAGAGAGATCTAGAAAGTGATAGTCAAAGTGGGCTAAGGCTTGAAATAAAGAAAATAATTTTTTTTTTTTAATCTGTCCACTCGTATGCCCATGTGGGCCGTACGTGCTTAAGCACAATGCTTTTGGGTTTGGGCTACTCGTGTGCTCTGGGCCTTCACTTGGGCACCCAAATATTTTTATTTTTTAGGACGGACCGCTTGTGCACTAATGTGGGCCGCACGTACAGTGAATATTAGGCTGCTCTAGCAGTGGAATTGGGCCGCTCCAGCGGCGCTTAAGCAGTAGCCTATTTGGGACGGGCTGCTCGTGTGCCCATGTAAGCCGCACATGCAGCCTTTTTTTTTTTTGAAGAAATAATAATCTTGCTGTAGCCATTTACTCCCCCAGCCCAACTTGTACCTTTATTTCACAATCAAAGTAAGAATAGCACTTTGAAAACAGATAAAAGCTCAATAAAGGTATAATCTTCATGCGAAAATCACGGGTACTACTTTTCTCCCTAACCATGTTTGTAACTTTCCCTATTCTCCAACAGGGTGATAGACTAGATTGATTCGTTGTTTCTGGGTAAACTCCAGTCTCGGTGGGATGGTCCATATCAGGCCATCGGAGTATTTTCGTATGGAGGTGTTGAGATTAAAAATCCCCAACATGGTACGACCTTCAAGGTAAATAGCCAAAGATTGAAACATTATGTCGATAGTATTGAGAGGGGGGAGATGACTGAGGTTGTCCACTTAACAGACCCAATATATCTTCCACCGTAATTGTTTTGAGTCTAGGAGACTTTAAATCCTCTAAATGTGTCATTCCTTTGGTATTAGGCGTGCTTGAACGACATCTGACGGTTTGGTATAACCACCAAACTATGTTTATAGTGAGTTCTTAGGAGACCAACTGAGACAGTGAAAACTAGAGTTCCAATGGCAAAGCCTAGAAACGCAAATGTTTGGAATTTTTGAGACTAAAGTCTAGTTTAAATACCTAATGGTGTGGAGATTGTTTCAAAACCACCCCAACTTGAATTCTGTATAGCAGCCCCATAGGTCGAATTAGCTTTAGGCACAGTGTTGGAGAAAAAAAGCTTGCCATACACATATAACATCAACAACTTTGCGGCGTCCTCCTCATCTTGTCTACTACTCCCACACACCACTTTATGGAACAATGTTTTCACAAGTTTCGACTAATGCAAACAGTGTTAAGACTCTTATACTGTATGAAATCTGTTACCAATCTTTGACAAGGGGACAAATCAAGACGTCTAGCCCTGCACTGAATATTGAACATCGGGCTTGGGGTCGAGCCGCCCATGGGCCGCAGGCCATTTTACACTCATAACCCAAATTTTGATGATGTCAAAGGGAGAAAAGAAATGTGAACTTGAATTGCGTTTACACTTTATTACTATGATTCATAAATAAAACTGCTCTTTAATTTTTGTGTGAAATCTATTCATATATTGCCATCATCAAAAAGGAAAAATTGTTAATCTTATGATTTGATTTTGATAATATCTAAAATATTTTGAGATAAATTATGATTTTTTAATATACAGATTTTACAATGATTTGACACAAAATATAAAAAATGATTTTATCATTTTGATATATGTTACACCAATTTAAAATATTATATATATATATATATGTGTGTGTGTGTGGGTGAAAATCTGACCACACTGCCCGTTTAGTGATCAGCTGGAGAGCACAGGCAGAATAGATGGCTTTAGCAACCTGTAACAGAAAGAAAAAGCTCCGGCGGTGGTTCTTCCACCCGGGGACACTCCGACGATCAAGTCAGTATATCTCTTAAAGATAATCAAGTGCTAAACTGAATACTCAAAACATAAATTACATACCTTAGACCCACGGGGGTGCCTCTCTTTTATAATATACTCAATCCAAGTCCCACTAGAAGTATGACTTCTTATGAACTCCAATTTACTACTTACTCTAGACTCTATAAGAGATAGAGATAAAACTCCCTAAGAGCTTTATCCTTATCTTGGTTAAGTCCCCTCTTTACCTTAGGACTCTTGTCCCTTATCTGCTTATCTCGGATTCCGATATCTTCGGGGATAACCTCGGCAACTCCGAGATCATCTCGGCTTAACTACCAGGACACGTGGCACCTCGACTGACACGTCGACGTCACCATGCCACGTGTTGGTATTCAGAAAATACATCCCCACAATATATATAATATAATATTAAATTATATATTTTTTCAATAAAAAAACCCAGGGTGGTGGTAGGTTTGTTTGACTCAAATCCCTTCCATATATTTATTTTTTCTCGTTGTCTCATTTATGTAGTTTCTACGGCTGAGGTGCAACGGTTGAAATATTCAAACAGAAGAAAAATAAGGAAGGATGGTTATATTTTCTATCCTATAAAAGCAGCACTACGCAAAGAAGAAAAGTAAGAGAAGTAAAAAGAAAAATTTGTGATATTTAAGAGTTTTCAAAATACTGTTTGGTGTGCTTTCATTAAGTTATAATTTTTTTGAGGGAAAATTTATTGAAAAATTGAGCTTTTATTGTAAAAAGATTTATATCCTTTATTCTTATTCTTGTAAAAAGAGTAATATTTTTGTGAGTGATTTTTTTAGATAAAATCACTTGTTTAGGTGTGACTAGGTATCAGATTCTAAACTAGTTAGAGTGATTCAGTTTGGTCGCTTGTTGCAAAGGTTTACTAGCACCCGTGAAACTAATGATGTATTACTGTTTGAAGAATAGTGAAGAAATTCCCAATAAAGATACTTGGAGAGTAGATGTAGATTTGGGTTGAGCCGAACTATTATAAATCGCTAAGTTTGATTTATCTTCCCTTTACTCATTTTATTTTTATTACTCTAATTTGTATTGCTTCTTATTTTTATTTATTTATTATTTAGGTTAATTTTTTAATTTAGCAATTTATTTAGAAACTCAATTCATCCTCTCTCTTGAGTTGTTTTCTAGATAATGCAAACCTTAAGGGCCTGTTTGATTAGATAGACTATGCCTCCGTTTGGGAAGTAGGTTGGCTTTTTGACTTTTTGACTTTTTGACTTTTTTAACTATTTTAGCCTGGGGCTAAAAAGCCTAGTTTGGGAAGGACTTTTTGACTTTTTTGACTTTTTAGCTTTTTGGTGATGTGTCTTCATGGTAAATTACCAAACTACCCTTCACATAATTAATACATGTGAAGGAATTGGTTTTGCACCTCCACGTCACTTGATGGCGTGGACCACAATTAGGAATGGCAACAGGGTGGGGCGGGGCCGGGGATCACCCTCCCCATCCCCGATCCCCGAAACTACAAAAATCCCCGTCCCCGGCCCCGATCCCCGACGGGGAACTCATCACTCCCCCCAACCCCGCCCCCAACGGGGATCGGGTTTCCCCGACCCCGGAAAATCCCCGTACTCATCATCAACAACATCATCCAAAAAAAAAAACAATTTCATGAACAAAAACATCAACGGCAACATCTTAAAAAAAAAAAAAAAACCATCAACAACTTCATAAAGGGATTCAAGGAAGCAACATCATCAACAAAAAAAAAAAAAAAAATAGAGTAAGATCTGGTGGAGGGACGAAATCGACGGTGGCGGAGGAGGATCTTCCCAGATCTGCCATGGCAGAGAGAGGGGGAAGCGAGAGTCGACGGAGGAGGCCGCAAGAGGCGACGGAGGAGGAGGTCGCCGAATCGGATAGTGTCACTGCAACTACGGTGATTCGGAGGAGGAGATCGCGGTGATAGGAGGAGGGAGATGAGGGAGGTCGCAGTGATAGGAGGAGGGAGAGGAGGGAGATCGCGGTGATAGAAGAAGGAGATCGGTGAAGGGTTTTAGAGAGAGAGAGAGAGACATGAGGGGCGGTGATGGATGATAAAATCAATTGTAAAATCAATACAGAGGTGTTGGTTTTATGGATTGATGAGAGGTGGTGATGGATGGATTATTTTATGTATTGATAAAGGAAGATAAAGGAAAATGATTATTTTATGTATTGATAAAGGAAAATCAATACAGTGTGTAAAATAGAGGGGTTCAATACAGTGTGTAAATGAGTGACGGACAAGGGTTGGTTTATAATATATATATATATATATATATATATGTATATAGGGGTAAAATAGTAATTTTATTTCGGGGAAATTCGGGGCCGGGGACGGGGACGGGCCGGGGCTTGAACACTGATCCCCGTTCCCGGCCCGAAACTGATCGGGGATTTAATTTTGAATACCATTCCCGTCCCCACGGGGATATTTTTCGGAGAAAAACCATTATAATTCGGGACGGGGGATCGGGTCCCCGTCGGGCCAGGTTTAAATTGCCATCCCTAACCACAATTGATTTGATTTTTTTTTTTTTTTCTCTGTTGGGTTTGGATTTGGCCTTTTTTTATGTTTTTTTTTTAAATTTATTTTTTTTGTCATTTTTCTTTTTTTATACATTAATTAGTTCTTGTTTTTTAATTTATGTTATTTTTCTTTTTTATTTTTATTTGTATACAATAACTTTTTTTTATTTTTCAAAAATGAGTTTTCATGTGTTTTATTTATTTCTAAATTACGTCGCGAATGGTAATTTATGTTTTTATGTTTTTTTTTTAATATTTTTGAATGAGGCATATTTTTGTCGTTCTTTTTTTTTTTGGAATTTATGTTTTTGTAATTTTTTAAATATTTTTGAATGAGACGTATTTTTTTAAAATAATTTACGTATTTTGAGCTTTTTTTTTTTTTGCAAATGGTTTTTTCATGTGTTTTTTATTTTTATTTTTATTTTTTTTTTCATTTTCTATGAAATGATAAAAAGTGAGGTTTTATTTTATTGTCCTGTGTATTTTAAATAATTTAATTTTAATTTTAATTTTAATTTTATTTTAAATATTTAAATAATGTAAATAATCTAAAAAAATTAATAAGAAAAAATTTAAAATAAATATTCAAAAAATTTAAATCGTAAAAATTTAAATAATTTAAATATTCAAAAAATTATTTTAACAAAAAAATTTAAATAATTTAAATATTAAAATAATTGAAATAATTGAAATAATTTAAAATGTTAATATTTTAAATTTAAAAACAACTTTATATTCAAATCGTAACCAAACACATAAAATAAAACTCAATTAATAAATTATTTTTAAAACTCATAACCAAACACATAACTCAAAACTCCATAGTACTTTCACAGCTCTATACTCAAATCATAACCAAATACATAACAAAAAAATTAAAATATTTAAAAATATTTTTATAAATAGAGTTTGAATTTATTTTTATAAATTATTTTTATAACTCATAACCAAACACATAATTCGAAAATCCATATTACTTTTACAACTCTACACTCAAATCATAACCAAATACATAACAAAAAAATTAAAATATTTAAAAATATTTTTATAAATAGAGTTTGAATTTATTTTTATAAAATATTTTTAAAAAAAACAAAAAATTGTTTTTAATTTTTTTTTCAACTGTATTTTAAGTTTTTTTCCTGGGAAAAGGTTTTTTTTGGGAATTTTTTTTTTTTTTTTTACTTTTCATGTGCTGAGGCGATGCCCCTGCAAATCATGTGGGGTAGTTTCGTAATTTTAGCTGGGCATTAATTGTTGCCAAGCAGAAAGTTTTTGTCTTCACTTGGCTAATTAAGCCTGTTTTGTCCTGTAATGGCTAATTTAACCTCAAACTTGCTTCCCAAACACATATAGCATTGAATTGAAATTATTAATCATTCTAATGTTTGCTTGAAATTCTTGTTATTCAAATCAGATTTCAATAAATATTTTATTTAACAAAATTGACCGATAATAATGAAAAATAACCATATAATTAGAAGGGTTAATTACACTAACATATGTTGAGATTTGAAAAATATATAATAAGTCCCATAGTTTTAATATAATTACATTAAATTTCTTTGAGATTTTAATTTATATAGCACTTTTTCTCTTTTTTATTGGCACTATTTGGGAAGAAGGTTTGGAAGTTTTTTTTGGCTATTTTAGCTACAAAAGACAAAATAGACTATTTTAGTCACAACAAATAAAGCATCACATCAAACTCATAATCATTACACTATTCTCTCAGAAAAAAGGCCAAAAAGTCAAAAAGTCCTTCCGAAACCAAGCGTTTTAGCCCAAGCTAAAATAGTCAAAAAAACTAAAAAATCAAAAAGTCAAAAAGCAACCCACTTCCCAAACGACACCTTTGTTAGTTATATGGATGAAAAAATAATATCATATTTTTTACACAAAAATGTATATTTTATATTTTTTGCATTATTTTTGGTCTATTAAACCTCACTAAAAGGGAGACTAATTTAATTATGTTAACACAGTGAGAATTATTGTATTTTTTTTAAACCTCAAGAAAGATTAATATAATTTATCCTAATTAAAATTATATATTTTAATATCTATTACAAAACAAACATAAATAAAAGAGAATTAATTATTCCACTAATCGAGTTGAATGATCATTCTTATACTAATTTTATGAATTATTAATTAGTGTAAACACTTTTGACTCCGTGAAGTGAGAGTGTAACAAATTTTAAGAATCGACTTCTACCCTACACGCACGAGAGTTGCACCATTATAAAAATGAAATGATTTGTTCGTTACTCTACTTAAATGTAACTTTTTTTTGGTAAGGCAAGAGACACATATTTTAGACTAACAAATTCATTCACAATAATGTAATAAAAAAGGTAAGCTTTATATCATTAGATGTATAACTAATTAAAAGTTGACACCTATCACCAATCATATTATTTAAAGCGTGAAAAATTTTATTATACATACTACATATTATATACATTTTTAATTACGTTATTTTTTTAATTAATTATTATTAATTTTTTAGATTAAAATATTATTTTGAGATATTTAATTATAATTTTTTTTGTATTTAATTATAATTTTTTTTTTATTATAACTCAAAAATTATAATTATATAATTATATTATTATTTTTAATTATAAAATATACATTTCTCAACTATTGTGTACCATAGTCTGTCTATGTACTGCCAAATTGTAAGAATTTTTTTCATTTTTTATGGAACTCAAATATTTTTTTTATAATAGAGTGAAGCAAAGAGAAGGGCCTTTTTCTTCTTAAATAATTTTCTCCCTCTATCTTAATTCATTCGCAATTTACAATTATTAAATATATCTTGATTCACTCACAATTATCAAATATATATTTAAATTTTTCACATTTTAAAATTTTTAATAACATCTTTACATTTTAAAATTCTCATATCGTCTAATTAAGACAGGCGACAAAGGTATCCTTGCACTGAGGCGAATGTAAACCAGTCATTTTATGGCTAAGATCAACCTCATGCGCGCTCCTTACCAAAACGCAACAACACCCCCATTCCATTTGTTACACTAAAAACAAGACCAAACCAAAATGGCCAGCAGCACACATCTTTACGACCACATTTTCCGGCCAATTCCCTGCGTCCGTCTCAGTTCCCGGCGACGCACCGCCACCAAACTCGCCGGACATCCTCTCTCTCCTCCCAAACACTCCAAAGCTGCAAACTTTGCCATCAATATCAAAACTGACCAAAAATCGAAGTGGGTCGTTAGACTGAGCTTGGTGGAGCAAAGCCCACCAAAATCAACGGTGGACGTGAAACGGCTGGTGGGTTTCTTGTACGAGGACCTTCCCCATCTGTTTGATGATCAGGGAATTGATCGGACGGCGTACGATGAACGGGTCAAGTTCCGGGACCCGATTACAAAGCATGATAGCATTAGTGGGTACCTCTTCAACATTGCCCTCTTGAGGAAGCTATTCAGTCCTGATTTTGAGTTGCACTGGGTCAAACAGGTGTGTGCTTTTTTCTTTTTCTTGCAGTTTATACAACTCTATCTATAGATGCATTGTCATATGCATATATGTTGGTCAGTTGGGGTGGATAACAAGAACCCAAATGAAGTATATGTTTTTTGGTCACACACAGATTTTAAAAGTGATGTTAGTTAGTTACTACTGTCCAAATGAAATATAAAGTAATTAATTTTGTGGTGCAAACCTAGTGGCAGAGTCAGGAATTAGGCTGAGCAGAGGGGGCTATACTAAGGCAATTGGGTCGGATCGATTTGGAACATAAAGTTTAGTTTGGTTTGATTTGGTAAAAAATTAATTGTTAATATTTTACAAGTATTCCAATATCATACATTTCCGTTTAATAAATTTTGTGTACTATTCAAATATGTAGAACTCTGAGGGGGAAATTTGAGAAACATTTTCAAAATTTAAGACCAAAAAATAGTTTTTGAAAGTTGAGGAGATGCACGTGCCCTCCTCGACCTATAGTGACCGCCACTGTGCCCTATAGTGACTTCGCCACTGTGCGCACCTTCAAAAGTTACTAATGAATGTTGAACCACACAATGTGGCTACTAATGCTTAGTAGCAGGACCTCCTACTTGGAAGATATTTCTTACTCAAAAACACGATTCCACGCTCCTAAGTAAAAACTTGTAAGAAACTCTCTCCCAAGAAACTTGCTCCCAATTGAAATAGAACCTCTTGAAAATACAAATCTCCTAGAAACAAAAGAAAATAACTTAAACTTATTCTAATAGTTTCTATTTGCATAATGTCTATTTATACTAAACAAAGACAATTTGTAGTTGACATCAATCTCTAATATTTATCCATATTTTAACATGTATATTAAAACTAAATAGAAAAAATAATTATTATAATATATTCATACATTTACTATATAAAATATGTACATGCTCTCATAGGCTTTCCCAATTTTAGAAACTTCTATATGTAATCCCCCGACCCTGCTCCTGCTCCCGCTCCCATCCCCACCCTATTTTGTGAAACTAAAAGCTAATATGATCGATTATGATATGACATAATGTGTGTGGCAACCATGTCAATAGTAACTGATCACATTATGTAGTGACTAATTGTTACCATGGCAACATAATGGCCACACATTAGGATGTGCATGATGTGCCTTTTAAGGGTGCACACCCAGACTGTCCCATGTAAGTCTGATGTACAGTTATGAATCATAACCCTAAACCCTAAACTTATAACTTACGACACTGATTTAGTAAATCTTATACTCATTGTGATGGTATATAATGTTGAGAGGTCTCCCATTGCATTAACTCTGCCACTTAGGGAGACTCTATTTAGCAAGTGTGAAATTGTAAGTTTAACAAGCTTAAAATTATATGCTTCATTTTGAAATTAGTAGTTTTGGGTGTTTTACAAGAAAGGTACTTATGCAGTTATGACAGGTGACATGGGATCCAACTAAACTCGATTCAAGTACACAGAAAGTTCCATAAAGGAGCTAATTAGGCAATATGTGATTAAGCAGTTAACTGTTTAGTTCAGTTGCACCACTTGAAATGCATCCATTCCAATCTTTATCTTGGATGAGACATAAAATTATCTTTAGCTTTCTGGGATATTTTTGTGCTAAATAGTCCAATGGGTGTGAATAACTTCACTGTTACTTTCAGCACATAGTTGCTTCAGTGTTGGTGGCACTTTGTAAATAGGACTCTTTGAAATGAGGTTGCAGGGCATCTTTCCATGTCAATTACTAAAAAGATCCTTTAAAGTCATCAACTTCTGTTTTGAATCTGTTCTTTGGTGTGTGGAGAGAGAGCATGGGGATGCAGGAGCGTCCAAAATCCAGTTTAGATTTTGCATCTTCGATTAATTGAGTTGCTATAGACAGGACCTTTTGAAATAACCACAAGATGGACTATGACAATGACGTTCATTCTGCTGCCATGGAAACCAGAATTGGTTTTCACGGGGACTTCAGTTATGGGCATCAACCCTCAGACCGAGAAGTTTTGCAGCCACGTGGTACGGTTCCCCCTCCCTGAAATTAAAATTATGGTGTATTATCAAGTAGTGTTTTACTTCTTTCTTTCTTTCTTCTCCCCACCCCCCTAATTTGGTATTTCCCTCCATTTTGTAGGATTATTGGGATTCTATTAAAAACAACAGCTATTTTTCTTTAGAAGGTCTATTGGATGTAATAAAGCAGGTACTTCCCATTAAATTTTCAAAATTTTGTATGCACTAGTTGGTGTCCCATCTCATAGATATGTTTGTCTAATTTCTTGCAGCTGCGGATTTACAAGACTCCAGACTTGGAATCGCCCAAATATCAGATACTGAAGAAGACTGCAGACTATGAGGTTTGTCATTCTATTTTTAGAAGGATTGTTGCAGCCGTATCAACTTATGCTGTTATTACTATCTACCACTATCTATCTCCACGGCATTGGTTTAGACTCAAAGAGAAGACTATGCTTGATATTTAAATGAAGTAATATGATAGGAAAGTATTTGCTCTATTTGGTTTCGTTTTCAATTTTGTTTTTTGAAAAAATTTTCAAAAAATTTAAAACTAGTTTGGTGAAAATAATGAAAAAACTAAAAACACTCATCATTTTCATACGATTTTCTCTTTTTGGAGTGAAAATTTCTTTTTGAGCATTTATTTTCGTCAAACTATTTTCTTTTTTCTTTTAAAAAAAAAAAAACAGATTCTGAACTGTTTGGTTCCTCTTGCCATATTTATTTCCATCTGTGGATCCCCCGTGTTGCATCACCCCCACGTTGTTGGGCCTGTCTAGGCTCTTCTTGTCCGGCCCCACAGCATGTAGGGGCTGTTATGGTCATGCTCAAAGACATGCTAGTCACACCCACCTACCTTTTTAGTCCAGGAAAAAAAGTTCATCACTTCATAGAACATTATGGTTGAATATAAACTTATTATATAGGCTTGATTAGATTTTGTAACTCCAATTACAGGTTAGAAAGTACCCCCCATTTATTGTTGTAGAAACAAATGGTGACAAGCTGTCCGGTTCAACTGGCTTTAATGCAGTAGCTGGGTCAGTGTGCTTTTTAATCTAATTCAGTTACATGCCTTTTCTTTTGTGATTTCTTTCTCTTTAGCCTGACAAATTGCGATTTAATCCCATTTGTGCAGGTATATCTTTGGGAAGAATTCTGCAAAAGAGAAGATGCCTATGACTACTCCTGTCTTCACTCAGACATTTGACACTGAAATGTCCAAAGTATCCCTCCAAATAGTTCTTCCGTCTGAGAAAGATATGAGCAGGTGAAGTTTATCAACTGTATTAGGTTATCAAACAGTTAAAAATAAAACCACTTAAAATAGTAATTTCAAATTCTTGTTAATGATGTGACTGGCTCACTTTGACTCTAAGAAGCACAAACACAGGCATGGGCACACATGGGTATGGACAGGGACATAGTGATTTTGAAAAAAATTGCGATATGGACATAGGGCAAAAAAAAGTTTAGTTCTATATATTTTTGTTTGCTATGTGTATGGATTATGGATGTAAATTTAGGGCATAGAGATCTATGAGGCATTATGTGGGTGTATTTTTGTTTGTTTCCACTTTCTTCCCTGTTTTGTTTCCATATATTTTACTCACCCCCAAATCAGCTTTCTAAAATTATAAAATAAAATAAAAAGAAAAAGAAAACCCATAAAGGTGTTTTAATGTGTATCCAAACATAGGACACACATGACGTCCGTGAAGTCAACATGTCCCATTTTGGAGTGTTTGTGCTTTCTAGCTTTGACCTCACGTATATAACAGAGAAAACTTGATACTGCTTGGGAAAAAATTTTAAATTTTCCATTGAATTTACACGTTCAAATTCAATAATGCAATAGATGTGTATCTTGACCAGTTTACCAGATCCCAACGAAGAAGCAATTAACTTGAGGAAAGTGGAAGGAGGCATTGCTACAGTATCAAAGTTCAGTGGAAAGCCCACAGAGGATGTTGTTATTGAGAAAGAGAAAGCACTTCGCTCTAGTCTTATTAGGGATGGTCTCAGACCTAAAATGGGTTGTTTGCTTGCTCGCTACAATGATCCTGGTCGGACGTGGAGCTTTATGATGGTATGATCAAAGAAGTCCCTTCAAGCATATGATTTTCAAGTTCTCTAAATTGCTTTTACTCTGCTTAGAATTTCTTCTATATCTTTGTGAGTCAAAACTTCGAATAATCTGATTAATGGTTCGTACATGTGGGGAAGAACAAATACTCTAGCATTGGGAATAGTTCACTCCAAATAATAAATATCTTTAATTCAATGCAAGAATGAAGATAGATTTAGGTGTTTTTATGTCTAGCAATATCTAGCTACTCAACATTGACATGGATGAAAAATAAAACTTAAAATATTTTCCCTGTTTGGTGTTGTTTAAATTAGAGTAGGGATATTCTAGATTTCCTCTCTTTTCCTTTATTTATTTTTTTTACTACCAGACAGAGCAGCATGAAAATTCCTATGAAATCCAAAGGTTATGCCATTTGTATCCTCGTAAAGTTTGTGATGCTTCAAGGTTAGTGAGCCATGAGTCTAATCTGATGACAAGCAAAGTCAGTGCAGCGGCCGCCCAATTATTTGACTGTTAGTTTTGTTGCTTTTGTAACCTGAAGATGAATGAGCATGCCTAAACTCTGCATTCTCATACTCGAGTTACCTTTAGCCTTAGCTTTTGCTACGTTCATTTATTGTTGGGGGGGTTCAGGCGAAATTTTGACTGTAATTTTCTAGATTATGAGGAACAACTCTTTCAGGAATTACGATAGACTAGCTAGCCTCACTAGGTCAATAGAGTGGTTGAAGCTCCTAGTTGTGTTCTACTTTCTTGAATGTCAAACATGATCTTATGCCTGGTAAATAGACCTCTATTTGAGCACAGTGAGAGGGGGATTAGTAGGGTCAGCGCAGTGAGATTCGTGGAATTTATCATTCTTTTATGTATGCTTTGGAAACTGACTATTGAGATATATTCCATCAGTGCCTCGTTTTAAGAATCATCAATTTACATGAGAACCACTCTATGTATACCTCTATCCCTTAGCATCGGCTTTGCCATTTACCAAAAAGGCTTCTAACCCATTTTGTTTTTTGGACATCACATGATATCATATTTATCTGTGTCAAAATCTGTCTCATTTCAAATAGGCTTCATTGATCATATTGGAATTCTGAACTTTCTTTTGCTGCCCGATGTTGCTTCATCATATGCTTGACTACTTTTTGTTTCCCCCTTTACATCATATCATATTTTAATGAAACGAATTCTATTTATTTGATTCATTGCATGCAATTTATTTTAGTGTATCTTTAATGTTTAGAGAAAATACATTGAGCACCATAAATTTGAGATAATTACATTAAACTACCTCAAGGTTTAATTCATATAACACTTCATCCCAATTTCATCAATAATTAGTTAGCTGTATGAATGAAAAAAAAAATGATATTGTCATCTCTTTTCTACTGAAATATATATATTACCTTATTTGTCCTTCTGCCTTAACATTATTTGCATTAGTTCCGATTACTTTAGTTTTGCTAGAAAGGGGGCCCAGTGTAATTATCTAAACTTGTTAGGCTTGTTGTATTTTTTCTAAACCTAAGAGGTGTTCAGTATAATACACCCTTTATTTTATTTGTCTACTTTGTCAGATTGTTATGATCTTTAAAATATTTATTTGTGTGATATAATTTCATTTACCAGCTTGAAACAATTCAGCTATTAATATACAAGACTTCTAAGTTGGTTTCCTTTTGTGTTCCATTTTGAAACTTTAAATTCTCTTGAAACTTGTTCACCTCTCCACTCCAATGAAACCCTGCTTTAGCTGCTTTAGTAGGAGCCTAGTGCACTTTGTCAAATTTTTTCTTATCTTATTGATCCCTATCTTTTTTTTGTGGTTGGTTGTATTGAAGAGGAATGAAGTGCTTATATGGCTTGAGGAGTTTACATTGGATTAGCTTGTTCGCCACCCCCTACTAATCTTGATCATCAATCTTGACTCTTTTCGTCAACTACTATGAGGGTTCAATTTCAGCTGATTTGGGGGATCACTGGAACAGCGTAAGGAATGCTGTAAAGAATATTTATTCATCTGTAAAAGGAATTACTTGCTTTCAATACTTGTAAAGAATTTACCTTAGATTATAAATCCCCCTCTCTCAGAGAGTTTTCATTACCTTTCTCTTGCCAGCGATTTGTCAACGGAAAGAATCTAGTGAGTTTTTCATATTTTCCCCCCATTTCTTTCCCGAGTTCTTTTGGTTTCAATTACCATTTGAAGAAACCGTTATTGCTTTCAGTCCTGTTCAGGTTTGTCGTTTAAACAGTTGATCATCTCATTAACTGATTGGTCTGTTACATGGAATGACTCATTTGAATAAACATTTTATGTAAGTAGGCGGTAGAAAATGTTATGTGACTTGACTTATACTTTGTTGTCTACCACATTGCATCATGTTTGACATTTGACAACCATTTAACCTAATTTTTTGGGTGTTCTTCAGTATTGATTAAATCCATCGTTGAATTAAGTTTATGCATTTAAAAGTGTGATCGGGCGAAACACTAATGTTGTGTTTAGATATAAGATTTGATTTAGGATATGCAGAGGGAAAAGACAAAAAGACAAAAACTAAAGGATAAATTACACCCATACTTGTTGAGGTTTGGTTTTAATATAAATATTTACCTATCGTTTTGGACATTACGATGACCTCCCTTACAGAGTTTGCCGGTTAACACTCCAGAAAAATTAAAGTAACTTGAACGTCCTTGTTTGTAATCTCCTTGAGATGGACTAGGTGATAGGGTTTTTTTTTTTTTTTTTTTTTTTTTTTTTCATCCACCCTTCTTTTACAACCCATCTCTCGCCATTCACTACTAACAACTTTAGTCGAGAATCTCTATAGTATTTCAGTAAACATGTGAGGGACAAAAAATCTCCAACTCTACCATTACTTTTACTTAAAAATATCAGGCAAAATAAAGTAAAAAAAGCAAGCGGCTCATGGCAAATAATTTAGAGAGAGAGAAAGATGCAGTGTAAATATTGTTGATTTTGAAGAAGAGCCTTAGGTGGTTAGTGCCACCGTCTAGATCAATAAAACAAAGTAATTTATGAAGTCAACAAGTAGTGTTAATGGTTTGTCAATGGAGTGGACAAATTGTAATGAAATTATGAATTTTAAGGAGAAAAATGTAATTTTTAGAACGTCGGGAAAGTATTTGTAATAAAATTAAAAAAAAATTAGTGAAACATCTCTCTCTAACTTTGTATAGTGGGAGAGGTCCAAGATATATTTTTTTTATTAGCTAAGATCCCTCAATATTTTCATAGAGAAAATTCGACTCAGAAAAATTTTGTCTAACTCAAAAAAATTTTACCCGATTCAGAGAAATTTTAATTTTCATAGAAAACTTAATTTTTTTTTTCCTAAGATTAAATCTCAAGAGATGTGAGTATAATTTACTTAAAATAAAATATAGGAAAAGAAAATAAAGTAACAGTTAATTTTTTGGGGAGGCCAACTTTTAGCATTTTAAGGCCGAGGCATTTGGGGAGACTAAGAAAAAGAAGGTGCTTTTGTAAGTGTAACATTGTTGAGTTATTAATAGGTGGAAAATAGCTTCTCTTTCTACATATATGTGTGTTTAATGAACTTTTAGATTGATTAAATTATGAATTTGAGAAAAAATTAAAATTAAAAAAAAAAGATATAAAAAAATTTAACTTATATTTCATTCATATTTTGTATTTATCTTTTTAATTTTTATCAAAATTTATAATGTAATAACCACTTGTTAACTCCAAAGCAGAAGTTGACAAAAACATTAAAAAAACATATCACATATCATGAGATTGACCTTACATCAATCCCAAATCGTTACACATGAAGATTGGACGATTGACATGAAGATTGGGCGATTGACCCTGGTGGCCAACTTGACTCACCCCAAACCCAATCCATTTGTCATGGATTACAATCGTGGTACACTAAAATGGTTTGAGTGTTGCTAATAATCCTCCACTTTTCTTTTTTGGATCTTACCTTTTATTTAATGTTTCTATAATAATTTAGGTAAATTACAACAAACCCCCTTCAACTATGCCTCAGTTTTGAATTGCCCCCTAATGTATAAAACACGACACTTAACCCCCTCCATGCATAAAGCATTTGACAATTAACTCCTTCTGTCAAAGACCCGTTAGGATTTGGATGAAATCTAGCCATGTGCTTGGTACATACAAGGTAAAATCAACTTTGATGGACAAAAAATACCCTTCTCAACCTTCTACCTCTCCCTATCTCCTTCATTGTCAAACAAAAACGAGGGACAACTACCAACACCACACCTCCGCACTACCACAGATCTTCTCTGACTCTCACGGCATTATATCCATCTTTGATAGTATGTGTTTGGCTGGTGTTGGATGGTGATTTGGATCGCCAGATCTCTATTTGAAAAATATTTAAGGCCCACAAAAAAACTCCCACAATTTGATCCAATGTGGTTTGATACATGTCAATTTTTGATTTGTCATATATTCAATTGTGTAGGCCTACCTCTCATGCCACATCATTGTAAATAATTTTAGAGATCTAAGTTGTTGGTCTCTAGCACTGCTCTCTCCATTTGGAGGGGTGATTTCAAAGAAGATTTATAGAGATAATGTGTTTGACTAGTGTTGGGTGGGGATTTGGATCTGCAGACCTTTGTTTAGGTTTGTGGGTGATTTGGGTGAATTTTGAAGAAGAGTTAGGTCTGTAGGTGTTAGTTGTGGAAGAAGCAAGAATGGTCGTGCTAGATTGGTTGGTACTGGTTGTAACTTAATCTTTTCTTTTCTAGTGGTAAAAGTAATTGGCCAACAACTCCAATTTCTAGTCCAACCTCAAGTTGTTTTACTTCTAAGGTGTATTTCTCTTCCCCTTACTTAGCATCCCTTTTTGTTCAATATAGCCTCTTGGCTCTTTTTTGGATACTTTATGTAATGCTTTGTGAGTAATGAAAAGAATCCTTTTATTTTTGCTTTGCGTTATTGCATTTTGTGCGAACTTTTTGAATTAAACAATGCTTGGATGGCGCTACTGGGGCACTAGGGGCAATTCTTCCAGAGCTAATTTTGCTCGTCTCTCGCCGAGTTGAATTTGCTCATCTAGAAGAAAGTTGGTGCTTTCCCCAACTTTACAGATTTAAACCCAGTTAATTTTGCTTGACTCTTGCTGAGCTGAATTTGCTCGTCGAGAAGAGAGTTAGTGTTTTCCCTAACTTCAAAGATTTAAATTGAGTTGATTTTGCTCGTCTCTCGCCAAGTTGAATTCACTCGCTGAGAAGAGAGTTGGTGTTTTCCGCAACTTCACAAATTTAAACCGAGTTGATTTTGCTCATCTCTCACCGAGTTGAATTCGCTTGCTGAGAAGAGAGTTGGTGCTTTCTCTAACTTCACAGATTTAAACTGAGCTGATTTTGCTCATCTCTCACCAAGCTGAATTTGCCTACCGAGAAAAGAGTTGGTGCTTTCCCCAACTTCACAGATTTAAACCAAGCTGATTTTGCTCGTTTCACCTCGAGCTGATATTGCTCATTGGGAAGAGAGTTGGTGTTCCCCAACCTTGGTCTTTTGAATCGAGCTGATTTTGCTCGTTTCTTCCCTAGTTGAATTTGCTCACTGGAAAGAGAGTAGTGCATTTTCCCAGCTTTTTGTAATTTTAACTGAGCTACATTTGCTCATCTCTTCTCAAATTAAATTTTGCTCGGTAGAAAAGAAGGCTGCAACTTTGGATTCAGCTCAGCATTGGAGAAGTTGAATTTTTTTTTTCCAAGTAGAAATTCTTTAACACCGAGCAGAATTTAGTATTTCACACAATCAGACAAATGTATGAGGAGAACAAAAGTTGGAAATTTTCATTCATACCCTGGAGTGGTTACATAAGGAAGGGTTATATCAAAAGAAGAAAAGGAAAATACAAAAGAAAGAGCAGATTCTAGTTAAGTCCCTAATCCAAGTTTACAGCATCATCCAAGTTGGTCACATCCTCATCTGTCACATCTATCGCATTCTATGCACCAGAACCAAGGCCCAGATCGGCATCTAGCTCGGCCTAGTCACTGCTCGAAGATGCTTCTTTAAAAATTACCGACAGTGGAGTGTTTTTCGTTGACTGCCGCATCGCTAGCCGTTTTCACCCCTTCAATTAGTTTTTACTGCACAGCAGTAACGTAAGTTTGCATATATGGAGAGATGAAGGTGAACGGGGGGTTCTTGAAGAAGTCAGACTCTAGCGTATGGCCAAGTTTCTTCGTGGTGGCTTTCCAGCCACAGTGGAAGAATATGTTCTTTGTGCTCTCTACTGGCCATTCATAAACTTTTTCCCTCTCCACATAGTTGTGGTCCTTTGCATCTTCAACTTGTTTCTTTACCTCAGCTTTGTGGGCAACTTGATGCTTTTGTAGCTCGTCAAGATACCTTACCTTTTTGGCCTAGTCCGTTTTCTATTTATCCTTGTAGCAACCCCAACCCATGATTAACGTTAATCCATGCTTAAGTATGTCTAACAAGTAATTAAGAAGAAATTTTGAGTTAATTACATGTGTATTGCATTATTTGTGTTTATATCTATTTAACGTAGGAAGATCTGTTCATGTTTTCATTTCGGTTTGCGAATTGAAGGCATTATCGGCATCCGATTCAGAAATTGACTTGATTTACGTGTTAATTAGAATTTTTAGAATTTTATGGTAGGTTTAATTGAAATTCGATTCAGAATTAGAATAATTAATGTCAATTAATTAACCAACTCTTAATTAAACCTATACAAGGCTAATATGATCCCACTAGTTCATTTTTGCACCCTTATTTCCTCACCTTCAAGTTCCAAAACGTGTAAGAGAGAGAGGAGGAGAGAAATTGGGATCAAAAGCTAGAGAAAAGGGGATCGCTAGTAATTATTGAAGAATTGAAGAACATTTAGAAGTTTGAGCCTCTACATTTGTGAATTCAAGGTTTAAGGTAAGAAATTAAGCCTTTGGTCTTGCTTTTGAGGTGATGAGTTTATGAATATAAGAGGTTTAAGTGTTTAACTTGAGAATTGAGTTTAAGAGCTAGAAAAGAAGGAATTTACATTAAATCATGCACATGCATGCACAATTCATGAAGTTTTGAAGATGTTTACAAATAATCCTCACATGCATGCATTGATTATAGCTTTGTTTGAAATTTCATCACATTTCATACATTTTTATCTCAATTGATCATGTTTTGGAAGAATAGAAAACATATCAATTCATGCATGATTTATATATTGAATTTCAAGTTTGATTTTGGATAATTGTCAATGCTTTTGGGCTTTATTTTGTGAAATGGTTTCAATTCATGATATATTATGAGTTTATACATGTTTTCTCGAGTTTTGAGCCCAATATAATGTGTTTTGATGCTTTGAAATTGAGTTTGGAAGCTTGAAGGCGAATTTGGAAAACCCAGAATTCGTACCCTCCGCTCGAGCAAAGGAATCCACGCTCGAGCTACCACTCTGAGTGCGTGTACTTCCGCTCGAGAGACCAGAAGTCCGCTTGAGCATGAAATGCATGCTTTCAGAAGTTCTTATGTTTTGCAGGCCGCTCGAGCGACAAAAATTGCGCTCGAGCGAGGGCGTGTCTCTCATGCTCGAGCGAGCATCAATCGAAAAAATCAAGCAACCAGCACTTTTGCAAAAGTTTATAGACCGCTCGAGTGACAGATCTTTCGCTCGAGCGACCACTCACATTTTGCATGTCCACTCGAGCGTAGGAAGTTACGCTTGAGCGAGGACTCTGTTTTCAGCATATTTTGTTAAGTGTTTTCAAGTGCATTTTGGCATCCTCATTGCATTCTAGGCATTCCTAGGCCAAGATTAAGACACCTTAATGAGGATAAAGAAGTAGAAACATACTAAGGCAAAAAAGAACTAAGTTAATAATTCCGGGTGTGTAATTCAGTACGTATTCGTTCTGTATCCGTGTAGGTCGTGAATTGCCTCCTCTGCCCGTTTACTTGGAGCCATAAGTTATCTATGAGTAATAACTTAGTAAAGCTATGTTCAAGTTAAATTATTTTCTGTATATGGAATAAGATCTGTTTTATGAAATACTATGTTTTGTAATATGAATGATTGTCCAACTCTGACACATATTTATGGTATTTATGGTGTGATTCAAGTATGTTATTTGTTCTCAGACCGGAGGTTCCTTTATGGAACAGACAAGTTATCTATACCCAGCTGGAGGTTCCGATATGGAACTAACAGGTTATTCGTTCCCAGTCCAAAGGTTCTGTAGACGTCCCGAATGTCCCGGGAAAATCCCATTTTGTTCATTGGGTTCACTACAGTTTGGACTCAATGTCACGGTCCTGTATCCAATCTCGCGGAGTGCAATGCAAGACCGATGAATCATCAAAGAGTCCAAATCCGACAAATCGTTTTGAAAAACTGATTTTTAGAAAGAAGTGCTAAACATGGACTGCTTTGCCAGATACAGAGTCGCCACCTAAATATTTTATTTTGGGAGAATTTTGGAAACCTTGACTCGTGCCTAAGGCCACGTGTTCGTCATCACCAAAGTTGCCTCGGCTCGGGAACTTGGATACGATTGGGGAAGGTCACTTCGTAAGCACCCCCGCCCGCCCGATCAAAGATCGGCCTCTACTAACTATGATATCAAGTTTTGAAAACATTATGTGCTCTTATTCTAGTTATTAGCCTAGAATTACTATGTGATGCACACAGCATACAAGTATAGACTGGATTGCCTAATTTGGAACAAAGCATCGCATATCCGTTTATTTTGAAAATGGATTGAAGTTTGCTACTCGCAAATAGGCTAAAACACGGGTTTCGACGAATTATTCTAACTCAATCAACCCAACCTTCACCCTCAGGCATTCAGGCAGTTATATCATATAAGCACATAGTCTCATGGTAAGCATGCTATCATGGCAATCACTCACACACATGCAAGCATGCTAAAGTATAAACACTTACCGAGTACTCCGAGCCAAAGAAAGAAACTAATTAGAAATCATGCATGAATCCTAACTATGCTAAGAATGCCTAATGCAACACATGCAAAAATGCAACTACAATAGGCTCGGCTATTCTAAAATGGCATATGAGATGCAACAATCGATACATGTATTCAACTTGGAATTGAAATATAATGCAGTTAGCATGATGTACCGAGCCCGGTGCATGCAATATAGATGAATGAATGCAAACATGCGAACATATAGATGTTAATTGAAACATGCCCTGAAACTAACCATCATAAGCTGGTAAATAAAAGGAAGAAAGACCTGGGGTTGGAAGACATGCATCGCACACACGCACACTTATTACATAGTTCGCCCTCTCACAGAGGGTCCGAATAAATAATACAGAACCAACTAGCATCTAATTAAACTAGTTATTACACAACCAAAATGAATAACGAATTACAGCTAAATATTACACAGCATTAATTAATTAACAAATTAAACTAAGGAAGTAAATAAATTAGCATGCAAGCTATATGAAATGGACTGCCTCAGTTTTGTTCCGAATGATAAAGGATGCATGCATGCTTGAGTCGCCTTGTCGCGATGTCTCAGCTCGCCTTTGTTTGCAATTGAACTCAGAAACTTGCACAAAGCTCCAAGGAGATGAAACTCCACCCTGGAAATCTGTGGGAGGGCTACCGACCAGCCAATGGCATGGGAGACCACCTGTCGCCCACCCTTGGTGGTGAAAACCAGAAAAGGTGGTCGGCCTGCCAGAAAACCTGGTCGGCCGACCAGTTTCTTCTCTTGGTTTCTGCATTTTCTGCAACAAAGGCAAGAGAGAGAGAAAGCAAGGTATTTGCAACATATGTGTGCCCGACCACTCTCCCCGTCATCGCATAAGCTCTAGGGAGTGTAGTCCTTAATCCTCGTGCCATCAATCACGTATCCTGATGCATGATGGCCGAGGAGTCGAATTGCACAACTCAATATGACATGAATGCGCACATAAGCACCTAAAGCCAACAACTCCGTCATGGGTAGTCAAGAGTGTCGGCGACCGGGAATCGAGGTACGTTTCGTCACTTTGAGTATGAGACGTTCTTCGTTTCCCGTGTTCGGGCTAACTCCTATTCCGAACGCAATGCAATCTAAGCATGGAAATGCAATGCAACTACGCAAACAAGAACATGACATACACAATGCAATGCCCTATGACTAACTACAATGCAATGCATGCAAGCATAATGGAATGCAACACAAGTATGCAAACGTGCAATGGATGACATATGAATATGCAACTAGCATACACAATGCTATGAACTAACGATGGCATACTCAATGCACGATGCAAGACAACATAAGCATGTAACAATATGACACAATGAGACTAGCATACACAATGCGCATAGAAACTAACATACACAATGAGATGAACAAGGCATGCACAATGCAATGATCAATCATGCGACAACATGGCATACTCAATGCTATGGACTACAATGGCATACTCACTGCAAAATGGACTTAAACCAAAATGGATGGGCCTCAACCACACCCAAATCAGTGGCCATACATGATGAAAATGAGACAACGAAACACATGCAAACATGCAAGATGCAAGGGCCCAAAGTCTAGGGCACAAGATACAACTATATGAAAGCATGGAAATGATGAAATATGGCATACAACAACACATGTTCCAGCTCTGAAATGACATACAAAATGGTCCCAAATCATGCAAATAACTCACCCGATGCATGTTGGATGACACAATTACCGAAACTAGTGAAGTGCATTACAGTAGAGGTATGCAAAGCAATGTCCAAATGACCAAACTAGCCCCAAACAGTCCCTATGCAGACCCAAAACAGTGGCAAAATGGACTAAAATGATGGCTCGCTATGCACAAAAATGAAGCTCATGCAATAGCCCAAAAATGAGGCATACAAGCACAACTCTTAAATGAATTTAAAGAGTGGAAAACATGGGAACATGGCAACCCTACATGCTCTGAAATCATGGTAAGAATGATGCTAAATCATGTCAAAAGCCCAAACAGCGCATGCTAGTGGACCCGATATGCAAAGCTAGTAAGCTTGATTGAACTATGACCATATACAACAATGCATGCATGACCCAAAACACTTCAAACAGAGCTAAGACAGCCCAAAATATGAATAAAATTAGTTTGGATCATGGCCAAAATATGCTAGAATCAAGGGCCAAAACAACATGCAATGTAAGCTAGTGAACATGGATTACACTACAAGCATATGAAGCATTCAAGAGGCCACTAAACCAGAAAAATTCAGAGACATGACATGCCAAAAAAAGCCCAAAAACCTACTGAAACATGATCAATGCATGCAAGAATGATATGCTCCTTTGATAGGCTATAGGAGGGGTTGTTCTACACATGCAAGAGACACACCCAAGGTGACAAAACCAACTCTGGACAGAGCCTATGCAGGCCCTAAAAGTCACTGAAAAGGCCCTGAAATAAGGCTTGGAGGTGCAAATAAGGGCTCCTTTGTAAGGCCAAAAATGCCAATAAACAAGACAACAAGAGAGAGGGTCACCCCTCTCTGATTTTGGCCCTCAAAACCACATCCCAACCACTGAAAATCCACTAGATTTCAGTGGCTAAAGGGCCAAACAAAGCTCAACACAAAGGCCCCAAGGCATGGCTCAAAACAAGGCAAAATGAAGTATGCAAGGGGGTAGATGAGCCCCAACAGGAAAATGACCTTAAACAAACATGGAGAGTGCTTAAAAATAAATCTTTTTTTAGTTCACAACCAACCTCAAATATGCATGCAAATACGGCTAAGAAATAGATCAAAATAAAGCTCAAAATAGAGAATAAGTGTGTTACCCTTGTAGCTCAGCAAAACAGCAGCTTTGAGACCAAAAATCCAGACCTTCAACCTCTGAAAATGACCTCCAAGGACCTCAAAGCAATGGTGGAGGTGTTAGGCTAGGAGGTGGTGTGCAAAGGTGCAAGAACCAAGCACTTTCTAAGCCTAAGTGTAGAGATATATAGAGAGAAAGATATACTTTTCCTTCAACAAATTTCTGAACCCTCCCTAAGGAAGAAAAGAGCCTCTCTTATAGATCAAGGAGGCCAAAGCTTCTCCAAGAAGCTCAAAACCAAGGCCAAAGATCCTCTATACACGTCTATAGAGGATGCAGTCTGTGCCTTCCAGCTGGCACAGCTGTCAACAACTCACAGAGACAAAACATTAGGAAAGGGGTCGACCAGTTCAAGTGGTCAGCCAGCCAGTTCAAAAGGGTCAACTCAACAAAAAGTGGTCGGCAGCCCCAATTGGTAGTCTCCCAACTGAATGCAAGCTAGTGGTGTGGTGGGAGACCAGTAATTGTGGCCCAAAAATGAGGGAGACCAGTTACCTGACAAGAAACTGGCCGGCGGGGGAAAAGTGATCTCCAAGGAGAAAAGGTGGTCTCCCACCCTTGTACCACCTTCCAAACAATGAAAACAAGGTCCATGCCAAAAATGAACCAAGACGGATGCAAAACGAGGGTTCGGGGGTCAAAACGCGCAGCCGGGTGCCCCGAAAACAGGCCGTTAAGCATCGAAAGTGGCGTGCGACCACAAAGGTGGTCTCCCGGGCCACAGTGTCCCTCTAGAGAGAGGAAGCAAGGTGTGTACCAAAAACCGGGCCAAACGGAGAAAGTTAAGCGGTCCCGAACCGAGGCGCGCGGCCGACGGCTCCGAAAACCAAAAACTAGTCTCCAAACAGGAAAAGTGGCCTACGACCACGAAAAGTAGCCTACGGCCACTGAGAGATGGTCGACGAGACCTCTCCCTCCCTTCGGGAAGAGGAAAAAAGACCTGGTTCGCAAACCGAGGCAAAGCACAAAAGGGTCCCAAGGTCCGGGGGTAAGGCTCTCAGCCAAATTTTGAAACTTCAAAAGGAGCACAACATGCACCATCACCAAGCGCTCAATCGATGACGTCTGAGTCTTAAGGTTGGTCAAAAATGGGGTGTCTATAGGTTCCTTTAAGGAACTGACAAGTTATCTGTACCCGACTGGAGGTTCCTGTATGGAACTAACAAGTATAATCTATGATGCTCTATATATGATCTATTAGAGCTAATGGATAAACCATGTATGATCAAGCATGAATTCTGATTTCTGTCAATGACTTAAACAAGAATACAAATATGAATCTATCCTATGTACGGACTTAATTATGGGACATCATTCATCTATCCCTTTACTCTGTTATTATTCACTGGGCTTCTGCTCACTATTTATATTATGTATGTAGGTGATCAGGCACGTGACTAGGCTCAGAGTTGAGGACCTGGCGTCTCAGTTTTTGTTAGCCAACCTTTGTGCCTCCCGAGGAGGTTCCGGTTAAAGTCAAGTTTAGTGGCTATAAAATTATGAAAATATAAGACTTGGTTCCTTTTGCTCCATGAACAAATTTTTATGTTTTTATCTACATGAAGTGACGTGTAAATATTATGTCTTTTGACGTTGCTCGTATGTTTATAAAAGTTCCATGTGTGTCTTCACCGCTCGATGGACTATGTATATTTTATGTATTTGTTTTTGCAGCCCCTAATTATACATTATTATGTTAAGAGGCCTTTCGTAATCACGATGCTAAACCTATAGGGGCAGGTTTGGGTCGTGACAGAGTGGTATCAGAACACGTATTCTACTGCACACACGAGTCCATATGAGCTTAGGATGTTCTAGTAAAAAGTAGGGGCATTCCATCTGCATATGTAAGTGTGTTTTCATTGAAAGTGAAAAACTAAATCTGATTATAATGACATGATATGGAAACAAATGATTTGAATGTTGTAAAAAAGACTATTTGCCTATGTTTATAATGTTCTGTTTACCTATAGCCAATGGACAATACAAGAAGTGATGGAACAGTTGAATCATCTGGGGCTCGAATGAGCCACATGGAACAAATGCTAGCAACTTTAACTGAGGCAATAGCTCAACAACAACAGAGGCAACAACCCTTACCTCCACCACCCCCATCGATCTAAGTGGAGCCAGATAACAATGATCTCATAAATTTAACTCAAAAGTTCCTGAAGATGAAACCGCCAACTTTCTTAGGTGGTATTGAACCGTTAAAAGCAGAGACATGGTTACTTGAAATAGAGAAGCTGACGTTCAGAAAGTTATTCTGGCCACCTATAATTTGAAAGATGAAGCCCGAAGGTGGTGGTTGCTAATCTGAAACAGTAATGGGAATATGACATGGGCACAATTTAATGCAATTTTCTATGATAAATACTTCCCTCAGTGCTTCCGAGATTAGAAAGTTTCTGAATTCCAAGTACTTAAACAAAGCAGGATGTCCACGACCGAGTATGAGGCCAAATTTACTGAATTGGCTTGATTTGCTCCATATATGGTGGATACTGATTACAAGAAGGCACAGAAATTTGAAGGCGGACTGGATCTGGAAGTGTTTGACCGAGTGGGCATCTTGAAATTGCCTATATATGTAGAGGTTTTAGATAGAGCGATAATGGCGGAAGCCACCCTAGTAGCAATGAGCCACGCCAAGGCACCAACAACAAAATGGAGAAATAAAAGACCTGGATCCAATTTTCGGAAGGGCCGTTCATTTTCTACGAACAAAAAGCAAAATACTGGATCTTCAAGCAGCTCAAGCCAAAGCAGTGGGTCAGAATGTGGAAGGAAGCATAAAGGCATGTGTCATCGTGGATCGAGCGCGTGTTTTCGGTGTGGCAAAATCGGTCACATGATTAAGGACTGTCTAATGAGGTTTGACAATGTAAACCATCCAGGAGCAAGTTTCGCTGGATGTACTCCTGTAACGAGGCCCAATGCACGAACCAACACCAGGAATGAAACACTAAGGTAGGGGAGAGTGTTTGCTCTAGTGCCCAGAGATGTACAGAATACTGAGCAGCAGTGTCAGGTATACTTTCTATCTGTGCACAGAATGCCTATGTGCTGATTGATTCAGGTTCTACGCATTCATTTGTATCGCATGTTTTTTCTCGGAAGTTGGCTAGATCATTAGAACCCATAAATTGCATACTATCTGTGTCTACACCACTGGGAAGTTCTATGATGTGGACTTATGTATATCCTGCATGTGATGTTTTGATTGGTGATATGACATTGTACGTTGATTTGCTGCCTTTGAGCATTGACCACTTTGATTGTATATTGGGTATGGATTAGTTGTCGAAATTTTGTGCCGCTATTGATTATGTGAATAAAACCGTCACGTTTGAACCACCTAGTATGCCTGAGTTTGTATTCATAAGGAATGGGGTAGTTTCTCCACCATACTTGATTTCATATATGAAAGCCAGAAAATTGTTGAGAAAAGGGTGTTAGGGTTACTTATGCAGTGTGTTGACTATGTCTTCGGATAATACAAGCGTGGAACCTATTCCTATGGTTTGTGATTTTCTGGATTTGTTTCCTAATGACCTACCTGGGGAGTTAATTGATAGGGAAATTGAGTTCACTATTGATATAGTACTCGGGACACAACTGATTTCTAAAACTCCATACAGAATGTCCACTACTGAACTAAAAGAATTGAAAGTCCAACTCCAAGAACTTTCAAATAAGAAATTTATCCGCCCGAGCACGTCTCCTTGGGGTGCTCCAGTCTTGGTTGTAAAGAAGAAGGATGGGTCGTTGAGATTATGTATAGATTATCGCGAGTTGAATAAAGTAGCTGTGAAGAACAAATATCTACTACCTCAAATAGATAACCTATTTGACCAACTCCAAGGAGCCCAAGTGTTTTCTAAAATTGACCTTTAAAGGTCAAGGCAGAAGTCATAGAGGAAACTGCATTTAGAACTAGATATGGGTACTATGAATTTTTGGTAATACCATTTGATGTAACTAATGCACTTGCAGCGTTCATGGATTTAATGAATAGAGTGTTCAAGCAATTTCTGGATGAATTTATTATTGTCTTTATTGATGATATATTGATTTACTCCAAAAGCAGGAAAGAACATGAGAATCATTTGAGAACTTCCTTACAGATTCTGAGAGAAAAGAAATTGTATGCAAAATTGTCCAAATGTGAATTCTAGCTTGACAGTGTGGCATTTTTGGGGCATGTAATCAACAAAGATGGTATCTCTGTTGACCCATAGAAAATTGAAGCTATTGTGGACTGGCTTAGACCGACAAATGTGTCAGAAGTTAGAAGTTTTCTAGGACTTGCAGGTTACTACAGAAGATTTGTGAAAGACTTTTCAAAACTTGCTATGCCATTGACCCAGTTAACCCAGAAAAATGTCATGTTTGATTGGAATGATCAAAGAGAGTCCACCTTCCAAGAATTGAAAGCTAGACTGGTAACTGCACCAATCTTGACTTAGCCAAACGGAACAGATGGGTTTCAGATTTTTAGTGATGTTTCCTATAAAGGCTTGGGTTGTGTGTTAATGCAAAATGGAAAGGTAATTGCTTATGCTTCTCGGCAACTCTGACCACATGAAAAAAATTATCCAACTCATGATCTTGAACTAGCAGCTGTGGTTTTTGCTTTAAAGATTTGGGGTCATTATTTGTTTGGTATGACTTGTGAAGTGTATACAGACCATAAAAGTCTCAAATATTTCTTCACCCAAAAAGAATTGAACATGAGACAGAGGAGATAGTTAGAGTTAATCAAAGACTATGATTTACAGATTTTGTATCACCTGCGGAAAGCAAATACAGTCGCAGATGGTTTGAGCCAAAAGTCCATTGCCAATTTGTCATGTTTGCTCACCGGTCAGAAAGAATTGCTATGTGACTTGGAAATGAACGAGATTAAAGTTGTATTGCAAGAACAAAGTGGGATCTTGGCTGCCATCTCCACTCAACCTGCGATTATTGAAGAAATCAAAGAGAAGCGACTGCAAGATGAATTTCTGAAAAAGATTGTGGATGAGATGGACCCAAAACCAAGGCCGAGATTTATATTCACAAACGATGTGTTGAAATTTCAGAGCAGACTTTGTGTGCCAGATTGTTTTGATTTGAGAAAGCGTGTTATGACTGAAGCTCATGATTCTAAATTTGCTATGTAGCCAGGGACTACAAAGATGTATCATAATTTGAAACAGAATTTCTGGTGGCCTGGAATGAAAAAGAGCATTGTAGATTTTGTAGCCCGATGTTTGTATTGCCAACAAGTCAAAGCCGAACATCAACAATCCACTGGTTTATTACAGCCGCTTCCAATGCCAGAATAGAAATGGGAGCACATTACTATGGACTTCATTGTGCGATTACCTCGCTCTCCTCGAGGTATGGATTCTATCTGGGTAATTATTGATCGTTTAACAAAATCCGCATATTTCTTACCTGTTAAATCACTGTATAATGTGGATAAGTTGGCTAATTTATATGTTAACAAAATTGTGAGATTATATGGCGTACCAGTATCTATTGTATCAGACAGAGATCCTAAGTTCACTTCAAGATTTTGGCAGAGTCTACAGCAAGCTCTGGGAACTGAATTAAGGCTAAGCAGTGCTTATCATCCACAGACAGATGGTCAATCTAAACGGACCATTCAAATGTTGGAAGACTTGTTACAGATATGTGCTCTAGACTTTCAAGGTAGTTGGGAAACCTACTTACCATTGGCCGATTTTGTGTATAATAAAAGTTACCATTCAAGTATTGGTATGGCTCCTTATGAAGCTTTGTATGGTAAAAAATGCCGATCTCCGATCTGTTGGGCTGAGGTAGGTGATAAACTGTTGTTAGGACCAGAACTTGTCAAGCCCCAAACCCGCCCGTAAAAGTTTTGGGCATGACATATTCAGAAACGGACACTTAACCTATTATACATAACATATGGGGCCTGAGCGGAAGCATTATCAATATAAAATAACATAAAACATCATCCATTGAGCTACCATTACCATGCCAGGACCGCACACATTGCATTAGGTACATAATATATAGAAACATACACCCGAACTTCGGTTACACACTTATACATTCATACTTAGACCCACAATTGGGCGTGTAACGAAAATATTAATGAAAGACAACCAAAGCATAAATCAATAACCTAACAACACTTTACAAAATGCACGGCTTCAGGTGGTGCCTGGACGCATCAAAGTTGACAAGAGAAAGACGAGCCTTAAAGGTTAGGACTGAACTCCCGGTTGATTACCTACAGAAATAGACAGACAAAATACAGAATGAGCGAACTCAGTGAATAATAGTACATAAATAATGTAATGTTTAACCTGAATAATAAAACATATAACTGCAGATACATATGATTAACTACATTCCGTAATTATTTCCAAAACAGCCATGGGTCTAGTTTCCGTAACAGAGTGGCTTTAAGCCCAGCATATACAGAACAGCCATAGGCCTACAGATGCAGAACGACCATAGGTCCAGAAATATCAGAACGGCCATCGGCCCAGAAATAACGGAACGGCCATCGGCCCAGAAATAACAGAACGGTCATCGGCCCAGAAATAACAGAACGGCCATCGGCCCAGAAATAACAGAAATAACAGAATGGCCATTGGCCCAGAAATAATAGAACGGCCATCAGCCCAGAAATAACAGATGTATGGACTTAAGAGGTGGCTCGTACAGATTCTAGAAGTAGCTCCCACCAAGGTGTAGCACTTAGTTCCGTACAGCACTTTGTTCCATACCAAAAAATATCAGAATAGATTAACTTCAGAATCATACAGAAAGTACACACATTCTTCCCATTAATCACATGAATAAACATAGATAATATAAGTTTAACAGAACATTGCCGATAATTGTTAGCAAAAGGTAAACATATTTTACAACTTGAATGCTTTCAGAAATACGTAGATACCACAGTTCCATAATGCATATACATCCCATTTGCTCATCATGTTTCAATGCCACTAACTAGCAGTTAACAGAATGGTAACATTAATTATCAATAGCAAACAAAACATATGGTACAATGTTGCGCTTAGATTTCCTCATGGCTCTTTGTAAGTAGACATACTTGTTTCGTAATTAACAGAACCTTAACATTAACAATAATCTGAAGGTAAATGTACCATTACATCAACAGGCCAGAACAATTCATATCATAACATGAATTGCATAACAATGTCGTTGATACGCAATTCTTTTCTATTAACCAACTTCACAGTGTTAATAGTTTGTATGCAATTCTTATACAGAATCATAGGTAATTCTTAGGATGGTACATTGACAATAATCATTAGCCATAACCCAAAATACGGAGTAGGTTCAGAGTCATACTGATGTGTGCTAACTCTTTCAATGTTCACATCAATTCCCAATCAACACACATGTTAACATATTAGCTCACGGAGAATGGAATGTTGTTAACAATTTTCTTAACGGTAGACCATGTACATTGGTAGTACTATTACTCACAGTGATCGGCTCCTGGTAGTAATGGGATGATGTCCTCGTCTCGACCTACAAGTACATTGCACAACACATTATATGAGATTATACTCGATCCTTTACTTATTCTCTTTGATCATTCAATCAATTAGCCATGGTGGTACCAAGCTCATTATTCTTTAATAAGTTATAATTCATGTCTCAGAAAACAGGAGAAATCGATGGGAAATGGTTTAGGTGAAGAAATGGTACAAAACTGGTTGACTGAAAGTGAACAGTCGTCACTAATTTGGGCATAACTATTTCTATATTTATAATTTGGGCGTGAGACCACCTCCATTAGAAACTAGACTTTCGGGGCTTGATTTTAGGCTCAAGAATCACTCAAAACGGAGTCCGGATGCAAAAGATATGCTTGTTCAAAGTTGGTTGGACAGAGCTGTCTCCGCACGTGCAGGGGAACAGTGCCGCACGTGCGGCTTGGACAGTTTGCAGTCCGAAAATGGCTGAAAAATTGGGGATTCTCATCTCCAAAATCAAACCTTAATTACATGTAAATCAAAGCCCAAAACCCTTTAATATAAGATAAATTTTACATTCTTAGCTTCCATTCCAATTCATAACTCCAAAATACAACTCAATTCACAAGAACAGGATTACAAATTAAAACACAAAAGCATAAGGTAACCATGATTTGGGGTTTAAAACTCATTCCCATGGTGAATCCTCTCTAGCCTCTTTAAGAGCCATAAAATCCTTACAAGAAGTTAAGTTGTAACATAAATTCATGCTATGTATAAAGATCCATCATCTTCTTGCTTGAATAAACCAAACCCTTACATACAATTATAGATAACCCAAGAACTCATTATTTAGCTTGTGATCTTCAAGTGTTGAAAGGGAGAGTCTTACCTTAAGCCCTTATCATCATTTGTTCTTGCGTAATCATGATGTATTCAAGCCAATTCTTTGATGTCTTCTTCCATTTCTACTCTTTCTTCCTTCTTCTCTTTGAGTTCTCTCCAAAACTCTCTCCCTTCTCTTTCTCACGTGTCTCCCCCCCTTTTCTCTAGATATTTTTGGGCTCAAAATGTTGAGTTCCTCATCATATATCTAAATAAACACACACACAAGGCTTAGCACAATAGGGAGAGCCAAACGTGGCCTTACGAATCGCGCAAAATTAAATTTCAATTAAAGTTCCCAGGTGACTCTAAAAATTGTGCTGATCATAAATATGTCCCCTATTCTGGTTTCTGAAGTCTCTAGGGTCTTCAATTTGTAGTACAAAGTTAACCACCCAAACGTGCTTTAACGAATTAGACAAATTAGATTTCCAATTAATTTTTCCCAATAGTTCTAAAATTTTCCATTAACATACCCAAGTACTCAATTTTAATTTCTGAACCCATAAAGGTCGGTAATTTAAATTTTAAGTCCGTAACTCATCAGATAATGCTTCAATTCTAATAGCTATAATTAAATTAAAACAAATCCTCTCATAGGTAAATAAAGATGATTTCTTATACGCACTTTGGGGTCATTACAGAACTTGTGCAAGAAATGACTGAAAATGTGAAATTGATTTTGCAAAGATTGAAAACTGCACAAAGCCGCCAGAAGAGCTATGCCGATGTTCGAAGAAAAGATAAGGAATATGAAATCGGGGACCATGTATTTATCAAGGTGACTCCAATGAAAGGCCAGACACGGTTTGACATGAAAGGCAAATTGGCACCAAGATATGTTGGACCCTATGAAATCCTTGAGAAGATAAATTTAGTGACGTATCGGGTAGCTTTACCACCAGTCATAGAACATATGCACAATGTATTTCATATCTCTATGCTTCGGGATTATTTGAGAGATCCGCTTCATGTGATAGAACCGACTCATGTGCTCCTGAAAGATGACTATACGTACGAAGAGAGGCCGATACAAATTGTTAACCAAAGAATCAAGAAATTGAGAAACAAGGAAATCCATTGGTGAAAGTCGATTGGCAAAATCATGAAGGGACCTATGTAACTTGGGAGACAGAGGAAGATATGATGAAAAGATACCTGGAACTATTTCTTTTGGACCTGGTATTCTTCCAAAACGAAGGTAATTCGAGTTTGGAGGACCAAACTCCTTAAGGGAGGAAGACTGTAACAACCCCGACCCATAATTAACGTTAATCCATGCTTAAGTATGCCTAACAAGTAATTAAGAAGAAATCTTGAGTTAATTACATGTGCATTGCATTATTTGTGTTTATATCTATTTAACATAGGAAGATCTATTCATGTTTTCATTTCGGTTGCGAATTGAAGACCTTATCGGCATCCGATTTAGAAATTGACTTGATTTACATGTTTATTAGAATTTTTAGAATTTTATGGCAGGTTTAATTGAAATTCGATTCGGAACAATTAAATTAGAATAATTAATGTCAATTTATTAACTAACTCTTAATTAAGCCTATACAAGGATAATATGACCCCATTAGTTCATTTTTGCACCCTTTTTTCCTCACCTTCAAGTTCCAAAACGTGTGAGAGAGAGAGAGAGAGGAGGAGAGAAATTGGGATCAAAAGCTAGAGAAAAGGGGATTGCTAGAAATTGTTGAAGAATTGAAGAACATTTAGAAGTTTGAGCCTTTACATTTCTGAATTCAAGGTTTAAAGTAAGAAATTAAGCCTTTGGTCTTGTTTTTGAGTTGATAAGTTTATGAATATAAGAGGTTTAAGTGTTTAACTTGAGAATTGAGTTTAAGAGCTAGAAAAGAAGGAATTTGCAATAAATCATGCACATGCATGCACAATTCATGAAGTTTTGAAGATGTTTACAAAGAATCCTCACATGTATGCATTGATTACAGCTTTGTTTGAGATTTCATCACATTTCATACATTTTTATCTCAATTGATCATGTTTTGGAAGAATAGAAAACATATCAATTCATGCATAATTTATATATTGAATTTCAAGTTTGATTTTGGATAATTGTCAATGCTTTTGGGCTTGATTTTGTGAAATGGTTTCAATTCATGATATGTTATGAGTTTATACATGTTTTCTCAAGTTTTGAGCCTGATGGAATGTGTTTTGATGCTTTGAAATTGAGTTTGGAAGCTTGAAGGCGAATCTGGAAAACCCAGAATTCGTACCCTCCGCTCGAGCGAAGGAATCTACGCTTGAGCTACCACTCTGAGTGCGTACACTTCCGCTCGAGCAACCAGAAGTCTGCTCGAGCGTGAAATGCATGCTCTTAGACATTCTTATGTTTTGCAAGCCGCTCGAGTAACAAAAGTTGTGCTCGAGCTAGGACATGTCTCTCATGCTTGAATGAGCGTCGAGCAAGCATCGAATGGAAAAATCAAGCAATCAGCACTTTTGCAAAAGTTTATAGACCACTCGAGCGACAGATCTTACGCTGGAGTAACCACTCACATTTTGCATGTCTGCTCGAGCGTAGGAAGTTAAGCTCGAGCGAAGACCCTATTTTCAGCAAATTTTGTTAAGTGTTTTCAAGTGCATTTTGGCATCCTCATTGCATCCTAGGCATTCTTAGGCCAAGGTTAAGACCCCGTAATAAGGATAAAGAAGTAGAAACATACCAAAGAAAGAAATAACTAAGTTAATAATTCTAGGTGTGTAATTCAATATATATTCGTTCTGTATTCGTGTAGGTCACACACCACAAGAGATTTGAATTGCCTACTTTGTCCGTTTACTTGGAGCCATTTGTTATCTGTGAGTAATAACTTAGTATAACTATGTTCAAGTTAAATTATTTTCTGTACATGGAATAAGATCTGTTCTGTGAAATGCTATGTTTTGTAATATGAATGATTGTCCAAGTCTGACACATATTTGTGGTATTTATGTTGTGATTCAAGTACGCTATATGCTCCCGAATCGGAAGTTCCTTTATGGAACAGACAAGTTATCTATACCTGGCTGGAGGTTCCGATATGGAACTGACAAGTTATTCGTTCCTAGTCCCAAGGTTCCTTTAAGGAACTGACAAGTTATCCGTTCCCAGTCCCAAGGTTCCTTTAAAGAACTGACAAGTTATCCGTACCCGACTGGAGGTTCCTCTATGGAACTGACAAGTATAATCTATGATGTTTTGTATATGATCTGCTAGTGCTAACAGATAAACCATGCATGATCAAGCATAAATTCTGATTTCTGTCAATGACTCAAACAAGAATATGAATATGAATCTATCCTATGTATGGACTTAATTATGGGACATCATTCATCTACCCCTTTACTCTGTTATTATTCACTAGGCTTCCTCTCACTATTTATACTATGTACGTAGATGATCAGGCAAGTGACAGAGTTGAGGACCTGGCGTCTTAGTTTTTGTTAGCCAACCTTTGTGCCTCCCGAGGAGGTTCCGGTTAAAGTCAAGTTTAGTGGCTGTAATATTATGAAAATATAAGACTTGGTTCTTTTTGCTCCATGAACAAGTTTTTCTGTTTTTATATACATAAAGTGACGTGTAAATATTATGTCTTTTGACGTCACTCGTATGTTTATAAAAGTTTCATGTATGTCTGCACAACTTGATAGACTATGTATATTTTATGTATTTGTTTTTGCAGCCCCTAATTATACATTATTATGTTAAGAGGCCTTTGGTAATCCAAGAATTACTGGCCAGTTACAATGCTAAACCTATAAGGACAGGTTTGGGTCGTGACAATCCTCCTT
The DNA here is from genome assembly GCF_055761805.1 of Camellia sinensis. Classification (NCBI taxonomy): domain Eukaryota; kingdom Viridiplantae; phylum Streptophyta; class Magnoliopsida; order Ericales; family Theaceae; genus Camellia; species Camellia sinensis. The sequence goes on from NC_138973.1 coordinate 113,911,015, forward strand.
CACCTTTGCAACCAGCTAGGCCAGCCGGTCTAGGTCAGCCAAAATTGTCATGTCAGAGGCTTTCAATTCCTCCAGTTTAGCCATTTTGGCCTTGTTGTCTGCTATGGCCTCATGAAGACTCCACCGCACAATGATCATGTGTTCTTAGGCAACATAGTTCTTTTGTGCGGCCTGCAACAAAGAAAAAGTCAATACACCAAAACCGAGCAGTAACTTGTCAACTAAGAGATATGCTTCCTTACTAGAACAATGGATGTGGAGACAAACCTAAGGACCTTTAGATCAAACAGTTCTTCATGTCTCTTTATATCTGGGGGAAGAAGCAAACCCTTGGTTAGGTTAAAGCCAAGCGAAATGTCCTTGTCGGTATAAACAGAGTCAGTAATGGTTACAGCTCGGCCTTTATATTTTAACTTGGGCGACCACACTGGGGGGGCAATAGTGCAGATAGTTTGCTCGGTAATGACCTGCTTGGTCTGCTCTCCCTGATCAGCGGCAGCTAGCTTGCTCGAATCTTCATCAACCAATTGGTCGAATCTTCCAATCGCACTCACTTGCTAAAGCAAGCACCGGGCTTGTCTTTTATACAGCTGTCTGTGAAGACTAGCCTTCAGCTACCTCGGCCTAGTACGAAGAATCACCTGGCCCAATAGTGATCATGGATTTAATAGCTCTAATATTTGCCATTTCTTGTTTGGCTGTCAAAGGCACCAAAATTATCTTGCGAAGATTGGGGTCAAGCTTTGGAGAGGGGGCACGTAAAAAATTAGTGACCCTACTTTTGTGCAGCACGCTGTACCAATAGCTCGGTTCATAGTCAAGCAATTTATGGCAATCGCGGTCTGGATGCCGTAATGCGATCTTGATTGTGTTCTGATCTGCACGAGAGTAGTTTGTAGCTAAGTGGCTATAATCTGCAAAAAAATAAATAAATAAATAAAGAGTGTTAGCTCGGTAAGGATAATTCAGTCACAAGAAAGCAAGACCATGCTATTTTGCTCCCTAGCACCCCTGAAATCCTTGCGTATGTACCAGCCTAGTATGGGCGCCTCGGTATCTTCATAATTACCAGATACCCATGGAAAGTTGTCATCGTTCAATTCCTTGTCCGGCGTGCTTTTTACTAGTTTTGCTTGGCCCTTTCTAACCTTGAGGTACTAGCAAAAGCCACCCTTATTTTACGAAGTGTGTATTGATAAAATATCTTGACTAGGCCTAGATTTAAATCGAGGATACAGTTTAGCGCAACCATGCCATTAACTATTTTGTATGTATTATTTGATACTTATATAGGACATAGCCTAGTTTGCCTCAAAAATTCGCAAACCAGGGGTTGCACGGGAAAACGAAACCCTCCTTCCACTATCGACACTACGGTGAAGGGGCAAAGATCCAATTTGCCCCAAGGTGTCTCTCTTTTCTTGGCTAACTCAAAATGGATGTCGTTAGGAATGTGCAACTCCCTACGGAACTCGGCTATAGCCCTAGGCGAACTAACCATAAATCAGTACTTTCCCATCTAGCTCAGTTTTAATTTGTCTGCTAAATTTGATTTATTTCTCGGCCGGTGTGAACGGCTCAAAGGATGGTTGCTCGATCTGTGAGCATCACCAACTTACAATGTTGAGGTGTGCCTGGTCGGTCCTAGTTCAGTCTGCATTATTACAAAGGAAGTGTGGTATTAGCACGACAACGAGTGCACGACTATCAAAATGAAAACCGATTATTGCTCAGTCACAGAGCTTGGAGGGTTAGGCCGATTTTTGGCCATAGTCCTAGACATTTGGTGTCTCTCAGCTCGGCGCTCCTACGACAATGGTAGTGCGGTCCAATCACTTGGAGGGATCGCAAACACAATGTTAGCTCGGTTTTGCCCTAAACATAGATAAAAAACCAGAGTTTTGCTCAATTTTGCCCAAAAATCATTATGTTCATTCTAAAACACCAGAATACACACTGAAGCGAAGAAAAAAGACAAACATGGAGGCCCCTTGGGTTCGATTTTCCTAGTTTCAACAAGTGCCTACTGGTTTTATCTCTAAAGGGGCATGTTTACAAGAATTAAACAGTCCCAAAATGGAGAAAAATAAAGAACACGAAGAACGAAGGAAAGGGGAAATAAGAAGATTCGAGAAACTTACCAAAAATGGCGTAGAACCTTGATCCAAATGGAGGAAAATCTTCGACGGGAGATGGTGAGTCCAACGAAGCAAGAAGAATGGCTTGGAACATGAGGAACAGTGGCTGCGATGGCGTTGAAAACTTTGAAACAATTAGGGTTTTGCTTTAGGAAGAAGATGAACAGTGAGGGGTTTTAGGGCACATGTATATAACCTATATATATAGGCGGAAACAAAAGGACACCAATCTTTCAAAATTTTAGAGATAGTGGAGATAGTTGTGGAGCTGCATGGTGCCTCTTGGGGAGCGCCACGTGTCACAAATATGACGGGCTGTCAATACGGTTGATTGATGGGTGACTAGACGATGGGCACAAGTCTCAAGGACTAGCCAAAATCGACAGATCGGCTAGAAAAGATAATCCTAATCATGCTTAACACGGATGGAATTAAAAGGCAATTGAGAGGGAGATTATACCAAACAGTAGGCCGAGCTAAACTACGGAATAGGCCACGGTGGCCCTTTTGGGCTAGACACGATAGAAAAACAACACGCTCTAGGTCCACGGAGCCTGGCCGAGGCAATGAACGACTCACTTCTGACCGGCCTGAGGTAACGTCATTGAGATTCCAACCGAGCACGTAACCAATTAGTAGATCGGTATGACCTAGCTCGGTGTCAGAGTGGTCATAGTTTGTGTACCTGGGGTTACAAGTGTTAGCACGATGTAGACATTCCACGTGGACCAATGGAGGGGAATCCACTCTTAGCATGCGTTAATACCACTTGGTGGTTTGGCTAATACTGTTTGGTAGTATTGACATATACATGTGTGAGGAATGGAGAGGGCAGTACATCCACGCGTCCAGCAAAGGACAACGGAGCAGACTTTGAAGGGTAAGCAACTTTTAGCCGTTCTCTCTCTATAGTACTCTGTGTTCTCTCTTCTTCTCCAAGAAGGCAAACTTGGCCGTTGGAGGGGTTTTCTAGCAATCCACCCACCGGGTAGCTCACCCATGTCTGTTCATAGTAAGACAGAGTTCTATCGAAGCAAGATGAGCTTGGGAACAAGAATTACGGAAGGTGACGAATATTTTCCCCCCGTACAAGTAATACAAGAGATATCTTACAAAGGCCAATCCAATTACACAAGTTTGTTCAATCTATGAGCAGCTCCACTTTCTCCTCCACTGGATATCCACTTCTACTATTGAATCCACAACAACGGTGTCGAATCCATGACGAACTGCTTCGGAATCCACCATGAAGGTTCACTTTGAAAGTGTGAAGAACTTTTACAATTATCTTTAAGCACATATGAAGCTAATGAATCATCAAGCAAATATGAGAGATTAGTACACAAATACCTCACAAGAAGTTCACTCTAAAAAGTGTCTCACTCTCTCTCATAAAAATAGTCTCTCTTTGGTTATAAAAGAACTTCGTGAGAAGCCTCAGAGAATTGCCCAAGAGATACAAAACAATTTAATATGTCTTTCTATAAATAGACTTGAGATAGAGCACCATCGCGGGCTACAGAGAAAAAGTATTGGGAGCATGTTTTTCAAACTTTGCAAGTCGAAGGCGCGAACTAGTTGGTTGCAGGCACAATGGTAATTATTATTCAGCTGTTGTTGCAGTCTTTTTGCTCTATTTTTGACAACTATTTCAGCCCATGTTTAGCCACCCACTAGCTCTGACAAACAGCCACCTCTGGGCATTTCAAATTTTACTTTCAATCCATGCTTTCCATCAAATGTTGAACCATATGCTTTGCCAATCAATCCAAAAACATCTAGCCCCTTCTTTGCATTTTTCAACTTTGAAAATTTACCAATCCATGTTTTCCATCAAATCTATCAAAAAGGTTTCTTCAAGATAAATAAGGACAAATATAAACATGATTAATTGAGAAAAAAAAAAAAAAAGCTATAGGGTGGCAGTGTTGCTCCAATGGTCAAATTGTTATTTTAACTTTTTCGGTTGTCACGTATTACACAAGGTGGTCATTTTAGGAGATGTCCTATAGGATGACCTCAATAGTTTAGAGTGGTCATACTAGGGGATGTCGGGTGGCAATGTTGCTCCAATGGTTAAATTGTTATTTTTAACTTTTTCGGTTGTCACGTATTACACAAGGTGGTCATTTTAGGGGATGTCCTATAGGATGACCTCAATAGTTTAGAGTGGTCATACTAGGGGATGTCCTGGCGGATGTCCAAAACATTTTTACCATTACAAATTTTATCCATTTCTTGATATTTTTTGAGAAACACATTAGCCACCAATCAAGCAAAATCTCTATCTACGTTCAAAAAAATCTTCCAAGTGATGGTTAATAACAAAGTCGGAGAAGAAGATGATAATAAAAATAAAACTCTTTGAATCGATATTAATGATAATAAGTTTTGTCAAGAGAGGTATTGCCAAAACACAATGACATATTATTTCATTAGGATAAAAATCCTAACAAACGGTGTTACTTGGCTTTGGGATCCATATACTTAGAGGGAGTTAAATGTTGTGTTTTATGCATTAGGGGGGCAACCAAAAAATGAATCATAGTTGAGGAGGGTTTACTATAATTCACCCTTGTACTTTTAACTTAACTTCAAATTCCTATTTTATCATCCTAATCTCACCCCATATACCACACCGCAGCTGCCACCAACTCTTCTGGCACTCTCCCTGCCATCACTAGCTCTAGATGGCACCCTTCTCCCCAACCGTCCCCAACCCATATCCCCAATCCATCCCCACTACTCTCGTTCTTTTCATAACCTCCCTCAATCATTCCCTACCATCACCATCCTCGCGACACTTACCTCTCATAGCCCCCAACCCTTATGATTCGTACTTTCGCGACCTCCAAAATAGATTTTTAAAAAAAAGGGATTGACGAGGGAAGATAGAGTTGTGCAAGGGAGATGGAATGAAAGTTGTGGTGGTTGTTATTAAAATTATAGACTAATTATAAAATAAAGATGAAATAGTTTCAATTGACAGAAATGGAGTGAAAAAATATAAACAGAAGCTGGAAAGAAAACCCAGAAATGCAAACTGAGGGCTATGTGTCACACGTTGTACTTAAAATCTATTAACCATCTCACTAGAGGTGCTTGAAATTACACCGGCCTAGAAATGAAAACCGAGGCCAGTGTATTATACGGTGTCCTTAAAACAGATTTGCCACCTCACCGAGGTGCTTGAGGTAATGCTGACGTCTATCTCCCAGGATAAAACAGTTGGCTACTACTATAATAGCACCGCATCGAGCTACTTCGGCGAACTAGAACTGTGGCGTACTCTCTCTCTCTCTCTCTCTCTCTCTCTCTCTCTCTAACACAAGAGCAAAAGAACAAAGATAGGAAAGAAAGCTCTAAGAATTTGATGGTATGTTGAGACTGAAAAAGAGCAACCGGTTTTGGACACAAAACCATATGAGGATTATTATGCCACTGACCCAGCCTAAGGTCTACGAACCTAGCTCGATCGAGCAGATGGCAGCGTGCAAATATGATAATTTTTTCATAACAAACTTAGTCTATAGTCTTGGCCTAATTCCATCATCCACTTATCCATTACTCATTTCCTTCGTAAAATTTGAATGTCCAAAAGGCCTAACCAATAGGCAAAACCTTGGTATATAAATATTCATTAATGTGTTCAACTTTAAACAATGTGGGATAATTGACTTTTCACCTTTCCAAAACCTCTACCGTTATGCCCACTTTATGAGACATTTTCTCATTCATTTTTCAATGGTTTTAGTTCATTCTTTTTGTGGAGTATCTAGACCTATTTGGACCCACCTCAATCGATGGTTGAGTCCTACTTTAATTTTATATTAAAATTGCTGAAAAATCATTATTTTCTAACAATGGTGCACAGGGAAGAGAAAGGGACTGGAGGGTAAAAAAGGGCTAAAGTATAGTGAGGGCCTAGGAAGGGGTTGTGGGTTAGTAAGGGTGGCAAGAAAGGACTGCAAAGGGTAATAAGTAGATGGGGGTGGTGGGTCATGGCTAGAGTGGAGAAGGCGGTGGTTGAAAGTGGGAAAGTGGCAGAAAAGTGAGACTACCAGAGAAATAAGTGGGAGTGGAAGGGGTATGAATGCAAAGAAAGGGTTAAAGTTGGAAATATGGTGGGGGTTCAAACAAAAATAAGTGGAGAGTAATTTTGGAAAGAGAATGGGAACAAATAGTAACGCGTAAATGATTTAAAAAATGCTATGAACCCACCTTATCAACCTATAATTTATCCCGAATATATTTGTGTAGTGGAGATTAAATTGATGAAGTGTGAGGTCATGAGTAAAATGAGTTTAAATTATTGATTCATTTTTCTGAGTAATTCTGGATTTATATTGTTGTTGAAATATGTTTAATTTTTATTAATAATTTGAATTATGTAATGCACACAATTTTTTAGGAGTGTATTATATAAAAGTTAGGGCAAATTATACTAGTAGTCCCTACATTTTACACCTTGTGTCATTTTGATTCCTATACTTTCAATTTGCTCAATTTTGACCTTTAATTTTAGATTTTGTGTCAATTTGGTACAATTGGTAATATCATTAGTATTTTTTTTAAAAAAAAAATTATCACTAAATTAGTTGAGATTAATTTAATAAGTTGAGTAAGTTCACATGATATTTATGTGCGTATTTTTCATAAAATAAATACTAAGAGTTGTAATTAATTGGATCAAAGTGATACAAAATCTAAAATTAAGAGTCAAAATTAATTCAATTGAAAATGTAGAGACCAAAATAACACAAGGAGTAAAATGTAGGGACTACCGATATAATTTGCCCTAAAAGTTATGATATTTTGAAATCTTAATACTACTATCTCCTAATCAAGTTATTTTAATGTTGGGTAAATTACAATTTGTTCTATTTATGTTTAATCATTTTCTTGCTTCGACCCTTAAAATTTATTTTTTATCACTTTGACCTTCATGTTTCAAAAATTTTCCAATTTACTGCTATAGCTAATTTCTATTAAAAATTAGACATAAAATAACACATTAACAATCACGGAATATAATTTTTTTTTATTATACATAATTCACACCTCTTACACAAACTCAAATTCCAATATATATTATATGACAATTATCGTGGCATTTTCTGTTTAATTTTGAATATAAATTAATTTTAGGAGTAAACTGGAAAAAAATTTGAAACTTCAAAAATCAAAGTAAGAAAAAATAAACTTTTAAGGGCTAAAGTGAGAAAGTGCCAAACATAAAGAGGCAAAGTGTAATTTACCCTTTATATTATAACCAAAGCACTTGGTCATAACTAGGGCGAACATTCGTCGGGTCAGGCTGGAACTACATAATAAGGCACTTTATGTTTGTCCAAGCCTAGTTCGATCCTATTATTAGGCCTCTACATCTGCCCAAACTTGGCTCAAAAAATAATTATAAACCTCAAATCCACCCATCGGGGTATATATTAAAAAAAAAAATGGGACAATTATAAAAAAAAAAAACTCCAAAGTTTGACCCTTATATCAAAATAAATCCTAAACTTTTAATCTTGTCAATTTAAAACCTAAACTTTTGATTTATTTTCAATATAAATCATATTCTTATTTTTATTAAGTTAAATCAACTAAAAAAATGATATTTTAATAATTAAACTCAATAAAAATGATATTTTAGACATTTTACATATATATATATATATATATATATATACTTTGAGTTTAATGATTAAAATACTTTTTTTCTATTAATTTTACTTAATAAAAATAGATGAATGGTTTATATTGAAATAAATTAAAAGATTATAATTTTAATTGATAAGATTGAAAGTTCATGGTTTATTTTGTTAAAAGGCTCAAACTTTGGAGTTTTGATTTTGTTTTTTGTTTTTTAAATTTTTTTGGTAATTGTCTCAAAAAATTTAAAACATTTCATAATTAAATTCAACACACATTATATTTCTTAAATAAATACACTGATATCATTATAAATTAAAGAATTTTATGTATAAATTGAAGGATTTCTTAAATAAATTCAATCACACATCACCACAAATGTGAGTTTCAATAAAATCAACAAAGATAATTTTAGAACCCAACAAAAAAAATATATTTTGATATATTATAATTAATTTAATAGCAGGCCAGACCGAGTCGGACCGGGTTGAAAGTATAAATCTCAAGTCCACCTATAATATATCGGACTGAAAATGTTGGCCAAGTCCACCCATAATCATAACCAATACCACTTTAAATATAACTAACAGAGAAAATTACTTGCCAGTGGGGCAGAGAAAAAAATTACAAAAGCATGGAGGGAGCAAATGAATTTGTGATAGGGTGTAAATCAAAAGCGGTGGGGATAAAGGTTTCACTTATATTCTTTCATATTTGTCTATTTTCTGTTTTTTCTATCCAACTATTAAATAATTCTCCCTATCAAAAACCTCCTTTATAATCAAATCAACTATAAATCATAACTAATACTATAATAGATTATAATTAAATAAAAAAAAAAAACTGGACCCGACAATCAGAATGAGCGTAACTAACTCATAACCAAAAAGTACACAATATTATAATCGACCACATGATACATTAAAATAAAAATTTATTGTAGAATTTCTGATAAATAAAATCATGGTGGTAAAAAACAACTTCATATTTTTTTAGGAGATTATACAAATTACTCATTAACGGCTAGATTTTCTCCTTTGAATTCAAATCTGAGTAAAATTTGGTGGATGGTGAAAACCATGAATAGTTCGTTGTCATACATGGGGCAGACGTCAAAGTTGAAATCAAATTAAAAAAAGAAATCATAAAACGCGTACTCATAATTCTTGGTGACAATGGACGGCTTTCACATATTGTTCTCGCCGCCTATAAATACCTATTAATATTTTTCAATTACAAGTTAAAATCTTTAATTATAATTATATCCTCCCTCAGGCTCCTCCCATCTGTCTCTCTCTCCCTCTCACTCTCTCTCTCTCTCTCTGCGGATTCTCTGGAGAGAGGCGTTCTCGGCTCCAAATTCCACCTTCAAGGTCAGTTTTTTTCTGGCTTTTCTCCTGATTAAACTTATATGCTTCAAAAATATTGTTTTTGTGTAAAATTGCAATCTGGGTTTCGTTTCAAATATGGTTTTTACCCCTTTTTTTTTTGTGGTGAAATTGTAATCTGGGTTTCGTTTCATTGCTGCTATTATGTGATTGTATCTGAATGCATGAAAGGTTTGTTTATGATGTGAATCGTGATCTGGGTTTTGGCGAACTATATTAACTGTCACTATTGTCTATGATTTGTATCATTTTGATTCTTAACTGATTAATTATGATATATTTGATCATAAATTTTAAATTTTGTTTCAAATAAAAATAATTAAACACACTGCTACTCTATTTCAAAAGTGGTCAATTTGATAAGGGGTGTTTGGGAACTTACTTTTGAGGTTAAAATAACCTCAAACACTAAAAAAAAGTCAAAAACTCTCAAAAATTCTAAATCAATAATTTATATTAATAATAATAATAAAAAAAAAGAGCAAAGCCGGCAGCAGTGGCAGCCCTACACTGTCATGACAGTGTGTAGGCTGATAATTGTGACAGCCTAGACTTTGAGGTTGAAATGGTGATTTTAACCTTTTAAATTAATTTTGAAAAATATGAGATTAAGGACAAAGTTGTCATTTTAACTTTAAACATTATTTTAACACATTTTTCAATATAACAACTCAAATAAAAATTCATCTCATCTCCCTAAACATAAAAACTAAAATAGTTTACTGAAATAGTCAAAAAGTCTCTAAAATAGTCACTTCCTAAACACCCACAAAATATAAACTAATTTGAAAAAAATAAACGTGAAAAATTATTTTTGAATTTTTAAAAATTATTTCTACCGACTAAAGATAAAATTATATAAAAATAATAAATCTTTTATATTTATATTTATTTTTTTTACCAAATTAATTTTTAGTATGTGTCTGGATGACGATCATGTAATTAGTTGTTTTTGTTGATATTTTAAATGGTTATCATGTAATAGATGGGTTGTATTTGTTGTTAAGAGATTTTTTTATGATTATCATATAATGGATAGTTATTAGGCTTTTAATGTGTAATCAGTACATTTAATATATGAAATAATTTTAGTTTTAAATTTTTTGATTTAATAAATTGGTTTAATAATATATCAAAATTGTTGCTATATTTGATTTTTTTAAAAATTGAAACTAATTTAACAAAAATAAATATCAAAAACAAATATCAAAAATTATTTCTACCATTCCAAAAGATAAAATTATATATATATATAAAAAAATGATGTGTCTTTTATTGTTTTTCACCAATTTAATTTTTAGTTTTCTTTTCTTTTTCTTTTTTTTTTTCCTGAAAATAGATTTTAAAAACCAAATCAAACCAAATAGGACTTTATAATCAAGAAAGTTCCAGCATTATTCATTAGAAAAAAAAGTAATTACATTTCAAACAATATACAAATTAATCAACACAAAATATGTTTATATTTATTTATTTTTCTTTTTTCTTTTAATGTGAGTTTGGATATGCGTTTGTTAAGATTTTGTTACGTTTGCTCTATAGAAGATAAGATAGGACAGTTTTATTCATTAATTTGTGAAAAAAACAGAAATTTACTTATTTATTTGTTTTGTCTTGATGTTTTGGCTTGATTTTACATGGAATAGTTTTTCATTGAGCTAAATTGGTCTATTGTGGAACTATATTGTGGTTTGATTGTGTTTTTATTTATTTATTTTTTTCATGTTCGAAAGTGGAACAATGAAAAGTTTAAAAAAACACCCACCATTTTTATTTTTGTGCAAATTTTTTCTTTTTTTTTTTTGTTGAAAATTCAACAACTATCATTTTTATGTTCCCTTAAAATTGAGTTGTTTTCAAAAAAGTTTACAATTCGCCGAACAAGAAATAACTATTTATATCAGAAATTTAGGTCGTCATAAAAATGATCTATTTTTTATTGTTATATTTCTCTTTTATCAGTGTTCTAAGTTGCCTCAAACATTTACATATTTTTCGATCTTTTTATGTAGATGTGCTTGGTAGGGAAAAGTGACTTTGCTTTAGAAAACTTTCTTGAAAACAAATCGCCAAACAAGATTACTTAACTATCTTAGAGTATTCGCATCAATCATAGCAAAATTTGAGTTATTATAATTCAAAATTCATTTTTGTATTTAAGTTAATCTCTTTTTTCTGTACACATTCTATCAAACTCTTTATTTTAAAATTCTATTTTATTAAAATATCATTTTCTCATTTCGGAAGAAAAAATAATTTATAAAAATTAAAAAATATATTTTTTTGTATTTATTTTTATCAAATTAGTTATTCTAAAAACAAATCCAAAGTGATTATTTTTTGAAAAAATTACAAATTAGATGTAATTTTTCAAAACAATTACATACTCAAAAAAAAATATGATTTTAATAATAAAATTTATCATTAATTTTTTTTCCCCAAATATACACCAATTTTTCATTTTTCCTTATTTTTTACATGTCAATATCCAATAATAGAAGTATTGTTGCAATTCTGAAAAAATAAAAATAAGTAATTAGCAACTGTAGCTCCATATTAAACTATCGAGCATGGAGCGAGACTGTTGGAACAAATTTTCTTCTATTTTCCTTGCTATTTCCTCTAAAAGTAAGATCTAGCAAGATTGGTAGAGATGCTCTTATATAAAAAAAATTTAGATACCCATAAAAGCAATCATTTTTATTTTTTGTTTCTCGTAATTGGTGTTCTTAGTTGGTTCAAACATCACAGATTTTTCTATCTTTTTATCTACTTGTGCTTGAAATTGCCTTTTATTTATCTTCTTTTAAACCATATGATCTCACTCAATTGTTTAATTTTCTATCAGGAAAAATGACCGAACCAAAATTAAACACACCCTTAATGTCACCTTCATCGCTGAAGCTCCCAGATTTCAAGTCATCGATTAAGTTAAAATATGTCAAACTTGGATACCATCACCTCATCACCCATGGAATGTACCTCTTCTTTTCTCCTCTTGTAGTATTATTCGTTGCACAACTCTCGACATTTTCGCTCCAAGATCTCCTTGATCTTTGGAATAATCTTCAATACAATCTTATTTCCGTAATCCTCTGCTCGAGTCTTCTAGTTCTTTTGTCCACCGTTTACTTCGTTACTCGACCTCGCCCCGTCTACCTAGTGGACTTTTCCTGCTATAAGCCCTATGATGCTCGAAAATGCACAATGAAGAAGTTTATGGATCAATCACAGCTAACTGGCGAATTCACGGAGGAGAATCTTCAGTTTCAGCGCAAGATTCTTGAAAGATCTGGCCTTGGGAATTCAACATACCTTCCTGAGGCCGTCCTAAACATTCCTCCAAATCCATCGATGAAAGAAGCTAGAAAAGAAGCCGAAACTGTGATGTATGGTGCTATTGATGAGCTTTTCGCTAAGACCTCTGTTAAACCGAAAGATATTGGGATCGTGATCGTCAACTGTAGCCTGTTTAATCCAACCCCGTCTTTGTCTGCCATGGTCATCAACCATTACAAGCTCCGGGGAAACATAGTAAGTTACAACTTAGGCGGTATGGGTTGTAGTGCCAGTCTAATATCAATAGATCTTGCTAAAAAGCTTCTTCAAGTCCATCCGAATTCTTACGCTTTGGTTATCAGTATGGAGAACATTACTTTGAATTGGTACACTGGAAATGATCGATCAAAGCTCATTTCAAATTGCTTGTTTCGAATGGGAGGAGCTGCAATACTCCTATCTAACAAATGGACTGACAAAAGAAGATCCAAATATCGATTAGTACATACCGTGAGGACTCACAAGGGTGCAGATGATAAGTGCTTTGCATGCGTGACCCAAGAAGAGGACGCTAGAGGGAGGGTTGGTGTTTCTTTATCAAAAGAACTCATGGCAGTCGCCGGTGATGCTTTGAAGACGAACATTACTACCATGGGGCCTCTTGTACTTCCGATGTCTGAGCAGTTGCTTTTCTTTGCTACATTGATCGGTAAGAAACTTTTCAAGATGAAGATCAAGCCTTACATACCAGATTTCCGATTAGCTTTTGAGCACTTTTGCATTCATGCTGGAGGAAGAGCGGTTTTGGATGAATTGGAGAAGAATTTGCAGCTTTCTGAGTGGCACATGGAGCCATCAAGGATGACACTTTACCGTTTTGGTAACACATCAAGCAGCTCTCTATGGTATGAATTGGCTTATTCAGAAGCCAAGGGGAGGATGAAGAAGGGAGATAGAGTATGGCAAATAGCATTTGGATCGGGGTTTAAATGTAACAGTGCTGTTTGGAAAGCTTTAAGGACCATAAAACCAGCAAAGGAGGAGAACCCATGGATGGATGAGATTGAAAGCTTCCCGGTGGAAGTCCCAAAAGTGTTGACCATCTAAACTCAAAATGGTAATGTCTGAGCATTTTTTCATGATTAGTGTGAAATCTCTCCTGATAAGGGGAGGTTGGGCTTGATTGTTGTTTCCAATTAGAGGATTGTTGGAAGGATAGAATTTTTAGTTTTCTTTCTAGTGCAGATTATAGAGAGATTACATTGGAGCCAAATTATTTGTTTCTAATTTGTTGTGGGATTTAGTCATGTAATTTTTCTCATAAACATGGTGGGAATGGGTTCAAATGATAAGCTAGTGGAGGGTATATTTATAATTTCCAATTTGTTTCTGCTATTTTTCCATGTGAATGATGAACTGAGATGAACCGAGGATACTAAAGATCAGATGGGCTCTTAAAAAATCTTCTGACAAATGAACATCGTTTATGCCAATCCATACAAACATTTCTATACAAGAGCGCCAAGTTAATAAAGGTTACATAGTAACCACATCCTCGGTCAGTGCCATTAGATATAAAAATCAAACCTACCACGACAAATCAATAACCTAGATCTAATACAGCAGACATCTTAGTTACATTAATGCATCAGCAAAAAAAGTGAAAACAAATCCACAAGAGACATAGAAGAACTAACCAAATGAAGAGTAGGGTAGGCAAAGAAAGATACCATGCTCGCTCGATGTTTTAATCTATTCCTTGGATGATTTGTTGATGAGGGACTTGTGGATATGAGGAATTACACCTCCACCAGCTATAGTTCCTTTGATCAGGGTGTCAAGTTCTTCATCTCCTCGAATTGCGAGTTGTAAATGTCTGGGAGTGATACGTTTCACCTTGAGATCCTTGCTTGCGTTGCCAGCTAGCTCCAACACCTCTGCAGTTAAATACTCCAAGATAGCCGCAGCATAGACAGCAGCTGTAGCTCCCACTCTACCATGCGCCGTTGTCCTAGTTTTCAGTAAACGATGGATCCGACCAACTGGAAACTGCACATTATATGCTAGAGATAAATTTTCATTACCTTCATACAGAAATTATAGCACAGAACTCCCTGGATGCTTTAGTGGTAGTAGTAAAAATGTATCCAATTTTGAGAGACACGATTTAGAAATGCCGACTGATTGATTGAACAGAAATAGACACATTACAGGGTCTTTTGGAGAAACAAATCTTGCAGCTATAGAAGTTGATACAAGAAAGTAGTTCTACATGGTCGATATGATAGGGACAAAGTAGTATAGATCATACTACGAGAGGCACTTCTAAATGTGAGCAATTTTTTTTAATAATTGGACATCAAATAAAATATAGTGTATTATTCTTTAACTTAGTTTAGCTATCCAAAGCAAAATAATCAAATATAATGAGCTCAAATCTAGAGAGTGGCATTTTTGCGTGGCAAACGTATACCACATTTCAGCATGTTCATCTCAAAACGTAAATCGCTAGGTATTAGCATTTTCAGGTAACTATGCCTTAAAGGCTTACCCCTTGCAGCCAAAAGGATAGTTTTACAATTATTTTAAAGAGAAACAAACACTGTTTTTTGCAAGTTAATCAGAATTGGCAAGATTCCCTCTTGTTCTTGTTGCTTGGGTCTCCCTTGGTTTGCTAGAATAGATGGGGCATTACCGCTCTTTGCTAGGACTAGTAGCAGTAGGAGAAGGACACTCCGCTGTTCGTGGTGGACGCTTAGGAGTAGGGGCTTACGGTCCACGCATTAAAGCGTTTATTTTGGGTCTGAAAAAGCGACTCTTTTAAGACCGATTTGATAAGAAACCAAAACGACTCTCTTTTCATCTTGTATGCTTCAAAACTTAAAGACCCTCAATCGTAAGTTTTACATGATAAAACTTACTAAACAACAATGGATGGCTAAAATTTGAAGAATCTTCACTATACAAAATAAGCAACCCAAAAAAAATAAAAAAATAAATCATAATAATAATAATTTTGATTTATGAATATGAGATAATGGTGTTGAATTCAACAATTAAAGGAGTGTAATTTAGATCTAGACTTAATCAAATTAAATATTAATAATATAACATCAAATGGATTTGAGAGCCTTATATGTCAAGATTTTGAAACTACAAGGTGAGGGAGTAACTTGAAAGGGATCTCCCAAAAGGGAATTTGTCGCACAAGGTTCCTCAAACAATATATTCCCCTTTCCTTTACTCTGTACTTCCCCAGGTCAGTCAATAGAACCATCTTAACAACTACCCCTTCAGCTGGCATATTAATTAATTTCAACTTCAAATCCACCCACCTATATGCAATCTAAATTGCTTGTGTGAGCTTTTATTTGTTCATGCTTTCATGGTTTATGATAATTTGAACTCCAATATTGATCATCCTTCGTTGCCTAAGTATTGGGTAAACAACACCCCAAAAAGGCATCTGCGCAAATGCTCTTGTTATGTTGAAAACAACATCCTTTCCAAAATCCCTATCATCCATCAATTTCCCTATCATCAATTTACTGAATTAAATTCGACATGATGAGCTTGTGATTTTTAAACATCTTCCACCAGCTCAATGTAAAATTTTTACCTGTATTTCTTTTTCTATTTAAAAGAAAAAAAGAAAAAAAAGAAAAAAGAAAACATTTTAACTCTATTTTTGTCGTTTAGAATTCAAAAGCAAATCATCAACAGACAAAACTCTGCAGAAGGCATTTTACCAAAGACTCAAAAAGTCCACTAACCTCAAATAGAACAAACCCTATTGATAACACAAATCCACTAATCTCTTTGTTCTTCCATTTGCAACAATTTGCCAAGTCACCTAACATACTACAATGAAACTAAAGTAACCTTCTAATACTATTTTATTACCTACAGTACACTTCACTTAATTAATAGTCTTACATATCATAATCTTCCCTCAACAACTAACCCAAAGTTTTAGGAAATTGCTAAATCAACAGCCGTTATGCCGGATGCACAGCCCCTCGCTTGTGGGGTGGGGCCCACCCATGTGAGTTACCTCCAAGTTTTATCTTACAAAGAACAACTCACACAAAATCACATTTAGGGGTTGTTTGGGATGACCTAAGTAAGTGCACTTTTTGTCTTTTTACGAAAAGATGTGCAAAAAAATAGAGAGGTGATGTGATAAAAAAAATATAAAAAGATGGATTATTTTGCAATTGTTAAACTTGGCCTTAGGCACAAAATATCCAAACCCACACACTGCCTCCAAAGGCGGGGTAACTCGAAGGATGTGATGCTAAAGCTATGTTTAGTTTTTACATCTTCCCATTTTTATTTTATTTTTTTCAAGTCCAATTAGTCTTAAAAATAAAAGTCACTAAAACAAAAGGAAAAAAAAAAAAAAAAAAAAAATCCCACATGAAAAAAATTAAAATGGTGACATTTTAAGATATGCAAAACGCATCAATTTTATTCTTAAAAATGTAAAAAAGCAATATATATATATATATATATTTGTCAAACAAGCCCTTAATACGGTTCACCATATTTGAATAGTTACCCATTGTGAGGACGAGAGTAGCTAAATCGTAGAGGTGGCAAATGGGCCGGCCAAAACGGGTTGTGCATTTAAAACAATCCAATCCAATCCAAATCCACCCAGTTAATAAACGGGTTTAAATGGCTAGGGTTGAATTGGATATGGATTGGACAAATCAACCCAACCAACTCTTTTACTTTATCGATTTTCTTATACATGACAGCGATGGAGTGGTGGTAGTGGATCATGTATATTCTTCAAGATTCTGAGAAAAATATATATAATCACGTATATATGAATACACACACATATATGTATCATGTATGTATCAAAATAGATGAAGTAGATTATACACATCAATGGAGTTGCTAATCATACTAGAAAGACTGAGACTGAGGGGTGGTTTGAGAATTGACTATTTCAGTTGATTTTTTTATTTTTAATGAAAAGATGCGTGAAAAGTAGAGATAGTAATATGATAACTTGTAGTGACTTTTTAAACTTTTAAGCTAAAATAGACTATCCCCAAACAGGACCTTAAAGAATCATAACTAACACAACATGCACAAGCGCACACATAAAGAGAGAGGTGGATTGCTTGGTTGGATCTAATTAGAATAACATATATATTATCATGGCCAAACACTGCATTAGCAGTTATGGTCACCCTGCAGGTGAGCTGGGTGAACTAAAGGAGTAATTATGATCAACTTGGATTGAATGGTTTTCCAATATCTCTCTCTCTCTCACACACACACACACATAGGGAAGAACCGAGATAGATAAAAGAGGTGGTACACACACATAGGGAAGAACCGAGATAGATAAAAGAGGTGGTGGCGGTGGCAGTGGAGTAGTGGTAGAATGGTGGCACTAGTGTGGTGTGGTGGTAGGGTAGCGGTGGCGGTAGATAAATTGGTACCCATGTAAATAGGTTTAAATGGGAACCTATGTCCAACCTATTTAAACTCAAAATTAATTGGGTTCGCAAAGAGTAATCCATTTAAACTCATTTATAAATTTGGGAGAATTTAAGCGGGTTTTAAATGAGTATATTTGGGAGTGTTCATGGGTACAACTTGAGTTTGCCACTTCTACTAAATTGGTATTTTACTTAAAGTAGCCAGTAAACCACCGCAAAAATAGCTTCATCAAACTAGCTAAAGGGCTAGTTAAAATAACTTGACGTTAGTTCCACAACTACAAAATCAATGAGCCACCTAGCTAACTTAATTTTTTATTCCTAATAAACCACTTCCCTTTTTGGTAAAGTAGGTCGCGTTTCAAACCGGGCTGTTCTCATTATGGCATAATCCATGACCCATTTGGGAGACCGATATAATTTTAATTCAAATCACCTTATCACGGGGATAAGTGTTGATAGCTTACCATCCCATCCGCCGGTGGTTACAACTCTAATATACGTTATACACAATTACACATCACTCTCTCCCGAGGAAAGACTAGTTTGTGATTTAGAAGCACGTGACTCACCCATCAGGTTCTTATTTCTGGATTCGAACAGAGAAGGAATGCCTAAATCCGCTATTCCCGTTGCTTATTAGTTTTCTAGACCTTTCAATATGCTTGTATTTGACGAAAATAAAAAATGCAAGAAAAAATATTTTAAAGGAAGAGATAGCTAAAATAAAGAGCTTTGTTAGTAGAAAGTGGTAAGCTAAAGTGTTTAAAAATAAAAATAAAAAATTACTTACACGCAACGACAGCTGGGCCAAAGGAATAAGTAATAGAAAAGCAACATAAGATATGTAAAATCAACCAATCGAAGCCCTAATTAAAGGAAACAATGGGCAGAATGATAAAATACTAAACATCCAAAATAACAGGGAACAATTGCCAAAGATTAAGTAAGTCTAATAAAGCACAAATCGAAAAAAAATAAGAAATGTAATCGAAACAAATCGAAACTGGATAAAGCATGAACATAAACAGAGAGGGAGGGGGTGACCTGGAGGCCAGCTCGGGAGGAGCGAGAGATGGGTTTCTTCTTGTCTTTGTCTTTGTTGGTGGGAGTCTTCCCCATTATCAAACCCTTGGCGCCTTTTCCCGACATCTTTAATGGCCAAACTGTTAGGGAGAGTTCTCTCAATCACAAGCTGCTGCTTTGGCTCAGAGACTCAGAACAAGGGCGTCAAGGACGCTGTCGGAGAGAGAGAGAGAGAGAGAGAGAGAGAGAGAGGAAAGTTAATGGAGATGGGATTACCGCAAGAGGTTTAACTTGGTTTTGTTCCCAGGAGGTAGCTTCTATCTCCACAGCTCCACTTTTTTTGTTTTTTTTAAGGCTCACGCTATCGCATATTTGGGAATTTTGTGGAGATGAAGGAAGAAAAAAATTAAAAATAAAAATTGGTAAAAAAATTCAATCAATGTGTTGGTTTTAGGCATTTGAATTCAATTTTTTTGAAAATTAATTTTTTTTTTATTTTTAGTAAATATTTTTAAAATTTTAAATAATTTTTTTACTTCTTTAGATGTATTTTATCTAAATAGTAAAATATTTGTAAAAAATATTTTTAAAAATTAATAAATATGCAAAAATATGAAAAATGTACTAAATTTTCGTATTTTTATTTTTATTTTTTTATATTTAGTGTTTTTTTTTACAGATTTTTTCACAAATATTATACTTTTTAAGTGTATTTATGTTGAGTGTGTCTAAAAATAAAAATAAAAAATTGTTTAAAATATTAAAAAAAATTCATTGAAAACATTAAAATACGGAAAATAAAAAACATAAAATTTTCTGAAAACTATTTTCTGAAAACCAGAACCAAACAAAATAATTACTTTTAGGATGAAGGTCTCAACTTTGATTGTTATTAGTTATAAAGAATTTAAGTGGTATCGCAATTTGGTAAGATCTTGAAATATAAACTTTGAGATCCCAAGTTCCACTCTTTCTGGAGTCAGCTATCCGAGTGAAAACATATATGGTTGGTAGGACAAGTCTTCTAAGTTTGGGGATTTGTACCTAGTATGAGGAGCCTAGGCAAACCATACCCAATGTTAGGAGTATAAGTTCGAATCACTACCTCTATGCAAGTCCAGGACTTACCAATACATAGTTGAGTGGCGCGTGCTATGTAGTACCACTTAAGGCTTGGTCGAACAATAGAAGTGTGGATTCGAATCATCGCCTGTGTGTGAACTTGGGACTTACCGCTACATAGTTGAGTGGCCCTTGTATGTAGTACCACCTAAGGCTTGGGCGAACTGAGGAGTGTGGGTTTGAATCCTCTCCTGTGTACAAATCCTCGACTTGCCACTACATGATTGGGTGATGTTGTAATGTAGCACCACCTAAGGCCAAGGAGAACTGTATCCAATGTCATGAGTGTGGGTTCAAATCATTGTCAATGTATGAGTTCACGACTTATCGCTACATGATTGAGTGACCCTACTATATAGCACCATCTTGGGTTTAGGCGAATCATTTCCAATGTCAGACATGTGTGGATTTGAATCCTCACTTGTGTGCGAGTCCACGATTTACCGCTACATAGTTGAGTGACCCCTTATCTCGTACCACCTAAGGGTGACCTCAAGGGCCTCGGCTCCTTAAAGTCTAATCACAGAGGTTACCCCTATGCGATTAGGCCTTTTTTTATTAGTTATAAAGACACACTTCCTAATTAATAAATCCAATGATGTGATGATAAGCACAATTCTTGACATGTTTGGCCTTGATGTGTATTTTATGCTAAATTTTTTAAAATATCTTAACTTGAGTTCTACAAATTCATTTTTAACAAATTTAATATTTGAGATAAAACAAGTTAAATATGAAAAATAGCCGCTCGATGTTTAAATTTAGAGAATCAATCAATTCGATTATGGTTTGGATAGTGTTTGGTTGAGTGATTTGGAGAGAAATTTGAAAAGGAAAAGTATGAAGAAAAATATGTGTGAAATTAAATGAAATGTAAGTATATTTTATTTTCATTTCACATACTTTTTTTCTTTGTTTTTTTTTTTTTCTTTTCAAATTTCTTTCTAAATTTCTATACCTAACACAACTTAAATGAACCTAAATTCAGTCAACCGATATGAACCCTTGGCCCTCCTCCCTGAGGATAAATCCCGGTCCATCCTTGAGCATGTATACAAACATAGAACATCAATTAACAAAACATAAGCACAAACCATCTACTCCATCACTACTAGTAAAATAAGATTTGAGGTGACTGCTGTATAGGCAAATGAGTCTATTTTGAGATTTATTTTGATAATATGAAGAGTTCATATTTTATAACACATTGAGTAAAATATACATATAAAAAATCAAATTAATCGGATATCGTTAACCTATCTGGAGTAATTGGATTGTAAAATGAACCAAAGACAGGCCTTGAATGGCCATGGCATGCTAAGGAAACTATCACCTTTTTTCTTCTTTTTTTTTTTCCATCTCTTGCAAGCAAAGACAAATTCAGAATTATCAGTATTGAGATGTGAAAATTATATTTAAAAGGACAAATCTTTATAATTTTTAATTATTTTAAATATTTTAATATAATATATAATATTTTTCAAATTTTTTAGGATATGGTTGCCCGATCCGCACCCTGAATCCATCATTGCTCGCAAGCATCCCAAAAAACTATCAAAAATTTCCTGTCTAAGCTTAATCCTATAAAAAAATTGTACCACAAATTTACAAGGATCTGTCCATGCACAAGTTCGCAAATCTTCTAAAAATCCTAAACCCTAGAAAACCACAAGGCAATCAAAAATGATTTTGATCTAACAGATGACAATGTGAGTATTGTTGTAGTATATAGTAAATGGAGGTATGTAACACAGGTGAGAAACGTAGAGAATTCAAACCTCTTAGCCCTCTAAAATTTTCTGAGAAAATTAAATGTACGGAAAATTATGCATAAATTAAATGACAAATGAAATCGTTCCAGGATGGAAACGCGTTGGGTGTATTTGGTATAATTGTCAACACATTATAAATAATAATTTAAGTCAGGAGTGATTAATCTGATTAGCGCACCTGCGGGATTGTAAATTTAAATTATTGAGTAGTATAGTAAGTAAGTAATAAAATAATTTTTTGATATGTAAATGTCCTTTTTACCCTATTAATTGTAAATTGAACTAACCTTTGTTAGTTGTAAATTGAATTAACTTTTATTTTTTCTTATTAACTACTAATCCATATTTCCCATAAATAAATAAATAAAAAATAGTCCATAGTCTATTTGGGTTTTTTTCTATTTTCAAAAAAAAAATAAAAATAAAAAAATCTAAAGGTATAATCGTAAATAAGTTATTATAATCAGAAGCGGGAATGGACATAAATCAATTTTTTTGAGTTAAAATAAGTTACTAAAATCAAAAATTATTTAAAATAAATTTAACCAAACAATTTAAAATACAGTAACTTTTCCAAAGTTAGAATGTACTTAAAAAGCCACACCAAACACTCCCATTGAGGTTGTTTGTTTTGGATTCTCTGGATTCACCTTTCACAAAATTAATTTTTTTTTATTTTTCGTATTTTTTTTCACTGAATTTTTTTTAATGTTCTAAGTAATTTTTTTAAAGGTTTATGATATTAAGATTTTATAAGATAAAATACATACAATATTTTCATAGTAGTTAAGGTTCCTTAACATTTCTACAGAAGAAATTTGATTCAAAAAATTTTTGCTCGACTCAGAGAAATTTCGCCATGACTCAAAGAAATTTCTTTGATTGCACAGAGAAATTTTGAAATTTCTCTGTGATCATACCAGAGGAATTTCAAAATTTCTCTGAGTAAAATTTCTTTGAGTCGAGCAAAATTTCTCTGATTAAATTTTTTCTATGAAAATGCTGAGAGACCTTAGCTAATAAAAAAATAAATCTTGGACCTCTCTTACTATACAAAGTTGGAGATGAATGTTTCATAATTTTTCCTAAAAAATATAATATTTGTGAAATTATTCTTTAGAAAATTCACTAAATACCAAAAATATAAGAAAAAATATGAGAATTCAATATATTTTTTATATTCTTGTGTATTTATTATTTTTTTATAAATATTTTATTTTTCAGATATATTTAAGTAAGGTGTATCTAAAAAATAAAAAAAAATTATTTAAAATTTTAAAAATATTCACTAAAAATAAAATATATATATAAAAAAAAAAACTTAATTTTCAAAAAAAATTGAATCCAAGAAATTTAAACTAAACAGTTGTCTCAATCTTAACAAAAAGGATTAGGCGCACGGAGTGATTGCCATCGTCGTCCTATGTAAAATAGTGGTGGCTTTTGGGCCTTCTATATATGGGCCGACGGACCAAGTTGTGAGCCCATATTTGATTAAGCGTTTGAGTTTCTTGATTTATTCAGCAAATTTAATTGAGCTACTTAATTCCCTCTCCAAATTCCCTTCCTACTGGAGCTCCTTTCAGTTTTCAGGAATTTTTGTGAAAAGTTGTTCTCAAAGAAAAGTGTGGTAAAGTATGTTTAAAAAAAAAAAAAAAAAAAAAAAAAAATTAGCGTGTGGTAAAGTAAAGTAAAAGAAAAAAATTATTATTATTTTTAATTTTATTTTTATTGTGGGAATTTTTTTTTCAAAACTTCTATTTTTTAGTACTTATGTAACAATTAGTCTTAATTAATTTCTTATAACCCATTTAGTCCTACAGTCATTCAAAAGACCAAAATTTTCAATTTTAGAATTAATACAAAAAATAGAAACTAGATCTATATTTTAAGATAAAATCACACTAGTTTCAATACTTACCTTATGTTAATTACAATCTATATTTCAGGAGAAAATTTTCTAGTATAATTATCCTACTTGAAATCTCTCTCTCTCTCTCTCTCTCTCTCTCTATATATATATATATATACACATATAATATTGCAAATAAAAGTGTAAAGATTGAAAATGTAAACATTCATACTTTCAATAGATAAAATACAAGAAAATTATAAATTAAAAAAACAAATCAGAATTTGAGTTTTGCAACAAAATAAATCTTAAATTTTTAATTTTATCAATTTAAATCATAAACTTTGATTTTTTTTTTATTTAAACCATTTGCCTATTGCCTTAAGTAAAATCATAAAAAAATGAGTATTTTAGTCATTAAATTTAATAAAAAAAATAGTATTTTAGACATTTTATATATACATACACTGAGTTTAATGTCTAAAGCACTATTTTTTTTTTTTGTGTGTCAATTTTACTTAAACGAAATTAGAAAAATAATTTAAATTTAAAAAATTAAAAATTATAATTTATTTTATTATATGACTTAAACTCTAAGATTGTATTTTATAATTATCCTATAAAATAATGTGTGTGGGGAATAAAGTTCGGCCCAAACAGCCTAAAACTGCTGAAAGCCCAACATAATGTCAAGACCAAGGAATGATCAGCTAAGGAAAGCACAGTGTAGCCGATCACTACATTCGGCCATAAGAATCACGATCCAGCCGATCTCTAGGAAACAACTTTTGATGAGGGTCATCCAACCGATGAAAAATGGGGGTAACCAACGGCTTGCAACGATTGCAAGTTGAGCATTGTTTATTTAATTATTTAATTAAAAAAACAACAACAATATATATATATATATACATAATATGCATCACATTTGTTTATGTCTAATTACGATATTAATTTGATCGTCGAAGGTTGCTTCCAACCAAAGAAGTTCGGAAAGATCTCTGACTTCAAGTCATTTTGCAGTCAAGGATAAGAACTTAGACGCGTCAGGAGACAAATCCATCATTTATGTGTATTTTTAAAACGAAAGCTATAGGTGTAAATATTCACTTTCAAAATTGTGACATAAAATAAATGTCAAACTTTATACTTTCAATCAATAAATTTATTTTTTGTTAAAAACAAAACAATAAATTTATTAAAATATCATAACATCACACTTTTTTAATTAAAATTATATAAATTATCAAATAAAATGTGTTGGCATTTATATTATGCAAATTATCAGATTATGAACTTTCACACCTTTTATAATGTGAAAATATAAAAATTATGCAACAAAAAATTTAAACAAAGTCCAAAATACAATGTCAATTTTTATAGAAAATAACAAATAAAATAGCATTTGGAAAAACAAAATTCATAACTAAACTCATGGCAATGTGAACATTTACACTGTAACGTGAAAACAAGAAACAAAACTAAAAAAAGTAAAAATCGACTTTTTCGATTGTTCAGTGACAACAAAACGAGTGTCCAACTAGCAAGTATAGCAACAAACAATATATAACAAATCATTAAATAATATATATATATATATATATATATATTGTTGCACCTGTTCAAGAAAATTTGTATATAATCAAAATTGACATAATATCGACAAATAAACTACACAATATTGATGACTATTAAATTGACGAATAGACTACGACTTATTTGTAATAGTGACAAAAAAATGTTTGTCCATTGCTAGTCTACCATAATCTCCATCGCGAGTTCATCATACTCTCCATCGCCAGGCTACAACCAGTCTTCTCTTATAAATCCTCGTCCATGCAAGACTAGGAGTGTAAAAATGACCCCTGGCCCATGGGTGGCTTGAAGCCCACCCGCGGCCCAGGGTGGGCCTGGCCCAATTAGGCTCGGGCCCGAGCTCGACCCCGGGACCTTGGGCTTGGGCCTGAGCTATCATTTTGAAGCCCATTTCATTGGCCTGCTCAAGACCCACTCAAAGTCCGACCCGAGAGCCCAGTGTCATTTTTGGTGAAAAAATAGAAAAAAATGTTCAAGCCCAGGACCATCACCCCAGTTGGCCGGCCCACCTAAGGCCTGAATATCTCATGGGCCTAATTTTCTGGCCAGTGGGTCGGGCTGGGCTAGCTCGGCTCGACTTGACTTGACTTGACTAGAATTTTGGCGGTAGTTCGTGAGACCCGACATGGGCCGGCCCGAGCCCGGGCCCGGGTGGGCCGGGTTAGGCCAAATTTACACCCCTATACAAGACCTTATTTCAAAATAATGGTGAAGAAACAACTAGATTCTTGATCTAGTGAATCTATCATATTAAATAAAGAAAACACTAAAAGAATAACAATCTCACATATTCTATATACAATATTATATATATATCATAATGAAAGGCACTCAATCTACAAAACCAATTTTGAATTTTTTTTGCCCAAAATCCACACTGTAAAATACTTTGTCCATAAAAATAAGCTCATGCATAGTAACCAAACTAATTATATATATATATATATATTATATCTATATAATAAGGTAAGAGGTTTTTTGAAAATGTATAGAAATGTCTCAGAGATACATTTAATTGGACGGCTGAGATCAATCTTTAGTATATATCAACGGCTCTAAATTATTTATTTCCCGTCCAAACACTTCTCTTCCTTAACCATCTCACCTACCCACGTCTCTCTCTCCCTCTCTGCTCTCACCCACGTCTCTTCCTTCCTTCTTTATCTCTCTCTCCTTCTCTCCTTCTCTGTTTATTCTTCAACAGAACCCTTTCGACTACCGCCATCGCGACCACCTTTCTTCTCCCTCGCAGGACCCTCTCTGTTTCTCCTTCTTCAATAGATCCCTCGACCACCGCCATCACGATAGCCTCTTCCTCATCCCCCTTTATCACTTCAGTCCTCTCCTCCTCTCAGCAGATCTCGCCGAAACCCTCTTTGCCTCTTTGCTACTGATGCTTGGCAATGTACGATTTTTATTCGTTTTGATTTCGATTTTTCTGAATTTGGAGTTTATTTGGGTTACTTATTTTCCTCTACCGTTGTTGTTTGTTGAGTTGAGGTCTGTTTTGTTCAGAGGTTTTTGGATTGTGAGTTTAAAATTTGTGGTTATTGTGTTGTGTTTGTGTTTGTGTTTTTTTCCCAGATTTGGTGTGTAACCCAGATCTGGTGTGTATTTTTGCTAATTTAAATTTTTTTTTTTTTTGGGCTAGGATTGTGATTCTAATCGGATTGTTTTTTATTTATTTAAAGTCTCGACAAAGCATGGTTTTTGAAGATTGAGTGTTTTGATTACGAAGATGAAGAGGGCTAGAGATGATATGTACATGGCTTCTCAACTCAAATGCCCTATCGTTTCCTCTCGCGCCGAACCGTGAGTCCTTTCTCTATCTCTCTCTTAGTTTGTTTTTTCTTAACTCTCATTTTTTTAATATTGTGATATTGGAAGCTGTGATTATGAGTGCTTCTTTATTTAATAAAAAATTATAAGCAAGTAAAATTTCTAAAAATTTGGTGAATCATGTTTGAAATTGTTGAGTGCGAGTCTGTTAGTTATTTACTGATTAGGTATTTTGTTTGGCTTCGGATTTTAAACTTCAGTATTTTTGTTTTTCATTCTTTTACTCAGTATGTTGTTCCTTCAAGGAGAACAAAGATTTGATTTTTGTTGAATTTTTCTTTATAAAATCTGTCTGAAGTTTGATTATATATCTAGGGTTGAAGCTAAAAATAGGAATTAAGACCCACATTTGTTGAAAGAATATATTTTGACCTAAGTTTAATGATAAAATTAGTATATTGATTTTTTTATTTATTTTTTGGTGTGGGTTATGAAGCTCTGGGCAATCCCAGATGATGGGTGGAGCGAGCACACAGAAACTAACTACCAATGATGCATTGGCATATCTCAAGGTAGTTAAGGACATATTTCAAGATAAAAGGGATAAATATGATGAGTTTCTTGAAGTTATGAAAGATTTCAAGGCTCAAAGGTTTGGTCATTTATTCCTTCTTTTACTTCCAGAATCTAAATAAAGTTCTAATTTATTGATCCCAATGTTACATTGTTTGAGACAAAGTTGGGAGAGATTTGCTTTTCAAAGTTGGGAGAGAGGCTCAAGTTACACAGATTTGCTTTTCTCTTATCTCCACACCCCAATTTGCTTCTTTCCTCCCTCAGATTTTAATCTTATCCCCACACAGATTTTAATCTTAATATTTTCTCTTTCTCTTGAACTAATTTATAATTTATGGACTTATTGAAGATACAATATTGATAGAAATAGTGAAAAATATATATATATATATATATATTACATTCAATAGAACATGAAGAGAAAATGTTCTTATTCTGCCAAATGTTGGTTGGTGCTTATAACTTTTTTTATTTGGAAATTAATATCAAAGTATTTGGTATAAGACAGATAAAATTTAAATAAATTAAAAAGTTAGGAGAGAGAGAGAGAGAGAGAGTTCATTGGTTTCAGTCCAGGTAACTCCCTTGGTTTCTCTGTGTATTTGACAGTGCTTTGTGTTTTATGTCTTTTATTACAAGGGAAAGAAGAAAGAGAAGAGAGTTCATCATCTAGGCTGAAAATGAGGAATTCTTGGGGTTTCTTGGCTGCTCCAAAGCCTAACATTTCAACTGGAATACACAGATTGGTGAAGACTTTCAAAAACTTCTCTCAATTATTTGGTAAGTGGATTATTAGATAACCAAACTCTCTCATTCTCTTTCTCTTGAACTAATTTATAATTTATGAACTTATTGAAGATACAATATTGATAGAAATAGTGAAAAAAAAATATATATATTACATTCAATAGAGTCCTTGGGTGCATGATGTGATAGAAGATACAATATTGTGCCTTTGGGTTGAATACCTGCGTTGTTTATCGAGATTTCTTGGGTGCGTGACATGATATGGATTCTTCTTTGTTTAGTCGCTAATGGGTTGAGATTAATTTTATGGGTTTTAGAGTCCTTTGCTGTAGTATCGTCGCTCTGATGATGCAGTGTCAATGTATCATTTGAAGAAGATGAATTGGTCACTTGGGGTTGTAAATTAAATTATAACTTGACAGAGCAGGATGGAAAAAACGAAATGGATTCACGTAGCCAATCCCAATTGATTGTAACATAAGACTTAGTTTGGTTTGATTAGGTTTCTGGGTAAATGATTAATTTGGCTAAGCGAAGATAATTATTGCTCATGTTTATCTGCTTTACTCGACTTTTAGTCTAAAATTCTATAACTTTTTTTTAATCAATGTTAATTTTTTTTTTGGGGGGGTGGAGGAATGGTGCCAAATCAAATGGTGGATTTTTCCAGGTGCATTAGGCCGTTGTACCTTGCTTTGCTTCAGAAAAAGCAAAGCATTGCCTGTCTGCAGGAGTTGTGAAAATATCCTAATTGGAGATGGAGGGTCAAAATAATATGACTGTGAGTTCACTGAATGCGCTTCAGCAAAGAAGTATGCACTTTTATTTCCTTAATATGTAGGAAGCATGCAATTAATTACATTGGCCTATGAAATTGGTGAAACTATGATTCCCTTTAGGCAATAGAGTCCAATCAAGTTATGAGGAGCAACTTTTAATTATTCGAAACGTTCATATTGTAAGGTCCGTTCAGTAAATCATCTATAAAAATAAAAATAAAAAATTAATTGGATATCTTTAGTCCCATGATTAGTTTTTAATTATTTGATATTTAATTTTTTTTTTTATATTAGATTTGTTTGGAATTGTAGAGTGTAGTCTGTTAAATATATTTTTATAATTGCATTTTAATCTTAAATTTAAATAGTGTTGCGATTACAATTATATTATAATCCTAATATTATTTACACCGTGCCTTCAGGCACGGGCATACGCTAGTACATTTATATATTATATACATTTTTCAAACCAAACCAAATCCTCTCTCTCTCTCTCTCTCTCTCTTACAAACCCTAGTTTTCTCTCTCTAAAAATGAAGGAGCGGAGGACCTCCATCGCCAGCGCCCAACGTCGCATCGGATTGTTTTTGATTTTAGCAGTGAGATCATCTTCACCTTCACCGTTGATCTCAGCAACAACATTTACCACTTCCTCCGCATCGGCGATGCTGTGATCTTTTTCTGCGTCTGCCATACCTCTGTTCTCTATGGCGCAAAAGCTTGATGAGCATTTAATGGAGAAGATGATCTAGAGAGGGTTCGATTTGATCACGTCGTAGTGAAGATCGAGTTCCTGGAGTTGGGTTGTGGAGGTTGATCTGGACTCGACGACGTCGGATCTGGACTTAACGCTTTTGCAGCGACGGAGGTTGCCATCACCGCTACATTGACGCCAAGAGAGTAGGTGACATTATAGTTGTGGGTTGAAAAGTGGGTGGAATAGAGGCTATGGAGGTTGTGATTGTTGCTAGCCCAGCCGTGACACCTCATTCAACTCCAAGTTAACAGACAACACTACACCTTCAATTTGTTCTCCAGCCATTGCCAATCTCTTTTGAAGATAAATGAAGCTTTCCATCAAATATTTTATTCACTGATTTTATTTTTATTTATATATGTTGATTGATTTTGGTAGTGATGTTCTGGTATATATATTGTAACTTACATATGTATATATCGTTGCAATTGGTAATGTAATTGCTTTAGTAGCATAGTTTGATATGCTTGATAAATTGTCATAGATAAAAATTGAACAAATTGATAAAAAATAAATAAAATTGAACAAATAACAAAAATTAATAGATAGAAAATGTGGAGGGGTAAAATATTGGCCAAAGCCTGAAGTAATTAGGCAAAACAGCCAAAGGAAAGGGAAGGCTTAGATAAATTTTCTAAGGAGCCCATCAAAGATAGTTGCTGGAATAATGGCTCATAGCTAAGAGCATGAAGAGTAAAGATTTTCTTCTAGAAGAAGATCCATAGAATGTAAGAAAAGCATCAGATTCATATTCATTCAACGGTGGAGACATTGAGACAACAAATACAGAAGTATAGGTAAGGTCTACTAGATAGTAAGTCTGCCTGATTAACCTGATTTGACGAACACAATGCTTGGCAAATTGGCCATTAGCATCTGACATAATCTAAGCTGTCCATAGAAGGATAATCCAACGATCAAAGGCAACGGCAACTTGACTGCTTGCTCGACCAGAGCCAGGAATGGACAGAACCCTCAAATCAAATATTAATCCAACAGATGATATTCAAGTTAGAAAAACTGTAAAAGGTAAAGCAGGTGAAACAAAGAAAACAGACCAAAAGTAATCTAATAACCCTTTTTTAAATACAATATTCATGGCTAAACAGTATTTTGACTTAATCGTCGGATGGTCTTTCCATTAATCCTAGCTGGGGTGATCACTAACGTTTTGGTTTCTCTTGATAGGGTAAAGGAAGGGACACGTCATTTCGCTTTCCCTATGGAGAAGAATTTTACCTTCCACAATTGGCATCGTCTATGGGAATAACGAGAAGATAAGCGCTCATTCCTGTTTAGAAAATATACCAAGTGATCACCAGAATACCTTGGTTAGTAATACGTTCGGCCAGAATTTTGGTGACGACTCAGAAATGGCATTAGTGGATCCAGGAAGAGTAACTCCCTTCTAGATGACGATAAACAACAAACCCAGCTTGTAGATTGGTTTATAGCCCAAGTTGAGGCTCTTAAGAAAGAGCTATGAATATCTCGGAGGGGACCAGAAACCGAAGAAAGGTAACCAAAGTATGAAGTGCACGACAAAGAAGGGCTGTCTCCTAAGAGGCCGTCAACCAAACTACCAGCAGCCATCTTGATCAAACACAAAAGAAGCACTAAGTCATCAAATGGGATGACTCGCCAAAGCACCAAAATAGTGACCTAAGAAGTTGGCTTGTCCAACGTACATGAGGAAACCCCAAACTGATTTGGAAAAAGCTTTATACGGAAGAAATAACCTTCTCGTTCTCTTGAGCAATTGAAAGTGTTAATCCACCGAAGAGATTTACTCCTTTGAAGTTCAACATGTATGATGGAAAAGCAGATCCGACTAGTCATGTCCAGCACTACACGTAGGCTATGACCCTGTGGAGCAACAATGGACTAATTATGTGTAGAATGTTCTCCTCGAGCTTGGGAGAGATGACCCTTCAATGGTATTACAAGCTAGAAGCCAAATCAATCAGCGATTTAGAAGCAATTTGAACAGACATTCATTTCATGTTTTATTACCAATAGCTAACCACCTAAGGAGAAGGATGTACTCCTTACCATGAAGAAAGAGGAAGTAGAAAGTTTGCAAGATTATGTTAGCAGATATTGAGTGGCTTATAATTAGATTGACAACTACAATGAACAGTTAGCAGTTACTTCATTTAAGCTAAGCTTGCAACCGATCAGTAAGCTCTGCCAATCCTTGATTAAAAAGCCTTCCATCAATGTGGGTAGCTTGATGAGTTGAGTACAACAGCATTGCAAGATCGAAGACGATCTACGAAGATTCGAAAAACCAAAGCTCGCATGGCTTTTGTCAAAAACTTCACAGAAAGAAGAAAGGAAAGCTTCTGACCCAAAAGGAAAAGAACCAAACGAGATAGCCGAACAGCCTAAGCCATGAAAGTTAGGGGTTCTCAGTGGATATTTCGATTTTCCTAAACCGAACCGACCCGACACATTTTGGACGGATGCGTGATGACGAGCAAACGATTATGGATTGATTTTTTTTCCAATCTGCTTAGTTTTGGACGGATGGTGGATTTGAGATTCCTTTGGTTGCAATCAAACTGTCAAACTGCGAGCACCCCTAATAATTTGTAAGATTTTGTGTTTTTAATTTGTTTAGATATTTTGTTTATATTTTCAATTGAAAAAGAGTTTAGATATTCTGTTTTGTTTTCAATTTATTTTCAATTTGGAAATCCTTTTATCAAATTGCACGTATTGATATTTTGTATTTTTGTGTGAAAAAATTAAGGCTTAATTTTGACATTTTAAAAAAAATCAAATTAAATAGTTTTTGAATAAAAAAAAGTAATGAAATAGTTTTGATAATGCATGGTTTTCTTATATGTATTTATTATTGGTATTTAACAATTTACTTGATAATCTTTTAGTTATGTTGAGTTGGATTGTTATCCAAAAAAAAAAAAATGTTGACAAGTTGTTATATTATGTGCAAAATTTGTAAAAGTTTAAATTGCTAAACCGATTCACATCCATCCGCCAATCCACTCAATTCGCATCCGCCAATTCGGCGGATGGATGTAGATTGATTTTTTCTAATCCGCTAATCCGACGGACGGATGACAGGTTGAAGATTCCCCTGTCGCAATCGAACCGCAAGCACCCCTAATGAAAGGAAGCCTTCAGAGCAGTTGTCACTACCTTCACAGAGTCGATATATAGGATATTAATAAAGATAAGAAATGAACCCTATTTTTTGTGGCCCTCGAAGATGGTCGGGGACCCATCTCTTTGGAACCAAAGGTTGAGGTGTATAACCCTAGAAGTAGGGCATCTGGGATGGTGAGTAAGAAAGGATACTGGTTTGCCTAAAACCAAGCTTGAAGCGTTAAGTATGAATGACATTCCGCGAGAAGTTGCCTATAACTAACTTGATTAATTGTTATTCTTAAGAATTGAAATTTATTATAAGCTCTGCTTGATTATTGTTTCCGCTATATGGTATAACCATGCCATTATTGTGATTGTATATTAGATTGGAAAAAATGAATGGGATGTGTGTGCATTTACTGGGCATTCCAAGCTCATGGCATTTCATGCCAAGTACTGAAGACAATTATCCCAGCAAAGATGAAACCAAAACATTTGAAAACATTTGGATATTATAGAAGAAGCTAGAGATTATCTTTATTTCATTTGTAGTCTTATCTTTGTTTTGGGAATGTAAAATTGATGGAACTTCTTGTTTTCCAACTAAGTTATAACATTGTAATTATTATTTTGTGTATATATACATACACCATTTGGTGAACTTATCCTTATCCTTTTGTTAACCTATGTAGACCTTGTCTTAATACCTTGTTAAGATCTGTCAAAAAGGTAGTTTGTTATCTAAGGAGATTAGACTTTAAAGGGAGGTTATATTGACTCCTTCAATTTTTCTTGAGATCTTACTTGATTATTGACCAAAGGACTCATTAGTGACATTTCATAGACTCTCAACTTTAGAAAAATTCTATATTTATTTGTTAATATATTCCCTGATGTCCTCGATTTTTGGGGCATCACAAGCTGCCACTTCGGCACTCCCCATAGTAGTATTAGCACTAGTAAGCTACCGATCTTTCAAAGATGGTATGAGAATGATCGGGGATCTGACGACGGCCACTTCGGAGGTGGCGGCGACAAAAGAAAATAGAACAGTAGGAACGAGAAAAGGATCAGATCAGCTCTTCTTTTACATCTTTGAGGATTGATCGACCAAGAGCTTGACAGACCTTTGCCCAAAAGTAGGGGGGTAGTGCTTCCAGTAGTAACAGTGGGAGGTGGAGGAGCATTGTCAACCACTATGATTGGCGATTATTGAAGCCAATCAAAAGTGGTTGAACCAGAGGTTGCCTGGGGAACGGGAGCCAACTCGCCTTCTTTTTAGCACTTTCGAGCAGTGAAGATCTCCAAGAAGTTCTCTGATGGCATGGTGTCCAAGACTATGGCTTCAGAATCAGAAGATTCTTCTTGGGGTTAATCTTCTTCAGCCGCTAGTTCATCGATGTTCTCCTGAAGATGAAGAAGAACGTGGAAGTCAAAACCATCATCATTGCTAAGGTGGATACCATCGGTTAAGACCACGGTGTCGTAATATAAAATGTCAGAGAGTAACATGTGAACAGCACCACCTTGGCCTTGCTATTCGTGAGGTCTTTTGTATGCCCAGACTTGTTAAAGAAGGGAGGTATTGACCTAGTCTTCCCACTTGCTTGGATAGAAAAAGACCTCAAGAGCTGGAAAAGAAGAAACAAAGTAAGAACATCAATGCAAATATCAGAAAAAGCAAATTCATATGGAAGAAAAATGAGAGCATTAACCTGGTTGGTTGAGGACCTTAGGGATGGATCAGACTCTATCAGCATCAAAAGGGAACTCCTAGTTACTCTCTGCTATTACAACTGTATCATTAACACCCTTACCAGAATTGGCAACCATTTGAACTAACTAGCGCTTCGCCGATCTAGGCTTAAAATAGAACTTCGCCCTTTCTCTAGTAGTAAGGACAAAATTATAACAGTATCTAATCTCTTGAAGCCTTAGGTTTACTCCTAAAATGTTGTTCAAGGAAATTATTCCCATGACTATTCTAAAGAAATTAGGGGCAAATTGAGAATGGGGTATGCCATAGAAGTGTAATACCTCATTGAGAAAAGGGTGTAGAGGAAACTTTTCCCTCAATAATGTCGATTAAGGGCAAAGAAATCCGCTCCTTTGACCCTTTGACGATGTCATCGTCGTCAATAAGAAGATGAATGACAATGTCATCAAGAATATTATGGATAGTTCTAAATTAATGAATGTTCTTTTCAAACTCAAGGAAACACCTAGGACGATTCATGGCAACTAGGAAATAAAAAGAACAATAACAAAGAAATCACAAGAGAATGAGAGATGATGAACTTACAAGGAAAGCTAGACTGATACTTCAAACAGTGGAAAGAGAAAAAGGCTCATCTAGGTTTCTAAAAGGATTACAAGTAGAGTAATGGAAGGCAATAGGCATTTTACATTTAATGTGTTAGAGGCGAAATGGCGTCTAGAAGGACAATATGACAAGTGTCATCATCAAAGTCGAAATCAAAAGATGCGTATTATAAATAAAAGTGGTTCGGCTCATCGTCTGTTCAGACTAATGTCTTTAGCAACCAACCTAGGTTGGTCATCGAAGAAGGGCAATTGTGTAGGGGTAAAATATTGGCCCAAGCCCTAAGTAATTAGGCAAAGTAACCCAAAGGAAAGGGAAAGACTTAGATAAATTTTCTAAGGAGCTCATCAAAGACAGTTGGCAGTACAATGATGTGTGGCTAAGAGTGTGAGGAGCAATGAAGAGTAAAGATCTCCTTCTAGGAGAAGATTCACAGAATGTAAGAAGAGCATCGGATTCATCTTCATTTAATGGTAGAGATATCGAGACAACAAATATAGAAGTATAAGTCAAGTTGACTAAAAGGTAAGTCCATCTGATCAACTTTATTTAACAAACACAACGCTTGGCAAGTTGGTCCTAGTATCTGACATAATTTAAGCAGTCCATAGGAGAATGATCCAACGATCAAAGGCGAAGGCAACTTGACCACTTACTCGATTAGAGCTAGGAATATACAGAACCATCGGATCGAACATTTATCCAACAGATGTGATAAAAAAAAACTATAAAAGGCAAAGCAAGTGCAGTAAAGAAGACAGAATAAAGGTAATCAAAGAACCCTCTTTTAAATACAATATTCATCAGTAAACAATATTGTGATTTGACCGTCGGAAGGTCCTCCTAATTAACCTTGGTCTGGGGTGATCATTAACATTTTGGTTTCTCTTAACATAGTAAAGGAAGGGACACGTCATTTGCTTTCCTTGTAAAGAAGAATTTTACCTTCCATAAAAAATAATTTGAACAGATAGATACAAATTTGAACATATAAAAAATAACCTGACAGATAATTTCAACAAATAGAAATTTTAACAGATAGATATTCCATTAGATAGACACAAATTTGATAGATAGTCAAAAAAATTAAATAGATAAAAAACTTTCAACAGATAGTTAAAAAAATTAAACAGATAAAATATTTGAAAAGATAGTTAAAAGATTTGAACAAATAGTTAAAAAAAATTAAACAGATAAAATATTTAAAAATATAGTTAAAATATTTGAGCAGATAGTTTAAAAAATTAAACAGATAGATTAAGGAGTAAAATAAAAAACAAAATGTCATTCGAAATAGTAAATGTACTTCTCACCAAACTATTTCACAAAGAGTGGACCTCTCACCAATAAGAAAAATATCTATTAGATCTAATGCCTTTGACAATTGCTAGATTGGATTCTTCAATAATTTTCTCTAAATAAAATGTATCTAATAGTTTATCGTTTCTCTCTCATACATATGTTATAATATATATATATATATATATATTTATAAGACCTCAAATATGGCAATTAAGATTTGGTGGATCAAACCTTCAAAATAATAGAAATTATTAGAATACAAAAATATCTTTTGAACTAATTAGAATACAAGTATGTGAAATAAGATTTACCACTAAATTTCCCTTTTATCTTTATTAAAAACAAACATAAAATGGGGCCAATAACTCTTACTTTGAAGATTTGATTCACTAAATCTCAATTCGTACATTTTAAATTTTTTATAGACATTATTACTCTTGTAGGTAGTTTTTCATCCATACCATATACAACATTCCCTTGGTGGGAAATCCTTTGGTGTGCACCCTTTTAGGGGTACATATGATATGCATTCTATCACAAATATGTGTATTTTATTACAAAATTTCGTAATATCAATCACAAAATGCATAAGCTCATCACAAATTGGCATAATAAAATGTCTAAAGATTTGTGATTAATGTTGTAAAAGTTTGTAGTTTGGTTACAGCATTTTTTTTATGCCAATTTATGATAAGGTTACGCATTTCGTGATTGATATTACGAAATTTCACAATAAAGTTATATATTTTGTTATAAGGTACACACCAAAACATTTCCCATATATTTATTCGAAATCACAGTTTTAACCGAATTGTGCAATACATTTTTCTGCAATTTTCATTAATCTTGCTACGGAATGAAGGGAGGGCATGATAGCGACAAATTTGTTGTTCTAGCTTTGAATATCTACAGTTGTACTGTAAAAAGTTTTGTTTAGTTCTTTATTATCATGTTACATCCAACTTAAACATGTATTAAAAAATAGACATGAAAATGTGTGTGTCTAGACTATCCATGTTCATTTGATTCTTTATTGAAACAATTTTGACTTATGACTCATATGCATGACTTATGATCCATTTAGCTCAATTCGTATTCTTATAACTCTTCAAGTTCTCTTCAATATAAAATGACTTTATTGCCATTATTTCAATTAATATCGAAGTAATTAAATACCATAAACTATTTTAATATCTAAATAATTAAATATCCTAAACCATTTCAGCATGTGTATGGGGAGTAAATATTCTTCACTTCCGCACTTCTTACCTCTGTATTTGTCTCACTCCAAATGATGTCGTCTCTCTTGTAAACACAACAGAAGTGAGTTAACCAACAAGTGTCTCACCGGAAAACCCCTCCAACGGTCAAGTCAGCACTCTCAGAGAATATAGAAGAATAAGAGACTTCTTTGGCTCAAGATTGCTTACCTTTCAGAATGAACTCGTAGGTCTTATAACTTGTCTCACTTCTCCATGCAGTGCGCATTATCCTCATTGTCTCGAGGTAAGGACATTCTATTCCGTTATTCCCTTACACACATGTACTTGTTAGAAACAGCACTAACTTGGACAGGTCACTGTTTGTTCCCCACCAACTGCTAGGGCATGAGTAACATCTGATCGAGCATCCATTGGCCGAGCTACCGATAGCTCGATTAAGCTTATGATCGTCATCCATGAGTCTAGCGCCGGGCTGCCACTCGGCACAAGGATCAAATTATGCTCGGTCCTACTTAGCACAGTTGGCTTAGCTTGATTCACATAAAGAACACCTCGATCACTTAGAGAGAGCTCAATCAACTTTGTAAGGCATTCCCAAGCCCACCCTCGGTGTGGCCCCGTTAACCCACAAAGTGGTGGGCCGAGCTCGGCCCATCATAGCTCGACCTCTTTAGCACAGCACAAAACTTCCCTCTTAATTTCCCTTTAATCTAGTCTGCTCCAGCATGAGCCGGATTACCATCACCAGCCAAGTTTGACTCCATCTCAGTTCACTGATCTAGACAGCGCAAATTGGACGCTTTACAGAGCACGGTGCAAATCTGACACTTCAAAGAGCACGGTGCTAACCTGACACTTCAAATAGCACGGTGCCCCCACTACATTGACGTAACGTCTTCTCAGAGGACACGCGTTGTCTTGCCATGATGATGGGCGCAATTCCCCAAGAAATTTTCAAATCTTGGCGCCCCTTCGAGTGCTATATACACATATCGTCATTCATTCTCAGTTTCCACTGTTCATCATCTTCGACAGAATGCCCAGTGACCAGAGCACCTAACCTTGATTTTTTTTGCATATATCGCTTAAATTGAAGCATTCCTCTTGCATATTTCGCATCCTCATCACCTTTGGAGCGCCTAACGCCGATTGGAACATCGATTGAAGCTCCAATTCGTAAGTTTCTCCACACCAATATTCTCTATAATTTCTCTTGAAATTCTCTCTGTTCTTGAGCATTCACTGTGTTATCCGCATATAAAAAATAATAACATAACCTAAAACCACTAAAAACTGGGGAAAACATGAGTTTGCGTCCATCTCAAGTGTTAATGGCCCCTGACCCATGGTTCTCCATTACAAAGTTCATTCTTTGGGAAGAACACGGAAAGAACTAGGTCAAACTAGGCAAAAAAACCCTCTTTTAATCCGAAATCACAACTTAACTAGGCAAATTTCACGTTTGTGACATCTAAGGAAGAAATTGAGCTATGAACCAAACAACTTAGGAGGCAGCACAACCGAGCTAAGATTTGGCTTACTTGCCCGTAGCCGAGCTAAGACCAACCATACCTGTGAAACCGAGCTAAAACCTAGCCCATGACACAACCGTGCTACAATTCGACTTATTTGCCGATAGAGCTATAACCCTGCTCGTCTGTGCAGCCGAGCTAAAATCCAGCTTTCCTGTAAGGCCAAGCTAAAACCGAGCTCAAGCATGAGACCATGCTGTCACTTGCACTTAATTTTAATTTTTCACTATAGAATCCTAGGAGACCAGGCACACCAACACAAACGCTCTCAAAGACCGAGAAGTCGCTGCATAATTTGACTAACACCTTCTCCTGAGCAAATTGCACTGGGCTACAAGGGGC
Source organism: Camellia sinensis (assembly GCF_055761805.1). Lineage (NCBI taxonomy): Eukaryota > Viridiplantae > Streptophyta > Magnoliopsida > Ericales > Theaceae > Camellia > Camellia sinensis. The sequence goes on from NC_138973.1 coordinate 113,950,779, forward strand.
CCTGTCGCTTCTTGGTAAACATGCCAGGCGCACTAGCCGAGTTTCGTAAGGAATATGATGTTCTAGCTAACATACACTTCGAGCTTGGTAATTAGGGGATCCTTCCTTGGGGCAGAGAGAACTTTTGCCCCTTTTACCGTGCTATCCATCATAGAAGGGGATCGTTTCACGGTGCAGCCTTGATGTGTGAGTTCTTAAGACGCACTAGGCTATGCCCTACCCAAGTATTCACCACTATAACAATTTACACTTTTGGCAACCAAATTTGGCGATTAAAAGGAATTTAGTCATCAAAAGTTGTACAATAGGCAACTAAAAATTACATTGGTCGGCATTTGTTGCAGGGTTTATGTAGCGATTCTAGTTTAGACTCGACCCATTGATTTTTTGGATCTGGGTTTCATTGTCTTATACAATTGTTCATGTCTTATTTCTCCTTATCCCTTATTGAGTTTGGTTATTAAAATGTCTTGGTTCTGTTTGGAACAGGTCGGGTGTTAGTTTTTTCAAAATGGTCTTTGCCCAAGTTTTGGCTTCTTCGCTCGAGCGACACTTCCTACGCTTGAGCGGTCTTTGAGAACTCTGAGTACTTTTGCAGGCCTGTAGAGATACTGGGAGTTGGCATTCTAGCTCGAGCGGTACGTCTTGTGCTCGAGCGGTGTTAGCTTGAGCTCGAGCGATGGCCCTCTATCTGTAAAACTTCTGGGAGTTTGTGTTCTTCGCTCAAATGGTCACTTTGTGCACTCGAGCGGTCACATTTATTGTGTCTGGTCGCTCAAGCTACACTACTTGTGCTTAAGTGATTTGCGCATATATCAGTCTGTAAAGGTCACTTTTTGAGTTAGTTTTTTGTATCTCTCTCTCTCTAAACATTCTAAAAACTTGCGCTCGTGCGGTCTGCGCGTATATCAGTCCGTAAATGTCATTTTTTGAGTCAATTTTTTGTATCTCTCTCTCTCTAAACATTCTAAAAACCCTAGATCTAAGCTTCTCTCTCTAAAAGTTACTTTTTCTCTACAAATACACCTTCATCCATTGATTTCTCAACCTTAGTCTCTTTGTTACAAAGAAAGAGCTCACCTAAAGCATCGTTTTCATCAGAACAAAGTTGGGTTTCGATGTTTTTGAAGTTTCTCCATTCTCTCTCTCGTCTTGTAAGCTCGAGGTAGGAATTATTCAACTTAGTTATGTGCTATGTCTAAAATAATATAGTGATTTGGGAATTTTTGAACAAATATAGGGTTTTGGGTTAAAAATCAAAGAGGGGTTTTCAAATGGATTCTTGAAAATGTTTGTGGGATTGGAAATGAGGTTGAGTTGTGATGAAAATGCTTGGTTTTGATATTTGGAATTGATTTTTGAAGAAAATGGGGATTTGCCCTAAATATCTCAAATGATGATTTTGTATAAATAAATGAAATTGATGTTGGAAATGTGAAATTGGATTGATATTGATGAGGATGGTGGAGTTGGGTATGTATTACCATTCACATATTGGAATTTGAAAAGTTTATCTTTATGGAAGTTATTTATCTGTTTAGAGACATCTGTTTTGGGCTATCGATGAAGGATAGCTATGATTGTTGTAGAAATTGTATAAGAATTAGGGGAATTAAAACTACTTTTTTATCCATTGCACTGAGCATTGTTGTATACTTAACACATTGAAAATGTTGTTGTTTTGAGAAAAAAAGGGTAAATACCTTGGTGAATCTGGGTAAGAGATAGTGATGGTATTAAGTTGGCCTGTGTGTCCTTGGTGAAAGTCTAGAAACTCGCGCGGTTAGGTGTCGAGCCTTCCGATTAATATCTGTAAAAATGACAATTTGGTAGTGCTTGTAGCCTACTTGAAGACATGTTGTAGAGATTCACAGTGTTGTATTTATTGCCCTGTTTTCTATTGTAAAGGAAATGATATCATGAATTAAGATATAAACTTGACATTGCATGGTTTTTGGAAAGAAAAATGAAAATGTTTTGGCATGAGCATTGTATATGCATTCACTTTATAACTCTATTAAGATTCATAAACTGTGTTGTAGTATCTCTATTGGGCTTTGGCTCATCCTATATGGGAAAACCATTTTCAGGTGTTAAAGATATGCCTCCGCCAAGGACATAGCCTAGGAGGAACTTGGAGCTGAAGGCTTCTTTTTGTGTTAATTGTTGTATTTATTTTGTACAAGCCAAGGACTTAAACAGTATTGGATTTAAATCCATCTTTGTTGTAACCAAGCATTACCATGGAAAGATGTAGCCAATAGGACATTATTATATCTGTTTTACTCTTACTCCATATATTTGTTTATAACACATGCTATAGATTCAGGGTTGGGGCTTATGAATGTATAACTGCATGTGCTATCTTTTGTACTATGGAATCATATGAAATGGAAGGAACATTGTATTTAGAATGGTATGATTATTTATTAATACTGTGGATGGTTCTATTGTAATTATTTTTGGGGTGTTATAACTTGGTATCAGAGAGTACTGGGTTTAAATACTTTAGGTACATGGGGTGTGGTTCTTACCACAATGGGTTTATCTTGCTTGATAGAGATATTTGTATGCATGGTATGCTATGTGATAACATGTTTATGTGGCTAAATGGGTATGGAGTTTAACTTTTAATATGTTGATTGGGCCTACAAGTTTCTAGAAGTCTTATTAGAAGAGCACTTGATTACTACTATTTCTAGCTGGAACTCTAGCAACGTCGCGGGATGATCATTATCCAGAAAGAAAATTCATATGTGTTTATGTGATTGTGTGCTTAAGTGGAGTGAATTAATTGTTGTCCATTGCTTTAGGACACGAGTGAGTTAGCTGCGACACATTTGTAAATGTGCTAATATTTGGTGTTACCTTTATTAAGATGTCAGGACATGGACGTGGTGGTAGTAGGTATGGCAGGTCTAGATGGCAAGAAATACTGTTACCGGATGAAGTTTCGGCACTTGAGAAAGGGGTTGGTCAGGCCAATATGGCCGAACCGATTGGTCAATAAGCCATGGACACTTTGGCCTAAGAAATGGCTGGAGTTTTATAGGAATCCATGGACGTTCTCAAGGCTGAGAATCAAGTCCAGGCCTATGTTGCTGAGACAGGGCCGTCTTTCTTGAAGAGAGAGTTCTTCTAGTCAAATCCGGATGAGTTTTTGAAGGATCTGAAATAGCCTTTGAAAGTGGATGAATGGCTTGAGCAGATGGTGAAGACGTTTGAGATGCTTGTCATTGAAGACGATGGGTTGAGAGTGACCTTAGCATTCTTCCAACTGAAGAGAAATGCGGGTTAGTGGTGGAAGTTTGTGCGGAGGTGCATCGAGGTGACTTGGGAGGCCTTTTGTCAATGCCTTTCAAGACAAGTTTTTGCCTCTCACTGCTAGGGAGAAGTTGAGAGAGCAGTTTTTAAAGCTCAAATAGTTGAACACACCGGTGGCTGAGTTTGAGGCTACCTTTACCAGCTTATCGAGGTTTACACCTGAGCTTATAGTGACGGAGGAACGCCGTTGCTTAGAGTTTGAGAAGACGTTGAGGACCAGACTCCTTTTCAAGGCAGCCGCATCCATTATTAGCGATTATGGTCGTCTTGTGGAGGCGGTGGCTCACTTAGAGACCATGATTCAGATTGAGGAGGAGAAGATGAGGGGCTCTAGGCAGAGGAGTTAGGAGGTTCAGGAAGAGACTCCGGAAAGTAAGAGGCAGAGGGGTTCTATCCCATAGCAGTCTTAGGAAGCACAGTCTAGGTCCACTTTTTCTATACTGAGTTCCAGGTCAGGGAGGGATTACTTGCTTTAAGTGTGGCTAGCTGAGTCACAAGTCCATAGTTTGCGCACAGAAGGGAGGAAGGCAACAGTCTGCACTATCTACGGCTCGTTCTTAGAGCTAAAGTCAGGGGAGAGGCCAGCCGCCTACTTGTTATCAGTGTGGGCAGTCAGGGCATGTGATGAGGTTTTGGCCTCAGTTGGGTGGCACATCTAGTGCGTCTAGGTAGAGGCAGACACAGAGCCATTAACATGTACAGTCAGCATAGGCCTCAAGGGTCGATCAAGGAGCTTCTTTGGCTTAATCCGCACATCAGACTTATGCTCTAAGGGGTGAGCAGGTAGAGCAGAGACCTGCAGGGCGTATGTATGCTGTTACTACGCCAGATTTAGTGCTAGCGCCTTCGATAGTGAGAGGTAACTTCTTATTGTGTAATTGTATTGCCAATGTGTTGATTGATATGTGTGCATCTCATTCTTTTACCTTGTATGAATTTGCATCGATATTAGGGTTAGAAGTGGCTCGGTTAGCATCTTCTCTCAAGATAGAGTCACCAGTTGGTGGAGAGGGTGTTGGACCAGGGGTGTCGAGGTTGTGACATTGAAGTGTGGGTCGTCGACTTCCTTTTGCATTTGTGTTGATTGATATGTTGAGCTTTGATGTTATATTGGGCATGGATTGGTTGTCATCTTATTGGGATGTTACAGACTGTTATCGTCAGAGGGTTACTGTATGTACCTCGAGTGGTGACTATTTTTATTTCTTGGGGGATCGGGTTGATAGAGCTTTGTTGCCAGTGTGTGATCCACATGGTCGGGGTGAGCTTAGTCTCTTTCTTGCTACATTCTTGGGGGTTGAGAGTGATGTGGTTCGAGTTGAGTTGTTGAGGGTAGTTTGTGAATACCCGAACATATTTCCCGAGGATCTCACTAGTTTGCCACCTCATCGTGAGATAAGGTTCTCTATTGATTTAGTGCCTAGCACGACACCAATTTCTATAGCATCGTATAGATTTGCACCTGCCGGGTTGAGTGGGTTGAAGGTTCAACTCCAAGAATTGTTAGATAAGGGTTTTATCCGCCTTAGTACTTCGCCTTGAGGAGCACCAACTCCCTTTCCCAAGAAGAAGGATGGCACATTGCGACTTTATATTGACTATCAAAAATTGATCCGGGTAACTGCTAAGAACAAATACTCAATGCCTTGTATAGATGATTTGTTTGACCAGTTGAAAGGGTTTTGTTCCTTTTTTAAGATAAACCTGAGATTGGGTTATCACCAATTAAGGATGAAAGAGGAGGACATCTAGAAGACGGTATTCTGTATATGGTATGGCCATTATGAGTTCCTAGTAATGCCTTTTGGGTTAACCAACACACCGGCCTTGTTTATGGATTTGATGAATTGGATCTTTTGTGAGTTCGTAGACCATTTTATAGTTGTCTTTATTGATGACATTTTGATTTACTAACCCTTTGAGGAGGAGTACGAGGAACACTTACGAGTTGTGCTTGAGTTACTTAGAACCCACAAATTGTATGCTAAGTTCGGGAAGTATGAATTCTGGTGAAAAAAAGTGAAATTCCTAGGCCATGTGGTATGCGGAGAAAGAGTGACTATAGACTCTTCTAAATAGAAGCAATACAAGATTAGGAACAACCTAAGAACGTCTTTGAAATTTGTAGTTTCTTGGGGTTGGCCGGGTATTACCACCGTTTTGTGAAGGATTTATTTAAGTTAGCCTCACCTTTGACTAGATTGACGAGGAAGGGAATTAAGTTTGTGTGGAATGAGACTTGTGAGAAGCCGTTCCAAGAAATTAAGGTTAGACTTACCACTGCTTTAGTGTTTCCAGAGAGAGGTTTGGGTTATTTAGTGTATTGTGATGCATCTCGGGAAGGTTTGGGTTGTGTCTTGATGCAAGAGGGAAATGTAGTAGCTTATGGCTCACGTCAGTTGAAAACACACAAGAGAAACTATCTTACTCATGACTTAGAGCTAGCAGCGGTGATCTTTGCCTTGAACATTTGAAGGCATTACTTGTATGGTGAGAGATTTGAGGTCTTTTTTGATTATAGGAGTTTGAAGTATCTGTTTTCACAGAAAGATTTGAATTTTAGGTAGAGAAGATGGATGGAGTTTATGGAGGATTATGATTTTGAATTGCATTATCATCCGGGGAAAGCCAACGTGGTGGCTGATGCCTTGAGTAGAAAGCCCATTAGAAGTGTAGCAAGTTTTGCCATCCGGGAATGGGAGATATTGGGAGCTATTAGTGAGTTCGACTTGCATCTTGGTGAGTCCGACTTGTATCTTGGCGAGTCCATTGAGTCGGCTACCTTGTTTACAGTAGTTGCACAACCTACACTTATGAGCTGAGTTATAGTAGCACAAAGGGGTGATCTTGAGGTAGAAACCCTCCAGGAGAAGATCTCTAATGGGAAGGTAAAGAAAGGCTTAAACGTGTATTCTAACTCGAGTGTTAGATTCCTTGACCGTCTTTTCGTGGCGGAATCTTGTCGAGAGGAGGTAATTCGAGAGTTTCACCATTCATGCCTTGTGGTACATCCGAGAGACACAAAGATGTATCACGACCTTAGTCACCAATTTTGGTGGAAGGGGATGAACAAGTATGTAGCCTTGTTTGTATCGAGGTGCCTTACTTGTTAACAAGTGAAGGCCGAGCATCAGAGGCCAACAGGTTTGTTGCAACCCTTGCTTATAGTTGAGTGGAAGTGGGAGCATGCCATAATGGATTTTGTTGTGGGTCTTCCAAGGACTCAATGGGGTAATGATGTCATTTGGGTGATAGTTGATCGGTTGACCAAGTTGGCGCACTTTGTACCTATGCGCACGAGTGACTCAGTAGATTTTCTTGCCAACCTTTACGTCAGGGATATTGTTTGACTTCATGGGGTCCCTATGGCCACTGTTTCAAATAGAGATCCGCTTTTCATGGCTCGGTTGTGGCAAAGCGTACAAAATGCTTTGGGCACTAGACTGACTTGTAGTACCGCTTATCATCCTCAAACTGACGGGCAGTCAAATCGTACTATTCAGATCCTTAAGGATATGCTTCAGGGTTGTGTTCTTGACTTTAAAGGGTCATGGGAGAGGCACTTGCCCTTAGTGGAGTTTTCCTATAACAATAGCTTTCAGGCGAGCATTGGCATGACACCTTTTGAAGCCTTGTACGGCCAGCCTTGTAGATCTCTTGTGTGTTGGGCCGAGGAGGGTGATACACCTATGATAGGTTTAGAGTTGGTTCGGGAAATGACGGCGAAGGTTGCACTTATTCGTAAGAGGTTGGTTACTACGCAGAGTTGCCAGAAGAGCTATGCCAACCGTAGGAGGAGATCGTTGTTGTTTGAGATAGGAGATCACGTCTTCTTGAAGATATCACTTAGAAGGGGTTTGATGAGATTTTGGAAGAGCGAGAAGTTGTCTCCTAGATTTATTGGGCCCTTTGAAATCCGAGAGCGGATTGGGGAGGTTGCTTATCGTTTGGCCTTGCCCCTACAACTTTCCGAGGTTCATGATGTGTTTTATATCTGTATGCTAGGAAAGTATGAGCCAGATCTATTACACGTATTGGATTAGACCGAGTTAGAGGTTGATGAGGATGCCTTGTATGAGGAGAGACCGGTTAGAGTTTTAGACACTCGAGACCAAGTCTTGCGTAGTAAGATAATTCCTTTAGTGAAGGTGTTGTGGCGATATCACAGGATTGAGGAAGCAACTTAGGAGCATGAGTCAGAAGTCCGTGAGAAGTATCCGGACCTATTTGTTGATGTTTGAACATTTATTGAAAATTCTGTTTTGTTAATGTAATGTAAATATTGTATATGTTGTGGAAATATGAATTGTATATTCAGTAATGAGCATGTGTTTATCATGGTGATGAGAATGAATGACCGGTGAATGGGTCATGATGATGAATTTGATTTACTATCATCATTGTGATTGGTTTAAACATGGCTTTATTGTTTCATTCAAATTTCAGGGACGAAATTCCTTAAGGGGGAGATTATAGCGATTCTGGATTAGACCCGATCCGTTGATGTTTTGGATTTGGGTTTCATTATCTTATACGATTGTTTATGTCTTATTTCTTCTTATTCCTCATTGAGTTTGGTTATTGGAATGTCTTGGTTGCGTTTGGAACAGGTCGGGGGTTACTTTTTTCAAAATGGTCTTTGTTCAGATTTTGGCTTCTTCGCTCAAGTGGTCTTTGAGAACTCTCATTACTTTTGCATGCCTGCAGAGATACTGGGAGTTGTCATTTTACATTTGATTGATACTTCTTGTGCTCGAGCAATGTTGGCTCGAGCGGTCATTCTTGAGCTTGAGCGATGGCCCTCTATCTAAAAAACTTTTGGGAGTTTGTCACTTTGTGCGCTCGAGCGGTCACGCTTATTGTGTCTGGTCACTCAAGTGTCACTTCTTGCACTCGAGCGGTCTGTGCGTAAATCAATCCATAAAGCTCACTTTTTGAGTCTTTTTTTCATCTCTCTCTCTAAACATTCTAAAAACCCTAGATCTAGAGCTTCTCTCTCTAAAACTCACTTTCTCTCTTCAAATACACCCTCATCCATTGATTTCTTAACCTTAGTCCCTTTGTTACAAAGGAAGAGCTCACCTAGAGCTTCGTTTTGATCGGAACAAAGTTGGGTTTCAACATTTTTGAAGTTTCTCCATTCTCTCTTTGGTCTTCTAAACTTGGGATAGGAATTCTCTACACTTTCTTATGATTTTTAACTTAGTTATTTGTTATTTGTAAAATAATATAGTGATTTGGGGATTTTAAATTTAGGATTTTTAGGTTAAAAATCAAAAGAAGGGTTTTCAAATGGATTCTTAAAAATGGTTGTGGGATTAAAAATGAGGTTGAGTTGTGATAAAAATGGTTGGTTTTGATATTTGAAATTTATTTTTGAAGAAAATGGGGTTTGCCCTAAATATCTCAAATGTTGATTTTGTATAAATAAATGGAATTGATGTTGGAAATGTGAAATTGGATTGATATTGATGAGGATGGTGGAGTTGGGTATGTATTACCATTCACATCTTGGAATTTGGAAAGTTTATCTTTATGGAAGTTATTTATCTATTTAGAGATATCTATTTTGGGCTATTGATGGTGGATAACTATGATTATTATAGAAATTGTATGAGAATTAGGGAAATTGAAACTATTTTCTCATCCATTGCATTGAGCATTGTTGTATACTTAACACATTGAAAATGTTGTTGTTTTGAGAAAAAATGCTGAATACCTTGGTGAATATGGGTAGGAGTGTAGTGGTGGTATTAAGTTGGCCTGTGTGTCCTTGGTGAAAGTCTAGAAACCTGCGCAATTAAGTGTCGTGCCTTTCGGTTAATACCGATAAAAATGACAATTTGGTAGTGCTTGTAGCCTACTTGCAGACACGTCCTTGAGATTCACAGTGTTGTATTCATTGCCCTGTTTTCTATTGTGCAGGAAATGATATCATGAATTGAGATATAAACTTGGCATTGCACAGTTTTTGGAAAGAGAAATAAAAAATGTTTTGGCACGAGCATTGCATATGCATTCACCTTATAATTCTGTTAAGATTCATAAAACTGTGTTGTAGTTTCTCTACTGGGATTTGGCTCACCTCGGAAAACCATTTTCAGGTGTTGAAGATATGCTTCCGCAAAGGACATAGCTTGGGAGGAACTTAGAGCTGAAGGCTTCTTTTGTGTTAATTGTTGTATTTATTTTGTACAAGCCAAGGGCTTAAACTGTATTGGATTTAAATCCATCTTTGTTGTAATCAACCATTGCCTTAGATAGTGCATTATTATATCTATTTTACTCTTACACCATATCTTTGTTTATAACACATGCTATAGATTCAGGGTTAGGGCTTATGAATGTATAACTACATGCGTTATCTTTTGTACTATGGAATCATATGAAATGGAAGGAACATTATATTCATAATGGCATGATCATTTATTAATACCACTGATGGTTCTATTGTAATTATTTTCGGGGTGTTACAGTTTAGCTACTAAATCTTTTTAGTAGTTGTATATTAATTATTGTCAACTAAACTAAAATTTAGTCACCAAAAATGCCACAATAGGCGACTAAAAAAATATTGGTCGGCGTTAGTTCAGGTTTTAGGCTACTAAAGTTTGTTTTAGTCGCGGTACACTAATTTTTGCTGACTAAATTAAATTTAGTAGCCAAATAGCTAACATAATTTTACTTTAAATCTTTGGTGACTACCTAATTTGGTTAACAAATATGTATATTCAGTAACCAAAAAATATTTAGTCACTGCATACTAATTTTTGCTGAATAAAATAAATTTAGTAGCCAAATAACTACCATAATTTTACTTTAAATCTTTGGTGACTACTGTAGACACTCCATTTTTGACCTCCCTTAAGACTTGGGCATCACTGATTGATCACTTGATGATGAAAGTTATGTTGTGCACATGTTCGATTTCTTCAGCAAGAAGAGCTTCTAAATCTCAATCTTACACCCCATTTTGGACCAAAACTATTTCAGACCTTAAAACCCCCTCTTTCAAAATATTTTTGAAAATGTTTCTACGATGTTCCGAGGCTCGCATTTCGTTGAAAAGTTACACTTTTTGGTAAAGTGAGGAAGGACAAAGTGGAGATAAATGAAAGGGAGGTGAACTCTTTGAAAAATCTTTAAAAACATCTTATTTAGAGGTTTGGAGTTGAAGAAAATAAGAGGGGAGGGAAGAAACCTAGTTGGGGAAATGGTTCAGCATAAAACTGGTAAGAGAGAACTGAGCAGCCTACACTAAATCAGGCCTATCGCTTTGTACACTTAGACTTTAGTTGTGAGGTCACCACCATTGGAAAGTGGACTTCCGAGGCTTCATTTTAGACTGAAGAATCTCCTAAAGCCAAGTCCGGATGAGGGAGATATGGCCGTTTGAAGTTAGGCATCAATCTGGTTAAGATAGAAATGAGCAACCTTCACTAAAATAGGAATCTCTTTGTACATTTAGAATTTAGATGTGAGCTTCCATTATTGGAAAGTAGACTTCCGGGGCTTCAATTTAGACTCAAGAATGACCTAAAACCGAGTCCGAATGAAGGAGATATGCCTGTTTGAAGTCGGGCCTGGAAGCAAATTTTTTGTGGTTGGCAGGTGGTCGACAGCCACCACTTCTGGCCTGCCGGCCACTGGTGTAAAGCCCAAATATTTTTGCTAGTTGTCCTTCAAATGCGCTAGCTGTCCCTATATAGATATTTTCGATTGAGGGACTGTTTTTCTATATATAGAGGACCTCTCTTCTTGCTTTGAAGATTAGAAACATTTAGGAGTGAGGAGATAATTTTGAAGAATATCCTCTCTCTCTTCAATTCTCTCTCTCTCTTTTACAACTTACATAGCCTTTCCCAAACACTCTAAACCAAACCTAGAGAGCTTCTTGCTCAGGTGATTTGGCCTTGAATTTGAGCTCTTGAAGCACTTGAGAGTGTGAAATTGTTGGTGTACGACTTAAAGGTTCATTCCTTTTCAAGAGGTATACCTTCTCTTGCTTTTGTACCATCTTTGCACCACTTGTTTTCCATCTTTCCTACTGATTTTTGAGTTGTTTAAAACCTGTATTTGTGGGCTGAAACTTATGGTTTAAGGCCAATAAAGTTTGAGGGGTGGTTCACCCTTCTTTACACCTTACTTTCAAGGCCTTTACCCTTGTGTTTCCCACATTTACACTATCTTTTTTTGAGCTTTTAAAAATTGATTTTTAGAGTTATTTCAGTGGCTAAAATCATATTTTGAAGTCCAAACTTGGAGGGGCTAGCCTCCCCTCCTTGTGTCTTGCTTACTAGCCTAGCTTGTGCTATGTTTTAGCATATTAATCTAGCTATTTTTGTCCCAATTCTCCAGCATATTTTAGGACTTTTTTTAGACTGTTTTAGGATTGTTTTTGGTTGATAGTTGCATTTGAGCTTTGTTTTGCATGCTTGTAGTGTAATTATCCTCATAAGCTTGATGTTTTAGGCCTTAGGCACCATCTTGTTTGAGTTGGTTGTATTTATTTATGGCTTTCCATACTTGTGACCACTCTTAATCATCTCTGCAACCTCCCTCCTTTCTTTGGCTTTTGTTTTGCTTTGAAAGTGGTTTCAAATAACTTGTTTGTTTAAGCATGAGATTGAGATGCCATGCTTAATGGTTTAATCCCTTAAGGAGTTCATTACCAACAGTATGATGTCTCTTTCATGCCTAAGACAACACTTGGTTTGAGCCCTCTTTCCATTAGAGGACTTAAACTCACCATTGGACTCAATAAATTAAAGGACGGATGGTAATTAAAATGGGACTAAAATGGTGCAAGATAATAATTGGTTTTGTGTTCAATCGGACATTAATTGAACACATGGAAACTTGAGGAATTTCCTACTCATTAGTGATGAAATGGTTCAAGTTTCCAAGGACATCACTTCCCTTGATCAATTCATGAAACGGAGGAGGTTTAGAGTCTTATTTTTTTTGCTTTTATTGAACTTGCACACTTTGGTTCACAAGCCATCATACAATGAAATTGCTTGAGTTGATGGTTTGTGGACAAAGTTTTGTCTCTCCTTTGATCTATTCATGATAAGGAGGGGTGAATTGTGCAAACAAGCCATTGAGAATACCCCGTGCATGCTCTGTTTGTTCTCTGTTGCAGCAAGATGAACTGTTGTAACTCGACTTCTTCGTGCCCCCTTTCGGAGAGCTCGAATTGGTCCTACAATTCGGACTCTTGTCACGATTCTGAATCTAGTTTCACAAGTGCAATGTGAAACTGATAAACACCAAAGAGTCCAATCTGGCAAATCATTTTGGAAAATCGATTTTAAATCAAATAATGCCAAAATTGGACTACTTTGCCAGATTACAGAGTCGTCACTTAAATATTTTATTTTCGGAAAATTTAGGAAACCATGACTCGTGCCAAAGGCCACGTGTCCGTCATCACCAAAGTTGCCTCAGCGCGGGAACTTGGGTACGAGAGGGGAAGGTCCTGAAATGAGCACCCCCGCTCGCCCGATCAAAAGATCAGCCTCTACTATAATGATGTGCTATTTTATAAACATCATGTGTTCTTATTCCGATTATTAGCTAACTTTACTATGTGACACACACAAGCAAGTACAGACTAAGGTCACAAGAATTGGAACAACATAACTCATGTTTGTTTTCGAAAATGGTTTGAATTTGCCACCCTTAAGTGGTCTTAAAACGCGGATTTGCCATCAAACATGATGGGCTTAAAACATGATTTGCCACTTCACAAAGCGGGTTTAAAACTCACATTCGTTGAATTGTTCCAGTTCAAGCAACAAAGCCTTCATCCACAGGTATTCATACAGTTTAGCATTTAAGCACATAACCTCTTGGCAAGCATGCGAAACATGGCATTTATGGCAATTACACTCATGCAATATGCTAAAGCGTAAAACTTACCAAGTACTCCAAGCCAAAACAAAAGCTAGTTAGAAAGATGTATGATCCTAACTATACAAAATGCTTAATGCAACACATGCAATATGCTATTAATATGCTCGGCTACTAATATGGCATATGAGTTCAACATTTTGATAGCATGCTTTGAAACACGTATTTAAATAAGTATTGAAATACGATGCAGTTTGAATGATACGCCAAGCCTCGGTGCATGCAAGACAAATGAATGATGCAAACATGCAAGCATAAGGTATGCTAATTGAAAGATGATCCCTAATCTAACCATCGAAAGCGGATAAATAAAAGGGAGAAAGATGTGGGGTTGGAAGACATGCGTACACATACGCACACTTATTACAACATTATGCCCTTGCGAAGGAGGGTCCGAATAAATAAGCTAAGCTACACTAAGCTAAGCTAATTATTACAAACTAACTAATTAACTATTCTAGTTAACTAATTATCATAACACAATTGAATAACTAGCTATGCTAAGCTAATTAAAATATTACAAAACGAATTGAATAACTAGCTATGCTAAGCTAATCAAAGCAATTTAAATAAAGCAAGTAAACAGTCTCGAAGGTGAGGAAGACATGCATGCTCGGTTGCTCTGCCCAAAAATGCCATTGCCTTGCCATCAGATGCCTCTATTTGCACTCATTGGATCACCAAAAATTGTACTAACTTCCAGATTGCCTCTGCTCCAACATAGGAACACATTCGTGCAAAAATTCACTGGTGGCCGGCCGGCCACAAAAAGTGGCTGTCAGCCAACCCCTTTTATGGACTTCTCCTTTTGCTGCAACAGAGAGCAAACAGAGGCAAAGCAATGCATTTTCAAGAAATGTGTGTACTACTACCCTCCTTATCATTACACAAACTCAAATGAGGGTAGCTCTTGGCCTTCGAACCATCAACCATGCATTTTCAATGCATGATGGCCAAAGAACCAAGCTTGTACAAGTTTAATGAATGCTCAAATAAGACCAAAACAACCACCACCCTATCATGCATGATCAAGGGTGACGGTGACCAAGAAAAATGACACATTTCATCACTTTGAGTATGAAACGTCCCATTTTCCTTGTGTTTGGATTAATGTCCAATCCAAACACATGCAATGCAACACAACATGCTTAACTTGCTCAAGTTTTACTTGTCATGTTTTATTTACTCATTTTAATTACCGATCCATTCTTTAACCGGTTAAGTCCAAAAGATGAGAATCCTCTAATGGAAAGAGGGCTTAAGCCACAAGTACCTTGAGCATGAAAGAGGTCTCATGCTGTTGGTTAGTAGAAACCCTTAAGAGAGGATTAAAACCATTAGGCATGAGAGCCTCAATTCCATATTCAAGCCGACGAGGGGCTCAAGGCCACTTTCAAAACAAATTGAAAAGTGAAGAATAGAGGGAGGTTGCAGACTTTTTAGTGTTGAAATGGCATGCAAAGAGATACTAAATCATGCAAGCAACACATGCAAGACATGCTATGAGCCTAAAAGCATCAAACTAGTGAAGAGCACAACACTATAAGCATGCAACACGAAGCTCAATTGACCAAACCAGCTCTGGACAGAGTTAAAACATGCCCAAACAATGGCTAAACATGCTGAGATTGAAGCACTAAAGGCTAGAAAAACATGCTCATTTGTTAGCTCGCAAACAAGGCACAAAACAAAACTCTCAAAAGAAATGAAAGAGTGAAGTAAGTGAGAGTGTGATAGAGCTATATAAACTAAAATCACATGTTAAATGATGCTACAACATGCAATTATCTCAAGCAAAGCATGATTAGAGGCTTAGAACACTAAGCTAGTGAAGACATTTGCACTACAACTATGCAAAACATGGCTCATATGACCAAGACAGCTCAAAACAGAGCTAAAGCATGCTAAATCAGTAGCTAAAACATGATGAGATCAAGTCGCAAAAGGGTAGAAAAACATGCTCACATGTTAGGCTATCTACACTTGCAAACGAGACACGAGGAGGGGAGGCCACCCCCTCCTATTTTGGACCTCAAAACCAAGTTTTACTATTGAAATTCCCTTGGAATTCAGTGGTTAGAAGGCTAAAAAAAGTTGTTTTAAAAGTTTTGAAAAATGGCACAACACTTTAGCAAACAAGGTACAAAATGGGTGGACCACCCGTAACTCCAAAACAAGCCTCAAACCACTATTTTAAACCATAAAAATAGAGATTTCAAAGGTTAAAACCAGTCTCAAAACAGCATGCAAAGGTAGCCAAGCAAATGACTAAAACAAAGCTTAAAAGAGGTAAGCCTTATACTTTTGAAGCACAACAACAAACAGTAGCAATTCTGAGTTAAAACCAGCCTTAAGAACTCAAACTAGGCCTCTAAGAACCTCAGCTCCAAGATGAAGGTGTTTGGTCAAGGGTCTTAGTGCAAATGTGTAGAGAATTCTCACTTTCAAGCACAAAATAAGGAGAGTGAGAGAATTTTAAAGAGAGAGAGAGAGAGAGGAAATTTGCTCACAAATTTTTGTAACCCCTCAAATGGGGGAGAGACCCCCCATCATATAGAAATGCAAGCCAAAGGCTTGCATTCATCCTTCCATACACGTGTATGGAGATGGCATTCAGTGATCAACAGCTGGCACAACTGGCAAAGCAAATATTTGAAAAAGGAGAAAAATGGCCGTCGGCCACTCTAGGTGGCTCGCCGGCCACCTCCCCTAGCCGATCGACCACTTCAAGTGGCTGACAAGGCCCTTCCCCCTTCCAGGCAAGAGGCACCAAGGTTTGGTCCAAAAACAAGCACAAAACAAAGAGGGTTTAGAGGCTCAAAGACACGGCGCTTCGCCGAGAACTTCGAGCACTCAAAACGAGCACAAATAAGCACAATCATTGAGTGCACAAACGATGACGTCTAAGTCTTAAGGTCGGTCAAAAATAGGGTGTCTACAACTGTGCAACAGTGGCCGACAGGCCATTACTCCTGGCTAGCCGACCACTAATGCAAAATCCAACAGTGTGTTTTTTTAGCAGAGCAAAGCTATTCTAGAAGTGGACAAAGGTGTAAGTGTTCAACTGTGCAACAGAGACCTTCTGGAAGCAAACAATGGCCTTTTCGGGTGGAAATCGAGCTTGTGCATGAGCATTTCTCACATATCGAGCCTATTTAGTTTAAATATTTGTTGTAATTAATTAGTTGTAGCTAGTTAATCTTGTAAAATGTTGTAATTAATTAGTGAGTTAACTAGTTGTTCGATTTTGTCTTGTAAATTATTTTAGTTAACTAGAATAGTTAATTCATTTGTTGTAATAATTAGTTAAGTAGTTTAGCTAATTTCATTTTTTTTGTAATAATTAGCTTAGCTTAGCTAGTTAGCTAGTTAGTTTGTTCGGACTCTCCTTCGTGAGAGCACAATGTTGTAACAATGTGTATGTCTTCCAACCCCATGTCTTTCTCTCTTTTATTTACTAGCTTATGATGGTTAGTTTAGGGACATCACGTTTTGTTTAGCATACTTCATATTTGCATCCATTTGTATTGCATGCACCGAGGCTCAGTTCATCATTCTAACTTGCATCGTTGTTTAAATACTTCTTTGAATATGTGCTTAGACCGCATGCTATTTAATTGATTCACATGCTATGCTAGTAGCCGAGCCTATTTAGATTGCATATCGCATGTGTTGCATTAGTCATGTTTCATAGTTAGGATCATGCATTTTTCTAACTCTTTTGTTTATTTTGGCTTGGAGTACTAGGTGACCCTCTTACTTGCTTTAGCATATTGTATGTGTGTGATTATTGTCATTGTTGCCATGTTTAGCATGCTTGTCACGAAGCTAATTGCTTAAGTGCTATAACTATTTGAATGCCTGTGGATGAAGGCTAATTGCTTGAATTGGAATAATTTGAGTAATGTTCATATGCGATCACTTTTTCAAGTGGTATATATTCAAAACAATTTTCAAAATAAACATGAATCAAATGTTCCAATTCTTGCAAATTAGTCTATACTTGTGTGCGTATCACATAGTAATGCTAGCCTAATAAATTGGAACAAGAGCATAAAATGTACATAAGATTCATATCATGATTAGAAGAGGCCGATCTTCAATCAGGCAAGCGGGGGTGCTCAATTCAGGACCTTCCCCTCTCGTACTTAAGTTCCCGAGCCGAGACAATTTTGGCGATGACAGACACGTGGCCTTTGGCACGAGTCATGGGTTTCCTAAATTTTCTCAAAACAAAATATTTAAATGGCGACTCTGTATCTGGCAAGGCAGTCCATTTTTGGCAATTTAATTCAAAATTGATTTTTCAAAAGATTTACCAGATTGGGACTCTTTGGTGATTATCTATTTCACATTGCATTTGTGGAATCAGATTCAGAACCGCGGGAGTCCAATACTGTAGGGCTTTATTTCGACTTCCAAAAGGGGGCGCGAAAAAGTGGAGCTACAACTACCTAATTTAGTAGCCAAATATTGATCTTTAGTGACCAAAAAATATTTAGTCCTTGTATGCTAATTTTTGCCGAGTAAAGAAATTTAATTGCCAAAAAACTAACATAAATATTACTTTTAATCTTTGGAGACTAAAAAATTAGTCACTAAATATATATTTTCAGTGACTAAAAATATTTAGTCGGCAAAAGTATCAATTTTTTTTGGTGTGTTTTCAAATTTTCCGCCCAATCAACTAATTATGATTTATTTTATTATAATTTTTTATTTCTCTCCATCAGTGTCTACACTACATACACCCAAACAAAGCCTACTGTCACTTGCTCTCCCTTTTCTCACAAACGCACCATCTCTACTAACAGCCACTGTCACCATAAATATTACTTTTAATCTTTGGAGACTAAAAAATTAGTCACTAAATATATATTTTCAGTGACTAAAATTATTTAGTTAGCAAAAGTATCAATTTTTTTTTTTTGTGTATTTTCAAATTTTCCACCCAATCAACTAATTATGATTTATTTTATTATTATTTTTTATTTCTCTCCATCAGTGTACATACACCCAAACAAAGCCTACTGTCACTTGCTCTCTCTCTTCTCACAGACGCACCATCTCTGCTAATAGCCACCGCCACTGACCATTGCGACTCTCGCTACCGTCGGTCACCATCGTGGCTCTCCCCTCTCATCCACATTCAGATTTTTCTTTCTCTCTATCCATCTCTCTCTTTCTCTATCTCCCTTCCCTCACCATCGCAGATCTAGGGTTTGATTTTATTTTTGATGTTGTAGGATTTTGATAAAATCATTTTAGGGTTTCTCTTTTTCTACATTTGAAGCATATATGAGCTCCAAGTTGTGTTTAATTCCACACTTTTGTTGCTCCAAGTGGTAAATTCGATCATTATGTACATTTGATGAGAGAGAATAGCAATGGGAGCTGTAACTCAAGAACCAATTGATCGGTTCAAATCATTGATGGACCAAGGTCTCTCTCTCTCTCTCTCTCTCTCTCTCTCTCTCACTCCTTTAATAATCGAGATGAAGAGCAAGGTTAGTTTTTTAGTTGATTTTCATTCTATACATGTTCGTTCTTTTTCGATCCTGATTTTGCTTTGATTTTGATGTTGTTTTCTATTTGTTGATATTGTTCCTTTTCTCTTTGTTTTCAATTTCTAAGTATCTAATTTTGAATTAGATTGTTTTCTATCTTTTGGGTGCTATTTGCTTGTGAAGACCCATAAGGGTAATGCAAAGATTTTGCATTATATAATTTTCTTTTTATAATTTTAAATATGCCAATGCTATTCGGCCAATACTAATGATTAATTTTATTTTTACAAATGATTTTTGGCGTCGAATTGTAGATATTCCTTTTTTTTGTTTATAGAGGACATTGTTTTTGTATGATCCATTATAATGTCATCCTCTTTTATTGTGTGGATTGCTAGTGTTCGTACAGAGAACTATTGACCTAGTAGAAATTACTTTTGGTGTACAAATTATCTTTTTGGCGTGGTATATATTATATTTGGTACAGAGGACATGATATTGAATTGATATTATTTTTTTGTGTATAGAGGACATGGTTTTTGTAAAATTCTCGAATTTTGTATGGAATTATTATTTTAGGTTGGATTATACTTGGTTTGTATGAAATTTTTGTCACATTTGGAATTTGATGTTAAAGTTAAATTTTTAAAATTTTTGGATGGTTGAAAGTTAAATATGTGCAGGTTGCGAAATGGTTGATAATATAATCGGTATATGTATTGTTTTGTTATATACAGGGTACAGGTTGCACTAATTATAGAATATATATAGGTTGTGGAGAAATTAATTAAAACAAACACTACTAAAAGTTTAGTAGTCAAAAAAGAAGTGAAGTTTTTCGCGATTAAATATTTGGTAGCCAAAAAGGCAAGCAACAGTTTTTGGTGACTAAATATTTAGTAGGAAAAAAAAAAAAAAAAGAGACTTTTTCCGATCAACAGTTTGTAGCCAAAATAAACCAATATGACAAAAAAACTTTTGCCGACTAAATATTTTAGTCATGAAAAAATATGGCTTCTTGCGGCAACTAAAACATTTGGAGGCTAAATGTGACATAAAGCGACTAAAATATTTAGTCACTAAATGTAGTATTATTTGTGACAAAAACTTATTGGTGACTAAAAATTTTAGTCGCCAATAGCCGAATTCACTTTTATGTTGATACTTTCGGCGACTATAATTTTAGTCGCCAAGGACCTTGGCGACTAATAAATTTTTAGTTGCCAAACGTTGTAAATTAGTGACCAAAAAAATTTAGTTGCCAATACTATCGCTGACAAGGTATCCCCAACTAACTGGGTAGCTAAAATTTTTAGTCGCCATTGACTTTTGGCAACTAAAATGAGGCTTCGGCGACTAATTTTTTAGTTGCTGAAGGTTTATTTTCTTGTAGTGCACCAACACATTCAGAATAATAAACAGAGTTGCTGAGCTCAATCACCAGCTCGGCTTGAACTTAGGCCTGGCTGAGATACTTCGCTAGTACACGCTTGATCATACAAGGGATGAATTTGACTAGTATCTAAAAATAAGACCAGGCAGAGAATGCCTAGTGACCGGCATGCTGGATAAAGACCTTCACGATGATGACTTCTTCTGGGTAACGGGCAACCATGAGGCTACCAACATGCCCAGTTGGTATATAAGCAAACACAAGGGCTCAACAAGTAAGCCAAACTCCATAACTGGTCAATATATTTTGGTCTGCCTTTCCGAGTTGACAAACTTCTTCTGTAGTTATCACCGAGCTACATGCATAGTATCCTCATCCAAATGAAGAGGCAATGAGAACCGTGCTACGATATAAAAAGCGTAACTGCCACAATCTCCTTGGTTACGTATTGAGCTACCGGTACTCGACCAAGAGAAAAAGCAAAGTGACAGATTTCTTATTAGAACTATCTCCTCCTCCAGATCCATCCCTTTTAGATGTTCTTCTGATCTGGTTGACCGAAGAAGAAAAAATATCAAAGAGAAACCGGATCAAGAACCTTATCACCGCCACCTCTTTCGAGCTACCGAGCAACATTTCGCTACCTACGCCATCTATTAGGCAAAGTTTGTCCACTATACTGGCCTTGGCCTCTACCACCGTCCCATCCAGCCGCACAGAGTCTCGCCAGATTAGAAAAAGGGCTCTCTCGGCTGATCCTTTGGCCGAGCTCGTGGCCGAGTTGAGCACCGAGCATGATATAGAGGTTAAGCCAGCTCATGTCTAGCAACCGAAGTTGAAGCACCAGGGAAAGGACATCTCGGCTAATGCTTCCATCAAAGGGGACAAAGAGCACCTCATTGTCTTTGATTTTTCCAAGTCTCCGCTACTGTCGGGCGACATGACTGGGAGACACCCGGATGGTCAAGTCTGCGGTGAAGTCCATGGCCAGGGTAAGTGTTCTTATAAAATTTGTTTAACTGTTTGCTCAGTTTTTCCTTCCAATCGTTTGCATTTTACAAGCAATTCAAAAGACCCACCTTGTGATGGATTAGGTTGTCAATCTGCAGTAGAAAGTGGCTGACACTACCTCGCAATTTTGAAGCCGAGCTGGAGCGAGCCAAAGCTTTACTTGAAATGGCCAATGCTGACAACCCTGCAAGAAGAGGAGATTGAGGAGGTGGAAGAAGTCGCACAGACCGAGCTCGGTGGGAAAGAAAAGGCTGCGATGGCCGAGCAAGAGGGGGCTATTGCTAGAGATGACTTTACTGACCTGTTCCCCATCGTTTAACTTTCGTATTTTCCTTTTTTTTTTTTGAATACTGTAACTGGGCTATCTGTCCCAACTTTTGTGCTTAACTCCATTATTAATGAAAATTTCTCAAGTTCTTTTGTGGCCATCTCAGCGGCTCATTGCCCCACAGCAAAAAATGGAATACAATATTTTTTCCCTAATGAGATGAACCATTGTTTCCATTGCAATAGTAGACTTTCAGCAAAGGTTGGAAAATTACATCATGAATTTTATTTATTATTATTATTATTTTTTTTTTTGGGAAGGGGGGGCTACATTACAAGCAAAACTAGTAGTAAAATAACTTTAGATTTGTAGTGTTCCACGGCCTGGGTATGGCTCAACCATCCAGATCTTCCAGGTAGTATGCCCCTTTGCTTGCTAGACCGATTATCTTGTAAGGTCCTTCCCAATTTGCTCCTAATTTTCTTTCGTCTGGTACTAGGGTGTTGCCCATTACTTTACGCAAAACCCAATCCCCAATCTTGAATTGTTTGGGATGGACCGTCTTGTTGTACTTTCTGGATAGCTCTTGTTGATATGCTGCGATTTAGATTAACGTCTTTTCTCTCCGTTCTTCAGCGAGGTAAAATTCAAGGGCAATGGCTTCTATGTTCAAGTTCGACTCGAAGCTCTTATTCCGAATGGTGGGCATGTTGATCTCAAGTGGGATGATGGCCTCCATGCCATAAGTTAAGGCCAAAGGTGTCTCCCTTGTAGAACATCTCGGTGTTGTTCGATAAGCCCAAAGGACACTAAGAAGCTCCTCGATTAACTTTCCCTTCGCTTTCTCCAGTTCTTCTTTAATCCATCTAAAATGGTCTTATTTGACACTTCAGCTTGGCCATTCGATTAAGGATAGGATGGTGTTAAATTGTAGAATTCTATCTTTAGCTCCTCGCAAAATTCTCTAAATAACTTTCCATCAAACTGAGTGCCATTGTCAGAAATTAAGATCTTGGGGACTCCAAATCGCGTTATCACATTTTGCCAGACAAATTTCTTCACATCTTTCTCCTTAATGGTTGCCAGAGGCTTAGTTTTCACCCATTTGGTGAAGTAATCTATCACCACAATGAAGAACTTGCAGTTGCTTGGCACGGTAGGGAGTGGTCCCACCATATCTAAGCCCCACATTGCGAATGGCCAAGGACTTGTAAGAGGAAATAGTACTCTGGCCTATTGATGAATCTGGTGTGCAAACTTTTGGCATTTTTCACATCTTCTCACTTACTTTTGCACGTCAGCCTGCATGCATGGCCACCAGTACCCTTGTGAGATAGCACGGTAAGCCAGAGACTTCCATCTATATGGTTTTTATATATTCCTTCATGGATTTCAAAAAGAAAAGCTTTGACTCTGTTTGGATGGACAAATTTCAATTATGACTCTGTGAAGGACTTCATGTACAAGTCACTAGATGGAGAGAGCTAGAACCGCTCAGACTTTGTCCATATTTCGTTCGCTTCTTTCCTGTCAGATGGCAAAACTCTGTATTCTAGAAGGATTATGATGGCGTCCATCTAGGAGGGCCCTAGCTTGGCACAAATGACTTTCGTCACTTATGGTTTTTCAATGCTAGGCCTAGGAAGGAATTCAATCAGCTGAGGGCTAGGTATCAATTTGCCCGCCATGGAAGCCAAACTAGATAGCTCATCTGCCCAATTGTTCGCCTTGTGGCCAATATGCTCAACTCTAATTACTTGAAAATTCTTGAGCTTCTTCCTTACAAGGGCCTGGTATTTGGCCATCCTGTCGTCCTTGGCTTCGTACTCTCCAAAATTTGATTGACAACGAGCTGGGAGTCACTGCAAACCATTAGCTTGATTGCTCTTAGTTGGAGTGCACTTTTCAACCCAACTACCAATGTCTCATACTCAACCTCGTTATTAGATACTAGGGAGCCAAGTGAGATTGAATGCTCTATAGTTAGACCATCTACAGAGATCAAAACTACGCCTAGTTCAGCACCATGCCTATTTGAAGCACCATCCACGAAGAGTTTCCACATTTCTTCGAGGAATAGCTTCCAATACGTTAAGGGATCTAGAGATTCTTTAAGGGTCAACCGTTCTCTTTCTTTGCTCGGCAGAAAAGCTATTTCCACTTCAAGCATGCCCTTGTTGATCTCAATTTGCATGACTACTTCCCCCTTAGCGATGCGTTACTGGGTTCAACAGGTTGACATGTTATTCCCAAACCCAACAGTGCATTGCTAGGTCTTAATCGCTCTTTAATTGGTGAATTGAGGTCTTGGTACAACTTCCGCCAAGCCTTTCCCACTTTGTTCTATTGGTAGGATGGGATCAATTATAGATTATGCAATTTCTGCGGTGCCTACCCTCTCTTGTTCGGTTGCATTGACAAGATCCACTAGGCAAACTAGGTGAGTCCCTAGCGAGAACTCGGCAACAAAGTCAGCCAACGCTTGGGCTTTGATGGCAATTCTCGGCTGGAACTTGATGTCGAACTGCCCTAATTGATTGCCCACTTCAAGATGTGACCAAAGAAGTCTGCTCTCTCAAATAAGGCCTTCAATAAGAAATCGGACAATACTATGATCTTGTGAACGTGGAAATAATGCGTCAATTTCCTAGAGGCCATTACTAGTGCCAGGGCGAGCTTTTCCAAGGGACAAGTATCTTGTTTCTGCGGGGAGCAAAGTTTTGCTCACATAAAAGATCAGTAGGTGTTATATTCCTTCTTCTCGGACGCATACTACGCTGACAACGCATTGTGAAACAGCCAAGTTAAGGAAAAGCTCCTCCCTAGGCTCTAGAGTCTCTAAGAGTGGATGGGAAGATAGGTATGCCTTCAAGTCCGCCAAAGCCCAATTTCATTCCTAGTCCCAAAAGAATTTGGACTTCAGAGATTGAAAGAATGACCTGTAATGATCTGATGACCAGCTAATAAATCAATTTAGCGTAGTTGCCATCTCGGTGAGATGTTGCACATACTTTGTTGAGTTTGGCCGATCCTGCTCTTGTATTGCCTTGATCTGCAAGGGATCCGCCTCTAGTCCTTAGTGGGTCACCAAGAAGCCCAAGAATTTCCCTGATCCTATGCTGAACGCACAATTGGAAGCGTTCAAGCACAATTTGTGACACTTAAGTACCTCAAACACTTCAGCAAGGTCACCTAGATAGTCAGATTGATGCTTTCTTTTGACCACCATGCCATTGATGTGGGTCTCTATTGTTCAACCAAGCAGAGGGGCGAACATTTGGGTAATCATTCGCTAAAAAACGGCCCATGCATTCTTCAAACTGAAGGGCATAACCTGGTAATAATACAGCCCTCTCAGGGATGTAAAAGAGGTGGTCACTCTGTCTGACACATACATGGCGATTTGGTGATATACGTGATATGCATCCAAGAAGTTGAACCTCGTGTGGCCTGCTATGAGGTCTACCAGCTGGTCTATTCTTGGCAACGGAAAGCTATTTTTGGGGCAAGCGTTGTTGACCATTATGTAGTCGACACACACTCGTCACTTCATATCTTTCTTTGGCACTACCACCGTGTTAGAAATTCATTTGGAATAGTGTACTTCTCGGATCGGCCCTACTTTCAACAAACTTTCCACCTTCTTTGCAATTACTTCAGCATGGTGAAAGGCTGATCATTGAGCTCGCTGTATAACAGGACAGGTGTTTGGAAAGACATTCAACTGATAGCAGATGAAGCTTGGATCTACGCTAAGCATATCGTAAGGCGTCCAAGTGAATACTTCCAAGTTAGCAACCAAAAAATCCATAATTTCCTGTTGCTCCCTGTTGGACAGGGATGAACCCAGCAAAAAGAACTTGCTTGGGTCATCGTTGTCGATTCGAATTTCTATTAAATCTTCTACAGCTTTCTCCTTGGCCCGCTTTCCAACATCATCAAGGACTTCTTGGTATTCTCTTCCTTCCACCATTTGGCCAAAGCCTTTGGCAGCATGACTTCCATTTACCACCACAAGCATTGCTTGGACATCACTTAGTCCCCTCAGACTTCTTCGATTACTCTTGCAGCGAAGAGGAAGCACATTACCTGGTGGTAGGCTGATGCCACCGCTTTCATGGCATGTATCCATTCCTGCCCCAAGATCAAGTTAGAGGTGAAAAACACATTCAACACTCAGAACTCGACTTGTTTGGTGACTAACCGCGCTTTGACCGGCAATATGATCTTGCCCAAAGGCCATTCTGACTGTGAATTAAAGCTGACCAAGGGAGAAATTGTGGGCGCCAAGTCTCTGTCCTCCAGATTCAACTATTTAAAGGCATCATAATACATCATCTCAACCAAACTTCCTTAGTCGATCAAGATCCTCTTGATATCGAAGCCTTTGACGCGTAGAGTGACGACTAACGCATCATTGTGGGGAGTTTGGATTCTCCTAAGATTCTTGCTTGAGAAGGTCATGATGTCCTTCACCTCAACTCTTCTCTATTTGACTGCAAGTTGAACAGATAACACTTCCTTCACGTGTTCCATTTTTTTATCATCCCCTTGAGCTTGCATACCTGCGCCGACTCAATGATGCCATAAATTACATTAATAACTCCTTGGGATGGGGCATCTATAACACCCATGCCATCAGGCTCGGCATGCCTTAGAGGTATTGCCTTGACGCCTCCATTGATGTATCTATCAAGATGTCCTGTGGCTACCAATTCTTCTAAATGTTGCTTTAGAGGCACATAATCTTCCATGCAATGCCCCCCTCTGGTTGTGGAAGGTGCAGCGGTATGTTGGATTGAACCTTCGATAAGTATCGCCCAGCAGGGTTGGCCACCGGACATATGTCTTGTTATGGATTTCACTCAAGATATGGTAGATTGGTATTTTGAAGACCGTGGTGATGCCCGTTCGAGCCTTCAGTCTTTGCTTGCCCTCTTCCTCTTTGTCCTGAGGGTTGTGAGCTCGGTTGTCATAGCGACTTTTGCCATGGTGGGGACTGCGGCTTTACTCTCTCTTGGGCTGTCTGGACAATTTTTTTCCTGTTTAACAACATGAACCTTTCCTGCAGTATTTTTGTCCGCTACTACCGCATTTGTTTTCATGGTAGCAGTGGCCATGTCATCTTCAACCCTTATGTGCTCGTTGATCCTTTGCATCAATAACTCCAACATTGGGAGCTGAGTCATCATGAGGGAATCTCTCAGTCTATGTCTGACTAGTAGACCCCGCTTATACTGAGCAATAGCTAGGTTGGTTGGGCAATTATGGATCTCATTGAATGCCTCCCAATACCTAGCATTATACACCTTCAACGCTTCTCCTACTCCTATGCTTATCCCCAAAAGATAGTCGACCTCCTTTGGCGCCTTGGTATTTGCCTCAAACCTAGTGACAAATGCTTCGGCCAGCTGCTGCCAACTATGAATGCTTTCGTTCGGTAATCCTTCAAGCCATTTTAGGCCTAGCTCGCCTAAACTTGATGGGAATAACATGCACATCAAGGCGTCGTTAAGACTGTGAACAACCATGACATGGTGAAAATGACTCACATGTAAGTAAGGGTCTATCATCCCATCATAAAGGTTGAACTTGGGCTAGTGAAAACCTGTGGAGAGAGGCGCGCCCTCAATCTCTGAGGAAAAATGAGTGGCATGCAGTCTTGCCAAGTCCCTATCTACAAGCGTGCGCACGACAGTGCGTGGTGGTAACATAACGGTTGCTATGCTCTCATGGAATCTTGGGGCTAACCTCTGCAATGTCGACACCTTTTGGGTCTCCCTCTCCTTTGCTCTCCACTCCAAGACATCTCTTAGGTCTTCTAAACGAGCTGAGTAGGAATAACTAGATGTCATAGTGTAGCTTACTTTTCATGCTCCTTTCGGATACGATAGCTGTATAGTTCGGACTCCCGTGGTTCTGAATCTGATTTCACAAGTGCAATGTGAAATAGATAAACACAAATGAATCCAAATCCGGTAATTCTTTTAGAAAATCGATTTTAATCAAAAATGCCAAAAATAGACTATATTGCTAGATTACAGAGTCGCCACCTAAATATTTTTTAGAAATTTAAGAAACCCGAGACTCGTGCCAAAGGCCACTTATCCGTCATTACCAAAGCGTCTCGGCTCGGGAACTTAGGCATGAGAGAGGAAGGTCCTGAATTGAGCACCCCACTCACCCGATCAAAGATCGGCCTCTACTAATCATGATGTGATTCTTATTGTTCCAATTTTTATTGCTAATTTCACTAAGTGATGTACACAATTATAAACTAATTCTAAAAATTTGGAATGCTTTGATTTTATGTTTGTTTTGAAAAAGTGCTTTGAATACATGTCACTTGAAAAAACGATCTTGTGTTGAAATTAATCAAATTATTCCAACTTAAGTAAAAGGCCTTCATCCACCGGCATTCAAACAGGTATATCACTTAAGCATTTAGCCTCATGGAATATGCTTGATATGGCAACACAAACATACGACGCAATATGCAAAACCAAGAAATGCTCACCTAGTACTCCAAAGCAAGCCAAATAAAGCTAAAATAATTAGAGGAAATGCATGCTCCTAAACAATGCAAAATGACTAATGCAACGCATACAACCATACAATGTAATAGGCTCGGCTACTAGCATGGTATGTGAGTCCATTCAAGGCATGCGATAAAGCACGTATTCAAGAAATGAAATCGAAATTGACATTGGTTAGTATGATAAGCCGAACCCGAATGCATGCAAAACGAATGGATGCAAATCATGGAAAATGCTAATGAAACATGATGCTCTATACTACCATTGTAAGCGAGTAAATAAAAGGGAGAAAAAAATGGAGGTTAGAAGACATACACCATATTATTACATGTTTTTCCCTCGTACAAGAGGGTCCGAATAAATGTTCGAATTTAAGCTAGCTATTACAACACCAAATGAATGAATTAGCTAAACTTATTACAAATTCAAATGAATAATAAATAAATAAATAACAAGCTATCTAATTTATTACAACAAGGATATTATAACAATAATAATTACAACACTAATTACAACAATATAATATGAACACTAATAATACAACATTAATGTATATAAAAAATGCACAAGGATCGAATGCACGTCAATGAAGGCCGTTTGTAGAAACTGCTCTGTCTGCCTTTTGTGCAACTTCTTTGTTTCACTTTAGCCACTGTCTTCTATTTCTGCCAAAAGTACTCTGCTCACCAAACATTAGAGCCTAGCTTGCCCCCAATAAGGCTCGGCCGGGTCCAAACAAGTCCAGCCGTGCCCTAACTTCACACAAAAAACTATTTTTGTGCTCTAAGGTAAAAACAGTGCAGGCAGAGCATTTCTAAACAATGTCTGTCCCTTCTACTCTTCTCTATCATAGGGAAACTCATGAGGAGAACGAATTAGGTTCCGAAACCATCAATGATAGCAAGTTGATTGCTTGATGATTTCGAGCACGTTTGGACAAAAAGTTAATAAATGCAATAAAAAATGACCACCCCTCCCTCCTATCATAAAGTTAGCTCAAAGAGGGAAGTAGACACGCCTCAAATTAATCAAAACATCATGAATTAATATGTGATGACTCTTGACGCGATGGACTCGGCATAATGTCTGGCCGAATTCAATCAATTTTATTACTCTTCTTTATGTCGGTTGAATTGATTTAAAGTCAATTTTATTAGCCTTTTCCAACTTACCTTTCCATTCTTAATCATTTTGTCCCAAAGTGATATTTAAGTCCACTAAATGAAGAGAAATATCAAATAAGAAGTGATCCTTAGCATGAAAGAGAGACGATGCCTTGACGATGAACCTCCGAAGAGATTAAGCCAATAAGCACAGGAGGTCTCTTTCTCATGCTTTGAATAACAATCAATTGCTTGAAACAACTTTTAACAAGGAAAATCAAGAAAAGGGAGAGGGGGAGGTTGCAGAGGTGATTATGCGAAGTTGGTTATTAAAATGAGACACTTTATATGAAAACTAAGTAAAGAAAGCCATCAACTTGAATGACTCGGTGCCTAAGGCCTAAACAACCGAAGCCACAACACAAGAAGCAAAGTATGCAAAGCATAAACTATTTAGATGAATTAAAAAAGCCCTAAAAAAGCCCCTAACATGCAAAAAACAATAGCTAAAATGATGTTAAAATAGCACAAAACAAAGCCAAAAGCAAGAAGGCACAAAGCTAGTAAGCAAGAATAAGGAGGGGTGGCTAACCCCTCCACTTTTTAGACTTCTAAACCATTTTTTTAGCCCTTTAAAACTCTGAAAATTAGTATATAAAGACAAGAAAAATAGTGGAAAATAGTAGAAGAAGATTAAAGAAGAAGGTGCAAAATTATACCTTTTGAAAAGAAGGGTAAGCTCTTAGTTAACAAACTTGATTCCAACACCCTCAAGTTTCTAAAATTAGCTTTGAAAGTTCAACAAAAAGTTTCAAGAACAAGCTCTAATGATGTATGTATTGTGTATGAATTGCTAAAAGGTGATATGAAGTCGAGGAGGCTTTTGGAAGAAATATGGATGGTCTTAGCTCTCAAAAACCTTCAAAGTCTTTAGAAATATTTCCTAACCCTCTAGGTTCAAAATATATGTGTTAAAAAATCTACAAGAAAGCTTCAAGTCCAAGCTTTAATGGTGTATGGAGAGTGAAAGTTGATATGAAGAACAAAAGAAGCTTGAAGGCCCAAGGATAACTCATCAATGTCTAAGCCTCTTGGAAGATTTTTCTAACCTTAAAATCTAAAGTGGGAGGTCCTATTTATAGAATTTGAGCCAATTTGGTCAAAAATATCTTCAAACAAAGCCAACAGTCCAATTCCCGCCAACTGTTCTATTTGGCGCTAATGAGACCTGGTCGTTCCCAAAAACACACGACTGGGACCAAAAATGAAAAGCAAGGTCTAAAAAGAGACTTTGGACAAGTTTTCATTGAAACCCGACCGGGTCTAAACAAGCCACGACCGAATCTAAACAAACCCGGCCGGGTCCAAAAGCTCTGCTTTCAAGCCCAACTTCAAACGGCCATATCTCTTATCCGGACTCGGTTTTAGGTGATTCTTGAGCCTAAATTGAAGACCTAGAAGTCGAATTTCCAATGGTGACAGCCCTACATCTAATTTCGAAGTGTACAGAGAGATATGCCTAATTTAGTGAAGGTTGTTCATTTTTTTCTTAACAGTTTGATCCTCAACCTTTCCCCCAACTAGTTTTCTTCCGTCCCCTCTTATTTCCTTCAAATCCAAACCTATAAATAAGATGTTTTTAAATATTTTTCAAAGAGTTCACTTCCCTTCCATTTATTTCCAGTTTGTCCCTACTCGGTTTACCGAAAAGTGCAATATTTTAATCAAAATGCGAGCCTCGGAACATCGTAAAAACATTTGAAAAAATATTTTGAAAGGAGGGTTTTAAGGTCTAAAATAGTTTGGCCAAAATGGGGTGTAAGGTGTGGAAGTAGAGCTTGAATCCAAATTTCTTCGCTGAGAATTCAAAAAATTGCACAGTGTAACTTTCATCATCGGGTGTTTGGAATAAAGCGCCTGTAGACGCGCCCTTGGGCTATGCTACTACATTTCGGACTCATATGTCACGGTTCTGAATCTAATCCCGCAAAGTGCAATGCGAGACTGATAAATCACCAAAGAGTGCAAATCCGGCAAATCATTTTGGAAAACTGATTTTTAAGAAAAAAGTGTCAAACATAGACTGCTTTGCCAGATATAGAGTCGCCACCTAAATACTTATTTTGGGAAAATTTAGGAAACCCTGACTCGTTGCCTAAGGCCACGTGTCCGTCATCACCAAAATTGCCTCGGCTCGGAAACTTGGGTACGATTGGGGAAGGTCATCTATGAGCACCCCCGCTCGCCCGATCAAAGATCGGCCTGTACTAAGCAAGATATCTTGTTTTTGAAAACACGTGCGTTCTTATTCCGATTAATTAGTTAGAATTACTATGTGATGCGCACAACACACAAGTATAGACTAGATCGCCTAATTTGGAACCAAGTATCGCATATCCGTTTGTTTGAAAATGATTTGAAGTTTGCTACTCGCTAGTAAATTAAAACACGGATATTAATAAATTGTCCCAATTCAAGTAATCCAACCTTCACCCACAGGCATTCAGGCAATTATATCACATAAGCAATTAGCCTCATGGCAAGCATGCTGTCATGTTAACACTCACACAGATGCAAGATGCTAAAGCATAAACACTCACAGTGTACTCTGAGCCAAAACAAGAAACTAGTTAGAAATCATGCATGATCCTAGTTCATATTAAAATGGCTAATGCATCACAGGCAGAATGCAACTAGAATAGGCTCGGCTAATCTAAAATGGCATATGAGATGCGACAATTCGATACATGTATTCAACTTGGAATTGAAATACAATGCAGTTAGTATGATGCGCCGAGTCCGGTGCATGCAATACAGATGAATGGATGCAAACATGCGAGCATAAGGATGCTAAATGAAATGTGCCCTAGAACTAACCATCGTAAGCGGTTAAGTAAAAGGGAGAAAGAAGTGGGGGTTAGAAGACATGCATCACACACACGCACGCTTATTACACAATTGCACCCTCTCGACGAAGGGACCGAAAGAATAATACAAATTAACTAATTAACTAACTAACAAGCTAATTAATTAATTACACTAACTAACAAGCTAATTAATTAATTACACTAACTAACAAGCTAATTAATTAATTACACAACCAAATCGAAATAAATAACTATTCTAAGTTATTAAAACACTAAAATGGCCTCGAGACGAGGGATGAATGCATGCTCGGACGACTTCGCTCGGAAATCCATTACCACGCTTTATGTTGCCTCTTTTTGCACTGCTCCGTACCTCTGAAAATTGTGCCAACTTCTGTGACCCTGTCGAGCCACCTCATGTACACTGTGGGAGGTCATCGACCAAAAGATAAGGCCATCGGCCAAAGGAATGGTGTCATCGACCACTAATAAGGCTCTCGGCCAAGAATAGTTAGCCAATCGGCACTGAACATGGTCGGTCGACCATTTATTCCTGCAAATTGCTCCTGCTGCTGTAGCAGAGGACAAACAGAGCATGGCAATGCATTTACAAGACAATGTTTGCACCACCACCCTCCCTATCATGTCATGAGCTCAAGGGAGTATAGTCCTCGACCCTCGGACCACCAATCACGCATTTCAATGCATGATGGCCAAAGGAGCCAAGTGTGCAATTCAATATGGAATGAAATGCACAAAAACACACAAGGGGCCCCAACCTCTATCATGCTTGATCAAGAGGCAAGGGATGCACACACAATGCAATGCAACCTAAGCATGCAAGCAAGCATGCAAAGAACCCAAGCATGCAACAACATGTGAGGCAAGCATGCAACTAATATGCAATAGGCATACGACCTAAACATGTAAACTAGCATGGCATGCCACAAAATGAAATGGGGTTAGCATGCAACAACATGCAATACACTAACATGAAACAACATGTAATATACTAAGTATGCAACAACATGCAAAGGAAGCAAGCATGCAACAACATGCAAGACAAGCATATAACAACATGCAAAGATGGACTTAAACTAATATGGACAGCTCTCAAATATGGGCAAATCAGTGGCCAAAGTGATGAAACAAAGGCATGAAATACACATACAAACATGCACATGTAATGGCCCATCACCTAGGCATAAAAGGGCAACTTTCAAGAACACTTAAAAGAGACAAATATGGACATGTGACAAACATGTTAAGCTCTGAAATCATGCAAGGGATGATGCCAAATCAACCAAATAATCATAAGCATAGCGTCCATGAGGATTAAAGCTTAAGATTAGTAAAGGGACTTGAGCCAAAGCTATACAAAACAAGGAGCATATGACAAGTATAACCCATAACAGTCCCAAGGCATGCCAAAGTGAGCCCAAAACATGTATTGAATGAGACCAAAACATGCTAGAAAGGTAAGCACTAAACATGAAGCATGTAAAGCTACAAAGGGGTGTTACACTACACCTAACACAACCAAACATGGCATGATTTAAGCAACCAAAATCAAAGTTATGGCATGTTAAAACAAGACCAAAAACACATTAAAATGGCATCCTAGAGGCCTAAACATGGAGACATGCGCAATGGTTCACTCATGAGGCATAAAACATCAACTCTTTAAAACATTAAAAAAGTGACAAATACAAGTATATGAGCATATTATATGGACTGAAATAACATAACAAGTGATGTCAAATCACTGAAATGACCCAAGTAAAGCATGCTAGTGACTTGGACACTCAAAGCTAACAAGCTAAAATGCATGGTGGCTATACAAAGTATGGCATACATGGTCAAAACAACTCAAATCAGAGCTTAAGCATGCTATAACAAGGCTAAAAGCTTCATGGAGTTGAGCCAAAATCATGCTAGAATGACATATTACAACATGATGCATATTAAGGCAAATGAGTGGAATGCACTACAAGTGCAAGGAGCATGCAAAGGCTAAACAAACCAAACCTAAACAGAGGTATGATATGGCAAAATATCACCTAAAACATGTTGAAATGGACACAACATGGGCTAGAAAGACATGCTCAAACATGAAGCATATAAAGCTAGTGTGTGAGATTTGCACTACAAGTGTATGGTACATGTGAGATGCCACTAAACTAACCTTAGACAGAGGTAAAACATGGAAAAGTAACACCAAATACTTGTTGAAATGAAGCTAAGACAAGCTTAACAAACATGCTACCAACATAAGCCATTTATGCAAGCATACAAGACAACAAGGAGAAGGGATGACCCTCTCCTATTTAGGACCTCAAAACCACCTTTCCACCACTGAAAATCCTCTGGATTTCAATGGTAGAAAGGTCATGCAAAGCTAAGAACAAGGGCCAAAAGAAGTGGCCTAAAACAAGGCCAAACAAAGCCTTGGAAGGGGTAAACAACCCCAAACCAAAAAGTGATCTTAAACAAAGATCTAAAGAAAGTAAAAATATAACTTTTATCAGTTAATAGCTAAGCTTAAACAATAAGCAAGAAGGGCTAACAGCTTAAGCAAGAAAGGGGTATTTCACCCTTGAAGAACACCCTCAAGAACAAAGCTCCAGCACCTTTTCCAAGCTCAAACCAACCCAAGAACTCTGAAATCAACCTCAAGGGCCCTCAGCTCCAAGAGGATGGTGTTCTAGTGTGTGTTTGTGTACAATAGTAAGACAATACTACACTTTTGAATACAAAACAAGATCAAACAAAGTAAGATAGATACAAAACTAAATCTATCACTGTAACCTAATTTTTCTGAACCTCTGAGAAGGGAGGAGGAGCTCCCTTCTTATAGGAATTCAATTCCAAGGCTTCTAGGAAAAGCTAAGCAAAGGGTGCAAATCCCTCCATACACGTGTATGGAGGGGGTGAATTATGCATGCCAGCTGTGACAGCTGGCATAAAATATTTGCATAAAGCAGATGAACAGGGTTCGGCCAGAAAACATGGCCGATCGACCAACATAAGTGCCAGCCGACCAAATAATGTGCCGATCGGCCAAAACTTTTGGCCAATGGCAAGAAAACAAGGCTGACGGCTTCAAGCCTTGGCCGATGGGTTGAGGGAATGGCAAACAAGCCACCCTCTTCCCTCAGAAGCAAAAACACAAGTGCTTGGTCCACAACTAGGCACAAAACAAACAAGTTGAGAGATCTTGAGGTAAGGCGCGTAGCCGAGACCTCCGAGAACTCAAAACGAACACGAGCATGGATGATCATCGAGTGTTCAAACGATGACGTCCAAGTCTTGAGGACGGTCGAAAATGGGGTGTCTACAGCGCCCAAGTCTTAAGGGTGGTCAAAAATGGGATGTCTACAATTGCCCCTTTTTGACAAAGCTCCAATAGTCATGAAATGACACGAGTGAATGTCAAAACCCGAAGAAGACCCATTTTGACAAGGCCGTAAGACTTGGGCAAACAAACAAAATCCAGATGTTGTTGGTTGAACCCGAGGGTTGTCTACGTTTCCCTTTGTAAGGAATCAAACTAGCGTAGTTCAGGGGCAGAATGCAAATGATACACAATGCAACGAAATAATGCAAATGATATACAATGTAAGCAATCTAAGCCACAAGCAGTGCTTACCACACAAATATCGTAAAGGAATAAGTATGCAAATCAAACTATGTTTTATATAGAAAAGAAGTGTAGGCATGAGCCAAATGACGCCTAACACAAGCTAAGCGCCTACATCCTCAATACTAGCCTCAGTGTAACATGGATACTTATACATAACAGAACCATGTTGTAACGTGAAAGGGGTGTGAGCACATGCAAAACTATGTTTTTCGTAGAAAGAAGAAGAGTACAAGTAATTGGGTGGTATGATATAAGTGATGAATGATCTGCTGGGAAAAGATAATGATCCTAAATGCTGAATGCAACAAGACAAAGTACAATGCAATGGATGAAGTGAATAAGAGGCGTAGGCCGAACCACATCTTACCTAGAAAAGGCATGGACACAAAACAAACCATGTCTAACACAGAAAAGGTACAGAAACCCTCAGACCACAATTCTTGGTGGGATAGGCGCATATACATGCAAAGCTATGTTTCAACGAGGGAAAGGTATAAGCACATGCCAAGCTAAGCTTAACATGGAAAGGATGCAAGCAATGAAAACTATGATGTAATGGATGTAATGGATAGTGTAGTAAATACATGTGATGTATGCGATAGATGCTATATGCAATATGATAGAGGTAATAGATAATAAAATGTAGTAGCTAGGAAATGAAAGTACCTTTACAGGGGCAATTGGTGATGACTCACATCATGCTGCTGCTGCGTATTTTTTTCTTCTTGGTTTTAAGACTTCTTCCTGCATCTTACGCTTCCAAACTGCAGTACTACTTTTCCCTAGCTATGTTTGCAACTTTCCCTATTCTTCAACAGGGTGACAAACTAGGTTGGTTCAATATCCAGAATTAAGGCACATACAAGCTACCTCAACCTATGGGGTTGCCATATAGATTTTAAGCCGAGGATACACCTCTAGGTATTTAAACCAGACTTTAGTCTCGAAAATTCCAAACCTTTGTGTTCTAGGCATCACCATTCGAACTCTAGTTTCCATTGTCTTAGTCGGTCTCCTAGGAATTCACTACAAACACAGTGAGGTGGCTATACCAGACTGCCTGAAGTCATTTGGGCACGAAAAACACCAAAGGAATTACACCTTTAGAGGATTTAAGGTCTCCTAGACCCAGTGAGTGCACAAGACAGTGCAGGTGAGGTGAATGCACAAAACAATGCAATGCAAGTGGATGAACAAAACAGTGCAAGGTAGTGTGCACAAAATAGTGATATATGCACAAAACAGTGCAATGCAAGTTGCACAAAATAGTGCGATACAAGGTGAATGCACAAAACAATGCGATCCAAGGTGCACAAAATAGTGTGATACAAGGTGAATGCACAAAACAATGCGATACAAGGTGCACAAACCAATGCTATACAAGGTGAATGCACAAAACAATGTGATTCAAGGTGCACAAAACAGTGCGATACAAGGTGAATGCACAAAACAGTGCGATGTAAGGTGCACAAAACAGTGCTATGCGGGTCAAATGCACAAAACAGTGCGATGTAAGTTGCACAAGACAGTACGATACAAGTGCACAAGACAGTGCGATGCAAGGTGTACAAAACAGTGCGATGTAAGGTGCAACATAAGATAAATGCACAAAATAATGCTGTGTGAGTGCACAAGATAGTGCAATACAAGTTGAATGCACAAAGCAGTGCGATGCAAGTTGAAAGATGCATGGTATGTCAAGGGAAATGAGCAGTACTCAGAGTAATGCACCATGTACATTATGAATAAGTGTAGGGCAACTTGCCATAATTCATTTGAAATGTAATTGAAAAACACTGCGAAACGTAACTCGACAAAACAGGAGCAACCAATCATGCAATTCAAATCAACCAGAATGTATGAGCATGTATGCATAATCCAAAGCACATGTATTAATCAAAGGGAAGATGTCAATCCCAAGAGAGTTTTAAAATGGTTAGAGACAACTTTCGAAAGCTAAATCATATCAGAATCATCATGGAGGTGAGGTCACCCTAATCCAGGGGAAAGGTGCCCGACAAATGGCTTTGAACGAACTAAGAGAAAGGTTAGGTTCATGCCCCTTGTTCAATGGATGACCCGATCAGATGTACTGAAAATTGCCCCTAGTGTCTAGTCACTGGCCACCAGTTGGGTTCATGCCCCTTGTTCGATGGATGGCCCGATCAAATGTACTAAAAATTGCCCCTAGTGTCCAATCATTGGCCACCGATTTTCAGCATTATGCAGGTACGTTTGATGGGGATCATCAGTTCCTAGAACAATTGCTAACCAATTAGACTCATGCTTCTCTTTTGTTCCAACATGTTGAAAACTTACTCCAGTCCCCTTCAAATTAGTGACGGATTCCTCACATATTGCAGTGATCATGAATGCGATGCCCCTTGTATGGGCACTCTCAGTTTGTTTATGAATTCCACACATGGACATGTTTTTGAGTTCGGAGCGAACACTTGTGTATGGAATTTTGACTATGTCACTCTGTTGAACTTTAAGTGACAGACACGCTATGGTGACTTGATGGAGAGCGTTTTTGAGTGACAAAACACGTTATGGTGACTTGATGAAGAGTGCTTTTGAGTGACAGACACGTTATGGTGACTCGATGAAGAGCGCTTTTGAGCGATAGACATGCTATGGTGACTTGATGAAGAGCGCAGACTTAGACAAACATCAGACACGACACAACACAACTCACAACTGACCCAAAAGCAGAAAAAGACTCAAGGTGACTGATCATTTATAGTGTCCATAGTATTGCTTATGCTCCCTTTAAAACTCAATTTCGCAAAACCTAAGTTTCAATTCCTTTTTGTTGCTCAAGTTAGAGATTCTACTGATAAGTTGAAGTGTTGAAAATTTCTCCACTTGTTGATTCAAGCTAGTTCTTTCTTACCCAACGCAAGTATATGATATGCACAACAGTCGATGTAGCTCATGAATTGATGTGAAATAGACGACGTGAATTGGACAAGATAATTGAATCAAGATGGATGAGATGGATATGGTTGAGACCGAACTTCAAGATGAAATTGCCTACGTATCCCAAGATGGGAATTAGGTCAACGTAGTTCATGGATGAGGTTCACTCGGATGTTGACACTCTTCTTTTACACTCTAACTTTTGCCGAAGTCGTCCTTGCGAATTTTCAACCTTGCGAGCTTTATTTATTTAATTTCTCATTTTTCATATTCTAACTTTTGCCTAGGTCGCCCTTTCGGGTTTTCGGCCTAGCAAGCCTCTCAAGGATAGTGTTACAACATTTGCAGTGAATTTGATCAATAGTCATCCTTGCCCTAACACTGGAACTGGCTTCACATTGATTCGCGCTTGGTTCTCCATTCTCTTATGCATGTCTTCTTCCTTTCTTTTGCTCCATTTTGCAAGTTGGTTTTTCTCGTAATGTCGTACCTTCTAGCATTGGCTTCCTCGAATTTAGACAAAAAGTTGTTTTCCTTACAATTGATTGGATTTCATTCCAATGGATGACCTTGGCATGATGGTTGACTTCTTCTTTTTTCTTTTTTTCTTTTTTCCTTTTTCCCTTTTCTTTTCTTCTTCCTTTTTTTTCTATTTTTTTTCTTTCTTTTCTATTTTTTTTTTTGGTTTCTTTTTTCTATTTCTTTTTGAAATAATGAAAACACCAGGAGGAGAAATTTTATGATTGTGAGGTTTGAAAGCTGTCATGTGCTTGCCAAAATGATCGCTAAGGTGAAGAAAATCCCCAGGACAGTGTAGAATACTATGCACAATTCTGAACCCATCTTCACAAGTTTGCAAAAGAAACAGTTTAACCGATAATTCAGAATCCACTCAAATCATTTGGGGGATTCTTCTCAACACTCGAGCTTATTAACGGAATCTCGTTCAAAAAATAAATTTAAAGCTTTTCTATTTTTTTCACTAGGTCACACATGCATTACTGTAGGCATAAAAAAATGATTAAAAACTTGACTCCCACTTTCTTATTATTAAAACAACAAAATGAAGACCCAAGGGTACACGAGAGCGACTTAGAGGAAAAGACTTAATTGATACAATAACACAAGAAAAGACAATGAAAATAAAACTCACAACTCAACTATTTACAAGACATGACTCAAAACAAAATTAGCATCCTTGAGACAAAAGGGGTTTTCACTCTCCAAGTCTATCTGCAAATTTCAAAAAATAATTTCAAGTAGCCCACGGAAGGGTCCAAACCTGCCTTCAATTAGCAATACTAACATCCACACCTAGTAGGATTGATTTCAGACTTTCAAACTGAATCTCTCCGATCGAGCCTAACAATTACCCCAGTTGTCCCCTTATATCTTTTTGACCATGTTGGCTTAGGGTCAAGGTTGGTTATTGCCAAGCCATGGATGGGATTTATGCTATGGAATGGTCTATTATTGTTAGTAGGGGTATAACTTGGGCGGGCTCAACCCGAGCCCAGCCTGAATTTTTTTAGGGCTTGGACAAAATATTTTCAAATTCGGTACGGGCTTGAGCAAAAATTCAAAAGCCCAAATTAAATTTGGATGGCCTTGGGCAAAGACGTCAAACAACCTGAGCAACCCGAAGCCTGAATTATACATATATAGATATATAAAAATATTAAATATACATATAAATTATTAGCCATCACATGATATTAAAGTAATTTATATTATTAAATCATATTGAATATATATTATATATACAAATAACATAAAATCTTACTTTTTTTCTTTTTATTTTCACTC
The DNA here is from genome assembly GCF_055761805.1 of Camellia sinensis. Classification (NCBI taxonomy): domain Eukaryota; kingdom Viridiplantae; phylum Streptophyta; class Magnoliopsida; order Ericales; family Theaceae; genus Camellia; species Camellia sinensis. The sequence goes on from NC_138973.1 coordinate 113,991,074, forward strand.
AGAAATTGTAACGACTACTATAGTGACATCTCTCTTATATTATATAAATTATTTGTTTTGATGGTATTAATGATTTTCTATTAAAAAAAATTGTAAATAGAGTCAAATTTTAATAATTTAATAATGTAACTAAAAAAAAAAATTGAAATTCATTTACAATTCGGGTAACACGGGCAATTCAGGTTTAACTAGGGTCGGACTTGGGCAGATAACCTCGGGTTACAATTCGGGCTTGGGCGGGCTTGGGCAAGTCTTAGCGCAACTTGGGCTGGGCTTGGACAACCACCCAACCCGACCGAACCCGCCCGAGTTGCACCCCTAGTTGTTAGGGAGAGGTTTATTGACAACTTTGGGATTTGCAGGTGGGGTGATGACCTTATTGTCAATCGAGTCTTGAATTTCATGGCGAAGGCGAAAGCAACGATCAATATGGTGACCGTACTGCTAATGGACTGTGCAATATTGGGTAGGGTCATGTCTAGGTGGGAGAGAATTAGGGAGAGGTCGAGGATTGAGCGGTTTGAGATACCCTTTTTCCATCAGTACCTTCAAGGCGAGGGTTGGGCTCATATGGATATGGCGAAGGTTCGTTTTGGGAAAGAATAAGCATTAGGATTAGAAACATTGGCAAATGGGTTGGCGGGTGTTGGTTGGGTATTCATGGGTTTGGGACTGGAATCAGGATGGGTGTTTCTAGTAAAGCGTCCCTTTTTCTTGGCTTACCCCTGATTCAAAATGCTTCCAACCTGGGCAATAAAAGTGTCATCCTCAGTCTTTATAACAACTGTGAGCACTTGCTTATTGTTCAACCCTTTGACCTTCAAAGTCTCAATAGCCCACCGAAGATGTGCATAGGGATCAATACTTGTCCAGGCCTTGTTCTTGCCACTTGCTTCTACTTGGCCAAGGAATTGAGTGGCTATATCGAAGCGAGGCATAGTTGTTGTTGATTTTTTATCACCTAGACTTGAGATACCTTCGGGTTGGCCCTTTTCAACTGCAGCTCGCCCTAAGATTGGGGAGATTTTTGACGGGACAGCCTCTTTCCAGCAGGACTTTTGGCGTACCCGAATTGGATTGGGTGCATCCATCATACACAAATCAGTACTTTTAACAATGAACACCTTTGGCTTAGGCAGATGGGCTGGGGTGATGTATATGCTGGGGTTAAAGGTATGTTGCAGTGTATGGATAAGGTTAAGGTAAGAAGGAGGTACTTGGTTGTGGATGGGAAGTGGATTAGTGGTAACATTGGGTTCTTGGGGTGGAGCTATTGTCTGGTTATTGGTAAGATTTTGAACCTCATGACAAAGGCAGTAGCAACGATCAGTGCCATGACCGTGTTGTTGATGATACGCATAGTATTTGGTGGGGTTATGTCTAGCAGGGAGTGGGTCAGGAAGAGGTTAGGGATAAAGGGGTTTAAGATAGCCTCTTTCCATCAGGACTTTTAGTGCATAGGTTAGGCTCATATGGAGAGGGGTGAAAGTTCTGCCTTAAGCTTGGGTTGGGCTGGCTGTTTGTGGGTTGGCACTGGCAAAGGGACCGGCAGTTTTGGGATCAATGGAGATGGTTTTGATTTCAGTGGGTTTAGGACTAGTGCTACTGCTAACATTGGTACTCCTGGAAAACACCCTCCTTGTCGGTTCGCTTGTTCTAGGGATAATCCCTTTGTTAAATGCACTCTCAATTTGAATCCCTAATTCATGCAAATTTTTGAAAGTGAATAGTAGAGCAACTATTAATTTTTGTAACATATCAGGCTCAAGGTTCTGCACCACTATCTGCACTTGGTCCCTTTCAAAAGGTCGATCTGTCATTTGTGCTGCCTTTGCCCTCCACCTTGCAACAAATTCCATAAAAGGTTCTTCAAGATTTTGGTGGGTTACTTCAAGCTCTTGGGTAGTCATTTCAATTTGGGTATTATAAGAATACTGATTGACAAACGCCTTAACCAAATCTTTCCAGTTCTGGTTCACTTTATCCTCCAACTTGGCGTACCAAGTGGCTGCTATACCCGATAGGGTTCTTCCATACAGAGAGAGTTTCTGAGACTTAGTCAGGCCCATCGATTTCAGGACATCCAAGACAAGTTGAATATGTACCATAGGATCTCCAGACCCGTTGAAACGGTCAATGTGTGGCATTTTGAATTTGTTTGGGAGCCTTACAGCAGCCTTGGTGTATCTATCCTCAATGTCAGGAATGGAGTTAATTCCATATGCCCTTTTGAGTTGCTTCTTAAGGTTAGCAATTTTTAACAAGGTCGAGTCGAGCTCATTAATATCAAGGGGAAAAAAGCCCTCGTTAGGCTGTACCAGGGGTCTAAAAACTCAAGCTTGAGCCAACCTTTCTCGAGGATCTGGACCCTGCAAATCTTCAGCTAGCGGAAGTGGGTCAAAGTTCAGCTAGGAGCCTGAGGTTGGATGTGTGGTAGATGCCCCAGATGGGCATTGTATTTCAGCAATGGTCTCATTCTGTATGGCAATTCCCTGGTTTAGGGCCGTTATCATGGCCACAACTCCTTCTGGACTCTGAGCCATCATGGGTCTACTGAGTTAGTAACCAGGAAAATGGATGGGTGTAAGCTAAGAGCTAACTAACAAAGATTTTGACCCGGTTATACTTGATGTGTCTGAACTGGATTAGTCTAGGCGGGTTCGACTGGATTAGTCCAGTCGGATTGGGTTTTTTTTTAGAATGGGTCTTTTGGCATTTGGATGGATCTTTTCTGAGTTGGCCTTTAGGAATTAGATAGACTGGACCTTTGCTGAGTGGGTTTTTGTGAGATTAGATGGACTGGACCTTTGCTAAGTTGAGTATGGCTTCTTCTTTGGCTCAGTCAAACCTAGCATTAAAAACAAATGCCCCATCAAAACGAGATACCGGGTATGCTGGTCAAAACAAAGCAAGATACAATTTTTTGGCCCTGGTTCTATTCATGCTGAAAACTCACCCATATCAAACACAAACCCCTAGATTGCAACCCAAATTCTGATTCTCATATGACCCTCAAGTTTTGAAAAGAATCACCTCAAGATTAAGACTCTCCAAGGATTGTATCACACATTTCCAAATATTTCACATTTTGCACAAAAGCATTCAAAACACCCCTATGAGAGGTTAGGGTTTCCCTATCTAGTTTTGGAATGATCTAGAGTTCCACTATTTAAACAAGTGGTTTCATAATATCCTGGAAATGGTGAGTATCATATCCTATGTCGGAACAGTCACTAGAGCTTTACTATATGCACTAGGCCTATTGGTCAAAAGGGGTACATTGGCAAGATTACCTAATATACCTCTCACACCTAACACCGAGAAGTAAAAGGAGGATCAAACGGTACAGCGATAATCCAGTTCCAAGAGTTATGTTTCCAACATGGCAATGCCTATAACCAGCTAGCCTTTTGGCAAGCCTTCGACAAGTCGTCCAAGAATAGCAGATGAAAAACACAGTGCCTTAAAGTAACCAATACAAATGCAATGCAAAGAACATATATATGTAAATAAAAATTCACATCATGAATTTCAAGTCAAGTTCTCTAAGTCTCCAGCAGAGTCGCCAGAAACTATAGCTTGCTTTTCGTGCTCCTTTAAGATATGATAGCCCTACAGTTCAGACTCCTGTGGTTATGAATGTGATTCCACAAGTGCAATGTAAAATAAATAAACACAAATGAGTCCAAATCCGGTAATTCTTTTGGAAAATCGATTTTGAATCAAAAATGCCAAAAATAGACTACATTGCCATATTACAGAGTCGCCACCTAAATATTTTTGAAAAATTTAGAAAACCCGAGACTCGTGCAAAAGGCCACTTATCCGTCATCACCAAAGTGTCTCGGCTCGAAAACTTAGGTATGAGAGGGGAAGGTCATGAATTGAGCACCCCACTCACTCGATCAACGATCGACCTCTACTAATCATGATGTGATTCTTATTTATAGTATATGCTCTTGTTCCAATTTTTATTGCTAATTTCACTAAGTGATGCACACAAGTATAGACTAATTCGCAAAATTCGAAATGCTTTGATTTTATGTTTGTTTTGAAAAAGTGCTTTGAATATATGTAACTTGAAAAAGCGAGCTTGTATAGACATTAATAAAACTATTCCAACTTAAGTATACGGCCTTTATCCATCAGCATTCAAATATGTATATCACTTAAGCATTTAGCCTCATGGAATATGCTTGATATGGCAACACAAACATACGATGTAATATGCTAAAGTAAGAAATGCTCACCTAGTACTCCAAGGCAAGCCAATTAAGGCTAAAATAATTAGAGGAAATGCATGATCCTAAACAATGCAACATGACTAATGCAACACATGCAACCATGCAATGTAATAGGCTCGGCTACTAGCATGGTATGTAAGTCGATTCAAGGCATGCAATAAAGCACGTATTCAAGAAATGAAATCGAAATTGATGTTACTTAGTGTGATGAGCCGAACCCTAATGCATGCAAAACAAATGGATGCAAATCATGAAAAATGCTAACGAAACATGATGCTATATACTACCATTGTAAGCGAGTAAATAAAAGGAGAAAGAAATGGGGGTTGGAAGACATACACCACATTATTACATGTTTTTCCCTCGTACAAAAGGCTCCGAATAAATGTCTGAATTTAATCTAGCTATTACAACACCAAATGAATGAATTAGCTAAACTAACTACTTATTACAAATTCGAATGAATAATAAATAAATAGCAAGCTATCTAATTTATTACAACAAGGATATTATAACAATAATAATTACAACACTAATTACAACAATGTAATATGAACAATAATAATACAACATTAATGTATATAAAAATGCACAAGGATCGCATGCGCGTCAATAAAGGTTGGTTGCAAAAATTGCTCTGTCTGCCTTTTGTGCAACTACTCTGTTTCACCCTCAGCCACTGTCCTCTATTTCTGCCAAAAGTACTCTACTCACCAAACATTGGAGCCTGGTCCGGTCCATACAAGTCCGGTCGTGCCCTAATTTCATGCAAAAAACTATTTTTGTGCTCTAAGGTGAAAACAATGCAGGCAGAGCATTTCTAAACCATGTTTGTCCTTTCTACTCCTCTCTATCATAGGGCAACTAATGAGGAGAACGAATTAGGTTTCGAAACCATCAATGATAGCAAGTTGATTGCTTGATGATTTCGAGCACATTTGGACAAAAAGTTAATAAATGCAATAAAAAATGACCACCCTTCCCTTCTATTATGAAGTTAGCTCAAAGATGGAGGTAGACACGCCTCAAAATTCATCAAAACATCATGAATTAATATGTGATGACTCTTGACATGATGGACTTGGCATAACGTCCGGCCGAATCCAATCAATTTTATTACTCTTCTTTATGTCGGTTGAATTGATTTTAAGTCAATTTTATTAGCCTTTCTAACTTAGCTTTCCATTCTTAATCATTTTGTCCCAAAGTGATATTTAAGTCCACTAAATGAAGAGAAATGTCAAACGAGAAGTGATCCTTAGCATGAAAGAGAGATAATGCCTTGACGATGAACCTCCGAAGAGATTAAGCCAATAAGCATAGAAGGTCTCTTTCTCGTGCTTTGAATAACAATCAATCACTTGAAACAACTCTTATCAAGAAAAATCAAGAAAGGAGGGGGGGTTCCAAAGGTGATTATGCGAAGTTGATTATTAAAATGAGACACTTCATATGAAAACTAAGTAAAGAAAGCCATTAACTCGAATGACTCGGTGTCTAAGGCCTAAACAACCGAAGCCATGAGGACTTACAAAACAACAAGCAAAGTATGCAAAGAATAAACTATTTAGATGAATTAAAATAGCCCTAAAACAGGCCCTAACATGCAAAAAACAGGAGCTAAAATGATGTTAAAAGAGCACAAAACAAAGCCAAAAGCAAGAAGGCACAAAGCTAGTAAGCAAGACTAAGGAGGGATGGCTAACCCCTCCACTTTTTGGACTTCTAAACCATTTTTTTAGCACTTTAAAACTCTGAAATTTAGTATATAAAGACAAGAAAAATAGAGGAAAAGAGTAGAAGAAGATTAAAGAAGAAGGTACAAAATTATACCTTTTGAAAAAAGAGGTAAGCTCATAGTTAACAAACTTGATTCCAACACCCTCAAGTTTCTGAAATTAGCTTTGAAAGTTCAACAAAAAGTTTCAAGAACAAGCTCTAATGATATATGTATTGTGTATGTGTTGCTAAAAGGTGATATGTAGTCAAGGAGGGTTTTGGAAGGAAGATGGATGGTCTTAGCTGTCAAAAACCTTCAAAGTCTTAGGAAATGTTTCCTAACCCCCAAGGTTCAGAAAATATGTGTTAAAAAATCTACAAGAAAGCTTCAAATCCAAGCTATAATGGTGTATGGATGTGAAAGTCGATATGAAAAACAAAAGAAGCTTGAAGGTTCGAGGATAACTCATCAATGTCTAAGCCTCTTAGAAGGTTTTTCTAACCTTAAAATCTGAAGTGGGAGGTCCTATTTATAGAATTTGAGCCAATTTGGTCGAAAATATCTTCAAACAAAGCCAGTTGTCCAATTCTTGCCAATTGTTCTATTTGGTGCCAATTAGACCTGGTCGGGCCCAAAAACACACAGCTGGGCCCAAAAATGAAAATCCAGGCCTAAAGATGGACTTTGGACAAGTTTTCATTAAAACTAGGCCGGGTCTAAACAAGCCACGGCCGGATCTAAACAAACCTGGTTGGGTCCAAAAACTCTACTTTCAAGCCTGACTTCAAACGGCCATATCTCCCTCATTCGGACTCGATTTTAAATGATTCTTGAGTCTAAATTGAAGTCTCGAAGGTCTACTTTCTAATATTGGTGGCCTCACATCTAATTTCTAAGTTTATAGAAAGATATGCCTAATTTAGTGAAGGCTATTCATTTCTTTCTTAACGGTTTGATCCTCAACCTTTCCCCCAACTAGTTTTCTTCAGTCCCCTCCTAATTCCTTCAAATCCAAACCTATAAATAAGATGTTTTCAAATATTTTCAAAGAGTTCACCTCCATTCCATTTATTTCTGCTTTGTCCTTACTCGGCTTACCGAAAAGTGCAATATTTTAATAGAAATGCGAGCCTCAGAACATCGTAGAAACATTTGAAAAAATATTTTGAAAGGAGGGTTTTAAGTTCTAAAATAGTTTGGCCAAAATGGGGTGTAAGGTGTAGGAGTAGAGCTTGAATCCAAATTTCTTCACTGAGAATTCAAAAGATTGCACAGTGTTACTTTCATCATCAGGTGTTTGGAATAAAGCGCCCATGTCTTAAGGGCGGTCAAAAATGGGGCGTCCACACATAGTAGGCCGCGATGGGCGATGGTTATTGCCCTCAGTATAGGATCTCTCCATTGGAAAGGGAGAACTATTCTTTCTGAAACTTCTAGTAATGGAGAGCACTGGTGCTTCTTCGCTTCTCCGATCATCTGAATTATAGGGTAGAGCGCGCTTACTATGGTATCTCAATCTAGCTGCGCCCTTTCCCTTTAATTTTCGCTTCATGGTGTCCATCTCTGCTGCCATTTTTTGAATGATGGTATCTTGGTTATCTGTTCTCCAAGTGTCGAGTGTGAGATTCTTTGCGATGTTGTCGCATCTTGGGATCTCTTGAGCATTCTGGACTCCTTGCACGCTTATCTCGCGCCTCTCTGGTCAATCTGCCTACTGCGGTATCTAGATTTTCCATCACTGGAACGGAGGGCACGTCATCTTACCTCCTAACATATTCTAGTGTTAAACCATCGACAACTAACATCGGAAGGTCATCATTGTTCGCCATTTAAGTCGGCCAAAGAATTCCGGAGAACAAGGTTTCGTCTATCAAGATTTCTCACAGACAGCGCCAATTGTACGTGGAGTAACTATTCTTCACTTCCGTACTCCTTGCCTCCGTATTCATCTCACTTCAAATGGCATTGTCTCTTCTGCAAACACAATAGAAGTAAGCTAACCAACGAGTGGCTCATCCGAAAACCCCTTCAACGGTTAAGTCAACACCCTAAGAGAATATAGGAGAATCAAAGAGTTCTTTGGCTCAAGATTGCTTACCTTTCAGAATGAACTTGTAGGTCTTATATAGACAACTTGACTCACTTCTCCATGTAGTGCGCATTATCCCTATTGTCTCGAGGTAAGGACATTCTGTTTCGTTATCCCCTTACACACATGTACTTGTCAGAAACAGTACTAACTTGGACACGTCACTACTTGTTCCCCACCAACTGCTAGGGCATGAGTAACACCCGACAGAGCATTTCTTGGCCAAGCCTATCGATAGCTCGGTTAAGCCTATGATCCTCGCCCATGAGTCTAGCGTTGGGCTGCCACTCGGCACAAGGATCAAATTCTACTCGATCCTACTCAGCATAATTGGCTTAGCTTGATTCACATGAAGAACACCTCAGCCAATTAGAGAGAGCTCAGTCAACTTTGTAAGGCATTCCCAAGTCCACCTTCAGTGTGTCCCAACTAACCCACAAAGCGGTGGGCCGAGCTCAGCCCAACATAGCTCGGCCGCTTTAGAACAACATAAAACTCCCCTCTCAGCATGGAAACAATTAAATACTATAAATCTTGTTTCAAAATAGTTCAAAAAGAAAAAAAAAAATCAAACACAATATTCTCAAAAAAGAATTTGGAGATTATCTATTATATTCCATATGGTATGCCACAAGATGAAAAAATATCTACAATGACAAAAATATAGAAGTTCTCAAATATTAGAAGTGAGAATTGGTGGATAAAATTTGTTAAATAATAGAACTTATTAAAATATAATAATATCTATTGCAATTAATTAGAAATGAGATTTAAGTATATGAAATGAGATTTACTGATAAATTTTCTATTAAAAAAATGTTTTATTAATAAAAAAAATAAAAAAGGAAAATGTTTATACTCATAAAAAAGTTGTCATAATTTGGCCCATAATGAGGTAGTATGATAGGTATCAACTTTTGATTTGTTACACATTTATTGATATAATATCTACCTTCTTTATCACATTGTTATAGGTGAATTTGTGAGTCTAAAAATCTAATATTTCTCAAAATATATATATATATATTTATCTATCCATGTTATTATTAAATGAAGATTAAACTCGATGTTCAAGCTTTCTTATCATATCATGCGACAGGTTTTTCTATCATTATGCAAAGAGGTGTGCCAAGGATTTGAATCAAAAAATTTAAATTTTATTAAGAATATTTTTATAACTTCAATAATTTATATATTATAATATTAATTTTTTATTATTTATTTAAAGTATACGTGTATCCGTGTGCCATTCGCCAGTAAATATCATCGAAACCGCAGCGAAATAATTATTATGCGTCAAGGACCCAATTATTGTTGAACCCGCGTGGATAGTTGGCAACTTGGCATTGACCTGTCAAGTAAAATACGCTAAGCCATGTTTGTTTGGGCGGATTGGATTAGTATTCCTATGACTAATAGTCCTAGGACTACTAATCCGTTGGATTATGTATCCTATCTTAACTAATAGTCAAGTTTAAAATAATTAATCCGTACTTCAATTGTTTAACCAAACATCGAATTAATAATTTTATTGGACTATTAGTCCAATCCCAAACTCATGTCCACCCAAACAAACATGGCCTAAGAGCCCACCAACGGCCCTGTCCTCTTTCGGAAAATCTTTAATGAGTTGTATGAATTATGAGACGTATTTGACTTGACATATGTCCCTCATTATCTCCTTCAGTTATAATATTTGTAATATTTAATTATGATTTGTTGTAATAATTTTTTTAAGAAAAAACTCTTTTCTAGTTGGGTATCTTAAGTGAACGATGCTGTTGGACTTTCATTTTCATTACAAAGTTTATATCAATGATTCAAACTGTTAAATATGTGAGACTCTTTTAATATTTTATTTTTATAAAAAGTTATATTGATTAAATATTAATAGTTAGTTGATCAAAATATATTTGTATAAATAATTTATTTTAAAAATCATACTTACTGTTGGCACAAATATAATATGATTAAGTGAGTATCAATATCCGATTAACATTGCAGGGATAAAATAGTCAACGATATTTACATATTAAACTGTTCGAATCATCGATGCTGGCCCCGTGATGGGCCCATGGAGGCCCAACAACACCCTCTAGTCCGATTTAGACTGGAGAGAAGCTGTGGCCTTTTTATACACAGTATGATGTTAATTATGACTTATTGTGATGTTAGTTATGACATTATTTTGATTATCGTTCAAAAAGCCTTTAGTTGTACTTTATGTAAAGTTTTATATTGGATAATGTTATGATAAACACCTCTAAAAAAAGTGTATACCATATGCCATTCTTATGCCGTAGAGTTTTTCATTAAAAATAAATTAATAATATTTCTTTCTCTGAGTGCACCTTCAATGAACAAACAAAATAAAAATGAAATGTAAAAATGTGAAAATAATACTACCATAAAAATATTAAATTATTCTACACTTACAAACAAATTATACACTCTAATGAAGTTTTATTGAACAAATCATATATTCTAATGGCATTTGATTGAGCATCACTGTAAATACATTAAATTTAATTATTCTAAATCAATAAACCTATCACATATTCTAATATAGTTTTATTCAGCATCACTATAAATATATTGGCTCCAATAAACGAAAACATGTAATAGAGTTATAGATTAAGTGTATTCTTGATATAAGCTTTAAATTTAAGCGAAGAAGAAAGTTTTGGTTGAAAAATACACCAATGTTTGAAGTTTTTACAATTTTTGTTTTTCTCTAGTTGATATCCGTGGAAAGTTTGGGTGAGGAGGTATAAATTAAGATGATACATTATATATATATATATATATAGAAACTAATACTTATCTAATTTATTAAACTGATAATAATATGATTTTGTTTTATCTAGAATAACTTTTATCATTTGAAATTTGAATACTCACTCCTGTAGCCCCGTTTGTTTTCAGAGGTAGAATGGAGGGGATTCATAGTGAGGGGATTAAGTAAAATTATATTTGTTTTGATGATAGTTGCTAGTGTAAGGGTTGTTAAATTATTTTTATATAAAATAATAAAACAAATAAAAAAATACAAAAACATTAAACATTAATGTACATAAAAAATGCCCAACATGAAAAAAATAAAAATAAAAAATATTGTTTTTTAACAATATTTTCAATAAAATAAAAAAATTCCAATATGAGACAATAAAAAAATTAAAAAACAATATGAGACAATATTAATGTTAAAAAACAATATTTTCTATCTCAATAAAATATCAAAAATTAATATTTTTCAAAAATTAAACATTAATGTTAAAAAAGGCCCAACATGTAAAAAATAAAATAAATAAAAAATTTCTAGTCCTTGGAACCATTTTTCTAATATCATCTCTACCTCTTCCAACCCAATCACTCTTCCGAGGCCTTTCCAATACCAAGAGATTAAGAGTTCCCTCTTATCTCTCAAAACAAACACCCTATATAGTAGGTCCTACCTCATTATCAATCCCAATCCCCTCCCTATAACTCCAAACAAATGGAGCCATAAGGATAATATTTGTTTGTTTATTTTTATTTTAATTAATAGCCAATCAATTATTTGGTTTTTAAAAGGATGTTTTTTTATTAAATAAAATGATATATGATCCAACAAAAAAATGAGTATGCCATTATTTTAGTATTTTTAAAATTTAAAAATTAATATTATCTTATATATGTTAATACTTATCTAATTGTAATACTGAAATAGATTGGTTAAAAAAATATTCTTATTTATCTTTTCGTAACTTTATTTATTTACGTTCATATGAAAAACATAATTTTTACTATTATTTTCTTTATAAGGTGAGAAGAATATGGAGAGATAGATAGATTAGATATGAGTAAATAGATTAGTTAAAATAATATTCTTATTTATCTTCTTATAGCTATATTTTTTTTAAATGTCAAACTCAATATTTTCTATCTCATTTTTTTTTTTTTGGTCATTTTTTTTTAAAAATAATAAATAATTAGAAATTAAGAAAATGACAAATGAGGCTAGATGGCTTGCCATGCAGGAAAGGGGAAGGTAACTTTGAATGAGAAGGCAAAATTAAGACTTTGGAACTTTTTGAAGACTTCCTACATTTGCGCATATATATAGTGTAGAAGTATGGATTTCTCACAAAATACATAACATATGCTACAAAAATACATAGCATGTGTGCATATGGTACTTTTGGATAACCCAACATATGAGATTTTGTGTCAACCTCTCATTTTTTTTTTTTATACATAAACACTAACTCTAGAGATATTTTGAAAAAATTAAAAATATATATGAAATATTTTGTGAACACCATCTCAAGGCTTTATATATATATATATATATAGTATGAGAAATACTATGGAACACATATGTACCTTATAACTAAAAAGAAAGAAAAAAAGAAAAAGAAAACATAATTTCATATTTTCTAAATCATAATTTTTAAAAAATATCATAACTAAACACAGCATGAGACATAACTAAAGAACTCATGAGTTATAACTAAAATAATATCATAATTAAGGAATAAAATTTGGATGCATATGATATACCCTTTTTTAAAATGTATATATTAGAATTCCCCATATTATACATATATATATATATATTATGAGCTTTTTGGCATCCGGCTTTTTTGAGGTTGGTGGCGTTCTTAGTCACAAAAAGATAAAATAGATTAAAACCAACAAGACAAAATGTCTCATCTAAACTATAATCACAGCAAGAAAAAACACATTCGGCAACCAAATTTCCCGACTAAAAAGAATTTGGTAGCTTTCAGCGACTAAAAAAGCATTAGTAGCCAATTGTGAAGCCTTTTGACGACTAAAAAAATTTAGTAGCCAAAAGTCTACAATTGGCGACTAAAAATAAGTTTGGTCGCCAATTATATGGGTTTTACCGACTAAAACATTTTTAGTAGCCAAAAGTATAGTTTTTGCCGACTAAAAAAAATTTAGTAGCCAAAAAGTCAACAATTTGCGACTAATTATAATTTTGGTCGCCAATTATGTGGGTTTTACTGACTAAAACATTTTTAGTAGCCAAAAGTACAGTTTTTGCCGACTAAAAAAAAATTAGTAGCCAAAAAGTCTACAATTGGCGACTAATTATAAGTTTGGTCGCCAATTATGTGGGTTTTACCGATTAAAACATTTTTTAGTAGCCAAAAGTAAGTTTTTTGGTGACTAAAAAACATTTAGTAGCCAAAAAATCTACAATTGGCAACTAAAAATATGTTTAGTAGTGAAAAGTGGTCTTTTTTTAGGGCGAAAGTCTCTTCGGCGACCAAATTTTGGTCGCTAAAAGTTAAATTTTTATTTTTATTTTGCTACTAAATAATTTACTTTTACATAAATTATGTCAATAAAAATAATTATTTTTATACATATACTTTTATATTAATACGGGTCTATGTACTATATAAATAATATATATTACATATATAATTATGTGGTATTATAGATGCGTAGTGGAAAGTATGTGGTGCATAAGGTTCATGGTGTGTGAGGTTGGTGGTTCGAGTCTTCATAAGAGCAGATGCAAAGCTTAACGATGAATTATTTTTTTTCACAGATGAAGCTTTTGGCAACTAAAAATGTTGATCGCCGTTTGGTAGCTTTTGGCGACTAAAGATTTTGGCCGGCGATTCCTTTACTATTGGCGACTAAAACATTGGTCAGCGAATGTATGATTTTAAAGAAATATAATTGACTATTAGCAACCAAAATTTTGGTCGCTAAAGACTTGCTTTTTGCCGACCAAAGATTTTTTAGTCGAAAAAACCCTTCAAAACCTTTCCCGACAGGGTTTTGGCGACAAATGTAGCAACCAAAATTTTTTGTCGCAGAATGGCTTTGGCGACCAAAAACAGACAATTGGCGACTAATATTTTAGTAGCTAAAAGTAACTTTTTTTTTGTAGTGAATCATTTTATTTTTTCTCTTATAAAAATTAAAAAAACTAAAAAAGTCAATCCAAATAAACAATTTAACATGAACTAAATAAAATAATTAAAAAACTAAAAAATCAACCCAACTCCTATCATAACTATGGTATATTTATAATTTATGTAGTTGATGATGATGGAAACCCATCACTCTGTATTTGTAATTGTAGGATTTTGTAGATCTTACATGAATGAATTAGAATAATTTCAAGACAAAATCACAAATTAAAACACTCCACAAAACCATCTCACCCTTAACGGTGATCCTCTTCACAAGAATCGCACATAGCCACAATGGTGCTCTAGAAACCCTCAGAAAATGGAGCTTCTGGATCAGATGTTTACTAGATTCGAAGCTTCTAGCAAGAAGATGTGTGGTTTTTCACTTGTCCAGTCCCAAATTTGACTTCCTTGCAACCTCCAGCGCAAGCTCCTTCATCAGCGCCTAACTGTTGGTGGATTTTTAATTTGATTGCTTGGAAATGTTTGGCCTGTGTTAAAATATCACATATTATTTTAATACATTATTTTATTCAAATTACAATTATCTTATTTGAAATATAACATTTCTTTATCACATCTTTTTAAATTTAATACATATTTTACATTTTTTTTAATATAGGAGTGTTTTAAAAAGTTGGTAAAAAGTTAACTTTCGACTTTTTTAACTTATTTTATCTTTTTTTTTGTAGGTGAGTTATGTAAGAGGTGATGTAGCAAAAAATGAATAAAAAGCTGAAAGTTGACTTTTTGCCAGCTTCCCAAAAGACTCCATATTAATTTAAACTATACTTTCATTTAGGAATGAGTAACGGATATACCGATCAGCCAAAACCGACCGAACCGAACCGATCCGCCGCATTTTGGACGGATGCGTGATAACGAGTGGACAGTTGCGGATCGATTTTCTCCAATCCGCCAATCTGGCGGACGGATAGCGGATTTGAGATTTTTTTAGCCGCAACCAAACCGCCAAACCGCAAGCACCTCTAGTAATTTATAAGACTTTGTGTTTTCAGTTTCTTTAAATATTCTGTTTGTGTTTTCAATTAGAAAATAGTTTAAATATTATGTTGAAAAAAAGTTTTTAACTTGAATATCTTTTTTAAATTGAAAAAAATAAACTTATTATTTATCTATATTTTTTGGTTTTTAAATTTATCTCTAAAAATAATAAATAGAAAATATGATATATATTGGTTGGTTTTTGTTTTCAAAAACAAATATAGATGTAACAATACATAAACATACAATTTCTACTACTGCTTTGTTCATAGTTATGGTGGTTTGAATTGTTTTTATATTTTAAGAACCACAGACTATAATACTTTATGTGGATGAGGCATGCAGTGATTGTAATATTCTAAAGTTTCAAACTTTCTTACTTTGGATGAGGGATGCAGTGATGGTAATATTTTTTTAAGTCATTGACTGTAATATTTTTTTTTTTTTTTTGAGGAAGTGCACAAATTGAATTATTTTGAAAATTTATAAAATTTGAAACCGCCAAATCGATTCGCATCCATCCGCCAAACCGCCAATCCGCTCAATCCACATCCGCCGGATTGGCAGACGGATGCGAATTGATTTTCTCCAATCCGCCAATCTGGCGAATGAATGGCGGATTGGAGGTTCCGTTGTCGCAACCGACCCGCGCCCACCCCTACTTTCATTTAGGATATGAGTTGGTTTTTTAACTTTTTTTTATTCTATTTTAATTTGAGGTTAAAAAATCTCATTTGAAATAAATTTTTTAACTTTTTTAACTTTTGTAAAATAAATAAAAAAATTATAATTTATATGTAATATTTCATTTTATTTTTATAATTATCCTAATCCAAAAAATTTATGCCTATCCGGTAAACACCCCGTTGGTTTTGTATATGGAGAGGGAGAAGAATACCGGGAGAGAAGTGAAAACCGGAGTGGTGGGGCATTGTTCAGTGGCTATCATGACATCTATTGAATGGCTGTCTACAAACAAACCACCTGCTTTACGTCAGCCATTTTATAACTTGTATTATTTGATACCAGCAACAATTCCGGATTCTTTGGGAACCAGTTTATATAGTTAAAAAATTAAAAAATTATTAAAAAAATTAAAAAGTCAACAATTTATATCAAAAAATTAAAGATTTTTTTTCTCTCTATTTTTTACATATTTTTTCTTAAAAATTCAAAAAGTCATTCTAAACATACTAATTTTTTAGCTCATATTTTAGCCAAATAACTAAAAAGCTACTAAATTAACTTGTTTCCAAACGAGACCTCAGAACACAAATTTTAGTAATTTAATGGAGTATATGATAATAAAAAAAATTAAAATTAAAATATCACATCACAGTAAATATGATTTATTGTTAATTTATTAGAGCTCATTTTAGAATTTAAGAATTAAAACTCCATACATTTTTCTATTTGATTCCAGAAATTTTTTTCTCTTAAGTTCGAAATTTATATTAGAGTGTTTGGCCAGTGAAGTTTTGGCTAGAATAATTAATAATGATAAAATAAGTTAAAATAACTTATGAAAAGAAAATATTATATTTAAATTATAATTATTTTATTTTTTTCTTATAATTATTAAATTAATTAAAAAAATCAATTATTGTCTCAAATTTATTTTTTTAGCCAAGTTAAAATAATCGAAAAATAAATAAATAAATAAATAATCTAAAATAATCTATTCCCAAATCACACAATATGGTGGGAAGTTGTTATTTTAATACGCTATTTTAGTTTTTGGCTATTTTAATAGGTTAAAATTTTTATATTTAGAAAAATGATTGAATTTTTTTGTAGTTGGATGTAATGTTTGTGAGAGAAAAAGTAAAATAATTATGAATTTAATGTAATATTTTTTCTTATTAATTTTTTTAGCATATTTTATCTTTTTGTAAATTTTAACCTAAATTAAGCTAAAATTTTACTTTCCAAACGGCCCTATTGTTCATGGTGCTAATTTATGATATTCATGTACTGTTAATAAATACCAAAATTATATTATAAAAAGTCTTAATTATAATTGATATTAATGAAATATGTAATGGTGTTAAACTATGAAGTGAATATTATTTATAAAATTTTTGTCATCGTTCTCACTTAAGGGTGGGGTTTTATCCTGTAATTTTTTTTTCTTAATTTCTTAAAAGTAAAATATTAGTATAGTAGCCACTTGAAGAGTACAATATATATATATATATATATATATCATAAACACGGTAAATAATGTTATTATTTTTTATGAAAATATAAGAAAAATATATAAAATAAATTAAATAAAAATGACAAAATCATTTTTTTTTTATTAAAGAATGAAATATACAATAAACTATATAACTAAAACAAAACACAAAAATGAACTAGATTACACCATGGAACATATTACAAGATAGATTCAAATGGACATATAAAATAATATATAAGAAATTATTTAAATTTAAAACTTTGAAGAACGAAAGATAAAGGAAGAAAACCAAAGTTTGTGTGATACTACAGTTTCCTTAAAACAGATTCACCGCCTCCCGGTAGGAGCTGGAGGTACGCCGGTGTTTATCTCCTAAGACACGACGGTCGAAACCAGCTAATGCAGAAGTACCTTCTGAATAGTTTCGGCGAATTTGACAATGACTACACTCTCTCTAACAAGAACCAAAGAAGAGGCTAGCAAAAGAAGATAGGAAAAAAAAATTTGGTGTAAAATAAACATCTTCAACTTTTAATCTCAAAACACCATCTCTATTTTCCATCAAAAATTTCTCTAAAATTCTTCTTCCAAGTTGAAGGGGAAATGCCTCTATTTATACTAGTAGGGGAATCCCTAACCATGAAGGTCATTCATCAATAGGGCCATCAAATGCCATTAACCAAGGCCATCAACTCTAGCCATTAGGGCTAGAGTTACAAAGGTTGAAAACCTATGCCTACTAATATGGCCATCAATTCTATCATCAAAAGATGAGAGTTACAAAGGTCTAAACCTTCCATGTGTGCTTAATATATACAAATAAATATGTATATAATGATGGTCGAATAAACCAACTAGATGGGCCACAAAATAGATACTAATGTTGGGTCATAACCCGATCCAAACCTAATTCTCAAACACATGCATAAGCTAAGTCCAACACAACATAACTTAGCCCAAGCTCAAGATTAAGTCCAAGTCCAAGTCGAAGACCAAACCCAACATATGCACGAGCACACAAGCTTAGGCCCAGTCTAAACTAAGACTAAGTCTAAATTTAAGCCCAACTTTATTGATGTCCACTTAATGAGATAATTCTCATTCACAACTCAATGGTTTCGGTTAAGAAAATACAAAACCACTCAGACCCACTTTAACCACTGGTTGGGTCCCACTTTAATTTCGAATTAAAATTTCTGAAAAACTATTATTTTCCAACAAATAAAAAAGATGATATAAGGTCATCTCCAACATTTAACCAAATTCATTTATGACATACATTTCTGCATGGCATTGTGTCCATATAGAGTGCATTTTCAATAGCTTTAAATGAGGTAGATGGTGGAGGGAGTAGTGAGGTGGGTCAATTTGTTTAATGAAGTAGTTGGTTGGTTGTGTTTGTAAATTAGGCATTCATGAAACCACTTTCTGAAGTGTGCAGGATATATGATGGTGAATTAGTTGGATGGTTGTGTGTATATATCAAATTTTGGATATATTTATATAATTCATTTGTAATTCATTTGTGAAGTCGGAGGCATTTATTTGTAATTCATTTGTAATTTATAATGGTGAATATATATAAGAGTTGTGGGGATATATTTTCTGAGTACCAACACGTGGCAAGGTGACGCCGACGTATCAGCCGAGGTGCCACGTGTCTTGGTCGTTGTGCCGAGGTCATCTCAGCTAGGCCGAGGTTGCCTCCGAAGATATCGGAATACGAGATAGGCAGATAAGGGACAAGAGTCCTAGAATGAAGAGGGAACTCAACCTGGATATGGACAAGAGTCCTAGATTGGGAGAAGACTTCAGTTTGGGTAAAGATAAGACTCTTAGAGAGTTTATCCTAATCTCACTGGGAGTCCCAGATTAGCAGTAATCCTAAGTCCATTAGGGCTAGGCTCCTATTGGGACTAGGATTGTATTGGCTATAAAAGAGAGGCACCCCTATGGGTCTAAGGTATGCTTTTGATACTCAAGCTTGTGAGTTTAGCACTTGATTTATCTTTGAGAGATATACTGACTTGATCGTCGGAGTGCCCCCGGGTGGACGAACCACCGCCAGAATCTTCTCTTTCTGTTTCAGGTCAGCCATGTGCCATCTATTCTGCCGGTGCTCTCCAGCTGGATACTAAGCAAGCAGTGTGGTCAGAAAATCACCCACACAATTTGGTGCAGTCTGTGGGAAAGAAAGAAGAATAGATGGCCAATGACAGACAGAAGGATCAGATTAGAGACAACGCTCCTGCTGGGAGTGGGAGACCTATCGACCTCGACGTTGAAGGGGACGACCACAACACAGAAACTCGTGACCAGAGTCACGGAGTGAAAGACGTCGGCCAGGAAGGTGACGCACCAAAGACAACAGATCGAAGCGGATACTACAACGAAGATGGCCTCCAGGTATGGAAGGATAGATACCTGAGGAAGAACGAAGACCCTTCCAGAAGGGATGCAAAGACAGAGGGCATGAGCGCTCCTAAGGAGATAACATTCAAGTATAGAAGAGCTCAACCTGAGTGAGCAAATCCCGGATCCCAGATCCCAGAAGACATGATCTCGGTCTAGATGAGTAGGTCCGAGAAAAGAAGAGCTCAACCTAAGTGAGCAGATCCAAGATTCCAAAAGATAAAATCTCGGTACCTGAGTTTGAAAAGAGAAGAGCACAATGAGCAGATCTCAGATCCCAGAAGATAAAAAGGAAACACACAAGATCAGACTAAAGTTAGCCAGCATTGAGAAGTATGCTAGAGCCGGGGAGGACATGCCGGGAAAAAGGCATCGAAACAAGAAAAGAGAAACGGCTCGCCGATGCGAGCCCGAAAGTCAAACTCAGCCAAGTAAGATCAATAGAGAAACCAAGGCCAACAACCTCGGCTTGAATTCAACCTCGGCGACAAGGTCGAAGCTACATGTATGATGAGAACCCAAGTGGATTTTAAGTTCACACTGGGGGGGCAGAGAGAAGAAGAATGCGTTTACCACTTGTTGAAATTTGTAGTAATTTACAAGTTGGTTAAACCGATATAATGTTTACCGCTTGTTGAAATTTGTAGTAATTTACAAGTTGGTTAAACCGATATGATGTTTACCGCTTGTTGAAATTTGTAGCAATTTACAAGTTGGTTAAACCGATATGATGTTTACTGCTTGTTGAAATTTGTAGCAATTTACAAGTTGGTTAAACCGATATGATGTTTACCGCTTGTTGAAATTTGTAGCAATTTACAAGTTGGTTAAACCGATATAATGTTTTACAAGTTGGTTAAACCGATATAATGTTTACCGCTTGTTGAAATTTGTAGCAATTTACATGTTGGTTAAACCGATATGATGTTTACCGCTTGTTGAAATTTGTAGCAATTTACAAGTTGGTTAAACCGATATGATGTTTACTGTTTGTTGAAATTTGTAGCAATTTACAAGTTGGTTAAACCGATATGATGTTTACCGCTTGTTGAAATTTGTAGCAATTTATAAGTTGGTTAAGCCGAGATGATACTTAACCGAAGTTAAGCCCAGATGATGTTTAATCGAAGTTAAACCGAGATGATGCTTAATCGAAGTTAAGCCGAGATGATACTTAACTGAAGTTAAGCCCAGATGATGCTTAACCGAAGTTAAACCGAGATGATGCTTAACCGAAGTTAAGCCGGAGATAATGGTTAACCGAAGTTAAACCGAGATGATGCTTAACCGAAGTTAAGCCGAGATGATGCTTAACCAAAGTTAAGCCGAGATGATGTTTAACCGAAGTTAAACCGAGATGATGCTTAACCGAAGTTAAGCCGAAAATGATGTTTAACGAAAGTTAAACTGAGATAATGCTTAACCGAAGTTAAGCCGAGATGATGTTGAAACTTGAGAAAAATTTACAAGTTAGAAGATGCTCAAACATTTGTTGAAACTTGAGAAGAGTTTACAAGTTGAAGACTATGGTTAAATACTTGTTGAAATTTTTTGAGCAAAAATTTACAAGTTAAACCAAGGTTATGTTAAAAGAAGTATCTACATACTTGCCGAGATTACCATATTGCCAAGACTTGGAAAAAATTTGAAGACAGAAGTCTTGCTAAAAGTGAAGTATTAAGTTGTAAATAACACTTACGGAAATATTATGATAAATATTTTCAAGTATTAGGTCAAAACCGAGATAAACTAATTAATGGGTACAACCGAGGTGTTACACCCCGAGGAGATTGCACAAATAAAAGTATATGTTGAAGGCGGGCATATGACTCAGGTCTGTAGAGCACTAAGAGCACACTTATAAGACTTGGTGAGGCAAGGCCATCTGAGGGACCTTGGCGATGAGGCCAGGACAAGGGAAGAACAGGCAAGATTGCCTCAAGCACCAGCAGCTCCGCCTCCCCCAGCACAGCAACCACAGGCTGGAGGACCGTAGGTGGTTAATGTAATCCACTCAAAGATGAACGAAAATGACATACGAGGGGAGACCCAGAAGGTAAAACACCTACAGCACGTGAACCAAGTCGGACATAAAAGACCTCGGTCTGAAGAATGCCAGGGACCGACAATAGCCTTTACTGAAGCCGACCTAGAGATGGTCCAGCATCCACATAATGATGCCTTGGTAGTATTCCTCCAGGTTGGGGAGTGCCAAGTAAAACGCATCTTGATTGATCAAGGCAGCTCTTGCGACATCATGTATGTTAGATGTTACAAGGAGCTGGGCCTCTTTCTTGATGACTTGGAGCAATCCAATGGCCCGATGGTCGGCTTCAATGGAACGCCGACGTGGCCATTGGGCGCAACAAGCTTGGAAGTACAAGCCGGCACTAAAGAGATCAAGACAGCATTCATAGTGATTGACACGCCCTCGCCATACAACATCATCTTGGGAAGGCCATAGTTGCATGCAACGGGGGGAGTTCCCTCAACGTTGCATCAACTACTACGGTTCCCAACAGAACATGGGATTGAAGAAGTCGGAGGAGATCAACTGCAGGCGGAGAATTGCTCCATGGCAACAATAAAATTCACCTGCAGCATTCAAGAACCAGAGAAGACAGAGATTGAAAACGAGGACATAGAGGTCCTAGATGATGTCAGCAAGGAGCCAGCCAAGAAGAGTGAAGAGGCACTGAAGAAAATCCTCGTCCAGGAGGGGGATGAAAAACGTTTCTTTCTTCTCGGCTCAGGCTTAGCTGAAGAAGAAGAAAGAGAATTGGAAGCTTTTTTAAGAGCAAACATTGAGGTATTCGCTTGGACACCTTACGAAATGCCTGGCATTGACCCCGAGGTCACTTGCCACCAACTGAACGTCGACAGGTTGGCCAAACCTGTAATCCAACGAGCAAGAGGACTGACGTTGATGCACATCGAAGCAGTAGAGGAAGAAGTAGACAGACTTCTGGAGCCCAGGGCCATCTGAGAAGTCAATTACCCGACATGGCTATCAAATACAGTGGAAGAAGGAATGATAATCAAGGAGCAAGGAATGTTAACATCGGCCAACAACAGACATTTTTCAGAAGCAAAAAAGGGTACATATGCAAAGAAAAGAAAAGTACAAAGATGAAGACCCTAAGAACTAGGGACTAAGGCAAGAACGTCGGACTAATCTACTTCAACGGTTGACGGTGGTTCAGCATTGGCAATCAGCTGGGAGAGCTTCTCTACCATTATCTCGGCAACAATTTCAAGAAGGAACGTGGTTCTAAGACTATGCAGAAAACAGAAACGAAGGCAAGAATCTGGAAATACAACAAGAAAAACAAGAAGAGAAAAATCAGAGTCAAGAAGATGACAAAGTTCAAAGAATAAAGCCAAGTACACAGGCACTAAGCAGATATGACAAGAACAGTTCCAGGCATTTCAAGCAATAAAAAATCAAAAACTTGAAGACAAACGAGAACAGAAGGCCACAGATGGCAAATAAACAGATTCAAAGTAAATCAGAAGAGTTATGAAAGATTGAGCTTAATAAAAAGTGAGAATTTATGAACCTACCAAATGAACGCCGATATAAAGATCGCCAGAGTCAAATAGGTGACTGGAAATCAGGAAACCCACCGGAGAGTGTGAACGGAGCAGTTGCAGAAAGCTTGAAAACAGATCAATGAAGGATTGGGGATATTTTTTGAAAAGAGAAAAGTTTTAGCACAGAAAGCACATGAAAGAATGCAAAATGAGAAGACAAAGGGAAAGAGAGAAAGCTTTGTTGAAAACTCAAAAAGGCGACAAAGGAGTATTGAATTGTACCTTGGGTGACGTACCTATCAGGCGGCGTGCGCATAAACGACGCAAACCTGATAGCGCGTACAAGCCAGTAAGGGATGAACGCATGAACAAAACGGTTGAGGAGCGTATGCATGGTAGCTCATGCGCAGTTGCAAAGCTTTTGGAGTTTACGAATTGATGGAACCATAAACCTCGGTTAGGAGGTGCGATCTCAAGTAGCCTGGAAGGCATGAATCTTGATACTTGACACAAGTGGATAGTAAGGTCCAGGGAACTTTGAGGTCGGCGAGTTTGATCTCGGACAGAGGGGGACAGATGAATGAACAGTGTAGGTTCCATCACCTCAGAATGCCGAGGTAATAGAACCTAGGGGGCAATTGTGGGGATATATTTTCTGAGTACCAACACGTGGCAAGGTGACGCCGATGTGTCAGTCGAGGTGCCACGTGTCTTGGTCGTTGTGCCGAGGTCATCTCGGCTAGGCCGAGGTTGCCTCCGAAGATATCGGAATCCGAGATAGGCAGATAAAGGACAAGAGTCCTAGAATGAAAAGGGAACTCAACCTGGATATGGACAAGAGTCTTAGATTGGGAGAAAACTTCAGTTTGGGTAAAGATAAGACTCTTAGAGAGTTTATCCTAATCCCACTGAGAGTCCCAGATTAGCAGTAATCCTAAGTCCACTAAGGCCAGGCTCTTATTGGGACTAGGATTGTATTGGCTATAAAAGAGAGGCACCCCCATGGGTCTAAGGTATGCTTTTGATACTCAAGCTTGTGAGTTTAGCACTTGATTTATCTTTGAGAGATATACTGACTTGATCGTCGGAGTGCCCCCGGGTGGACGAACCACCGCCGGAATCTTCTCTTTCTGTTTCAGGTCAGCCAGGTGCCGTCTATTCTGCCGGTGCTCTCCAGCTGGTTACTAAGCGGGTAGTGTGGTCAGAAAATCACCCACACAAGAATCATGAGTGATTTGTAATTTAATAAATGTAGATACAGAACAAGAAAATTAGTTATTCACTAAAGTAAGCTATATGTTATAGGTATCCATGTTAGTAGTCCAAATCCATATCAATAGTCATCCTTGTAATTGACACTATTGTTATCCAAAATTCAATCTTAAGGACTCATCAACACAATATGTCAAAATAATCAATTAACAAAAAATATGTTGATAAAAATCACTTTCTTAACAATACATTTCACATGCACAAAACACGACATCAATAAATTATCACATCCGTACATTCAAAATTCACACTATTTTCGGTATTGACAAAGTTAACAGACCAATAATACTAGAAAAAAATAGATGTGTATAGGGTGAAGAGCACCAACAACAAACACTGACAGTTTTGATTAACAACAAAAATGATGTGTGTAAATGAAGTTTAAGAGCAACAACAAACACTGACA
This sequence comes from Camellia sinensis, assembly GCF_055761805.1. Classification (NCBI taxonomy): domain Eukaryota; kingdom Viridiplantae; phylum Streptophyta; class Magnoliopsida; order Ericales; family Theaceae; genus Camellia; species Camellia sinensis. Next base: position 114,015,877 of record NC_138973.1, read on the forward strand.
GCCTTCCTTGCGTAATCACCTCCTAATCAAAAAAATCAACCAAGAGTTCATGTTCTCGTCCACGTGGTGAAGTTAGTTTTCATCATGAAGATGCCACATATGTTCTATTAAATCATTGCGAAGGGCATGATATGCATTCTTATCTCTAATACCTAAATGACGGGACATAAATAATTAGAAGTAATTGTTATTGCTACATGAAAGTTGTACTGGTGAGTTGGTTGATGAAATTTCATAATAGAAATCAAGATGCTCATCTATCTCATCTTCGACAATTATATTGTGCAATATAACGCAACTCTTCATTATGTCACCAAGCATTTTGGGATCCAAAAAACATATTGCACCATCTACAATTGCAAATCGGGATTGAAGCACTCCGAATGCCCGCTCTACATCCTTCCTTGCTGACTCTTGCATCATTGCAAAATGTTGCTTCTTTGCTCCTTGGAGAGAAAAGATTGTTTGAACTAGTGTTGCCCATTAAGGGTATATACCATCAGCAATGTAATAACTCATATTATAAGTGTGTCCGTTAATAGTGTAATAAGAAGACGGAGCTTTACCTTGGGCAGGATTAGAAAATAAGGGCGATCGATCCAACACATTCAAGTCATTGTGTGATCCAGGCATTCCAAAAAATGCATGGCAAATCCACAAGTCATAAAAAGCTACTACTTCAAGAATAATAGTTGGCTTTTTCTGATGGCCTACGTATTGACCTTGCCATGCCGTTGGACAATGTTTCCACTCCTAATGCATGCAATCTAAACTTCCCAACATACCCAAAAACCCACGAACCTGCAAGTAATCTAGCAATATCAATTGTTGTCGGAGATCTAAGGTATTTGGGTCCAAATATTTCAATTATTGAATTGCAAAAGTGTTTCAAACTTTCAATTGCCATGCTTTCCCCAATTCACACATAATTATCAACTACATCTGCTGCCACTCCATATGAGAGTATTCTCATTGTTGAAGTCATCTTTTGCAGTAGAGACAATCCGAGGATATGAACTGCATCTTTTTTTTGAACAAAATATGGATCGTGTACTTCAATGGCATTCAAAATTCACAGATACAAAGAATGACGCATTCTAAAACGTATTCGAAATGTTGTAGGTGAATAAACTAGATTTGTTGCAAAATAATCCGCAAACAATACTTCGTGACCCTTCCATCTATCACGACGTATGTATTTATGTCCTACAATAGAATCTCCTCTTTTCTTGATCGATCACTTGCTATCAGAATCTGTATCATATTAGCATTATTTATCTCATAAACACTCAGAAGTTTCATAATTTTTTCATCATTAGACTCATCATCAGAGGATGAGGAGGAAGAAGAAGAGGATGAAAAATGAAATGAACAAATAAGAACTTGAGCTGGTCATTATGCTCTGGTTTTCAGTTATGGTTGATTCTAGATACAACGTTGTTTGTTTGGTTTTATATAGTACATGGGTTAATTTGTTTGTATCTGTTTTTGGAAGGAAATAATTATTGGAGGAAAAAAAAAATTGGAAAAGATTTAATGGAGGGAGAAAGAAATGGGAAAGGAATTAAGGAAACATAAATGAAGGAAAAAAAAAAAATTCATTTTCCTCTTTCCGGTCGATCGGCCGATCATCCCCCGGACGTCCAATGCGTTTTGATGAAAGTTATAGTATTTATCGTTAGAGTGATTGATATCAGATTAAGGAATTCGTCTTTTTTTTTTTTTTTTTAATTTTAGATTTGATAAAAATTTTAATGAATCGTTAAAAATGTCCTAAGATATAATTATATCATATAGAGTAGTTGGAAAATATGAATCACGAGCCTCTGCCATTTCTCTGCCATAATACACTAGTTTAAGTTAAAGCAAATAAAAGGTGTGATCCTAATGCTATTTTACTCTTGTTTAGCTTTAATTGTTGGATTATACTATCTTCCTCCTAGATTGTTATTAGTTTATTATTTTATTTTTTATTATCTTAAAATTTATGTTCATTTTGAAAAGTCAAAAGTTTAAATTTTGAAATTTCAATAGTGTCCTTGTTAATAATTATAAATATATTAAAAAAATAAGAATAGAATAGTACTTTTAAAATTAATTTCTTAAAATTTAAATTCAAATAAAATGATTACTAATCTCTTAAAAAAGTTGAATTTTTTCAAAAAGGGAATCAAAATAGGATAAAGGGAGTACAATTTAACCAACATATCTTACACAAACTAAAACACAGGAATCAAACTCAAAAAATATTAGAACAAATAAGAAATTAGGAAAAATATTCAAGGAATAAACTCATGATAAGTTCTATAAGCCTAACAACTTTGGACTGAACTTGTCTCCAATCGGAGATAAGTCAAATCCTTAAACAAAAAAAAAAAAAAAAACAAAAACAGGCAAACAAACAACGTGTATACACACTACACTTCGATGCTTCTTATTTTTTTATTTTTGATTCATATCACGTGATGCTTCTTCTTCATTGTATATCTAACATTTACAACATTAATGCTTTGTTTGTTTAGATGAAAAATATTTTCTAACGAAAGATATTATGTGTGTTTGGTTTGTGTTTGTAGAGTAGTTTTTAAAATAAAAAGTACGACAACTTGTTTGGTTTGTCTTTTTTTCAGAAATAGTTTTGGAAAATTATTTTAGAGAGAGAGTTTAAAAAAAGTGATTGATTTGATGTTTATGTGAGAGTGTGTGATTTTGGAAAGTGGGTAACCAAATAAAATTTTGAGATTTTTTTTTGAAAAAATTTGTTTAGTTTGATTACTTTTGAAAATTTGTTTGTAGAGAATTTTTTTCAAAAAATTTTCTGAAAAACAAACCAAACAAGGCCATTATTTATGAAAAACTTTTCAAAAAATTGTTTCTATGTTTGGTAATGGTGGTGATGGGATAGAGGTGGAGGTGGAGGTAGAGGTGGAGGCGTGGTGGTGAGGTATTGGTGGCAATTATGGTGATGATGGTGGTGGTGTAGTGTTGGAGGTGAGAATGACAGTAGTAGTGTAGTGGCATTGATAATATTTTAGTTCTGAAAATGATTTTCGCCTTTTAAAAATTAAAAATATTTTTGCTCAAATAAATTTATTTTCTATTGACTATGAGAAATATTTTCTGTTTACTTTCATTTTTTATTATATCAAATGCCATAAATTATGAAAAATATTTTTCAAAAAATATTCTCAACCCAAATAAGCAGAGCATAAGATAAGAAGTTTTTGTCTCTAAATTTCCACCATTATGTTTCAATGAATCTCAAAAGTTAGACCAATTTTTCAAATTTAATGATCAATGAACAAATTACTTTCATCTATTACTTCTCTCTCATATTGTCTCTTCTCTAATTATCCATCAATGGTCGACATGTATATTATTTTCTTATGTACATACTAGCTTGACTCAGTCAACACGGTGTTTTTGTATATAAAGAAGGCTTTTGCTCAACTCATCCAATGGATGCTTTTTCTAACATGTCTAGCATCAAACAAATCATCCAACGGATATCTCTCTTTATTTTCCTCCTCGTTGAGCATTTTCAACGCTCTCATGCGGACGTTGGCACTGCTGCCAAGTACAGTCCTCCATATACACGTAAGTATATTCATTCGGTATAAACACTGATTATATATACTCTCAATTATGGAGTAATTAGGTTGGCAAAAATAAATATTAATAAGTTATTTTTGATCAAAAAGAAAAAAATAAATTTTAATATAAGAAAAATAAATTTTAAATTTTTTAAACCAAAACTCCTTGTTGAATTTTTATTTTTTATAAATAGATTTTGAAAATTCAACTTAGTAGACATGTCTTGTAATTTCTATATAATAATTTGAGTCTCATATAATTCACCCATAATGACATGATGTGATATTTATGTGTCAAGTTTTAATTTACAGCAATGGTAGGTATTATGAAAAATCTTTCATGAAAATAATTATGAAAGTTTTGTGACCCATGGATTACACTTAAAATAAAGCACTACACACTAATCAAGGTAATCCAAGGATCATAAATCTTTCATGACCATTTTCATGAAAAATTTTCATGATCCCTAACTTTTCTCTTTAACTTATTACAAATTTAATTATGTAACATTTAATTCTTTTTTCATTTCATTGTGGAAATTACATTGTCAGTTTTTCTTTAACATTTCTCAATTCAATAATTGGATGTGCATTCACATAACTAACCAGAGCAATTTGAGATGGAACCGAGCACAATTCACTCACATATGTACAGACTCACAAAAAGTAGGACTCGCCTCGTATCATAGAATTGTGTCTAATTGTGTGATCGGATTTATGCAATATTAGACTTTTTCCTCAAAAGTTATAGTTCTATAGAGCACAACAATTAGGCTTCTGAGTTTGATCTAATGACTGTTTATCAATCTGGGTTTTAGCCACGGCGTGCTACGGAAGCGACCCGTCGCAGTTTCCGTCGAGCAACCTGTTTGCGGCAGCGGGGGATGGAATATGGGACAATGGGGCGTCATGTGGGAGGCAGTATTTGGTGAGGTGTATCAGCGCCACCACACCCTATGCTTGTGTTCCTGACCAAACTATTCAGATAAGGATTGTCGATTATGCCCCTGCTGCCGCTTCCACTCCTTCTGCCACCGGCACCACCATGGTTCTGTCTGAAACGGCGCTTGGAGTCATTGCAAATTCTTCTGCTAATTCCATCAACATTGAATTTCAACAGTAACTCTCTTTCTCTCTTGTCATATTAAACAATTAAAAATGACACCATTTTGAGACATTATAGAAATACTACGAGCAATGCATTATAAAGGATTTGAATTCTATGGTTCCTCTAAGCCATGCATTGAATAATTGAAATTAGCGTTGTCATCTATGAGCTTCACTTTGTCAAGGTTGCTCTGTTTTCTTTGACATTGGGGATGGATGTCAAACTACCACTTCATTGATCATCTTTTGGATGATCATCATGCTAAATGTAATACTTGTGGTGCATATAGCTCGTGTTTCACATTGATGTTAATTATGAATTTTTTAGTGTTAGACTACGGACCATAATGTAAGTTCAGCCAGTAAATTATTAAATCAAAATTAATTAATTATGTCTCACTTGTAGTTTTTGTTAGGTCTCAAAATGGTGTTTGTTACAATATATTGGCTTTAATTACCATCGAAATGGTCTTTCATTATATTCCAAAAGTAGTGTTAGTTACAATCTAATGTGACCATGATCAATGGCTCAAATAAATTTTTTTATATTGAACATTTCTAAAAGTGAAGGCGGATACAACATGCACCTTTTTTAAATGCATACGATAGAATTTCTCTTTTTTGTATGAGGTTGATTATAGTTGATTTTGAATTACCAACTATGTTGATATAGTACTCCCGATTAGAACAATAGTCATATGACAAGTGGAGTCGACTGACTAACCCTTCTTGGTCAATTAGGTGGGAGATTAGTTCGTTTATTTCCTTTAGCACAATTTAATTAATTGAGAACGCCACATGCACATTAATGTAATGGGATCTGAGGAGTACTAAATAATTTTTCTATTTCACTTCTCTTTACTTTGCACACATAAAAACAGATTTTTTTTGGTTTGGATATTATTCTTGGTACTAAAAAACTGTTCATATCGTGCTATGCAGGGTGTGATAGGGAAAATTGGTAATGGGGAGACGACTGGGATGACCTTCGGTTTGATTTGTTTGTCAAGGAGCTACGAAAGAAGCTGCAAAATGTTTATCATCTAGAAAGAAGGTGCAGAGAAAGAGTGAAACAAGAATTCAAAATGTTTGTAATCTAGAAAGACTACAAATTTGAGTCTAAGTCATATATTAAATTTTTAAAATAAAATTATTCATAAAAATTCGTTAAGGCTATATTTGAATCATATATTTAGATAAAAAATTTAAAATAAATAAATAAAATGAAAATAAAATATTTTCTATTTTAAATTTTTATTTAAATTTTTGATCCAAACATATAACAGTGTATACAAGTGTATAGGCTTGTCATTACTAGAACCATGTGAAGAAAAGTCTAGCCATTATATGTTCATTGCTCATTGATTGGTTTATTTGAAAATTCCACTCTCTATGATGATGACATTTCACTAATTCTAATTCCATCAATTTACGTGTAGTGTACAACCAACCAAAAGAAAAGTTACAAGTCTTCGAATGAACTTTCATCTTTTGTTGTTTTGGAAGCTTCAACCAGACAAATCAAGTCGACTTCTTCTAGCATGAAAGGTTCATTAAAATAATAATTTTAAATGGAACTTTTTAATTTTAAAATAAATTATATTCACCACTTTAGTTTTAATAGAATTATATTAATTTTTTTAAAAAAAATTTAATTTATATAATAAAAAAAATTTTGTCAATAATTTGTGAGTTATATGAATGAAAAAAATAATGTTATCATCTCTTTTATATGAAAATGTATACTTTATGTTATTTATTTTTTATTTTTTCACTATCTAAATTAGTTTTGATTCATTTAATCTTCCTAAAAGAAATATCAATATAATTATGTTAAAAATTATAAGACTTACTTTTTTTTTTTTTCAAACATCATGGAAGGATGATGTAATTCACCCTTAATTTTAATATTGATGTAAAATATTTTATTTTAAATTTATTTCTTCTAACTTTTTGATTGGCAAAATGACTAATATATATATATATATATATATATCTATATAATAAAGCAGAATGATTTTTGAATTTGCCTTACACACATTTGTCCTACTAGGACATTTGGATGACTCAGATCTATTTAAATTATAAAACAACGGCTGAGATATATTTTTCAATAAATATCTTACATGTACATTTTCTATTTTCTCGCTTTTCTCTCTTACTTTTTCCTTTTCTCATCTATCCTTTTATGATCCCATAATCCCACATTCCTCTCTCTTTTCTTTTTATTTTTTTATTTTATCCCATTTTTATTTTTCTATCTATTTGTTTTTTTTTTTCTCCTTTTTGATCACTTATTTTTATTCATATTATATGGAAAAGTCTGCGATCCCAGAATTAGGAGCCATATTTTACTATGTGTAGTAGAGATTTTATTAATGAATTTTTTAGTCCACAAATTAAATCAATTTGAATAATTAATTATTATTTTTAAATACCTATATAATAGAGTAGGACGGTTTTTGAATTTGTTCTACATACATTTGTCCTACTAGGACATTTGGAAGGCTGAAATCTATTCAAATTATAGAACAACGGTTGAGATATATTTTTCAATAAATATCTTACATATACATTTTTTATTTTCCCGCTTCTCTCTCTTACTTTTTCCTTTTCTCACCTATCCTTCTATGATCCCATGATCACACCTTCCTCTCTCTTTTCTTTTTATTTTTTTAATTTCTCCCATTTTTATTTTTCTATCTATTTGTTTATTTTTTTTATTTTCTCCTTTTTGATCACTTATTTTTATTCATATTATATGGAAAAGTCTGTGATCCTAGAATTAGGATCCAGATTTTACTGTGTGTAATGAAGATTTTATTAATGAATTTTTTAGTTCACAAATTAAATGAATTTGAACAATTAATTATTATTTTAAATATATTGAATAAAGTAGGAAGATTTTTGAATCTTCAACATATTTTAATAAAGCAGGACAGTTTTTGAATCTTCAACATATTTTTGTTTTATTAGGACATTTGGATGACTTAGATCTGTTCAAATTATAAAACAATGACTGAGATATATTTTTCAAAAAATATTCTACATATACAATTTTTGCGTTCCTGCTTCTCTCTCTCTTACTTTTTCCTTTTCTCACACCCTCCTTCCATGATCCCATGATCGGGCCTTCCTCTCTCTTTTCTTTTTTCATTTTTTGTTTTTATTTTCTCCCGTTTTTATTTCTCTCTCTATTTGTTTTTTTTTTATTTTCTCCTTTTTGTTCAATATATTTTACACATATTTCCATACAATGTATGTATGCCTGTAATACACTAGGACATTACAGGCATACATACAATTTCCATATAATTATATAAGTAAAAGCAGTATTATATATATGCCCATGGAAATAGCTATATATTATAGAAGCAAAAGCGAGTGTTCGTGAGGAGTTTTGTGAGAACTCCAAAATTTTATAATAAATTTGTGATTTTATCAAATTAAAAAATAAATTTAAATACTGTTGGGATTACAATTATATTCTAATCCTAATATTACTTACACCGTGCCTTCAGGCACGGACATATGCTAGTATATATATAGGATCCAGTGTCACTGCTGTACGTGCCCGTGGAACTCATTTCAAGTCCTATTTTGATGATTTGAACCGCTGAAAATTTAGGAAATATTTAGAACAACACACCTGCAAAAAATCAAGTTAATCAGATATTAATAACATGTTTAACAGGTTATTGATATCTGATTAACTTGATTTTTTTACAAGTATAATATTCTCGATATTTTCTAAATTTTCAACAGTTTGGATCATTAAAATAGGACCCAAAATGAGTTCCATAGGCTGCACAACAGTAACTGTTATGCTTCACGCACAGCAATGACACTGGCTCCATATATATATATATATATATATATATATATAATGTTGGGTGATATGTACCTTGTGTTAGTTACGAAATTTGTAGTGTTACTTACCATAAATGCCATAATTAAATTCTCTTCGATTATAATTAAAATAAAAAAAAATTGAGTCATAACTAAATACTACATAAGGTATTAATTAAATTTTTCTTTTTTGAATCATAACCAAATTAATGTCATAAAAAACATCACAATATATCATAACTAGCACATGTGTATAACCAAGTCATAACTAATAACACAATAACTCATAATGAAATACTATAAAAGTCATAACTAAAGAATATGATACACATCCCATAAAATTTCTTTTTAATATTTGTTAACATATCATTTTCAAGTGATAGCCTAGCGAAACTATTTAATCATTCTTGTAAAATAGTCGTTGATCTTATATAGGATTTTATTAATGTTAGATTTAAACCCACATCGTCAATTTAAGTCACACAAACTTGATTAATATAATGCAAAAACTTCTCCACTCATTGTCAATTGGTTTTGTGTTGGATATCTTGGATGGTTTTTACGTCATGTGGTACAAACGGTCCATCTCTCAATTTGACCCCTTAATCACCTCCACGTGTTATCGGATAGCATGTGAGGGAGAGTGCTAGATTTAAACCCACATCGCTAATCTAAACCACCCAAACTTGGTTAATATAATGAAAAAGCCTCTCCACTTATTGCCAATTAATTTTGAATTGGATGGTTTAACAAAATTTAATGTTAAAAAACTTATTTATTCACAAGTAGCATCACAACTATAACCCCAAGAATATGAATTAGTTGATGAGGTCTGGGATTTAGGGTTTACTCTGTCTAAGGTCTCAAGTTTGATTCCCTCATCAGAACTCTTGGAGGCATAAACTGTAGGGTTCAAACCCTGTTTCGAAAAGTTTGTTTGAACTATAGGGACTTAGGCCTGGTTTGGGATACATAAAAAAAGCTAAAAAGTCAACAAATTAAAAAGTTATTACTATTCACCAGGAAAAATATAAAAAAAAATTAATTTTACACTTAATTATTACAATTGGTGTCTGTCTCCCCACAGACTTTGACGACTTTTTGGGAAAAATTGCAACAAATAACACTGTGTTGTTCGGCCAATGGGGGCCCATCATGGGTTCCGTTTTGATAATCTGAATCGTTCAATGTATAGAACTCATCGAGTAATATATGCCTGTAAAAAGTCACGTTGATCAGATATCGTTAACTACATAATCAAATCAGTTTTGTATAAAAAACGGATGGTGTTATAGTTAACAGTTGACAAAAAATTAAAATGATCAGACAGTTATCGATATCCGATCAACATGATATTTTACAAGCATATAGTACTCAACAAATTCTACACATTAAACGGTTCCGATTAGAAAAACGGGACCTGTGGTGGCCCCCCACGGGTCGAACAACACTGTCCAATTCAAACCCGAAAAGGACGCAACTATTTCCTATCTCCTAATCAGCCCACTACTCTGCCAGACTGTACGAGCTACTTTACTAACTTCTCTTATACACTTATTTATACAATTTCTTAATACACATTTTTTCGTAAAAAGTCAAAAAGTTAACCCAAACATCCATCTTTTTTCTCTCAACTTTTTAGTCAAAAAAAATAAAAAGTGCACTTATTTAGAACACCCCAAACAATCCCTTAGTCAGATGCACTCAAGTTGGCCAAAGATACCTCATATATCCAAAAAAAAAAAAAATGCAACTATTGTGAATGATTTTTTTATAAGCAATGCATGTATTTTAAAAAATAAACTAATCTTTTTATATAATCTGTGTCAATTGTATTTTTATTTGTTGTATAATATCTTTTAAAACTTTCTCTTTGTAAAATAAACCTAAACCATCAATATAAAAAAACATTAGACCAAATTATACTTGAACTCCTTGTAGTTTGCTTCTTCTGTGGTTTTGGTCCACATAATTCTAATTGTATTAATTTTACCTTTGATTTTTTTTACGTTGTGTTAATTTAGTTCAATTAATAATGCTCGTTTAGAAATTGGATTGAAATCAAAGGGTAAAATAGTTCATTTACTCTCCTCAAAATTATTGATAGTTTGGCGTTTAATTTGAAATGATCAATTCCTTTTTGAATGGACCATTTTGCTCTTACTTGCTGTCTAATTTCTTATTGAGTGTTATCAAACTAAATTGAAATAATCTGAAAAAAATAAAGTGATAAAATTGATACAATTAGAACTATAATGGCCAAATTAACACAAGTGATAAAACAAAAGGACCACAGGTATAATTTATTCAAAATATTATCATACTTCAAGTTGCATTTCAGATTAAGAGAATATTTTATTTAAACTATTATAATTGTAATTTTTAAATTAAATGAAAAATTGAAGGTATCATCATATGTATAAAATTGGGGAAATGCTCTGGTGTGCACCATTTAGGGGTGCATACGATATGTAACTTATCAAAAAAATGTATAATTTTATCACAAAATTTCTTAATATCAACCATAAAATACGTGATCTCAGCACAAATTGGCATAACAAAAATGTCCAAAATTTTGTGGTTGATATCACAAAAGTTTGTGACTTGGTTATGACATTTTTGTTACGTCAATTTGTAACGAAATTATGTATTTTGTGGTTAATGTTATGAAATTTTATAATAAAATTATATATTTTTGTGATAGATTGCATATGATGCACACCGAATAATTTCCCTAAAAATTGTACAAAATTTTGTTGAACCGAGGAAATGACTTCATCTATTATGTTACGAGTGATATAGAGGTGAAAGGAAGAATAAACGAAATGGAAGGTGCTTTTGCCTAACAAACAATTCATTAAAATTTAGGAATTTCTAAATACAACTACTAAATATCTATATACGCTCAGTAAACACGACCCAACTGGACATAATTCTCATCCCAACATTAGATAGGAAATATTGTGGAACCAACCAAAAAATAGTGTGAATTTTAAACAATATCACATGTCTTGATGTGACCATAGATAGGCCACCCCGTGGTTCTCATTGTCCACATTTCCTTTCACAAGTTTAATAGTACTGGGACGGACAACCTTCTAGAGTGAATTGTCATTGTTTGGAATATAAGGTCACATTGTTCATGGTGAATTGTCATTGTTTGGAATATAAGGTCTCATTGTTCATTTAAGGATTTGTTTGTATCCGAGATGTAGTTGTGTGTGAAAGCTTGAAATTCCTGTGATTCCTTTGAGGCTTGGAAATGTATAAATCTACGAGGTTTGACTTCTTTAAAATTGCCATCTAATTAGAGTATTTAAACTTGATAGGTTTATTTTGAAATCAATTTTAGTGATTCGAATCGTTTATTTTTTAAAACTTGTTGTGTCAAATGTTCATTAAAAAAAGAAGAAACTGATTAGACATCTGTAATTATATTTCTTAAAAAAAATAAATGATAAATATAATTTCAAGAATAGTCAGTTATTTTTTTTTTTGTAATATAAATTTGATTTAAATATATAACTATTGATATTTGATCATCTTGACTTTTTATATGAATATTCTACTCAACGAGTCCTAAAAGGTGAATGATTTGGATAACCAAACTCAGTTTCAAAATGGGCATACCAAGTTCAAATGCTCTTTGAAGTTAAGATGGCTAACGTAAGAGAAGTCAAACCCGATGTTCAACCACATAAACAAGGCAAATTATAAATGCTAAGAGATGGATGTATGACATTTGGGATGAGTTTTTCTCCAGCTGTCACGTTCATTTAGTCCTATGAGAGTCACTATGGATTCCATTTCAATAATTCAATTCATTCATTTTATACAAGTAGATCATCAATGAAAAATTAGATTGATCCAATAATTTTAACTACATAATTTTATCATTTGTTTTCAACAATATAGACTTCTTATTTTAAAGTCAAGTTTATCTTCCATTAAAAAAAAAAAAATTGATGAAATTATGTGGTTACGATTATCAAATTAATTTGATTTTCTTAGTGAATGATCCACATATAATAGACTATGAAATAAACGACTTAGATCTCCAAAGTAGTATCATGGTGAACCTTATGCGTCAACTATACTTAATTGGGCATAATCAGTACGATTTTGAAGAAATTACATTAAAAAAAAAAAAAATCTCTCCATGTCCTGATTTTTGTAATAAGAAAAATTTTGAGTATTTATTTTTATCAATTTAAACTTTAATCTTTTAATTTTTTTCAATATAAACCAACCACCCATTTTATTTAAGTAAAACTGACGGAAAAAATATTATTTTAGTCATTAACCTCAATATAAGTATATATAAAACGTCTAAAATACTCTTTTTCATAAATTTTAAGGACTAAAATATCATTTTTTCTCTTTTTTTTATACCGAAAATGGAAAAATAATTTAGATTGAAAACAAGGAAAAAAAATTAATATTTAAAATTACAAAATCAAAAATTTAGAATTTATTTTATTGCAAAGGTCAAATCTTGAAATTTTTCTTTTGTAATTTCTCCTAAGATTTTCTATAAAATTATACCCATTTATTAAGAGAATAAAATCATTTTCATACTATTATCCTCCATATTTTGCCATCATCTATTTCATAGGCCTTGTTTTGGGCATCCAACAATAATCCGAATGGTTCGTCTCATTAATCTAAATGAGTTATCAAAAAAATCAGTTTCATAAAATATCACTAGGAGGGTGTTTGGGAAGTGAGTTTTTATGTAGGTTATTTTAGTTGTAGGATATTATTGGATAAAAAATTTTTAGTGTTTGGGAAGATAGTTGGGTTTTTTTGTGGTTGGATGTGATGTTTGTGAGAGAAAAAATGAAATGATTATGGGGTTGGATGTGATATTTTGTTTGTATTTGTTTTTTTTGGTTTTGCAAAACTTTTGTCTTTTAGTAGAAAAAATGAGAAAAAAATTTGGGAACCAAGTTCCCAAACACCACCTAGATACATGGGCAAATTACATTTTATTTTTTTAAATAGACGGAAATTATGAGTTTAAACTTAAACCATCCATTTTATAGAACAAAATATAATTTGTAATCTATTTATCGACATTTGATGAACTAGATTTTTAATATAAACGAGGAGGGATCGTGGATCGGGTTGGATCGAGTTGGGTCGGGTGGCATCACATCCGCCATCCATCCAAAATTAGGTGGATTAGAAAAAATAATCTGCATCCATTCACCGGTTTGGTGGATGCAAATTGAGCGGGTAGCTCAAGTTGGCGGATGGATGTGATTGGTTTGGCGGTTTGGACTTTGCAAATTTTGGGCATTTTTTCAAATTATAATTCATTACTTTTACAATCTCTAATAACTAGTGATCTGAAAAAATTTGTATTATTTGTCTATATAGGCCATGACACCATACATGCATATTCTAAGATATTGTTTTTCATTTAAAAAAAAAATATATTTTTTTTTTGTTATTTATACTTTATGTTGTTACTTGTTAGGAGTTCATTTATTTATTTATTTATTTTTGGAACTTTATCTAGCGGCGTATTGGGTTCATGCAAGTGTGGGATAGTTAATCCGCCATTTGAACTGTACCTGCCAATTTTGAAATATTTCATTTTCATCTGTCTAGATATCGAAAGACATACATCTGCCCAAAATCAATTGGGTTAGGTTGGGTTGGACGAATCTATAATCACACCTAACATAAACGATCTTCACTACAGTGCTTACATAGTGAATGGTATAAATTAATCATTGAATCTAGAGTGAAATCCACAAAATGAAATATGAAATAATATAGAGGATTGTGGTACGGATATGATTGCAAACGAATCGATTTGTTTGCGAGCTCGGCGCAGCTCATTAAGAGCTTGGCTAGGCTTGTTTAATAAACAAGCCAAACTTGAGTTTGAACAAGCTCGGTTCTCGGTTCATTTATCTTTATTTAAATTATAAAATAAATATTTATTATTTATATATTAAATAATATAAAATATGTATAAATAATAGCATAATTATATTATTTATATAATATAAATAATAATAATAATAATTTATTATTGAGTTTCAAGCCGAGCTCGAACTTGACTAATATTAACAAGCCGAGCTAAGTGGAGCCGAGCTCGAGCTCGAACTCGATTAGTTATCAGCCGAACTCGAGTTGGATAATCAAACTCAATAAACAAACGAGTCAAACAAAACTCAATTAGGCTCGATTCGTTTTGCAATTCTAGATATAGATAGTAACTATTATCTTTTTATAAATTCTATATTTTATTTAGTAGTGGTTTGGCATGTAGATTTGGATTAGGTTGGGCTATTTTAGCCACAAGAAGATAAATATACATTTTAATCTCATGTTAAAAGTTATCATATTCAAATCATAATCATTACATTTTTTTTTCTCACAAAAGTCAAAAAAATCAAAAAATTTATCCCAAATATTTTAACTCCAAATTAAAATAATCAAAAAATTAAAAAACTAATCCACTCTCCAAACCGAATGTATACACTAAGGGTGTGTTTGATTGGACGGACTGAATAAGGGGGGATTAGAATCCATCGGACTTGAGTCCTGGGACTGTGAATCCCCCGGACTATTTAGTTGGATTGGATATGTATCCTGTGTTTGTTTTTTCATGAGATTAAATGTCTGGAAATGACTATTTTTAGTGAATCCAACGTTTGGTTGAACGGACTGGATAGGATAAATAAACAAAAGACTATTTTACCCTTTTTCAATTGTTTACTAAGTAATAACAATATTAAACATATCTTTAATATTTTAATTATTTTTAGCTAGATTAAGTAAAAATTTATTTTATTTTATTTTTTACACAATTAAATAAATTTATTTTTTTAATTAAATAAATAAATAAAATATCAATAAAAATTTATATTATTTTTTTAATTAAAATTTTAAATAAATTTGTTTTTAAAAATAATAATAATTAAATAATGAAATTAAATAAAACATCTATTAACATTTAAATAATGAAATTAAATAAAATATAAACAAAATTTAAAATAAAACATCAATAAAATATCTATATAAAAAAATAAATAAAACATCAATAAAAAGTTAAATAAAATTTTTTTATTTTTAAATTGAGACATTTAAATTTTATTGAATTTTACTAAATATAATACATAATTAAATAGTAGAGGGTCAAAATGGTCATTCACCACCTAATCCCAACAGTAAATAATCCCCTCAAAATTGTCCCACACCTCCCCTAGGATAGCATAATCCCCCATATGGGGGATAAGGAGTCTGGCCGGACTCTATGTCCGGTGGACTAAAAAAAAACAAACATCGGATTGGATTTACTGTGCGGATATCCAATGTTTGTTTTTTTTTAGTCCGCCGGACATGGAGTCCGGCCGGACTCCTTATCCCCCATATGGGGTTTATACTTTCCTAGGGGGGGTGTAGGACAATTTTGGGGGGGATTATTTACTGTTGGGATAAGGTGGTGAAATGACCATTTTGACCCTCTACTATTTAATTATGTATTATATTTAGTAAAATTCAATAAAATTTAAATGTCTCAATTTAAAAATAAAATAATTTTATTTAAATTTTTATTGATGTTTTATTTATTTATTTTAAATAATTTTTTATAGATATTTTATTGATGTTTTATTTTAAAATTTTGTTTATATTTTATTTAATTTCATTATTTGAATGTTAATAGATGTTTTATTTAAAATTTTAATTAAAAAAATAATATAAATTTTTTATACAGGTTATATAGTATTTTATTAAATCAAATTTAGGGCTGGTTTGGCATAGACTATATAATCCATCTTTTTATCTTTTTTTCATCACATCACATTTCTACTTTTCTGCACATCTTTTCGTAAAAAGACAAAAAGTGTACTTTTTTAAGACACTCCAAACCAACCTTTAGTGGTTATACAAGTTATACAGTAATGATTTATTAAATAATATAAAAAAAAATAATGTTCTCTGTATTTTATTACATAATTTAGTGGTATTTGTTATACAGTAATGATTTAAAACAAATTTATTTAAAATTTTAATTAAAAAAAGAATATAAATTATTTATTGATATTTTTTATTTATTTATTTAATTTAAAAAAAATAAATTTATTTAATTGTGTAAAAAATAAAATAAAATAAATTTTTATTTCTAAAAATAATTAAAATATTAAAGATATGTTTAATATTGCTATTACTTAGTAAACAATTGAAAAAGGGTAAAATAGCCTTTGATTGGACGGACTGGATAAAGGGGGATTAGAATCTATCGGGCTTGAGTCTTGGGACTGTGAATCCCCCGGACTATTTGGTTGGATTGGATATGTATCATGTGTTTGTTTTTTCATTGAATTAGATGTCTGGAAAGGACTATTTTTAGTAAATCCAACGTTTGGTTGGACGGACTGGATAGGATAAATGAACAAAAGACTATTTTACCATTTTTTCAATTATTTACTAAGTAACAAAAAATATTAAACATATCTTTAATATTTTAATTATTTTTAGCTAGATTAAATAAAAATTTATTTTATTTTATTTTTTATACAATTAAATAAATTTATTTTTTTAAAATGAAATAAATAAAATATCAATAAAAATATATGTTATTTTTTTAATTAAAATTTTAAATAAATTTGTTTTTAAAAATAATAATAATTAAACAATGAAATTAAATAAATGGAAAATTATTTATAAGTCCTATTAGGGAGACTTATGCGACATATGGTCCTACTAAAAAACTTATGTTCCCATAAGTCCTGTGAGAAGTTTGTTGACACATTTACCCTCAATATTAATTGTTAATATCATAAATAATAGTAAAACCATATATAGGAAATTGAATATTATCATAGATCATATCTATATAAACGTAACGTAACGTGACGTCTACATAAACGTAACGTGACACCTACATAAACGTAACGTAATACCTACATAAACGTAATGTGACACCTATGATCTATAGAAATTGAATGTTACCATAGATCATATCTACATAAATGTAACGTAACGTAACACCTATATAAACGTAACGTGACACCTAGGAAATTGAATGTTACCATACATCATATTTATATGAAACGTAACGTGACACTAACATAAACCAGCAACATTTTCACATTCAATTTAAAAAAATAAAAACCTATTAAGTTTGCGAAATGTAATGTGACACGTTACGTTACGTTTATGTAAGTGTCACGTTACGTTTATGTAGGTGTCACGTTACGTATAGATGTCACGTTACGTTTATATAGGTGTCACGTTACGTTACGTTTATGTAAGTGTCACGTCACGTTACGTGTTTATGTAAGATCTTGTGGAATACATTCCTATATGAATAGGACTTGAGGTTCTATAAGAAATTACACAGGACTTAACCTTGCATAAGTGTCTGAAAAAAGACTTATAAATAAGTCTCCTTTAAATAAAACATTTATTAACATTTCAATAATGAAATTAAATAAAATATAAACAAAATTTTAAAATAAAATATCAATAAAATATCTATAAAAAATTATTTTAAAAAATTAAATAAATAAAACATCAATAAAAAGTTAAATAAAATTATTTTATTTTTAAATTGAGACATTTCAATTTTATTGAATTTTACTAAATATAATACATAATTAAATAGTAGAGGATTAAAATGGTCATTTTACTACCTAATCCCAATAGTAAATTGTCCCCCCAAAACTGTCTCACACCCCTCCCCCGGGATAGTATAATCCCCCATATGGGGGATAAAGAGTCCGGCCGGACTCCATATTCGGCAGACTAAAAAAAAATAAACGATAAACTACTCACTCTTTCAAATAAACAATTCGAATAATAAATAATTCCCCCTTAATCTCCCTAATCAAACACACCCTAAGTGCACTTGGTGACTTGACTGGGAGAGGAAGACTGGTCAACCGGGGTCAGCAAGTGGAAGACTCGGTTATGACTCCATCAAACTAATCAACATCGAAAAACTGTGTACTATCCAGTTGTTATTTATATGATTTTTAATTATAATTTATTATGATACTCCCTCTGTCTCAAAATAGTGATCTTTTTTGAGGAATTTAATTTTTTTTAGTAGTACAATTATTGCATTTAAAAAAAAGTTGATTTTTTAAAATTATTCTTTTGATAGTATATTTTTTGAGAATATCAATGTCATAATTGTACTTTTTATATTGTTTATTAATTTAAAAGAATGACAGAATAGGAAATTTATATTATTTTTGTACTTGATTTTTGAAGAGGGACTAATATTTTGGAACAATGAAAAATAGAATAAGAGACTAATATTTTGGGACGGATGGAGTATTAATTATAATTTATTATAATATTAATTAGTAGTTAATCCGTATATTGCACCGGTTAAAATATAAATTTTCAAAAATAATATTTTATAACATTTAGATAAATTATTTATATATAAAATATTAAAAATAATGATTAAATTGAAAAAAAGAAGTAATAATTTAAAATTAAAGAATAATTCTTACTATTTATTTTGATAATCTTAACCCTATCATTTTATAAAAGTGTTATTTAAATAAATATTTAATAATTTTAAATAAATTATTTATGTGTATTTTAGTAATTTTACCCTACTGTGCTATAAAAATCTAACTTATATATATATATATATATGTATATATAATAGTTTTATACGATATTAAATTATAACATAGTAAAAGAAACACTTATTTTGATAATTTTAGCTCTATCGTACTATAAAAGTGTAATTTATATATATATATATATATATATATAATTATTTTTTATGATATTAAATTATAACAAAGAAAAAGAAGCATTAATTTTGATATTAAAAATAATAATTATAAAATTAAAAGTGAAGAGAGGAGAGATGTACCACATAGGAGAGAGAAAAAATTTAAAAGTAAAACACAATTTTTAATATAAATAAAAAATTAACAATCTTCATATTCAATGAACCAAATACAAAAAATCAAAAACCAGAAGGGATGTTGAAGAACTTATAGCAATTGAAGAAGTAACTCAATACAGAATCTGAAACGGTCTCTAAATATATATTTATTGCCGATTTCCTCTTTTGAGTTGTGATATAAGAAAGATTTCGTACAACTAAAGTATAATTCATATAGAATTTATAATTAGATTTAATGTCAAACTCAAATTGGATTTGTCAAAGAAGTATTTCTCAAAAAATGGAGTCCTTATAAAATTGGTTAAGTGTAAAGGGTTTGTAGGTTTGTTGGAGTAGAAAGAGATAAGAGCGGCATAACTTCTATGTAAATAGAAGACGTATGCTGAGGTGACTTTTTTAGAAAAAAAAAAGTATGACTCTAGAATGTGTCACCTAAGTAGAAAAGGAAAAACAATACCTATATATCTACTATCTATCTACTATCTATTACTATTACAAAAGTGTGAAGAATTGTCATATTTTTTACTTTTTGTGTATTCAAAAATACCCTCCCAAACTTATTAAAGTAAATATCAACAAAATCACAAATAACATAGATATTTTTCGAAATTCAAATACCTTCAAATAATCAAACACCTTCAAATAATCAAACACCCTACTATCAATCAAATACCTTGAATGTTTTGGACTCATGACTCATATCCAATTATACTATCACTTTGTCAATATTTTTTTTCCCCTTTAGTCTAATGGGAGGCTCATGGGCTTTGGGTGTGGAAGCATACTATATTTGTTATTTTATAAGGTATGCATCTATTTTGTTTCATGTGTTCGTTATTTCCGAAGGCGTCTCTGACTACGCCAAGAACCTCCTGCAAGTGTTAATTTTACTCTCTTCCTGTTTGGTTGCTAAGAAAATCTTATATAAGGATAGAAAATCATAAGAATTAATGTTTATTTGATTGACGTACTGTTTAACCTCCTATTTTGTCAATTCCACTTGTTGCTTGTTTGGTTAATAAGAAATTCAGGAAAAATTCAAGTCTTATTTTCTTTCATAAGGTTTCCCCAATCAGTTTTTGGCAGATTTTGGTTTATAGTAAATCATAAGAATGAATGTTTATTTGGTTGCTTGTTTGGTTACTCAGAGAATTTCGGAGAACTTTTAATCTTATTTTCTTTCATCAATATTTTTTTTTCCCTTTAGGGTGTGTTTGTTTGGACGGACTAGATAAGGGGGATTGTAATCCATCGGACTATTTGGTTGGATTGGATTTGTATCCTATATTTGTTTAGTCATGGGATTAGATGTTTGGATTGAACTATTTTTAGTAAATCCAATGTTTAGTTAGACGGACTGGATAAGGATAAATGTTCAAAAGACTATTTTACCCTTAGAATCTATAATTTATAATTTAACAACACTAAAAAAATTTAATTTATAAGGCCACAATTTTTAATTTATTATTTTCAATTAAATTAAATTTATATTTTATATTTTATATTTTTATTTAATATATAATTTTAAATAACAACAATAAAAAAATAATTTTATTTAATATATAAATTAAATTTTCAACAACACTAAAAAAATTTAATTTATAAGGCCATAATTTATAATTTATAATTTATTATTTTTAAATAGATTTAATTTATAATTTATATTTTTTATTTAATATATAATTTTAAATTAACAATACTAAATTTTTTATTTATTTAATGTGTAAATTTAATTTTTTAACAACACTAAAAAAATTTAATTTATAAGGCTATAATTTATAATTTATTATTTTTAATTAAATTTAATTTATAATTTATAATTTAAATTTTTTATTTAATATATAGTTTTAAATTAACAACGCCAAAAAAATAATTTATAAATATTCAAAAGACTATTTTACCCTTTTCTAATTGTTCACTAAGTAATAGCATGGAGGGTAAAATGGACATTTCACAAAATAATCCCATGGGATACCAATCCCATGGTTTCTATCCCACACCCTCCCATGGGATAGGATAGTCCCATGTTTGTGGGACTAATAGTCCGGAGCAAAATTTTTCAAACAAACAATGGACTATTAGTCCCAATCCAATCCCACCTTCTTATCCCTCAAAACAAACATGCTCTTAGTGTATCTAAAGGCTCATGGGCTTGGGTGTTGAACCATACTATACTTGTTATTTTATAAGATATGCATTTCTTTTGTTTCATATATTTGTTATTTTATAAGGTATGCATCTCTTTTGTTTCATGTTTGTCTGATGATATTGATCCTAGATTTTAAATCTACCAGCAATTCCTCAAAATATTTCGGTGTTTCGGTTTTTGTGTGTTCTCTATGTATCAAAACCATCAAGGTATCCAATTATACTATTACTTTGTCAATATTTATTTATTTATTTATTTTTTTCGTTAGTGTATGTAGAGACTAACGAAAATATCATGGTATCCAATTAATTACGTCTCACTGTAGTTTTTGTTAGGTCTCAAAATGGTGTTTGTTACAATTATTGTGGTGGCTTTAATTACCATCGAAATGGTCTTTCATCATATCCTAAAAGTAGTGTTAGTTACAATCTAATGTGACTATGATCAATGGCTCAAATAAATTTTTTTATATTGAACATCTCTAAAAGTGAAGGCGGATACAACATGCACCTTTTTTAAATACATACGATAGAATTTTTCTTTTTCGTATGAGGTTAATTATAGTTGATTTTGAATTACCACCTATGTTGATGTAGTACTCCCAATTAGAACAATAGTCATATGACAAGTGGAGTCGACTGAGTAACCCTCCTTGGTCAATTAGGCGGGAGATTAGTTCGATTATTTCCTTGAGCAGAATTTAATTGATTGAGAACGCCACGTGCACATTAATGTAATGGGGTCTTAGGAGTGCTAAATAATTTTTCTGTTTCACTTCTCTTTACTTTGCACACAAAAAAACAGATTTTTTTGGTTTGGATATTCTTCTTGGTACTAAAAAACTGGTCATATCCTGCTATGCAGGGTGTGATATGGAAAATTGGTAATGGGGAGAAGACTGGGATGACCTTTGGTTTGATTTGTTTGTCAAGGAGCTACGAAAGAAGCTGCAGAGAAAGAGTGAAACTATTCAAAATGTTTATCTAGAAAGACTAAAAATTTGAGTTTAAGTCATATATTAAAATTTTTAAATAAAATTATTGATAAAAATTCTTTAAGACTATATTTGAATCATATATTTAGATAAAAATTCAAAATAAATAAATAAAATAGAAATAAAATATTTTTTATTTTTTATTTTTATTTAAATTTTTTATCCAATCATAACTGTGTATACACGTGTATAGGTTTGTCATTACTAGAACCATGTGAAGAAAAGTCTAACTATTATATGCTCATTGCTCATTGATTGGTTTATTTGTAAATTCCACTCTCTATGATGATGACATTTCACTAATTCTAATTCCATCAATTTACGTGTGGTGTACGACCAACCAAAGAAAAGTTACAAGTCTTGGAATGAACTTTCATCTTTTGTTGTTTTGGAAACTTCAACCAGACAAATCAAGTCGACTTCTTCTAGCATGAAAGGTTCATTAAAATAACAATTTAAAATGAGACTTTTTAATTTTAGGTTAAATTATATTCATCTTTTCAGTTTTGATATAATTATATTAATTTTTTTAAAATTTTAATTTATATAACAATTAATTTTCTTTTCATCAATAATTTGAGAGTTATATGAATGAAAAAGAATAATGTTATCATCTCTTTTATATGAAAATATTATTGTACAAATTGTGTAATTAAATAAAATAAACAAACAGATTTATACGAAATGAAATTGATTTACAAGAAAAGAAATCATGGGATTACATCATACAACTTAATGAACATAAATACATAAAATAAAACTTAAGAAAAAGAAAGCAAATCAAAGCCCATGTAATACCACAGTCTTCTTAAAATAAATTCGCCGCCTCACCGTGGGTGTTGGAAGTGTATCGGCGTCTGTCTCTCATGATACGATGGTATCGGTCTACTAACGCAAAAGACATCTGTTTAACTCCGGTGAACTGACAACGGCAGCACTCTTTAACTGTCACGACCCAAACTCGGCCCTATGGGTTTAGCACCGTAACCGGCCAGTAATCCAAGATTACCGAAGGCCTGCTTAACAGTAATACAGTAAAACAGAGTACAGGGCCTGGCGGAAGCCAATACAGTAATGAAACAATGTCCAATGAGCTGTGACAGTCTGTATGCCCAAAAAGATTTTTCATGCATTCATACATAAACAGTACAGAACAGTATGTACAATATTCACATCCATTCAAACTAGGGACTCTACCCTACATAACAGTACAGAAAACATTCCGTCTGTACAAAACAGTACGGTCTATACAAAATTTACAGTTACACAGTACAGGGACCTAATCCCTTGATAACAGTACGGTAAACAGTCAGTCTATACAGTACAGTTAGACAGTATGAAGACAGGTGGGGGAAAACAAACAAACACCCCAAAGCCATAGCATGGCAACTCGGAACCTCGCAGTGAGCTAAAGCCCTGACGCTCCTAGCTCCGTTCTGGTGCCTGTACACCTACATATATATATGAACAGTGAGCTAAACCCCAGTGAATAACATAAAGCGTAAAGGGGTTTGGAATGAATGTCCTTACAGTAATAAAAACAGTTCAATTCAATCAGTATTTCAGTTGTTCAGTACAGTAAACAGTCATATGTGGTACATCCATTAGCATAACAGTAACAGTAGGTCTTAAAAGACCAAACAGTAATGATGGCCATCAGTCAGTAAACAGTAGTGGTTCCACGAGGGAACCGACAGAGATCTCTGTAACAGTAACAGTAACAGTAAACCGTAGGTACTAAGGATGCCACAATACAGTTCAGAAATAAAGGACATACATTCATTCAGTAATACCAGTTCAGTAAACAATTCAGTTCAGTATTTAAAAGATATCAGTTGAACATATCTTTACACAATTGTTACTCACAGAGTTCTGGGCTACAGTATGCTAGAGCGTGTCTCCCCAGTTGCCAACCCTACACAGTTCACAGGTTGAACACACACTAAGCCACACAGTTGGAAAATATCATAACTTAATCCCTAATTTGCCTTGGTGTGTTCTACAATGATATCCTCATCTAAATGTCTTAAACTAGGCCTAAGAATGCCTAGGATGGGATGAGGATGCAAAAATACACTTTTAAAAGCATTTTCAGGATTTTCAGAAAAATAGAGTCCCGCTCGAGCGCAGGTTTCCCCCGCTCGAGCGTACAGGCAAACAAAGGTACACGCTCGAGCGTAAAATTTCCCGCTCGAGCGTACTGTAAAAGTACTGGATGGGTGAAATCTCCGCTCGACGCCCGCTCGAGCTTGAGACATGACTCCGCTCGAGCGCCCAATCCTCCGCTCGAGCGGACTGCAAAACAGTGCAGAGAGATGCTGGTTGCTCGGATTCCACGCTCGAGCGTAACTTTCCCCGCTCGAGCGTAAGTGCGAAATCTGGAAAACCCAGATTGCACCTCCAAGCTCAAACTCAAGTTGTTAACAACTCAAAACCGATCCTCTTGGGCTCATTTTCTGGAAAACATTTATAAACACATAGGATATCATGTTTCAAAGCTCAATTTTAAGAAATCAAAGCCCAAGGGTGTTTAATTCAAACCCAATTTAAACCATTTTTCAAGTACAAGATGAACATGCAAACATGCATGAATTCAAACCATTTTGAAGCTTCAATTTGATGTTCTAAGGAGCCAAATCTTTCAAAGCATGATGAGTTCATGGTCTCTTGTAAAAATATGAGCATGCATGTAACATTTTTGCCATGAAAACAACTCAAAACTCAACCAAGAACACATGCAAGCATGAAATGAGCTTCAAATCAACAACAATGAACCAAAATATGACTTAAATCACTAGAGGCTCAAGAATCTAACATGAATGAGCTCAAACACAACAAGGAGGGATTGAAATCCTTACCTAGAGCTTTAGTTACTAGGTGAGGAA
The DNA here is from genome assembly GCF_055761805.1 of Camellia sinensis. Lineage (NCBI taxonomy): Eukaryota > Viridiplantae > Streptophyta > Magnoliopsida > Ericales > Theaceae > Camellia > Camellia sinensis. The sequence goes on from NC_138973.1 coordinate 114,041,351, forward strand.
GCTAAATTTGCAACCTATGTTCCAATTCCTTCAATTTCCAAGCTAAATCAACAAGAACAATTCTCTCTCTCTCTAACTCTCTTCTTGGTCGGTTAGAGGCAACACAAGAGCTGATGAAATGTGTTATGTGAGTGCAATGAGAATCAAAGATGACTCAAGTAGTGGGCCACTCATGTGGCAAAATGGTAAATAAGTCCAACTCTTATATTAGCTTATTTTAATCTAATTTAATCATACCTAATCAATTTTCAGATAATTATACCATAAAATCACATTAATTATGAGGGTCACGGAACATCAATCGGTTTCTAATTCGGCCGCCGATATGGCCTTCAATTAGCAGTTTAAACATATAAACATGAACAGATAATCAAACAATCAAACAGATAGAATGCAGTTCAATCAGATGTATTCATTCAATCCAGTTCCAGTTTTCAGTCAGTCAGTTCAGTACTTTAATCAGTTCAATTATCAGTCAGTTATCAGTCATTATCAGTTCCGTTTAGCAGTAATCGGTCAGTCATAAATCAGTAAACAGTATGAGGGTTGTTACAGTCTCCCCTCCTTATAAAGAGTTTAGTCCTCTAAACTCGAGTTACCTTCATTCTGGAAGAAAACAGGATTCAGTGGAAACAGTTCAGGATATCTTTTGGCCATGTCATCTTCCCTTTCCCAAGTGGCATACACGCCACCGTGGTTTTGCCAATCGACTTTCACTAACGGGATCTCTTTGTTCCTCAGTTTCTTGATTCGTCTGTTTACAATCTGTATAGGCCGTTCCTCGTAAGTGTAGTCATCACTCAGCACTACACGAGTAGGCTCTATTACATGGAAAGGATCCCGAAGGTAGTCTCTCAACATAGAGATGTGAAAGACGTTATGCATGTGCTCCATTTCAGGAGGAAGCGCAACTTGATACGCCACCGGATTGATTTTCTCAATGATCTCATATGGTCCGACGTATCTTGGCGCTAACTTGCCTTTGACTCCAAAACGAGTCTGGCCTTTCATTGGTGTCACTTTCACAAAAACGTGATCACCCACTTCATACTCTCTGTCCCGTCTTCTGACATCTGCATAACTTTTCTGTCTACTCTGTGCAGTTTTCAGTCTTTGCTGTATCAGTTTCACTTTTTCAGTTGTTTCATACACAATCTCGGGCCCAAGCAACGGCCCATCTCCAACTTCTGCCCAGCAAATCGGAGATCTACATTTTCTGCCATACAATGCCTCGAAGGGCGCCATACCAATACTCGAATGGTAGCTGTTATTGTAGGCGAATTCAACTAATGGCAGATGACTTTCCCAGTCTCCCTGAAAATCAAGGACACACATTCTCAGTAAATCCTCCAGAGTTTGGATGGTCCTTTCTGATTGGCCATCTGTCTGAGGATGATAGGCACTACTCAGTCTTAATTCAGTACCCAATGCAGTCTGTAGGCTTTGCCAAAACCTCGATGTAAACTTCGAATCCCTGTCGGAAACAATAGACACTGGCACTCCATGCAGTCTAACAATTTCATCAATATAGATAACAGCCAATTTGTCCGCATTATAAATCGTCTTGACAGGTAAGAAGTGAGCAGATTTAGTCAGTCTATCAACAATAACCCAAATTGAATCCATACCTTTCCTGGAGCGAGGTAATCCCACGATAAAATCCATCGTGATATGCTCCCATTTCCACTCTGGTATGGGTAGGGGTTGCAATAGTCCGGCAGGTCGTTGATGTTCAGCTTTGACCTGTTGGCAATGAAGACATTTGGATACAAAATCAGCAATTTCTTTCTTCATTCCCGGCCACCAGAAATTCTGTTTCAGATCTTGGTACATTTTCGTATTCCCCGGGTGGATAGACAATTTCGAATTGTGGCCTTCCTGCAGAACTCTTCTTTTCAGTTCAGTATCATTCGGTACACACAGTCTTTCTTGAAATTTCAGTACATTATTCTCAAATTTGAATCCCGGTCTCGGTTAGATTCTCTTTCTTCGATGATCTTCTTCAAGAAGTCATCCAGTTGCTGTTTTTCTTTAATCTCTTCAATCAGTGCCGGTTGAGCAGAAGTAGCAGCTAAGGTTCCACCTTGGTTTCTCAAAACAATTTCAATTTCAGATTTTTCAAGGTCGCAAAGCAACTCTTTCTGTCCGGTGAGCAAACATGCTAGATTTCCAATCGATTTCCGGCTCAATGCATCGGCAACAGTATTGGCTTTCCCGGATGGTACAATATCTGTAGGTCATAATCTTTAATCAGTTCTAGCCATCTCCGTTGTCTCATGTTCAGTTCTTTCTGTGTGAAGAAATACTTTAAACTCTTATGGTCGGTGTATACTTCACATGTCACCCCGTACAGATAGTGACGCCAGATTTTCAGTGCAAATACTACTGCAGCAAGTTCCAGATCATAGGTCGGGTAGTTCTTTTCATGTGGTCTCAACTGTGGGGAAGCATAAGCAATAACTTTCCCATTCTGCATTAAAACACACCCCAGACCCTTATGAGAAGCATCACTAAATACAGTATAACCATCTGTACCTGTAGGTAAGGTCAAAACTGGTGCAGTCACAAGTCGAGTTTTCAACTCCTGGAACGCAGATTCTCTTTGGTCAGTCCAGTCAAATGATGTCCCCTTTTGTGTTAACTGGGTCAATGGTAGGGCAATTTTGGAGAAATCTTTGACAAATCTTCTGTAATATCCGGCCAATCCCAAAAAGCTTCGGACTTCAGTCACATTTGTTGGTCTAGGCCAGTTCACTACAGCTTCAATTTTCTGCGGATCAACAGAAATTCCATTTTTGCTAACAACATGCCCCAAAAACATAACATGGTCAAGCCAAAATTCACATTTAGACAGCTTAGCATACAGTTTCTGTTCTCTTAAGGTTTGTAGGGCAAGTCTCAGATGATGTTCATGCTGTTATATACTTTTGGAGTAAATCAATATGTCATCGATAAATACTACAATAAAGTCATCAAGGTACGGTTTAAAAATTCTGTTCATGAGGTCCATAAAAGCAGCAGGGGCATTCGTGACTCTGAAAGGCATAACTAAAAATTCATAATGGCCATACCTTGTTCTAAAAGCAGTTTTATCAATGTCATCTGATTTAACTTTCAGTTGATGGTATCCTGATCTGAGATCGATTTTGGAAAACACTTGTGCACCCTGTAACTGATCAAATAAGTCATCAATACGCGGTAATGGGTATTTATTCTTTACAGTTACCTTATTCAGTTCACGGTAGTCTATACACAGTCTCAGTGAGCCATCTTTCTTCTTGACGAACAAAACAGGAGCACCCCATGGCGAAGTGCTAGGTCTGATAAACTTCTTATCCAGCAGTTCCTGCAGTTGTACTTTCAATTCTTTCAGTTCAGTTGGAGCCATTCTGTATGGAGCTTTAGAAACTGGTTGTGTTCCGGGAATCACATCAATGGTAAATTCAATCTCCCTGTCAGTCAAATCTCCTGGAAGATTATCTGGAAATACATCTGGGAATTCTCTGACTATAGGAATACAATTCACATCAGTTTTAACACTATCATCAGTAGACACAGTCAGTACAGAACACAGATATCCTTTACATCCTTTCCTAATTAATTTAACAGCTTTCACTGACGAAGTCAAATACGGAGGAGGTACTACTCCACTCCCATTAAACACAAATTCAGGCAGACCAGGTGGACGAAAAACAACTTGCTTGGTCACACAGTCAATAGTGGCATGATATTTTTGTAACCAATCCATCCCCAGTATTACGTCAAAATGATCAATGTTCAATGGCAGTAAATCAATAAACAGATGCATATCCCCAACAATGATTTCACATGCGGGGTACATATAAGCACATGTCATGGATCCCCCTATGGGTGATGATACGGCTAGCAGATAGTTCATAGGTTCTAAGGGTCTATTCAATTTCCGTGAGAAAGCACGCGATACATAAGAATGTGTAGACCCCGAATCAATCAATACATATGCATTTTGTGTACAGATAGAGAGGATACCTGACACAACGGTCTCAGTATTTTGCACGTCTCCCGGTACTAGGGCGAACACTCGGCCCTGCCTCATGGGCTCTTTCCCGGTAGCTTTAGGGTTAGGCTTTGGTGGAGCATTTGATGCTGCGCCGCTGGCTGCAGCTTTGCTATTGCCTTGAGGAGCAGAAGGGCAATCTTTAACCATGTGGCCCATCTTGCCACACCTGTAACAAGCTCCAGATATTCTGTAGCAAACCCCCTTGTGCTTCTTGCCACACTCAGGACAGGGTGGTATGAAACCACTCCCTTGGCTGGGGCTAGTTGTCGACCCCGTGTTCTGTTTCTTGTTGGATGGGTTGTGCTTACCTTTCTTGAATTTAAAACCTTGCCTTTTTCCATGCCATTCAGTTGTTGGTGTTTCAGATTGTTTCACCGCTGCAATGTTCGACTCGGCCATCAATGCTCGGTCGAGAACACCCACAAAAGTCGGTAATTTCAAAACATTTATCCGGTCAAGTATTGCCACATTAAGGCCACCTTCAAATTTTCTGGCCTTCTTATACTCAGTATCCACCATATGCGGTGCATAACGGGCAAGCTCAGTAAATTTGGTTTCATATTCTGCAACGGACATTGTGCCCTGCTTCAGCTGTTCAAATTCAGTCACTTTTCTATCCCTGACACACTGAGGGAAGTACTTTTCGAAGAAGGACTCCTTGAACTGAGCCCAAGTCATAACAGTATTTGTGTCGCGGATCAACATCCACCACCTTCTAGCTTCTTCTTGTAGGGTGAAGGTAGCTAACAACACTTTGTTCGCTTCTGAGCACGGAAACACTTCAAATAGTTTTTCTGTCTCAAGCACCCAAGCTTCAGCCCTTAGCGGTTCCAATCCTCCCTGAAAGGATGGCGGTTTCATCTTGCTGAATTTATGGGTGAGAGCAATAATATCCCCATCATCCACATTCACATTAGGCTTCGGCTGTACCGGAGGGGGAGGAGGAGGAGGAGGTTGGTTCTGTTGTTGTTCCAGTCTAGCAGTTATCAGTTCTATCATTCTTTCCATTCTTTCCATTCTTGCCTCAGTAGATGAGGACTCAGGCTCATTTGCATTGTCCATTTCACTATAAGCAGTTATAACAGTTTTAAACATAAGCAGTCATTTGTTTACCAGTTTAACACATTAGCAGATATTCAGTCATAACATAACCACACACTTATCATGCTCATGAGATGCCCTAATCACTTCTCTAGGACACCCTATAGCTCATTTGGACACGTGTGTGCGGTATAACTCGTGGTTAAGTATTGCTCTGATACCACTCTGTCACGACCCAAACCCGGCCCTATGGGTTTAGCACCGTAACCGGCCAGTAATCCAAGATTACCGAAGGCCTGCTTAACAGTAATACAGTAAAACAGAGTACAGGGCCTGGCGGAAGCCAATACAGTAATGAAACAATGTCCAATGAGCTGTGACAGTCTGTATGCCCAAAAAGATTTTTCATGCATTCATACATAAATAGTACAGAACAGTATGTACAATATTCACATCCATTCAAACTAGGGACTCTACCCTACATAACAGTACAGAAAACATTCCGTCTGTACAAAACAGTACGGTCTATACAAAATTTACAGTCACACAGTACAGGGACCTAATCCCTTGATAACAGTACGGTAAACAGTCAGTCTATACAGTACAGTTAGACAGTATGAAGACAGGTGGGGGAAAACAAACAAACACCCCAAAGCCATAGCATGGCAACTCGGAACCTCGCAGTGAGGCACAAAGGCTGGTTTGACAAAACTGGAGTTACCCTGACGCTCCTAGCTCCGTTCTGGTGCCTGTACACCTACATATATATATGAACAGTGAGCTAAAGCCCAGTGAATAACATAAAGCGTAAAGGGGTTTGGAATGAATGTCCTTACAGTAATAAAAACAGTTCAATTCAATCAGTATTTCAGTTGTTCAGTACAGTAAACAGTCATATGTGGTACATCCATTAGCATAACAGTAACAGTAGGTCTTAAAAGACCAAACAGTAATGATGGCCATCAGTCAGTAAACAGTAGTGGTTCCACGAGGGAACCGACAGAGATCTCTGTAACAGTAACAGTAACAGTAAACCGTAGGTACTAAGGATGCCACAATACAGTTCAGAAATAAAGGACATACATTCATTCAGTAATACCAGTTCAGTAAACAGTTCAGTTCAGTATTCAAAAGATATCAGTTGAACATATCTTTACACAATTGTTACTCACAGAGTTCTGGGCTACAGTATGCTAGAGCGTGTCTCCCCAGTTGCCAACCCTACACAGTTCACAGGTTGAACACACACTAAGCCACACAGTTGGGAAATATCATAACTTAATCCCTAATTTGCCTTGGTGTGTTCTACAATGATATCCTCATCTAAATGTCTTAAACTAGGCCTAAGAATGCCTAGGATGGGATGAGGATGCAAAAATACACTTTTAAAAGCATTTTCAGGATTTTCAGAAAAACAGAGTCCCGCTCGAGCGCAGGTTTCCCCCGCTCGAGCGTACAGGCAAACAAAGGTACACGCTCGAGCGTAAAATTTCCCGCTCGAACGTACTGTAAAAGTACTGGATGGGTGAAATCTCCGCTCGACGCCCGCTCGAGCTTGAGACATGACTCCGCTCGAGCGCCCAATCCTCCGCTCGAGCGGACTGCAAAACAGTGCAGAGAGATGCTGGTTGCTCGGATTCCACGCTCGAGCGTAACTTTCCCCGCTCGAGCGTAAGTGCGAAATCTGGAAAACCCAGATTGCACCTCCAACCTCAAACTCAAGTTGTTAACAACTCAAAACCGATCCTCTTGGGCTCATTTTCTGGAAAACATTTATAAACACATAGGATATCATGTTTCAAAGCTCAATTTTAAGAAATCAAAGCCCAATGGTGTTTAATTCAAACCCAATTTAAACCATTTTTCAAGTACAAGATGAACATGCAAACATGCATGAATTCAAACCATTTTGAAGCTTCAATTTGATGTTCTAAGGAGCCAAATCTTTCAAAGCATGATGAGTTCATGGTCTCTTGTAAAAATATGAGCATGCATGTAACATTTTTGCCATGAAAACAACTCAAAACTCAACCAAGAACACATGCAAGCATGAAATGAGCTTCAAATCAACAACAATGAACCAAAATATGACTTAAATCACTAGAGGCTCAAGAATCTAACATGAATGAGCTCAAACACAACAAGGAGGGATTGAAATCCTTACCTAGAGCTTTAGTTACTAGGTGAGGAAGCTAAATTTGCAACCTATGTTCCAATTCCTTCAATTTCCAAGCTAAATCAACAAGAACAATTCTCTCTCTCTCTCTAACTCTCTTCTTGGTCGGTTAGAGGCAACACAAGAGCTGATGAAATGTGTTATGTGAGTGCAATGAGAATCAAAGATGACTCAAGTAGTGGGCCACTCATGTGGCAAAATGGTAAATAAGTCCAACTCTTATATTAGCTTATTTTAATCTAATTTAATCATACCTAATCAATTTTCAGATAATTATACCATAAAATCACATTAATTATGAGGGTCACGGAACATCAATCGGTTTCTAATTCGGCCGCCGATATGGCCTTCAATTAGCAGTTTAAACATATAAACATGAACAGATAATCAAACAATCAAACAGATAGAATGCAGTTCAATCAGATGTATTCATTCAATCCAGTTCCAGTTTTCAGTCAGTCAGTTCAGTACTTTAATCAGTTCAATTATCAGTCAGTTATCAGTCATTATCAGTTCCGTTTAGCAGTAATCGGCCAGTCATAAATCAGTAAACAGTATGAGGGTTGTTACATTAACATAGGAAGAAAATATGAACAGGCTGACTGTATAATATGGAAGCAAAAAATTCTATGTTGAAACCAATGAAGATGGCCTCATTTTATACACAATGAGGGAGAGATGAAGAGCCTTCAGCCATGAAGTCTGGCAACAAATGCAGCCCATTACTCCTACAAAACTGATGGAGTACAAAACTGATGGGAAATAAGTGTGTGAGTTACACACTCTATATACACGTGTGTATATCTACAACCACCAAACAAACCTGACCCAAAAATATTAGGTTGGTGGATCACCAATCCGGCGCAGCCCATACCTAACCCATTGCCTCAAGCCTCAATCCCAAGTTCCAAAATCCAAGCCTTACGGCCCACGGACCTCGGACTCGGTCTAGTCCGGGCGAGCGAGCGGCGCACACGAGTGTGGCAATTTTTGCATAACTAACTTGGACTATAATTTTAGCCTAAGCCCATTCTTGAAGCATCCATAACTCCCTTCCTTCAGAAAATTTGGATGCCCTAAAGGGCTCATGCCTTTATCAAAATCTTGAGGTTTAAATATCGATCAATGATTTCCTCTACAATCAATGTGGGATTGATTGTTATACACAATTTCCAATACCTCATCCATGAGACCAACTTTATGAAACAATTTCTCATTCAATTCTTAATGGTTTTTGGTCATTTTTTTGTAGTGTAAAGATCTTGTTATAAAGAATCTAAAGTCATTTAATTCTACCTCAACCAATGGTTGGGACCTATTTTAATTTTAGATTAAAGTCACCTTAAAACCATTTTTTCCAACAATCCCCCATATGAATAAAAATTGACCGAATAAAGAAAACGGACAACATTTACAACAAAGACTCGGAGAGAGAGCACATAGACTAACCCTACATCATAAAAGGTAGTTGTTGGCTTTGAACTTTTCGTAGTGAAAGCCCATCGGATTTACTGGTTAACTAGTGAATGTAATGTCTTGAATTGTTTTACCGTTTATGTAAACCAAGATAATAGACCTCACATAGAAGTTAGTTTAACCATTATTCTTGTTCTCACTAGTGTGTCCTGTATGGCCTTGGAACACTAGCCCAGTTCAGTGAGTATTTTTAAAGAATTTGGTCTTATTAATTCTTAAAGAAGCGGCCCTACTTCGCACTCACATAGGTGACTTATATAAGGTATCTCATTATACCACGGTTGATTATTCACATCAGTTAGGTCATTAAAATCATTAGCTTAACTTTCCACCCCTCCACAGGGTATCACTTTACAAAGGAATGGGCAAAATGATTTACCTCTTCAATGACGCTCCCGTTACATGCAGTTAGGTTATCCCTTTGAACCTAGATCTTGAGATCTCCAGTTAACTAGGTTGGGTTTTCCATTCCGGTAATATTGCTAAAGGCCTTAACCGTATTTCTTTTGACGATGTTTCTACTAACTCTCGAGTTAACCCTTTGGTTAGCAGATAACAATTCAAAATAACGCCAGTAAGAAATCAAGCAACATAATATATCAAATTCAGCATGACCATGCACAAAGTGCTTATTGCAAGCTATGAAGAACTAACCCAACTCACAAGCACAGATGGAAACATCATTACATGAAAGCTGTAGCACAAGTCCATTCTAGTAGTCTTTAAATTACGCCTGCAACACAAGTCCAAGTGGAACTGTAGATACTAAGAGCCCATTTGTTTCCACATATTTGCAGCTAATTGAATTACATGCTTAAGCGGATGTACTTAAAAAGGTGTTTGGTTCCACTTTTCACATTAAACTTGTTTGATTTTTCAGCTCAAAAAGCTAACTGTTGTAAATCTGGGTTTTAGATTGTCCTAAAGCTAAAATTATCCTTTTTATGAAGTGTTAGTAAACAGGGCCTAAGTGGATTCAACTAATGCAATTCGCAGTAATACCTCAAACCCATTAATCCCTGCCCTTTTTTCTTATTCAAGTTGACCCAATACAAACCACTGGCACAATTTCTTAAATTGCTTGGACCATTGACTGTTAAAGCTCGGTTTACACACGTTCAACGCAACAATTTGTGTTAGCAACATCAGAAAATGTGACTACAAAGAGCAATACAATGCTACATTATCCATCTTGTTTATCAGTATTAATGTGCACTATAAGCTACTAATCAACATATCATCAGTCAATTAAATAACACAAATGTCGCATATCAAACAATTTGCTTGAAAATTAATACACCATATACATCATCGAATCAAATCAACAACACTAATTTAGCAAAATCGTCACAGATTCGAACAACCCCAATTCAAATTCGTATCAACAGAAATGCAATTACAAGAACACTGACCATCTTGAGGATTGCTGTAGTTAACATAGCCATAGTCGAGAGATCGCCGAGTACTGAGGTCCCTACAAACCCGAACCGATACAACCTAACCAACCTGGTTGAATAGATCATAGAGCTGCGAATCAGTCACGTTGAAGTCCAAATCCCCAACATACAACGACGTCGTCACGAACTGGTTCGCACCACCAGCAGCCACACCGTTCGGATCCGAAACGTGACTCTGATGCTGCACTTGAACCTGTGCCATAAAAAAAACCCTTCATAACCCCTTTTTCTTTTTCTTCATTTTTTTTCAGATTTCCCCCCCTCTCCTCTGGGTTGAAGAAACGAAACCCTAGAGAGACAACACAACAAACGCAACATAATACAGATAAATTAGCTAAATTTCTTTTTTGGGGTTTTTGAGGGGATATGAGAGGAAGAGGAAGGGTAAAGTGAGAGAAGAGATTTTTTTGGGAGGGCAGGGACGAACTGCACCGCACCGGCTAAGATGGAACTGCGGAATTTAATATACGGAGATTAGAAAACCCTAATTTGGTCGCAAAGATAAAAATAAATTTTTATTTTTCATTTGGCGGCTAAATAATTTTAATAACAAAAAATAACTCTACAGTGACTAAAATATTTTTTAGTTGTTAAAAATAAATTTTTGGCGACCAAACTTTTGGTTGCCAAAGGAATCACAATCTAAATTTTTGTTTTTCATTCGGCAAAATAATTGTAGTAGTCAAAACTAACTCTACAATGACTAAAATATTTTTTGTCGTTAAAAATAAAGTTTTGGGGACCAAACTTTTCGTCGCCAAAGATTAAAGTTAATTTTAATTTTTTTTCCATTCGGCGACTAAATAATTTTAGTCGCCAAAACAAACTGTACAGCGACTAAAATATTTTTTAGTTGCTGAAAATAAATTTTTCGCCACCAAACTTTTAGTCGCCAAGGATAAAAAGTAAATTTTTGTTTTTCGTTTGGTGACTAAATAATTTTAGTAGCCAAAACTAACTCTACAACAACTAAAATTTTTTTTGTCATTGACAATAAATTTTTGGCGACCAATAAAATGTAAAATTTTGTTTTTCATTCGGCGACTTAAGAATTTTAATAGCAAAAACTAACTATACAGCGACTGAAATTTTTTTTGTCACCAATTGTGCCATTTGTAGCGACTAAAAATTTTTTTAGTCACCAATTGTGACATTTTTAGCAACTAAATTTTTTTTCGTCTCCAATAATTAATATACCACGACTAAAAAATTTTAATAGCTAAATCTGGTATTTTTGTTGACTAATATAATTTTTGGTCACTAATTCTACAACTTTTGACGACTAAATGTTTTTTAGTCGCCAAGTTTAGTGGCCAAAAGTGTAATTTTCTGTAGTGAGTTAGCAAAAAACCACAACAAAATCCAAAACAAATATTCTAAAGAAACTATAAGAGTAATAAATTATTTAAAATCTTCTAGCAACTATTTAATAGCAAAACTAATTAATGAATTAAAATGTTAGACAAGTTACAAAAGGTTTATAACTCCAAATAATTAAATTAAATTAATAAGTAAGAATTACATATGAAATTATCACGCAATAAACATGTAAATATTCTAGCCTAGACAATTAACATGTAAATAGCTCTAGAAATAAAATCATGCAAATAATTCTAAAAATAATAAGCATGTAGCATACACTAAAACTAAAAAACAAGGAACATGCAAATTATCTTAAAAATTTAAGAAATAATAAACACGTAAATTAAACTATAATGTAGTAGATATTAAACATGTTGATTATACTAGAAATTAGAAAATAATTAGGATGTTATCTTTAACTAAAATTTGGGACACTCATGAGCATGCTAACTACATTATAAAATTAAAATTGTAGTAAAACCAATCACAAGGGGAAAAAAATGTATATTCACTTAAATAAAGTTGATGAGATGGAAACAACATTTACTAGCATAAATATGAAATTCAATTCTACAGGAATTAGCAGAATAACATATATATAAATCCATTGAAATTCTAATCATGAATTGGGAAACCGTAGCAAGCATGTATATATATATTGTATATAAATATATGGGAGACTTATTTATAAGCCCTATTTCGGACACTTATGCTATGTTAAGTCTTATGATATTTCTTATACAGTGTCAAGTCCTATTTAGATAGGAATGTATTCCATAAGTTCCTATGAGTTGTAAATAAATGGTATTAATATACTATTATTCACTATAATGGTAAAACCATATATAGAAAATTGAATGTTGCCATAGAAAGTAATATTTTCACATTCAATTAAAAAAATAAAAAACCTAGTAAGTTTGCGAAACATAACGTGACACGTTAAGTTACATTTATGTAGGTGTCACGTCACGTTAATGTAATGTCCCATCTGATATGGTCACGTTATGTTACGTTTATGTAGGTGTCACGTTACGTTTCGCAAACTTAATCTATAGTATCATTCAATTTCCTATATATGTTTTTACCATTATTTATGATATTAACAACTAATATTGAGGTAAATGTGTTAACAAACTTTACATAGGACTTATGAAAACATAAGTTTTTTAGTAGGATCCTATATAACATAAGTCTCCCTAATAGGACTTATAAATAATTTTTCCTAAATACATTGAACAAATCCAAAATAGTGTACAGCAGCAAGCAAACAAATATATATATATATATATATTACAAATCAATTTGTAATCCTGACTTCCAGGTAAATACTGGCCTTACTTTATTATTATTATTATTTTTTTAATACTTTACCGAAACACATGAAAAATATATTCACATATATATATATATATATATACTGGCCTTATTTTATTATCCAATGGTTTAAATTATCTCATCTCAACTTCAATGGTTGAGATGTCTTTATTTCCCGCCCAAATGTTCTTTGAGCATCAACCGAGATCTAACGGTCCAAAATGTAAATTGAAAAAATGAGCAGTGGGAGTCGAGTGTTCTGTAAATCCTTCTTGGTACCTTCACTCGCTTCGACTGAACTCATTCGATTCAAGTTTTTTAGAGCTCGAACTTCCTCATCCAACCCTTTTAGGGTTTTTCGAATGGCCACCGAGCCTCCTTCTTCATCCTCTAATGGCGATTCATCCTCAGTCCCCGCTTCTTCTGCCATCGATTTTCTCTCTCTGGCACCGTCTCAAGGTATTTTTGTTTAGATATGTATATATGTATGATTCATTTGAGTGTTGATTGTTTTGGACTCGAATATCATTGCCTAAATTTGTGATTTTGTTTTTTGGGTTTGGGGGTTTTTTGGGGTTTGATCAGATGACGAAGAGAACGGGATGGATGCGAAGGTGTTGAGAATCCAGCGTCCATAGCCGATCATATGTATCGAATGGGGTTAATGGCTCTCATTGCCTCTGACAGACTTCTCTCTGACATCTCTATATATGGTACTATGAATATGTATGTATAGATGAAGTGTAGAGATGCAACGTTGGGAATAAATTTGCAGCTCATGTGCTTCTCCTCTCTAACAGGGCATGGTATGTGTAGAGTAATATCTTGCAATATTGGGGTTTGTGTTGGGTTAATCCCTGCAATGCTTAGGGATTGGTGGTTTAGTGGTTTGAACTAAAACATGAGGGTTTGATAACATAACCTGGGAATTATTGTTCTACTAGGTTTTATGGAGCCTATGATTATCAAAGAATGAAGAAGTTTTCAACAAGAAGCTGATCCCCTGGATTGATTTACTGGAGATAATTGGTATTAATGTGTTTTGGGTGTCTTTTCTCAATTCCCTCTTAATTTGTCCATTGCAATGTCTATTATTATTATTATTATTATTATTATTATTATTATTATTATTATTATTATTATTATTATTATTATTATTATTATTATTATTATCAATAAATTACTTTTTTTTTTATATTTAAAAAAAAAAGAGTATAGATTTATGGAGGAATAAGAGAATGAAATTGCTTAGTTGAGTTGGCTGATTTTGTGAGAAGTTTATATTCTCTCTTTACCTCATTGTAGGTGTGGTGATTGCAGTGGGAGAGTGTCTTTCATTGCCAGAAGAGAACCCCTTGGGAAGAGGAGACTTGGTTTGCCAAAAAACAAAAAAAACAGTGCCATTTTTAGGAGCAGCAAGGAAAGTGTCACAACAGTGACCCATTCTCCTCCTGCTATATCTACACACAAAATGAATCATTTACAGTGACTAAAAATTGGTCATCAAAGGATATCCAGAGTCCAAGTTAGGGTTTCTGTTACTTTTAGTTTTTTTGTGTTCCATCTGGGTTATTTGTTATTGTTGCATTGTCTAAAGATTTTAACATTTTTTGCCTTTTTTTTTCCCCCCAAATGTCAGGTGTATAAAAATGGCAATTGTCCATGATATTGCAAAAGGTAATAGCTTTGCATTTAAATTTTTATTTATCTATTAGGTTCTCATATGTATCCTTTGGCTGATAAAGTATGCTTCATAAAAGAAAAAAGGTTAATTACACTTTTATCTCCTTCACTATCACCATTTTTTTTTTAGTTTGTCCGTAAACTATCATGATTTGAGCTCAATTGTCCGTAAACTATCACCATTTTTTTTCCCTTTTAGGCTGCTTAAAATTCAGAAATTTTTATGCTTTTTATTTATAAGCATGAGGCTGTGAGTTGTGGGTTCCTCAACCTTGAGGTTGTGGCTTTGAGGACAACCATTTAGCGCAAATAATGCCAAAGCTAGGTAACCCAATCTATCCCCTCCTAGACCCCTATCCAACGGAGACTAAATTGGGCTTACTTTTTTTAAAATTTATTTATAAGCATGAAAAAGATCACTGTTTGTGGAGTCAATGAAATGCGTAGCAACTTTCAAAAGGTTGCCAGGAATCTTAATAGATGCAGAACATGGATGCATGGTCAATGAATGATATAGTTCTGCTGGAGTTGGATGCTTAATCCATTTGTGTGTGTGTGTGTGTGTTTGGAAAATGTGATGGGCATTTGCTTCTTATTTAGATTTATCTGATTTCTGCTTTGAGATTTAGAATCCTTCAGTCCCATTTACAGCAGTTGGATTGTGAAGTACTTGGTCAATTTTAGTCCCATTTTATCTTTATTCCCTGACATAGTAAACACAACCATTACTAGATTCTGTAAATTTTACGTGCTCTGTTATTACTAGGGAGCAAATGAAAAAGATTTTACTCTGGTTTTAGTTGTTCCTGGCAAATTTATTTCTTATGATCTCAACTCCAAGACATTGAAGGAGCTTCGAGATTGTTCGCCAGAGGATCTTGAAAATTGGGAAGCATCTTGGTAATATGTATCCATTCATTTAAAGCCTATCACCTGTTTGATCAATGTCCTACATGTTTTAGCAGATAAGTCCCTCAATAAACTCTTCTAAATTTCTATCTTCTTAAAAGTTTTAGTTAGTTTCTTGGTATGTGATGCTACTACTATTATCTTTTAATTTATAGATTCTGTTTTAAGCTTGCATTAAAAATAAATTCTTCATTGATCAATTAAGGCCGAAATACAATTGATGTGTATAGTTCATTCCACAGTTTACTTCCCCTGCCTGCAATTCTAGAGGCTAGAGAGCATCAGCTTGATTATCACTTTTGAAAGTGCTTTATGTTAGAGCCCTATTTTGACCTTTATTATACATTAACTCAAGTATCACTTAGATTGTTCTGATTGCCAAAGAGATTATGTTGGACTCATTCACTCCATGGTCAGTAGCGGAACTATAGAGGGATTGGTGGGAGCCACGACGCTGCCCATTTTCTATCTAAATCTCTCATATACAGGTTAGGAATTTTATGATACATATCCCTTCAAAAGTATGTACCATATCCCTCAATTATGAAAATTTGTGGTTTTAGTTATAAATCATGTTGGTACTTAGTTATGAGCTTTGTGCCGGTCAAATTTATAATAAAGTTGGTTATGAGATTTTTATTAGGACTTAAATTAGTTTTCGTTATGATACCTTTTTTTAATATTTGGTTATGAATCCAAGTTGCCTTATGTGAGGGTTTGTGGTGTTTTGCTATGAATTGAAAGTGATCTTGGTTATGGATTTTTTATTATGATTCAAATTGGTTGTAGTCATGAATCTTTGTGGTTAAAATTTTAGGTACAAACCATACGCACCTTTGAAAGGTGTCTATAGTATCACTTTCTTACAGTTTAATATATATTTCCGGTAGAAGCTAATACAATAGGCATCATTTCCATAATTTCTTAAATCTTTCTAGCGGGAAAGACTATGTACACACCTCTCAAAAGGTTTCTACCATATGCACCTTATAATTAAAGAAGAAAATGGCATAACTTTATATTTAAAAAAAAAAAATCATGACCGAACATCACATGAGGCTTAACCAAAGATCTTATGAGTCCTAACTAAAATAATATCACAACGAAAGAAGAAAATTTTTTATAACTAAAGAAGAAAATTGCATAACTAAGGTGTGTATGGTAGAATTCTCCAATGCAATTATTATCAGTATTATTATCTTTGTTTATTCTTTGGCTTTCCTACTTTGGTCTTCTATGGACTCAAAGTTTCTCAAGGACTCAAAAATTTGTATTTCTATGTTTATTCTTTTGTGGGTATTTTTAGTTTCTTTAGTTTCTGCTAGCAATGGAAGTTTATTCAGTGATTCAGATCATTTGGCTTTTTTTTTATGACAAATTGTTTGTGCTTTTATGACAAATTGTTTGTGCACTTTGATTAGCTTTCTCTGATTACTAATCCAAATCAAAATTCAATTTATATCTTTGCAACAGGGAAATTATGGTGCAGATTTCTTCTATTGTTTTTGGTATTCATTAGCTTTCGCTCTCATGTAAAATTTTAAATTTTGTGTTGATTTCTTTTATTGTTTTTGGTATTCATTTTTTGTTACTCTAATTTTTTTGGATGTCTTTTGTTTTGCTATCATGTAAAAGTAAATTTTGTGTTGATTTCTTTAATTGCTGCCATGTACATCCCAACTATCTTGGATTCTATTATTTGGACTCTTTGGCTTGCTAGAAATGAATGAATCTTCAACATTAGAATTGCATTTTGGGTGAATGGGTGGGCCAAATCTCTATCATTGCAACATTAATGATTTTCTACACTCTCTACAAGGGCTGAAATACACCAGAATTAATTTGTAGCTCTATTTTTGTTGCTTCAGTTCTGTTTTTGCTGTTAAAAAAAAAAAAGCATTGTGTTTGCTTAATAGGCTCACATTAGACAGCTTGATACTTCCTAAGAACAGTGATTGATCATTAGACAGCTTGAGGACTTCCAAACATTGAGGTAAGAATTTGATTTGTATTCTTACTGAAACAGTGATTGATCATTGTTATTTAGTGAGTATTTCTTTGGTTTGTTGTCTAACTTCACTATACAAATCTAGGAAATTATCATCCATCATGCTTGCTATAGGTATGATTTGTAGGTATATGATTGAACACAATAAAAATACATATTTTTGTGTGTGTCATGTGTCATGTGTTAATGATGAAATAAAAAAATTATACCTACAAATTCATTTGATGAATGAATGTGTTAATAGTTAGGATTTGTATAGTCAAGTTAGACAACCATGGCTTTAAATACCTACCCCCAAAAAAAAAAACAAAAAAACCATGGCTTTAAATTTTTATTCTATTAACTGTTAGGATTTGAATCTTTTTCAATTAATTGATTTTGAAATTCATGACTTAATTGGCCATTGTTCAAGCTTTAATTAATCTCATTAGCGAATGTATTTTTATTTTCTTAGAATTCTCCGTTAATATGATTTCAAATTTTAAATTTTTCCCCCCATTTTTTATTGTCTCAATTATGAAGTTATTTTTGAATTCCAAGTATTATTTATAGTAATTTTGTGTTTGGTTTTAGATTTTGATATCTACATTTTCAACTCTACTATACAATAATTTTTCTTATCAAAATCAGATCATTGATCTACAGGTAACATATTATTAGCTTAATGAAGAATATTATATACAAAGTTCCAAATTGAAATTGTATTTGTGTTTGTGTTGGAAAAATTAAACATGTTTGATTTCTGAAATGTGAAATGGGTTTCATTTTCAAATGTGTTTTGATTTTTGAAATTGCTTTCACTTTAATTTTTCTTTTTAGTTTTAAGTAAGAAAGATCTTTTCTCCTAAAATCAATGCACAATTTTATGTTGAGTTGGAGTGTTGTAGAGAAATTATCAATTCATGTAAAGATGACGGAGGCATTGGAATTTGGTGAGGAGAATAGTTCTAAAGGCTCTATGAATAGAGGTAACTAAGATTCCATCTTTTTTTTGCTTCTATTTTTTATTTTTTGTACATTCATGTTGTAAGTTGATGATTTAATCTTTTACTCGATTTCCATAGTTCAAAGACCAACTTCTTCATGTCACTTGGCATAAATTACAACCTATTTCCTATTATTTTAATTAAATTTATTGTTATTCATTCCATTGTAAGGATTTGGGTATAATTTTGCAATAATTGAAGTTCAAAATAATTGATTGAGCCACTACATAATTTTTGCTACTACAATGTTCACCAAATGCTTGATAAATTGTTTGATAAAAAACCATTTTCCTATGTTCACCAAATGCTTCATAAATTGTTTCTCTATTTGTTAATTCACAGGGAATGAAAGGTGAAAGGAGATTGATCGAATGATCAAACTTTTGGTTGGGGAAAAAGTTCCCCTCTGCTAAACTTTTGACTGGGGTGAGAAAAAGTTCCCTTTACTTGGTTGGGTTGAATTTATGAATTTATCTATTTTTTGGACGATGTTCTCTTTACTAATTATTTTTATTATTATTTATTGTTTTTGGGAAAGACCAAAAAATTAGCAATTTTTTTGTTTTTTGTTTGCATTACTTCTAAATAGTTTGAATGCTCTCAATTGGATCTTAGTTGTGAGTTTATGAAATCTTTCTTTTCAGATTGTGGTTTGAATATTTTTGAAACGGACGCTCCTTGCATTGTGGTGCCATAGATATCCATGAAAGGTTATCAAATAAAGAACCTTTTTCTTGGTCAATAAATCTCTCTTTTCCATCTATATGGATGTGTCTTTGTTAAACATTTTTTTGATATATAGTAGTTTCCTAGGTGGACGCTGCATGTGTCTGGGTGCATAAAATATTTGCTACATAAATTAAAAAACAGATAGGGTGTGTGGGATGAGGGGGAGTAGAGATGGAGGGAGGCAAAAAGTGAAATGGTGTGAAACAAATTGCTTCTTGAAAAATTATCTACGTAAGTGCTAAATTTCATGTCTCTAAAAGACTGCTCAATGTTAGAAATTAAATATATTTGTTGAATCATTAGTGCTTGATGATGGAGGGAGTCATTTATAAACATTAGTGCTTGATGATGTGTTTAAGACCTAAAATCTAATAATGTGTTTAGAACTTCTGCAATTAGTGTTTGATGATTTTTGCTTTTGCAATTATTATAAATAGTGCTTGATATTTTGAGATCGGTGTAATCCATAGACACATGCTTGATTGGAGGGTTAGTTGATTGCCCAAAGAGGTGATTTTCTTGATTAAGGTTTAGTTTCTTTTTTTTTTCCCTTTCTATTTTTCTCTTTTTCTGTAATTGGTTTATTAATTAAGCTTTAGCAAGAGAGAAGTGTAATATGCAAAGTTTGAGACTTAAGCTTATGAAAGTGAAATGAGCGTTGTAACTATATTCATGAGACTTAAGTGTAATATATTCATGAGTTCGCTAATCATACATTTTATTTAACTAATTGATACATTTTTCCTGCTAAACTTTGGGCTTTGATACACTTCAATTTTGCACAATGGGGGTGAGCGGCAGTGTACTATTTTTCTTTCCATGCCTTTTCTTTTAAAGCATTAGAGATGGTTTGTTAATATTGCAATCACTGAGATTTTATTCTTTTCTAATTTTAGCCGAAGTTCAAATGAGACCAACCTCTTCAGTTAGAACAAGAAAGATTGATAACTTGGGTAAGAATAATAATGTTGCAATAAGAAAGGAACAATTTTTTCCGAAATTATTTTGTGAATAAATTTTTCATGTACCACATAAAAGATTGGACAAGAGAAGATAATCCCAATATTATTTCCTCCGTGACTTTAGGCACGGACATACACTAGTATATATATAATCCATCATGCACATCCATACTCAAGCGCATCAAGTACTGTTCTGTTCTGTTCTCTCTCCCTTTTTGTTTTTTTTTTCTTCTTCTACTGCTTTTAAATTATTTAAATCCCACAGCATGTACATTGAAACAGAAGGTATCAGCATGTTGGAATTCCTACAGGTGGTTCGGAAACAGCAACAATAATTTTCCCAAGTAATAGATACAAAGTAGTGTAATCTATTAAAATTAACAATGAATCTATTTATCTAATTTCATGGAAAACATATAATCAGTTTTAAGATTGTTATATAAATTATGTAATTAAATAAAATAAACAAATAGATTCATATGAAATGAAATTGATTTACAGGAAAAGAAATCATGGAATTATATCGTACAACTTAATAAACATAAATACATATAATAAAACTTAAGGAAAAAAAAAGCAAACCAAAACTTGTGTGATACTACAGTCTCCTTAAAACAAATTTGCCGCCTCACCGTGGGTGTTTGAGGTATATTGACGTCCGTCTCCCAGGATACGGCAATATAGACTTGCTAATGCAGAAGTACCTTCTATTTAGCTCTGACAAACTGACAACAACAGTACTCTCTCAAACAAGAAGAAAATATGGATAGACTGACTGTATAATATGGAGCCTCCAGCCATGAAGACTGATAGCAAATGTAGCATATTATTCTTGCAAAACTGATGGAGAATAAGTGTGTGTGAGTTACACACTCTATATACATGTGTGTATATTTATCTGTTTCAAAAAGATTAGGTTGATGGACCACTAATCTGGCCGAGCCCATACCTAACTCATTTTAACAACCCTCAAGTCCCAAGATCCACGATCCACAGATCCCGGACCGATTTGGTCCCGGTGGACAAGCGGCGCGCGCATGTGACAATTTTCGCATAACCAACTTAGACCATAATTTTGGTCCAAGCCCATTCTTAAAGCATCCATAACTCCATTCCTTTGAAAAATTTGGATGCCTCAAATGGCTCATGCTCTTATCAAAATCTTGAGATTTAAATACCCATTAATACTATCCTCTACAATCAATGTGGGATTGGTAGTTATACACAATTCCCAATACCAGATTCATGAGACCAACTTTATGAGATAATTTATCATTCAATTTTTAATGATTTTTTGTCATTCTTTTTGTGGTGTAAAAATCTTGTTACAAAGAATCTAAACTCATTTATTTACACCTCAACCAATGGTTGAGACTTAGTTTAATTTGATGTTAAAGTCACCATAAACTATTTTTTTCCCAACAAATGCATACTTTACGTTATTTATTTTTATATTTTTGAACTATCTGAATTAGTTTCGATCAATTTAATCTTATTAAAAGAGAGATCAATGTAATTATATTAAAAATTGTAAGACTTACTTATTTTTTATTTTTTTTTTCAAACATCATGGAAGGATGGTGTAATTTACCCCTAATTTTAATATTGATGTAAAATATTTTATTTTAAATTTATTTTTTCTGACTTTTTGATTAGCAAAATGACTAATATATATATATATATATATACTGTGGGGTGATATGTACCTTATCGAAGTTTTGAAATTTGTAGTGTTACTTATCATATATGTCATAATTAAATTCTCTTCAATTATAATTTTTTTAAAAAAAAAAATTGAATCATAACGAAATACTACATAAGGTATAACTTTTTGAATCATAACCAAATTAATGTCATAAAGAACATTACAATGTATTATAACTAGCACCACAATGTGTATAACCAAGTCATAATTAAGTCATAACTAAGAACACAATAACTCAAAATGAAATACTATAAAAATTATAACTGAAAAATAAGATACACATCCCATAAAATTTCTCTTTAATATTTGTTAACATATAATTTTCAAGTGATAACCTAGCAAAACTATTTAATCTTTCTTGTAAAATTATTGTGGATATTATATAGGATTCTATTAATGTTAGACTTAAACTCACATCGTCAATTTAAGCCATACAAACTTGATTAATATAATGCAAGAACCTCTCCACTCATTGTCAATTGGTTTTGAGTTGGATACTTTAATATGCTATCAAAACTATGTCTTGGATGGTTTTTTACATCATGGTTCATCTCTCAATCAGACCTCTTAATCACCTCCACGTGCTATCGGATAGCATGTGAGGAGGAGTGCTAGATTTAAAGACACATCGCCAATTTAAACCACTTAAACTTGGTTAATATAATGAAAAAGTCTCTCCACTTATTGCCAATTAATTTTGAATTGAATGCTTTAACAAAATTTAATGTTAAAAAACTTATTTATTCACAAGTAGCATCATAACTATAGCCCCAAGGATCTGAATTAGTAGATGCGGTATGGGATTTAGGGGTTTACTATCTCTAAGGTCACAAGTTCGACTCCCTCGCCAACAAAACTCTTGGAGGCACGGACTGTACGGTTTAAACCCTGTTTCAAAAAGTTTGTTTGAACTATAAAGATTTAATCTGGTGCGCACAAGTTGACCCAAGAAACCTCATATATCCATAAAAGAAATAATAATAATAATACAACTATTGTGAATAATTTTTTAAAAGCAATGCATGTATTTGAAAAAATAAACTAATCTTTTTATATAATCTGTGTCAATTGTATTTTTATTTTTATTTGTTGTATAATATCTTTTAAAACTTTCACTTCTTAAAATAAACCTAAACCATCAATATAAAAAAACATTCGGCCAAATTATACTTGAACTCTTGTAGTTTGCTTCTTATGTTAATTTGGTCCACATAATTTTAATTGTATTAATTTTACTTCTGATTTTTTCACATTGTGTTAATTTAGTTCAATTAATAATGCTTATTTAGAAATTGGATTGAAATCAAAGGGTAAAATAGTTCATTTACTCTCGTCAAAGTTATTGATAGTTTGGCATTTAATTTAAAATGATCAATTCATTTTTGAATGGACCATTTGCTATCTAATTTCTTATCGAGTGTTATCAAACTAAATTGACATAATCTGAAAAAAATAAAGTGACAAAATTGATACAATTAGAACTATAATGGCCAAATTAACACAAGTGATAAAATAAAAGGACCATGGGTATAATTTATTCCAAATATTATCATACTTCAAGTTGCATTTTAGAATAAGAGAATATTTTATTTAAACTATTATAATTATAATTTTTAGATTAAATAAAAAATTGAAGATATCTTCATATGTTAAAAATTGGGGAAATTCTCCGGTGTGCACCATTTACGTTGTGTTTAGTTGGGAGATTTCGGAAGGGATTTGAAAATGAAAAAAAAAAATGTAGGTGAAATGTGAATAAAATATACTTATATTTCACATAATTTCACACACCGTTTCCTTTTCTCTTTCCAAATTTCTTCCAAAATCCCCCAACTAAACATAGAGTTAGGGGTGCATACCATATGCAACCTATCAAAAAAATATATAATTTTATTACAAAATTTCATAATATCAATTACAAAATACGTAACCTCAGCACAAATTAGCATAACAAAAATGTCCAAAATTTTGTGGTTGATGCCCAAAATTTTGTGATTGATGTTACAAAAGTTTGTGGTTTGGTTATGATATTTTTGTTACGTCAATTTGTGACGAAATTATACATTTTATGGATGATGTTACGAATTTTTATAATAAAATTATACATTTTGTGATAGATTGGATATGATGCACACCGAATAATTTCCCTAAAACTGTACAAAATTTTGTTGAACCAAGGAAATGACTTCATCTATTATGTTATGAGTGATATAGAGGTGAAAGGAAGGATAAATGAAATAGAAGGTGCTTTTGCCTAACAAACAATTCATTAAAATTTAGGAATTTCTAAATACAACTACTAAATATCTCTATACGCTCAGTAAACACGACCCAACTGGACATAATTCTCATCCCAACATTAGCTAGGAAATATTGTGGAATTTTAAACAATATCACATGTCTTGATGTGACCATAGATAGGCCGCCCCATGGTTCTCATTGTCCATATTTCCTTTCACAAGTTTAATAGTAATGGGAAGGACAACCTCCTAGAGTGAATTGTCATTGTTTGGAATATGAGGTCTCATTGTTCATCTATGGAATTGTTTGTATCCGAGATGCAGTTGTGTGTGAAAGCTGGAAATTCCTGAGATTCCTTTGAGGCTTGGAAAAGTATAAATCCACGAGGTTTGACTTTTTTGAAATTGTCATCTTAATTTGAGAGAGTATTTAAACTTGATAGGTTTATTTTGAAATTAATTTTAGTGATCCGAACCATTTACTTTTTAAAACTCGTTGTGTCAAATATTCATTAAAAAAAAAAAAGATAATTAGACATCTATAATTATATGTTTAAATCATATTTCTTTACAAAAAGTAAATGACAAATATAATTTCAAGAATAGTCACTCATTTTTTGTAATATAAATTTGATTTAAACATGAAAAATCTAGAAATTCCCTAGATATTGATTTGTGATTATGTATCAATTTTAAGTAGTAAATAATAATCACAATCAAACAATCAAGATAGATCGACACAACGATTTTAACGTGGAAAAATCACAATTGGAGCATCTCCAATTGTGATAAAAAATCACGGGTCAAAATCACAAAACAATCCACTAAGAAAACAAAAGGAATTACACAAGTGTACTCTCAATTACCTAGCGAATTCACGCCTGAATTGAATCGACCCCTATATGCCTCTTCCACCACAGTCTTCACCGCGGAATTGTCTTGCCAAACATTGAATCTACAACATCGATGTCGAATCCACGACGATGAGCCACTCTAGAATCCACCAAAGCTTCAGGCCCAAATTTCACGGAAACCACCGAAGAACAACTCTATCTTTTCTATTGAATAAATAAAAAAAACAAATCCTTTAATATAATCTACTCAATTCATGATTAAACTCTCATAGATATCAAAGGAAACAAGCAAAGGAGTTTCAGAAGAAAACCCTAATACCCAAGAAGAAGATCTGGAAGCCGTACCCTAAAATCGGACTGAAACACATATTTATAAAAAACAAATCCGCGATCTCCGCTCGAGCGCAAGAATGGCCGCTTGAGCAGATCTACGCTCAAGCGCAGAAATGGCCGCTCGAGCGGAAAAAAACAATTTCCAGTACTTTTGCAGGCGGGTGAAACTTCTAACAAACATGAAAGAATTAACTTCTAAAACATCTCTGCAAGACACAATTTAGGTTGGATTCACATCTAAAACTCATAGCCTCACTGAAATAAAAGATCGAATACAATTACAACTGAAAGGAGTTTTGTCAAATGGGATTGCTAAGAATAAAAACCTAACAAAACAATAGCTACCGATAGTTGATCATCTTGATTTTTTATATGAATATTCTACTCAACGAGTCCTAAAAAGTGAATGGTTTAGATAACCAAAATCAATTTCAAAATGGGTCTACTAAGTTCAAATGCTCTCTGAAGTTAAGATGGCTAACGTAAGAGAAACCAAACCTGATGTTCGACTACAGAAACAAGGCAAATTATAAATGCTAAGAAATGGATGTATGAAATTTGGGATGAGCTTTTCTCCAGCTGTCACGTTCATTTAGTCCTATGAGAGTCGCTATGGATTCTATTTCAATAATTCAATTCATTCATTTTATACAAGTAGATCATCAATGAAAAATTAGATTGATCCAATAATTTTAACTACATAATTTTATCATTTGTTTTCAACAATATAGACATCTTATTTTAAAGTCATACTTAACTTCCATTTAAAAAAAAAATGATGAAATTATGTGGTTATGATTATCAAATTAATTTGATTTTCTTAGTGAATGAAGGACATATAATAGACTATGAAATGAACGACTCAGATCGCCAAAGTAGGATCGTGGTGACCCTTATGCGTCAACTATACTTAATAGGGTATAATCTGTAAGATTTTGAAGAAATTACCAAAAAAAAAAAAAAAAAAACTCTCCATGTTTGATTTTTGTAATAAAATAAATTTTCAGTATTTACTGTTGTCAATTTAAATTTAATTTTTTGATTTTTTTCAATATAAACCATCCGCCCATTTTATTTAAGTAAAATCGACGAAAAAAATAGTATTTTAGTTATTAACCTCAATGTAAGTATATACAAAATGTCTAAAATACTCTTTTTCATTAATTTTAATGACTAAAATACCATTTTTTGTTAACTTGTCTTATCAAAATTATAAAAATAATTTAGATTGAAACAAGTAAAAAAAAAAAAATTAGAATTTATATTGAAAAAATAAAAAATTTAGAATTTATTTTATTGCGATTGAGAGGGAGATTTATAATCTGGCTTTGGGCCGTGGTAGAAGCCGGACAAGATAGGGCCGAGCATGTTTGGGCCGAGCTAGCTTGGGCTTCCCTGGAGTTGGTCTTGCTCGGTCGAGGCCCAGGTCCCATGTTTGGACCGAGCTAATTTGGCTGAGGTGATCGTCGGCTACCCCGGGTTCCATGGTTTGCACGTTTAGCTCGACGGCAAAGGCCTTCTGTTTACTGGCTCGACTGATCTTGAACTCAGCTCTGCGAGAATGCTAGTGAGCTCGGTTGTTATGGAGCTCGGCAAGTGGAGCACTCAGACTCGTTACGCAGCACGGTCGTGTGAGGCCGAGGTGATGCCGCCGAGCTGCTGAGTTCCCACTAATGTTGTCTGGCGGTTTGGTTAGGTGGTGTTCGCTGGATTTGTGCTGACAGATGGAAGAGCAACTCCACATGTCAAAAGACTAATGGGCGTAGAGTTGAGCGCAGAAAGTATATAAGCATGACTGCGCCCCCCATGTTGGGGACGAAACATCATTTGGTGAGATAAACTTACACTCATTGAGCTCCTCTCTCTCTCTCTCTCTCTCTCTCTCTCTCTCTCTCTAAGTGTGTGTGCTAACTTAACCGTCGGAGGGGTTTTCCGGTAACACACCACCGGGTAGCTCACCGCCGTTGTGTTCTCTGGATGATCGAATAGATTCAGAGCTTGGACGAAAGGAGTACGGATAACGACAAATATTTCCTCCCCGTACAATTGGCACCGTCTGTGGGAACATTCAGTAGACAAAACCTTGTCTTCCAAGCTCATCTGATCACCTTCAATGGCGAACAACGACGAAGTACCGTTGTTTGCCATTGACGGCGTTACCCCGAAATCAGCTAGACGGAGAGACGAACTCCCCGCCGTTCAGAACATGGCGGACCTGGAAACTTCCCTAGGAGGACTTCCGAGAGATGCACGAGATAAGCGCTCCAGAAGTTTTGGTCATTCACGGAGCCCAAAGGGACACCGGCAGCGAAGAGAATCGCATGCTTGACGTCTGGAGCACAAGCTAAGGGACCAAGACACCGTCATCCAGAGAATGGCGGCAGAGATGGAAGCTTTCAAATGCTAGGTCAAAGGGAAGGGTGTTGCTGGAGTGGGAGACCACAGTGAGTGCACCCAGCCCCACCGTTCAGGCAGTCAGAGCCAGCGGCGCACTCCCTCCCTTTCTATCACCAGAAGTTATAGGGGTGGAGACTTAGACACGCCTGTAGAGAAGTCTAGCGCGCAAGATAGTACCTACCATCCCTCACGACCGGCGACCACTTCGGGATATTCTTACTCTGTCTGTTTAGAGGACTTGAGGGATGTCCTGAAGGAGCGAGCTCGCCGATGGGAGGCCGGAAGGGTGCCGGCGTTCCAGCGGTTATCTTACGGAGGTCGCCATAGTGAGGAGGTTATGATGCCACTGCCCCGTTTGGCCGTACCAGTTTCTTTGGACACCGACTTGGCAAGGCTGAACGCCTGCCCCTTCTCCTTTGAAATAGAGACCACGCTGTTCCTAGCGGGCTTTCACCAGCCGAAGTTTACACTTTATGACGGAAAAATTGATTCGTAAATGCATGTAAGCCACTTTTGGCAAGTCATGGCCGGACACAGGCGTAATGATGCTCTTATGTGCCTTATTTTCCCATCCAGCTTGGGCGAATTGGGCTTGAAATGGTTTGAGAGACTCCCAGAAGAGAGCATTAAGAGGTGGCAACAGTTGGCGGAAGCACTCATGACTCGTTTCAAAACCAACACCAAAACGCCAAAAGAAGGGGACCACCTTCTAAGTGTCAAGATGGAGTCGAGTGACACCCTTAAGGCATACAACTCCAGGTACTGGGAAACCTTCAACGAGATCCTAGATTGCCCGATCAACTTGGCAATCACTCAGTATAAGAGCGGTCTCCCGGTCGGACATAGGCTGAGGGACTCGTTTATAATGAACCAGCCGACGTCCATGGGGCAACTAATGCAGCGCATTAATGAGCGCCTCCAAGTAGAGGATGATGCGGCGGCATCCACCGCAAAGACAAATCCAGTGGCAACAGACAAAAGGGCGGTTGGCAAGGTGCACGCGGTCAGACAGAAGACTAACCGTCCAAGTGATCGCGCAGGGGAATCAGACCGTGGACCAAATCATCGAAACTGGAGCAGGGGTCGCCGTAATGACCAAGCAGAGTATCCTCGCAATGACGCGGCTGATGCTAATAGAAGGCTGAACGCCCGGACGGGCATCACCACGGTATTTAAGATTCCAATCTATCACATACTTAGTGAAATCCATGATGAGGATTACGTCCAGTTTCCTGCTAAGTTAGGCGATGAGCAAAAGGGCTTCAATCCGCGGTACCGCTGCACATACCATCGGAAGCGAGGCCACCAGACAAAGGACTGTTTGCCTTTGAAGCAACACTTGGAGGAGTTGGTCGCTGCCAGACACTTAGACCTTTACATTAATGGGGGCGTCAAAGCCGCGCATTCTATCCCGGCTGATCCAAATGGTTTGGATGACTTAGAGGCCCACCCTCAAGGAATGGTGAATGTGATCCACGGCATAGTAGAGCCGGCGCGTATGTGCGAGCTCCGAGGTATGATAAAAAAGGCGGAACATATGAGGGAAGTTTTGTCAGTCCAGCCCGCGGTCAAAAAGGGAAGACTGAGGAGAAAGACGTCATTAGTTTCTCAACCAGGGACCTAGAGCGCATTCAAACGCCGCACAACGATGCCCTAGTGGTCACTCTTCGTGTTAGAGAGTTCGATGTCAAGCACATCTTGATTGACCATGGAAGCTCGGTTGAGATTATGTACTACGATGCGTTCAAGCAACTCAAACTTCGGGATACGGACTTGGCTCCGGCAACTTCGCCACTAGTTGGTTTCAACTTGCAATCGGAGTGGCCTATGGGAAAGATAATTTTACAGGTCAAAGCCGGATCCGTGGTCAAGTAAGTGGAGTTCTGGGTATTGAAGGCGCCGTCTACATACAATCTGATCCTCGGTAAGGGTTGGCTTCACGCTATGCAGACTGTAGCGTTGACCTACCACCAAGTTATGAGATTCCCCTCGGCTATGGGGGAAATTGAGGAAATTTAGGGTGATCAAGTCATATCGAAGCAATGTTTTGTGGCAGTAAACGGGAGCCGGGCTGCCAAAGGCTTCGTCCAAATGAATGAAGGGCCGGAAGACTAGGGAGTCCTTGAAGATGTGGGCGCCAAGGCCGAGGACAAGGCTGTTGAAGAATTGGTAGAAGTGCGCATCGACACCGAAAGTCCAAACAAATTCTTTTTGCTAGGGTCAAGCCTTATCGCCCAAGAAAGGATCGAGATGGTAGATTTCTTGATGTCGAATATCGAAGTCTTCGCCTGGATGCCGTACGACATGCCCAGTGTTGACCCAAGCTTTATTTGCCACAAACTCAGTGTCTTTCCGGATGCACGGCCTGTTATTCAAAGAATAAGAAGATCGGCTCTTCATCATGCCGAGGTAGTCGCGGAGGAGGTAAGGAACTTGCTTGAAGCACGGGCTACTCAGGAAGTGCACTACCCTCGGTGGATTTCAAACACGATCGTAGTACCCAAGAAGAATGGGAAGTAACGAGTTTGCGTTGACTACAAGACCGTCAACTGAGCTTATCCTAAAGACAGCTTTCCTCTGCCCAGAATAGATCAGCTGGTGGATCTAATGGCCGGGCATAACAGGCTTAGTTTCTTGGATGCCTACCATGGTTATCATCAGATTGCCATGCACGGCCCCGACCGCGAGATTACCTCTTTCACCACTCCAAGGGGATTCTTCTGCTATTGAGTCATGCCTTTTGGTTTGAAGAACGCCGGGGCAACTTTCCAAAGGATGGTGACCAAAATGTTTGCTCCTCTGCTAGGCTAGACGATGGAGGCTTATATCGATGACATGGTGGTCAAAAGCAAGCATCAGGCAGACCATTTGTTTGACCTAGCCGGGATGTTCCCCATTCTCAAACAGCACAAGCTACGCTTGAATGCGTCAAAGTGTGCCTTCGGCATGGGATCCAGGAAATTCCTAGGTTTCCTAGTCACAAACCGAGGCATCGAGGCGGACCCCACACAAATCAAAGCCATACAAGTATTGAAGCAGCCCAACTCGGCGAAGGATGTGCAATATCTGGTCGGAATGGCCACCGCGCTTAACCGATTCATAAGCCGGTCATCAGATCACTGCCACCCTTTCTTTCGAGCCTTGAAATCCAAGTTTTCATGGGACGAGGAATGTGATAGGGCTTTGGCCAAGCTCAAGGCCTATTTGTCTTCTGCTCCATTATTGGTGACACCCAAGCCCGGCGAAGAACTCTACCTCTATCTGGCAGTTTCACAGCATGCAGTTAGCGCGGTGCTTGTCCGGTCAGAAGGTATCCAGCATTTGCCTATCTTTTATGTGAGCAAAACCTTGCTACTGGCCGAGTCGAGGTATTTGCCGCTGAAAAAACTTGCTTTGGCGTTGATGATGGCCTCCAGGAAATTGGCGCACTACTTTTACGCTCACACAATCATTGTTTTGACCGAATTCCCTATCAAAGCCTTGTTCGAGCGGACAGATTTCTCCAGTCGAATCCTGAAGTGGGCGGTCGAATTGGGTCAGTTCGACGTCAAATTTCAACCCCGAAGGGCCATAAAAGCACAAGCATTGGCCGATTTCGTTGCTGAATTCTCACCTAGAATTCACCAAGTATGCCCGGTGGATCTCAGCACGGTAGCCGAGGAAGTGAATGAAGGCTCAACGAAAATTGCACAACAGGGTGATGGTGGCGACACGAAACTTACACGCTTGACCATAGCACCTCTTGTCGGAATAGTAGAGTAGCCCGGCAATGCGGCAACGGCCTCGGGCATAACAGACCAACCTGTTGGGTCTAGTACCGCATCGCTGAGGGGGGATAAAGTGGAGCCGAACAGCAGCGAACCTGAAACCAAACAGCCAAGTGCCCGTGATCCCATCAACCTTTAAGTCTCCCAAGACCCCTCAGAGTGTTGGAAACTCTTCGTCGGTGAAATGTGGAAACGTTTTGTAGATGGAGCCTCAAATCGTCACGGCGCCGGGCTGGGCATAGTTTTGATCTCGTCAAATGGTCTGACCATTGAGCACTCTATCACCCTCGGATTCCCTGCGTCAAACAACGAGGCTGAGTACGAGGCGTTATTGGCCGGGCTTAAGAGCGCGCTTCAGTTGCGCGCATCCGAGCTGATGGTTTACAGTGACTCCCAACTTATTGTCAACCAAGTGTCCAGGGTCTATGAAGCCAAAGACGACAGAATGGCCAAGTACCAAGCTCTCGTAAGAGAACACATCAAGCGATTCCAGGCAATAAGGGTCCAACAAATTGGTCATGAAGAAAACGATCGTTCGAATGAATTAGCCAGTCTAGCTTCCATGGTCGACAGAACATCTCTCAGCCCTCTCCTGACTGAGTGTCTTCCAAGGCCTAGTAACGAGGAACCCGAGCAGACAGAAGTATTCTGCACTGAGCTTGGCCCTTCTTGGATGGACCCTATTATCCTCTTCTTGAAAGAATGGACCCTTCCGACCGATAAAAAAAAGAAGCACATAAAGTCCGGGTGAAGTCAGAGTGATTTTGGCTCTCTCCATCTGGTGCTTTATATAAGAAGTCATACACCGGTCCTTACCTGAAGTGTGTACATCCAAACAACGTGGAAGCTTTCCTGTATGAAATTCATGAAGGCATATGCGGCTGTCACATCGGGGGAAGATCTTTGGCCTACCGAGCTATCTCGCAAGGATATTGGTAGCCATGCATGCAAGCGGACGCTCAAAAGTATGTTAGAAAATGTGAGAAGTGCCAGAAGTTCGCCCACCAAATTCACCAACCGGCCAGAGAACTTCTTCCTCTCACAAGCCCTTGGCCTTTTGCGATGTGGGGGCTAGACATAGTGGGACCACTCCCAACGACACCGGGCAACCGGAAGTTCTTCATTGTAGCTACGGACTACTTCACCAAATGGGTTGAAGCTGAGCCCTTAGCGACTATCAAGGAGAAAGACGTCAAACGGTTTGTCTGGCAGAATGTGGTAATATGGTTTGGCGTCCCCAAGATTTTGATTTCCGATAATGACACCCAATTTAACAGTCACTTATTCAGAGGATTTTGTGAGGAATTGAGGATCGACTTCTACAACTCCACCCCCGTTTACCCGCAGTCCAACGGTTAAGCCGAAGCATCAAACAAGACCATCATTGATGGGTTGAAGAAAAGACTTGAGAAAGCCAAAGGAAAATGGGCTGAGGAACTTCCAAGTGTCCTTTGGGCATATCAGACGACCCCGAGGCGATCTATCGGGGAAACTCCTTTTGCCTTGGCATACGGCATGGAGGCGGTCATCCCATTGGAAATCGGCATGCCCACCAACCGCAGTGAAAATTTTGAGCCCGAGTTGAACTCTGAAGCAGTCGCCCCGGAATTGGACCTGGCTGATGAGCGTCGAGAAAAAGCTTTGATCCACGTGGCCGCATACCAACAAGAGCTGCCCAAAAAATACAACAAAACGGTACACCCCAGACCGTTCAAAGTCAGGGATTGGGTTTTACAGAAGGTGATGGGTAACACACTGGTGCCGGGCGAAGGCAAGCTAGGGGCAAACTAGGAAGGGCCTTACAGGATAACCGGTCTGGCGGGCAAGGGGGTATACCACTTGGAAGATTTGGAAGGAAAAAGCATACCCCGGCCATGGAATGCGACCAACCTCAAACTGTACTATTTTTAGTATTTGACGTTCTTATGTAATTTTTTGTGTGGAAGGACTTGCTCTCCCTGTACTTCTGAATGTAATACTCTTTTTGTCAATATAATAGAAGTGACTTATCTTTGCTGAAGCACTTTGTTATTTTCGATGACTACTTTGAGGTTTCAACCGAGATGTTTTATTTCGGTTAAATGAGTTGATGATTTGCTCAACTCAGTGGTTTCAGCCGAGATGATTTACTCCGGCTAGATGAGTTGATGATTTACTCAACTCTGAAGGTCCAGCCTAGATGGTTTACCCCGGCTGGATGAGTTGATGATTTACTCAACTCTATGGTTTCAGCCGAGATGTTTTACTCCGGTTGAATGAGTTGATGATTTACTCAACTGTGGTTTCATCTGAGATGGTTTATCTCGGCCAGATGAGTTGATGATTTACTCAACTCTGAAGGTCCAGCCTAGATGGTTTACTCTGGCTGGATGAGTTGATGATTTACTCAACTCTGTGGTTTCAGTCGAGATGTTTTACTCCGGTTGAATGAGTTGATGATTTACTCAACTCTGTGGTTTTAACAGAGAAGTTTTACTCCGGTTGAATGAGTTGATGATTTACTCAACTCTGTGGTTTCAACTGAGATGTTTTACTCCTGTTGAATGAGTTGATGATTTACTCAACTTTGTGGTTTCAACCGAGATGTTTTATTCCGGTTGAATAAGTTGATGATTTACTCAACTATGGTTTCATCTGAGATGGTTTATCTCGGCCATATGAGTTGATGATTTGCTCAAGGCTTTAGCCGAGATGCTTTGTCCCGGCTAAAGGGGTTGGTGATTTGCCCAACTCAAAAGGTTTAGCCGAGGTGGTTTACCCTGGCTAAAGCAGTTGCCGTGTTGCTTAAAGGTTCCTGCCGAGATGATGAAAAATAGTCCAACAAATAGTGCAACAGTTAACGAAATCAAAACTTTTCATTGATGAGAAACTGAATTACATAAGGTGGGGTAGGCAACCCAGTTACATTCTTAAAAAAAAAGAAAGAAAACTAAACTAAGGGGGAAAGGTCAACGAAGTCATCCCCGGTTGCAACTGCCTCCAGGTCGACCGTAGTTGTGGTTTCTTGGACGCCGGACTCCACCTGGCCGGCCTGCTTTGGGTGGTTTTCTTCCTCAACATTTTTCTCGGCTTCTTCCCCGCCTTCTTCCTCGACCTCAGCCTGCAATGCACTGAAGACATCGTTGGCATATGGCACCATGTACGTCGGCAGAAAGGCAGCTGGGGGGGAGGCAAACACGTCGGTTCCAGATCCTTGGCCGAGCTATTCGCAAGCAGCCTTCCAATCGGACTTGAAGAATATGTCCTTGGTGGCCTCAACTTGTTTGGTGTAGCTTTCCTCGGCCTCATTGAAACCTTCGTTATTTTCTTTGTCCAATTCATCATTCCTTGATTGCTTTACCTCATCCAGCTTGGCCTGGAGAGCGTCCCTCTTCTTCTCAACTCGTCCAAGTTGGCCAAGCAGTTTGGAGTTGTCGGTATTGGCAATCTCCAAGGAAGCCTTCGACCGCCCCAGCTCGGTTTGAAGGTGCTCGACCTGGCTGGTGGCGTCGGTCACCTTCTGCCGGAGTCTGTGAATCTGTTCCATCACAAGATGTTATTTCTGGATGGCTTGCAAGAAGGGAGTTTGATTAATGAAAGGGAACCGAGCAAACACTTGAAAAAATTTGAATAAAGCATGCAAAATTTTTACTCGGGTCATAGACTTGACTGAGGACTTCACGAGCCGGGTGTTGGGCACGTGGTCGCTGTCGGTCACATCGCTCGACAGGAGCAGGGCTTTTGTTAGGTCGAAGGCGAGGAGATGCTCTTTATCTCCTTTGATCGAAGCACTGGCCGGGATCTCTTTTCCCCGGTGCTTCAACTGAGGCTTCCAGGGAAGTGTCGGCTCAGTTATGGCCGCGGGTTGCTCGGTGCTCAGTTCTGCAACAAGCTTAGCTGAGGGGTCGGCGGTCCGAGGCCTTTTTCCAGCCCGGCGGCTGTCCTTGCTGTGCTGCACCGCGACAGTTAACGCCAACGCAACCACGGCCCCGCTTGTTTGACCGGCAGCAGCTGCGCGAGAAGGGATGCTCGGCAGCTCAGTGGATGTGGCGGTGATGAGGTTCTTGATGCGGCTTCGCTTGGCCATTTCCTCTTCCTCGGTCAGCCAAATTAGTGGCACGTTCGGTAGTGTTGGATCGGGAGGTGGAGACGGCGCTCGGAGGAAATCTGTTACTCTACTTCAGCGAGGAGCAGAGTATTTGTAGGTCGGTACGTAGCCGAGAAGTTCGTGGCAATCCTGGTTATGGTACCGCAATACAGTTCTGATGGCTGCTTCGTTAGGATTATGGTAGTTGGCTTGCAAAGCTTCAATGGCTGCAATGAGGAAAAGAAAAAAAGGCATTAGTACAGAATAGTGAAAGAAAATAATTTGACTGAGCAGTGAGCACGGCTTACATGTCGAACTGAAGTTCTTGCTAATGTACCAACCGGGCACGTCGGCTGTTTCATAGTTTCCAAACACCCAGAAAAAGTCGTCGTCGTGTATATCTTTATCCAGGGTGCTGGTTACTATCTCCTCCTTACCCGGCTTGATCTTTAGGTAGTAGTTTAGTCCATCGCCTGTATGCTCGAGGGTGTACTGGCGAAGTATCTCTGCTAATCCTAGGCTGATTCCTAGCCAGTTGTTCAGCGCGGCTATCCTGTTAATTATTCTATAGGTGTTGGTTGAGATTTGTGTGGGTGCTAGCCTGGTGTGCCTCAGAAACTTGCACATTAGAGGATTGACTAGGAAGCAAAGGCTGCCTTCGATAATGGACAGCACGGTGAAAGGGCACTGGTCCAGTCTGCCCCAAGGGGCTGTGTCCTCGGCACCGAGCTCAAGATGCACGTCAGCGGGGACGCCGTATTCTTCCCGGATGCGGCTAATGCGACCAGCGCGTCGACCAGGAAGCGGTAGTGCCCTATGTGTAGCCGGCTGGTTTTAGCACGGCTGTGTTGGTTTGGAAAAAACTCTCGTTTGATGGTTGCTCGGCCTTTGAGAACCTTAGTGTTGGTGCGTGGTCCCCTTGGACTCTGCAGTAAAAGGAGTGCAAGTGTAAGTGGGAGCACGGTTGCGCAAAACGAGCTTGACTTTAGCTCGGTCATATGGTGTGCCAGTTTATCTCGGTCACAGAGGTAAACCAAAAGCTCGGCCGCTCAAGCGGCCTAGATTTTAGCCCTGTCGAGCGGTCCGGCACTCCGTTACCTCAGTTTCTACACGAGTTTTGCAAGCTCGCAACTTGTTCAGTTTCAATGCTTTTTGGGATCAAAAGAAGACCTGGAGCCCGATCCGCTCTAGATCCTCGCGTGTTCATCACTGAGGTTGAAGAACAATAAAGAGAGCAGGGGTAGAGGAGGTTTTTGGGGAGCTCTATCCTAAAACCTATGGCTTTTATGCCCTAAAATATGAAATACCAAATGAAAAAGCAATGAAGAGATTCGGAGAACTTACCAGAATAAGGGCGACAGTTGAATCTTCGAGCTCGAAGTCAGTCCAGGGCTAGGAAGGTGTTTGATAGAGAGAAGGTCACTGCAGCGTCAAGTCGTCTGGAGCGGAGAAGAGACAGTAGGAAGAAAATACAAGGGGAAGTGGCGTACTTATAGGAGAAAAGAACCGCCTAAATTTGAATATGAAGAGACGGTTGGGTTGGCTGCTCGAGGCCAATAAATGATCGATGCGTGTCCCTATTGAAGCCGGCGTCAGTATTGAAGAGACAAGAAGGCAAGTTGAGGCGTTGACCGAGCAAATCAAGAAACCGAGCATAGGGATTAGCGCGGTTAACGTCTTGCGAACTAAGAACCGAGGGAGAATCTACCCCGATCGGATCATGTAATCCCAGTCACGCTTGCCCGGACGGAATTAAGGGGCAATTGAGAGGGAGATTTATAATCTGGTTTTGAGCCGTGGTAGAAACTAGACAGGATAGGGCCGAGTATGTTTGGGCCGAGCTAACTTGGGCTTCCCCAGAGTTGGTCTTGCTCGGTCGAGGCCCAGGCCCGAGGCCCAGGTCCCATGTTTGGACTGAGCTAATTTGGCCGAGGTGATCGTCGGCTACCCCGGGTTCCATGGTTCGCATGTTTAGCTCGGCGGGAAAGGCCTTCTATTTACCGGCTCGACTGATCTTGAACTCGGCTCTGCGAGAATGCTAGTGAGCTCGGTTGTTATGGAGCTCGGCAAGTGGAGCACTCGGACTCCTTACGTAGCACGGTCGTGTGAGACCGAGGTGATGTCGCCGGGCTGCCGAGTTCCCGCTAATGTTGTCTGGCGGTTTGGCTAGGTGGTGTTCACTAGATTTGTGCTGACAGATGGGAGAGCAGCTCCACGTGTCAAGAGACTAATGGGCGCAGAGTTGAGCGCAGAAAGTATATAAGCATGACTGCGCCCCCCATGCTGGGGACGAAACATCATTTGGTGAGATAAACTTACACTCATAGAGCTCCTCTCTCTCTCTCTCTCTCTCTCTAAGTGTGTGTGCTAACTTAACCGTCGGAGGGGTTTTTCGGCAACACACCATCAGGTAGCTCACCGCCGTTGTGTTCTCAGGTTGATCGGATAGATTCGGAGCTTGGACGAAAGGAGTACAGACAACGACGAATATTTCCTCCCTGTACAACAATGGTCAAGTCTTGAAATTTTTCTTTTGTGATTTCTTCTATTCTTCTAAGATTTTCTATAAAATTATACCCATTTATTAAGAGAATAAATCATTTTCATGCTGTTATCCTCCATATTTTGCCATCATTTATTTCATAGGCCTTGTTTTGAGCCTCCAACGATAATTCGAATCGTTCATCTCATAATCTCAATGAGTTATGAATCAAATCAATTTCATAAAATATCACTAGATACATAGGCAAATTACATTTTATTTATTTTTTTAAATAGACGGCAATTATGAGTTTAAACTTAAACAGTCTATTTTATAAAAGAAAATATAATTTGTAATATATTTATTGATATCTGCTGAACTAGATTTTTTACATAAACTAGGAATGATTGTGGCTCAGGTTAGATCGGGTTGGGTCGGGTGATATCACATTTCGCCATCCATCCAAAATTAGGTGGATTTAAAAAATAATCTGCATTCGTCCACCGGTTTGGCAGATGCAAATTGAGAGGGCCGCACAGATTGGCAGATGGATGTGATCGGATTGGCAGTTTCAACTTTACAAATTTTGGGCATTTTTTCAAATTATAATTCATTACTTTTATAATCTCTAATAACTAGTGATCTAAAAAAATATGTATTATTTGTCTATATAGGCCATGACACTATACATGCGTGTTTTTAAGGTATTGTGTTTCATTTAAAAAATATATATTTTGTTTTTTATACTCTATGTTGTTACATGTTAGGAGTTCATTTATTTATTTATTTTGAACTTTATCTACGAGCGTATCGGATTCATGTGAGTGCGAGATAGTTGATTTGAACTGTATAATTTTGAAAAATTTCATCTTCATTTGTCCGGCAAAAGACACATCTGTCCAAAATCGATTGGGTTGGGTCAGGTTGGACGGATCTATAATCACACCTAACATAAATGATGTTCACCACAATGCTTACAAAGTGAACGGTACAAATTAATCATTGTGAATCTAGAGTGAAATCCACAAAATGAAATATGAAATAATATAGAGGATTGTGGTACGGATATGATTGCAAACAAATCAAGTTGTTCACGAGCTCGAATCGGTTTAGATCAGCTCATTAAGGGGTCGGCTCTCAGTTCTTTTATCTTTATTTAAATTATAAAATAAATATATATTATTTATATATTAAACAATAAAAAATATATAAATAAGAGCATAATTATGTTATTTTTATGTTAAAATAATGTAAATAATATTTTTATTAAATAATATATAAATATATTATTTATATAATATAAATAATAATAATAATAATAATTTATTATTGAGTTTCAGTCGAGCTTGAACTTGACTACTATTAACGAGTCGAACTCAAACTCGAGCTCGATTAGTTATTAAGTTGAACTCGAGTTGGATAATTAAAATCGCTAAACAAAAGAGTCGAGCAAAATTCAATTAGACGCGATTCCCTTGCAATTCTAGATATAGATAGTAACTAATCTCTTTTTAGAAATTCTATATTTATCTCTATATTTTATTTAGTAGTTGTTTGGCATGTGGGTTTGGATTAGGTTGGAGCTATTTTAGTCATAAAAAGACAAAATAGATATTTTTGTCATAGGTTAAAAGTTGTCACATCCAGGGCCAGCCCTGGGGTGAGGCGACTAAGGCGGTCGCCTCGGGCCCCCAATTTTGAACAAAATTTAGGGCTCCCAATTAGGGGAGTGTATCATGTCATGTTATTTCATAATTATTTTAATATTAACTCAATTTATTTATTTTTATGTTGTCGTGTGGTGTTATTTTGATTCGTGTTCAATTAATATTTAATGTGAAAACTTTCACTTTTAGTTAAAAATAACTTAGCAAGTGTATTGAGAGATTAAAATTTTTCTCATTAGTTGAATTTTATAAAATTTATTTTAACTAAATGAAATTATTCATAGAATGTTTGATTTTAATTCAATTGTATTTTTCTAATTAAAAAAATTGTACCTTATTACTATATATTTTTTATTAGATTGACTCTAAAATAGGTAACAAAAAAATATATATCTTAAATGAAAAAAAAGATATTAGTCTTAATTATTATTTTACATACTTTTTATTCAATTAGATAGAGTTAAATAAAAGATTAAAAAAATGTCATGGCATCCCTTAGTGAACATTCAAATATATAACTAATAATTTATATTATTAAGTTGTGTCATACTTGGATCCATGTTGAAAATAACTTGCTAATTTTATATATTGCTTGAGTTGTGTCGAAAATTCTCATCCTTGCCCCCAATTAATTTTTGTTCTTATAGCATTAGTAAGCTAAAAAATAAAGATTCGATTCAACTAATTGAAGTTCAACTATTATATATATATATATATATATATATTTGTTATCTAAATTTTGTTAAATTGTAATGCAATATAAATAAATTTGTATCTTTTTTGTTTCATCCAAACAATTTTTTATTTTTTTTTGGATAATGATATATGAAGGGCCCAATTAAAAAAATTCGCCTTAGGCCCCTAATAAGCCAGGGCCCTGGTCACATCCAAATCATAATTTTTATATTTTCTCTCTTATAAAAGTTATGAAAGCCAAAAAAGTCCATCCAAAATGAAACTATTTTAATCCCAAGCTAAAATAATTAAAACAAAAATGTTAGAGATCTTAAAAGTTCTACTAAAATTTTTACTAAATATCTCATATGGTTGTGAGATCCATATAAAATTCACATAGTGTGAGTCCTATACCCATATGAGATGTGACACGTATGCACTTCTAGTTGTTCTAGGAAAGTGACTTGATTGAAAGGAAGAATGGCCAACCGGGTCAGCAAGTGGAAGACTCGGATATGACTCCGTCAAACTAATCAACATCAAAAAACTGTGTACCATTTTCATTATTATTTTTATGATTTTCAATTATAATTTATTGTGATATTAATTATGGAAAATGTTGGCTTTGTTTGGTTTGTTTTTCAAAATTTTCTAGAGTAATCAAATCAAATAGATTTTTTAAGAAAAATCTCAAAATTTTGTTTGGTTACCTACTTTCCAAAATCACACTCTCTCTTATACACATTAAATCAATCATTTTTTTTAAAACTCTCTCCCCAAAACAATTTTTGAAAATTATTTCTGAAAAAAGGCAAACTAAACAAATTTTCGTATTTTTTATCTCAAAAACTACTCTACAAACACAAACCAAATACACCCGTTATGTTTGGAACCTCACAAAGGAGGACCTCCAAAACCCTCACTGATGTATTGACCAGCGATGTGTTTGAATTTTTTTTTAGAGTTGTATCTAACAGTGATATGAATGGTTCAGATAATTTTAAGAGTTATGGAGGTTGCGTTTTGTGAGGTCTCTATCATTATTGATTAATTGTAATTTATTAATATATTAATTAGTAGTTGATCCGTACAATGTACGGATTAAAATATAATTTTTTAAAAATAAAATTTTATAAAATTTAGTTAAATTATTTATATATGTGTTTATATATAAAATATTTAAAATAATGATTAAATTAAAAAAAAAGAAGTAATAATTTAAAATTAGGGAGACTTATTTATAAGTCTTATTTCGGACACTCATGCTATGTATAGCGACCCCGGTCTTTTCCCATTTGATTATTGTATCCGGACTTAGGTTCCGTAGATTCTGTCATTGTATAATTGTTGTTGTTGTCCCTTATTTTCTCATTTGGAATTATAGGATGTGTTGGGCAGGTTTGTTTCAGGTTGGTTGGGTTTAGAAACCAAGTGTTGCTGTCCAGGTTTTTGGTTCTTCGCTCGAGCGAGGAGTTGTTCGCTCGAGCGAGAGGTTGCGTTTGATTTGGACCTGTAGCTGTGCATTCTTGGCTCGAGCGAGCTTTTCTTCGCTCGAGCGAGTTAGTTTGTTC
The DNA here is from genome assembly GCF_055761805.1 of Camellia sinensis. Classification (NCBI taxonomy): domain Eukaryota; kingdom Viridiplantae; phylum Streptophyta; class Magnoliopsida; order Ericales; family Theaceae; genus Camellia; species Camellia sinensis. The sequence continues at coordinate 114,083,250 of NC_138973.1, forward strand.
TTCGCTCGAGCAATAGTTCCTTCGCTCGAGCGTGTGTCTGGTTTCAGACCTGTGGGTTTGAGTTCTTCGCTCGATCGAGTTTTCTTTCGCTCGAGCGAGCTTTTGGGTTGTTGGCTCGAGCAAGGCTTCCTTGGCTCGAGCGTTGCTTTTCTGTGTCTGGTCGCTCGAGCGACCATGTCTTCGCTCGAGCGAGCCTGTCCAGTTTATATACACAGCAGCGGGTTTTGATCAGTCTTTTTCATTTTCTTTTGATTCCAAACCCTAGGTCCGACTTCTCTCTCTCCCTACTCACCTTCTTTCTTAGATTTGATCCACTTAGGGTGTGTTTCTACCCTAGATCCTTCATTAAAAAGATAGAGGGAGTCGAGGGCTTTCATTTAATCTGAACATTTGGCGATTTGGAGCACTTTAGTATTTGGGCACTCATCTTTGTCTTCACCATTTGTGTTGTTTTCTTCGAGGTAGGGATTTCCTACTCCATTTTATAGGTTTTGTTCTAAGCTTTGGTAATTTGATATGTTGGGGATACTTTGGTAAATTTTGGGAAAAACCCTAGTTGTATTATTGAATTAATTTGTATAAGTAATTCATGGAATTGGGAAAAGATGGTTAAATTCATGGAATTTGGGAATTCATTGGTTAAATAGCGTAATTGGGTAATTGGAATCATTTGTCTATTGAATTGTTGACATAGTTATTTTCAGTTTAGAAATAACTGTTTTGGGCTATCGGTGGAGGATAGTCGTGATTGTTGTAGACATTGCATGTGGATTAGGAATAACTGAAACTAATCACATTGGTTAAGTCATTAATTTTGACTATGGCATTGATACAGAAAATATGTGTATTGATTGAGCATTGCATTTGCATACATTGTTTTGTGTGTGGGAGGAGATAGGGGATGTACTCCACGGTTTAGGGGAAGATAGGGGATGGACCTCTAAACCGGATTTTGTTTGGGAGGAGATAGGGGATGGACTCCATTAGCATCACTTCTATGTGTGCTTATTTATATAGAAGTGTTTTATTAATACATCACTAAAATGTGTATCAATCTGGAAGTATGAAGTGTTTGATTTGAGCTTGAGTCTCATTTGTTTGTTGATATTGGAAGGATGTGAATATGATATATGTGATTCACTGTTATAAGTTGGCCAGGTTCTGAGCCATGTTGATAAAATTGGAAAGTAAAACGTATCTTTGGCAATAGTGTCATGAGACTGTAAAATGAAGTAATTGATTATTTTGGTTAACCATCTGTTGAATGCTATTGCTTTATTCATTGCTTATATGTGGTTTAGTATATTTCTACTGGGCTGTGGCTCACCCTTTATGGGAACATCATTTTCAGGTTCAGGTGATAAACTACCTCCAAGGACTTAGCTTGGGAGGGTTTGGCTTCTGGATTGAAGAAGACTACCTTTAGTTAATAGTTTTTATTTATTAGTACATGTAAACATTCCAGCCTAGGGCTTTTCTTGTATTGAGATTAGAACTCATATTTTTGAATCCAAGTGTTGGCTTGGAAAGATGTAAGCCTGTAGGGCATTTATTTCGATGTTGCATGTAATGCTTTATTTAGTAATACTCTGATGAATGAATTAATAAATTGTCTTCTTTAAATAATGCATGTCAATGATATATAATGGGTTAATTTTGAGGGCATTACAACTTGGTATCAGAGCGTACCGGGTTTGAATACTTTGGGTACGTGGGACGTGATTAGCATCACATTGGGTTCGTCTCGTTTGATAGAGACTTAGTGTAATGTTATATGCTTATGTGATAACATGTTTATGTGATTATGTGGGTATGGAATGTAGTTTCTAGGATGTTGATTGGACCCTTGAGTTTCTAGTAGTCTTGTTGGAAAGGCACTTGATCACTGCTGCTTCCAACCGGAACTATAGTAACGCATTGGGACTATCATTATCCGGGAATGAAATTCGTAGGTGCTTATGTGATTATGTGCTTACGTGGAATGTATCATTGTTGTCCATTGCATTAGGACGTGAGTGTTTAGCTTCGGCACATTTATTAATGTGCTAATGTCTCTGTTTCCTTTATTAGGATGTCAGGACGAGGACGAGGACGAGGACGCGGTAGGCGTGGTAGGCCGGGTAGGCAGGAGGTGCCTGTGCCAGAGGAGATTCCGGCAGTTCAGGAGGGAATTGGCCAGGCCAATGTGGCCGAGTCAGTAGGCCAGTAGGCTATGGGCGCTCTAGCCCGAGAGATAGCAGGGGCATTCAGGGAGTCAGTAGGCATTCTCAGAGCTGAGAATCAAGCTCAGGCTGTTAATGCGGATGCAGGACCTTCCTTTTTGAAGAGGGAGTTCTTCCGGTCTAATCCGGATGAATTTGTGGGTGATCCAAAAGAGTCGCTTAAGGCAGATGAATGGCTCGAACAGACAACGAAGACGTTTGAGATGCTTGGCATCGAAGACGAGGGGTTGAAAGTGACCTTGGCATCTTTCCAGTTGAAGGGAGATGCGGGTCAGTGGTGGAAGTTTACTAAGGGGCGTATAGGAGGTACGTGGGAGGCTTTTGTGAATGCTTTCCAGGAGAAGTTCTTATCTCCAGCTGTCAGGGAGAAGCTGCGAGACCAGTTTTGTCAGCTTAAGCAGTCGAGTTCTTCAGTGGCCGAGTTTGAGGCTGCATTTACTAGTTTGTCCAGGTTTGCACCTGAGTTGGTGGCGTCTGAGGAACGCCGTTGTATTGAGTTTGAGAAGAAGTTGAGGCGTGGCCTCAAGCTGAGAGTTGGGGGAACTATGATTCGGGATTATGGGCGTATGGTTGATGCTGCAGCCCACATGGAAATTATGATGCAGGAGGAGGAGGAAGGACAGAAGGTCTCCAAGAGGAGTCAGGATGGTCAGAATGATGGTAGGAGACAGAAGGGTTTTAATCCCCAGCAGTCTCAGGGTAGCTTTTCTAGATCGACTTTTCTTGTACCGAGTGCTAGTTCGGGGAAAGGCAGTCAGGGAGACATTACCTGTTTCAAGTGTGGCCAGCTGGGCCACAAGTCTCCAGTTTGTCCTCAGAGGGGAGGAGTGCAGAGAGCAGCATCATCTTCAGCTCGATCTCAGAGCCAGAGTCAGGGTAGAGGCCAGCCACTCTCGTGTTATCAGTGTGGTCAGCCAGGGCATATGAAGAGGTATTGCCCGCAGTTGGGTGGCGCACCTGGTGCATCGGGTTTGAGGCCGATTCAGGGTCAGCAGCCAGCTCAGTCAGGTCAGGCCTCGAGGGCCAATCAGGGGGCTTCATCGTCCCAGTCAGTGCAGCAATCTTATGCTCCTAGGGGTGAGCAGGTTGATCAGAGGTCGTCTGGGTGCGTGTATGCTGTTACCGCGCAGGATCTTGTGCCGGCACCATCAGTTGTGAGAGGTACCTTTTTGTTTTGCAACTCGGTTGCTAATGTTTTGATTGATACGGGTGCATCTCATTCCTTTGTGTCTGCTGCATTTGCATCTGTTTTGGAGTTGGAGTTAGCACAGTTAGCATCTCCTATTTGTGTAGTGTCACCTCTTGGGGGTGAATTGATCTTGAAACAAGGTGTTAGGGGTTGTGATATAGAGGTTGATTATCATAGAATCCCATTTTCCTTTGTAGTTATGCCTATGAGGGGTTTCGATGTTATTTTGGGTATGGACTGGTTATCGTCATACCGGGCAGTTATTGATTGCTACCGCCAGAGGGTCACTTGTTGTACCGTGAGCGGAGAGTATTTTCATTTTCTGGGGGACCGGGTTGGTGATGTGTTGCCACCGGGGTATGTTCCGCGAGGACGGAGTGAGCTTAGTGGTCTACTTGCTAACCTTTCGATTAGTGAGGATGTTGAGACTCAGATTGTGTTGCCAAGGGTGGTTTGTGAGTACTCGGACGTTTTTCCCGAGGATCTTGTTGGTTTGCCACCGCATCGAGAGATTGAGTTCTCTATTGACCTGGTGCCCGGCACGGCGCCGATTTCTATGGCACCTTACCGTTTTGCCCTAGCCGAGTTAGTTGAGTTGAAGATTCAGCTCCAGGAGTTGCTAGACAAGGGTTTTATACGTCCTAGTGTTTCGCCGTGGGGAGCACCAGCCCTCTTTGTTAAAAAGAAAGGTGGTGCTTTGAGACTTTGTATAAGATTACCGGAAATTGAACCGGGCTACGGTTAAGAATAAGTACCCTATGCCTCGTATAGACGATCTGTTTGACCAGTTGAAGGGTTCCCGTTGTTTCTCTAAGATAGACTTGAGATCAGGTTACCACCAGTTGAGGGTCAGAGAGGAGGATATTCCGAAGACGGCATTCCGTACGCGGTATGGCCATTATGAGTTTCTGGTGATGCCATTTGGACTCACCAATGCACCGGCAGTCTTTATGGACTTGATGAACCGGATCTTCCGGGAATTCTTGGATCGGTTTGTAGTTGTTTTTGTGGACGACATCCTTATCTTTTCGCCTTCTGAGGAGGAGCATGAGTCACACTTGAGGGTGGTGCTTGAGTTACTTAGAGCTCATAGGCTGTATGCCAAGTTTGGGAAGTGTGAGTTCTGGCTGAGGGAAGTCAAATTCTTAGGCCACGTGGTATCCGGGGAAGGAGTGTCTGTTGATACATCTAAGATGGAGGCAGTGCAGGATTGGGCACAGCCTAAGAGTGTATTTGAGATCCGCAGTTTTCTGGGATTAGCTGGGTATTACCGTCGGTTTGTGAAAGATTTCTCCAGGTTAGCATCACCGTTGACTAGACTGACTCGGAAGGGAGTCAAATTTGTATGGAGTGAGACTTGTGAAAAGTCGTTTCAGGAGTTGAAAGTTAGACTGACCACCGCTCCAGTATTGATTATTCCAGAGAGAGGGTTGGGTTATACAGTCTATTGTGACGCCTCACGAGAGGGTCTGGGTTGTGTGTTAATGCAAGAGGGGAAAGTAGTTGCCTATGGCTCACGTCAGTTGAAAATTCACGAGCAGAATTACCCTACGCATGATCTAGAGTTAGCAGCTGTGATATTTGCCTTGAAGATTTGAAGGCATTATCTTTATGGTGAGAAATTTGAGGTATTCTCGGATCATAAGAGTCTGAAATATTTGTTTACACAGAAAGATTTGAATTTGAGGCAGAGGAGGTGGATGGAGTTCATAGAGGATTATGACTTTGAGTTGCATTACCATCCGGGAAAGGCCAATGTGGTGGCCGATGCCCTTAGCAGAAAACCTGTTGGTGTTATAGCTAGTATAGCCATCCGAGAATGGGAGATGTTGGGTGCACTTGGGGAGTTTGATTTACTTCTGGGCGAATCCGTTGAGGCTGCGGCCTTGTTTTCTGTTATTGCACGGCCTACAATTGTGACTCGAGTGTTAGAGGCTCAGAGAGGTGACTTTGAGGTAGAATCTCTCCGTGAGAAGATTTCCGGTGGGAAGGTTGAGAAGGGTTTGACGGTATATTCCGACCTGAGTGTGAGATACCGAGACCGTCTGTTTGTGCCGAAGTCTTGCCGAGAGGAGGTACTCCGAGAGTTTCATCATTCACGTCTTGCGGTGCATCCGGGAGGCACTAAGATGTATCGGGATTTGGGTCGCCAGTTTTGGTGGCAGGGTATGAAGAGAGATGTGGCAGCTTTCGTATCTAAGTGCCTTACTTGCCAGCAAGTGAAGGCCGAGCATCAGAGGCCAGCGGGTTTGTTGCAACCCTTGCCTATTGCCGAGTGGAAGTGGGAGCATGTCACTATGGACTTCGTTGTAGGTCTTCCGAGGACGCAGCGGGGTAGTGATGCTATTTGGGTGGTCGTAGACCGGTTGACTAAGTCGACGAACTTTATTCCTATGCGCGTGAGAGATACGGTAGATCATCTTGCCGACTTGTATATTCGGGACATAGTGAGATTGCACGGGGTCCCAGTGATGATCGTCTCAGATAGAGATCCTCGTTTTACTGCCAGGTTGTGGCAGAGTTTGCAGAGTGCCTTAGGCACTAAGTTGACCTTTAGCACGGCTTATCATCCTCAGACTGATGGACAGTCCGAGCGTACTATTAAGATACTTGAGGATATGCTTCGGGGTTGTGTTCTAGACTTTAGTGGGTCGTGGGAGAGGCACTTGCCGTTGGTGGAGTTTGCCTACAACAACAGTTTCCAGTCTAGTATCGGTATGGCACCATTTGAGGCCTTGTATGGCCGACCGTGTAGATCTTCTGTGTGTTGGGCCGAGGTGGGTGATGCACCTCTATTGGGTCCAGAGTTGGTGAGAGAAACGACGGAGAAAGTTGAGCTTATCCGTAAGAGGCTTGTTACAGCACAGAGTCGTCAGAAATCGTATGCCGACCGTAGGAGGAGACCTTTGGTGTTTGAGGCAGGTGATCATGTCTTTCTGAAGATATCACCTAGACGGGGTTTGATGAGGTTTGGGAAGAGTGGGAAGTTATCCCCTCGGTTCATTGGTCCGTTCGAGATCCTTGAGAGGATTGGCGAGGCTGCTTATCGTTTAGCTTTGCCGCCGCAGTTGTCCGGAGTACATGACGTGTTTCATGTGAGTATGCTTCGGAAGTATGAGCCGGATCCATCACATGTGTTGGATTGGACCGATTTAGTGGTTGATGAGGATGTCTCGTATGAGGAGAGACCGGTCCGGGTATTGGATAGGCGGGATCAGGTTTTGCGAGGCAAGACCATCCCTTTGGTAAAAGTTTTGTGGAAACATCATGGAGTGGAGGAAGCCACTTGGGAGCGCGAATTGGAAGTCCGCGAAAAATACCCGGACATGTTTATTCATTTGTAATCTTGTATTTAGATTTTGTAATATTGTTGAACTTAAGAGCTTTACATATGTCTTAAGTTGTAAAACGTTGAGTATGTTTTGGTAAATGGGTGTATCTTGAAACTTGCTTCATTATAGAAGTTTAGTATAGCATTGCATATGTTGATTACATTGCTGAGTATGTTATATATATCATGCAATTGAATATGATATGGGGATTGTTAACATTGAAAGGAATAATGCATAATAATGATACAGGTTGAGATATATGTTGTGTTATATATTTAATATGAGATGCCTCTTGATAAAGAGATGAAATGACCAATTTTGGGTCAAGATGTTTACTAATGGATTGTTAAAAAAAAAATCTGTTTTCAAAAACTTATGCTTAATTTCGAGGACGAAATTCTTTGAAGGGGGGGAGGTTATAGCGACCCCGGTCTTTTCCCATTTGATTATTGTATCCGGACTTAGGTTCCGTAGATTCTGTCATTGTATAATTGTTGTTGTTGTCCCTTATTTTCTCATTTGGAATTATAGGATGTGTTGGGCAGGTTTGTTTCAGGTTGGTTGGGTTTAGAAACCAAGTGTTGCTGTCCAGGTTTTTGGTTCTTCGCTCGAGCGAGGAGTTGTTCGCTCGAGCGAGAGGTTGCGTTTGATTTGGACCTGTAGCTGTGCATTCTTGGCTCGAGCGAGCTTTTCTTCGCTCGAGTGAGTTAGTTTGTTCTTCGCTCGAGCAATAGTTCCTTCGCTCGAGCGTGTGTCTGGTTTCAGACCTGTGGGTTTGAGTTCTTCGCTCGATCGAGTTTTCTTTCGCTCGAGCGAGCTTTTGGGTTGTTGGCTCGAGCAAGGCTTCCTTGGCTCGAGCGTTGCTTTTCTGTGTCTGGTCGCTCGAGCGACCATGTCTTCGCTCGAGCGAGCCTGTCCAGTTTATATACACAGCAGCGGGTTTTGATCAGTCTTTTTCATTTTCTTTTGATTCCAAACCCTAGGTCCGACTTCTCTCTCTCCCTACTCACCTTCTTTCTTAGATTTGATCCACTTAGGGTGTGTTTCTACCCTAGATCCTTCATTAAAAAGATAGAGGGAGTCGAGGGCTTTCATTTAATCTGAACATTTGGCGATTTGGAGCACTTTAGTATTTGGGCACTCATCTTTGTCTTCACCATTTGTGTTGTTTTCTTCGAGGTAGGGATTTCCTACTCCATTTTATAGGTTTTGTTCTAAGCTTTGGTAATTTGATATGTTGGGGATACTTTGGTAAATTTTGGGAAAAACCCTAGTTGTATTATTGAATTAATTTGTATAAGTAATTCATGGAATTGGGAAAAGATGGTTAAATTCATGGAATTTGGGAATTCATTGGTTAAATAGCGTAATTGGGTAATTGGAATCATTTGTCTATTGAATTGTTGACATAGTTATTTTCAGTTTAGAAATAACTGTTTTGGGCTATTGGTGGAGGATAGTCGTGATTGTTGTAGACATTGCATGTGGATTAGGAATAACTGAAACTAATCACATTGGTTAAGTCATTAATTTTGACTATGGCATTGATACAGAAAATATGTGTATTGATTGAGCATTGCATTTGCATACATTGTTTTGTGTGTGGGAGGAGATAAGGGATGTACTCCACGGTTTAGGGGAAGATAGGGGATGGACCTCTAAACCGGATTTTGTTTGGGAGGAGATAGGGGATGGACTCCATTAGCATCACTTTTATGTGTGCTTATTTATATAGAAGTGTTTTATTAATACATCACTAAAATGTGTATCAATCTGGAAGTATGAAGTGTTTGATTTGAGCTTGAGTCTCATTTGTTTGTTGATATTGGAAGGATGTGAATATGATATATGTGATTCACTGTTATAAGTTTGGCCAGGTTCTGAGCCATGTTGATAAAATTGGAAAGTAAAACGTATCTTTGGCAATAGTGTCATGAGACTGTAAAATGAAGTAATTGATTATTTTGGTTAACCATCTGTTGAATGCTATTGCTTTATTCATTGCTTATATGTGGTTTAGTATATTTCTACTGGGCTGTGGCTCACCCTTTATGGGAACATCATTTTCAGGTTCAGGTGATAAACTACCTCCAAGGACTTAGCTTGGGAGGGTTTGGCTTCTGGATTGAAGAAGACTACCTTTAGTTAATAGTTTTTATTTATTAGTACATGTAAACATTCCAGCCTAGGGCTTTTCTTGTATTGAGATTAGAACTCATATTTTTGAATCCAAGTGTTGGCTTGGAAAGATGTAAGCCTGTAGGGCATTTATTTCGATGTTGCATGTAATGCTTTATTTAGTAATACTCTGATGAATGAATTAATAAATTGTCTTCTTTAAATAATGCATGTCAATGATATATAATGGGTTAATTTTGAGGGCGTTACACTATGTTAAGTCCTTTGCAATTTCTTATAGAGTTTTAAGTCTTATTTAGATAGGAATGTATTCTACAAGATCCTATGAGTTGTAAATAAATGGTATTAATTTAAAAAAAAAATAGTTGGAAAAAAAATTATTTGAAAAAAAAAATTATTTGAAAAAAAAATATGTAGGTGTCACGTTACGTTTCGCAAACTTAATCTATGGTAACATTCAATAACCATATATAAGAAATTGAATGTTACCATAGATCATATCTACATGGATGTGAATTTCAAAATACACAAACAAGTAACATTTTTACATTCAATTTTAAAAATAAAAAACCTAGTAAGTTTGCGAAACGTAATGTGACACGTTACGTTACGTTTATGTAGGTGTCACGTTACGTTTATGTAGGTGTCACATCACGTTACGTTTATGTAATGTCCCATTTGATATGGTCACATTACGTTACGTTTATATAGGTGTCACGTTACGTTTCGCAAACTTAATCTATGGTAACATTCAATTTCCTATATATGGTTTTACCATTATTTATGATATTAACAAATAATATTGAGGGTAAATGTGTCAACAAACTTTACACAGGACTTATAGAAACATAAGTTTTTTAGTAGGACCATATGTAGCATAAGTCTCCCTAACAGGCATTATAAATAATTTTCCCTTAAAATTAAAGAATAATACTTACTATTTATTTTGATAATCTTAGCCCTACCATTTTATAAAAGTGTTATTTAAATAAATATCTAATAATTTTAAATATATTATTTATGTGTATTTTAATAATTTAACCCTACCGTGCTATAAAAAATCTAACTTTATATATATATATATACACGTATATATAATACTTTTATACGATATTAAATTATAACATAGTAAAAGAAACACTTATTTTGATAATTTTAGCTCTATTGTATTTCAAAAGTGTAATTTAAATAAATAGATATAATGATTTTGTATGATATTGAATTACAACATAGCAAAAGAAGCACTAATTTTGATATTAAAAATAATAATTAGAAAATTAAAAGTGAAGAGAGGAGAGATGCACCACATAGGAGAGAGAAAAAAATTTAAAGTAAAACACAATTTTTAATATAAAAAAAAAATTAGCAATCTTCACATTCGGTGAACCAAATACAAAAAACCAAAAACCAAAAACCAAAAGGGATGTTGAAGAACTTACAACAATTGAAGAAGTAACTGAATACAGAATCTAAAACGGTTTCTGAATATATATTTATTGTTGATTTCCTCTTGTGAGTAGTGATTTTATAAAATAATATAAGAAAGATTTTGTACAATTCAAGTATAATTCATATAGAAGTTGTAGGTAGATTTAATGTAAAACTCAAATTAGATTTGTCAAAGAAGTATTTCTCAAAAAATAGAGTGCTCATAAAATTGGTTAAGTGAGTGTAATGGGTTTGTGGGTTTGTTAGAGTAGAAAGAGATAAGAGCGGCATAACTTTTATGTAAATAGAAAACGTATGCTGAGGTGGTTTTTTTTATAAAAAAAGTATGACTTTAGAATGTGTCGCCTAAGAAAAGGAAAAATAATACTTATATATACCGAATAGGTTTTTAATTATGTTTTCAATATTATTTGGTTATAACTCATTGTATTTTCTTTAATTATAGTTTAAAATTCATATAGTTATGACATTTATGATATCTGTACTACAAATATTATAAATTATATATAGTACATATTAAAAAAAGGAGCTCAGCCCATAAATCCATTTTACGGACTTTTAGCCTATAGATCTAGGCGCATTTTGTTCGGGTTCTGATGTAGGCCGAAAGGTACCATATTGAGGCCATGTAAATTACATTTATAGTCCTTAAAGTATGGTTATTTGGCAGAGATGATGCATTTCGTGGTCTTGTGCAAGTTTGGTGAACAACACGCAATCTCAGGCGAAAAGTAGCACAGAAGTAGATCCTTCACTTGAACAATGGAAATTCGCCGCTTGTCAGTCCACTGCATGTACAGCCATCCTTCATTGCATGTGCGTCCCACCATCGCTCGAGTAGTCAATCTGGGTGCTCGAGCGGCCCACCTTAGGAAGCGTGCGCAAAATTTCTAGTGTGTTTTTTTGAGAATAAAAGGAAGAAAAATGGATGGGATTAGAGTTCTGAAATTTTCTAAGACTAAAAGAGAGACGACTAAGGCTAAGGAAAGAAGCTTGATCATCCATGGAGGCTCCTACCATCTTCACCACTTCCATCTCATCTTCTTTCCTCTTCATGAGTGGTTGAGCATCTCTCTTAGGGTATCGATGAAACACTAGCTAATTAACCATAATTGTAATATTTGATTTTGTAATGTGTTGAGTGAGATAGTTGTAAAAATTTTGAGTTTTAATTCAATGTTATTCTAGCTTCACTCTTCATTCAATTTCTGTGATTGAGAATGAATGTTTTACTATGTTTTCATTGTGTTGTTTGCGAAACCCAAGACACACTATGCTATGACTAGACTGATTGTGCCACGACTAGTTTAGAGTGGACAATCCATGACGGTTGAAATAGTGCGTGCTCGTGCTTCAAACATAATTTTATCTTTCTCTCCGATTCCCAACTTGTAGTTGAGGAATTAGCTTGTTTCACTCATTCATTGTGAAAATTCTAGAAATCCCCTAGATGTTGATTTGTGATTATGTACCAATTTTAAGCAGAATATAACAATCCCAATCAAACAATCAAAGACAAATCAACATAACGATTTTACGTGGAAAAACCACAATTGGACATCTCCAACTGTGATTAAAAAACCACGAGCAACAGCCACAAAAACAATCCACTAAGAAGATTTAAAGGAATTACACAGGTATACTCTCAATTACCTAGCGAATCCACGCCTAATTGAACCAACCTCTATGTGCCTCTTCCAACCCCGTCTTCACCTCAGAATTGTCTTTACAATGAGCCACTCCAGAATCCACCAAAGAACAACTCTCTCTTTTGTATAACAAACAAAACCTTTGATATACTCTCTTTTAAACCATGAGGTGAATACTCAATAAAAACATCAAAGAAAACCTAACAAAATATCTCCAGATATAAACCTTAAGATCCAAAGAGAAGATCTGGAGAAGTTATCAAAGTATTGGGAGAAAACCAACTACTTATAGAAAACCAAAGTCAACCTAGTTTTTGAAGAAAACCAATTCCTTATAGACATCCAAAGTAATCCTAGTTTTGGAAGAAAACCAATTCCTTATAGAAATCCAAGAATCTGTGTTCGCGCGGTCCGCTTGAGTGTGGGAATGTCCGCTCGAGCGGATGTTTCAAAATTGTGTGATTCAAATAGGCTTCACGCTCGAGCGTCGAATCACACCATCCAATACTTTTTCAGGCGAAGCAGAGATGCTGTGAGCTTGCAATCCCTGCTCGAGCGTCACTTTCCCCGCTCGAGCGGGACGACCAAAATTGTCAAATCTGGAAAACTAGATCCTGTTACAACCTTGGTTTTGATCCATGGAAATTGACAAAGGCACGATTCGAGTTGGATTCGCATCTAATAAACTCATAGCCTCACTGAAATAAAAGGTGCGAAAACAAATACAACTGAAAGGAGTTTTGTCAAACGGGGTTACCAAGAATAAAACCTAGCACATTGTATAATTCAAGTTCATAATTCCGGGTACAAATCTAGTGGTGGATTCGAACCCTGAGTTCCCAATCCCAATTGATTCATTATCATTTCATTGCCTTTTCAATTAGGATTTTATAAGCACTTTTGCGAACAAACCATCAACCATCAATTAAACTAATTGAGAAATTAACAATTAATATAGTATTGGACTATACAATAGTCTCTGTGGATACGAAACCTATAGTTGCTATCTATGCTTACTTAATAGAGTTTGGGAAAATTGGTTCACGACATTCCAATTTTTGGCCATGGTCTAGGACTTTTCTACGACATGCGATGTAAAGTCATATAATAACCATTCATTGAAAGTCATTCACTTCAATGGCATGTCAGAGTACGCCACTAAAAATCCTTTAACAGCGGATCTTGTGCGTCGTGTTTGACTTTTCTATAGCTACTTTTGCACGTCGTTAATTCAAGGGGCAAACCACGACGTTCATTACTAGTCGTTGAATATTTAATAAAATGGCCTATTTTTTCTATCATAGACAGCCCAAGTTTCATAGCATTTTTTGCATATCGTAGACTATGTATATTTGTTTTAAAAAAAAATTCAACAGAATTTATTTCATCTGTTCTGTACAATCTAAGAAAACAATACAAATAAGCTTCACAAACATATATATATATATATATATATGTACATGTATATGTATATGTATATATATATAAGCATTAATCAACCACCAAAATATTGTTTCAAACATCCAAAAAAAACTATCCATAAGTTCTGAATATCCAAAAGCTATTTATACATTCCAAACGTTCTAAATATTATGTTTATAAACATCAAAAGTTATCCTTAAGTTTTAAACTGTCCAAAATGTTCTAAATCATCCAAAAAAAATAAAATTAAAAATTAAAAAAAAAACTATCATTAAGTTGTAAACCATACAAAATTTATCGAAATATCTTCTTGTGAGTGCACCATCATGGGTTGATTCAATTGCATCAACACTCAGCTTATGCCCTCATATCTTTGTATTAGGAAATTCTTAGTAGCTTGGATTTCGTCTTCAAAAGCTTCCCTACTTATTCCAAGTTGTTTATAAGGGTCCCTTATATTGATTCTGGGAAATATAGTTGCACTTAACAAAACAATTACATATAATTTCAGAAATTCAAGATTGTACAAATACTGTAAAACCTAACATGCTTCAATAGAAAACTAAATGCGGAGCAACAATCTGGATAATGAGTAATAAGGTTTGACATACAAATAGTATACACCAATAAATAAAGAAATCAAGATTTATGCAAATGCAAATAGCATAAAACATTATCCCTTCTTTTTCTTGGTAAATTACCCAAAAAGAGAGGTAGCTAAGGATTGGGTGCCCTATTTTAACTTTGGCTTGGGTTCTATCACTTTCTGGTTTGGTACTAAAATTAGTGGAATTCTACACATATAAATACTTTGGGAAAAAAGAAAAAAAGAAAAAAAGAGAGACAACAACAACAATGCTAAGCACATAAATATCCAACAGGCACTAGCACCACAACAATACTACTATGCATACTCAATTGTGTTTTTTGATTGAAGAAGAAAAACAAAGCTCTTAATGTACAACATAGCCCACAAAAATCAATCAATTTTTCAAATCAAAGAAAAAAATTTACCAAAACATAAAATGACTAAATCCAAAAATTCAAATCAAGACAAAAATGGGGGAAAGGGATACAAGATTTTGTGATTTGGGCAATTCTATGCTCTTTCACAAGGGAGAAAGGAAATAACTCAACACATATAAACAGGTCAAAGAAACATAGGGAAATTGGTTTAGCAGCAGTGGTCATCGCAAGTTGGCAAATCTAAAACGGAGGAAATTCAGATGTGTCTATTGACATAATTCTAACACTTGAGTTTTTTTTCGTCTACAATCAAAAACTTTTCTATATTTCATTTTTTTTAATATTTAGGCCAAGTTTGGGAAGATCCAAAAAAACCAAAAAGCCAAAAAGTTACTCAAAAAGCTAAAAAGTTAACACTATTCACCAAAAGTCAACAATTACGGCTGCACAACTCCCAATTCAAATTTTTCCCTACAAATCAATTTTTACAATTTTTTATTACACATTTTTCAATAAAAAGTCAAAAAGTTAACCCAAACATCCATATTTTCAACCTCAATTTTTTAGTCCAAAAAGACAAAAAGTGCACTTTTTTAGTCTTCCCAAACTTGGCCTTAGTATAGTAGTTGTAAAAAATTATAAAAGAAAATATAACTGCTGTCCAAAACGTGGAAAAGTCAATAAGAAGAAAAGTCATGGCCTGACCAAAACGCGTGGTCATTTAAAGGCGTAGCAATAACTGCTGTCACTAAGGGCAGCAGTATGCCCAAATCCTTCCAAATCAAAAAATAAAAAATAAAATTCTCACAAGATTTGTTTCCTTTCTTTCTTTCTTTTTCCTTCCCCCCCCCCCTCTCCTCCTCCCTTTTTTTAAAGCTCAAAGAAATCAAGATTTCAAAAAGCAAATGACAGTGTAAAGAAACCCAATAATGGAGTTGGAGGTATGAATAACAGTCATAAAGAAACTCAGCTACGTGAAATTCAATGCTTAATGTGAAAGGAAAGCAAAAATTGGGGATAAGACGAAAAATGAAGCAAAACCCAGATCAAACTGAGGAAACATTTATTTAAAAAAATCGAGATTCCAATTTTTATTTTTTGTAAGAAAAACCCAATTACAGATACGATTCATATATACGATTTACATAAACAACTCCAAAACAAAGGGAGGCTGAGAGGAGAGGAAAAAAAAACCTAGATTGGGATTTCTGCAATAGAAGAATGAAGCAATTTTGTGCATCGTGTTTGATTTTCTGTATTTGTTTTTTGTCCTCATTCGTTCACGGTGGGCATTAGACAACAACATATCAAAAAATTCAAGAGCAGAGCTTTTTGGTTATGTAATCACAGACTCTTCACAAGATTGGATGGTATTCTGATTGACGTCCCAATACTAATTTGTCTCCCTCTTGTGCAAAGGTGGCGTTGGCGGAGGTGGAACTTTCAGCCGTTGTCTCACTCTCGCTCTCTCTCTCTTCCATATGCCTTTTGATGAACCCTTCTATTTTCCTTTTGATTCGATGAAGCCAAAAGTTAATGTATTTTGATAGACATATATATATTTTTAATATGTGTTTTGGCATTTGGCGCTTGAATTTTTTATTTTTATTTTGACGTTACTTTTTTCGGTCATAGCTTTCACGATAGAAATTGAGTGTCGTGTTAAGTGAAATATTTTCAACGACAGGCATATGTGCGTTGTGGATATTTAATGTATTAACAACATGCCTTATACATGTCATATAAAGTTTCATTATTTATGATTAACATTACAAGCTGTAAAAAAATTATCATTATTAGCATTAGTGGTGTGGGCGATTGACATGTCTTCGTTAGGATGTTATTTACGATACGCAAAAAAAGAAAGTCATAAAAATTAAAAACTACGACTTACATTGATTGTATGCCCCTAATGCGATGCCATAAAAACCCAGTTTTGTAAGTGAATATTCACTTACACCATGGACAGGACTAAAATAGATTGACCAAGCCTCTTGATATGAAGGTTGTGCTGACTGTGAAGAAATGTGTCCTAATGCTAACAGTTTGTCCATCTTTCAAGACAGTTTCTCAACTTGTTGAGCAACATGCAACCTCATATAAGCCTCCTTGCTTTGTACTACCAGAGATTGGTTGTTTCTCATGATGAGAAGTAGAGGCATGGTGTGGGGGAATTTTCACCCAGAGTTTCGAACAATTCCTAAGTTTCCATGTCACTTTTGGTAATAAAAGTCCCTCCACAGGATGCATCAACCATTTGCCGATGTGGCTCTGTCAAACCAAAATAGAAAATGTGAACAAGTTTCCACTGAGGGACCTAATGATGGGGACACTGGTGAAGTAAATCTTGAAATCTTTTCCAAGTCTCATGGAATTGCTCACCATCAATTTGAGAGAAATTGGTGATGGCTTGCTTAATTTGATTGGTCTTGCTAATGGGAAAGTACTTTTCCACAATTTTTTTCCGCATTTGTTCCCAGGTTGTGATGGTATTTACAAACAAGGAATTTAGCTAGTGCTTAACCTTGTCTTTGAGTGAAAAAGGAGAACATCTCAACCTGAAGGCATTATCAATGAAGTTTTCGAGTTGTATTGTAGAGCAAATCTTTCAAAATTCATTTTGGTGTTTGTAGGGATCCTCATTACTAAGCCCATGAAAAGATGGAAGCATCTGAATGGTACTAGGTTTAATCTCATAATAAGTGGCAATGGTTGTTGGGAGTTGGATGCAACGATGGTGAAGTGTGTGTAGTAGGCGTAAAATGTGCCTTCAGTGGTATGGGTTGGGCTTCAATTGCTTCATCCATTGCTAAATAAGTCAGCTTAGATTTGTGAAGATTCTTAAGGGTCCGCTCTAGCTTAGGATCATATGACACCAATTTAGGAACACAAGAATGACGACCATTCATACAAGACACTCATTCACTCTTTTTCTTTTTTTTTTTAATTTTATTGAAACTTGCAACAGAAACCAAAACCTGCAAAAAGAAAAAGAATTAGCCCAATAGATCGGGCGGTTCAACTGTCCCTAAAAAAAATTACGATAAATTTAAGTGTGATAAAATAAAAGGGGTATAAAACCTCTCTAATTTAAAGGATTACAAGACCTCTCCAATTAAAAAAGTAGTTATTTGCAGTAGTCCAAATATTATTTGTCCAGCAGAGGTAATTAATCTACAAACATCCAGCAAAGGTAATTCACAAATTATACGTCCAGAATGGGTATTTCCTTTCTATGTCATGGTATCAAGTTTTTTTTAAAATTAAATCTCTAAATTAAATAATTCTATTCTTAGTCCCCGGCAACGGTGCCAAAAATTGATGTTGTTGTTTACGCACAAAAATATTTTATTTAAAAATCAAGTAGCAACTACTACTCCGTAGAATAGTGGTCAAGGCCAGGTGTCGATCTGCATAGACTAAAGATAAGAAATAAATTTAATTTAGAAATTTAGGATTTTAACAGAGTTGTTGTGAACTTTTGGAGTGAAAATTAAACTATTAATTAAGTGAAATCAGAGGAGAAAAATATTTTAGAATTTTGAATCCACCACTGACCACGTAATTGGAAGTTGTTGTATTAATTTGTAGAAAATCTTTAATTTGGATATTATGATGTATCTTAGCCTAGATACTTTATAAAAATAATTTTTGCATAATAAAATCCGAAAGGACGAATCATCTTCGCTTAGCACGGACTGTCTTCATAAATTATACTAAGCTCACCCGTCGTACTTGGCATGACTCGTCTAACAATTTTACTACACAAACACTGAAAACCATTTGTATAACGAATATTATATAATAACATTTCTTATACAAACAAATCTTTTAACGTTATACAAAGTATTTAAATTAAATCAAAACTATAAAATTAAATACAATTCACCCCAATTACTTGATCAGAATTTCATCTCAACCCTAAGACGAGAAAGTTAGTTTCACATACTCATGGAGCTTGCCACTTTGAAAAATATACCTCCTAAACTCTCCCACTATCCCTTTCTTTCTTTTCTTCTTTGAGCTTCCTCCTCTTGAGCTCGTTTGTAGAAGTTTTTCTCATAGGCATTTAACTTGCAAATAAGACCAATATAATATTGTAATATATAAATTGGTTGACAGATAGGATGGAACATTTGACTCCTCCATTTAATGTTTTGTTTGTTTTTTTTTAATTACAATAATATATTTATAATTATATAATATAATATATATACATATGTAAAGCCTGTGGGATTTCGCTGCCGACACGTTTTACTTATTTATTTAGTTTATTATATTTATTATTTATATAATATTTTTAATAATCAAATCAAATCAAATCAAACCAAATCAAACCTTAAGTCTCATCAAATGGGGTCAGCTGCATGAATCCTTCTTTTCCACTCGATTCTATCCAAGGTCATTTCATTAGTCAAATTAAAGAGATTTATATCTCTATTTACTACATTAGTCCACGCCAATTTAGGTCCACCCCATTCCCTAACACTACCATCTACTGTCACTATATCACATTTGTTCACTACTACTACCTCTATTGGTCTCTATTGTGTATGACTAAACCATCTTAATCTATTCTCTATCAACTTATCTTCTATCGGTACTACTCTCACCCATTCTTGAATATACACATTCCCAACTCTGTATTTTCTAGTCTTTCCATACATCCACATTAGCATCCTCATCTCAGCAATACTCATTTTATTTACATGTTATTTTTTAGTTGCCCAACATTTTGTCCCATACAACATCCCTAGTCTAATAGTTGTTCTATAGAACTTCCTTTTTAGTCTAATAGGTACTTGTTTATCGCACAGTACACCAGACGCACTCCTTTACTTAAGTCACCACGCCTTAATTCTGTGGATCACATCTACTCCAATCTCCCTAGTCGTTGAGATAATCGATTCTAAATAGCGAAAATATTCATTCTAAGGTAGTTATTGGTTATCAGTCTTCACTTCTCCTCAGCTTCCATTGTGATTGTTACTAAAATTACACTCCATATATACTCTTTCTTAGTTTTGCTTATCTTAAATTCTTTAGATTCAATTGTTTTGCTCTAAATTTTCAATTTAGTGTTAACTCATTTTCTAGTCTCATTCATTAACACGATATTATCTGCAAAAAACATGTATCATGGCACATCATCCTAAATATTGCATGTCAACTCATGTATAGCACATTTATAACTCTCATTCCCAAGTTAGAAAATCCAGTTGGTTTATCTAACTATAGACTTATAAGTCTAGTGTGATCCATCTACAAAATCTTGGCCAAAGTTCTCTCACACAGATTGAAATTAGTGCTTCCCTCAATCATTGGTGAAACTCAGACTGCATTCATAGGAGGGAGAAATATTCTTGATGGGGTGTTCATCGCTAATGAAGTGGTGGATGGTTGGAAGAAGGCCAACAAACAAGGATTGATTCTTAAATTGGACTTTGAGAAAGCATTTGATTCTGTAAATTGGGAATTCCTTTTCTCTTTGATGACCAGTTTTGGCTTTTGGGGATAAATGGATTTCTTGGATAAAAGCTTGTGTTTCTATAGCAAGAATCTTCATTCTAGTGAATGGGTCACCTGCTAAGGAATTCTCCCCCCAAAGAGGCCTTAGGTAGGGTTATCCACTCTCATCTTTTCTTTTCAACATAGTGTTTGAAGGGCTTAACATTCTTCTAGTTAGAGCACTTAATCTTGGTATTCTTAGTGGTGTGGAAGTTGGGACTAATAATGTTCTTATATCTCATTTGCAATTTGCCAATGATTCCATTCTCTTTTGTGAAGCTACTTGGGATCAATTGGCATCTCTTAAAAGAATTCTCAGATGCTTTGAAGTACTATCGGGTCTCAAAATTAACTACCACAAGAGTGTTATGTGTGGTGTTGGTGTGACTGAAGATATTATGATTTTCTTTGCCAATCTTCTCAATTGCAAGGTGCAGGGCCTTCTTCTAAAATTTCTAGGGCCATCTTTAGGTGCTAATCTTGGTAGAAAATCTACTTGGAAGCTGTTATTGACAAAATCAAATCTAGGCTGTCTACGTGGAAAAGAAAATTGCTATCCTTTGCAGATAGATTAACTTTGATCAAATCTACTCTGTCTAGCTTATGTGTTTACTTTCTTTCTTTATTTAAAATGCCAGAAGGAGTGGCTAGAGAAACAGGAAAGATTGAGGCTGCATTCTTATGGGGTGGTAGTGATCTCAAAAGGAAAGTTCACTTAGTGAAATGGGAGGAGGCCACAATGAGTCTTGATCAAGGGGGTTTAGGCATCAAAAGGGTCAGGAATGTTAATGATTGTTTACTACTCAAATGGTGGTAGAAATTCGGAATCCAAGTCAATGCACTCTGGAAGAGAGCTGTTTGCAGTAAATATAAGATTAAAGAAAATTATTGGCATCCTCCAATAAAGTTCTCTTACAAGCACTCTAGAACATGGAGTGGCATCTTATCCATTGGAGCTTCTAACAGGCCTATTTTCAATTTCTTTTTGGACAATTGCATCATCAAAGTGGGGAATGGTCACAGAAGTAGTTTTCAGTCTGACAGGTGGGTTGTATCCCTCTACCTGAAATCTGCTTTCCTATTCCTTTTAATCTTTCAACTGATCAAGAAGGTTCTTTCTACCAATACTTTGTTAGAAAATCAAGCTCTAGTGATTGGAATCTCCCACATAGAAGAGAGTTGTATACTTGGGAATTGGCTGAAGGAGCCAGACTCAATGTTGTATTATCCTTAGCTCTTTCTCTGTGTATGGATTTTGCAGACTGCCTGGTCTGGTCTAATACTTCTATAGGCCAGTTCTTTGTCTCGGTTCTTTACTCTCACAGCTCTTCTCTTCTTGGTCCCCATATCAGAACTTGTAAGTTTATCTAGAACTCTGTATTGCCCCTTAGAGTTTCATTTTTTTGTCGGTTGGCTTGGAAAATTGTATTAAATGCTCAGACTTTCTTCTCAGGATTGGTGTTCTTGACATCAATGCCTCATTCCTCTGTTCATTCTGCAATTCTGAGTTGGAATCTGCCACTCATGTCTTGATTCATTGTCCCTTCTCTTGGTTAATTTAGTCTGCAGTGATTGAAGATTGAGGATTTCATTGGTGTATTCCGAAATCAGTTGATAGTCTACTTGCTTGGTGGATGGGTGGTAAATTTAAGAAGCTTGAATTGTCTATTTGGAGAACCATTCCATTAATTGTTCTTTGGTCACTTTGGAAGCACATAAATGAATGTAGATTTTCTAATGCTCAACCCAACTCATCTGCTCTACTTGATCTCATCAAATTCAGAACAGCCTTTTGGCTCAAAGCTTCCATTAAGAATTTCCCTTACACAGTTGATGATCTGGTTTTCAAATGGAGTCAGATCAGGAGAAGAGCTTGAATTTCCTGAATGCTACCGCTCTCATCCTTCTTATTTCTTACATGGTTGGAGCTTACACATAATTTGGTGCTGTTTATTTTGCTATCTGTTGCTGTTAGTTTTTGGTGTTTCAATAAGAGGTGTTGCCACATAGTCTTGGTTCTATCTATTGGTCTGTTTTTCTCAGAGTTATTTTGTTGTTTGATCAGTTTGCTATTGCTACTGCTACTGCTCTCCTCTTTCTTATCTTTTTTGTGGCTAGAGCTTGCTCAGATTTTCGTGTTTTGTTTCAATCAGAGATGTTGCTACACAGTTGTTTTATTAGTATGCTTTTCACAGAGTTGTTTTGTTGCTCTGCTGTTTTGCTCAGATTTTGGTGCAAGCTTGCTTAGATTTTTGTGTTGTTTTGCTTCAATCAGAGGTGTTGCCACACAGTTGTTTTGTTGGTATGCTTTTTATAGAGTTGTTTTGTTGTTCTGCTGTTTTGCTCAGATTTTGGTGCAAGCTTGCTCAGATTTTGGTGCTGTTTTGTTTCAATTAGAGGTGTTGCCACACAGTTGTTTTTGTGATGACTGGGACCCTTTTCCCTCTCTTTCTTTTCCTTCTTTTGGTTCGCTCTCTTTTGTTCTTGTTGGGTTGGCACCCTTGGAAATCATATATGAGTTAAGACTCTTGTCCTTGCATGTGGGTCGGTGTTTAAGTTTCTTGTCTCAGGAGGTGCGGGGTCAGGTCCGGAGTGCCCGGGGGTGAAGTGGAGAAATTTCTGGGCTGCTGGGCAAGGCCGCACGTGCGGGGGCCCAGAGCCGCACCCCGCACGTGCGGGAGGCCAAGCCGCATGTGCGAGAAGAGGGGATTTTGGGTGGCCAGCATTTTGCCTAAACGGCACGTGCGGGAGAAGGTGTTGGAAGAGCTCGGCACGTGTGGGGATGAAGGCCGCACGTGCGGGAAGGGGGCTCCGCACGTGCGGGAATGGGTGCTGCATGTGCGGTAATCTGGGCAAATTCGGGGCTCTGTTTTCTCTCCTCTTTGAGGACTGATTCTGTCTCATTTTTTTTATACTTCTCTCTCTTTAAAAACATATTTACTTCCCCTTCTCTCTAGAAAACACGTCAAAACATCTACAACTCTTTGATTTTGCTAATCTTGGGCCAAGATCTTGAAGATTCAAAGCTAGGGCTTCATTGGGTGGAGGAAAATCCAAGGCTCTCTCTCACCTTCTAACTCTAGGGTTTCATCTCTTCATCAAGAGCTTGAGGTAGGGTTCTCCTTTGAGTTATATATATGTTTATATAGGATTTTATTTGTTGATTTTGGTGAACTTCTCCTCTTATTTTCAAAAATGTTCTTGGTGGTTCAACAAATTGAATGATTTGTAGATCAAACATTATATTGTGTTCATTTAAGGGCTTTTTGTTGAAACTTTGAACAAAATGGGTTGAGATTGAGGTTGATGAAAGGATTTCATAAAAGGGATGGGCATTTTTAGGGTTTTTGTGAAAAACTTAGAAATTTGGGGGTTTTGGGAGTGTTGGGTAAATTAAGGGATTTTCTTGTGACTAATGAAAGAGTGAGTGAAAATTTCTTATTTGTGTTGTGTCATGAAGACTCTAGTTGCACATGAGTTGGAAATCTCACTTGATTTGTTGGCAAGATATAAATATATGTATATATATGTGTGTGATTACAAATTGTACAATGTTGGTTTCATGATGTATGAGTATTGTAGTATATGGAGATTAGTCTTCAAGCATTGGTATGACTTTGGGATATTTAGAATGTGAAATTATATGAATGATAATTTCGTTATTGTATAAAGATCCATGATCGCAAATCTTAGACTATATCATGATATGACATCGAGAAGAGAAAATGAGAAATGTAATGGCTTGACAATGTTGATGGAATAACTTGAAATTTGAGGAAAACCCATGGGTCATGAACACATGATTGCATTGCATTTTCATTCATTAGGTAATTTGCATCTTGGAATTGAAGTTGGAAATATTCACTTTGTGTAAAGTTATACATACATCTTGTGAAATGAGAACTAATGGGAATGTTAAAGGGGTAAATATGTTGGTAAGTCCAGATAGGGGGTGTAGTTGAACTTGATAAGTTGGCCTGAGTGTCCATGGTGAAAGACCAGAAAGTCGCGTGGATAGGTGTCCAGTCTTCCGATTAATACCGGTAAAAATGACAGTTTGGTAGTGCTTGTATAGTCTACTTCCAGACACCAGCCTAGGGATTATTAGAGTCGTATTTACCGTCCCTTTTGAGTAATTGGATGTTGAAATCAATGAGATTAAAAATGTTGTTGAAAGCTTGATGATTTTTCTAATAAGCATGGCATACAATTACATTTTTTTTTAAGAACATGGCATGGCATCTCATTGAATTAAATGTTGCGCATCTTACATAAACGTATATACTTTGTTAATGATTCTCTACTGGGCTTTATGCTCACCCCTATGGGTTTTGGTGCAGGTAAAGATGTGGTGCTCCCGCCAAATTAAGGGCGTGGAAATATTTTAAGAAGAGTAGTGTGCTCTTATTTTGTTGTGATTATCTGTAAAGCCAGGGGCTATTTTTGGTATGGGTCCGAGAGACCACTTTTGTGTAACCAGGCTTTAGCCTCGGAAGTTGTAGCCCGTAAGGGCATTTTATTTATTTTTGCAACTAGATGTTTCATATGCTATAGATTCAGGTGTTCTTTTATTTCGTTGAATGTATATTGCATGTGAGACTTTTGTATTAAACTCTTTTAATCAAATATGGAATGATGTGAGGATTATTGTTATTATCTAGTGAATGTCCATTAATGTGGGTAGTTCACGTTGAAATATTTTTGGGGCTTTACAGTTTTGTTGGTCTGTTTTACACAGAGTTGTTTTGTTGTTCTACTGTTCTTTTTGTCTTTGTTTTGCTTTATTCGTTGGTTTCTCACAAACTAGGAGGTTGGAGTTTCTTTTAGCTCTAAGTTCCGCTTTATTGATGTAATTCGGTTGTGTTTTATCAATATAGTTTTCTTTGTCAATCCAAAAAAAAAAAAAAAAAAAAACTCATTCATAGCTAAAGCGAAAAAAAAGAGACTTAAGGTTAATCCTTGGTGTAACCCTATAGTAATTGGAAATTCACTCGTCTATCCAGCAGGCGATCTAATAGTAGTCACCACACCTTCATACATATCCCTAATCACATCAATGTAACTTTTTGTCATTTTTTTCTTCTCTAACACCTACCAGAATATATCCCAAGGCATTCTACCATCATATGCATTTATATAATATTATTAATATAATATACATAAATAAATTGTATTAAAATATAATTTATAAAACAATTTATATACAAACACTTAAAATATATAAAAACACATATAATTATATAAAATTATAAAATATTACAAATAAACGATAGATCAAATGTATAACAGTTAGGCTCTGATCAACGTGTCTAACATAGGAATGGCAACAGGCCAGGACGGGACCAGGGATTACACTCCCCGTCCCCGATCCCCGAAGGTATAAAATTCTCCGTTCCCATCCCCGCTCCCGGCCCCGATCTTGATCCCCTTCGGGGAACCCAACACCCCCCCCGCCCCTGCTCCCTAATGGGGATCGGGTTTTCCCGACCCCGAAAAATCCTCGTCCTTTTTTTTTTTTTTTTTTTTGTTTGAATTTTGCATATAGCATTTTTTTTTGAGGCAAATAAAAATAATATATATAAAAGCATAATCCAGCAATGTTCAAACATAAACATAAAAATAACAACAACATGACAAACAAGATACAAAACAACACTCACACCACAAAAAAAAAAAGAAAAAAAGAGTCCCACTTGTGAATTTTGCAAAGTAGCATGCACAACTAACATTATTAGCTAAGTTAACTTCTAAAATCAACAGGCATCTCTCAAAGATATTCCATGAGTCTATTCCTACAAAATACTCCATGCAACATAATAGTAACACACACACACACACACACACACACACATATATAGGGGTATAATAGTAATTTCAATTCGGGGCAGAAACGGGGCAGGGCCGGGACTGGGAAACCAATCACCGTCCCCGGCCCGAAAATTATCGGGGATTTATTTTTGAATACCATCCCCAACCAGTCGGGAGTATTTTTCGAGAAAAAATCGTTTTAATCGAGATTGAAGGGCTGGATTCCCGTTAGGTCAGGTTCAAATTATCATCTCTAGTCTAAGAGATATTACAATATTACAATCCGGATAACAGTGAAATTTAGGGACAGAAAATGTTTAGCCACATAATACATTCCAGCTGCCCTTTGTTCTTCCATGGTCTACCTTGCACAATAGGCTTAGCCTTTCGTTTGGAAAGAAAAAGTCACAAGCTTTTTGGCTAAAAGGCGCAAAAAAAATAAAATAGACTTTTTAATCTAATAATACAAAATATCACATCAAACTCATAATCATTACAGTTTTTTTTATCACTAAAGTCAAAAAAATAAAAAATCTCATCCCAAACGTCCAGGTTAAAATAGCAAAAAAAATCAAAAAATCAATCTTCCTCCCAAACGAACCCTTAATACGACTCACTATATATATGTATATATGTGGTGTTTATTTCTGCAATTCATTCAATGACATCCGGATCAGTGAAGATGGGTATTTCTTCAATCTGCATATCCACTCCAGTTGTTGAAATCAGTGTCACGCGTAGCAACACAGCAGCTCCAGATTGCAGTAACTTCTTCCACTTGGGAGGTCTTTTGACAGTCAAACTGTCTCCAAACCTGTATGAAAATGTCAACGTTCCCTGTACACCGTCGGAACCCTTCTGCACCGGGCATGTCATTTCTCCACTGCAGTTGCCTCCATTTTTGATCGAGCTATCGAAGAGCTCTTTGATTGATGTGTGTACCTGTAGATTATTGGTGGCATTTAATCCAAAATTAATTGGCAATTAGTAAAGGCGACCATAGGGGACAAATCTCTACGTTTTGCATGTGCAACTTGGTCGCATGTGGAAGTGATGAGATACGAAAGGTGTGTGAAATGGACTCGGTTAGACACTTAGGCCATGTTTGTTTGGGCGGACTGGATTAGCATTCCCATGACTAATAATCCTAGGATTATGAATCCGTTGGATTATGTATCCTATCTTAACTAATAGTTAAGTTTAAAATAATTAGTCCCTACTTCAATTGTTTAACCAAATATCGGATTAATAATTTTATTGGATTATTAATCCAATCCCAAGCACATGTCCACTCAAACAAACATGCCCTTAGGCCATGGATGGTGGTGCTTGGTGGATATGGTGGTGGGTGGTACAGGTGAAGTGATGCAACATG
Source organism: Camellia sinensis (assembly GCF_055761805.1). Lineage (NCBI taxonomy): Eukaryota > Viridiplantae > Streptophyta > Magnoliopsida > Ericales > Theaceae > Camellia > Camellia sinensis. The sequence goes on from NC_138973.1 coordinate 114,110,309, forward strand.
TTAATTAGTACTCCAAGAATACCCAATAATTTTTCAAAAAATATGTCATTTTAAAAAAATTGTTGGTGACATCTCATTAGATGATGGTCATCTGTAAATATAAAGTTCATCGGACTGATGTGAATAAAAAGCTTTTTTCCTATATCATTATTAGACAAATAATATGAGATAAGTCTCTAACAGTACCTCTCCTATGTACTTGTCGCCAAGCTTACGCTTACAATATAACTTGATGACGAGCATGAGGCCATGGTGTATAACTGCGGACTCGCCAACGGTGTATTCCACAGAGTGCGACCATTTCGGACTCGTCCCACCGTGTTTGTCTGCTTCAGTTCTCTTCTCAGCTTGAGAGTTAATTGAAACCCTAGCATAGACTTTCATTTTGAATACTTTTCGAACGTCCTCAAGATCACTTGCTGATATTAGGGTTACTTGGAATTTCCTGCACACAATGAACTTCCCACTCTGCATTTTTTTTCTTTTTTATTTTATTTTATTTAATGAGATGAGAGTGTTTTCAATATCTATATATGACCTTAAAAGCGTAGAAAATGCACTTGCAATCTTATATAGGATAGAAACGTACGAAGCACGGACGCACACACTGCAAAAAAATTAAGGCCTTGTTTGGTTTGACTTTGAAAAAAAGATTTTAGAAATTTTTTTTAGAAATTTTGTTTGGTTTGTAATTTTTTTCAAAAAAATTTTAAAATCACTTTTTCTCTCATGCACATCAATCAATTATTTTTTCTCTTTCCTTTATTTTTTTCGATAATTTTTTTTTCATATATATCTACTCAATTATAACAACATATCAAATCATCCCAAACTTTTAAATTTCAAAACTATTTTCAAAATATACAACTAAACAAATTATAAAAATTTCTAAACTCTCTTCTTAAAATATTTTTTAAAAACTTATCTCCAAAATCAAACCAAAAAAGGCCCGAGTTTCCTGGTGCAGCACAGATGAGACAGAGAGAGAGAGAAGAAGACCAAAGTGAAAAGTTATAGTGAAAAGTTAATGAGAGCAACTCGTTTTTCTTCCCAAAAAAAAAATGTGTACTAGCTCTGGAAAGTTGTCACCAACAAACTAATAAACTTTCGTCTTTTCGCCTGCCAGTCAAAAGTGAAAAGTTATAGTTCTATAGAGCACAACAATTTGGCTTCAGAGTTTAATCTAATGACTGTTTTTCAATCTGGGTTTTAGCCACGGCGTGCTACGGAAGTGATCTGTCGCAGTTTCTGTCGAGCAACCTGTTTGCGGCAGCGAGGGATGGAATATGGGACAATGGGGCATTGTGTGGGAGGCAGTATTTGGTGAGGTGTATCAGCGCCACCACACACTGCGCTTGTGTTCCTGACAAAACTACTCAGATAAGGATTGTCGATTGTACCCCTGATGCCGGTTAAGTCATATAATTTCTTGTTTTAAACTATTCAGATAAGGATTGTCAAAACTATTTAGTTTATGCAATATATTAAATTTTTTGAATAAAATTATTGATAAAAATTGGTTAGGACAGTATTTGAATCATATATTTGGGTAAAACTTTAAAAATAAATAAATAAATAAATGAAATGTGAATGAAATGTTTCTTGTTTTAAATTTTTATCCAAATTTTTTATCCAAACATAACAGTGTATAGAAGTGTGTAGGCTTGTTATTACTTGAACCATGTGAAGAAAAGTCTAGCTATTATATGTTCATTGCTCATTGATTGGTTTATTTGAAAATTCCATTCCCAATGATGATGACATTTCACTAATTCTAATTCCATCAATCTAGGTCTCAAAATGGTGTTTGTTACAATATATTGTGGTGGCTGTAATTACCATCGAAATGGTCTTCCATTATATCCCAAAAGTAGTGTTAGTCACAATCTAATGTGACTATGATCAATGGCTCAAAATGTAAGTTTTCGCATGTATTTTACTTTCTTCATCAATAAAGTTTATTCTAGCTGATAAAAAAAAAAAGATCAATGACTCAAATAAATTTTTTCATATTGAACATCTCTAAAAGTGAAGGCGGATACAACATGCACCTTTTTTAAATGGATCCGATAGAGTTTCTCTCTTTTGTATGAGGTTGATTATAGTTGATTTTGAATTACCAACTATGTTGGTATAGTACTCCCAATAAGAACAATAGTCATATTACAATCAACTAACTAACCTCCTTGGTCAATTAGGTGGGAGATTAGTTCGCTTATTTGTTTAAGCACAACTCAATTGACTGAGAACGCCATGTACACATTAATAAATAGTGTCTTAGAAGTACTACATAATTTCTCTATCTCTTTACTTTGCACACATAAAAACAGATTTTTTTGGTTTGGATATTCAGGGTGTGATATGGAAAATTGGTAATGGGGAGACGACTGGGATGACCTTTGGTTTGATTTGTTTGTCAAGGAGCTACGAAAGAAGCTGCAGAGAAAGAGTGAAACTAAGTATTCAAAATGTTTATCACCTAGAAAGACTACAAATTTGAGTGTCATATATTAAATTTTTTAAATAAAATTATTGATAAAAATTCGTTAGGACTATATTTAAATCATATATTTAGATAAAAATTTAAAATAAATAAAAAAAATGGTGATAAAATATTTTCTATTTTTAATTTTTATTTAAATTTTTAATCCAAACATAACCGTGTATTCAAGTGTATAGGTTTGTCATTACTAGAACCATGTGAAGAAAAGTCTAGCTATTATATGTTCATTGCTCATTGATTGGTTTATTTGAAAATTCCATTCCCAATGATGATGACATTTCTCTAATTCTAATTCCATCAATCTAGGTCTCAAAATGGTGTTTGTTACAATATATTGTGGTGGCTTTAATTACCATCGAAATGGTCTTCCATTATATCCCAAAAGTAGTGTTAGTCACAATCTAATGTGACTATGATCAATGGCTCAAAATGTAAGTTTTCACATGTATCTTACTTTCTTCATCAATAATGTTTATTCTAGCTGATAAAAAAAATGATCAATGGCTCAAATAAATTTTTTCATATTGAATATCTCTAAAAGTGAAGGCGGATACAACATGCACCTTTTTTAAATGGATCCGATAGAGTTTCTCTCTTTTGTATGAGGTTGATTATAGTTGATTTTGAATTACCAACTATGTTGGTATAGTACTCCCAATAAGAACAATAGTCATATTACAATCAACTAACTAACCTCCTTGGTCAATTAGGTGGGAGATTAGTTCGCTTATTTGTTTAAGCACAACTCAATTGACTGAGAACGCCATGTACACATTAATAAATAGTGTCTTAGAAGTACTAAATAATTTCTCTATCTCTTTACTTTGCACACATAAAAACAGATTTTTTTGGTTTGGATATTCTTCTTGGTACTAAAAAACTGTTCATATCATGCTATGCAGGGTGTGATATGGAAAATTGGTAATGGGGAGACGACTGGGATGACCTTTGGTTTGATTTGTTTGTCAAGGAGCTACGAAAGAAGCTGCAGAGAAAGAGTTCAAAATGTTTATCACCTAGAAAGACTACAAATTTGAGTGTCATATATTAAAATTTTTAAATAAAATTATTGATAAAAATTCGTTAGGACTATATTTAAATCATATATTTAGATAAAAATTTAAAATAAATAAAAAAAATGGTGATGAAATATTTTCTATTTTTAATTTTTATTTAAATTTTTAATCCAAACATAACCGTGTATTCAAGTGTATATGTTTGTCATTACTAGAACCATGTGAAGAAAAGTATAGCTATTATATGTTCATTGCTCATTAATTGGTTTATTTGAAAATTCCACTGTCATTAATTGGTTTATTTGAAAATTCCACTCTCTATGATGATGACATTTCACTAAAAATTTAAAATAAATAAATATAATGGAAATAAAATATTGTCTATTTTTAATTTTTATTTAAATTTTTGATCTAAATATAACCGTGTATACAAGTGTACAGGTTTGTCATTACTAAAACCATTTGAAGAAAAGTCTAGCTATTATATGTTCATTGCTCATTAATTGGTTTATTTAAAAATTCCACTCTCTATGATGACATTGAAGAAAAGTGTTTGCATAAAATGTTGGAAAATTTGAATTTAAATTTACTTCATTGCTTGTTTCTCTTGAGATGGAAGGGTGTGTTTTTTTGAAGGGTCACAACCTTTCTGAAGAGTCATATAGAAGTCTTTATATTCCATCTCCCTCACTTCATTTTGGATAGGTGAATTGCCATTCTTCTTCATTTTGTATTTATTCTTGATATTTCTTGAGTCTAATTTTCCTATAAAGAGAGTCCATGCACTGCAAAGTTCGCTAGACTTGCAATAGTAGTGCTGCTAGTGCAAGACATTGATCGTTTTATCTTGGGAGATAGACGTCCATTGAATCCTAAGCACCGGTGGGAGGATGAATCTGTCTTAAGATTGTTAGAAAAATAGTACCAAACTATATGGAAAATATAATTTAAAAAATATGTAAACGGTTTTTTGGCAAAACCAAAACTGAAATAAATTGACAAAATAACGTGATAAAACTTACAGTACATAAAAGGATAAAATCTGATCGAGTATTGTTGGAACAATCTTCTGTGTAAAAAAAATAAAATAAAATTTTATTTAACCAAATTAAAAATAAAGGAAGAGGTACAAACTTTAGGAAACCACTTAAGAAGCCAAAATTTGAATTTAGAATTAAATTAAATTTTCACAATTACAAACTTTAGGAAATCACTTAGGAACCCAAAATTTGAATTTAGAATTTAAATTAAATTCTCACAATAATTTTTATTGAAAAAATTCAAATGAATTTTATCTAAAAAATTAATGTTAGACCCGAAAACGACGTCAATTTTCCATTTACTCATAAATGGTTTTGATGTTCCGTCTTCACCGTGTGACTTGCCACGCGGCAATGAACACTTCACCTCTTCGGACCCACCCCAAAATATGCCTATATTAAACCATTTTTTCCCCAACAATCCCCCACATGAATAGAATTTGACGGAGAGAAAATGCAACAATATGATCTAATTACAGAGAGTACAGAAATTGAAAATATTCTGCAAAGGATAGGTAGCTTTTGGCTTTGAACCTTCCCTTGTGAGACACTATCGGATTTACTAGCTAACCAGTGAACATGATGTCTTGAACTGTTCAGCCGTTTGTGTAAACTAAGACAATAGAACTCACACAGTATATTCCCAGACATAGTTTAGTTCTCACTATTGTGTTCATTTTGGCCCTGAACAATCTGGTCTTTCATGAGTGCTGTAGATAATTGTAGCCCTTGACAAATCTCACAGAACCGGCCCAGTTCACACTCACATAGGTGATGCTTATGAAGAGTATCCTGCCATACTCCACTAGGTTTACCTAGATATAAGAATCATTAAAATTTTGCTTAACCTCAAACGCTGCAGTCATCACTATTTCATCATAGAAATGGGTAGGAGTTTAACTCTCCAGTGATCCTTCTGAGTCATTCATAACTCGGTTGCCCTTTGAACCTAGATCTTGGGATCTCCAGTCAACTAGGTTGAGTTGCCGTTATGGTAACTCTTATGTAATAGGCTTAAGTCCCATTCCCCTCGATGAATTCTCAACTAACTGTCTTGCAAACCCTTTAGTTAGTGGATTCGCTATGTTGTCTTTAGACTTAACATATTCTATGGAAATAATTCCATTAGAGAGTAGTTGTCTTACGGTGTTATGTCGACGACGAATGTGTCGTGACTTACCATTATACATATGACTCTGTGCTCTACCTATAGCTGATTGACTATCACAATGTATCCATATAGCAGGCACCGGTTTTGGCCAGATTGGAATATCTTCAAGGAAGTGACGAAGCCATTCTGTCTCTTCCCCTGCTTTGTCTAAAGCTATGAATTCTGATTCCATAGTAGACCTAGCAATACAAGTCTGTTTGGAAGATTTCCAAGATACAGCCGCCCCACCAAGAGTAAAGACATACCCACTAGTGGACTTCGAGTCTCTAGTATCCGATATCCAATTTGCATCACAGTATTCTTCAAGTACTGTTGGATATCTAGTATAATTCAGCCCAATGTTACGAGTAAATCGAAGATATCTTAGAACCCTTATAATTGCTCTCCAGTGCTCTACTCCCGGATTACTTGTATATCTACTTAATTTACTTACTGCATAAGCTATATCTGGGCGAGTGCAGTTCATCAAGTACATTAAGCTTCCAATAATTTAGGCATACTCTAATTGAGAAATACTTTCCTGTACATTCTTAGAAAGATACAAATTAACATCTACAGGTGTTCTAGCAAGATGATCATCATCTTTGCTAAATTTGTCAAGTATTTTCTCAATGTAATGAGATTGTGACAAAGCATATCCTTCTGATGTTTTGGTAATTTTCATACCAAGAATTACATAAGCAATGCCCATGTCCTTCATGTCAAAATGTTTATCCAACATTTTTTTAGTAGTTTTAATCATATCATTATTACTACCTATGATGAGCATATCATCTACATAAAGACATACAATGACATAACCTTTGTCTGTATTTTTAATATAAGCACATTTGTCACACTCATTAATTTTAAATCCATTTGACATCATTGCCTTGTCAAATTTCTCATGCCATTGCTTTGGCGTTTGTTTTAAACCATATAATGATTTAGCCAATTTACACACTTTCTTTTCTTTTCCTGGAACAGAAAAACCTTCTAGTTGTTCCATGTAAATTTCTTCATTTAACTCACCATTTAAGAAAGCAGTTTTCACATCCATTTGATGAATTTCTAGATTGTATAGAGATGCAATGGCAATTAACATTCTAATGGATGTTATTCTAGTAACTGGTGAGTATGTGTCAAAGTAATCAAGACATTCTTTTTGTCTAAATCCTTTGATCACAAGTCTTGCTTTGTATTTGTCAATTGATCCATCTGCTTTCATTTTCCGTTTGAAAATCCACTTATATCCAAGAGGTTTACAACCTGGTGGTAAGTCCACCAATTCCCAAGTGTGATTTTGCAAAATGGATTCAACTTCACTATTGACAGCTTATTTCCATAAAGGAGCCTCATGACTGGACATAACTTCTTTAAAAGTTAAAGGCTCATTTTCTAACAAATATGTTAGAAAATCTGGACCAAAAGATTTTGAGGTTCTAGCACGTTTACTATGCCTAGGTTCCTCTTCCTCATTTTGATCTAACTCTTATTCTTGATGATGTTCTTGATTCTGACTAGTAATAGCATCATGAGATCTTTTATTGTTACTAGTCTCTTGTCCAGTCTTATTCGGAAACACATGTTCAAAGAAAGATGCATTCCGAGACTCAATAATAGTATTTACATGCATTTCGGTATGTTCTGATTTATAAATCAAAAATCAATATGCACTACTATTCTTGGCATAACCAATGAAAATGCAATCAATGGTCTTAGGACCTATCTTAGTCTTTTTAGGACTAGGAATAGCCACTTTAGCCAAACACCCCCACACTTTTAAGTATTTGTAAGATGGTACTCTTCCATGCCACAATTCATAAGGTGTTTAATTCACTTTCTTTCGGGGTACTTTATTAAGTATATAATTAGCAGAAAGTATTGCTTCCCCCCACAAGTTCTGAGGTAATCCAGAACTTATTAACATGACATTTATCATTTCTTTTAAAGTCCTATTTTTCCTTTCAGCAATTCCATTTTGCTGAGGTGAGTAAGGAGCGGTGGTTTGATAAATTATTCCATGTTCTTTACAAAATTCACCAAAAGGTGATTCATATTCACCACCTCTATCACTTCGAAATTTCTTGATTTTCTTACCAAGTTGATTTTCAATTTCATGCTTATATTGAATGAAAGTTTCCAAAACTTCATCCTTGGTTCGAATTAAATAAACATAACTATATCTAGTATAGTTATCTATAAAAGTGATAAAATATTTTTTTCCACATCTGGTTTGAATTGATTTAAAATCACAAATGTCACTATGAATTAATTTCAGTGGTTCCGTACTTCTTTCAATTGAATGAAAATGAATTTTAGATAATTTTGCTTCAACACAAATTTCACATTTATGATTTGAATCAATATCAAATTTAGGTAAACATTCCATATTAATTAATCTATGTAAAGATCCATAATGTCCTAATCTACCATGCCATAAATTTGAAGACTTAAGCAAGTAAGAAGAAGATGTATTATTATTAATAACTGAGGGTACAACGGTCATTACATTTAACTTGAAAAGGCCATCAGACATGTAACATTTTCCTACATACAACCCATTCTTAATAAGTACAAATTTATCACTCTCAAATACTAGCCTAAACCCATTCTTACTCAACAAAGATCCGGAAACAAGATTCTTGCGAATGTCCGGTACATGCAGTATATTGTTGAGAGTGAGTTCCTTTCCAGATGTCATCTTGAGTACAATCTTTCCTTGTCCTACAACTTTGGAAGTTGAGGAGTTGCCCATAAAAAGTTGTTCACCATTGTCCACTGTAGAATTAGATGTAAACATCTTTTTGTCGGTACAAATATGGCAAGTAGCACCAGTGTCCACCCACCATTCTTTAGGATTTCCGACAAGATTTGCCTCGGAAACAACTGCAAAAAGATTGATATCATCTATATCATTGAAAATATTGTCCACTTTGGTCATATGGGCTTGAGCAGTCTTCTTGCTTGTTCTTCTTTTGTTTTTGCCTTTGCTACGACAATCTTTGGCCCGATGTCCCTCTTTTTCACAGATGTAACATTTGCCATTAAACTTGCACTTTTTATTTTCTCCCCCTTTAGAGCCTTGTGATGAACTTTCTCCGAAAGACTTTCGTTTCTTAGTTTTTGAAGCATGTTCCACCACATTTGCCTTAGACTCCATTGGATGCTTACCAGCCCGTTTTTCAGAATTGCGGTTGTCCTCCTCAATTCTCAAACGCACAATTAATTCTTCCATAGAAATTTCTTTGCGCTTGTGTTTGAGGTAGTTCTTGAATTCCTTCCAGCCTTTTGGTAATTTTTCAATTAAGGTTGCAACTTGGAAGGATTCACTGAGAGACACGCCTTCTGCGTGAATGTCATGCAGAATGAGTTGGAAATCTTGAGCCTAGCTGATCACAGTTTTTGAATCAGCCATTACAAAATCCAGGAATTTGCCTACCATAAATTTCTTTGAACCGTCATCTTCCTTTTTGTATTTTTTCTCCAAAGACTCCCAAAGTTCCTTTGTTGTCTTAATAGGACTGTAGGCGTTGTATAATGTGTTGTCAAGTCCGTTCAAGATGTAGTTCCGGCAAAGGAAATCAGCATGTTTCCAAGCATCAACTGCGACAACCACTTGCCGGTCGGTTTCATCCTCTTTCAAGATAGGAGCATCTTCACGGAGGAAACGAGTCAAGTTTAGAGTTGTAAGATAGAACAACATTTTTTGTTGCCATCTTTTAAAGTCAGTTCCTGAGAACTTCTCTAGCTTCTCTCCATGATTTATTGGTACTGTCACCACATAAGAGGGGGTTGGTGCAATTGCAGCCACCACAGTAGTACTTGTTTGGGCATTTGTTTCAGTAGCCATTAATTCTAATTTATAAAACGAAATTATAATTAGAATTTATACTACACAGAAAATTAAAACAAAAAATCACAGAATTTTAAATTTTGTAAAAATAAAAGAAATAAGAATTGTAACTTTTATTTCCAATTAATTTGAAAATAAAATAAATTTTTATTTAACCAAATTAAACCAAAACTACAGAAATAAATTCTGTTAAAATAAAAGAAACAAAACAAAATGTAACTTTTATTTTCAATTAATTTGGAAATAAAATAAAATAAAATTTTATTTAACTAAATTAATTTCACACAGAAAACTAATTCAAATTCACAAAATTAAATTCTATAAAAATAAAAGAAAGAAAAATGTAACTTTTATTTTCAATTAATTTGAAAATAAAATAAAATTTTATTTAACTAAATTAATTCCACACAGAAAATTAAATTTTGTAAAATAAAATTATTGGGGAGACGACTGGGATGACCTTTGGTTTGATTTGTTTGTCAAGGAACTACGAAAGAAGCTGGAGAGAAAGAGTGAAACTAAAAGTATTCAAAATGTTTATCCTCTATAAAGACTACAAATTTGAGTCATATATTAAATTTTTTAAATAAAATTATTGATAAAAATTCGTTAAGACTATATTTGAATTATATATTTGAGTAAAAATTTAAAATAAATAAATAAATAAATAAATGAAATAAAAATAAAATATTTTGTATTTTAAATTTTTATGTAATTTTTTTATCCAAACATAACAGTGTATACAAGTGTATAGGCTTGTTATTACTAGAACCATGTGAAGAAAAGTCTAGCTGTTATATGTTCATTGCTTATTGATTGGTTTATTTGAAAATTCCGTTCTCTATGATGATGACATTTCACTAACTCTAATTCCATCAGTTTACGTGTAGTGTACCACCAACCAAAGAAAAGTCACAGTCGTGGAATGAACTTTCATCTTTTGTTGTTTTGGAAACTTCAACCGGACAAATCAAGTCGACTTCTTCTAGCGTGAAAGGTTCATTAAGATAACAATTTTAAATGAGATTTTTTAATTTTAGGATAAATTATATTCACCTCTTCAATTTTAATATAATTATATTGAGTTTTTTTTTAACTTTTTATAATTTTTTTTTTATAAATTGTAATTTATATAACAATTAATTTATTTTCATCAATAATTTGTGAGTTATATGAATGAAAAAAAGTAATATTATCGTCTTTTTTATATGAAAAAAAATATTTTATGCTATTTATTTTTATATTTTTGCATTATCTGAATTAATTTCTATCCATTTAATCTTACAAAAAAGAAAGATCAATGTAATTATGTTAAAAATTATAAGACTTTATTGTATTTTTTTTCCAAACATTATGGAAGGATGGTGTAATTTACCCTTAATTTTTATATTGATGTAAAATATTTTATTTTAAATTTATTTTTTTCTAACTTTTTGATTGGCAAAATGACTAATACATTATATATATATATATATATATATATATGTATAATATGTTGGGTGATATGTACCTTATGGAAGTTATAAAATTTGTAGTGTTACTTACCATAAATGTCATAATTAAATTCTCTTTGATTATAATTAAAAAATAAATAAAAATTGAGCCATAACGAAATACTACATAAGGTATAGCTATTTTTTTTTTTTTTTGAATCATATCCAAATTAATGTCATAAAAAACATCACAATATATCATAACTAGCACCACAATGTGTATAACCAACTCATAATTAAGTCATAACTAATAATACAATAACTCATGATGAAATACTATAAAAGTCATAACTAGAGAATATGATACACATCCCATAAAATTTCTATTTAATATTTGTTAACATATCATTTTCAGGTGATAACCTGGCGAAACTATTTAATCTTTCTTGTAAAATAGCCGTGGATCTTATGTAGTGTGCGGGGAGCAAATATTCAGGCAAGCCCGCGCTCCTTTCTTCCAAGCTCCGCTTCTATCCGGTCACCTGCGAGCAAATAACGGTGAGCTACCCGGCGGTGTGTGGCCGGAAAAACCTCCGACAATCAAGTTAGCGCACACCTTAGGATAGAGAGAGAGAGAAAGGAGTGTTTGAGTGTAAGAATTTCCTTACAAAGTGTTCCTGTCCCGCGTATGGGGGGGGCAGACATGCTTATATATCCTTCTGTGCCCAAATCTACTCTCATTGGTCTCTCGACACGTGGCTCTGTTATCCCATCTGTCAGCACAAATCTTGCTATACATCACCTAACCCAACTGCCAGCCACTCTGCTGGGAGCACGGCAGCCGGGCAACATTATCTCGGCTATCAACGGCCATACTGAACATGCCCAAGTGCAGTTGATGTCGTAGTTTCCTACTACCGGGCTTAATTCCAGCCGTGCTCAACTGTATTCCAGTGAAGCTGAGCTGGAGATTGGTAACGCCGGTCAGCCAAAGACCTTCTCGGCCAAGCTCCAAGCACAGGCTTTCCTACCGGGTTAAGGTACGTGCATTACAACCTTGCAACGTGTGAGCCGGGGAGACTCATCTAGGCTGTTCCTCCACCTATCCGGCCTTCGCGGAACCGAGATCAAATAACTCGGTTCCACGTGGGCTTTGCCATTACCGAGCAATATCACGGCCTGATCTTGGAGCCCAATACCTCGGCCCAAATCTGTCCAGCTAACGTCACGGCCCAATCTCAGATTATAAATCTCCCTCTCAATTGCCCCTTAATTCCGTCCGCAAAAGCATGACTGGGATTACTTATTTCGACCGAGATAACACTTCCTCGGTCCTCAGAATGCGAAATGGCGACCGGGCTAGTTGACATTCCTGTCTGCAAACTTGCCTGGTTATACTCCTCGGTTGACGTCCTCTTTTTCAAAAGTAGCCCGGTTGACTCAACTCTTCAACCTGTCTCTTCAGTTCTGACGTCGTCATAAATGGGGACATGTGGCAGGCTGCCATTGGTTCTCGAGCAGCCAACCCGCCGTCTTGCCAGAATTTGAATTTGGGCGGTCTCGTCTCCTCTATAAACATTCCCCCCTTCATCTTCCTTGAGCTCTTACTGACTCACTGCCATTCCAAGCAACCCAGAGCTCTTGCCTCTCCTCTGCCATTCCTGAACTCACGCTCGAAGAAGAAGCAGCCACTGCTCCATATTGGTAAGCCCTCCAACCCTTGTTATTGTTATTTTCCTTGATATTTCACACAATAGGGCAATAAAACATAGTTCTTAGGACATAGGCCATAGAAATTGTCCCAAACCTCCCACTGTTCATGGTGTTCTTCATTTTCGCTGATGAACTTCGAAGAACTGGGGCGGACCGGGCTCCAGGTCTTCGTTTGATCCAAAAATCCATCCCGACCGAGCAAATAACCTGTTAGACTTAACCATAGCAAGAACCGGGATAACAAAGGTCTTGGCCGCTCAACCGGGCTAAAATCTGGTCTGCTTGGGCGGTCGAGCTCCTTGGTTAGCCTCTACGACCAAGGTGGTTTGGCACTCTAGACGACCGAGCTAAAGTCAAGCTCGCTTTACGTGACCGCGCTCCCTCTTACACTTGCCCTCCTTTTCCTACAGAGTCCAAGGGAACCACTGACCATTCCTGAGGCTCCCAAAGACCGAGCAGCCACAAATCACCTGACAGTGCCAAACCACAGCCGAACTAATTTAGCCGGTTGTAAATGGGGAAATTCTGCTTCCTCGTAGATACTCCGGCTGCCTTGGCCATGTTTAGGGAGGAGTACAGCATCCCGGCCGACGTCCACCTTGAGCTTGCAGAAGAGCAAACAACGCCTTGGGGCAGATTAGAACAATGCCCCTTCACCGTGCTATCTATCATCGAAGGAGGCCTCCGTTTCCCACTCAACCCACTTATCACCGAGTTCCTCCGCCGCACCGGGCTGGCACCCACACAAGTGTCCACCAACACTTACCGAATTATCAACGGCATCCATGAATTGAACAACCGGCTAGGCACCAACTTCGGTTTAGCCGAGATATTAAGGCAATACACGATGGGTCACACCGGTGACGACCTAGCCTATTATTTGAAAATCAAACCGGGCAAGGAGAAAATTGTAACCGGCACCCTGGATAAAGATTTGCACGACGACGATTTTTTCTGGGTGTCGGGCAATTACGAAACAACCGACGTACCGGGCTGGTTTATAAGCAAGAACTTCGATTCCTCATGTAAGCTGCTCAAATTTGCTCGGTCAGCCTACCTTCTTTATTCTGTAATTAACCAGTTTTCTTGTTTCTTTTGCAGCAATCCAAGCCTTGCAAGCCAACTACCAATTTCCCAACGAAGAGGCAATTCGGACCGTGCTCCGCTATCGCTATCGAGATTGCAACGAGCTGCTCGGTTACACTCCAACCTACAGATACTCAGCTCCACGCCGGAGTAAAGTTACAAACTTTCTCTGCGCTCCAACTCCTCCTCCAGACCCAAATCTGCCAGACGTTCCGCTAATCCGGCTGACCGAGGAACAAGAGATGGCTAAAAGAAGCCGCATCAAGAATCTCCTCACAGCTACATCCGCCGAAATACCAAGCATTTCTCCCCCGTCTCATACTGCTGGTCAATCCAGCAGCCCTGTGGTTGTCCTGGCATCTCCAGCTGCCGGGCAATCCAGCCAACCCCGCCGGGCAGGCAAAAGACCTCGCGCAGATCCAACTGCCGAGCTGGTTGCCGAGCTAACAACCGAGCAGCCCACCAACACTGCTGATCCCATTCCACCATGGCGGCTGTAGCTCAAGCACCGGGGCCAAGATATCTCTGCAAATGCCTCTGTCAAGGGCGATAAGGAGCACTTGTTGGCCTTTGACCTCTCGAAAGCTCTCTTGCTGCCAAGTGACGTGGTTGGCAGCAATCACGTCCCTGACACCCGGTTGGTGAAATCAGCAGTGAAATCCATGACCAGGGTAAGGATCCAACTTCCACTGAAATTTTACAAGTGTTTGCCCGGTTCCTTCACTAATCAAATTCGTTTCTTGCAGGCTATCCAAAAGCAACACCTGGTAATGGAACGCATCCACAGACTTCGGCAAAAGGCAAATGACACAGCCAGCCAAGTCCAGAGCCTCCAAGCCGAGCTTGGCCGGGCAAAAGCATCTCTCCAAATCGCCAATGCTGACAACAATAGGTTGCACGGTCAGCTTGACAAGGCCGAAAAGAAGCGCGATGAGCTCCAGGCCGAGTTGGACGCTCTGAAAAAGTCAAGGAAGAAGGATTGCCAAGATGAAAACAACGCCGGCTTCCTAGAAGCCGAGGAAAGCTACAAGAAGCAAGTCTTCGCTACCCAAGACATCTACTTCAAAGCGGGTTGGAAGTCTGCCTGCGAGCATCTCGGTCAGGGTCCTGATACTGACGTCTTTGCCACCCCGCCGCCTGCTTCCCTGCCGGCTACCTTGTGCCATATGCCAATGACGTCTTCAGTGCATTGCAGGCTGAGGCCGAGGAAGGGCTTGAAGGGGAAGAGGCCGGAAAAGATACTAACGGAGAGGAGCAACCAGAACAGGAGCAGCCCGGCCGAATTGAGCCCGGTGTTGAAGACCGATCTCCAGCAGTGAACTTGGAGACAACTCCGGATGATGAATTCACCAATCTCTCCCCCTTAGCTTAGTTTTCTTTTTTCTATTGCTTTTTTTGCTTTGCACATGTAACCGGGCTCTCTGCCCCTCCTTTTGTATTAACTTTCTATCAATGAAAAGCTTTAATTTCATCAAGTATTTGAACGGTTTTCTCGAACTCTATCTTTAGCAAAACATCTCGGTTTAAATCACTAAGTTGCACAAATCACCAACTAGCTTAACCAGAGTTAACATCTCGGTAAATTTAGCAAAATTGAGGAACTTCTTCAACCGGAATAAACATCTCGGTTTTAATTCTGATGGAATTGAACAAACCATCAACTCCCTCAACCGGAGTAGGGCATCTCGGTTGGAATCTCTTCTTCAACCGGAGTAACTTATCTCGGTTGGAATCCCTAAGTTGAACAAACCATCAACTCCTTCAACCGGAGTGACTCATCTCGGTTGGAATCCCTGAGTTGAACAAACATCAACTCCTTCAACCGGAGTAACTCATCTCGGTTGAGAATACTTAAGTTGAACAAAACATCAACTCTTTCAACCGGAGTAAATCATCTCGGTTGAGAATCCCTAAGTTGAACAAACCATCAACTCCTTCAACCGGAGTAACTCATCTTGGTTGGAATATCTGAGTTGAACAAACCATCAACTCTTTCAACCAGAGTAACTCATCTCGGTTGGAATCTCTGAGTCGAACAAACCATCAACTCCTTCAACTGGAGTAACTCATCTCGGTTGAGAATACTTAAGTTGAACAAAACATCAACTCTTTTAACCGGAGTAAATCATCTAGGTTGAGAATCTTAAGTATTCAAAGCAATCAATCAAAATGCTAGGGCAAAGAAGACACTTCTATATATTGACAAAAAGAATTAGATTCTGAAGTGTAAGGCAAAAAATTCCTTTGCACAAAAAGAAAACAAAAGCTAGAAATAGTACAGTTTGATATTGGCCGCATTCCATGGCCGCGGGATTGCTCTACCATCCAAATCCTCCAAGTGGTATGCCCCCTTGCCCACCAGACCGGTTACCTTGTAAGGTCCTTCCCAATTTGCACCTAGCTTTCCTTCTCCTGGCACCAGGGTATTGCCCATAACTTTCCTTAAGACCCAATCACCCACCTTAAACGGTCTGGGGTGCACCGTCTTGTTGTACTTTCTGGAGAGCTCTTGCTGGTAGGCGGCCACATGGATAGGAGCCTTTTCCCGACGCTCTTCCACCAGATCCAATTCCAGAGCAATGGCCTCGGCGTTCATCTCGGGCTCAAAACTTTCACTTCTGAGAGTGGGCATGCCAACTTCAAATGGAATGACCGTCTCCATGCCATAAGCCAAAGCAAATGGAGTTTCCCCGGTTGACCTCCGAGGGGTTGTACGGTATGCCCAGAGGACGCTGGGGAGTTCCTCAGCCCACTTTCCCTTCGCCTTCTCCAGCCGTTTCTTCAGCCCATCAAGAATGGTCTTGTTTGACGCCTCGGCCTGACCGTTGGACTGTGGGTAAGCCGGTGTGGAGTTGTAGAATTCAATCTTCAAATCTGCACAAAACCCTCTGAATAGGCGACCGTCAAACTGGATGCCGTTATCAGAGATCAAAATTTTGGGGACGCCGAACCGTGTTACCACATTCTGCCAGACAAACTGCTTCACGTCTTTCTCCTTAATTGTTGCCAAAGGCTCAGCTTCAACCCACTTGGTGAAGTAGTCCGTTGCCGCGATGAAGAATTTGCAGTTGCCTGGTGCTGTTGGGAGCGGTCCCACTATATCTAACCCCTACATTGCAAAAGGCCAAGGACTGGTGAGGGGAAGAAGTTCTCTGGCCGGCTGGTGGATTTGATGTGCAAACTTCTGGCACTTTTCACACTTGCGAACATATTTCTGGGCGTCAGCTTGCATGCACGGCCACCAATAGCCTTGTGAAATAGCTCGGTAGGCCAAGGACCTGCCCCCAATGTGACTGCCACAGATGCTTTCGTGAATTTCATACAGGAAGGTTTCCACGCTACTCGGGTGCACACACTTCAGGTAAGGACCGGTGAAAGACTTTTTGTACAAAACGCTTGAAGGAGAGAGCCAAAACCGTTCTGACTTTACACGCACTTTGTGTGCTTCCTTCTTATCGGTTGGAAGAGTCTGTTCTCGGAGAAAAACGATGATAGGGTCCATCCAGGAAGGACCTAGCTCAGCGCAGAATACTTCCGTCTGCCCGGTTTCTTCATTACTGGGTCTCGGTAGGAATTCAATCAAAAGAGGGTTGGGAAATGAGCGGTCGACCATAGAGGCCAGGCCGGCCAGCTCATCTGCCCGGTCATTTTCTTCTCGGCCGATCTGTTGGAACCTGATCGCCTGGAATCGCTTGATGTGGTCCCTGACCAAAGTTTGGTACTTTATCATTCTGTCATCCTTTGCCTGGTAAACCCCAGAAACTTGGTTAACCACAAGCTGGGAATCACTGTAAACCATTAACTCTGATGCCTACATCTGAAGTGCGCTCTTGAGATCGGCCAAAAGCGCCTCGTACTCGGTCTCATTGTTGGATGCTGGGAAGCCAAGGGTGATAGAGTGTTCAATTGTCAACCGGTCTGGTGATATCAAAACTATACCTAGCCCGGCGCCGTGACGATTCGAGGCTCCACCAACAAAAAGTTTCCACATCTCCCCCACGAAGAGCTTCCAGCATTCTGAGGGGTCCTGAGAGGCTTGAAGGTTGATGGGGTCACGACTGCTCGGCTGTTCGGTTTCAAGTTCTGTGTTGATTGGTTCCAATTCAGTCACCCTTGATGATTTGGCACCGGACTCAGCAAGTTGATCTGCAATGCTCAAGTTCGTAGGCGAATCAACAGGTTGCGGTATTATGTCCGTCGCAGGTTCTGAGCTGTGTGGTTTCATTTCTTCCCCCCTTGGTGATGCGGGATCGGACAGAGCAGGTTGGTCGGTGATACTCAACTCCGTCATCGCATTACCGGGTGGTAAAACCGTACAAACTGAGGGTGCTTCAGTGGTGCGCGCAAACTCCGCGTCGCTACCTCCACCAACTGGTTGTATCTCGGATGGTCTGGCATGCACCTCATCATCTGCCGTGGCAATATCGACCGGGCATACCGGATGAGTTCCAGGTAAGAATTCGGCGACGAAGTCGGCTAAAGTCTGGGCTTTGATGGCAGTGCGCAGCTGGAACTTCACATCAAACTGTCCCAACTCGACCGCCTACTTAAGAATCCGATCGGAGAAGTCTGCCCGCTCGAATAAAGCTTTAAGGGGGAACTCGGTCAAGACGATGACAGTATGTGCATGGAAATAGTGCGCCAACATTCTTGAAGCCATCATTAATGCCAAAGCAAGCTTCTCCAACAGCAAGTATCTCGACTCTGCCGGTAGCAAAGTTTTGCTGACATAAAAGATGGGGAGGTGCTTGATTCCTTCAGCCCGGACAAGCACCGCACTGACTGCATGCTGCGATACGGCCAAATAAAGATAGAGTTCTTCTCCAGGCTCCGGTGTGACCAACAGTGGCACTCAAGACAGATACTCCTTGAGCTCGGCCAAAGCTCGGTCACACTCTTCATCCCAGGAGAACTTTGATTTTAAGGACTGAAAGAAAGGGCGGTAGCGATCTGATGACCGGCTTATAAATCGATTAAGCGAGGCGGCCATTCCGGCCAGATGTTGCACGTCTTTCGCCGAGCTAGGCTGTTTTAACTCTTGCACGGCTTGGATTTGTGTAGGGTCTGCTTCGATACCTCGGTTCATGACTAGGAATCGCAAAAATTTTTCGGATCCCACGCCGAAGGCACACTTAGACGCATTCAGGCGTAGCTTGTGCTTTTTGAGAATGGCGAACATCTCGGTCAAGTCGGACAAATGATCTGCCTGATACCGGCTTTTAAGCACCATATCATCAATGTAAGCTTCCATTGTCCGGCCCCGCAAAGGAGCAAACATCTTGGTCACCATCCTCTGAAAAGTTACCCCGGCGTTCTTCAAACCAAAAGGCATGACTCGGTAGCAGAAGAGTCCCTTTGGTGTAGTAAATGAGGTGATTTCTCGGTCGGGGCCATGCATGGCAATCTGATGATAGCCGCGGTAGGCATCCAAGAAACTTAGCCTGTTATGTCTAGCCATCAAATCCACAAGCTGGTCAATTCTAGGCAAAGGAAAGCTATCTTTCGGACAAGCTCGGTTGACGGTCTTGTAATCAACGCAAACCCGCCACTTCCCATTCTTCTTTGGTACCACCACTGTATTTGAGATCCACCAAGGATAGTGCACTTCTTGAATTGCTCGTGCCTCCGGCAAATTCTTGACTTCCTCCGTAACTACCTCGGCGTGATGCAGCGCCGATCTCCTTGTTCGTTGAATGACTGGCTTGGCTCCGGGGAAGACATTGAGATGATGGCAAATAAAACTTGAATCGAGGCCGGGCATGTTGTAAGGCGACCATGCAAAAACTTCGATGTTGGCCATCAAAAACTCAACCATCTCGGTCCGTTCTGTGGCTGCGAGGCTTGAGCCGAGCAAGAAGAACTTGTCCGGCTGCTCTGTATCAATTCGCACCTCCACCAATTCCTCGACAGCTTTGTCCTCGGCCTTGGTGCCCACATCATCAAGACACCCTGGTCCTCCGGTCCCTCAATCATTTGAACAAATCCTTTGGCAGCCCGGCTCTCGTTGATTGCCACGAAGCACAACTTTGACATGACCTGATCGCCCCAAATCTCCTCAATTGCCCCCATAGCCGAGGGGAATCTCATTACTTGGTGAAAAGTCAATGCCACGGCTTGCATAGCGTGAAGCCACCCCCTTCCAAGGATCAAATTGTAAGTAAATGGCACTTGTAACACCCAGAACTCCACCTGTTTGACCACGGATCCCGCTTTGACCGGCAGAATAATCTTTCCCAAAGGCCACTCCGGTTGTGAGTTGAAACCAACCAATGGCGATGTCGCCAGAGCCAAATCCGTATCTCAGAGCTTGAGCTGTTTGAAAGCGTCGTAGTACATGATCTCGACCGAGCTTCCCTGAGATCCGTTTGACTTCAAAATCTTTGACGCGGAGTGTAACTACTAAGGCGTCATTGTGCGGTGTCTGAATGCGCTCCAAGTCCCTTGAGGAGAAACTGATCACGTCTTTCGCTTCCGTCTTCCCCCTCTTGAGCACAGGCTGAACTGACAAAACTTCCCTTATGTGCTCTGCCTTCTTGATCATACCATGGAGCTTGCAAACATGCGCTGGTTCCACTATGCCGTGGATGACATTCACAACCTTTTGAGGAGGTGCATCTCGGTCATCCGGTCCCCGCGGATCAACCGGAACCTGATTTGCCTTAACGTCCCCATCAATGTAAAGATCCAGGTGCCCGGCTGCGACTAGCTCTTCCAAGTGTTGCCTCAAAGGCAAACAGTCCTCTGTTCAGTGGCCTCGCTCCCGGTGAAATGTACAATGGTATTTCGGATTGAAGCCCTTCTGTCCATCGCCCAACTTAGCGGGAAACCGGACATACTTCTTGTCACGGATTTCGCTAAGTATGCGATAAATTAGAATCTTAAAGACCGTGGTGATGCCGGTCCTTGCTTTCAATCTCCTATTTGCATCGGATGCGTCATCCCAGTCATTCTGACGTCCTCTACCCTAGTTTTTGCGATTCGAGCCACGGTCCGATTCCTCTGCTCGGTCACTTGAGCGGCTGGACTCTTGCCCAACTGAGTGCACTTTGCCTGCTGTCTTCTTGTGTGTTGCTACCGGAGTTGCCTTCACGGTAGATGCTGACGCATCATCCTCGACTCGGATGTGCTCATTGATGCGCTGCATGAGCTGGCCCATGGACGTCTGTTGGTGCATGGTAAGCGAGTCCCACAGTCTATGTCCGACCGGGAGACCACGCTTGTATTGAGTGATTGCAAGGTTGACCGGGCAATCCAAGATCTCGTTGAAGGTCTCCTAATATCTGGAGTTGTACGCCTTCAATGTGTCACTTGGTTCCATCTTGACACTCAGTAGGTGATCAACTTCTTTTGGTGTTTTGGTGTTGGTTTTGAAGCACGTGACAAAGGCTTAGGCCAGCTGATGCCACCTCTCAATACTCCCCTCCGGCAGCCTTTCAAACCACTTCAAGCCCAGTTCGCCCAAACTTGACGGAAAGATGAGGCACATAAGAGCATCATTCCGCCTATGTCCGGCCATGACCTGTCGAAAATGACTTACATGCATGTAGGGATCGGTTTTTCCATCGTAAAGCGTGAACTTTGGCTGGTGGAAGCCTGCCGGAAGCGGTGTTGTTTCTATTTCCAAGGAGAAAGGGGTGGCACTTAACCTTGCCAAATCTGAATCCACTAGGAGTGGCGCTGCTTGGTGGGGTGGAGGCATTCCGACCTCCTTGCTGGCGTGAACCCCGTAGGATAACCGTTGGAACGCCGGTATCCTCTAAGCTTCGCGTCGGCGAGCCCGCTCCTTTAGGACCGCCCGCAAATCCTCTGAATGAGCGGAGTAAGAGTACCTCGACCTCGTCACCGGACGTGAGGGCCGGTAAGTGCTATCTTGCGCGCTAGACTTCTTTGCATGCACGTCGGAATCAGCAACCTGGTAACTTCTGGTAATAGAAATGGACGGAGTGCGTCGCTGACTCTGACCGCCTGAACGGCGGGATGGGGTGCGCTCACTGTGGTCACCGACTCCAGTTACACCCTTCCCTTTGACATGCCGCTTGAGCTCTTCCATCTCCGCCGCCATTCGCCGGATGACGGCGTCTTGGTCCCTCAATTTGTGCTCCAGACGTCTGGCGTGTGACTCTCTCCGCCGTCGATGACCGTCTGGACTCCGCGAATGACCATAACTTCTCCCGTGCTTATCCCGCGCTTCCCCCGACTGCCCTCCGGGGAATGTCTCCAAATCCGCCATTAGAAGGATGGCGGGATGTCCCTCTCTCCGTCAGATAAACTCCGGGGTGGCTCTGTCGATGGCAGACAACGGAATCTCATCGTTGTTTGCCATGAACGGCGATCAGATGAGCCTGGAAGACAAGGTTTTGTCTGTCAAGTTCCCACAGATGGCGCCAATTGTGAGGGGAGCAAATATTCAGGCAAGCCCGCACTCCTTTCTTCCAAGCTCTGCTTCTATCTGGTCACCTGCGAGCAAATAACGGTGAGCTACCCGGCGATGTGTGGCCGAAAAAACCCTCTGACGATCAAGTTAGCGCACATCTTAGGATAGAGAGAGAGAGAGGAGTGTTTGAGTGTAAGAATTTCCTTACAAAGTGTTCCTGTCCCGCGTATGGGGGGCGCAGACATGCTTATATACCCTTCTGCGCCCCAAATCTACTCCCATTGGTCTCTCGACACGTGGCTCTGTTATCCCATCTGTCAGCACAAATCTTGCTATACATCACCTAACCCAACTGCCAGCCCACTCTGCTGGGAGCACGGCAGCTGGACAACATTATCTCGGCTATCAACGACCATACTGAACATGCCCAAGTGCAGTTGATGTCGTAGTTTCCTACTACCGGGCTTAATTCCAGCCGTGCTCAACTGTATTCCGGCGAAGCTGAGCTGGAGATTGGTAATGCCGGTCAGCCAAAGACCTTCTCGGCCAAGCTCCAAGCACAGGCCTTCCTACCGGGTTAAGGTGCGTGTATTACAACCTTGCAACGCGTAAGCCGGGGAGCCTCATCTAGGCTCTTCCTCCACCTGTCCAGCCTTCGCGAAACCGAGATCAGATAACTCGGTTCCACGTGGGCTTTGCCATTACCGAGCAATATCACGGCCTGATCTTGGAACCCAATACCTCGGCCCAAATCTGTCCAGCTAACGTCACGGCCCAATCTCAGATCATAAATCTCCCTCTCATGTAGGATTCTATTAATGTTAGACTTAAACCCACATCGTCAATTTAAGCTAGCCAAACTTGATTAATATAATGTAAGAATCTCTCCACTCATTCTTAATTAGTTTTGAGTTGGATACTTTAACATGGTATCAAAACTATGTCTTGGATGGTTTTTTACATCATGTGGTACAAACGGTCCATCTCTCAATCAGACCTCTTAATCATCTCCACGTGCTATCGGATAGCATGTGAGGGGGAGTGTTAGATTTAAACCCACATCACAAATCTAAACTAGTAAAACTTGGTTAATATAATGAAAAAGTTTTTCCACGTATTACCAATTGATTTTGAATTGGATGTTTTAACAAAATTTAATGTTAAAAAACTTATCTATTCACAAATAGCATCACAACTATAACCCCAAGGATCTGAATTAGTAGATGAGATACGGGATTTAGGGGTTTACTGTCTCTAAGGTCTCAAAAGTTCGACTCCCTTGTTAGCAAAATTCTTAGAGGCACGGACTGCAGGGTTTAAACCCTGTTTCAAAGGGTTTGTTTAAATTATAGGGACTTAATCTGGTGTGCACAAGTTGGCCCAAGACACCTCATGTATCCAAAAAAAAAAAAAAAAAAATAATACAACTATTGTGTATAATTGTTTTTTATAAGCAATGCATGTATTTGAAAAAATAAACTAATCTTTTTATATAATCTGTGTCAGTTGTATTTTTATTTTTATTTGTTGTCTAATATCTTTTAAAACTTTCACTTCTTCAAATAAATCTAAACCATCAATATAAAAAGACATTAGGCCAAATTATACTTGTGTAGACACCCCATTTTGACTGGTCCTAAGACTTGGACACTTTCTTTTAAACACCCCATGATGAAAGCTGGAATATACTATTTTATGAATTTCTTAGCAAAAAATATCAAAAAGCTTTAATCCCAAACCTCACCCATGTTGGCCAAATTATTAATTTTTAGTATTTCATAATATTTTATAATTTTATGTGTTGTACATAGTTTTTGATGTTTTTATCTAAATTGGTATAAATAATTTTGATATTTGATAGAAAAGAAAATGATAAATAAATATATATATATATATAAAATAAAAATAAAAAAAGAGGATGAATGAGTGCGGGGATGGAGATGATTTTTGGTGAGGTTGTGTGGGGGCGGTGGAGAACAATTATTTTTTGAGAAATGTTAGGGGTCATGAAAAGTTTTTTATGAAAATGATCATGAAAGATTTGTGACATGCATGTAAATTTTACTAACTTTGTTTTGTAACTTGTTCGAGGGACGTCGGTAAATATGTGAGTTTTTATGCTTTAGCATCCCGCTTGCATGTAATTTTCTTATTATATTTAGCATCCTACCACGTGGCTAATTGCTTGAGTGATAAACTATGGTGGTGTTTGGGAACTTAGGTTCCGAATTTTTTTCTCATTTTTTTCACTAAAAGACAAACTTTTTACAAAACCAAAAAAATCACATCCAAACAAAATATTACATCCAACCCCATAATCATTTCACTTTTTCTCTCACAAACATCACATCCAACCACATAAAAACCGAACTATCTTCCCAAACACCAAAATTTTTTATCCAATAAAAACCTACAACTAAAAAAACCTATATAAAAATTCACTTCCCAAACACCATCTATTTGAATGCTTGTGGATGAAGGCTTGTTACTTGGATTGGAATAATTCAAAGATTGTACGTTTTAAGCCCACTTTGTAGTGGCAAATTCACAAACTTTAAGCCCACTTGAGGTGGCAAATTCAAACCCTTTTCGAAAAACAAACATGAAATTGAATTGTTCTAATTTGGGCAAACCAGTCTATACCTTGTGTGTGCACATCACATTGTAAATTTTAGGATTTATTAAGTAATCAGAACATGAAAATATAAGAAAATAAAATTTATATCATGGTTTAGTAGAGGCCGATCTTTGATCAGGTGAGCAGGGGTGCTCATTATTGACCTTCTTTTCTCATATCTAAGATTCCGAGCTAAGCATCTTTGGTTACGACGAACAGTGGTCTTGGCACGAGTCATGGGTTTCCTAATTTCCTAAAATATTAGGTGGCGACTCTGAGAGATCGGATGACGCAGTCCGTTTTTGACAAAATTGCAATAAAATGGATTTTCAATAAAAGTTGCCAAATATAGACTCTCATCTACGTTTCACATTGCATTCGTGAGACTAGATCAAAATGATCTCGGGAGTCCGAACTGTTTAACGCGCACGGGTACCCCCGGGCATGTTACAACTTGAACTCCTTATAGTTTTCTTCTTATGTTAATTTGGCCGACATAATTCTAATTGTATTAATTTCATCTTTGATTTTTTCACGTTGCATTAATTTAGTTCAATTAATAATGCCCATTTAGAAATTGGATTGAAATCAAAGGGTAAAATAGTTCATTTACTTTCGTCAAACTTATTGATAGTTTGGCATTTAATTTGAAAGGATCAATTCCGTTTTGAATGGACCATTTTGCTCTTAATTGCTATCTAATTTCTAATCGAGTGTTATCAAACTAAATTGAAAAAATTGAAAAAAATAAAGTGACAAAACTGATACAATTAGAACTATAATGGCCAAATTAACACAAGTGATAAAATAAAAGGACCAGGGGTATAATTTTTTCAAAATATTATCATACTTCAAGTTGCATTTCAGATTAGTTAAGTGACACTACAAGAAAAAATACTTTCCGTGACCAACATTTTAGTCGCGAAAAGTACCATATTTGGTCGCTAAAACCTTTTTGCGACCAAAATATGTTGGTCGTGAGTTGGTCGCTAAAGCCTCGTCACAAATAGTTTTCTGCGACCAAAAAAGCCTTTGGTCGCTAAAAGTGACCATTCGCGACCAACTTTTTTGGTCGCGGAAAGTCCAATTCATATTAGCCAAAAGTAAACTTTTAGCGACCAAAGATAAGTTGGTCGCCAAAAGTCAACGCCTTGACCCAAAAAAAAAATAATTCTTTTGTGCTTCCTGGGACTTGAACTCCTGACCAAGGAGTCACCATGCACCCAATCCACTCTGCCACTCTACCACTCTACCAATAACATACTTCTTGTTCATATTTGGCAAAAAAAATATATAACCCATAAAAATTGGGTTATATATTATTTTATAAAACTTTTAATGCCTAAATAGAAAAATAGCATGTAATTACTGTAGTATCATTTTTTTTAAAATTTATCCCGCCATAACTTTCTGCGACCAACTTTTTTTTTTTGTCGCCAAAGGGTAATCTTCCGCGACAAAAAAAGCCTCTAGTCGCCAATAGTAGACTTTTCGCGACCAACTTTTTTTTTTTTGTCGCTAAAAGGTGATCTTCCGCGACCAAAAAAGCCTTTGGTCGCCAATAGCATACTTTCTGCGACCAACTTTTTTTTTTGGTCGCCAAAGGGTAATCTTCCGCGACCAAAAAAGCCTTTGGTCGCCAAAGGGTATACTTTCCGTGACCAACTTTTTTTTTGGTCGCCAAAAGGTGATCTTCCGCGACCAAAAAAGCCTTTGGTCGCCAATAGTATACTTTCCGCGACCAACTTTTTTTTTTGGTCGCCAAAAGGTGATTTTCCGCGACCAAAAAATTATGGTCGCCAAAAGTTAAATTTTAGTCGCAGAAAGTGGACTATTTGCGACCAAAAAAAATAGGTGGTCGCCAAAAGTGTTTTTTCTTGTAGTGTGAATATTTTATTTAAACTATTATAATTATAATTTTTAAATTAAATAAAATATTGAAGGTATATTCATATGTTAAAAATTGGGGAAATGCTCCGGTGTGCACCATTTAGGGGTGCATACCATATGCAACCTATCAAAAAAATGTATAATTTTATAACAACATTTCATAATATCAATCACAAAATACGTAACCTTAGCACAAATTGACATAACAAAAATATCCAAAATTTTGTAATTGATATTACAAAAGTTTGTGGCTTGATTATGACATTTTTGTTATGTCAATTTGTGACGAAATTACTCAAAATTACTCATTTTGTGGTTGATGTTATGAAATTTTATAATAAAATTATATATTTTTGTGATAAATCATATGCTGCACACCGAATAATTTCCCTAAAAACTGTACAAAATTTTGTTGAACCAAGGAAATTACTTCATCTATTATGTTATGAGTGATATAGAGGTGAAAGGAAGAATAAATGAAATAGAAGGTGCTTTTGCCTAACAAACAATTCATTAAAATTTAGGACTTTCTAAATACAACTACTAAATATCTCTATACGCTCAGTAAACACGACTCAACCGGACATAATTCTCATCCCAACATTAGCCAGGAAATATTGTGGAATTTTAAACAATATCACATGTCTTGATGTGACCACAGATAGGCCACCCCATGGTTTTCATTGTCCATATTTCCTTTCACAAGTTTAATAGTAATGGGAAGGACAACCTCCTAGAGTGAATTGTCATTGTTTGGAATATAAGGTCTCATTGTTCATTTATGGAATTGTTTGTATCCGAGATGTGGTTGTGTGCGAAAGCTTGAAATTCCTGAGATTCCTTTGAGGCTTGGAAAAGTATAAATCTACAAGGTTTGACTTTTTTTAACTTCTCATCTTAATTTGAGAGAGTATTTAAACTTGATAGGTTCATTTTGAATTCAATTTTAGTGATCTGAATCATTTACTTTTAAAACTCGTTGTGTCAAATATTCATTAAAAAAAAAAAAGATAATTAGACATCTGTAATTATATGTTTAAATCATATTTCTTTAAAAAAAATAAATGATAAATATAATTTCAAGAATAGTCATTTATTTTTTGTAATATAAATTTGATTTAAATATGAAAAATCTAAAAATCTCCTAGATATTGATTTGTGATTATGTATCAATTTTAAGTAGTAAATAACAATCTCAATCAAACAATCAAGACAGATCGACACAACGATTTTAACGTGGAAAAACCACAATTGGAGCTCCTCCAATTGTGATAGAAAATCACGGGCCAAAGCCAAAAAATAATCCACTAAGAAGACAAAATAAATTACACAAGTGTACTCTCAATTACCTAGCGAATTCACGCTCGAATTGAGTCGACCCCTATATGCCTCTTCCACCATGGTCTTCATCTCGGAATTGTCTTGCCCAATGTTGAATCCACAACATCAATGTCGAATCCACGACGATGAGCCACTGCAGAATCCACCAAGGTTTCAGGCCCAAATTCCACGGAAACCACTGAAGAACAACTCTATCTTTTGTATTGAATAAATAAACAAACAAATCCTTTGATATAATCCACTCAATTCATGATTAAACTCTCACAGATATCAAAAAAAATAAGTAAAGAAGTTTCAGAAGAAAGCCCTAATACCCAAGAAGAAGATCTGGAAGTCAAATCCTAAAATTGGACTGAAACACATATATATAGAAAACAGATCCGCGCAAGAATGGCTGCTCGAGCGGATCTATGCTCGAGCGGAAAAAAACACCTCCCGGTACTTTTGTAGGCGGGTGAAACTTTTGACAAACATGAAAGAATTAACTTCTAAAACATCTATGCAAGGCATAATTTGAGTTGGATTCACGTCTAAAACTCTTAGCCTTACTAAAATAAAAGATCGAATACAATTATAACTGAAAAGAGTTTTGTCAAACGGGATTGCCAAGAATAAAAACCTAACAAAACATATAGCTACCGATATTTGATCATCTTGATTTTTTACATAAATATTCTACTCAACGAGTCCTAAAAAGTGAATGATTTGGATAACCAAAATGGGTTTCAAAATGGGTCTACCAAGTTCAAATGCTCTCTGAAGTTAAGATGGCTAGCGTAAGAGAAACCAAACCCGATGTTCGACTATAGAAACAAGGCAAATTATAAATGCTAAGAGATGGATGTACACATTCATTTAGTCCTATGAGAGTCGCTATGGATTCTATTTCAATAATTCAATTTATTCATTCATTTTATATAAGTAGATCATCAATGAAAAATTAGATTGATCCAATAATTTTAACTACAAAATTTTATCATTTGTTTTCAACAATATAGACATCTTATTTTAAAGTCATACTCATCTTCTATTTAAAGAAAAAAAAATGATGAAATTATGTGGTTACGATTATCAAATTAATTTGATTTTCTTAGTGAATGATGGACATATAATAGACTATGAAATGAACGACTCAGACCCTTATGCGTCAACTATACTTAATAGGGTATAATCTGTAAGATTTTGAAGAAAATACAAAATAAAAAAACAAAAAAATAAATAAAAATAATCTCTCCATAATCTCTCCATGGTTTGACTTTTGTAATAAAATAAATTTTGAGTGTTTACTTTTGTCAATTTAAATTTAAATTTTTTGATTTTTTTTCAATATAAACTATTCGCTTATTTTATTTAAGCAAAATCGACGGAAAAATAGTATTTTAGTTATTAACCTCAATGTAAGTATATACAAAATGTCTAAAATAATATTTTTCATTAATTTCAATGACTAAATATCATTTTTGGTTAATTTGTTTTTATCGAAATTAGAAAAAATAATTTAGATTGAAACAAGTAAAAAAAAACAGAATTTATATTTTGACAAAATCAAAAATAATATAAGAAAGATTTTGTACAATTCAAGTATAATTCATACAGAATTTGTAGGTACATTTAATGTAAAACTCAAATTGGATTTGTCAAAGAAGTATTTCCCAAAAAATAGAATCCTTATAAAATTGGTTAAGTGAGTGTAATGGGTATGTGGGTTTGTTAGAGTAGAAAGAGATAAGAGCGATATAATTTCTATGTAAATAGAAAACGTATGCTGAGGTGGTTTTTTTTATAAAAAAAGCATGACTTTAGATTGTGTCACCTAAGAAAAGAAAAAATAATACTTATATATATATATATATATATATAAGATTATGGCTTATTGAGGCACTTATTTTGATCATAACCGAATAGGTCTTTAGTTATGTTTTCGATATTATTTGGTTATAACTCATTGTATTTTCTTTAATTATAGTTTAAAATTCATATAGTTATGACATTTATGATATCCGTACTACAAATATTATAAATTATATATAGTACATTATAAAAAAAAAGGAGCTCAGCCCATAAATCCATTTTCCAGACTTTTAGCCTATAGATCCAGGCGCATTTTGTTCGGGTTCTGATGTAAGTCGAAAGTTACCATATTGAGGCCATGTAAATTACATTTATAGTCCTTAAAGTATGGGTATTTGGTAGAGATGATGCGTTTTGTGTACTTGTGCAAGTTTGGTGAACAACACACAATCTCAGGCAAAAAGTAGCATAAAAGTAGATCCTTCACTCGAACAATGGAAATTCACCGTTTGTCAGTCCACTGCACATGCGACCATCCTCCATTGCACGTGCATCCCACCACCGCTCAAGCGGCCCACCTTAGGAAGCGTGCGCAAAATTTCAAGTGTGTTTTTTTAGAATAAAAGGAAGAAAAATGGTTGGGATTAGGGTTTTGAAATTTTCTAGGGCTAAAAGAGAGACAACTAGGGCTAAGGAAAGAAGCTTGATCATCCATGGAGGCTCCGACCATCTTCACCACTTCCATCTCATCTTTTTCCCTCTCCATGAGCGGCTAAGCATCTCTCTTAGGGTCAGTGCCGGCCCTAGGCATGAGCCAACAAGGCCATGGCCTAGGGCCCCTCAAAATAGACCCAAAAAAGGGCCCCTTTATATTATGGTTTAGTGTAATATATCAGGTATGTTTTAAGTTTTAAAAAAAAAAATTAAAGAAGGGCTAAACTAACTTAAAATAAATTGACCCATTAAAAAATTGAAAGGTCCATTCAAAAAAATTAACATTGTTATATATTGAAAATAGACCCAAAAAAAGGATCCCTTCTATTATAGTTTATTGTAATATATTTGGTATATTTTAAATCCAAAAAAAATAAAATTAAGGAAGACCTAAACTAACTTAAAATAAATTGACCTATTAAAAAATTGAAAGGCCCATTTAAAATAATTAGCATTGTTATCCATTGAAAATGATTTTGCAAAAAAACTAGATTATGCAAGTATGATTGATTTATTTGCTTCTAAAAATGCAAGAAGAGCGAGGATCAAGTGACACTTATTAATTGTTGTAATGTAATACTAAGTATTTTTTGTGATTTTGACACAAATTTTTTATCTTTTATTTTCATTTTTTTTTTCATTCAATGAAAAAAAAAAAATAAATGTGAAGGGCCCCAAAAATTTATTAGTTGATTATTAGCTTTAGGCTCCGGAAATCTCAGGGCCGAGCCTGCTTAGGGTATCGCTGAAACCTTAGCTAAGTAACCAGAATTGTAATATTTGATTTTGTAATGTGTTGAGTGAGATAGTTGTAAAACTTTTGAGTTTTAATTCAATTTTATTCTACCTTCACTCTTCATTCAATTTCTGTGATTGAGAATGAATATTTTACTATGTTTTCCTTGTGTTGCTTGCGAAACCCGAGACGCGCTATGCTATGACTAGACAGATTGTGCCACGACTAGTTTAGAGTGGACAATCCATGACGGTTGAGATAGTGTGTGCTCATGCTTCAAACATAATTTTATCTTTCTCTTCAATTCCCAACTTGTAGTTGCAGAATTAGCTCGTTTCACTCATTCATTGTATAATTGAAGTTCATAATTTCGAGTACAAAGCTAGTGGTGGGTTCGAACCCTAAGTTCTCAATCCCAATTAATTCATTATCATTTTATTGCCTTTTCAATTAGGATTTTATAAGCACTTTTGTGAACAAACCATCAACCATCAATTAAACTAATTGACAAATTAACAATTAAAATAGTATTGGAATTGAGAGGGTAATTTATGTCTAAATTCGGCCGAGCTACGTAGGAGACTTCTTTGGTAATTGGGCCGCAAGATGGACCAAGGTAAAAGCAAATTTACTTCGGTCCAAAAGACTAAGCGGTTGTAGGTAGAGCTAGCTAGGCACTGTGCTTGGGAGAGCCGAGTTAGCTTGGCATTGTGCATTGGAGCACCGAGCTAACTCCTACCTCGTACTTGGTTAGCTCGGTATTAAGTAAACAGCCTAGTTGGAGCATGTCAAACCAAGGTACACGCAGTGAAAGGAAGAATCGAGCTAGTTGGAGCTCGGTCTAGTCTACGGCTTTAGCATGGTCATGTTAGCTCGGTCGTATTGACATCCAACCATGGTAAAACCATCTCACTTGGTTTAAGCAGTGAGGGAGTGTTGAAAGATAAGCATTATCTTTCAGGAATATGATTCCTAGGAGGGCTCTACATGGAGGAGTAAGAGTTCTACTAGGATTATGCCACACGGAACCTATAAAAGCTCACAACATCACCTATGGAGAGGTAACACAACTTTGATTCCCGAATACACAAAGCTTTTGTCTATTTGCCTATTTTGCTGACTTAGGCATCGGAGAGATATCCGGCACACACCCGCCGGCTAGCTCACGTTTGTGTTTTCAGGGAGTAAAGTGACGACGTACGGAGGAGCGCAGACTTGATCAACAGGATTATATGAGAAGAATATTTCGTGCTCGTACAGGAATATACAATAGTCCCTGTGGATACGATACCCATAGTTGTTATCCATGCTTACTTAATAGAGTTTGGGAAAATTGGTTCACGACATTCCAATTTTTGGCCATGGTCTGGGACTTTCTACGACACACGATGTAAAGCCGTATAATAACCAATCATGGAAAGTCATTCACTTTAATGGCATGTCACAGTACGCCATTAAAAATCCTTTAACAGTGGATCTTGTGCGCCGTGTTTGACTTTTCTATAGCTACTTTTGCACGCCGTTAATTCAAGGGACAAACCATGACGTTCATTGCTAGTCGTTGAATATTTAATAAAATGGCCCATTTTGCTTGTCGTAGATAGCCCAAGTTTCACAGCATTTTTTGCATGTCGTAGACTATGTATATTTGTTTTAAAAAAAATTCAACAGGTTTTATTTCATTTGTTCTGTGCAATCTAAGAAAACATTATAAACAAGCTTCATATATATATATATATATATAAGCATTAATCAACCACCAAAATATTGTTTCAAACATCAAAAAAAAAAAAAAAAAAAAAACTGTCCATAAGTTTTGAATATCCAAAAACTATTTATACATTCCAAACCATCTAAATATTATGTTTCTAAACATCAAAAACTATCCTTAAGTTTTACACCGTCCAAAATGTTCTAAATCATCCAAAAAAAAAAAAAACTATCATTAAGTTGTAAACCATACAAAATTTATTCAAATATCTTCTTGTGAGTGCACCATCATGGGTTGATTCAATTGCATCAACACTCAGCTTATGTCCTCCATATCTTTGTATTAGAAAATTCCTAGCAGCTTGGATTTCGTCTTCAGAAGCTTCCCTACTTATTCCAAGTCGTTTATAAGGGTCCCTTATATTGATTCTAGGAAATATAGTTGCACTGGACAAAACAATTACAGATAATTTCATAAATTCAAGATTGCACAAATATTGTAAAACCTAACATGCTTCAATAGAAAACTAAATACGGAGCAACAATGTAGATAACGAGTAATAAGGTTTGGCATACAAATAGTATATACACCAATAGATAAAGAAATCAAGATTTATGCAAATGCAAATAACATAAAACATTATCCCTTCTTTTTCTTGGTAAATTACCCAAAAGGAGAGGTAGCTAAGGATTGGGTTCCCTATTTTAACTTTGGCTTGGGTTCTATCACTTTCTGGTTTGGTACTAAAATTAGCGGAATTCTACACATATAAATACTTTGGGAAAAAAGAAAAAAGAAAAAAAGAGAGACAACAACAACAATGCTAAGCACATAAATATCCAACAAGCACTAGCACCACTACAATACTACTATGCATACTCAGCTGTGTTTTTTGATTGAAGAAGAAAAACAAAGCTCTTAATGTACAACACAGCCCACAAAAATTGATCAATTTGTCAAATCAAAGATAAAAATTTGCCAAAACATAAAATGATTTAATCCAAAAATTTAAACCAAGACAAAAATGGGGAAAGGGATACAAGATTTTGTGATCTAGGCAATTCTATGCTCTTTCACAAGGGAGAAAGGAAATAACTCAACACATATAAAGAGGTTAGAGAAACATAAGGAAATTGGTTTAGCAATGGTGTCATCGCAAGTTGGTAAATCTAAAATGGAGGAAATTGAGATGTGTCTATTGGCATAATCCTAACACTTGAGTTTTTTTTCTCTACAATCAACAACCTTTCTATATTGCATTTTTTTTAATGAGTGATTATTTAGTACTCCTGTAGTATGGACACGTGGTGCTCCATAAGGTTTTGATTGGTGGAGAGACACAAGGGGCCATGATTTATGTTGGAGATGGGGGAACAACATGGGGCTAACTAATTCGTGATTGGTTTGGAGTATGGACACATGGTGCTCCGAGAGTATTGAATAATTTTTCTTTTTTAATATTTAGTATAGTAGTTGTAAAAAATTATGAAAGAAAAAATAACTGTTGTCCAAAACGTGGAAAAGTCAATAAGAAGAAAAGTCATGGCCTGACCAAAACGTGGTCATTTAAAGGTGTAGCAATAACTGCTGTCACTGAGGGTAGCAGTATCCTCGAATCCTTCCAAATCAAAAAATAAAAATAAAAAATTCTCACAAGATTTGTTTCCTTCCTTTCTTTCTTTTTCCTTCCCCCTCCCCTTCCCTCCCCTCATCTTTTTTTTTAAAACTAAAAGAAATCAAGATTTCAAAAGCAAATGATAGTGTAAAGAAACCCAATAATGGAGTTGGAGGTATGAATAACAGTCATAAAGCAACTCGGCTACGTGAAATCCAATGCTTAATGTGAAAGGAAAGCAAAATTGGGGATAAGATGAAAAATGAAGCAAAACCCAGATCAAACTGAGGGAAAAAAAAACAAAAAACGAGATTCCAATTTTGATTTTTTGTAAGAAAAACCCAATTACAGATACGATTCATATATACGATTTACATAAACAACTCCAAAACAGAGGGAGGCTGAGAGGAGAGGAAAAAAAAAACCTAGATTGGGATTTCTGCAATAAAAGAAGGAAGCAATTTTGTGCATCGTGTTTGATTTTCTGTATTTGGTTTTTGTCCTCATTCGTTCATGGTAGGCATTAGACAACAACATATCAAAAAATTCAAGAACAGAGCTTTTTGGTTACGTAATCACAGACTCTTCATGAGATTGGAAGGTATTCTAATCGACGTCCCAATAGTGATTTGATGCCCTCTTGTGCAAAGGTGGCGCTGGGCGGTGGTGGCGTTGGTGGAGGAGGAACTTTCGGCCGTCGTCTCACTCTCGCTCTCTCTCTTTTATGTGCCTTTTGATGAACCCTTTTATTTTCCTTTTGATTAGAAGAAGTTAAAAGAAGCCAACAGTTAATGTATTTTGATATATATATATATATATATATATATGTATATATTTTTAATATGTGTTTTGGCATTTGGTGCTTGAATTTTTTTATTTTGGCGCTACTTTTTTCAGTCATAGCTTTCACGACAGAAATTGAGTGTCGTGTAAAGTGAAATATTTTCAATGGCAGGCATACGTGTGTTGTGGATATTTAATGTATTAACAGCATGCCTTATGCATGTCGTATAAAGTTTCATTATTTATGATTAACATTTGTAGACACCCCATTTTTGACCGTCCTCAAGACTTGGACGTCACCGTTTGAACACCCGGTGATCATCCATGTTTGTGTTCGTTTGGAGTTCCCGGAGGTCTCGGCTACGCGCCTTGCCTCAGGATCTCCGAACTCGACTGTTTAGTGTCTGGTTTTGCACCAAACACTTGTGTTTTGCCTTGGAGGGGCAAGGAATGCCTTGTGAGGCATCCCCATACATCACTGGCCATGGCCAGAGGCCACCGGCTGGTGTTTTGTTGCCATCGGCAATGTATATTGTCGGTCGGCATTCTTTGTTGCCGGTCGGCACTCCATTTTGTCAAAATGGCAATTTTGAGCAGCCGACTACTGTGCATCCACTTTTTGTAGATATTTTGTGCCAGCTGTGATAGCTGGCACCCACTCTGTTCCCCTCCATACACGTGTATGGAGGGATTTCCCTCTAAGCAAGCTTGTTTGATAAGCTTTGCAAAGGGACTTCTATAAGAGGAGGGCTCTCCTCCTTCTTCTAGGTTGGCAAGTTTGAAGGAAAAACCAGAGCTTATACATAGATATATCATCTCTCTCTATATTTCCCTCTCTCTCCTCCCTTAGTGTGTGTTTGGAAGCCTAAAAGTGCATTTGACCTTACTTTTGCACTAATACACACACCATTACACCTTGCTCCGAGATTGAGAGGCTTTGAGGGTTGATTTTTGAGCTTTCTGACTGATTTTGATCAAAAGAAGAGGGCTGGACCAACTGTTCTTCAAAGGTTCTTCAAGGGTAATCACTTTGTTTTGTTTTGTTTCCCCAAACTTGCACTAGTTTTTTACCTATCTTGCTTGCTAATTTAAGCTTTGTGCATAACATAAAAAAAGCTTATATTTTCATGCTTAAGAACTTTCATTAAGGGTGTTTTGTGGTTTGAGTTCAAACTCACCCTCTTAGGCCTTATTTGGCCTTTTTGGTGCTTCCTTTGTGAGGCTTTGTTTGCTTGAGTGTCTTGGTCTTCTCACCACTGAAAACCAGTGGATTTTCAGTGGTGAGGAAGGTGGTTTGAAGTCTTGTATAGGGGAGGGACACCCCTCTCCTTTCATTGCCTCATTTCCTTGCCTTTTGGCTTAAAGGGCAACATGCATGCTTGACCGATTTTGGCCCTATTTCAAAGTTTTTTTGGTGTCTCTAGGTCACATGTTATCTCTGTTTTTGGTCGGGTTTGTGCCATTTTGCATGCTTAACATACTTGCTTTACATTCCTCTATTTGGCCTAGAAATGCATCTTGTGTTTAGGCCATGATTCTTGCATGTGTTAGGCTAATTCCATGAAGGTATTGGCATTACTTTACCATATTTAAGGCCTGTTGGCCATCTGTTTCAGTCATGCTTGCCATGTTTGGTGTCCTCTCTTTGTGTTTTGGCTTGTAAGCCTTGAGTATATTGGCCTCTAGCATGCATAGCTTAGACCATCCTCATGATTTGGCATCATTTAGGATCGTATTTCAGTCCATAAATCATGTTTGTATGTTTGCATATGTGACCTCTTTCATGCTTTGAGGATGTGCCCTTTTATGCCTAGAAATGAGT
Organism: Camellia sinensis; assembly: GCF_055761805.1. NCBI lineage: Eukaryota > Viridiplantae > Streptophyta > Magnoliopsida > Ericales > Theaceae > Camellia > Camellia sinensis. The sequence goes on from NC_138973.1 coordinate 114,147,500, forward strand.
TTTGGTGCATGCATCTCATTAGAGCCACTTAAGTCGCCATATCAGTGGGTTTTAGAGTACATTTTTGCATGCTAAGATTCTGTTTTTGCTTGTCTAATTCATGCCATGAATGATCATGTTAGTGGAAGTAAAGTGCCCCTTTTTGTGCCTTAGCCTTAGGTCCATTGGCTTGCGTGTTGGCATGAGTGTTTGTCCACCACTTTGGGCACTTTTGGCCACTGTTTTGGGGTGGATTGAGGTCTGCCCCTTTATGGTTTAAGTCCACCATCGCATGCTTGTCTCATGTTTGTTGCATGATTGCTTCATTAGGTGTTGTAACATGATGATCCTATTGCTTAAATCGTCCGTGTTTGCATTGCATTTGCATCTTGCATGCCTAGCATTGCATACTTGCCATGGTAGTTGCATGGCATTTGGCATGCCTTGCATCTTAATCTCATGTTGTATCTTTGAGCCATGTTTGCATAACATGCATTGCATTACTTGGTTTGGGGTGTCAACCCAAGTGTGAGGGTTAAGGAGCATTCATACTATAAGTGATGTAATGCGTCTTAACTCTCGGTCACCGGGGCCCTTGACTCCGACATGATAGGGTCTTGGTCCTCATTTGTGTGTTGCATTCATTTTTACATCAAATGAAAAGCTTGATCTCTTAGGCTATCATGCACAATTGATGGCTCGAGGATCGAGGGCCGTGCTTTCCTGAGTTCAATACATGATGGGGAACATGACCATGCTCACATGTGCCTGAAGTCCCATGCCATATACTGTCTGCCCTCTGTTGCTCTCAAAACTGTCTTCTGCAGGACGTTTCTGCCGACCGGCAGCATTCAGTGCCGACCGGAAATCCTTCAGGGGCCGATGGCTTCATCAACCGCCGGTGGATATTTTCAAACGGCCGGTGGACATTTCCCTCAGCCGATGGTGTTCCACAGTGTTCAGGGGACCTCTCCCAGAACTTTGGGCAATTTTCAGAGAAGCAGGGCAGTGTAAATAGAGGCGGCGGTGGCATGGTACGGACTTTCCGGGCGAGACGGGTTCGAGCATGCATCATTCGCGCATCCCGAGGCCGGGGCTGTGGCCACCTTTCCTTTTTCATTCATTTTGTTAATTAATTAGAAATCCTGTAATAATTAATGTGTTTATTATTCGGACTGTAATATTTATTTGGACCCTCTGAGTGAGGGCAGTTGTGTAATAAGTGTGCGTGAGTGTGTGTATGTCTTCCAACCCCACGTCTTTCTTCCCTTTTATTTACCTGCTTATGATGGTAGACTAGGGCGTATTTAAATTAACATACCTTATGCTATGCATGCGTGCATCCATACATTTGTCTTGCATGCATCGGGCTCGGCGCATCATTCTAACTGCATCTGTATTCCAATTCCAAATTGAATACGTGTTAATTGCAGCATTTCAAATGCCATGTTTAGGATAGCCGAGCCTGCTTGGATTGCATCTTTGCATGTGTTGCATTAGCCATTTCAAATATGAACTAGGATCATGCATGTGATTACTAACTAGTTCCTGTCTTGGCTTGGAGTACTCTGTAAGTTCTTTTGCTTTAGCATCCTTGCATACGTGTGAGTGTTGCTATGACAGTATGATTACCATGAGGCTAGCTGCTTATGTGATATAACTGCTTGAATGCCTGTGGATGGAGGTTAAAATTACCTAAATTGGGATAACGCATTAAAATTGTGAGTTTTAAAGCCCACTAGATAGTGGCAAAACCACCTTTTCTAAAAGCCCACTTTAAGGTGGCAAAACCTACATTTTAGCCTACTTGCGAGTAGCAAGCTTTTTTTAAAACAAACACGAAATGTTCTTGCTCCAATTTAGGCGATTTGATCTATACTTGTTTGCTGTGCGCATAACATAGTAATGCTAGGCTAATAAATGGAATACGAACACATAATGCTTTCAAAATAAGATATCACGGTTAGTAGAGGCCGATCTTCGGATCGGGCGAGAGGGAGTGCTCATAGCTGACCTTCCCCGATCGTACCCAAGTTCCTGAACCGAGGCAACTTTGGTAATGACGGACACGTGGCCTTTGGCACCGAGTCAGGGTTTCCTAAATTCCCCCAAAAATAAAATATTTAGGTGGCGACTCTGTATTTGGCAAAGCAGTCCATGTTTGGCACTTCTTTTCAAAAAATCTGTTTCTCAAAACGATTTGTCGGATTTGGACTCTTTGGTTCAGATTAAGAACCGTGGCAATTTGAGAGTCCGAACTGTAGTGAACCCACAAAACGAACAGAACGGGACTCTTCCTCCCGGGGCATTCGGGGACGTCTACAGTTTCTGGCGACTCTACTGGGGAATTAGAGAGCTTGACTCGAACTCGTGATATCCTGTTTCGATTTCAGTTATGTGTCTTGTCACGACCCAAACCCGCCCCGAGAAGGTTGGCATCGTAACCGGCCAGTAATCCTAGATTACCACAGGCCTTTCTGTACAAAACATACATAACCGGGGCTTGTGGAAGCGAAAACAAAACACTACTAGTCCAAAGAGCTGTGCATTTATATGAACATACACTACATGCCAAAAATGTTAATTTACCCACTACATTACATCACATAATCAAAATTCATGTACAAAACATAGGCTCACGCCACATGCACAACCAAAACCAAGCTTCCTAACGGCCTTCCTAGGCCTAGCCCCAACTCGGAGGCACCAAAACACCGGGTAGGCTTCAAAACGGCGGCTCGGCTCGGACTCCGCCTAGGCTTGACTCCCAGAGTGCTCACCTATAAATACATATATACAAACAATGAGCTAAAGCTCAGCAAGTAACATTAAAGTAAAGGGGTAGTGAACGAATTCCACATTTCATATATCCATAAAATAAATCATTCATAAACATAATCATCTCATATCAGAACATACATAATGGCATACTCCATAGAACATAACATTTGTCGTCCAACGACTAGAGTAACCGGTCCCAGACACCGATTAAACACATACCAAGATCTCGTAAACTGGTCCACTTAGGACTATCTATGGATGCCATACTAGATTCGCAAACTGGACATTCGTTCACAGAAAACATTTATCATTTCAAAACCATAGCATAACGTAGCACTTTTAAACATAGATCATACTAACATATCTTTACAGAAAAGTTACTCACAGTGGGTTTCCAAAACCGGTTGCACGGTCTTCACCTCTTGACCTGCAATTATCAACATTATAACACGTTTCTTCAATACACATTATCATTAAATCACTTAATTCATGCCATACTATTCTTCCCTTATTACATTTCATGTTCATGAGGTGCTAAATGATGCAAATGACATGTGAAAATCATGTAATTCATGCCATATATGAACTGAATACAACCTTCAAAATTTTCCTGAAAATAAGTCCCCCGCTCGAGCGCCACTTTGCCCGCTCGAGCGGACTGCACAATTTTCCAAAACTGCTGGGAGGCCGATTTTCCCACTCGAGCGGGAATACCTCTGCTCGAGCGGACTGCGCGAAAATCTGAAATTCTAAGCTCTTCCAAAGCTTTAACCTTTCCTTTAACAAAACAACTTCAAAATGATGAAACCCAAGTCCCAAAACACTTGAAACACAACTTAGATTAAACATCAAATCTCTCAAAACTACCCACATGAATCCTTTACAAGATCAAACTTTGAATTAAAATAGGAAACCATGATCATGTACATACAAGCTTCATTTCTTACATCCATGGAGGTTCTCCCTCAAATATGACAAACATGCAAGGAAACCAGGATTTTGACCATGAACTTCATACTATTATGCCATAATCTTGAGATCAACATGCTAGAGGCCAAGAAGCAACAATCTATTTCATGAAAATCTTACCTTAGATGGTGAATTGGAGACGTTAGCTTGTTTTTCCCCCTTTGCTTCTATCTTCTTCCCCTTGGTTTCTCTCTTCCACGAATTCACTCTCTCTCTCTCTCTCTCTCTCTCTCTCTCAGATATTTTCTTTCTTTTGTTTTGAGTCAAAACATGGTCAACATCCTTATCTATACATATATACCATAAAAAATAGAATTGTGCCATTATCTTGAGCCAAACAAGGCTTAGCGATTCAGACGAAATTCAGTCCTCAATTTATTTTCCCAAATGGTTCTAAAAATTCCCGGTATCACATAGGCGTGCTCAATTTCGTTTTCTGAACCCATTACGGTCATCAATTTCAATCCCAAAGTTCTCATCTCAACAGATATTCTTCTAATTCAAACAGATATTCTTCAATTACTTCGCATAAACACATAATTAATTACTGATAAATATGACACATGTTTTGGGGTCATTACATGTCTCTTTGCATTGCATGTGCATTGGTGCACCTAGGAACACAGTGTTTGCCATCTGCCATTCTTGAACGGTTTGCTGGAGGCTTGTCTTGTCAAGGCATGACCATAAGGCTGACCGGTTATGGGCTCTGACAGTATGGGAACACAAACCCTGGTTTTACCGGGGCGCCCTTTTTGACCATTTGACCTAGTGCATATTCGGATCCATAGTGACCATTCCAAGTTAGGACAGGTTGCTTACCCGATGTTAGGTTGTTTGAAAACTGCTGCGTGCATAGTGGAACCCTAGTTCCTGACGAAATAGGACAGGGAAACCCTACCCTAACATAGGGGTGTTTTGGCTCTCTTTACTTGCTACGTGCTTTTAGAGTGTATCTCTACAGGAACGTACATATCAGTTTGCAAGTTTGAGTATCGGGCCCGAGGGCACCAGTATCAGTGTTGTTAAGAATCAGTTATCTGCGGGTATCAGGTTCAGTTTTGGGGACAGTAATTCTGGGGAACAGTGATCAGTATCGAGGAACAGTGTGTTCGGCTTACCAACTGTATATTATGAATACCCAACTGTGCGTTGTATGTGTTTATTTTACGCCGTTGTGCTGTCCGATTGTTTGTTTATTTACTGCTTTATTTATCTTTTTGCTAGGTAGTTTAGCACCATTGCTTCCAACCCGGTAGATATTCCCCAAGCACTCTGGATTAGAGGTCGTCGGCTCCATCGATCTGAGGATCTGGTAGACGGACAACCACTGTACCACTCTCTACCCCCGGTTACTAGACGGAGGACAGCTAGGCAGAGGGCATCAGTTCAACAGTCAGTACAGAGGACTTTATCTACCCCACCTGTGTATAGTAGGGATCAGGGTTCTGTTTCACCTACAGAGAGGGAACATACACCGATAATTCAGTCAGAACAAAACAGTATGGCTAGTTTAGAGGAGATGGTGCGCCAACTCCAGGAGAGCATGAAAATGATGCAGCAGGATGCTGTCCGGCAGGCAGAGTTCGCCAAGCAGCAGGCCACGGTTATGAGCGAACAAGCACAGTTAATCGTGAGGTTACAACAGCAAAACGGAGCATCTGCTTCGCAGCAAGTTCCTCTCCCGCCAGGAATTCCCACCCTTGGGGAGACAGCTAATGTTCAGAATGACACGGACATTCCCATTGGACCACCTCCACCCTCGATTCTACTCCAAATCCAACCCCAGTTATCCAAAACACCCACCAACCCATCGGACTCTCCTTTCGAGTTCGAGACAGATCCCACAGCATTAAAGTTGAGCAAGCTCGAGAAGCTGTTCAAAAGATCCCAGGTCAAGAGCATCCCTGACATCGAAGATGGGTATACCGACGCAGCCGTGACACTGCCTGACAAATTCAAGATACCGCACATTGATCGATTTGTTGGGTCTGGAGGCCCCATGGTGCACCTAAGATTGTTTTCAGACATCCTAAGGCCAATGGGCCTCACTAGACTACAGAAGCTGTCTCTATTTGGCCGGACCCTATCGGGTGTAGCGGCCATATGGTATGCCAAATTGGAGGATGACGTCAAGAGAAGTTGGGACGAGATGGCTGAGGCCTTCATCTTGCAGTACTCATACAATACACAGATCGAGATTACTACCCAGGATCTCGAGACAACGAGACAAGAACCCAAAGAGAGCTTCTCAGAATTCGTAACCAGATGGCGAGCTAAGGCTTCGATGATGATCTTAACGCCCACAGACAAAGACCAGATTCGGATGATTGTGCGCAATCTTCAGCCGAAGTTGATGCAAAAGATGATTGTACTCCCCTTCCCTACCTTTTCTGATCTGCATGAAATGGGGGTGCAGATTGAGGATGCCTTAAAGCAAGGGTTGATTGATAATGACCGGGAGCAACCCCGCAGAACTTTCAATCGTAACACTAATGCAGGCCCGAGTGGCGCTACAACTGCCAGGACCTCCGAAGTGAGTATGGTCACCACCAACCCGCCCTCAAGAACTATGGTAGCCGCACCATTCTCCGGTGCGTCCGGAAGCAACCCACAAATAGTCAAATACCCATCCAAAAACACCAAAACCTTCGCTCCACTTTATATGCCCCTGTCCAAAGCTTTGGGGGTCTTAATCAGAAAGGGGCATCTGAAGCCCCTAGAGCCGCGGCCCTTACCAGAAAGACTCCCCGCTGTCCACAACCCAGCCAAATATTGTGCATTTCACCAACAGCACGGTCATGACACCGACCTGTGCTTCCGATTGCGTCATGAGATTCAAGATCTCATTGATAACGGGGTGATTTTGCCTCCCGAGAAACCCAACGTTACTACAAACCCTCTCCCCACACATAACCAGACTCCACCACCCAAAAGAGTCAACTTCATCCAAGCTGGGGTCGTGCCTTACGATCCTAGCATCTATATCACTCCTTCCCACCTGCCTAAGCTGGAAGTGTTCCTTCCCGATTGCACCGATTTGTGCATGATGGACATCTCCATAACCCAACCTAAGCCAACGGTGGTGACTATCGAGAACAGGAGAGAGAAGACTCCAGAGGAGAAGGGGATTGTCGAGCCAGAGCCTGCGGAATCTGGGAGTGGTGTTGGGAATGCTTATAGTCCGAGTGACTACATTTTGTCAATAGGCCAGGACAGGCCAGATATGGAACTACCAACAGAGGGGGAGCTGTGTGCGATCCAAGGGGACAGTCTGGGACAGGGAACAGATGATGTAACGGCTGTGGAAGAGGACCTTGCCAAGCTCCAGTTTTACAGTAACCAAGATCCAGGGGACTTAGCCGTCAACTGGTTCAATCATGAGGAATCAACAGAGGCTACGGGATGGTTGAACGATCAACCAGATGTGGTGGAAGAGTTTCAGCCACAACAAGGCCCGACAGGGGCAAGAATATCAGTGACAGTTGGAAGGGTTGAAGAACAGGGTGCACCGCCGGAGAGCGTCGGTGTCAAGAATTTCGCTCGGGATTGGAGCATTTCGAGTACGGGGATTATTGAACAGTCGGCTGCATTGACACAATCGGGACAGGAAAGATTCGAAGATTCCGAGAGAATCAGGAAGGCAAAAGCCCATGTGGGGACTGAGACTGCTATAAACACAGAGATGGAAAATGCCGCGAGCATAGGGATAGAAGGTACTGCGAGTTTGAGAACAGTCATGCCAGAACCGGACAGGTGCCTGTCGGCTGCAGATGGAATGTAGTGGGAAGACGATGATTTATGTCTCGCCCACACAGACGAAGATTGGGGGAGTAACCAACCAGATGATACCTGGTATATCGGCGAAGTCGATCACATGACTAGGAGTGGACGGTATTTCAAGCCTCCACACCTAGATCAGCCAGAGGCGTCTGGAAAAGATAGGGAGACAGAGAAGCAAAAAGAAAAGCAACTCAAAGATGAGGTTGTATTGAGACAATTGAAAAAGATACAAGCAGACATCTCCATCTGGGGGCTGCTTATGGCTTCTTGAGTACATAGACAGGCTGTCCTTTCAGCCATGGACAAAGCCAAGCTCTCTATAGACACCACGCCCGAACAGCTGGTGGGCCTAGTTTTTTCGGGAGGAGCTGCCCCGATGTTGACCTTTTCTAACAAAGAACTGCCACCCGAGGGTGCGAACCATAACAAGCCACTCTACATCTCCGTGGAGTGCAGAAATAAATGGATACCCATGGTGCTTGTCGACACAGGGTCCGCCATCAATGTCTGTCCGGCAAGAACAGCCTACGCGATCGGTTTGAAAATCGCGGACTTTGTGCCAACGGCCCAGGTGATTCGGGTGTATGACAATACAAGCCGGGAAGTAATGGGAACAGTTAAGATTAAAACAAAGGTTGGGTAGGGTAGCATGAGATAGATTTCCATGTCTTGGAGGTTCCTGCAACGTTCAACCTGCTTTTGGGGCGGCCGTGGTGTAACAGCGCCCGCGGGGGGACCTCGCTACAGCTCGGACTCGATTTTTCGCAGTCACGGTCCTAAATCTGAACCAAAGAGTCCAAATCCGGCAAATCGTTTTAGGAAAACTGATTTTTGAAAGAAGTGCCAAACATGGACTGCTTTGCCAGATACAGAGTCGCCACCTAAATATTTTATTTTGGGAAATTTAGGAAACCCTGACTCGGTGCCAAAAGGCCACGTGTCCGTCATCACCAAAGTTGCCTCGGCTCGGGAACTTGGGTACGATTGGGGAAGGTCACTTCGTGAGCACCCCCGCTCGCCCGGTCCGAAGACCGGCCTCTACTAACCGTGATATCCAATTTTGAAAACGCTATGTGTTCTTAAACCAATTATTAGCCTAGAATTACTATGTTATGCGCGCAGCAAACAAGTATAGACCAAATCACCCAAATTGGAACAAAACATTTCATGTTTGTTTAAAAATGGTTTGCTACTCGCAAGTAGGCTAAAATGCAGATTTTGCCACCCTCAAGTGGGCTTTTGGAAAAGATGGTTTTGCCACTATCTAGTGGGCTTAAAATTCACAGTTTTAACGCATTATCCCAATTTAAGCAATTTGACCTCCACCCACAGGCATTCAAGCAGTTTATCTCATGTAAGCACTTAGCCGCATGGCAAGCATACTGTCATGGCAACACTCACACGCATGCTGGATGCTAAAGCAAAAATACTTACATCGTACTCCGTGCCAAAACAGTAAACTAGTTAGCAAACATGCATGTCCTAGTTCATGTTAAAAGTGGCTAATGCAGCACATACAGGATGCAATTAGATAGGCTCGGTTAACCTAGATATGGCATACGATACGCAACCAACTAATTCATGTATTCAATTTTGGAATTTGAAAATACGAATGCGTTTAGCATGATGTACCGAGCCCGGTGCATGTTAACAGATGCATGAATGCACGCATGCAGATCATAAGGTATGCTAATTTCAAAATGCCCTAATCTACCATCATAAGCTGGTAAATAAAAGGGAAGAAAGAAATGGGGATTGGAGGACATGCACACACTCACCGACACTTATTACATGTTTACCCTCACTCAGAGGGCTCGAATTAATATTACAGTCCCAAAATAATGAACAAATAAAATTATTACAAAATTCCTAATTAATTAAAAAAGAGGAAGCAAAAGAATAAAGAGGGTGGCCACAGCCTCTGCCTCGGGGCGCGCAGATGATGCATGCTCGAATCCGTCCTGCCCGGAAAACCCGTACTATGCTCTTATCGCTTCTGTTTGTACTGCCTTGTCTTTCTGAAAAATTTCCAAAATGCTGGAACAAGCTCTCTGCATCCTGCAGAGCACCACCGGCCAGACAGAATCGCCACCGGCACTCCAAACTTCCCGTCGGCACTTTATCAGGTTCATCGGCACTCCAGATAGTGCCGGTCGGCACTAAATTCTGCCGGTCGGCAGAAACTTCCTGCAACAGACAATCTGACAGCAAACAGAGGATAGGCAGTGCATAGTATGGAGTTTTTGGGCACATGTAAGCATGGTCTTACTTCTTATCATGCTTTGGACTCAAAGAAGCATGACTTTCGATCCTCGAATCATCAATGGTACATGGTGAGTCAAAGGATCGAATTTGCCATTTAATATGAAAATGCATGCAACAATCAACATGAAAAACCGAGGCCTTATCAAGTTAGAGTCAAAGGTCCCGATGACCGGGGATCAAGGCACATTACATCACTTGAAGTATGAATGGTCCTTGACTCCCGCACTTGGTTTGACACCCCAAACCAAGTAAATGCAATGCATGCAATGCTCATAAGCCTCAAATGTGTCATACCACCAAGATGTAAAGCACAACAAACATTATGCTATCAACATGACAAATGTACAATGCTAAGCATGCAAGGTACCAAAATGGTGCAAACATGGACCAAATTGACTATGGGATCGATGTGCTACACAAAGCTTAATGGAACAACTATCCAACAAACATGGAGCAAGCATGCAAGAGGGCTTAAAAAAAGCAAAGGGACAGACCCTTACCCTCCTCAAAACAGTGACCAAAGGTGCTTAAAATGGTAGGCAATCAATTCATGTTAACAAGCAAATTCATGGTCCCAAAGTTAAGACACAAAAGGAGACAACTCACCCCCATTATCATGACCACTCATGGCATGATCAAAACAAGCAAAAACAGGATCTATGCATGCAAAAATAGGACCCCAAAAGCTCCTAGTATGGCAACTAAGATATCCCCCATGAAGCAAATACACTAAGGCTCATTCTTAGGCATAAGAGGACACATCTTCAAGGCATGAAAGAGGCCATGCATGCACACATACAAGCATGATTCTTGGACTAAAATATGACCCATAGATGATGCCAAATCAAGAGGGTAAACACAACCATGCATGCTAGAGGTCAAAATGCTCAAAGCTTCCAAGCCAAAATACAAAGCAACTCTAACAAACATGCTAAACATGACCAAGTTGATAACCAACAGATTTTAAGCATGGAAAAACAATGCTAAATGCTCCATGGAACCAAGCCAACACACACAAAAGTCACGGCCTAATCATGGGATGTACTTTTAAGCAAGATGGAGCAATACAAAGCAAATATCACAAGCATGCAAGAGGGCCAAATCCGGCCAAAAACAGAGGTTATGTAAGACCTAAGATGCCTAAAAAAGTGCTGAAATGAAGCCAAGAAACAACAAGCACACATGCTATCCTTTTGAGCTCAAAAAGCAAGGAAACAAAACCATAAAGGGAGAGGGGTGTCCCTCCCCTATGCAAGACTTCAAACCAACTTTTTTGACACTAAAATACACTGATTTTTAGTGATCAAAAGATCAAAATGCTGAAGTGAACAAAACCTTATCAAAAAGGCACCAAAATAGGCCAAACAAGGCCTAAGAGGGTGAGTTTGCAATCTAACCACAAAGAGACCTCAATGAAAGTGTTAGAGCAGGAAAATATGAACCTTTTTTATGTTATACACAAGAGCTAAAACAGTAAACAAAATAGGTAGAAAACCGATGCAAGTTTGGGGAATAAAGAGGAAAATGCTCACCCTTGAAGAACCCTTGAAGAGCAAGTGGTCTAGCCTCCTTCTTTGGATCAAAACCAGTCCAAAACTCAAGAAACAACTCCCCCAAGTCCCTCAATCTCGGACTAAGGTGTGATAGTGTGTGTAATGGTGCAAAAGTAATGTAAAACACACCTTTTGGGCCAAGAAACACACACAAAGGAGGGGGAAGAGGGAGATATAGAGATAGAGTGTATCTATATTGTTAAGGGCTGGTTTTTGCTTCTAAGAGTCTAACCTAGAACCAAGAGGAAAGCCTCCCTCTTATAAGGATCCCTCTTGCAAAGCTTATTCAACAAGCTTGGCTAGAGGGAAATCCCTCCATACACGTGTATGGAGGGGAAAGGAGTTGGTGCCAGCTATCACAGCTGGCACAAAATATCTCCAAAAAGTGGAGGAACAGTGGTCGGCTGCCCAAAAAAGCTATTCCGGCAAAAAACAGTGCCGACCGGCAACATATTATGCCGACCGGCAATAAAGTGTGCCGACCGGCAAACAAAATTGCCGATGGAAGAAAAAGACCAGCCGGTGGCCTCCAGCCACTGCCGGTGGTGTATGGGGATGTCTCACAAGGCATTCCCTGCCCCTCTAAGGCAAAACAAAAGTGTTCGGTGCAAAACCAGACACTAAACAGTCGAGTTCGGGGATCCTGAGGCAAGGCGCGCGAGCCGAGACCTCCGGGAACTCCAAACGAACACAATCATGGATGATCACCGAGTGTTCAAACGGTGACGTCCAAGTCTTGAGGACGGTCAAAAATGGGGTGTCTACAGTTGCCCCTCTTTGACAGAACTCGAAAGTCATGACAATGACGGGAGTGAATGTCAAAGCCCAGAGACGACCCATTTTTGACAAGGCCGAAGACTCAGACAAACATACAAGACAAATAAGATATGCGCCTGAAGGCGGGGGCAAAATGCAAGACAATGCACGGAGCCGAGCATAACTAATGACCATGCTAAGAAAGCTGTAACGAAGCATACATGCGACAGTTTTAAGCTGGCATACCAAATTACACTACAATGCAGAAAGGATGTAAGAGAATTATGGAAATCTCAATACGTCTCGCTCGGAGATAAAATACCTGTGCGGCTCGTCTGGTTGCACCAGCTTCAAATGAACCGTACATACAATATCATGCCTGCAAAGAAAACAAACTTAACAGGTACAATATGGTTAGCGACATGCATGACAATGCAAGAATAGTGGTGTACTCGAAATGCGTGACAGCGCGAAGTAAATAGAGAGCATGGCAATGCGTATTGAAATACAACTAGGCAAGCGGAGCAAGCGGTCTACGCAGGCGACGAAATTGATCATAAGCACGCGGTCTACGCAGGCGATGAAACTAAACAAGCGGTCTACGTAATTAAAACATGCGGTCGATGCTGGTGACGGAGTTAAACATGCGGTCTACGCAAGCAACGGAATTAAACATGCGATCTACGCAATCAAAACATGCGGTCTACGCAGGTAATGGAATTAAACATGCGATCTACGCAATCAAAACATGCGGTCTACGCAGGTAATGGAATTAAACATGCGATCTACGCAAGTAATGGAATTAAACATGCGATCTACGCAATCAAAACATGCGGTCTACGCAGGTAATGGGATTAAACATGCGATCTACGCAATCAAAACATGCGGTCTACGCAGGTAATGGGATTAAACATGCGATCTACGCAATCAAAACATGCGGTCTACGCAGGTAATGGGATTAAACATGCGATCTACGCAATCAAAACATGCGGTCTACGCAGGTAATGGGATTAAACATGCGATCTACGCAATCAAAACATGCGGTCTACGCAGGTAATGGGATTAAACATGCGGTCTACGCAAGTAAAGGAACGTACTATTACATAGCATAATCGAAACAATTTGCGGGGCTCTCCAAGCATGAAAAGGATACGGGGTGGGACATTCTTCGTACGCATCGAGCGTTGCTTGCAGAAGTTGTGGCCTGAGGTCAACTCAAAGGTTCACATTTCAAAAGGTGTGATTTCCGTATTGTGAGGGCGTCCAACGACGCGGCTAGCCCAAACAAAGATGCAGAAGGTGCGTTAACCGCAAGGGGAGTTTCACTGGTATCGATTCTGATACTTGGCTACCCTGCCATCCTACGCTTTATTTTCCTTTTTACTAGTAGTTTGAGCACATTGCACTGCCTCAGGCAGGTTTTATTCTCTTTCTCGAAATTCACACACTTTACAAAACATGTGATAGGGAATGAAACTAATCATTTTGTTCAAAAGATGTTGCATTTGTGGATCTTCTGTGCATCGCATCGCAAGGTTTCACACCACAATGTGAACGAAATTGAACTTATTTTGAAAATTTGCCATCGTAATAATCAGGTAGTGAACCGACTTACAACTCGATAAGCAAAACAAGGACAAGACATAACCAAACAAGTGTAAATACGACTCGATAGACAAATCAAGAGCTCAAAGAGAGCGAAATACAACTCAATAAGCAAATGTTCAAAAACTCGACAAGCAGACAGGCGTGGCTCTGCAAAAGTTTATCGCCGGGGGGGGGGTTGGGGGGTGATGGAGTTCCCCAATTCTTAGCAAAACAGCTCAGGAAACCAGAAGGAAGCCCACCGGCACGGTCTAGGGACCACCGGCTGCAAGGAGTGGCTACCGGCCGTATATCTGTTTTGTCGGCAAATTAAGATAGCCGGTCGGCATATCTTTATGCCGGTCGGCATATATTTCTGGCCGGTCGACACGAAACGAGGGGAACCACCAGAATGTTGACACCTGTCCCCCCCCACTCAACCTTATCTCCTACAAAAGATCCCAGCTTCGTAGTTTTCCTCGTTTTCACACTGATTTACTCCAATGGAAGAGTTTCTTGCTCAAAATCTCACAGCTTGGATTGCTAGCTTGGATGGCTCGGAAAAGGTGAATTTCCGGGGTTTCGGCATAAATGCACTATTCACTCTGGGTCGTACCCCGTTGCATCTCCCGTTTCTTCACGCCGCGGCAAGATTTTGGAATCCGGTGACACATGTCTTTAGCTTCGCCGGGCAAGAGATGTGCCCTACCTTCGAAGATTTCCGAGCCTTAATGGAGTCCGAGCGCGACGAGGAGCTCCTGCCCCAACTAAATTTTGGTCATGCCCAATCCTTAGGGCGCATGTGCGGACTCAGCATGCGCGATGCTCGGTCTCTGATGGGCGACGGGATGTTAGATATTCCGAGTTTGGCCAATCGATTTTCTGACGCTGGTGATCGCAGCAACCATTACTGGCAAGGCTTCCGGCGACATGCGCTCTGCTTGTGCATGCTGTCTCATTTCCTGTTCATTTCGGGCTCTGGAGGGGCTAGTGTCCGGCTGATTGAGGTTGCCCAAGGCTTGAGAGAGGGCAAGAGCTGTATTGCCATGGTTCTGGCCGAGACACTAATGGGCTTAGACGCCTTTTACCGTCATGAGGCGTCTAGATTGGCGGGGAGTCCACTACTACTACAGGTAATGTTTTCCACCCAATCTCGCATTTCTGTTTTGCTCACATCACTCGGCCCTCGAGCTCAGTCTTTTCTCACAAAACCCCATTCTCACTCTTCTCTCCTCGTACATCTCTCTATTCTTTAATCTCTCATTTTTCGATCCCTCCCCAGGTATGGCTGATGGATAAACTGCAGGTTGTGGACTCCTGCCCCGCATATTCAGCTCGCGGCCACTTCTTCCGGCATCATCTAGTCAATGCCTTGGATGAGGAATGGTGGTTCGCTTGGATGTGCCACTTGTCCGCAGACCGTATTGCTTGGCGGTGTCCTTGGTTGAACCTTCCGGCAATGAGTTACAGCATGCCTCGACAGACTGGGATTCAACTGGTCGGTCTCACTCATTGTGTATTCTATTTCCCATTTCGGATTCGACGCCAATTTGGCCATGATCAGACCTGCCCGCCAGAGGGGGTAGAGTATCCTGCTGCATTCCCAGCCCGAGGTGTACAGCTTGCTTGGCAGGCCACCGCATGGAGGATGAGAGAACTCCTGGCCCCTGCTCCTACTTTCAGTTGCACTTTGTCTGACGAGTGCATGGATTGGCTCAATGAAGAAGCGCAGATCGGACCTAGCTTGGCATCAGAGGCTTCGACCAGCTCTGGGAGGGGGCGCAGGAACACCTGACTTGACCATGCCCTAGATTTATTGCTTTATTAGTACTTTCAAGTTTTCTTTCCTGGATGTAATAAAAAAGCAACTTCAATTGTTTGTAAGAGCAGGAAGACTCTGTTTTGAAATTAATGAAATTGAAAGTTCTGGTACTAAGAATTTTCCACTTTGGTCCAAAAATGGTCAATGTTGTAAAAAGATTATTTGAACAAAGTCAGCTTACATTAAAACTTTTCAAAGATATTTTCGACATGGATCAGAACTGGACACGCCTGAGATCTGTCACTGAGATGTACAAACCCCAGATTCCTGCAACTGGAAAGTTGCCCCTAGTCTGAAGAACGCCGCAGCACTGCATAGCAACGGAAAGTTGCCCCTAGTCTGAGTGGCACTGCACCGGAGATTCCAACGAATGCTGATGGACTAAGATGGCTGAGATGATCAAAATGGACAAAGTTGATCGGGGAAGTGTTATGGCTGAACTCCAGGATGAAGCTGCCTACGTATCCCAAACATGGGAATCAAGCCTTACGTAGTTCCGGTTTAGGTTCGCTCGAGTATTTTCATTCTCCTTTTGCGCTCTAACTTTTGCCAAGGTCGCCCTTTGCGGGTTTTCAGCCTTGCGAGCTCAGTTTTTATATTTTCTAATTTTTTGTGCTCTAACTTTTGCCTAGGTCGCCCTTTCGGGTTTTCGGCCTAGCGAGCCTCTCAAGGGTAGTATTTCTTCAACTTGTCCATATTGATCGGTTGAGAGAATTCTAAGCCATCCAAGTCCATTAGAACCACAGCTCCGCCTGACCAGATGGTTTTGATGATGTAGGGACCAGTCCAATTGGGTCTGAACTTGCCCCTCGGGTCGTGGATGGGAGCTCGGTTGTCTTTGAGTACCAAATCCCCCTCCTTTAGATTTCTGGACTTAACCTTCTTGTTAAAAGCCCGAGCAATCCTGCGCTGATAACTCTGAACGTGGTACAGTGCTTTCAGTCTCCTTTCATCAAAGAGCATTAGTTCCTCGAACCTGCTTTGCTGCCAATCTGCCTCAGCTATCTGACACTCGGCCAATACCCGTAAAGACGGAACTTCAATTTCAATAGGTAGAACAGCCTCCATTCCATAAACTAACGAATACGGAGTTGCTCCGGTAGAAGTTCTAATCGAAGTTCTGTAGCCCCACAGAGCAAACGACAACTTATCTGGCCAATCTCGATAGGTCTCTACCATTTTCCGCAGTATATGCTTGATGTTCTTGTTGGCGGCCTCAACTGCTCCATTGGTTTGCGGCCGATACGTAGATGACTTATGAAAAGCCACGTTATACTTTTCCAACAAGTCGACCACTTCTTTCTTAAAGTGGGATCCATTGTCCGAGATGATCTCATTTGGCACCCCGTAGCGACAAATGATGTTGTTTCTGATGAACTTTGCGACGTGCGACGCCTTCAACACCGCGTAAGATTGGGCCTCGACCCACTTTGTGAAATAATCTATCGCTACGAGGATATACTCATGTCCGTTCGATCCCTTCGGGGTAACAGCTCCGATTACATCGATCCCCCACACGGAAAACGGCCACGGGGAAGTCATGTTATACAACTTGGATGGTGGGACATTCATACGGTTTGCATGGATCTGGCATTTGTGGCATCGCCGAACAAAGCCGATACAATCCTCTTCCATGGTCGACCAATAATAGCCCTGTCTAAGGATTTTTCTGGCCAACATTACTCCATTCATGTGTGCACCGCATTCTCCTCCATGGATGGCCTCCATTAGGCGTTTCGACTCTTCAGCTTCTACACAGAGCTTATGCATTCCCAGATGACCTCTTTTGTACAGTTTACCTCCGCAGATGATGAACTGAATAGCCATTCTTCTAATGGCCCTTTTATCCTTGGTGCTTGCCCCTGTCGGATACGTCTCCTTTTCCAAGAAGTTCCAAATATCGTAATACCAGGGGTTGTCGTCTTGGGCCTCATCTATGGCGGAAACTGACTCGTATGCTGGTGCAAACTTCTGATCAATGATGACTGGACGCATCCGGACTCCCGATGGGATGTCTATCATGGAAGATAGAGTTGCTAACGAATCTGCAAACCTGTTGTTCTCTCTTACGAGGTGGATGAAATTTAGTTTCTCGAACCGAGGAATTAACAAATCCAAGGTTTGGTGGTAAATTATCATCCTTTCCTCCTTGACCTTCCAGTCCCCTTTTGCTTGGGATACAACAAGATTCGAATCCCCAATGACATCCAACCGTCTTACCCCTAGCTCTAGGGCTGCTTCCAGACCAGCAATACATGCCTCATACTCTGCCTCATTGTTCGAGACCCTGAACTGGAGCTTGAATGCCAAAGGGATACGGGAATCGTCAGGCGCTATCAGCAACACTCCTATCCCATATCCATACTGGTTTGACGCTCCGTCAAAGTACATCGTCCAAGTTTCATCCTCGATATGCAGAATCGCTTCATCTGGGAATAGGTACTCAACCGCTTCATCCCCCTCAACCGGATGGTCGGCAAGGAACTCCGCTACCGCTCTCCCTTTCACCGACTTGCGTGTTACATACTTCAAGTCAAATTCAGAAAGCAATAGCAACCAACGAGCTAGCCTACCTGTAAGTGCTGGTTTCTCGAAAAGATATTTGATGGGATCCAAACGTGAAACCAACATTACAGAGTGAGCTAACAGGTAGTGTCGCAGCTTCCGGGTAGCCCATACCAAGGCCAAGCAAGCCTTCTCGAGCGGAGTGTAGCGGGTCTCGTAATCCTGCATCTTCTTGCTCAGATAGTAGATGGCCCTTTCCATTTTGTCTTCTGACTCCTGTGCGAGCATGCAGCCCATGGTGGTCTCAGTTACCGAAAGATACAATATCAACGGTCTCCCCGGTTCTGGCGGTGACAACACAGGCGGGTTCTGTAGATACTCTTTGATCTGCTCAAAAGCTGCTTGACATCGGCCGTCCCATTGGAATTTCTTTCCTTTCTTCAGGAGACCAAAAAGTGGTTCACAAGTCAAGGTTAATTTAGAGATAAACCGCCTTATGAATTGCACTTTACCTAGAAAGCCTCGCACCTCCTTTTCAGTCCTTGGTGGTGGCATTTCTAAGATGGCCTTGATTTTGGAAGGGTCGACCTCGATGCCCCTTTGCGTTATCAGAAACCCTAGCATCTTTCCTGCTGTAACACCAAAAGTACACTTCTGGGGATTTAGCCGCAGCCGAAATTCTCTGATTCTTTGAAAAAACTTTTGTAAGGCGGTGTAGTGGCCCTCTCTTTCTTTGGACTTGACAATCATGTCGTCCACATACACCTCGACCTCTTTATGGATCATATCATGCAATATCGTAGTTGCTGCCCGCTGATAGGTAGCTCCTGCGTTTTTCAGCCCAAATGGCATCACTCGATAACAATATGTACCCCACGGGGTAGTGAATGCAGTCTTCTCCCGGTCTTCGGGCGCCATTACTATCTGATTATATCCTGAGAAACCATCCATAAACGAAAGCAAGGCATGTCCTGCCGTGAAATCTACCAGTTCATCGATGTGTGGCAAGGGAAAGTCGTCCTTCGGACTGGCCCTGTTCAAATCTCTGAAGTCCACACAGACTCGAATTCTGCCGTCTTTCTTCGGTACCGGAACAATGTTGGCCAACCAAGTTGGATACTCAGACACCATCAGGAAGCCTGCGTCAATCTGCTTGGTGACCTCTTCCTTGATCTTAATGGCCCAATCAGGGCGGATCCTCCTGAGCTTCTGTTTGACAGGTCGGGCTTCGGGATCAAGAGGGATCCGGTGCTGTACAATCTCAGGATCGATTCCAGGCATGTCTTCGTAGGACCACGCGAAAACATCTTTGAAATCTTTTAACAAAGCGACTAAGCGCTCGCGTTCCTCAGAAGACAACGTGGACCCGATCTGGACCAGCCGCGGGTCCTTCTCAGTACCAACATTCACAGTAGTGATTTCATCCATTAAAGGTTTAACAAATCTTTCCTGCTCTTGATCAATTAACCGTTGCAAAACCGGAGGAATTTCTTCCTCGTCGTTTTCATCAAAATTTTGAAAATCCTGATTTAAGCAATAAATCAAAGGCACAGAAAAATACTCCGAAACCACACCCACGTCGTTCTCATTAAATACTTCCGAGCCGTCGGATTCTTCCGTTACAACAGACTCAAAAGAAAACGAAAAAGACGATCTAGACAGGACTGTGGTATCCGGGTTATCACCCCCGGGAATATCGGACTCGGACTCAGTTGAGCTGGAATCTGATTCCGACGTACAAGATTCGGCAGAATCAGATTCCGGCTCACTACCTGACCCGGTGCTGCTTGATAAAAAGCCTTCTTCATATTGCCAGATGAGAGAAGGTGCGATGGATGCATCCAAAATAGCTGATGGTAGGCCCGCAGCCGTTTCATTCCCAATCACACATACCGAGGAGCTATCCCCCAAGCACCTCTGTTCGATCGGAGGATCTGACAGCAGACATGCCAGCGCTGCCCCCATTTCATCTTCAGCGTCCTCGGACTGTACCTCCTTACTTTGCTCGGCCTCAGCCGATAGATCTGCCTACCCTTCGGCGATGTCATCCTCAGGTAATTGTAAATCAAAGAAAATTTCAAATCCCGGTACGCGCTTCTTCTCCGCATTGAGCCACGGCTCCGGGAAGCCACAGAACGGAAAGTCCTCCCCCTCCCGGACGAAACGTCCGTTCAGGGTCCCCCGAATGGGCTGATGCATCAAGTCAAAGGGCTTCCCTATCTGTTTCGCCCTGGCCCTTCTGGCCATTTCCTTTCCTTTCCTTATCCAATCCTCTTTGGTGGGTAAGTAGCCCAAACCAAAGGTATGGGGGTTATGTGGCACCTCTGTCGATGCTGCGGCACCTTTCCTACCGCTCTTGCCTAATCCCATCCCGGGGATGTATTGGAGTTTGTTCATGAGATAAACTGCTTGGGCGCTGACATACACCCCTTCGTTAGCTGCCATGATGTTCTGTACAACCCGAGCCTCGGCCAAGGTAAAACCTGATATGAACACATCTTCTATACCATGCTCAATTTCTAGAACAGGCGTAGACACCTCTGGTGGTGGATGAATTGATGAATTTCCAAAAACAATGGCTACTCCCTTCCCATAGGGGTATTTCACCACTTGATGTAAGGTAGAGGAGACCGCCTTTACCTGATGCAGCCACGGCCGTCCCAAAAGCAAGTTGAACGTTGCAGGAACCTCCAAAACATGGAAATCTATCTCATGCTGTCCGGGCCCAACCTTTGTTTGAATCTTAACTGTCCCCATTACCTCCCGGCTTGTGTTATCATATGCCCGAATTACCTGGGCCGTTGGTATAAAATCCGCGACTTTCAAACCAATCGCATAAGCGGTCCTTGCCGGGCAGACATTGATAGCGGATCCCGTGTCGACAAGTACCACAGGTATCCATTTATCTCTGCACTCGACAGAGATGTAGAGCGGCTTGTTATGGTTTGCACCCTCGGGTGGCAGCTCTTTGTCAGAAAAACTCAACGCTGGGGAATTCCCTCCTGAAAAGACTAATCCCACCAGCTGCTCGGGCGTGGTGTCTATGGATAGCTTGGCCTTGTCCATGGCTGACAGGACAGCCTGCCTATGTACTCGAGAAGCCATAAGCAGTCCCCAAATGGAGATGTCTGCTTGCATCTTTTTCAGTTGTCTCAACACAGCCTCATCTTCGAGTTGCCTCTCCTTTTGTTTCTCTGCTTCATTATCTTTCCCAGACGCCTCTGGTTGATCTAGGTGTGGAGGCTTGAAATACCGTCCACTCCTAGTCATGTGATCGACTTCGCCGATATACCAGGTATCATCTAGTTGGTTACCTTTCCAATCCTCGTCCGTGTGGGCAAGACATAGATCATCGTCTTCCCACCACATACCATCTGCGACTGACAAGCATCTGTCTGGTTCTGGCACAACTGTCCCGATACTCACAGTACCTTTTACAGCATCCTCCATTTCCGTACTTGCGGCGGTTTCGACCCCTACGTGGCCTTTTGCTTTTCTGATCCTCTCAGAATCCTCGAATCTTTCTTGTTCTGACTGTGTCAATGTAGTAGATTGCTCACTGACCCCTGTACTTAAAATGCTCCATTCCCGAGCGAAACTCTCGACACCGACGCTCTCCGGCGATATATTCTGCTTTTCGACACTCCCGGGTGTCGTTGACATTCCTGCCCCTGCCGGGCCTTGTTCTGACTGGAACTCCCCTATTACATCCGGCTGATCATCTAACCACCCCGTGGCCTCTGCTGATTCTTCATTATCATACCAATTGATGGCTGAGTCTTGGTCATCAGGAAATTGGGACTTGACAACATCCTTTTCCACGACTGTCAAATCATCCATTTCCTGTCCTGAATTGTCCCCTCGGATTACACACAGCTCTCCCCCGACTGGAAATTCGACGTTTGGTCTATTCTGGCCCACGGGTGAAATGTAGTCATTCGGATTGTAAGCATTCCCAACATCATTCTCAGGCTCCACGGACCCTGGTTTGACAACCCCTTTCTTGTTCTCGATGGTCACCACCACTGGCTTGGGTTGGGTTATGGAGATATCCGTCATGCACAAATCGGTGCAATCGGGGAGGAAAACTTTAGGTTTAGGTAGGTAGGAGGGTGTGATGTAGATACTAGGATCGTAGGATGCGACCCCAGTGTGGATGAAGTTGACTCTTTTGGGCGGTGGAACTTGGTTATGTGCGGGGAGAGGATTTGTGGTAACATTAGGTTTCTCAGGGGGGAGAATCACCCCATTATCAATGAGATCTTGAATCTCATGACGTAAGCGAAAGCATAGGTCAGTGTCATGACCATGCTGCTGGTGGAACGCACAATATTTGGCTGGGTTGTGGGTAGCGGGTAGTCTTTCTGGCAAGGGCCGCGGCTCTAAGGGCTTCAGATGCCCTTTTCTGATCAAAACCCCCAGAGCTTTGGATAGGGGCATATAAAGTGGAGCAAAGGTTCTGGTGTTTCTGGGAGGGTATTTGGCTGTTTGTGAGTTGCTTCCGGACGCGCCGGAGAATGGTGTGGCTGCTGTATTTCTTGGGGAGGGGTTAGTGGTGACCATACTCACTTCGGAGGTCCTGGCAGTCGCAGCGCCACTCGGGCCTGTATTAGTACTACGATTGAAATTTCTGCGGGGTTGGTCCCGATCATTATCAATCCAACCTTGTCTCAAGGCGTCCTCGATCTGCACCCCCATTTCATGTAAATCAGCAAAGGTGGGAAAGGGGACTACGATCATCTTTTGCATTAGCTTCGGCTGAAGATTGCGCACAATCATCCGAATCTGGTCTTTGTCTGTGGGTCTCAAGGTCATCATTGAAGCTTTAGCCCGCCATCTAGTTACAAACTCTGAGAAGCTTTCCTTGGGTTCTTGCCTTGTTGTCTCGAGATCCCGGGTCGTGATCTCGATTTGTGTGTTATACGAGTACTGCAGGATAAAGGCCTCAGCCATCTCGTCCCAGTTTCTCTTGACGTCGTCCCCCAACTTGGCATACCATGCGGACGCCACACCTGACAAGGTCCGGCCGAATAAAGATAGTTTCTGCAATCTGGTGAGGCCCATTGGCCTTAGGACGTCTGAAAACAGTCGCAGGTGTACCATGGGATCCTCAGACCCGTCAAAACGATCAATTTGGGGCATCTTAAATCGATCTGGCAGCGTCACGGCTGTGTCGATATACCCGTCTCCAATGTCCGGAATGGACTTCGCACCTTGAGATTTCTTGAAAAGCTTTTCAAGCTTGTGCATTTTTAATGTCACGGGGTCTATCTCAGACTCAAAAGGAGAATCCGATACGTTAATGGGAGTGGTTGCCTTGGATTGTTGAGGCGGAATTGGGGGTGGAGCCGGCCCCGTTGGGATGTCTGTATCTTCTTGGACATTCCGGGCGTTTGGTGTTTCTTCGGGTATTGGAACCCTTAATGGAGGAGGGATTTGCTGCGAAGGTGATGCCCCGGTTTGCTGTTGCAACCTTCCAATTAAATCCGCTTGCTCACTCATCACTGTAGCCTGTTGCCTGGCAAATTCTGCCTGTCGGGCAGCATCTTGCTGCATCATTTTCATGCTTTCCTGAAGTTGGCGCACCATCTCCTCTAAGTTATCCATATTGTTCTGCTCTGGTTGAGTTGCTGGTATGCGTTCTCTCTCTGTGGGTGAAACGGGATCCTGATCCCTACTGTACACAGGTGGGGTAGACGAAGCCCTTTGTATTGATTGCTGAACCGATATCCTCTGCCTAGTTGCTTTCCGTTTAGTAACCGGGGGTAGAGAGTGGTACACTGGTTGTCCTTCTATCAGATCCTCAGATCGATGGAGCCGGCGACCTCTGATCCAGAGTGCTTGGGGAATGTCTACTGGGTTAGACGCAATGATGCTAAACTACCTAGCAAAAAGATAAATAAAGCAATAAATAAACCAACAATCGGACAGCACAACAGCATAAAATAAACAAATAATATACAGTTGAATTTTTAAAACGCATAGTCGATAAGCCGAGCACACGGTTCCCCGATACCGACCACTGTTCTCAAAATCTCCATTCCCAATACTGAACCCTGATACCCTCAGATAAGTGATTATCTTAAAGCTGATACTGATGCCCTCAGGCCAGATGCCCAGACTTACAAACTGGTGTGTTCATTTCCCTGCAGAAATACATTCTAACAGCACATAGGAAGTAAAGAGAGCCAAAACACCCCTATGTTGGGATAGGGTTTCCCTGTCCTATTTTGTCAGGAGCTAGGGTTTTACTACGCACACAGCGGTTTCAAACAACCTAACATCGGGTAAGCAACCTGTCCTAGTTTGGAATGGTCACTACGGATTCCGAATATGCACTAGGTCGAATGGTCAAAAAGGGTGCCCCGGTAAACCGGGGTTTGTGTTCCCATACTGTCAGAGCCCATAGCCGGTCAGCCTTATGGACATGCCTTGACAAGACAAGCCTCCGGCAAACCGTTCAGGAATGGCAGATGGCAAACACTGTGTTCCTAGGCGCACCAATGCACATGCAATGCTAAGAAGCACATAAATGAAGTCAAAACAGAATATCACGAGTTCGAGTCAAGTTCTCCAAACTCCCCAGCAGAGTCGCCAGAAACTGTAACAGCGCCCGCGGGGGGACCTCGCTACAGCTCGGACTCGATTTTTCGCAGTCACGGTCCTAAATCTGAACCAAAGAGTCCAAATCCGGCAAATCGTTTTAGGAAAACTGATTTTTGAAAGAAGTGCCAAACATGGACTGCTTTGCCAGATACAGAGTCGCCACCTAAATATTTTATTTTGGGAAATTTAGGAAACCCTGACTCGGTGCCAAAAGGCCACGTGTCCGTCATCACCAAAGTTGCCTCGGCTCGGGAACTTGGGTACGATTGGGGAAGGTCACTTCATGAGCACCCCCGCTCGCCCGGTCCGAAGACCGGCCTCTACTAACCGTGATATCCAATTTTGAAAACGCTATGTGTTCTTAAACCAATTATTAGCCTAGAATTACTATGTTATGCGCGCAGCAAACAAGTATAGACCAAATCACCCAAATTGGAACAAAACATTTCATGTTTGTTTAAAAATGGTTTGCTACTCGCAAGTAGGCTAAAATGCAGATTTTGCCACCCTCAAGTGGGCTTTTGGAAAAGATGGTTTTGCCACTATCTAGTGGGCTTAAAATTCACAGTTTTAACGCATTATCCCAATTTAAGCAATTTGACCTCCACCCACAGGCATTCAAGCAGTTTATCTCATGTAAGCACTTAGCCGCATGGCAAGCATACTGTCATGGCAACACTCACACGCATGCTGGATGCTAAAGCAAAAATACTTACATCGTACTCCGTGCCAAAACAGTAAACTAGTTAGCAAACATGCATGTCCTAGTTCATGTTAAAAGTGGCTAATGCAGCACATACAGGATGCAATTAGATAGGCTCGGTTAACCTAGATATGGCATACGATACGCAACCAACTAATTCATGTATTCAATTTTGGAATTTGAAAATACGAATGCGTTTAGCATGATGTACCGAGCCCGGTGCATGTTAACAGATGCATGAATGCACGCATGCAGATCATAAGGTATGCTAATTTCAAAATGCCCTAATCTACCATCATAAGCTGGTAAATAAAAGGGAAGAAAGAAATGGGGATTGGAGGACATACACACACTCACCCACACTTATTACATGTTTACCCTCACTCAGAGGGCTCGAATTAATATTACAGTCCCAAAATAATGAACAAATAAAATTATTACAAAATTCCTAATTAATTAAAAAAGAGGAAGCAAAAGAATAAAGAGGGTGGCCACAGCCTCTGCCTCGGGGCGCGCAGATGATGCATGCTCGAATCCGTCCTGCCCGGAAAACCCGTACTATGCTCTTATCGCTTCTGTTTGTACTGCCTTGTCTTTCTGAAAAATTTCCAAAATGCTGGAACAAGCTCTCTGCATCCTGCAGAGCACCACCGGCCAGACAGAATCGCCACCGGCACTCCAAACTTCCCGTCGGCACTTTATCAGGTTCATCGGCACTCCAAATAGTGCCGGTCGGCACTAAATTCTGCCGGTCGGCAGAAACTTCCTGCAACAGACAATCTGACAGCAAACAGAGGATAGGCAGTGCATAGTATGGAGTTTTTGGGCACATGTAAGCATGGTCTTACTTCTTATCATGCTTTGGACTCAAAGAAGCATGACTTTCGATCCTCGAATCATCAATGGTACATGGTGAGTCAAAGGATCGAATTTGCTATTTAATATGAAAATGCATGCAACAATCAACATGAAAAACCGAGGCCTTATCAAGTTAGAGTCAAAGGTCCCGATGACCGGGGATCAAGGCACATTACATCACTTGAAGTATGAATGGTCCTTGACTCCCGCACTTGGTTTGACACCCCAAACCAAGTAAATGCAATACATGCAATGCTCATAAGCCTCAAATGTGTCATACCACCAAGATGTAAAGCACAACAAACATTATGCTATCAACATGACAAATGTACAATGCTAAGCATGCAAGGTACCAAAATGGTGCAAACATGGACCAAATTGACTATGGGATCGATGTGCTACACAAAGCTTAATGGAACAACTATCCAACAAACATGGAGCAAGCATGCAAGAGGGCTTAAAAAAAGCAAAGGGACAGACCCTTACCCTCCTCAAAACAGTGACCAAAGGTGCTTAAAATGGTAGGCAATCAATTCATGTTAACAAGCAAATTCATGGTCCCAAAGTTAAGACACAAAAGGAGACAACTCACCCCCATTATCATGACCACTCATGGCATGATCAAAACAAGCAAAAACAGGATCTATGCATGCAAAAATAGGACCCCAAAAGCTCCTAGTATGGCAACTAAGATATCCCCCATGAAGCAAATACACTAAGGCTCATTCTTAGGCATAAGAGGACACATCTTCAAGGCATGAAAGAGGCCATGCATGCACACATACAAGCATGATTCTTGGACTAAAATATGACCCATAGATGATGCCAAATCAAGAGGGTAAACACAACCATGCATGCTAGAGGTCAAAATGCTCAAAGCTTCCAAGCCAAAATACAAAGCAACTCTAACAAACATGCTAAACATGACCAAGTTGATAACCAACAGATTTTAAGCATGGAAAAACAATGCTAAATGCTCCATGGAACCAAGCCAACACACACAAAAGTCACGGCCTAATCATGGGATGTACTTTTAAGCAAGATGGAGCAATACAAAGCAAATATCACAAGCATGCAAGAGGGCCAAATCCGGCCAAAAACAGAGGTTATGTAAGACCTAAGATGCCTAAAAAAGTGCTGAAATGAAGCCAAGAAACAACAAGCACACATGCTATCCTTTTGAGCTCAAAAAGCAAGGAAACAAAACCATAAAGGGAGAGGGGTGTCCCTCCCCTATGCAAGACTTCAAACCAACTTTTTTGACACTAAAATACACTGATTTTTAGTGATCAAAAGATCAAAATGCTGAAGTGAACAAAACCTTATCAAAAAGGCACCAAAATAGGCCAAACAAGGCCTAAGAGGGTGAGTTTGCAATCTAACCACAAAGAGACCTCAATGAAAGTGTTAGAGCAGGAAAATATGAACCTTTTTTATGTTATACACAAGAGCTAAAACAGTAAACAAAATAGGTAGAAAACCGATGCAAGTTTGGGGAATAAAGAGGAAAATGCTCACCCTTGAAGAACCCTTGAAGAGCAAGTGGTCTAGCCTCCTTCTTTGGATCAAAACCAGTCCAAAACTCAAGAAACAACTCCCCCAAGTCCCTCAATCTCGGACTAAGGTGTGATAGTGTGTGTAATGGTGCAAAAGTAATGTAAAACACACCTTTTGGGCCAAGAAACACACACAAAGGAGGGGGAAGAGGGAGATATAGAGATAGAGTGTATCTATATTGTTAAGGGCTGGTTTTTGCTTCTAAGAGTCTAACCTAGAACCAAGAGGAAAGCCTCCCTCTTATAAGGATCCCTCTTGCAAAGCTTATTCAACAAGCTTGGCTAGAGGGAAATCCCTCCATACACGTGTATGGAGGGGAAAGGAGTTGGTGCCAGCTATCACAGCTGGCACAAAATATCTCCAAAAAGTGGAGGAACAGTGGTCGGCTGCCCAAAAAAGCTATTCCGGCAAAAAACAGTGCCGACCGGCAACATATTATGCCGACCGGCAATAAAGTGTGCCGACCGGCAAACAAAATTGCCGATGGAAGAAAAAGACCAGCCGGTGGCCTCCAGCCACTGCCGGTGGTGTATGGGGATGTCTCACAAGGCATTCCCTGCCCCTCTAAGGCAAAACAAAAGTGTTCGGTGCAAAACCAGACACTAAACAGTCGAGTTCGGGGATCCTGAGGCAAGGCGCGCGAGCCGAGACCTCCGGGAACTCCAAACGAACACAATCATGGATGATCACCGAGTGTTCAAACGGTGACGTCCAAGTCTTGAGGACGGTCAAAAATGGGGTGTCTACACGTGGCTGCACCAGGTAAAGGCGGTCTCCTCCACCCTACATCAGGTGGTGAAATACCCCTATGGGAAGGAAGTAGCCATTGTTTTCGGGAATTCATCGATTCATCCGCCGCTGGAGGTATCTACGCCTGTTCTAGAAATCGAGCACGGTATGGAAGATGTGTTCATATCAGGTTTTACCTTGGCTGAGGCTTGGGTTGTACAGGACACCATGGCAGCTAATGAAGGGGTATATGTCAGTGTTCAAGCAGTCTACCTCATGAACAAGCTCCAACACATCCCCGGGATGGGATTGGGAAAGAGCGGCCGGAAAGGTGTCGCAGCATTGGCCGAAGTGCCACACAACCCTCATACCTTCGGATTGGGTTACCTACCCACCAAAGAGGACTGGATAAGGAAAGGAAAGGAAATGGCCGGAAGAGCCAGAGTGAAACAGATGGGGAAGCCCTTTGACTTGATGTACCGGCCCATTCAGGGTACCCTAAACGGACGCTTCGTTCGGGAGGGGGAGGACTTTCCGTTCTGTGGCTTCCCAGAGCCGTGGCTAAACGCGGAAAGGAAACGCGTGCCGGGGTTTGAGATTTTCTTTGATCTACAGTTACCTGGGGATGACATTGCCGAAGAGCAGACAGACCCATTAGCCGAGGCTGAGCAAAGTAAGAAAGTGCAGTCTGAGGACGTTGAAAATGAAATGGAGGTAGCATTGGCATGTCTACTTTCAGATCCTCCGATCGAACAGAAGTGCTTAGGAGATAACTCCTCGGTATGCATGATCAGGAATGAAACGGCTGCGAGCCTACCATCAACTATTTTGGATGCATCCATCGCACCCTCTCTCGTCTGGCAATATGAAGAAGGATTTTTGTCCAGCAGCACCGGGTCAGGTAGTGAGCCGGAATCTGATTCCACCGAGTCTTGTGAGTTGGAATCAGGTTCCAGCTCGACTGAGTCTGAGTCCGGTATTCCTGGGGGTGATAACCCGGATGCCACAGTCCTGTCTAGGTCGTCATTTTCTTTCTCTTTTGAGTCTGTTGTAACAGAAGAATCGGACGGCTTGGAAGTATTTAATGAGAATGATGTGGATGTGATTTCTGAGTATTTTTCTGTGCCTTTGATTTATTGCTTAAATCAGGATTTTCAAAATTTTGATGAAAATGACGAGGAAGAAATTCCTCCGGTTTTGCAACGTTTAATTGATCAAGAGCAGGGAAGATTTGTTAAACCCTTAATGGATGAAATCATTACAGTGAATGTTGGTACTGAGGAGGACCCGCGGCTGGTCCAGATCGGGTCCACGTTGTCTTCAGAGGAACGCGAGCGCTTAGTCGCTTTATTAAAAGATTTCAAAGACGTTTTCGCGTGGTCCTACGAAGACATTCCTGGAATCGATCCTGAGATTGTACAGCACCGGATCCCTCTTGACCCCAAGGCCCGACCGATCAAACAGAAGCTCAGAAGGATTCGTCTGGACTGGGCCATCAAAATTAAGGAAGAGGTCACCAAGCAAATCGATGTAGGCTTCCTGTTAGTATCCGAATACCCAACTTGGTTGGCCAACATTGTTCCAGTGCCGAAAAAGGATGGCAAGATCCGAGTATGCGTGGATTTCAGAGATTTGAATAGAGCTAGTCCGAAGGATGACTTTCCCCTGCCACATATTGATGAGTTGGTGGATTTTACAGCGGGGCATGCTTTGCTTTCGTTCATGCATGGCTTCTCAGGCTACAATCAGATAGTGATGGCACCCGAAGACCGGGAGAAGACTGCTTTCACCACCCCGTGGGGGACATACTATTACAGAGTGATGCCATTTGGGTTGAAGAATGCTTGGGCCACATATCAACGGGCTGCAACCACAATATTGCATGATATGATCCACAAAGAGGTTGAGGTGTACGTGGATGACATGATTGTCAAGTCCAAAGAAAGAGAGGGCCACTATACCGCATTGCAAAAGTTCTTCCAAAGGATCAGGGAATTCTGGTTGCGGCTGAATCCTCAGAAGTGTACGTTCGGTGTTACAGCGGGAAAAATACTAGGATTTCTGATTACACAAAGGGGCATCGAGGTAGACCCTTCAAAAATCAAGGCCACATTACACAGAGTGATGCCGTTTGGGTTGAAGAATGCTGGGGCCACATATCAACGGGCTGCAACCACAATATTGCATGATATGATCCACAAAGAGGTTGAGGTGTATGTGGATGACATGATTGTCAAGTCCAAAGAAAGAGAGGGCCACTACACCGCCTTGCAAAAGTTCTTCCAAAGGATCAGGGAATTCCGGTTGCGGCTGAATCCTCAGAAGTGTACGTTCGGTGTTACAGCGGGAAAAATACTGGGATTTCTGATTACACAAAAGGCATCGAGGTCGACCCTTCAAAAATCAAGGCCATCTTAGAAATGCCACCACCAAGGACTGAAAAGGAGGTGCGAGGCTTTCTAGGTAAAGTGCAATTCATAAGACGGTTTATTTCAAAATTAACCTTGACTTGTGAACCACTCTTTGGTCTCCTAAAGAAAGGCAAGAAATTCCAATGGGACGGCCGATGCCAGGCCATTTTTGAACAGATCAAAGAATATTTACAGAACCCGCCCGTGTTATCACCGCTAGAGCAGGGAAGACCGTGTAACAAGCCCGCGGGGGGACCTCGCTACAGCTCGGACTCGACTTTCGCAGTCACGGTTCTAAATCTGAACCAAAGAGTCCAAATCCGGCAAATCGTTTTGAGAAAACAGATTTTTGAAAGAAGTGCCAAACATGGACTGCTTTGCCAGATACAGAGTCGCCACCTAAATATTTTATTTTGGGAAATTTAGGAAACCCTGACTCGGTGCCAAAAGGCCACGTGTCCGTCATCACCAAAGTTGCCTCGGCTCGGGAACTTGGGTACGATTGGGGAAGGTCACTTCGTGAGCACCCCCGCTCGCCCGATCAAAGATCGGCCTCTACTAACCGTGATATCTATTTTTGAAAACTTTGTGTGTTCTTATTCCGGTTATTAGCCTAGGTTACTATGTGATGCACACAGCATATAAGTATAGACTGGATCGCCCGAATTGGAACAAAACATTTCATGCTTGTTTATTTGAAAGATGATTTGCTACTCGCAAGTAGGCTTAAAATGCAGATTTTACCACCCGCAGGTGGGTTTAGAAAAGATGGTTTTGCCACTATCTAGTGGGCTTAAAACAAACAGTCGATGATTTATTCCAATCTAAACAACTCAACCTTCACCCACAGGCATTCAGGCAGATATATCACATAAGCACATAGCCTCATGGTAAGCATGCTATTCATGGCAGTCACTCACACGCATGCGAGGATGCTAAAGCATAGAACTTACCGAGTACTCCAAGCCAAAATAGGAACTACATTAGAAATCATGCATGATCCTAAGTATACAAAAATGCTTAATGCAACACATGCAAAATGCAACTATAGTAGGCTCGGCTATTCTAAGATGGCATATGAAATGCTACAACTAACATGTATTCAACTTGGAATTGAAAATACAATGCAGTTAGTATGATGCGCCGAGCCCGGTGCATGCAAAACAGATGAATGATGCAAACATGCTGTCATACTGTATGCTAATTTAAACATGCCCTAATCTAACCATCATAAGCGGATAAATAAAAGGGAGAAAGACGTGGGGTTGGAAGACATACATCACACTCACGCACACTTATTACAGTTGTGCCCTCACTCGGAGGGTCCGAATAAATAATACAGTCCAAATATTACAATCCCCAAAATAAAAGAATATTACAGTCCAAAATATTACAGAATTCTAATTAATTAATGAATTAACTAGAAAGCAAATAAACTGGCGTGCAAGCCAGGGACTGCCTTGCTTCTGGTGGATGATGCATGTCCGGACTGTCTTGCGCGGAAATCCACCGGAATGCCCCGATTAGCCTCTGTTTACACCTGTTCTTGAAATGCGTGCCAAGTTCCAAAAAGTTGCTGATTCCTCGTTTTGCTGCAATAGAGAGCAGAAAAGGGGCATAGCAATGTATTTGCACAAATATATGCATGTCTCGATCCTCGTGCCACCAATCACGCATACCGAGGCATGATGGCCGAGGAGTCGAAATGCACAACTCAATATAGGATGAATGCACATGAAACTACAGCTAAAACCTAACTCCATCATGGATAATCCGGAGTGTCGGTGACTGGGGAATTGAGACACATTCCGTCACTCGGAGTACGAAATGTACCTCGTTTCCCGTGCCCGGGCTAACTCTTATTCCGGACACGATGCAATATGCATGATATGCATGAAATGCAACTAAGATACAATCCTAACATACTCAATGCTATGAAAATGAGATGCCTCGAAAGGCGTGCACACGGGCACGCAAACCGAGAAAATGATATGTCTCGAAATGCGTGCACGCGGGCACGCAAACCGAGAAAATGATGTCTCGAAATGCGTGCACGCGGGCACGCAAACCGAGAAAATGATATGTCTCGAAATGCGTGCACGCGGGCACGCAAATCGAGGTGATGATATGTGTCTCGAAATGCGTGCGCACGGGCACGCAAACCGAGGCGATGATATGTGTCTCGAAATGCGTGCGCGTGGGCACGCAAACCGAGGCGATGGCGGAATGCAATGTAATGACATGAAAACATGATGTGGGCTTATACCAACATGAGTGAGCCTCAGCCACACTCACATGGGATGCCGGTGGATAAAAATAGGGTGCCTCAAAATGCGTGCACACGGGCACGCAAACCGAGGCAATGATGGAATGCTATGAAATGACATGGAAATGACAAGTGGGCTTATACCAACATGAGTGAACCTCAGCCACACTCACATCGGATGCCGGCGGATAAAAATGAGGTGCCTCGAAATGCGTGCACACGGGCACGCAAACTGAGGCAATGCATACGCAATGCAAATGACATGGAAAATGACAAATGGACTTATACTAACATGAGAGAGCCTCAGCCGCACTCACATGAGATGCCGTTGGCAGAAAATGAAGTGCCTCGAAATGCGTGCACACGGGCACGCAAACCGAGGCAATGCATACGCAATGCAAATGACATGGAAACTGACAAATGGACTTATACTAACATGAGAGAGCCTCAGCCGCACTCACATGAGATGCCGTTGGCAGAAAATGAAGTGCCTCGAAATGCGTGCACACGGGCACGCAAACCGAGGCAATGCATACGCAATGCAAATGACATGGAAAATGACAAATGGACTTATACTAACATGAGAGAGCCTCAGCCGCACTCACATGAGATGCCGACGGATAAAAACGGAGTGCCTCGAAATGCGTGCACACGGGCACGCAAACCGAGGCAATGATGAAATGTGATGAAATGTGGCAAAAATGATATGCAAGCATGCCAATGGAATTTCAGCACTAGAATATGGGGGAAAACAGTCCCGAAATGAGGCGAAATGACATGAAATGCAAGGAAATGTCCCGAAATGCAACATTAGGCACCCGAAATGACCTATAGCTATGCCAAACATGCACAATATGGATATGCAATGCAAATACAGAAGCTAGACAGTCCCAAAGGACGCACTTTTACAGTTATAAACATGGCCAAACAGCAAGCATAGGCAGGGGAAAAATAGCATGCAAGAATAGGGGCCAAAAGAGGGGTAATGAAGCAAGTGGTATAAGAAAAACCCAAACTGAAAAATTTCCTTCTACAACACTGAAGATGGACCAAAAATATGAACATTTACAGTATATGGCATCCTCAAAATCAGTATACAAACATGCTAAAAATATGATGCAAAATGAGGCTCAAAAGGTGCTAAAACATGAAGTATACAACATAATCACCAAACAGAAAAAAAGTGTGAATGAAACATGAAGTATAGGCCAAAACAAGGCCACTTTCAGTTCGGACCAAGGTCCAAAAACAGAAGCAAAGAGGGCTACTAATTTATGCAAAAATGGGGCCAAATAAGGGATATAACTACAAGTGACACATAGAGACACCAAACAATGTTGAGCCCTTCTCCAATGTTGAAGAGGGGCTCAAAATAAGCCTTATATAAGTTTACAACATGCTCGAAAATAAATTGCTCATGGGCCAAAAATAGCATGCAAAATCATGACATACAAGAGGGTCAATGAAGCAAGTGTATTATGGAAGGCTCAAACAGGGTTGAGCCCTTAATGAGAAGTGAAGATGAGATCAAAATATGGCCCTTTTCAGTTAGGGCCGGAGCTTGAAACGAAAAAGAAGTGGGGCTCAGAAATAGATCAAGAAAAAGGGTCAAAAGGGTAAAAGTACTACTTACCCTTGAAGAATCACACTTTTGTTGCTTCTTGGATGGATTTGCAGCCTCTTTAGCCTTCAAGAATCCTTCCTTGTTTCTGGAAATGAGATGGTGGTGGTAGAGCTTGGTGGTGTAGAAGAAATGGTGGTTAGGGGCTTAGGGTTTTTTGAAGAATTGAGAAGGAAGAAGATGGAGTTGGCTATGGAGCTTTGAAGGAGAGTTTTTCTAACCCTCAAGAAGAAGACCTCCAGCTGGCTATAAGGTCAAGAAAGGGGTGTAAAAGGGGGGTGAATTGGAGAGCATAACTCTCTCCCAAAATATCCCCCGGATACAGAAAATATCTGGGGGATATTGCCCCACAGCTGGAAAGGGTACAGTGAGAAGAACACGGCCGGCCTCTCACTTTGGCTGGAGGTGGCCGGCCGGCCACACCCCCTAGCCGGCCGGCTAGGGGTCAAAAGGGTCAACAAGCTTTTCTGGCCGGCCAGATATTGGGGAGGTAGCCCTATGTGTGTACAACACAACCATGTAATTGAAATTCCAAGAAAGTGGGCCCAAGGGGTTCAACAATGGCTCGGAAAGAGGGGGTCAAAAGGGTCAAGTTGACTTACTGGCCGGCCATGAACTTTTAGGGGCCTCTCAGGTGTGTACATCACAGATATGTGGTTCAAAGTTCAAGAAAAAAGGTCCAAGGGGTTCAACATTAGCCCGGAAGAAAGGGGTCAAAAGGGTCAGGTGACCTTAATGGCCGGCCACCAACCTTTAGTGGCCTCCCAGATGTGTAGATCACAGATATGTGGTTGAAAGTTGGCAACACTAGCTCTAAGGTATTCAACATTAGCCCGGAAGTTGGAAAAACGGGCGCCGGGAGACTCCGGAGGAGAGATAACTGGTTGCTGCAACAATTACTAGCCTCCCACCCTTCAGTGACCTTCCTGGTGATAAAACAGAGGTACCTGCCAAAAATGAACGAAAACCGATGCAAAACGAATGTTCGGGGCCAAAACACGCAGTTCGGGGCTCCGGAAACTGCCCGTTAAACACCGAAAGTGGCGTTCGGCCACGAAGTGGGTTTCTCAGACCCCAGTGTCCCTCAAAAGGGAGAAAATAAGATGTATGCCAAAAATCAGAGCAAACGGAGATGGTTAGGCGGTCCCGAACCGAGGCACACGGCCTGACGGCTCCGAAAACCGGAAACCGGGCTCCGAAATGGGAAAAATGGCCTACGGCCACCAAATGTAGCCCACGGGCACTGAGAGATAGTCTACGGGACCTCTCCCTTCCCTCAGGAAAAGAAACAGAGAAAACCGAGTCTGGTTCGCAAACCGAGACAAGGCACAGAAGAGGGTTCGAAAATCCGGAGGCGGGGCTCGCAGCCAAGACTCTGAAACTTCTGAACGAGCACATTATGCAATATCACCAAGTGCTCAACTGGTGACGTCTGAGTCTCAAGGTCGGTCAAAAATGGGGTGTCTACAGTTGCCCCTCTTTGACAGAACTCGGAAGTCACAAGTGACGGGAGTGAATGTCAAAGCCCAGAGACGACCCATTTTTGACAAGGCCGAAGACTTAGACAAACATACAAGATAAACAGAGACGTGCCCGCAGGCAGGGGGGCAAAAATGCAAATGATAATGCAAGAAGATTTTGAAGATTGGACTTATACGCTGCGCGAAGCCGGTTTTGAAAGTTGGACTTATACGCTACGCGAAGCCGGTTTTGAAAGTTGGGGATTCATGCAATGCACTGTAATGTAGTGACTAAAATGCAATGTAATGGCCTAGAGGTAAAGGTACCTCACAGGGGTAATTGGCGATGACTTACCTCATGCTGTTGGGGATCTTCCGCTTCTTTTGGTTGAACTGCAGGTACAACTTTTCTCCCTGACCATGGTTGCAGCTTTCCCTATTCTCCAACAGGGTGACAGACTAGGTTGGATCAGTATCCAGAATTGAGGTGCATACAGATGCTATCTCAATCTATGGGGCTGCCATACAGATTTCAAGCCGAGGATATACCCCTGGGTATTTAAACCAGACTTTAGTCTCGGAAATCCCGAACCTTTGCGTTCTAGGCATAAGCCATTCGAACTCTAGTTTCCACCGTCTCAGTTGGTCTCCTAGGAACTCACCGCAAACACAGGCAGGTGGCTATACCAGACCATGACGAGTCGTTCGGGCACGACAAACACCAAAGGAATTACACCTTTAGAGGATTTAAGGTCTCCTAGACCGGGAGTGCGCAAGATAGTGCGAATAAAGATGCAGGATTTAAGGTCTCCGCAGACCGGAGGATTTAAGGTCTCCTAGACCGGGGAGTGCACAAGACAGTGCGATGCAGAGTGAATGCACAAAACAGTGCTAAACAGATGCACAAAATAGTGCGATGCTAAAGGTGTACAAAACAGTACGAGCAAGGTGAATGCACAAAACAGTGCGAGACCAATAAGGTGCGCAAGATAGCGCGATACAATGCACTAACAAGTACAGGTGAGATGCGCAAGATAGCGCGATGGAATGCATGCAAAATGCAAGTAAGGTGCACAAAACAGTGCAATGCGCAAGAAAGCGCGAGTGATTTTTGAAATGTACTAAACAATGCGAGTAATGTGCGTAAAATAGCGCGAAATGTAAACTGCACAAAACAGTGCGATGCCCAAAATGGCGCGAGTGATTTTTGAAATGCACTAAACAATGCGATACGCTAAACAGCGCGATTGAAATGCACTAAACAGCGCGATACGCTAAACAGCGCGATTGATTTTGAAATGCACAAGACAGTGCGATACGCTAAACAGCGCGATTGAAATGCACTAAACAGTGCGATACGCTAAACAGCGCGATTGATTTTGAAATGCACAAGACAGTGCGATACGCTAAACAGCGCGATTGAAATGCACTAAACAGTGCGATACGCTAAACAGCGCGATTGATTTTGAAATGCACAAGACAGTGCGATACGCTAAACAGCGCGATTGAAATGCACTAAACAGTGCGATACGCTAAACAGCGCGATTGATTTTGAAATGCACAAGACAGTGCGATACGCT
Organism: Camellia sinensis; assembly: GCF_055761805.1. Lineage (NCBI taxonomy): Eukaryota > Viridiplantae > Streptophyta > Magnoliopsida > Ericales > Theaceae > Camellia > Camellia sinensis. The sequence continues at coordinate 114,185,288 of NC_138973.1, forward strand.
AAACAGCGCGATTGAAATACACTAAACAGTGCGATACGCTAAACAGCGCGATTGAAATGCACTAAACAGTGCGATCGAAATGCACTAAACAATGCGATACGCTAAACAGCGCGATTGATTTTGAAATGCACAAGACAGTGCTAGTGAGATACAAAGTGTAAGTGCACAAGATAGTGCGAGTGAATGCATGTTCTATGCAAATGAGGTGCATTTTCTATGCAAGTATGGAAGAGTGCATTTTCTATGCAATATTGAAAGCAAGCATATTCTATGCATGAAACAAGGAAAGCATATTCTACGCGAAATCGAAAGCAAGCAAATTCTATGCATGAATCACAACGATGCGCGGCACGCATGCCACAGAAGTGCATACGAAAGTGCACATTCTATGTAGTAGAGGAGCATCAAACATGTACCCTGGTGCCTCTGATTTATCTCTTAGAGGACTTTGCAACACACTCAGCTCAAAAAGGGCACACCCTGTTCATATTGGCGAGAGATAACATCTGTTGCTGCTGCTTTAATTGCCGTTCTGACTTGAAGCATGCTTAAGCTTGGAGTAGAGGCATGCTCATTCTTCAGGGCACTGGCAAGGCCTGACAAGGTACATCCGGAGCACAATCACGGAGTTTGAAGAAGGTGAAACACATTCAGATGCTTCGGTTTTCCCTCTTTTCTTTTGCTTTGTAGTCTGGAACCCATATAGCTTCAAATAGGTCCTTGTTTCACCGTTCACACTTATCGGGAGTGGACCCTGCAGTTTTATAAAAAAAAAGAATCTTGTTTTGCACAAACGTGAAGGATGGCACAGCACTCTGAGCACAAAACGATTTATTTCTGAAATTGAGAGATGAGTTTTCGACCAGGTATTGAGCCTACGACTGAACACAGCGAGAAAGACTCAACAACGGAAAACAAAAGATAAACAACCTAAACAAGTCGAGATACGCTCGGAATGACTCAAAGCAAGAATCGAGAGAAAACAAAAAGACACGACACTCAAATGTGCACAGGGAGCCTGTTTCACCGGGTAGTGTTTCCCACCCTTTCTTATTTGTGGTTCTCACATCACTCGGCCCTCAAGCTCTGTTTTTTCTGAAAAAGCCCCTTTCTCACTTTTTCTCTCATCGTACATCTCTCTATTCTTCAATCTCTCGTTTTTCATCCCTCCCCTGGGTGGTTGATGGATGAACAGGAAGTTGCGGGATCACGCCCAACATAATCAGCTCGCGGCTATTTCCTTTGGTGACATCTGTCGATGCGCCGGATGAGGGAATGGAGCATCTTGATCCATTCCAATTCGTGCTTCGCACTCGGCTTGATACCTCGCTGCTTGGAGGATGAGAGAGCTTTCTGCCCTTTGTTGTGCCCCTTTTCTGGCAGGTAGAGTGCCCTTGTTGGCAAGTATGTTGACAATGGGAAAGACAGGAAGCCTGACTCAACTGTGCCCCTGGTTCATCATTTTGACCATTTTTTGTTTTAGTTTTCTCCTAAAAAAAAAATTTTTGACCAAAATGAGAGTTAGATTAACATACTTGTTCAATTTTCTGATTTAAAATCATGCAAGTTAGGCAGTGAGCACTGAGAGTTTTCCTTTTTTGGGTCCAAGAAATGGTCCAGTTTTGAAAATGGAATACTTTTCGAGAAGATTAGTCAACCTCAGTAAAAATTCTCAAAAACTGTTTTCGTAAACGACCACTGCTCAACGAGCATGGGACGTACTCTTGAGATACGCAACCTCGGATCCATGGCAATGGAAAATTGCCCCTTGTCTGAAGGACACTGCATGGCAACGGAATGTTGCCCCTTGTTTGAAATGACACTGCGGCGTTCTGAATGGCAACGGAAAGTTGCCCCTTGTTTGGATAGCACCGCAGCGCATTGAATGGCAACGGAAAGTTGCCCCTTGTTTGAATGACACCGCGGTGCATTGAATGGCAACGGAAAGTTGCCCCTTGTCTGAATGGCACTGCAGCACATTGTAGTCAGTCCTCAGAGTGACGAACACAACCAAATTCTCGGATACAGAGAAAGCGAAGATGATCAAAACCATTACATGGACGCAGTCGAATTTGAAGTGTTTTACGGTTGGACTTCAGAATGAAGTTGCCTACGTATCCCATAGATGGGAATCAAGCCTTACGTAGTTCGGGGTTAAGGTACACTCGGGTATTAACCTCTCCCTTTTATGCTCTAACTTTTGCCAAGGCGCCTGTTGCAGGTTTTCGACCTTGCGAGCTTCGTTTTTCTTTCCTTTTCGATTCTTTTCATTTCTTTTTCCTTTTTTGATTTTTTCGTTCTTTTCTTTGCATCTTTCTTTTTTGTTCTTTTTTTTGTTTTTGCATTTTTTGCTTCTTCTTTTTTTTTTGTATTTTTCTCTTGCTCTAACTTTTGCCTGGGTCGCCCTTTCGGGTTTTCGGCCCAGCGAGCCTCTCAAGGGTAAAAGTATAACAAGTCCATGCCAAATGGTTTTGAGATCCTGGAGTCATCTGAATCTAGGAGAATGGCTGCTGCTTTGCTTTGTAAGCTTCTTCTGATGAGATCTGATCTTCTTGACCTGACTTTGGTGCCTCTTGTTCGAGGGCTGCTTCAAATCTAGCCACACAGGCCTCACATCGTAGTTGACCGTCGAACATTCTGATTTGAAGTTCAAGATTTGGAAGCGAAGGGGTTGAGTCTCGAGGCTGAGAGCGATCCTAGGCTGCACAATCTCAAGAGCGATTCCACACAGGTCTTCGCGGGACCGCGCAAAACATTTTGTTTTTGAAAGTTTTTAAGAAAGCGACAAATCGCTCGCGTTGAAGGTAGTGTGAAACCAGTCTGGATCAAGCCAGGGTCCTTCTCAGTACTCACGCTAACAAGCATGATTTCATTCATTAAGGGCTTAGCACGCCTCTCTTTCTCTCAAATGATCAAAGTTTTGCAAATCCCGAGGAATTCCTTCCTCTTCGTTTTCACCGCAGTGTTCAAAAAAAAGTTTTGAAAAACTTAGGTCGATACAATGATTTTAGGGTGCAGAAGAGTAGGCGAAAAGTACTGCCATTTCATTCAAACTTTCTGGCACAACTGGCGCAAGGCAGAAGCAAACACAAGAGTGTGAAAATCACTGCTGTTTCATTCAAATCTTTTGGTACAACTGGCTCCCCGGCAGAAACAGACTCAAAAGAAAACAAAAGGACAAACACAAAACAAAATGGTGACGCCAGAGGTAACACCCCCCGGAATCACCCGACTCTAACAAAACAGGACTGACTCGATACAACAAGACAGACACTTAAGCAAAAAGACCGACTCAAAACAAAGAGACAGACTCAAAACAAAACAACAAGACTGACCCAATACCTAAGTCAGAATGTACAAAAACTGGTATTTGCAAATGCTCAAAACAGTGCGTGCTATACACCATATCTGAAATAAACTGAACGCCGCCCGCAGGTGGTTCATCCCTCGATCACATCACATTATCTCCTACAAGTTCACTGATCAAGTGCCGATAGACTTTGCAGGACCTGGTGCGGGGATGACCCTATTGTCAAATAGATCCTGTACTTCATGGCGAAGACGGAAGCAGTCGTCAGTAGTATGGCCAGTTTGTTGATGGTACGCGCAGTACTGGGTAACATCATGTGTAGCCGGAAGAGGGTTCGGGAGAGGCCGAGGCTCAAGGGGTTTGAGATGGCCTTGTCCAACAAGGATTTGGAGAGCTTTGGACAAAGGCATATAGAGGGCATGGAAGACCCTCCGACCTCGAGGTTGGTACTTCAAGGCTTGTGGATTTTTGCTGGACGCACCAGCAAAGGGATTGGCCGATGCTGGCCTGGTTTGCCGATCTCTTCCGAGTGGAGGATTAGAGATAGCAGGATCGTCTCTGGTATGACAGCCCTTTTCCCGATGTTCCCTTTGATTCGGACTGCCCCCAACCTGAGTAGCGAAAGTGTCATCCACAGCTTTTGCAACAACTGCGAGGACTTGCTCTTTGTTCAGTCCCTCGGCTTTCAAAGCCTCAACAGCCAACAGAAGATGTTCATTGGGATCCATGTCCGCCGCTATCTTGTTCCTCCCACTCACCTCCATTCCGCCAAGGGATTGGCTTTCCTCAAATACAGCCCGTCCCAACATCGGGGAGTCTCTTGACATGAAGTTCCCGGTATGTGGTGTGGTCGATGATGGAGCCAATGTCCCGGAAGCCAGATCCGTCACAGTTTTTTGAAGATCTTTAATCATTCCCATCAACTCAGAAGTAGTGGGTTCACGGGTTTGATATGGTTGAGGTTCAGGTGCACCCATCGTGCATAAGTCCATGCTTTCTGGGATAAACACCTCAGGCTTGGGTAGATAGGCCGGGGTGATGTATATGCTGGGGTCAAAGGTGGATGACAGTATGTGGATGTGATTGAGGTAGGCAGGAGATGTTTGGTCATTGGGGTCCGAAGGTGGAGCTATCGTCCGGTTGTCGATGAGATTTTGGATCTCATGACGAAGGCGGTAGCAACGGTCGGTGCCATGACCGCGCTGCTGATGGTACACACAGTACTTGGCGGGGTTATGTCTGGCTGGGAGTGGATTGGGAAGAGGTTGAGGATCGAGGGGTTTGAGATGTCCTTTTTCCATCAAGGCTTTTAGTGTGCTAGTCAGGCTCATAGAGAGGGGGGTGAAAGTTCTACCCTGAGCTCGGGCTGGGCCAGCTGTTTGTGGGCTTGGTTTGGCAAAAGGGTCGGCTGTGGCGACTGTATTGATTTCGGTGGGTTTGGGAATAGCGCTACTACCAGCGTTGGTACTCCTTGAAATCACCTTCCTTGTCAGTTCCCTTGTCCTGGGAATGATCCCGCTGTTGAACGCATTCTCGACTTGAACCCCCAGTTCATGCAAATTTTTGAAAGTGAATAGTGGAGCAACTATCAACTTTTGCAACATATCATGCTCGAGGTTTCGGACCATCATCTGCACTTGATCCTTCTCAGAAGGGCGACGATATGTCATTTGTGCTGCCTTTGCTCTCCACCTTGCAATGAATTCCACAAAAGGCTCTGTTGGGTTTTGGCGAGTTGCTTCAAGCTCTTGGATGGTCATTTCAACTTGGGTATTGTAGGAATACTGATCGACAAAGGCCTCAGCCAGTTCTTCCCAGTTTTGCTTCACTGTATCCTCCAACTTGGTATACCAAGTGGCTGCCACACCCGACAGGGTTCTTCCATACAAAGAGAGTTTCTGTGGCTTAGTCAGACCCATCGGCTTCAGGACATCTAAGAAAACTCGGATATGTACCATTGGATCTCCAGACCCGTCAAAACGGTCGATATATGGCATTTTGAATCTGTCTGGGAGCCGGATGGAAGCCTCGGTGTGCCCATCCTCAATGCCAGGAATGGAGTTAAGGCCCTGTGCCCTTTTGAATTGCTTCTCAAGGTTTGCAATTTTCACTGCAGTCGGATTGAACTCATCAACATTAAAGGGTTGAGTTTTCTCATTAGGCTGCACCAGGGGTCTGAGCACCTGAGCTTGAGCCAACCCTTCTCGAGGATTCAGACACTGCAAGTCTTCAACTGGTGGAATTGGGTCAAAGTTCGGCTGGGGTCCCAAAGCTGGATGTGAGGCAGATGCCCCAGATGGGCGCTGCGTTTCAATACTGGTCTCAGCCTGCATGGCAGTTCCCCGATTTAGCGCTGCTGTCACGGCTGCGAATTCTTCCGAACCTTGTGCCATCACGGCCTGCTGAGTCTGAACAAAGGTGATGTGACTGGCGACTGACGGATTAGATGAACATATGAGCCCTGACCGGCTTTTCTTTACCTTGCCTCAGCGAAAGAACACTGATTACCCTTGAACTGAATCTCTGACCTGACAAAGTCTATCAGCACAAGTTCGATGAACCTCGGGGAATATCGGAGCCTTCTGAAGCTATGGTTCCAAGACTACCTAGCAAAAGAGAAAACAGACAGCATCTCAGCCTGATTCCATCTGAACAGATACGAGCATAGTTGAATGAGTGTGCCCTTTACTGAATTCTGCCCCAAAATTCGGTCTCAAAATCTGAGTCTGATACCCACAGGTAAAGCTGACTCCCAAATACTGATAGTAATGCCCGCAGGCCTGATGCCAAAATTCGCAAACTGGTGCCCGCAGGCCTGATGCCCAAACTCATATACTGATACATGCATTCCTGTAGAGACGCACTCTAAAGCACATAACAGATAAGTGAGAGCCAAAACACCCCTATGAAGGGGTAAGGTTTCCCTGTCCCATTTTGTCAGGAGCTAGGGTTTCACTACGCATGCAGCGGTTTCAAACAACCTATAAACGGGTAAGCAACCTGTCCTAGTATGGAATGGTCACTATGGATTCCGAATATGCACTAGGTCGAATGGTCAAAGAGGGTGCCCCGGTAAAACCGGGGTTTGTGTTCCCATACTGGCAGAGCCCACAACCGGTCAGCCTTATGGTCATGCCTTGACAAGACAAGCCTCTGGCAAACCGTTCAGGAATAGCAGATGGCAAACACGGTGTCCTAGGCGCACCAATGCAAATGCAATGCAAAGAAACACACAAGTGTAGTCAAAAACAGATATCAAGAGTTCGAGTCAAGTTCTCTAAATCCCCAGCGGAGTCGCCAGAAACTGTAACAAGCCCGCGGGGGGACCTCGCTACAGCTCGGACTCGACTTTCGCAGTCACGGTTCTAAATCTGAACCAAAGAGTCCAAATCCGGCAAATCGTTTTGAGAAAACAGATTTTTGAAAGAAGTGCCAAACATGGACTGCTTTGCCAGATACAGAGTCGCCACCTAAATATTTTATTTTGGGAAATTTAGGAAACCCTGACTCGGTGCCAAAAGGCCACGTGTCCGTCATCACCAAAGTTGCCTCGGCTCGGGAACTTGGGTACGATTGGGGAAGGTCACTTCGTGAGCACCCCCGCTCGCCCGATCAAAGATCGGCCTCTACTAACCGTGATATCTATTTTTGAAAACTTTGTGTGTTCTTATTCCGGTTATTAGCCTAGGTTACTATGTGATGCACACAGCATATAAGTATAGACTGGATCGCCCGAATTGGAACAAAACATTTCATGCTTGTTTATTTGAAAGATGATTTGCTACTCGCAAGTAGGCTTAAAATGCAGATTTTACCACCCGCAGGTGGGTTTAGAAAAGATGGTTTTGCCACTATCTAGTGGGCTTAAAACAAACAGTCGATGATTTATTCCAATCTAAACAACTCAACCTTCACCCACAGGCATTCAGGCAGATATATCACATAAGCACATAGCCTCATGGTAAGCATGCTATTCATGGCAGTCACTCACACGCATGCGAGGATGCTAAAGCATAGAACTTACCGAGTACTCCAAGCCAAAATAGGAACTACATTAGAAATCATGCATGATCCTAAGTATACAAAAATGCTTAATGCAACACATGCAAAATGCAACTATAGTAGGCTCGGCTATTCTAAGATGGCATATGAAATGCTACAACTAACATGTATTCAACTTGGAATTGAAAATACAATGCAGTTAGTATGATGCGCCGAGCCCGGTGCATGCAAAACAGATGAATGATGCAAACATGCTGTCATACTGTATGCTAATTTAAACATGCCCTAATCTAACCATCATAAGCGGATAAATAAAAGGGAGAAAGACGTGGGGTTGGAAGACATACATCACACTCACGCACACTTATTACAGTTGTGCCCTCACTCGGAGGGTCCGAATAAATAATACAGTCCAAATATTACAATCCCCAAAATAAAAGAATATTACAGTCCAAAATATTACAGAATTCTAATTAATTAATGAATTAACTAGAAAGCAAATAAACTGGCGTGCAAGCCAGGGACTGCCTTGCTTCTGGTGGATGATGCATGTCCGGACTGTCTTGCGCGGAAATCCACCGGAATGCCCCGATTAGCCTCTGTTTACACCTGTTCTTGAAATGCGTGCCAAGTTCCAAAAAGTTGCTGATTCCTCGTTTTGCTGCAATAGAGAGCAGAAAAGGGGCATAGCAATGTATTTGCACAAATATATGCATGTCTCGATCCTCGTGCCACCAATCACGCATACCGAGGCATGATGGCCGAGGAGTCGAAATGCACAACTCAATATAGGATGAATGCACATGAAACTACAGCTAAAACCTAACTCCATCATGGATAATCCGGAGTGTCGGTGACTGGGGAGTTGAGACACATTCCGTCACTCGGAGTACGAAATGTACCTCGTTTCCCGTGCCCGGGCTAACTCTTATTCCGGACACGATGCAATATGCATGATATGCATGAAATGCAACTAAGATACAATCCTAACATACTCAATGCTATGAAAATGAGATGCCTCGAAATGCGTGCACACGGGCACGCAAACCGAGAAAATGATATGTCTCGAAATGCGTACACGCGGGCACGCAAACCGAGAAAATGATATGTCTCGAAATGCGTACACGCGGGCACGCAAACCGAAAAAATGATATGTCTCGAAATGCGTGCACGCGGGCACGCAAATCGAGGCGATGATATATGTCTCAAAATGCGGGCGCACGGGCACGCAAACCGAGGCGATGATATGTGTCCCGAAATGCGTGCGTGCGGGCACGCAAACCGAGGCGATGATATGTGTCTCGAAATGCGTACACGCGGGCACGCAAACCGAGGCGATGGCGGAATGCAATGTAATGACATGAAAACACAATGTGGGCTTATACCAACATGAGTGAGCCTCAGCCACACTCACATGGGATGCCGGTGGATAAAAATAGGGTGCCTCAAAATGCGTGCACACGGGCACGCAAACCGAGGCAGTGATGGAATGCTATGAAATGACATGGAAATGACAAGTGGGCTTATACCAACATGAGTGAACCTCAGCCACACTCACATCGGATGCCGGCGGATAAAAATGAGGTGCCTCGAAATGCGTGCACACGGGCACGCAAACTGAGGCAATGCATACGCAATGCAAATGACATGGAAAATGACAAATGGACTTATACTAACATGAGAGAGCCTCAGCCGCACTCACATGAGATGCCGTTGGCAGAAAATGAAGTGCCTCGAAATGCGTGCACACGGGCACGCAAACCGAGGCAATGCATATGCAATGCAAATGACATGGAAACTGACAAATGGACTTATACTAACATGAGAGAGCCTCAGCCGCACTCACATGAGATGCCGTTGGCAGAAAATGAAGTGCCTCGAAATGCGTGCACACGGGCACGCAAACCGAGCCAATGCATACGCAATGCAAATGACATGGAAAATGACAAATGGACTTATACTAACATGAGAGAGCCTCAGCCGCACTCACATGAGATGCCGACGGATAAAAACGGAGTGCCTCGAAATGCGTGCACACGGGCACGCAAACCGAGGCAATGATGAAATGTGATGAAATGTGGCAAAAATGATATGCAAGCATGCCAATGGAATTTCAGCACTAGAATATGGGGGAAAACAGTCCCGAAATGAGGCGAAATGACATGAAATGCAAGGAAATGTCCCAAAATGCAACATTAGGCACCCGAAATGACCTATAGCTATGCCAAACATGCACAATATGGATATGCAATGCAAATACAGAAGCTAGACAGTCCCAAAAGACGCACTTTTACAGTTATAAACATGGCCAAACAGCAAGCATAGGTAGGGGAAAAATAGCATGCAAGAATAGGGGCCAAAAGAGGGGTAATGAAGCAAGTGGTATAAGAAAAACCCAAACTGAAAAATTTCCTTCTACAACACTGAAGATGGACCAAAAATATGAACGTTTACAGTATATGGCAGCCTCAAAATCAGTATACAAACATGCTAAAAATATGATGCAAAATGAGGCTCAAAAGGTGCTAAAACATGAAGTATACAACATAATCACCAAACAGAAAAAAAGTGTGAATGAAACATGAAGTATAGGCCAAAACAAGGCCACTTTCAGTTCGGACCAAGGTCCAAAAACAGAAGCAAAGAGGGCTACTAATTTATGCAAAAATGGGGCCAAATAAGGGATATAACTACAAGTGACACATAGAGACACCAAACAATGTTGAGCCCTTCTCCAATGTTGAAGAGGGGCTCAAAATAAGCCTTATATAAGTTTACAACATGCTCGAAAATAAATTGCTCATGGGCCAAAAATAGCATGCAAAATCATGACATACAAGAGGGTCAATGAAGCAAGTGTATTATGGAAGGCTCAAACAGGGTTGAGCCCTTAATGAGAAGTGAAGATGAGATCAAAATATGGCCCTTTTCAGTTAGGGCCGGAGCTTGAAACCAAAAAGAAGTGGGGCTCAGAAATAGATCAAGAAAAAGGGTCAAAAGGGTAAAAGTACTACTTACCCTTGAAGAATCACACTTTTGTTGCTTCTTGGATGGATTTGCAGCCTCTTTAGCCTTCAAGAATCCTTCCTTGTTGCTGGAAATGAGATGGTGGTGGTAGAGCTTGGTGGTGTAGAAGAAATGGTGGTTAGGGGCTTAGGGTTTTTTGAAGAATTGAGAAGGAAGAAGATGGAGTTGGCTATGGAGCTTTGAAGGAGAGTTTTTCTAACCCTCAAGAAGAAGACCTCCAGCTGGCTATAAGGTCAAGAAAGGGGTGTAAAAGGGGGGTGAATTGGAGAGCATAACTCCCTCCCAAAATATCCCCCGGATACAGAAAATATCTGGGGGATATTGCCCCACAGCTGGAAAGGGTACAGTGAGAAGAACACGGCCGGCCTCTCACTTTGGCTGGAGGTGGCCGGCCGGCCACACCCCCTAGCCGGCCGGCTAGGGGTCAAAAGGGTCAACAAGCTTTTCTGGCCGGCCAGATATTGGGGAGGTAGCCCTATGTGTGTACAACACAACCATGTAATTGAAATTCCAAGAAAGTGGGCCCAAGGGGTTCAACAATGGCTCGGAAAGAGGGGGTCAAAAGGGTCAAGTTGACTTACTGGCCGGCCATGAACTTTTAGGGGCCTCTCAGGTGTGTACATCACAGATATGTGGTTCAAAGTTCAAGAAAAAAGGTCCAAGGGGTTCAACATTAGCCCGGAAGAAAGGGGTCAAAAGGGTCAGGTGACCTTAATGGCCGGCCACCAACCTTTAGTGGCCTCCCAGATGTGTAGATCATAGATATGTGGTTGAAAGTTGGCAACACTAGCTCTAAGGTATTCAACATTAGCCCGGAAGTTGGAAAAACGGGCGCCGGGAGACTCCGGAGGAGAGATAACTGGTTGCTGCAACAATTACTAGCCTCCCACCCTTCAGTGACCTTCCTGGTGATAAAACAGAGGTACCTGCCAAAAATGAACGAAAACCGATGCAAAACGAATGTTCGGGGGCCAAAACACGCAGTTCGGGGCTCTAGAAACTGCCCGTTAAACACCGAAAGTGGCGTTCGGCCACGAAGTGGGTTTCTCAGACCCCAGTGTCCCTCAAAAGGGAGAAAATAAGATGTATGCCAAAAATCAGAGCAAACGGAGATGGTTAGGCGGTCCCGAACCGAGGCACATGGCCTGACGGCTCCGAAAACCGGAAACCGGGCTCCGAAATGGGAAAAATGGCCTACGGCCACCAAATGTAGCCCACGGGCACTGAGAGATAGTCTACGGGACCTCTCCCTTCCCTCAGGAAAAGAAACAGAGAAAACCGAGTCTGGTTCGCAAACCGAGACAAGGCACAGAAGAGGGTTCGGAAATCCGGAGGCGGGGCTCGCAGCCAAGACTCTGAAACTTCTGAACGAGCACATTATGCAATATCACCAAGTGCTCAACTGGTGACGTCTGAGTCTCAAGGTCGGTCAAAAATGGGGTGTCTACAGACCGTTGATATTGTAGCTTTCAATAATTGAGACTACCATGGGCTGCATGCTCGCACAAGAGTCAGAGGACAAAGTGGAGAGGGCCATCTACTATCTAAGTAAGAAGATGCTGGATTATGAGACCCGCTACACTCCGCTGGAGAAGGCTTGTTTGGCCTTGGTATAGGCTACCAGGAAACTGCGACACTACCTGTTAGCTCACTCTGTAATGTTGGTTTCACGCTTGGATCCCATCAAATATCTTTTCGAGAAACCGGCACTTACGGGTAGGCTAGCTCGTTGGCTGCTGTTGCTTTCTGAATTTGATCTAAAGTATATGACACGCAAGTCAGTAAAAGGAAGAGCGGTAGCGGAGTTCCTTGCCGACCACCCAGTTGAAGGGGATGAGGCGGTTGAGTACCAATTCCCAGATGAAGCCATTCTGCACGTCGAAGATGAAACTTGGACGATGTACTTTGACGGAGCATCAAACCAGTACGGGTATGGGGTAGGAGTGTTGTTGATAGCGCCTGACGATTCCCGTATCCCTTTAGCATTCAAGCTCCGGTTCAAAGTCTCGAATAATGAAGCAGAATATGAGGCATGTATTGCCGGCCTAGAAGTAGCCCTAGAACTAGGGGCAAGGCGGTTGGACGTCATTGGGGACTCAAACCTTGTTGTGTCTAAAGCAAAAGGAGACTGGAAAGTCAAAGAGGAGAAGATGATAATTTACCACCAGACCTTGGATTTGTTAATTCCTCGGTTTGAGAAGCTAAATTTCACCCACCTAGTGAGAGAGAACAACAGGTTCGCAGATTCACTAGCAACTCTATCTTCCATGATAGATATCCCGTCTAGAGTCCGGATGCATCCAGTTATCATTAATCAAAAGTTTGCGCCAGCATATGAGTCGATTTCCGCCATAGATGAGGCTCAGGATGACAACCCCTGGTATTATGACATTTGGAACTTCTTGGAGAAGGAAGCATATCCACCAGGGGTAAATGCCAAGGATAAAAGGGCAATCAGAAGAATGGCTGTCCAGTTCATCATCTGTGGGGGTAAGCTGTATAAGAGAGGCCATCTGGGAATGCACAAGCTATGTGTCGAAGCCGAAGAATCGAAGCGCCTGATGGAGGCTATCCACGGAGGAGAGTGCGGTGCGCACATGAACGGAGTAATGCTAGCACGAAAGATCCTCAGACAGGGTTACTACCGGTTCACCATGGAGGAGGATTGTATCAGTTTTGTTCGGCGATGCCACAAGTGTCAGATCCATGCAAACCGCATGAACATCCCGTCGTCAAAACTGTACAACATGACTTCGCCATGGCCATTTTCAGTTTGGGGAATTGATGTGATCGGGGCTGTTACTCCAAAAGGATCGAATGGGCATGAGTTCATCCTAGTCGCGATAGATTACTTTACAAAGTGGGTCGAGGCCCAATTATACACGGTGTTGAAGGCGTCGCACATTGCAAAGTTTATCAGAAACAACATCATCTGTCGCTACGGGGTCCCAAACGAGATTATTTCGAATAATGGTTCCCACTTTAAGAAGGAAGCAATTGACTTGTTGGAGAAATATAACGTGGCTTTTCATAAGTCATCCACATGCCGGCTGCAAACCAACGGAGCAGTTGAGGCCGCCAACAAGAACATCAAGCATATACTGCGGAAGATGGTGGAAACCTACCGGGATTGGCCAGATAAGCTACCGTTTGCTCTGTGGGGCTACAGGACTTCAATTAGAACTTCTACCGGAGCGACTCCGTATTCATTGGTTTATGGGATGGAGGCCGTTCTACCTATCGAAGTTGAGGTTCCGTCATTACGAGTATTGGCTGAGTGTCAAATAGCCGAAGCAGATTGGCAGCAGAGCAGGTTTGAGGAACTCATGCTCTTTGATGAGAGAAGACTGAAGGCATTGTACCATGTTCAAAGTTATCAGCGCAGAATTGCCCGGGCTTTCGACAAGAAAGTTAAGTCCAGGAATCTAAAGGAAGGAGATTTGGTGCTCAAGGACAACCGAGCTCCCATCCACGACCCAAGGGGCAAGTTCAGACCTAATTGGACTGGTCCCTACGTCATCAAAGCTATCTGGTCAGGTGGAGATGTAGTCCTGATGGACCTAGATGGCCTAGAATTCTCCCAACCGATCAACATGGACAAGTTGAAGAAATATTACCCTTGAGAGGCTTGCTAGGCCGAAAACTCGAAAGGGCGACCTAGGCAAAAGTTAGAGCATAGAAAATTGGAAAATATAAAAACTGAGCTCGCAAGGTTGAAAACCCGCAAAGGGCGACCTTGGCAAAAGTTAGAGCGTAAAAGGAGAGCGAAAATACTCGAGTGAACCTAAGCCTGAACTACGTAAGGCTTGATTCCCATCTTTGGGATACGTAGGCAACTTCATCCTGGAGTTCAGCCATAACCCTTTTCCCCGATCAACTTTGTCCATTTGATCATCTTGGTCATCTTTGTCTATTCAACATTCAAGGGTTCGGTTATGATCTCCGGTGCAGCGCTCTTCAGACTAGGGGAAACTTTCCGTTGCCATGTAGTGCCGCGGTACTCTTCAGTCTAGGGGCAACTTTCCAGTTGCAGGAATCCGGGGTTGTGCATCTCGGTGACAGATCTCAGGCGTGTCCAGTTCTGATCCACATCGAAAATGATTTTGAGAAGTTTTAATAAAAGCTGACTTTGTTCAAAATAATCTTTTTACGACTAAGACCATTTTTGGACCAAAGCGGAAAATTTTCAGTACCACAACCTTCAATTTCATTGATTTCAAAACAGAGTCCTCCTGCTCTTGCATACAATCGAAATTGCTTTTTATTACATTGATAAAAAAAACTTGAAAGTACTAATAAAGCAATAAATCCGGGGCATAGTCAAGTCAGGTGCTCTTGCGCCCCCTCCTAGAGCTGGTCGAAGCCTCTGATGCCAAGATGGGCCCGACCTGCGCCTCCTCATTAAGCCAATCCAAGCACTCATCAGACAAAGTGCAACTGAAAGTAGGAGTGGGGGCCAGGAGTTCTCTCGTCCTCCACACGGTGGCCTGCCAAGCAAGCTGTGCGCCTCGGGCTGGGAATGCAGCAGGATACTCTATCCTCTCTGGCGGGCAGGTCTGATCATGGCCAAATTGGCGTCGAATCCAAATGGGAAGTAGAATACACAGTGAGTGAGACCAATCAATTGAATCCCAGTTTGCCGAGGCATATTGTAACTCATTACCGGAAGGCTCAGCCAAGGGCACCGCCAAGCGATACGGTCTGCAGACAAGCGGCACATCCAAGCGAACCACCATCCCTCATCCAGGGCATTGACTAGATGGTGCCGGAAGAAGTAGCCGCGAGTTGAATATGCTGGGCAAGAGTCCACAACCTGTAGTTTGTCCATCAACCATACCTGGGGAGGGATGAAAAATGAGAGAATAAAGAATAGAGAGATGTACGAGGAGAGAAAAGTGAGAATAGGGTTTTGTGAGAAAAGACCAAGCTTGAGGGCCGAGAGATGTGAGCAATGCAAATATGAGATTGGGTGGGAAACATTACCTGTAGTAATGGTGGACTCCCTGCTAATCTGGTCGTCTCATGACGATAAAAGGCGTCTAAGCCCATCAACATCTCAGCCAGAGTCATGGCAATACAGCTCTTGCCCTCCTTCAAGCCTTGGGCAACCTCGGTCAACCGGACACTAGACCCTTTGGA
Source organism: Camellia sinensis (assembly GCF_055761805.1). NCBI lineage: Eukaryota > Viridiplantae > Streptophyta > Magnoliopsida > Ericales > Theaceae > Camellia > Camellia sinensis. Next base: position 114,200,766 of record NC_138973.1, read on the forward strand.
GCCTGAGACAAATAGAAAATGAGATTGCATGCACAAACAGAGGGCGTGTCGCCGGAAGCCTTGCCAGTGATGGTTGTTGCGATCACCAGCATCAGAAAACCGATCGGTCGGAATGTCTAGCATCCCGTCACAAATCAGAGACCGAGCGTCACGTATACTGAGTCCACATATTTTCCTTAAGGATTGAACATGGCCAAAATTAAGTTGAGGCAGGAGCTCCTCGTCGCGCTCGGACTCCATTAAGGCTCGGAAATCTTCGAAGGTAGGACATATCTCTTGCCCAGCAAAGCTAAAGACATGCGTCACCGGATTCCAAAACCTTACCGCAGCATGGGGAAACGGGAGGTGCAATGGGGTACGACCCAGAGTAAATAGTGCATTTATGCCGAAACCCCGGAAATTCAACTTTTTCGAGCCATCCAAGCTAGCAATCCAAGCTGTGAGATTTTGAGCAAAAAACTCTTCCATTAGAGCAAATCAGTGTGGAATTGAGAAAAACTACGAAGCTGGGGTCTTTTGTAGGAGATAAGGTTGGGTGGAAGACAGGTGTCAACATTCTGGTGATTCCCTCATTCATAGCCGGCCGGCCAAATATTCTGCCGACCGGCCATTATCTTTTGCCGACCGAACAAGTTTATGGCCGGTGGCCATTACTTGTGGCCGATGGCCTCTACCCTGGCCGATGGGCTTCCTCCTGGTTCCCTGAGCTGTTTATGCTAGGTATTGGGGAACTCCACCACCTCCGATCCCTCCCCCGGTGATCGATTCTTGCGGAGTCACACCTGTTGGCTTATCAAGTTATTGTACATTTGCTTATCGAGTTGTATTTCACTCTCTTTGAGTTTTTGATTTGTTTATCGAGTTGTACTCGCACTTGTTTGGTTATATCATGCCTTTGTTTTGCTTATCGAGTGTTAAGTCGGTTCACTACCTGATTGTTACGATGCAAATATTCAGTGTTCAAAATAGGTTCAATTTCGTTCACATTGTGGTGTGATACCTTGCGATGCGATACATAGAAAGTTTACAAATGCAACATCTTTTGAACAAAATGGTTGTTTCATTCCCGTCACGTGTTTTGCAAAATATGTAATTTTGAAAAAAAAAAAAAAAACCTGCCTGAGGCAGTGCAAGGTGCTTAAACTACCAGTAAAAAGGAAGGTAAAGCATAGAATGGCAGGGTAGCAAAGTGTCAGAATTGATACCAATAAAACTCCCCTTGCGGTCAATTCACCTTCCGCACCTTTGTTCGGGTCAATTACATGGTTTGGCGCCTTCGTCACTCGAGACAATGCGGGAAAGCACACTTTTGAAACGCAGACCTTCGAGTTGACCTCAGGCCACAACTTCTGCGGGCGATGCTCGATACGTACGAAGAACGTCCCGTCCCATATCCTTTTCATGTCTTGTGAATTCCACAAATTGTTTCAATTATGCTATGTTACAGTACTTTACATTCTAGTATCGTGGATGACATGTTTTTACTTACATGTGTACATTCAATTCTTCTCATACACACTACTTGCGTAGACCGCATGTTTGCAATCAACTTCATAACTTGCGTAGACCGCATGTTTTGCCTGCGTAGACCGCGTGTTTGTAATCAATTTCATTACCTGCGTAGACCGCATGTTTTGCTTGTGTAGACCGCATGTTTTGATTGCGTAGACCGCATGTTTTGCTTGCGTAGACCGCATGTTTGTTCAAATTTCATTACTTGCATAGACCGCATGTTTTGATTGCGTAGACCGCATGATTGTCCAATTTAATGCTTGTGTAGACCGCATGTTCGTTCAATTTCATTACTTGCGTAGACCGCATGTTTTGCTTGCGTAGACCGCATGATGTTCAATTCCATTACTTGCGTAGACCGCATGTTTTGATTGTGTAGACCGCATGATTGTTCAATTTAATGCTTGCGTAGACCGCACATTTGCCCAATTTCATTACCTGCGTAGACCGCATGTTTTGCTTGCGTAGACCGCATGTTTGTTCAAAATTCATTACTTGCGTAGACCGCATGTTTTTCTTGCGTAGACTGCATGCTTGTTCAAATTCATTACTTGCGTAGACCGCATGTTTTGCTTGCGTAGACCACATGTTTGCATTCAATTTCATTACCTGCGTAGACTGCATGTTTTGCTTGCGTAGACCGCATGTTTGTTCAATTTCATTACCTGCGTAGACCGCATGCTTTGCTTGCGTAGACCGCATGCTTGTTCAAATTTCATTACCTGCGTAGACCGCATGTTTTACTCGCGTAGACCGCATATTCTACTCGCGTAGACCGCATGTTCTGCTTGTGTAGACCGCATTCTTATGTTCAATTTCATTACTTGCATAGACCGGATGCTCATGATCAATTTCGTTGTCTGCGTAGACCGCATGCTCCACTTACATGTCTGTACCTTCACAGCATTGTTATGCTTCCAACTTGCTTTGCGTTGTCACGCATTTCAAGTACACTATTATGCATGTTGTTAACAATATTGTACCTGTTACGTTTGTTTTCTTTGCAGGCACGATATTGTATGTATGGTTCATTTGAGGTTGGTGCAACCAGACGAGCCGCACAGGTATTGTATCCTCCGAGTGAGACGTATTGAGAATTGCATAATTCTCTTACACCCTCTCTGCATTATAGTGTAGTTTGGCCTATGCTAGCTTAAAACTGTTGCTTGTGTGCTCCATTACAACTTTCTTTGCATGATCATAAGTTATGTTTGGCTTTGTGCATTGTCGTGCATTTTGCCCCTGCCTTCGGGCACATACCTTGTTTGTCTTGTATGTTTGTCTAAGTCTTCGGCCTTGTCAAAAATGGGTCGTCTCTGGGCTTTGACATTCACTCCCGTCATTGTTATGACTTTCGAGTTCTGTCAAAGAGGGGCAACTGTAGACACCCCATTTTTGACCGTCCTCAAGACTTGGACGTCACCGTTTGAACACCCGGTGATCATCCATGTTTGTGTTCGTTTGGAGTTCTCGGAGGTCTCGGCTACGCGCCTTGCCTCAGGATCTCCAAACTCGACTGTTTAGTGTCTGGTTTTGCACCAAACACTTGTGTTTTGCCTTGGAAGGGCAAGGAATGCCTTGTGAGGCATCCCCACACATCACCGGCCATGGCCAGAGGCCACCGGCTGGTGTTTTGTTGCCATCGGCAATGTATATTGCCGGTCGGCATTCTTTGTTGCCGGTCGGCACTCCATTTTGTCAAAATGGCAATTTTGAGCAGCCGACTACTGTGCATCTACTTTTTGTAGATATTTTGTGCCAGGTGTGATAGCTGGCACCCACTCTGTTCCCCTCCATACACGTGTATGGAGGGATTTCCCTCTAAGCAAGCTTGTTTGATAAGCTTTGCAAAGGGGACTTCTATAAGAGGAGGGCTCTCCTCCTTCTTCTAGGTTGGCAAGTTTGAAGGAAAAACCAGAGCTTATACATAGATATATCATCTCTCTCTATATTTCCCTCTCTCTCCTCCCTTAGTGTGTGTTTGGAAGCCTAAAAGTGCATTTGACCTTACTTTTGCACTAATACACACACCATTACACCTTGCTCCGAGATTGAGAGGCTTTGAGGGTTGATTCTTGAGCTTTCTGACTGATTTTGATCAAAAGAAGAGGGCTGGACCAACTGTTCTTCAAAGGTTCTTCAAGGGTAATCACTTTGCTTTAGTTTCCCCAAACTTGCACTAGTTTTTTACCTATCTTGCTTGCTGATTTAAGCTTTGTGCATAACAAAAAAAAAAGCTTATATTTTCATGATTAAGAACTTTCATTAAGGGTGTTTTGTGGTTTGAGTTCAAACTCACCCTCTTAAGCCTTATTTGGCCTTTTTGGTGCTTTATTTGTGAGGCTTTGTTTGCTTGAGTGTCTTGGTCTTCTCACCACTGAAAACCAGTGGATTTTCAGTGGTGAGGAAGGTGGTTTGAAGTCTTGTATAGGGGAGGGACACCCCTCTCCCTTCATTGCCTCATTTCCTTGCCTTTTGGCTTAAAGGGCAACATGCATGCTTGACCGATTTTGGCCCTATTTCAGAGTTTTTTTGGTGTCTCTAGGTCACATGTTATCTCTGTTTTTGGTCGGGTTTGTGCCCTTTTGCATGCTTAACATACTTGCTTTACATTCCTCTATTTGGCCTAGAAATGCATCTTGTGTTTAGGCCATGATTCTTGCATGTGTTAGCCTAATTCCATGAAGGTATTGGCATTACTTTACCATGTTTAAGGCCTGTTGGCCATCTGTTTCAGTCATGCTTGCCATGTTTGGTGTCCTCTCTTTGTGTTTTGGCTTGTAAGCCTTGAGTATATTGGCCTCTAGCATGCATAGCTTAGACCATCCTCATGATTTGACATTATTTAGGATCGTATTTCAGTCCATAAATCATGTTTGTATGTTTGCATATGTGACCTCTTTCATGCTTTGAGGATGTGCCCTTTTATGCCTAGAAATGAGTTTTGGTGCATGCATCTCATTGGAGCCACTTAAGCCGCCATATCAGTGGGTTTTAGAGTCCATTTTTGCATGCTAAGATTCTGTTTTTGCTTGTCTAATTCATGCCATGAATGATCATGTTAGTGGAAGTAAAGTGCCCCTTTTTGTGCCTTAGCCTTAGGTCCATTGGCTTGCGTGTTGGCATGAGTGTTTGTCCACCACTTTGGGCACTTTTGGCCACTGTTTTGGGGTGGATTGAGGTCTGCCCCTTTATGGTTTAAGTCCACCATCGCATGCTTGTCTCATGTTTGTTGCATGATTGCTTCATTAGGTGTTGTAACATGATGATCCTATTACTTAAATCGTCCGTGTTTGCATTGCATTTGCATCTTGCATGCCTAGCATTGCATACTTGCCATGGTAGTTGCATGGCATTTGGCATGCCTTGCATCTTAATCTCATGTTGTATCTTTGAGCCATGTTTGCATAACATGCATTGCATTACTTGGTTTGGGGTGTTAACCCAAGTGTGAGGGTTAAGGAGCATTCATACTATAAGTGATGTAATGCGTCTTAACTCTCGGTCACCGGGGCCCTTGACTCCGACATGATAGGGTCTTGGTCCTCATTTGTGTGTTGCATGCATTTTTACATCAAATGAAAAGCTTGATCTCTTAGGCTATCATGCACAATTGATGGCTCGAGGATCGAGGGCCGTGCTTCCCTGAGTTCAATACATGATGGGGAACATGACCATGCTCACATGTGCCTGAAGTCCCATGCCATATACTGTCTGCCCTCTGTTGCTCTCAAAACTGTCTTCTGCAGGACGTTTCTGCCGACCGGCAGCGTTCAGTGCCGACTAGCAATCCTTCAGGGGCCGATGGCTTCATCAACCGCCGGTGGATATTTTCAAATGGCCGGTGGACATTTCCCTCAGCCGATGGTGTTCCACAGTGTTCAGAGGACCTCTCCCAGAACTTTGGGCAATTTTCAGAGAAGCAGGGCAGTGTAAATAGAGGCGGCGGTGGCATGGTACGGACTTTCCGGGCGTGACGGGTTCGAGCATGCATCATTCGCGCATCCCGAAGCCGGGGCTGTGGCCACCTTTCCTTTTTCATTCATTTTGTTAATTAATTAGAAATCCTGTAATAATTAATGTGTTTATTATTCGGACTGTAATATTTATTTGGACCCTCTGAGTGAGGGCAGTTGTGTAATAAGTGTGCGTGAGTGTGTGTATGTCTTCCAACCCCACGTCTTTCTTCCCTTTTATTTACCTGCTTATGATGGTAGACTAGGGCGTATTTAAATTAACATACCTTATGCTATGCATGCGTGCATCCATACATTTGTCTTGCATGCACCGGGCTCGGCGCATCATTCTAACTACATCTGTATTTCAATTCCAAATTGAATACGTGTTAATTGCAGCATTTCACATGCCATGTTTAGGATAGCCGAGCCTGCTTGGATTGCATCTTTGCATGTGTTGCATTAGCCATTTCAAATATGAACTAGGATCATGCATGTGATTACTAACTAGTTCTTGTCTTGGCTTGGAGTACTCTGTAAGTTCTTTTGCTTTAACATCCTTACATACGTGTGAGTGTTGCTATGACAGTATGATTACCATGAGGCTAGCTGCTTATGTGATATAACTGCTTGAATGCCTATGGATGGAGGTTAAAATTACCTAAATTGGGATAACGCATTAAAACTGTGAGTTTTAAAGCCCACTAGATAGTGGCAAAACCACCTTTTCTAAAAGCCCACTTGAAGGTGGCAAAACCTGCATTTTAGCCTACTTGCGAGTAGCAAGCCTTTTTTTAAAACAAACACGAAATGTTCATGCTCCAATTTAGGCGATTTGATCTATACTTGTTTGCTGTGCGCATAACATAGTAATGCTAGGCTAATAAATGGAATAAGAACAGATAATGCTTTCAAAACAAGATATCACGGTTAGTAGAGGCCGATCTTCGGATCGGGCGAGAGGGGGTGCTCATAGCTGACCTTCCCCGATCGTACCCAAGTTCCCGAACTGAGGCAACTTTGATAATGACGGACACGTGGCCTTTGGCACCGAGTCAGGGTTTCCTAAATTCCCCCAAAAATAAAATATTTAGGTGGCGACTCTGTATCTGGCAAATCAGTCCATGTTTGGCACTTCTTTTCAAAAAATCTGTTTCTCAAAACGATTTGCCGGATTTGGACTGTTTGGTTCAGATTAAGAACCGTGGCAATTTGAGAGTCCGAACTGTAGTGAACCCACAAAACGAACAGAACGGGACTCTTCCTCCCGGGGCGTTCGGGGACGTCTACAACATTACAAGTCGTAAAAAAATTATCATTATTAGCATTAGCGGTGTAGGCGATTGACATGTCATCGTTAGGATATTATTTACGACATGCAAAAAAAGAAAGTCATAAAAATGAAAAAGTACGACTTGCATTAATTGTATGCCCCTGATGTGATGCCATAAAAACCTAGTTTTGTAAGTGAATGTTCACTTACACCATGGACAGGACTAAAACAGATTGAGCAAGACTCTTAGTATGAAGGTTGTGCTGACTGTGAAGAAATGTGTCCTAATGCTAGTTGGTCCATCTTTCGAGATAGTTTCTCAACTTGTTAAGCAACATGCAACCTCATATTAGCCTCCTTGCTTTGTACTACCAGAGATTGGTTATTTCTTATGACGAGAAACAGAGGCATGGTGTGGGGAATTTTCATCCAAACTTCGAACAATTCCTAAGTTTCCATGTCACTTTTGGTAATAAAAGTCCCTCCACAGGACGCATCGACCATTTGCCGATGTGGCTCTGTCAAGCCAAAGTAGAAAATGTGAACAAGTTTCCACTGAAGGACCTGATGATGGGGACATTGATGAAGTAAATCTTGAAATCTTTTCCAAGTCTCATGGAATTGCTCACCATCAATTTGAGAGAAATTGGTGATGGCTCGCCTAATTTGATTGGTCTTGCCAATGGGAAAGTACTTTTCCACATTTGTTCCTAGGTTGTGATGGTATTTTCAGACAAGGAATTTAGATAGTGTTTGACCTTGTCCTTGAGTGAAAAAGGAGAAAATATCAACCTAAAGGTATCATCAATGAAGTTTTGGAGTTGTATTGTAGAGAAAATCTCTCAAAATTCATTCAGGTGTTTGTAGGGATCCTCATTACTAAGCCCATGAAAAGATGGAAGCATCTGAATGGTACTAGGCTTAATCTCATAATGAGTGGTAATGGTTGTTGGGAGTTGGATGCAGGATGGTGAAGTGTGTGTAGTAGGCGTAAAATGCGCCTTCAGTGATATGGGTTGGTCTTCAATTGCTTCATTCATTACTAAATAAGTCAGCTTAAATTTGTGAAGATTCCTAAGGGTCCACTCTAGCTTAGGATTGTATGAAACCAATTTAGGAACACAAGAACGACGACCATTCACACAAGACACTCATTCACTCTTTTTTTTTTATATAATTTTATTGAAATTTGCAACAGAAACTGTTGGCCTATTTTTCCTACGAAGGAAAATACCATAAATGCGAGTGTGCCAGCAAGGAGTGAAAAATCCTTACAGATTAAATTCAAGCCAATTATCAAGTGATTGCGTTGACGGTTCTTTTGCCTCAACAAAAGGACTTCAAAATTGCCAAGTGTAGAGAAAAGAAAAATTAAAAGAAGATTGAGGGAGGTAGAGAAAAACGATTGAGTGAAAAATCAAAGTAATCATTACTTACCTTTACTCCTTTGCTTCGAAACGAAAGTGCATAAAATGTTTTGAAAAGGAAATGTTGAACATAAATGCTTCGAAATATAAATCTATGTTAAACTACTCCTAAGATAAAGAAAATGACAAGAAATATTGAAATCAATTTTTTTTATTTGAATTTTGGATCTTTTTACAATGTAGCCATGAATGGCTATTTATAGGCAAACATTTGTAGGAAAAAACTACCTAAAAGTACCCACTCTTCCATCTCTTCCATTTCACACTCCATGATCTTCCATAACTTCCTTCAACCTCCATTTCATGCTCCATGTTCTTCACTTTGTTCTCCATTATCTTTCCACATTTCATAACTTCTCATAACCTTCAAATGAGTAGGAGGATGCCACATGTTCTGCAATAATAAATAATAATAAAATGCAGATTTATGGTGCCAACATTACCCCCCGCGACCCTTAAAAATGATGTTTACTTGAATTTTTTAAGGGCCGAACCAAGCACGTGACTAATCTAAGCAACAAAGTGCTTCGAATGATATAATAGCACCAATAAAATGCTTCGAATGATATAATAGTACCAGTAAAGTGCTTTGAATGAGCACGAAATTATGACTAGTTGTCTCAAACTATATATATATGCCTTGAAGGGATATTATATATTTACTTCAACTTGGCATCAATCCGTTTAAGGAAATTAAACATTCTTATTTTACTCGTACTTCAAACACTTAGAAAACTTGGAACCTTTGAAGTAGGTTGATGTTGCTTGCACTTAGAATCATTCAAAACCTCATATTTTCAAGGCAAAGCCAATGATTCACCTTAACAAGCTGTTACACATACTAAATAACCAGCTTAGAAGGTGGTATAGAGGACCAAAATCATCCTTCGAAGGTTGAAGGTGTCAACAAAGGACGAATTACATTCTTGGAAATACTCGGCAAAGCTTCGAAGGTTCACAACCACCAATATTGTTTCTTCGAATCTGTTGTTGATGCAAGATGGAGTGCTTCGAAACTTACAAAATTATGGCAAAAGGGCTTTCGAATCCAACTTTTGGCCAATATTGTGGTTATTCAAACTTTGTATGTTCTAGTTCACACATAATTAATGAAAATATTAATTTTATGCTTTGAACCAATTATTAATTCTCCGAAGACACCAAAACCGTTGTTCTTCGAACCAACTTTTGTAGAATACTAGTTACATTTTCATGTAACAAATGGCTATAAAAATGTTTATCAGTTAAACACTAATTATCATGCCAAAAATAGGCATTATTTGACAATTAATTAATTGCCATTTTACATATATTTGAAGGAACGCACACATTTTGAAAGTTTTCTTGTCCCATGTTGCATTTCAAAGGTGTTCATTGATGACAAAACCTCCACTCGAAGGTCACGTGTGTTACTAAAGGATCAAAGTCGTCCATCGAAAGTGCTTACGACATCTCTTCGAACCAAATCCAAAGAGTTGGATTACTATGAAATTACTTTGACATTTTATTAGCCATTAGTGGCTATAAAAATGATATTTCAATGAATACATATAACAACACAACAATTTGTCCTTTGAAAATAAATTTAACAACCCTCACATGTTCTTAATAACATGCTTCGAAGTGTCTTGGGACATGCTTCGAAGGTAACCACAAAACCAAATGGTGATGGTTTTATGGATCAACTAATAACCATATTTTTGGCCCAATATATTGCAATAACGAAATATTATTTGTTAGCCATTCCATCAAAGTTAACATTTGATGTGATCCACAAATCCAAACGGGATTTTGAACAACAAAAGTCATGGTATAGCGTAACCATGAAAATTCATACTTTTTGACACTGTGAAAAATGTCAAAAATTTTGAATCCATGAACAGTGACTTGTTCATTATTCTTGACCATGTTTGGTTTAAAAACATGACTTTCGCCGAATTGATTTTCATAATTATTTGGCAAAGTGGACTGTTTTTCCATGTTAGCCATTTAATGTATGAAAATCCCCCATAGGTATGTTATTTTCATGATTTGACTCTCCAAAAATTGTTTTTGGAACCCCCGAGCCATGCATAGAACATCATTCTTAGCCAAATTTGGCTCAAGAACATGCTCTTTCGTTATATTAATTTCATAATTTGGCTCTTTAAAAACGGACTCTTAAACCTCCCGAGCCATTGATGAAATCAACTCTTTGCTTTTGTTATTTTCAATCATGGAAACATTCTGAAAAAAATCACCAATTCTAGTCATTAAAGCCTCAGTTAAAGACTTGGTAGTGAGAGCTAACAACTCTTCATTCCATTGGCGAATTTCCATATCAAGTTGATAAATTTCTCCAATTAAATGGTGTTTTTTTTTTCTTCCACCAAATAATATTGCAAGGGATAAAAATTTATTTCATCAAGAAAATGGATCTCTTTTTGAAGATTCAAAATTTTTTGTTTACGCCAATAGATTTCATCTAGGCTATTTGAAATGGACGAATCCAACTCATTTTTCATTTCTTATACTTGACGTCCCACCGCGCGTGCCAAAAATTGTTGGCTTATTTTTCCTATGAAGGAAAATACCATAAAATGCAAGCGTGCCAGCAAGGATTGAAAAATCTTTACAGATTAAATTCAAGCCAATTATCAAGCAATTGCGTTGACAATTCTTTTGCCTTAACAAAGAGGACTTTAAAATTGCCAAGTGTAGAGAAAAGAAAAATTAAAAGAAGAATGAGGGAGACGGAGGAAGAAGATTGAGTGAACAATCAAAGTAATCATTACTTACCTCTACTCCTATGCTTCGAAAAGGAAGTGCATAAAATGCTTTGAAAAGAAAATGTTGACCATAAATGTTTCAAAATATAAATCCATGTTAAACTACTTCTAAGATAAGGAAAATGACAAGAAATATTGAAATCAATTGTCTTTGATTTGAATTCTGGATCTTTTTACAATGTAGCCATGAATGGCTATTTGTAGGCAAACATTTGTAGGAAAAAAACTACCTAAAACTACCCACTCTTCCATCTCTTCCATTTCATACTCCATGATCTTCTATAACTTCCTTCAATCTCCACTTCATGCTCCATGTTCTCCACTTTCTTCTCCATCATCTTTCCACATTTCATAACTTCCCATAACCTTCAAATAAAGAAGGAGGATGCCACATATCCTGCAATAATAAATAATAATAAAATGCAGATTTATGGTGACAATAGAAACCAATACTTGCAAAACAAAAACAATTAGCACAATAGATCGGGCGGTACGACTGTCCCTAAAATAAATACGATAAATTAAAGTGCGATAAAATAAAAGGGGTATAAAACCTCTCTAATTTAAAGGGATGAAAGACCTCTCCAATTAAAAAAGGGATAAAGGAAATAAAATAAAAATAAAGAAAATAAATAAAAAGTAGTCCTTTGCAGTAGTCCAAATATTATTTGTCCAGCGGAGGTAATTAATCTACAAACGTCTAGCAAAGGTAATTCACAAATTATATATCCAGAATGGGTACTTCCTTTCTATGTCACGGTATCAAGTTTTTTTAAAAAAATTAAATCTCTAAATTAAATAATTCTATTCTTATTCCCCAGCAACGGCGCCAAAAATTGATGTTGTCGTTTACGCACAAAAATATTTTATTTAAAAATCAGGTAGTAACTATTACTCCGTAGAATGGTGGTCAAGGCCAGGTGTCGATTTGCATAGACTAAAGATAAGAAATAAATTTAATTTAGAAATTTAGGATTTTAATGGAGTTGTTGTGAACTTTTGGAGTGAAAATTAAACTATTAATTAAGTGAAATCATATGTGAAAAATATTTAGAATTTCGAATCCACCACTGACGACGTAATTGGAAGTTGTTGTACTAATTTGTAGAAAATCTTTTATTTGGATACTATGATGTATCTTAGCCTAGATACTTTATAAAAATAATTTTTGCATAATAAGATCCGAAAGCACGAACCATCTTCGCTTGGCACGGACTGACTTCATAAATTATACTAAACTCACCCGTCGTACTTGGCATGACTGGTTTAAAAATTTTACTACACAAACACTAAAAACTATTTGTATAACGAATATTATATAATAACATTTCTTGTACGAACAAATCTTCTAACATTATACAAAGTATTTAAATTAAATTAAAACTACAAAATTAAATACAATTTATTCCAATTACTTGTTTAGAGTTTCATCCCAACCCTAGGACAAGAACTTTAGTTTCACATACTCATGGAACTTGCCACTTTGAAAAATATACCTTCTAAACTCTCCCTCTATCCATTTCTTTCTTTTCTTCTCTGAGCTTTCTACTCTTGAGCTCGTTTGTTGAAGCTCTTCTCATAGGCATTCAACTTGCAAATAAGACAAATATAATATTGTAATATATAAATAGGTTGACAGATAGGATGGAAAATTTGACTCCTCCATTTAATGTTTTGTTTGTTTTTATTATTATAATAATATATATATAATTATATAATACAATATATATACATATGTAAAGCCAGTCGGATTTCACTGCGGACACATTTTACTTATTTATTTAGTTTATTATATTTATTATTTATATAATATTCTTAATAATTAAATCAAATCAAGCCAAACCAAACCAAACAAAATTTAAGTCCCATCAAATAGGATCAGTTATATGAATCTTTCTTCTCCACTCAACTCTATACAAGATCATTTCGTTAGTCAAATTAAAGAAATTTATACCTCTATTTATTACATTAGTCCACGTCAATTTAGGTTTACCCCATCCCTAACACTACCACCTACCGTTACTATGTCGCATTTCTTTACTACTACTACCTCTGTTGGTCTCTATTTTGTATAGCCAAACTATCTCAATCTATTTTCTCTCAGCTTATCTTCTATCGGTACTACTCTTACCCATTTTCGAATATACACATTCATAACTTTATACTTTCTAGTCTTGCCATACATCCACATTAGTATCCTCATCTCAGCAACACTCATCTTATTTACATGTCATTTTTTAATTGCCCAACATTCTGTCCCATGCAACATCCTCAGTCTAATAGTTGTTCTATAGAACTTTCTTTTTAGTCTAATGGTTACTCGTTTATTGCACAGTACTCCAGACGCACTCCTCTACTTAAGTCACCCCGTCTTAATTCTGTAGACCACATTCGCTCTAATCTTCCTAGTCGTTGAGATAATCGATTCTAAATAGCAAAAATATTTACTCTAAGGTAGTTATTGGTTCTCAATCTTCACTTCTCCTTTGTTTCCATTGTGACTGTTACTAAAATTACACTTCATATATACTCTTTCTTAGTTTTGCTTATCTTAAATTCTTTAGATTCAAATGCTTTTCTTCAAATTTCCAATTTAGTGTTAACTCATTTTCTAGTCTCATCCACTAACACGATGTCATCTGCAAAAAGCATATACCATGGCACATCATCCTGAATATTGCGTGTCAACTCGTCCATAACTAAAGAGAAAAAAAAAAAAAAGACTTATGGTTGATCCTTGGTGTAACCCTATAGTAATTGGAATTCATTCGTCTATCCAGCAGACGATCTAATAGTGGTCACCACATCTTCATATATATCCCTAATCACATCAATGTAACCTTTTGTCATCACTTTCTTGTCTAACACCCACCAGAATATATCCCGAGGCATTCTATCATCATATGCATTTATATAATATTATTAATATAATATATATAAATTTCTAAAAAATATAATATAGAAAACAATTTATATACAAACACTTAAAATTTATAAAAACACATATAATTATATAAAATTATAAAATATTACAAATAAATGATGGGTTAAATGTAAAACATTTAGGCTCCGATCAACGTGTCTAAGATAAGAATGGCAACAGGTCGGGATGGACCGGGGATTACACTCTCCGTCCCCGATCCTTGAAGGTAAAAAATTCCCCGTCTCCGTCCCCGCCCTTGTTCCCCAACGGGAAACCCATCACTCCCCCGCCCGCCCCCCTAATGGGGATTGGGTTTTCTCAACCCCGAAAAATTCCCGACCTTTTTTTTTATTTATAATTTTACATATATCATTTTATTTTATTTTTTTGCGGAAAATAAAACTAATATATATAAAAGCATAATCCAGCAATGTTCAAACATAAACATCCAAACAACAACAACATGACAAACAAGATACAAAACAACACCCACACCACCCAAAAAAAAAAAAAAGCCACTTGTAAATTTTGCAAAGTAGCATGCACAACCAACATTATTAGCTAAGTTAACTTCTAAAATCAATAGGCATCTCTCAAAGATATTCCATGAGTTCATTCCCTCAAAATAATCCACGTAACATAATAGTAACACACACACACACACACACACACACACACATATATATATACATAGGGGTATAATAGTAATTTCAGCTCGGGGTGGAAACGAGGTAGGGCCGGGGCGGGGAACATATCACCGTCCCCGACCCCGGCCCAAAAATTGTCAGTGATTCATTTTTGAATACCATTCTCGACTAGTTGAAAGTATTTTTCGAAAAAAAAAAAGCGTTCTAATTGGGGTCAGAGGGTCAGTCCCTGTCGAGTTAGGTTCAAATTGTCATCTCTAGTCTAAGAGATATTACAATATTGCAATCCGGATAACAATGAAATTGAGGAACAAAAATTGTTTAGCCATATAGTACATTCCAGCTGCCTTTTAGTTCTTCCATGGTCTAGCTTGCACAATAGGCTTAGCCTTCGTTTGGGAACAAAAAGTCACAAGCTTTTTGGTTAAAATAGTTACAAAAAAATAAAATAGATTTTTTAATCTAATAAGACAAAACATCACATCCAACTCGTAATCATTACACTTTTTCTCTCACAAAAGTTTATAAAATAAAAAATCTCATTCCAAACGAGGCTTTTTAGTCCCAGACTAAAATAGTCAAAAAGCCAAAAAGCCAAAAAGCGAATCTTCTTCCTAAATGAACCCTTAATATAACTCACGATGAAGATTACAAACTTTCTTTTTCATTGAATGAATTATTAGATGCTTACACAAATATTTATAAAATGAAAATATCTAACTAACTCTCTAACTACTAACTCACTAACAGATTCTAGAACTAATTCAGTTATAACAAGATTCATTAGCAAGACATGCTTGTGAGATGTGATGAAGATTAGAAAGGTCATTAGTCAAATGATTTGTAGCACCTGAGTCAATGTACCGAGGAGGGACAGATGAGTCTGTAGACTGAGGCACTGTGGCAGCATAGGCTTGAGAAGAGTGTGGTGAAGACTTCTGCTGAGATGTAGAAGACTGAAAAGTAGTGTCTAACTTATACCAACAGTCCAAAGCACTGTGTCCTGACTTTCCACAGATCTGACAGATAGGACCATGAGAAGAGTAGTCACCTCTACCTCAAGTACTGTGAGATCTGTTGTTGTATCTACTATGAGAATTATGAAATCTGCCTCCTCTAGAATCTCTAGACTGATATTTACCTCTGTATGTTAAGAATTTAGTTGAGTCTTGTCCTGTTTTTCTGGCATTGACCATTTCTTTAGGAACTGAATAAGTCTGCTGTAGACTTGGTAAAATTTAAGTTAGTTCCTTCTTTCATGTTGAGTCAATTCCTTATTTTGAGGATATTCAATTTTCCTTATTTTGAGGATATTTAGTTGTGTAAATTTCTATTTAAACAACATCAGTACAATGAATAAACTAAGACTTTTGATCTCTATGTTACTGTAAGTTAACATTGTGGTATCAGAGCTTCCAAGAAATTCTCCACAGAAGCAGTAGTCTTCTTACTTGCAGTAGCAATCATTCATGGCTGATAAGGTAGTCGATAACTATGTCCAGCTGGCTATTCCTCGCTTCGATGGTCATTATGATCACTGGAGCATGTTGATGGAGAATTTTCTAAGATTCAAAGAATATTGGACTCTCGTGGCAACCGGTATTGTGGAACTGGAAAATGGAGTAGTTTTGTCAGAAGCACAGCAAAAGAGACTCGATGAACAAAGGCTGAAGGATCTCAAGGTGAAAAATTACTTATTTCAGGCCATTGATCGTACAATTCTGGAGACCATTCTCTAGAAAGAAACTTCCAAGCAGATATGAGACTCATTGAAAAAGAAACATCAAGGTACATCGAAGGTCAAGCGCTCCCAACTCCAAGTACTTCGCCGAGAATTCGAGACCCTTCAAATGAAATCTGGTGAGAGTGTTTCAGATTATTTTTCAAGAACAATGGCGATTGCAAATAAGATACGGATCCATGGTGACCTGATGCAAGATGTTACCATCGTGGAAAAGATTCTTCGCTCCATGACTACGAAATTTGATTACATAGTCTGTTCCATTGAGGAGTCCAAGGACATTGATGAACTATCGGTTGATGAGTTGCAGAGTTCGTTGCAGGTCCATGAGCAAAAACTCCACCAAAGGATCACAGAGGAGCAAGCCTTGAAGGTCTCAACCAATGGTGAATCTTTAGCAACAAGAGGTCGAGGACGAGGCCGAGGTCAAAGACGAGGAAAAGGCAGAACAGATAATCAAGCTTCTGAATTCAAAGGAAGAGGCTCCAGACATAGCGCTGATTATGCTAAAGCCCAAGAATCAATGTCCTTCGACAAATCAAATGTTGAGTGCTTCAGATGCCACATGTATGGTCATTTTCGTTCTGAATGCCATACAAAATTACCTAACGAGAAAGGAGGAACATCAAATTTTGTAGAAAAAGAAGATGATATTACTCTTCTTATGGCTTGCAATACCATGGAAGAAACTCTTCCAAACATGTAGTACTTGGACACCAGATCAAGTAACCATATGTGCGGAGACAAGTCCATGTTCTCTGAGTTGGATGAATCTTTTCATAGCTCTGTAAAAATTTGGTGATGATTCTAGATTATCTGTTATGGGAAAGAGAAAAATTAGCTTCCAAAATTCAAAACATTCTCTTTCAAATGTGTTTTATGTTCCTGGTTTGAAGAACAATCTGCTAAGTGTGGGACAACTTCAAGAAAAGGATTATGAGATTATTATCAAAAGACGAACTTGCCAAATACAACATTCGGAAAAGGGTTTGATTGCTCAAGTTAATATGACCCGAAATCGGATGTTTCCTTTATATCTTTGCAATGATACCCTTCCTTGTTTTGCTGTTATGGTGAAAGATCAAACATGGTTATGGCATCTTCGTTATGGCCATTTGAACTTTAATGGTCTGAAGATTCTTCATCAGAAAAATATGGTGGCTGGTCTTTCGCAAATTGATCATGTTTCCTAAGTATGTGAAGGCTGTGTTGTTGGCAAACAACATCGTAATGCATTTCCAAAAGAGAAAGCATGGAGAGCCAAGAAAGTGTTGCACCTGGTCCATTCCGATATCTGTGGGCCTATAAATCTACCATCCAATGGTAATAATAGGTATTTTATTACCTTTATCGACGACTTTAGTCGAAAAACATGGGTCTATTTCTTGTAAGAAAAATCTGAAGCCTGTTCAGCATTCAAAAATTATAAGGCCCTTGTTGAGAAAGCAGTTGGGAAAGCTATCCAAACTCTTTGAACCGATCGTGGTGGGGAATTTAACTCACGGGAATTTGCAAATTTTTGTGAGATGCATGGAATCAAAAGACAGCTTCCAGCTTCCTACACCCCGTAGCAAAATGGTGTGGCGGAGCGAAAAAATCGTACCATGTTAAACATGGTACGGAGCATGTTAAGCACATCTAGTCTTCCAAAAAGTTTGTGGCCTGAAGCAATCTTGTGGAGTATTCATCTCTTAAATAGAAGGCCAACAATACCTGTCAGTAATATGACGCCCGAAGAAGCATGGAGCGGAAGACAGCCTAGTGTTGCTCACTTGTGAATTTTTGGGTGCATAGCATATGCACATGTTCCAGATAAAAAGTGGAAGAAGCTCGATGATAAAGGTGAAAAGGGTATTTTTCTCGGAATTAGCGAACAATCCAAATCCTATAAATTATACAATCCAATCACTGAGAAAATCGTTATTAACCAAGATGTGGTGTTTGATGAAGATAAGACATGGCCATGGACTCCTACTATTTCAGGGTAGTCCATTCCTATCCATTTCGAAGACAAGGAACAGTCACAAGTTTCTTCCTAACAGCCACAAGTTTCTTCTTCGCATCTACCGAACACTTCATCTGGAGAAGACCAATATGAAATTCTAGAACAGACACGACCTCAACGCACGAAGAGTCCACCAGCCTGGATGCGAGATTATGAGGTAACTGCAATTGATTAATATGACGATCCCATTACCCATTTTGCTTTACTTTCAGATTGTGATCTAGTAACATTTAATGATGCGGTTCAAGATCCAAAATGGCAGCAAGCTATGGATGAGGAAATTCATGCCATTGAGAAAAATAATACTTAGGAATTAACTAATCTTCTCAAAGGCCACATGTCGATCGGTGTTAAGTGGGTGTATAAAACAAAGCTAAATGCACAAAGAAAAATTGAAAAATACAAATCTCGTCTGGTTGCTAAAGGGTATAAACAACAGCTTGGAATCGACTACAACGAAGTTTTTGCTCCAGTTGCAAGGCATGATACCATCAGATTGGTAATTGCATTAGCAGCACAAAACTCATGGCCTATATTTCAATTGGATGTTAAATCAGCATTTCTCCATGGCGATTTGCAAGCAGAGGTATACGTCGATCAACCTCCAGGTTATGTGTGTCAAGGGAATGAGACTAATGTGTACAAGTTAAGAAAGGCTCTGTATGGATTGAAACAAGCTCCCCGAGCTTGGTATAGTCGTATAGAAGCATATTTCTTAAAGTCAGGCTTTCAAAAGTGCCCATATGAGCCTACTTTATTCATAAAATTAGAATCTGATGGCAAGTTACTGATTGTATGCTTATATGTGGATGATTTGATCTACACCGGAAATGATAGTGCCATGTTTGATGCATTCAAGTCCTCGATGATGAAAGAATTTGCAGTGACAGATCTTGGCATGCTATACTACTTCCTTGGCATCGCAGTAAGACATTTTGGCCAAGTTTCAGTTGCAACATTGCAATTCAGTTGGTACACCAATTGACCTTGGTTTGAAGCTAACCAAAGATCCTGAAGGAAGGAAGATCGAAAACATTCTATACAAGCAAATGGTTGGAAGTTTAATGTACTTGACAACAACCAGGTCTGATATAATGCATGGAGTTAGTCTGATCAGTTGATACATGGAACACCCTACGAAGTTACATCTCCTCGCTGCAAAGAGAATTTTCCGGTACTTGAAGGGAACAACTGATTTTGGCATATTGTACAAGAAAGGAGAACAATCTGGTCTAATTGATTTCACTGATAGCGATTATACTGGTGATTCCAATGACAAGAAAAAGTACATCCAGTTACATTTTTATGATGGGCTCAGGTGTGATCTCATGGTCATCAAGAAAATAACCTATTGTCACTTTGTCCACCACTGAAGCAGAGTTTGTTGCTGTAGCTTCGTGTTCTTGTCAAGCTATCTGGTTGAGAAGGTTACTTGAAACACTACAGCATCCTCACAATGGTTCCACTCCCATCTACTGAGATAACAGTTCAACGATCAAGCTTTCAAAGAATCCTGCTCTCCATGGCAGAAGCAAGCATATTGATGTACGATATCACTTCTTACGTGATCTAGTCAAGGATGGAACTCTAGATCTGAAGCATTGCAGAGGTGAGGATCAGCTCGCCGATATTTTGACTAAACCCCTAAAATTACCTGCTTTCTTGAAGCTACGACATCTACTTGGAGTGTGTTCTGTAGTTAATTCTGATGTGAAATAACCCACTAAATTGAATGTTTGCAGTACACTCAGTTTAAGGGGTGGTGTTAAGAATTTAGTTGAGTTTTGTCCTGTTTTTCTGGCATTGACCACTTCTTTAGGAATTGAATAAGTCTGTTGTAGACTTGGTAGAATTTAAGTTAGTTCATTCTTTCATGTTGAGTCAGTTCCTTATTTTGAGGATATTCAGTTTTCCTTATTTTGAGGATATTCAGTTGTGTAAATTTCTATTTAAACAACATCAGTGCAATGAATAAACTAATACTTTTGATCTCTATGTTACTATAAGTTAGCACTGTAATTATTGAAACCTCTGTTTGAACCAAAAGAAGAGGAATGTGAAGATTCAACTGCATTGTTTGAGGAGAATGAAGAACTTTTTGCTGCAGAGTAAGCACTATTGAGATGATCACTAGATGAATGCTTCAATTTGGTTTCAACATGAATTTCCTCTGAGCACAATAAGGAGCACAGATCTGCCATAGAGACTGTTTCAGATCTTGTTCGAATGGAGGTTTTAAATGAGTCATATTCATCAGGTAACCCTTTCAAGGTCAAAAACACCAAATCCTCATCATCGATTGGTGTACCAGCCAAGGCCAATTGATCTGAGATCTCCTTAATCTGTGAGAGATAAACTTCCATGGAAGCGGATTTCTTATGAATTGTTTGAAGCTGATTCTTTAATTGATGAATATGTGATCGTGAAACTGAAGTAAAACATTTTTCAAGAATCTGCCAAACTTGATGACTTGTTTGCAGATGAAGAACAGAAGAATACACTGCAGATGATAATGTGGCTGTTGCACAGCTGAGAAGATGCGCATCAGTCTTTTGCCATTCTTCATACGCTGGATTTGGAGATGAAGTTCCAGAGGAATCAAAAATCTCCATTGCTGGACATGGAATAGAACCAGTTACAAAACCAAGGAAGCCAGTAGCACGCAACACATTCTGCATCGGATTGCTCCATATAAGAAAGTTACTGGAATCCAGCTTAACAGTAACCAAAGGACTGAAGTTTGACAAGAGCAAACTCAGATTAGAAGAAGCAACTGACATGGATGAAGGCAAAGATGAATTCACCATTGGAGGATCTTGATTGTGCTCGTGAGAGCTAATCATGCTCTGATACCATGATGAAGATTACAAACTTTCTTTTTCATTGAATGAATTATTAGATGCTTACACAGATATTTATAAAATGAAAATATCTAACTAACTCTCTAATATCTAACTAACTCTATAACTACTAACTCACTAACAGATTCTAGAACTAATTCAGTTATAACAAGATTCGTTAGCAAGACATGCTTGTGAGATACAGGGGATGACAGACAGCTCTGTATGATGCTGTGACTCTTGATGATACTGTTCCTGAGACTGCATTGTGTGAGTAGCTGTATGAAATATTTGAGTTGTTTGAGCTTCAATAGATACTTGATCTTTATGAGCTGATAGCTTATTACACACACATACATAATATATATATGTGTGTGTGTGTGTGTGTGTGTGTGTGTGTGTGTGTGTGGTGTTTATTACTGCAATTCATTCAATGACATCAGGATCAGTGAAGATGGGGATTTCTTCAATCTTCATATCCACTCTAGTTGCTGAAATAAGTGTCACTCGTAGCAACACAGCAGCTCCAGGTTGCAGTAACTTCTTCCACTTGGGAGGTCTTTTGAAAGTCAAACTGTCTCCAAACCTGTATGAAAATGTCAACGTTCCCTGTACACCGTCGGAACCTTTCTGCACCGGGCATGTCATTTCGCCGCTGCAGTTGCCTAAATTTTTGATCGAGCTATCGAAGAGCTCTTTGATTGATGTGTGTACCTATAGATTATTGGTGGCATTTAATCCAAAATTAATTGGCAATTAGTAAAGTCGACCATAGGGGACAAATCTCTAGGTTCTGCATGTGCAACTTGGTCGCATGTGGAAGTGATGAGATACGAGAGGTGTGTGAAATGGACTCGGTTAGACACTTAGGCCATGGATGGTGGTGCTTGGTGGATATAGTGGTGAGTGGTAGAGGTGAGGTGATGCAACATGTTAATTAATAGGGGGATTTGGTCATAGCCCCCTCACTATCTAATTTCTCTTTCAAAAGGACAAGAATTATATAAGTACTTTCAAAACCCCCTGATCTTTTAAAACTTGTTTCTTTTACTATATTACCCTCATATCTATCAGCTCTCCTATTAAGACATTTTCACTATGTATCTTAGAGTAAAATTTTACTCTGTATGAAAGTAAAATTTTACTCTGTATAAAAGTAAAATTTTACTATGAATGAGAGTAAAATTTTACACTCTGAAACTAAAAGTAAAATTTTACTCTGTATAAAAGTAAAATTTTACTCTGAAAAATAAGTAAACTGTAAGACTCTGAAGCTAAAAGTAAAATTTGACTCTGGTTCTGTCAAATGAAAAAAACAGAGCAATAGAACCAGAGTACAATTTTACTCTTGTTCTATCAAATGAAATTTGATGTTTACTCTGAAAAATCGATGGAACTTTGAGTTTTGAGCTTTGAATCAGGCCTATAATCCTTGAATCAATCGATGTTTACTTTGAAAAACATTGAATCATGCCTATAATCCTTGAATCAAGCCTATAATCGGAAAATGTTAGAGAAATCTCAATTTTTCATATCCCAGTTCTTCAAATTTTTCAAATTTTACAGATTTTTCAGATTTTTAAAACTTTGAGCTTTCAAAAATCTATATATTCAAATTCAAATCTCAAAACACACAAACACACACATATATATATATATATATATATGTATATGTATCAACGCGATTTGCAAGTTCTCCACAGCTCCAGCCATGGAGGAAGCTAGGATTAGAAGAGAGAGACGAGATAGAAGATGAACAGTTGAAGGAGAGTTGAATGAGGAGAGTTGAGAAGATGCAGAGAGAGATCGTCGGAGCTTAGGAATGACACAGCTCCGGCTATGGAGGAAGCTAGGGTTAGAAGTGAGAGATGAGAGAGAAGATAAATTTTGTATCTGGATTGTGTATATGTGAAGGTATAATAGTCTGATAAAATATTTAAATAATAACTTTTGTCCTTTATGCAAGATTTTATAATTATGAGGGGGTTTAGAAAGTATAATTTTTTTCTTAGTCCTTCTAACAATGAAAGGAAGGTAAAGGGGGTTTATAGCCAAATTTCCCTAATTAATACTCTAAGAGTACTCAATAATTTTTCAAAAAATATATGTCATTTTTAAAAAATTGTTGGTGACATCTCATTAGATGATGGTCATTTGCAAATATGAAGTTCATCGGACTGATGTGAATAAAAAACTTTTTTCTTATATCATTATTAGACAAATAATATGAGCTAAGTCTCTAACAGTACCTCTCCTATGTACTTGTTGCCAAGCTTACGCTTATAGTATAACTTGATGACGAGCATGAGGCCATGGTGTATAACTGCGGACTCGCCAATGGTGTATTCCACAGAGCACGACCATTTCGGACTCGTCCCACCGTGTTTGTCTGCTTTAGTTCTCTTCTCAGCTTCAGAGTTAATTGAAACCCTAGCATAGACTTTTATTTTGAATAGTTTTCTAACGTCCTCAAGATCGCTTGCTGATATTAGGGTTACTTGGAATTTCTTGCACACTACGAGCTTCCCATTCTGCATTTTTTTTTCTTTTTTATCTTATTTAATGAGATGAGAGTGTTTTCAATATCTATATATGAACTGAAAAGGGTAGAAAATGCACTTGCAACCATATATATGAAAGAAAAGTATGAAGCACGGACACATACCCTGCAAAAAATTAAAATTTTAGAAATTAAAATTTACGGATAAAATTATTTTTTATGAATCAAATATTTTTGTTCCTAAAAGTGTCATTATATTTTTAGTAACGAAAATTAAACATCAGTGATGAATTATTATACTTTTGGAAGAGAGAGAGAGTGTGTGTGTCACGACCCAAACCCGCCCCTATGGGTTTAGCACCGTAACCGACCAGTAATCTGTGATTACCGAAGGCCTACTTAACAGTAAAGATAGTAATACAGAGTACAGGGGCTGGCAGAAGCCAAAATAGTAATTAAAAGATGTCCAATGAGCTGTGACAGTCTGTATGCAAAAAGACTTTTCATAACACATTCACATTCGGAACAAAAGCTGTATGTACATACATCAGATACAGACATTCAGGTTAGGGACCAAATCCCTACCATAACAGTACAGTACAAGTCTATACAGTATTACAAAACAGAGACAGAAATAGGGAATCTAAAACACCCCCAAAAGCCCTAGCTTGAAGGACTTGGAACCTCTCAGTGAGGCACAGTGGTTGGCTTGACAAAAAGAGAGTTAAACCCAACGCTCCTAGCTCTGATCCGGTGCCTAGACACCTACATATATATATATATATATATATATATAAACAGTGAACTAAAGCCCAGTAAATAACATATGCATAAAGAGATTAGGAATGAATGCCCTTTCAGTATTTAAAACAGTCATTTGAACAGTATATCAGTTATTCGATCATAGCAATCATAAGTGGTACATCCAATAGCAAACAGTACAGTAGGTCTTAACAGACCGAACAGTCAGTTGATGGCCATCATATCAGTAAACAGTAGTGGTTCCAAACATGGGAACCGACAGAGATCTCTGTGACAGTAGCAGTACAGTGCAGTAATAGTAAATTGCTATGGATGCCACGAATACAGTTCGCAAATAGGACAAGCATTCATTCAGTAAGAAATATCATTTTAGAAAGCAGTACAATTGATCATTCAGAAAATATTCATGATTGAATATATCTTTACAACATTGTTACTCACAGAGTTTTGAGCTATAGATAGGCTAGTGAGCGTCCTCGGATGCCAACCCTACACAGTTACAACATGAACACACATTAAGTTGCATGTTTGGGAAAACAATAACTTAGTCCCTATCTTGACTCGGTGTGGTTCTATAGCATTATCCTCATTAAGATGCCTTAAACTAGGCCTAGGAATGCCTAGGATGGAATGAGGATGCAAAGATGCACTTTAAAACACTTTTCAGAATTTTCAGAAAACAGGGGTCTCGCTCGAGCGTGGCTTTCTACGCTCGAGCGGACATGCAGACAAAGGATCTCTGCTCGAGCGTGACTTCCTTCGCTCGAGCGGACTGCAAACTACAGTAAAAGTACTGGATGCACAAAAATCACGCTCAATGGGCGCTCAATCCACACTCGAGCGTGAGACACAGGTCCTCGCTCGAGCATGAACTCTCTCGCTCGAGCGGACTGTAAACATAGTAAAAGTACTGGATACACGCATTTCACGCTCGAGCGTTACTTTTCCCGCTCGAGCGGGATGCATGTACTCAGAGTGTACGCTCGAGCGTGGGTCCAAAATTTGGAATTTCCATATTGAACCTCCAAGCTCAAATCCAACTTTTAAAACATCAAATCTGATCCTTTTGGGCTAATTTTCTGGAAAACACTTTAAAACTCATAATATGACATGTTTCAAAGATCAATTTACAAAACCAAAGCCCAAAGGTAGTTCCAATAAAACACAATTTCAACAAAACTTCATGAACATGATGAACATAAGACATGCATGTGCTCAATTGAAATCAAAGCTTCCAATACATGATCAAATGCGTCAATTCACTCAAAACATGATGAATTCATGGACCATAGCTAGAATAAAGACATGCATGTGAGGATTTCCATGAAATCAACCTCAAAACTCAACAATGTGTACATGCATGCATGATTTAAGTCTTAATTCAACATGTTAGAACCAATTCTAGACTCAGATCACTAAAGACTCATTAACCATGCAAGGTACAACTAGAATACAAGTTCAAGAAGATGATTCTCCTACCTTAGGTTCTCAATTTCAAGAATGGAAGCTCAATTGTGCAATATACTCTTCAATTCTTCAAGTTCTCCAAGTAATTCTCTAGACGAAACCAAACTTCTCCTCTCTTACTCTCTCCTACGGTTTTTGGTCTTAAAATGGTTGAGGAGAAGTGTGTGAATCAAGTCTCAAAGGCGTCTTAACAAGTGGCCCACTAAATGGCAAATTTGGTAATTTAAAGCCAACTAATCTAATTTAACTTTTTAAAAAAAATCTAATTTAACCACTCCAAATCACATTCCAATTAAATTTACCATAAAATCACATAAATTCTAATTAGCATGAAACACTAATCAATTTCAGATTCGGCCGCCGATAAGGCCTTCAATTCACAGTTCGAAACTTAAAACATGAACAGATCAATTAATAGTCAAACAGATAGAAATGCGTTTAAACTAATACACTCAATCAATCAGTTCAGAATGTCAGTCAAATCAGTTACTTAATCATGTTCAGTCACAATTTAGCAGTAATCAGTGGTATGATCAGTAAACAGTGGTGAGGGTTGTCATAGAGAGAGAGAGAGAGAGAGAGAGAGAGAAAAAAAAAAAAACATTGAGACCTTGTTTTGTTTGTTTTTGAGAGAGTAATTTTGGAGAAATTTTTTTTAAATTTTTTTTAGTTTAGTTATTTTGAAAAAAAAAAATTCAAAATCACTTTCTCTCTCCTACATATCAATCAATCACTTTTTTTTTCTCTCTCTCCTCTCTCATTTTCAATCACTTTTTCTCTCACATACATCTACTCAACTACAACAAAATATCAAATCATTCTAAACTTCCATACTCCAAAACTATTTCCAAAATATATAACCAAACAAACAAAAAAATTTCTAAACTCTCTCCCTTTTTTTTTTTTTTTTTGAAAATTTATCTCCCAAAACCAAACCAAACACACCCTGAGTTTCCTAGTGCAACACAGATGGGAAAGCGAGAGAGAAAGAGAGAGAGAAGATGACCAAGTTTCTTTAGGTAATGAGAGAAACTCGTTTTTTCTTCCAAAAAAAAAGTGTACTAGCTATTGAAAGTTTTTTTTTTTTTTTTTGTACGAGTCTGGATCCTCGACCGCCCATTCCTGCAACCCCTCCTGCGGCGCCCCAAAATGATGTCATTTTGGGATGAGATTTGAATTTTAAAGAAAAAAGACAGAACATGAGCAACAGAGGGAGAAGAAGAAAGAATGGGGAAGAAGAAAGAGCGGAGAAGAAGAATGAAGGCACCACCGCAGGCGACAACCTTTGGCCTCTCTTCACCCAAGGCGCCACCATCTCCTCGCCATTGCCACAACCCAGCTCCCTTTCCTGTTCTTCTTCTTCCTCCTCCTTTCTCCCACTAAAACTACCAACCCAGCAACCATCTTGATCTTTTCTCCTCTTTTCTTTGCCGCCGGTGTACCGGAGGGAGTTCATCGGTCATCCTCGTTGCCGTTTCTCCCTGATCGTCCGTTGCCGATTGTTCGCCGTTCACCGAACTATTGATACTGATTGAATTCTTAATTCGAAGTAGTTTTTTGGGTTTTTTTACTAGATCTGTATGTAAGATATGAACTATTCTCATACACTTTGCTGGATCTAATGTTTGACTGTTTGTATTGAACTAATTTTTATTAATTTTGATTTATCATCAAGGATGTTCAAGTGTTATTCTGTATATATATACACACATCTCCGATTTTTGAACCTCAGATTTGTTTTTTTTTTTAATGGTGATTGGTGTTCTGGGTGTTTGAAGTGTTGTTCAAAAATCAGAGATGTACGTATACATGTGGGTGTTTGAAGTGTTTGTATATAGAGGTGAAAGGAAGAATAAATGAAATAGAAGGTGCATTTGCCTAACAAACAATTCATTAAAATTTAGGAATTTCTAAATACAGCTACTAATTTATTTTTATTTTTTTTCTAAATACAACTACTAAATATCTCTATACGCTCAGTAAACACAAGCCAACTGGACATAATTCTCATCCCAACATTAGCTGGAATTTTGCACAATATCACATGTCTCGATGTGACAATAGATAGGCCACCCCATGTTCTCATTGTCCGTATTTCCCTTCACAAGTTTAATAGTAATGGGAAGGATAGCTTCCTAGAGTGAATTGTCATTGTTTGGATTCATTTATGGAATTGTCATTGTAGTTGTGTGTGAAAGCTTGAAATTCCTGAGATTCCTTT
Source organism: Camellia sinensis (assembly GCF_055761805.1). Lineage (NCBI taxonomy): Eukaryota > Viridiplantae > Streptophyta > Magnoliopsida > Ericales > Theaceae > Camellia > Camellia sinensis. The sequence goes on from NC_138973.1 coordinate 114,228,808, forward strand.
GAGGCATGGAAAAGTATAAATCTTCAAAGGTTTGACTTTTTCAAAATTGTCATCTGAATTTGAGAGGGTATTTAAATTTGATAGGTTGATTTTGAAATCGATTTTAATGATCCGAATCATGTAATTTTTAGAACTCATTGCGCCAAATATTCATTAAAAAAAAGATAATTAGACATCTGTAATTATATGTTTAAATCATATTTCTTTAAAAAAAAAATAAATGACAAATATAATTTTAAGAATAGTCATATATTTTTTGTAATATAAATTTGATTTAAACATATAGCCACCGATATTTCATCATCTTGATTTTTTACATGAATATTCTACTCAACGAGTCCTAAAAGGTGAATGATTTGGATAACCAAAATCGGTTTCAAATTGGGTCTACCAAGTTCAAATGCTCTTCGAAGTTAAGATGGCTAACGTAAGAGAAGCCAAACCTCCACGTGCTATCGGATATCACGTGAGGGAGAGTGTTAGATTTAAACCACATCGCCAATCTAAACCACCAAAACTTGGTTAATATAATGAAAAAGTCTCTTGCTTATTGTCAATTGATTCTGAATTGGATGCTTTAACAAAATTTAATGTTAAAAAACTTATCTATTCACAAGTAGCATCACAACTACAACCCCAAGGATCTGAATTAGCAGATGAGATCTGGGATTTTGGGGTTTACTATCTCTAAGGTCTCAAAAGATCCACTCCTTCGGCAGCAAAATTCTTGGAGGTATGGATTGCAGGGTTTAAACTCTGTTTCGAAAAGTTTGTTTTGAAAATTTTTAGAACTCGTTACGCCAAATATTCATTAAAAAAAAGATAATTAGACATCTGTAATTATATGTTTAAATCATATTTCTTTAAAATAAAATAAATGACTAATATAATTTTAAGAATAGTCATACATTTTTTGTAATATAAATTTGATTTAAACATATAGCCACCGATATTTCATCATCTTCATTTTTTACATGAATATTCTACTCAATGAGTCCTAAAAGCTGAATGATTTAGATAACCAAAATCGGTTTCAAATTGGGTCTACCAAGTTCAAATGCTCTCCGAAGTTAAGATGGCTAACGTAAGAGAAGCCAAACCTCCACGTGCTATCGGATAGCATGTGAGGGAGAGTGTTAGATTTAAACCACATCTCAAATCTAAACCACCAAAACTTGGTTAAAATAATGAAAAAGTCTCTCGCTTATTGTCAATTGATTTTGAATTGGATGCTTTAAGAAAATTTAATGTTAAAAAACTTATCTATTCACAAGTAGCATCACAACTACAACCCCAAGGATCTGAATTAGTTGATGAGATCTGGGATTTAGGGGTTCACTATCTCTAAGGTCTCAAAAGATCCACTCCTTCGGCAGCAAAATTCTTGGAGGCATGGATTGCAGGGTTTAAACTCTGTTTCGAAAAGTTCGTTTCGAAAATTTTTAGAACTCGTTGCGCCAAATATTCATTAAAAAAAAGATAATTAGACATCTGTAATTATATGTTTAAATCATATTTCTTTAAAAAAAATAAATGAAAAATATAATTTTAAGAATAGTCATACATTTTTTGTAATATAAATTTGATTTAAACATATAGCCACCGATATTTCATCATCTTCATTTTTTACATGAATATTCTACTCAACGAGTCCTTAAAGGTGAGTGATTTGGATAACCAAAATCGGTTTCAAATTGGGTCTACCAAGTTCAAATGCTCTCCGAAGTTAAGATGGCTAACGTAAGAGAAGCCAAACCTCCACGTGCTATCGGATAGCATGTGAGGGAGAGTGTTAGATTTAAACCACATCGCCAATCTGAACCACCAAAACTTGGTTAATATAATGAAAAAGTCTCTCGCTTATTGTCAATTGATTTTGAATTGGATGCTTTAACAAAATTTAATGTTAAAAAACTTATCTATTCACAAGTAGCATCACAACTACAACCCCAAGGATCTGAATTAGTAGATGAGATCTAGGATTTAGGGGTTTACTATCTCTAAGGTCTCAAAAGATCCACTCCTTCAGCAGCAAAATTCTTGGAGGCATGGATTGCAGGGTTTAAACTCTATTTCGAAAAGTTTGTTTCGAAAATTTTTCGAACTCGTTGCACCAAATATTCATTAAAAAATGACAATTAGACATCTGTAATTATATGTTTAAATCATATTTCTTTAAAAAAAATAAATGAAAAATATAATTTTAAGAATAGTCATACATTTTTTGTAATATAAATTTGATTTAAACATATAGCCACCGATATTTCATCATCTTGATTTTTTACATGAATATTCTACTCAACGAGTCCTTAAAGGTGAATGATTTGGATAACCAAAATCGGTTTCAAATTGGGTCTACCAAGTTCAAATGCTCTCTGAAGTTAAGATGGCTAACGTAAGAGAAGCCAAACCTCCATGTGCTATTAGATAGCACGTGAGGGAGAGTGTTAGATTTAAACCACATCGCCAATCTAAACCACCAAAACTTGGTTAATATAATGAAAAAGTCTCTCACATATTGTCAATTGATTTTGAATTGGATGCTTTAACAAAATTTAATGTTAAAAAACTTATCTATTCACAAGTAGCATCACAACTACAACCCCAAGGATTTGAATTAGTAGATGAGATCTGGGATTTAGGAGTTTACTATCTCTAAGGTCTCAAAAGATCCACTCCTTCGGCAGCAAAATTCTTGGAGGCATGGATTGCAGGGTTTAAACTCTGTTTCGAAAGTTTGTTTGAACTATAGGGACTTAGTCTGGTATGCACAAATTGGCCCAAGATACCTCATGTATCCAACAAAAATAAATACAACTATTGTGTATAATGTTTTATAAGCAATGCATGTCTTTGAAGAAATAAACTAATCTTTTCATATAATCTGTGTCAGTTGTATTTTTATTTTTATTTGTTGTATAATATCTTTTAAAACTTTCACTTCTTAAGATAAACCTAAACCATCAATATAAAAAAAACATTAGGCCAAATTATACTTGAACTCCTTGTAGTTTGCTTCCTTATGTTAATTTGGTCCACATAATTCTAATTGTATTAATTTTACCTTTAATTTTTTCGCATTGCGTTAATTTAGTTCAATTAATAATGCTCATTTAGGAATTAGATTGAAATTAAAGGGTAAAATAGTTCATTTACTCTAATCAAACTTATTGATAGTTTGGCGTTTAACTTGAAATGATCAATTCCTTTTTGAATGGACCATTTTGCTCTTAATTGCTATCTGATTTCTAATCGAGTGTTATCAAACTTGAAAAATCTAGAAATCCCCTAGATGTTGATTTGTGATTATGTATCAATTTTAAGCAGAATATAACAATCCTAATCAAACAATCAAGACAAAGAGACACAACGATTTTACGTGGAAAAAACCACAATTGGACACCTCCAACTGTGATAAAAAAACCACGGGCAACAGCCACAAAACAATCCACTAAGAAGATTTAAAGGAATTACACAGGTATACTCTCAATTACCTAGCGAATCCACGCCTAATTGAACCAACCTCTATGTGCCTCTTCCAACCCGTCTTCACCTCGGAAGTATCCCCAGATATAAACCCTAGAAACCAAAAAAAAGATCTGGAGAGGTCCCTCTAGTGTTGGGAGAAAACCAACTATTTATAGAAAACCAAAGCAATCCTAGTTTCAGAAGAAAACCAACTCCTTAATCAAATCTGGAAATCTGGGATCGCGCGGTCCGCTCGAGCGTGGGTATTCCCGCTCGAGCGGAGACTTCAAATTCTGTGATTTCATACTGGCTCCACGCTCGAGCGTCGGTTTTGTCGCTCGAGCGTCGAATCACACCATCCAGTACTTTTTCTGGCATAGCAGAGATACTGTGAGCTCGCAAACCCCGCTCGAGCGCCCTTTTCCCCGCTCGAGCGGGAAGGCCAAAACTGGAAACTGGAAAAATATAACATGATCGGACAGGCAACTTTGAATGCATTTTTGCATTTTGCTTCGGGGGCGCTGCCCCTCGACCCCGCCGTGGCGCTGCCCCGGACCCGCCAAGGGGAGCTGCCCCCTAGACCCCCGCGAGTTGACCGGGCATCTCGATCCCTATCATAATCAGCGAAGTGGCAATCTTGAAAGCTTTATCATCACAAACTTCTCTGAAAGGCACAATTCGGGTTGGATTCGCATCTAAACACTCATAGCCTCACTGAAATAAAAGTGCGAAAATAAATACAACTGAAAGGAGTTTTGTCAAACGGGGTTGCCAAGAAAAAAACTTAACAAAACTAAATTGAAATAATCTAAAAAAAATAAAGTGACAAAATTGATACAGTTAGAACTATAATGGCCAAATTAAAACAAGTGATAAAATAAAAGGACCACGGGTAAAATTTATTCAAAATATTATCATACTTCAAGTTGCATTTCAGATTAATTAAGAGAATATTTTATTTAAACTATTATAATTATAATTTTTAAATTAAATAAAAAATTGAAGGTATCTTCATATGTTAAAAATTGGGGAAATGCTCTAGTGTGTGCCATTTAGGGGTGCATACCATATGCAACCTATCAAAAAAAAAAATGTATAATTTTATCAGAAAATTTCATAATATCAATGGCAAAATACGTAACCTCAACACAAATTGGCATAACAAAAATGTCCAAAATTTTGTGGTTGATGTTACAAAAGTTTGTGACATGGTTATGACATTTTTGTTATGTCAATTTGTGACGAAATTATGCATTTTGTGGTTAATGTTATGAAATTTTATAATAAAATTATATATTTTTGTGATAAATCATATGATGCACACCAAATAATTTCCCTAAAAACTGTACAAAATTTTGTTGAACCAAGGAAATGACTTCATCTATTATGTTATGAGTGATATAGAGGTGAAAGGAAGAATAAATGAAATAGAAGGTGCTTTTGCCTAACAAACAATTCATTAAAATTTAGGAATTTCTAAATACAACTACTAATTTATTTTTATTTTTTTCTAAATACAACTACTAAATATCTCTATACACTCAGTAAACCCGAGCCAACTGGACATAATTCTCATCCCAACATTAGCTGGAATTTTAAACAATATCACATGTCTTGATGTGACCATAGATAAGCCACCCCATGTTCTCATTGTCCGTATTTCCCTTCACAAGTTTAATAGTAATGGGAAGGACAGCCTCCTAGAGAGCATGTCTAATTAAAACCCCATCCAGGATGCATCTACCAGAGAGAAAAGCAGATTGAACTTCTCCTATGAGCTTTGGGAGTACTTGTCTTACCCTTCTAGACAACACTTTAGCCAACACTTTATAAATTGAGCTAACCAAGCTTATGGGCCTATATTCACTCAAATCTATTGGGTTCTTCTTTTTAGGCATCAAAGTGATGAAAGAGCTGTTTACCCCTTTGGCCAACTTCCCATTACGATGAAACTCTTGGAACAACTGAATGAACTCACCTTTCATTAAAGACCAGCACTTTTGAATGCAATACAAATTAAAGCCATCAGGCCCAGGGGCTTTATTCCCATCACAGTCTTGAATGGCTGCCCAAATTTCTGCTTCACTAAAATCTGCCTCCAACAATTCCTTTGAGTCAACAGAACTGATGGACAACAAAGGCCCTGCCAACTTAGGCCTGCTCTTCCAAGTTTCAGCAAAACTCTTCTAAAGTAGTTCACCACTACTTGCTTCACCATACTTGGGTCCTCCACCACAACACCATTTTCCTGCACTGAATCCAATAAATTTTTCCTCTGCCTGTTACTTGCCATCAAGTGAAATAGTCTAGTATTTTTATCACCATTTTGTGCCCATGACATTCTAGACTTTTGTAGCCACAACCTGTCTTTACTTCTACTTAGATTCCAAACTTGACTTCTGATCTCCGGACTTCTAATCACCTCTAATTCCAACAAGGATCCAGATTCAGCCTTCAAATCCCACTTATGGAGTTCATCTTCAGCTTTTTGAAGTTGATCATCAATATTACCAAAGACCTCCAAGTTCCACCTACGCAGATATGCTCTCAGTCTTTTGAACTTAGACATGCTTTTCTCTCTGGTAGATGCATCTTGGATGGGGTTTTAATTGCAAACGAAGTGGTGGATTGGTGGAGAAAGTCCAAGAAAAAAGGAATCATTCTTAAATTGGATTTTGAGAAGGCCTATGATTCAGTCAACTGGGAGTTTTTACTGTCAATGATGAAGAATTTTGGGTTTGGTGAAAAATGGGTGGGTTGGATTTGGTCCTGTATATCTACGTCAAGGATCTTAGTGCTTGTGAATGGATCGCCCACAGCAGAGTTTTCTCCTCAGAAGGGTTTAAGACAAGGAGATCCACTATCGCCTTTCCTATTCAATATAGTGGCAGAAGGTTTAAATGTCCTATTAGGGAGAGCCAAAGAAAAGAGGATGATCAGAGGAGCTTCAGTTGGTCATCAAGAGCTAAAAATCTCTCATTTACAATTTGCAGATGACACCATTATTTTTTGTGAAGCCAAGTGGGATGAAATTATAGTGCTTTAAAGAATTTTGAGGTGTTTTGAAGTCATGTCAGGCCTCAAGATTAATTTTCATAAAAGTATAGTTTGTGGTATTGGAGTAGAAGAGGAGTTAGTTAAGGAGTTTGCTAAAAAACTAAATTGCCTCAACCAGAGGCTACCTCTGTCATATCTTGGTTTACCTTTAGGGGCCAATCCAAGGAGAAAAAGTACTTGGCAACCGGTGGTGGAGAAGTTTAAAAAGAAGTTAGCATCTTGGAAAAGGAGATTCTTGTCCTATGCCGGCAGATTGACCCTAGTTAAGTCTGTTTTGTCAAGTCTTCCACTGTATTTTCTATCCATCTTTAAAATGCCTGTTGGTGTTGCTAAAACAATTGATAGGATTCAATCAAAATTCTTGTGGGGAGGTTCTGAAATTCAAAGGAAAATTCACCTAGTTCAATGGAAAGAGGTGTGTAAAAGTAAAGCCCAAGGGGGTTTGGGTTTGAGAAGTCTCAGTGATGTTAATGTGTGTTTAATGTTAAAATGGTGGTGGAGGTATGGTCGTCAGCATCAGCCTCTTTGGAAAAGGGTGGTATGTAGCAGATATGGTGGGATTGGAGGTAGGTGGACACCAGAACCAGTGTCAGCTGCAATGGTATCTACAGTGTAGAAGGATATTGCATCATTAGCCTCATCCAATAGTGTAGTAGCGGAGTTTTTCTCACAAAATTTCAGGATTATCATGGGAAATGGGGAAAGGATTCATTTTTGGACGGATAGATGGTTCAATGGTATGAGTCTTAGGTGTGAGTTCCCTAGACTGTTTTGTTTATCCGTGGAGAAGGATGGTTCCTTGCAGTTTTTCTACCAACGGAAAGGGCCGGGCAGTGATTGGAAGTTGGCATTTAGAAGATCGCTCTTAGCATGGGAGGAGGAGGAAGTACAAAGGCTAAATGTAGTATGAGCAGAGGTTCCTAATCTAAATCCTGTGACTGAGGATAACTGTCTGTGGAAAGCTAATAATTCAGGGGTATTCACTGTGGCTTTAGTGTGGGAAAGGTTGGAGTTAGTTAATGGATCTATGATTCCCATTTCAAAGTTCCTGTGGAAAAATGCAGCACCTCCAAAGGCTCAGTTCTTCAGCTGGTTAGCTTGGAAAGGGAGAATCAAAACTGCGGAATTTATGCACAGGATTGGAGCTCTACCCATCAATGTCAGCTCCTTATGTGTATTTTGCAAAGCAGAGGTAGAAAACATAAATCATGTGTTGCTTTTATGTCCATTGGTGTGGAAGTTATGGTCTGAGTTGATAAGCTGGTGGGAAGCGCAGTGGGTAACACCAGGATCTGTGATTGTTTTGCTAGACTGGTGGTCTGGTACGAAATTAAGGAAGAAGGAGTTCAATATTTGGAAGGTGGTCCCTTTGGCTATGTTATGGTCCTTATGGAAACTTAGGAATGAATGTTTATTTAACAATGGTATTGCAGATTTTGCACAGATGGTAAAGAGATTGAAAGTAAGAATTGCATTATGGGTTAAGTCAAATGTTAAGGAGGTGAATTACACAGTACATGATATTGTCGCAAACTTGAAGCAGGTCAAAGGGTGTATGACATAGAATTATGGCTGGTCTGTTACTAGTGTGAAGGTAGAAGGTGGAAGCTGGGTTGTCGCTGGAAGCTGATCTGTCTGTGAAGGTATCTGTCATCAGTGTGAGTGGTCCTGCTGCGAGGATTGTATCAGGTTCAAGTCTGAGTGGTGGTGCTGTCTAAAAAATGATGTCTGAGGCTCCTCCATCCTTTTCTGGCTACTGTGCTCTTTGTATTAGTATGTGTCTGACTGTGGCTGCTGCAGTTGGAATGGTCTGAGGCCCCTCCAGTGTGAGTGGGCCTGCTGTGAGGCTTGTTTCAGGTTCAACCTGAGTGGTGGCTGCGGCTGCAAGAACCATGCTCTGCTGTCTGAAGTATGAGGCTGCTGCTAGTGTGCTCTGCTAATATGAGGATCATACTCTAGAGGAAGATCATGCTCTGTTGTGGCTGCTGCTGTGTGGATTGTATCATGTTGCTATAGTGTTAGATCATGCTTATGCTTCTGATTAGACAATGTATAGGTGGCTGGCCAGGTTTTTTATTTTTATTTTCTTTTCCCTTTCTCTTGCTTTCTCTGGATTGGTTTCTCGCCAATCTTGGGTCAAGTGCTAGCAGATGACATTGCTTCCTTAGCGGTGCCAACCTAGTTGGGATTGTTAAGGCTAGCGGTGATGCTTTTGCACTTCCCTCTTTATTGATGTAAGTTTTTGCTTGTTCTTCTTTCTTCATCAATAAAGTTCTCTTTTGCTTATCAAAAAAAAAAAAAAAAAAGGACAGCCTCCTAGAGTGAATTGTCATTGTTTGGATTCATTTATGGAACAACAATGCTACAGACCACTAAATTTGTACTACTAACACCATCACTAATGATGTGGTGAGTAAAAAACAAAAAAAAAAAAAAACAAAAACAAAAACTAAGACACAAAACACATGTGGCAGTGGATGGGACCCACTGCCACATCTCTAGTGCAACCACTAATTAGTGGTCTGCATCATTTTTCTTTATGGAATTGTCATTGTAGTTGTGTGTGAAAGCTTGAAATTCCTGAGATTCCTTTGAGGGTTGGAAAAGTATAAATCTTCAAAGGTTTGACTTTTTTAAAATTGTCATCTAAATTTGAGAGGGTATTTAAATTTGATAGGTTGATTTTGAAATCGATTTTAGTGATCCGAACCATTTAATTTTTAAAACTCATTGCACCAAATATTCATTAAAAAAAAAGATAATTAGACATCTGTAATTATATTGTTAAATCATATTTCTTTAAAAAAAATAAATGACAAATATAATTTTAAGAATAGTCATACATTTTTTCTAATATAAATTTGATTTAAACATATAGCCACCAATATTTCATCATCTTGATTTTTTACATGAATATTCTACTCAACGAGTCCTAAAAGGTGAATGATTTGGATAACCAAAATCGGTTTCAAATTGGGTCTACCAAGTTCAAATGCTCTGCGAAGTTAAGATGGCTAACGTAAGAGAAGCCAAACCCGATGTTCGACTACAGAAACAAGGCAGCTTATAAATGCTAAGAGATGGATGTATGAAATTTGGGATGAGCTTCTCTCCAGTTGTCACATTCATTTAGTCCTATGAGAGTCGCTATGTATTCCATTTCAATAATTCAATTCCTTCATTTTATACAAGTAGATCATGAATGAAAAATTAGATTGATCCAATAATTTTGACTACATAATTTTATCATTTGTTTTCAACAGTATCGACATCTTATTTTAAAGTCATACTTATCTTCCATTTAAAAAAAAAATGATGAAATTATGTGGTTACGATTATCAAATTAATTTGATTTTCTTAGTGAATGATGGACATATAACAGACTATGAAATGAACAACTCAGATTGCCAAAGTTGGATCATGGTGAACCTTATGCGTCAACTATACTTAATAGGGTATAATCCGTAAGATTTAGAAGAAATTACAAAAAAAAAACTCTCCTTGTTCTAACTTTTGTAATAAAATAAATTTTGAGCATTTACTTTTGTCAATTTAAATTAAATTTTTTTGATTTTTTTCAATATAAACCATCCACCCATTTTATTTAAGTAAAACTGACGGAAAAATAGTACTTTAGTCATTAACCTCAATGTAAGTATATACAAAATGTCTAAAATACTCTTTTTCGTTAATTTTAATGACTAAAATATCATTTTTTTTCAATTTTTTTTATTGAAATTAGAAAAATAATTTAGATTGAAACAAGTAAAAAAAAAATTAGAATTTAAATTGACAAAATCAAAAATATAGAATTTATTTTATTGCAAAGGTCAAATCCTGAAAATTTTCTTTTGTAATTTCTTCTAAGATTTTCTATAAAATTATACCCATTTATTAAGAGAATAAATCATTTTCATGCTATTATCCTCCATATTTTGCCATCATCTATTTAATAGGCCTTGTTTTGGGCCTCCAACGATAATCTGAATTGTTCATCTCATAATCTCAATGAGTTATGAATAAAATCAATTTCATAAAATATCACTAGATACATGAGCAAATTACATTTTTTTTTTAAATAGATGGAAATTATGAGTTTAACTTAAACCGTTTATTTTATAAAACAAAATATAATTTGTAATCTATTTATTGATATCTGTTGAACCAGATTTTTTTACACAGACTAGGAGTGATTGTGGCTTCAGTTGGATTGGGTTGGGTTGGGTGACATCACATCTGCCATCCATTCAAAATTAAGTGGATTGGAAAAAATAATATGCATTTGTCCACCGATTTGGTAGATTCAAATTGAGCGCGCCGTGCAGATTGACGGATGGATGCGATCGGTTTGGCAGTTTGGACTTTACAAATTTTGGACATTTTTTAAAATTATAATTCATTACTTTTACAATCTCTAATAACTAGTAATTTGAAATATATATATATATATATATATATGTATTATTTGTCTATATAGGTCATGGCACCATACTTGCATATTTTTAATGTATTGTTTTTCATTTAAAGAATATATATTTTATTATTTATACTCTATGTTATTACATGTTAGTAGTTCATTTATTTATTTATTTATTTTAAACTTTATCTACGGGTGTATCAAATTCATGCGAGTGCAGGATAATTGATCCGCCATTCGAACTGTATTCGCAGAATTTGAAATATTTCAGTTTCATTTGTCCAGCGAAAGACATGCATCTATCCAAAATCACTCGGGTTGGGTCGGATTGGACGGATCTATAATCGCACCTAACATAAATGATCTTCACTACAATGCTTACAAAGTGAATGGTACAAATTAATCATTGTGAATCTATAGTGAGATTCACAAAATGAAATATGAAATAATATAGAGGATTGTGGTGCGGATATGATTGCAAATGAATCGAGCTGTTCGCGCGCTTGACTCAGTTCAGCTCAGCTCATTAAGGACTTGGTTCTTGGTTCGTTTATCTTTATTTAAATTATAAAATAAATATATATTATGTATATATTAAATAATACAAAATATGTATAAATAATAGCATAATTATATTATTTATATGTTAAAATAATATAAATAATATTTTTATTTAAATATTTTTATTAAATAATATATAAATATATTATTTATATATAATAATAATAATAACAATAACAATAATAATAATAATAATAATAATAATAATAATAATTTATTATTGAGTTTTAAGTCGAGCTTGAACTTGACTGCTATTAACGAGCCGAGTTGAGTCAAGCTGAACTCGAACTTGAGCTCATGCTCGATTAGTTGTCAAGCCGAACTTGATTTGTATAATTAAACTCAAACGACTCGAGCTAAATTCAATTAGACTCGATTCGTTTGCAATTTTAGATATAGATAATAACTATTCTCTTTCTATAAATTCTATATTTATTTCTATATTTTAGTAGTCGTTTGACATGTGTGTTTGGATTAGGTTGGAACTATTTTAGTCGAAAAAAGATAAAATAGATATTTTAGTCACAGGTTAAAGTTGTCACATCCAAACCATAATTATTATATTTTTTCTTTTACAAAAGTCAAGAAAGTCAAAAAAATCTATCCTAAATGAGACAATTTTAATCCTAAGCTAAAATAATCAAAACAAAAATTCTACCAAAATTTCTACTAAATATTTTACATGGATGTGAGACTCATATGAAATTCACATAATGTGAGATCCACATTTATATGAGATATATGAGACATTTTATAAAAATTTTGATAAAACTTTTTAAAACTTTTTAAATCTCTAATATTATTCTAATAAAAAAATTAAAAAATTACCCCCACATTCCAAACAACACGTTACACGTATGCCCTCCTAGTTGTCCCAGGAAAGTGACTTGATTGGAAAGGAAGAATCAACCGGGTCAGCAAGTGGAAGACTCGGATATGACTCCGTCAAACCAATCAACATCGAAAAAAAACACGTATGCCCTCTTTGTTGTCCTAGGAAAGTGACTTTGATTGGAATGGGGGAATGGTCAACTGGGTCAGCAACTGGAAGACTCGGATATGACTCCGTCTAACAAATCAACATCGAAAAACTGTGTACTATAGTGTTCTGGAAAATAGGTTAAAGTCACTTTACACCTTTTGATTTACTTTTTTTCTATTACAAAAAAATTAAAAAAAATTAAAAAATAATTTTTAATCATTTTTTCAAAATATTTCTATATATTCGGCTATTATTTTTTTATGATTTTTAATTATGATATATTATGATATTAATAATAATTTATTATAATACTAATTAGTAGTTAATTCGTACAATGTCCAAGTTAAAATATAGGGTGTGTTTGATTTGTTTTTGAGAGAGTGATTTTCAAACAAAAAATTGAGGAGAGAGTTTAGATTTTTTTTTAGTTTGTTTGGTTGTATATTTTGAAAGCAGTTTTGGAGTTTGGGAATTTGAGATAATTTGATATTTTGTTATAATTGAGTAGATGTGTGTAAGAGAAAAAGTGATTGAGAATGATAGAGGAGAGTGAAAAAGTGATTGATTGATGTGTAAGAGAGAAAAAGTGATTTTGAAAATTTTTTGAGAAAAATCACAAACAAAACAAAATTTTGGAAATTTTTTTAAAAAACAACTCTCCCAAAAACAAACCAAACAAGCCCATAATTTTTAAAAAATAATATTTTATAAAATTTAATTAAATTATTTATATATATGTTTATATATAAAATATTAAAAATAATGATTAAATTAAAAAAAAATTAAAATTAAAGAATAATTCTTACTATTTATTTTGATAATCTTAGCCCTATTATTTTATAAAAGTATTATTTAAATAAATATATAATAAGTTTAAATAAATTATTTATGAGTATTTTAATAATTTAACCCTACCATGCTATAAAAATCCAACTTATATATATATATATATATATATATATACATGTATATATAATACTTTTATACGATATTAAATTACAACATAGTAAAAGAAACACTTATTTTGATAATTTTAGCTCTATTGTACTACAAAAGTGTAATTTAAATAAATATATATAATGATTTTATATGATATTGAATTATAACATGGCAAAAGAAGCACTAATTTTGATATTAAAAATAATAATTATAAAATTAAAAGTGAAGAGAGGAGAGATGCACCACATAGGAGAGAGAAAAAATTTAAAGTAAAACACTATTTTTAATATAAATAAAAAATTAACAATCTTCATATTCAATGAACCAAATACAAAAAAATCAAAAACCAGACGGGATGTTGAAGAACTTATAGCAATTAAAGAAGTAACCGAATGCAGAATCTGAAACGGTTTCTAAATATATATTTATTGTCGATTTCCACTTGTGAGTTGTGATTGTGTAAAATAATATAAGAAAGATTTTGTACAATTAAAGTATAATTCATATAGAATTTGTAGGTAGATTTAAAGTAAAACTCAAACTGGATTTGTCAAAGAAGTATTTCTCAAAAAATAAAGTCCTTATAAAATTGGTTAAGTGAGTGTAATGGGTTTGTGGGTTTGTTAGAGTAGAAAGAGATAAGAGCGACATAACTTCTATGTAAATAGAAAATGTATGCTGAGGTGGTTTTTTTTAAAAAAAAGTACGACTATAGAATGTGTCACTTACGAAAAGCAAAACAATACTTATATATATATATATATATATAGAAGATTATGACTTATTGAGGCACTTATTTTGATTATAACCAAATAGGTTTTTAGTTACGTTTTCAATATTATTTGGTTATAACTCATTGTATTTTCTTTAATTATAGTTTAAAATTCATACAGTTATGACATTTATGATATCCGTACTACAAATATTATAAATTATATATAGTACATATTAAAAAAAGGAGCTCAACCCATAAATCCATTTTACGGATTTTTAGCCTATAGATCTGGGCGCATTTTGTTCGGGTTCTGCTGTAGGCTGAAAGGTACCATATTGAGGCGATTTAAATTACATTTATAGTCCTTAAAGTATGGTTATTTGGCAGAGATGATGCGTTTCGTGTACTTGTGCAAGTTTGGTGAACAACACGCAATCTCAAGTGAAAAGTAGCATAAAAGTAGATCCTTCACTCGAACAATGAAAATTCACTACCTGTTAGTCCACTACATGTGTGGCCATCCTCCATTGAACGTGCGTCCCACCATTGCTCGAGCTGGGTGCTTGAGCGGCCCACCTTAGGAAGCGTGCGCAAAATTTCTAGTGTGTTTTTTTAAGAATAAAAGGAAGAAAAATGGACGCGGATTAGGGTTTAGAAATTTTCTAGGGCTGAAAGAGAGACAACTAGGGCTAAGGAAAAAAGCTTGATAATCCATGGAGGCTCCTACCATCTTCACCACTTCCATCTCATCTTCTTCCCTCTCTATGAGCGGTTGAGCATCTCTCTTAGGGTATCGATGAAACCCTAACTAAGTAACCGGAATTGTAATATTTGATTTTGTAATGTGTTCAGTGAGATGGTTGTAAAACTTTTGACTTTTAATTCAATGTTATTCTACCTTCACTCTTCATTCAATTCCTGTGATTGAGAATGGATGCTTTACTATGTTTTCATTGTGTTGTTTGCGAGACCTGAGACGCACTATGCTATGACTAGACAGATTGTGCCACGACAAGTTTAGAGTGGACAATCCATGTCAGTTGAGATAGTGCGTGTTCGTGCTTCAACATAATTTTATATTTCTCTCCAATTCCCGACTTATAGTTGAGGAATTGGCTCGTTTCACTCATTCATTGCATAATTCATGTTCATAATTTCGGGTACAAAGCTAGTGGTTGATTCGAACCCTAAGTTCCCAATCCCAATTAATTCATTATCATTTTATTGCCTTTTCAATTAGGATTTTATAAGCACTTTTGCGAACAAACCATCAACCATCAATCATCAATTAAACTAATTGAGAAATTAACAATTAAAATAGTATTGGCATATACAGTAGTCCCTATGGATGCAATACCCATAGTTGCTATCTATGCTTACTTAATAGGGTTTGGGAAAATTGGTTCACGACATTCCAATTTTTGGCGCCATGGTCTGGGACTTTTAGCGTATTTAGCTATTTTAGTGTTAATTTTTAATTTAGTTTATAATTTGGGATTTTCCTTTAATTGCTATTTTCTTGTTCTGGTTTTGTGTGCAGAATTTGTAAGTCTTGTGCGAAGTGATATCAAGCGTAGCAGTGAGCTAAAAATTGCAGTGCAAAAGTGTTAAAAAAAAGAAAAAGAAAAAAAATAGACTCACAAAAACTTAAATTAAAAGAAAACAACCATAAGCTTGAGATTGAGCTCAGATTTAGGCAACCAATGTGGCGTCCATTGGCGAGTAAAGCATTGTCGTTCCTCGCTGTGAGTATTTGTTGTCTTTGAGTTGTGAAGTCCTTTTGGCACACCAGGGACAACGCGAGTATGGTGATTGTAGTTTATGCACAGACGACTTTGACGCCTACCGAACTTAGTTGAATTGGACCCTGAGATCGAGAAGACTATCAAGTCTTTTCGTGCATTATCCATTATGTCTAGAGTTATATGAGCATTTTCACCTTAAACAATGGCCGAAGCACTTATGGACCCGACCCGGGAACTTAAGACATATTTCACACCAATTGCATACACATCACCTAATTGCATCGTGTTACCGGGTACTGTGACGCCTCAAAATTTAAGGACATCATAATAAGATTTAGAACATAAAATCAATTTTCTTAATTAAGAACTCCTCATCAATGTTGCCACCAAGTTTACAAGCATCCATTAATTAACAACACAGAAATTAAAAGTTCTTAAATTACAACTCTAATAAAACTTAAAACTTAGTCTTAGTACATTAAAAAAAGTACATTAAAAATATATATATATATATATATAAAGAAAACTAAAGAAAAACTAGAAAACTTAGAAAAATGGTTCATGGAACTTGGGCACTCTTCAAGCTAACCAAGGCTGAATGTTGCCTTGTAAAGTTTCGGTGTTTCCTTCTGTTTCTTCGGTACCTGGCATAAAACGCCAGGGCAACGGGAATGCCAATGAGTGACGAGCTCAATAAGATACTACAACACCGAAAATACCCACCCCGGTAATAATACTCACAATTAATAAATAATGTGTAGGAACAGAATAACAAGTAGCATTTAATAAGCATAACAGGAATGCTATCAATTGAAATAATAACAATAGATAATAAAAAAACAACGGCAAACGGAAGAAGTAATTCATCACAAGGAAGATGTCAACTTTTCTTTGAAATCCATATAGGTTTAGTTTATTATGTAAGTCTAAGTAACTCCCCGTGAGGCATTATTCCCACTCAACCACTAAGCAATGGCCACAGGTAATTCTGACTCCTCCTTGGTCAAATATTCAAATGTTACTTATTGTAACTACCAATGATGCCTACGCACCAGGGTTACGTACTCGAGTCGTGACATCACGGTCTGCCCCAAGGGAACGGTCTATGTTGTGACACCCGTACCACCAACCTTATATCGTCTACACCGATAAGAGCTGAAATACCTTCCTGTGCCATGTTAGATTTCGTAACTCACTTGCGCAAGATTCTAAATCAGGCTCACCCCATTACTTTTAAACTTTAATGTATCATCGGTTCAATTTCGTGTTTCTTTACTTCGTCGAATTCATATTTTGATGCATGTGCGATTTTTAGTTTGAAAACCACAGTGACATAATGTTTATATAGAACAACACAATCATGTATGGAAACCAAAATAAATATGATAGAATGTCTTAGGAATCATTGCAAAAATTTCTTAGGAATTCACACACTTCTTTTTTTAGCATTGTATAGTCAGACAAAAAAATATGAAACCCATACCAAACGAAGTTCAACCCATTACAATATTTTAACTAGTTCTAGTTCATCGAGTTAGGAAAATATTTCGAGAAGAATACCAGGGCTAAAAACGATTTTAAAATGGAGAAATAAAATTTGGAGAAAATTTGTTTTTCTGTGACAATGAGTTACAGTAACTTCGAGCACAGGTGATCTATGTATGAAAAATAAAAATGGTCCTCAAATGGTGTCAAAAAGAGGTATGGTTAGAACGGTTTGCTGGATATTTGAGTGTAGAACATTTTTACAGAAGAGTTTGAAGATTGAAAACCAATGGAAGATGGTCAAGTAATTTTTCTAAGAAAACTGGATAGATTCTGTTGCATTTTAGTAAAACTACAATTTCTCCTTTTAGACTTATCCATTTTTTGTGAAATCAATGGAAAATGAAAGATAACTCTTATATCTAACTATCCCAAGTGGTCATGCAGAAAAACACCATTTGCAGAGAAAATGGGGCCTTTTTGAAGTCACTGTTTCTGTTGTGTTGTGAACAACACTTAGGACAAATATTTATTTCGGTAAGAAAATTGTGTCCAATGATTTTATAAAAATTTACAGTTGTATAGAACACTTATATATACTCCCAGTACCAACAGATTTTTGACACAATTTATTTTCAATTTATTAAAGCATTTTTCCTCCAATAAAATTTGAAACAGTGAAGAAAATATAAGTTTTGAGTAAAAATGAACCAACCCTATCTCATTTTACCCCCATGCAAAATTATTTCAAACAATGGAGAATATTTGAGCACATAAGAAGATAAAATCAATAGCTAAACCATCTAATCTATGCTTGCAAGAAGGATAACAAGAAGGATAGAAATCATATAATCATAAGATTATCATTCTATCAAAATGTAAACATGCATTGAGCTATTCTTGCTATGTGTGTATTAAAAATGCACACTCTTGCATATTTTTAATATATAGATTCAGTTAAGAAAAATATCTAAGGGAAGATAGAGGTTGAGTATTTCTACATCAAGAGCTTTTACAAACTATTCTTAAGATTTGTTTTGAAATGGTGACCACCAAGCACCCTCTCCTCTTCCTCTCTTTTATTTATTTTCTACTCTCTCTTTTTGTGTTTTTCCTTGCTCAGTCGTGGAAATGAAAATGGGTGAATAGTGTTCTATATGTAGGAGTTCGGAGGCAATTTTTATATATATATATATATATATTTCTCTCTTGGCTTGGGGACTATTATCTACAAGGTAGGCTTAGTGTGTAAATGTATGCATGCCTTAGCATGCCTTGGCAGCAGCTTCCGTGGGAAAAAAGGTGGCCAAGTGCCCTGCCCAAAATCTGAATTTTAATTTTAATTTTTTTTATTTTTATAAAATCATTATTTATATATAACCTATTCACTAGATGTTTTGCTCCTTACTGTCCTCTGACCAACTTAGTTATTATCTGTTTACTCATTTAGCTTTCACAACTATATTTAGATACAAAAATTTAATCACAGAAAGATAAATAAATTTATTTAAAGGAGTTTAATATTGGTATTAATTATGATGTTCGAAAAATGTAGAAATCCCCTATATATTGATTTGTGATTATGCATCAATTTTAAGCAATAAATAACAATTCCAATCAAACATCAAGACAAATTGACACAACGATTTTAACGTGAAAAAAATCACAATTAGAGTGCCACAAATTGTGATAAAAAACCACGGGCCAAAGCCACAAAACAATCCACTAAGAAGACAAAAGGAATTACATTAGTGTACTCTCAATTATTTAGCGAATCTACGCCCAAATTGAACCGACCCCTATATGCCTCTTCCACCATGGTCTTCACCTTGGAATTGTCTTGCCCAACGTTGAATCCACAACGTCGATGTCGAATCACGACGATGAGCCACTATGGAATCTACCAAAGCTTTAGGCCCAAATTACCTACAATTCACCGAAGAAGAACACTCTCTTTTGTATAGAATAAACAAATAATCCTTTGATGTATACTTTTTAAACCATGAGTTGAATACTTAATCAAACATGAAAGAAAACTAGAAAAATAGCCCCAGAAGAAAACCTTAGAACCCTCACAGAAGATCTGGAAGCCGTACCCTAAAATATGACTGAAACACATATTTATAGAAAACTGAATCGCGATCTCCACTCGAGCGCAGGAATGGCCGCTCGAGCATAAAATTCCAACTCCTAGTACTTTTGCAGACAGGTCAAACTTCTGGAACCAAACATTCTTCACTCGAGCGAACAAATGGCCGCTCGAGCGGATAAGCAATTTCGACTGCAATTTTGCTTCTGGCTTCAGGGACGCTGCCCGACATAATCAGCAAAGTGGCAAACATGAAAGAATTAACTTCTGAAACATCTCTGCAAGGCACAATTCGGGTTGGATTTGCATCCAAAAACTCAATGCCTCACTGAAATAAAAGTTGAACAAAATTACAACTGAAAGGAGTTTTGTCAAACGGGATTGCGAAGGATAAAAACATAAAAATGTTATTAACATTAAAATTTAATAATTTAATAATCACTATTAATTGACTTAATATTATTATTAACAAACTAATTAGTTGTCCAAAAATTTAGGTTCTTACAAGCACTAATTGCGTCCACTATGACATCAAGCCTGGCACCATACAAATGCTTTGATCGTTTCGTGGGCATAATAATGATGATCCTTACAGGCATTTGCATGAATTTCTAGAGATTTGCTTCTAGAATTTCACGGGAGAGGCATTGAAATTAAGACTGTTCCTTTTTTCACTCAAAGATAAGGCCAAACACTGGTTGAATACTTTGACTCCAAATTCCATTACTACTTGGGATCAGTTACAGTAGAAATTCTTCGAGAAATATTTCCCAGTTTGTAAGACCAATCAAGTGAAGCGAACCATCATGTATTTCTCAGAAATTGATGGTGAACAATTTTATGAGGCTTGGGTAAGGCTTAATGATTTACTCAACCAATGTCCCCACCACCAAGTTCCAAAGTGGCAACTTGTCCACACATTTTATTATGGTTTGACTGACCCTCATCGCCAAATGATGGATTCTTCATGTGGTGGGACATTTATGAGTAAGTGTGAGAATGAAGCATGGAAGCTGTTTGAGAACCTAAGTTAGAATTCACTCCTTTATGCCTCTACAACTAGATAGGCAAGACCTGTTAATAGAGCCCAAAAAGGAGAAGGTTTATATGAGGTTGGGCATAATGCAGATATGGCCCAACAAGTTGAGACCCTATCACGTAAGCTTGACCAATTCATGGCTGTAGGGCCCATTCATTCACAATTGGCATCACCATAATACAATGAGGTGTGTGTCGTTTGTGTGAGCCTTGCCCATTCTTTGATTGAGTGTCGAATGGCACCTTTAGAATTTGTTCAAGAGCATTTTAATGTGGCTCAAGGGTACTTTAAATTGGGTAATGATCCTTTTTCCAACACATGTAACCCGAGATGGAAAAATCACCCTAATTTCTCTGGGCGTCCACAAGCATCGAGCGACTTTTTTACTCCTCCACCACAAAGGCAAAACTACAATAGTTTTGCCAACCAATCTTCATACTGCCCTCCACAACAATCATATCAACAAGCACCTCCACAACCAACACCACAGAAGAACTCCGCCTTTAAGCAAACTGTCTTAGTGGCTCTTCAAGAGTTAAAGGGTATTCTCCAACTTGTGCACTTCCACACTCACTGTATAGCCAAGATTGAGACCTAATTAGGTCAAATGGCTACCACCATGAATAGAAGGGAGGAGGGAAAATTACTTAGCGAAATGGTGAACAACCCTAAGGGCTAATATGGAGCTGAGAGCTCTCATGTGAATGGCTCCAGCCAAGAGCATGTTCAAGCAGTGATTACCCCTAGGAGTGGGCGGGATTTAGATATTTGCTTGGTTGAGACCAAAGAAAGAGGGGGAGTAGAAAAGGTGTGTTCAGTGACCCACCTGCAAAGTTGGGAGATGATGATAGTTTGACTAAAGAGGCTACTTTACCTCTAAGTGACTCAGGGTATAAGGGTGTTTTGGTTAAGGAGGCTACTTTGCCTCCAAGTTCGTCATGTGCGTCTGTGGAACCATACCATACGTGCCAAAGGTGCCTTTCCCACGACTCCTAGAGATACCCTCTTCTTTTGAGAAGAAAGGGGCCATTATGGAGTCCATAATGGAGGTGTTTAAGCAAGTGAAAATCAACCTCCTCCTGTTGGAGGCGATTAAGCAAGTCCCATTCTATGCTAAATTCTTGAAGGACCTTTGCACACAAAAGTACAAGTCTCAGACTCACATATCCAATAAGGTCATTCTTACCGAGCAAGTAAGTTCTATTCTCATGAGTGACACACTTCCTAAGCTCAAAGAACTTGGTGCACCAACCATTGCATGCGTCATAGGTAATGATTACATTGATAAGGCCTTGCTAGACTTAGGAGCTAGTGTCAACTTGTTGCCTTATTCGATGTATAAGGAGTTTGGGCTTAGTGAGTTGGAGCCCACCATGGTCACATTGGAATTAGTTGATCGGTGTCTCAAAATGCCGGTCACATTCTAGTGTCAACTTGTCAAGGTTGACCGGTTCTTCTTTCCGGTGGACTTCATTGTTTTAGACATGGAATCGGTGGCTACCACTAAGAAACAAATTTCCATTATTCTAGGTCATCCCTTCTTGGCCACAGCCAATGCTTGCATTAATTTTCGGACCGGGGTCATGGAGGTATCTTTTGGGAACATGCAAGTTAAGTTTAACATCTTCCAAGTTGCTCAACAGCTGTCTAGGGAGGATGAATATGATTGTTTTATGGTGGATGAGTTGATTGAGGATGCATTGCCATCCATGCTAAGCAAGGACCCTTTAGAGGCTTGTCTAGCTCATTTCGGGTTCGAAAACTTTGATATTGATGGGTCAATTAAGGAAGTGAATGCCTTTTGTAATTCTTTCTCTTTACCGAATTTTCCTTTTTGGAAAGCTCAGTTTGAGTCCCTCCTTTCTCTATCTAGTGAGCCTATACTTGAGTTGAAGCCACTCTCAACCACACTTAAGTATGCATTTTTAGGGCCTAAGGACACTTTATCTATCATCATCACATCAAACTTAACTGTTAAGTAGGAGAGTCAATTAGTGAGTGTTCTAAGGGCACATCGGAGTGCTATAGAGTGATCCGTAGCCGATGTGAGAGGCATAGATCCTTCCATGTGCATGCATCGTATACATTTAGAGGAGGACACCAAGCTTTCTCATGAAATGTAGTGGAGGCTCAACCCTAACATAAAAGAGGTAATGAAAAAGAAGGTGTTAAAGTTGTTGGATGTGGATATTATATACCTCATCTCAGATAGTAAATGGGTAAGCCCCACACAAATGATGCCTAAGAAATCGGGGATTACTTTTGTTGGGAATGAGTAAGGAGAGTTAGTTCCCACGTGTGCCATTACTAAGTGGTGCGTGTGCATTGACTATAGGAGGCTAAATTACATGACAAGAAATGATCACTTCCTATTACCATTTATTGGTTAAATCCTTGAGCGATTAACGAGATAGGGTTTTTATTGTTTTCTTAATGGCTATTTGGGCTATAATCAAGTTCCAGTGCACCTCCCTAACTAAGAAAAGACTGCATTTACTTGTCCTTTTGGCACGTTGCTTATAGGCGCATACCCTTAGGGCTATGTAATGCACAGACGACTTTTCAACGGTGTATGATGCCTATTTTCTCCGATATGGTGGAGAAATTCTTAGAGGTCTTCATAGATGATATCTTGGGTGTTTGGGCCATCTTTTGAGGAATGCCTCCAAAACTTGACTAAAGTTTTGGAACATTGCCCGAAGGAAAATTTGATCTTGAGTTGGTAGAAGAGCCATTTCACGAGGTATAAAGGTTGACAAAGCTAAGGTTAACCTCATTTCAGGCCTTTCCGTACCTACTTTTGTGCACCAAGTGCGCTCTTTCCTAGGGCACGAGGGATTTTACCGTCGATTTATCAAGGACTTTAGCAAAATATCACGCCCCTTGTGTAGTTTACTTGCCAAGGACACACCTGTTGTCTTTGATGATGCGTGTTTGGGGGCTTTTGAAACACTTCGAGCAGCTCTTATTTCCGCCCCAATCATGTAATCACCGAATTGGTCCCTTCCATTTGAGATCATGTGTGATGCCTAGACTACGCGGTCAGGGCTATATTGGGCCAAAGGATGAATAAAGTGTCCTGTGTTGTTTACTATGCTAGCCATACTCTCTCTGTTGCACAACTCAATTACACTACCACCAAGAAAGAGTTACTAGCTGTGGTGTTTGCATTGGACAAATTCCAGTCCTATCTTCTAGGTTTGAAGGTCATTGTTTTCATTGATCATGCTGCCTTGGCAATGCTTATTATCCAAAAAAGTGACCAAACCTAGATTGATTAGATGGATTCTGCTCCTTCAGGAGTTTGACCTAGAAATCCAAGATAAGAAGGGGTTTGAGAATGTTTTGGCAAATCATCTTTTCTGAATCCTTGTTGAGCACACTAGTGACCCCTTACCTTTGCATGACTCGTTTCCGGATGAGTAACTTTTTGCGGTGTCACAAGTGAACCCCCTATGGTTTGCTCACATTGTGAATTACTTGGCGGTTGGACAGATTATTAGAAATTGGTCTAAGCAAGACAAAGATTGATTTTTCTCACAAGTCATGCACTATTTCTCGAAAGTCCTTTAAACCTCACCAAAAAGTTTGGCTCTTCAATGGCAAATTGCAGTTGTTTTAGGGCAAATTTCGGTCTAGGTGGGATGGACCATTTGAAGTCGTCGAAGTATTTCTGCATAGGGCAGTTGAAATAAAGAATCCAAAAGATGGCATAACCTATTATGTGGATGTTATTGAGGGATGGGGGGAGGAGGGAGATGGTTGAGGTCGTCTAATTGATGGACCCGGTGTATCTTCCCTTGATGTCTAAGAGACTTTAAATTTTCTAAAAGGGTAATTCTTTTGGTGTTTGCTGTGCACGAACGACTTCTGACGGTCTGGTATAGCCACCTAACTGTATTTGTAGCGAGTTCCTAGGAGGTCAACTAAGACAATGGAAACTTGAGTTCGAATGACAAAGCCTAGAATGCAAAGCTTTGGAAATTTTGAAACTAAAGCCTTGTTTAAATAGGCATGGGTGTGGAGATTGCTTCAAAATAACCTTCGCTTGAAATCTGTATGGTAGCCCTATAGGTTGAGGTAGCTTTTTGCACCTTAATTATGGATACGAAATCAACCTAGTCTGTCACTCTATTGAAGAATAGGGAAAGTTAAAAACATAGTCAGGGAGAAAAGTAATACCTGTGGTTTTCGCGTGAAGATCATACATTTGTTGAGCATTTAGGTGTTTGAAGTATTATTCTTACTTTTAATGAGAAATAGAAGTAGAAGTTGTGTTGGGGGGTTTGTTTTTTGGTTTTCAACAGTGTGCTAGTAATATGAATGAAAAAAAAAAAAACCGACCGCATGTGCGCAAATGCGGGCGCATAAGCGGCCAGACCTAAAATGGGTACTATTAAACAGTAGTTGGAGTGGCCCAATTCTAATGCTGGAGCAGCCAAAAATAACCGCACGTGCAGCCTATATAGGCACACGAGCAATGAGGCTTTTCCAAAAAAAAAAAGGCGCACGAGCGGCATAAGGCTCAAACCATTATGCTTAACAGCCGTTGGAGTGGTTGAATTTCGCTGCAAGTAAGGCCCAAAATTCACCGTTTGAGCGGTCCATACGGGCGCACAAGCAGCCTGAGCAAAAAACAAAAAAAAAATATATATATATAGTTTCTACAGCAATCAAGAGAAAATCCTAGGCCTCTTTGACCATCACTTTCGCAACTCTCTCTCTACCACTCATCATCTTCCTTGTCTTCTCTCTCCAAAACTCACCAAACCTTCATCATCACACACCACCACCACCCATCACAGTTACCACCACCAATGGCCCACCACCGAAGTACCATCGC
The DNA here is from genome assembly GCF_055761805.1 of Camellia sinensis. Taxonomy (NCBI): domain Eukaryota; kingdom Viridiplantae; phylum Streptophyta; class Magnoliopsida; order Ericales; family Theaceae; genus Camellia; species Camellia sinensis. The sequence continues at coordinate 114,254,148 of NC_138973.1, forward strand.
GGGCAACCCATCTCCACCATCGGAGTCACTTTTCGGCAAGTTTTTTGGGTGAACTACATCTATTGTGCACTTCACACCCATTTTCCCACAATTTCTTCAAAACCTTGGTGAGTTCTTCTTCCTCTTTCTTTTTTTCTTTTTTTTTCTTCCCTTTCCTCTTCGTCCTCGACCGAATTGCCGACAGACTTCCGACCGCACATGCGGCCCCTCCCCCCCTCTTCCCTAAATGCGGCGCCACCCTCCCTCTCCCAAAAAAAGAAAAGAACAGAAAAAGCTTGTTTGTTGTATCATAAGTTTTAACTTAGTCTCATACTTGTTTAGCTTTGTCATGACCTAAACCCGCCCCTAAAAGTTTGGATTATAACCGGCCAGTGATCACTTGATTACCTGCGACCTCAAACAAAAATACAGAATAAATACAATAATGGGGCCATAAGCGGAAACATATCACATACAAAGAAGTCCATTGAGCTGTGCCAATACGATCAACATATCCATTGCTTATATCTAGTGTATCACACATATTTACATGTCCATGCAAAAGTTTATGTACCAAGAAGTTCCTTGTACATATGGTTTACATAACCCAAGACCATCCAAGTTGACACAAAAGTCATAACAAAAAATGAGTCAAAAGACAAAAGGACAGAGGCTCCATCTCGGAGACTTGATCAATTGGGTTCACAAAAAGACTCCCGGTACAGACCCTATAATTGGGCTCCATGCTGCTAGTCACCTACATATACATGCATACATACATACGAAGTAAGGGACACTCAATGAATAATAATAAGGTAAAGAGGTTTAAATGAATGAGCATGAGTTTATAAGGCTATAGTAACTGAGGCAATACAACATCCATATTCACGTCGCAGAATGGCCTTAGGCCCAACATAGTACAAAACGACCTCAGGCCCAACATAGAGACAAAACCGCCTTAGGCCTATCGCATTATTAGAACGGCCTCAGGCACATTAAAAGAACGGCCTCTGGCCCATTACATTGTTAGCTGATCAGAACCACGTTAGGTCCAAGCAAATCATAACAAAACAGAACGGCCATTGGGCCTAAACATATCAGAGTATAGCAGAACGATCTTGGGTCTACATAGCATATTTCATATCACATTTATGAAACTCATTCATTTTGAGCAAAATACAAATTACAGATGGCTTAACCTTTAAGAAGGAAAGTAAGTACTTTAAAACATATCTTTATAATACTATTACTCCTAGTGATATTGGCCTTGCAATGGTCCTTCCGGCAGGTGACCGACACATCATAACACATATACAATTCGGTAAACAATTTATTCATTTCTTAGTCTTTTCCTTTATTTAATGGTCTACGATGCATTCATTTTTCTGTTTATCTTTAAACATTCCTGAGGGTCTAATCATGCTCATACATAATTTTAGAGGGTTAGAGACGTCATCAGAAATTGAGAATTTTTAACCTTGATTTCTGTACGTGCGGAAGTCCTCCATCGCAGGTGCAGGAGGTGCCGCACGTATGGCCTGCATAGGCATTTATTTCAGTAGTCGAGCCCTAGTTTCACTCTTAGTTCCGCACGTGTGGAACCCCTGGCCGCACGTACGGTTCTGGGCAATTTTACCCAGTCCTAAAATCATCCAAAATTCAAGCTTCTAAACTTATATTCAAGGCCCAAATCATACAAATCCACTTCAAAAACATGACATATATACATAATCCAAGGTTATTTCAAACTCAATTGAATCAAAACTTGCTTAAACTCCAAAATCAAACCCCTAGCTTTCATGAATTAATGAATTCCTTCATGTTCCTTCAAATTTAATTACATCTCCATTAAGTATATAATTCTTCAGCTAAAATCTTGCAAAAGCTAAAGATTAGGGTTCAAGTTCTCACAACCAATCTCAAGTTTAGCTAATATGAAGATATTCACTCATAAATCAAATAAATTCAAGGGAGTCAAGTTCCATTCCAAGACTATAGTTCAACTAAGCTCTTAATTCCAAAACCCTAACTCTTTTGGTTGTGAAATCTCCGTTTCAAGTCTTGATCTTAAACAAGTGAAGAGATATTCCAAGAGTTTGAGCAAATTTTTACTTACCTTGAGCTAAGTTCTTGAATTTCCCCTTCAAGTCCCTAAGTTTCCAGGCCACTAGTTGATCTCCCTCATTCTCCTCTTGCTCTCCCTCTCTAGAACTCTCAACAAGATATTTTGAACCTAAGTCTTAAGTTCTCTAAGGCTCTCTCATATATCTATCTTATGTTAAGTTAAAAGCATAGGTTAATTAGTCTACGTTAACTCCCTAGCTTAATTAAGCACAATTAATTTATTATGAATTTAATTTTTACAAAACTTCATATTAGGCTTTAAAGATCATGCTGATACTAGATATCAAGTCAATTTTGGTTTTTGACATCTCTAAGGCCTTCAATTTAGCTCAAAGTTATAATTTCAACAGATTTTCCTACACTCAACAGATAGAAATGTACAAATCATATCATTCGCACAATTAAGCATCCAATTTCATATCAAACACATAATCTCATGGATAATTAAAGAACGAAAGCATATTATGGAGTCAGGTTATCACAGTCATCCCTCCTTTAGGAAGTTTAGTCCCTCAAACTTGTGTTACCTCAAGTCGAAAATAACTCTAGATATCGTTGCTTCATTTCTTCTTCCCGTTCCCAAGTGGCTTCCTTCTCGTAATGTTCTTTTCATTCAACTTTCACCATTGGGATCATCTTGTTCCATAACTGCTTAACTTGTCGACCTAAAATCTGAATGGGTTTTTCTTTATAGACCATATCATCATCCAAAGCAATCCGGTGAAAATCTATCACATGGAAGGGATCCCGGAGGTAACCTTGCAACATTGACACATGGAATACATTATGTATTTGTTCCATACTCGGCAGTAAAGCAACATGACAAGTAACCGAACCCAATCTTTCCAAAATTGGAAACGAACCTATGTATCGGGGTGCCAATTTTCCTTTCTTTCCAAATCTTGTTTGCCCTTTCATCAGAGTAACTTTGATAAAAACGTGATCACCAAACTCATATTATAAATCCCTCATTCTTTGGTCTGCATAACTTTGTTGCCGGCTCTAGGTAGTTTTCCATCTTTGCTGAATGATCTTAATTTTCTCCGTAGTCACTTGTACAATTTCAGGCCCAAACAATGATTTGTCACGAACTTTGGTCCAACAAACTGGGATCGACATTTTCGTCCATACAAAGCTTCATAGGGTGCCATTCCTATACTTAAGTGGAAACTATTGTTGTATGCAAACTCTGCCAATGGTAGATAAGTTTCCCAACTTCCCTGAAAGTCCAAAACCCATATCCGAAGCACATCCTCCAGTGTCTGTATCATTCTTTCTGATTGGCCATCAGTTTGTGGGTGGAACGCCGTACTGAACCTCAACTCTGTTCCCATTGCATCCTGTAAACTTTGCCAAAATCATGATACAAATTTTGGATCCCTATCAGATACAATTAAAACCGGAACACAATGTAGTCGAACAATCTCATTGATATGCATAGTAGCAAGTTTATCCACATTATAAAGAGTTTTCACGAGATAAAAGTGAGTAGATTTAGTTAGTCTATCCACAATAGCCCATATTGAATTCATACCTCGGGGTGCTCGGGGTAAGGCAACGATAAAATCCATGGTTATGTGCTCCCACTTCCACTCCGGGATTGGGAGAGGTTGAAGTAATCCTGCCGGTTTTTGGTGCTCCACTTTTACTTGCTGGCATTGTAAACATCTCGAAACAAATTTTGTAATCTCCTTCGTCATGTTAGGCCACCATAAGGTTTGCTTGAGATGTTGGTACATTTTTGTATTACCGGGATACATTGCAAATTTGGACTTATGCCCTTCCTTCATAATTCTTCTTTTAATCTTTGAAACATTCGGCACACATAATCTGTTCTCAAACTTCAACACTGAATTTTCAAAAGTGAACCTCGATTTTGGCTTTGTGTCTATTTCATCACAGATTTTCTTAAAAAACTCATCTTCCACTTGCCTTTACTTAATTTCTTCGATGATAGCCGGGTGTGTCGTTATTGCAGCTAGCACTTCGCCATGTTCTTGTAGCACAACTTATATTTCCATTCTGTCCAACTCCAGTAGTAACTATTTCCGCCCCATAAGCAAACATGCTAGATTTTCCATAGACTTTTTGTTGAGAGCATCTGCTACAGTATTTTCTTTGCCGGGATGGTAATGAATTTGCAAGTCATAATCCTTGATGAGCTCCAACCATCGTCTTTGTCGCATCTTAAGCTCCTTTTGTGTAAAGGCATTCTTTAGGCTTTTATGGTCAGTGTAGACTTCACACGTTGCACCATACAGATAATGGCACCATATTTTTAATGCAAAGACCACTACGGCTAGCTCTAAGTCATGTGTCGGATAATTCTTTTCATGAGGCTTAAGTTAACAAGAAGCATATGCAATTACCCTTCCATTCTACATAAGTACATATCCCAACCCTTTATAAGAAGCGTCACTGTAGATAACAAACCTATCTATACCAGACGACAAGGTAAGAATCGATGCTGTAGTTAGCCTTGTTTTCAATTCTTGGAAGGCAGACTCCCTTTGTTCTGTCCACTCAAATGGAACACCTTTCTGTGTCAACTGAGTAAACGGCATTGCAATTTTGGCAAAATCTTTAACAAATCTTTTGTAGTACACGGCTAAACCTCAGAAACTGTGCACTTCTGTCACATTAGTAGGAGTGTGCCAGTTCACAATAGCTTATACCTTTTGTGGGTCAACAGACAAACCCTCTTTATTAATCACATGCTCCAAGAACACTACTTCATGCAACCAAAACTCACATTTCTTCAATTTAGCATACAATTTATTGTCTTTAATTTTTTTGCAGAATTATTCTCAAATGTTTCTCATGTTCTTCCTTACTTTGCGAGTAGATGAGTATGTTATCAATGAACATAACTACAAACTCATCCAAGTATGGTTTAAAAATTCGATTCATCAAATCCATAAAGGCTACCAGGGCATTAGTAACTCCGAATGGCATAACCAAAAATTCGTAATGCCCGTACCTGGTCCGAAAAACGGTGTTCTCAATGCGTTGATGATACTGTAGCTTGCTTTTTGTGCTCTTTTCGGACATGACTAGCCCTACAAATCGAACTCCCGTGGTTCTGAATCTGATTTCACAAATGCAATGTGAAACAGTGAAAAGAGAAAAAGAGTCCAAATCCGACAATTCTATTGGAAAATCGATTTTGAATCAAATGCCAAAAATGGACTGGTTTGCCAAATTACAGAGTCGCAACATAAATCTTTTTTTGGGAAATTTAGGAAACCCGTGACTCATGCTAAAGGCCACTTATCCGTCATCACCAAAGTGTCTCTGCTTGGGAACTTAGGTACGAGATGGGAAGGTCATGAATTGAGCACCCCACTCGCCTGATCAAAGATCAGCCTCTACTAATCATGATGTGATTTTTATTTACATTTTATTCTCTTGTTCCAATTATTAGATAACATTATTGCGTGATGCACACAAATAGAGACTAATTTGCAAAAGTTGGAACGCTTTCATTTCATGTTTGTTTGAAAACTGGTTCGAATACGCGTCACTTGAAAGGGTGAGTTTGTATGTACATTAATCAATTCATCACAATTTAGGCAATTTAGCCTTCATCCATAGGAATTCAAACAGTTATATCATTTTAAAAAATAGCCTCATGGAAAGCATGCTTGATATGGTAACATAGACATACAATGCAAGATGCTAAAGCAATAAACGCTCACCTAGTACTCCAAGGCAAACCAAACAAAGCACAATAATTAGAAAAACATGTATGCTCCTAACTTATGCAATATGACTAATGTTACGCACACATTTATGCAATTTTTTATAGGCTCGGCTTTGAGCATGGTATATGATCCAATTCAAGACATGTGATAAATGACGTTTTCCAACAATGAAGTTGAAATTGACATTGGTTACTATGATGAGCCGAACCCAAATGTACATGAAACGAGTGTATACGAACATGGGAATGTCAAGTAAATATGATGCTCTATGCTACCATCATAAGCGGGTAAATAAAAGGGAGAAAAAAATGGGATTGGAAGACATACACCATTATTACACATTTGCCTCCTCATGCAAGAGGGTGCAAATAAGTGTCCGAATGTCCGAAGTAAACTAATTATTAAAAATCTAAATAAATGAATTTAAACTAGCTAACTACTAACCAGCTAAGCTAATTGACTTCTAAGGGACACTAAGCTAGCTAGCTAATTTATTATAACAAAGGTGTTTATATCAATAATAATTGTAACAATGATATTACAACAATAAGAATTATTTACAACAATTACAACAATATAAATGAGAATAGTAATCTAGGCAACCATGAGACACAATGATCGCATACACAGTGCCCAGAAGTTGCTTTGTCTGCCCAGGTAACTCTGTCTCACCTTCAGCCACTACCCTTTGTTTCTGCAAAAAGCTCACTGCTTATCACACATTGGGAGTCGGTCGACTCCAAATGAGATCCGGCCGGGTGAAAACAGTGTCGGCCGGCACCAATTTTTATGCGAAAAAGTTTTGTGCTCTAAGGTGAGAACAGTGCAGACAGAGCCTTTCTAGCCCCTGTTTGTCGTTTCTGCCCCTCCTGTCATGGGAAACTCAAGAGAAGGACAAATTCACATTCGAAACCATCAATTAGCACAAGTTGATGCCTTGATGATCCTGAGCATGTTTGGACAAAATTGATAAATGTGATGAAAAACCATCGTTCCCTTCTATCATGAAAGCTCAAATAGGGAAGTAGACAAGCTCTAAGTCTTATCAACGTATCATGGATTGATACGTGATAACTCTTGAAACGATGGACTCGACATAACGTCCGACCGAATCCAACCAACTCTAAGCATTTTCTTTATGTCGGTTTAGTTCATTTTAAGTCGATTTCATTAGTCTATACCATTCTTTAATCAATTTGTCCAAAATGATGTTTAAGTCTACTAGATGAGAAGAAACGTCAAATGAGAAGTGATTCTTGGCATAAAAGACAGCCTATGTTTTGACAATGAACCTTCATAGAGATTAAGCCATTGAGCATATGTCTCTATCCCATGCCTTGAATAACAATTGATCAATTGAAATGACTCTCAAAACAAAACAAGAAAAAAGAAAAGAAGGAGGTGGCAGAAATGACTTATGCAAAATTGATTATTTAAAATGAGACTCTTGACATGCAAATTAACTAAAGAAAAAAATTATCAAAGCATGGATGACACAACACAACTAGCTAGATATGAAGATTTACAACACAACAAACTAGATATTCAAAGCATACCTTAATTAAATAAATTACAATAGCCCTAAAATAGCCCCTAATATGCTAGAAACAGTGGCTAAAAATCATGCTAAAGAGCTTAAAAAAGGTAGGAAAGAATAAGGCAAAGCAAGGCTAGTGAACAAAGGCAAGGAGAGGTGGCTAACCTCTCCAATTTTGAGACCTCAAAATATGTTTTTTAGGCTTTATTAAACCCCAAAAATCAATTTAAAAAAAAAAAAAAGAAAGAAAGAAAGAAAAGAGGGTAGAACAAGGGTGTGAGCTATGAAGTAGAGAGCAAGAAAGGGGGTTAACCCTTTCTACCCTTTGGTAGCCATTCAAACCCAAATTCCAACACTTGAAATAGGATCAAAACAATACAAAAACTCAAGAAATAAACAAAGAAAGACAGAAATGAAAGCAATACAAAGGTGGTGAGCTTATACCTCTTGAAGAAGGTAAGCTCTTGTTTGTGAACCAAACTTGGTCCAAGCACACTCTCAAGGTTGAATTGTGACTTACAAAGCTCAAACAAGGTTTTAAGTTCCTGCTCTAAGGTTGGCTATGGTGTATGCATATAGTATAAGGATGATCAAATATCTCAAAGGTAGCTTGCAAAGAAGGAGCTCTCGAGGGTTATTTAGCTTTTTGAAATTTTTTCCAACCTCTAACACTGAGATATATATTTGTATTTATTGAATTTGAGCAAAATAGGTCATAAATATCTTCAAAAATGGACAGTTGGCCCATTCTCATCTAGAACAGTGTTTCTCGCTATCGAGAGCCAGCCGGCTCCCAATAGCTACGGCTGGCTCTCAATGTGGTACGGCCGACTCCCAATGTTCTCCCTTGTTCCATTATTTTAAACTCAATGTAGGGTGGCATAATGGTCAAAAATGAATCTCTAGGGTAAAAACCGTATAAATATGGAAGGTTTAGGAATTAGTTTTGGAGCGCGATCTTACATTCCTTCGTTGAGAACTCAAATCACAATCACCATAACTTCATCAAGTGCATAGGACAAAGCGTCCAAGTCTTGCGGGCGGTCAAAAATGAGGTGTCTACAGATACCCTGATCTTAAATCTATTTTGGAGAACACTTGCACTCCCTGTAACTAATCAAATAAATCATATATCCTGGGTAAAGGTTACCTATTCTTTACGGTTACCTTTTTAAGTTCCCGACAGACGATACATGATCGGAGTGCCCCATCTTTCTTCTTTACAAAAAGAATTTGTGCTCCCCAAGGCGAGGTACTCCGTTGGATGAACCCTTTATCAAGGAATTCTTGCAACTGTACGTTCAATTCTTTCATTTCAGCCGTTGACATTCTATGAGGAGCTTTTGAAATCGGCTGAGTTTCCAACACAACATCAATTACAATTTCAATTTCGTGGTCCACCAAATCTCCTGGCAATTCCTATGGAAAAACATCCGAAAACTCATAGAAAATAATAATATTATCAATGCATACATTTGCTCCTTGTACATTCAAAATACTACAAAAATAGCCCCAACAACCCTTCTAAAGTAATTTACATGCTTTCATGGCTGATATCAAATAAGGTGGAGGAACTACCCCATGCCTTGCAAAAGTAAATTCATGTTGTCCCGGAGAAAATAACTTGTTTTGACATGCATTCAATGGTCGCATGGTATTTACTCAACCAATCTATCCTCAAAATTATATCAAAATGATCCATATCAAGTGGCATTAAATTAGCTTACAATTGGATATCCCCTAGTAAAATCTCACATGCAGGATAAATAGAAGCACACAACATAGAGCCCTCTGATGGTGAAGCCACACACAACACATAATTCAATGGTTCCATAGGTCTATTCAAATTAGAAGCAAATGTTTTTGAAACAAAGGAATAAGTAGAACCTGAATCAAGTAACACATGAGCAAGTTGATAGAGAGTGTACTTGAGACCACAACCTCTGTATTCTGAACATCACCAGGAATAAGAACAAAGATTCTCCCCTGTCTAACATTATCCTTTGTATTGTTGGGCTATGCCGTAGTCTTTGTTGTTGGAGCTAGAGTTGAATTAGCTGAGCTTGTAGTTGCTCTATTCATATTATGTCGCTCTTTCTAGGGACAATCCCTCGCTAAGTGGCCTATCTTTCCATACTTAAAGCATGCCCCAGTTATTCGATAACAAACTCTGCGGTGTTTCTTCCCACATTTGGGGCAAGTTGGTGCTAAGTCACATGTGGAATTGGAAGTGCTGGAGGAGGTTCCCAAATTAGGTTTCTTGTTCTGTGAGAATGCCGATCCTTTCTGCACATTAGTACCATATCTTTTCCCTTTCCACTCTGAGATTTGGTTGTGAGCAGCTATGTTAGCTTTAGCTATTATCTCCCTATCCAATACATCAATGTATTTTGGCCACTTCAACACATTGATCCGGTCCAAAACGGCATTTCGGAGTCCTCCCTCGAACTTCCTTGCTTTCTTGCAATTCGTATCTACCATGTGCGGTGCAAAACAGGCTAGTTTTATAAATTATGCTTCATATTTCGCTACGGTTTTGTTCCCTTGCTTCAAGTTCTCAAACTCAGTGACTTTCCTGTCCTTGATGCATTATGGGAAATATTTCTCATAAAAGACTTCTAAAATTGAGCTCAATTCAGTTCTCGATGTTCATCCTGTATAAGCATCAACCATCTTTGTGCTTCGTTTTCCAACATAAAGGCAACAAGTAACACTTTCTGTGCCTCAGTGCAAGGGAAAACCTCGAACAATTTCTCGATTCCCAACACCCAAGCTTCAGCTTTGAGTGGGTCCACATGTCCGTGAAATAAAGGTGGTTTCAGTTTTTTGAACTATTTTGTAAGTGCAATTGTTCGATCCTCTGCTTGGTTGTCTTGTTCCACTGGTGGATCAGGCATAAGTGGCGGTGGTGGAGGTTGATGTTGCTGTTAAGGTTGTTGGTGTCTCATAGCCTTCGTCATTTCCATTATCATTCTTTCCAGCCGATCAAGCCGCACGGAGGTAGACTCCATGAAGTCATCCGCCCTCGTTCTCACCACGATCTATATAACAATAGATTATAACACACAAAGAAACTATACACAAGTACATCTTGACAATGTTTATTTCATACTTCATATCATCTTTCATATCATATGCATATCATATATATAGCATCATGAATGCAACGTAGGTCTTTTCTAGACTCTTTATAGCTCAAATGGACCCGTGTGTAAGGTATTAACTCAAGCTCTGATACTAACTGTCACAACCCAAATCCGCCCTTAAAATTTTGGATCATAATTGGCCAGCAATCACTTGATTACCTACAGCCTCAAATAAAAGTACAAAATAAATACAATAATGGGGCCATAAGGGAAAGCATATCACATACAAATAAGTCCATTGAACTGTGCCAATATGATCAACATATCCATTGCTTATATCATAGCGCATCACACATATTTACATGTCCATGCAAAAGTTTATGTACCAAGAAGTTCCTTGTACATATGGTTTACATAACCCAAGACCATCCAAGTTAACACAAAAGTCATAACAAAAAGTGAGTCGAAAGACAAAAGGACAGAGGCTCCATCTCGGAGACTTGACCAATTGGGTTCACAAAAAGACTCCTGGTGTAGACCCTACGGTTGGGCTCCATGCTGGTGGTCACTTACATATACATACATACATACATACATACATACATACATACATACATACATAAGGAGTGAGCGAAGCTCAATGAGTAATAATAAGGTAAAGAGGTTTAAATGAATGAGCATGAGTTTATAAGGCTATAGTAACTGAGGCAATACAACATCCACATTCATGTTGCAGAACGGTCTCAAGCCCAACATAGTAAAAAATAGCCTTAGGCCCAACATAGAGACAAAATGGCCTTAGGCCCACTATTACGACCCAAACCCATCCATAAAAGTTTGGATCATAATCGGCCAGTAATCACTTGATTACCTATGGCGTCAAACAAAAATACATAATAAATAAAATAATAAGGTAATAAGTGGAAGCATATCACATACAAAGAAGTCTATTGAGTTGTGCCAATATGATAAACATATCCATTGCTTATATCATAGTGCATCACACATATTAAATGTCCATGCAAAAGTTTATGCAGCAAGAAGTTCCTTGTACATACGGTTTACATAACCCAAGACCATCCAAGTTAACACAAAAGTCATAGCAAAAAGTGAGTCAAAAGACAAAAGGACGGGGGCCATATCTCGGAGACTTGACCAATTGGGTTCACAAAAAGACTCATGGTGCAGACCCTATGGTTGGGCTCCATGCTACTAGTCACCTACATATACATACATACATACATACAGAGTGAGCGAAGCTCAATGAGTAATAATAAGGTAAAGAGGTTTAAATGAATGAGCATGAGTTTATAAGGCTATAGTAAATGAGGCAATACAACATCCATATTCATGTTGTAGAACGACCTCAGGCCCAATATAGTTCAAAACGGCCTCAGGCCCAACATAGAGACAAAATGGCCTTAGGACCATCACATTATCAGAAACGGCCTCAGGCCCATTAACAGAACGGCCTCAAGCCCATTTCATTGTCAGTTGATCAGAACGACCTTAGGTCTAAGAAAGTCATATCAAAACAAAACGGCCTTGGGCCCAAACATATCAGAGTATAGCAGAACGACCTTGGGTCAATATTGCATATTTCATATCACATTCATGAAACTCATTCCTTTTAAACAAAATACAAGTTACAGATGGCATATCCTTTAAGAAGGAAAGTAAGTACTTTAAAACATATCTTTACAATACTATTACTCATAGTGATATTGGCCTTGCGATGGTCCTTCCGGCAGGTGACCTACACATATACAATTCAATAAACAATTCAATCATTTCTTAGTCTTTTCCTTTATTTAATCGTCTACGATTCGTTAATTTTTCTGTTTATCTTTAAACATTCCCGAGGGTCTAATCATGCTCGTACATAATTTCAGAGGGTAGAAGACATTATTAGAAATTGACGAGTTTTCACCCTGATTTCCGCACGTGTGGAAGTCCTCCACCGCAGGTGCCGGAGGAGCCGCACGTGCAGCTTGCACGTGCATTTATTTCAGTAGTCGTACCCTAGTTTCACTCTATGCTCCGCACGTGCAGCTCTAGGCAATTCAACCCAGTTCGAAAATCATCCAAAATTCAAGCTTCTAAACGTATGTTCAAGCCCCAAATCATACAAATCTAATTCAAAAACATGACATATATACATAATCAAAGGGTATTTCTAACTCAATTGAATCCAAACTTGCTTAAATTCCACAATCAAACCCCTAGCTTTCATGAATTAATGAATTCCTTCATTTTCTTTCAAATTCACTTACATCTTCATCAAGTATATAATTATTAAGCTAAAATATTGCAAAAGCTAAAGATTAGTGTTCAAGTTCTCACAAGAAATCTCAAGATAAACAAATATGAAAATATTCACTCATAAATCAAACAAATTCAAGGGATTCAAGTTCCATTCCAAGACTATAGTTCGATTAAGCTCTTAATTCGAAAACCCTAACTCTTTTGGGTGTGAAATCTCCATTTCAAGTCTTGATCTTAAACAAGTGAAGAGATATTCCAAGAATTTGAGCTAATTTTTACTTACCTTGAGCTAAGTTCTTGAATTTCCCCTTCAAATCCCCAAGCTTCCAAGCCTCTAGTTGATCTCCCTCCTTCTCCTTTTACTCTCCCTCTATAGAACTCTCAGTAGGATATTTTGAGCCTAAGTCTTAAGTTCTCTAAGGCTCTCTCATATATCTATCTTATGTTAAGTTAAAAGCATATGTTAATTAGTCTAAGTTAACTCTCTAGCTTAATTAAGCACAATTAATTTATTACGAATTGAATTTTTACAAAATTTCATATTAGGCTTTAAAAATCATGTTGATCCCGGATATCAAGTCTGTTTTGGTTTCTGAAATCTCTAAGACCTTCAATTGCAACTAAAAGCTCTAATTTCAACAGATTTTCCTACACTCAACAGATAGAAATGCACAAATCACATCATTCACACAATTAAGCATGCAATTTCATATCAAACACATAATCACATGAATAATTAAAGAATGAAAGCATATTATGAAGTCAGGTTATCACAGGCTTAGTTGTTTTGGGATAGCTATCTCCTAGTTGTTAATATTAGCTTGATTTATTTGTTTGTTTTGTGTAACATAGGTGCTTTACTAGTATAATATTGTTCCTTTACATTAATAATAATAATAATAATAACAATAATAATAATAATAATAATAATAATAATAATAATAATAAAACAAAAACAAGAAAATTTCTTAGTTTAATTTTTGTTTACCTTAATTTAGTTTAGTTAGTTGTCTAATTTTTTTCTTCTTATTTTATTTTCTTTTTATTTCGTTTGTTTCCTTATGTTCGTTTACTTCATTTTATCACTTTGCTTAGTCTAATTTAACTCATTTGTATCATGCTAATTTGGTCTAGTTAGTTTAGTGTAGTATTCATTTAGTTAAAAAAATAAAATAATATATATATATATAAGAAAGCAATTCGGTGGTGCGAGGGCAATAAGGATTTGAGTGGCTTTGTACATATTTGTGATATATCATGATTGTCTAATATAATTGCTCTATGGTTTTGGTTGTGTTGGTTGTGTGTTGGTATGGTTTCATCCTCTCGTCATGCACCCAAGTGCCCTCGCCATGCCAACATAGGTGATCGAGATGTGCCAACTATCGTCTGGGCTAACAAACAAGTTGTTTGTGACTCACCATTTGATATAGACTTCTTTCGGTGCCACCAACCGACTATATAGAGTGTGTAACAACTTGAGTTCGTGGGACCAACTTGTTCCCGCATCATACGAGTGCTTCACCAAAACATGGACGTCAGTGAAGAAGCACAGTGAGCATTTCTTTCCATTATTGATGGGATTGAGTTGGCAGTCACGCTAGCCTCCATTGCAAAGGCTATCAACTGCTCGATTGACACTCCCATTGAACAACAATTTCTAGAGTTCACTCGGGAACTCATAGTCTCGGCATTGGTTTCTGAGTTCTACGAGGGGTAGTAGGATGATGACAACCACACAAGTATCCGTTGGGCCAACCTACTACACTGAATCCTCTTCCTTGATATGGTTCTTAAAAAAAATGTCATAACTCTAAGCCACAAAGAGTGGTGAGGGACTTCCTTTGAGCCTTACACCACTTTGACTTTAGGTTTTGAATGGATGTTCCCACTTTGATATTCAACTAGATGGCCCGCATATTGAATGAGGTCAAAATGCGCAACATTCGAGGGAGTTCTACATGGGCCCTCTCTTTTGCCTCATTATGGCACTCATACCCATTCGATCCCAATGAGGCTGAGCTCCAGCCGCCACCTCTCTATGCCAAGACCTAGTGCAGGCAAACCATTGCTTGCTTGCCTCTTCCACTCGTGATTCCTGATGCACCACCAAATCCTAATGATGTTTCTATCGAGCCAGCAACTGCGTCAGTGCCACCACTATTCTACATGATGAGAGCACAGTATCAGGTCATTCTGGATAGTTGGGCCACAATTTAGTAGTCCGTGAATGACCTACACATGAATTATCAAGCTTATTGGGATTTGACCAAATCCATGCCCGTCAGGTTGATTATTAGCAGTCGGTTGCCTCTATGCAAACTGACTTTTATACTTATCGAGAGTCGAGCCAACAACGCTTCGACCAGCTTGACGCTAGGGTTCATGATGAAGCGTTCATGACTCGAACGTTGATGAGTGCTTTATTTGAGCTGTATTTCCCACCACCACCGGATGCTAATTAGTGATATGTTGTATATTTCTTTCTCTTGTACATACTCTTCAAAAAAAAAAAAAAAGTGTAAGTGTGTGTATGTGTGTGTTCCATACATGCCTGCCTGGATGTGCCACTATGTCTTATGGTAAGATCTTCTATCTCTTCTTTTGTTATCTATGTCAACAATTGTTTTCATTGAGGACAGTGTCTTATTCAAGTTGGGGAGAGGAGGGGTGAGGGTAGTTTCTTTTGTTTGCATCTACCTGGCTCATAATTCATGTTTGCACTTGCTTCTCTTGATTGCACACACTTCACTTGATGTTGGCTTTTTGCTAGTAAGGTTATGATATAAGCATTTGTTAATTGGGGATCATAGTAGGTATGTATGAAAAGGGTTTATTGGGTGAATATTCGCATGTGATATTTGTACTAGGATAGTTGCTTGTGTTTGTGGTGTTTGTAGACTTGTCATGAGCATGTCTTGATTCATATGAGCACAATATCATAGCGGTGACCTCTCTATTGTAATCCGTTGTGCACATCCTTAATAACCGTCCAGTGTTACAGAAACAAAATAAATGGATAGTAGCCTTGATTCTCTTCACAAAGAAAAAAGAAAAAAAAAAAAAGGGGGAAAGGGGGGGAGCAACTTGACTTGTTAGCCTTTTTAACTCAAGTTGTTAAGCCCATAGGGGTACCTTTACACCTAGTGCCCTAAAACGATTTGGTTTGGGAGTCATTGGCCCAATAATTGTTACATGGGATAATTAAAAAGGTTAAGGGACCTAAGCATTGCACAGTTAAGGAAAATGACATGTTTGAATTCGTAGCCTTTTCAGCTTGAGTTATTAAGCCTGTAGGGGTGTCTTTACAGCTAGTGCCCTAAAACCATATGGTTTGGGAGTAGTTGGCCCAACATTCATTACATAGGTTGATTAGAAAACTTAATGGGTCAAGGCATTGCACAATCATTTTAAAAAAAAAGAAAAAAAGAAAAAAAAGAAAAAAGAAAAACGAAAAAAAAAAGAAGGAAATCTTGATTGCAAAAATATAGGGTTTTTTGTTTGTTTGTATTGTGTGTTGTTGTGAGTTACACTGGGCTATTATAGTGGAAAGTTAACTAGTTATGGAGATTGCATTTTACATCGAGAGCACTCATGATGTGTTTTACTAGCATTCACAAATACGGGGAAGTTAACTTTTGTAATATAGAATTGTGGTTTTTGCTCAATAGATTCTATCATGCTTGTCTATTGTGCCTTCAATGACTCATTATGTCTTAATATTGCACTATAGTTGGCACATAAGTTGATCCTTGAGTGGAGTAGTGTGATTAATTGTTGCTGGGCAAATAGGAGTATGTTGATGTTTGTGGGTGTCATTCATGAAAATCCTCACGAGACTACACTCTTCCACTTGGGTAACCTTGGGGTTTAAAAGACTTATTGCATATGCTAAATGCAATTATGATCTGTACGAAAGTGGCTTAGAGTTATTTCATTTTTCTTATTGCTTTTGCTATGTTTGAGGACTAGCAAAATGTAAGTTGGGGGAGGTGTGGTGTAGGCCGAAAGGTACCACATTGAGGCCACTTAAGTTACATTTATAGTCCTTGAAGTATGTTTATTTGGCAAAGATAATGTGTTTCGTGTACTTGTACATGTTTGGTGAACAACATGCAATCTCAGGCGAAAAGTAGCACAGAAGTAGATCCTCTACTCGAATAATGGAAATTCGCAGCCTGTCAGTCCACCGCACGTGCAACCATCTTCCATCACATATGCGTCCCACCATCACTCGAGCGGTTAATCTGGGCACTTGAGCGACCCATCTTGGAAAGCATGTGCAAAATTTCTAGTGGTTTTTCTGAGAATAAAAAGGAAAAAAAAATGGACAGGCTTAGGGTTTTGAAATTTTCTGGGGTTGTAAGAGAGACAACTAGGGCTAAGGAAATAAGCTTGATCATCTATGGAGGCTCCTACCATCTTCGCCACTTCCATCTCATCTTCTTCCCTCTTGGGCATCTCTCTTAGGGTATCGATGAAACCCTAGCTAAGCAACCATAATTGTAATATTTTATTTTGTAATGTATTGAGTGAGATAGTTATAAAACTTTTGAGTTTTAATTCAATGTTATTCTACCTTCACTCTTCATTCAATTTCTGTGATTGAGAATGAATGTCTTACTATGTTTTCATTGTGTTATTTGCGAAACCCGAGACGGGCTATGCTATGACTAGAAGGATTGTTCCACAAACCCTAGTTTAGAGTGGACAATACATGCCAGTTGAGATAGTGTGTGCTCATGCTTCAAACATAACTTATTTTTCTCTCAAATTCCCAACTTGTAGTTGAAGAATTGGCTCGTTTCACTCATTCATTGCATAATTCAAGTTCATAATTCCGGGTACAAAGCTAGTGGTGGATTCAAAGCCCAAGTTTCCAATTCCAATTATTTCATTATCATTTTATTGCCTTTTACATTAGGATTTTATAAGCTCTTTTGCGAACAAACCATCAACCATCAATTAAACTAATTGAGAAATTAACAATTAAAATAGTTTTGGAATATACAATAGCCTTGTAGATACGATACCCATACTTGCTATCTATGCTTACTAAATAGAGTTTGGGAAGATTGGTTTTTTACATACCAAAGGATATTATATATCTATTGGCCCAAATTAGTATTTTGTTTGGATCCACAATGAACGTGGATGTCTATTTGTCCAAAACCACCAAATCCACCGCTGTCAACTCTCTCAAATCTCTTTTTCTCTATCTTTGATCAGCTCGTCTCTCTCTCTCTCTCTCTCTCTCTCTCTCTCTCTCTTCAATCACCTCGTTTATCTCTTTATGCAGTGGAGTTCAGCTCCATCACGGGAAACATCGGTGCCGTCGCTCGTCGAATTTTGAAGAAACTTGCGTCAAAGGTCGATTTCTCTCTCTCTCTCTCTCTCTCTCTCTCTCTTTCTTCATCTCCCTCTCTCTCTGGTTCTATTCTTTAATGGCGATGGCAAGATTTTGGCGATGGAGCTTGTATCTATCATGAAAGCTCTCAAATCTAACACATCGGAAGAGGAAGTGAATCGAATGATGGAAGAGTTCACCAGTTCCTACGACGACAACATCGCCCGAGATGATGACAGTCTTGAAGAGCTAAAGGATGACTAGTGGTAGTGGTTAAGGTTGTCCAAAATATTGCCCAGTCTGCATCAATCTGCACCATTTAATCCTCTAACCACAGATTAAAGTTCAAATTTTATAATTCACCTTGGAAACTGCTCCACTCTGCTATTGTTAATACATATATATTTTTTAACCTCTAATGAAATATAAAACTAAAAATGAGTGTGAAAAAGATTTAAGATGTGAAATTTGTTACAACTTAATAAGTATATATATATGAAAAATATTATGTAAAATTAGTGTGTATTATATATACGAAAAATATTATGCAAATTAGTATTATATATTATGCAAATACTTGATAATTGGTTAGAATATTATTTAATCCACCAATCTGCCCAAAATTGCCAAAATCGCAATTTGTCAATCCGTCAATCCGCAATTCGGTTTATAATTTTACTCTCAAACTGTCCGAACTACACTACGTACACCCCTAGTGGTAGTGGTGATCTCGTCTCCTCTCTCTTTCTCTCATTTTCACCCTTTTCATACCCTAATTTCTGCCCTCAATCTATCTCTTTTTGCTCAATCTTCGAACCTCTCTGCTTTATAGCTATAGCCAATTCTTCTAGGGTTTCAAAAAATCGAACAAATAAAATAAAATTTGAATAGATAGGTTAAAATAAAAATTTGAAAAAATAATTGGTATTTATGAAACTAAATCTGTTAATGGACTTTTGACCAACAAATTTAAGAAACTGATCCTTAAGTCCCAACAGATTCATCATGTATCCTCAATGACTTGTAGGGTTGGAAAACTAAATTTATCAAGGATTTTCTCTTGAAGAAAAAATGTATAATGTAGAATGACCCATCAACACGGCTATTAAATCAAAATTAATAATAATTCAATTCCAATTCCAATTTCCATCATGGGAGTCATTGAATTGTCAGTTTCTAGTAGGGGTGAGCATGGTCCGGATTGGACCGGATGAGAGTAAAACCAGAACCAATCCATTATCTATGGATCCTGAAAAATTGGAACCAATCCAATCCGTTTAAATCGTGGAACCAATCCGAACCAATCCATTTAAACATGGATTGGATCGGCTTAGGACCACAGATTTACATAATTAAATAACAAAAATATATATATAACACTTTAATTTTATAAAAATATAAATATAGCACCATATTAGTTTCACAATAGCAACATGTCTTTTCATAATAGCGACAAACTGTTCTAGAATTTAAACAACCATAAGAAAACTAGTTCCACCATAAGTATTTAAACCATTATAAATTAACACTAAAAACTAGCAAACAAAGGTAATAAAAGAAGATAGTATGCAAGTTTAGGTTTGGATTTAAGTTTTATATGAAATAAGAGAAGATACTATGCAGGAGGGTGTATAATAAAAATATAGACTATTTGTATACGGTTCGGATCAGTTCCAATCCGGAACCGTGGGGTTCAATCCGGAACCAATCCGTGAATTATGGATTTTTAATTTTTCAATCCGGAACCGAACCACGGATTCAAAAAATCAATCCAAACCTACTGGATTGGACTGGACTAGATCGGATTACGGATTTCACGGATTCCTTGCTCAGCCCTACTTTCTAGAGGACTTTTGAAAGGGTAAACTACTAATAGATTTTAATAGTTGGATTTAATTCTCATTTAATCCTATTGAAAATAAGTTATAATAAAATTATTACTAAAAATAATTTTTTGTGACGATTTTTTGCACATGTCACTAAAAATCGATAATTAGTGACTTTTTTGGCATATTTTGTATAAATTATCGTTAAAACTTACAATTAGTGACGTTTTTCCGTGACAAATTTTTCAAATTATCGCTGAAAGTTAAAAATTAGTTACGCTTTTTTTGTGATCTTTTTTTAAACTGTTGCTAAAACATATAATTAGTGACATTTTTTTGTGATAATTTTCAATCTGTTGCTGAAAATTAACAATTAATAATATTTTTTAATAGTGTTTAATAAAAAACGTCATTAATTATCATAGGACCTATTGAATAATAAATCAACTTATTAAGACCTACACGTAAATACCCTTTTAAATTAAATACACATGCGCCTCTGCCTCAGTTCTATGTAATTACGCATGGAGACCCGCTATTATGGGCAAAAAAATTCATTGCAACCGTGATAGCACAACAATATTAACCGGTGATATTATTATTTAATTAAAATTTATCATGCAAGTATAATATAATCTACAATGTAGATGTAGTCAGGTAGTGGTGTGAGAAAAGTAATTACATTTACGTTGTGGCTTTTTATGTGATATTTTATTATTACACGTTGACGCGATATTACCATTGCACTTAAGTTTTACTCCACTATTAGGAAAGTAAACAAACCGATCATGTTCATGAACATTTGGACAGTTTTTAAAGTTCTTTCAAACTTGATTTGTTTATTAAATAAACAAATTTGATTCCAAATTCTAAATTTGCTTAATAATCAAGTCGAGTTCGAACAGACATAAGCTCGATTCAATTAGGCTATGTACACAAAAAATACAAATTAGGGTTTGGTTTATCTCAAATTGTCATTTTAACTTGAGAAAACGTTTAGTCTTACTAGGCTCATTTTGGAACCGATCTTGGTGATCCAAATTGTTTAATTTTTAGGATTTGTTAAAAAGAATATTCATGCAAAAAAATTAAAATGATTAGATATTGGTAACTATATATTTAACTCATATTTGTTTTAAAAAAATAAATGGCAAATATAATTTTAAGAATAGTCATTTATTTTTTGTAATACAAATTGCATTCAAACATATAGCTACCGATATCCGATCATCTTGGTTTTTGACATGAATTTTCTACTCAGCGAGTCCTAAAAGGTGAACGGTTTAGATAACCGAAATCTGTCTCAAAATGGGCCTACCAATCCCAAACATGCTCTCAAGTTGAGATGATCAACATGAGAGAAACTCAATCCTTTTTAATAATATATTAAATATATTTTCATTAATTTATTTTATTTGTCTATTTATGTTTGATGATTGTTTGAATTTATATATTTAATTGATTGGAATTTATTATTAATATAATGAGCATTGTTTTATATTTTTCTCATAATTTTCTCCTTTTTCTCCTAATATATGTATTAATTCAGGTTTGATTTTTTGTTTTTAATCTCGAACTGAAGTCTGACTCGTTTATGTAATAGAACTGACTTGAGCGGATCTTGAGTTTCTCACATAATGAGTCAAGCTCATTATTGATAATCAAGCTTAGCTAAATTTTAGTGATTCAAGCTTGAACATCTCAAAACTCAATTCAACTCGAGTGCAGTCTTGTTGTATCACTTGATGAATTTTATTAATATGTTTCACGCAAAACAATATGTATATACATAGAATCTATCATTATTTTTCATTTGAATTTTCGAGTCATTCTACTATACACACTTCAAAAAGAGTGTGTACCACATGTAAATTATGCATTGATTATCACAAATGTCATAATTAAATTCTTAAAAAAAAAAAAAAAAAAAAAACATAATGAGCCTTAATCAAATACCACATAAGGAATAACTATGACCTTTTTTATTAGAACCAAAATAATAATCACAATAAGTGATAACCAAAATCACAATGAGTCATAATTAATATCACAATAAGTCATAACTAATACTATTGTTATCCAGAAGGCAACCCAAGAACGGAGGTGAACATCGGGTCTTTAGGCATGGGCATAGACTGGTAAATTGTTAAATTAAAAAATTATATATATATATATGAAATGAGCAAATGGAAGAAAAAACAAACTCAGTGATTTATAGTAGTTCGGGTTAACTCACGCCTATATCCACTCTCTAAGTATTCTCCTCAAGAATTTCTCTATCATTCTTCAAATAGTAATACATCACTAGCTTCACGGGTGCTAGTGAATCTTAACAACAAATGATCAATCTCGATCACTCCAACCAACTAGTTTTGACTCTGGTGTTAGTCACACCTAACCCAAGTGATTTTGTCCAAAAAATCACTCACACAAAAAATCTCAACTAGTTTTGAATCCGGTGTCTAATCACACGTAACCCAAGTCATTTTATCCCATAAATCACTCACAAAAATGTAACTCTATTTTATAAGAAAAATACAAAGGGTGTGAAAACCGTTTTATAATGCTCAAATACTCAACAAATTTTCTCTCAAAAAATTATTCAGTGAAGAACACGAGATTATTTTCTCAATGTAACAATTTTATCACCAATTTTTTAGCACACTTCTCTTTGCTTTTCTTTTATTTGCTCTGCCTCACTTTTCTTTACAATGCTTCTTTTATAGCCAATGAAAAATACAACCATCACAACTAAAAATCGGACTTTTTGCAATGGTCTCAACGTCGCGGAAGGGAGCGTGACAAAAGGTATTTACGATGATTACAAATCATCGCTTTCTTATAGCGACAACAAATCAAAGGCTTTTGCAACAGTTTAACTTGAGACAAAAAAGTAGGGAAAATATCACTTTTAGCGACAGTTTAGGATGTCGTCACCAAAAAAAAAAAAGATACGGACGGTTTATTACTGTTGAAAAAAATTATTTTCATAAAATAAATATATATTTTATTAATTGCATTGCAAAAAATAAAAGCATATATAATATATTACAATTATTTCCCTGTACAAATTATTAGTATTTTCCAAAATAAAATACATCTACATTCGCATTCACAAAATCATATATATATATATATATATTTATGAATAATAATAACATATATGTCCTATAACAATACAGTATCAACCAAACATTCATTACAAAAATATATAAAATATCCTTCAACAATACTAATAGTTTTTTGATAATTCAAGAATTCGAATTTGTACTAAAACAAAATGAAAGTATCGATAGTACAAATTAAAAAAAAAAAAAACATATATATCATAGCTTGTTTTAGCATCAACAGTAAACTCTAATATCGATATACGAAGATATCATCACGTACTTAAAGGGCAGCATCTACAAAAGAAACAAAAAAAACAATTATTTACAACATAATTAATTTCAAACTTACAAAATTGTAAAACATTTGATATTTAATTCAATAAATAAATAAATAAATAAGATTGCAACTTATACATGAATCGAGCACCACACAATGTCTTTCACCATCTTCTCCAATTATTCTTAGTTCTCGGGATGGTGTTTCCAAACGAACATTCGGCTTTTTCACTTTTAAGACAAAGACTTCGCAATATTCGAGCCCAATGAGAACTCCATCAATTTTACGCAACGGATCATCATTAATAAGAAGTCCCTCCGCCAATTGGACTATCGATATACATGAAGTATCCAAAGAAACATTAATTACATCTTACAATGATGATAATACTATTAAACCAGGTACTGATTGAACACATTCTCCTATAATTTAACAATAATTGAATAAACACAAAACAAGAAATCTAGCCAAACAATTGTAGTCAAATAGAGGCACAATAGCCCCTAGTAATTCATGTTATTAGACATCAAACAGATGTGAGATTAACAATAACAAAAATGCAACATAGGTGACACAAAACACAGAACAAATAATCAATGTGAAGCAGCCAAGTCTCGCATTTTCCTGCAAGTTATTTGTGCCTAGTTAGTTGTGTGTGTCAAGTTTCGTTCACATCCTACACCATTTGACCAATTTAATGCGCCAACTGGCTATAAAAAGAATTTCTAAAGTACAAGTTTTCAAAAACGGGAATTAGGTTCTAGATTCAAAACTAGGAACCGGTTTCAAGTCCCATATTTTCCTAGAAGTCATTTTTTCCTAATTAGTCATGTGTGTCAAATTTCGTTCACATCCGACGCCGTTTGACCATTTTTGTGCGTGAATCAACTCAGAAAAAAATTTCTAAAGGACAAGTCCGGTCTTTTCCTACAAGTCATTTGTGCCTAGTTATTCGTGTGCATGAAGTTTCTTTCACATCCGATGCCGTTTGACCATTTCAATGCGTCAATCGGCTCGAAAATTTCTAAAGGACAAGGTTTCACAAACGGAAATGAGGCTCTAAATTCAAAAGCGGGAACTAATTTTGAGTCTCGTCTTTTCCTACAAGTCATTTGTGCCTAGTTAGTTGTGTGTGCCAAGTTTCGTTCACATCCTATGCCGTTTGATTTTTTTGGTGCGTCAACAGGCTCGAAAAAGAATTTCTAAAAGACAAGTTTTCACAAACAGGAATTAGACTCTAGATTCAAAATCGGGAACCAGTTTTGAGTCCTGTCTTTTCCTACAAGTCATTTGTGTCTAGTTAGTCGTATGTGTTAAGTTTCGTTCACATCAGATGTTGTTTGACCATTTTAGTACGTCAACCAGCTCAAAAAAGAATTTCTAAATGACAAGTTTTCACAAATGGGAATTAGTCTCTAAATTCAAAACCAGGAACTGATTTTAAGTCTCGTCTATTCCTACAAGCCATTTGTGCCTACTTAGTCGTGTGTGCCAAGTTTCGTTCACATCCGACGTTGTTTGACCATTTTAGTGTGTCAATCGGCTCGAAAATTTCTAAATGACAAGTTTTCACAAACGGAAATTAGACTCTAAATTCAAAACCAGGAACCAGTTTCGAGTCTCATCTTTTCCTACAAGTCATTTGTGCCGAGTTAGTTGCATGTGCCTAGTTTCGTTCACATCCTATGTTGTTTGATATTTTTAGTGTGTCAACTGGCTCGAAAAAGAATTTCTAAAAGACAAGTTTTCACAAATGGGAATTAAGCTCTAGATTCAAAATCGAGAACCAGTTTCGAGTCTCGTTTTTTCCTAAAAGTCATTTGTGCCTAGTTAGTCATGTGTGTTAAGTTTCGTTCACATTCGACATCGTTTGACCATTTTAGCACATCAACCAACTCGCAAAAAAATTTCTAAAGGACAAGTTTTCACAAATGAGAATTTGGCTCTAGATTCAAAATCCGTAACTGGTTTCGAGTCCCATTTTTTCTTAAAAGTCAGTTGTGCCTAATTAGTCGTGTATGTCAAGTTTCATTCACATCTGACCCCGTTTGACCATTTTAGTGCATCAACCGACTCAAAAATGAATTTCTAAATGACAAGTTTTCACAAACGGGAATTAGGCTCTAGATTCAAAACCGGGAATCAATTTCGAGTCCCGATTTCTCTTACAAGTCATTTGTGCCTAGTTAGTCACGTGCGTCAGGTTTCGTTCACACTCGACACCGTTTGACTATTTTAGTGCGTCAACTAGCTCAAAAAAGAATTTCTAAAGGATAAGTTATTACAAATGGGAATTAGGCTCTAGTATAGCGACCCCGGGTTTTTTTCCATAGGATTATTGTATCCGGACTTAGGCCCCGTAGCTCCTACCATTGTATTTTGATTGTTACCGTCCTTTAATTTCCTATTTCGTTATAGCGACCCCGGGTTTTTTTCCATAGGATTATTGTATCCGGACTTAGGCCCCGTAGCTCCTACCATCGTATTTTGATTGTTACCGTCCTTTAATTTCCTATTTCTGAGTAGGGAGATGCAATAGGCAGGTTTATAGCAGGTTGGTTGAGCTTGGGAGCAAAGGGTTACTGCCCAGAATTTTGACTCTTCGCTCGAGCGAGCTCTTTGTTTTGGTCCGTCGCTCGAGCCAGGGTTTCTTCGATCGAGCGAGGACTGCGTTTTTATAGTTAGACCTGAGAGCAGAGGTTTTTGGCTCGAGCGAGCTTTTCTCCGCTCGAGCGAGTTAGCTTCGCTCGAGCGTGTGTCTGGTTACAGACTTGAGGGTTTGAGTTCTTTGCTCGATCGAGTTTTCTTTCGCTCGAGCGAGCTTTTGGGTTGTTGGCTCGAGCAAGGCTTCCTTGGCTCGAGCGTAGCTTCTCTGTGTCTGGTCGCTCGAGCGACCAAGTATTCGCTCGAGCGGGCCTGTCCAGTTTATATACGCAGCAACGGGTTTTGATCAGTCTTTTCATCTTCTTTTTGGGTCCAAACCCTAGGTCCGACTTCTCTCTCTCCCTACTCACCTTCTTTCTTAGGTTTGATCTATTTAGAGTGTGTTTCTACCCTAGTTGCTTTATTAAAAAGATAGAGGGAGTCGAGGGCTTTCATTTAATCTGAACATTTGGCGATTTGGAGCACATTGGTATTTGGGCACTCATCTTTGTCTTCACCATTCGGGTTGTTTTCTTCGAGGTAGGGATTTCCTACTCCATTTTATAAGTTTTGTTCTAAGTTTTGGTATTTTGATATGTTGGGGTTACTTTGATAATTTTGGGAAAAACCCTAGTTGTAATAATTAATTAATTTGTATAATTGATTTAAGGGGATTGAGGAATTTGGTTAAATTCATGAAATTGGGAAATTATTGATTAATTGGTGTAGTTGGATAATTTAAATCATTCGCCTATTGAATTGTTGTTATAGTTATTTCCAAGTCTAGAAATAACTGTTTTGGGCTATCGGTGGAGGATAGTCGTGATTGTTGTAGACAATGCATGTGGATTAGGTATAACTGAAACTAATCACATTGGTTGAGTCATTAATTTTGACTGTTGAATTCATACAGACATTATGTGTATTGATTGTGTGATGTATACGTTATGTGTTACATACTTTGTTTGTGTGTGGGAGGAGATAGGGGATGTACACCACGGTTTAGGGGAAGATAGGGGATGGACCTCTAAACCGGATTTTGTTTGGGAGGAGATAGGGGATGGACTCCATTAGCATCACTTTTATGTGTGCTTATTTATATTGAAGTGTTTTGTTGATACAGCACTAAAATGTGTATCAAATTGGAAGTATGAAGTGTTTTGGTTTGAGCCTGAGTCTCATTTGTTTGTTGATATTGGAAGAATGTGAATTTGATATATATAGTACACTGTTGGAAGTTTGGCCAGGTTCTGAGCCATATTGAATTAATATATTGGAAAGTAAAACGTGTCTTAGACATTAATGTCATGAAACTGTATAAAGATATAACTGATTATCTTGGTTAACCAATTATTGAATGCTATTGCTTTATTCAATGCTTATATTTGGTTTAGTATATTTCTACTGGGCTGTGGCTCACCCTTTATGGGAACATCATTTTCAGGTTCAGGTGATAAGCTACCTCCAAGGACTTAGCTTGGGAGGGTTTGGCTTCTGGATTTTGAAGAAGACTATCTTTAGTTAATTGTCTTTATTTATTAGTACATGTAAACATTCAAGCCTAGTGCTTTTCTTGTATTGAGTTAGAACTCATATTTTTGTATCCAAGTGTTGGCTTGGAAAGATGTAAGCCTGTAGGGCATTTTATTCGATGTTACATGTAATGCTTTTATTTAGTAATACTCTGATGAATGAATTAATAAATTGTTTTCTTTAAATGATGCATGTCAATGATATATATATAATGGGTTTATTTTGAGGGCGTTACAACTTGGTATCAGAGCGTACCGGGTTTGAATACTTTGGGTACGTGGGAAGTGATTAGTATCACATTGGGTTCGTCTCGTTTAATAGAGACATAGCGCAATGTTATATGCTTATGTGATAACATGTTTATGTGATTATGTGGGTATGGAATGTAGTTTCTAGGATGTTGATTGGACCCTTGAGTTTGTAGTAGTCTTGTTGGAAAGGCACTTGATCACTGCTGCTTCCAACCGGAACTATAGTAACGCCTTGGGACTATCATTATCCAGGAATGAAATTCGTAGGTGCTTATGTGATTATGTGCTTACGTGGAATGAATTATTGTTGTCCAATGCATTAGGACGCGAGTGTTTAGCTTCGACACATTTATTAATGTGCTAATGTCTTTGTTTCCTTTAATAGGATGTCAGGACGAGGACGAGGACGCGGTAGGCGTGGTAGGCCGGGTAGGCAGGAGGTGCCTGTGTCAGAGGAGATTCCGGTAGTTCAGGAAGGAATTGGCCAGGCCAATGTGGCCGAGCCGGTAGGCCAGCAGGCTATGGGCGCTTTAGCTCGAGAGATAGCAGGGGCATTCAGGGAGTCAGTAGGCATTCTCAGAGCTGAGAATCAAGCTCGGGATGTTGCTGCAGATGCAGGACCTTCCTTTCTGAAGAGGGAGTTCTTCCGGTCTAATCCGGATGAATTTGTGGGTGATCCTAAAGAGCCGCTTAAGGCAGATGAATGGCTCGAACAGACAACGAAGACGTTTGAGATGCTTGGCATCGAAGACGAAGGGTTGAAAGTGACCTTGGCATCTTTCCAGTTGAAGGGGGATGCGGGTCAGTGGTGGAAATTTACTAAGGGTCGTATAGGAGGTACATGGGAGGCTTTTGTGAATGCTTTTCAGGAGAAGTTCTTATCTCCAGCAATCAGGGAGAAGCTGCGAGACCAGTTTTGCCAGCTTAAGCAGTCGAGTTCTTCAGTGGCCGAGTTTGAGGCTGCATTTACTAGCTTGTCCAGTTTTGCACCTGAGTTGGTGGCGTCTGAGGAACGCCGCTGTATTGAGTTTGAGAAGAAGTTGAGGCGTGGCCTTAAGCTGAGAGTTGGGGGAACCATGATTCGGGATTATGGGCGTATGGTTGATGCTACAGCCCACATGGAAATCATGATGCAGGAGGAGGAGGAAGGACAGAAGGGCTCCAAGAGGAGTCAGGATGGTCAGAGTGATGGTAGGAGGCAGAAGGGTTTTAATCCTCAGCAGTCTCAGGGTAGCTTTTCTAGATCGACTTTTCCTGTGCCGAGTGCTAGTTCGGGGAAAGGCAGTCAGGGAGACATTACCTGCTTCAAGTGTGGCCAGCTGGGCCACAAGTCTCCAGTTTGTCCTCAGAGGGGAGGAGTTCAGAGAGCAGCATCTTCTTCGGCTCGATCTCAGAGCCAGAGTCAGGGTAGAGGCCAGCCACTCTCGTGTTATCAGTGTGGTCAGCCAGGGCATATGAAAAGGTATTGCCCGCAGTTGGGTGGCACACCTGGTGCATCTGGTTTGAGGCCGATTCAGGGTCAGCAGCCAGCTCAGTCGGGTCAGGCCTCGAGAGCCAATCAGGGGGCTTCATCGTCCCAGTCAGTGCAGCAATCTTATGCTCCTAGGGGTGAGCAGGTTGATCAGAGGTCGTCTGGGCGCGTGTACGCTGTTACCGCGCAGAATCTTGTGCCGGCACCATCAGTTGTGAGAGGTACCTTCTTGTTTTGCAACTCGGTTGCTAATGTTTTGATTGATACGGGTGCATCTCATTCCTTTGTGTCTGCTGCATTTGCATCTATTTTGGAGTTGGAGTTAGCACAGTTAGCATCTCCTATTTGTGTAGTGTCACCTCTTGGGGGTGAATTGATCTTGAAACAAGGTGTTAGGGGTTGTGATATAGAGGTGGATTATCATAGAATCCCATTTTCCTTTGTAGTTATGCCTATGAGGGGTTTCGATGTTATTTTGGGTATGGACTGGTTATCGTCATATCGGGCAGTTATTGATTGCTACCGCCAGAGGGTCACTTGTTGTACCGTGAGCGGAGAGTATTTTCATTTTCTGGGGGACCGGGTTGGTAATGTGTTGCCACCGGGGTATGTTCCGCGAGGACGGAGTGAGCTTAGTGGTCTACTTGCTAACCTTTCGATTAGTGAGGATGATGAGACTCAGATTGTGTTGCCAAGGGTGGTTTGTGAGTACTCGGACGTCTTTCCCAAGGATCTTATTGGTTTGCCACCGCATCGGGAGATTGAGTTCTCTATTGACCTAGTGCCCAGCACGACGCCGATTTCTATGGCACCTTATCGTTTTGCCCCAGCCGAGTTAGTTGAGTTGAAGATTCAGCTCCAGGAGTTGCTAGATAAGGGTTTTATACGTCCTAGTGCCGTGGGGAGCACCGGCCCTCTTTGTTAAAAAGAAAGGTGGTGCTTTGAGACTTTGTATAGATTACCGGAAATTGAATCGGGCTACGGTTAAGAATAAGTACCCTATGCCTCGTATAGATGATCTGTTCGATCAGTTGAAGGGTTCCCATTGTTTCTCGAAGATAGACTTGAGATCGGGTTATCATCAGTTAAGAGTCAGGGAGGAGGATATTCCGAAAACGGCATTCCGTACGCGGTATGGCCACTATGAGTTTCTGGTGATGCCATTTGGGCTCACTAATGCACCGGCAGTTTTTATGGATTTGATGAACCGAATATTCTGGGAATTTTTAGATCGTTTTGTAGTTGTCTTCGTGGACGACATCCTTATCTATTCACCTTCTGAGGAGAAGCACAACGAACACCTGAGAGTGGTGCTTGAGTTACTTAGAGCCCATAAGCTTTATGCTAAGTTTGGGAAGTGTGAGTTCTGGCTAGAAGAGGTCAAGTTCTTAGGCCATGTAGTTTCTGGAGAAGTAGTGTCTGTTGATACATCCAAGACTGAGGCAGTGCAAGATTGGGCACAGCCTAAGAATGTGTTTGAGATCCGCAGTTTTCTGGGGTTAGCTGGGTATTATCGTCGGTTTGTGAAAGATTTCTCCAGATTAGCTTCGCCTTTGACTAGATTGACTCGGAAGGGAGTCAAATTTGTATGGAGTGAGACTTGTGAAAAGTCGTTCCAGGAGTTGAAAGTTAGACTGACCACCGCTCCAGTATTGATTATTCCAGAGAGAGGGTTGGGTTATGCAGTCTATTGTGACGCCTCACGAGAGGGTCTGGGTTGTGTATTAATGCAAGAAGGGAAAGTAGTTGCCTATGGCTCACGTCAGTTGAAAATTCACGAGCAGAATTACCCTACGCATGATCTAGAGTTAGCAGTTGTGATATTTGCCTTGAAGATTTGGAGGCATTATCTTTATGGTGAGAGATTTGAGGTATTCTCGGATCATAAGAGTCTGAAATATTTGTTTACACAGAAAGACTTGAACTTGAGGCAGAGGAGGTGGATGGAGTTCATAGAGGATTATGACTTTGAATTGCATTATCATCCGGGAAAGGCCAGTGTGGTGGCCGATGCCCTTAGCAGAAAACCTGTTGGTGTCATAGCTAGTATAGCCATCCGAGAATGGGAGATGTTGGGTGCACTTGGAGAGTTTGATTTACTTTTGGGCGAATCCGTTGAGGCTGCGGCCTTGTTTTCTGTTGTCGCACAGCCTACACTTGTGACTCGAGTGTTAGAGGCTCAGAGGGGTGACCTTGAGGTAGAATCGCTTCGTGAGAAGATTTCCGGTGGGAAGGTTGAGAAGGGTTTGACGGTGTATCCCGACCTGAGTGTGAGATACCGAGACCGTCTGTTTGTGTCAGAGTCTTGTCGAGAGGAGGTACTCCGAGATTTTCATCATTCACGCCTTGTGGTGCATCCGGGAGGCACTAAGATGTATAGGGATTTGGGTCGCCAGTTCTGGTGGCGGGATATGAAGAGAGATGTGGCAGCTTTCGTATCTAAGTGCCTTACTTGTCAGCAAGTGAAGGCTGAACATCAGAGGCCAGCGGGTTTGTTTCAACCCTTGCCTATTGCCGAGTGGAAGTGGGAACACGTCACTATGGACTTCGTTGTGGGTCTTCCGAGGACTCAGCGGGGTAGTGATGCTATTTGGGTGGTAATAGACCGGTTGACTAAGTCGGCGCACTTCATTCCTATGCGCGTGAGAGATTCGGTAGATCATCTTACCGACCTGTACATTCGGGACATAGTGAGATTGCACGGGGTCCCAGTGACGATCGTCTCTGATAGAGATCCTCGTTTTACTGCCAGGTTGTGGCAGAGTTTGCAGAGTGCCTTAGGCACTAAGTTGGCCTTTAGCACGGCTTATCATCCACAGACTGACGGGCAGTCCGAGCGTACTATTCAGATCCTTGAGGATATGCTTCGGGGTTGTGTTCTAGACTTTAGTGGGTCGTGGGAGAGGCACTTGCCGTTGGTGGAGTTTGCCTACAACAACAGTTTCCAGTCTAGTATTGGTATGGCACCGTTTGAGGCCTTGTATGGCCGACCGTGTAGATCTCCTGTTTGTTGGGCCGAGGTGGGTGATGCACCTCTGTTGGGTCCGGAGTTGGTAAGGGAAACGACGGAGAAAGTTGAGCTTATCCGTAAGAGGCTCGTTACAGCACAGAGTCGTCAGAAATCTTATGCCGACCGTAGGAGGAGACCTTTGGTGTTTGAGGTGGGTGATCATGTCTTTCTGAAGATATCACCTAG
This sequence comes from Camellia sinensis, assembly GCF_055761805.1. Taxonomy (NCBI): domain Eukaryota; kingdom Viridiplantae; phylum Streptophyta; class Magnoliopsida; order Ericales; family Theaceae; genus Camellia; species Camellia sinensis. Next base: position 114,286,497 of record NC_138973.1, read on the forward strand.
ACAGGGTTTGATGAGGTTTGGGAAGAGCGGGAAGTTGTCCCCTCGGTTCATTGGTCCGTTTGAGATCCTTGAGAGGATTGGCGAGGTTGCTTATCGTTTAGCTTTACCGCCGCAGCTGTCCGGAGTACATGACGTGTTTCATGTGAGTATGCTTCGGAAATATGAGCCGGATCCATCACATGTGTTGGATTGGACCGATTTAGTGGTTGATGAGGATGTCTCGTATGAGGAGAGACCGGTTCGGGTCTTGGATAGGCGGGATCAAGTTTTGCGAGGCAAAACCATCCCTTTGCTCAAAGTTTTGTGGAAACATCACGGAGTGGAGGAAGCCACTTGGGAACGTGAGTTGGAAGTCCGCGAAAAATACCTGGACATGTTTATCGATTTGTAATCTTGTATTTAGATTTTGTAATATTGTTGAACTTAAGAGCCTTACATATGTCTTAAGTTGTAAAACGTTGAGTATGTTTTAGTAAATGGGTGTATCTTGAAACTAGCTTCATTATAGAAGTTTAGTGTAGCATTGCATATGTTGATTACATTGCTGAATGTGTTGTATATATCATGCAATTGAATATGATATGGGGATTGCTAACATTGAAAGGAATAATGCGTCATAATGATACAGGCTGAAATATATGTTATTTTATATATATTGTGGGATGCCTCTTGATAAAGAGATGAAGTGATCAGTATTGGGTCAAGCTGTTTATTCTTGTTATTTAATATCTTTGGGAATTGAGAAAAACTTGTTTTTTATAAACTTATGCTTAATTTCGGGGACGAAATTCTTTGAAGGGGGGGGGGAGGTTATAGCGACCCCGGGTTTTTTTCCATAGGATTATTGTATCCGGACTTAGGCCCCGTAGCTCCTACCATTGTATTTTGATTGTTACCGTCCTTTAATTTCCTATTTCGTTATAGCGACCCCGGGTTTTTTTCCATAGGATTATTGTATCCGGACTTAGGCCCCGTAGCTCTTACCATTGTATTTTGATTGTTACTGTCCTTTAATTTCCTATTTCTGAGTAGGGAGATGCAATAGGCAGGTTTATAGCAGGTTGGTTGAGCTTGGGAGCAAAGGGTTACTGCCCAGAATTTTGACTCTTCGCTCGAGCGAGAAGTTCTTCGCTCGAGCGAGCTCTTTGTTTTGGTCCGTCGCTCGAGCCAGGGTTTCTTCGATCGAGCGAGGACTGTGTTTTATAGTTAGACCTGAGAGCAGAGGTTTTTGGCTCGAGCGAGCTTTTCTCCGCTCGAGCGAGTTAGTTCGTTCTTCGCTCGAGCAATAGTCCCTTCGCTCGAGCGTGTGTCTGGTTACAGACCTGAGGGTTTGAGTTCTTCGCTCGCTCGAGTTTTCTTTCGCTCGAGCGAGCTTTTGGGTTGTTGGCTCGAGCAAGGCTTCCTTGGCTCGAGCGTAGCTTCTCTGTGTCTGGTCGCTCGAGCGACCAAGTATTCGCTCGAGCGAGCCTGTCTAGTTTATATACGCAGCAGCGGGTTTTGATCAGTCTTTTTCATCTTCTTTTTGGGTCCAAACCCTAGGTCCGACTTCTCTCTCTCCCTACTCACCTTCTTTCTTAGATTTGATCTATTTAGAGTGTGTTTCTACCCTAGTTGCTTTATTAAAAAGATAGAGGGAGTCGAGGGCTTTCATTTAATCTGAATATTTGGCGATTTGGAGCACATTGGTATTTGGGCACTCATCTCTGTCTTCACCATTTGGGTTGTTTTCTTCGAGGTAGGGATTTCCTACTCCATTTTATAAGTTTTGTTCTAAGTTTTGGTATTTTGATATGTTGGGGTTACTTTGATAATTTTGGGAAAAACCCTAGTTGTAATAATTAATTAATTTGTATAATTGATTTAAGGGGATTGAGGAATTTGGTTAAATTCATGAAATTGGGAAATTATTGATTAATTGGTGTAGTTGGATAATTTAAATCATTTGCCTATTGAATTGTTGTTATAGTTATTTCCAAGTCTAGAAATAACTGTTTTGGGCTATCGGTGGAGGATAGTCGTGATTGTTGTAGACAATGCATGTGGATTAGTATAACTGAAACTAATCACATTGGTTGAGTCATTAATTTTGACTGTTGAATTCATACAGACATTATGTGTATTGATTGTGTGATGTATACGTTATGTGTTACATACTTTGTTTGTGTGTGGGAGGAGATAGGGGATGTACTCCACGATTTAGGGGAAGATAGGGGATGGACCTCTAAATCGGATTTTGTTTGGGAGGAGATAGGGGATGGACTCCATTAGCATCACTTTTATGTGTGCTTATTTATATTGAAGTGTTTTGTTGATACAACACTAAAATGTGTATCAAATTGGAAGTATGAAGTGTTTTGGTTTGAGCCTGAGTCTCATTTGTTTGTTGATATTGGAAGAATGTGAATTTGATATATATAGTACACTGTTGGAAGTTTGGCCAGGTTCTGAGCTATATTGAATTAATATATTGGAAAGTAAAACGTGTCTTAGACATTAATGTCATGAAACTGTATAAAGATATAACTGATTATCTTGGTTAACCAATTATTGAATGCTATTGCTTTATTCAATGCTTATATTTGGTTTAGTATATTTCTACTGGGCTGTGGCTCACCCTTTATGGGAACATCATTTTCAGGTTCAGGTGATAAGCTACCTCCAAGGACTTAGCTTGGGAGGGTTTGGCTTCTGGATTTTGAAGAAGACTATCTTTAGTTAATTGTCTTTATTTATTAGTACATGTAAACATTCAAGCCTAGGGCTTTTCTTGTATTGAGTTAGAACTCATATTTTTGTATCCAAGTGTTGGCTTGGAAAGATGTAAGCCTGTAGGGCATTTTATTCGATGTTACATGTAATGCTTTTATTTAGTAATACTCTGATGAATGAATTAATAAATTGTTTTCTTTAAATGATGCATGTCAATGATATATATATAATGAGTTTATTTTGAGGGCGTTACATCTAGATTCAAAATCGAAAACCGATTTCGAGTCCCCTTTTTTTCTACAAATCATTTGTCCTAGTTAGTTGTGTGTGTGTGAAGTTTCGGTGACATCTGACGGCATTTGACCATTTTAGTGCATCAACCAGCTCGAAATTTTTTTTTTAAAGGACAAGTTTTTACAAATGAAAATTAGACTCTAGATTCAAAATTGAGAACCAGTTTCAAGCCTTGTCTTTTCCTACAAGCCATTTGTTCCTCGTTAGTCGTGTTTGCTATGTTTCGTTGACATCCAACGCCGTTTGATCCTTTAAACTATTACAAATAGATTCAACATACTAATATTCATGTATCTAATAAAACAAAAGTTGGCATGTCTGATGACTCAGAATTTAGAAACAATAAGATATGTTGTATAAAACAAATTATGGTATGGCCCCTACAAAGAGCAAGATATATGCTATTCCCCCCAAACTTGGTTCATAAATTAATGAACTCTCAAACAGCAAATAGAAAACATATATATTTATCAATCAAGATTAATGTCACTTTTATCCCCTACACTATCAATTTCATCTATTTAGTCTCTAAAGTTTTCGATTTTTATCATATAACCCAATTGGAGACAATCTAATTTTGTCCAAATCACTAATAGTGAAACCTAACCTCATTGAGAAAAAGGTAATTTCGCAATTTCGACAACCTAAATCATACAACCAAACACCCATCTTCTTACTCATACTATATAAGACAACTTACTTGAAAAAGAGTTTCTAAAGAAGAAGTTTTCATAAACGATAAGTTTGCAAAGTGTTTGAAAGTTTTACATCATCATCTGGTGGTGGTGTATGTGGGTTCTCATCGACCTCAAAATCCCTAGATTCACAATGGCCACTCAATGCATCCGGTATCTATGATATTTATGGTATAATTTGTTAATCGTATTTATATTCAATGATAGAATTATGCCAAAATTAGATATTTATAAAACATAATTTATGCCAAACTTGTCTATTGTGATTTGTACTCCCTCCTTGGGACACAATAGCCAACATTTCAGCTCTCATTTGTTGCATGTGTGTCGAAAGCTCTGCTCGCATCTCCTCCCTTAACTCCTCTCTAATCTCATCCTTCAACTCCATATGAACCTGCTGGGTAATCCAATGTTTGTATTTGTTTAAAAAGCCATTTGAAATCAAGTGCTCTTGTACAGTATCTTGGACAAGATGATAGCGATGCTTGCATTTCTTACATGGACAACAAATCATCGAACCTCTAGCCCTATTGGTGTATGAAAACACCAAAAATCGGTCGATCCCATTCATGTATTCCCTCGACATTCTATTTGGAAAATTCAATCGAACTCCTGTCCATTTTGTATACTTCTCCCAAATATATATTCTATACACATTAACATGCATATTAATTAACCATCACAACAACTCTAAATAATTCCTACATGTTCATGCATCATGATACCTATCCCATACGATAATTATATACGAATGAACAAACAATCCTTGAAGCCAAAAGCAACTTGAAAACAATTTGGACATTCAAATACTTTCATAACACAATAATAGTTTTCTTATTTGCATAAATAAAATGTCACATTTAGAATGGAGATCAGACCACAATCACAACATAAATGGCAATAAGAGGGCTTCCAATAGGTAAATTAAAAATACACTAAGAGCCTCCTTTCTCCAGGTTATGAAAAAGCTTTTATGCCTGATATTTGATCTTTTTCTAATTACTTCTCCTTAAGCCAAAGGGAAACATTCTTATAAGCTCTCTAAAAAAACATTGATTCTTACAAGAAGTTGTCACTCCATTAGTTTGACACATTATCTTAGAGCTACGAGGGATAGCAAGGATGCAAATCCCTTTTTTTATTCCTTAACAAGTGACTGAATCCTATATATTCTAATAGATAGTAAAAACAAGAAATTTAATTGACACCCTATAGCCAATATAAGAAACTGAGAAAGATAATATCAAAGCATCAACAAATGCAAGAAATGCCCTAAATTCCATTAGAAACTAGAGATCGATGAACTTAATCCAATCAAATATTAGCACAAAAATGATCTCATTAAAACCCAACAACCCTAATACAAGAATTAGAGTAACAAACAAATAGAGGATTCTAAAAGGTCAATCCAAAACTATACTTTTTCTTATCAAACAATCTCACCCACAACCCCAAAGAAGAAAAAGAAAAAGAGCAAAAAGTTAAATAAAACAGCTTCTGGACAAACAACAAAGAATCAAATCTGATTGAATAAACAAAATTGGAAAAACACAAGCATAAGCACATACAAACATACAGAGAGAGAAAGAGAGCTGACCTAGGGCTTCAACAACAAGGACCAGCTTTGAATCTATAAAACAAGGGTTCTCCCCAATTTGTGAAATAGAAAAACCTAATGAGCAATTCCATCGATCAAACTGTTTTGAACTTCATTTTCTCTCCTACTTAAATAAGCTTTAAAATTTTTAAAATATACTTTAACATCAAGGATAATAAAAACAATGACATCTAAAAGTAAAAATCTTTTGAATTCCTTCATTAAACCTTATTTTACTCCATGTTTTATACTTTAACTAACAAAAACTTCATTAAATAAAAGCCAGCTGGTTGTCTTCATTGTTTAGTTTTTATAAGGCCAAGCCATCACAAGGTGCTTCAATTCAGCTAAAGATTCTTATTGTCAAGTAATTTTTCCCTTTTTTGGGTAAGAATTCTGTGTTTAATAAAGAACAAGAAGGTGTGACTAATCTGTGAGCAATTAACAAGTGAAAATAAATCAAACCCATGTATGACATCATGGGTATTGTCCAAAATCATCATAAACATCACTAAACAAACCATAATATTTTCAACTTTACTTTAATACCTTTAAAAATTCTCTGAGAAATAATCATAAAAAGGAAAGAAAATAAATGCTTTACTATTGCAATCATAGCATCAAATTTCAATACAAATAATCAGAATACATGCAAATACATACACAATCAACGGATTAGGGCTCTGTTTCGCCTCTGTTCTTTGAAACTGATTAGGGCTTGGAAACTGATGAGAGAGAGAAAGGAAAAGAGGGGGAAAGGAATCAAACCACTCAAATCAAACCCAATCAAACCCATTTATGACATCAAACCCATAAAACCAAAGAAATTGAACCACTTAAATCAAACCCATGTAAGAAATCAACAAAGATGTCAAACTCAAGAAATCATATATATATATCTATCTATACTATTATAAAGTGAACACCTCTTATGGTGTCCTGAAGCTTTACTCTCCCCATGCCATGTGGCAGTATTTTTTATTTTTTAAAAAAAAGTTAAACAAAGAGATGGGCAAGGCTTGAACCCATGACCACGGGTTTAAGTACGATGACTCATACCACTTAAGCTAAGTATACATTATAATATTAATTTCATTATTATTTTTTTTTATTCCTACTTATTTAAATTGCACACACATCGTGTGTGCCACCCACTAGTATACATATATATGAACGAATGAAGACAGAAGGGACCTCACTGCCGCCTCACCTCACCTCGCCTCGCCGTAGCCACCGTTGGAGTCGCTGTCACCCGCCCTCTGCATTCGAGTTCGCCTCTCTCGGTTGATGGTTAGGGCTTTCTCAACAAATCTATACTGTATATTTAAGCCAAAGGGGAACCAGGGCCTGGGAGCTTATCTCCATCTCAATTTTTTAATTTTTTATTATAAAAAAAAAATCTCAATATTTATTGATTTAGTTAAAAAATTTTATCAGTATTTATCAATTTTTTTTCAATTCCTTTTCACATGTCTGCAATTATTGATTTGGTCAAAATTCCATAATCAGCATTTAAAATCCCTCATTAATATTTTACATAGTTTTTAAAAAAAATTTAGATATGTCTAATCTAGATACACTAAAAAAGTATAATATTTATATAACTTTTTAAAAAAAAAATTCGCCAAAAAAAAATAAATAAATAAAAAATAAGAAAATTCAATACATTTTTGTATTTTGTTGTATTAAATAAATCTTTTAAAGATTTTTGTACAAATTTTATATATTTTAAGTATATCAAGATTAAGTGGATCTAAAAATATAAAAATACAAATTGAAAACTCAAAAAACTGTTTTTGAAAATTCCAAACCAAATAGAGTATTATTTGTAAATTTAAAAGTTGTGTAAAATTATAAAAAAAAAATTAAAAAATTATGAGTTTAATGCACAAATAACTTAATACTTGTTATGATTTTATAAAATACATAAAATTAATTAATTTCCCCTTACTCCACCCAAAATAAATTTAGTTGTATTATGTGTAAAATTATTGATTTTATTTTTCATAACATAAATAAAAATAAAACTAACATGTATCGTTAATATAATGGTAAACTTGCATTATCTTATTGGTGGAACGCTACAAATACCTATCAAAATATACTTTTAACCATCTTAAACTTTTTTTTTTATTGAATTATTTATCCACTAAAATTATAAACAAAATATAGTATTAAATTTAATAGATTCTTGCAATCTAAGAAATTAAAGAAGTAATGAAAATAATTAAATTTTAATCTTAAATTAAAAACTATAAAGAAAAACAAAAGAATTGAAATCATGTTCAATATGATAGAATTTTCATTTCAAAACATAATATTTCCGATTTTCAAGCCAAGTATGTACATATATATTTTGGATTTTGTAAAACAAAATAAAACATGAAAGATTAAATTTGGAGATTACAATTTTCTGCAATCTTTGTAGTCAAAATACAAAATCTCAAATGCTTGGAACAAAAAATAAATTATTAAAGAAAAACCGAGACTTGCATTCGATGGCGGATTGCGAGACTTGCATTCGATGGCGGATTGCGTACTGCTGACATTCACTGCTAATGAAGGAAATTGATGAAGTATATGTATTTGCAATAGGGGATTGCTAGAAGTAATGGTTTAAGGGGATATGGGTAGATGGATTGTTTTTTTTTTATATATATATCAATCTGTAGGATAGTGAGAGAGTGGGATTGAAAGTGTTTGAGGGTATGAGAGATTTGTTTGAGGTAGGAGAGTAACAGATTTGTTTGGATAGGTTTTGGTTTTTTTTTTTTTTTTTTTTTTGAGTTTGGATAGGTTTTTTTTTTTTTTTCTTTGTTGACAACTTTTTATGGATAGGAGTTGTGGATAGTGGTAGAGTGGGAGTGAAAGTCTTTGAAGGTGAGGGACAAACGTACGGTAGGAGAGAAAGGTAGAAGGATAAGAGTTTTTATTGTTATGAAAGTCTTTGGGAGGGAAGGAAAAGAGCTAAACTCAAAAGAGAGGTGCCACGTATTTTTCAAATTTATGAGAATATTAGAATGGCATTTTGAAGCCTTTTAAAATAGCACTACATTCTATTATATATATAGTATAGATACAAATAATTATAGATACAATCCGTGTATAGTTACTGCAGTACCTTTTTCAACTTCTCTCATACACTATGGTTAGGGATAAAATTGTCAAATTATTTTTATAAAAAATCTTAAAAAACATAATTTATATATTAAAAAAATCTAAAACAAATATAAATAACTATAATTATCCCATGCATAGCACGGGTGACAGGCTAGTGGGAGAGAAAGGAAAAGAGGAGGAAAGAGAAAAATTATTTATCAAAATGATATTGTTTTAGCCAACTTTGAAAATTAATAACCCATATTTTGTTCATTGCCGCTCAATATCTCCAAATTATTGCTTCAAGATTGGTGACAAAATTATTCCTTCACCAAAAAATCTAAAAATATTAAAAATTATTAGTGATGAAAATATATTTCTCACTAAATGATTTCAAAATATTAAAAATCATTAATGACGAAAATAAATTACCCATTAATAATTTTATAATTGGCAACAAAAATATTTTCTCGCCAAAAGTCTCAAAAAATTGTATCTAAAGCCCCCTTTTCTACCAACATGTTGGAGCGATTCGTCCGCTCCTCTCTCATATGGAGGAAATCTCCACAAATCAACAAAGAAACAAAGAAAGGAAAGGAAAAACAAAAACAAAATGAAAAGGATTTCCATGAGACAGCCCACACGTGGGTGCATCTCTCTTTCCTTTTTATATTATACTAACATGTTATATGTGTTATGCATGAAATAAAATAATATATTATTTATAAAAAATATGGTAATTATATTGGGAAAATCAGTCTAAAGTCCCTCTCTCATTTTTAGTAATGGAAGCCATCCACAATATTATTTTTTGATGTCTAAGGTCCCTCCCATCTATCACAGAGAAATTTAGCCTAGTTGATTGTTGTTTTTCTTCTTGAGCTTATTTGCCTTTATTATTCCAATCCCACCACTATCTCCCTTTATCCTCTCTCTCTCTCTAATGGCCAATGTCAAACCCTAATCTCTTTCTTCCTGATCAGCGATGGCGACATCGGCCTTCAAATTAGCCACGAAGAGAACGCCGATCGTCGCTTCTTCTTGTTCTATTGTTCGTCGGAGTAGTGGTGATAACACGAATAGATCTAGATTCCTGGATATTAACAGTGATGATGATGAGTGGCACGGACCACTAGTAGTTGAAGACTCTGCAATTGAGTCTCTTGGTGATGATGAAGATGAAGATGGATATGAAGAATACAGTGAAAAATGCAACAGTGACGATTGTGAGGGTAGAGTTATGAGTGATCATAAGGAGCGTTTGCCCAACAATGATGATGATGGGTCGAGTGACAGGTTGAACCCCAGTTTTTTGATGGAACCATGTGATGCTAAACTCTGGGAAGCCAGGTACCCAATGAGTCCATGTGAAGATTTTGATTTTGTGCCAACTGGGAACATGATTGAAGAGATCTTTGGCCCAAACACTGAAACCAGTAAGTTGAGTGATGAAGAAAAGCATTAGATAGTGGCTCTTCAGATGATCTTTATAGTTTCACAGTAATTTATTTTAGACATGGCTTCGCCTTGGTGAGAGCCAAGAATGCAAGTGGCCTGGGAACGAAATTTTCTTGTAAAACATAAGAGCCTCCAATCTTTCCATGTAAAGTTTGTTTGACTCCCAAATGTAATCTTTCCTTTACCTGTGTAAGTCACTAGAGAAATTCTGTGAACCAGAATTCTCTGTGAAGTTCAGAGAAAATTCAACCAGAGTGAATTTCTCTGAATTGAATTTTCTCTAGTTTGGACCAGAGAATTTTTCTGGATTAAATTGAATTTTCTCTGGTTTTGGACCAAAGAATTTCACTGAATTGAATTTTCTCTAGTTTGGACCAGAGAATTTCTCTAGATTAAATTGAATTTTCTCTGGGTTTGGACCAAAGAATCTCACTGGATTGAATTTTCTCTGGATTGATGTTGAGGGACCTTAGACATTATAAAAATATTAAGTGTCCTTTATGCTATAAAATCATAATACCAGGGACCTTAAAAAAAACCCCAATTATATTTAATTTTTATATTTTATTATTCATAAAATTATATATATAAGTTTACAAAATTTTATTTAACATGTCCCTTTACTATAATATATTGTCTTGACAATTAATAAATAAAATTATACTTTGTTATTAAAAAAAGGCATAGTTCTAATACTTCACTATTTTAAAATAAAAATATATAAATTTTAAAAAATTGTCATATTTGTCTTTGAAAAAAAATAATTAAAGAAATTTTAAAACTTAATGAATAAAGAACCATCGTAACATATGATTTAAAATCTTTAGAAAAGAAAAAAAGGTTAAAAAATGAATTAAGACTTTGAGTATTAAATGCCTCACAATTATTTATTTTTTTTTTTGTAAACTTTTTTGAAGACGTAATTACAATTAAAATTAATGTCATATTAACTTTTGGAATGAATATATTAAATTTGTTTTTAAAAAAAACTGAATATTTGTCATTGAACAAATCTTGTAAGATTTAAAATAAAATTTATAACGACAATAAATTGATGATATTGTAACATACATAATGCATTTGAACAATTTTAAATTTTAAATTTTGAAGAAAAAAAAAAGATTTGGACTTTGAACTTTAATTATCTTACAACATTTTTATTTATATAATAATATAAATATAGATAGGTAATAGATAGATTAAAATTAATTATAAATATAGTAATATTTAAAAGGTCATGGTTTTGTATAGTTATATTTAAAATCCTAAAATTTCTTTTTTAACTTCCTATATCTTTTGGGAAGTGTCAAAAAAACCAGCTTATTGGCTTATTTGAGTCAAATTACCTCTTGTAACACCCCAAAATAATTAACATAAAACCCAACTCATACTAGTGAGTCAATTGATCAATAATCGGATATCTTCGATTCATTTTATCTTTGATCATTACAAAATGTGACATATGTAATATATATTCATAAATTCTAGATTCTAAATCTATAGCATATGACATCAATACGAGAGTAGAGAGGAATTTAAAATCAAATAAAAAAATGCCTTAATGGTTTACAACTTTCCAAGGCGATGCTTGGTTATAACAAAATGAGTTTCAACTTAATACAAATAAAGGCCAAGGCTTAAACAAAATAATTACATCAAACAACTCGAAAGGAAGCCTTAAGCTCTCAGTCTTCCCAAGATATGTCCTTAGTGGAGGCATATCATCAGCACTTGAAAGTTGTTTCCCACATAGGGTGAGCCAAAGCCTAGTACAATATATGAATCTTAGCAAAATTATAAGGTGAATGCACAATGCATACCACTTTCCAAAAATTTCTCATTTTCTATCTCAAAACAATGCAATGTCAGATTAAATATCAATTCATAAGAAATAATCTTTTTATATAGAAAACAGGGCGGTGGATACGACACACTGGGAATCTGTAGGTACGTGTCTGCAAGTAGGCTATACAAGAACTGCCAAAGTCATTTTACCAGTACTAACCGGAAGGATCAGCACTTAACTGCGCAGGTTTCTGGATTTTCACCAAGGACACACAAGCTAACATAATAAAACCACAACCACACCCTCTAACCAGAATCACCACGATATTCACCTCTTTTTCTCAAAAACCAATATATTTGCAATGTTCGATATGAAATGATGCTCAATGTACAATGTATGAGAAATTAATTTCAAATCAACCTAATTCTCGTGTAATGTCTGCAACAATCAAAACTATCCTCCACCGATAGCTAAAAATAGATATTTCTATTCAATAGATAAATTCCAATCAAAATACATTTTCATTAATTCCAATAAGAGTGATAATACATATCTTGTGACACCCCAAAAATTGCGAACATCAGAGAATATATTAACAATTAAATACATGGTTTATCTAAGGTTAACGCAAAACAACACTAATGAGTCCTATGGCCAATAACCAAGTAAGATCCCAGATCGCCGGAGGAGTCAAGTTAGCCTCCCTTTTAAGTCTAGCTTTCTTAGGTAGTGCACTACCCTTTTGACAGATCTTAAAAGGTATTGATGCAAGGTCTCAAAAGCAAAGTAGAGATAGGCATAGGATTACAAGGTAAATAATAATTAAAGTGCCTCAATTTTAAATTTACAAAACGAGTCCCATTACTATTACAATCTAAGAATAAATAAAAGCACAGTCAAACTAATAAGCAAAATGGTTCCGAACTTTCTCTAAGGTAAACTTAAGTCTTCAAATGTCTTTGACTCTTCATTAGCTTCGTATATTTCTTCGATACCTGGCATGAAACACCATGAGCTTTGAATGCCCAGTAAACACACAGACACCCCGTCCCTTTTTCCTAATCTAATACACAATAGCAAATTACAACAATAAGGGAAAGGAGCATGACATTCAAGTAATTAACACAGGTTACAGGGTTAGTTGTTGGTAGTCTAGAAATCCCCTAAAGAGATTTCATCCTCCCAACCGCAAGAATCAGACGCAGATTATTCGGTATTCCCTATCTTTTCCAGCTTTGTTGTAGAACTTATCTCGGATGCTTAGCAACAGTTATATACTGTGTAGTGCCAACCGTAGGGCCTCAAAAGAGACGGTAATAATGGGCCTTGCCCAAATCCCTCCTTACACCAAATACCTAGGGTCCGAATACATCCGCTCCGTTTAAGGGTTCCAAAACCACTTGCGCAAGACTTTAACTTCCAAATAGGGAATGCATCCTGTCAACCAATCAATATCTTAGTAACTTGTCCAAAAATTCGCAACCCACTACCACCCATTAAGTTTCCCGTTTGAGTTATATAATTTAAGTCAGAGTTAGGACATGCTCTTGAAACAACATCTATTGCACAAGTATGAACAACTAAATAGTACAAATAGAAGGAAATAAAGTTACAACACATGAGATTCACATATGAAGATAGCACAAGTAGCTCTAGGCATATTCAAGTAGTTAAGGGAATAATTTCACACAGGAATATAATTTCCAGATTTGCATAAGTGTGAGCACCATCGAAGGATTAAAATAAAATACATAAACCTATGACACATGTAATATCATACCGAGACATGATCATAAATTAATAAGCATATTCATGAACACAAGAGCATAAAACAGCAATGAAAACAGAATTTCAGATTCAGTACTACCTAAAGATTACACTCAAAAGGGCTAGTTCAGATTCTTATAAAGCCCGACCCTCCTATGGTCTGTAGGAAATTTTATCTAGTTCTAAGAACATTTTTTGGAAATGGGATAGATTTTTCAGATTTCTAGTTATTTAGGAAATATTCCAGCTCTATCCAGATTCATCGACTGTTACAAAAATTGGATTTTATCACAAACCACTCACTCGTTTTCGATGAAACAAATTTTCCTTGAAAGATAACTCCTTAAGAAAGATTTTGACATAAAATTGAGGTCCATAAGATTTTTATACATGTTTCTAAAATTTTCGCAAGGTGGCTATAAAATAGATTTTTTTGGCACCGTTCTTGAAAATAAAAAGTTAGTGAGAAAAGAGGTCAGCTAGGGGAAATTTTTCACTTCTTTTGTGATGAAAACATACTAAATAACTTGTATTAAACTCAAAAATTCAAGGTGAAGGTGTGCCTTTGAAAATTTTGAGAGATTGATATGGAAAAAGGTAGTCTTATACCGATTAAGAGAAATAGAAGAAGGGTATAATCAAGGCTCTACTCCTTTCATTTTTAACACAAAAATACCATTAGAACACATCTGAAAATACAATTTTAAACTTCTAATAATATGTATTTGAAAAAGGAAAATGAAAGAGAGAGTTGTATTGTGACTTACTTGAGGGTTGTTGGAATTGTTAGCAAACTTTTTCTTTCTCTCCTCTATTGTACTAAGCTCACCCTCCTTCCTTTCTTCTCTCTCAGATGAATATAGAATAGTGGAGGATTAAAGGTCTTAATTAGGTTCGTAAATATGATCTAGTTAGGATTTTCCTCCTAACCAAATCAACCTAGTTGGATATATACACATATACATACATATATATATATATATATAAAAGTTTATACAAAGTCAAAGATTTTCTTCCTTAAATCATTCAAAATTGTCTCAAAAAGTACATTCATAATATCTATGTAGGTATGGCTAGCCATAAATGGTGATTTGAGGGACTTATTATATATATATATATAAATATCTTTTTTGTGTACAAATCTTGAAAATTGTAAAATATAATGTTAAAAAAAAAGTTTTAGGGTACAAGTGTATATATAAATATATAATGGTACTTTTTTGGGGTCAATTTGTAATTTAATAAAAATGTGAGGGCTTGGGCTCAATTATAGTATCTATTTCAAGTGTAGAGTTAATAAATTAGTGTTAGGAAAAATAATTTGATTTGTATTATCTTAGTTTGAATTTAAGGGTAAATAACCGAACGAAAACTGTGAAAATCGGAAGTTAAGGTTTAGAGTGATTAATCTAAAATTTGAGAGTTAAATAATTAATATTAGAGTGCTAGAAATGATTTCTAAGCTTCCAGGGTCGATTAGGGTTTGTATGGGTTTGTTCGTGATGTGTTTTCGGTTTTAGGATTTAATTTGCGAATAATCGACGAATTAAGGACTTTATTATAATAACTCAAAATTTAGGGACCTAATAAGGTTTACAAAAGTTAGGGGTCTCACATATCTATCTCCACCAGCATCATCAACATAATCGTTATTCAAATTTCACAATATCCAACATAATTTTCCATTTTCCCTTTTACAATTTCCAATATCTAAAATTAGGGCAAAATCTCATTTTCCTTCCAAAATCAATTTTGAGAAAAAACTTTCGATCATTTCCACACAACTCATTCACAACCATATTCCTACAACCATTTTAAAGAATTAATTTGGAAAATTCGTATTTTGATTTCAAACCAAACCCTAGGTTTTACCAAAATCTCCCAAACACATAACCCTTTTGAAAAGACAAATAACTAAGCTAAAAATCATAAAAAGAGTCAAAGTAATCCCTACTTTCTTCAAATCTGTAAAGTTTCCTTACACGGGTCCAGAGTGCTTATGGAGTAACCGAACTGTCCGAAGCAAGTGTGATAAACTACATTGCAAAAAGAAATAAAAATCAGAAACCACATAGCACCCCAACCACATGTGAACAACACACAGATGTAATCAAAGCTGTTAGGACTGCACTCAACACTAATTTCTGCCCCCAAATCTGATACCCAAACATGCAACTGATATGCACATTCCTCTAGAGTTTCACTCTAAAAGAACATACTAGTTAAGTGAGAGCCAAAACACCCCTATGAGGGGGGAGGGTTACCCTGTCCTAGTTTCGTCAAGAACTATGGTTCACTATTCAAACAATGCAGCTTCACCCAATCCTATATTCTGGTGAGCATCATGTCCTAGTTTGGAACAGTCTCTATAGCTTTCGATATGCAACTAAGCCGAATGGTCTTAGCAAGACTACCTAATATAACTCTCGCACCTAACACCGAAAAGTGAAAGGCGGATCAAACGGTACAGTGGTAATCCAGATCCAAGGGTTGTGTTCCCATCATGGCAGAGCCCGTGACCGGTCAGCCTTTTTGGCAAGCTTTTCCAAGCAAGCCTCCGATAAACCGTCCAGGAATAGCAGATGGCAAACACAGTGACTTAGGCGTACCAATGCAAATGCAAAGAAACACATAAGTGTAGATAAAATTTCATATCATGAATTTCAAGTCAAGTTCTCCAAATCCCTAGCAGAGTCGCCAGAAACTATAGCTCGACTTTTTCGTCCCCCTCCCTTTTTTCAGAAGGTTCGAGATAAGCCCTACAGTTCAGACTCCCGCGGTTCTGTATCTAATCTCACAAGTGCAATGTGAAATTGATAAACACCAAAGAGTCTAAATCCAGAAAATCTTTTAGAAAATCGATTTTGAATCAAATTGCCAAAATTGGACTGCTTTGTAAGATATAGAGTTGCCACCTAAATATTTTATTTTTGGAAAATTTAGGAAACCCGTGACTCTTGCCAAAGGCCACGTGTCCTTCATCACCAAAGTTGGCTCAGTTCAAGAACTTAGGTACAAGAGGGAAAGGTCATGAATTAAGCACCCCCGCTCGCCTGATTAAAGATCGGCCTCTACTAATCATGATATGATTTTTATCAACATTATATGCTCTTATTCCAGTTTATTAGGCTAGCTTTACTATGTGATGCGCACACAAAGTATAGACTAGTTTGCCCGAATTGGAACAATTCAATTTCATGTTTGTTTTTCGAAAAGGTTTGATTTTGCCACTTAACAAAGTGGGCTTAAGGGCTTAAACGTACATTTCATTGAATCGTTCCAATTCAAGCAACAAGCCTTCATCCATAGGCATTCAAATAGTTATAGCACTAAATCAGGTAGCCTCATGACAAGCATGCTAGTCATGGCAATCACTCACACTCATGCAAGTATGCTAAAGCACTAAAAACTCACCTAGTACTCCAAGCTAAGATAAAACAAAAGAATTAGAAAAATGCATATTCCTAATTATGCCAAATGTCTAATGCAACTAATAGGCTCGGCTACTAATTATGACATATGAGGCAATTTGATAATGTGCGGTCTAAGCACATATTCAAAAAAGTATTGAAATGACAATGTAGTTAGAATGATGCGCCGAGCCTTGGTGCATACAATACAAGATGAATTGATGCAAGCATGCAATATGCTAATTCGAAACGTGGTGTCCCTAATCTAACCATCGTAAGCTAGTAAATAAAAGGAAGAAAGACGTGGGGTTAGAAGACATACACATTATTACATTGCGCTCTCTCGAAGGAGAGTCCGAA
The DNA here is from genome assembly GCF_055761805.1 of Camellia sinensis. Lineage (NCBI taxonomy): Eukaryota > Viridiplantae > Streptophyta > Magnoliopsida > Ericales > Theaceae > Camellia > Camellia sinensis. The sequence continues at coordinate 114,303,672 of NC_138973.1, forward strand.
TGAATTAAGCTAACTAACTAGCTAACTAGGATAAGCTAATTAAGCTAATTATTACAAACTAAATGAATAATTAACTACCGTAAGCTAATTAATTAAGTACAACAAATAAATAATTTAACTAGGCTAAGCTAATTATTTATTTACAACATAAACTAATTTAATTAATCAATCTAAACTAGATTAAATAATTACAACACTTAACTAATGAGCTACAACTATAATTACAACAAAACTATAATTAAATACTAATCAAACTAAACAAGTAGTCCCGGGAATGGAGAGATGCATGCATGCTCGGTTTCCACCTGAAAAACATCTACTGTTTTGCTTCCAATTGCCTCTGTTACACAACCCTTACGGTGGTTTTCCACCACCAGATCAACTTTGCTTTGCTTCACAAGCATTCTGCTCAAAATTCACTGTTGGCTGATAGGGGACCGGTCGGCCACTGCTGATGGTTGGTCGGCTATTGATGGTGGCCTGTCAGCCACTACTGATTTGGATTTCCTTGCTGCAACAGAGAACAAACAGAGCAGGACAATGTATTTCTCAATGATTGTTTGTACTGTGTATCCCTCCTTATCATCAAAATATTTCAAAGGAGTGATACACTTAGCTCTTAAACCATCAATCAAGCAATTTCATTGCATGATGGCCAAAGAACTAAGATGTACAAGTTCAATAAATGTATAAACAAGACCAAAAGCCTTCACCCTATCATACATGGTCAAGGGGCAATGGAGACCTTGGAAACTTAGCACATTTCATCACTTTGAGTATGAAATGTCCCAATATTCCTTGTGTTCAATTAACGTCCGATTGAACACACCAAAACATAATCAAATTCTTATCTTGCACCATTTTAGTTGCAACTTTTTAGTTACTCTTTTTAGATTACCAATCATTGCTTAACCAATTAAGTCCATTGGTGAATCAAGTCCTCTAAAGTGAAGGAAGTGTCAAATAATGGGTGGTTTAAGGCAAGAGAGAGGTGTCATGCCGTTGGTAATAAACCCCCAAAAGAGAATTAAACCATTAAGCATGAACCTTAATCTCAAGCTTAAACAATCCTAAGGTTGAAACAACCCTCAAAGAAAATGAAAAGGTCAAGAAATGAGGAAGGTTGCAGAGATTAATAGTGCTGAAATTAAGTGAGAAAAGCACTTAAAACATGCAATCAACTCAAACAAGTGGCGTCTAAAGGCCTAAAACACCAAGCTTGTGAGGACACTTATACTACAAGCATGCAAAACAAGACTCAAATGATTTAGCCAACACAAAACAAAGTTAAAACAGTCCTAAATAGAGCCTAAAACATGCTGGAATTAAGCTACAAAGGGCTAGAAAAATAAGCTGACACATAGAGCTAAGTAGGCTAGCAAACAAGGCACAAGGAGGGGAGGCCAACCCCTCTAATTTTGGACTTCAAAACACAATTTTTAACACTGAAAATACTCTAAAATTCAGTGTTTAAGGCCCAAAAAAAGATGGTTTGAAAGTGGGAAACAAAGGTGGAAAGGCCTCACAAACAAGGAGTAAAGAAGAGTGAGCTATCCCCTAACCGTAAATGGCCTAAAACCACTAATTCCAGCGCACAAAAACAGAGTTTTTATAGCCCCAAAACAACCCAAATAGTGGGAAAAGGATTTTTTTTAAAAAAGAAGAAGTATTCAAAGCAAAGTAAAAAGGCAAGTATTATACCTCTTGAAGCAAAGATCAACTTTAGGCAACAATTCAAACTAAAACCACCTTCAAGAGCTCCAAGAAGGCCTCAACGAATCTCAGCTCAAAGGTGATCAATTTTGGTTAAGGAGGTATAGGCAAAAGTGTAGTACATGTAGGCTAGTATGCACAAATTTGCAAGAGAGAGAGAGAGAAATGTAGAGAGAGAGAGAGAGAGGTTTTTGTTCCAAAAATTCTAACCTTTAAAAATAGGGGAGAAAACCCTCTATATATAGAAAACATGAATTCCATACAGAGATCCAGCCCTATACGTGGGTGTAGATGCATACATCTGTGAAAACAACTAGCATAAAATATCTCTAAAACACACTGGTGGCCAACTTGCCACACCAATGGCCGACAACAAGGAGACATGGCCGACAGCCCATGGTAGTGGCCGACAAGTCACCAAAAGGTTCAGGCATGAAACACCAAGGTTTTGGTCCAATACAAGGCATAGAATAGACAGGGTTTAAAGGCTCAAAGACAGGGCATTCTGCCGAGGACTTCGGGCACTAAAATGAGCAAATGCAGTCAAAATCATCGAGTGCACAAGCGATGACATCCAAGTCTTGAGGACAGTAAAAAATGGGGTGTCTATAGATGTGAATACCATAAAGACCATAGGCATGAAACCGACAGATGCTACGCCTTAAAGGACCATCTTAAGGAGTTTTGTGCAGGATGGTCGACTCCTCCAATACCTTCCCCACAAGATCACTCAACCTAATGTAGTGGCTCTACGCCCGAACTCAACTCCGATTGGCACCATTTATATGATATACTGTCTTTCGATGCCAAATGACATCCATACGATCCAATCACAAGTATCTCAGCCATGCCCATCCAAGCCGTCCACACTAGCCAAACAGCCCTATCAAACCAGCAAGATTAGCTTCGATGACGCAGATCTAGAAGGGCTGATCCTTTCTCATGACGATGCTCTTGTTATCGAGTTGCGAATAAACAAATTTGCTGCCGAATGCATTCTGGTTGACCAAGGGAGCACATCAAAGATAATGTACTACAAGACGTTTCTGAAACTCGGCTTCACGAATTCAGATCTACTACTGGCAGTATACCCCTTGTTCGGCTTCAACGCGAATCTAGAATACCCTCTGGGCAAGGTCACGATTGCGGTACGTGCAGGCATTAGGACGCTCGATGTGAAGTTTTTGGTCGTTAAACTGCCATTGTTATACAACATCATCATGGGAAGAACTTGGCTGCACGCAATGTAGGCCGTACCAAGAACCTATCACCAGCTACTCCTCTTCCTAACACAACATGGCATTGAGTAGATTCAAGGCTTTCAGAAGTCGGCAAAGGATTGCTACCTTACTGCTTCTAACAAAAAGCCAAGGGAGCTAGAGGTCAATTCAATTAAAATTCTGGACCAGGAGAACCTCGAGGATGTTGACAAAACCCCCACTGATAAGGCAACTGAGGATCTCGTTTAGATTGAACTTGAGTATAAACCAAATAAATTCTTCCTGATTGGCACCTGTCTGAATGTCAACGAACGCCAAGAGTTAATTTCGTTCTTAGTCGGCAATAGTGATGCATTCACCTGGACGCCTTATGAAATGCCGATAGTGGACCCCAGCTTAGCACAAAACCATTTGAACGTGGACCTAAAGGTTAAGCCCATCATTCAGAGGAGTCACCGATTGGCAGCCGAGCATACTTCGGCCGTTGTCGAAGAAGTTGACAAGCTCCTGGAGGCCAGTGCAATCCGCAAAGTGAATTACCGCACCTGGTTATCTAACATTGTTGTTGTAAAGAAGAAAAACGGGTCTTGACGCATCTGTGTAGACTTTACGGACCTGAATAAGGCCTGTCCCAAGGATTGTTTCCCCCGCCCATGAATCGACCAACTAGTGGACGGAACTGTGCATTATTAGTGTATGAGCTTCTTGGACGCATACAGGGGATACCATCAAATAGTCATGCATCCTGAGGATCAGGAAAAAACGGCATTCCTCACCCTGAGGGGCACTTATTATTACAAAGTCATGCCCTTCGGCTAGAAGAATGCCGGGGCAACTTATCAGAGGCTTGTCACCACCATGTTTAAGGAGTAACTCGGTCGTACCATGGAGGTATACATTGATGATATGGTGGTAAAGTCCAAAGAAAAACATGTCCACTTAGCCGACTTGACGACAACCTTCAACATCCTCCGAAAATACAGGATGAAACTTAACGCCTCAAAGTGTGCGTTCGGTATCAGATCTGGTACATTTCTGGGCTATATTGTGAACTATAGTGGAATAGAGGCCAACCCGAAGCAAATTACAGCAATCTTGGAACTCGGCTCCCCTCAATCAGTCAAAGAAGTACAGAAGTTGATGAGAATGGTCGCGGCCCTTGACAGATTCATTAGCCATTCTTCAGATCGTTGTCGACCATTTTTTCACACCCTTCGACAGAGGAAACCATTCCTTTGGACCCCCGAGTACTAGACTGCCCTAGACGGCTTAAAAGCCTATCACCGTTCAATATTGCTCTTGACAACTCCGTCGCCGGGCAACACATTCATCCTGTACCTTGTGGTCTTAGATCGTGCGGTCAGCATCGTACTGCTCAAAGAAGAGCTAGAAGAGCAATGACCCATTTTCTACGTTAGCAAGACAATGGTGGATGCCGAGACACGATACCTACCACTGGAAAAGATGATTTTGGCCCTAGTGGTGGCCGCCAGGAAATTAATGCACTATTTCCAGGCCCATACAATAACCATGCTGAAGGACTACCCTCTCCGAACAGTACTTCGCAGTGCGGAATCATCAGGGTGCGTCTCCAAATGGGCATTAGAACTCAGCCAATATGACATTCAATTCTCTCCCAGAACGGCTATCCAGGGCTAGGTTTTGGCCGACTTTGTTACCGAATTTACTGGCTGTCACGCATACTTAAAGCCAGAGCAACCGGCCTTCCAACGTCAACAGGAGTGGAGGATGTATGTTGGAGATATTTGGCAGATGTACTGCGATGGTTTATCCAACAAGCATGGTTGCGGGACTGGAGTGATGATTATGACTTCTGAGGGTGCCGTAATCGAGCAAGCGGTCAAGCTCGGCTTTGACGCATCAAATAGTAAAGCCAAATATGAGGCTTTGCTTATCGGCCTTCATAATGCGCATTGACTTGGTGCTAAGCGGTTACAGGTTTTCTGCGATTCAAAGTTGGTTATCAATTAACTGAAGGGGGAGTATGTAGCTAGGGACGACTGAATGACAACGTACATGAAAACAACAAACTCATTACTCATGAAGTTTGACCACCATACCTGAATCAAATTACCCGCGACCAAAATACCCATGCGGATGCTCTTACTTGCTTGGCTTTTGCCATTAATTCGGAGGTTAAGCGAACCATTGAGATGGGATTCGTCAGTGAGCCGAGTATTGATCTCCCGAATTCCATTTGCATCAATGTTATTGACTTGGGGCTTAGTTGGATGGATCCCATTACCGCATTTTTATCTTCAGAACAGCTGTCTGCGGACAAGAAAGAGGCCCATAAGCTGCGGAATAAGGCCCTACGCTACTATTTGGACCCCCATGGAAAGCTTTACAAAAAATCTCTCTCAGGGCCGTATCTGGAATGTGTGCACCAAGACTTGGTGGAGGATTTTTTGGCTGAAATACATGAAGACAATTGGGGCGCCCATTCTGAAGGGCGTTCACTAGCCCACCGAGTCGTAACCCAGGGGTATTACTGGCCTGCCATGCAGAGTGTTGCAGAGAACTACGTAAAGAAGTGTGAGCAATGCCAAAAATTCTCTCATTTGACTCATCTACCCGCAGAAGAGCTGAACTCTGTGACTAGTCCTTGACCTTTTGCTCAATGGGGTTTGGACATCGTTGGACCACTGCCAAGAGCTCTGGGAAACAAACGATTCCTGATTGTTGCAACGGATTACTTCATGAAATGGGTCGAGGCAGAACCATTAGCGCACATCCGAGACGTAGATGTCAAACATTTTGTCTAGAAGAACACTATAACCATATTCGACATACCGTGAGCACTCATATCTGACAATGGCACCCAATTCGACTACGGTGTCTATCGTGAGCTATGCGACACATACGGTATGAGACCATACTTCTCCTCACCAGGCTATCCACAGAGCAACGGCCAAGTCGAGGCCTTCAGTAAAGTGATCCTGGATAGAGTCAACAAACAATTAGAAAAGGCCAAGGAAAAGTGGGTTGAAGAGCTGCCTAGTGTACTTAGGGTCCATCGTAGTACTCCAAGGCGACCTACCGGTGAAACACCATTTGCCTTATGTTTTGGGACCGAAGCTATTATTCCCATTGAAATCGGCCTGCCCACTCTAAGATCAAAAGCATTTGACACAGGACAGAATGACATGATGTTGGCCTTGGATTTGAATTTGATTAAGGAACGCCGTGATCAGGCTCTTGTGCATATGGCACATTATCAGCAGCAGCTCGCCAAATCATATAATCAGCGCGTACAACTGCGCCATTACGTCCCCGAAGAGTTGGTTCTCAAGAAAGTGCTTTCTCCCACTGAAAATCCGATCGATGGCAAGTTGGGCTCCAATTGGCACAGCCCATATTAGATTGACTGAATTGCTGGGGCAGGGGCATATCGGCTCTCGGACATGGCTGGCAAAAAGTTTCCCCGACCATGGAATACCACCTACTTATGCAAATTTTATCATTAACCGACATGGGAACTGTCCATGCTTTTTGGCTTTTTGAAGTATGTAGCAATCACGTGTTTATCTTTTGTTTTCACTAATACGAATATATTTATTCAGTTCATCAATGATTTTAGCTTGGCTTTTATTCGCTTGGATCTCATACGAATGGTAAAAAAGACTCTGAATTCGGAGTGCCCCTCGTGCTTGGCATGATCGACCGAATAAGCCTTTGAATTCAGAGCTCTCATTGTGCTTGCACAATTGGCCATTAATTAAAGACTCTGAATTCGGAGTGCCCCTTGTGCTTGGCACGATCGACCGAATAAGCCTCTAAATTCAGAGCGCCCTTTGTGCTTGCACAATTGGCCCTCAATTAAAGACTCCGTATTCGGAACACCCCTCGTGCTCGTCACGATCGGCCGAATAAGCCCCCGAATTTAGAGCACCCTTTGTGTTTGGCATAATTGGTTGTTGATTAGATACTCCGAATTTGATTCAATTATCAATCCTTCATAAATTGGCATGATGAAATCGGCGGAATAACTAGTAATCAATTTTATCCGTTTTGCATTCTAAAAAGTGCTCTTACAAGTGCCATACATCATATTGGGTCAAAGAGACAAACACGCTATGCACTAAAGTCCATTACACATAATTTATTAAAGTAAAGACAAAAGAATTACAAAGGTCTAAATCCATTAAGCTGCTCAAGCTCTCTCAGAAGTCGTCACAGCCTCCCCGTCATCAGCTTTTTCTTCATCGTCCATTTTCTCGGCGTCATAGGCCTTAAACGGAATTTTGTAATTTTGGTACAGGGGCGACACTGAGTCCATGCCTGTAGCTTGAAGCGCCTTGATCCATCCTTGTTTGAACTCATGATTCTCACATTGACATAAATCATCGGCCAGCTTTTCCTTTGTCTTCGCAATACCGATTTTCCGCCCATCAAGCAAACCCTCCTCATTGGTACGCGATCGTATGGCCTCTTTGGCAAACACATCTGCTGTGTCTTAATCGGCAATAGCAGGATCAATCAGCTGCTGGTTCACTTTATTGGTAATAGCCGTAGTCGCCGATACCAAAGGCTATTTTTCGGTGGCCTTGGCTTTCCGTCATTCACAAATTCGGCCATCCTTCTGCTCTATCTCTTTCTGAGTTGTCTACAAGTGCATTCTGGTCTCGTATGCACAGTAGAGCCCTTTAAGGGACCCATGGACACCTTCTCTGAACACTTTGTAGTCGCTTCGCCCAATCATAGATTGCTGAACTTCAGGCATAAATATTTGCCTGGAAAAATCCACTGCCACGTTCCGATCATGAATGATGGAGTCTGCCTTAGTCATGGGTTTGTTGCCAATAAAGGAAACAAAGCTTAGAAGGCGTGGCAGTCTACTCAGCTCATGTCGGCCAGACCTCTTGCTACTTTTTTGCTACGTCCCGTCCCTGTGTGCTTTCTCCGCCTTACCCCTCCTTGGCAATCTACTTCGACGAAGGGGCGAGCGACGTCTCTTTCACTCCTCTAAAGCTACCATACTCGCTCTGGTAGCATTGCCACCCTCTCCGCGATTCATCTCTGCCTCCAATTCCGCCAAACTTTTTCCTTCACCTTTGTTGTTAAAGAATAACCTGCTAGACATATATATACACTATTCACTGCACAAGGCTTCTGCGTCCACTCTGTTCACTGGCCACTTCGTGGTTTGACAGTACAACAATTTTGGGGTTGCACATCGTCTATTTAACGACGCCCTCTACATTAATGACACTGCAGCTTTTACGATGCACCCACAGTCACCAAAATGCACACCTTGCCGTTACTTTGGCATTACGTGCGTCATCAACGGTGGTGGCAACTCATGTTCAACTGGGGCAGGGGCAGATATGTGAATCTATTTGCGCCCACGGTCGCCGAAATGCACACCTCGATGTTACTTTGGCATTATGTACGTCATCAACGGCAGTGGCAACTCATGTTCAACTGGGGCAGGGGCAGATATGTGAATCTAATCGACCTCTTCCTTCATTCACCAAATTTTTCCACTTCCCCACTGAAACACACTAATCTTATTTATTCGCCACTACATTCGTCATTAACAGCGGTGGCAACCCATGTTCAACTGGGCAAGGGCAGATATGTGAATCTAGTCGGCCTCTTCCTTCATTCACCGAATTTTCCCACTACCCCAACTATTAAAGCTGTGCATTAGGCACTCTCTACATTATCTGAACATGGCCTAGTTAACTACCAAGGTTAAAACATTCATCATTTAAATAGTCATTAAGATTCAAACAACTCGTTATCAAAACAGACATTTTCATTCATAAACTGTACTTCAAACATACGCCACTTTATCAAAGAAAATGACCCACTTCTACAATAAAAAAATGTACAAGTACAAAGAAAGCTTCAAAAACAACATTCAAACGGCATCCTTACAGAAGTACAAAACAAAACAAAAATACAAACAAAGCTAAATTAATTATCTTCAATCTCCTCTGGACCGGACTCCAGGGGCTCCACCTCCAACTTCTCATAAGGAATTGGTTGCTCAAGCATTACGTTGGCAGCTGCCAAAGCCTTCAGCCAGTCGTGCTTGAAGCCGCAGTTCTCAAACTTCAATGCCTCGTCTGCATATAGCTCTTTTGTTGTTGTTTCTCCAGCTTCGTATGCTTTAGTCACATTGGCCTCTGCACATGCATGTGCCTCTTTCGATTTCTCCAACTCGGCCTGTAATTTGGCATTTTCTCCCTTGGCCAACTTCAATTCGCAGTCTATATTGTTTTCCCTTTCTTCGACTGCCCGAAAGAGCAGATCGGTGTGCTTGGTTCTCTCATGTTCAGCATTCGCCCTCAGCTGTTCTTCATCAAATCTTTTGAATTCAACTTTCACCTTCTGTGTCGCCATTAGGAAGTCAGTCATAGCAGTTTCGACCTTGTGTTTTTCCTCTGCAAGTTCGCCTTCCAAAACGCCGAGTCTTTCCACGACATCATAGTGTCGACGGCCAATTTCTATGATTCTTCCCGCCGCCTACCAAACATGATATAACAAAGTTAGTAGTCAGCACAAGAATGATATATATCCAAAGCGACTTACCAATATTGCTGATTGTGCTGCCAAAGCAATGGAAACGACGTTTGGTTCGGCACGAAAGGTGGACCTGTCAGACGAAAGTGAAAATGCTGACGCAACACTTAATGCAACGACAAGATCTTTGATGGCTGATTCACTGGCTAGAATTGGCAACCCTTCATCCTAAGCTGGATGATGAATGGCTCGGTCGAATCTAGAGAAAATGCCTCCATTCTTTGCCGTTTGTCAATTGGTTCTTCTGATGATTTAGCAAGGGTCTCAGCTGGCCTTTTTTCGCCTCTTTGCTCAGTCTGCTTAGAGCTTGAAGTTTTCATTTGTTGCCGACTAGGTACTTCGACAACTTCATCCACAATTAGCTATGCAATTTTTGGAATGGTCGCTGGATGGGGAGTTTCCAGGCCACCCCCAGTACTGACTCTCCTCCTTGTTGCCATTTTTTTGGCATTCCTTCGTCTGGCGAATTGGGCAAGTGACTCTCTACTCATCTCTTCATAATCAGCCCTAGGCAAATCTCCTAATTTGGTGAAAATATCGTCTTTAGGAGAGGCAACTGCAGCTCGGCCGAAAGTAGAGGGTTGATCGCTACCCTCTGGGATAAACTGCTCGAAGGCCAACTCAAGCTCTCTAGTTAAGTCTTGGTCTTCCAAATGGGCTTCTGGTCTAGACTATTCATCGTTTGCACCTCTTTTTCTGATGGTCTTCGGGTCCAACCTTTTCGGCGTCTGAACCTTCGAGGCCAATATCCCTAAAGCTTTTGAAATTAAGGAAAACAAGTGTTGTCATTTGTTGTTCTCCTCTCAGCACAGGAATATGGTCGGCAGTCGAAAACGTTGAGGAGGTGGGATCGTACTTCAACAGAATGTGTGCGGCGCGCCCTTGTCCTTGAAGTTTTGAACGCAGGACCATCTTCACCTGACTAAGAACGACTTCGTCTGCCGAAAGGAGGGCTCTTTTTAAGTCGTTACCTGCACACAACAAATTGGGTTAGCACCGTATTTTTTAGCCGAATAGATCTTATTTTAAACCAACTGTTCAACCACCTGGCTAGCCTTTTCGTCTTGGCACAAGGTCTTGGCGATCCTCTCCTTCGCCGAATTCCTAATTGCCTCGAACGGCGACCATAACATTGTTAACTCTTTTTCCAGAGCTGGCAAGCTTAGTCACCAAGTGGTGATCTATATCCTTAGCTCTGAGAAAATAACGGCCCTAACGACCGGTTGACTTTGCCATAACATAACAGTGCCGAATAGCCGGAATCCCCAGGTTGAGCCCAAGTAGGCGGTTCAGTTCTACCAAACTCATGATTATACGATAGAAGTTCACATTGGGTTGAGAACGCAAGAGACCCCAGTAGCGCAGAACAGTCCTAAGGAATGGGTGTAAGGGGAAACGGATCCCACCCTCAGCAATTGACAGAAGAAGAAAAATGATGGTGTTTGCATCCGTCCTCTCCATATCAACCACACTGTCTGCAACGAGGGACAGTTGGACGTCGTTTGGAATGGAAAAGCGACGGCAGAAAGCGCTGAGTCACTCCATAGAGAGGAGAGCTTTTAGATGAATCGCCATCCCAGACGGAAGGGAAGATACACAAATAAACAAAATACAAAAAAGGACTGGAATGCAAACAAAAGAGAGAGAGGAGGTGGAGGACTTACAGGTTAGAGTGAAAGAGCGATAGGAAGCAAGAGTTGCAAATCGTAGGAGTCTTGTGAAGAAGGAAGAACGAAATGAGGAATGTCAAAGAGCCAAGGTTCAACACATACGGAGGGACAATTTTTAAATCGCATTAAATGAATGTGAAAACACGAAGGGGCGGGAAGCAATGATGATATCATATCGCGTCTGTTCTGACGCATCAGCACTAAAAAGCGTGCAAGTGCCGTATTCCCGACTATCGAGGTTTGTCAAGTCTGTAAGCTGAAAAAGTAGACACCGACTACGTTGAATAACGAATGTTAATCAGATGTTCGGGGGGCAATTGTGGTGGCCAATTAAACGGATTATTATTTTTTATTATTATTTATGATTGAAATGCTCGTCATATGGCCGAATACAAGTCGGCCATGCCAGGTCAGGCAAATGGAGAAGCCAAGTACGGACAAGTTATGGATGCTGTACGAGCCGACTATATCCTTTCATAAACAGAAGGCCCAGGGATAGGATCAAAGCCCAAGAAGCAGTGGGACCATGGATGGCCCCTGGAGGAATCATTATAAAAGGAAGAGTCATGCTCAAGGAAAGGGGATCGAGAAAAAAGTAATAGAGAGAGGATTAAGAGGTTTTGTTTGGACGAAAGAGTATTTTTAAATCCATTTCACCACACAATATATGTATTTTAAATTCCTTAAAATGTTTCTGAGATGCACAATGTGGCATTGTAATATTCTATTTATACAAACTTTTATATGCCCTAAATCAAAACAGAGCCAAAGTAGCAGTCTGACAAACAACTCACTCATCGTGTTCAATTCCTTTTGGACATGTTTGATTGGGTGGATTAGAGCATAGGATTGTGATTATTAATCCGTGGGCCCAATTATCCTATGTTTGTTTTAACATTTTGGTTTAGGATTATTAATCTAATGGATAATTAATCCAACAAATTTGTAGGATTATTAGTAATGGGGTAGGGGTTGGATTATTAATCTAATGGATATTAATCCAATTAGATAGTAAATATCATACTGATTTAATAAGATTATTAATACTCCATTATTAATCTTGTGAATTAAACCTGACTTTTGTGTAAAAAACCTTGGCCAAACTCTCGGGACATTGGCCTGCAGGGGTGAGCTAGATTAACAGGCCTGTCCGGAACAAAAGCTCATCGCTCCACTGCAGGTATGACATCTGCTGCTTTCTCATTTGAAAGATATAACCCGAATTCTAAAGTTCCTCTTTATTTGCCGGCTGTCTTCTTCACAGATAGCTGTGAGCATTGTAATTGACACTCCCAATTAAGAGCCCCAAACCTTTAACATTCCACAACATAACTACAATTGCCCACAAATGATTAATATTGAGGAGAACCACAACTCCATAACTTCACATAAGTTAATACGTTAAAATATATTTAGGATTGTTAAATGAACCAAATTATTTTAATTTGTGTTTGGCTCATTAAAAATAATTTTAACGAAGATTCGTTATGTAAATAAGTCAAGTTTAAATATAATTCTAAACTTGTTAAGTTATCAAACCAAGCTTAAACAACTTACTGCTTAACTCAATAAACTTACATGCATAATAAAAATATCAAACTATTCGAGCTCGACTCATATTTGGCTTATAAAAAGCTTGTTTGAAATTAATTCGTTATGTAAACAAATCAAATTTAAATATAATTTTCAACTCTTTTTCATAACTAATTTCAAGTCCATACAAAGAACAAAATTATGCGTTGGATAGTTTGACAACCAACATGTTAAAATCTCTCTTAAATTTCTATAAATATGAATCCTTCGTGTTTATTAGGCCTCATTTTAAAATTTACTTTTTTTACTGACTTTTTTATTCTTTTATAAGGTGAAAAAGTTAATATTTGTAAATGACTTTTTTTAAGTTATATAAAAAAAATATGGATTGTTGATATGTTTAACTTTTCTTTATTAGAATTTTTGATTTTTTGGTATTTTTTTATAATAATTTTCAGCTTCTTCAACCAAAAAGTCAAGTTGGCAAACAGGCCCTAAAATGTGTAACTTAGAGTGCTCATTTGGAATGTTGGCTATTTTAGTGCATTTTTAGCTATTTGATTATTTCATGAGATGAAAAAAGTTGTGTTTGGTATGAAATGTGATTTTTTTTTATTTATTTTTTTTTTTTTTTGAAGTTCAATAGATGGTTGTGGTAGAAAAAGTAATTGATTAATATGTAAGATGTGATGTTTTTATCTTTATTAGATAGTTTAGCCAAAATCAAAGTGGGTATTTTGGGTAATGACAAAAAAAGGCAGCTATTTCTAAAAAGGTCAAAAAAAAAAAAAAAAAAAAAGAAAAAAGAAAAAAAAGACAGAGAGAGATGCAACATCACCTAATTGAGATCTCTCAATTCCACCCTCAAGAATGTAGTTACGAATCATGTGAAGCAACCCGTACTCTTCTCTCTCTCTATCTCTCTCACCTTTAACCCCACTAATTCCATATCATTGGGAGTAGAATTGACAAGATAAAATCAGGGGTAATAATCATTTTTTATAAAGAAATTATATTAAATCATTTGTCATTAGTTAAAAAAGTTAAATATCACAGCAACTTTTTCTCAATAATTTTTTTTTTTCACAATTTTACAAAGAACTAGCTTTTCTAGTTTTTAAAAGTCAAAAAATTAAAAACTATTAAAAAAGGCCAACCTCAAACCCATTTATAATATAATGAACTTTGTTAGCAAACATTAGTTAAGAAATTGGAAACAAAAACAAAAAGCAAAAATTTCTTCCATATTTTTCCTTAGGAAAACCTCAAAATATTGTACATTTATTTTTGGAAATTTAATATAGTTAAGAAGAGATGAGAGGGAATTGAAAGTCCACGTAGGCTTATTTTGGGAGTAGAAAAAAAATATTAGCTTATCAATTTTTTTGAATTTTTTTTAAAATATTTTAAAAAATTATGTGGTCTAAATAAATGAATAAATTAAACATTGACATTAATGAAGAGTTTAAGTTTTATACGGACGGACCGTGAAGTGCAAATGTTTCGGACAGCCAATATTATGGTGCCAAGTCACTAAAACTTCATCAATTAATAAAAATTAATAGTTGACTTGTGCAATATATGTGTTTTTTTTTTTAAAAAAAAAAAATAGTTAATGATACAATGTGCATTATAAAATAATAATTTTAATTTTAATTTAAAATTAAAATTAAAATATATTTTAATTATTTATTTTGATAATATTTGTGTTATTATTCTATAAAATTATTACTTGAATACTTATATATATTACTTTTAGTTAAATTATTTGTGTATTTTAATAATTTTTGTTTTACTGTATTATAAAAGTGTAATTATCATATTATAATTTTGCATGGTATATATTAAATTATGAAATAATAAAATAAATATTCATTTTGATATTAGAAATAATAATTAAATTAGATGAAGAATTAGTAATATAAAATTAAAATTAGTTCTAACTATTTAATTCTCATTTATATTCATTTAGAAAATAAAAATATGTAAAAATAGAAATTATATAAAATTTAAATATAAATATGTTGTAATTGGATTATCATATAATGATTTTATAATATATATATATATATATATTAAATTATAATATCGTAAAATAAATACTCTTAGTTAAATTAAAATATCAATTATATAAAAAAAAAATTAATAACGACTAACTAAGAAAGAATTATATAACACCATATAAACCCAAATAATAATAATAATAATAATAATAATAATAATAATAATAATAATAAAAAACATCCAAACGATAAATACATCTTAGTGTATAAAGTTGATTAATTATCTATAATATGATGTCAAAATGTAAAAGAACTTACTATTCAACTATTAAAAAAGTAACTCACGCAGTAAATCTAAACTTTAGAGGATCTTCGAGAGTATCGTTGTTATACAAGTTTTTTCTCCTATGAGTTGTGATTATATAAAATAATATAAGAAATGAAGTATAATTTCATATATGGAATTACTATAAAATTTAAAAAACAAATCCATAATATAGAATAATATAGAATTTGTATTGGATATAGAATAATACACGGGAAAATGAGAGAGAGAGAGAGAGAGAAAAGAGAGGTAATTTAGGATTAAAAAAATCTTAATACCCTTCAAAAAATTAAGAAAAAAAAAAGTAAAACGCAAAATTAGTATTGAGTTTGTCGATTATCTCAATTTACCATGAAAAATATATGAAAAAGAAATATTTGTCAAATAGAATACATATAAAATAAGTAAAATTAGTATAATTTAAATTAGGTTTGGATTTATGTAGAATTCTATATGTAATCAAGAAATTACATGCTGACGTGATTTTTTTTTTTTTTTTTTTTAAAGTTCTTATAATGTGTCACTTAAGCATAAAAAAATAACAATGCTACAGACTCCCAAAAAACACAACCCCACAACTCTCACTCACCTGTGATTGGTCCAGGAGACTCTCAAAAAATACAACCCCTACAACCCCACTCATCTGTCATTGGTCCAAAAAAAAAAAAAAAAAAAAATCATGATTAGTCCACATCATTTTAGAGGCCATGGAACCTTCAACTTTGAACATAAAAAAATATTACTTAAAATAATATATATGATTAGTTCGCACAACTAATAAACCGTAAATTCATGTATCTAGAATCACTGTTTTAACCCAAACAATGAAAATTTTCAAAAAGAATGAACAAAATCAATTTATGTCTTCTACACACACCGGGAACTCCATCATCCCGGTAAAAACCTACATCACCATTTTCTGTAAGAAAAATGCTTGGGAGCATTAGAAATGGAGTACTAGAAGAAGCACTAATAATGTGGTAGTAGACCCTACCCACTTTCTATGTCTTGTTTTTTTTTTTTCTTTTTTTTTTATCATTCCCAATGCATTAATGCTATTAGTGGTATTTTAGTAGTCTAAATCATTGTTGTTTCTGTAAATACACTCCAGAACATAACCACCATCATATCTCTACAATTAATTTTCTATCTAAGATTTTCTCACCTCCAAGAGCATCTTCAATAGTTTACCATTGGAACTGCCATAGCTATAATATAGCAGTTGTTATATAGAGTGAGAGTGAGAGTGGGGGAGAGGAAGACTGAGACGGTAGTCGATTGAAGAGAGATAGAGTAAGGGAGAGTGAGACATGCTTCGTAGCTGATTGAAGAGAGATAAAGTGAGAGTGAGAGGGAGAGACAAAAGGGTTGGATGATTCTGGATCTTCATCTCAACCATTGGAAATGGTATTGCGTGGACGGTGGTGATCTGTCTTGGAAAGCAAAAGAGCCGTTGTGTTCTTTTTGCCTGAACAAACAACCAATTCGAGTATAAAAAAAAATGTAATTTTGAGTATTTAAATTTATTTTTCAATTTTTATATTTGTTTAGCCGGGTATCATATAAATATATAATTTTATTTTTTTACAAGCAGACAAAAAAATGTCACAAAAGACAAAAAAAATAAAATAAATAAAATTACTAAAAAACCTATATCCAAACAACACTTACAAATTTGGAGGGAAAGTTGGTTGAGATTTGTCAAAATAGCATATGTACTATTGGAGCATCATTGCTATAATTTGGCAAATTATAATGCCAAATTATGGCAATAACACATGGTATTATGACAACAACCATTTTTTTTTTTTGGATTCAAAATGACAACAACCATTGGAGATGCTCTAAGGTCTCTTTTGACAACTCAATAGTTTAATTTAAAAGTCAAGAAATTACTAAAAAAATTAAAAAATCAACAACCTATATTAAAAAGTCAAAGATTTCATTTTCTCTCTACTTTTTGTATATCTTTTCATAAAAAATCAATCATTCCAAATATATTAATTTTTTTACATCATATTTTATTTAAAAAATTAAATTTTTTTTAAAATAACATATTCTCAAATGAGACTTAATTGTCTCGCCCTCTCAGTATTCATTTATTTCTATATACAATACATATAAATAAAAAGTCGGGTTAAAATAGTTAAAAAATAAAAAATTCATTCCATACAAAACTTTATGATCTCAAACTAAAATAACAAAAAAATTAAAAAATTAAAAAATCAAAAAACTAACTTACATCTCATACGAAGCGATAGTTCTAGAGACAGGGAGAGATGAAAACGTTTAGATTTACCCCCCCAAAAAAAAGAAAAAAAAAAGTGAGACAGAAAGTGAAAGAGGAGGGAGAAAGATGATGCGAATCTCGAGAGAGGTGTATGGGTTGAGAGAGAGAGAGAGTAGATTTGCATAGTATTAAAGTTGACCAGTAATACTATAAATTTAAATTTAGATTTAATTATTCAAAATTTAATCAGAATTATTATCTTATAATTTAAATTTATTTTACAAACAAATGTTATACTACACAAATTTAATCATAACCACTTAATCTCTTTTGAGATAAATTGAAGATAATTAAGATAGGATTCATAGCATTTTTCTAAAGTTCGAAAGTAGGATGGCATATTTTGTAGTTAAGTTAAGTAATTGTGGCCGAGGATTTTACGGCCGAGTAGCATGTAGCCGCGCCTTAGGGTGCGATGAGTGAAAAGTTTGGAGTTTGAACTAACGGATTAGCGGCGACTCTTTTTAAATTATAACCTAATTTTACTAACATTCTTTCTTTGATTTAAAAAAATAATAAAAAATAATTAAAAAAAAAAGTTAAATAATTGTTCGACATTTGCAATTTTGGTGATGTGTCAAGAAGCTATTGGTTGTCGGTAAATTTTAGTTTTACGGAACAGCTGTGCAGAACACATGCTCTATTAATAAAATCTCAACATAATACGTAAGAGCATCTCCAACGGTGAATCAGATTTTTCATCAAATTTGAGTAAAAAATGACTCATTTTACCAATTTGATACCACTCGCTCCAACGGTGCACTTTCATCAAATTTGTGCCGGGGACAACCGGGTGGTTGACCGGCCGATCGACCGGTTGGTCGACCGGTTAAGCGATTTTTTTTTTTTTTTTTTGATTTTTTTTTGAACTTTTTGAACCTTTTAGTGGTCGACTGGCTGGTCAACCGGTTAGGCAAAAAAATTTTTTTTTTTTTTTTTTTTTACTGTTTGAACCTTTTCTTCGAACCGTTTGAACCTTTAGGCGGTCGACCGGTTGGTCAACCAGCCGGGCAACCGGTTGGTTGACCGGTTGGTCTCTCCCAACGGTTAGGAACAGTGATTTGGTAAAATGCTTCGCCTGTTCTCATTTTGATAAAAGATTTGCTGAATTCTGGATTTGATATCGATTTGGTGAAACTGTTGGAGCTCAAAAAAATGGCTTTTTCATCAAATTTTGAATTTGATATCAGGTTTGCTGAACGGCAAATGATAACACAAGCCAGGCAGGGACGACTTCAACCAATACAATTCTGTCACGTGTGAAATTGGTGGGATTGAACAACAACATCAATCTCGCGGTTATATTCAAATCAAAGAAGAAAACAGAGCAGAGAGAGAGAGAGAGAGAGAGAGAGAGAGAGAGAGAGCTGTGGCTTTATGGGGGTCTTGGTTGGGCATTCATTCAGTAGTAAACGATTTTGACTCCAAACAAACAAAATATAATTAAAACAGAGCAGCAACCAGAAACCACTGAGTGAGCTACTCAGATCAGAGTCAAAAGTGTCTTCCATTCATTTTCAGACTCCAATCCAATCGACCTCGGAATTCGCAGGTGCAGCCTTCTGAAATATAGTTGTCTCTGTTCTCAAATTAAACAAACAATTTACTGATTTGTGTCAAAAATCTGTCTTTGTATATATCTATATAACATGGAGTTATGAATGTATGAAATGGAGTTTGATGAACAGTTATGGTATACTACCCAAATTTATAGAAATAATTGTATTTTCTAGTCTATAAAGCACACACACGGACACATGACACTACATGGACACAACCACACAATGTGTGTTAAATGATGGACACCCGGTCTTTGTTGTTGTCGTTTTTTTTTTTTTTTTTTTTGTGTGGAAAAAATAGGATATGTTTTGACGATTGTCAGACACCTATCGTGAAGTGTCCGAAAAGTGTTGGTGTTTGACATAGGCATGATATGGACACGCTTCCTCTTTGAAGTGTCTATCCTTAGGTTTTAGTACACAATGATCTTGTTCTGTGAATTGAAGGATCAGAGAATTTGAAAATTTCAACAATCTGCCAATTTTAGGGAAATGGTTATTCTTCCTTTTTTGGTGAAGTTATCATATTTAAAGTACAGATTTTTTTTTATTATTTATTATTTTCTTATATTTTGAGTTTTGTTTACCTATAAGAACCCTCCATTTTCTGTGAGACCAAAAATCACATGGGTAGAGTTTGCTATTGTCTTGGTATCTATTTGTATTCTTTTGAAATTTTGCATTGGTGTCAAGTGTCAGACTCTGTTGCTCTAATTTCTAACCCTTCAATTGATCGTAGAATATATTCTAAATGGTCACTTACAAATCTCATGTTTCTTCACAACATAAGGTGAATTTTTCTGTGTCTTATCTTTGTGTTTTCTTGCAGTCAGCTATGAAGAATATGAAATCTCCATTCAAAGGGATTATTAACGACTTTAAAGGAAGAAAAGAGTGCTATATGCGAGACTGGCTCGATGCATTTTCTTCAGGCAGCAGGTTTCTTTATTTGTTTTGATAGAGTAAGAGTAGCATAATTGTGGAACATTTCAATTGGAATGTAATTTTTAAGTTCATCTACTTCAGGATTTTGGCTCCAACCACTTATGTGTTCTTTGCCTCTGCCCTTCCAGTCATTGTGTTTGGAGAACAACTTAATAGAGCATCAGGTCAAACATTATGCTTAATTCTTTTCAATTTAGTAAAGGTCACTCTGTGCAAGTGTGGGGGGCCTTTATCTGATTTATCAATTGACATGCATTTTTCTGAATTTTATTTATTTATTTTTCTATAGATGGAAGCTTGAGCAGAGTAGAAACTCTGGCTTCGACTGCCATATGAGGAATAATACATTCAATATTTGGTGGTCAACCTTTGTTGATATTGGGAGTTGCCGAGCCCACGGTTATAATGTACACTTGCATAATTTTACCAAAGGAAAGGCAGATCTTGGACAAGAGTTGTTCTTGGCTTGGGCTGGATGGTAAAGATGAATCCATCTCCCCATATTTCCATGTCTAAAATCTTTATGTACTAGTTTCATTTTCTTGACTCAACCTTGCAGGGTTTGTGTCTGCACAGCTCTCTTGCTCTTTCTCCTTGCTGTGTTTAATGCTTGCACTACTATCAATAGATTTACAAGAATAGCAGGCGAACTTTTTGGCACGTTGATTGCTGTTCTTTTCATGCAAGAGGCTATCAAGGTATTTATTTGATTAACAAATAGAAACTGCTTTATTAGGCCTAGAAATAAATTTTTCTTACTGGTTATAATCAATTTTAGCTCCAATGGTTTGTAGGGAAACCCTACCTTCTTTGATTCATTCAAAGCGTGCAATTTATATTCCATCGATATGCTCTTCAATTTGCACTTGAATTCCTACTGTATCTGCTTGCTCAGTTAATGCATTAACTTTTTTCATTGCTTTGCGAAATGAAACTCTAAGTTTTAATTACCGGCTATAAATTCTGCAAGAATAATCTTGGAACAACAATGTTGAATGACAGGGGTTGGTTAGTGAATTTAAGATCCCCAAAGCTGGAGATCCAACCATAGAGAAATATCATTTCCAATGGCTATATACAAATGGGTTGTTGGCAATCATATTCTCCTTTGGCCTTCTCTTTACCGCTCTAAAGAGCAGAAAAGCAAGGTCATGGAGGTACGGCACAGGTTTGTGACATTGACATTGAATCTTCACTGCAAAGATGACATTCAACTGAAATCTGATTATGAACCTCTTCTTATTGAATTCAGGATGGCAACGAAGTTTCATTGCATTGCAGACTATGGGGTTCCTTGTATGGTGCTAGTGTGGTCAGCATTGTCATTCAGTGTACCAACCAGAATTCCTTCAGGAATTCCCAGGAGGCTCTTTAGTCCACTTCCTTGGGTGTCTGCATCTTTGCGCCACCGGACGGTAATCAAGGTCAGAATATGAAGCTATTTTTTTTTTCTTTGTTTGTTTCTCCAGGGCTGTTGAGTTCTCTATCATGCTACTTTCTTTGTCACTCCCTCTTGTGGGGAACGCACCTACCATTTGCTTGTGAAGGAGTATTATGTTCTAAAATGACGAAGGATCAAAATTTCATATCAGTATGTTGTTTCCGATTGCATGGAAATGGAAATGTTTCGAAAACATAAGAGAAATGATTAAAGAATATGGAAAGTTTGAAAATATTTAATAACAAAAACTACACCTTATATAAATGTTAATACATTATCAATCTATATAATAAAACAGGATGAAACACCCTAAAAACATGGAAACTCGGACTATCCATAACACATACATTTTCCATTCAATAAGTGGAAGTAAAACTGAGATTTCATACATTGAGAATCATGATGTTTTATAGTATTACAAAATCAGACCACATGCATGATACATTCACTACTTCTAAAACCTGAATCTATAGCATGTGATCGATAAAAATTAATATCTAATCTATTACATATCCATGCCTTATCGGCTACAAATTTCCAAGACGATAC
This sequence comes from Camellia sinensis, assembly GCF_055761805.1. Lineage (NCBI taxonomy): Eukaryota > Viridiplantae > Streptophyta > Magnoliopsida > Ericales > Theaceae > Camellia > Camellia sinensis. Next base: position 114,325,472 of record NC_138973.1, read on the forward strand.
TTGGTTACAACAAAAGTGAGTTTTAAGCCCAATACGTAGAAAGTCCTAGGCTTACACAAAACAAAACTCAAAATGAGCGTTTAGCTCCAACATTCTCCCAAGTTATCCCCTTGCCAGAGGCATACCATCAGTACCTGAAATATTTTTTTATGTAAGGTGAACTAAAGCCCAGTAGAGATGAGTTTAATGATATGCATGATGTTTAACAAAGTCATATGGTGATGCATATGAAATACCGTTACAAATCATGCGTTTTCCCCCTTTTTGAAACAATGCCAGAGTTCAAACCACAATTTATATCTTTCCTTTATGGCAGAAAACAGAGTAGTAAATACACACGCTGGTAATCTCTAGATATGTGTCCGCAAGTACGTTATAAAAGCACTACCAAAGCCACTTTATTGACAACTAACCGAATGGAAGGCATCCTAACTGCATAGATTTCTGAACTTTCACCAAGGATACAAATGCCAACTTAATTAACCACAACCAAACCTCCTGACCAGATTTACCATGGTATTCAGCCATTTTTCTCAAAACAACACTTTTCAAATGCTTAGGCACGACACAATTGAATAAATGAAATGCATGAGTGAATTTAGCTTCAGTTAACCTAGCTCTCATGCAATTTCTACAATAAGCAATGCTATCCTCCGCCGATAGCCAAAATAATTGTCTCTATATAATATAGTCCAAAATGGATGATATATAAATAAAGATCATCGCTAAATATTTCAAACAATATCAACACAAAGTATCTTGCCTCAAAATCCCCCAAAATCTCATTTATTTCCATAAAGTGCAAATTCATGAGTTCACCATAAATTCAACAACACCATTTACTTCCTCAACCTTGTGTAACTCCTAGGGTTTTGATAAATAAAATTGAGGTTTCTCATTTTTAAACCCATTTCTTCAAGTTTCCAATACCCACCATTATCATCAACAACCAAATAAAGATTTAAGAACAATTGTGAGAAAACCCTCACTTTTATGCATTAAAATACATATAAATCGAACTCTAATCTCACAAAGTGTTAGATTTACAAGAAAACACATAAAAAAACTAAATAACATGCAAATCAATAAAGAAATCACTACCTCAAAGCAAGAGGAGAAAATGAACAATGCCCGAAAATCAACGGCGACGAAAACTGAAAATTTTCATATTAAAACGATGCCCTCCACCTACCCTACCTTTTTTAACTCAAGCACTAGGGGTAGGAAATGGATAGAACTAGATGAGAACCGAGGTTTTACAGCTTAGTGACTAAAAAATGGTGGAAAGAGATGTAAGGAATAAGATAAGAATAATTTTTTTTTTTAAAAAAAGTAGATATTTCTAGCTTTTGGGTTCTATTTATAGACAGACGCATCGCGGACGTGAAGAACACACCGCAGGCACGGACTCCCACACTGCGGGCATGATCCCTAAGTGGCGGCCTACCCTCACGGCCCTTTGCGAACCACGAAAGTTCTCCCATACCAAAGACTTGAAGGTGTGTTTTGGTCGTGGGAGGGGATCACATAGATCGCAGCCTCCTTCACAGGCTATGCAATTCCATCAGGCCAACAGACCTGAAGACCCAATCTGGTCGCGGCCCCTCATGGGAGCGACCTCGCAACCTCAAGAAAATTGTCGTGGGCTTGACGGTGAAAGCAGAGAAAAATTTGCAAAAGATGCCAAGTACAAACCAAGGCTCCCTGTGACAAATAAACTCAAGGAAGAGACAATACAGCCTAAAATAATTACCAACCCCATGCCAAGAACATAAAAGGATCAGGTCTAAACCCGGATCACTCTATAGAATGGTTTTCAAAAATGTCTAAGAGATGCAATTAGTTAGAACAATGTGGATTGACTTAATTAAAAATTGAAACGCTGAGATCGCTTGATTCGAAATAAACGGAAACAATTGTCAACTTTTATTTTACACAATCCCGTATTTGGAAAAAAAGAAGGAAAAGTGAGTTGTTTCACTTATATAAAGTTAATCTTATACTTCCATTTAATGTTGTAATATTGTGCATACTTCAGTTCAAGACAATTTAAATTTTAAAATTTAAATTAATTAATTTTTGTGTAAGTTGGTTGGTCTTTTGACCTAGTCGATGAGGTTAAATTGTTTTTAGTTTGATTTATTCGTTGGTTTAATTGCAATTTTAGCGGTTTTATCAAAATATATTGCTTAAATTTGTTTGATTTGAAATAAACTTCTTGCTTGAACAATTATTAGGTTTTAGTTTACACAATCCCACATCGGGAAAAGAATGATTGAGGAAGTTGTTTCACTTATATAAAGTGAACCTTATACTCTAATTTAATATTATAGTGTTGTTCATATTTCAATTCAATAGAATTTAAAGGGATATTTACCAATAAATCTCATCTCACAAAAAAGTACTCCGCCAATTAGTTCCAAATTTTTTCTATTGACCTATTAAGTCCTATTAGTGGAGAATTTCTTTCTGTATGGTCCTATTTTTTATTTTGGTAGTGTTTTGGTGGACAACTATACCATTTGATTAATGTGACAGGTATGATGTGATACTCCAAGGTGGTAGGTATTAATGTAACACTCCAACGATGTGGCACTCCAAAAAAATTAAAAACTCATTAGTGTATATTTTTTTTTCAAATTTGACAACGTGGCGGGTATGATGTGACACTCCAAGACTTTTACTCCAAAAAAACTAAAAATTTCTTCGTGTATTTTTTTCAAATGTGACAACGTAGCGGGTATGATGTGACACTTAAAAGAAAAATTAAAAACTCCTTAGTGTACTTTTCCCAAATGTGACAACATAGCGGATATGATGTGACACTCTAAAAAAAAAAAATTCTTTAGTGTACTTTTTCCAAATGTGACAATGTGGCGGGTATGATGTGACACTCCAAAAATAAAAAATAAAAACGCTTTAGTGTATTTTTTTTCAAATATGATATGTGACACTCTAACGTGGCGGGTATGATGTGATACTCTAAAAAAATTAAAAAACTCTTTAGTGTACTTTTTCCAAATGTGACACTCTAACATGGCGGACAAATGAGTCATTACACATCCAAAAGGACTAAATGGATCACAAGAAAAAAAAATATGGGACTATATAAATTACAAGTCCAAAATATGAGACTTATTGGTCAATCTCCCTAACTTAAATTTTAAAAGTTTCAATTAATTAATTTTTGTGTGAGTTGATTAGCCTTCTAACCCTTCCAGGTAAGCTTAATCGGTTTCGATTTGATTGATTCGCCAGTTTAATTGTGATTTTTAGTTGTTTTAGGAAAATACTAACGAATGACATGTGCTTAAAGACACTTTCAATGAAATAAAATTTTAAACCATTCATAAGAAAGTAAAGTGTTTGGATAACATCAAGCCATACCAATGCCAACAAAAAGAAAATAATAATAATAAAATAAATACAAAATTCAAACATGCACTTGAATTCGACAGATGGTGTGTCCCTAATCGAATTTAATAAATCAACTCAAGTTTCACTTTACATTATATTTGCGTATTCTATAGCTAACAGTGACATTAATACTAATGATGGCTAGAAGTTAGAGGATGGTGAATTTACTACACACTACATGTGTTCGGATAACATCAATAGGAAGAATGAGAGTTTTACAATTCTTGATTACAAACAATGAAAAAGAATAATTGCATTTAATAGATGAAAATTATTTCCAAATAAAGAAAGATTAGTTACAAATAGAGAAAATAGTTATGGATAGATATTAAATTTTCTTATTTTATAGATATCTATATAATAAAACAGGATAGTTTTCCAAAATGTTTAGAAGGAAATTAGGGCATTAGATTCAATTGTTTAGTTAGAATAGTGTGGATTGACCTAATTAAAGATTGCACGGCTGAGATTGCTTGATTTGAAATAAACTTCCTGCCTAAACAATTGTTAACTTTTATTTTACACGATCTCACATCGGGAAAAATGGAAAAACTAAATTGTTTTACTTATAAGTGACCTTATGATTCTATTTAATATTGTAGTGTTGACATGTTTCAATTCAATCCAGTTTAAATTTTAATTAATTAATTGTTGTGTAAGTTGGTTGGTCTTTTGACCTAGTCAATTAGGCAGAACTATTTTTAGTTTGATTGATTTGCTGGTTTAATTGCGATTTTATCAAATTATATTAGTTAGATTTGTTTTATTTGAAATAAACTTCTTATCTAAACAATTATTAGCTTGGAAAAACTTCATTTTGCACCCTTGGGGTTTGGGTCATGTGCGGTTTATCCCCTTAATGTTTGGAAATGATGAAGTGCACCGTTAAATATTTTGTCCAACTTAACAACAATGTAAAATACATGGCAAACATGAGGGGGCTATACGCTCATTTTCAAATTTCAGGGGGGTAAATCGCACACGAAATAAAGCATAGAGTGTTAACAAATGACAAAATTATCCATAGTTCACACACTTAAGTTACTTATATGCAGGAACATTTTACTCTTTTTCATTAAATTATTAACGGGTTATGTGGTCATTTCCAAATGTTAAGGGGTAAACTGCACATGACCTAAACTACAGAGGATAAAGTGAAGTTTTCCCTATTAGCTTTTATATTAGAACTAGAAAATGAGTTGTTTCACTTATATAACGTGAACCTTATACTTATATTTAATATTGTAGTGTTGCTCATATTTTAGTTCAATACAATTTAAATTTTAAAAGTTTTATTTAAGTAATTTAGGTCAGAAGTTAAAAACTAAATTTAGGTTAAAAGACATAAATTTGATAAAACCCCTATATTTGATAAAAGTTTCAAAATACATTTGGTAAACCAAATTTAGGTCAAAGAATCTAAATTTGGGTTGTGAGTGCCTTTAGCCACCGATCATTCGCTAGTAATTAAATAATTGTACGTATTGAGGTCTATGATGAATATTACAAAAGGGTTAAAGGCTTAAAAATGATAGAGATTTGCTATTTGTTTATTTATTTATTTTTTTAAAGGGTAAGCAGTAGTAGGGATGAAAAAAGGAAAAAAAAAAAAAAAAATACTTTGCACTCATGGTAACAAAGAAATAGAATAAATGACTCAATCATACTTGTTTTATCTTCTCCTCTCCCATTTCTTTTCTCGTGTTTAGTTTCTCATATTCTCTAATAAATTTAAGAGTTTTCTTCACCTTTAAGAAATAGAATAAATGACCATTGCAAAACATTCATGTTTTTGTGCATTTCAGTGGAAACATTAGAATTCCGATATTCCACTACTGCTTCATTTATGTTTAACTCTTGTGATGGAAAAGAAACGAAATTTTGTTTCTTGCAAATGACAAATTTGAAATTAAATTTTCTTTGGTTCCCTCACATGCTTTACGAAAATGAGATGTTATCCTCTCTTATGGTTGCTTCCATAAAACATATTTTGTGTCAAGGTTTGATACTCCTTTATATGCCTAAATTAGATTTTGAGAAAATTTGAAGGGTGATAAAACTTGTATGGATAAAAATACCAATTCAGAGCATTAGATACTAAATTATGCACTGAACACACTTGAACTGCAGGATATGGGGAAGGTCCCTGCAATATACATCTTTGCCGCCTTCATTCCTGCTGTGATGATTATAGGTCTTTACTTTTTTGACCACAGTGTTGCTTCGCAAATGGCACAACGAAAGGAATTCAATCTCAAGAAGCCATCTGCTTACCACTATGACATCTCATTGCTTGGAATTATGGTATATTAGTTGATTTTGTGTCTTTTTGTCTTCCATTCAAGATTTTGTATCCTTGTAGACATTGACTGAGGCTATTCTTTTCATTGAAACCACAACTCAGACATTGCTTTGTGGATTAATTGGACTCCCTCCTTCAAATGGCGTACGTCTGCAGTCTCCCATGCACACAAAGAGCCTTGTTGTTCTCAAAAGGCAGGTTAGGTTGAGGAAAAAAAAGGAACTTTCTTATTTTTTCTGGAAATTTATTTGTGTAGAATCTTAAAGAATTCGACACAATTGCAGTTGATCAGAAAGAAGATGGTAAAGAGTGCCAAGGAATGCATAAAGCAACAAAGTAGCAATTCTGAAATTTATGGCAGAATGCAAGCAGTGTTCATAGAAATGGACACAACTACAAATGTACGCAAATTATGTAACTAAATAATAGAAATTAAAAAATTGTTCAAAAATTTGCTTCAATATCCCTCTTTGGAATTTTCTAACTGTAGTATTTGGGTTTCTGATGTAGCATGCATTAGAAAAAGAACTGAAGAACTTGAAGGACGCAATCATGAAAAGTGAAGATGGAGGAAGCAAAAATGGTAAACTTGATATGGAAAAGCACATCGATGCTCACTTGCCTATTCGGGTTAATGAGCAAAGAGTGAGCAATCTTTTACAATCACTTCTTGTTGGAGTATCACTACTTGCCATGCCCGCAATCAAGATGATTCCTACATCAATTCTTTGGTGATATTTTGCCTACATGTCTCTTGATAGCCTCCCTGGAAACCAGTTATGTGAAAGAATTTTACTGCTTTTTATTACACCTCAAAGGCGGTACAAGTAAGTTATTATTCAAGTTCTTATAGGTTTAGTTTTTCATTGAGTTTGGTAGTTTGAGAAACCAATCACTTCTTTGATGCTGAATTTATATTTGGCAGGGTCTTGGAAGGAGATCATGCTTTATTTGTCGAGTTGGTGCCTTTTAGCTATATTGTTATGTTCACGCTGTTCCAGATTGCATATCTTCTATTATGTTTTGGCATTGCGTGGATACCAATAGCTGGGATTTTGTTTCCCATGCCATTTTTTCTGCTCATAATCATTAGGCAGCATCTTCTTCCCAAATTGTTTCACCCACAGTATCTTCAGGAGCTGGATGCTGCTGAGTATGAGGAAATAGCTAGTAATCGAAATCGTAGTCAAAGCATGTCATTCAAGGTAAATTATCTCTAAATCAATTGTTATGCCAGAAATAATTCTTGTTGCATGTTTATTCATAAGTTGAGTGATTCTATCAATGATAACTGTAGACACCCCATTTTTGACCGACCTTAAGACTCAGACGTCACTGATTGAGCGCTCGGTGATATTGCATATTGTGCTCGTTCAGAAGTTTCAGAGTCCCGGCTGCAAGCCTTGCCTCCGGACTCTTTCGTGCCTTGCCTCGGTTTGCGAACTAGGCTCTGTTTTCTCTATCTTCTCTTCCCGAGAGGAGAGAGAGGTCTCATAGATTATCTCTCAGTGGCCGTAGGCTACGTTTCGTGGTCGTAGGCCATTTTTCCCATTTGGAGCCCGATTTTCAATTTTTCAGAGTCGACGGCCGTGTGCCTCGGTTCGGGACCGCCTAACCACCTCCGTTTGCACCAATTTTTGGTATACACCTTATTTCCTCCCTTTTGAGGAACACTGTGGCCCGAGAGACCAACTTCATGGTCGAATGCCACCTCCGGTGCTTAACAGCCCATTTTTCGGGGCCCTAGGCCGCGCGTTTTGGTCCCCAAACCTCTGTTTTGCATCCGTTTTGGTTCATTTTTGGTGGAGACCTTATTTTCATTGTTAGAAAGCTTGTAGGAGGGTGGGAGGCCAGTAATTGTTCTGAAAAGTCAGTTTTATTTCTTCATCGCTCTTCGTCGCCCGTTTTTCTCACTAGAAAGCTAATGTTGACCACCCCGGGGCCACTTTCTTTAGCCTTAAACCCCATATTTTTGTTGTACACACCTGGGAGGCCACCAATATGTATAGGCCGGCCAGTAATTATCCTTGACCCTTTTGAATCCCTCTAAAAAGTTGGCTTTTCTCTCTCCTAGTTCACATTTTCTGGGTTTTAACCACATAGTTGTGTTGTGCACACATGGGAGGCCACCTTTTTGAGGTGGCCGGCCAGCAATCTTCATTGACCCTTTTGACCCCGGGCCGGCCGGCCATGGGAGGTGGCCGGCCGGCCGCCTGAACCTTTTGAACCTGGCCGGCCATGATCCTCTCTCCAAGTGTGTTCCAGCTGTACCCTCTGTTTTCTCCCAGATTTTGTATCCGGGGGGCTGCCTTTGGAGGGGAAAATTTGAATTTGATTTCCCCCCCCATTCCTCCACTCTCTCCCTCTATAAAACCAGCACCTCTCCTCCATTTCTAAGGGTTAGAAAATTAGCTAAGGCACCATTGATACATACACTCCCTATCTCTCTCATTCAACCCTCAAAACCCTAAGAGTCTTGCACCATTTGCACTACAACCCATAGCACCACACCTCCACACTCCATTCCAGAAACTTGGAGGCCATTTGCAGAGGTTGGAAGCTCAGAAATTTGGTCCAAAAGCTGCTGGTTCACTGCTCTTCAAGGGTAAACACACATTTCCCTTAAACTTGCACTCTTTTGCTTCATTTATAAGCCATACTTGAAAGCATTTTTGGGCTCCGACCCAAACTGTAAATAGTCATATTTTTAGCTCCTCTTCATGTTTGATCAAGGACTTTTTGCTGTTTGAGGTCTTCTCCTTGCCCTTTGTGTTTAATCTCTCTTTTAGGCCTATTTTTGCATGGTATTTTAGTCTTATTTGTGAGCTGTTTTGGACTTGGTCATAAAATGCAAAGTGTCTTTTTTTGAGTCTGTCTTCAACTTTGTTGAAGGGCTCTCCTCTGTTTGAGGCTAGATGCTACCACTTGTCTCTTTATCCCTCTTTTAGACCTTTTTCTTGCATGTTGTTTTAGCCTCACTTGTGTTTATTTTAGAGACTTGATATAAACTGTAAAGTGCCTTGTTTTGAGCCCCTATTCAACTTTTTTGAAGGGCTCTTTGCTATTTGGGGCCAGTTGCTGTCCCTTGTCTCTAATCTCTCTTTTAGAGCCATTTTTGCATAATAGATTAGCTCTATTTGTGTTCACTTTTGAGATTTTTTATAAACTGGAAAAAGTCTCATTTTGACATCATCTTCATGTTTTATTAAGGACATTTTCTTGTTTGAGGTCATATGCTTCCTTGTACGCTTGATGGTCCCTTATTTTGAGCCTTACACCTAAGCTCTTGTTGCATGCTTGGTTTGGCCTTCTAGCCACTGAAATCTAGTGGATTTTCAGTAGCTAGTACACTATTTTGAGCCTCGAAATCAGAGGGGGGTGACCCCCTCTCTCCTTGACTTGTTTGGTGGTCATTTTGGCCTTCCAAAGAGACCCTACCTTGCATGCTTCGAAGCCACTTTCTAGGGCCAATTTGGTGAGTTTTGAGACTACCATATTTGATTTTCATAGTTGTTTATGCCCTGCTAAATGTCTACCTTGCATGTCCTTAATAACTCCTTGCATGGCCCTCCAAAGTAACTCATTATTTTTGCATACCATGGTTGCATATCAGTGGTTATTTGGGCCTATTTTCACATGATTTATTCACTGATTATTGCTGGTTTGGTGAGATTACATTTGCTTCATATACTTGCCATGTAAACCATGTTTGCTAGTCAAGATTGCATGCATTATTTGTCCACCATGCTAGCATCTTTTGGCCATGATTTGAACTAGAAATGTTCATGTTTTGGGACTGCCTTAGCTCTGTCTTTGTACTTCATGATCAAATAATGCATGCTTTGTATAGCTATAAGTCATTGCATGTGCCTAGTCTTGAGTTTCAGGGCTCATTCCATGCATCGGGTGCTATTTTTCCATGTTTCGAGGCTGTTTAGCATCATATTTCAGTGCTGGAATTTGTGAGTTTATATTCCATCTTGCATCCCTTGCCATGCCTTGTTAGAGTTGCATGTTGTGCCTTAGGATCGGTCCTCGGTTTGCGTGCATGTGTGCACGCATTTTGATAGTCCCATTTTCACCTAATGGCTACCGATGTGAGTGTGGATGAGGTCCACTCATGTTGGTGTAAGTCCATTGTGCATTGTGTATGCCATTTCATTTCATAGCATTGTGTATGCTAGGTTGTATGTTAGAGCATTGTGTATGCCTCGTTACATCATGCAATGTGTATGCCACTTCATAGCATTGTGTATGCTAGGTCGCATGTTAGGATTGCATTCATGCATATCATGCATATCGCATTGTGTTTGGGGTAGGAGTTAGCCCGAGCACGGGAAACGAGGGACGTTTCGTACTCCGAGTGACGGAACGTGTCTCAATTCCCGGTCGCCGACACTCCGGATCATCCATGATGGAGTCTAGGCCCTGTTGTGTTTTCATGTGCAGTCATTCCATATTGAGTCATGCAATTCGACTCCTTGGCCATCATGCATCGAGATGCATGATTGGTGGCACGAGGAACGAGGACTACACTCCCTGAAGAGTAGTCATGCATACATATGTGAAAATACTTTGCTATGCCCCTTTGTTGCTCTTTGTTGCAGCAAATCAGAAATCAACAACCTTCCGGAGCCTAGCACGCATCCCAAGAATAATTACAAACAGAGGCAAACCGGGGCATCACAAGGGATTCTCCGCACAAGGCAACCCGAGCATGCATCATTCATCATTTGGAACAGAGCTGAGGCGGTCCATGGATTTGTGTGCCAATTTACTGCTTTCCTAGATTAATTTGTTAATTAATTAGGATTCAGTATTTATTCAGGATTGTATTATTTATTCATTTGGGACTGTATTATTTATTCGGACCCTCTGCGCGAGGGCACAACTGTAATAAGTGTGCGTGTGTGTGATGTATGTCTTCCAACCCCACGTCTTTCTCCCTTTTATTTACCTGCTTATGATGGTTAGATTAGGGCATGTTTCAATTAGCATACAGTATGATAGCATGTTTGCATTCATTCATCTGTCTTGCATGCACTGGGCTCGGCGCATCATACTAACTGCATTTGTATCTCAATTCCAAGTTGAATACATGTTAGTTGTAGCATTTCACATGCCATCTTTAGAATAGCCGAGCCTATCTTAGTTGCATTTTGCATGTGTTGCATTAGACATTTCTGTATAGTTAGGATCATGCATGGATTTCTAATTAGTTTCTGTTTTGACTTGGAGTACTCGGTAAGTTTTATGCTTTAGCATCCTTGCATGCGTGTGAGTGACTGCCATGATAGCATGCTTACCATGAGGCTATATGCTTATGTGATATAACTGCCTGAATGCTTGTGGGTGAAGGTTGGATTATTTAAATTGGAATAAATGCATTGACTGTGAGTTTTAAGCCCACTAGATAGTGGCAAAATCATGTTTTTCTAAGTCCACCCGAGGGTGGCAAATCCACGTCTTAGCCTACTTGCGGGTAGCATCATCAAACCACTTTAAAAAATAAATATGAAATGTTTTATTCCAATTCAGACGATCCAGTCTATACTTGTATGCTGTGCGCATCACATAGTAAATCTAGGCTAATAACTAGAATAAGAACGCATAATGTTTCCAAAAATAGATATCATGGTTAGTAGAGCACGATCTTTGATCGGGCGAGCGGGGGTGCTCACGAAGTGACCTTCCCCAATCATACCCAAGTTCCCGAGCCGAGGCAAATTTGGTGATGACGGACACGTGGCCTTAGGCAAACGAGTCAGGGTTTCCTAAATTTCCCCAAAATAAAACATTTAGGTGGCGACTCTGTATCTGGCAAAGCAGTCCATGTTTGACACTTCTTTAAAAAAATCTGTTTTCTCAAAACGATTTGCCGGATTTGGACTCTTTGGTTCAGATTAAGAACCGTGAAAATTTGATAGTCCGAAATTGTAGTGAGCCCAAATGAACAGAACGAGACTCATCCTCCCGGGGCGTTCGAGGACGTCTACAGTTTCTGGCGACTCTGCTGGGGAACTTAGAGAACTTGACTCGAACTCATGATATCTTGTTTTGACTACACTCATGTGTTTCTTTGCATTGCATGTGCATTGGTGCGCCTAGGACACCGTGTTTGCCATCTGCTATTCATGAACGGTTTGCCGGAGGCTTGTCTTATCAAGGCATGACCATAAGGCTGACCGGTTATGAGCTCTGCCAGTATGGGAGCACAAACCCTGGTTTTACCGGGGCACCCTTTTGACCATTCAACCTAGTGCATATTCGGAATCCATAGTGACCATTCCAAGCTAGGATAGGTTGCTTACCCGAGTTTAGGTTGCTTGAAACCACTGCATGCGTAGTGAAACCCTAGCTCATGACAAAATAGGACAGGGAAACCCTTCCCCAACATAGGGGTGTTTTGTCTCTCAATTATCTGTTATACGCTGTCAGGGTGTGTCTCTACAGGGGTTGCATGTATCAGCTTGCGAGTTTGGGGCATCAGGCCTGAGGGCATCAGTTAGTGTTTGAAAATCAGTTATCTGCAGGTATCAGATTCAGTCTTTGGGGACAGTGATTCAGGGATAATGATCAGTGATTGAGGACAGTGTGTATTCAGCTTACTGACTGTGTGTTGTTATGCCCGGCTGTGTGTTGTGCATTTACTTTAAGTTGATATGCTGTCCGATTATCTGTTTATTTATTTCCTTATTGCTTTATTTATCTTTTACTAGGGACAGTTTTAGCACAATTGCTTCCGACCTAGTAGATATTCCCCAAGCACTCTGGACAAGAGGTCGCCGACTCAATCGATCCGAGGATCTGGTTGACGGACAACCAGTGTTCCACTCTCTACCTCCGGTTATCAGGCAAGGACCAAGGAAACGCAGTGTATCCGAGCAGAGGTTGCCAGACCAGTGGATTACCTCGTCAGTGGACAGTCAGATTGAGATCCCAATTGTTGCTATAGAAATAGACCTGCCAATAGTTCAGATAAATTAGGGCAGTATGGCGGCACCGACAGGAGTTGAGGAAATGATGCGTCAGATGCAAGAGACCATGAGAGCCATGCAACAGGACGCTGTTCGCCGGGATGAGTTTGCCAAACAACAGGCCGAGATCATGGCCCAGCAAGCAGAATTAATTGCCAAGTTACAACAACAAACTGGAGCATCTGCTTCACACTCGGTTCCTCCCCCACCGGGAATCCCAACACCCGAGGAGGCACCAAATGTCCAGGCAGATACGGACATACCAACGGGGCCAGCTCCGCCCCCAATTCTGCCCCAACTATCTAAGGCACCTACGCCTGTCAATCAATCGGACTCTTCGAGATAGACCATACAGCACTGAAATTGAGCAAGCTTGAGAAGCTATTCAAAAAATCTCAGGGGGTAAAGGCTATCCCGAATATCGAGGACGGATATACCGACGTGGCTGTAACATTGCCGGATAGATTCAAAATGCCGCAAATTGATCGCTTTGACGGATCTGGAGATCCCATGGTTCACCTCCGGCTATTCTCAGATATATTACGGCCAATGGGCCTCACCAGACCCCAGAAGCTTTCGCTATTCGACCGGACCTTGTCAGGTGTGGCCGCTATCTGGTATGCGAAGTTGGAGGATGATGTCAAGCGGAGTTGGGATGAAATGGCCGAGGCCTTTGTTGCGCAATACTCTTACAACACCCAAATTGAGATTACAACTCGTGATCTCGAAACAACAAGGCAGGAGCACAAATGGAGTTTCTCAGATTTCGTGACCCGGTGGAGGGCGAAGGCCTCGATGATGACTTTAAGGCCCACCGATAAGGACCAGATCAGGATGATTGCGCGTAATCTCCAGCCAAAATTGATGCAAAAAATTATTGTGCTCCCCTTTCCCACCTTTTCGGATCTGCACGAGATGGGAGTACAAATTGAAGATGCAATGAAACAGGGTCTGATTGACCAAGATAGAGAGCAACCCCGAAGAACCTTTAACCGCAACAATAATGCAGGACCAAGTGACGCTGCAACTGCAAGAACTTCGGAGGTAAACATGGTCGCCACCATTCCCCCTCCCCTTCCAAGGCCCATGGCAGCCACACCCTTTTCCGGTGCATCTGGAAGCAATACACAGACCACCAAATACCAACCTAGAGGCCGAAGGACCTTCACCCCATTGTACATGCCCTTGTCCAAGGCTCTAGGGGTCTTAATCAGAAAGGACATCTAAAACCCCTGGAACCGAGGTCGTTGCCAAATCCACTCCCCCCCCACTCACAACCTAGCCAAATACTGTGCGTATCACCAACAACATGGTCACGACACTGACCAATGTTTCCGACTGCGTCATGAGATTCAAGATCTCATTGACAAACAGGTGATCCTACCTCTAGAAAAACCCAATGTCACAACTAACCCACTTCCTACATACAACCAAGCTCTACCTCCCAAAAGAGTCAATTTTATCCAAACTGGGGTCGTGTCTTACGATCCTAGTATCTATATCACTCCTTCTCATCTACCAAAGCCGGAGGTGCTCCTTCCTGACTACACTGACTTTTTGTGCATGCTGGGCATCTCCACAATCCAATCTGAGCCAATGGTGGCGGTTGTTGAAGACGGTACGAGAGAGATTACAGAGGAGGATGGAGCTGTTGAATCAGGGTTTGAGCAGTCTGGGAACTTTGCTGGGGAAGCCTATGATCCGAGTGATTACATCTTGTTAGCAGACCAGTCTAAGCCAAGTGTAGAATTGCCAAAGAAAGCAGAACTGTGTGTGATCCAGGGGGATAGATTTGAGCAGGGAACAGATGACGTGGCGGCTGTAGAAGAGGACTTTGCCAACCTACAGTTTTTCAATGACCAAGAATCAGGGGGCGTGGCAGTCAACTGGTTTGATTATGAGGAATCGGCAGAGGTTACCGAATGACTGGAAGATCAACCGGATATTGTGGAAGAGTTCCAACCAGAACAGGGCCCGGCAGGGGCGAGAGTATCAATTGTGGCCGGAAGGGCCGGAAGTCAGAATACATTGCCGGAGAGCACTGGTATGAAGAATTTCGCTCGGGACTTGAGCATTGTGGATGTAGAGAAAGTTGAACCACAGACTGCACTGATGCAGTCAGAACAAGAAAAGTTTTGGGATTCTGAGAGAATCAGGAAGGCAAAAGCCTGTGAAGGGGCCAAAAGTGTTGTGGGCACAGGAACAGAAGACGCTGCGGGCATGTGGGCTGAAAGTACTACGAGTACGATCATACCGGGGCCGGACAGGTGTCTATCGGCTGCCAATGGAATGTGGTGGGAGGACGATGATTTATGTCTTGCCCATACAGACGAGGATTGGGGGAGCAATTAGCTAGACGACACCTGGTATATCGGCGAGGTCGATCATATGACAAGAAGTGGGCGGTATTTCAAACCTCCGCACCTAGACCAGCCAGAAGCATCTGGAAAGGATAAGGAAGCTGAGAGATAGAAAGAAAAGAAAATCGAAGAAGAGGCTGTACTGAAGCAGTTAAAGAAGATACAAGCAGACATCTCCATTTGGGGACTGCTTATGGCATCACGAGTACACAGGCAGGCTGTCCTTTCAGCCATGGACAAGGCCAAGCTTTCTATAGACACCACACCAGAGCAGCTAGTTGGATTGGTTTTTCCAGGAGGAGGTTCCCCGATGTTGACCTTTTCTGACAAAGAACTACCGCCTGAGGGCGTAAATCACAATAAACCTCTCTACATCTCGGTGGAATGTAGAGGCAAATGGGTACCGGTGGTTCTTGTCGATACGGGATCCGCTATTAATGTGTGCCCGTCAAGGACGGCATATGCAATCGGGTTGAAGCCCGCAGACTTCGTACCAACTACACAAGTGATCAGAGCCTATGATAACACAAGCAGGGAGGTGATGGGGACTGTCAAAATTCAGATCCAAGTTGGTCCAGGACAACACAACATTGAATTCCATGTCTTGGACGTTCCTGCAACCTTTAACCTACTTTTGGGGCGACCGTGGTTGCACCAGGTCAAGGCAGTCTCTTCCACCTTGCATCAGATGTTGAAATACCCTCGCGGGAAAGGGGTAGCTATTGTTTTTGGGAATTCGTCAATCCATCCGCCGCTGGAAGTGTCTGCACCAGTCTTGGAAATCGAACATGGCACGGAGGATTGGTTCTTATCAAGGTTTACTTTGGCTGAGGCCCGAGTTGTGCAGAACATCATGGCTGTTAATGAGGGAGTGTATGTCAGTGCTCAATCTGTATACCTCATGAACAAGCTTCAACACATCCCCAGGATGGGATTGGAAAGGAGCGGCCGGAAGGGCGTCGCAGCATTGGCCGAAGTGCCACACAATCCGCATACCTTTGGCTTGGGTTATCTACCCACCAAAGAGAACTGGGTGAGGAAGGGTAAAGAGATGGCTGGGAGAGCCAAAGCAAAGAAGGCGGGAAAGCCTTTTGAGTTGATGCATAGGCCCATTCAGGGTACCCTAAACGGACGCTTCGTCCGGGAGGGGAAGGACTTTCCATTTTGTGGCTTCCCAGAGCCATGGTTGAACGCGGAGAGGAAGCGCGTGCCTGGTTTCGAGATCTTCTTCGACCTGCAACTATCCGGGGATGACGTTGCTGAAGAGCAGACGGACCCATTAGCTAAGGTTGAGCAGAGTAAAAAGTGCAGTCTGAGGACATCGAACTTGAAATGGGGATAGCACTGGCGTGTCTACTTTCAGATCCTCCGATCGACCAGGAGTGCTTGGGGGATAACTTCTCGGTATGCATGATTGGGAATGGAACGGCTGCGGGCCCACCAGCAACTATTTTGGATGCATCTATCGCACCCTCTCTCATTTGGCAATATGAAGAGGGATTTTTGTCCAGCAGCACCGAGTCAGGTAGTGAGCCGGAATCTGATTCCACCGAGTCTTGTGAGTCAAAATCAGGTTCCAGCTCGACTGAGTCTGAGTCTGGTAATCCTGGGGATGACAACCCGGATGCCACAGTCTTGTCCAGGTCGTCTTTTTCTTTCTCTTTTGAGTCTGTTGTAACCGAAGAATCAGACGACTTGGATGTGCTTAATGAGAATCAAGTAGCTGTGGTTTCTGAGTACTTTTTTGTGCCCTTGATTTATTGCATTAACTCAGACTTTCAAAATTTTGATGAAAACGACGAGGACGAAATTCCTCCAGTTTTGCAACGCTTAATTGAACAAGAGTAGGAAAGATTTGTTAAACCCCTAGTTGATGAAATCACTACAGTGAATATTGGTACTGAGGAGGACCCGCGGCTGGTCCAGATTGGGTCCACGCTGTCTTCAGAGGAACGCGAGCGCTTAGTCGCTTTATTAAAAGATTTCAAAGATGTTTTCGCGTGGTCCTACGAAGACATGCCTGGAATCGATCCTGAGATTGTACAGCACCAGATCCCTTTTGACCTCGAGGCCCGACCTGTTAAGTAGAAACTCAGGAGGATCCGCCCCGACTGGGCTCTCAAGATTAAGGAAGAGGTCACCAAGCAAATCGACACAGGCTTCCTGCTGGTATTCGAATACTTGACTTGGTTGGCCAACATCGTCCCAGTGCCGAAGAAAGATGGCAGGATCAGGGTATGCGTGGATTTCAGGGATTTGAACAGAGCTAGTCCGAATGATGACTTTTCCTTGCCGCATATTGACGAGTTAGTGGACTTCACAGCGGGGCATGCTTTGCTCTCGTTCATGGATGACTTCTCAGGCTATAATTAGATAGTGATGGCACCCGAAGACCGGGAGAAGACTGCTGTCACCACCCCATGGGGGACTTACTGCTACAGAGTAATGCCGTTTGGGTTAAAGAATGCTGGAGCTACATATCAACGGGCCGCGACTACAATATTGCATGATATGATCCACAAAGAGGTTGAGGTGTACGTGGACGACATGATTGTCAAGTCCAAAGAAAGACAGGGCCACTACACCGCCTTGCAAAAGTTCTTTCAAAGGATTAGAGAATTTCGGTTGCAGCTAAATCCTCAGAAGTG
This sequence comes from Camellia sinensis, assembly GCF_055761805.1. Taxonomy (NCBI): domain Eukaryota; kingdom Viridiplantae; phylum Streptophyta; class Magnoliopsida; order Ericales; family Theaceae; genus Camellia; species Camellia sinensis. Next base: position 114,343,176 of record NC_138973.1, read on the forward strand.
TACGTTTGCTATTACAACGGAAAAAATGCTAGGGTTTCTGATTACACAAAGGGGCATCGAGGTCGACCCTTCAAAAATCAAGGCCATCTTAGAAATGCCACCACCAAGGACTGAAAAGGAGGTGCGAGGCTTTCTGGGTAAAGTGTAATTCATAAGACGGTTTATCTCAAAATTAACCTTGACTTGTGAACCACTTTTTGGTCTCCTGAAGAAAGGAAAGAAATTCCAATGGGACAGCCGATGCCAAGCTGCTTTTGAACAGATCAAAGAATACTTGCAGAACCCACTCGTGTTGTCACCGCTAGAGCCGGGGAGACCGTTGATATTGTACCTTTCAGTGACCGAGACCACAATAGGCTGCATGCTCGCGCAAGAATCAGAGGACAAAATGGAGAGAGCCATCTACTATCTGAGCAAGAAGATGCTAGAGTATGAGACTCGCTACACATCGTTGGAGAAGGCTTGCTTAGCTTTGGTATGGGCTACCAGGAAGCTGCAGCACTACCTGTTAGCTCACTCCGTAATGTTGGTTTCACGACTCGATCCCATCAAATATCTTTTCGAGAAACCGGCACTTACGGGTAGGCTAGCTCGTTGGTTGCTGTTGTTTTCCGAATTCGATCTAAAATATGTGACGCACAAGTCAGTCAAAGGAAGAGCAGTAGCAGAATTCTTAGTTGACCATCCAGTTGAAGGGGGCAAAGCAGTTGAATACTTATTCCCAGATGAAGCCATTTTGCACATCGACGACGAATCTTGGGCGATGTACTTTGACGGAGCGTCAAATCAGTATGGGTATGGGATAGGAGTGTTGCTGATAGCACCCGACAATTCCCGTATCCTTCTAGCCTTCAAACTCCGGTTCAAAGTCTCGAACAACGAAGCAGAATATGAGGCATGCATTGCCGGTCTAGAAGTAGCCCTGGAATTAGGGGCAAGACGGTTGGACGTCATCGGGGATTCAAACCTTGTTGTGTCTCAAGCAAAAGGAGACTAGAAAGTTAAAGATGAAAAGATGATGATGTATCACCAGACCTTGGATTTGTTAATTCCTCGGTTTGAAAAGATAAACTTTGCTCATCTTCCAAGAGAGAACAACAGGTTCGCAGATTCCTTAGCAACTCTATCTTCCATGATAGACATCCCGTTCGGAGTCCGGATGCATCCAGTCATCATCGACCAGAAATTTGCGCCAGCCTATGAGTCGATTGCTGCTATAGATGAGGTTCAGGACGAAAACCCCTGGTATTACGACATTTAGAATTTCTTGGAGAAAGAAGCATATCCGCTAGGGGTAAATGCCAAGGATAAAAGGGCAATTAGAAGAATGGCCGTTCAGTTCATCATCTGTGGGGGTAAGCTGTATAAGAGAGGTCATCTAGGAATGCATAAGCTGTGTGTCGATGTCGAAGAATCGAAGCGCCTAATGGAGGCCATCCATGGAGGAGAATGTGGTGCGCATATGAACGGAGTAATGCTAGCACGGAAGATCCTCAGACAGGGTTACTACTGGTCCACCATGGAGGAGGATTGTATCGGTTTTGTTCGGTGATGCCACAAGTGTCAGATTCATGCAAACCGCATGAACATCCCGCCGTCGAAGCTGTACAACATGACTTCGCCATGGCCATTTTCAGTTTGGGGAATTGATGTGATCGGGGCTGTCACTCCGAAGGGGTTGAATGGGCATGAGTTCATCCTAGTCGCGATAGATTACTTTACAAAGTGGGTCGAGGCCCAATCATATGCCGTGTTGAAGGCGTCGCACGTTGCAAAATTTATTAGAAATAACATCATCTGTCGCTATGGGGTCCTAAATGAGGTCATTTCAGATAATGGTTCCCACTTTAAGAAGGAAGTGATTGACTTATTGGAAAAATACAACGTGGCTTTTCATAAGTCATCCACATACCGGCCGCAAACCAACTGAGTGGTCGAGGCCGCCAACAAGAATATCAAACACATACTGCAGAAGATGGTGGAAACCTACCGGGATTGGCCAGATAAGCTGCCATTTGCTCTGTGGGGCTACAGGACTTCAATTAGAACTTCTACCGGAGCGACTCCATATTCATTGGTTTATGGAATGGAGGCCGTTCTACCTATCGAGATTGAGGTTCCGTCATTGCGAGTATTGGCTGAGTGTCAAATAGCCGAAGTAGATTAGCAGCAGAGCAGGTTTGAGGAACTCATGCTCTTTGATGAGAGAAGACTGAAAGCACTGTACCATGTTCAAGGTTATCAGCGCAGAATTGCCCGGGCTTTCAAGAAGAAAGTTAAGTCCAGGAATCTAAAGGAAGGAGATTTGGTGCTCAAGGACAATCGAGCTCCCATCCACGACCCAAGGGGCAAGTTCAGACCTAATTGGACTGGTCCCTACATCATCAAAGCTATCTGGTCAGGTGGAGCTGTGGTTCTGATGGATCTAGATGGCCTAGAGTTCTCTCAACAGATCAACATGGACAAGTTGAAGAAATATTATCCCTGAGAGGCTTGCTAGGCCGAAAACCCGAAAGGGCGACCTAGGCAAAAGTTAGAGCATAAAAAATTGGAAAATATAAAAATTGAGCTCGCAAGGTTGAAAACCCGCAAAGGGCGGCCTTGGCAACAGTTAGAGCGTAAAAGGAGAGTGAAAATACTCGAGTGAACCTAAGCCTGAACTACGTAAGGCTTGATTCCCATCATCGGGATACGTAGACAACTTCATCCTGAAGTTCAGTCATAAACTTTTCCCCGATTAACTTTGTCCATTTGATCATCTCAGTCATCTTTGTCTACCAGCATCCATTGGAATCTCCGGCGCAGTGCTTTTTAGACTAGGGGCAAATTTCCGTTGCAGTGCGGTGTCGAGGTGCTATTCAGACTAGGGGCAACTTTCCAGTTGCAGGGATTTGGGGTTGTGCATCTCAATGACAGATCTCAGGCGTGTCCAGTTCTGATCCATATCGAAAATGGTTTTGAAAAGTTTTAATAAAAGTTGACTTTGTTCAATTAATCTTCTTACAACTGAGACCATTTTTGGACCAAAGCGAAAAATTTTCAATACCACAACCTTCAATTTCATTGATTTCAAAACAGAGTTCTCTTGCTCTTGCATACAATCGAAGTTGCTTTTTATTACATTCATAAAGAAAAACTTGAAAGTACTAATAAAGCAATAAATCGGGGACATAGTCAAGTCAGGTGTTCCTACGCCCCCTCCCAGAGCTGGTTGAAGCCTCTGATGCCAAGCTGGGCCCAATCTGTGCCTCTTCATTGAGCCAATCCAAGCACTCGTCAGACAAAGTATAACTGAAAGTGGGAGCGGGGGCCAGGAGTTCTCTCGTCCTCCATGCTGTGGCATATCGGGCAAGCTGTGCACCTCGAACTGGGAAGGCAGCTGGATACTCTATCCCCTCTGGCGGGCAAGTCTGATCATGATTGAACTGGCGTTGGAACCAGAACGGAAAGTAGAATACACAGTGAGTCAGACCAACCAACTGGATCCCGGTCTGCCGGAACATGCTATAGCTCATTGCCGGGAGATTGACCCAAGGGCAGCGCCAGGCGATGCGATCTGCAGACAAATTGCACATCCAGTTGAACCACCATCCCTCATTAAGGGCATCAACTAGGCGTTGTCGGAAGAAGTAGCCGCGAGCTGAGTAGGCTGGGCAAGAGTCCATAACCTGCAATTTATCCATCAACCATACTTGGGGAGGGATGAAAAATGAGAGAATAAAGAATAGAGAGATGTACGATGAGAGAAAAGTAAGACAAAGGTTTTGTGAAAAAAATCGAGCCTGAGGGCTGAGTGATGTGAGCAATACATATGTGAGATTAGGTGGGAAACATTACCTGCAGCAGTAGTGGACTCCCCACGAATCTGGTCGTCTCCCGGCGATGGAAAGCATCCAAGCCCATCAGCGTCTCAGCCAGTGTCATCGCAATACAACTCTTTCCATCTTTCAAGCCTTGAGCAACTTCAATCAGGCGAATGCTAGATCCACCAAAGCCCGACGCAAGCAGAAAGTGAGATAGCGTACACAAGCAAAGGGCATGTTGTCGGAAACCTTGCCAATGATGGTCGCCACGGTCACCGGCGTCAGAAAAGCGATAAATCAATCCAAGGATGTCCAGTTCCCCATTACAGATCAGAGACCGAGCGTCATGCGTGGTGAGTCCACACATCCGCCCTAAAGCTTGGGCGTGACCAAAGCGAAACTGAGGCAAGATCTCTTCATAACTTTCAGATTCCATCAAAGCTTGAAAATCTTCGAAAGTTGGACATACCTCTTGCCTGCCGAAGCTAAAGACATGTGTTATCGGGTTCCAAAACCTTGCAGCGGCATGAAGGAAGGGAAGGTGTAGCGGAGTACGGCTCAGCGTGAATAGTGCATTCAAGCCAAAGCCCCGGCAGTTCAACTTTTCTGAGCCGTCTAAAGACGCAATCCAAGCTGTGAGATTTTCGACGAGAAACACTTCTATTTTGGTGCAAAACTGAGATGAAATGAATGAGCCACGAGCTAGGACCTTTAAAGGGGATAAGGCACTGTTCAGGGGGACACGTGTCGAAAAACTGGTGGTTGCTGACTTAAGTGGCTGGTCGGCCACCTTTTTTGGTAGGCCGGCCACCCCTCTCCCCTCAAATGCAAAAAGATGGTCGGCCAGCTCCCAAAGGTGGCCGGCCATGCTGCAATCTGTGTCTTTGGTCCTGTTCTACCCTCTAGAAGGAAGTTCTTAGCATTTCCATGTATCGAGAGTGTTGAAGGTGCGAGTTTTCCTCAATTTTGGATGCGTTCTGTCGCCCAGATCGTCCGAAATACACCTTGTTTATCAAGTTGTTGTTAAGTCTTACTTATTGAGTCATTGTTTTGATTATCGAGTTATTGTTTTGCTTATCAAGTTGTTGTTTTGTTTGTTGAATTGTCTTGTTTATCGAGTTTTTAAGTTTTGTCGAGTTGTCGAGTTTTGTTTGTCAAGGTTGTTACTCCTTGTTTAATCAGTTTTGTTATGTTTTGCTTATCGAGTTGTAAACTTACTGAGGTTTTGTTGTTTCTTAGTAAGTTAGGTTGTTTAGTTTGTCGTGTCGGTTCGCTACCTGACTTGGCAAATACACAATGCACATTTACCGTTCAATCTCATTTTTGTGCAAAATGATGTGATGCGATGCTGAGAACATAAAGTACAACACTTTTTCAAAAAGCTGTTTCATTCCATCATGCTTCCTTTGTTACAACATTTTACAACAAAGGCACAAGTTTTACAGAAAATAAAACTGCCTAATAATGTACAATGTGCTATAACTACTAGTAAAAAGGTAAATAAAGTAGGAAACAGCTGCACCAATGCTCTCAAGAGCAGGAATAAGAGGCCCTCTTCGTCCTCTTCTGCGGAACAGGCTCTGCACCACCGGCACCATCTGAGTCGGAACTGTCATCCTCAGGATCCTCCTCAGCCTCCTCTCCACTCCCGGAACCAGGGTCGGAACCCTCCTCTTTGTTAGCAGATGTCTCTGACTGACGATTTGTAGCCTCCTCCTCCTCTTCGTCCTCACCGGGCTCCTCCTCTACGATAAGTGCTCTGCGTCTGCGGGACGACTCCCCTCTCCCGGCCCCGCGAGAAAGCCGAGATGGCCCGGCTCCCCGAGAAGGTCAAGATGGCCCGGCTCCACGAGAAGGCCTAGATGGCCTGGTCCGTGGCTAATATACTGGAGGCATCTGAAAAGAAAAGTGCAGTTTGAATACATCAACTCAAATGTGTGTATCAGATACAGATGCAAGCAAACTACATGAAATGAGGGTGCATGCAGATACAGTTTATGAATGTGGTGTGTGTCAGATGTGCTCTACACAGGCAACCTACCATTGCAGCGAAATGATCAAGTTCAGCATGTCATCGGCAGTATGATAAATGCGAGAAAATTAAAGAGTACCTGGACACCCATGATGGACAACTGTGCCTCTCTCCGTAAGACCATGCCCTCGAGTGCGGCCATCATCCCGAGCATCTCATCCATATATTCGACTGGAGGCTGCAGATACAAATGCAAAATATCAGTAAAGAAATGAATGTCCAAGTATCTGAGTGATAAATCAAAGCTATAAAGCATACCGGCAGCGAATCAGGATCTTTGACATATCTGTGGTCAGACATGGGAGGCTCTATCGGAATCGAGTAGGAAGTCCCGAATCGCCATCCCGTCAGCTCGGTCGGCATGTCTGGCCACCCAGGATGATGATGAGTCGGAGGAATCGGGGGAACCAATCCACCCCCACCTCTGGATGTACCAGCCCTGCTAGTGGAAGGGACGTCCGCAGCCCAAGCTTGGCCCGATGAGGGCATACCAGCGGGTCTCCTCGTCGGAGTATGGACTCTCGTCAATGACGCATCAAGTATGTATGACGATAAGTTGCATACTCTCCCTGCTCCAGATGAAGAAATGCATCAGTACCCAACCTGGCGTCAACAACCCCTTGGGGAGGGAGCCTATCAATGGTCCGCATGTCGTCTGGGGGTACTGAGGGAATGTCCTGAACGGGGTAGCCCCATGTCTGGTGCAGGAAGCGCTCCCCTAAAAACCAGGCCCTGCCAACCGGGCCCTCTAACAGGATCCTGTACCGAGAGGCACCCCAGGCCCCGGCAAACTGGAATCCTAGGTCACTACCCAAAGGCGCCCAAGGCTGCCATGTGATCTGAGGATAACCAATGCATAAGATGATCAGAAATTGTAAATGCGCAAGATAAATTGAAAGTTGGAAACATGAAGAACTGGGAGTTCTGCAATACCTCTGATGGCCGTACTGTGTCAAAGTACTGCCGTAGATAGAGAAGAGACTCCCAAGGTCTCGGCCGGTACGGGCCCTCAAATACCAGCGAGTAAGGGGTCATGGGAGGCATCGCCACCTCGAGCTCTGGGGCTAGTGTCGGGAAGTACGCATAGATCCATAGCTGTGGAAAACAGGGCAGTAGCCATCAAAATACAGAATGCTGAGTGTAAATTGTAAATACAGAATGCTAAGGGCAGAGTATAGAGATACAAAATGTAAAGTGTACCGTGTGTGCAGTGTACATAGAATGAAAGAAGAAATGTAAATCAAAGGGGTAGAAAGTACCTCCCAGGCTCTCCAATAACCGCCAAGTATGTTCCCCCGTCCGCGGGAGGTCGTGCTTATATAGCAATAAAGAGTGGCCAGGATGGCGCCACCCTAATCATACTGCCGGACTTGTGATAGGTCCACTAGGGCACTCAACAGATAAAGTCTGACAGTGTTCCCCCTATCGGCGAACAGAGTAGTCCCGAAGAGGAACATCAAAAATCCGCGGGCATATTGGGCTACCTCCTCAGGATTCTCAGGCTCCATCTCCACCCTCCGGAAATGGGAGGAAAACCAAGTATATCGGACCCTGCCCAAAGAACTGTCAACTGGCGGGCGAGCTCCCAACAAATAGATCCAGGCGGCCTCCCACTGGCCCATGTCCTCATCATATGGGATCGCCCAGCCTCCCATATCAAGGCCGGTCAATACAGCGAAGTCAAATGGGGTCATAGTCATGTCCCCAACGGCAGAGAAATGAAAGGAGTTGGTGGTGTCCCACCATCTCTCCACTAAAGCACCCATCAGTGTCCTACTAGCCGGACAACGAGAGAGCAGAAGGGCCCAAACCCCGCCAAGTCAACCAAATCCCGGACAGCCTCCGGAAGCTCCGCATACTACTCTCTAGCCGCAACAGAGCCATATCCTCGTGCTATATGGGAGGTCACCTGTATTCAGAATGAATACATACATTCAGTCTCAAAATAAAATAAATGAGCTGTCTGCAAATGAAATGTATGAGCTGTGTGCAAACTAAAACAGATACAATGCAATGAGCTGCGTGCAAAATCGAATATTTGGGCTGTGTGCTCAGATTTGAAGATCAGTGGGCTGCGTGTTCAGAAATTCAGAGTTTGGGCTGTGTGTTCTACTCTCAACAAGTGTGTGCTGCGTGTTCACTTTCAACTTGGGCTGCGTGTTCAGAAATTTAGAGTTTGGGCTGTGTGTTCCACTCTCAACAAGTGTGTGCTGCGTGTTCACCTTCAACTTGGGCTGCGTGTTCAGAAATTCAGAGTTTGGGCTGTGTGTTCTACTCTCAACAAGTGTGTGCTGCGTGTTCACCTTCAACTTGGGCTGCGTGTTTAGAAATTCAGAGTTTGGGCTGTGTGTTCTACTCTCGACAAGTGTGTGCTGCGTGTTCACCTTCGGCTGGGCTGTGTGTTCGGAAATTCAAAGTTTGGGCTGCGTGTTCAACTTTCTAACAAGTGTGTGTGCTGTGTGTTCACCTTCAACTCATGGACTGTGGGTTCAGAAATTCAAGTGATTGAACTATGTGTTCAAGATGCAAACAGAATACGGTGTCATAGACTAAAGCATTCTAAACAAGCGGTGCACTCAAATGAGCAGATAAACATAACATGGAATGCATGGAAATGCAGGTTACATCGCAGAAAATATTGAAAGCGAGGAATATACCTCCTGCGCCTGATGGGAGAGGTGGGACTCCGGCTCCCGCAATAAAATATCCCCGGGTGCTCGATCGTCGAAATCAGTAAAATGGTAGAAAACTACCTGGGGCAGCACATGTGTCGGAGGGTCGTACCTCTCGGGTATGAAGGTCGAACCCTTGGAGGCAGAGCCATGATATCGGGATCATCCCCGGTGCCCGGAGGACCTCCACCTTGAGGGAAATGACCAGCCATTTCAGAAAATCTGCAAAAAGAAGCGAAAATGAGCAAAATAAGCCAAAATTAGAAAAAGTCAACAAAAGTCAACTCTCGGGTAATGAAAAAGTCAACAAAAGTTAACTCCCGAGAAAATCTTCCAAATGTTGAGACAAACTCACCCCAAGTGGCGAAAATGAAGAAAGAGGCACCAGAATCAAAATTTAGTCGGTTCAAAGTGAAGAGAACTGAAAGTTTTCGCGAAACAACTTGGTGTGGGGTGTTGGAAAACGCGCATAGAGCTCAGATCTGAAGAGGAAAATGGTCTAGGAAGGTAGAGAAGGTTTTTTCGGAGCTGGAGTTATGAGGAAAAATGCTTTGGCCAAATGGATTTAAAGAAAAGAGAGTGAAAGTACCAAAATGCCCATGGTTTTGGAAAAGTGGCCGGCCAGCCACCTTTTCGGGCAGGCCAGCCACCTCTCCCCCTCAACCCTGGCCGGTGGCCTCTCCTTGGGAAGAGAGCTGGCCGGTGGTGTTTCCCAGGTGCCCACCAAGCTCTCTGCAAATTTTGGGGAGGATTGGAGTCCCCGGGACCTGAAAAAGTACAAGAGAAGCGCACTTTCCGTCGCGAAATCGCTCTACCGGAACTTCAACTTCAACTTTCGATGCGTTTCTCATCGTTACTTGTCAAAAGTGAGATGTATCATTTTTGAACATGTTGCGACCCCTCTGGGAGGTAAACCGGAGGTTGCGATTGAGTCGCCCTCATCAAAAACTTGCATTTCTTTGCTCGTCATTTTACGACAAATTCGCATTCGAGTCCACATTTATTCTGCATTGTTATGCACGTCACTTGCATTCTCATGCACACCACTCATACTATTGTGCATGTTTCACGGGTGTTGTCATACCTTCATGCTTAACCCGCGTTGTCACGCGCATTACTCCTCACATTGCGATGCACTTTTCTATCGACGCCGCGATTGTCTGCATTCAATATCGTTTTGAAAATATGTTGTTAACAATGTTGTGCTTGTTGAGTCTCTCTCTTTACAGGCACGATATTGTATGTACGGTTCATTTGAGGCTGGTGCGACCAGACGAACCGCTCAGGTATTGTATCTTCTCCGTGTGAGACGTGGTGAGAATTGAATAATTCTCCTCATTCTTAACTGCATGAAATGTAGTTGTTGCTTTGCATTCTTGCTAAAAACTGTTGCATCTATCGTGAATATGTGCTTCATTACAGCTTGCTGCATTTGCATGATCATTGAGGTACCTTCGGCTTCTTGCATTATCGGTTGCATTTTGCCCCTGCCTGTGGGCACGCCTGCGGGCGCATCTCTATTTATCTCGCCTGTTTATCTAAGTCTTCAGCCTTGTCAAAAATGGGTCGTCTCTGGGCTTTGACATTCACTCCCGTCACTTATGACTTCCGAGTTCTATCAAAGAGGGACAACTGTAGACACCCCATTTTTGACCGACCTTAAGACTCAGACGTCACTGATTGAGCACTCGGTGATATTGCATATTGTGCTCGTTCAGAAGTTTCAGAGTCCCGGCTGCAAGCATTGCCTCCGGACTTCCGGACTCTTTCGTGCCTTGCCTCGGTTTGTGAACCAGGCTCTGTTTTCTCTATCTTCTCATCCTAAGAGGAGAGGGAGGTCTCATAGATCATCTCTCAGTGGTTGTAGGCTACGTTTCGTGGTCATAGGCCATTTTTCCCATTGGGAGCCCGGTTTCTAATTTTTCGGAGCCGACGACCGTGTGCCTCGGTTTGGGACCGCCTAACCACTACCGTTTGCTCCGATTTTTGGTATACACCTTATTTCCTTCCTTTTGAGGAACACTGTGGCCCGAGAGACCAACTTCGTGGTCGAATGCCACCTCCGGTGCTTAACAGCCCATTTTTCGGGGCCTCGGGCCGCGCGTTTCGGTCCCCGAACCTCCGTTTTGCATCCGTTTTGGTTCATTTTTGGTGGAGACCTTATTTTCATTGTTAGAAAGCTTGTAGGAGGGTGGGAGGCCAGTAATTGTTCTGAAAAGCAAGTTTTATTTCTTCATCGCTCTCCATCGCCCGTTTTTCTCACTAGAAAGTTAATGTTGACCACCCCGGGGCCACTTTCTTTAGCCCTAAACCCCATATTTGTGTTGTACACACCTGGGAGGCCACCAATATGTATAGGCCGGCCAGTAATTGTCCTTGACCCTTTTGAACCCCTCTAAAAAGTTGGCTTTTATCTCTTCTGGTTCACATTTTCTAGGTTTTAACCACATAGTTGTGTTGTGCACACATGGGAGGCCACCTTTTTGAGGTGGCCGGCCAGCAATCTTCATTGACCCTTTTGACCCCTGGCCGGCCGGCCATGGGAGGTGGCCGGCCGGCCGCCTGAACCTTTTGAACCTGGCCGGCCATGATCCTCTCTCCAAGTGTATTCCAACTGTACCCTCTGTTTTCCCCCAGATTTTGTATCCGGGGGGGCTGCCTTTGGGAGGGGGGAATTTGAATTTGATTTTCCCCCCCGTTCCTTCACTCTCTCCTTCTATAAAACCAGCATCTCTCCTCCATTTCTAAGGGTTAGAAAATTAGCTAAGGCACCATTGATACATACACTCCCTATCTCTCTCATTCAGCCCTCAAAACCCTAAGGGTGTGTTTGATTGGGGGGATAGGGGGGGGACTATCCACCATTTGGACTCCATGTCCGGCCTCCCTCCTTATCCGTCGTTTGATTTTTTTTTAGTCCGGCGGACTCCATGTCCGGCCGGACTCCATGTCCCCCATATGGGGGACTATCCTGTCCTGGGAGGGGGGTGGGATTGTCACTAATCACTGTTTGGATTAGATGCGAAAATGACAATTTTGACCCTCTACTATTTAATTATGTATTATATTTAATAAAATTTAATAAAATTTAAATGTCTCAATTTAAAAATAAAATAATTTTATTTAACTTTTTATTAATGTTTTATTTATTTAATTTTTTATAGATATTTTATTGATGTTTTATTTTAAAATTTTGTTTATGTTTTATTTAATTTCATTATTTAAATTTAATAGATGTTTTAATAGATGTTTTATTTAAACAATTAAATGTTTAATTTCAACAATAAATAATTTCATTTATTTAAATTATGTTTTATTTAAACATTTAAACATTTGTACATCAACATGTTTATTAAATTATTTCAACATCTGTACATCAACATGTATATTTATTTAACATCTATTAAATTATTGTTTAATACATCAACATTTGATTACATCTACATTTGTTAATTGTTAATTACATCAACATTTGTTAATTGTTTAAACATAATCTGTACATCAACATTTATTTAATTGTTAATTGTTAATTGTTTAAACATAATCTGTACATCAAAATAATTTCAATGTTAATTGTTTAAATAAAAATTTAAACATTTAACCATTAGTATGTTTAATTTCAACCATAAATTTTTATTTGTTTAAATAAAAATAATCTGTACCATTCAAATTTTTTTATCAATATTAGTATGTTTAAATATCTTTAAACAAAATTTAACCATTAGTATGTTTAATGTTTACTAAAAATAATTAAAATATTAAAGATGTGTTTAATATTGCTATTACTTAGTAAACAATTAAAAAAGGGTAAAATAGTCTTTTGTTCATTTATCCTATCCAGTCCGTCCAACCAAACGTTGGATTTACTGAAAATAGTCCTATCCAGACATCTAATCCCATGAAAAAACAAACACAGGATACATATTCAATCCGACCAAATAGTCCGGAGGATTCACAGTCCTAGGAGTCAAGTCCGATGGATTCTAATCCCCCATTTTCCAGTCCGTCCAATCAAACACACCCTAAGAGTCTTGCACCATTTGCACTACAACCCATAGCACCACACCTCCACACTCCATTCCAGCAACTTGGAGGCCATTTGCAGAGGTTGGAAGCTCAGAAATTTGGTCCAAAAGCTGTTGGTTCACTGCTCTTCAAGGGTAAAAACACATTTCCCTTAAACTTGCATTCTTTTGCTTTATTTATAAGCCATACTTTCAAGCATTTTTGGGCTCTGACCCAAACTGTAAATAGTCATATTTTGAGCTCCTCTTTATGTTTGATCAAGGACCTTTTGCTGTTCGAGGTCTTCTCATTGCCCTTTGTGTTTAATCTCTCTTTTAGGCCTATTTTTGCATGGTATTTTAGTCTTATTTGTGAGCTGTTTTGGACTTGGTCATAAACTGTAAAGTATCTTTTTTTGAGCCCCTCTTCAACTTTGTTGAAGGGATCTCCTCTGTTTGAGGCCAGATTCTACCACTTGTCTCTTTATCCCTCTTTTAGGCCTTTTTCTTGCATGTTGTTTTAGCCTCACTTGTGTCTATTTTAGAGACTTGATATAAACTGTAAAGTGCCTTTTTTTGAGCCCCTATTCAACTTTGTTGAAGGGCTCTTTACTATTTGGGGCCAGCTGCTGTCCCTTGTCTCTAATCTCTCTTTTAGGGCCATTTTTGCATAATAGATTAGCCCTATTTGTGTTCACTTTTGAGATTTGTTATAAACTAGAAAATGTCTCATTTTGACATTATATTCATGTTTTATTAAGGGTATTTTCTTGTTTGAGGTCATATGCTTCCTTGTATGCTTGATGGTCCCTTATTTTGAGCCTTACACCTAAGCTCTTGTTGCATGCTTGGTTTGGCCTTATAGCCACTGAAATCCAGTGGATTTTCAGTGGCTAGTACACTATTTTGAGCCTCCAAATCAGAGGGGGGTGACCTCCTCTCTCCTTGACTTGTTTGGTGGTCATTTTGGCCTTCCAAAGAGACCCTACCTTGCATGCTTCGAAGCCACTTTCCAGGGTCAATTTGGTGAGTTTTGAGACTACCATATTTGATTTTCATATTTGTTTATGCCATGCTAAATGTCTACCTTGCATGTGCTTAATAACTCCTTGCATGGCCCTCCAAAGTAACTCATTATTTTTGCATACCATAGTTGCATATCAGTGGTTATTTGGGCCTATTTTCACATGATTTATTCACTGATTTTTTCTGGTTTGGTGAGATTACATTTTCTTCATATACTTGCCATGTAAACCATGTTTGCTAGTCAAGATTGCATGCTATTTTTGTCCACCATGCTAGCATCTTTTGGCCATGCTTTGAACTAGAAATATTCATGTTTTGGGATTTCCTTGGCTCTGTCTTTGTACTTCATGATCAAATAATGCATGCTTTGTATAGCTATAAGTCATTGCATGTGCCTAGTCTTGAGTTTCGGGGCTCATTCCATGCATCGGGTGCCATTTTTTCATGTTTCGGGGCTATTTAGCATCATATTTCAGTGCTGGATTTTGTGAGTTTATATGCCATCTTGCATCCCTTGCCAGGCCTTGTTAGAGTTGCATGTTGTGCCTTAGGATCGGTCCTCGATTTGCGTGCATGTGTGCACGCATTTCGATAGTCCCATTTTCACCTAATGGCTATTGATGTGAGTGTGGATGAGGTCCACTTATGTTGGTGTAAGTCCATCGTGCATTGTGTATGCCATTTCATTTCATAGCATTGTGTATGCTAGGTTGTATGTTAGAGCATTGTGTATGCCTCGTTACATCATGCATTGTGTATGCTAGGTCGCATGTTAGGATTGTATTCATGCATGTCATGCATATCGCATTGTGTTTGGGATATGAGTTAGCTCGAGCACGGGAAACGAGGGACGTTTCGTACTCCAAGTGACGGAACGTGTCTCAATTCCCGGTCACCGACACTCCGGATTATCCATGATGGAGTCTAGGCCCTGTTGTGTTTTCATGTGCACTCATTCCATATTGAGTCATGCAATTCGACTCCTTGACCATCATGCATCGAGATGCGTGATTAGTGGCACGAGGATCGAGGACTACACTCCCTGAAGAGTAGTCATGCATACATATGTGAAAATACTTTGCCATGCCCCATTGTTGCTCTCTGTTGCAGCAAATCAGAAATCAGCAACCTTCCGGAACCTGGCACGCATCCCAAGAATAATTGCAAACAGAGGCAAACCGGGGCATCGCAAGGGATTCTCTGCACAAGGCAACCCGAGCATGCATCATTCATCATTTGGAACAGAGCTGAGGCGGTCCATGGATTTGCGTGCCAATTTACTGCTTTCCTAGATTAATTTGTTAATTAATTAGGATTCTGTATTTATTCAGGACAGTAATATTTATTCATTTGGGACTGTATTATTTATTCGGACCCTCTACGCGAGGGCACAACTGTAATAAGTGTGCGTGTGTGTGATGTATGTCTTCCAACCCCACGTCTTTCTCCATTTTATTTACCCGCTTATGATGGTTAGATTAGGGCATGTTTCAATTAGCATACAGTATGATAGCATGTTTGCATTCATTCATCTGTCTTGCATGCACCGGGCTCGGCGCATCATACTAACTGCATTTGTATCTCAATTCCAAGTTGAATTCATGTTAGTTGTAGCATTTCACATGCCATCTTTAGAATAGCCGAGCCTATCTCAGTTGCATTTTGCATGTGTTGCATTAGGCATTTCTGTATAGTTAGGATCATGCATGGATTTCTAATTAGCTTCTGTTTTGGCTTGGAGTACTCGGTAAGTTTTATGCTTTAGCATCCTTGCATGCGTGTGAGTGACTGCCATGATAGCATGCTTACCATGAGGCTATATGCTTATGTGATATAACTGCCTGAATGCCTGTGGGTGAAGGTTGGATTATTTGAATTGGAATAAATGCATTGACTGTGAGTTTTAAGCCCACTAGGTAGTGGCAAAATCATGTTTTTCTAAGTCCACCCGAGGGTGGCAAATCCACGTCTTAGCCTACTTGCGGGTAGCACCATCAAACCACTTTAAAAAATAAACCTGAAATGTTTTGTTCCAATTTAGACGATCCAGTCTATACTTGTATGCTGTGCGCATCACATAGTAAATCTAGGCTAATAACCGGAATAAGAACGCATAATGTTTTCAAAAATAGATATCATGGTTAGTA
Source organism: Camellia sinensis (assembly GCF_055761805.1). NCBI lineage: Eukaryota > Viridiplantae > Streptophyta > Magnoliopsida > Ericales > Theaceae > Camellia > Camellia sinensis. The sequence continues at coordinate 114,358,860 of NC_138973.1, forward strand.
GAGGCCGATCTTTGATCGGGCGAGCGGGGGTGCTCACGAAGTGACCTTCCCCAATCGTACCCAAGTTCCCGAGCCGAGGCAACTTTGGTGATGACGGACATGTGGCCTTAGGCAAACGAGTCAGGGTTTCCTAAATTTCCCCAAAATAAAACATTTAGGTGGCGACTCTGTATCTGGCAAAGCAGTCCATGTTTGACATTTCTTTAAAAAAATTTGTTTTCTCAAAACGATTTGCCGGATTTGGACTCTTTGGTTCAGATTAAGAACCGTGACAATTTGAGAGTCTGAACTTGTAGTGAGCCCAAATGAACAGAACGGGACTCATCCTCCCGGGGCGTTCGGGGACGTCTACAATAACCAATTGGGTATATGTGAAAATCAGTTGCGAATGATATAATTACACTTGGTTTTCCTAAGCACGTAAAATTCAGTATTTATTTCCAACACATATAAAATGAGTATACATTGCATCTATTCTCTATTTTTTTCATTCTTTTTTTTATGCATCTTGCTCAAAGGCTCAATTCTTTTGCCAAATCAATGGAATTGTATCATTAGTCACGCGGTTCAAACCATTTGAGGAGTTATATGTTGACCTTCAAGTTATGAAACAATGTGAACGTCAGTTTAGTTTTACTGCTTAATTAACAATGCTTGATATGTGCAGAATGGGGACAAGGCTCTTACAGGGAATGAAAAACATGAATTTAAAAGCAGTGATTCAGAGATATTGGACGAGTTGACCACCGGCAGAGGAGAGTTGAAGTTCAGATCTATAAGCTTCAGTGATGAATGTCTCTCGCAGGCAAGACTCTTAACTAAAGCCACAACTCTATGCTTAGCAGTAACATATATGATATGTGTGCATGTACTCATGTGAGCATGCACCAACCCATAATATGGAACATGCAAGTGGCACTAGTACAAACCCCATTACCAAAATCCTGTCACTAAATATTTTCAACATCACTAAGGTGCGTAAGTAAATTGATTAACCCAGAGAAAACACAACATTTCTGTACAAAGTAAGGGTAAAAAAGAAGGTAACAAGAATAACAGAAGAATAAATAAATAAAATAGCATTCCCATTTTTGTCCCCATGGGATGGGGGTCTACGACGGGGTAGAAAAAAGAATAAAAGTAGGACACCCAATAGTATGCGTCCAAGACAATTCAAAATGGTGCTAATCCGGACAACCAAACTTCATCATTAACATACTGTAACAACAGTGGTTGATTCCAAAAAACTACTACCTCTTGTAACAGAAGAACAGGAACAACTGGGAGTCTGAAGTATGGAGTCAATCAAATTCAAAGCAAGCAATTCAATATCAAGTAGTAGTAATGTATAAGGGTTCATTTCTTATTAAGAACCATGCACATTCTCTTTCAGGATTTGATAAATCTAGTTAACTTAACACATACTTTTCCTGTTGTGAGTTCACCTTTTAGTTTTAGCTATATGAATGAGATTTTTTTTTGGTGTGATTACAGCAAAAATACAGATCCTATCTCCTACATTTTTTTTAGTATTAAAATTGCCTCTTGTATTATAATTTACATTGCATAAGTAAATGCAGTGACAATTAGATAAATATTATGTCAATGCAGGTTCATCCAGAGGATGATGTCCCGTAATCTGAGTGAGAGATTGGGCACAGTGGACTGCCAAGATCAAGATTCCCGTGCTTACCTCATATTCAAATATTTTTTTTTATTCAAATTCTTGCTCTTAATTACTTGTTAACTCTCCTGCATGCAGTTCCAAGTGATTGAATATAACTGTTATAGAAAGATTTGTCAATATCAAAATGTTAAGATTTTGGTCTATGTTATAGATTTTTTAGGGTGATGAGCCAAAAATACTGTAGCATTTTAATCGTTTTGACCAGTTATAAAACATCAAGCTAGCTTAAGATATAAAAAATGCTTGTCTTTTGTCTTCAAACACTTGGGTCCAGCAAATTCCAACTTATTGTCAAAATACCATTTTAAGAATGGTTAATTTTGCAGGAAAAAATGGTTTTATGGTGACTTTAATGTGAGAAAATTTCAAATGGGACAACAACAACAATTATACAATGACAGAATCTACGGAACCTGAGTCCGGATACAATAATCAAATGGAAAAAGACCGGGGTCGCTATAACCTCCCCCCCTCAAAGAATTTCGTCCCCGAAATTAAGCATAAATTTTTTTTTTTTTGTGAAAACATGTTTTTTTTTTTTTTTTTCTCAATTCCCAAAGATATTATAAAACAATAATAAACAACTTGACCCAATACTGGTCACTTCATCTCTTTATCAAGAGGCATCTCACCGTATATATATAAAAACAACATATATTTAAACCGGCATTACTATTGTGCATTATTCCTTCCATTGTTAGTAATTCCCATATCGAATTCAATTCCAAAATACAACCATTGACCAAAACATACCCAGTGTTTTACAACTTAAGACATTTATAAAGCTCTTAAGTTCAACAATATTACCAAATCTAAATACAAGATTACAAATCAATAAACATGTCCGGGTATTTTTCGCGGACTTCCAATTCACGCTCCCAAGTGGCTTCCTCCACTCCATGATGTTTCCACAAAACTTTTACCAAAGGGATGGTCTTGCCTCGCAAAACTTGATCCCGCCTATCCAAGACCCGAACCGGTCTCTCCTCATACGAAACATCCTCATCAACCACTAAATCGGTCCAATCCAACACATGTGATGGATCCGGCTCATACTTCCGAAGCAGACTCACATGAAACACGTCATGTACTCCGGACAACTGCGGCGGCAAAGCTAAACGATAAGCAGCCTCGCCAATCCTCTCAAGGATCTCAAACGGACCAATGAACCGAGGGGACAACTTCCCACTCTTCCCAAACCTCATCAAACCCCGTCTAGGTGATATCTTCAGAAAGACATGATCACCCACCTCAAACACCAAAGGTCTCCTCCTACGGTCGGCATACGATTTCTGACGACTCTGTGCTGTAACAAGCCTCTTACGGATAAGCTCAACTTTCTCCGTCGTTTCCCTCACCAACTCTGGACCCAACAAAGGTGCATCACCCACCTCGGCCCAACACACAGGAGATCTACACGGTCGGCCATACAAGGCCTCAAAAGGTGCCATACCGATACTAGACTGGAAACTGTTGTTGTAGGCAAACTCCACCAACGGCAAGTGCCTCTCCCACGACCCACTAAAGTCTAGAACACAACCCCGAAGCATATCCTCAAGTATCTGAATAGTACGCTCGGACTGTCCGTCAGTCTGAGGATGATAAGCCGTGCTAAAGGTCAACTTAGTGCCTAAGGCACTCTGCAAACTCTGCCACAACCTGGCAGTGAAACGAGGATCTCTATCTGAGACGATCGTCACTGGGACCCCGTGCAATCTCACTATGTCCCGAATATACAAGTCGGCAAGATGATCTACCGTATCTCTCACGCGCATAGGAATAAAGTGCGCTGACTTAGTCAACCGGTCTACAACCACCCAAATAGCATCACTACCCCGCTGAGTCCTCGGAAGACCTACAACGAAGTCCATAGTGACATGCTCCCACTTCCACTCGGCAATAGTCAAGGGTTGCAACAAACCCGCTGGCCTCTGATGCTCGGCCTTCACTTGCTGGCAAGTAAGGCACTTAGATACGAAAGCTGCCACGTCTCTCTTCATACCCTGCCACCAAAACTGGCGACCCAAATCCCGATACATCTTAGTGCCTCCCGGATGCACCGCAAGACGTGAATGATGAAATTCTCGGAGTACCTCCTCTCGGCAAGACTCCGGGACAAACAGACGGTCTCGGTATCTCACACTCAGGTCGGAATACACCGTCAAACCCTTCTCAACCTTCCCACCGGAAATCTTCTCACGGAGAGATTCTACCTCAAAGTCACCTCTCTGAGCCTTTAACACTCGAGTCACAAGTGAAGGCTGTGCAATAACAGAAAACAAGGCCGCAGCCTCAACGGATTCGCCGAGAAGTAAATCAAACTCCCCAAGTGCACCCAACATCTCCCATTCTCGGATGGCTATACTAGCTATGTCACCAACAGGTTTCCTGCTAAGGGCATCGGCCACCACATTGGCCTTTCCCGGATGATAATGCAACTCAAAGTCATAATCCTCTATAAATTCCATCCACCTCCTCTGCCTCAAGTTCAAGTCTTTCTGTGTAAACAAATACTTCAAACTCTTATGATCCGAGAACACCTCGAACCTCTCACCATAAAGATAATGCCTCCAAATCTTCAAGGCAAATATCACAGCTGCTAACTCTAGATCATGTGTAGGGTAATTCTGCTCGTGAATTTTCAACTGACGTGAGCCATAGGCAACTACTTTCCCCGCTTGCATTAACACACAACCCAGACCCTCTCGTGAGGCGTCATAATAGACTGTATAACCCAACCCTCTCTCTGGAATAATCAATACTGGAGCGGTAGTCAGTCTAACTTTCAACTCCTGAAACGACTTTTCACAAGTCTCACTCCATACAAATTTGACTCCCTTCCGAGTCAGTCTAGTCAACGGTGATGCTAACCTGGAGAAATCTTTCACAAACCGACGGTAATACCCAGCTAATCCCAGAAAACTGCGGATCTCAAATACACTCTTAGGCTGTGCCCAATCCTGCACTGCCTCTACCTTGGATGTATCAACAGACACTCCTTCACCGGATACCACATGGCCTAAGAATTTGACTTCTCTCAGCCAGAACTCACACTTCCCAAACTTGGCATACAGCCTATGGGCTCTAAGTAACTCAAGCACCACTCTCAAGTGTTCCTCATGCTCCTCCTCAGAAGGCGAATAGATAAGAATATCATCCACAAAAACGACTACAAACCTATCCAAGAATTTCTGGAAGATCCGGTTCATCAAATCCATAAAAACTGCCGGTGCATTGGTGAGCCCAAATGGCATCACCAGAAACTCATAGTGGCCATACCGCGTACGGAATGCCGTCTTCGAAATATCCTCTTCCCTGACCCTCAACTGATGGTAACCCGATCTCAAGTCTATCTTAGAGAAACAACGGGAACCCTTCAACTGGTCAAATAGATCATCTATACGAGGCATAGGGTACTTATTCTTAACCGTAGCCCGATTCAATTTCCGGTAATCTATACAAAGTCTCAAAGCGCCTCCTTTCTTTTTAACAAAGAGGGCTGGTGCTCCCCACGGCGAAACACTAGGACGTATAAAGCCCTTATCTAGCAACTCCTGGAGTTGGATCTTCAATTCAACTAACTCAGCTGGGGCAAAACGATAAGGTGCCATCGAAATCGGCGCCGTGCCGGGCACTAGGTCAATGGAGAACTCAATCTCCCTATGCGGTGGTAAACCAACAAGATCCTCGGGAAAGACGTCCGAGTACTCACAAACCACCCTTGGCAACACAATCTGTGTTTCCTCATCCTCACTAATCGAAAGGTTAGCAAGTAGACCACTAAGCTCACTCCGTCCTCGTGGAACATACCCCGGTGGCAACACATCACCAACCCGGTCCCCCAGAAAATGAAAATACTCTCCGCTCACAGTACAACAAGTGACCCTCTGGCGGTAGCAATCAATAACTGCCCGGTATGACGATAACCAGTCCATACCCAAAATAACATCGAAACCCCTCATAGGCATAACTACAAAGGAAAATGGGATTCTATGATAATCAACCTCTATATCACAACCCCTAACGCCTTGTTTCAAAATCAATTCACCCCCAAGAGGTGACACTACACAAATAGGAGATGCTAGCTGTGCTAACTCCAACTCCAAAACAGATGCAAATGCAGCAGACACAAAGGAATGAGATGCACCCGTATCAATCAAAACATTAGCAACCGAGTTGCAAAACAAGAAGGTACCTCTCACAACTGATGGTGCTGGCACAAGATCCTGCGCGGTAACAGCATACACGCGCCCAGACGACCTCTGATCAACTTGCTCAACCCTAGGAGCATAAGATTGCTGCACCGACTGAGACGATGAAGCCCCCCCCTGATTGGCCCTCGAGGCCTGGCCCGACTGAGCTGGCTGCTGACCCTGAATCGGCCTCAAACCAGATGCACCAGATGTGCCACCCAACTGCGGGCAATACCTCTTCATATGCCCTGGCTGACCGCACTGATAACACGAGAGTGGCTGACCTCTACCCTGACTCTGGCTCTGAGATCGAGCCGAAGAAGATGCTGCTCTCTGAACTCCTCCCCTCTGAGGACAAACTGGAGACTTGTGGCCCAGCTGGCCACACTTGAAACAGGTAATGTCTCCCTGACTGCCTTTCCCCGAACTAGCACTCGGTACAGGAAAAGTCGATCTAGAAAAGCTACCCTGAGACTACTGGGGATTAAAACCCTTCTGTCTCCTACCATCATTCTGACCATCCTGACTCCTCTTGGAGCCCTTCTGCCCTTCCTCCTCCTCCTGCATCATGATTTCCATGTGGGCTGCAGCATCAACCATACGCCCATAATCCCGAATCATAGTTCCCCCAACTCTCAGCTTGAGGCCACGCCTCAACTTCTTCTCAAACTCAATACAACGGCGTTCCTCAGACGCCACCAACTCAGGTGCAAACCTGGACAAACTAGTGAATGCAGCCTCAAATTCGGCCACTGAAGAACTCGCCTGCTTAAGCTGACAAAACTGGTCTCGCAGCTTCTCCCTAACTGCTGGAGATAAGAACTTCTCCTGGAAAGCATTCACAAAAGCCTCCCACGTACCTCCTATACGCCCCTTAGTAAACTTCCACCACTGACCTGCATCCCCCTTCAACTGGAAAGACGCCAAGGTCACTTTCAACCCCTCGTCTTCGATGCCAAGCATCTCAAACGTCTTCGTTGTTTGTTCGAGCCATTCATCTGCCTTAAGCGGCTCTTTAGGATCACCCACAAAGTCATCCGGATTAGACCGGAAGAACTCCCTCTTCAGAAAGGAAGGTCCTGCATCAGCAGCAACAACCTGAGCTTGATTCTCAGCTCTGAGAATGCCTACTGACTCCCTGAATGCTCCTGCTATCTCTCGAGCTAAAGCGCCCATAGCCTGCTGGCCTACTGGCTCGGCCACATTAGCCTGGCCAATTCCCTCCTGAACTGTCGGAATCTCCTCTGGCACAGGCACCTCCTGCCTACCCGGCCTACCACGCCTACCGCGTCCTCGTCCTCGTCCTGACATCCTAATAAAGGAAACAGAGACATTAGCACATTAATAAATGTGCCGAAGCTAAACACTCGCGTCCTAATGCAATGGACAACAAAAATACATTCCAACATTCCACGTAAGCACATAATCACATAAGCACCTATGAATTTCATTCCCGGATAATGATAGTCCCAATGCGTTACTATAGTTCCGGTTGGAAGCAGCAGTGATCAAGTGCCTTTCCAACAAGACTACTAGAAACTCAAGGGTCCAATCAATATCCTAGAAACTACATTCCATACCCACATAATCACATAAACATGTTATCACATAAGCATATAACATTACACTAAGTCTCTATCAAACGAGACGAACCCAATGTGATGCTAATCACGTCCCACGTACCCAAAGTATTCAAACCCGGTACGCTCTGATACCAAGTTGTAATGCCCTCAAAATTAACCCATTATATATATCATTGACATGCATTATTTAAAGAAGACAATTTATTAATTCATTCATCAGAGTATTACTAAATAAAGCATTACATGTAACTTTGAATAAAATGCCTTACAGGCTTACATCTTTCCAAGCCAACACTTGGATACAAAAATATGAGTTCTAACTCAATACAAGAAAAGCCCTAGGCTTGAATGTTTACATGTACTAATAAATAAAGACAATTAACTAAAGGTAGTCTTCTTCAAACCAGAAGCCAAACCCTCCCAAGCTAAGTTCTTGGAGGTAGTTTATCACCTGAACCTGAAAATGATGTTCCCATAAAGGGTGAGCCACAGCCCAGTAGAAATATTCTAAACCACATATAAGCAATGGATAAAGCAATAGCATTCATCAGATGGTTAACCAAGATAATCAATTACTTCATTTTACAGCCTCATGACATTATTGTCTAAGATACATTTTACTTCCCAACTTAATCAACATGGCTCAGAACCTGGCCGAACTTACAACAGTGAATTATATATTTCATATTCACATTCTTCCAATATCAACAAACAAATGAGACTCAAGCTCAATTCAAAACACTTCATACTTCCGGATTGATACACATTTTAGTGCTGTATCAATAAAACACTTCTATATAAATAAGCACACATAAAAGTGATGCTAATGGAGTCCATCCCATATCTCCTCCCAAACAAAAATCCAGTTTAGAGGTCCATCCCCTATCTTCCCCTAAACCGTGGAGTACATCCCCTATCTCCTCCCACACAAAACAATGTACGCAAATGCAATGCTCAATCAATACACGTATTTTCTGTATCAAAGCAATAGTCAAAATTAATGACTTAACCAATGTGATTAGTTTCAGTTATTCCTAATCCACATGCAATGTCTATAACAATCACGACTATCCTCCACCGATAGCCCAAAACAGTTATTTCTAAACTGAAAATAACTATGTCAACAATTCAATAGACAAATAATTCAAATTATCCAACTACGCCATTTAATCAATGAATTCCCCCAATTCCATGAATTAGACCATCTTTTCCCAACTCCATGAATTAATTATACAAATTAATTTTATTAATACAACTAGGGTTTTTCCCAGAATTTACCAAAGTATCCCCAACATATCAAAATACCAAAACTTAGAACAAAACCTATAAAATGGAGTAGGAAATCCCTACCTCAAAGAAAACAACCCAAATGGTGAAGACAGAGATGAGTGCCCAAATACCAAAGTGCTCCAAATCGCCAAATGTTCAGATTAAATGGAAGCCCTCGACTCACTCTATCATTTTAATGAAGGATCTAGGGTAGAAACACACCCTAAGTGGATCAAATCTAAGAGAGAAGGTGAGTAGGGAGAGAGAGAAGTCGGACCAAGGGTTTGGAATCAAAAAGAAGATGAAAAAGACTGTTCAAAACCCGCTCCTGTGTATATAAACTGGACAGGCTTGCTCGAGCGAAGCCTTTGTCGCTCAAGCGACCAGACACAGAAAAGCTACGCTCGAGCCAAGGAAACCTTGCTCGAGCCAACAACCCAAAAGCTCGTTCGAGCGAAAGAAAACTCGATCGAGCGAGGAACTCAAATCCTCAGGTCTGTAATCAGACTCACGCTCGAGCGAAAGAACTATCGCTCGAGCGAAGAACAAACTAACTCGCTCGAGCGAAGAAAATCTCGCTCGAGCCAAGAATGCAGAGCTACTGGTCAATACTGGACGCCATCTCTCGCTCGAGCGACCAACTCCTCGCTCGAGCGAAGAACCAAAATCTTGGACAACAACACTTGGTTTCTAAACCCAACCAACCTGAAACAAACCTGCCCAACACATCCTATAATTTCAAATGAGAAAATAAAGGACAACAACAACAATTATACAATGACAGAATCTACGGAACCTGAGTCCGGATACAATAATCAAATGGGAAAAGACCGGGGTCGCTATAGAGGATGCTGGGGCAAAGAAATTTGTCGTTGGTCGGTTTTTGGATTTCAAAATTGTGGATTCTAAAACCATAATTAGCCAAGTCCAAGAGTTCCAAGTTATTCTACATGAGATTTATGCGGAGGGAATGTTACTAAGTGAATCATTCTAGACAACTACTTTGATTGAGAAGCTGCTTAACAGCTGGAAGATTTTAAGCATTATTTGAAGCACAAACAAAAGGGGATGACAGTCAAAAAGCTCGTTGTTAGGCTCCGTATTGAGGAAGACAACAAGAAGAAATGGAGGAGTACTACCACTGTGAAAGCAAACATGGTTGAGCATAGCCAGTCCTCTGGGTTAAGAAGTAGCCACCAACCAGCAAATGCTCAAAGTTAGGGGCTAGAGGTGGTGTCTCTAAGAGGCCGGTCTACATACCGCAAGAACCTACTTTTAGGTTTAATGGAAAGCACTTCAACTGTGGAAGCGATGGGCATCGGGCGATTGATTACAGGAAGAAAAAAAGCCTTGTAAGAAAAACCCTCCACAGAACAAAAGCTAGGCCCACATGGCTGAAATGGAGGATCTGTCTCAAAATGTGGATGACATGCAGTCTGCTATCATCTCTGAGATGAACATTGTCACACCCCAAATCCGGGCATGACCGGCCGTGGCCCACAGGGACTTAGCCCAAGGCACACGTAAGCCTAAACATGAACCCAAAACCATAAAGAATAAATGTGATGATAGCCCAGAAATAAATAAATCAAAACTCAATCCAGTGACATGCCACAATTGAAAAACAAGTCATAACCAACTTCCTAAAAATATATATATATATATATATATATACTAAATGGGACACAAACAGCCCACAACATAAAGTAATTCTAAATAAAACTCAACCACAATGTATGCACAAAACTCGACAAGCAACCTAAAACAAATTAAATAAATGCCCTAGAGGTCCATGCAATTGAGTCCCCGCTACGCCATGAGTCCACTCTAAGTCCTTCTAACACCTGGAAATGGTAAACAACTAAGTCAGCTGATAGCTCAGTGAGTAGCAACATGGATAGTAAATACAGTTTTGAAAACAGGGTTCAATTCCAAAATAAGATATATATCACAGAAACTAGATTGGCATACAGTTTGGTAAATACAATCTGTTTCAAAAAGAAGGTTCCACAGTTCAACACTTAAAATATTCATGTCACGCAAGAACATGATAAACGACATTTTCCACTTAAAACAGATTATAACATGAACACCAATAATTTTCTGGGTACCAATAAAAACAAATAATATGCCACATTGTTCTCAAGGCTATAAGCCTCGTTGGATCCAATATCGAACTAAGAGTCAACCTCAGGGTGGCACCTGGGCCTTTTCTCAAAGACGATCCGATTGAAGGTCACCTAGTTGTTTTTAAAGGTCTTTTCCTTACAATCGTTGAGCACTAAAGTCATCACATCCCAACCTGGATCTGTTCCCTACTGGCCAAAGTCACCACACACAGTGGAATAATTTCCCTAGACTAAATACACACATGGTCCCAATAATCAATACACATCAGTTTCGCAAAACATGGTAGTTCATCATTATAAACATGAGACCAAAACAAATAGTTTACAGTATGCCAAGTTCACATATGTTTCAGAAATAATTTTATTCAATTGATAATATAATAATTTATCAAAACAGTTTAGTCTTGAAACAACAATTTAATTTTCTAACAGTTTAGGGTAGGGGAACATTTATAAAAATACGTAGCATGAAACTACTCACCTAAAAACGAAAGAATATAATCCTCGAATAGAGTGTAAAAGTCCAACTAGTGCCCTGAACCAAGTATAAAAACTACATGTCACAACTAATTTAAAAATACTAAAAAAATAGGAACTAAGTAACATCAACTAAAGCGCACTAACATGGCTCAACCAACTCACCGTTACTCTTAAATATTACCTAAGTTCATGTTCTTCAAGGTTTAAAATCACCCAAGACATGGGTTCCGGTCAAAACTTAATTAATTGTGACTTTAAGATAAAACAGAATTTCAAACAAGCCTTCCCAACCTATTCGCTAAATTTGAAAATTGCAAAACTCACTCCACGCTATTCAAAAAATTCCAATAACCTCCAGATATGATCTAATATATCTTACGTTTCAAACCCAATTGGTTTCACTTGATTTGCTTATCAAAATAATTATCTACAATTTATTATATCTAAACAGGTTGTTTTCTGCAGCACTTTAAAGAAATTGACGGTTCTCTTAATACACATGAGCAATCAATGCAAGGCTAAAAACATACGAAATTAGACTCGTAACCGGTTCTAATGACACTAATTTGATAATTTTTGGATTTATACCCAAAGAGAACAACACTCCCGAATTTACTGTTTCGAACTGGTTTCCTGGACAGATTTGAATACCTCAATTTATATGGATTTTGACTCCCAAAAATTATGAAAAAATTCAGATATGCAATTCAATATGTAATTGATCTACTGTAAAAATTTCAGTTCAAAATTCATCCGTTTGATATGGTTTCCTGATTTTTAAAGTTCGTGATTATGCGCAAAAATTTTTAACTAAGAATAATACCCATTCTTTATATATGAATTTAACTCCTCAAATTTCTTAACAGTATATATATATACAAAATATATAAATCTACAACCTCCATGAATGAATAAAATAATAATAGAATAAGGATAAAAACAAAACCAAAAGGAAGAAGAAAGACAAAGACCCACCACACCCAAAAACTCTTCCTTGTTTGCAACCCGTCTTTTCTCTTCTTCTTTTCTCTCAACCTTTCTCTCTCTCCCATGGTGGCTCCTGCTGTTAACATAAATTTTAGAACATAAACCTTACACTTTGGATCATTTACCATGTGTATTATCAAGAAAAAATCAAGACAAAATGACATACCTGAATCCATTGATGAACGGTTAAACGGAAGCGTGGTTATCAATGAACTCTTTGTTATTGATTATGTTATTGCCTTCTAATCCTTTCCCCTTTGGTGCCTTATGTTTCTCCTTGAGAGGATTTACAAAAAAAAATGGAAGTTCAAAAGGAATGAAAACCAACTTTAACCATTATTGGTTTTAATTTCTATTTATTGGTTTTCAAAACTGAAAGGTTGTGGAAGTTCAAAAGGAATGAAAACCAAATTTAACCAATATGTTTTAATTTCTATTTCTGCCCCTCATAGAAATAGAAATTATACAACTAGTATCTACACATTAGGTCCATAACACATATACCCTTAAGCCTATTAACTAAATTGAATCACTTAAATTGTAGGCTTCTTATAAATGATAACACCACATTTAATTATGTGGTCCCATTGAGACATTATCTAACAATTATCTCCCACTGGACCACATATGTATCCTGAAAAATGTGCTTAACTTTAGTGAGCTCAGAAATTTGTTATCATAACTTGAGGGTATCCAAACAATCTTGTCCATTAACTATATTAATATAGGATGAAAGCGGTCTTCGTTACATCAATCGTAACTCGACCCACCAATGGTCACGTATACTAATACAGCTAAATGACATAGATCAATCATGGATGCGTAGCATGGAAATTATATGTGATGTGATCCATACATGCCTATTTCCAACTGGTCCTACTTAACTTTATTGAGATCAATACTTCACAATACGTAACAGAGCATAATAAACTGAATATTTCATTTTTGTAGAAATTAATCTAATTACATAGATAAAACTCAAGGCTGACATAAAGCAGTAATATAAATACAAACTCCCACTAAACCAGAATGTTCTCAAATAGAACAACACCCATCTGAGCAGTGTGCTCATGAAAGACCTTGGGTGGTAGTCCCTTCGTAAGTGGATCCGCTATCATGGAGTTTGTCCCAATGTGCTCTATGGAAATCTGTCCACTCTGCACTCTTTCTTTTACAACTAGGAACTTGATATCAGTATGCTCTGATTTTGTCGAGCTCCTGTTGTTATTGGAATATAAAACTGCAGACTTATTGTCACAATATAACTTAAGTGGTCTTGCAGTGCCTTCCAAAATATGCAACCCAGTGACAAAATTCCGCAGCCATATCCCTTGGTTTGATGCCTCATAACATGCTACAAATTCTGCGGCCATGGTGGATGAAGCTATGAGCATCTGCTTTGCAGACCTCCAAGAAATTGCTCCGCCAGCTAACAGATAAATATAGCCTGATGTGAATTTCCTACTGTCTTGGCATCCAGCAAAATCGGAGTCGGAATATCCAATGACCTCTAACTTATCCAATCTCCTATATGTGAGCATATATTCCTTTGTTCTCTGTAAATATCGCATAACACGCTTGACTGCTTTCCAATGATCCATGCCAGGATTACTTAAATATCTGCCTAACATGCCAACTATAAACGCAATATCCGGACGCGTACATACTTGAGCATACATTAGACTCCCTACAGCCGAGGCATAAGGAATCTTCTGCATTTCTTGAATTTCAAGACTGTTCTTCGGGCATTGGTTGAGACTAAACTTGTCTCCCTTAGCAACTGGGGTTTCACCTGATTTACAATTTTGCATGCCAAATCTATTGAGTACTTTTTCGATATAGCTCCTTTGTGATAATCCCAGAATACCCCGAGAAGATTTAAAGATTTCTAAATTTGTGACCCCGTATATGTTATATAATCTGCAGCAATTCCAATTATATATATACATATATAAATAGAATTGACGGGTCCAAAAACAAATAGTTTTTTTTTTATTATGATGTTCAAAATTAAACCGATCAAATCGCAAGATATATCTATATATATATACAAATACATGATGTTCATCCATTTGAGAGAAAAAAAAAAAACTGCCCACCGAATCATTTTACAATTCCAGAAAATAGATTGCCATTTTCACAGAACAAAACAGGAAAAAACAGAATTTACATCCATAAGAAAATTCAGAATCTGATTCCAGGAAACTAAATAGAATGAATAAAGCATATCAATTCTGATAAGACACATGATATGCATGCTCTGATACCAATTGTAAACATAAATTTCAGAACATAACCCTTACACTTTGGATCATTTACCATGTGTATTATCAAGAAATCAAGACAAAATATTGTTAGATAATGTCTCAATGGGACCACATAAATTTATTGTCAACATAAATTTCAGAACATAAACCTTACACTTTGGATCATTTACCATGTGTATTATCAAGAAATCAAGACAAAATGACATACCTGAATCCATTGATGAACGGTTAAATGGAAGCGTGATTATCAATGAACTCTTTGTTATTGATTATGTTATTGCCTTCTAATCATTTCCCCTTTGGTGCCTTATGTTTCTCCTTGAGAGGATTTAGAAAAAAAAAATGGCAGTGTTCTTATTTTTCACTTGGGAAGGAATAGGGACCATAACCTTTTAAAGGTTGTAATTGGTTTTCAAAACTGAAAGGTTGTGGAAGTTCAAAAGGAATGAAAACCAACTTTAACCATTATTGGTTTTAATTTCTATTTATTGCTTTTCAAAACTGAAAGGTTGTGGAAGTTCAAAAGGAATGAAAACCAACTTTAACCAATATGTTTTAATTTCTATTTCTGCCCCTCATAGAAATAGAAATTATACAACTAGTATCTACACATTAGGTCCATAACACATATACCCTTAAGCCTATTAACTAAATTGAATCACTTAAATTGTAGGCTTCTTATAAATGATAACACCACATTTAATTATGTGGTCCCATTGAGACATTATCTAACAATCTCCCACTGGATCACATATGTATCCTGAAAAATGTGCTTAACTTTAGTGAGCTCAGAAATTTGTTATCATAACTTGAGGGTATCCAAACAATCTTGTCCATTAACTATATTAATATAGGATCAAAGCGGTCTTCGTTACATCAATCGTAACTCGACCCACCAATGGTCACGTATACTAATACAGCTAAATGACATAGATCAATCATGGATGTGTAGCATGGAAATTACATGTGATGTGATCCATACATGCCTATTTCCAACTGGTCCTACTTAACTTTATTGAGATCAATACTTCACAATACGTAACAGAGCATAATAAACTGAATATTTCATTTCTGCAGAAATTAATCTAATTACATAGATAAAACTCAAGGCTGACATAAAGCAGTAATATAAATACAAACTCCCACTAAACCAGAATGTTCTCAAATAGAACAACACCCATCTGAGCAGTGTGCTCATGAAAGACCTTGGGTGGTAGTCCCTTCATAAATGGATCCGCTATCATGGAGTTTGTCCCAATGTGCTCTATGGAAATCTGTCCACTCTGCACTCTTTCTTTTACAACTAGGAACTTGATATCAGTATGCTTTGATTTTGTCGAGCTCCTGTTGTTATTGGAATATAAAACTGCAGACTTATTGTCACAATATAACTTAAGTGGTCTTGCAGTGCCTTCCAAAATATGCAACCCAGTGACAAAATTCCGCAGCCATATCCCTTGGTTTGATGCCTCATAACATGCTACAAATTCTGCGGCCATGGTGGATGAAGCTATGAGCGTCTGCTTTGCAGACCTCCAAGAAATTGCTCCGCCAGCTAACAGATAAATATAGCCTGATGTGAATTTCCTACTGTCTTGGCATCCAGCAAAATCGGAGTCGGAATATCCAATGACCTCTAACTTATCCGATCTCCTATATGTGAGCATATATTCCTTTGTTCTCTGTAAATATCGCATAACACGCTTGACTGCTTTCCAATGATCCATGCCAGGATTACTTAAATATCTGCCTAACATGCCAACTATAAACGCAATATCCGGACGCGTACATACTTGAGCATACATTAGACTCCCTACAGCCGAGGCATAAGGAATCTTCTGCATTTCTTGAATTTCAAGACTGTTCTTCGGGCATTGGTTGAGACTAAACTTGTCTTCCTTAGCAACCGGGGTTTCACCTGATTTACAATTTTGCATGCCAAATCTATTGAGTACTTTTTCGATATAGCTCCTTTGTGATAATCCCAGAATACCCCGAGAACGATCTCGGAGTATTTCGATTCCTAATATATAGAAATTAAAACATATTGGTTAAAGCTGGTTTTCATTCCTTTTGAACTTCCACAACCTTTCAGTTTTGAAAACTAATAAATAGAAATTAAAACCAATAATGGTTAAAGTTGGTTTTCATTCCTTTTGAACTTCCACAACCTTTCAGTTTTGAAAACCAATTACAACCTTTAAAAGGTTATGGTCCATATTCCTTCCCAAGGTGAAAATAAGAACACTGCCATTTTTTTTTCTAAATCCTCTCAAGGAGAAACATAAGGCACCAAAGGAGAAAGGATTAGAAGGCAATAACATAATCAATAACAAAGAGTTCATTGATAATCACGCTTCCGTTTAACCGTTCGTCAATGGATTCAGGTATGTCATTTTGTCTTGATTTCTTGATAATACACATGGTAAATGATCTAAAGTGTAAGGTTTATGTTCTGAAATTTAGGTTAACAATTGGTATCAGAGCATGCATATCATGTGTCTTATCAGAATTGATATGCTTTATTCATTCTATTTAGTTTCCTGGAATCAGATTTTGAATTTTCTTATGGATGTAAATTCTGTTTTTTCCTGTTTTGTTCTGTAAAAATGGCAGTGTTCTTATTTTCACCTTGGGAAGGAATAGGGACCATAACCTTTTAAAGGTTGTAATTGGTTTTCAAAACTGAAAGGTTGTGGAAGTTCAAAAGGAATGAAAACCAACTTTAACCATTATTGGTTTTAATTTCTATTTATTGGTTTTCAAAACTAAAAGGTTGTGGAAGTTCAAAAGGAATGAAAACCAACTTTAACCAATATGTTTTAATTTCTATTTCTGCCCCTCATAGAAATAGAAATTATACAACTAGTATCTACACATTAGGTCCATAACACATATACCCTTAAGCCTATTAACTAAATTGAATCACTTAAATTGTAGGCTTGTTATAAATGATAACACCACATTTAATTATGTGGTCCTATTGAGACATTATCTAACAATTGCTGCTGTTATGAATAGTATGAGGCAACCTAGGATTACATATGTATCTACACAAAAAGGCCCTAAAATATTATCTTTATATTACTTTATTTTCTAACACATTAATTAAATAAAATAAAATATAACTATTATTATAACAAAATATACTTACTAACTTGTCCTCAATATTTTTTTTAAAATAATAAATCTTGCCTCTAAATTAAATGCTTTCACCACAAATTTATTTTAAGTTTAAAATTAATTAAAAGATCCTCCAATAATATTTAATTTGCACCTTAGAATTCACCACCAAAATATTTGAGATTGTAATATTATTATTTAATTATTTACTTAATTTTTATATTCGGGTTCTCACAAACATGGTGGGGTCCAACCTAAAGGAATGGTGGGTGGACACTAGAGCCACTCACCACATCTGTGTTGAGAAGAAGATGTTTACAACTTTTGAACTGGTTTCAAACGGTGAGAAGTTGTTTATGGGAAATTTTGTGACCTCAAATGTTGAGGGGAGAGGCAAGGTGGTCCTGAAGATGACTTTAGAAAAAGAGCTAACTCTGAACAATGTCCTATATGTACCGCACATTTGTAAGAACCTTGTCTTAGGGTCTTTCTTAAGCAAGCATGGCTTCCGCATGGTGTTTGAGTCTAATAAGGTCGTGTTGACCAAGAGCAGAGTCTATGTGGGAAAGGACTATATGTCGGGCAGTATGTTTAAGATCAACATAACAACTAATATCCCTAAGATGAATGAGAAAACTTCTTCTTCTACTTATATGCTTGAGTCCCTGAATTGTGGCATGGTAGACTAGGTCATGTAAATTTTGACTCTTTGCATACATTAATTAAGTTAGATCATATGCCATCTTTGAAGATTAATCCAAATCACAAATGTGAAACTTGTGTAGAAGCAAAATTGACAAGGGCTTCCTTTCATTCTATTGAAACAAGTACTGAGCCTTTAGATTTAGTGCATAGTGATGTGTGTGACTTGAAAGTCGTATAATCACATGGTGGCAACAAGTACTTCATCACTTTTGTTGATGATTGCACTAAATATTTTTATGTGTATTTGCTTAAAAGCAAAGATGAGAGGATTGATAAATTTATTCTTTTTAAAAATGAAGTTGAGAATTAACTAAGTCGAAAGATCAAGACTTTAAGAAGTGATCGGGGTGGAGAATATGAATTGCCATTAATTGAGATTTGTGCTCAATCTAAAATTATCCACAAAACTACAGCGCCTTATTCCCCTTAATCAAATGGTGTTACTAAGTGAAAAAATAGGACGTTAAAGGAAATGATGAATGGAATGTTAATAAGTTCTTGGTTGCCACAGAAGAAATAGTGGACAAAACTCTGTATGAATTATGGAAAGGCCATAAGCCTTCTTATTATTTCCTACGAATGTGGGGTTGTCTTGCAAAAGTAGCGGTAACTACACCCAAGTGGGTTGGAAAAGGTTCAAAAATCGGGGATTGTATATTCATTGGTTATCCACAGAATAGTAGTGCATATAAGATTCTTGTGCAAAAGTCTAATATTTCAGATATACAAAAGAATACCATTATGGAGTCAAAGAATGCATCTTTCTTTCAGAACGTATTTCCTTGCCAAACCCAAGGAGATGATGAAAGTTCTGAGAAGGAACTTAAAAATAATCCTAGTGATAATGATCAAGATGAGAAAGTAGCTGAGCCAAAAATGAGTAAGAGGGCTAGGACTTCCTTGGTCCAGACTTCTTGACTTATATGTTAGAGGGAGAACCTCAAACTTTTCATGAAGCTGTGACTTCACCTGAAAGTCCTTTGTGGAAAGAAGCAATTAAAAGTGAGATTGAATCCATCTTACAGAACTGTGATAACCCAACCAGTATTATGCTTAATTATGCATGTGATTATGTGTTTGATATGAATTTTCATGTGTAATTATGTGATTTTTATAATTTTGAAATTATATATGTTACTTGTACGAAAATCTATTGCAATTATAACTTTGAATTGAAAATTGAAGCCTTAGAAGCACTAGAAATCAAAATTGACTTTATATCTGTGTTTAGTATGACTTTTAGAGCTTGGTATGAAATTTTGTAAAATTGCGATTCGTAATGAATTAATTGAGTTTAATTAGAGTAAACTAACTTAAGTTCAATTAGCTTAAGTTATATATATGTATATAGACATTAAGACTTAAAAGGAGGTCTTGAACTCGTCTATTATTGACAAAACACTTGCTAGAGAGGGTTAGAGAGAGAGAGAGAGAGAGAGAGAGAGAAGAAGAAGAGAACTCCTAGAGTTGAAGAAGAGAAACAAGGGAGATTGCTAGATTCACGGGAAAAACTCAAGGTTTGAGTTAAGGTATCAAAATCCCTCTAGAATCCTTGTGATAACTCATCTTTTGTTTGGAATCAAGAAGGAATTTGAAGATTTATAACCTATATGAGTTAGGGTTTTGGGTTGTGTGATTGTTTGAACTAAATTCAAGAAATTGAGCCCTAATGTCTTCAACTTTGCTTGATTTGAGTTCAATCTTGGGAATGCTTCATGAAATGAGGTCTAGGGTTTTCATACAACAAAGATTTGTGTAAGGATTATCCATGTATATATGTATTTTGAACTTGATCATGTGATTCTTGAATTTATGGAAAAGATGGGCGCTTGGTCTTGAACTTTAAGCAAGATTGGCATGTTTAAGTTGAAATTACACTTGAATCATGTTAGTATATCATGTTTTTGAGTTAGTTTTGCATGAATTTGGGTTTGGAAATGAGTATGAAAGATTACACTTTGTGCCATTTTCGGACTGTCTGGTTTTTGCCCAGACCGCTCGTGCGGCTATGAGCTCTGCATGAGCAGAACATGAACCAAAACAAGGGAGCACATTCTGCTGCTCGAGTGGCCAACCCTTCCACACAAGCGAAACCTGACCGCAAGAGCAGTGAGGCCTGTCACACAAGCGGGCAGCAGGGGAAAATTATGCTTCTCTTTTGTTGACCTCTCCGACCTTCTGAATGCATTCTTGACCTTATTTAAGAAGTCTGGAAAATGAAATAATGACTAGAAACCCATTGAAAAAGGATGTGAATTATTAAAAGAAAAGTGTATGAAATGGAATGAATTATTTATCGAATGTATATGTGTGAAATGTTGTGTAGGTCGGGTGCCGGAGGGAACGCCGCAAGATCAAACGCACTGTGAGTAATAGTATTGTGAAGATATGTTCTTAATTAATTATTTTGATCCATGAACAGTGATTTGTTTCGAAATTGTGTTTTCATTGAAATAAATGAGTTTCATGAATGTTATTTGACATATGCAATGTGGACCTAAGGTCATTTCGTTTATACTATGATATGTTTGGGAATGCAGCTGTTTTGAACTATGTGTGGGCTTGAGGCCGTTCTGTTAATGATATGATAATTTATGATTGGACCTGAGATTATTCTAAACATCTGTTAATGTGTGGGCCAAAGGTTGTTTTGTACAATGTTTGGGCCCGAGGCCGTTCTGCACCATATGTGGGCCTGAGGCCGTTCCGATAAATGTTGGGCTTGAGGTCGTTCTGTAATATTAATGGACCCGAGGTCATTCTATATTTATGATCATGAAAACATTACGAATTTACAATGTTATATTTACTTTGATAATGGGCTCATTCATTTAAACATCTTTACTATATTATTACTCATTGAGCTTCACTCACTCTATATTATGTATGCATATGTAGGTGATGAGTAGCATGGAGCCCAACCTTAGAGTTTGCTTCAGGAATTATTTTTGTGAACCCGATTGGTTGAGTCTCCAAGGTAGAGCTTTTGGTTTTGACTCATATCATGTTATGACTTTTGTTTTGAGTTTGCTATGATGGTTTTGAGTTATGTAACTAAAGTATGGAAGTTCTATGGTACATAAGGTTTGAATGGACATGTAAATGTGTGAATGTGCTATGATGTAAGCAAAGTATATTTTTGATCATATTGGCACAGCTCAATGGACTTTCATCATTGTTATATGGTTTCACTTGTGGCCCCATTATTATAATTATTCCGTATGTTTGTATGAGGTTGTACGTAATCAAGTGATTACTGATCAATTATGGTCTAAACCTCTAGGAGCGGGTTTGGGTCATGATAGAGTAGTATCGAAGCACAAGTTGATAACTCACACGCGAATCCATTTGAGCAATAAGGAGTCTAGAAAAGGCTTAAGTTGCATTCATAATGCATCCATAACCAGGTATGACATAAAGATGTGCATTTGTAAGTGTGACTTATGTGCATATTTTTTGTGAGAATTATAATACATGTTCATATAGATCATGGTGAGAACAAGTGTGGAAGAATTGGAAGAGTCGACCTCCGTACGACTCAATAGGATAGAGAGAATGATAATGGAAATGGCAAAAGCTTTTAGGCAACAACAACAGCAACAACAACCACCACCAATGCCACCAATACGAGTGTCACCGCCAGTAGTGCAAGACCACCAAGCTGAAGATCGAACCATTGCGATTATGAAAGAATTGAAAAAGATGAAACTATCATTGTTTAAAGGAGGAATTGACCCAATGAAAGCAAAGGCATGGGTGCTTGGCATTGAAAGCTATTTAAAGTCTTTCCATGTACTGAGGCACAAAAAGTCTTACTTGCTGCTTTTATACTAGAAAATGAAGCACGCTGATGGTAGATGCTTACTAGAGATGAACATCAGGGAATGAATTGGGCTCAATTTTTGGAAGTCTTCTATGAAAAATACTTCTCGTAATGTATCCGAGACATGAAGGTAACATAGTTTGAAAACTTGAAGCAAGGAAATAAAACTGTAGTAGAGTATGAAGCACAATTCACTGAGCTAGCCCATTTTGCACCGCACATGGTTGATATGGACTATAAGAAGGCAATGAAATTTGAGAGGGGACTCCGAGATGCCAATCTAGAGAAAATTAATGGCTTGAAGCTACCAAAATATGTTGATGTATTGGATAGGGGCTTAATGTCTGAAGGTAACATGGCTAACCACAACCGGTTCTCAGATTGGAAGGGTAAGAGGCAGGGTTCTAATGTGCATAAAGGGTCAGTGTCCTCTCAAAACAAGAAATAGAATTTGGGAACTTCAAGCGCTTCTGGTTCTACCCATGATTTAGCACCAACTTGCCCAGAATGTGGAAAGAAACATCGGGGAGTTAGCTACTGAGCAACTGGGGCTTGCTTCAAGGGTGGGAAAACAGGTCATGTAGTGAGAAATTGTCCTTTCATTGAACAACATAATGTTAATAGGCCAACTACTAGCTCAGCTGGTTCCACTCCTGCAATGAAGACTACTGCGAAACCTACTTCTATTAAAGATAATATCAGACAAGGGAGAGTCTTTGCTCTCGTTCCTGGTGATGTTCAGAATACAGAGGTTGTGGTCTTAGGTACACTCTCTGTCAATGGTCAACCTGCACATGTGTTACTTGATTCGGGGTCCACTCATTCCTTTGTTTCGAAAACATTTGTTCCTAATTTGAATAGACCTATGGAACCATTAAATTATGTGTTATGTGTGTCTTTACCATCTAGGGGCTCTATATTATGTGCTTCTATTTATCCTGCATGTGAGATTTTACTTGGGGATATTCAATTATATGCTAATTTGATGCCTCTTGATATGGTTCATTTTGATATAATTTTGGGAATGGATTGGTTAAGTAAATACCATGCGACCATTGATTGTATGTCTAAATAAGTTGTTTTCCAACCTCCTAGACAAAATGAATTTACTTTTGTGGGACATGGGGTAGTTCCTCCACCCTATTTGATATCAGCTATGAAAGCTTGTAAATTACTTTAGAAAGGTTGTAAGGGCTATTTGTATAGTATCTTGCATGTACAGACAATGGATGTGAGTGTTGATAATATCTCAATTGTTAGAGATTTTTCGGATGTATTTCCTGAGGATTTGCCAAGGGACTGCATAGACCATGAAATTGAATTTGTTATTGATATTGTGTCGGGTACTCAACCGATTTCAAAAGCTCCTTATAGAATGTCTACGGCAGAAATGAAGGAATTGAAAGTACAGTTGTAAGAGTTGCTTGATGAAGGGTTTATCCGACCGAGTACATCGCCACAGGGCGTACCAGTTCTGTTTGTAAAAAAGAAAGATGGGACACTCTAGCTATGTATTGACTATCAAGAAATTAATAAGGTAACTGTAAAGAATAAATACCCTTTACCATGGATTGGTGATTTCTTTGATCAATTACAGGGAGCACATGTGTTCTCTAAATTGATTTGAGATCCGGGTATCATCAATTGAAAGTTAAAACAGAAGATGTAGAGAAGACCACCTTCCAAACCAGGTATGATCATTATGAATTTTTAGTCAAGCCATTTGGGTTTATGAATGCACCAACAACTTTTATGGATTTAATGAATCAAATTTTCAAACCGTATTTGGATGAGTTTGTGGTGGTATTTATTGATGATAGCCTTATTTATTCGAAAAGTAGAGAGGAACATCAAAAGAACTTGAGATTAATTCTTCAAACACTTAGAGACATGAAATTATATGCTAAATTGAAGATATGTGAATTTTAGTTGAATGAAATTGTATTTTTGGGGCATGTGACTAATAAGGATGGTGTGTTAATTGATCTGCAAAAGATAGAAGCTATTGTGAACTGGCCTACCCGTACTAATGTTACAGAAGTGCACAGTTTTATGGGTTTAGTAGGTTACTACCGAAGATTTGTTAAACATTTCTCCAAGATTGCAGTGTCACTTACCTAATTGACTCAAAAGGGTGTTCCATTCGAGTGGACAGAATAGAGAGAGTCTACATTCCAAGAATTGAAAACAAGGCTCACAATAGCACCGGTCCTTGCCCTACTGTCAGGTATAGAAGGGTATGTTATCTATAGTGATGCTTTTTATAAGGGATTGGGGGTGTGTACTTATACAGAATGGTAGAGTAATTGCATATATATCTTGACAGCTGAAGCCACATGAAAAAGAATTATCCTACGCATGATTTGGAACTAGCCGCGGTGGTTTTTGCATTGAAAATATGGCGGCATTATTTGTATGGTGCAACATGTGAAGTCTACACCTACCATAAGAGCCTCAAGTGTCGCACCCCAAACCCAGATATGACCGGCCGTGGCCTACAGGGTCTTAGCCTAAGGCATACGTAAGCCCAAATACAAATCCATACACATTGAATAACTATAAAATAGTCCATTAATAAATAACCAAAACTCAATCCAGTGACATGCCACAAGTATAAACGGCAAAACCAACCGTAATCAATACCATCCAAAATTATGGGATATAAACAACCCATATATCAAAATAATCCTAAATGAACCTCAATAAAAATAAATATAAATATGTACAAACTTGACATAACAGTCTAAAACAAAATAAATGAATGTCCTAGAGGTCCATGCAATTGAGTCCCCGCTACGCCATGAGTCCACTCTAAGTCCTTCTAACACCTGGAAATGATAAACAACTAGGTCAGCTGATAGCTCAGTGAGTAGCAACATGGATAGTAAATACAGTTTGGAAAACAGGGTTCAATTCCAAAATAAGATATATATATCACAGAAACTAGATTGACATACAGTTTGGTAAAGATAATCTGTTTAAAAAAGAAGGTTCCACAGTTCAACAGTTAAAATACACATGTCTCTCAAGAACATGATAAATGACATTTTCCACTTAAAATAAATTACAACATGAACACTAATAATTTTCTAGGTACTAAGAAATAACAGGTAACATGCCACACAGTTCTCAAGGTTATAAGCTCCATTGCATCCAATACCAAACTAAGAGTCATCCTTAGGGTGGCAACCTGGGCCTTTTCTCTAAGACGATCCGATTGAAGGTCACCTAGCGTAACCTAGGTCTTTTCCTTACAATCGTTGAGCACTAGAGTCATCACGGCCCAACCCGGATCTGTTCCCTAGTGGCCAGAGTCACCACACACAGTGGAATAATTTCTCTGGACTAAAATATACAGATGGTCCCGATAATCAATACACATTAGTTTCGCAAAACATGGTAGTTCACCATTATAAACATAAGACCAAAAAAAATAGTTTACAATATGCCAAGTTCACACATGTTTCAGAAATAATTTGATTCCATTGATAATATAATAATTTATCAAAATAATTTAGTCATGAAACAACAATTTAATTTTCCAACAGTTAAGGGTAGGGGAACATTTATAAAAATATGTAGCATGAAACTACTCACCTGAAAATGAAATAATGTAATCCTCGAATAGAGTACAAAAGTCCAACTAGTGCCCTGAACCAAGTATAAAAACTACACGTCACTACTAATTTAAAAATACTAAAGAATAGGAACTAAGTAATCTCAAACTAAAGCGCACTAACATGGCTCAACCAACTCACCGTTACTCTTAAATATTACCTAAGTTCATGTTCTTCAAGGTCTAAAATAACCCAAGACATGGGTTCCGATCTAAACTTAACTAAAAGTGACTTTAAGATAAAACAGAGTTTTAAATAAGTTTTTCCCAATCTATTCGCTAACGTTGAAAATTAAAAACCCACTCCACGCTATTCTAAAAATTCCAAAACCCTCTAGATATCAACTAATATATCCTAGGTTTCAAACCCAATTGGTTTCACTTGATTTGCTTAACAAAATAATTATCTACAATTAATTATATCTAAACAGGTTGTTTTCTGCAAAACTTTAAAGAAATTAATGGTTCTCTTAGTATACATGAGAAATCAATGCAAGGAAAAAAATGTACGAAACGAGACTTGTAACTGGTTCTAATGACACTAATTTGATAATTTTCGGATCCATACCCAAAGAGAACGATGCTTCCGAACTTACTACTTTAAATCAGTTTTCTGGACAGATTTGAACGCATCAGTTTATATGGATTTTGATTCCCAAAAATTATGAGACAATTCAGATATGAAATTCAATATGTAATTAATCTACTGTAAAAATTTCAATTCAAATTTCATCTGTTTGATATGATTTCTTGATTTTTAAAGTTTATAGCTACGTGCAGAATTTCATACTCAGAAATTACACCCTCAACTCCATGTACCCGTTTAATTCCACATCTACTTCAAATGGAATATTAATCATAACTTTTAAATATCAATAATTGAAATAGTGCTAACTCAATATAATAGTCTTATGTAAGTCTGCTCTTAATAATATATAAACAAATCCTTAATCAAAACCAAACCCACTTATTCATTGACACAATACCTTATAGCCAAAGCCAAAAACCCACCACACTAACCATGAAATCTTCAAATTAAACCACACAGATAAAGTTTCAGCATGCTACTGGAAGTAAGATGAACAAAGATTGAGTACCTGCTAGTCCACTTAGACTAAGTTAAGCGGCCACTCCTTCTCTCTCTCTCCGTCTCTCTCTTCCTGCCTCACTCTTAAGAGTTACGACTGCTATGAATAGGAACTCAAAGCTGCTGCTGTTAGGGTTTGTGTTTGTTTTATTTTATACTAGTGGTGGGCACACATAAGTCAAATAAATAAATAAATATACAAATATATATATATATATATATATAAGTTATATGAAACTCAAATGGTAAGAGCCTTATTTAATAATTTTGTGGTCTAGAGTTCAAGTCACACCTTATATTCTATTTTTTTTAAATAATAAATCTTGCCTCTAAATTAAAGACTTTCACCATAAATTTATTTTAGGTTTAAAATTAATTAAAAGATCCTCCAATAATATTTAATTTGCACTTTAGGATTCACCACCAAAATATTTGAGATTGTAATATTATTATTTAATTATTTACTTAATTTTTATATTCGGGTTCTTACATCAAGTATTTCTTTACTCAGAAGTAACTTAATATGTGACAAAGACAGTGGTTAGAACTCATCAAAGATTATGACTTCCAGATTCGTTACCATCCCGGCAAAGCCAACATGGTAGCGGATGCTCTTAGCAGGAAGTCAATGGAAAACCTAGCATGTTTGCTTACGGAGCGGAACAAATTATTATTTGACTTGGAAAGAATGGAAGTGGAAATTGTGATACATGAACAGGGTGGAATGTTAGCCATAATGTCAGTACAACCGGCTACCATTGAAGAAATTAAACAAAGGCAATTGGAGGATGAATTTCTCAAAAAAGTATGCGATGAGATGGAAACGAAGCCAAGATTGGGATTTTCTTTGGAAGCTCAAGTGTTGAAGTTTGAAGGAAGACTGTGTGTTCTAAATGTTCTAGAAATTAAAGGAAAAGTTTTGGAAGACGCTCACAAATCCAAATTTACTATGCATTCTGGAAATACTAAAATGTATCAAGACCTCAAGCAAGCCTTTTGGTGGCCTAATATGAAGAGAGAAATTGTAGAGTTTATTTCAAAATGTCTTCAATGTCAGCATGTGAAAGCAAAGCATCAAATACCAGTGAGTTTACTTCATTCTCTCCTTATTCCAGAATGGAAGTGAGAGCACATAATTATGGATTTTGTTGTGGCTTACCTCGAACACCTCAAGGTATGGATTCTATATGGGTTATCGTGGGTAGATTGACCAAGTCTGCTTACTTTTTGCCTATGAAAACTGTTTATAATGCTGATAGACTTGCTACTATATACATCAATGAGATTATTCGATTGCATGGTGTTCCAGTCTACATTTTGTCGAATAGAGATTCGAAATTTGTGTCAAGATTTTGACAAAGCTTACAGAAAGCATTGGGGACGAAATTGCGGTTCAGTACCACATTTCATCCACAAACTGATGGGCAGTCTGAAAGGACTATACAGACGTTGGAGGACAAGCTTTGAATGTGTGTTTTAGATTTCTATGAGAGTTGGGAAACTTATCTACCTTTGGCAGAATTTACATATAACAACAGTTTCTACTCTAGTATAGGAATGGCACCATATAAGGCTTTATATAAGAGAAAATGTCGATCTCCAGTTTGTTAAACCGAAGTTAGGGATAGAGCATTGACTGGGCCTAAAATTTTGTAAATTACTACTGAGAAGATCAAGATCATCCAACAGAGATTGATTACTGCTCAAAGCTGACAAAAGAACTATGCGGACCAAAGAATGAGGGACATAGAATTTGAGGTTGCGGATCATGTTTTTATTAAAGTCACTCCGATGAAAGGGCAAACAAGATTTGGGAAAAAGGGGAAGTTGTTACCCTGGTACATAGGGCCATTCCAAATTTTAGAAAGATTGGGCCCAGTTGCTTATCGAATTGCTTTAACACTGGGCATGGACCAAGTGCATAATGTGTTTCGCAGATCAATGTTGCGAGGCTACCTTCGAGATCCTTCTCATGTTATTGACTATCATCAAATTGCATATAATGATGATAATATATATGAGAAGAAACTTATCCAGATCCTTAACCGGCAAGTCAAGCAATTAAGGAACAAGACTATCCCAATGGTGAAAGTCAAATGGAAAGAACATCACAGAAAGGAAGCCATTTCGGAACGGGAAAAAGAAATGACGCAACGATATCCAGAATTGTTTTCAACTTGGGGTAAGCAAGTTTGGGGGACCAAACTTCCTAAAGGGGGGAAGACTTTGATAACCTGACCCCGTATTATGCTTAATTATGCATGTGATTATGTGTTTGATATGAATTTGCTTGTGTAATTATGTGATTTATGTGATTTTGAAATTATATCTGTTACTTGTAAGAAAATCTGTTGCAATTACAACTTTGAACTGAAAATTGAAGCCTTAAAGGAGCCAGAAACCAAAACCAACTTTATATCTATGTTTAGTATGATTTTTAGAGCCTATTGTAAAATTTTGTAAAATTATGATTCATAATGAATTAATGGAGTTTAATTAGAGTAAACTAATTTAAGTTTAATAAGCTTAAGTTATATATATGAATATAACATTAAGACTTAAAAGGAGGTCTTGAGCTCATCTATTATCAACAAAACACTTGCTAGAGAGGGTTAGAGAGAGAAGAAGAAGAGAACTCCTAGAGTTGAAGAAGAGAAGCAAGTGAGATTGCTAGATTCAAGGAAAAAACTCAAGATTTGAGCTAAGGTATGAAAATCCGTCTAGAATCCTTGTGATAACTCATCTTTTGTTTGGAATCAAGAAGGAATTTGAAGATTTGTAACCTATATAAGTTAGGGTTTTGGGTTGTGTGATTGTTTAAACTAAATTCAAGAAATTGAGCCTTAATCTCTTAAACTTTGTTTGATTTGAGTTCAATCTTAGAAATACTTCATGAAATGAGCTCTAGGGTTTTCATACAGCAAAGATTTGTGTAAGGATCATCCATGTAAATATGTATTTTGAACTTGATCATGTGTGTAGACACCCCATTTTTGACTGCCCATAAGACTCGGGCGCTTTGTCCTGTGCACTCGATGATGAAAGTTACATTGTGTGTGATCCGAATGCTCAACGAAGGACACCAAGGTCGAGCTTTGAAACAGTCCCAACACCTTCCTATCTACCTTGTTTATACTTTAGAGGTCCCTTTTTGAACATTGTGCCACCCTACACTGAGTATGAAACAAAGAAACAAGGGAGCACATTGGGGCCCGGCCGTGCCTCATTGGAAGCCGGCCGTGGCCATTTGGGGCCGGTCATGCCTTGGTGGCGATAAACATTGTTCTGGGTGAGAGCCCACCAACTGTCTGTTTTGAATATATTTTTGACCTATTTTGCTCAAATTCTATAAATACGAGCGTATATCTCTGTTTTAAGGGTTGAACAATTTCCAAAGAGCCTAGACACTTACTTGAGAGCTCCTTCTTCTTGTGCAAGCCATCTTTGAGCAAGCTTGCCATCTTTAAACTATATCTATCCACCATGCACACCCTCACACCTTAACCTTGGAGCCTTGGTTGAGCCTTGAGAATCACAATTCAAGCTTGAGTGTGTGTTTTAACCAAGTTTGATCCACAACAAAAGCTTGTCCTTTTTAAGAGGTATAAGCTTACCATATTTTCTCTTGCTTTCGTTTCTGTCTCTTACTATCAATTTCTTGTATCTTTGAATTTATTTGAATCCATTTCAAGTGTTAGAACTTGGGTTTGAATAGCTACCACATGTAGAAGGGTTTAATACCCTTTGTTGCACCTTACTTCATAGCTCACACCCTTGTCTTTACACTCATTTTTTTTTTTTTGAGTCTTCAAACTAATTTTCAGAGTTCAAAAAAGGCTAAAAAACATGGTTTGAGGTCGCAAAGATGGAGGGACTAGCCACCTCTCCTTGCTCTTGTTCATTAGCCTTGTGATTCTTTGCTATTTCCTATCTTTTTTGTACACTTTAAACATCATTTTAGTCTCTAGTTTTTACATATTAAGGGATGTTTAGACTCTTAATTGGTTCATTCTTTGAATACTTTGCCTATTATGTTGTGAGTCCTTACGGCTTTGCTTGTTTAGGCCTTAGACATTAAGCCATTTGAGTTGTAGCTTTTATTTGCTTGGTTTTCAAATTAAGAGTCTCATTCTTCAAAATCAATCTCTCAATCATGTCTGCAACCTCCCTCTTTTCTTCTTTTCTTTTGTTTGAGAGTTGTCTCAAAAGATTGATTGTTATTCAAGGCATGGGAAAGAGACCTATGCCCAATGGCTTAACTTCTTCGGAGGTTCATCGTCAAGGCGGAGTCCCTCTTTCATGCTTCGGATCACTTCTCGTTTGACATTTCTTCTCATGTATCACTTTGGACAAATTGATTAAAGAATGGAAAGGACTAATAAAATGGACTTAAAACCAATGAAACCGACATAAAGAAAAATGAGTACGGTTGCTTGGATTTGGCCAGACATTATGCCAAATCCATAGTGTCAAGAGTCGTCATGCACCAATTCATTATGTGTTGATGAAACTTGAACCATCTTTATCTCCCTCTTTGAGCTCACTTTATGAAAGGGGGGAGGAGTGGTTGTTCATTGCATTCATTGATTTTTGTCTGATTGTCTCCAAAATTGTCAAGCAATCAACTTGTTTATTGATGGTTTTGCAACCCACTTCATTCTTCTCTTGAGCCTCTCCATGGCAGAGAAGAGCAGAAGGGACAAACAGAGCTCAGAAAAACTTTGTCTACTCTGTTTTTACCTCAAAGCACAAAAATAGGGTTTTGCATGAAATCAGGGAACGACCGGTCTTATTTGGGCCAAGTCGGGCCTCATTGGGGGCCGGTCGGGCTCCAATGTTTAGTAAACAGTGTGTTTTTGCAGAAACGGAGGGCAGTGGCTAAAGGTGAAACAGGGCAAATTCCAAGGAAGGTAGACAAAATTGCTTCTAAAAATAGTCACGTGCATGCAATCCTTGTGCATCTTTATTTATCAATGTTGTAAATTAATGTTCCCATTATTGTTGCAATTAATTAATTACCGTTGTAGTTAACATTGTTGTAATTATCATTAATGTTTATTCGTAATTGTCATAGTTAGTTAACCTAGCTAGTTAGTTTTATTGTTCATCATTGTTGTAATAAATTAGATAGCTAGTTAGTTATTTAGTATTCATTAGCCTAATTCCTTCATTTGGTTTTGTAATAGTTAGTTTATTTCGAACACTTGGACATTCATTCGGACCCTCTTGCTTGAGGAAAAACAATATAATAAGTGTGTATGTCTTCCAATCCCCATTTCTTTCTCCCTTTTATTTCTCTGCTTTTGATGGTAAAATAAAGCATTATGTTTTAATTAGCATATTCCATGTCCAAAGTATCCATTTGTCTTGCATGCATCAAAACTCGGTTCATCATTCTAACAAATCACTATCATTGCTTAGATTATTTGAATACGTGTTTAAACCACATGCTATCAAATTGATTCAAATACCATGTTAGCAGCTGAGCTCATTAATTGCATCTTGTATGTGTCGCATTAGTCATTTTGCATTAGTTAGAGACATGCATGTTTTTTAATTATTTTGCTTTGTTTTGGCTTGGAGTACTAGGTGAGCATTTTATTACTTTAGCATATCGCATGCGTGTGATTGTTTCCATGTCATCAAAGCATGATTCCATGAGGCTAAATGCTTAAGTGATATATCTGTTTGAATGCTAGTGAATGAAGAATAATTGCTTGAATTGGAATAAATTGATTAATGTACATACAAACTCACTTTTTCAGGTGACGCGTATTCAAAACACTTTTTTCAAACAAAACATGAAATCAAATGCTCCAACTTTTGCAAATTAGTCTATACTTGCGTGGATCACCTAGCAAAATTAGCCTAATAATCAGAACAAGAGCATATAATGTAAATAAAAATCACATCATAATTAGTAGAGGCTGATCTTTGATTAGATGAGTGGGGTGATCAATTCTTGACCTTGCCCTCTCATATTTAAGTTCCTGAGCCGAGACACTTTGGTGATGACGGATAAGTAGCCTTTGGCATGAGTCTCAGGTTTCCTAAATTTTTCAAAAATATTTAGGTGGCGACTCTGTATTTGGCAAAGAAGTCCATTTTTTGGCATTTTGATTCAAAATTGATTTTTTAAAAGAATTACCAAATTTGGACTCATTTGTGTTTATTTATTTCACATTGCATTTGTGGAGTTAGATTCAAAACCACAGGAGTTCGAACTATAGGGCTAGTCGTATCCGAAAGGAGCACGAAAAGCAAACTATAATTTCTGGGGACTCTGCTAGGGAATTTAGAGAACTTGACTCGAACTTCATGATGTGAAATTTTATCTGCACTTATATGTTCTTTGCATTGCATTTGCATTTGCATTGATGCGCTTAAGTCATTGTGTTTGCCATCTGTTATTCTTGGACGGTTTGCCAAAGGCTTGCCCAAAAGGCTTGCCGAAAAGCTAACCGGTCATGGGCTCTGCCATGTTGGGAACACAACCTTTGGATCTGGGCTATCGCTGTACCGCTTGATCCTCCTTTCACTTATTGGTGTTAGTTGTGAGAGGTATATTAGGTAGTCTTGCTGAGGTACTCCTTTTGACCATTTGGCCTAGCTACATGTAATAAGCCATAGTGACTATTCCAAACTAGAACAGGAGGCTCACCTGCATGCAGGATTGCGTGAAACCGCTTGATTGAAATAGTGTTCATGCCAAATACTAGGACAGGGTAACCACACCCCCTTATAGGGGTGTTTTAGCTCTCTCTTAACTAGTATGTGCTTTATAGTGAAACTGTACGGGAATGTGCACATTAGTTGCCAGGTTGTATCTGTTTTGGGGCAGGATTTAGTGTGGAGCACAGTTTTACAACTTTGAACATGTCTGTGTTAATAACATCTTAGCTGAGGTGATGTGTGATTTCTGATTACTGTTCTTTTCTTTATTTTCTTTTGCTAGGTAGTTAAAAACCATAGTTTCAGAATGTTCGGATATCCCCCAAGTACTCTGGACCCGAGTCGGAAGACTTTGCAAGGCCGAGGATCTTGTTTGGGGACAACCCATGTTTACCTTACTCTCACCGGCTACAAGACGGAGGAGAACTAGACAGAGTTCACTAGTCCAATTCTTACAGCAATCACCTCTTAGTTCACCTGTGTTCAGTCCAGTTCAAGAGCAGTCATCCACTTCCAGCCCGATTCAAAACTAGTCACCTAATGGCACAGTATCCTTGAGCCAATATGGACGAACTGCTACCCCATCTGTAACAAACAATTAAGACCCCACAGCATGATGCAGCCTGTAGACCACCCAAACTCCGCTCCGTGCACGAGGGCGCAAATTATGGTTCTAGCTACTATAGGTCGGACTCCTGTCACGGTTCTGAATCTAATCTCACAAAGTGAAATGTAAGACTGATAAATCATCAAAGAGTCCAAATTCGGCAAATCGTTTTGGAAAATTGATTTTAATCAAAAAGTGCCAAACATGGACTGCTTTGCCAGATTACAGAGTTGCCACCTAAATATTTTATTTTTGGGAAATTTAGGAAACCCTGACTCGTGCCTAAGGCCACGTGTCCGTCATCACCAAAGTTGCCTCGGCTCGGGAACTTGGGTACGAGAGGGGAAGGTCCTGAAATAAGCACCCCCGCTCGCCAGATCAAAGGATCGGCCTCTACTATCATGGTATGTTGTTTTTGAAAACACATGCGTTCTTATTCCGGTTATTAATCAAGAATTACTATGTGATGCACACAGGATACAAGTATAGACTAAATCACTCAAGTTGAAACAAAACATCTCATGTTTGTTTGTGAAAATGGTTTGAAAGATGCTACCCTTAAGTAGGCTAAGACACGGATTTGCCACCCTCAAGTGGGCTTACAAAAACATGATTATGCCACTTCAAGTGGGCTTAAAATGCACATTTCGATGAATTGTTCCAATTCAAGCAATGAAGCCTTCATCCATAGGCATTCATGCAGTTAAACACTTAAGCACATAGCCTCATGGCAAGCATGCTAATCATGGCAATCACTTACACACATGCAAGGAAACTAAAGCATAAACACTCACAGTGTACTCCGAGCCAAAAAAGAAGCTAGTTAGTAATCATGCATGATCCTAGCTATGTCAAGAATGCCTAATGCAACACATGCAGAAATGCAACTAAGATAGGCTCAGCTATTCTAAGATGCCATGTGAATGCAACCTGATAACATGTATTCAAATTGGTATTGAAATACAATACAGTTTGTATGATGCGCCGAGCCTGGTGCATGCAAGACAGATGAATGATGCACGCATGCATAGCATAAGGATGCTAATTGAAACATGCCCTAAACTAACCATCAAAAGCCGATAAGTAAAAGGGAGAAATAAATGGGATTGGAAGACATGCACACACTCAAGCACACTTATTACAAAAATCGTCCTCTCGACGAAGGGTCCAAATAATATGAAAGCTAACTAGCTAATCTAAGCTAATTAAACTAATTATTACAAAATGAAACTAATTAACTAATAAGTTAACTAATTAGTTATTATAACACAAATTGATTGGTTAAGCACGTTAACTAATTAAGTACAAAACCAAAGCATTAGCTAGTTAAGCAAAGAAGATAAGTAAAGCAGTAAAAGAGGAGCCTCGGGGCGAGAAGTGTATGCATGTTCGATCGCCTCGCTCGGAAATCCATCGCTATGCCCCAACTTGCCTTTGTTTGCATTTGATCTCAGAACACTGCACAAAGCTCCAAATAGCTTCTACCTCAACTTGGAGACCTACAGGAAGGTTGCGGACCACTTAATGGTGGTGTAGACCACCTGTAGACCACTTACACATGCTACAGACCAGAAAAAGTGGTCGGCCAGCCACTTTTACTGGTCTGCTGACTAGAAAATGTTGCCCAACTCCAGTTTGCTGCAACAGAGAACAAGAAGGGACACAGTAATGTATTTGCAAGGTATGTGTGCACAACCACCCTCCCTATCATTTTTTAAGCTCAAGGGAGTGCGGTACTCGACTCTCGGGCCACCAACTGAGCATCGCAATGCATAATGGCTGAGAAGCCAAGATTGCACAATTCAATGTAAATGAATTCACAAATAACATATAAAGGCCTTAACCTCTATCATGCCTGATCAAGAGGGTCGGCGACCGAGAAATGAGGCACGTTTTATCACTTCAAGTATGAAACGCCCATCGTTTCTCATTTTTGGATTAACACCCTATCCAAACACAATGCAACACAACATAAGCATGATCAACTTATCAATGCTAATGGCATGCAAACACAATGCAATGAAACATGCAAACAAAATGCAATTCTACCAATGCTATTATGGCACGCGCAAGATTCTATCATGCAAACAACGCATGCACAAGATTCTATCATATGGACAATGCATGTATGGCATGTTTAAAAGCTAATGCATCAAAGCTAGTAAAACATGTTACACACGAGGCATGCAATACGATGCTCAATGGACTTAAACCGAATATGGACAGACCTATGAGGCTCCATAACAGTGGCCAAAATACTCTGAAATGATGGCATGAAAAGCAAGATAATGCATGCTCATGCATTGGCCCATCAACTAAGCATAAGAGCACAACTCTCAAGCATGATCAAGAAGTGACAAATGTGAGAGTGTAGCTACACTATATGCACTGAAATCATGTATGAAATGATGCCAAACCATTCAATCAACACAAGTATAGCATGCAAGAGGGCCTAAGGCATAAGGCCACCAAGAGGGACTACACAAGAGGCATGCAATACATGGCACAAATGATTGAACCGGCCATGGACAGAGCTCAATTAGGTCAAAACAAAGACCAAAACATGCTAAGATGGGAGCTCACAAGTCTAGACAAGCATGCATACACATTAGGCCATAAGTAAGGCACAAAGGCATAACCCTTAAAGGCACTCAAAGAGTGAAAGAAGTGAGAATATGGCAATGCTATATGCTCTGAAATATCATGTTAAATGATGCCAAATCATGCACATGTCACAAATGAAGCATGCTAGGAGGCTCAAAGCTTGAAACTAGCATAGGCACTTGCACAATAGCTATGCAATACATGAACCATATGGCCAAGACAACCCAAAACAGTCCTAGAGCATGTCAAAATAATGCTAAAACATGTATGGAGTATAGCCAAAACAAGATAGCGTGAAGGGCATGAAGCATGGAGTATGCAAGGCCAATAAGGAGGATTACACTACACCTACCAAAACCAAGCATGAGATGACTTCACCAACAAAAATTAGAGTTGTATCATGGCAAAATAACACCAAAAATACACTGAGATGACAGCCCAAAAGCTTAGGCAAGATGGCATACATATTGGCTCATACTTAAGGCATAAAGCATGAATCACCAAAAGCATTGAAAGAGTGAAAGATGTGAGGACATGGCAGTGGAACATGCTCTAAAATCACATAACAAATGATGCCAAATCATGCAAATAGCCCAAGCAATGCATGCTAGTGGACTCAAAACACAAAGCTAATGAGCAAGAATGAACTATGCCTATACAAAGCAAGGCATGCATGACCCAAAACACTTAAATTAGACCTAGAGCATGATAAAACATGGCCAAAAGCTTGCTGGAGTGGAGCCAAAAACATGCTAGAATGATGGTCCAAAGCATGATGCATGTTAGGCTAGATTGCAAGATTACACCACAAGTGTAGAATGCATGCATGAGGTAACCAAACCAAGCCAAAACAGAGGTATGCCATGCCGAAATAAAACCTGAGACATGCTAAGATGGAGCCAAAACAAGCTTAACAAACATGCTACTTTGATGAGCCATCAAGGCAAGCAACCAAGACATAAGGAGAGGAGATGACCCCCTCATATTTGGGACCTCAAAACTCACTTTCCACCACTGAAATCCCTCTGAGTTTCAGTGGTGAGAAGGCCAAAAAGAGGTGGTCCCAATAGCTTAAAAGGATAGAAGAAAACAAAGCCAAACAAGGCACAAGAGAGGGTAGACCACCCCTAACACCAAAGAAGCTTTAAACAAACATTTCAAACACTTGAAAATGAAGCTTTTTGCAGTAGAAAGTCAAGCCAAAATAAGCATGAAAATAGGGCCAAAAGCTTAATCAAAACAAAGCTTGAAAGAAGCTAGAGACTTACCCTTGTAGAACAACTTCAAGGAAGCAACTCTAGTAGCTTTTCTGAGCTAAAAACCAACTCTTGAGTTCAAACAAGACCCTCAGGTACCTCAGCAACAAGAGTGTGGTGTTTCACTATGTGTTTGTGTGCAAAAGTGTGAAGAAACTACACTTTCAAGCACAAATATGGAGCAAAGGAAGAAATATAAAGATAGATATGTATGTATAGTTCTATGCATTTTTTCTGAACCTGAGACAAGAGGGAGGAGGCTCCCTTTTGTAGAAAACCAAGCATCAAGCTTGTTGAACAAGTTTGAAGCTTGAATCAATCCCTCCATACACGTGAAGCCGCTCAGTTATGCCTATTTTGGTGAAGCCGCTCAGTTTCGATCCTACCCGAATTCATGTCGAACTTCCCCCAAACTAGTTTTCTTCTCTCCTTTCCTCTTTTCTTCAACTCCAAACCCCTAAACAAGGTGTTTTGAAAGATTTTTCAAAGATTTCATCTCTCTTTCATTCATTTCCACTTTGTCCTTGCTCGGTTTACCAAAAAGCGCAACATTTAACGAGATGCGAGCTTCGGAACATCGTAGGAACTTATTTTCAAAAATGTTTTGAAAAAGAGGGTTTTAAGGTCTAAAAACCATTCAAAATAGTTTTGGTCCAAAAAGGGGTGTGAAGTTGGGATTTGACTCTCTCATTGCCGAAGAAATCAAACCCTCGCACTGCATAACTTTCATCACCGAGTAAACCATCAGTAGTGCCCAAGTCTTAAGGGCGGTCAAAAATGGGGTGTTTACACGGCCCGTCAGGTTGAGGTCATAATTAGGTTACAACAACAGCAACCGCAACCGTAGCCAGCTGTGGCCTTTACATCTCATGCACCCACCATGGCTATTCCTGTGCCTAGTGCCACTGTTAATATTGCCAATGCTCAAGATCCACAAAACCAGGGTAATTCGGTTTTTTCAATCCAAACAGGGCCAATCCCGGCACAAGCTTCCAATGCCCTAGTTTGTCAGACCGAGGCTCCGTTTGAGTTCGAGGTTGACCCAACTACACTCAAGGTCAACAAACTAGAGAAACTATTCAAAAGAGCATAAGGGGTTAATTCCATTCCAGACATAGAGGATGGACACACTGATTCCACTATTACATTACTAGATTCGTTTAAAATGCAGCACATTGATCGTTTTGACGGTTCTGGGGATTCGATGGTTCACTTGCGACTGTTTCCAGATATCTTGCTGCCGATGGGCTTAACTAGACTATATAAGTTGTCTCTCTTTGGTCGCACCATGTCGGGTATAGTAGCCATTTGGTATGTTAAGTTGGAAGATTCCATCAAACAGAATTGGAAGGAGATGGCCGAAGCCTTCATTGCTCAGTACTCTTACAATACGCAGATTGAGGTCACAAGTCGTGATCTCGAGGCAACACGCCAAAAGCCGAAGGATGGTTTCTCTGAGTTTGTGACAAGATGGAGAGCTAAAGCCTCGATGATGACCACGAGGCCTTTTGGGAAGGACCAGGTCAGAATGGTCGTCCGGAATCGGCATGGAAAGTTGTTGTAGAAAATGATTATGCTTCCGTTATTTAAGTTTATAGAACTTCATGAAATGGGAGTGCAAATCAAAGATGCCATTAAGTAGGGGCTTATTATAGATGAGAAGGAGCTGACAAAAAGGCCGTTTGTTCATAATTTCAATGCTGTTAGTGGTAGCACAGCTGCAAGGCCATCGGATGTAAGTGTTGTCACCACGACAAAAACTGCTGACCCCTTTGCCAATACAGGATCACAAACATCATCTAACCCTACCTGACCCCATAGGACTTTTAACCAACTATACATGACCCTATCCAAAGCCATGCAAGTGCTAATAAAAAAAGGACACCTCAAACCCTTAGAACCTTGTACACTCCCTGACGCTCTTCTATCCAAGCATAATCCCGCAAAGTACTATGCTTTTCACCAGCAACATGGTCATGACATTGACCAGTGCTACCGTTTGCGTCATGACATTCAAGATCTGATTGACAACAAGGTTATCGCTCCACCTCAGAAACCAAATGTAACCACAAATCCACTCCTAGCCCATAATCAAGTCCCCTCACCCCAAAACCTCAACCTTATCCATACATTGACCACCACTTATGACCCCAGCATATAATTACCCCCTTCCTCCTACCAAAACCAATACTGTTCATTCATGAGGGTACAAACCTATGCATAATGGGTGCATTTAAGCCACAACCTTAGCCTCACAATGTGGTGGCAATACCCCTGGTAAAGGAGGATCTGGCCTCGGAGGGAAGTATTGGCCTGTCGTTGGAGTGTCCCGGGGACTTGTTTGAAAATGCATATGATTCGAGTTTCTATATTGCGCCAACCAGCCAAACCAAGCCTGAATTGGTGCTACCAATCTCGGCAGACATCAATGTAGTCAGGGAGGATGGCCCGAGCCAAGGGTTGAATGATTTTGCTGATCTCAAAGAAGATTTGGACAATCTGCAGTTCTTTGATGAGCATGATCAGGGAGATGTATAGATTGGGTGGTTTGACTTGAACGGATCGACTGATAACACCGGATGACTGAGTGATGAGCCAGACAAGGAAGAAGAAACTGGGATGAAATCAAAGGGAAAGGAAGCAGAGACATCTAAAGTAATTGGGAAGGTTGATGAGAAAGGAAAACTACCAGAGGGCACATGTGCTGGAAACCTAAGTCAAGAAGTGGGAGTTGTGAACACTGTACATACTGAACAAGGAGCTGCTGTAGACGCGCCCTTGGGCCTCACTACAATTCGGACTCAATTTGTGTTACGGTCCTGTATCTAATCTCGCGGAGTGCAACGCAAGACTGATGAATCATCAAAGAGTCCAAATCCGACAAATCGTTTTTGAAAATAGATTTTTTTGAAAGAAGTGCCAAACATGGACTGCTTTGCCAGATACAGAGTTGCCACCTAAATATTTATTTTGGGAAATTTAGGAAACCCTAACTCGTTGCCTAAGGCCACGTGTCCGTCATCACCAAAGTTGC
The DNA here is from genome assembly GCF_055761805.1 of Camellia sinensis. Lineage (NCBI taxonomy): Eukaryota > Viridiplantae > Streptophyta > Magnoliopsida > Ericales > Theaceae > Camellia > Camellia sinensis. The sequence goes on from NC_138973.1 coordinate 114,399,982, forward strand.
CTCAGCTCGGGAACTTGGGTACGATTGGGAAAGGTCACTTCGTGAGCACCCCCACTCGCCCGATCAAAGATTGGCCTCTACTAACCATGATATCTAGTTTTGAAAACATTATGCGTTCTTATTCCGATTATTAGCCTAGATTTACTATGTGATGCGCATAACATACAAGTATAGACTGGATCGCCTGAATTGGAACAAAACATCTCATGTTTGTTTATTTGAAAATGGTTTGATGGTGTTACTCGTAAGTAGGCTAAGACGTGGATTTTCCACCCTCGGGTAGGCTTAGAAAACAAGATGATTTGCCACTCTCAAGTGGGCTTAAAACTCACAGTCGATGGATTGTTCCAATCCAAATAACCCAACCTTCACCCATAGGCATTCAGGCAGTTATATCACATAAGCAATTAGCCTCATGGTAAGCATGCTATCATGACAGTCACTCACACACATGCAAGGATGCTAAAGCATAAACGCTTACCGAGTACTCCAAGCCAAAATAGAAGCTATGTTAGAAATTCATGCATGATCCTAACTATATAGAAATGCCTAATGCAACACATGCAAAAATGCAACTACAATAGGCTCGGCTATTCTAAGATGGCATATGATGATGCTACAGCTAACATGTATTCAACTTTGGAATTGAAATACAATGCAGTTAGCATGATGCGCCGAGCCCGGCGCATGCAAGACAGATGAATGAATGCAAGCATGCGAAGCATAAGTATGCTAATTGAAAAATGACCTAAAACTAACCGACGAAAGCAGGTAAGTAAAAGGGAGAAAGAAATGGAGATTGGAAGACATGCACACACGCATGCACACTTATTACAATTGTGCCCTCGCTCGGAGGGTCCGAAAGAATAATACAAACCACCTAATTAACTAACTCGCAAGCTAATTAATTATTACAAAACCGGATTAATAACTAGCTACAACTAATTATTACACAACTTAATTAATTAACAAATTAATTATTACAAATAACAAATGCTAACTAACTAGTAAGCAGTAAAAAAAAGAATTGCTCCAGCTCTGTTTGAAGAAGAGGAAGGTATGCATGCTCGCTTCAGTTCTTTGCCTCGAAACGCCTTCTGGTTGCTCTTTAGAGGCTCTGTTTGCAAGGCGTCTTCCAGTGTTTGTTGTTGGAGCTTACCGAAACACTGCTGGGGAATTCACTAGTGGCCTGCCGGCCATGAAAGGAGAGATGCCGGCCAACAATAGGGCACTGCCGGCCAAGAGTGTGACACTGCCGGCCATCAGTGGTGCACTGCCAGCCACTGGTGTGCTGTGACACCAAGCTGCAACAAAGCACAAAATAGAGAAAAAAGAGGGTCTTCCAAGGGTGTATACGCACTATGCCACCCCAAATCACCTCAAAACATCAAGGGAAAGGCCTAGTTGGATCCACGACCATCAATCACGCATCCCGATGCATGATGGCCAAAGATCCAACTTGTGCAAATCAATATGAAAATGAATACACAAATAAAGCAAGTAAAGCCTAGCACTCTATCGTGAATCATCAAGAGCTTCGGCAACCGAGAATTGAGACACGTTCCATCACTCGGAGTATGAAACGCCCCTCGTTCCTCGTGCTCAGATTAACACTTAATCCGAACAATGCAACACGTAAGCATGGCAAACATGCAATATGAACAACCTGACAAGGCTAATGACATGCAACAAGCACATATGCACGATGTGAGGTAACAACCTTGGACAACATGACAAAATGCAACATGAACATGCAACAACATGTAATGAGGCTAGCATGCGACAATATGCAAAGATGGAGCAAGCATACAACAATATGCAAGACAGGCATGCGACAACATGCAAAGGGATGGGCTTAAACTAATGTGGGCAGCTCTCAACTAAGCCAAAATCAGTGGCCAAAAGTGATGAATTGATGGCATGAAAAGCATGAAATGGCAAGGCAAACATGTATGCCAAGTGGCTCAAGTATTAAGGCACAAAGAGGACAACTCTTAAGCACACTTAAGGAGCAACAAACATGAATGTATGACAATGAGGTAAGCTCTGAAATCCCATGTAAAGTGATGCCAAATCAACTCAACAACGCAAATATAGCATATTATGATGCTCAAAGCTCAAAGTGAGCAAAGGGACTTAAGCCATGGCCATGCAAGACAAGCCCCAAGGGGCCAAGGGGACCTAAAACAGTCCTAGGGTAAGTCCAAACAAGACCAAAACCAAGCTCAAAGCTAGCCAACATAGGCTAGAACACGAAGCCAAAAAAAATGGAGCATGCAAGGCTTTAAAGAGGCAATGCACTACACCTATTGAAACCAATCATGGCATGACTTGGATAACATAAAACAGAGTTACATCATGGTATAATAAGACCCAAAATGCGCTGAAATGATGAGCCAAAGGCTTAGGCTTAATGACATGCACAAAAGTCCATTCTTGAGGCACAAAGCACAAGCTATATAAAGCATTCGAAGCATGTCAAACGCAAGTGAACAACAACATTTCCTGGACTGAAATAGCATGTAGAATGCTGGCAAGGCATGCAAACATCACATGTATGGCATGGTAGGGGTCTCAAAACCCAAAACTAGCCTAAGCATTTGCACTATGACTATACAAAGCATAAGTTATATGGCCATGGCAGCCCAAAATAGTCCTAGAGCAGCCCAAAATAAGCATAAAATCATGTTAGAGCAAAGCCAAAATATGCTAGGATGATGAGTCAAAACATCATGCACAAAAGGCTAGTAAACAAGATTTGTTCTACACCTATATGGAGCATGCAAAGGATGATCAAACCAACTATGGATAGGGTCATGACATGCCAAATGATGACCAAATACATGCTGAAATGTAAACCAAACAAGCTAACATGACATGGCAAAGCATGGAGCATATGAAGCTAGTTTAGGGGATTTACATTACAAGTGCATCATGCAAGCATGGAGTGACAAAAAAAACCCAAAACAGGTTCATGGCATGGTAAAAAATCACCAAAAACCCACTGAAATGGACTCAATACAAGCTGAGCACACATGCTACTTTGATGAGCTATGAATGGAGTTACACTACACATACAAGATGCAAGCAAAATATGACCAAACCAGCCATGGACAGGACCAAGGCAGGTCCTAAAAGTCACAAAAATAGGCCTGAACCAAGCCTCAAAAATACATAGAAGGACGGTCCTTTGGAAGGCCAAAAATGCAAGCAAAGAGGAACCAAAAGAGAGGGGGCCACCCCCTCTGATTAAGGACCTCAAAACCACACCTTTACCACTGAAAATCCACTGGATTTCAGTGGTAGGAAGGTCAAACCAAGGCTAGCTCAGAGGCCTTAAGGCATGGCTTAAAACAAAGCCAAACAAAGCATGCCAGAGGGCTACACACCCGTAACAGCAAAATGACCTTAAACAAACTTAAAAAGGAGTTAAATACAAGACTTTTTTCAGTTATAAGAAAAGCCTAAATCAATATACAAAGAGGGCTAAGGCAAGGTGCAAAAAGTGCAAAAATAGGGAAAATACTTACCCTTGAAGACCCTCTTCAAAACCAGCAACTTCAGGGGGTAGAAACTCACTTTCAGACCTCAAGAAGACCTCCCAAGAAGCTTTTTCCAATGGTGGTGGTGTATATCTAGGTGTTGTAGTGTAAAAGTGCAAGGAAATCCAACTCCAAAGCACAAGACACAAACAATATAGAGAGAAAGAGAGGTTTTCTTTTTCAAAGCTCCAAAACCTCTGGCAAAGAGGGAGGTCTCTTGCTTATATAGAGGAATGCAAAGCCAAAGCTTCTTCAAGAAGCTTTACAAGGGCTCCATCCCTCCATACACGTGTATGGAGGGGAGCAAACAAAAAACCAGCTGGCTCAAAAGATCTAGAGGAAAACCAGCTTAAACAGGGGGGGTGCTGGCCATCATCAATGGCCGGCAGTGGCTCACTGATGGCCGACAAGGCATCATCAATGGCCTGTAGGAACAAAGACAAGTCCGGTAGTGCCATGCCATGGCCGGCAGTGCACCAAAAGGTCCACTAAGAGAGGACCTAGCCAAGGTCCAAGAAAGGGGTAGAAAGGATACAAGGTCCGGGAAGCTCGAACCGGTGATGTTCCGCCACGACAGTCAAGTACTCAGCGAGCAATCGAACTAGTTGTTGGGTGTACCTGCAAGCACAACCAAATCTTGAGGACGGTCAAAAATGGGGTGTCTACACTGTAGATACTGAACAAGGAGCTGCATTGAGGCAGTTTAAGAGAGAAAGAGTTGAGGACAACCAGAAAACTACAACCACATGTCGCCCTGAGAGGGGCACTTGTATTGTGAAGATGATTCAGGTAGAGCCAAACAACTATTTGTCGGCAGTTGACGGCGAGTGGTGGGACGACAATAATTTGCATTTAGCCCATACCGACGAAGATTGGGGAGGCTGTCTCCCGAATAATACATGGTATGCTGAGGAAATAGACCATCTTACCGGTAATGGACGGTATTTTAAACCCCCACACCTGGATCAAGCAGAGGTGTTTGGAAAGGACAAGGGGGCCGAGAGACAGAAAGAGAAGCAACTATAAGATGAGTTAGCACTAAAACAGCTCAAGAAAATCCAAGTTGATATCTCTATCTGGGGACTCCTCATGGCCTCACAGTGCACCGACAAGTAGTATTGTCAGCCATGGACAAGGCTAAATTGTCCATTGATACTACGCTCGAGCAACTTGTGGGCCTGGTATTTCCAGGTAGTGCCAAGCCAATGCTCACTTTCTCAAATAAAGAGCTGCCACCGGAAGGCTCGGCTCACAACAAGCCGTTATATATATCTATGGAATACAGGGAGAAGTAGATGCCAGTGGTGTTGGTAGATATCAGTTCTGCTATTAATGTCTGTCCATCCCATACTGCCTACGGAATTGGTCTTAAACCCGCAGACTTTATCCCCACAGCCCAAGTGATACGGGCGTATGACAATACAAACAGAGAAGTCATGGGTAGAGTTAAAGTACGAGTCTAGGTGGGCCCAGCTGAGCAAGAGATTGAGTTTCACATCTTGAATGTATCGACTACCGACTACCTTTAACCTGCTATTAGGGAGGCCTTGGTTACATCACGTGAAGGCTGTGTCCTCCACTCTCCATCAAATGTTGAAGTACCCTCACGAGGGAGGAGTAGCAATTGTTTTTGGGAAATCATCCATCCATCTGCCTCCGGAGGTGACTATTCCAGTCCTAGAAATCAACCATAGCGATGAAGATGTATTCCTCTCGGGATTCACTCTGGCTGAAGCCCTAGTGCAGACTATTCTGGCCGTAGACGAAGGCATGTACGTTAGTGCCCAGTCCATATACTTTATGAAAAAGCTGCAGTATGTTCCGGGAATGGGACATGGAAAGAGCGAATGGAAAGGTGTTGCAGCATTGGCAGAGGTGCTACACAACCCGCATACCTTTGGACTGGGCTATGTTCCCACCAAAGAGGACTGGATAAGCAAGGGAGGAGAGATGAAGGGCAAAGCCAAGGCCAAGAGAGTTGGGAAGCATTATGAGCTCGTCCATAGGCCAATTCGGGGAGAAGCTTAACAGCCGTTTTGTTCAAGAGGAAAAGGATTTCCCTTTTTGTTGCTTTCTTGAGGCTTGGGTAAATTCCTCACAGAAGCGCGTCCTCAGATTCGAGATTTTTTTTTGATTTGCAACTGCAAGACAGTGATGAGGGAAGGGGTGAACTAAGCATCAAAGCTAGCCATAACACAGAAGATGACTCAAACAACAACGAGATTTAAGTGGGGGAAACACTGGCCAATCTCCTAACAGATCCTACGGCAGACCTAGAGAACTTGGGGGATAACTTTACTGTCTCCATGATCAGGGAAGGACCGGGTGTGGACCCAATCTCTGGAATTTTGGATGTATCGAGGGCACCACGTCTTACTTGGCAGCTAGAGAAATGCTTTCTTTCCAATTCTGAATTGGGCGATGAGCCTGAATCTGATTCCACTAAGTCTGTGGAGTCGGGATTAGATTTGAGTTCTTCGAGGTCTGAGTTTGGTATTTTTGGAGGTGGTAACCCGGATACCAAAGTCCTGTTTAGGTCTTCATTCAACTTTTCTTTTGAGTCTGTAACCGAAGATTTGGACCTTTTGAATGAGAACTCTGCGTATTTTGTGTACTTCTCCATGCCGCTTATTTATTACATTGACCAAGATTTTTAGAATTTTAACGAAAACGAAGGGGAAGAAATTCCTCTGGCTTTGACAAACTTGATTAATCGAGAGGAGGAGAGGTTTGCTAAGCCTTGTTTTGATGAAATCATTGCCATTAATGTGGGTACTGAAAAGGATCCACACTTGGTCCAGATCAGGTCCATGTTGTCTTTGGAGGAACGCAAGTGTTTAATCGCTTTATTAAAAGATTTCAAAGATGTTTTCGCGTGGTCCTACAAAGACATGCTTGGAACTGATCTTATTGTACAACATCGGATCCCTCTCAACCCTGAGGCTGGACCAGTCAAGTAGAAGCTGCGCAGAATTCGTCCGGATTGGGAGTTGGAAATCAAGGAAGAGGTCACCAAGCAAATTGATGTAGGATTCTTGTTAGTATCTGAGTATCTGACCTGGTTGGCCAATATCGTCCCAGTACTAAAGAAGGATGGCAGAATCCAGGTTTGTGTCGACTTTCAGGACTTGAACAGAGCCAGCCCGAAGGATGACTTTCCACTGCCGCATATTGATGAGCTGGTTGATTTCACTGCATTGTTTTCCTTTATGGATGGGTTTTCTGGGTATAACCAGATTCCGATGTCACCGGAGGACCGGTAAAAGATGGCTTTCACTACACCATGGGGTATGTTCTACTACCGAGTCATGCTGTTTGGGTTGAAAAATGCTGGGGCTACCTATCAGAGGGCTGCGACCACCATTCTGCATGATATGATCTACAAAGAGGTTGAGGTGTATATGGACGGCATGATTGTTAAATCCAAAGAGCGAGAAGGCCACTACACCTCACTAGAAAAAAAATTTCAACTAATCAGGGAATATGGGTTGAGGTTAAACTCGTAAAAATGCACCTTCGGCATAATGGCAAGGAAAATGCTGGGATTTTTGATCATGCAGAGGGGAATTGAAGTAGATCCTTCCAAAATCAAGGCCATCCTAGAAATGCCACCACCAAGGACTAAAAAGGAGGTGTGCGGCTTTCTAGGCAAAGTGCAATTCATAAGACGGTTTATTTCCAAATTAACATTGACTTGTGAACTACTATTTAGTCTCCTGAAAAAAGGAAAGAAATTCCGATGGGATGATCGATGTCAATTTGCCTTTGAGCAGGTTAAGTAATACCTCCAGAATCCTCTTGTGTTGTCGCCACCAGAGCCAAGAAAACCTTTGATTCTATATTTTTCAGTGACGGACTTAACCATGGGGTGCATGCTTGCTCAAGAATTTGAAGATAAGGTGGAGAAGGCCATCTATTACTTGAGCGAAAAGATGCTAGACTACAAAACCTGTTATACTCCCCTGGAAAAAGCTTGCTTAGCCTTGGTATGGGCTACCAGGAAGTTGAGGCACTACTTATTAGCTCACTCCGTAATCCTGGTTTCGAGATTAGATCCAATCAAATATCTCTTTGAGAAACCAGCACTTATGGGTAGGCTAACTCGTTGACTGCTATTTGTCTCCGAATTTGACCTCAAATATGTTACGTGCAAGTCCGTTAAAGGAAGAGCTGTAGCGGATTCTTGGCAGACCACCCGGTAGAAGGAGATGAGGCAGTAGAATACTTGTTCCCAAATGAAGATATTCTGTAAATAGAAGAGGAAACTTGGACAATGTATTTTGATGGAGCGTCCAATCAGTACGGTTATGGGATAGGTATGTTGTTGATAGCATCCAATGATTTCCATATACCCTTAGCCTTCAAACTCCGATTCAAAGTGCCCAACAACGACGTAGAATATGAAGCACGTATTGCTGGTTTGGAAGCTACCCTAGAACTACGGACAATAAGGTTGGATGTCATTGGGGACTCAAACTTGGTTGTCTCTCAAGCAAATGGAGACTGGAGAGTCAAAGAAAAGAAGATGAAGGTTTACCATCAAGCTCTGGATATGCTGATTCCAAGGTTTGAAAAAGCTAACATTCACGCACCTGCTAAGAGAGAACAACCGGTTCGCTGATGCACTGGCAACTCTATCTTCTATGGTAGACATCCCGTTAGAAGTGAAGATGCATCCAATTATTATCGAACAGAAGTACATGCCAGCTTATGAAACTATTGCCACAATAGATGAAGTGCAAGATAAAAAACCCCTGGTATTACGATATTTGGAACTTTCTGGAAAAGGAAACGTATCCACCAGAGGCAAATGCCAAGGACAAAAAGGGAATACGGCGTTTGGTCATCCAATTTATCATCTATGGGGGTAAGCTGTTTAAAAGAGGTCATCTAGGAATACACAAGCTGTGTGTAGAAGAAGAGGAATTGAAGCGCCTCATGGAGGCGATCCACAGAGGAGAGTGTGGGGCATACATGAATTGTGTGATGCTAGCCTGGAAGATCCTCAGACAAGGTTATTACTGGTCAACCATGGAGGAGGATTGCATTGGTTTTGTATGGCGATGCCATAAATGTCAAATTCATGCCAATCACATGAACATAACACTGTCTAAGCTTTACAACATGACTTCACCATGGCCTTTCTTAGTCTGGGGAATCGACGCTATTGGTGTCGTCTCGCCAAAGGGGTCAAATGGGCACGAGTTCATTTTAGTGGCGATTGACTACTTGCCAAAGTGGGTGGAAGCTCAGTCCTATAAGGTGTTGAAAATGTCGCATGTAGCCAAATTCATCAGAAAAAATATCATCTGCCAGTATGGAGTTCCGAACGAGATCATATCAGATAACGGCTCACACTTCAAGAAAGAGGTGGTGGATCTACTTGAGAAATATAATGTGGCTTTTCATAAGTCATCGACATATAGACCACTGACTAATGGAGCTATTGAGGCCGCTAACAAGAATATCAAGAACATCTTGTAGAAGATGGCGGAAACATATAGGGACTGGCCGGATAAACTGCCATTCGCGCTCTAGGGCTACAGAACCTTAATTCCAACATCTACAGGGGCAACCCCCTATTCTCTCGTCTATGGGATGAAGACTATTCTGCCAATTGAAATTGAAATTGAAATTGAAATGTCGTCGCTACGAGTTACGGCCGAGTGTCAGATAGCGGAGGCGGACTAGCAATAGAGTATATTTGAGGAGTTAATGTTGTTTGATGAGATAAAACTAAGGGCATTGTATCATGTCTAGGGCTACCAACGCCGAATTCCTAAGGTTTTTAGCAAGAAAGTTAAGTCCAGGAATCTTAAGAAAGGGGACATGGTACTGAAAGACAACCGAGCTCCTATTCATGACCCTAGGAGCAAGTTCAGACCTAATTAGATTAGTCCTTATATCATCAAGTCAATCTGGTCAGGAGGGGCGATTATTCTCATGGACTTCGATGGCCTGGAATTTTCACAGCCGATCAATATGGACAAGTTGAAAAAATACTATCCTTGAGAGGCTCGCTAGGTTGAAAACCCGGAAGGGCAACCTAGGCAAAAGTTATAGCATGAAAAATTAGAAATAAAGAAAAACTGATCTTGCAAGGTTGAAAACCCTAAAGGGCGACCTTGGCAAAAGTTAGAGCGCAAAAGAAGAGAGTTAATACTTGAGTGAACCTGAACCGAACTACGTAATGCCGGATTCCCATCTTTGGGATACGTAGGCAACTTCATCTTGAAGTTCGGCTGTAACTATCTCCAACTCAACTGTCCTATTCATTCATATTTGATGAGGCCATCTTTCTCTATTATCAATTAGCTCGGTTGTGTGATATTTATGTTGGCAAAAGGGCCGGTATGGCAGATGTAGTTATGGGCAGTTGTGATTTGTTGATTCGGGGCTGTACATGTTGAGGGTTGATTCTGTGCGTGTCAGGCAATGATCATTTCTGAAAACGATTTTGAAAAGTTTTAATAAAAGTTGATTTTGTTCAAAATTTTACCTTTTTGCAACTTGGACCATTTTGGGACCAAAAGGAAAATTTTTAGTGATCGCAACTTTAATTCCATTGATTTCAATACAAGTACATTCTCCGACTCTTTGATTTAAATCAAAGTTGCTTTTACATCATAAAACTTGAAAAGAATGGTCAAAGCAATAAACTAGGGGCATAGATAAGTCAGGTGGTTCTACGTCCTCTACTCGTGCTTGTGGAAGCCTCTACAGCCAAAGTTAGCCCGACTTGTGCTTCGTCCTCATGCCAAGACAAGCACTCACCAGAAAGGGCGTAACCGAAGCTAGGGGCGGGGGGTAGAAGCTCTCTTGTCCTCTAAGCAGTGAGGTACCGAGGCAAGTGTGAACCATGAATGGGGAATGAAGTCGGGTATTCCATCTCTTCTTCTGGACGAGTCTAATCATGTCCAAATTGGCATCTAAACCGGAAAGGCAAATAGAACACGTAGTGTGTGAGGCCAATCAACTGTATACCCGGCTGACGGGACATGTTATAGATTATCTCAGTCAAATTAAGCTAGGGGCAATGCCAAGTTATGTCAGCTGCAGATCTGCTGCACATCCAGTCTCACCATCATCTCTCTGAAGGGAAGTCCATTAGCCTTTGACAGAAAAAGTAAGCTTTGGCCGAGTATTCGAGGTAAGGGTCCACTACTTTCAGCTTATCCATGAGCCATACCTGGGAAGAGATGAAAAATAAGAGAGATTAAAGAATAGAGAGATGTACGTTGAGAGAAAAGTAAGAAAAGGGGTTTAGAGATAAAAATAGAGCGTGAGTGCCGAGTGATACGAGGAATCATAAATAAGAAAGGGTGGGAAAAAATACCTGAAGAAGCAGCGGACTCCCTGCAAATCGGGTAGTCTCTCGCCGATGAAAGGCATCCAAGCCAGTTAGGGTCTCGGCCAGCGCTAAACAAATGTAGCTCTTACCCTCTTTGAGGCATTGGGCCACCTCAATCAACCTAATGCTGGCTCTGCCACAATTAGGGGCAAGAAGAAAGTGTGCTAGTAAATATAAGCAGAGGGCATGTGTAGACACCCCATTCTTGACCGCCCTTAAAACTTGGGCGCCACTTATTGTTTATTTGGTGATGAAAGATGTATAGTGCAAAGATTCTATTTCTTCGGCAAAAGGAGCTTCAAATCCCAACTTCACACCCCTTTTGGACCAAAACTATTTTGACCAAAACATTTTAGACCTTAAAACTCTCTTTTTCAGAATAGTTTTTGAAAAATGATTCTACGATGTTCCGACGCTCGCATTTTGTTAAATGTTGTGCTTTTCGGTAAACCGAGAAAGGACAAAGTGGAAATGAATGAAAGAGAGGTGAACTCTTTGAAAAATATTTCAAAACACCTTATTTAGGGGTTTGGGGTTGAAGAAAATGGGAGAGGAGAGAAGAAAACTAGTAGAGGAGAAGTTTAGCATGAATCCGGATAGGATCGAAACTGAGCAGTCTTCACTCAAATAGGCATAACTTTTTTCACAGTTGGAATTTTGATGTGAGGCTTCCACCATTGGAAAAAAAACTTCAAGGGATTTAGTTTAGGCATAACAATGACTTGAAAATGAATCCAGATGAAGGAGTTATGTCCAGTTGAATTCGGGCCCAAAAAGCAGATTTTTCTGGCCAACCAGAGGAGGAGAATGCTCGCCATAAAAGGGATTTTTTGGCCATGTGCCGGCCATGAATGGCCTATGCTTCCCCCTGCCATCCAAGAGTGTCCCGTGCCGGCCAACAGTGATGTAGTGCCAGCCATCAGTGATCCAGTGCCCGCCATTGATACAAAAAAGCAGTTTTCTGCAGATATTTTACTTCCAGCTGTCCCAGCTGTCCCCTTTGGGATATTTTCTACCTGAAGTCTCAATTGTCAATATATAGAGAGCCTTATCTATATTTTTTAAGGTGAGAACAATTTAGCAAAGGTTTGGGACCCTCTCTCTCTAAAACCTCTCTCTAGATTTCTCTCTCTCTTGAGCATTTGTGCTTAAAGGCTTGCATACATCCATCTTCAACCTATCAACCCTTAACAAGACTGGTTCATCTTTGGGTTGAGATTTCTTAAAGCTCTCTTGAAGCCTCCTTGGAGCTCCTTAATGTGGTTTTGCTTGGTTTTGTTGCTTAAGTGTTGTCTTCCCTTCAAGAGGTATAAGACTCACCCTTTAAGCTTGTTTTCATAGTTGTTTTTGCCATCCTTTTGTGCTGTTTTTGAGCTGGCTTTCAACTACAACAAACTCTATTTTTCAGTTCTAAAAATGGTAGTTTGAGCCTATTTTGTGTTAGGGGGTTGTCTCTCCCTTTTGCTTCTTAGCTTGTGTAGCTTTTTGTGCCATCTGTCATCACCTTTCAAACCAACCTTTTTCGCCTTTTAACCACTGAATTCCAGGGGAATTTCAGTGGTGAAAACCATATTTTGAGGTCCAAAATAGGAGGGGGTGGCCTCCCCACCTTGTGTTTTGTTTGCATGTGTTGATGGCCTAACATGTGAGCATGTATTTCTACCTCTTTGTAGCTTTATTCAAGCATGTTTTAGGCCCTATTTTGACCTGCTTTAACTTTGTTTTTGGTTGGTTGGATCACTTGTTGCTTGCTTTTTGCACTTGTAGTGTAATTATGCTTACTAGCCTAACATGCTTAATGAGTTAGTCTATGATTCTAGCATGTGTTAGCTTGACTCCAGTATGTTTTTGCTACTGATTTAGCATGCTTTAGCTTTGTTTTCGATGGTCTTAATCATACCTGCTTTGCTTTGTATAGCTATAGTGTAAATAGCCTTTACTAGCTTTGTGTTTTAAGGCCCCTAGCATGCTTTGCTTGTGATGTTTGCATGCCATAGCATCATTTTACATGTGATTTCAGAGCATATATCATTGTCACACTCTCACATATTCCACTCTTTCATTGCTTTTGAGAGGTGTGCTTTGTGCCTTGTTTGTGAGCCAACATGTGTGCATGTTTTTCTTGCCATCTATGCTTCCATTTCAGCATGTTTGAGCCACTGATTTGGCATGATTAAGCTCTGTTTTGAGCTGGTTTGATCACATGAGCTTTGCTTTGTATGCTTGTAGTACAATTGTGCTAAATTGCCAACATGTGTTATTGTTTTGGCCTCTTTATATAGCTATTCTTAGCTTATTTCAAGCATGTTTTAGAACTCCATTTAGGGTGTTTTAGGACTGTTTTGGACCGTTTGTCCCTTTTGAGCATTGTGTTGCATGCCTCTAGTGTCGTGCCCTTCACTAGCCTTAATGTTTTTGGCTCTTAACATGTTGTACATGAGTTGTTTGCATGTTAGAGTCATGTTTTTCATGCCATATCAACACTAAATTTCTGCAATCTTCCTCCATGCTTCACTCTTTCATTTGCTTTGAAAGTAGTCTTAAGCCCCTCGTTAGCTTGAGTATGGAATTGAGGCTCTCATGCCTAATGGTTTTAGCCTTCTCTTGAGGGTTTCTACTAACCAAAAGCATGAGGCTTCTTTCATGCTCAAGGTGCTTGTGGCTGAGGCCATTTTTCCCATTAGAGGACTTTCACATTGGACTTAACCGGTTAAAGGATTAATTGGTAACTTAAAATGTGTAAACAAGAATTGAATCAAGTAAAATATACCAAGATAAGCATTGTTGTTTGTATTGCATTGTGTTCAATCGGACGTTATATTGAACACAAGGAAGATTGGTTCATTTCATACTCAAAGTGATGAAATGAGCCAATCTCCTTTGTCTCCATTGCCTTTGATCTCTCATGATGAGGTAATGGACTTGTGTCTTTGTTTTGTGCATTCATTGAATTTGTACAAGTTGGATCCTTGGCCATCATGCATTGAAAATGCTTGATTGGTGGCTTTAGACGCAATGGTGCCACTCCCTTGATGTTTTGAGATAACAAGCAGTGGCATAGTACAAACATGCCCCTGGAAGAACCTCTATTTTTCTCTGTTTTGTGCTCTTTTGCAGTTTGGTGTCACAGCACACCAGTGGCCGGCAGTTCTTCATTGTTGGTCGGCACCCTATTATTGTTGGCCGGCAGATGGCCGGCAGCCATCATTCATGGCCAGCAGACCACTGGTGCACTCCCCAGGTATTGTTTTGGTAAGGTTCAACAGAAAGTTCTTGAAGACACCCAGTATACGGAGCCTCTAAAGAGCAAACCAGAAGGCTTTTCGGGACGAAAACCGAGGCATGGATGTTCAACTTCTTCAAGCAGAGCTGAGGCAGCGTAGTTTACTGTTTCACTTGTTTAGTTAGCATTGAATTTGTAATTTAATTAATTCATTTGTTAATTAGTTAAATTGTTGTAATAATTATTAAGTAGTTTGCTAGTTATTTAATTGGTTGTGTAATAATTAGTCTAATTAGTTTAATTAGATTAGTTAGCTTAGCTTAGCTTAGATTAGCTTAGCCTATTCATTCGGACCCTCCTTCGCGAGGGCGCAATATTGTAATAGGGGTGCGTGTGTGTGTGCATGTCTTCCAATCCCACGCCTCTCCCTTTTATTTAACTGCTTTCGATGGTTAGTTTAGGGTCATTTTCAATTAGCACACCTTATGCTTGCATGTTTGCATCATTCATTTGTCTTGCATGCACCGGGTTCGGCGCATCATTCAAATTGTATCGTGTTTCAATACTTATTTGAATACGTATATCAATTGTTGCATTTCATATGCCATCTTAGATAGCTGAGCCTATTAATTGTATTATTGCATGTGTTGCTTTAGGCATTTTGCATAGTTAGGATCATGCATTTATTTCTAACTAACTTTTTGTTTTGGCTCGGAGTACGCTGTAAGTTTTACGCTCTAGCACCCTTGCATGAGTGTGAGTGTTTGCATGATAGCATGCTTGCCATGAGGCTATTTGCTTAATTTCTTAATTGCATGAATGCCTGTGGGTGAAGACTTGATTGCCTGAATTGGAACAACTTAATGATTGTGAGTTTTAAGCCCACTTTGCGAAGTGGCAAAATCGTGTTGTTTTTAAGCCCATTTGAGGGTGGCAAATCCGCGCTTTAGCCTACCTGCGAGTAGCACTTTCAAACCATTTTAAAAAACAAACATGAGTTGTTTCATTCCAATTCTCGCGATTTAGTCTATGCTTGTATGTGTGCGCCACATAGTAAAGTTTGCTAATAATCAGAATAAGAGCACATGTGTTTATCAAACAACATATCATGGTAATAGAGGCCGATCCTTTGATCGAGCGAGTGGGGGTGCTCATTTCAGGACCTTCTCCTCTCGTACCCAAGTTCCCGAGCCGAGGCAACTTTGGTGATGATGGACACGTGGCCTTTGGCACAAGTCAGGGTTTTCAAAATTTCCCAAAAACAAAATATTTAGGTGGCAACTCTGTAATCTGGCAAAGCAGTCCATGTTTGGCGCTTTTTATTCAGAATTGATTTTCTAAAATGATTTGTCAGATTTGGACTCTTTGGTGTTTATCAGTCTCACATTGCACTTTGTGAGATTAGATTCAGAACCGTGACAGGAGTCCGAACTGTAGTAAGACCAATTCACGCCCTCTCCGAAAGGGAGGGGCGCGAAGAAAGTCGGGTCTACAGTTTCTTGCGACTCTGCTGAGGACTTAGAGAACTTGACTTGAACTCATGACATGTTATTTTATGTACATTTATGTGTTTCTTTGCATTGCATTTGCATTGGTGTGCCTAAGTCGCAGTGTTTGCCATATGTATTCCTAAACGGTTTGTCGGAGGCTTGCTTGGTAAAGCGTGCCATAAGGCTGACCGGTTACGGGCTCTGCCACGATGGGAACACAAACCTTGGATCTGGATCACCACTGTACTGCTTTCCTCCTCTCACCTTTTGGTGTTAGGAGGGAGAGGTATATTAGGTGGTCTTGCTGAGGCACCCTTTTTGACCATTTGGCCTAGTTGCATATCGGAAGAAATAGAGACTGTTCCAAACTAATACAGGTTTCTCACCTGAATGCAGGATTGTTTGAAACCGCATGCATGCGTAGTGAAACCCTAGTTACTGATGAAACTAGGACAGGGAAACTTTACCCTATCATAGGGGTGTTTTGGCTCTCAATTAACTCGTATGTGCTTTACAATGAAACTGTACAGGAATGTGCATGTCAGTTACGAGTTTGGTATTTGATTTTGGGGCAGAATTTAGTAAAGAGCACAACCATTCAGCTATGCTCATATTTGTTCTAGCAAAACCAGGCTGAGGTGCTGTCTATTTTCTCTTTTGCTAGGTAGTCCTGGAACCATAGCTTCAGAAGGCTCCGATATCCCCCGGGTACATTGGACTCATGTTGATAGACTTTGTCATTTCAGGAGGTTTAGTTCAAGGGCATCCAGTGTTTCCTTTGCTAGAGGCAGGGCAAAGAAGGGCCAAACAGGGCTCATTGGTTCAACTGATCCGACAGTCACCAGTCACATCACCTTTGTTCAGAGCACGAGCATCTACCTCTATTGTGGCGCAGCCTCTGACAAATTTAGAGGATTTGCTAATCTGTTTTCAGTAATCAGTGGATTTGCTGTATCAAGATATGGTTAGGCAAGCCGAAACATTGCAGAATATGAAATTCAACTTTAAGGACCTCCATGACATTGGGGTTCAAATCAAGGAGGCCCTCCGACAAGGGATCTTTGTGGAAGATAATGAGCTTTTGAAGAAGAATGTTGCTCGCAGTTCCAATGCTACTACTGATGGTAGCAATGCTGTGAAATGCTCTGAAAAAGACACTATCATCACTTCCCTCGATGGCCAAAAAGCAACCACTTTAATTCGGCCCCAAGCTTGAAATTTCCATCCTTTTTACATGAGTCTCTCTCATGCTTTGAAAAGCCTGCGAGAAGAAGGGTACCTAGAGCTCCTAGAACCTCAACCATTTCCAAATCCTCTTCCACCAAGATATGACCTAGCTAAATACTGTGCCTATCATCAACAACACAGTCATGATACGAATCGTTGCATCCGTCTCTGTCATAAGATTCAGGATCTTATTGACGAAGAGACCATAGCTCCACCAAAAGGACCTCAGGTCAGTACTGACCCATCACCTCTACATCTCAATTTAATCCATACGTTGCCATCTGCTTACAACCCCAGCATCTACATCATCGCGGCCTATCTATCCAAGCCTAAGGTGTTTATCCCAAAAAGCATAGACTTATGCATGATGGATGCACTTGAACCCCAATCATCTTAAACCCGTGAATCCATTACTTTTGAGCTGATGAAAATGATTGAAGATCTTCAGAGAACTGTGGCAGATTTGGCCTTTGGGATATTGGCCCCGTCATCGCCCACATCACATGCCAGAAATTTCATCCCATGTCTAGGCAATGACATGTCGACAACAATTGGGCTCTGCTCTAATATAGCGATCCAATCCCATGGCAAAGTGGAGGCGAGTGGTAAAAACGAGGTCGGGGCAAGTATTAATCTGTATGCACAACTTCGGGGGGCTATCAAGGCATTGAAGGTCAAAGGACTGAACAAATAGCAAGTGCTTACAGTTGTTGCAAAGACTATGGATGACACTTTCGTCACTCAGGATGAGAGCATTTTGAATCAGGAGGCAAACAAGGGAAAGGGATGTCATGCCAGAAACACCCCTCTCAACTTTAGTCCTGCATATGTCGGAGATCAGCAAACCCAGTCAGCACTTGCCAATCCTTTCGCCAGTACATCTAACCCGACCACCCCACAACCAGCAAAATATCCACCCCGGGGTCAGAGGACTTTTACCCCGCTCTATATGTCTTTATCAGCGGCCTGGAAGGTCTTGATCAGAAAGGGGAATCTGAAGCCCCTGGAACCACGCCCACTGCCAAATAATCTCCCTCCCTCACATAACCTGGCCAAGTACTGTGCCTTCCATCAACAAACCGGTCATGACACTGACCTTTGTTTTCGTCTTCGCCACGAAATACAAGATCTGATAGAGGTCATTGTCGCACCAAGGCCTGCAAAGTTTATCGGCACTGGATCGGTGAACTTGGGGGATAATGTGACTATGTGATCGAGGGATGAAACACCTGCGGATAGCGCCCATTTTACTCCAGATATAGAGATGGCACGCATTGTTTTGAGCAATGTGCAAATGTTGGTTATTTTACTTTTTGACTTGGGTATTGGGTCAGTCTTGTTGTGTTGAGTCAGTCTTCTTGTACTGAGTCAGTAAAGTCTGTCTTGTTGTATTGAGTCAGTCCTGTTGTGTTAGAGTTGGGTGATTTCAGGGGTGTTACCTCGGGCATCACTTGCTTGTTTTGTGTTTGTCTTTTACACTCTTTCTTTTGCGTCTGTTTCTGCCATGAAGCCAGTTGTGCTAGCAAATTTGAATGAAATGGTAGTGCTTTTCACCTCCTTTTCTATGCCTTGAAATCATTGTATTGACCTAAGTTTTTCAAAACTTTTCGAACACTTTGATGAAAACAAAGAGGGAGGAATTCCTCGGGATTTGCAAAAATTTGATCAATGGAGAGGAAGAGAGGTGTGCTAAGCCCTTAATGAATGAGATCATGTTTGTTAATGTGAGTATTGAGAAGGATCCTGGCTTGATCCAGATTGGTTCTACATTGTCTTCAGCGCGAGTGACTAGTCGCTTTCTTCAAAGATTTCAAAAAATGTTTTGCGTGGTCTTGCGAAGACATGTATGGAATTGATCTTGAGATTGTGCAGCATATGATTGCTCTCCGCTTCAAGACTCAATCCCTTTTGCTTTCAAACCTTGAACTTGGATTCAGAATGTTCAACGGTCAACCACAATGTGAGGCTTGCATGGCCAGATTTGAAGTAGCCCATGAACTAGGGGCAATAAAGTCGTATGACATCAAAGGAGGCCCGCCAGGCCAGATTTGAAGCAACCCTTGAACTAGGGGCAAGAAGGTCAGATGTGATCAAAGGACACTTGTAAAGCTAGATCAGAAGTAGCCCTTGAACTAGGGACAAAAATGTCAGATGTGCTCAAAGATTCAAAAGATGGATCATTCTACAAACCAATGAAGACTGGCAAGAAAGCCAAATTCCAACAGCTGGAAGAAGAAAGTATTGCTGAAGGACAACTGAGTTCCTATCCATAACACTAGGGGCAAATTTAGCCCCTATTGGATGGACTTCTATATCATCAGCGAACAACAACCATTCTCCTAGATTTAGATGGCTTCGAGAACTCAAAACCATTCAACATGGACCAAGTTAAACTTTTTTATCCTTTAGAGGCTCACTGGGCCGAAAACCCGGAAGGGCGATCCAGGCAAAAGTTTGAACAAGAAAAGAAAAGAAAAGAACAAAAGAAATGAAAAAAAAATGAAAAGAAAAGAAAAACAGAGCTCGCAAGGTTGAAAACCTGAAAGGACGACATTGGCAAAAGCTAGAGCGCAAAAGGAGAATGTCAATACTCGAGTGCACCTTAACTCGGAACTACGTCAGGCCTGATTCCCATGTTTGGGATACGTAGGCAACTTCATCCTGAAGTTTGGCTCCAATCATTTTTAGCTTGTTTGGCTCATCCATAGTGATTGGTTTATCCTTGTTCAACTCGGCTATCCTATCCATGTGCGAATTGGCTTGTCTTCGTTCGAATTCAGTTGTCCTATTCCGTTAGAAGATTTAGTTGCAAGACAATTCACGTTTAGATCTGAGGTTGTGCATCTAGAGGGTAGATTCTATGTTAGTCGAGCAGTGGCCATTTCCAAAAACAGTTTTGAGGATTTTTACTGAGGTTGACTAATTCTCTCGAAAATTATTCCATTTTTCCAAAACTGGACAATTTCTTGGACCAAAAAAAGGAAAATTTTCAATGCTTATAGCCTTACTTGCATGATTTCAAATCAGAAAATCGAACAAATATGTTAATCTAACTCTCATATTGGTCAAAATTATTTTAGTATAAAGCTAAAAATAAAAAATGTTCAAAATGATGAACTAGGGGCACAGTTGAGTCAGGTTTTTTGTCTTTTCCCCGTTGCCAACATACTTGCCAGAAAGGGCACCATACTGCCAGAAAAGGTACAATTGAAGCTAACAGCAAAGGGCTGAAAGCTCTCTCATCCTCCAAGCAGCAAGGTATCAAGCCAAGTGCGAAACACGAACTAGAAATGGAGCTGGATGTTTAACCCCCTCATCTAGACGGGTTTGATCTCACCCAAATTGGCATCTGACCCGGAATAGGAGCATAGAAAATGCAATGTGTGAGAACAATCAATTGTAAACCTGGCCTGTGGGACATGCTGTAACTCGCCTCAATCAAGCTAAACTAGGGGTGCCGCCAACTGATGTGAGTTGTAAATTTGCATCCAGTCGCATCACAACCCCTCTGTGGGAAAGCTCACTGTTGTGAGTGGAAGAAGGAGAATCTAGTAGCATACTAGGGGCAAGAGCCCACAACTTCCTGTTTATCCATCAACCACCTAGGAGAGGGATAAAAAATAAGAGAGATTAAAGAATAGAGAGATGTGCACTGAGAGAAAAAGTGAGGAAATGGCTTTTCAGAGAAAAAGAGATTGAGTGCCAGAGTAATGTGAGAATCACAAATGAGAAAGGGTGGGAAATAATACCCGAAGAAATAGGCTCCTCGTGAACCGAGAGGTCTCTCGCCATTGGAACACGTCTGAGTGTTGTGTGTGTGTTTTTGTTTGTCTCAATTCTTGTTTTGAGTCATTTCGAGTGTCAATAGATGTGTTTAGGTTGTTTACCTTTGTCTTTTCCTTTGTTGAGTCATTTTCACGATGGTTAGTCGTAGGCTCAATACCCGGTCAAGAACTCATTTTTCAATTTCAAAATAAATCGTTTTGTGCTCGGAGTGCTGTGCCATTCTCTACATACGTGCAAAACAGGATTCTTTCTTTCATGAACTGCAGGGTATAACCTAGGTCATGTGAGAACAATCGAACCAGGACCTGACTGAAGCTATTTGGGTTCCAGACTGCAAAGCAAAAGAAAAGAGGGAAAATTTGGAGCATCTTAGTGTGTTTCAACTTTGACGAGTTCCAAGACTGCATTTCAGGTGCACGTTATCAGGCCTCACCTTTCGCTAGAGTATGAGTGTATCTCGACCCCAAATGTAAGCCTGTTTCAAGTCAGAATGGCAGTCCAAGCAGCACCTGTGGTTTTCACATGCAAATGTTATCTCTCACCAATATGAATAGGGTGTGACCTTTTTGAGCTGAGCATGATGCAAAGTCCTCTGAGAGGTAAATGAGAGGCACCAAAGTACATATTTGATGCCCATCTATTGCATAGAGTAGGCACTTTCAGATACATTTCTATTGCATGCGTGCCGCGCATCGTTTATGATTCTTGCATAGAATATGCATGATGCATTGAATATGCATCGCTGATTATGTCGCATAGAATATGCTTTCAATGTTGCATAGAGTGTGCATTTTGGTATACACTTTTGTTGCATGCGTGCCGCGCATCGTTTATGATTCTTGCGTAGAATCTGTTTTTGTCTCTTGCATATAATATGCTTCTTTCATGCATAGAACATGCTTTCAATTAACATCGTGCATCTATCGCACAATAATCTCACTCAGTGCATCTATTTCACAATTTCGTATCACCCGCACTGTCTTGTGCACTTTGTGGTTGTATGTCACTCGCACTTTCTTGTACATCGCGCTTTCTTGCGCAACCTTTCTCCACTCGCGTGTGGCACGTTTGGATGTATTCGCCCTGTTTTGTGCACCTTGTGGTTGTGTCACTCGAACTGTCTTGTGCATTCTTTGGTTTAGGAGACCTTAAAATCCTGCATTTACTCTCGCACTTTCTTGCGCATCGCATTGTTTGGTGCAGTTTACACTCGCGCTTTCTTGCGCATCGCACTATTTGGTGCAGTTTACACTCGCGCTTTCTTGCGCATCGCACTGTTTGGTGCAGTTTACACTCGTGCTTTCTTGCGCATCGCACTGTTTGGTGTAGTTTACACTCATGCTTTCTTGCGCATCGCAATTTCTTGTGCAGTTTACACTCGCGCTTTCTTGCACATCGCACTATCTTGTGCATTTCATTAAATGCTCCCATACTTGCACTTGTTAGTGCATTGCTCGCACTTTTTTTTCGCATCTTACCTGCACTTGTTAGTGCATTGCTCGCGCTATTTTGGGTACCTTACCTGCACTTGTTAGTGCATTGCTCATGCTATTTTGCGCACCTTACCTGCACTTGTTAGTGCATTGCATCGTGTTATTTTGTGCACCTTACTTGCGCCTGTTTGTGCATTGTATCGCATTGTCTTATGCATTTCACTCTGTATCGCATTGTCTTGTGCACACCTGTATCGCACTGTTTTGTGCATTCCTTTGGTCTAGGAGACTTTAAATCCTTCATCTTGATTCACACTCTCTTGTGCACTCCTAGTCTACGAGACCTTAAATCCTCTAAAGGTGCAATTCCTTTGGTGTTCGTCGTGCCCGAACGACTTCCGGTGGTCTGGTATAGCCACCCACCTGTGTTTGCGGTGAGTTCCTAAGAGATCAACTGTGATGGTGGAAACTAGAGTTCGAATGACCCATGCTTGGAATGCAAAGGTTCGAAATTTCTGAGACTAAAGTCTGGTTTAAATAACCAAGGGTGTATCCTCGGCTTGAAATCTGTATGGAAGCCCCATAGGTTAAGGTAGCGGGTATGCGCCTCGATTTTGGATACTAAACCAACCTAGTCTGTCACCCTGTTGGAGAATAGGGAAAGCTGCGACCATAGCTAGGGAGAAAAGTAGTACCTGCGGTTTGGAAGCACAATCAAAAGGGGAAGATCCTCAGCAGCATAAGGTGAGTCATCGCCGATTGCCCCTATAAGGTACCTTCACCTCCAGCTACTACATTATCTTGTACTTCTATTGCATTGTATATAGCATCTATCGAATGCATTTACTGCATTATTTATTTTGTTGCTTATATCCTTTCCATGTTAAGCTTAGTCTAGCATGTGCTCATAAATTTCCTTCGCTGAAGTATGGTTCTGTGATAATGTGTACATGCCTATTCCACTAAGAGAATTGTGGTTTGAGGGTTTCGACACCTTTTTCTGTGTTAGACGTGATCTATTTTGTGTCCATACCATTTCTAGGTAAAATGTGGTTTGGCCGCGCACCTTGTTCACTTCATCCATTGCATCCATTGCATTGTACTTTGTTTTGTTACATTCAGCATTTAGGATAACGATCTTTCCTCAACAATCATTCCTCACTTATATCATACCACCCAATTACTTGTACTCTGTCTCTTTCTGCGAAACACATAGTTCTGCGTGTGCATATGCCTACTCCACTAAGAGAATTGTGGTTTGAGGGTTCCGACACCTTTTCTATGTTAAACGTAGTTTGATTTTGCATCTCCATCTCTTTATGATATTTGTGTGGTTTTGCGTTGCTTGTGGTTTGATGATTCAATTACACTGTATATAATGTGCACTGTTTCATTGCGTTGTATATCACTCACACTGTTTTGTAATATTGCATATCATTTTGCATTCTACCCCTGAACTACGCTGGTTTGATTCTCTACAAAGGGATACGTAGGCGGCCTGTGGGCACAACCATTTGTTTTAGCATCTTCATTTTGTTTATTTGTCCAAGTCTTCGGCCTTGTAAAAAATGGGTCGTCTATGGGCTTTGACATTCACTCACGTCATTTCATGAGTCTGAGCTCTGTCAAAGAGGGGCAACTATAGACCCCCCATTCTTGACCACCCTTAAGACTTGGGCGCCACTGATTGTTTACTTCGTGATGAAAGATGTGCAGTGCAAAGATTCGATTTCTTCGGCAAGAGAAGCTTCAAATCCAAACTTCACACCCCTTTCGGACGAAAACCATTTTGACCAAAAGATTTTAGACCTCAAAACCCTCTTTTTCAAAATAGTTTTTGAAAAATGATTCTACGATGTTCCGACGCTCGTATTTTGTTAAATATTGCACTTTTCGATAAACTGAGCAAGAACAAAGTGGAAATAACTGAAAGAGAGGTGAACTCTTCAAAAAATATTTCAAAACACCTTATGTTGGGGTTTGGGGTTGAAGAAAATGGGAGAGGAGAGAAGAAAACCAGTAGAGGAGAAGTTTAGCATGAATTCGGATAGTATCGAAACTGAGCAGTCTTCACTCAAATAGGCATAACTTTTTGCACAGTTATAATTTTGATGTAATGCTAACACCATTGGAAATAAGACTTCAAGGGCTTCAATTTAGGCACAAGAATGACCAGCAAAGGAATCCAGATGAAGGAGTTATGTCCGGTTGAAGTCGGGCCCGAAAAGAAGATTTTTCTAGCTAACCAGAGGAGGAAAATGCTGGCCATAAATGGAATTTTTTGGCCATGTGCTAGCCATGAATGGCCTACACCGGCCCCCTGCCATCCAGGAGTGTCCCATGCCGGCCAACAGTGATGTAGTGCCAGCCATCAGCGATGCAGTGCTGGCCATTGATGCAGAAAGGCAGTTTTTTGCAGATATTTTACTTCCAGTTGTTCCAGCTGTCCCTTTTGGGATATTTTCGACCTGAAGCCTCAATTCTCTGTATATAGAGAGCCTTCTCTATAGTTTTTAAGGTGAGAACAATTTAGCAAAGGTTTTGGAGCCTCTCTCTCTAAAACCTCTCTTTAGATTTCTCTTTCTCTCTCTTGAGCATTTGTGCTTAAAGGCTTGCATACATCCATCTTCAACCTATCAACCCTTAACAAGAGTGGTTCATCTTTGGGCTAAGATTGCTTGAAGCTCTCTTGTACCCTCATTGGAGCTCCTTAAGGTTGTTTTGCTTGGTTTTGTTGCTTAAGTGTTGTCTTCCCTTTAAGAGGTATAAGACTCACCCTTTAAACTTGTTTTCATACTTGTTTTTGCCATCCTTTTGTGCTATTTTTGAGCTGGCTTTCAATTGTAACAAACTCTATTTTCCAGTTCTAAAAATGGTAGTTTGAGCCTATTTTGTGTTAGGGGATTGTCTCTCACTTTTGCTCCTTAGCTTGTGTAACTTTTTGTGCCATCTGTTATCACCTTTCAAACCAACCTTTTTCGCCTTTTAACCACTGAATTCCAGGGGAATTTCAGTGGTGAAAACCATGTTTTGAGGTCCAAAATAGGAGGGGGTGGCCTCCCCTCCTTGTGTTTTGTTTGAATGTGTTGATGGCCTAACATGTGAGCATGTATTTCTACCTCTTTGTAGCTTTATTCAAGCATGTTTTAGGCCCTATTTTGACCTGCTTTAACTTTGTTTTTGGCTAGTTGGGTCACTTGTTGCTTGTTTTTTGCACTTGTATTGTAATTATGCTTACTAGCCTAACATTCTTAATGAGTTAGTCTATCATTCTAGCATGTGTTAGCTTGACTCCAGCATGTTCTTGCTACTGATTTAGCATGCTTTAGCTTTGTTTTGGATGGTCTTAATCACAATTGCTTTGCTTTGTATAGCTATAGTGTAAATAGCCTTTACTAGCTTTGTGTTTTAAGGCCCCTAGCATGCTTTGCTTGTGATGTTTGCATGCCATAGCATCATTTTACATGTGATTTCAGAGCATATATCATTGTCACACTCTCACATATTCCACTCTTTCATTGCTTTTGAGAGGTGTTCTTTGTGCCTTGTTTGTGAGCCAACATGTGTGCATGTTTTTCTTGCCATCTATGCTTCCATTTCAGCATGTTTGAGCCACTGATTTGGCATGATTAAGCTCTATTTTGAGCTGGTTTGATCACATAAGCTTTGCTTTGTATGCTTGTAGTGCAATTGTGCTAAATTGCCAGCATGTGTTATTGTTTTGGCTTCTTAATATAGCTATTCTTAGCTTATTTCAAGCATGTTGTAGAACTCCATTTAGGGTGTTTTAGGATTGTTTTGAACCGTTTGTCCCTTTTGAGCATTGTGTTGCACGCCTCTAGTTTCGTGCCCTTCACTCGCCTTAATGTTTTTGGCTCTTAACATGTTGTACATGAGTTGTTTGCATGTTAGAGTCTTGTTTTTCATGCCATATCAACACTAAATTTCTGCAATCTTCCTCCATGCTTCACTCTTTCATTTGCTTTGAAAGTAGTCTTAAGCCCCTCGTTAGCTTGAGCATGGAATTGAGGCTCTCATGCCTAGTGGTTTTAGCCTTCTCTTGAGGGTTTCCACTAACCAAAAGCATGAGGCTTCTTTCATGCTCAAGGTGTTTGTGGCTGAGGCCATCTTTCCCATTAGAGGACTTTCACATTGGACTTAACCGGTTAAAGGATTAATTGGTAACTTAAAATGTGTAAACAAGAATTGAATCAAGTAAAACATGCCAAGATAAACATTGTTGTTTGCATTGCATTGTGTTCAATCGGACGTTATATTGAACACAAGGAAGATTGGTTCATTTCATACTCAAAGTGATGAAATGATCCAATTTCCTTTGTCTCCATTGCCTTTGATCTCTCATGATGAGGTAATGGACTTGTGTCTTTGTTTTGTGTATTCATTGAATTTGTGCAAGCTGGATCCTTGGCCGTCATGCATTAAAAATGCTTGATTGGTGGCTTTAGACGCAATGGTGCCACTCCCTTGATGTTTGAGATGATAAGGAGTGGCATAGTACAAACATATACCTGGAAGAACTTCTATTTTTCTCGGTTTTGTGCTCTGTTGCAGTTTGGTGTCACAGCACACCAGTGGCCGGCAGTTCTTCATTGTTGGCCAGCACCCTTTTATTGTTGGCCGGCAGAGGCACACTCTTGGCCGGCAGATGGCCGGCAGGCCACTGGTGCACTCCACAACATTGTTTTGGTAAGGTTCAGTAGAAAGTTCTTGAAGACACCCTGCAAATAGAGCCTCTAAAAAACAAACCGGAAGGCTTTTTGGAACGGAAATCAAGGCATGCATGTTCAACTTCTTCAAGCAGAGCTGAGGCAACGTAGTTTAGTGCCCTACTTGTTTAGTTAGCATTGAATTTGTAATTTAATTAATTCATTTGTTAATTAGTTAAATTGTTGTAATAATTAGTAAGTAGTTTGCTAGTTATTGAATTGGTTGTGTAATAATTAGTCAAATTAGTTTAATTAGATTAGTTAGCTTAGCTTAGCTTAGATTAGCTTAGCCTATTCATTCGGACCCTCCTTCGCAAGGGCGCATTGTTGTAATAAGGGTGCGTGTGTGTGTGCATGTCTTCTAATCCCACTTCTTTCTCCCTTTTATTTAACCGCTTTCGATGGTTAGTTTAGGGTCATTTTCAATTAGCACACCTTATGCTTGCATGTTTGCATCATTCATTTGTCTTGCATGCACCGGGCTCGGCGTATCATTCAAACTACATCGTGTTTCAATACTTATTGGAATACGTGTATCAATTGTTGCATTTCATATGCAATCTTAGATAGCCGAGCCTATTAATTGCGTTATTGCATGTGTTGCATTAGACATTTTGTATAGTTAGGATCATGCATTGATTTCTAACTAGCTTTTTATTTTTGCTGAAAGTACGCTATAAGTTTTACGCTTTAGCATCCTTGCATGAGTGTGAGTGTTTCCATGATAACATGTTTTCCATGAGGCTATTGGCTTAATTGCTTAACTGCATGAATGCCTGTGGGTGAAGGCTTGATTGCCTGAATTGGAACAACTCGATGATTGTGAGTTTTAAGCCCACTTTGCGAAGTGGCAAAATCATGTTGTTTTTAAGCCTTCTTGAGGGTGGTAAATCCGTGCTTTAGCCTACTTGCGAGTAGCACTTTCAAACCATTTTCAAAACCAAACATGAGTTGTTTTGTTCCAATTCTCGCGATTTAGTCTATACTTGTATGTGTGCGCCGCATAGTAATGTTAGCTAATAATCAAAATAAGAACACATGTGTTTATCAAACAACATATCATGGTAGTAGAGGCCGATCCTTTGATCGGGCGAGCAGGGGTGCTCATTTCAGGACCTTCCCCTCTCGTACCCAAGTTCCCTAGCTGAGTCAATTTTGGTGATGACAGACACGTGGCCTTTGGCACGAGTGAGGGTTTCTAAAATTTCCCAAAAACAAAATATTTAGGTGGCGACTCTGTAATCTAGCAAAGCAGTCCATGTTTGGCGTTTTTTATTCAAAATCGATTTTCCAAAACGATTTGCCGGATTTGGACTCTTTGGTGTTTATTAGTCTCACATTGCATTTTGTGAGATTAAATTCAGAACCTTGACAGGAGTCCGAACTCTAGTAAGACCAAATTCGCGCCCTCTCCGAAAAGGGGGCGCGTGAAGAAAGTTGGGTCTACACCATGCTGCCGATAATGCCGCCAAAGGAGATCACCTTTGTCTCTGGTAGTGGAATATCTATGAATCAAACCTGGGATGTCCAAATCCCCATCGTGAGCCAAGGATTGAACCTCGTGCAAAGGGAGCCCACACATCCATCCTAAAGCTTGGGCATGGCCAAAACGGGGCTGAGGCATGATTTCTTCCTCGCGTCGGGATTCCATCAATGCTTGAAATTCTTCAAGCGTCGGACACATTTCTTGTGATTCGAAGTGAAATACATGTGTGATCGGGTTCTAGCATCGAGGAGCGGCCTGGAGCAGCTTAAAGAAAAAAAAGCGTTTAGGCTGAAACCGCAAAAGTTCACCATTTCTGAGCCGTCCAAAGTGGCTATCTAGTCTTGGAGCCTATTGATAAGCAGCATCTTCATCTTGAGAACAAAATACTAAAGGCTTGCTATTCTGCCAGAAAAATAGCAAGGGAGCATCATTTATAGAGTTTGAGAAGAGGCAGTGCATGTCAGCTAGATCCCACTGACCAACCTTATTTTTAAGCCCGGCCATGCCTATTTAGACCCGGCCGGGTCTAAATGTTGGACAGATAGAGCAGATTGTAGGAAAAGGGCAGGTTTTTGCCCTGGTGCACTACGGTTGTATTTTGAGTTTTGTCTTGCTTGTATCGAGTTTTTTTTTAGTGTTTTCGAGTTATTTTCATTGTATTTTTCTGTTATCGAGTTATGGTTTACATTTTCTCCGGTTATGGGTTGTTATCCGATCCAAGAATAAATGCAGGAGCAGGTATTCGTAGTTTTAAAGTCTTGTACAAAGTTACCATGCAAATGTTATGCCATTCATCACACATTATGCAAAGAGATCATTTCAAAATCTTTATTTTTATAAACTGGTGGGTCTAACCCCAATCATTGTTTACAAAGACCAAAAGCAAAAGAAAAGTCTTCCAAAAAACAAAATACATAGGTCTATCTGAAGCTACATAGTTCCTAACTACGAAACAATAGAAAAGCAAAGAAAATTAGCAACCCATCCTCGCTTTCTTCCTCCTCGGCTGCAGAGGAGGCGCATCACTGTCATCACTAAGGCTGCTAGACTACACATCCACCTCCTCCCCCTCCTCCTCGGGGGTCGTGTACTCATCAAAGGACTCCTCGGAGGGTGAGCATTGCCTCACTCAGCCCCTCCCTCGATCAGCCCTTCATCTGCCTCTTGCTGGGCCCCATCTCCGTCTCCTGGCGGAAGGAGGTCCTGCAAGTCCAATTGGTGCTGCTCAAGTTGAAAAAGAGTACAGATATTAGAAGAGACCAACATAATTATGGGCGAGATTGTAATTACTGTAAACTACGGCCAAAGTGTACCACGAGCAGTTTGCCTCTTCCGCACCATCAGGAAAAGTCTATCAACTATCCAGAGGAGGTCATCCACATATCTCGCAGGTACTTACAAAAGATTTTAGAATATGAAACAAGATAATGGTGCATAATGGGTAGAAAATGAGCACAGTAGACAGCAAGTTATAAAGCACAATGGGTAAAAAATGAGAAAGTACGGTAGGCAGACATATAGAGAAGTGTGTACCTGCTCGATGCCAGGAGTGATCACCAATCTGCGATCCCTCTCCTTAATGTGCTCAAGGGGTATCTACTCAATCACCCCATCTGGTCGCATGTATACAATCTCAGTAGGAATCACCGGAAGGCCAGGGACGGGACCTATAGCAGGACCCTCTCTAGTGGCAGTGGCAGCAGCAGCAACCTCAGGAACGGTGCGGATCACACCATGGGTAAGAGGTGCAATCACTTGAGTCTGCAAGAAGGCAGTGAAGTCACCGGGCTCATGGTACTGGTCACTATCCTCTTCCTGCATGAGGTGATCGATCTGGGGCTCGTCGTGGAAATCATCAACTATCCTTATACCGGAAGGAGAAGGATATGGGACGTCAGGATCAGCCTAGCCTCAGGTTTGGCAAATGAATCAATCCCCCAAATAGTATGCCCTGCCAAAAGGGCCCTCAAATAAGATCCGCATGGTGGAGGCCTTCCATGCAGCAGCATAAGTCACCCTCGCTGCCTGAGGGATGCCCTTCTAAAGG
The DNA here is from genome assembly GCF_055761805.1 of Camellia sinensis. Lineage (NCBI taxonomy): Eukaryota > Viridiplantae > Streptophyta > Magnoliopsida > Ericales > Theaceae > Camellia > Camellia sinensis. Next base: position 114,430,294 of record NC_138973.1, read on the forward strand.
TACCAGTCATCGTATGAGCAGAAGGTGCAAGGAAAGAATTAGATATCAGGGGTTTGAACAACAGTATGGAAATAGTAAAATGTACAGACTAGCATTTTAGTACTTGATCTACAGTGATGGTGTCAAAGAAATGGTGGAAGTAAAGGAAGTCTCGGTCTACGCAGCGGCGCCGCTCGAATCAGGAGTTATAGTATTGGGAGCAGGTACTGACAACTCCATTGGCCTTACTGGGACCGGAGCCAGAGAGGTGAAATACGTGTAAACCCATGGCTGCAAACAGGAAAAGATGAATGAAGTAAGTGAGTAGAGATAAACAAAAAATACAACGCAAAAATGAGCAAGAAATGTAAAGCTGAACAGAAAAGTAAGTGTGAGGTGTACCTCCCAAACTCTCCAGTAGCCGCCAAGTGAATCCACCTTGCGGCGGGATATGGAGCTCATGTCGCAGTACAGGGTGGCCAGGTCGACACCACCCCAATCATACTCTACCATTGCGGTAGGTGCACGAGCGCGCCTAGGAGGTATAGCCCTATGGTATTTTCCCTGTTCTCAAATAGGGTAGTATCGAGGATATACATGAGAAACCCATGGGCATACTGAGCAACCTCCTCTGGGGTGACTGGCTGAAGGTTGGTGAAGTGATCGAGGAGCCAACTATATCACACCATCTCGTGGCTGGTGGTGTTTGGGTTCGCCCCAAGAAGTTGACGCGGTGTAGCTCTCCACTGTATCATATCAAGATCAAATAGGATTAGGCCGCCAACCCCTATCCATAGGCTGGTGAGCATCGAGAAATCATATGGAGTCAGAGTTAGCTCCTCGATCGATGAGAAATGGAATGAGTCTATGGTGTCCCACCATCTCTCCACCATGGCCTTGTATAGCAGTGGCTCAGTCCTCATTTGTATAAGCCCTGAACTGAAAGGCCCAAAGCTAGCAGCATCGACCAGTGTGCGGACCTTCGCAAGAAGCCTCTCATACTAGTGTCGGGAGTCAGATATGGATTCATATATTCCAATCCTCCTGACTATCACCTGTAGTTTGGGAATGTTATCAATATGTACATAGCATTAATGGATAGTTTGCTTACGAGACTTAAAATATGTGCAAAATAAAAGAAGGATTGCTTACTGTAGAGGCATCGGCAGACAAGTGCTTTGTGAGCTCTCGCAGCAGAATGTCCTCGTCAATTCCCCAGGGATAAGGTCCTCGAATCTCAAAATCCCGCCTGGGGTCAGAGCGTGTGTACGTGGCTGGTAGGTGGCCACATCAAATGGTTTGTCGGCAAGGGGAAGTAGTAGGGGCTCAGGAACATCCTCGACCTTTATCTCCACACCTTGGACGGCACCAATACCCACAACGGAGTCGGGGATGGGAACCTCATCACTAGCCACAGAGAGAAAATGGGAAATGAAGAAAAAGTGAGTGAGTGAGTGAATTTGAGTGAAAATCCCAAAAAACCCCCAATGGTCTAAACCTGAGGAGAGAGAAAACAAAGAGAGAGTGCAAACTCAAACAGAGATAGGCAAAAGTGTGGGTAGATGTGTGAAAGCATAAGAAAAAACAAGAAAAACCCCAAAACTCAACCAAATTAAGTTTTGTTCGGTTCAAAATGTAGAGGAGGAAAAGAGTTTTACGAAAAAAAATTCACGAGGGTTTGTGGGTTTTGCTAAAAGAAGGAAAATCTAGAGAGAGAGAAGGCTTAGAGAGAGAGAGAAGGAGTGATTTCGGATATGGGTATGTATGAAATGAAGGCTAGGTCTTGTTTTAAACAACCGTGGCTCGCGAATTGACCATTCTGCCCCGCTACCGTTATCGCAACCCGGCTAGCCCCTAATGCAATCCCGTGTTTTTTTTTTGTTTTTTTTTATTCTATTTGTTTTAGTATTGGGCCTTGCTTTGAATTTGAATTTGCAAAAAAAAAAAAAAAGGAAAAAAAAAAACAGCATGAAAAAAAAAGAAAAAAAGAAAATCAAAAAAGAAAAACCAGTGAAAAAGAAGAAGAAAAAGAAAAACTGAATAAAAGGGGAGAAGAAAACAATTTTGTTCCTTTTGTGTGTTTTGATTATTTCATTTGTTTTGTTCAAATTATATCTGGTTTGTTATTATTATAGTTATCTATAGCCCGTTTTCAGAAAAGGAAAAAATCGGCGAACTTGTTTTCATATTCCTCATTCGAGCTTCGCTTGGATTGGTTTGGGTTTGCGTGTCTTTGTTTTTAACTCTTTGTAAATTCACATTTCAACTTTGCACCTTGAATTGGGTTATCTCCTTGAATTCATTCTCTGAGGCCTTCTAATCTCGCTGTGTCGAGTTTGGAATTTGTTTGCTCTTTCGTTGACTCGATTTTCTGCTCTTGCATGAGACGCATTAGGATTGTTTCTGTTCGGTTAAAAACAGTAGGTGTTCCTGTTGTTCACACCACCCTTTTCTCCTTTCGTTGAGACACGTTAGGTTGCTGTTCCCCGTTTAAAAACAATAGGTGTTCCTGTTGTTCACACCACCCTTTCCTCCTTTCATGTGAGACATGTTAGGTTGTTGTTCCCCTGGTTAAAAACAACAGGCGTTTTTGTTGTTCACACCACCCTTTTCTTCTTTCGTGTGAGACACGTTAGGTTGTTGTTCCTCGGTTAAAAACAACAGGTGTTCTTGTTGTTCTCACCACCTTTTCTCTTTGGTTAAAAATATCAGGTGTTTCTGTTGTTTACACCATCTTTCCTCTTTTCGCGTGAAACGCGCTTGGAGTTGTTTTCCTTGGTTCAGAACATCAGGAGCGCCTAGTGTTCACATCATTCTCCACCCTCTCTGCGTGAGATGCAGATTGGCATGGAGCTTTTCACCCTTCCTATGTGAGACGTAGTTGGGCCTGCATTTTCTTACATCCTTTCTACGTGGGACGTAGTTTGGTTTGTACTTTCTTTTTCCCTTTCACATGAGACGTGTTTTTTTATTCACTTCTTTCCATGTGAGACATGGTTGGATTTGTTTTGCTCTGATTTATGCTTTCGTTGAGCGTCGCATTCTTGTTTTGATTGAATTGTTTCATTTCTTGTTATTTGCATTCATTGCATAATCATAAGTTATGTTCTACATATCATCTTGCATTTTGCCCTTGAACTACGCAGGTTTGATTCCTCGTAAAGGGATATTTAGGAAACCCTCGGGTTCAACCAATTGTATCTTGATCAATTTTCTTGCCCAAGTCTTATGGTCTTGTCAAATGGATCATCTTTGGGCTTTGATATTCACTCACTTCATTTTATGACTTTGAGCTCTATCAAAGAGGGGCAACTGTAGACACCCCATTTTTAACTGCCCGTAAGACTCGGGCGCTTTATCCTGTGCACTCGATGATGGAAGTTACATTGTGTGTGATCCGATTGCTCAACGAAGGAGCTTTTAAATAGTCCCAACACCTTCCTATTTACCTTGTTTATACTTCAGAGGTCCCTTTTTAAACATTGTTCCACCCTACACTGAGCTTGAAATAGAGAAACAGGGGAGCACATTGGGGCTTGGCCGTGCCTCATTGGGAGCCGGCCTTGGCCATTTAGGGTCGGCCGTGCCTTGGTGGCGATAAACACTGTTCTAGGTGGGAGCCTCCTAACTATCTATTTTTGAAGATATTTTTGACCTATTTTGCTCAAATTCTATAAATACGAGCATATATCCTTGTTTTAAGGGCCGAACAATTTCCAAAGAGCCTATACACTTACTTGAGAGGTCCTTCTTCTTGTGCAAGCCATCTTTGAGCAAGCTTGCCATCTTTGAACTATATCTATACACCATACACACCCTCATACCTTAACCTTGGAGCCTTTGTTGAGCCTTGAGAATCACAATTCAAGTTTGAGAGTGTGTTTGGACCAAGTTTGGTCCACAACAAGAGCTTGTCCTCTTTAAAAGGTATAAGCTTACCATCTTTTCTCTTGCTTTCATTTATGTCTCTTGCTATCAATTTCTTGTATCTTTTTATTGATTCAAATCCATTTCAAGTGTTAGAACTTGGGTTTGAATAGCCACCAAAGGTAGAAGGGTTTAATACCCTTTCTTGCATCTTACTTCATAGCTCACACCCTTGTCTTTACACTCCTTTTTTTTTTTTTGAGTCTTTAAACTGATTTTAAGAGTTCAAAAAAGGATAAAAAACATGGTTTGAGGTCTCAAAGATGGAGGGGATAGCCACCTAGCCTTGCTCTTGTTCACTAGCCTTGTGATTCTTTGCTATTTCCTATCTTTTTCGTACTCTTTAGATATCATTTTAGTCTGGTTTTTACATATTAGGGGCTGTTTGGACTTGTTGTAATTCATTTAATTGGTTCATGCTTTGAATACTTTGTCTATCATGTTGCAAGTCATCATGGGTTTGCATGTTTAGGCCTTAGACATCAAGCCATTTGAGTTGATAGCTTTTCTTTACTTGGTTTTCATATTAAGAGTCTCATTTTTCAAATTAATCTCGCAATCATATCTGCAACCTCTCTGTTTTCTTCTTTTCTTTTGTTTGAGAGTTGTCTCAAAAGATTGATGGTTATTCAAGGCATGGGAAAGAGACCTATGCTCAATGACTTAACTTCTTTGGAGGTTCATCGTCAAGGCGTAGTCCCTCTTTCATGCTTCAAATCACTTCTCGTTTGACATTTCTGCTCACGTAGTAGACTCAACCATCACTTTGGACAAATTGATTCAAGAATGGAAAAGACTAATAAAATGGACTTAAAACCAATGAAACCGATGTAAAGAAAAATGAGTAAGGTTGCTTGGATTCGGCCGGACGTTATGCCGAATCCATAGTGTCAAGAGTTGTTACGTACCAATTCATGATGTGTTGATGAAACTTGAAGCATCTCTATCTCCCTCTTTGAACTCATTTCATGATAGAATGGATGAGTGGTTGTTCATTGCATTCATTGATTTTTGTCTGATTGTCTCCGAAATCATCAAGCGATCAACTTGTTTACTGATGGTTTTGGAATCCACTTCGTTCTTCTCTTGAGCCTTTCCATGACAGAGAAGAGCAGAAGAGACAAATAGAGCTTATAAAAACTCTGTCTTCACTATTTTCACCTCAAAGCACAAAAACAGGGTTTTACATGAAATCAGGGCATGACCGGCCTCATTTGGGCCCGGTTGGGCCTCTTTTGGGGCTGGCCGGGCTCCAATGTTTGGTAAACAGTGTGTTTTTGTAGAAACAGAAGGCAGTGACTGAAGGTGAAACAGGGCAAATTCCAAGGAAGGCAGACAGAGCTGCTTTTAAAAACAGTCACGTGCATGCAATCCTTGTGCATCTTTGTTTATAAATGTTGTAAATTAATGTTCCCATTATTGTTGCAATTAATTAATTACCGTTGTAGTTAGCATTGTTGTAATTATCATTAATGTTTATTCGTAATTGTCATAGTTAGTTAACCTAACTAGTTAGTTTTATTATTTATCTTTGTTATAATAAATTATATAGCTAGTTAGTTATTTAGTATTCATTAGCTTAATTCCTTCATTTGTTTTCGTAATAGTTAGTTTATTTCGGACACTTGGACATTCATTCGAACCCTCTTGCATGAGGGCAAACAATGTAATAAGTCTGTATGTCTTCCAACCCCCATTTTTTCTCCCTTTTATTTCTCTGCTTATGATGGTAGAATAGAGCATCATGTTTTAATTAGCATTTTCCATATCCAAAGTATCCATTTGTCTCGCACGCATCAAAGCTCGGTTCATCATTCCAACAAAGCACTATCATTGCTTAAATTCTTTGAACACGAGCTTAGACTGCATGCTATCAAATTGATTCAAATATCATGTTACTAGCCGAGCCCATTAATTGCATCTTGTATGTGTCGCATTAGTCATTTTGCATTAGTTAGAGATATGCATGTTTTCTAATTATTTTGCTTTGTTTTGGCTCAGAGTACTAGGTGAGCATTTTATTGCTTTAGCATATCGCAAGCGTGTGATTGTTGACATCTCATCAAAGCATGATTCCATGAGGCTAAGTGCTTAAGTGATATATCTGTTTGAATGTCGGTGGATGAAGGCTAATTGTTTGAATTGGAATAAATTGATTAATATACATACAAACTCACTTTTTCAGGTGACGTGTATTCAAAACACTTTTTTCAAACAAAACATGAAATCAAATGTTCCAACTTTTGCAAATTAGTCTATACTTGCATGCATCACCTAGTAAAGTTAGCCTAATAATCAGAACAAGGGTATATAATGTAAATAAAAATCACATCATGATTAGTAGAGGCCGATCTTTGATCAGGTGAGTCAGGTGCTCAATTCATGACCATCCGAACTCGTACCTAAGTTCCCATGTCGAGACACTTTGGTGATGACGGATAAGTGGCCTTCGACACGAGTCTCGGGTTTCCTAAATTTTTTAAAAATATTTAAGTGGCGACTCTGTATTTGGCGAAGCAATTCATTTTTGGCATTTTGATTCAAAATCAATTTTCCAAAAGAATTGTCTGATTTTGACTCATTCGTGTTTATCTATTTCACATTGCACTTGTGGAATCAAATTCAGAACCACGAGAGTCTGAATTGTAGGGCTAGTCGTATCTGAAAGGAGCACGAAAAGCAAACTACAATGTGATTCTTGAATATATGGAAAAGATTAGCCCTTGGTCTTGAAATTTAAGCAAGATTGATGTGTTTAAGTTGAAATTACACTTGAATCATGTTACTATATCATGTTTTTGAGTTAATTTTGCATAAATTTGGGCTTGGAAATGAGTATGAAAGATGACACTTTGTGCCATTTTCGGACTGTCCCGTTTTTGCCTAGACCGCTCGTGTGGCTTCAAGCTCCGCACAAGCGGAACATGAACCAAAACAAGGAAGCACATTCTACTCGCTCGAGTGGCCAACACTTCCACACAAGCAGAACCTAACCGCACGGGCGACTAGCAGGGAAAAATTCTGCTTCTCTTTTGTTGACCTCTTCGACCTTCTGAACGCATTCTCGACCTTATTTAAGTACCCTGGAAAACGAAATGATGATTAGAATCCCATTGGAAAAGGATGTGAATTATTAAAAGAAGTGTACAAAATAGAACGAATTACTTATCAAATGTGTATCAAACGTACTGTGAGTAATAGTATTGTGAATATATATTCTTAATTAATTATTTTGATCCATGAACGGTGATTTTTTCTGAAATTGTGTTTTCATCGAAATGAATGAGTTTTATGAATGTTATATGACATATGCACTGTGCACCTAAGGTCGTTCCATTTATAATATGATATGTTTGGGCCCGAGGCCATTCTGAACTATGTGTGGGCCCGAGGCCGTTCTGTTAATGATATGATAATATATGCTTGGACCTGAGATCATTCTAAACAGCTGTTAATGTGTGGGCCCAAGGCCGTTTTATACTATGTTTAGGCCTAAGGCCGTTCTACACCAAATATGAGCCCGAGGCCGTTCCGATAAATGTTTGGCCTAAGGTCGTTCTGTAATTTTGATCATGAAAACATTAGGAATTTACGATGTTATATTTACTTTGATAATAGGCTCGTTCATTTAAACCTCTTTATTGTATTATTACTCATTGAGCTTCGCTCACTCTATGTTATGTATGCATATGTATGTGATCACCAACATGGAGCCCAACTTTAGAGTTTGCTCCAGGAATTATTTTTGTGAACTCGATTGGTCGAGTCTCTAAGATGGAGCTTTTGTTTTTGACTCATATCATGTTATGACTTTTGTTTTGATTTTGCTATGATGGTTTTGAGTTATGTAACTAAAGTATGGAAGTTCTATGGTACATAAGTTTTGCATGGACTTGCAAGTGTGTTAATGTGCTATGATGTAAGCAAAGTATATTTTTGATCATATTGGCACAGCTCAATGGACTTTCATCATTGTTATATGCTTCTGCTTGTGGCCCCATTATTATAATTATTCTGTACGTTTTCATGAGGTTGTAGGTAATCAAGTAATTACTGGTCGGTTATGGTCTAAACTTCTAGGGACGGGTTTGGGTCATGACAAGAACCTTACTTGGGAGTTGGTTGATCTATCCCCAGGCAGTAAGGCCTTGGGGAGTAAGTGGATCTTTAGGAGAAAGATAAAGGCTGATGGGTCAATTGACGAGTATAAAGCTAGGCTAGTTATCAAAGGGTACTGGTAACGAGAAGACCTAAATTACTTTGATATGTATTTGTGAGAAGGATTACATCCATTCGCATGGTGATTGCGATAACAACTTTTCATGGTCTGGAGATACATCAGATAGATGTAAAGACAGTTTTCTTAAATGGAAATTTAGATGAAAAAAATCTACATAGAGTAACCCGAGGGTTTTTAGCTCCAAGACAAACTAAGAAAGTATGTAAGCTTGTCAAATCATTGTATGGTTTGAAGCAAGTTCCTAAGTAATGGTATAAGAAGTTTGACAACTCTATGTTGTCAAATGAGTTTGAAATCAATTAGTGTGACAAGTGCGTATATGTTAAAGGCATTGACAGAGGTTATGTCATTTTGTGTCTATACGTTGATGACATACTCATTATTGGGAGTAATGATGAGATGAACTACAAAGAGAACATTAAACTCTAAGTTTGACATGAAAGATATGGCCTTACAGATGTGATTCTAGGTATTAAGATTACCAGAACATTTGGTGGTATTGTACTTTCTCAATCTCACTATGTTGAAAAGATACTTGAGAAATTTGGTAAATCAGATACAAGTGTGTCTAGGACACCGGTAGACTTAAGTCTACACTTGATCAAGAAGAATGGTGAGAGTGTCTTTCAGCTAGAATATTCTTAGGGAGTTTGATCTATCAGATGAATGGTATAAGGCCGAATATAGCGTACTCTGTTAGCAAGCTTAGTAGATACACGAGTAATCCTAATACTACTCATTGGTGGCCCATCAACCTAATCATTTTTTTGGACTAGGTTTGTTTGGTGGTTGTAGATGTATACACATGCATATAAAGTGTGTAACTTACATACTTGTGCCCTATCAATTTTGGTGCATCACTCCATCAGTTTTTCAGGAGTAATTGGTCACATTTGCTGCTAGTCTTCATGGCTGGGAGGCTCCTCCTCTCTCCCCCTTTGTGTATAAAATGAGGCCATCTTCTTTGGTTTCAACACAGAAATTCTTTGCTCTCATATTATAGTCAGTTTGGTCCTATAATATTATCCTTCCTATGTGAGAAAGTGCTGATGTTGTCAACTCATGAGCTAAACAGAAGGTGCTTCTGCGTTAGCGGGTTCTAATTGTCGTATATTGCGAGACAGATGCTGACATTCCTTTAGCACCTACGGTGAGGCGACAAATTTGTTTTAAGGAGACTGTGGTATCACACAGGTTTCGATTTACTTTCTTTCACTATTTTATTTTGTTGAATATTTTTGTTCATCGAGTTGTAATTTCCTGCATGATTTCATATTCTATAATTTCAATTTAGTTAACTATGAATCTATTTATTTTATTTAAATACATAATTTGTACAACAAATTTCACATTTATCGCTTACATGATTGTATTTTATTCTTTTTCATCTTTAAAGTATTGATTTTAGTTTTAATAAATTACAAAAAAGAATTATAATTTTGGTTTTGGTTTTGGGTGGTGGGGATTTTGGAGGCCAATTATGACTTTATTAATGGTTTGTTTATGTTATTCCTAATTTAAAGTTTATATTTATTTTAATATCTCTTTTATAGTTTCCTATTATCTTTCAACAACCTTTATTTAACTTTTTGTTGTGGGATCTCCTGGAGGGTATTCAGCGTGCTCGATCGTTCACCATTGTCTTGTTCACAATGTGTAGTGTGAAACGAGAAATGGTCTAAATCTGGCAAATTGCAGAAAATTCATTAATCTATTGAAATGATAAATAAAGACTGTATCACCATACCTCGAGTCGCCACCTAATCTTTTTGAAAAAATTCGAAAACCCTGACTCCTATTAATATAGGCCATTGCCTGTTACAACCAAAAAGTCCGATCCAAGAGTTTAGGTTTGACATGGGAAAGTCATGGATTGAGCACCTCTACCTCACCCAATTAAATATCGGCCTCTACTAATTCTTGATATGAGAATTATTGACAAAATATGTTCATATAACCCGAGTATTAATGCTAACTTTACTAGGTGAAACAAACATACGTAGACCAAATCCCTTATCGTGGAATGTTCCTATCTCTTACACTTAAAAGGTTTTTGAAATGAGAATTCAAGAAAAGGGGAAATAACTCACATGCAAAGAGATTGAAACAATTCCAGCTCAAGCGAAATGCCCTCCAAGCAATAAGCAAATATAGAGATATCTCAAGTAAGCAAATAGCCTCGTGATAGCATGCTAGACATAATAAGGAAGCAAACACATACAAGATATAAAAGAAAAGGGAAAACTAACATATTGAAATTATACATTTACTCAAAGCTTACTAAGGAGTTTTTGTACTCCTTTTAAAATGTTTGAATACCACATACTTTTGGAATGTTTGAAGAATCTCATATTTCAAGTCATTTTTTGTACTCCTTTTGAAATGTTTTCCAAATAAAAAAAGATTCTCATGTAAAAATTCATTCCAAATTTGATTCACATAGATTGTGTACCTTACCTTTCATGCATAGAAGAAAAAAAGAGCTGAAAATATAATAGAAAGAAAAGGAGGGGTATAACCATAAATCTAATTTCCAATTAATATATTAAATTTGCCTTTCCAAAATCAATGGAACTAATTGGTGTATAAAAAAAATCTTTGAGACAAAATGGATTGTCATTCCTCAATATGGGATTTATAGGTAAATTTTTCTTTTTTTCTTTTTTGTTTCACTTTCTAGATTCAACTAATCTAGATGCTCCTAAAAGTAAAATACTTTTGAAGAAATCTGAAAAAAAAAAGCTCACTAAAGACAAAAATACAAAAATGCACTTGATTTTTTCTATTACTGAATTTTTAAAAAAATATATTTTTGAAGTGTGTTTAGATTAAGTGGATTTAAAAAAATTAAAAAAAAAAGATAACTAAAATATATAAACAATTCATGAAAGGAAAAAAAAATACAGGGAAAAAAAATAGTTTATGAGTTTCTTGTAAACAACTTTTCGTTTAGGTTATTGCTCATTTTGAGCAAGTCAACAACAAAATAAACATGGACAAATAAAATTTATTTTTGATCATGATATTATCATTACAATTGATGGATACTCTCGTTAATGGTACAATCAAATTGAATTTCTGATATGAAGTTGCCGATACAAACTGAAGTAGATGATATCAAACTCGTTTATTATTGACGTAGTATCATGGGTCTTAAACCCGACTTGTTTGTATTAATTGATAACTGTTACCTTATACTTATATTGTTTTTGGACTTTTGGAATTGACAGATTTATTTTTGACCTCTTAGTTATTATTATTGGGACCATTCTCCTCGATGTTTGGAGTCTTGATTGATGAGTTAATATGTTGGTTGAGCAAGATTAGACAAAAAAATCCTAAATTTGAAGATTTGTTTTTTGAGTAGTATTCACTCTTTTGCCCTTCTCTCTCTCTCTCTCTCTCTCTCTCTCTCTCTCTCTCTTCATGTTTTAAATCTCAAAATTGACCATATTCGGACTTCGGATGAGGGAGATGTGCTTGTTTGAAGTTTACCTAGTAAAAATTGTCTAGGTCAACCCGCTCAAGCAGATTTTGAATTTCGCACGAGGGGATTTCGCAAGAAAGTAATTTTTCGCTAGAAAGATCTACGCAAGCGACATAAAGATCCACACAAGTGGATTATGTGCATCCAGACTTCGATTTTTGTGCCCCTTTTTGTTCAAATCACTCTCTTTCTCTTTTCTTCATTTCTCTTCGCCCTCTCTCTCTCTCTCTCTAAACTCACTTTTTCTCTGTTCTCTCTAAAACCTAACCCAACACCCACATTTTATCTAATCCAAGAAGATCAACAAACATTTTGATACTAGTCATTTAGATCAAAACGACGAGCTTAACGAGGACCACCAATTGAATCGAAGTTTTGGCAAAGTTGATTTGTAGGTTTTTCTCATTTTTCGTTCAAAATGTAGGGATTTTTTTTTCTTCTTTTCAATATTTTGCTAGAGATAGATGTGTGGTAGTTTTTATTGCATGAAAAACATGACTCATAGTGAGATTTTTGGAAACGCATATAGATGTGAGTTAGGGCTTTCAATTTTAAAAGTAAATTTGATGTTTTGGTGTTGATTATGAGAATATTAGACTCATAAAGCCTGATTGTAGTGAATTAAGTAAAAAGCACTAATTTCATTTAGTTATTTAAAAATTTTGAGAATGAGATAAAATTATGAATTTAATGCCCGTTGAGCCATATAGGTTATTGTGAATTTAAAATTGTGGAATGGAATGGAATGGAAAAGAAATGAAAGGGTTGTCATGAATTTAAATGGTCTTAAAATGGAATTATATCGAAATTGTTGAGAATTTGAGTAGTGGAATTTAATTACAGAAGTTATGTATTGTATGTTTGTTAATGAAAACCTAAACTAGATTAATATTGAAGTTGTGGAATATAATGAGAGTTATGTTGTTCTTAATTATGAGAATTATTTTGTTTCAATATGAGAGTTGAGTGTTTATTGCATAAAGGTTTTGTCATTGACCATCTGTGGAGGATGGTATTGATTGTTGTAGAATGAGGTATATGTGTTATGTGTTGTAGATTAATTGTGTAAATTCGAATGATGTGGAATTATGATGTGATGAATGATAAAAGTATTATATAGATGGTCTGTTTCCTTTCAATTAGCACTCGATAAAGCGTGGCGCATTGACACAAATTCTCTTTCCTTCCGGTGTGCGCCTAGTAAATTGGGTAGAGGTTTCATTTCCTTCCAAATAGCAACCAGTAAAGTGTGGCGTATTGACACAGGTTCTGTTTCCTTTTGGTTTGCGCTTGGTAAAATGTGTGTACTGTTGGGCTATATAGAGGTTTCATTTTCTTCCAGCTAGCCACTGGTAAAGCGTGGTGCCTTGAGACAAGTTCCATGATGTGGTGCCTTGAGACAAGTTTCGTTTCATTTCGGTTTGTGCCTGGTGAAGTGTGTTGTGATGGTTTGAAGTATTTGGTCATGCTGAATTTGGAAAGGTGCCAATTGCCCCTTAGTGATTAGTAGTCAATAATGTGGAGTTCATAAATGTTATTGCCTAATGATTTGCAAGATATTGATGATACGATAGATGGTTGATGATTGTAATCAGAGTAGTATACATGCTCGTGAGGTTGTGTTTGGTTAGAAAATGATACAAATATTTAAAAATTGAAAATAATGGATATGCTACTTTTCATTAAATGGTTAGCCAGATATGATTGATTGTGTGAACTTGTTTTTGAGAATAAATGTTATTGCGAGATTCTTTTGAATTATAAATGAAAGGTTAGAAAGACAAGACATGATTTCTTGAAAGGTTAAAGAAGAGTTATTTTGAGAAATATATACTTATGTATATATATTGGATGTGAAAAGTGACATTACATATATATTTATAACGTTGAGCATTCATGATCACATATATCTATATAATCCTATTCTTTATAAGCATTGAGATTCCGACTGGACTATGTTCATCCACATTGTTGATAACTTTTCAAGTACACAGATAGAGAATTTCTTGGAGTTGAGGAGCTCTCTTTGTTTTTGGCCATGGGGTTATTTTATGTATAGGTGGAATTTCGTTGATGTATTAAGGGTTAAACCCTTTTCTTATAATTGTAAGTCTAAGGATATGGTTATTCAATTGAAAATTATTGTTGCATAATATGTATAAACGAGAGGGAACTTCCTTTCTTATTTACGCAAATGATTGTAACTTCTGCATGCTTTTTTATATTGGAAATGAATAATAATGGTGGATATGGTAATAGATTCGGGTAATAAAATTTGGGAGCGTTATAATTGCAGTGGACTTGAGTTATTTTGTTGGTGTTTAGGCAAACCATTCTCGGTCAATTATCAAGAATGGTTTTAAAATGTCGTCATAAAATTTCCTTGTTTGTTTCTTATTATATTAAAATTTTACAAGAGTACATAGTAGAGGATCTACATGGTTGTTAAAACCCTCCAAAGCTAGATCTAGTGTATGAATAATGTCTAAAAATGATTAAGCTCTTGTAGTGAGGGATGAAGAGGTGAAAAATGTCCAAAAATTCATTTTTGACTTAATGCTTTAAATATGAAAGGCTACGGTGCATATTTATTTGGGAAGCTTCTAAATACTTTGCAAATATTTATATCTACACCCTCATTATACATTAAAACCTTTGTATCATATGAAAAAAAATATTGTAAGGTGGATGGTGCGAGAGAATTTTTTAGGCGTATTTAGCATCTCCCATTTATTTACCAAGCATTCAACAAGTTTGTTTTATAGAATGGGAAAGGATATTTACAATTACAAGTTTCACCAGAGTGAGAATAATGCCTAGCAGATCCAACCAAATGAAATTTGGTAAGGCACTAAATAACAATGCCTTAATCTAGAGGTCAATTTGGGTTAAAAACTTAGTCATGTTCAAGTGGACATCCCAAAGACAAATCAATTGTTTTTTTTCCCATGTGCATCTGTTGAAGATACACCAGCTAGCTTAGGTTGCAGTCGCAGCTCCAAGCTATAACCCCAACCACAGCTTCAACCTCAGCTTTGCTGAAGTCATCAGCTTAGATATTTTGAATAAATATTTGTAGAATTAGTTAGGAGTTAGTTGGAGTGGTTGTTAGTTTGTTAGATCTATTATATTGTATATAAGTATAAGTGATGTATGTACTTGTGATTCATTGAGAATGAAATAGATTTGATTACAATTTCTTTATGGCATCAGAGCCTTTTTAGCTCTATTGAGCAACTGATCCATGACAACATCACTTTCTTCTTCTCTTCCTTTGAATCTGACTTTACTGATCTCTAATCTGTCGCCCTTTGTTACAGTCAAGCTTGATGGAACAAATTTCATCATCTAGCAATCTTAGCTCTCGAATGTTCTTCGAGCCACCAATCTTCTTGGTTATGTTGATGGCTCAATCACATGTCCTTCATCTACAATCATTGATTCAACAGGGAGTTAAATGCCTAATCCCGAATTTCTTCAATGGACTATGATTGATGCACATTTGTTAAGTTGCATCACTACAACTCTTATACCATCAATCTATGCATTTGTTCTTCAATTTCATCACTGTTCAGAGGTATGGACATCTCTGCAAAAGTGATTTACGACTTCGTCTTGTTCGCATGTTCATCAATTAAAAAATAAACTGAATAGTGTTGCTAAGAAATCAGATACAATGGGAGAATATCTGTCCAAAATCAAGGTCATAGTTAGTCAGTTAGCTTTGGCCTCTATTATCATTGATGATGAGGATCTGGTCCTCATTACTCTGAATGGTCTTCCTTCAGAGTATGATGCTTTTTCCACCACAATTCGTGCTCGACTAGAAGTTATTACTATGGACAATCTCTCATCCTCGTTATGTTCTGAGGCTGTTCATTTAGATTCGAAGAATAAAAAATCTGCAGAATCAACTGTAGCTTTTTCTACAGTTAAGGGATCTGATAATTCACGAGCTCAGCTTTTTAATCAACCTCGTGGTCAATCTTATTCTAGAAGAGGAAGAGATAGTCATACTCAAGGATCCTACAGAGGCTATGGATATAAAGGATATGGAGGATCTTACAGAGGTTCTGGTAGTGGTAGATTTCGAGGCCAAGGATCAAGAGTTTCTAATCAATTTTGTCAGATTTGTGGAGGCTCTAGTCATTCTGCATTAGACTGCTGGCATCATATGGATCCACAATTTCACTCTTCATTTCAGTCTCAGTCTTCACAAACAAGTAACTTCAGTTCACAGTCACCATCAAAAGCTTTTGTCACTACTTCCAATGCTTCTTTGTCTCCATCGTCATCATCTACTCCAAGTCCATGGTTCTTGAACTCCGCAGCTACAGATTATATGACCAATGATCTTAGCCAACTCAATTGTTATTAGCCCTATCAAGGATCATATCAGATTACTATAGGAGATGGTAATTCTATTCCTATACAACATACTGGTAAAGGTCGTCATCCCATTCCTCATCATCTTTAAGCTTAACAATGTGCTTCATACAGATTCTTTATCATCTAATTTGGTCTCTATTCGAAAATTGGCTCAAGAAATCAATTGCATTATCAGTTTTGATGATACTCATTTTGTGATTCAAGACAAGGTTATGAAGAGAATTCTTCACAAAGGCTCTAATCTGCATGGCTTGTACCATTTCTTTTCCACTGTTGCCTCACCTGCTCTCATCCTTCATTCTGCAGCAACAAACACCAGTTTACCTGCTTTCACTCCTCATTCTGCAGCAACACACACCAGTTTCACATCTCAAGTGCATTCTAATTCTTCTTCTGCTGTTAGTACTATATAGCATAAAAGGTTAGGCCATTTTAGTAGTTTGAAATTCAAGCATCTTAGGCCTCATTTACATCTTAAACATCCTGCTTCTGTTTAGGTTCATGAATGTGTTGATTGTCGTGTTCCCAAGAGTCATAGATTACCATTTTCATTGTCTAATTCTATTGTCAATAAACCTCTTGCTTTAACACAGTGATGTTTGGGCCCCCTTTTCTTCCACTTCTGGTTACAAATACTATGTTCTCTTTGTGGATGATTTTAGTAGATTCACATGGTTGTATCCGTTAGCTTACAAAAGTGAAGTATTTGATAAGTTTCTGAATTCAAAGCTTATGCAGAAAAACAATTTTCTACATCTCTTCAGATTCTTAGAATTGATGGAGGCATAGAGTTTTTTAATAATAAAATGAAGCAGTTTACTGTGTCTCAAGGTATTGTTCATCAACACTCATGTCCCTATACACCATCTCAGAATGGTGTGGCTGAAAGGAAGCACAGACACCTCACTGAAGTTGCAATTGCTTTACTTCATCACTTATTTGTTCCTCTCCATTACTAGTTTGATGCCATTTCTTGTGCCACTTATCTTATAAATAGACTGCCTTCTTCCAAATTGGCATACAAAACTCCTTTTGAAACTGTCTTTCAAAGCATCCCAGATTTTTCTATTCTTAAGGTGTTTGGTTGTCAGTGTTTCCCTTGGCTGAAACCTTACATTTCTACCAAATTGCAGCCTAAATCTATTGAGTGTGTTTTCTTAGGCTATCGTCCTTTTGCTAAGTGTTACAGGTGTCTTGGTCCCAAAACTGGCACCATTTATCTTTCTAGACATGTGTTGTTCAATGAACAAGTTTTTCCTTTTGCTCACCTGTCTTCTTCTTCTTCTTCTTCTTCCTCTCAGTTACCTTCTCTTCAGTCCTTTTTCTGGGCCTCTCCTTCTCCATCTTCTTCTTCAGTTCAACATCATTCTTCTTCTTTTAGCAATCCTAATCCTTCTGCTGCTTCTCTTAGTCATTCTTCATCTTAGTCACAGTCTTCTTCATCTCAGTCACAGTCTTCTTTACGTTTTCTTACTTCTCCACCTCAGCTTTCTATTCTTATTAACTCTATTTCTATTCAATTACCTATACCTACTCCCTCTTCTTCCATTTGTTTTGTTCCTTCTATTTCTAACTGCCATCTTATGGTTACTAGATCTAAAGCTGCCTTGTCTGCTGTCAAGACTCCTCCATCATCTTCATATACTGATATTGAGCCTCTTATTCATAAGGAAGCCTTACTTACCCCTATTTGGAAACAAGCTATGCTTGAGGAGTTCCAAGCTTTGCAAAACCAACACACCCGGTCTTTGGTTTCTCTTCCTTAAGGCAAAACTGCCACAGATTGCAAGTGGGTGTTAAAAATCAAACGCAATTCAGATGAGACAGTGGCTAGGCATAAAGCCAGATTAGTTGCTAAAGGTTATCTCCAACATGAGGGGATTGATTTTCAGGAAACCTTTAGCCCAGTTGCTAAATTACCAACAATTCGAGTTCTATTGTATCTTGCTCTTCATCACAATTGGCCTATTAAGCAATTAGATATCTCTAATGCTTTTCTTCATGGGATCTTAGAAGAGGTGGTTTACATACTGCAACCACCAGGGTTTGAAGATCAGGCTCCTAATCAGCCTTCTAATTCTCAGATTGTTTGCAAACTCCATAAGGCCTTGTATGGTCTTAAACAAGCCTCGAGAGCTTGGTACTCCACCCTCTCCTCTTTTTTGCTGTCTCAAGTGTTCAAGAACAATAAATGTGACTCTTCTCAGTTTATTAAAAAGGCTGGTTCTGCCTTTCTTGCCTTACTTGTTTATGTTGATGATATATTGATCACTGGTAATGCTGATACACATATTCAAGCTCTTATTACTCACATGCATCAAGCTTTTTCTATGAAGGAACTTGGTTCTGTTTCCTATTTTCTTGGCATCTCAGTTGATGCCTCTGGTTCCACCATTGTCCTATCTTAAAAGAAGTATGCTCAGGACATTCTTCTTAAAGCTGGTATGCTGGATTGCAAAGCTTGCTCATCTCCTATCTTTGTCAAGCCTCTTCTGTCGGCAAATTCAGATGAGCCCTTTGCCAATCCATTTGTCTATAGAAGCATAGTTCGAGCCTTACAATATTTGACAATTACTAGACCTGATATCTCATTTGCTGTGAATTAATTGTGTCAATATATGCATAATTCCATTGTTGGTCACTATGGTGGTGTAAAAAGGTTGCTCAGGTTCATTAAGGGCACCATTTTCCATGGCCTTACATATACCCCCAGCTCATTTGATCTTTATGCTTATTTAGATTCCAATTGGCTGGAGATTCTATTGATAGAAAGTCTACCTCAGGTTATTGTTTATTTTTAGGTTCCAACCTCATTTCTTGGTCAGCTAAAAAGCAAGCCACTGTCTCTCGATCCTCTACTGAAGTAAAGTACAAATCTTTAGCTCATACAGCAACAAATCTTGCTTGGCTTGGTATGCTGCTTCAGGATTTTTACATTGTCCCTCCTACAGTTCCTCTTCTCTAGTGTGACAATGTGTCTGCTATTGCTCTAGCTTCTAATCCTATATTCCATTCCAAATCTAAGGATATCGAAGTCGATTGCCATTTTGTTAGAGATCAAGTGCTTGCTAAAAAGCTTGTATTACACTACATTCCTACCATTGATCAACTAGCAGATACTTTTACTAAACCTTTATCTGTCTCCAGATTTTCCTATCTTAAAGACATGCTCATGTCAGTTTCTCCCTCCATCAGCTTGCAGGGGAATGTTGAAGCTACACCAGCTAGTCGCAGCTCCAAGCTACAGCTCCAACCACAGCTTCAACCTCAGCTTTGCTGAAGTCATCAGCTTAGATACTTTGAATAGATATTTGTAGAATTAGTGAGGAGTTAGTTGGAGTGGTTGTTAGTTTGCTAGATCTGTTATATTGTATATAAGTATGAGCCATTTATGTACTTGTGATTCATTGAGAATGAAATAGATTTGATTACAAACTTCTTTAGCATCCACTCAAGTTCAAGTGTTGTCCAACTGACTTATGAAGAAGGTATTGTTGCATTGAGGAAGTGGGAGTCTAAGAGAGTTCAAGCACTGCAACCCAACATCTACCATATTAGTGCAATGGAAGTTGTTCAATCCTCTCAAAGTAACGATCACATTAAGTTGAAAAGAGAGCTTTACATCAAAGATAGTCTAAAAGACCCAAGCCTTTTTTGAGTTCCCTTAAGGTAGCGCTTTTCATTGGTGATTTGATTTGTGATGTGTGGTGTGTTCCTTCGATCTATTATGTATGGTATGTTCCTTTGATTTGCACTATTCTCATAGATGTTTCTTTGAGAAGTTCGCTCTACTAAATATGGTGGCAATACGTGGGTTGTGAAGCGTTATTTTAATGCTTTGATGTTTTGGTGTAATATCACACTCGATTGTAGTTTGCCTTTTTTCTTTCATATATTGATGTTGTAGTTCTGTACTTTGGTCAAAATAATAATAGCATATAAATAAATTAAAATAAATGGATGTGTAGTTCAATACTTTTGTACGTTTCCATTTGATTCGCTTTTTTTTTTACACTTTGCACTCTTCATTCATTAAATCTTATTTTGACCTCTCATTTTCTAATTGTTACAACCAACTTCTTGCATTTTCACTCAATTTGTAATATGGCATTTTAGTTAGTATCTGTTAAATTTCTTTTGGAAATTGTCCAGTGACTCTCACTTGAGGCATTTTATTGGAAAATTGTAATTTTATTATCCCTTTTTACTTATTCTATATTTTTTTTTTCTCTCAATATTGTCTCCTTTTATTTTATTTTTTAAACTCGACACCACTGATCACCATTTTCATGGTAGGTTTAGAAAATATGATGCAAAGAGAAATATTGTGAAAAATATATAAGATAAAGGAAAATAAAGTTACATTTTGTCCCTAAAGAAGTCTCAAGTGACTTTCTTTTTTCTTTTTTCTTTTTTAACAATTTCCCTTAATAATTTAAAACCAAATTCAGTACAAGAAAAAACACATTTGGCGACTAATTTTTTATTGGCCAAAAGTCGGTTTTTAAGTTTCCCCGACTAAATTTTTTAGTCACCGGTTTGGTCGCTGAAAAACGGTCAGGAAAGGTATTGGCAACTAAAAAACTTTTAGTCGCCAAAATGCAAGTCTTTAGGGACCAAAACTTTGGTCGCCAATAGTCAATTATATTTTTTAAATTATACATTTGGCTAGGGTTGAGCAAGGAATCCGTGAAATCCGTAATCCGATCCAGTCCAGTCTAATCCAGTAGGTTTGGAATGGTTTTTTGAATCCGTAGTTCGGTTCCGGATTAAAAAATTAAAAATCCCACTACAACAAAAACACATTTTAGTGACACCATACTAGTGGCATGTTCTTCAAAAATGTCACAAAAAGAATATTTGGTGGCATTTTTTAGAAAAATGTCATAGAGCCACAAACATACAAGGCTCTAGTGACATTTCAATTAAAAAAAGTGTCACTTCACTACAACAAAAATGTCACTACAACAAATTTACACTTTAGTGACACTACACTAGTCGCATGTTTTTAGAAAATGCCACAAAAATAAAAATTGGCATTAAATGTTTTAGAAAAATGCCACAGAATCACAAACATATAAGGCTCTAGTGGCATTTCAATAAAGAAATGTCGCATCCATTTTATGGCATTTTATAAAATAATGATACACAAAATTATGTTCGTGACATTTACCAATAGATGCCACTAAACTTTAGTCACAATGGGATTTTTTAAAAAATGTCAGGACAGTAGGTAGGTGCAAATTACTTTTTATGGCACTTAGGTAAAAAGTGTCATAAACAAATATTTTATAGTATTTTGAGAAATGGCACTAAGCCAAAAACTTTCCAAGCTTATAATGGCATTTTTGAAAAAATAAAAAATGTTAATATATTTTCTAAAATTTTAAAATACAGTAAATGATTAAAAATAAATAAATTAAACTCAATATACACTACAGGAAAATGCACATTTGGCTACTAAATTTCCTAACCAAAAAAAATTTGATCGCTGAAAGTATAACTTTCAGCAACCAAAACAGCATTAGTTGCCAAAAGTAAAGCTTTTTAGCGACTAAACAATTTTAGTAACCAAAAGTCTACAATTGGCGACTAAAACTAAGTTTGGTCGCTAATTATATGGGTTTTAGTGATTAAAAAATTTTTAGTAGCCCAAAGTAAAGCTTTTTGGCGACTAAAAAAATTTAGTAGCCAAAAGTCTACAATTGGCAACTAAAAATAAGTTTGGTCGTTGATTATATGGGTTTTACTGACTAAAAAATTTTTTTTAGCCAAAAGTAAAGCTTTTTGGTGCCAAAAAAAAATTTAGTAGCCAAAAGTCTACAATTGGCAACTAAAAAATAAGTTTAGTCGCTAAAGGTGGTCATTTTTAGCGCGGGAGAACTAAAATCCTAAGGCGGGAATTAAATTTTTTGGCGACCAAAATTTTGGTAGCTGAAAGTGCATCTTCGGCGACCAAATCCGATTTTGGTTGGCAAAAGTCAAGTTTTTTAGGAACTAAAAAACAATTAGTAGCCAAAAGTATAGAATTGGCAACTAAAAAATATTTTTAGTCGCAAAAGTGGTCTTTTTTATTTTTCTAGTAAATAGTTTATTTTACATAAATTATGTTCAATAAAATAATTATGTTTGTACATATACTTTTATATTAGTATGGATGTATGTACTATATAAATAATATATGTTGAATATATAATCATGTGGTGCTATAGAGGTATAGTGGGAAGAGTGTAGCGTATAAAGTTTATGGTACGAGAGGTTGGCGGTTCGAGTCTCCGCAAGAGTGGATCAAATAGTTCTACAACGAATTATCGTCACGAATGGCAGTTGATAGCGTCACGAATAGTGCCTACCATGACATTAAAGTGTCACTAAAAGGTTTTAGTCTTCATGGTGTAATGACACTTATAAGTGTCACTAACTCTTTTTTTAATGGCGCTTGGTAGTGCCACAAATAATATCTACCATGACATCAAAATGTCATTAAAAGTTTTTAGCCATGATGGTGTAGTGGCACTTGCAAGTATCTACCGTGGCACAGATACAAATAGCACTTGTTCAAAATGCCACAAGACTAAAAAATGTCATCAAACCAATAGTTTTGTGGCACTTTCAAATGTCACTAAACTAAGAAAATGTTGTAGTGTCCGTAATTCGTGGATTGGTTCCGGATTGAACCCCGTGGTTCCGAATTGGAACCGATCCGGACCGTATACAAATAGTCTATATTTTTATTATACACCCTCTTGCATAGTATCTTCTCTTATTTCATGTAAAACTTAAATCCAAACCTAAACTTGCATAACATCTTCTTTTATTACTTTTGTTTGCTAGTTTTTAGTGTTAATTTGTAATGGTCTAAATACTTATGGTGGAACTAGTTTTCTTATGGTTGTTTAAATTGTAGAACAGTTTGTTGCTTTATTGTGAAACTAATATGGTGCTATATTTATATTTTTATGAAATTAAAGTGTTATATATATATTTTTGTTATTTAATTATGTAACTCCGTTGGATTGGTTCCAATTTTTCAGGATCCGTAAATAACGGATTGGTCCTAGTTTTACTCCAATCCGTGTTTAAATGGATTGGTTTGGATTGATTCCACGATTTAAACGGATTGGATTGGTTCCAATTTTTCAGGATCCGTAAATAACGGATTGGTCCTAGTTTTACTCCAATCCGGTCCATGCTCACCCTACATTTGGTGACTAAATTTTTAGTCGCCGGTAGTCAATTATATTTTTTTGAATTATATATTTACCGACCAATGTTTTAGTCGCCAATACTCAAGGAATCGGCGACCAAACCTTTTAGTCGCCAAAAGCTCATTCGTGATAAAAAAAACAATTACACTCACTAACCCTTGTGGAGATTTGAACCATCAACCTCCCACACCATAAGCCTTATACAAGGCACTCTTTCCACTACGCCACTATAACACCACATGACTATATATGCAACATATATATTATTTATATAGTACATAGACCCGTATTAATATAAATGTATATATATAAAGATAATTATTTTTTATTGAACATAATTTATGAAAAAATAAATTATTTACTAGGAAAAAAAAAAGAGACCACTTTGGCGACTAAACATAATTTTAGTCGCCAACTCTATACTTTTGGCTACTAATTATTTTTTAGTCGTTAAAAAATTTAATTCTCGCGCTAAAATTACCACTTTTGGCGACTAAAATTTTTTTTAGTCGCCAAAAAGCCTCACTTTTGGCTACTAAACATCTTTTTAGTTGCTCAATGCCTCATTTTTGACTACTAAATTATTTTTAGTCGCCAAAAAGCCTCTTTTTTGGCAACTAAAATTTTTTTAGTCGGTAAATGCCTCACTTTTGGCGACCAAACATCTTTGTAGTCGGTAAAAGCCTCACTTTTGGCGACCAAACATCTTTTTAGTCGCCCAATGCCTCACTTTTGGCTACTAAATTTTTTTTAGTCGCCAAAAAGCCTAACTTTTGGCTACTAAAATTTTTTTAGTTGCTAAAAGCCATATATCGGCGACCAAACAAATTTTTAGTCGCCAAAACCTATACTTTTGGCTAATAAATTTTTTTAGTCGCCAAAAATCCTCACTTTTGGCTACTAATGCTTTTTTAGTCGCCAAAGCCTACACTTTCAATGACCAAAGGTGTATTTTTAGTCGCCAAAGATGCTTTTTCTTGTAGTGATTAATGGAATAATCATATTGCAACTCAGTTGAAAGTGCAATGAATTGACCATTATAATTGAAAAATAAAATACTAGAGTGAGATTGAATATAAAGTGTAATTTAGCTTTGTCTTTTGGGTTAATTTCAAATATATTCCATGAGATTTAATTAAAATACTAGTTACTCTGTGTTATGGAAATTACATTGTGCACCTTAAAATATCTAATTGTATAATAAATAAATCCTTTCATTAATCATCTATTAAGTCAATGAACAATTTTTAATAATGTCAGCAATATATTGCAATTGACAATTTTGATAATTTCATTGTCGTATACGAGGATGCTTAGGAATTTCATTTTTTATGTTAAACTTGT
The DNA here is from genome assembly GCF_055761805.1 of Camellia sinensis. Classification (NCBI taxonomy): domain Eukaryota; kingdom Viridiplantae; phylum Streptophyta; class Magnoliopsida; order Ericales; family Theaceae; genus Camellia; species Camellia sinensis. Next base: position 114,454,868 of record NC_138973.1, read on the forward strand.
TGAATGAAAAAGTCTAGCAAGGAGTCTTTGCAATTTTGAAGAGGGTAAATTACAAATACACCTCCTGATATTTGTTTAAAATACAGATTGTTCCATGTGATTTGAAAAATTACAAATATCCTATTGTTAGAATTTTTTATTTAATAGAATTAATTGAAAAAATAAATTTTTTAACTATTCTCATATACAATAATAAAATTACTTAAATTATTAATTGAAATAAATTTATGACATTATTAAAAAATGTTAATTGACTTGATGATTTATTAATTAAATAGGCTATTTGTTATGAAATTTGAAACTTCAAAGGATGAGATGTAATTTTCAGAACTACAGCGGACAATTTATATTTGAAGCAAATCTCAGAGAATGTGCTTGTAATTTATCCTTTTCAAAATTATAGTGAACAATTTGTATTTTAAACAAATTTCAAGAATTATATTTGTAATTTATTTATTTATTTATTGGTGTGTAGAATAAGAAAGGAGTTGAACTGTAGGAGTACAAGAGCCACCTAATGTTAATTTTAAAATAAAAAATCTTTATCCAAATTGGGTTTTCTTTTCTTTTCTTTTCTTTTTCTTTTGAAAAGTGAGGAATTTCATAATTATCAAAAATTAAATACATAATAATACATCCAAGGTGAAAATGTTAATGCTAGATGTAACAAAAATACCATCACGAAAAATATCACCAATGCGTTGTTTTTTTTCTTTAATTAAAAAATTGAGGTAAGGCCCATCAAAGTCGTGCTTTGGTGACCATTTTGATGATGACTTTTTCAAAATTTTAGGTGATTTATTGTGCGGGAGAGATTAATTTGTATAGTATGGAGTCTATGTATATAATAAATTTGAATCATAAGATAAAATTTTTGAGCTATTTTTAAATAAATAAAAGTGAATTTCTGACTTTTTTTTGCGATCTATAGACTAGCTCAAGTAAAAATCATCTAAATAAATGGGGTCGACTACGACAAGTCAATACTACACGGAAGAACAATTAAATTAAAAATAAAATACTGCATGGAGTGGGTTAGAATATTTTTTGGGATTCAAGCATTTGAGTGTTTTGTATTTAAGATCTACTTAATTATTATTTTTCTTTTTTTCTTTTTTTTTAAACTTAAAAATCTTGTGAGATTGAGGGGTTAGTTGTATAGATACGGGTAGTAGTAGGAGGAGAGTTTGGACTCTCTAAATCTCTCTTTATGCATTTCATTTTCTTATACCTTTAATTTTTTTTAATAAAATTTTTACTAAACTGATAAAAAAAATTAAAAATAACATCCGGCCCATTAGACTTCATTCATCATTTCCTTCAACAAAAAAAAAAAAAAACTGTATTTGACAATCTCCATTCACACTGGAACCATTTATTAGACTGATTATCTTGCATATATTTATAGCTGATTATCGCGCATATATTTATAGAAGCTGGCGTTTTTTTTATTACAAATGGGTATTTTGGGAAGTTAGTTAAAAGTTGACTTTTTTTAACTTTTTTTAATTTTTTTGTCTTTTAGTTGGTAAAAAATGCGAGAAGTGTTATGACCCAAAATAAGTTAAAAGTCAAAATAACTTTTAATCATGTTGCCAAAACAGCCCAAAGTGAGTCTTAAGCCCTAACTAATTGTAGGGGAGTGAAAATCAAGTCTTCATCTCCGAATTTCAACAATAATGTTATGGTTGAGTTTTAAATTTATGAATAGCAAAAAAAAAATTGAATTATTGTTTTTAAAAGTTACATTGTGTTTAATATTGTGTTCATACAAACTTTGATACCCTAAATCAAACAGAGTCAAAGTAGCAGTCTGGTAAATAACTCACACATTGTGTTCAATTCCCTTTGAGAACAAAAACATAGGCAAACTCTTACGACATTGGCCTGCAGAGGTGATCTAGTGTAAAACAAAGTATAAACGCAGCCGATGAAAAATTATGGTCATACCTTTTTCTGCAGAGTCTGAATTGAAAGGATCTCGTGGGTAAATCACGTGCTTCCTGAATCTGATCAGTCAACCCAGCAGTGGAGTGATATTACAGAATGAATATCACCCACACAAATCACATTTCAAAATGGTTCTTGATCGTTGTATTTTTGGGAGAGAGTCAGAATATGGGAAAAACATACGGCATACGTTGTTTTTCTCCTAATCACCCATATCCCATATTATATCAGATATATAGGATAATAATAAATCTATCCATATCAATTATATCAGTTACATAAGATATCTATCTCATCTATCCATATTAGTTGATATGATAGATATAGATATCCTGAGTGGTTATCCAAATAGGTTTTGAATTCAAATTCAAACTTATTTGGATAAGGTTCAAAAGGTTCAGAAAAGGGTCATGCCACATGGGCGCCCAATTTCTAACATCTCCCACTCGCACATGAGTTGGCATGACACTACCACATCTCTATCTCAATCTCCCCAAAAAATGAACAATCTCATACTAGCCACTGCATCGTGCGACTGTTGAGAACACTTGCATGTGGGAACTCTATACTAGTAACTCAAAATGAGCCAGCATAGAGACATCAACCCAAAAAAATAGAAATAGTGTCCTATATACCCCAGACGCATCTAATTACACCGGCCCAAAAAACATCTCTAATCCCTCAAAAAGAGCATGTTTAACCCTCTCGATTCTTGCAATATATCCACACTTAATCCGCTTCTCATACAGAGCGATGTGAGTTGCTGGCAGTGAATATACAACAGTGGTGTAATACTAGATGATCTTCCCTTTGCCCTTATGCCATTTAGTTTAGGATTGACCACTTTCCCAGTGATGTCCCTTAAGGCCGAATCATACATGACCGCAGGCAACATACCAAAGTAGCAGAACATCAACCCCTTACCTTATGACATAGTCAAAAGTCACAAAAGGGTACATAAATGAAAGTCATATCAATAATGACACGTAAGACTCACACGGTGAGGAAACAGGGATCCATTCTCTCACCTCATTACTTAGTCGCCAAGCACACATAGTATGAATACATGTTACGGTGGAGTAACTCTTCCAAAAGAGTGACGTCATCCTCGATACACCGTACAGATATTAGTCTAGTCGTTTTCTAGCGCCTAACCTGAATTCTCTATTTGCTCGCCTTCCAGGTGCCAAATGAGATCTCACATCTGGCTAATCATAACAGGCACAACATGGAAAGTGGGTACTAACATCCATGTTTGGTCCTTAACACGACCTCATCTTGGTTGTAACCAAGGCGACATACATAGTGGATTATTTAAGCCTCTCTTGACTCCAAATAAAAATAAACCACTAGTCTCATCCTTGCTTGCTCCCGAGCGCCAAGGGCGATTGCTCGTGTGAGTGAGCCAATCTTGCCTACTGACATCATCATCTGCTAATCATTATGACACAAACCATAATAGTGTCAACATCCCATCATCTCAACATAAGTGATCGATTTTAAAAAAAATTGGCCACAGCTTGCGCAATTCTAGATTCCAAACATAAGCCTTATCAACACCTCTTGCGATAAGTATATACAATGGAATCCACCATGTGCGCCTCACATGAAGTGATTCAAGATCACAATTCTAGATTCCAAACATAAGCCTTATCAGCACCTCTTGCAATAAGTATATACAACGGAATCCACCATGTGTGCCTCACATGAAGTGATTTAAGATCACTACCTCTTGCGCAATAACCTCTCTAAAGATATTTTGGTGACCAATTTGCGTTCATTCTTGATGCGCCCAACTAGCGCATTGAATCTTACAAGGAGCAAATTAATATACTACTAGTAAAGCATTTTATCCATAGTCTAATGAGCAAGGTCAATGTCTAAACAACTCAGTTGACCATTCACCAAAGATAACACTTATCATGCCGAATACGCCCACATAGTGTACTTTAGGCTCCCACAACAAATAAAAGATCAAGGAATATAGGTCATCTGTTTCTCCTAAAGACAATACGAGGATACACTCAATAGCTAAGGCTCTGGCTTATACCGATAGGTAAGTCAATGGGTTTGCAATTTTGCCTCTAGAATCATTCTAGGATATTCCTTATGTAAGTCATCGAAGACAAACCGAGAATTTTCTCAAAACAATCCCTAAGGATCATACATCCGAGCATATAAATTACATCACCCATGTCCATCATATCTAAAATAGAGGACTGCCCACCCTAGGTGGCGACAACCTTATAAATTCCTGGCTTATAATGACTAAGGAAAAACCTTTTTTGGACCATTGATCATGCCTCAGTGGTCTTCATCGATCATCATTGGCCTATCATGACTTGAGGAAATCTAAGAACCACTATTTGGATAACTGTTTTAGGCTGTAAAAGATTTATTGGAACTAGCAACCTTTTTGTGCTCCTAACTTTTCACCATAAAAGCAGAAGGTAAATCCCTACGGATCTACTTATCCGATTCTCTAATGAGAAAGTTGGGTCACAATGTCCACAAATCAATGTTCCGAACTTATGTCAATCATAGCCTAAGTCAAAATAACGTCACTCCCCAGGAGGAAGTCTTCTCATGGTCTACACTTTCCTCAATAGTGCGACTTTTCGGTATCTAGCGAGCCTTATGTTTCAACAATGACTATCCAAATTGCGCATAACTTTAGAACAGTTTCGCGTCATAATGGAAAGTCAACCAAATTATATAAATGGTTAATCCTCAAAGACTTTGTCTTAAACTGCACAACATTAATCCACTTTCTAAAAACAGGGGACTAGAGCCTTTGGCATTATCCTAGGCTCTTTATCATCTTGCGGAGCAAGCATGAATGTTTCCCTCTCAATCACCCAGTGATGACGTGGATAATTTTCACATTTGCTAAAGAGTATTCTACTCTAATGGAGTAATCCATTAGTAGGCACATCGCTCCCACTGTCCCTAGGATATTGGAAATTTCTTTTCATTCTCAACTAGGCTACATAGAGCGCTATGCTTAGAATTTTCTATCTTATAGAGTTCCAAAAAACTCTATTTACGTCACCTTTACTAATAAAACTTTATGTGACTTAGTTACACTACCACAAAGTTGCTTACCTATATGCACATGACCCGAAGAGTTTACATGACCGCATACAATAATGCGCCACACGACCCTTTGTGTTTACAAGACATCATACAATAATGCGCTATAGAACCCTAGTCTTAACTTCGCAATCTTATGAGAAGTAAAATAAAGATAAGCTGCTTAACGGCTACAGATCGCCCATAGATAGCTCTCCGCTAACCCATTACTCAAATGGAGTGTAAAATCTGATATGGAGGGCACTTAGTTAGGGATATAGGCAACAAACTAGTGCAATTCCCAATTGGGAAACATTTTGCGCCATTATCCACCTAACATTAACAATATTTAATTCCTTATCTCTACTACACCATTGTGTTGTTAAGTACTAGGAATAATAAATTTTCTAAGCGTCCATCTCTCTTCATAGAGTTTTCTAAAATAACTCAAATAGATACTCGCCACCTTGGTCAAAACTAAAGGCACGAAAGCTATTATCTAATTGATCTCAACGTCATATGTGCAATGTCAAAAATCATCTCAAAACTTTTGACTTATGGGAGATCAAATAGTCTTGACTCAGATGCGTACCGTAATCTATAAATGTGTTGAGATTGAGGCTTAGCTATCATATCCTTACACATATCTAGTCACAAATATCATAGTGGACTAAATGCGTCAAAACAAATGACCTTCTACGGCTGTCCTACTTACTTGTGCGCACCCATTGCGAACAAAGTTACACATTCACATGAGAGCAAGATATCGTAAGCGAGTGGGCCCGAGAAGGCCTACTCAAACCATCGTGTCATCATCTCATTAATGTGATTAAGTATAATAAGTCACTGGTTCATGACTAATGTCATAAACTAATTCCAATCATCTTAATGTGTGAGTTCTCGAAGACAAGTTTTAAAGGTTTAGGCCCAACTAGGTAATGACTCACGACTAATTCATATTCACTAGATCATAAAAGGATGTCATGGAGATATCAAGTGCGCCTAAGTCGCAAATTTAACTAGTAAGTGCTAATCTCCTGCACCTTCAAGTCAATTTTATTCTCCATACACTTTACTGCATCTAGTTGAAAGATGACGATACTCCTCTTGCCATATCTATTTCTCGCTTCATAGTTACTTGCAATTAATTCTACTATCCACAAGAAGGAGAGAATAAGCTATCAACTATGACAGCTCCTGAAGTAACTTAAGCACGAATTAGGCTAAAGAGTCTAATTCAACACAATGCTCTCACGAGCCATGCATCAAATTCTTAGAGTCATAACAACCTTGTCGGCCTTGACCTTTTTATTATTATGCTGCAACGTTTGCGCTTAGTGGTAAACGTTATTCAAAAACGTTAGCCTAGCTAAGGAATCATACAAAGAAGCCCCTCCTCATGTCTCACACTCAAGTGTGGAAACAGTAAATGTCCAGACTTAGACAAGTTGGCAATGCTAATAGATTTTGCAGCCACTAAGCGCCAATATTTTCACTTAGTGTTAATAGATTTTACAGCTTCCAAGCGCTGATCTTTTCACTTAGTGTAATAGATTTTGCAGCTTCTAAGCGCTAATCTTTTAACTTCACGTGATATTTCAGCGCACACTATTATAGTGCATGAAATTTTGCTCCATCCACTCCCAATAATTGGGTAGAGAGCAAAACACTGCTCATACTGGCTACTCGTCTTACACTTAATGACTAATTTATTTAAGCTCGCATTTCTTGGATGACGTGACTCTTGAATGTTACTTCATCCAATGATGTAACATTATTTACAAGTCAAATTACAAAGTCAATCCACGCAGCTCAATAGTCAAGATCATATACAGATCTATTGAGGGCTTACTAATTTCATAACTCCAAAACTCGCCAATCAAAACTACGTAGCGTGCCTCTAACCATAGCACACACATTAGTTTTTATTATGCCAAACAAGGCAACAAAACCACAGCGACTTTGAGTCATGTTTCCTTACTTTGGCTCAATTAAGGCTTGACCTAAAGTCTCCAAGACTTTTGCTCATCTAAAGAATGGGATTACACTGTTCACATTTGAAGATCTTTACTAAGTCTAGGTTAACCAATTAACTTTCATAAGCTAAGTCAATTTAGAGAGAAATTCGCATTGGGATTAATTTGATTAGCATAATATAATTTTGCCACAAAAAACTAAATTAAATAGTGACAATATTACACAAGTCGCAAGATCAAAAATCCGCTATGCTCATAATCATCTTTTGCACCACAGGTGACAATTATCCAAAATTTAATTTAATTTATGCGCAAAATATTGGTCTTCGGGAGTTAATCTACAAAGATTTCTCTCAACCAAATAACCTCTCACTCACTATGGCATGTCCAAAAGCATGATAAAAAATTCTAATTCCATACAATAGCGTCATAATGTAGATTCACAATCAATACATGCTATGTTACATTTAATAACGGAACTAAAATAAAAAATAATTAATCATGCTATTCTAATCACAACATATTGCAAACCCTAAAAAAAATAATATACTGTATTTAATATTCAAATTATGCCATAACAGAAACTGTATCAGTCTTGAAATTTTCTGAAATTTTCTGGTATTTTCTGGAATTTTAAATAACTAATAAACATACATAAAATTAGAAATAAATATTCCATAATCTGGTAAAATGCTATAACTATATCAGTAAATAGTAAACTACAACAGTAGTCTACAATAAAAAATTCAGCCCCAGAAACTTAATCGTGCAACACCAGATGCATTTTAAACTAGAAATAATGAATTATTATTTCAGGAAAAACATTTTTTATTTTCATAAAATTTTCAAAATTTTACAAAAGATAAAAAAATTCATTCTAAGTCTAACGATACCAACCACGCTTAAAACAAAGCTATAACGAATTAATAATGACCATTTAACGCGATTCAGAATTAAAAACAAAACAAACAGTGCCTTATGCATCAGCAGCCAAGCCAGCCAAGTCGGCGGAGGAAAAAATGGCACGGCTTGGCGCGCAGCTCACCACGCGGCGAGCATGTGGGGTGCAGAGGGCACGCGCGTGGAAAGCGCAGTACAGCGCGCACGTGGCAGTGAGTCTCAGCGCGTGGAGGAGCGTGAGAGCGCGCGGAGGCGCGTGGCAGCGCGTGTCCGCCGCTGACGGCATCATCTGGAGCATGAGGCACACCCGCCGTCTTCCGGGGTGTTTTCTAGTCCGATTTCGGTACTCCCGAACTCCATTTTTCACAACAAAAATATTTATGGCATCAAAAAACACATTTAATGAACATAAAAATGAGTTGTACCACACTCTCAATCTAATGGGAGTTGAAATTTTCCTCCTTTATAAACATTCATGTATATAATGTATACATATATATATATATATAAATATACACATGATTAAAGAAAAGACGAAAATACCCATTCATGCTCTGATACCAATATAAAACAAAGTATAAACGCAGCGGATGAAAAATTATGGTCATACCTTTTTCTGCAGAGTCTAAATTGAAAGGATCTCGTAGGTAAATCACGCGCTTCCTGAATTTGATCAATCAACCTAGCAGTGGAGTGATATTACAGAATGAATGTCACCCACACAAGTCACAATGCAAAATGGCTCTTGATCGTTTTATTTTTGGGAGAGAGTCAGAATATGGGAAAAACATACGACATACGTTGTTTTTCTCCTAATCACCCATATCCCATATTATATCAGATATATAGGATAATAATATATCTATCCATATCAGTTATATCAGATATATAAGATATCTATCTCATCTATCCATATCAATTGATATGATAGATATAGATATCCTAAGTGGTTATCCAAATAGGTTTTGAATTCAAATTCAAACTCAAACTTATTTTGATAAGGTTCAAAAGGTTCAGAAAAGGGTCATGCCACATGGGCGCCCAATTTCTAACATATAGATTAACAGATCTGTCACAAACAAAAGCTCACCACTCCACTAACGATACGACATCTGTTGCTTTCTCACTTGAGCATAAGATATGCGTTTGGAGTGATCTCTAAGAAAGTATTTGATGAAACATGTATTCAACTCTTAAAAAGGTCAAAAGTTTTCTTTCTTCTTTTGCATTTCTATTTTTGGTTCCGTCTAGTTTAACAAATGTTTAATCAATTACAACTCTTAAAAGGGCCAATACACGTCAATCTCTCACCCTTTTTCTCTCTCTACAACTCCGAAATCGGACTAGAGTAAAACCACTAAAATTTTAATATTTATTCAAAGATTTGGTAATAAAAATTAAACAATTAAACAATTTAAAAATAAAATAAAATTAAGGACGTATAGGTTGGTTGTTATCAATGGAAGATGAAGAAAAAGAAGAAGGTGATTTTGGTGACTAAATTTGTGTTGTGCTGTGGTTGGTTTGGTTATTTTTGGAATTGTGTATGAATCCATGAGATAGATAGAGGATAGAAGTGCAAATTAATGACATGGACTTGATGTGTTATAGTTGTACGTGGGTTAAGGAATTCCACATCATATTAGGCAATTTAAAATACCTGTTACGTAAGATACTTTCTCATTTTCCTCCAGAGTAACATAGATAAGATACATAGATATTAGGGATTGGGGATCCCACTCATGACCTTCCAAAAATTATACCAAGCAGAAAAATACACACACACACACTCAAGGAGACACCATATTTAACATGGTTCGGTCTCAATGCCTACGTCCACGGGAGAGTAACCGGCTATCATTATAACAATGGAGAGATTACAGAAAGATTACAACAGAAGAGGAGCTCACACAATCCTCACTCACCCACTCACCCGTCTCTCTCTCTCTCTCTCTCTCTCTCTCACACACACACACACACACACACACACCGAGAGAGACGGTCTCTCCGCCTCACATCTCTCACTCTCTCTTGGTTTGCTCTCTCATAAGCTTCACATTTTCTTCCTCTATTTATACACAAATGAGGGAGAACCTCATTGGTTGCCACCTACCTTCTTCCACTCTCTAGTGGGTTGGAGTTGGTGAGCCATCTACCTTCTTCCACTAGCTAATGGGTTGGAGCTACCTCCATTATCTTCCCATAGTGGGTTGGAATGGGTTGATATCCAACAAATCACCCCCACAACCCATGTGAGGTGATCCACTGCACACACTGTTGCTAATCTCGTCACGCCCAAATTTCAACATAGTCTATATCTCTTCACTGAGACGCTTGCATCCCCTAAAGCTAGAGATAATACACCAGAGATACAAGAGGAGGAGGGAATCCTACATCCTCAACTCAACTCACATCACTCTCTGATTTGGAGAGAGCCTCTGCTCCTATATCCCACATATCTCTTCCACGCTTCCTATCTCGGATGTCTTCACCTACTATGCTTGAACTTGCGTAACCAAGATATCCTACACCCTCTGATTGGATGCCCTGCACTCCCTTGAGTGTTTAGTGACATTGCAGTTCCTTTCTGGAATGGCACTAACCTTCCATGTATCACAACACACGGTTGGAGCAACAGAAAACACTCTCTGTTTTCCAAACAACGAGCTTTGCCTGGTTAACTTCCTCTGTCTTCTTTATTTGGAGCTTTTCCTCTGAACTATCAGCCTTTGCCCTCTACACTTCTGAACAACCTCCTAGCGTTTCCATATACACTCGTTGTCTGTGCTTTTGTAATCCCTAATTTACTGTCCATTAGATTGATGGTTGACAGTAACTCCATTTGTCAAAGTATCATCAGTTATGAAATTCCTTGCATAGTGCTCGCACCTATGGCTTCTGGTCTCCCTGCGTCGAGCTCGCCTGAAAGATCCACTTCAACTCTATCCTCAGCTGCCATGGAACTAAAGAAACCACCATAGAGGAAAAAGGACTTTCCACTCCTTGGCGCACACTCTTGCGTTTTATCCGTCTCAATTTCTCTGTCTGGAGGTTCTTATGAACATTCAACAAACCTGTTGATGCATACTCTGCTTGTGCCTTCTCTACAATGTACATATGGACCTAGCACGACACTCTTGCGTACCTATCTATTCTCTTGTACCTCTATGCATATGCTCAATATGCTCCTTTGCAACTATTGTTTTACTCGTCTACATACTACCAGTACCTACTCGTATACAGTAGCTCCAACAACCACACCATTTCCCTAAGCCTGTACTTGTTGCCAAATCATCTATACATCAATGAATGGTCTTCTCTTCCAATTGAACCAGATCTTCCGATGAACTTCAGAGATAATCATCTCTACAATCCTCTGATTGCCCCTAACCAATCTTGATTTCTCTCGATTTGCCATTTGATCAAGCCTGATCTCCTTCGGTCTTCAATGATCTATCTCGATTTGTATCTGGTTGTCCAATCTGGTCAGAATCTACCCATTCTAACCTCTTCAGCGAATCCGCCGCGTTTCACAATATCCGGCAACCTTCCTTCGACTATTGAAGATGACAAACTCTCATGTTATGACAATCTTCAAAAAATCGTTCAGAATTTCACTATTCTGACCACGTGGTTACGTTTGGAATGGTCCATTTAGCTAGGACCAACTTTCGTTGCACTTCTAGGGATCTTACTAAAAAAAATTCGCCAAAACCTGGGGCAAAATTGTAAATTTCCCAAACAACAGGGGCCAAACTGTAATTTTACAAACTACAGGGACCAAAATGAAAATTTCCAAAAACTTAGGGACCAAATTGTAATTTCTAAAAACTTCAGGGACCAAATTACAATTTTTAGAAGTACAGGGAATATTCTGTTCCAACAAAATATTATGTCCACTACACCTGACGCCGTTTGCCACGTGTCATAGCTGACGTCACTCTATATCAGCGCCTGCATCATCCCTGTCTGCTGACGTCACCTCTGCATCAGCACTGTATATATTTTTTTTTATAAATATAATCCCCTTGCCCTTCTCAGGGATTCGAACTTCTGACAAAGGCCTTTGCTCCATGCGCCTTTACGACTATGCCACAGGAACCCTTGTGTAAATTGGTTCCAATATATTATATTTGAACCATCTTAACTTGATCTTCTTCACCTCTGCCCCTGTAGACAACCCATTTTTTACCGTCCTTAAGACTTGGGCGCTACTGATTGTTTACATGGTGATGAGGTGTGCAGTGTAAAGGTTCAATTTCTTCGGCAAAGAGAGAGTCAAATCCCAATCTTACACCCCATTTTTGGACTAAAACTATTTTGACCAAAGATTTTATACCTTAAAACCCTCTCTTTCAAAACATTTTTGAAACAAAGTTTTTGCGATGTTCCGACGCTCGCATTTTGTTAAATGTTGCGCTTTTCGGTAAATCGAGCAAGGACAAAGTGGAAATGCATGAAAGAGAGGTGAACTCTTCAAAATATCTTCAAAAACATCTTGTTTGGGGGTTTGGAGTTAAAGAAAAGAGGAGTGGAGGGAAGAAACCTAGTTGAGGAAGAAGTTGGACATTAATCGTTAAAAGAGAAAAGAACAGTCCTCGCTAAATCGGGCCTATCCACTTGTATACTTGGATTTCAGCTATGAGGCCACCACCATTGGAAATAAAACTTTCGGGACTTCATTTTACACTGAAGAATCTCCTAAAGCCGAGTCCGGATGGGGGAGATATGGTTGGTTGAAGTTAGGCATCAATCCGATTGAGCTAGAAATGAGCAGTCTTCATTAAAAGACGGATATCTCTTAGCACACTTGAAATTTTGAGGTGAGGCTATCACCATTGGAAAGCTTACTTCCGGGGCTTCAATTTAGACACTAGAATAACCTGCAAAGGAGTCTAGATGAAGGAGTTATGCCCATTTGAAGTCGGACCTGCAGAGCAGAATTTGCAGTCAGCCACGGAAGTGGCCAGTCGGCCATCATTAGTAGCAGGTCGGCCAAAAAGATGGCCGGTCGGCCAGAAATGTCCAGAAAGCTCAAAATTTAAAGATATTTTTCTCCAAATGTCTTCCAAATGCTCCAGCTATCTCTATATTCATATATTTTGACCAAATGCTCTCTTTTTGCTATATATTGAAGCAATATCTATCATTTTAAGGGGTTGGAAGGTGAGCAAGTTTGGGAGCCTCTCTCTCTAAATCTCTCTCTCTGTTTCTCTCTCTATAATTTTGTAAGCAAAATTCCAGCCTCTCTCTCTAGAAGCCTCTCTCTCTTCCTATATTGTGCTTAGAAGTGAGAATTTCCTATACTCTTGCAAAGAGACCCTAGACCAAACACCTCTACCTTGTTGCTGAGGTTCTTGGAGGTCCTATTTGAGCTCTCAAAGCTAGTTTTGGCTCAGATTTGCACTTGTTGTGCTGTTGTGCTTCAAGGGTAAGCACTTGTCCCTTTTAAGCTTGTCTTGCACACTTGTTTTGCCACATTTGCAAACTGTTTTTGGCTTGGTTTTTGAACTGAAGAAAACTTTGTTTTTCAGTCCTAAAAATGATGGTTTAAGCCTTTTTTGGTTAGGGAGTGTTTCCTCCCTTTTGCTCTTTGGCTTGTAAAGCATTTTGATCTATATTTCAAGCTTTTCAAACAATCTCTTTTTGACCTTAAAACCACCGAATTGCAGAGGAATTTCAGTGGTGGAAAGCTTGTTTTGAGGCCCAAAATGGGAGGGGATGGCCTCCCCTCCTTGTCTCTCTATGCCATGCCTTGTTAGCACTACAAAGTAGTATATTTTTGTGGCTTGTGTTAGCTCATTTCAAGTATGTTTTTGTGACTTTTTAGACCTGATTTAACTCTATTTTTGGCTAGTTTGGTCACTTGTTGCTTGCATCTTGCACATGTAGTGTAATTTTGCTTACTAGCCTAATATGCATAATGAGTATGCCTATCATTCTAGCTTATGTTAGCTCAACTCCAGCACATTTTTGCTAATGTTTTAGCATGATTAAGCTTTGTTTCAAGTGGCCTTGGACATGTGCGCTTTGCCTTGTATAGCTATAGTGTAGTTGGCCTTCACTAGCTTTGTGATTCAAGACATCTAGCATGCTTTGCTTGAATTGTTTGCATGCCATAGCTTCATTTAGCATGTAATTTCAGAGCATATACCATTGTCATACTCTTGCATGTATCACTCCTTCATTGCTTCTAAGAGTGAAGCTTTGTGCCTTGCTTGCGAGCCAACATATGTGCTTGATTTTCTTGCCTTTTGTGTCTAAGTTTTAGCATGATTAGGCCATTGATTTGGCATGTTTTAGGTCTGTCCATAGCTGATTTGGTCATTCAAGCTTTGTATTGCATACCTCTAGTGTTGTGTCTTTCACTAGTTTCAATGCTTTTGACTCTTAACATCTTGTGCATGGTTTGTTTGCATGATTTTAAGTTATTTAGCATGTCATTTCAATGTTGAAATATATGCCATTGCACTCTATTGTTTCACTCTTTCATTCACTTTGAAAGAGGTCTTTAGCCCCTTGTTTGCTTGAGCATGGAATTGAGGCTCTCATGCTTAATGGTTTTAGCCTTCTCTTGAGGGTTTCTACTAACCAAAAGCATGAGGCTTCTTTCATGCTCAAGGTGCTTGTAGCTTAGGCCATCTCTCTCATTAGAGGACTTTCACATTGAACTTAACCGGTTAAAAGACTAAATGGTAAGCTAAAATGTGTAAACAAAATGAGCAAAGTAAAACTTATGCAAGATAAGCATGCTGTTTACATTGCATATATTTGGATCGGACGTTAATCCAATCACAATAAATGTGGGACGTTTCATACTCAAAGTGATGAAACGTGTCACAATTCTTGGTCGTTGTCACCCTTGATCATGAATGATAGGGTGGCGGCCTTTCAAGTCTTATTTGTGCATTCACTAAGCTTGTACAAGCTTGGTTCTTTGGCCACCACGCATTGAAAATGCTTGGTTGGTGGCTTGAGAGCCAAGTGCTACACTCCTTTGAGTTTGCGACATGATAAGGAAGGTGGCAGTACATACATTTCCTTGTAAATACACTGCCATGCCTTTACTTGCTCTCTGTTGTAGCAAAAGAAGGAATTTCAGGGAAGCAATGGCCGACTGGCCATATGTTCTAGACGACCGGCCACCCAAGCCAGCCAATCGACCATCAGCAGTGGCCGATGGCCACCCTTTCTAGCCGATCAGCCCTCAGCATGTTCTTGAGATCAAACAGAAGCAGTCTAGAAGTTGGCATAATTGTCAGAGGTCCAGAGATGTGCAAACAGAGGCATCTAGTGGCAAGGTAGTGGATTTTCAGGAGGACGCAACCGAGCATGCATGTCTCCCTCGCTCGCGAGGCCATCTTTATCGGTTTATTAGCTAGTTGTAGTTAATTACATATGTTGTAATTAATTTAGCTTAATTCATTTTGTAATATTTTAGTTATCTTAGATTAGCTAGTTATTCAATTGTGTTGTAATTAATTAGCTAAGTTAGTTAATTAGTTGGTTTGTAATAAGTAGCTTAGCATAGTGTAGCTTAGCTTATTTATTCGGACCCTCTTTCGCGATGGCGCAATGTTATAATAAGCGTGTGTGTGTGTGTGCATATCTTCCAACCTCATGTCTTTCTCCTACTTACTTAACTGCTTTCCATGGTTAGTTTAGGGCATGTTTTGATTAGCATACCTTATGCTTTCCATGTTTGCATCATTCATTTGTCATGCATGCACCGGGCTTGGCGCATCATTCAAACTGCATCGTATCTCAATATCTATTTGAATACATGTATAAATTGTTGCTTCGTATGCCATCTTAGATAGCCGAGCCTATTTAGTTGCATTATTGCATGTGTTGCATTAGGCATTCTGTATAGTTAGGATCATGCATGATTTCTAAATAGCTTTTGTTTTGGCTCAGAGTACACTATAAGTGTTTATGCTTTAGCATCCTTGCATGCGTGTGAGTGTTGCCATTATAGCATGCTTGCCATGAGGCTATTTGCTTATTTGCTTAACTGCTTTGATGCCTGTGAGTGAAGGCTTGATTGCCTGAATTGGAACAACTGGATGATTGTGAGTTTTAAGCCCACTTTGTGAAGTGGCAAAATTATGTTTTAAAGCCCACTTGAAGGTGGCAAATCCACGCTTTAGCATACTTGCGAGTAACACTTTCAAACCATTTTCAAAAACAAACATGAGTTGTTTTGTTCCAATTCTCGTGATTGAGTCTATACTTGTATGTTGTGCGCATCACGTAGTAAAGTTACCTAATAACCGGAATACGGACACATGAGGTTTATAAAACAACATATTATGCTTAGTAGATGCCGATCCTTTGATCGGGCGAGCGGGGTTGCTCATTTCAGGACCTTCCCCTCTTGTACCCAAGTTCCAGAGCCGAGGCAACTTTGGTGATGACGGACACGTGGCCTTTGGTACAAGTTAGGGTTTCCTAAATTTTCCAAAACAAAATATTTAGGTGGCGACTTTGTAATCTGGTAAAGTAGTCCATGTTTGGTGCTTTTTATTCAAAATCGAGTTTTCAAAATGATTTGCCAGATTTGGACTCTTTAGTGATTTATCAGTCTCACATTGCACTTTGTGAGATTAGATTCAGAACCGTGACAGGAATCTGAACTGTAGTAAGACCAAATTCGCGCCCTCTCCAAAATGGGGGCGCGCGAAGAAAGTCAGGTCTACGGTTTCTGGCGACTCTACTGGGGATTTAGAGAACTTGACTCGAAACTCATGATATGTTGTTTTATCTACATGTATGTGTTTCTTTGCATTGCATTTGCATTAGTGCGCCTAGGACATAGTGTTTGCCATCTGTTATTCCTGAACGGTTTGCCGGAGGCTAACTTGGAAAAGCCTGCCATAAGGCTGACTGGTTGCGGGCTCTACCCCGATGGGAACACAAACCTTGGATCGAGATCACCGCTGAGGCACCCTCTTTGACTATTTGACTTGGTTGCATATCGGAAGCCTTAGAGACTGTTCCAAACTAGGACAGGTTGCTCACCTGAATGCAGGATTGTTTGAAACCGCATGCGTGCGTAGTGAAACCCTAGTTCCTGACAAAATAGGACGAGGAAACCCTACCCCATAATAGGGGTGATTTGGCTCTCACTTGCCTGATATGTGCTGTTAGGGTGTGTCTCTACAGGAATGTATGTATCAGTTGCAAGTCTGAGTACCAGTCTGAGGACATCAATGTTTGAGGGTATAAGTTTTGAGGCAAAATTTAGTAAAGAGCACAGTCATTCAGCTATGCTCATATCTGTTATGTTGAAATCAGGTTGAGATGTTGTCTGTTTTCTCTTTTGCAGGGTAGTCTTGGAACCATAGCTTCAGAAGGCTCCAATATCCCCCGGGTACTCTGGACTTGTATCAATAGACTTTGTCAGGTCGGAATTGGTTCAGAAGCAACCTGTGTTTACCTCACCCCCACCGGTTACAAGACGAGGGAGGTTCAGGCTGAATTCACCAGTGCACTTTTTACAACAGTCACCCCTCAGTTCATCCGGGTCTAGTCTGGTTTGGGAACAATTGTTTGCATTCAGCTCAGCACAAGATCAATCACCTATTCCCATGGCTCAATATCCCCCAGCCAGTGTGGAAGAACAGATACAACACCTGCAACAGACAATCGAGGCACTGCAGCAGGACGTAGTCCGTCAGGCTGAAGTCACGGCTCGTCAGGCCGAAGTGATAACCCGGCTACAACAACAACAGCCACAGCTGGCCGCGGCTTCTACATCTCATATACCTCCCACTGATAACCCATCCCCGGAGCCGCTACCCATACTGCTAATGTCCAAGAGATTCAGGGCAATCTGGCGGAACCAATCCCAGAGCAAGCGTCTAAAGCTCATGTCTGTCAAGCCAAAGCTCCGCTTGAATTTGAGGTTGACCCACCTGCACTTAAGGTCAATAAACTGGAGAAGTTATTCAAACGAGCACAAGGAGTAACTCCATCCCAGATTTAGAAGACGGGTACGCTGAATCTGCAGTTACCTTACCGGAGCGGTTTAAAATGCCGCATATCAACCGCTTCGACGGCTCTGGAGACCCAACGGTGCACCTCCGCTTGTTTTCTGATGTCCTGAGGCCAATGGGTTTCACCCCAGCCCAGAAGTTGTCACTATTCGGCCGAACCATGTCTAGGATAGCCGCAATCTGGTATGTGAAATTAGAGGACTCTGTGAAATAGAATTGGGAAGAGCTGGCTGAGGCCTTCATTGCTTAATACTTCTACAACACACAGATCGAGGTCACAACTCGTGATCTCGAAGTCACCTGCCAAGAGCCAAAGGAGGGTTTCTTAGAGTTCGTGACGAGATGGAGAGCACAAGCCTCGATGGTGACTACAAGGCCTTCCGACAAAGATCAGATCAGGATGATTGTTCGGAATCTGCATGGCAAGTTGCTGCAAAAGATGGTCGTTCTACCTCTGTTTACCTTTCCAGACCTTCATGAAATGGGGGTTCAAATCGAAGATGCCCATAGACAAGGGATCTTTATGGAAGATAATGAGCCTGCGAAGAAGAATGTTGTTCGCAGTTCCAATGCTACTACTGATGGTAGCACAACTGCGAAATGTTGAGAAGTAGACAATATCACTACTTCCCTTAATGGCCAAAAACCAACCACTTCAACTCGGCCCCAAGCCCGAAATTTCCATCCTCTTTACATGAGTCTCTCTCAAGCTTTGAAAATGCTGCGAGAAAAAGGGTACCTAGAACCCCTAAAACCTCAACCCCTTCCAACTCTTCTTCCACCAAGATATGACCCAGCTAAATACTATGCCTATCATCAACAACACGGTCATGATACGAACCGTTGCATCCGCCTCCGTTATAAGATTCAGGATCTTATTGACGAAGAGACCATAGTTCCACCAAAAGAACCTTGGGCAAGTACCGACCTGTCACCTTTTCATCTCAATCTAATCCATACACTCCCATCTGCCTACAACCCCAGCATATACATCACCCCGACCCATCTACCCAAGCCTGAGGTTTTTATTCTAGAAAGCATAGACTTATGCATGATGGATGCACCCGAGCCCCAATCATCTCAAACCCGTGAACCCACTACTTCTAAGCTAATGAGCATGATTGAAGATTTGCAAACAACTGTGGCAGATTTAGCCTTTGGAATTTTGGCTCCATCATCGACCACATCGCAGGCCAGAAGTTTCAATCCAAAAGGCTCCTCAATCTTGGGGCAAACTGCAATTGAAAAGGGCCAACCTGAAGCCATCTCAGATCTGGGTGGTGGCATGTCGACAACAACTAGGCTCCGCTCTGATATAGCGACCCGATCCTTTGACAAAGTGGAGGCAAGTGGTAAGAACGAGGTTGGGGCAGGTATTGGCCCCCAGGAACACCTTCAGTGGGCCGTTGAGGCTTTGAAAGCTGAAGGACTGAACAAACAACAAGTGCTTGTTGTGGTTGTAAGAACTGTGAATGACGCTTTTGCCACTCAAGTTCGGGGCATTTCGAAACAAGGGACAAGTCGGGAAAAGGGATGTCGCACCAGAAACACCCCTTTCAGCTCTAATCCTACACTCGAAAGACATCATCAAAAGTCAGCACCTGCCAACCCCTTGGCCTGTACATCCAATCCAACTCCACAAACCTCGAGGCCACAGGGTCTTCACCCTGCTTTATATGACTTTGTCCAAAGCTCTCCAAATCCTTGAAGGACAAGGTCATCTCAAACCCTTTGAGCCTCGGCCTCTCCCGGATCCCCTTCCAGCTAAGCATGATGCTGCCAAGTACTGTGCCTTCCATCAGCAAACCGGTCATGACAATGACCTTTGTTTTCGTCTTCGCCATGAAATACAAGATTTGATTGATAACAAGGTCATTGTCGCACCAGGTCCTGCAAAGTCTATCGGCACTGGATCAATGAACTTGGGGGATAATGTGATTATGTGATCGGGAGATGAACCACCTGTTGATGGAACTCAATTTACTCCAAATGTGGTGGATGGCACACACTGTTTTGAGCAATGTACAAATGTTGGTTATTTTACTTCCTGACTTGGGTATTGAGTCAGTTTTGTTGTGTTGTGTTGTGTTGAGTCTGTCTTGTTATATCGAGTCAGTCCTGTTGTGTTAAAGTCAGGTGATTTCAAGGGTGTTACCTCGGACATCACTTTCTTGTTTTGTGTTTGTCTTTTACACTGTTTCTTTTGAGTCTGTGTGTGCCATGGAGCCAGTTGTACCAGAAGATCTGAATGAAACGACAGTACTTTTCACCTACTTTTCTGTGCTTTGAAATCATTGCATTGACCTAAGTTTTTTAAAAAACTTTTTTGAACACTATGTTGAAACAAAGAGGGAGGAATTCCTCTGGAATTGCAAAATTTGATCAATTGAGAAAAAGAGAGGCATGCTAAGCCCTTAATGAATGAGATCATGTTTGTTAATGTGAGTACTAAGAAGGATCCTGGCTTAATCCAGATTGGTTCTACATTGTCTTCAGCGCGAGCGACTAGTCGTTTTCATAAAAGATTTCAAAAAATGTTTTGTGTGGTCCTGCGAAGACCTATGTGGAATCGCTCTTGAGATTGTGTAGCATAGGATCGTTCTCGGCCTCGAGACTCGACCCCTCTTTGCTTTCAAACCTTGAACCTTGGATTCAGAATGTTCAACAGTCAACCACAATGTGAGGCTTGTATCGCCATATTTGAAGCAGCCCATGAACTAGGGGCAATAAGGTCATATGACATCAAAGGAGGCCCACCAGGCCATATTTGAAGCAGCCCTCGAGCTAGGGGCAAGAAAGTCAGATCAAGAAGATCAGATGTCATCAAAGGAAGCTTGGAAAACTAGATCAGAAGTAGCCCTCGAACTAGGGGCAAAAGAATGTCATCAGATGTGCTCGAAGAGTCAAAGATGAGTCATTTCTCAAACCAATGAAGACTGGCAAGAAAGCCAAATTCCAATAGCCGGAAGAAGAAAATTTATTGTTGAAGGACAATCGAGTTCCTATCTGCAACCCTAGGGGCAACTTCAGCCTCCATTGGATGGACTCCTACATCATCAGTGAACAACAGCCATTCTACTGGATTCAGATGGCTTCAAGATCTCAAACTGATCAACATGGACAAGTTAAACTTTTACCCTTGAGAGGCTCGTTGGGCCGAAAACCCGGAAGGGCGACCCAGGCAAAAGTTAGAGCAAAAAGAAAAAGAAGAAAAAGAGAAAAAAAAATGGAACAAAAATGAAACGAAAAAAGAAAAAGTGAAAAGAAAAGAAAACTAGAGCTCGCAAGGTTGAAAACCCAGAAGGGTGACCTTAGCAAAAGTTAGAGCGCAAAAGGAGAGCGTCAACACCCGAGTGAACATGACCTGGAACTATGTTAGGCCTGATTCCCATGTTTGAAATATGTAGGCAACTTCATCCTGAAGTTCGGGCCCAATCATTTTCATCCTGCTTGGCTCATCCATGTTGATTGGTTTATCCTTGTTCAACTCAGCTATCTTATCCATGTGCAAATTGGCTCGTCTTCGTTCAAAATCGGATTGCCCTATTTCGTTAGAAGATTCAGTTGCAAGTCAATTCAAGTTCAAATCTGTGGTTGCGCATCTCAAGAGTAAATTCTATGTTGGTCAAGCCGTGGCCATTTGCAAAAATAGTTTTTGAGGATTTTTATTGAGGTTGACTAATTTTCTCAAAACGTATTCCATTTTTCCAAAACTAGACCATTTCTTGGACCCAAAAAGGAAAATTTTAGTGCTCATAGCCTGACTTACATGATTTCAAATCAGAAAATTGAACAAGTATGTTAATCTAACTCTTACATTGGTCAAAGTTGTTTTAGTAGAAAGCCAAAACAAAAATGGTCAAAATGATGGACTAGGGGCACAGTTGAGTCAGGTTTTTTGTTTTTTCCCCGTTGTGAACATACTTGCCAGAAAAGGCACCGTATTCGCCAGAAAAGGCACAACTGAAGCTAACAGCAAAGGGCCGAAAGCTCTCTCATCCTCCGAGCAGTGAGGTATTAAGCCGAGTGCGAAGCATGAATTGAAAATGGAGTGGGATGTTTAATTCCCTCATCCGGACGATCACACCCAAATTGGCATCTAACCCGGAATGGGGACGTAGAAAATGCAATGTGTGAGACCAATCAATTATATGACTGGCCGTTGGGACGTGCTGTAACTCACTTTGATCAAGCGAAGCCAGGGGCATCGTAAACCGATGTCAATTGCAGATCTCCTACACCTCTTGTCACATTACAACCCCTCTGTAGGAGAAACTCACTAGTTGTGAGCGAAAAAAGGAGAATCTAGTATGATACTAGGGACAAGAGCCCACGACTTCCTGGTTATCCATCAACCATCCATGGGAGGGATAAAAAAAAATAAGAGAGATTGAAGAATAGAGAGATGTGCGCTGAGAGGAAAAGTGAGGAAAAGGGATTTTTCAAAAAACTAGAGGTTGAGTGCTAGAGTAATGTGAGAATCAAAAATGAGAAAGGGTGGGAAACAATACTGTAGACACTCCATTTTTGACCGCCCTTAAGACTTGGGCACTACTGATAGTTTACTTGGTGGTGAAAGTTATACAGTGCAAGGGTTCGATTTCTTCAGGAATGAGAGAGTCAAATCCCAACTTCACACCCCTTTTTGGACCAAAACTATTTTGAATGGTTTTTAGACCTTAAAACCCTCTCTTTCAAAACATTTTTGAAAATAGGTTCGATGTTCCGACGCTCGCATTTTGTTAAATGTGACGCTTCTTGGTAAACTGAGCAAGGACAAAGTGGAAATGAATGAAGGAGAGATGAACTCTTTTGAAAAATCTTTCAAAACACCTTGTTTATGGGTTTGGAGTTGAAGAAAAGAGGAGAGGAGAGAAGAAACAAAGTTGGAGAAACAGTTTGGCATGAATCTGGGAAGGATCGAAACTGAGCGGCGTCACCAAAAATGGCATAACTTTTTCAGACTTATAATTTTGAAGCAAGGCTTCCACCATTGGAAACAAGACTTCCAGGGCTACAATTTAGGCTCAAGAATGACCTAAAAATAAGGCCAGACGAAGGAGTTATGTCTGGTTGAAGTCGGGCCAAAAAGCATATTTTTCTGTCCAACCAGAGGTGGAGAATGTGGGCCATAAATGGGATTTTTGGGCCATGTGCCGGCCATGAATGGCCAATGTCGGCCCCCTGCCGTCCAAGGTAGTGTGCTTCCGGCTAACAATGGTAAGGTGCCGACCAACAGTGGTACAGTGCCGGCCACAGATGGCAGAAAGCAGTTTTGGACAGATATTTTGCTCCAGCTGTCTCTCTTGAGATATTTTTGACCAAATGCTCCATTTTTTCTATATATAATGAAGCCTTATATCTCATATTCAAGGGTTAGAACATTTGAGAACAATTTGCCAAAGGTTTGGGAGCCTCTCTCTCTTCAAACCTCTCTCTAGATTTCACCATCTCCAAAGCTTTTGTACTAGAAGGCTTGCATACAACCATCTTCAACCTATCAACCCTTAAGAAGACTTGATCACCATTGGGTCGAGGTCCCTTGGAACGTTTTTTGGGCGGCTAAAGGTGGTTTTGGTTCAAGAAAAGTGGTTGTTTGTTGGCTATTTGCTGCTGTGCTTCAAGGGTGAACTTCTCCCTCTTTTAAGCTTGTTTTTGTACACAACCTTGGCCACCTTTTCATGCTGATTTTGGCCTAGTTGTCAACTACAAAAACCTTTTTTTTTAAGGCTTAAAATTGGTAGTTTAAAGTGTTTTTTGGAGTTAGGGGTGTTTCACCCTCTTTGGTGGCTTATTTGCTAAGCTTTTTGCGTTCCTTTAAAGCCTTCAAAATCATCTTGTTTTGGCCTTAAAACCATTGAATTCCAGAAAAATTTCAGTGGTGGAAAACCGGTTTTGAGGCTCAAAATAGGAGGGGGTGGTCCCCCCTCCTCCTGTCTTATTTTCTTGTCTTTATGGCCCACCAAAAGAGCATGTGTTTCTACTTCTTAGAGGCTTTGTTTAGGCTCATTTTTGTGACTTTTCAGACCTTCCATAACTCTGTTTTGGGCTGTCTTGGTCACCTCTTGCATGCTTCTTGTACTTGTAGTGTAATCCTACTTGTAGCCTTGCAAAGTAACATGGCTTTGTGCCTTGAATTTGCTTAGTTCAACCACGTTTTTAACCATTTTTTGCCATGCCATAACTCTGTTTTTGGTTGATTTGGTCACCTCTTGCATGCTTTTGGTACTTGTAGTGTAATCGTGCTTATTGGCCTAACATGCTTCATGCTTTTGTTCATCATTCTAGCATATGTTAGCTTTGCTCCAGCACATTTTTGGCTTTGATTTAACGTGCTTGAGGTCTGATTTAAGTGGTCTTGGTCATATATGCTTAGTTTTGTATAGCTATAGTGTAGTTGGGCTTCACTAGCTTTGTGTTTCAGGTCTGTAGACGTCCCCGAACGTCCCGGGAGGGAATCCCGTTCTGTTCATTTGGGCTCACTACAGTTCGGACTCAAATTGTCACGGTTCTTAATCTGATCTCACAATGTGCGATGTGAGATTGATAAATCACCAAAGAGTCTAAATCCGGCAAATCATTATAAAAAACAGATTTTTAGAAAGAAGTGCCAAACATAGATTGCTTTTCCAGATACAGAGTCGCCACCTAAATATTTTTTTATGGGGGAATTTAGGAAACCCTGACTCGTTTGCCTAAGGCCACGTGTCCGTCATCACCAAAGTTACCTCGGCTCGGGAACTTGGGTACGATTGGAGAAGGTCAGCTATGAGCACCCCCGCTCGCCCGATCAAAGATCGGCCTCTACTAACCATGATATCTAGTTTTGAAAACGTTATGTGTTCTTATTCCGATTAATTAGTTAATCTTACGATGTTATGCGCATAACACAAAAGTATAGACTAGATCGCCTAATTTGGAACAAAGCATTGCATATCCGTTTGTTCGGAAAATGATTTGAAATTTGCTACTCGCAAGTAGGCTAAAATACGGATTTCAACGAGTTGTTCCAACTCAAGCAATCCAGCCTTCACCCACAGGCATTCAGGTAGTTATAACACATAAGCATATAGCCTCATGGTAAGCATGCTATCATGGCAACACTTACACTCATGCAAGGATACTAAAACATAAATGCTTACCGAGTACTCCAAGCCAAAACAGAAACTAGTTAATAATCATATGCATGATCCTAATTTATGTTAAGATGGCTAATGCAACACATGCAAGATGCAACTACAATAGGCTCGGCTATTCTAAGATGGCATATGGTGATACTACAACTAACACGTATTCAACTTGGAATTGAAATACAATGCAGTTAGTATGATGCGCTGAGCCCGGTGCATGCAAGACAAATATATGGATGCACGCATACATAGCATAAGGTATGCTAATTTAAACATGCCCTGATCTAACCATTGAAAGTAGGTAAATAAGAAGGAGAAAGAAGTGGGGGTTGGAAGACATACACACACTCACGCACACTTATTACACAATTGCCCTCGCTCGGAGGGTCCGAAAGAATAATACAAATTAAACAGATAATTAACTACTCTAGCTAATTAAATATTACAAAGCTTTTAATTAATTAACAAATTAACTAAGCTACGGAAAGCAGTAAAATGGCCTCGGGAAGAGGGATGCATGCAAGCTCGGTTCGTCTCGCTCGGAAATCCATTGCCATACCAAAAGCTACCTCTGTTTACACTGCCCTGCTCCTCTAAAAATTATACAAGTTTCCAGCATTTCTTTGAACCACACCCTGAGTGTTTTGGAAGGTCACCAACCCAAAATAAAGTGCCACCGGCCATTGAAAACTGGTCACCGGCCAAAGTTTGGGCTCCCGGCCAAATATGTTTTGCCAGTCGGAATTAAAGATTGCCGGCCGGCCATTTATTCCTGCAGAGCCCTGTTTTTGCTGTAGCAGAGGACAAACAGTGCATGGCAAAGAATTTTCAAGACAATGTGTGCACAACCACCCTCCCTATCATGTTATGGACTCAAGGGAGTATGGCCCTCGACCCTCAGGCCACCAATCACGCATTTTAATGTATGATGGCCAAAGAAGCCAAGTGTGCAATTTCAATATCAAATGAAGATGCACAGAAACACATAAGGAGGTCCCAACCTCTATCATGCTTGATCAAGAGGCAAGAAATGCACACACAAAGCTATGCAACCTGAGTATGCAAGCAAGATGCAATATGACTAGTATGCAACAAGCATGTAAATACGATGCAAAGTGAGCAACTTTGAACAATATGGTAAATGGACTTAAACTAAAGATGGAGGCCTCAGCTATGCCGAAAATCAGTGGCCATACACAATTGAAATTAGACAAGAACGGTCATGCAAACATGCCCAATGCAAGGGACCAAACCTAAGGCATCAAATGCCACTCTACCAAAGCATGGCAAGGGATGAAATATGGCATGGAAACACACATTCTCCAGCTCTGAAACATGATGCACAATGGTCCCAAATCATGCAAACACTTTACACAATGCATGCTAGATGGCACAATTACCGAAACTAGTGAAGCGGATTACACTAGAGGTACACAAAGTGATGCACCAATGGCAAGACCAGCCCCAAACAGACCCTAGGCAGTTCCAAGACAGTGGTAAAATGGCCTAAAATGATGGCTCAATATGCAAAGAAATGAAGCTCATTCAATGGTCCGAAAACACGGCATACAAGCCCAACTCTCAAACGCATTTAAAGAGTGAAAATCGTGGGAATATGGCATACATGTAAGCTCTGAAATATGATATTTAATGGCCCCAAAACATGAAAAACCTCAGTATATGC
This sequence comes from Camellia sinensis, assembly GCF_055761805.1. Lineage (NCBI taxonomy): Eukaryota > Viridiplantae > Streptophyta > Magnoliopsida > Ericales > Theaceae > Camellia > Camellia sinensis. The sequence continues at coordinate 114,481,578 of NC_138973.1, forward strand.
ATGTAATAGACCTCGAAACTCAAAACTAGGCATGGACATTGAACTACAAGCATGCAAAACAAAAATCATTCGACCATGAGACCCAAAAATAGAGCTAAGGTAGTCCAAAATATGCACAAAATCAGTCTAAGGCATGGCCAAAAAGTGCTAGAATTAAGGGCCAAAAGATCATGCAATACAAGCTAGTGAACCATGATTTGCACTACAACTATATGAAGCACATGAGAGCTCACCAAACCAGCCAAAAACAGAAGTATGCCGTGCCAAATAATGCCCCAAAACCCATGGAAACATAGCCAATGCATGCAAGAATGATATGTTCCTTTGAAAGGCCAATAAGAGGGTTATTCAACACATGCATGATGGACATACAAAATGACAAAACCACCTCTAGACAGAGGTTATGATGGCCCTAAAACTCACTGAAAAGGGCCTGAAATGAGCCTAGGAAGCATGCAAGTAAAGGCCCCTTTGAAAGGCCTTCAAGAGGATTACTCTACACATGCACAATAGACATTCAACATGGCAAAAAGGGCTTTGGATAGAGCCTATTTAGGTCACAATACTCACAAAAAGTGGCCCGAAACATGGCTTGAAAACATGCAAATAGGGGCTCCTTTGAAAGGCCAAAAAAGCTAGTAAACAAAACAAGGGGTGAGAGGGTCACCCCTCTCTGATTTTGATGCTCAAAAACACATAATAACCACTAAAAATTTGCTGGATTTTAGTGGTCAAAAGGGCCAACAAAGCTCACAACAAAGGCCCTAATGCATGACCTAAAACAAGAGGACATGAAGCATGCAAGGGAGTAGATGACCCCCACCAAAAAAATAGTCTGAAACAAACATGTTTAGAAGCTCAAAACAAGACTTTTTTCAGTTTATGACAAAGCCAAAATATGCTTGCAAGTGTGGCAAAAAGAAGGAGCAAAATCAAGCAAAAAGAGGGAATAGGGTGTTACCCTTGTAGCCAAGAAACTCCAGCAGCCTCTGGTCCCAAAATGCAGCTCCTTAGGACCTCTCAAGACCTCCAAGAAGCTCCAAGCAAAGGTGGAAGGGTTAGGCTATGGAGTTGGTATGCAAAGGGGCAAGAGCTTCACACTTTTGAAGCCTAAAGAGAGAGATATAGAGGGAGAAGTGTATATGCCTTCAAACCAGGTTCTGAACCCTCTACAAGGAAGGGAAGGCCTTCCTTTATAGACAAACAAGTCTAAGGCTTCTCAAAGAAGCTTCAAACCAAGGGAAAACATCCTCCATACATGTGTATGGAGGATCTAGTCTGTACCCTCTAGCTGGCACAGCTGGCATCCATTCAGTCTGTAGAACACGCAGGAAGGCCGCCGGCCAGCAAAATTGGTCAGACGGCTACTATAAATGGTAGGCCTGCTACTTATTTGGTTGGCCGGTACATTGTTCTAGTCGGTCGGCACATTGTTTGGTCGGCCGGCAGGAAAAATCTACTCTGCATATCCAACTTCAAACGGGCATAACTCCTTCATATGAACTCCTTTTCAAGTCATTCTTGTGTCCAAATTGAAGCCTCGGAAGTAAGATTGCCAATGGAACCAGCTTTGCATAAAAAGTCCAACTGTGTAAAAAGTTATGCTTGTTTTGGTGAATGTTGCTCAGTTTCGGTCCAACCGGGATGATGCCCAACTTCAATCAATCATATCTCCCCCATCCAGACTCGGCTTTAAGAGATTCTTGAATGAAAAATGAAGCCCCGAAAGTCTTCTTTCCAACGGTGGTAGCCTCATAGCTTAATTTCAATTGCATAGACAGATAAGCCTGATTTAGCGAGGATCGCTCGACTCTCTCTTAGCGGTTCATACCCAACTTCTTCCTCAGCTAGGTTTCTTCTCTCTTCTCCTCTTTTCTTCAACTTCAAACCCCCGAACAAGGTGTTTTAAAAGATTTTTCAAAGATTTCATCTCTCTTTCATTCATTTCCACTTTGTCCTTGCTCGGTTTATCGAAAAGCACATCATTTGACAAAATGTGAGCCTCGGAACATTGTAGAAACTTTATTTCAAAAATATTTTGAAAGAGAGGGTTTTAAGGTCTAAAAACCATCCAACATAGCTTTGGTCCAAAATGGGGTGTGAAGTTGATATTTGTCTCTCTCCTTGCCGAAGAAACTGAGTCTTTACCCTACACACCTTTCTCTAGCAAGTAAACCATCAGTAATGCCCAAGTCTTGAGGGTAGTAAAAAAATAGGGTGTCTGCAGTTGCCCCTCTTTGACAGAACTTGAAAGTCATGAAATGACGTGAGTGAATGTCAAATTCCAAAGACGACCCATTTTTGACAAGGCCGAAGACTTAGACAAACAAACAAAATACCGATAAATAAATGGTTGCGCCCGCAGGCTGCCTACGTATCCCTTTGCAGGGAATCAAACCAGTGTAGTTCAGGGGCAGGATGCAAATGATATGCATGAAGACTTTGATAATTGGACTTATACGTTACGCGAAGCTGGTTTGAGAATTGGACTTATACACTGCGCGAAGCCGATTTGATAATTCAGGATTTATGCAATGCAATGTAATGAAACAATGCAAATGATATGCAATGTAATTGAATCATGATCAAACCACAAGCAGTTATAAAACCACACAAATATCATAAAGGGATGGAGATGCAAAATCAAACTACTTTTAACATAGAAATGGTGCCGTCACCCTCAAACCACAATTCCTTCAGTGGAATAGGTGCGTACACAAAATCTCACAACTATGTGTTTTGTAGAGAGACCACAGAATACAAGTAATTGGGTAGCATGATATATAAGTAAGGAACGATCTGCTGAGGAAAGATCGTGATCCTAAATGCTGGATGCAACAAACTAAAATATGATGCAATGGATGCAACAGATGAAGTGAATAAGGCATGCGACCAAAACATATCTTGCCTAGGAAAGGCATGGACACAAACAAATCACGTTTAACACGGAAACGGTGCCGTCACCCTCAACACTAGGTGCGTACACATAATATCATAACCGTGCTTTTACGCAAAAAGTATGGGCACATACCAGACCAAGCTCAACATGCAAAGGCGCAAGCCATAGATGGATAATGCAGTAAATGCATGCAAACTACAATGCAATATATACAATGAATGCATGTAATGTATGCTATGTACAATGCAATAGACATACTAGATGATGCAGTAGTTAGGAAGTGAAGGTACATTATAGGGGCAATTGGCAATGACCTACCTCATGCTGCTGGGGATCTTTCGCTTCTTCTTGGTTGAACCATAGGTACTACTTTTCTCCCTGACTATGGTCGCAGCTTTCCCTATTCTCCAACAGGGTGACAGACTAGGTTGATTCAGTATCCAGAATTGAGGCGCATACATATGTTATCTCAATCTATGGGGCTGCCATACAGATTTCAAGCCGAGGATATACCCCTGGGTATTTAAACCAGACTTAGGTCTCAGAAATCCCGAACCTTTGCGTTCTAGGCATGAGCCATTCGAACTCTAGTTTCCACCGTCTCAGTTGGTCTCCTAGGAACTCACTGCAAACACAGGCAGGTGGCTATACCAGACCACCGGAAGTCGTTCAGGCATGACAAACACTAAAGGAATTGCACCTTTAGAGGATTTAAGGTCTCCTAGACCAAAGGAATGCACAAAACAATGCTAAGAAGATGGGTGTGCAAGACAGCGTGAGCAATGCAATGCACTAACAAATGCAGATAAGATGCGCGATAAATGCAATTCACAAAACAGTGCGATGCGCTAAATAGCGCGATTGAAATGTAGTGCACAAAACAGTGCAATGCGCAAGAAAGCGTGAGTGCACAATACAATGCGATGAGCTAAACAGCGCGATGCGTTAGACAACGCGAGTGCACAAGAAAGTGCGATGCGCAAGAAAGCGTGAGTGCACAATACAGTGCGATGCGCTAAATAGCGCGATGCGTTACACAACGCAAGTGCACAAGACAGCGCGATACGATAAACAGCGCGATGCGTTAGACAACGTGAGTGCACAAGACAGCGCAATGCGCTAAACAGCACGATGCGTTAGACAATGCGAGTGCACAAGACAACGCGATACGTTAGACAACGCGAGTGCACAAGACAGCGGGATGCGCTAAACAGCACAATGCGTTAGACAACACGAGTGCACAAAACAGTGCGATGCGCTAAACAGCGCGATGCGTTAGACAACGCGAGTGCACAAGACAGTGCGATACGCTAAATAGGGCGATGCGTTAGACAACGCGAGTGCACAAGACAATGCGAGTGAGGTGCATGTTCTATGCGAAAGATACGAGCATTCTCTATGCAAGTATGGGGGAGTGCATTTTCTATGCAAAAGATACAAGCATTTTCTATGCAACGTGGGAACCATATTCTATGCACAAGACAAGAGCATATTCTATGCAATATTGAAGGCATATTGAGGGAAACAAGCAACACTCAGCATAATGCGTCATGTACATTATGTAGGGGTGCAACTCGGGCGGGTTCGGTCGGGTTGGGGGTCTTCCCAAGCCCGACCCGAATTGTATTTGGCACTGCCCAAGCCCGACCATGAACCCGAACATTGTTGCCCAAGCCCGGCCCAAGCTTTGTATTTTGAACTCGGGTTGCCCGAATTGCCCGAATTGCCCGAGTTCAGAAACCTGTAGGTAGATCTAAGGGTAGACATAAAAGATGCTAATCTAATGGTAGAAAACTAACCAAAAAAAAAATAAAAAATAAAAATTAAGACTAACTCTTTTACTTAATAGAAGACTAACCAAAAAATAAATAAATAAATAAAAATTAAGACTAACTCTTTTACTTAATTTATATATATTACATAATTTATTAAATTATATATATATATTATATATTATATATTATATATTATATAATTTATAAAATATATTAAATTGAATTCGGGTTCGGGTTGCTCGGGTTGGCTATTGGTTCTGCCCAAGCCCGGCCCGAATTGCAATTCGGGCATCAAAAATCTGCCCAAGCCCGTCCAGATTACAAGATATAGTTGCCCAAGCCCTAAAAAAACTCGGGCTGGGCTCGGGTTGCTCGGGTTGAGCCCGCCCGAGTTGCACCCCTAACATTATGAGTATAGGGCATTCTGCCACAACCTATTGAAATGTACTACAGAGGGAAGCAACTCAACAAAACTCTGTTAAGCACAAAACAAAGTCGATAGCAAGAGCAGCCAATTACGCGGTTCAAAGCAACCCATATGTATCAACATGTAGGCATAAAGTACATGCATTAATCAGAGGGAATATGACAATCCCCAAGAGAGTTTCGAAATGGTCGGAGACAATTTTCGAAAGTTGAATCATATCATAATCATCATGCGGGTAAACCAACCCTAATTTAGGGAAAAGTGCCCAACAGATGGCTTTGGCAAACTGAGAGATAGGTTGGATCTAAACCCCTTGTTCAATTGATGGCCCGATCGAATGCACTGAAAGTTGCCCCTAGTGTCTAGTCATTGGGCACCGATTGGGTATGCCCCTTGTTCAATTGATGACCCAATCAAATGCAATGAAAATGGCCCCCAGTGTCCAGCCATTGGGCACTGTTTTAAACATTATGCAGGCATAGAAAATGGGGATCATCGGATCTGTTATCAACCCATCAGACTCATGCTTCTTTTCTGACATATTAAGAACCCACTGATCATAAATGTGTTGCCCCTTGCGTGGGCACTCTCAGCTCATTTATGAATTCCACACATGGACTTGTTTCCGAGTTAGAATGAACATTTGTGTATGGAATTTTGACCATGCCATTTTGTTAAACTTTTTCGAGCGACAGACTCGCTATTGGTGACTCGATGGAGAGCGCTTTTTGACAACACATCAGACGCGTTATGGTGACTCAAATAATGACATGCTATGGTGACTCAATACAGAGTGTAGATTGAGACAAATATTAGGCACAACACAACAGAACTCACAATTGACCCAAAAGCAGAAAAAGACTCAAGGTAATTGATCATTCATAGTGCCCCTAGTTTTACTTATGCTCCCTTTAAAAACCAATTTCAATCCCTGTTTTGCTCAAGAAAGAGATTCTACTGATAAGTTCAAGTATTGAAAATTTCTCCTCTTGTTGATTGAAGTTAGTTCTTTCTTACCCAGCGCAAGTATATGATATGCGTAGCAGTCAATGTAGCTCATGGATTGATGTGAAGCTGACGACAGGACTTGGGCAAGGTGATTGAGTTGAGACAGAATGAGATGGATATGATTGAGACCGAACTTCAGGATGAAGCTACCTACGTATCCCAAGAATTGGAATCAGGTCAACGTAGTTCATGGTAGAGGTTCCCTCGGGTGTTAACACTCTCCTTTTACACTCTGACTTTTGCAAAAGTCGCCCCTTCGGGGTTTTCAACATTGCGAGTTCTATTTATTTAATTTCTTATTTTTCATGCTCTAACTTTTACCTAGGTCGCCCTTTCGGGTTTTCGGCCTAGTGAGCCTATTAAGGATCATGTTACAACATTTGTGGTGAATGTGGTGAATTTGATCAATGGTCACCCTTACCCTAATCACTGGAACTGACTTCGCCTTGATTTGAGTCTGGTTCTCCATCATGTCTTCTTCTTTTCTCTTGCTCCATTTTGAAGGTTGGCTCTTCTTGCACTGTGGTACCTCCGCATACTGGCTTTCCTGAATTCATACAGAAGTTCCTTTCCGGATAGTTGATTGAATTTCATTCCAATGGATGCCCCTAGCTTAACGATTGACTTCTTTCCTTTTTCTTTTTTTTTTCTTTTTTTTTCTTTCCTTTTCTTTTCTTCTCTTTTTCTTTTTCTTTTTCTTTTTTCTTTTTTTTTGTTGTTGTTTGTTTTTTTGTTTTTTGTTTCTTTTCTCTTTGAAATAATAAAAGCACCAAGGGGAGAAATTCTATGACTTGTGAAATCTGAAAGTTGCTTTGTGCTTGTAGGTCTGAAAGCTGCCTTGTGCTTATCAAAATGATCGCCTAATGGCGGAGAGAATCCCCAGGACAAAATAAGATACCACACACAATCCTGAAACTAACTTCGCAAGCTTTGTGAAAGAAGCGGTTGAAAATTCTTGAAATTGTGAATGACTTTGTGCCGACAAGTCAGAATTCACTCAAACTATTCAAGGGATCCTTCTCAATACTCAAGCTTATTAGCAGAATTTCATTCAGAAAACAATTTCAAAAACAAATTCAAAATCTTTTTCTATTTGCCAAAGGTCACACATGCATCACTATAGGCACAATAAAATGATCAAAAACTTGACTCCCATTTTCTTATAAAGATGAAGACCTGAGGGTACATGAGAGCGACTCAAAGGAAAAGACTCGGCTGACGCTACAACGCAAGAAAATGAAGAAAATAGCACTCACAACAAAACTATTTACAAGACACACAACTCAAAACAAAATAAAGCATTTAAGAAACAAAAAAAAAAAAAAAAGGATTACCCTTCTCCAAGTCCATCCGCAGAATTCAAAAACAACTTGAAGTGGCCCACAGGAGGGTTCAAACCCACCTTCAATACACATCCACGCCCAAAAAGGTTGGTTTCAGACTTTTATCTTAGTTGAGACTGAGGTTTCTCATTCCAACCACCAGTGTTGGCAGCACTGTTTCATAAATCTTCCACATATCGAGATCAAGTGAACTTTCTATCTCTTCAACAATGTCGGTCAGACAAGAAGATTTTGGGATAAACTCAAAGGGTTCGGGTTCATTAGCGGGTATGACATGTTGGCCAGGGGAATGGTTGGCCATTGGCAAGCTATTGTGGTCGGGGAGGAGGTTACTGAAAACTTTGGGATCTTCAGGTGGAGCGATGGCTTTTTTATCAAACAGGTCTTGAACTTCATGGCGAAGGCAGAAACAACTGTTAGTGTCATGACCAGCTTGTTGATGAAAGGCACAGTACTTGGCCCGATCATGTGAGAGAGGGAGATTCTTCGGGAGAGGCCGAGGCTCAAGGGGTTTGAGATGGCCTTTTTTGATCAACACACTCATGGCTTTGGATAAGGACATATAAAGCGGTGCGAAGAACCTTTTGCCTCGGGGTGGGTACTTCGAGGTTTGAGAGGTTGTGTTGGATGTACCAGCCAAAGGGTCAGCAGGTGTTGACTAGGTTTGTCGATCTCTTTCGAGTGTAGGACTGGAACTGAAAGGAGTCTTTCTGGTACAACTTCCCTTGTCCCGGCTTGCCCTTTGACTCAGAATGCCCTCATCCCGAGTGGCAAAAGTGGCATCCACCGTTTTTGCCACAACTGTAAGCACTTCCTGCCTACTTAGCCCTCTAACCTTCAATGCCTTGATAACCCACTGAAGTTGTACATGAAGATCAATACCTGCCCCGGCTTTGTCTTTGCCACTTGCTTCTGCTTGGCCAATTGATTGAATTGCTATGTAAGAGCGGAGCCCAGTTGTTGTTGCCACATCATCACCCAGACTTGGAATAGTTTCGGATTGGCTTTTTTCACCTACAGTTCGCCCCAAGGTTGAGGACCTTGATGATGGGATCGAAACGCCAAATGTCAAATCTGCCACTGTTCCCTACAGGTCTTCAATTATTCCCAACATCTTAGCAGTAGTGGGTTCACTCATGTTGTGCCCTCGACGTTCTTGAATCGGATTGGGTGCATCCATCATACACAAATCAGTACTTTCCGGAATGAACACCTCAGGCTTAGGTAAATGGGCCGGGGTGATGTATATGCTGGGGTGAAAGGTGGGCGGTAATGTATAGATAAGATTAAGGTAGGCAGGAGATGTTTGTTCATTGGGATCTGGAGGTGAAGCTACCGTGCTGCTGATGGTACACACAGTACTTGGCGGGGTTATGTCTGGCTGGGAGTGGGTCAGGAAGAGGTTGAGGATCGAGGGGTTTGAGATGCCCTCTTTCCATCAAGACTTTTAGTGCGCTAGTCAGGCTCATATAGAGAGGGGTGAAAGTTCTGCCCTGAGCTCGAGCTGGGCCAGCTGTTTGTGGGCTTGGATTGGCAAAAGGGTCGGCTGTGGCGACTGTATTGATCTCAATGGGTTTGGGAATAGTGCTACTACTAGCATTGGTACTCTCGGCAATCACCTTTCTTATCGGTGTACTTGTTCTGGGAATGATCCCACTGTTGAGCGCACTCTCGATCTGAACCCCCAATTCGTGCAAACTTTTGAAAGTGGATAGTGGGACGACCATCAACTTTTGAAACATATCATATTCAAGGTTCCGCACCACCATTCGTACCTGATCCTTCTCAGCAGGGCGAGCTGTCATCAGTGCTGCCTTTGCTCTCCATCTTGCAATAATTCTACAAAAGACTCTGTAGGATTCTGACGGGTTGCTTCAAGCTCTTGGATGGTCACTTCAAGTTGCGTATTGTAAGAGTACTGATTGACAAACACCTCAACCAACTCTTCCCAGTTCTGCTTTACTGTATCCTCCAATTTGGCATACCAAGTGGCGGCTATACCCGACAGGGTTCTCCCATACAGAGAGAGCTTTTGAGGCTTAGTCAGACCTACCAGTTTCAGGATGTCCAAGAAAAGCCGGATGTGTACCATAGGATCTCCAGACCCATCGAAACGGTCAATATACGGCATTTTGAATCTGTCTAGGAGCAGTATGGCGGCCTCAGTGTACCCATCTTCAATGTCGAGAATGGAATCAAGTCCCTATGCCTTTTTAAATTGCTTCTCAAGATTTGCAATCTTTAACGAGGTCAGGGTGAGATCATTAACATCACGGGAATAAAGCCTCTCATCAGGCTATACCAGGGGAGCCAACCCTTCTCGGGGATCCGAGCCATGCAGATCTTTAGCTGGCGGAAGTGGATCAAAATTTGGCTGGGGTCCCAAAGCTAGAAGTGAGGCAGATGCCCCAGACGGACGTTGCGTTTCAGCATTGGTCTCATCTTGTATAGCAATTCCCTGGTTTAGGGTCGTTCTCATGGCCATAACCTCTCCTGGACTCTGAGCCATCACGGGTCTGCTGAGTTGGATAGGGGTAACCTAAATGCTGACCAACAAGGATTTCGACTTGGCTATAGCTAATGTATCTGAATTGGATCAGTTTAGACAGGTTTGACTGGGTTGGGCTTTTTCAGAGTGGGCCTTTTCTGGGATTGAATAGACTGTGCTGGGGTTAAGGTAGGCACTGCTCCTTCTCTGGCTCAAACAAACCTCCCCTAGCATTGAAAACAAATGCTCCATTAGATCGGGATATTGGATATGCTAGTCAAAACAAAGCAAGATGCAATTTTTCCCTGGGTTCTAGTTCTGGTATATTTCCACCATATCGAACACAAACCCCTGGATTTTGACCCAAATCTGATTCTGATATGATCCCCAAGGTTTGAAGAGGTCCTCCTCCATATTAAGACTCTCAAAGGATTGTGTCACACATTCCCAACGAGTTCATATTTTGCACAAAAGCATGCAAAGCACCCCTACGAGAGGTTAGGGTTTCCCAGTCCTATTTTGTCAGGAGCTAGGGTTTCACTATGCACGCAGCAGTTTCAAACAACCTATAATTGGGTAAGAAACCTGTCCTAGCTTGGAATGGTCACTACAGATTCCGATATACACTAGGTCGAATGGTCAAAAAGGTGCCCTGGTAATAACCGGGGTTTGTGTTCCCATCGTGGCAGAGCCCGTAACTAGTCAGCCTTATGGCATGCTTAACAAAGCAAGCCTCCGGCAAACTGTTCAGGAATAGCAGACGACAAACACGGTGTCCTAAGCGCACCAATGCACATGCAATGCAAAGAAACACATAAGTGTAGACAAAACAAGATATCATGAGTTCGAGTCAAGTTCTCTAAATCCCCAGTAGAGTCGCCAGAAACTATAGACGTCCCTGAACGTCCTGGGAGGGAATCCCGTTCTGTTCATTTGGGCTCACTACAGTTTGGACTCAAATTGTCACGATTCTTAATCTGATCTCACAATGTGCGATGTGAGATTGATAAATCACCAAAGAGTCCAAATCTGGCAAATCGTTTTGAAAAACAAATTTTTAGAAAGAAGTGCCAAACATGGACTGCTTTGCCAGATACAGAGTCGCCACCTAAATATTTTTTTATGGGGGAATTTAGGAAACCCTGACTCGTTTTCCTAAGGCCATGTGTCCGTCATCACCAAAGTTGCCTCGGCTCGAGAACTTGGGTACGATTGCGGAAGGTCAGCTATGAGCACCCCCGCTCGCCCGATCAAAGATCGGCCTCTACTAACCATGATATCTAGTTCTGAAAACGTTATGTGTTCTTAATCCGATTAATTAGTTAATCTTACTATGTGATGCGCACAACACAAAAGTATAGACTAGATCGCCTAATTTGGAACAAAGCATTGCATATCCATTTGTTCGAAAAATGGTTTGAAATTTGCTACTCACAAGTAGGCTAAAATACGGATTTCAACGAGTTGTTCGAACTCAAGCAATCCAACCTTCACCCATAGTCATTCAGGCAGTTATAACACATAAGCATATAGCCTCACGGTAAGCATGCTATCATGGCAACACTTACACTCATGCAAGGATGCTAAAACATAAATGCTTACCGAGTACTCCAAGCCAAAACAGAAACTTGTTAATAATCACATGCATGATCGTAGTTCATGCTAAGATGGCTAATGCAACACATACAAGATGCAACTACAATAGGCTCGGCTATTCTAAGATGGCATATGATGATGCTACAACTAACACGTATTCAACTTAGAATTGAAATACAATGCAGTTAGTATGATGCGCCCAGCGCGGTGCATGCAAGACAAATGTATGGATGCACGCATGCATAGCATAAGGTATGCTAATTTAAACATGCCCTAATCTAACCATTGAAAGCAGGTAAATAAAAGGGAGAAAGAAGTGGGGGTTGGAAGACATACACACACTCACACACACTTATTACACAATTGCCCTCACTCGGAGGGTCTGAAAGAATAATACAAATTAAACTAATAATTAACTACTCTAGCTAATTAAATATTACAAAGCTTCTAATTAATTAACAAATTAACTAAGCTACAGAAAGCAGTAAAATGGCCTCGGGAAGAGGGATGCGTGCAAGCTCGGTTCGTCTCGCTCGGAAATCCGTTGCCATACCAAAAGCTGCCTCTGTTTACACTGCCCTGCTCCTCTGAAAATTATATAAGTATCCAGAATTTCTTTGAACCACTCCCTGAGTGTTTTGGAAGGTCACCGACCCAAAATAAAGTGCCACCGGCCATTGAAAACTGATCACCGGCCAAAGTTTGGGCTCTCGGCCAAATATGTTTTGCCGGTTAGAATTAAAGATTGTCGGCCGGCCATTTATTCCTGCAGAGCCCTGTTTTTGCTGTAGCAGAGGACAAACAGTGCATGGCAAAGAATTTTCAAGACAATGTGTGCACAGCCACCCTCTCTACCATGTTATGGATTCAAGGGAGTATGGCCCTCGACCCTCGGGCCACCAATCACGCATTTCAATGCATGATGGCCAAAGAAGCCAAGTGTGCAATTTCAATATCAAATGAAGATGCACAAAAACACATAAGGAGGTCCCAACCTCAATCGTGCTTGATCAAGAGGCAAGAAATGCAGACACAAAGCTATGTAACCTAACTATGCAAGCAAGATGCAATAGGACTAGTATGCAACAAGCATGTAAATACGATGCAAAGTAATTAACTTCGAACAATATGGTAAATGGACTTAAACTAAAGATGGAGGCCTCAGCTATGCCCAAAATCAATGGCCATACATAATTGAAATTAGACAAGAACGCTCATGCAAACATGCCCAATGCAAGGGACCAAACCTAAGGCATCAAATGCCACTCTACCAAAGCATGGCAAGGATTGAAATATGGCATGGAAACACACATTCTCCAGCTCTGAAACATGATGCACAATGGTCCCGAATCATGCAAACACTTCACACAATGCATGCTAGATGGCACAATTACCGAAACTAGTGAAGCAGATTACACTAGAGGTACACAAAGTGATGCACCAATGGCAAGACCAACCCCAAACAGACCCTTGGCAGGTCCAAGACAGTGGGAAAATGGCCTAAAATGATGTCTCAATATGCAATGAAATGAAGCTCATTCAATGGTCCAAAAAAATGGCATACAAGCCCAACTCTCAAACGCATTTAAAGAGTGAAAATCGTGGGAATATGGCATACATGTAAGCTCTGAAATATGATATTCAATGGCCCCAAAACATGAAGACACCTGAGTATATGCATGTAATAAACCTCGAAACTCAAAACTAAGCATGGACATTGAACTACAAGCATGCAAAACAAACATCATTCAACCATGAGACCCAAAAAAAGAGCTAAGGCAGTCCAAAATATGCACAAAATCAATCTAAGGCATGACCAAAAAGTGCTATAATTAAGGGCCAAAATATCATGCAATACAAGCTAGTGAACCACGATTTTCACTACAACTATATGAAACACATGAGAGCTCACCAAACCAGCCAAAAATAGAAGTATGCCATGCCAAATAATGCCCAAAAACCCATGGAAACATAGCCAATGCATGCAAGAATGATATGTTCCTTTGAAAGGCCAATAAGAGGGTTATTCAACATATGCATGATGGACATACAAAATGGCAAAACCACCTCTAGATAGAGGTTATGATGGCCCCTAAAACTCACTGGAAAGGGCCTGAAATGAGCCTAGGAAGCATGCAAGTAAAGGCCCCTTTGAAAGGCCTTGAAGAGGATTACTCTACACATGCACAATAAACATTCAACATGGCAAAAAGGGCTCTGGACAGAGCCTATGTAGGTCACAAAACTCACAAAAAGTGGCCTGAAACATGGCTTGAAAACATGCAAATAGGGGCTCCTTTGAAAGGCCAAGAAAGCTAGTAAACAAAACAAGGGATGAGAGGGTCACCCCTCTCTGATTTTGATGCTCAAAAACATATAATAGCCACTAAAAATCCGCTGGATTTCAGTGGTCAAAAGGGCCAACAAAGCCCACAACAAAGGCCCTAATGCATGGCCTAAAACAAGAGGAAATGAAGCATACAAGGGGGTAGATGACCCCCAACAGAAAAATAGTCTGAAACAAAAAGGTTTAGAAGCTCAAAACAAGACTTTTTTCAGTTTATGACAAAGCCTAAATATTCTCGCAAGTATGGCAAAAAGAAAGAGCAAAATAAGGCCAAAAGAGGAAGTATGGTGTTACCCTTGTAGCCAAGAAACTCCAGCAGCCTCTGGTCCCAAAATGCAGCTCCTTAGGACCTCTCAAGACCTCCAAGAAGCTCCAAGCAAAGGTGGAAGGGTTAGGCTATGGATTTGGTATGCAAAGGGGCAAGAGCTTCACACTTTTGAAGCCTAAAGGGAGAGATATAAAGGGAGAAGTGTCTATGCCTTCAAACCAGGTTCTGAACCCTCTACCAGGAAGGGAAGGCCTTCCTTTATAGACAAACAAGTCTAAAGCTTCTCAAAGAAGCTTCAAACCAAAGGCAAACATCCTCCATATATGGAGGATCGAGTCTGTGCCCTCCAGCTGGCCCAACTGGCATCCATTCAGTCTGTAGAACACGCAGGAAGGCTACCGGCCAGCAAAATTGGTCGGCCGACTACTATAAATGGTTAGCCTACTACTTATTTGGTCGGCCGGCTCATTGTTCTGGTCGGCCGACAGGAAAAATCTGCTCCACAGGTCCAACTTCAAACGGGCATAACTTCTTCATATGAACTCCTGAAAACTTCAAACGGGCATAACTCCTTCATATGAACTCCTTTTCAGGTCATTCTTGTGTCTAAATTGAAGCCCCAGAAATAAGATTTCCAATGGAATCAACCTTGTATAAAAATTCCAACTGTGAAAAAGTTATGCTTGTTTTGGTGAAGCTTGCTCAGTTTCGGTCCAACTGGGATGATGCCCTGTTTCAACCAATCATATCTCCCCCATCCGGACTCGGCTTTAAGAGATTCTTAAGAGATTCTTGATTGAAAAATGAAGCCCTGGAAGTATTCTTTCCAACGGTGGTAGCCTCATATCTTAACTTCAAGTGCATAGACAGATAAGCCTAATTTAGCGAAGACCGCTCGACTTTGTCTTAGCGGTTCATACCCAACTTTTTCCTCAGCTAGGTTTCTTCTCTCTTCTCCTCTTTTCTTCAACTCCAAACCCCCGAACAAGGTGTTTTGAAAGATTTTTTAAAGATTTCATCTCTCTTTCATTCATTCCCACTTTGTCCTTGCTCGGTTTATCAAAAAGCGCATCATTTGACAAAATGTGAGCCTCGGAACATTGTAGAAACTTTATTTCAAAAATGTTTTGGAAGAGAGGGTTTTAAGGTCTAAAAACCATCCAAAATAGCTTTGGTCCAAAATGGGGTGTGAAGTTGAGATTTGTCTCTCTCCTTACCGAAGAAACTAAGTCTTTGCCCTGCACACCTTTCTCCACCAAGTAAACTATCAGTAATGCCCAAGTCTTGAGGGCTGTAAAAAATGGGGTGTCTACAAGGTCCCTAGCATGCTTTGCTTGGGTTGTTTGTATGATATAGCATCATTTGATATATGATTTCAAGGCATGTTTCACTGTCATACTCTCATGTTTATCACTCTTTCAATGCTTTTGAGAAGTTGAGCATTATGCCTTGTTGGTGAGCCAATACATGAGCTTGTTTTTCTTGCCATCTATGCTACAAGTCTAGCATGTTTTTTTGCCACTATTTTGACCGGCCTTAGATCTGTTTTGAATGGTTAAGGTCATTTGAGCAATGCTTAATATGGTTGTAGTGTTAACGGCCTTGACTAGCTTTGAATTTTGGGGCCTTTAACATGTTATGCATGTGATGTTTGCATGGTATGGCACCATTTAGCATATAATTTCACTGCATATAGTGTAGTCACACTCTCATATACTTCACTTCTTCATAGCTTTTGAGGGTTGTGTATTATGCCTTGCTTATAGGCCAACATGTGTGTATGTTTGTCTAGTCTTTTGAGCTTCATTTCCAGCATGTTTAGGCCACTATTTTGGCATAATTGAGCTCTATATAGCGCTGGTGTG
Source organism: Camellia sinensis (assembly GCF_055761805.1). Taxonomy (NCBI): domain Eukaryota; kingdom Viridiplantae; phylum Streptophyta; class Magnoliopsida; order Ericales; family Theaceae; genus Camellia; species Camellia sinensis. Next base: position 114,497,594 of record NC_138973.1, read on the forward strand.
GTTGTTTAGGTTATGTATTGCATGCCTCTTGTATGATGCTCTTCACTAGCCTTAGTGTTTTAGCTCCATAACATGTCTTGCTTGCATTACTTCCATGATAGAGTCTTGTGCATTCCATCTTAGCATTGGTAGATGAGCATGTTGCATTTTGCATTGCATCGTGTTCAACTAGACGTTATGTTGAACACAAGGTGGATTGGCCCACTTCATACTCAAAGTGATGAAAGTGAGCCAATCCCCTTTGTCTCCGTTGCCTTCGATCACTCATGATAAGGCCGTGGTCTTAGTGTTTTGTTTGTTGTGCATTTATCGAAATTGTGCAAGTTGGATCGTTGGCCATTATCAATTGCAATGCTTGATTGATGGTCTTGGATCCAATGATGCTTCTCCATTGATGTTTTTGAGGTGATATGGAGTGGCGCAGTACGTTCATACCCTTGGGAGACCCTCCATTTCCTCTGTTTTTGTGCTCTATTACAGAATGGTGTCATAGCACACCAGTGGCCAGCAATGCCTCATTGGTGGCTGGCACCCTTCCTTTGTTGGCCGGCAGTGCCCACCTTGGCCGACAGGTGGCCAGTAACCACCTCTTATGGCCGGCAGGCCACTGGTGCACTCTCCAGAACTGTTTGCAAGCTCTCAAGGACACCTTGTAGACAGATGTAGACACCCCATTTTTGACTGACCTTAAGACTCAGACGTCATCGATTGAGTGCTCGGTGATTGCGCATGTTGTGCTCGTTTCGAGGTTTCGGAGTTCTTAGCTGAGACCCTCACCTCCAGACCTCGGGATTCTTTGTACTTTGACTCGGTCTGCCGACCAAGTCTTGTTTTCTCTTCCCGGAGGGAGGGAGAGTTCTTGTAGACCATCTCTCAGTGGTCATAGACTACTTTTCGTGGTCGTAGGCCACTGTTCCTGTTTGTAGACTAGTTTTCAATTTTCGGAGCTGTCGGCCGTGCGCCTCGGTTCGGGACGGCTTAACATTCTCCGTTTGGCACGATTTTTGGAACACACCTTGTTTCCTCTGTCTAGAGGGACACTGTGGCCCGGGAGACCACTTTTGTGGTTGCACACCACTTTCGGTGCTCAACAGCCAGTTTTCGAGGCACCCGGTCGTGCGCTTTGCCTCCCGAACTCTCGTTTTGCATCCGTGTTGGTTCATTTTTGGCATGAAGCTTGTTTTCCTTGTTTGGGAGGTGTTACAAGGGTGGGAGACCAGCTTTTATCCTTGGAAACCACTTTTCTCCCCGCCAGCCAATTTTCTGGTCGGGAAACTGGTTTTCTTGGTCTTTGGGGCACATTTGCTGGTCTCCCACCACACCACTGGCTTTCTTTTAGTGTGGAGACCACCAATTACCCTGGCCGACCACTTTTTTTTTTGGGAAACCAGAAAAAGTGGTCGGCCAACCAGAAAAAGTAGCAGGCCGACCACCTTTTCTGGTCAACAAGTTTCCTCCTGTTTTGTCTGACTAAATGGATGCCAGCTGTGCTAGCTGGAGGGCACAGACTTTATCCTCCATACAAGTGTATGGAGGGATTGCATCCAAGTTTAGCTTCTCCAAGAAGCTTGAACCCTTTGTTTCTTCTATAAGAGAGGCTCTCCCTCTCCTTGAACCAGGTTCTGAATTTTGCCTAAGGCTTGAGCATATATCTCCCTCTATATCTCCATATTTTGTGCCTTAAAGTGCTTTGCCTCTTCACTTGTGCACACAACCTCCTAGCCGAGCACCACCCTTTTGTTGCTGAGGCATCTTGAGGCTGTTTCTGGAGTTTTTGGTTTGGTTTAAGCTCAAAAAAACCTGCTGGAGTTGTAGCTTTGAAAAAGTTCATCAAGGGTGAGTTTTTGAACCTTGAATCCCCCTTTCTTGCTTAAGCTTTTAGCCTATCTTGCATGCTGTTTTGAGCTTAACTTATAACTGATAAAATTTGTGTTTTTGCATGCTTTTGATCTTTGTTTAAGATCACTTTGGCATTTGGGATTGTTTACCCCCTCTTAGGCCTTGTTTGGCCTCATTTTTGTGCCATCTTTGTGAGCTTCGGGACCACCTTGTATTGGCCTTCTCACCACTGAAATCTAGAGGGATTTCAGTGGCGGGGATGGTGTTTTAAGGTCCTAATAAGGAGAGGGTCACCCTCTCTCCTTTGTGTCCTCTTTACATGCATCATTTGCCTTATTTTTGAGCATGTGTTTCTAGCTTGATTTCAAGCCATCTCAGTAGGTTTTTGGTGATGTTTTAACATGCCTTAGATCTGTTTTGGGTTGGTTTGGTTAGCTCTTGCATGCCTAATACACTTGTAGTGTAAATCCCTTAAACTAGCTTTATATGCTTCATGCCTTGACATGTCATTCTAGCTTGTTTTCATCCCATTTCAGCATGTTTTTGGTGATGTTTTACCATGTCATGACTCTTTTTGGGTTTGGTTTGGTTGGCCTTTGCATGCTCCATACACTTGCCATGCAATCCCATGAAATAGCCTAACATGCATCATGTTGGCACATGTCTTTTTAGCATGCTTTTGGCTTGACATCAAGAAGGCTTTGTTCATGTTTTTCCATGTTTAAGGTCTGATTTTGGTTGTCTTGGTCATCCATGACTTGCTTTGTATAGCTTTGGTTCAACCTAGCTTGTTTGCTTTGTGTATCGGGTCCACTAGCATGCATTACTTGGCTCATTTCAATGATTTGGCATCATTAGTTATGCTATTTCAGTCCATGTTTCATGGCCGTGCACTTGTATTTGTTACTCAATCAATGCGTTGCAGGGTTCCCCCTTTATGTCTTGACATGAGCCATTGTGTATGCATTCATGCCTTTGCTTGCGAGCCATCATTTCAATGCTTATTTGGGGTTATTTTGCCATTATATAACTCTAATTTTTGGTGGTTGAGTCATCCCATGCTTGGTCCTAATAGGTGTAGTGTAATCCACCTTATTTGCCTTGTATGCATTATGCCTCATGCCCCTCATGCTAGCACATTTTGGCTTCCATCCATGCATGTTTTAGTCTCATGTTAACATGTACTAGGACTGTTTTTGGTTGCCTTAATCACATGCTTCATGTTTTGTATACTTGTAGTGTAAATGCTCTTGCTTGCCTCAAGCTTTGAGCACCATTGCATGCTTTATTTGTGTTGTGTACTTGATTTGGCATCACTTAACATCACATTTCAGAACATGTAGACTTGCCATGTTCTCACTTCGTTCATGTTTTGAATGCCTTTGATGGTTATGCATTATTGCCTAGTTCATGCCTTAGTGTGTATGCTTGCATGCCTAGGACTTTGGGCCCTCATCTTAGCACATTTTGGTCTTTGTTAAGACCTATTTCAACTCTGTCCATGCTTAGTTCATGCATATTTGTCATGCATTACATGCCTTATGTGTAGCCCTCTTTGATAGCTCTCATTCCTTGGGACCCTTGCATGCTCTACTTGCTTTGTTTGAATGATTTGGCATCATTTCTTACTTAATTTCTGTGCACTTAGTGTCTTTACACTTTCACATTTGTCACTCTTTGAGCACTCTTGAGAGTTATGCTCTTGGGCCTCTAGTATTGGCCAATGCATTGTGCATGCATGCTTTGTATTTCGTGCCTTCATTTCATCCCAATGGCCACTGAGTTGGGCATGGCTGAGGCCTATCCATCTTGGTTTAAGTCCATTGTTGCATTGTGTATGCCATGTCATAATGCATTGTGCATGTTATGTTATTGTTTGCATTGAGCATGCCATGATCATATTGCATTGAGTATGCCATATTGTCCATAGCATTGTGTATGCCATGTAGTTACATTGCATGTTTGCCATGTTGCTTGCATTATGTTTGGAATAGGTGTTAGTTCAAACACGGGAAACGAGGGATGTTTCATACTTCAAGTGATGAAACGTGCCTTAATTCCCGGTCACCGACGCTCTTGATTACCCATGATAGAGTTTTAGGCATTATGTGTTTACTTGTGCATTCATTTCCATATTGAAATGTGCAACTTCGCCTCTTGGCCATCATGCATTGAAATGCGTGATTGATGGCCTGAGGGTCGAGAACCACACACCCTTGAGTTCATTACATGATAGGGAGGGTGGTTGTGCACACATATACTGCAAATACTTTGCCATGCCCCTGTCTTGCTCTCTGTTACAGCAAACCAGAAACCAGCAGCAAAATCTGGTTGGCCGACCAGATAAAGTGGCTGGCCGACCACTTTTTCTGGTTTTCAGCATAAAAAGTGGTCGGCAGGTGGCCTCCAAGGCCAATAGCTAGTCAGCAGCCTTCCCACAGATTCCCAGGGTGGAGTTTCAACCTTCTGGAGCTTTGTGCAGTGTTCTGGGACCAGTTGCAAATAGAGGCAAGTTGGGGCATCGCGATGGATTTCCGAGTGAGGCGATTCGAGCTTGCATGCATCCCTCGTCATGAGGCCATTTAAGTGTTTTGTTAGCTTAGAATGTATATTTGTTTCAATTTTTGTTTTGTAATAATTAATTAGCTAGAAAGTTAGTTTATTAGTCTGTTCTGTATTATTTATTCGGACCCTCCGTCGAGAGGGCGAATTTTGTAATAAGTGTGCGTGTGTGTGATGCATGTCTTCCAATCCCCATTTCATTCTCCCTTTTATTTACTAGCTTTCGATGGTTAGTTTTAGGGCATATTTCAATTAGCATCCTTATGCTAGCATGTTTGCATTCCTTCATTTGTATTGCATGCACCGGGCTCAGCGCGTCATATAACTGCATTGTATTTCAATTCCTGCTTGAATACATGTATCAAGTTGCATTTCACATGACATTTTAAAATAGCCGAGCCTATCTATTTGCATTTTGTATTTGTTGCATTAGCCATCTTAACATGAACTAGGATCATGCATTGATTACTAACTAGTTTCTGTTTTAGCTCGGAGTACTCGGTGAGTATTTAAGCTTCAGCATCCTTGCATGTGTGTGAGTGATTGCCATGATAGCATGTTTGCCATAAGGCTAACTGCTTATGTGATATACCTTCCTGAATGCCTGTGGGTGAAGGTTGGATTATTTAAATTGGAATAATTCATCGATTGCGAGTTTTCAGCCCACTTGAGAGTGGCAAATCACCTTGTTTTCTAAGCCCACTTGAGGGTGGTAAAATCCGCATTTTGGCCTACTTGCGAATAGCAAACCGCTTTCAAAAACAAACATGAGATGTTTTCTTCCAACTTAGACGATCCAGTCTATACTTGTATACTGTGCGCATCACGTAGCAATTCTAGGCTAATAAACCGGAATAAGAGCACATATGTTTTCAAAAACAAGATATCATGTTTAGTAGTGGCCGATCTTTGATCGGGCGAGCGGGGGTGCTCATTGCATGACCTTCCCCAATCGTACCAAAGTTCCCGAGCCGATGCAACTTTGGTGATGACCGACACGTGGCCTTAGGCACGAGTCAGGGTTTCCTAAATTCTCTCAAAATAAAATATTTAGGTGGCGACTCTGTATCTAGCAAAGCAATCCATGTTTGGCACTTCTTTCTAAAAATCAAATTTTCAAAACGATTTGTCGGATTTGGACTCTTTGGTGATTTATCAATCTCGTATTGCACTTTGTGAGATCAGATTAAGAACCGTGACATTGAGTCCGAATTGTAGTGAACCCAATGAACAAAACGGGATTCTCCTGGGACGTTTCAGGCGCGTCTACAGCAGAGCCTCAAAGAGAGCAACCAGAGAGCTTTTCGGGGAGGCAACCAAGCATGCATCCTCTTCTTGTTCGAATAGAGCTGGAGCAGCTTAGTTTAATGCTTACTTGTTAGTTAGCATCAATTTGTAATTTGATTAGTTAATTCGTTAATTAATTAAGTGTTATAATAATTAGCCTAATTAGATAATTAGATTAGTTAGCTGGCTTAGCTTAGATTAGCTTAGCTTTCATTCAGACCCTCCGTCGAGAGGGAAAATGTTGTAATAAGGGTGCGTGTGTGTGTGCATGTCTTCCAACCCCACGTCTGTCTTCTTTTTATTTCCTAGCTTTCGATGGTTAGTTTTAGGGATGTTTCAATTAGCATACTTATGCTTTGCGTACGTGCATTATTCATTCGAATTGCATGCACCGGGCTCGGTGCATCATTCAAACTGCATTGAATTTCAATACTTACTTGAATATGTGTTTAACGGCATGTTATCGAGTGTTGCATTCATATGCCATCTTAGAATAGCCGAGCCTATTTAGTTGCATTTTTTTGCATGTGTTGCATTAGGCATCTTAACATGGCTAGGATCATGCATTGATTTCTAACTAACTTCTTTTTTGGCTCGGAGTACACTGTGAGTGTTTATGCTTTAGCATCCTTGCATGTGTGTAAGTGACTGCCATGATAGCATGCTTGCCATGAGGCTATGTGCTTATGTGTTTAACTGCATGAATGCTTGTGGGTAAAGGCTTGATTGCCTGAATTGGAACAAATCGATGATTGTGAGTTTTAAGCCCACTTGAAGTGGCAAATCATCATGTTCTAAGCCCACTTGAGGGTGGCAAATCCGCACTTTAGCCTACTTGAGGGTAGGAACTTCAAACCATTTTTGGAAAGCAAACATGAGATGTTTTGTTCCAATTTGAGCAATTTAGTCTATACTTGTGTGTTGTGCGCATCACATAGTAAAGTTAGATTAATAACCGGAATAAGAACACATGTGCTTTTAAAAACAACATATCATGATTAGTAGAGGCCAATCCTTCGATCGGGCGACCGGGGGTGCTCATTTCAGGACCTTCCCCTCTCGTACCCAAGTTCCCGAGCCGAGGCAACTTTGGTGATGACAGGCACGTGGCCTTAGGCACGAGTCAGGGTTTCCTAAATTTCTCCAAAATAAAATATTTAGGTGGCGACTCTGAAATCTGGCAAAGCAGTCCATGTTTGGCACTTTTTGATTAAAATTGATTTTCCAAAACCAATTGCCAGATTTGGACTCTTTGGTGATTTACCAGTCTCACATTGCACTTTGCGAGATTAGATTCAGAACTGTGACAGGAGTTCGAACTGCAGTAGCTAAGGACACAATCCATGCCCTCTCTAAAAGGGGGGCGCGCGGAGCGAGTTCGGTGAGGTCTACAAATACCTGGAGAAGCTGTGGGCTCCCCATGAACTGAGAGGTCTCCCACTGGTGGTACACGTCAGAGTGTCGTGTGTGTTGTTTTGTTTAGATTCTTGTTTTGAGTCGTTTCGAGTGTCAATAGATGTGTTAAGGTTGTTTTACCTTTGTTTTCCTTTGTTGAGTCATTTTAGCTGTAGTCGGTCGTAGGCTCAATAGCCAGTTAAGAACTCATTTCCAAATCTCAATTTCAAAAAAATCGTTTTGTGCTTAGAGCGCCGTGCCATTCTCAACTTTTGTCCAAAACAGGATTTGTACTTTCATAAAACTGCAGGGTTCAACCCAGGTCATGTGAGAACAGTAGAACAACGACCTATCTGAAGCTACATAGGTTCTAGATTGCAAAGCAAAAGAAAAGAAAGAAAATCGGAGCATCTGAGTTTGTTTCACCTTCAGCAAGTTCCGAGATTGCATTCCGAATGTACCTCTTCAGGCCTTGTCAATGCTTCGAAGTATGAGTGTGCCTTTACCTCAAGCTCAAGCCTGTTTCAAGCCAGAATGGCGATCAGAAGCGCTTTCCTTGAGTACCATTCCCTGCCAGAGGCATCTTGGCTGTGTTTGCAATGAGTTCCAAGGAGATCAACTGCGACGATGGAAACTGGAGTTTGAATGACTGATGCCTAGAACACAAAGGTTCGGGATTTCTGAGACTAAAGTCTGGTTTAAATACTCAGGGGTGTATCCCCGGCTTGAAATCTATATGGCAGCCCCATAGATTGAGATAGCATATGTGCGTCTCAATTCTGGATACCGAACCAACCTGGTCTATCACCCCATTGGAGAATAGGGAAAGTTGTGAATATGATTAGGAAGAAAAGCGACATCCATGGCTTCTACATGAAAATGTTGCTCCTTGTCAATATTTCAAGACCTTTGTACTGTGAGTTGAAGGTAAGAGTTCGAAGAACACAAGGGGAGATCCCCGTTAGAGTAGAGCGGTTCATCGCCACTCACCCCATGAGGTGTTTTTTAAAGCGCCACTTTGTTTGTTTATTGTATTCCCTAAACATCATACCTTGGTTGTAACATGTATCATGTCATCGCACTTATTGCATTTATGTGCGTCTTGTGCTATTTTATATCATTTATCCTTTTACGATGAGCAGCGTTTATGATTGTTGTCCCCTGGGGCTTTCTTAGGATGCGTTGAGTGCGCCCCTGATTGTTGTTTTCGGGCCTCTTCTCACGATTTCAGCGCAGTTAGATTGTTCCTTTCCTCACACGATTTCAGCGTGTTTGGAATTTTATCTCAGGATGCGAAGAGCGCACTCCTGATTGCTTTTCTTCGAACCTCTTCTCATGATTTCAACGTGGTTAGAGTGTTCTTTTCCTCACACGATTTCAGCGTGTTTGGAATTTATCTTAGGATGCGTCAAGCGCGCTCCTGATTTGTTATTTTTTGACCTCTTCTGACGATTTCAGTGTGGTTAGAGTGTCTCTTTCCTCACACGATTTCAGCGTGTTTGGAATTTATCTCAGGATGCGTCGAGCGCGCTCCTGATTAGTTGTTTTCCGACCTCTTCTCACAATTTCAACATGGTTAGAGTGTCTCATTCCTCATACGATTTCAGCGTGTTTGGAATTTATCTCAGGACGCGTGGAGCGTGCTCCTGATTGCTTTTCTTCGAACCTCTTCTCACGATTTCAGTGTGGTTAGAGTGCTCTTTTCCTCACACGATTTCAGCGTGTTTGGAATTTATCTCGGGTTGCGTCGAGCGCGCTCCTGATTAGTTTGTTTTGAACCTCTTTTCACAATTTCAGCACGATTAGAGTGTCCTTTTCCTCACATGATTTCAGCATGTTTGGAATTTATCTCAAGATGTGTTGACTGCGCTCCTAATTAGTTGTTTTCTGACCTATTCTCACGATTTTAGCGTGGTTAGAGTGTCCCATTCCTTACATGATTTTAGCATGTTTGGAATTTGTCTCAGGTTGCGTCGAGTGCTCCCTAAGTAATTGTTTTTGGACTTCTTCTCACGATTTCAATGTGGTTAGAGTGTCTCATTCCTCTCACGATTTCAGCGTGCTTGGAATTTATCTTAGGTTGCGTCGAGTGCGCCCCTGAGTAGTTGTTTTCAGATTTTTTCTAATGATTTCAGCGTGGTTAGTGAGTGTCTCTTTCCTCACATGATTTTAGCGTGTTTGGAATTTATCTCAGGATGCATCGAGTGCGCTCCAGATTGGTTGTTTTCCAACCTCTTTTCACAATTTCAGCGTGGTTAGAGTCTCCCATTCCTTACACGATTTTAGCGTGTTTGGAATTTATCTCAGGTTGCGTCGAGTGCGCCCTGAGTAGTTGTTTTTGGACTTCTTCTCACGATTTCGACGTGGTTAGAGTGTCTCATTCCTCTCACGATTTTAGCGTGCTTGGAATTTATCTCAGGTTGCGTCGAGTGCGCCCCTGAGTAGTTGTTTTCGGATCTCTTCTCACGATTTCAGGGTGGTTAGAGTGTCTCTTTCCTCACACGATTTTAGCGTGTTTGGAATTTATCTCAGGATGCGTCGAGTGTGCTCCAGATTGGTTGTTTTCTGACCACTTCTCACGATTTTAGCGTGGTTAGAGTGTCCCATTCCTTACATGATTTCAGTGTATTTGGAATTTATCTCAGGTTGCGTCAAGTGCACCTAGAGTAGTTGTTTTTGGACTTTTTCTCACGATTTCAGCGTGGTTAGAGTGTCTCATTCCTCTCACGATTTCAACGTGCTTGCAATTTATCTCAGGTTGTGTCGAGTGTGCCCCTGAGTAGTTGTTTTCGGATCTCTTCTCACGATTTCAACGTGGTTAGAGTGTCTCTTTCCTCACACGATTTCGGCGTGTTTGGAATTTATCTCAGGACGCGTGAAGCGCGCTCCTAATTGGTTTGTTTTAAGATCTCTTCTCACGATTTTAGCGTAGTTGGAGCATGTCACCCTTTGCATCTACTGCATTATCTGTTACATCCATTGCATTATATCCATTGTATCGCCTACACCCTTTCCATGTTAAGCTTAGTTTGGCATGTGCCCATACATTTCCTTCGTTGAAGCATGGTTCTGTGATAATGTGTATGCACCTATTCCACTAAGAGAATTGTGGTCTGAGGGTGTCGGCACCTTTTCTATGTTAGACGTGGTCTGTTTTTGTGTCCATGCCCTTTTCTGGGCAAGATGTGGTTTGGTTTGGCTACGTGCCTTATTCACTGCATCTAATGCCTCCATTGCATTCTACTTTGTTTTGTTGCATTCAGCATTTAGGATCACGATATTTCCTTAGTAGATCATTCCTTCCATATATTATCCCACCCAATTATTTGTGTTCTTTCTGCGAAACACACAATTCTGCATGTGCACATGCCTATTCCACTAAGAGAATTGTGGTTTGAGGGTTCCGGCACCTTTTTTGTGTTAAACGTAGTTTGATTTTGCATCTCCATCCCTTTATGATATTTGTGTGGTTTTGCACTGCTTGTGGTTTAATTATTTCATTGCACTTTATTTCGTTTACAATGTTTCATTATAATTGTGTATCATTTCCCATCCTGCCCCTGAACTATGCAGGTTTGATTCATTGCAAAGGGATACATAGGCAGCCTACGGGCGCAACAATTTGTTTTTGCATTTGTATTTTGTTTGCTTGTCCAAGTCTTCGGCCTTGTCAGAAATAGGTTGTCTCTGGACTTTGACATTCACTCTCGTCATTTCATGACTTTGAGCTCTATCAAAGAGGGGCAACTGTAGACACCCCATTTTTGACCGTCCATAAGGCTTGGGCGCTACTGATTGTTTACTTGATGATGAGGTGTACAGTACAAAGGTTCAATTTCTTCGGCAAGGAGAGTCAAATCCCAGCGTTACACCCCATTTTTGGACTGAAACTATTTTGACCAAAGATTTTAGACCTTAAAACCCTCTCTTTCAAAACATTTTTGAAACAAAGTTCGTACGATGTTCCGACGCTCGCATTTTGTTAAATGTTGCGCTTTTCGGCAAACCGAGCAAGGACAAAGTGAAAATGCATGAAAGAGAGGTGAACTCTTCAAAAAAATTTGAAAAACATCTTGTTTGGGGTTTGGAGTTGAAGAAAAGAGGAGTGGAGGGAAGTAACCTAGTTGAGGAAGAAGTTGGGCATGAATCGTTAAGAGAGAGATGAGCAGTCCTCGCTAAATCGGACCTATCCACTTGTATACTTGGATTTCAGCTATGAGGCTACCACTGTTGAAAAGAAGACTTCCGGGGCTTTATTTTACACTCAAGAATCTCCTAAAGCTAAGTCCGAATGGGGGAGATATGGTTGGTTGAAGTTAGGCATCAATCCGATTGAGCCGGAAATGAGCAGTCTTCACTAAAAAAGGGATATCTCTTAGCACACTTGGAATTTTGAGGTGAAGCTTCAACCATTGGAAATCTTACTTCTGGGGCTTCAGTTTAGACAGAAGAATGACCTGCAAAGGAGTCTAGATGAAGGAGTTATGCCCATTTGAAGTCGGACCTGCAGAGCAGAATTTGCAGTCGACCACAGAAGTGGCTGGTCCACCATCATTAGTAGCAGGTCGGCCAAAAAGATGGTCGGTCGGCCAGAAATGTCCAGAAAGCTCAGAATTTGAAGATATTTTGCTCCAGCTGTCTTCCAAATGCTCTAGCTGTCTCTATATTCAGATATTTCGACCAAATGCTCTCTTTTTGCTATATATTGAAGCAATATCTATCATTTTAAGGGGTTGGAAGGTGAGCAAGTTTGAGAGCCTCTCTCTCTCTCTCTCTCTCTCTCTCTCTCTATAATTTTGTAAACAAAATTCCAACCTCTCTCTCTTCCTATATTGTGCTTAGAAGTGAGAATTTCCTACACTCTTGCAAAGAGACCCTAGACCAAACACCTCTACCTTGTTGATGAGGTTCTTGGAGGTCCTATTTGAGCTCTCAAAGCTTGTTTTGGCTCAGATTTGCACCTGTTTTGCTATTGTACTTCAAAGGTAAGCACTTATCCCTTTTAAGCTTGTCTTGCACACTTGTTTTGCCAGCTTTGCAAATTGTTTTTGGCTTGGTTTTGAACTGAAGAAAACTCTGTTTTTCAGTCCAAAAAATGGTGGTTTAAGCCTTGTTTGGTTAGACGGTGTTTCCTTCCTTTTGCTCTTTGGCTTGTAAAGCCTTTTGAGCTATATTTCAAGCTTTTCAAACAATCTCTTTTTGACCTTAAAACCACTGAATTCCAGAGGAATTTCAGTGGTGGAAAGCTTGTTGTGAGGCCTAAAATGTGAGGGGATGGCCTCTCCTCCTTGTCTCTCTATGCCATGCCTTGTTAGCACTACAAAGGAGCATATTTTTGTGGCTTGTGTTACCTCATTTCAAGTATGTTTTTGTGACTTTTTAGACCTGATCTAACTCTGTTTTTGGCTGGTTTGGTCACTTGTTGCTTGCATCTTGCACATGTAGTGTAATTTTGCTTACTAGCCTAATATGCATAATGAGTATGCCTATCATTCTAGCTTATATTAGCTCAACTCCAGCACATTTTTGCTAATGTTTTAGCATGATTAAGCTCTGTTTTGAGTGAGCTTGGACATATGTGCTTTGCCATGTATAGCTATAGTGTAGTTGGCCTTCACTAGCATTGTGATTCAAGACATCTAGCATGCTTTGCTTGAATTGTTTGCATGCCATAGCTTCATTTAGCATGTAATTTCAGAGCATATACCATTGTCATACTCTTGCATGTATCACTCCTTCATTGCTTCTAAGAGTTAAGCTTTGTGCCTTGCTTGCGAGCCAACATATGCGCACGATTTTCTTGTCTTTTGTGTCTAAGTTTTAGCATGATTAGGCCACTGATTTAGCATGTTTTAGGTCTGTCCATAGCTGATTTGGTCATTCGAGCTTTGTATTGCATACCTATAGTGTTGTGTCCTTCACTAGTTTCAATGTTTTTGACTCTTAACATATTGTGCATGGTTTGTTTGCATGATTTTAAGTCATTTAGCATGTCATTTCAGTGCTAAAATATATGCCATTGCACTCCATTCTTTCATTCTTTCATTCACTTTGAAAGAGGTCTTTAGCCCCTTGTTGGCTTGAGCATGGAATTGAGACTCTCATGCCTAATGGTTTTAGCCTTCTCTTGAGGGTTTCTACTAACCAAAAGCATGAGGCTTCTTTTATGCTCAAGGTGCTTGTGGCTTAGGCCATCTCTCTCATTAGAGGACTTTCACATTGAACTTAACCGGTTAAAGGACTAATTGGTAAGCTAAAATGTGTAAACAAAATGAGCAAAGTAAAACTTATACAAGATAAGCATGTTGTTTACATTGCATGTGTTTGGATCAGACGTTAATCCAAACACAAGAAATATGGGACATTTCATACTCAAAGTGATGAAACGTGTCACAATTCTTGGTCGTTGTCACCCTTGATCATGCATGATAGGGTGGCAGCCTTTTCGAGTCTTATGTGCGCATTCACTAAGCTTGTACAAGCTTGGTTCTTTAGCCACCACGCATTGAAAATGCTTGGTTGGTGGCTTAAGAGCCAAGTGCCACACTCCTTTGAGCTTGAGACATGATAAAGAAGGTGGCAGTACATACATTTCCTTGTAAATACACTGTCATGCCTCTGCTTGCTCTCTGTTGCAGCAAAAAAGTAATTTCAGAGAAGTAGTGGCCGACCGACCATCAGTAGTGACCGATGGCCACCCTTTCAAGCTGATTAGCCCTCAGCATGTTCTTGAGATCAAACAGAAGCAATCTGGAAGTTGGCATAATTTTCAGAGGTCCCGATATGTGTAAACAGAGGCGTCTAGAGGCAAGGTAGTGGATTTTCGGGAGGACACAACCGAGCATGCATGCCTCCCTCCCCCGCGAGGCCATCTTTATCGCTTTATTAGCTAGTTGTAGTTAATTACATGTGCTATAATTAATTTAGCTTAATTCATTTTGCAATATTTTAATTAGCTTAGATTAGCTAGTTATTCAATTGTGTTGTAATTAATTAGCTAAGTTAGTTAATTAGTTGGTTTGTAATAAGTAGCTTAGCTTAGTGTAGCTTAGCTTATTTATTCGGACCCTCCTTCGCGAGGGTGCAATGTTGTAATAAGCGTGCGTGTGTGTGTGCATGTCTTCCAACCCCAAGTCTTTCTCCCTTTTACTTAACCACTTTCGATAGTTAGTTTAGGGCATGTTTTGATTAGCATACCTTATGCTTTGCATGTTTGCATCATTCATTTGTCTTGCATGTACCAGGCTTGGCGCATCATTCAAACTGCATCATATTTCAATACCTATTTGAATACGTGTATCAATTGTTGCTTCGTATGCCATCTTAGATAGCCGAGCCTATTTAGTTGCATTATTGCATGTGTTGCATTAGGCATTCTGTATAGTTAGGATCATGTATGATTTCTAACTAGTTTTTATTTTGACTCGGAGTACACTGTAAGTGTTTATGCTTTAGCATCCTTGTATAAGTGTGAGTGTTGTCATGATAGCATGCTTGTCATGAGGCTATTTGCTTAACTGCTTTGATACCTGTGGGTGAAGGCTTGATTGCCTGAATTAGAATAACTCGATGATTGTGAGTTTTAAGCCCACCTTGCGAAGTAGAAAAATCATGTTTTAAAGCCCACTTTAGGGTGGCAAATCCACGCTTTAGCCTACTTGCAAGTAGCACTTTCAAACCATTTTCAAAAATAAACATGAGTTGTTTTGGTCCAATTCTCGTGATTGAGTCTATACTTGTATGTTGTGCACATCACGTAGTAAAGTTAGCTAATAACCGGAATAAGAACACATGAGGTTTATAAAACAACATATCATGCTTAAGAGAGGCCGAGCATTTGATCGGGCGAGCAGGGGTGCTCATTTCAGGACCTTCCCCTCTCGTACCCAAGTTCCCGAGCCAAGACAACTTTGGTGATGATAGACACGTGGCCTTTGGCACGAGTCAGGGTATCCTAAATTTCTCAAAATAAAATATTTAGGTGGCGACTCTCTAATCTGGCAAAGCAGTCCATGTTTGGCGCTTTTTATTCAAAATCGACTTTTCAAAACAATTTGCCAGATTTAGACTCTTTGGTGATTTATCAGTCTCACATTGCACTTTGTGAGATTAGATTCAGAACCGTGACAGAAGTCCGAACTGTAGTAAGACCAAATTTGCGCCATCTTCGAAAAGGGGGCGCGCGAAGAAAGTCGGGTCTACAGCCCCATGCGCCAGACTAAACTTTCTAGTGAATTTTCGACAAGCTTTGGCAAAACTTCAGGCCGCGCGTGAGTCCTCCTTTTAGGCATGTGTTTCTGGGTCTAGATTCCGCATATCGAGACCTTTCCTTCTGGTATGCTCAAAACTCGATTTCGAGCAACTTGATTTCTGGGCCATTTTTAAAAACACACTGTTTTTCACCACATCGCTCTAATACCACTTGTTGAGGATCAGGGGGCACACCAGGAACACAAACAAGCAATAACACAAGAGTTTTAACGTGGTTCAACAATCCAGCCTACGTCCACGGGAACGATAACACTATATATTAACAAGAGGAGGATTACACACTCAACTCACACTCTTACTCTCTCTTGGCTTGCTCTCTCATAAGCTCCACACTCTCTTTCTCCATTTATACATAAATGAGGAGAACCTCATTGGTTGCCACCTACCTTCTTCACTCTCTAGTGGGTTGGAGTTGGTGAGCCACCTACTTTCTTCCACTAGCTAGTGGGTTGGAGCTAATTAAGATTGGGTCAGATTTGGCTCATCTTTTCTTTGTCAACAATGGCTGTTGATTGAAGAAAAAATTGAAGAAGCTAGACATTTTCAGTCGAGCTACTCATGGTAAAGTGGCTAATCGTGTTGGTTGTCGGTGACTGCCGTAAATGTTGTCGGTGGCTTGTTGAAGACTTTGACCCTCCATTTCATCTATAAATGGTTAGTGAATGAGAGGGGGTCAGTGTGGTGAGTTGAAGAGAGAATACAGAGCAGAGAGAGAGAATTATAGAGTGTGCAATTCTTTGTTCCAAATATAGTGAAATCTGCTGCCTGTGGACGTAGGTGATTCGCTGAACCACATAAATCTTTGTGTGTGCTTGCTTGTGTGCCTGTGTGTGTTTGTATTCTGTCTCCTAGGCACAACAAATTGGTATCAGAGCATTGTTGTGCGAAAAACAGAGTGTTTTTTCTGTAAACTGAAAATTTCGAAGTTGTCAAAATTGAGTTTTCAGCATACCACGACGACCGCCTCGACGAGAGGAGTTTAGACCCAGGAAGACCAACCCACGAGGACAGTTCACGGGCCTTCACACGCTTGTCGAAGTTCTGTTCCCTAGATTTTTAAGAAATTACAATTTGGCCCCTAGATTTGAAGAAATTTCAATGACGTCCCTAGAGAGGTGGAGAAAGTGCTTTCCTAGCTAAATCAACTGTTCTGGACACAACCGTGGATTCCATTTTTTGAGATTTAGACCCGAAATTTCAGTGAAGGTTTCAAGAGCTTAGAAGTTGTCGTGTCTCCAGTATTTCAAGCATTCGCTATTGTTGTGGTGGAGAATTTTTTTTTTTTTTTTTGAAAAATCTCAATAACAGAATCTATAGAGAGGAGATCAGTCGAGTCTACAAGCAGTCCCACGATTACAAGCAGCTCTGGGCGTTAGACCCCCATGTCCCATGCTAAGTTCGAGGTAGAGAAGTTTGATGGTAGCAGCAACTTTGGCATGTGGAGAAGTGAAGTTAAAGATATGCTTGTCCAGATAAACATGCACTTCACTTTGGGAGACAAACCAGATGACTTGGACGAGATAGAATGTGAGAAAGTGAATCTCCTGGCCTGCAGTTCCATTTGACTTTGCCTTGCAAAAGAGGAGAAGTACGCCTTCACAGAATATGATATTGCGAAGGAGCTTTGGAAGGCGCTGGAAGACAAGTTCATGACAAAGAGCATTGAGAATCGGCTCTACTTGAAGAAGAGGTTGTTTCGTTTTGACTACAAGAAAGGTATTTCGATGAACGAACACCTGAACAATTTCAACAAAATTATTGCCGATTTGAAAAAGTTGGATGTTCAAATTGATTATGAAGATAAAGCACTGTTATTGTTAAATTCCTTGCCTGACACATATGACCATCTCACCACCACTTTCTTGTATGGTAAAGAAAAGATAAAGTATGTTTATGTTTCAAACGCCTTGGTAAATAATGAGTTCAGAAGGAAAGATAAGTCTGCAAACCGGGATTCAGCATCAGAGGCATTGACAGTCGCAGGCAGGACGAATAACAGAAGATATATAGGGCGGGAAAAGTCTCACTCAAAATCTAGAGGGAGATCATCAGATAGAAGATGTCTTGCAAAAGATGAGTGTGTTGCATGTCGTCAGAAGGGGCATTGGGCAAAAGATAGTCCCAATAAAGACAAGAAAGATGAAAAGGTGAACGTTGCAGGAGATAGAGATAATGGTGAAGGATCAACCTTCACAGTTTCATCACTTGGCCATTCTGATAAATGGATTCTAGATTCTGGATGTTCTTACTACACGTGTCCTAACAAGTAGTGGTTCTCGAGCTTTCGAGAGTTCGATGGAGGAGTTGTGTTAATGGTCAACGACCAAGCTTGCAGAACAAAGAGGATTGGAACAATTCGACTGAAGATGCATGATGGAACAATCAGAATTCTTGAAGATGTTCGGTATGTAGCAGATTTAATGAAGAATCTCATCTCAGTAGGAGTTTTAGATTCCAAAGGCTACAAAGTAACTGTGGAAGGTCGAGTCCTCAAAGTTGTTAGAGGAGCATTTGTTGCAATGAAGGGTACTCGGAAGGAGATTTATATTTCCTAGACGACTCTACAGTCATAGGGAGGGTGGCTATCTCCACCAGCTTAGAAGATGATACATCAGACACTTCCAGACTTTGGCACATGCGCCTAGGGTATGTCGGTGAGAAGGCTTTACATGGGTTGGTAAAACAAGGACTGTTGAAAGGCGTTAAAACAAGGAAGCTTGAGTTCTGCGAGCATTGTGAACATTGGCAAGCAAACAAGAATCGAGTTTGGTACTGCTATTCGTTGTACCAAAGGGATTCTAGACTACGTTCACACCGATGTATGGAGTCCTTCCAAGAATGCTTCTTTGGGAAGAAAACACTACTTTGTGTCGTTCATTGATGATTTCTCAAGAAGAGTATGGGTTTACACAATGAAACATAAGGATGAAGTATTAGACATCTTTCTTACATGGAAGAAAATGATTGAGACCCAGACAAATAGGAAGATCAAGAAGCTCAGATCTGACAATGGCGGCGAATACACATCAGATCCCTTCTTTGAGGTTTGTCGGAATGAAGGGATAGTGAGACATTTCACAGTTAGTGGAACGCCACAGCAAAATGAAATTACAGAACGCATGAACCGCACTTTGGTGGAGAAAGTCCGGTGTATGCTGTCACATTCTGGATTAGGCAAGGCATTTTGGGGAGAAGCACTAAACTATGGTCGTCATCTTGTCAATAGACTACCTACTGCAGCACTAGATGACAAGACTCCCATGGAGGTATGGTCAAGAGCGCCAGCTACTGATTATGATCAGCTACGTATCTTTGGATGTCCAGCTTATTTTCATGTTACAGAATCTAAGTTGGATCCTAGAGCCAAGAAAGCTATCTTCATGGGCTTCAGTGACGGTGTCAAGGGATATAGACTCTGGTGCCCTGAATCAAAGGAAGTTGTCACTAGAAGAGATGTTACCTTTGATGAGTCAATAATACTGAAGCAACCAAATCCTCAAGAAAATGATGAAGCATTGAAAAAGTCAGTGCAAGTGGAGTTTGAGACTCCAGCGAAGACTATTCAGAGAGGCAATAATCCTGAAGAAGTTTCAGTTGATAGCTCTGAAGAAGATTTTGAAGAGAGTTCAGATGAGAATAAAGATCCAGAGGCCCCACAATAATCAAAACCCATTGCAATCAGAAAAGAAAAAATAGTTATTAAGCAACCCGGTTGGATGACTGATATGGTGACCTATGCACTTCCAATAATTGAAGACAATGTTCCTTACATTTTCAAAGAAGCCGTGCAGAATGCAGAAAGTGTCAAATGGAAGGAGGCTATGGATGAAGAGATCGGGTCACTTCACAAGAACCAGACTTGGGAGTTGGTGCAACTAAGAAAGCAATTGGGTGTAAACGGGTTTATACCAAGAAGGAAGGCATCCCAAGCAAAAACAGCATCAAATTCAAAGCTAGATTGGTAGCTAAAGGCTATGCCTAGAAGGAAGGAATAGACTACAATGAGGTATTCTCACCTGTTGTTAAACACACGTCTATTCGTATCTTGCTAGCTTTAGTTGCACAGTTTGATCTCGAGCTCGCCCAACTCGATGTCAAAGCTGCCTTCTTACATGGAGATCTTGAAGAGGAGATATACATGTCCCAGCCAGATGGTTTCAAAGTTGCTGGAAAGGAGGATTGGGCTTGCAAATTAAAGAAATCGTTATACGGTTTAAAGCAGTCTCCAAGATAGTGGTACAAGCAATTTGATCAGTTTATGACAGAAAAGAAATATGCAAGAAGTCAATTTGATCATTGTGTATATTTTCGTAAGCTTTATGATGGTTCCTTCATCTATTTGCTCTTATATGTAGATGATATGCTAATTGTATCTAAGAGCAAGTTAGAGATTGACAAACTCAAGGCACAGTTGGCAGGAGAGTTCAAAATGAAGGATCTTGGCGAAGCAAAGAAAATTCATGGCATGGAGATCAAAAAAGACAGAAAGAAGGGCACGGTTTGTCTGACACAAACCCAGTATCTGAAAAAGATATTAAGTAGATTTGGCATAAATGAAAAAACAAAAGCAGTGAGTACTCTATTGGCCCCTTATTTCAAGCTTAGTACTTCAATGTCTCCACGCACAGAAGAATAACAAAAGCATATGGCACAGGTTCCCTATGCAAATGCAGTTAGTGCATTAATGTATGCTATGGTTTGTACAAAGCCTGACATCTCACATGCTGTGAGTATGGTAAGCATGTATATGGATGATCCGGGAAAAGGTCACTGGCAGGCAGTGAAATGGAACTTAAGGTACTTACATAGCACAGTTAATATGGGTTTGAAGTTCAAGAGAGATCATAAACTCGGACAGAATTTGGTTGGATATGTGGACTCAGATTATGCTGGTGACTTGAACAAACGCCGGTCAACAACAGGGTATTTATTTACTCTTGCTAAAGGATTGGTGAGTTGTAGGTCAACGCTTCAGT
Source organism: Camellia sinensis (assembly GCF_055761805.1). Lineage (NCBI taxonomy): Eukaryota > Viridiplantae > Streptophyta > Magnoliopsida > Ericales > Theaceae > Camellia > Camellia sinensis. The sequence goes on from NC_138973.1 coordinate 114,517,924, forward strand.
CAACGGTGGCTTTGTCTACTACAGAGGCAGAGTACATGGCGGTGACAGAAGCCTTTAAGGAAGCTATTTGGCTACATGGGTTGATTGAGGACTTGGGTATTGTTCAGAAGCACATTGAGGTGTATTGCAACAATCAGAGTGCCTTTTGTTTGGCAAAGAACCAGGTTCATCATTCCTGCACCAAGCACATTGATGTTCATTTCCATTTCATCTGAGAAATTGTGAATGAAGGGGATATTCTGCTTCAAAAGATTAGCACCACAGATAATCCAACCGATATGCTCACAAAAGTGGTTTCTGGGATCAAGTTCCAACATTGTTTGGACTTGGTCAACATCTTTCAGAACCATGCACCTTCAGGTGCATGGCAGTGTTGATCGATCACTATGTTGGATAGAGAATCTTCGCCAAGGTGGAGATTTGTTTAAGATTGGCTCAGATTTGGCTCATCTTTTCTTTGTCAACAATGGTTGCTAATTGAAGAAAAAATTGAAGAAGCTAAACATTTTCAGCCGAGCTACTCTTGGTAGGGTGGTTAATCTTGTTGGTTGTTGGTGGTTGCCATAAATGTTATCGGTGGCTTGTTGAAGACTTTGGCCCTCCATTTCATCTATAAATGGTTAATGAATGAGTGGGGGTCAGTGTGGTGAGTTAAAGAGAGAATACAAAATAGAGAGAGAGAATTATAGAGTGTGCAATTCTTTGTTCCAAATATAATGAAATCCGCTGCCCGTGGACGTAGGCGATTTGCCGAACCATGCAAATCTTTGTGTGTTCTTGCTTGTGTGCTTGTGTGTGATTGTTTTCTGTCTCCTAGGCACAATAGGAGCCACCTCCATTATCTTCCTATAGTGGACTGGAATGGGTTGATATCCAATAACAAAAAGAGAGAGGAAGAGACCCAAGCAATCGCAGTTGGTGTCGAAGACCCTTGCCCTCCAGTCTACCAACACTGTCTGCGAGAAGATCCCACATTCATGACCACCATAACCACATTCACAGCCAACACCACGACCACCAAATTGCGATCAACGAACTCTTCATTTCTCTTTAATCGCAACCTTTCTTCTCTATCTCTCGTTGTGGTGATCAGCGATGACAGCAGAGAATCAAATGGAGATGGGTGTGACCAGATTGCGCCTCAGCGATAATGACCAGATTGCACCCTGGCAAACCAGATCTACAGGTCTCTCTCTCTTTCTCTCTCTCTAGAGTTTTGTGAGATCCAGGTTAGGGGTGGCTAGAAATTAGGAGGAAATGAGGGGATTAGCGGGGCTGAGGATGGTTGGCTTTGACTCAATCCCTCTTCTATTTTCATTCTCATTCTCATTCTCTGCATGTTTTGTTTATTATTACTTTTTTTAATCCAAAATAACGTCCTTTTGGAAATACTCTAGGAACTACTATAAGAAATCCACTCTAGTGGATCCTTGCGCGAAAGGCATAACCCTAATACGTCTAAACATCCTCTTCGTGTCTTGCTTCACAGCTATCTGTTAGCATTGCAATTGAAACTTCCACTTAAGAGCACCAAATCTTCAACAATCCACAACTACAAATGCACACAATTTCCACGTTGGATCTTCTATTCTAATGTTTTGTGCCATTTTTTTTTTTTTGTACTATTGGATCGTTTGCAATTGAAAACCAAGCTAAATGACTATGGAGAAAAATCTAGCGACACAAATTGTGAGGGATAGTGATTTTGGAATAAGAAAGACTGTGCCTAGTTTATTTTTCTCTAGTAAAGTTCATGACAACGTGTGATAGTATAGGAAGAATGAGATTTTGGGGAATGGAAATAAGAATTTTGGAAGACTTTGTGTCATGCTTTAATCTTGATGTTTTATCTTTTTCATAAGTAAAGTCAAGATAAAGAACAAGATTATGTGTTAAATAGTTTCACAACCAATATGTAAAAATCTATCTCAAATTTTAAAAGTATGAATGCTTCTTGTCTATTAAGTCTCATTTGGGAGTTGATTTTTTTTTTTTTTTTCATAGTGTTTTTTGACTTTTTTATGAGTTGTAAAAAAATGTTTTTTAGAAAAAAATTTCGAAATAAATTTTTTAAAATTAAATGAAACATGACTAATTTCTTTGATAATGGTTTTTGTTCGTTGTATCAAAAACTATGATTTAGATTTTTGATTTTTTTTTTTAAGAATTTTTTTTAATTTATTTTTTTTACACTCGTCGGCTATTTTAGTCAAAATGTCAATTATCAAACAGCACGTAAATCACATAATGGACATTTGGGGTAATAGTAAAAAAAATTAAAAATAAAAAAAAGTACTAAACTATTTGCCATCAACAAAAGCTAAATATTACGTCAATTTTTTTCACTCACAAGTACGCATGGTCGTTTTCCCCACTTTGCTCCCTCTATATATCCTGCCTCACTCTGCATGGTTTTCCCTACTCTGATGAAAAAGTGGGGTGGGTATGAGTTTTGCTTCCCCCGGCCCCTATTATATTTATTAGATATATTTATATGTATATAATATATATATATATTTTAATTTTTTTCATTATAATAAAATTAAAAAATTAAAATATTATTCTTACTAATAATTTTTGCTCATTGATTTTATATCTTATAATATTCATTAATTATTGTGAGAGGCAAAAATAAAGAGTTTCATTCCGAGCAAAAAATGTGCAGAATCTGAGCAGGATTTGCATATAGTAGCATTAAACCGAGCGGAGTCGCTTTGACAAGAAAATTAGCAGGTCCACAAGACCAAGGGACCAGGACTAGAGGCCTAGGTCCAGACATGCAGGTTCAGGACTAGAGGACAAGATTCAGAGGTCTAGGACCAAAGGACCACATTCAGAGGTTCAGGACCAGAGAAGACCAGAGGTCCAGGTACAAACATGTAGGTTCAGGACAAGAGGACCAAATCCAGAGGTCCAAGACCAAAGATGACTAGGGGACCAGGACTAGAGGTCCACGTCCAAACATACGAATCTAGGACTAGAGGACCAAGTCTAGAGGTCCAAGGGACCAAGCCCATAAAGTCAGATCCAGAAGGCATAGCCCTAAGGAGTAGACTTGGGCAAAGCTTGGTCCTTACTTTATGGGCCAACTACTCTTAGAAATCTGCATTAGTAGAACATGATCCGACAAAAAGTTAGCGGAATGTGAGGAGTGGCAGGGAAAGTAGAACCAATTCCAACAGTCACTTTAAAGGCTATATACACCAAGTGAGGGGAAAAAAAATAGACAATTAATTACCACCACTTTTGGTTGCTCTTATTCTTAAATTTGCTTACTCCATAGCTTTCAAGTTTACTAACTTAAGCATCGGAGAGTCCCCTTGTTGCACATCAGTCGAGTTTTTCATATTTTTTTGAGTGTTTCAGATGAGGTTCAACCGTGTTCATGCCTGAGTGCCACCATAGTTCAGGTGGTTCAATTTTTTGCCACCATAATTTGGCATTGTCTATGGGAAACTTGAAAAAACATTTTTCTACTTTTTTCTAGTTTCAGTTCATTCATTTTTTAACCATCAATGGCACCAGAAAATGTCATTCTATCAACCGGTGAAGAACATGATGGTTTACGCTCTTCGGTTTAACAGAGGAACCCGTTAGACATAGAAGCTCCACGTCAACAACATGAGGATGAAGTTCACGACCAGCCTATGAAAAACCAAGTAAAATGCGGCATCTTGCTGCATGAGTTAGTTTAGAGAGACAAAGTCATCAATACAATGGAAAAAGGACTCAAAGAATTGTCTAAACATGTAAGAACTTTGAAGCAAAGTCAAATTCAATCACAAATTATGAGGCAACACATTGCCCTAGAAAAAGGCCTTTCTACCAACATAAAGAGCAGCTCAGGACTCGAAATCAGCTCGGACTGAGCAACCAAAATATGCTCGGATCAAGCAACTAGAATCAGCTCAAAAAAAGTAGCATGAATCAATTCAGATCGAGCAATATCCAAGCAAAACATCTTGCTCTTGTATCTGTCCGAACAAAACATTCTGCTTTAGGATCTATTCGAGTAGAACGTCCTGCTCCTACACAAATCTGAGCAGAATAGCATGCTTTTACACCAGTTCGAGCAGAACATCCTGCCCTTGTACCTATCCGAGTAGAACATCTTGCTTCTGTACCTATTCAAGCAGAAAATCATGCTCCCATGCCTATCCGAGCATAACAACATGCTCTAATATTCCTCTGAGCAGAACATCCTACTCTTGCACCTATCCAACCAAAATGACGCACTCCAACTGTAATAACCCGACCCTCGTATATGTTTCCTGATACACTTTCGGTCCCTTATTCTGTGCATCTAACTACTTATTGTAAAATTTTATATGAAAGTAAGTTTAATGAAGTGAATCTTATGTTTATGGATGTATATCTGTTAATAAGAAAAATATCTGTTACAATTATAATGTTCAGATCAAAAATTGAACGCCTTAGAGGCTTGATAATTTGAAATTTATTTTACATTTGAGATCGGCATAATTTTTAAGTACTAATAAGCATTTTTTGTAGAAATTTGATTTGGGGTGATTAAATTGATTAAGTTTTGTCTTATTTAACTTTATATATATAATTACTTTCCCTAGATATTTTGACTTAGGAGCCTTTAGCTCAAATTATCTCCTGAGAGGAAAAATTAGAAAAGAGGAGAATGAAAGGAAAAGGAGAACTTCATCAAGAGGAACGGTTGGGGAATTGAGAGGGGCTGTAGGGTTTAAGGCTTAAGGTATGTGAATTTTACTTTAATTAAGTCTTTTCTTAAATTTGAGTAAGAATTCCCCCTTTCATTTGTAAGATTTGGGGTTGTAATTGAAGTTGTGTGTGTGTTAATTGTTGAATTGAGAAAATGCTCTTGTCACTTGGTTGATTGGAAATATTGTCAAGGTAAGCTATGTTTATGAGTAGAAAGAAGAAGATATAATTCATATTGAGATTGATTTATGTTTGTAATGTTTATGTATATGATTTTTGAACCATATTCTAACAATTAAAGAACCTATTTTGAGCCTTGAAAAAGTGTACCAAAAATTGGATTTTGTTGAATTTTCAAACTGCATTCTGCCTAGAATCGCTGCACGTGCGGGGATCACTGCTGTACGCGCGGGAAGCCTTGCCGCACATGCGAGGCTCACAGCTGCACGTGCGGCCCAAGCTGTAAAATTTTGTTCGCTCTGTTTTGCGTGCTTAACCCTCTGGTATTTTTGAAATATGTATTTGATGTCCCTAAGATGCCTGTAAATTCGTTCGAAGTAAATGATGCAGGAAATAATGAAAGAAAGAAAAAAGAACTAATGTAAATGTTATGCACATGTGTAGGTCATAACCCGAGAGGGAAAGCGCTCCGCCATGGCACTGTGAGTAGTAGTACTGTAATCGCACATTTCTTTACCGTTAATAATTCCTGTTAACACTCTGCCCTTCACAAGTAGTTATGTTACGTTAACATTATGTTGATTGAAAAGCGGTGTGAAGTTATGTGAATGTTAAAAGATTTTGGCGTGCATCGGTATGACTCTGAACCTACTCGGTATTCCGGTTACGGTTAATGGTTATCATTAGTGTACTATAACCGTAAATTACCTATGAACTCCGCACAAGAATTATATACGAATATTAATACTATGCAATTAGTTAACGGGAAGAAATTATGAATGTAAATCCCACTTAATGGGAACATGATATTTTGAACGGGAACATGATGTTCTGAATGACCTATCATGAACTTCTACAGTTTTATTTGGTTCAACACACGTTTTATGGCATAGATATCTACCCAGAGTGGATCATCATAATGAATAATGAGGTAAGACCACGGATAGTTTTATACGTTATACGTTAATAACTGCCAAGAATTATGATAAACATCATATTGACTTACGAATGACTCAACCTAAAGACAGAATTAAATATCAATGACATTGTCATGTAACTCACATTATGATGTAAATTGTTCCGTCTTTATTAAGTGTACTGTAATGACATGATATAACAACAAATGTTCTATTTTCTGATATGTTACGTTTTGAACTAATGAATGATTGTCCATATATGTAAAAGTATCCATGGCATCCTTAGCACAAGGCCCTTGCCCGGGGGTAATAATACCGTGGTCTATGGCCCTTGCCCGGGGGTAATAATACCATGGTTCAAGTATAGTATAATCAAGCATGAACTCTGATTTTTGTTTATGATTCAAGGATAATTAAGAATATGTATGAATTTGTTCTGTTTATCTGTTTCGTTTATGCTATGTTATGACATGATTTGATTTGCTCGGTCTTTAAGACCTAATGATTTTTGGTATGGAATAAAGTGTTGTACGGAACTAAGTGCTGCAATGTGAGTCACCTCTAGAATCCATGCGAGCCACCTCTTGAGTCCATACATATGTGAACTGGGCTCAAAGCCGATGTGAAAGTTATGAGGCCTATGGCCGTTCTGTGAAAGTTATGAGGCCTATGGCCACTCTGTGACATCTGGGCCTATGGCCCTTCTGTATTTTTGGTATGGAACAAAGTGTTGTACGGAACTAAGTGCTACAGTGAGAGCCACCTCTAGAATCAGTGCGAGACACCTCTTGAGTTCATACATACATGAAAAAGGCTTAATGTCATTCTATTTAAGGGATTAATGCCACTCTGAACAAGGGCTTGAAGCCATTCTGGAAATAATTACAAGACAAAGTTAACTATATGTTCTCTGCACTTATATACGTACATTGTAATTCAAGTTAATTGTTAAATTGTTTACATACTACTGTTCACTGAGCCTGGCTCACTTTATGTTATGTCTGTTTCTGTAGGCACTCCACCTGGAGGTCAGTCTTAACCCATGACGTTCGTTCCTCTTTTGTCAACCTCAGAATGTCCAGGCACTTAAATGAAAGCAGCTCATTTTATAGAGTTGTGTTAAGCTTTTGGTTTTGTACCCTGATTGTCTATCTAAGGTTGAAGTGTATTTAATTCTTTTACCTTTCAATGTTTTTGTTATACGCCCAATCTGGAGGGCTGGGTCTATATATACATATGTACATAGCTAAATTCTCTGATGCATTTATCTGCCATATGTTCTGTTTGTGATCCTGGCATGTTGATGGTCACTCAATGGATGTAGTTCTGTTATTTATTTTTTATTTTTTTTGTTTGTTGTTAAACTATAATATGTATGCTTCCGTTCAGGCCCCGTATGTTATGTATATCAGGTTAAGTGTCCGTTTTTGATTGAGTCATGCCCAAACTTTTAGGGGCGAGTTTGGGATGTGACACCAACACCTGTCCGAACAAAACTGCACGCTCCAGCACCCATCCGAATAGAACAGTGGAGTTGAACACCTGTCTAAAAAGCATTTGAAGGAATTGTAGTCTGGACAATAGAACTGAGGCCTACTCCGATCACTTCTCCTTTTAGTAAGAGGATTAATAACATAGAGCCTCCAAAAAATTTTAACATCCCAGAGTTTGAGCTCTACAATGGTCGATCAGATCCCTTGGACTATCTTTGTCACAACGACCATGTAATGCCCCTTTGAAATAGGAATGAGGCACTCATGTGCAGGGTAGTCCCATCCAGCCTAAGGAAAATAGCCAGCCAATGTTTTGACAAGCTTTATGAAGGGTTTATTGACAGCTGGCAATAGTTGTCAGAGGGTTATGTGAAGCGCTTTGTGACCAATGTCAAGCGTGCTAAGGAGGTAAACGCTTCGCTCTCCCTCCAAACAACTATTAATCAAACCCTCAAGCAACACTCTCAACTCTACTAGGAGTCCTTTTACGAAGTTGAGAAGGACTATTCAAACCAAGTAGCAGTGGCCACATTTAAGCGTGGCTTGTGACTAGAATATAAGTTATGGAAATCCCTTTCCAAGAAACTAGCAAGATGAGTTACTGATCTATTAATTAGGATTGACCAGTACAGCAAGCTCAAAAAATTTCTGAACAGTGATTGGTTCAAAAAAAGTTAAAGTTAGACAATCAAGCTCAAATTGTAGTCATGTTCTTTCACTTAGACGCAATTTCCAACAATTCCCTACGTAAAAGAAAGTTGGAAAATCCAGCTCAAATTGTAATTATGTTGTTTCACTTAGGCGCATTTTCCATCAATTCCCTAAGTACAAGAAGGTCTGACAATTTTGCACAAATTGTAGTCATGTTCTTTCACTTAGAAGCAATTTCTAAAAATTCCCTAAGTACAAGAAATTGGACAATCCAACTCGGATTGTAGTTATGTTCTTTCACTTAGGTGCAATTTCCAGCAATTCCCTAAGTACAAAAAAGTTAGACAATCTAACTCGAATTGTTGTTAGGTTCTTTCACTCAGGTGCAATTTCTAGCAATTCCCCAAGTATAAGAAAGTTTGACAATCTAGCTCGGATTGTAGCCATATTCTTTCACTTAGGCACAATTTCTAGTAATTCCCTAAGTACAAGAAAGTTAGACAATCCAGCTCGGATTATAGTTATGTTCTTTCACTTAGGCGTAATTTCCAACAATTCTCTAAGTACAAGAAAGTTAGACAATCCAGCTCAGATTGTTGTGATGCTATTTCACTTAGGCTCAATTTTCAACAATTCCCTAAGTACAAGAAAGTTGAACAATCCAACTTGGATTATAGTCATCTTCTTTCACTTATGCGCAATTTCTAACAATTCCCTAAGTACAAGAAAGTTCGACAATCCAGCTCGGACTATAGTTATGTTCTTTCACTTAAGTGTAATTTCCAACAATTCCCTAAGTACAAGAAAGCTGGACATTCCAGCTCGGACTACAGTTATGATCTTTTACTTAGGTGCAATTTCTAGCAATTCCCTAAGTATAAGAAAGTTCGACAATCCAGCTCGGATTATAGTCATTGTTTTTCCATTTAGGTGCAATTTCTAGCAATTCTCTAAAGTACAAGAAAGTTAGACAATTCAACTCAGATTGTAGTTATGTTATTTCATTTAGCCACAATTTCTAGCAATTCCTTAAGTACGAGAAAGTTGGACAATCTTGCTCGAATTGTAGTTATATTCTGTCACTTAAATTGCTTAAGTATAAGAAAGTTTGTTAATCAATAACTGAATTTTTCTGCTTCACTGATGAACTCCAACTTTCCCCTATAACTGGGCTTAGAGAAGTCGGAGTTGGAGGGCAATTGTGGAAGGCAAAAATAAAGAATTTCATTTTGAGCAGAAAATGTGTTGAATCCGAGGAAGATTTGCACATAGTAGCATTGACGAGCAAAATAACAGGTCCATAAGACCAAAGATCTAGGTCTAGACATGCATATTCAAGACTAAAGGACCAGATCTAGAGGTCCAGGACCAGAGAAGACTAGGGTACCAGGACCAGAGGCCTAAGTCCAAATATGCAGGTCCAGGTCCAGACATGTAGGTTCAGGACTAAAGGACCAGATCCAAAGGTCCAGGACCAGAGAAAACTAAGGGACCAGGACTAGAGGTCTAGGTCCAGACATGCAGGTCCAGGACCAGAGGACCAAGTCTAGAAGTTAATGGGACCAAGCCCAAAAAGCTAGGTCTAAAACGTGTAGCCCTGTGGGCCAGACTTAGTCAAAGCTTGGTCCTTATTTTATGGGCCAACCACTCCTAGAAATCCACGCTAGAAGAACTTCATTCCACAAAAAGTGCGTTGAACATGAGAAGTGGCAGAAGAAGTGGAACCAACTCCAACAGTCACTTTAAAGGCTATATAAAGCCATACCAAGTGAGGAAAACGGTAGATAATTAATTACCACCACTTTGGACTGCTCTTATTCTTATATTTTCTTATTCCACAGATTTCAAGTTTACTAAATTCAGCATCAGAGAGTCCCTTGGCTGCCCACCAGCCGGATTCTTCATATTTGCTTGAGTGTTTTAGGTGAGGTTCAACCTTGTCCGTGCCAAAGCACTGCCACAGTTAAGGTGGTTCAATTTTTTGCCACCGCAAGTATAAATCATTATTCGTAATATAACATATTATCTACAATTTTTTATTAATATTATCATTCTTCAACTCACAAAATTAACCTATCTCTTACACAATCCCTACTACCCCCTAATTTGCTCTGTTTCCTAGCCCGCCCTTGCCATCCCCGATTTGCTTTATACCCAAAATGATACGGGCCGGGAACGGTTCCTTCAAACTCAACTCAAACCCAACCCGTGACCCTTCTCATTCGTAAGAAAATAATTTTTTTAAGAACTATTAAAAAAGTCAACCTAATCCAAAATCCACCTTTAATTCAATGAATTTTGGAAAAGGAAAAATGGTAAGAGAGTAAGAGGACTAAATGGAAATTTTATTTAAAAATCAAAAAAAAAAAAGACTTATTTGATATTTTTTACTAAGAAAATCGAAAAATATTAGATACTTTTTTTTTAGTAATTTAATTTGGTTAGGGGAGGAGAGAGGAATGAAAGTCTACATAGATTAGGGCATTAAACATTGATTAATGAACTCAGGTTAATACGTAACGACAATTAATAAGGCCAGCCAGCCAGCCAGGGATGGCTTCAACCAATACCATTATGTCACGCGTCAAATTAGTGGTTTTGAGCAACATTAATCTCGCGGTAATATTCAAGATGAGGAAATACACAAAGGAAAAATTATTAGGTGATTCTGAAGCGTCATATGTTTATGTTGTTCACTACATAGAGAGAGAGAGAGAGAGAGAGAGAGCAAGCGAGAGAAAGAGAGAGAGCTAGTTATGATTTTATGGCTCCTCGGCTTCTATATAGTGAGCGATTTGACTCCAAACAAATAGACAATTTTTGTATGACTAAAATATTTAGCAGTTTTTGAGATGTTTGGCGGTTGAGAAAAATTGTTTAGTTAGAACTTAGAAGTGATGTGAAATTTACTCAAAGTGGGAGTATGTTTTTAGATATAATGGGCATTTTGTGGAAAAAATAACAGCATTCACATCATTTGAGATATACATGCATTATATTCTATATAATAGATAAAATAGAATAATAGACTTCTACACATGGGCACATAAATCAACACAAACATGTGTAGAATTCAAAATAATTATAAAAATTATTTGAAACAGTTAAGATGTGAGAATCATAGAATTATAATATGTATAAAAGTATTTTAGAAATACAAAAATCGTGACCAATAGACTTCTACATATGGGCACATAAACATGTGTGGAATTTAAAATAATTATGAAAATTATTTGAAACAGTTAAAATGTGAGAATCATAGAATTATAATAGGATAAATTACACTTTGCACTCTTGAATTTTGCGTCAAATCTCACTTGGTCCCAATACTAGTGTCAATATTCCCCTTCTATTATTGCATTGTTTAAGTCTTTAGCAATATCCAGTCATATGACAAGTATGTCACTACGAAATGAGGATAAAAGAGGAAAATTATTTCAATTTTCCATCAATACGTAATTTGTCCCACGTGATAAGCATATGAAAATTATATAATACATATGGCATTGTTTGGGAACCTAGGTTTGGGGATAAAATAGCATCGAAGACTAAAAAAGCCAAATAGTCTCAAACAATAGCCTAAGCCACTGACCTATATTAAAAAAAATTAAAATAAAAAAATAAAAAAGTCTCGTTGACAGCCTACCACCATAGGTGGTAAATGGCAATTTTTCCCCTTTAGACAAATTTTGGAAAAACATGAATGTCTTATGTTAGGGATAAATTTGTCATTATAGCCTCAAATATCATTTCAAACATATTTTTTAATACAACAATTAACCAAAAAATTCAACCCAATTTCTCAAATACAAAAACTAAAATAGCCTACTAAAATAGCCAAATAGCCAAAAAAGTAGCCACTTCCCAAACGAGGCCTATATATATGTTCATACACTGAAAATTGGAACAAAGATGCAAGATAGTAAAGCTTTTGAAATTAAAAAAGCAACAAAGAAATGAAGATGAATAGAAAGAAGAAAATTTATATTAAATTATGACTATACTAAGTTAAAACAAAATACAGATTGTGAACGATTAGAGAGATAAACTTAAGTTTCCGTCTATCCCTCTTCCTTTATCTTCGATTTCTCTACTGCCAATTTTAATTTCAAAAGCTCTCTTATCTTGCCTCTTTATCCCATTTTTCAGCATATGAACATATATATATATATATATATATATTGTGTTATAAATTTTTTTTCAGCATATGAACATATATATATTGTGTTATATAACTCTCACGTATTTATCACATGGGACAAATGGTGTATTGGTGAGAAATTGGGATGATTTTCCTTTTTTACGCTCATTTTGTAGTCACATGTCACATGACTGGATTCTATTAAAGACTTAAACAATGTAGTAACTGAAAGGGAACATTAACATTTGTGCCGGAACCAAAGTGGGATTCGACTAAAAATGAAAGGGGTTGACTCTCACTATTTCATTAATAGGAGTTAAAGTGAGATTTGACCAGAAATGTAAGAGGTTAGCTATCATGATTTCATGTGTAGGGACTAAAGTGAGATTTAGTATAAAATACCAGGTTGCAAAGTGTAATTTACCCAATTATAATATGTGTAAAAGTATTTTAGAAACACGAAAATTGTGACAAAGTTTCTTCCATGTTGTAGTCTGTTAGTACTCTATATATCTTATTTAAACTGTTGATCCTTCTTCTTTTTTTAACAAATTTTGTTACAGGTCAATACTTAGTTTAACTGGCCTTGAGAATAGTTGCATTCAACATTTGAGGCCAAGAATCACATGGGTAGATTTTGCTGTTGCCTTGGTATGTATCTGTGTTCTTCAGAAATTTTGCATTGGTGTCAAATGTCAAACTGTATTGCTCTAACTTCTATTTCCCTCCAATTGACACTTGAACATATCCTAAATGGTCACGTATAATTCTCATGTATCTCAATTTGTTGTCTGATATTTTGCAATCAGCGACGAAGAATATGAAATCTCCATGCAGAGGGATTATTAATGACTTTAAAGGAAGAAAAGCGTGCTATAAGCAAGATTGGCACGATGCATTTTGTTCAGGCACCAGGTTAATGGTTTATTTGTTTTTATTAAAGTAAGAATTACATTCATTATGTAGAACATTTCAATTAGAATGTAATTTTAAGTTCATCTACTTTAGGATTTTGGCTCCAACCACCTATATCTTCTGTGCATCTGCTCTTCCAGTCATTGTGTTCGGAGAACAGCTTAACAGAGAAACAGTTCGAACATTAATTATGCTTATTCTTTTCATAGTTAGTAAAGGTCACTAAGTGCAAGTATGGGTTCCTTAATCTGATTTATCAATTGACATGGATCTTTCAGGAAAAAAAAAGTTGTTATTTATTTCTATTCTATAGATGGAAGCTTGAGCACAGTAGATACTTTGGCTTCGACTGCTATATGTGGCATCATACATTCAATATTTGGCGGTCAACCTTTGTTGATATTGGGAGTTGCACCAAAGAGAAGGCAAATCTTGGACAACAGTTGTTCTTGGCTTGGGTTGGATGGTAAAGATGAATCTGCTTCCCTATATTTCCTAGTCTAAATTTTTTGTGTAGTAGTTTCATTTTCTTGACACAACTTTCAGGGTTTGTGTCTGGACAACCCTCTTGCTCTTTCTCCTTGATGCGTTTAATGCTTGAACTGTTATCAGTAGATTTACAAGAATAGCAGGTGAACTTTTTGGCACGTTGATTGCTGTTCTTTTCATGCAAGAGGCTATCAAGGTATTTACTAGATTAACAAATAGAAACTGTATTATTAGGCCTAGAAACAATTTTTTTTTTATAGTTATAATAAATTTTAGCGCAAATGGTTTGTAGAGGAGCCTACCTTCTCTGATCTATTCGATAGGTTCAATTTTATTTCATTGATATGCCCTGAAATTTGTACTTGAATTCGTATTGTATCTGTTTGTTCAGTCAATGCAATAGCCCTTTTTATTGCTTTGTGAAATGAAACTTTATTTTTTAATAAATTCTGCGAGAATAATCTTGGAACAACATTGTTGAATGGTAGGGGTTGGTTAGTGAATTTAGGATCCCCAAAGCTGAAGATCCAAAAGCAGAAAAATATAATTTCCAGTGGCTCTATACAGATGGGTTGTTGGCAATCATATTCTCCTTCAGCCTACTATTTACCGCTCTAAAGAGCAGAGGAGCAAGGACATGGAGGTATGGCACAAGTTTGTGATGTTGACTTTGAATCTTTGCCTCAAACATGACATTCAACTGAAATCGGATCATGAAATTTTTGTTGTCGAATGCAGGATGGCAACGAAGGTTCCTTGCAGACTATGGGGTTGTATGGTTCTAATATGGTCACTAATGTCATTTGGTGTACCTACCTGTAGACACCCAATTTTTTACCGACCTTGAGACTCAGACGTCACCTGTTGAGCACTCGGTGATATTACATATTGTGCTTGCTCAGAAGTTTCAGAGTCTCGGCTGCGAGCCTTGCCTCCGGACTTTCGGGCTCTTTTGTGCTTCGCCTCGATTTGCGAACCAGGCTCTGTTTTCTCTATTTTCTCTTACGGAAGGGAGGGAGAGGTCTCGTAGATCATCTCTCAGTGGCCGTAGGCTACGTTACGTGGTCGTAGGCCATTTTGCCGTTTGGAGCTCGGTTTCTAGTTTTTCGGAGCCGTTGGCCGTGTGCCTCGGTTCGGGATGGCCTAACCACCTCCGTTTGCCCCGGTTTTTGGCATACATCTTACTTGCTCCCTTTTGAGGGACACTGTGGTCCGAGAGACCAACTTCGTGGTCGAACACCACTCCCGGTGCCTAACAGTCAGTTTTCGGGGCCCCGGACTGCGCGTTTCGGCCCCCGAACCTTCATTTTGCATCGGTTTTGGTTCATTTTTTGCAGGGACCTCTGTTTCATTGCTAGGAAGGTCATAGAAGGATGGGAGGCCAGTAATTGTTCTGTCAGCCAACTTTATCCCTTCGTCGCCCTCCGTCGCCCGATTTTGTTCACTTCAAAGTCAATGTTGACCACCCTTGGGCCATTTTCTTGCACCCTAAACCCCATATTTGTGATGTACACATCTGGGAGGCCACCAATATTTGGTGGTCGGCTAGTAATTGTGTTTGACCCTTTTGAACCCCTCCTAAAAATGGCCTTTTCTCTCTCCTGGTTCACTTTCTCCAGTTTTTGACCACATAGTTGTGTTGTGCACACATGGGAGGCCACTAATATGGCATGGCCGGCCACTAATCTTCATTGACCTTTTTGACCCTTGGCCGGCCAGCCATAGGGGTGGCCAGTCGGCCACCTACGCCCAAGAAAACTGGCTGGCCATGATCCTCAGGGTTGGTACATTACAAATCTGTATTCCTTTTCCCCAGATTTTGTATCCGGGAGGGGGTTGCCATTTTAGAGGGAAACTTGAATTGTTTTCCCTCCATTTTTTCCCCTCTTTTTGCCTATATAAACCAACCTCCAGCTCTGGTTTTAAGGGTTACAAAAATCCCCCTCAAGCCCTTTGCATTATATCTCTCTCCCTCTCTATCTCCAAGCTTCAATCCTTCAAACCCTACACCATTTTACACTACACCACCAAGCCCCACCCTTCCATCCTCCATTCCAACAGCTGGAGGTTTTTCTTCAGAGCCTAGGAGTGCTATATCTTGGTCCAAGAGGCTACCAAAGACTTGTCTTCAAGGGTAAGTTCCATTTCCCCCCTTTTGGTCCATATTTTGCATGCTATTCTAGCTCCTTGTTCTTGCTGTTTTGGGCTCCGACCCTAACTGGAACTAGGCTTATTTTGAGCTCCTTTTCACTTTTGTTTAAGGGCATCTCTCTGTTTGAGGCCTCTTTGTTGCACTTGCTTCATTACCTCCCTTGTATGCCATTATCTTGTGTAGTATTTTTGGCCTATGTATAAATTGTTTTGAGGCATGTCATAAACTATAATTGGCTTATTTTGAGCCCTTATTCAATGTTGTCTAAGGTCTCAATACTGTTTGAGGCTTCTATCTTCCACTTGCCTTTATATCCCTTTTTTGGCTCCATTTTTGCATGATTTATTAGCCTCTTGTGCTTCTATTTTGGGACTCTGGTCCAAACTGAAAATGGTCCTATTTTGACCCTCTCTTCATGTT
Source organism: Camellia sinensis (assembly GCF_055761805.1). Classification (NCBI taxonomy): domain Eukaryota; kingdom Viridiplantae; phylum Streptophyta; class Magnoliopsida; order Ericales; family Theaceae; genus Camellia; species Camellia sinensis. Next base: position 114,533,974 of record NC_138973.1, read on the forward strand.
TCATTAAGGGTCTTTCATTGTTTGAGGCATCCTTTTTATACTTTGTGTTATATCTCTCTTCTGGCCATATTTTTGCATGATTTATTAACCTCTTGTGCTTCTGTTTTTGGACTCTGGTCCGAACTGAAAACAGCCTAATTTTGACCTCCTCTTAATGTTTCATGGAGGGTGTTTTACTTTTTGAAGCATCCTTTTTGTACTTTGTGTTATAGCTCTCCTTTTGGCCTTGTTTTGCATTGTATTTTGAGCATGCTTGTATACTGTTTTTGGTTTGGCCACCAACTGTAAAAGGTCATATTTTGGGTCCCTCTTCGACATTGTTGAAGGACCCTCAGCTTTTTGGGGCCAGAAGCTGTGACTTGCTTCATTGTCTCACATTTAGGGCCATTTTTGCATGCTAGCTTAGCCCCATTTGTGTTTGTTGTTTGGCCCTGCTTAAAACTGAAAACATGCTTTTTTCGGGGCTGCCTTGAATCTTTCTTCACATGTCATGATCAAATAATGCATGCTTTGTATAGCTGTAGGCCATTGCGTATGCCTAATCTTGCATTTCGGGACCATTTCATGCATCGGGTGCTATGTTGTCATGATTCGGGGCTGTTTCGGGTCATATTTTAGCACTGAAATTTGCATGTTTTCATATCATATTCCATGCCTTGCCATGTCATGTTAGAGTGGCATTCGGTGCCTTAGGGCCGGTCCTCGGTTTGCGTGCATGCGTACACGTACTTCGAGAGTCTCATTTTCACCTAATGGCCTCTTATGTGAGTGTGGATGAGGTCCACTCATGTTGGTGTAAGTCCATTATGCATTGTGTATGCCATTTCATTTCATAGCATTGCGTATGCTAGGTTGTATGTTAGCGCATTGTGTATGCCATGTTACCTCGTGCACCGTGTATGCCATTTCATAGCATTGTGTATGTTAGGTTGTATCTTAATTTTATTTCATGCATATCATGCATATTGCATTGTGCTTGGGATAGGAATTAGCTCGAGCACGGGAAACGAGGTATGTTTCGTACTTCGAGTGACGGAACGTGTCTCAATTCCCAATCACCGACACTCTGGATTGCCCATGATTGAGTTAGGTCTTGTTGTGTTTTCATATGCATTCATTCTATATTGAGTTGCATAATTCGACTCCTCGGCCATCATGCATCGAGATGCGTGATTGGTGGCACGAGGATCGAGACATGCATACATATGTGAAAATACATTGCTATGCCCCTTTCCTGCTCTCTGTTGCAGCAAATCAAGAATCAACAGTCTTCCGGGGCTTGGCGCGCTTTCGAAGAAATCATTGCAAAACAGAGGCTAATTGGGGCATCCCAGTGGATTTTCGTACAAGGCAGCCCAAACATACATCATTCATCAGAGTCAAGGCAGTCCCTGGCTTGCATGCCAGTTTATAGCTTTCCTAGATTAATTTGTAAATTAATTAGGATTTTTGTATTTATTCGAGACTGTATTATTCATTCATTTGGGACTGTATATTATTTATTCGGACCCTCTGTGCGAGGGCCTAATTGTAATAAGTGTGCGTGTATGTGATGCATGTCTTCCAACCCCACGTCTTTCTCCTTTTTATTTACCAGCTTATGATGGTTAGATTAGGGCATATTTCAATTAGCATAAAGTATGATAGCATGTGTTGCATTCATTCATCTGTTTTGCATGCACCGGGCTCGGCGCATCATACTAACTGCATTGTATTTTCAATTCCAAGTTGAATACACGTTAGCTGTAGCATTTCATACGCCATGCTTAGAATAGCCGAGCCTGCTATAGTTGCATTTTTGCATGTGTTGCATTAGGCATTTCTGTATAATTAGGATCATGCATGGATTTCTAACCTAGATTCTGTTTTGGCTTGGAGTACTCAGTAAGTTTTATGCTTTAGCATCCTTGCATGCGTGTGAGTGACTGCCATGAATAGCATGCTTACCATGAGGCTATGTGCTTATGTGATATAACTGCCTGAATGCCTGTGGGTGAAGGTTGGGTTACTTGGATTGGAATAATTCATCAAATGTGTGTTTTAAGCCCACTAGATAGTGGCAAAATCATGTCTTTCTAAGCCCACCTGAGGGTGGCAAATCCACGTCTTAGCCTACTTGCGAGTAGCACCATCAAACCATCTTTCAAAAACAAACATGAAATGTTTTGTTCCAATTCAGGCGATCTAGTCTATACTTGTATGCTGCGCGCATCACATAGTAATCTAGGCTAATAACCGGAATAAGAACGCACAATGTTTTCAAAACATGATATCATGATTAGTAGAGGCCGATCTTTGATCGGGCGAGCGGGGGTGCTCACGAAGTGACCTTCCCCAATCGTACCCAAGTTCCCGAGCCGAGGCAACTTTGGTGATGATGGACACGTGGCCTTAGGCAACGAGTCAGGGTTTCCTAAATTTCCCAAAATAAAATATTTAGGTGGCGACTCTGTATCTGGCAAAGCAGTCCATGTTTGGCACTTCTTTCAAAATCTATTTTCTTAAAACGATTTGCCGGATTTGGACTCTTTGGTTCAGACTTAGAACCGTGACAATTTGAGAGTCCTTAGCTGTAGTGAGCCCAATATCGAACGGAACGGGGGGAGTTCGTTCCTCCCCGGGGCGTTCGGGGACGTCTACACTACCAAAATCCCTTCAAGAGTTCCCAGGAGGCTCTTTCATCCACTTCCTTGGGAGTCTGCGTCTTTGCTCCACTGGACGATAATTAAGGTCAGAATATGTAACCATTTTTTTCTTTGTTTCTTTCTCCAGGGCTATTTCTTACTCAGTCCTTCTTATGAGGAAAGCACCTATCATTTCCATGTGAGTACTATGTTCTAAAAATGTTGTTGTGGGTAGCTTGGAAACAAAAATGTTTTGGAGACATATAGGAAATGATAAAAGAATTTGGAAACATTTGAAGATATTTAGTAACAAAAACTAAAACCTATATAAATGTTTGTTTTCTCAAAAATAAAATAATTGCATATGCTGAGGTCTATGAATATTAGAAGTTGATAAACAAAAGGGTTGATGGCGTAGTTGGGATACAAATTTGATGTTGTGAAAATTAAAATTCTAGCAGTCATATGGATGAAAAGGGGGGGGGGGGGGGGGAAGTACTTTGCTCTTGTGGTAACAAAGAAAGAGAATAAGAGACTTAATCACTCCTTTTTAATCTTCTCCTCTCTCGTTCTCCTTTTCTTGTTAATAAATTCTCATATTCTCTAATAATTTTAAGAGTTTTATTTTTCTCACATTTTCTGACAAAAAAGAGGCAAATAAAATAGACATTATTAAATATTCTTAGTAGGAATTGTTTTGGTAGGTTTCATAGTGTTTCAGTGGAAACATTTGAATTTTAATATTTCACTACTGTTTTATTTTTGTTTCCTTAGAAACAAAAACATTTTAGCTGTGGCGATGGAAAAGAAACAAAATTTTGTTCCTTGCAAATGATAAATCTGAAATTAAATTTCTTTGGTACCATCACATGCTTTATGAGAATGAGATGTTCTCCTCTCTTATGGTTGCTTCTATAAAACATATTTATGTCTTATATAAACTCCTTTATGTGCCTAAAGTAGATTTTTTGACAAAAAAAATAGAAGGCTGATAAAACATGTATTCATAAAAATACCAATTCAAAGTATAAGACACTAAATTATGCACTTAACACATTTGAACTGCAAGATATGGGGAAGGTCCTTGTAGTATTCTTCTTTGCTGCCTTCATTCCTGCTGTGATTATCGCTGGTCTTTACTTTTTTGACCACTGCGTTGCTTCACAAATGGCACAACGAAAGGAATTCAATCTCAAGAATCCATCTGCTTACCACTATGACATCTTATTGCTTGGAATTATGGTATATTAATTGATTTTGTGTGTCTGTTTGTCTTCCATTCAAGACTTTGTATATCCCTATAGATACTGACTCAAGCTATTCTTTTCATTGAAACCATAACTCAGACATTGTTTTGTGGATTAATTGGACTCCCTCCTGCAAATGGCGTATTTCCACAAACTCCCATGCACACAAAGAGCCTTGTTGTTCTCAAGAGACAGGTTAGTTTAAGTAATAAAAAAGTTTCTTATTTTCGTTGGAAATTTAATTTGTGTAGAATATTAAAGAATTCGATACAATTGCAGTTGATCAAAAAGAAGATAGTAAAGAGTGCCAAGGAATGCATAAAGCAACAAGGTAGCAACTCTGAAATTTATGGAAGAATGCAAGCGGTCTTCATAGAAATTGACACAACTCCAGATGTACGCAAAATAAGTAACTAAAAATTAGAAATTAAAAAATTGTTTGTAAATTTATTTCAATTTCCTTCTTTGGACATTTATAACTTTAGTATTTGGGTTTCTAATGCAGCATGCAGTAGGAAAAGAGCTGAAGAACTTGAAGGATGCAATCACGAAAAGTGAAGATGGAGGAAGCAAAGATGGTAATGATCTGGAAAAACACATCGATGCTCACTTGCCTGTTCGGGTTAATGGGTAAAGACTGAGCAATGTTTTACAATCACTTCTTGTCGGAGCATCACTACGTGCTATGCCCACAATCAAGATGATTCCTACATCAGTTCTTTGGGGGTATTTTGCCTACATGGCTCTTGACAGCCTCCCTGGAAACCAGTTCTGTGAAAGAATTTTACTGCTTTTTATTACACCTAAAAGACAGTACAAGTAAGTTATTACTAAAGTATTTATAGGTTTAGTTATTCATTGAGTTTGGTAGTTTGAGAAACCAATCACTCCTATTGATGCTAAATTTATATATTTGACAGAGTCTTGGAAGGAGATCATGCTTCGTTTGTCGAGTTGGTGCCTTTCAGTTATACTGCTATGTTCACGCTCTTCCACTTCGCATATCTTCTATTATGTTTTGGCATTACATGGATACCAATAGCTGGGATATTGTTTCCCACACCATTTTTTCTGCTCATAATCATTAGGCAGCATCTCCTTTCAAACTGTTTCACTCACAGTATCTTCAGGAGCTAGATGCAACTGAGTATGAGGAAATTGCCGGTAATCGAAATTATAGTCAAAGCATGCCATTCAAGGTAAATTGTCTCTGAATCAATTGTTATGCCAATGATAGCCAATTAGGTATTGTGAATGCTATGATTACACTAAGTTTTCCTTAGTGTGTAAAATTCAGTATTTATTTGCAACGTATATAAAATGAGTTTTTATTGAATCTATTCTCAGTTCTTTCATGCTTCTTTGATGCATCTTCCTCAAAGGCTCAACTCTTTCGCCAAATCAGATGAAATTGGAATTGTATCATTAGTTATGCGTTTCATACCATTTTAGTTCTGAAATTTATGTTAACGTCAGTTTAGCTTTATAGCAAATTAGCAATGCTTGATATGTGCAGAAAGGGGGCAAGCCTCTTACAGGGAGTGAAAACCTGAATTTGAAAGCAGTGATGCAGAGATATTGGACGAGTTGAGGACCAACAGAGGAGAGTTGAAGTTTAGATCAGCAAGCTTCAGTGATGAATGTCTCTAGCAGGCAAGACTCTAATTAAAGCCATTACTCTCTGCTTAGCTGTGATACATGTGCATGTACTCATGTGAGCATGTACCAACCCATGCAATGGAACATGCAAGTGGGACTAGTACAAACCCCATCACCAAAATCCAGTCACTAAATATTATAAAAATTATAAGGGTACGTACACTCCATTTGTTTTGATGAAAAACATTTTCTAATAGATTTTTTTTTAACAGAAAACTAATCTATGTTTGGTTGCGTTCTTGAAACTTATGTACTAATGGTTACATTAGTGGTGATAGTAGTGGTAGTGATAATGATGTGGTGGAGGTGGTGGTAGCAACGGCGATGACGGTGGTTGTGGTTGGCGATGATGGTGGTTGTAATCATGGTGGTAGTGGAATTGGTAATATGGTGGCAATGGTGAATTTTCCACTTTAAAACTTGTGGCGCAGCGTAGAATGTGAACAGTAGCAGAATCACAACGAAAGCTACAACTCTGCTAGAATATATTGAATTCGAAGATCACTATAATTATAAGAAACATAAGAGAATTCTCGCAACAAAGTGTATATATTATATCAAAAGTGATTGGCCATAAGGCTTACAAATATTATTTATAATAAAACAAAGTCGTGGTTAAACTAGAAAATAAACTAGAAAGGGCAATACTTGCTAATCAAGCATAATTATGAAAATTACCAAAAATGGAAGTATTTGAGTTAAGGTCAAATCTAAAAACTATAATGAAAAATACATATTCTGGAAAAAACCTACCCCAAATTGGATTTGTCTAGACAGAGTTATAGGCAAATCAATTATTTCCAAAAGCAACAAAACCGCGAAATTGAAGGCTTAAACATTGGAATTTGCATGAAATCCATTGTAAGTCATAGCAAAGCGATGGATATTGGTTGTCACATCATTTTCCATGTCCCAACCGAATACCACGCCATTCCGAGCACGTGTCATCTTGCGTCTACTAGCGCCTTTCTCCTTTGCTTTATTTGTCCATGAGTTCTAGAAACTCTATGGACAAACACTCTGCATCAACTTGGTAGAGAGGTCAGCACTCCCCCTAGCAAATTTAAGATGTGTAATTCTCTCAAGGAGCTTTTTCTTGTGTTCGCCTCTTGCAGACAAGTTTGATTATGGAACAACGAAAGTCCCATCTCTTATATTTTGTGGAGCCCCTTTAAAGACATGATGATCAACGGTCTAGCTCCTTTTGATTACTGCCATCCCCTATTCCTATCTCTCCATTTGAAACCTCATCATTGGGTAAACCCACCCTACTTGACTTCCTTTGAGGTGGCTTCCTGTTCTAGTATACAAGATGCAACCACGTTAAAGACGTTGATGAAGATGAAGGTACACTGGGAACAACATTAACAATATGAGTAACAATACCTTTACAGCTTCTTCTTTTTTTATCTGTTCCACTCATTTGTATTACCTTCTTCGTTTTTAGGCTTCCACTCGTACTTGGCATTACAAGGAGCTTGAGACTTAGGTTTGCTTGGGCATGTTCTTGTAGAATGGCCAAGAATTTTACAAACCTCTCATGCTTAACTATATGCTTCTCTTAGTGTGAGTTCACCGTTTGTATTTAGCTATTTGAATGAGAAGTTTTTTTGTGATTACAACAAACATATAATTCCTAGCTACTACTATTTATTTATTAAAATTGTCACTTTTATTATATATTACATTGCTTAAGTAGATGCAATAGCTGATAGATAAATATTATGTCAATGCAGGTTCGTCCAAAGGATGATGTCCCACAATCTACGTGAGAGATAGGGCACAAGCCAAGATCAAAGATTCTAGTGCTAACCTCAGATTCACGTTTTTTTTATTCTAGTTCTTACCCTTAATTACCTCTTAAGCCTCCTACATTCAGTTCTAAGTGATTGAATTTAGCTGTTATAGAAAGATTTGCCAATATCAAAATGTTAAGATTTTGGTCTATATTACAGATTTGTTGTGGTGATGAGCCAAAATATACTGTGGCATTTTAATCACCCTTACTAGTTATAAAACACCAAGCTAGCTTAGGATATCAAAAAAGCTTGGAACACTGGATTTATGACTTTTCTCTTGAAACACTTGGGTCCAGCAAACTCCAACTTATTGTCAACATTCAGATTAGTTAGTTTCGCTTTTGTTGCTTTAATGATCATCATTTTTCTATTTCATTTTTAAAGTATTGGTTTCCTCTATTTAGTCTGTTCTTTAATTTAAGCTAATGTGGGCTTATTTTATTTCCAAATTTGAATAACTTGAATAATACAACCAAACACAAATTTTTCTTACCAACTATTTGGAAACAAGAGAGACGTATGTTTGGTTGTAAGTTGTAAATTGTTTAATAAAGTGTGAGTAAAAGAATGAGTGTTTATGATTTGAATCTTTGACCATTACTGATTTGGTCATGGTTGTCTCCAATTGGAGTTGATGAATTGAAATTAAAAATTATAGGGACTACATAGATGAAATTAGGGCAAATCACGATGGTAGTCCCTATATTTTGATCATTATGTCATTTTAGTCTATATAATTTTAATTGACTAGATTTTGACATTAAGCTTATAATTTTGTCTTAATTTGGTAGTGGAAAGTATGCAGCAACAGCAAATGCAGAGGTGTAAGCATGAGTTGGGAAAAGTTTATGGGATTCAAAAAGAAGATGGGCAGGTCTTTAGTCCAAGCTTTGTTAGAAGTTTGAGTGAAACCCAAAGAGTAAGACCTGGTATTAGTTTGGAGGTGGATTTGGGCCAAGACCAATCTCGATCCCAGCTCATTCAGTTAGTCCAATACAATACTCACAGGATTGGACTCAGTCATCCTCTGGTAAGTACTGAAGAAGGCCAATTAGGGGTGGGCTATAACTCCAAAACTAATGATTCAATTCCTGCCTCTAGTGGTGGTTCCATCAATAACCTGCTTAAGCAAGGCCCGAGGAAAGTGATCGGGAAAGGTGGGCTTAAACATCCATTGGTTGTAGGTGGATTTACTGGGCTGGCTAGAAGAATTGGTAAGAGAGAAGTGGGTGCTGGAAGAAGCAGGGCACAACCGACAACCATGGTGCCTAAATTAACAATAGTGCAAAGGCCAAGTGTAGGGAACAGACAAGATAACAGTGAAGTAGATAAACTACATGAGGCTCAAGCAACATTATTTCTGGGGAAAAGTCTGGGGCTTGACTTCAAAGGGCAGGATGCAGAAGTTATTAAGAAAATTTGTACAATTGGAGAAGAAGAACAAGGAGAGGTTAGGAGGGGGAACTGATGCTACCCTGCAATCAGTAACATTTGGGAGATCGCAGAGTTGAAAATGTTTCATTATGAAGTTATTAAGCTGGAATATTAGAGGGATGGCAAGACCTGAAAAGAGGAGAAAGATCAAGAACCTGCTATTTGATAAGAAAATTGACATGGCTTTGATTCAAGAAACAAAAAGGTCAAGCATGTCCAACCAGGTGATTAGGAGTTTATGGCCAAGAGAAAAGATGGAATCCATGGTTGTGGATGCAATGGGAGTGGCAGGTGGATTGGTATGCATATGGGATCTTGATGTTTTTCAACTTTAAGAGTGCTGTAGTAATAGAAATTTCATTCTACTCTCAGGTACCATTCTGCACTCCTTTAATTGTGTTATTTTAAATGTCTATGCTCCAAATGATCTTATGATGAGAGGGAAATTATGAGAGTCCCTTTTAAATTTGAAGACCCTTTTTCCAAAACCATGGTGTCTTGGAGATGACTTCAATGAGATCACAAATTTGAGGGAAAGAATAGGAAATTCAAGGAGGGATTGGGGTATGAAAGAGTTTAAAGAATTCATAGACAGATGCGATGTGGCTGATATGCAAATGATAGGGAGAAAATTCACCTGGTGCAATGCCTATAATGAAAACAAATGGAGTAGAATTGACAGATTTCTCCTTAGCCTAGAGTGGATTGAGAGATATAAATTCAAACTGTGGGGACTGCCTAGGTTGGTCTTAGATCATTGCCCTATAGTACTCATGGAAGATAAGAGGGATTGGGGTCCCAAACACTTCAAATTCTTGAATGCTTGGATCCTACACCCAAATTTTGCACCTTTTGTGGAGAATACTTGGAAAGATTTTTAGTTCCAAGCAACGATGGGTACATTTTACAAAGAAAAATGCAGGACCTAAAGATGGCATTAAAACAGTGGAATAGGGAGGTATATGGCAATATTGCCACTCAACTGAAAGCAACAGAAGATCAGGTACATATCTTAGATCTGAGGGCAGAACTAAGACCTCTGGATGATGCTGAAATCAAACAAAAAAGAGAGGTAAGGAATGAAATGTGGAGATTGAGTAGGATGATGGAATGGGCATGGTTGCAAAAGTCAAGGTTAGATTGGAATATGAAAGGGGACAGTAACACAAGGTTTTTTCATGTCATGGCTACTAGTAGACAAAATAGAAATGCCCTCAACTCCATTGTTGTTGGTGATAAGGTGATTGGGGAACAAATCCTGGTCAAGGATGAGGTGTGGTCACACTTTAGAAAGCAGTTTTTAGAAGAATGGAGGCATACACCTGTGATAGGAGGTGATTTCAAGAATGTGAGGCACAGTGATTCATTTCATATGCTAGAGTTAGAATTTTCAGCAGAGGAGGTTTGGGAAGTTGTCAAACTTTGTAATGGCAACAAAGGTCCAAGTCCAGATGGTTTTAACTTAATGTTTTTTCAGAAACACTAGGAGGTACTCAAAGATGATGTGATGCTCTTTATGTCAGATTTTTATGAGAGGGGCAGCTTGGCCAATGGGTTGAATAGCTCTTTCATCACACTTATTCCAAAGAAAGTGAATGCAGTTAATCTAAATGAATATAGGCCAATTAGCCTTATTGGGTCAGCTTACAAAATACTCACCAAGGTTCTTACAAGTAGACTAAAAAAGGTAATGCTAGCTGTAATTGGTGAAGCTTAATCTACATTCCTAGGAGGAAGAAACATACTTGATGGAGTATTGATTGCAAATGAAATTATGGATGGGTGGAAAAAAACCAAGAAAAGTGGGTTGTTGTTCAAAATCGATTTTGAGAAGGCTTATGACTCCCTCAACTGGGAATTCTTGTTCTTAATACTATCTCGCTTTGGCTTTGGATCAAAATGGATTTCTTGGATGAAAGAATGTCTCTCTTCAGCTAAAATCTCAATACTTGTGAATGGTTCACCAACCAAGGAGTTTAGTCCCCAAAAAGGCCTCAGAAAAGGGGATCCATTATCTCCTTTCCTATTTAACCTGGCTACAGAAGGATTAAACATATTACTTATGAGAGCTAGGGAATTGGGGTTGCTGAAAGGAGTAGTATTTAGAGCTAATAAAGCAGTAGTTTCTCATCTTCAATTTACAGATGACTCCTTATTATTCTGTGATGCTGAATGCTCAGAAGTGCTGAATTTAAAAAGCATCTTAAGGTGTTTTGAGATTGCATCAGGGCATAAGATAAACTACCATAAAAGTATGGTTTGTGGTTTTGGTATCTCTACATCTGTGCTCAATGAGTTTTCTTCCATGCTAAATTGCAAATCTAAGTCAATGCCACTGAAGTACCTTGGCTTGCCATTAGGTGCTAGCCCTTATAGGAAGCTGAGTTGGAAACCTGTCATTGAGAAGATAAAGCTTAGACTTGCTGGTTAGAAGAGGTGATTTCTCTCTTATGCTGGTAGGCTAACTCTGATTAAGGCAGTGTTATCAAGCCTGTCAGTGTATTACCTCTCTCTGTTCAAGAGACTTGAAAGGAGAGCAAAAGAAATTGAACAATTACAAGCCTCATTCCTATGGGGTGGCTCTGAGCTAAAGAGAAAAGTTCATTTAGTGAAATGGGAAGAGGTAACAAAAAGCATCAAGCAAGGGGGGCTGGGTATTAGAAGAATCAGAGACATGAATGTGTGTTTATTAATCAAGTGGTGGTGGAGGTTTGCCAATGAGGAAACAGCCTTGTGGAAGAAGGTGATTTGTAGCAAATACAAAGTTGAAGGTGGGAAATGGCTCCTAGATCCTCATGCAGCTAGCAGATGTTCCAAGATTTGGGGAGATATTTTGGTAGTAGCAACCCAAAGGGTCAGCCTCCTACAATTTTATGTCAATAATCTTCAGATTAAAGTGGGAAATGGGTGTAGAGTATGCTTCTGGCATGACTGCTGGATTGGAACAGTTAGCCTTAAAGAGTTATTTCCTAGATTGTTCAGATTGTCTAATGATAAGGACGAGTCTCTCAGCGCCTATGCTGTCAAAAGAGGAAACTCTAATAATTGGGTGTTTAGTTTTAGGAGGGCTTTATTTCAATGGGAACAAGATGAGCTTAACACACTTAATCAATCTATCAGAGTAGGTCCTATGTTGAATTTGAACTTGCATGCTTTGGACAAGGCAGTTTGGTTAGCAACTAAACCAGGGCAATCCTTTGTCTCAACCCTTTATAAACAAACTGATTTACAGCATGGTGAATTAAAGAGTTCTAGCAGATTGGTGTGGGTCAAGTACCTCCCCCCTAAAGTCCACTTTTTTGGATGGCTTGCTTGGAAACATAAGGTAAAAATCTCTGTTCTTTTGCATAGAATTGGAGTGCTAAATGCCAGTGCTGAAACTATATGTATTTTCTGCGAGGAAGCCCAAGAAACAGTAGAACATCTATTTATCTTCTGTCCTATGGTATGGAGAGTTTGGGCAGGTCTTCTGCAATGGTGGGGAACTCATTGGGTGACACCTAGATCTGTTGAAGGGCTATTGCAGTGGTGGGCTGGGAATAACTTCACCAAAGCTGAAAAGAGAATCTAGAATGCAATCCCTTTGGTGGCTCGTTGGTCCATATGGAAGCACAGGAATGAATGCCTTTTTCAAGATATCCAACCAAACTTGGAAGAGTTACATGAAGCTATCACTGTTAGGATTGCAATTTGGCTGAAATCTACCTCAAGGGATTTCCATTTTTCCATCACTGATTTTATGTATATTTTGGTGCAAATGAGATTATGCTTGGGAGGAAGGCTGTAATGCTTTATCTGTCAAAAACTTTTGAAGACAACACAGCTTCGTTTTGGTGGTGTCATGCAGCACATCAGGTCTTATTTTGCCTCAGTAATGGTGGCTGATCTAGTGTGGATCTGTGTTGGGTTAGTGTTACTGCTCTGCTGTGCTGGTATGCCTGTTCAGTTTTGCTGCTTTGCTCTGGTTGCTGCTGAGTTTGAGTTGTGTAGGTAGGTTGTTGTTGTGTTAGATTATTCTGGTGTGCTGTTCTGCTTTGCTGCTGCATTGATGCTGGATGCTTGTATAGGCTGTATGCTGGTCTGCTGGTTTGAATGGGTTAAATGTTGATGTGTTTTGAGGCATATTTATTTTGTGTTGTTGCTATTAGGTGCTCTTTGTTGCTTCTTTCTGGTTTGTTTTGCTCTCTTTTTGTGTTGGTTCCTCACCAACTGGCGCATGGAGCTTTGTGTTAGCTCCAAGCTCCTCTTTATTGATGTATTCTATCATACCCTATATGTTTTCATCAATAAAGATTTTTTTTGCTGATCAAAGAAAAAAAGTGACATTTGTTATATTGTTATGGGTAAAATTATAAACTTATCAAACTTAGTAAGTTAAACTCAACCAATTTAATGATAATTTTTCTTAAAATATATTAACGATGTTATCAATCAGATTAAATTGACACAAAACCTAAAATTAATGATCAAAATTGAGTCAATTGAAAGCATAGGGATCAAAATGACACAAGTGGTAAAATATAGGGAATATTGGTATAATTTACCCATGAAATTAATATTTTACGAAAGAAATAAAAAAAAAATACCTTTTTTCCAAAACTACAACTTCGCAAAACAAGTTGAGATTTTTGTAACCATATAAGCCTTCAAAATATCAACATTTTCTATGACAATAGTTGACCTATCACCATCATTTAATTCAAGTCAAACCAAAAACTTTACATTGAATCACTTAATGAGCTGACAAAAGGGTTTTAAAATAAAATAAAATAAAATAAAAATCCAAAATTTTAAAATTTAGGGTGTAAATTTTAAAATTATCAGTAGTGTTATGATTCTATTTTGGGGTCTGTAGAGCTAGGAGAAAATTATTGATGCATCCACGCACCATTTTCAACTCAAAACCCCACCATTTTGGCAATTAGGTTCTCCCATCTCACCATCACTAACAAATACAAGATGATCACCATCTCTAATCAACTCTATATCGTCAATTTCAGCTCCATCCTTGGTTAGAACTTTAGTAGCCAACAATCCAAATTTTTTAGCACCAATCTCAAGTAGTTCTTGAAAACTCTGTGGAAGTAGCACAAGCTTTCCTTTAACATCTCCCTTTTCCAGGCAACTAACGGTCACTCTTGTAGGACAATCTCTATCAGTCTCAACACATTTAGTCTGATCTATAGATGAAAGCAAGTCATTGTTGTTCCCTCCATTGGCTGCTGACATAATCCCAAATAAGGAATTGTGAAAATTACTAGTTCTACGTCTTGGACGGGATTGCCTCCATGTCCCTTCAATTACTCCGCCTGATGAGCCATCCCGGGACATGGGATAGATAGTTGGTTCACTTGTAAATCTCCCAAATACCTTACTTTCACGTTTTTGTTCTGGTATGACAACGAAAGATTGTGTTTTGACCTCTTTATTGGATTGGAATATGGTTTTTATGTCTTCATGTCCTTGCTGGTCTGCTAGGTCTCTTGGGGTCCAACCATGGATGTCTGGTTTGTCAATATTAGCTCCTTGGTCTAATAGGAATTTCACTATTTCGGTGTTTCCTTCACAAACTGCTACATGAAGAGCAGTGGATCCATTGCTCTTTGGAAGCGTTACGTCCCCTCCGTGATAAAGAATTTTTTTGAGCAACTCTAAGTTGTTTTGCTCCGCGGCAGTGCATGAAAATAGACCCACATCGCCAGATGATATGGTGGCACCATTATCTGCTAGTATCTTGACCACTGCCTCATGATCAGCCATCATTGCCTCCCATATTGGCACATTGCCTTCTAAATCTGTAAAGATGTAGACATAGTTGGCTCTTAGCATATAATTAATGAATAAGTTGTCAATCTTGATAGCAATTTGTGTTGGAAAAATGATTTAATATAGGCATATTTTTTAGCCCAAATTTGAGTGGGCCCCAAACGTCTTTTGGGATGGGTCCGTAGAGGTGATGTGTTCCTTGCCGCGTGACAACTCACACGATGAAGACGGAACGTCAAAACTATTTATGAGTGAATGGGAAATTGACGTCGTTTTCAGGTTTAACATTAATTTTTTTTTAGATAAAATTCATTTGAATTTTTTCAATAAAAATTATTGTGGGAATTTAATTTAATTCTAAATTCAAATTTTTGGTTCCTAAGTGGTTTCCTAAAATTTGTAATTGTGGGAATTTAATTTAATTCTAAATTCTAATTTTAGGTTCCTAAGAAGTTTCCTAAAATTTGTACCTCTTCATTTATTTCTTTAACTATTTCTATAGTTTAATATATATATTCAATTAGTTTAATATATATATATATATATATGTTTGAAATAGTTTAAATAATAAATTACCTACAGTTCTTTGACTTGGTCCTCCGTGGACAACTTTTCAAATTTGTTTGAATTTAAGGATCCTTGTACCAACGGTCAGAATAGTTTGAAATTAACTATTGCACCTGTTCTTTCATAGTGCATCTGTTCATTCAAATTGTCCATACCTGTTCGGGTCTTTTGTTTTGCCTATGTATACAATCAATTTGCAGCAGTCCAGGCTATCCGGAAAAAATTGAGTCTGAAATTTTGTCATTTTGCTGTCCATTTCTTTTTAGTGCATTATTCTTCATATATAATTTTAGGAATAAATATTCAGAGAGTTAGAACGCAGGTTTGGTTCGCCGAACAATTTGTTTTGGAGTGCTACTACAAATTGGTTAAGATCATTGTATCCTGGAAGATAAACGACACTCAACCGTAAGCACCGTAGCGGGGCGAATCTGTCTTAAGGACAGAGTGTTACACACTCGACTTGGTATTTTGATTTTAATTTGGTTCGATAAATAAATTCGGTATGTTATTTATTTATTTTTTTTGAATTAGTTTCAATTTATTTTATTTACACAGAAGATTGTTCCAACAATCTTAAGACAGATTCGAATTATTCTGTTTACAGAATTTTTCATTTGTTTCCTTTTCTCTTTCTTCTTTTAAGAAAAATTATTTTCTGTGGATTTTCAAAATAATATTCTGGTTGGAAAAACAAATAGTGATTATATGCTATTTGACAAATAGTAGTAATATACTGTCTATTTTCTTTGACAACTAGTAGTACGATACTGGTGTCATTAACAATTCAGAATATATTTTTGTGGAATTTTTTCCGAAATTAATTTTGGATTTTAGAAATTATTTTTTAAGTTTTCATTACTTAAAATTCTGTTGTAGTATTTTAATTATTGAAGTGCTACAGAAATTAATTTTCTGTGTGGAATTAATTTGGTTGAATAAAATTTTATTCTATTTCCAAATTAATTGAAAAATAAAAGTTATATTCTTATTTCTTTTATTTTACAGAATTTAATTTCTTATGTGGAATTAATTTGATTGAATAAAATTTTATTTTATTTCCAAATTAATTGAAAAATAAAAGTTACATTCTTGTTTCTTTTATTTTTTACAGAATTTAATTCTGTGAATTTGGTTTAATTTTCTGTGTAGTGTAAATTCTAATAATAATTTTGTTTTATAAATTAGAATTGATGGCTACTAAAACAAATGCCCAAACAAGGACTACTGTGGTGGCTGCAATTGCACCAAACCCCTCTCATGTAGTGACAGTACCAATAAATCATGGAGAGAAGCCAGAGAAGTTCTCAGGAACTGACTTTAAAAGATGGCAACAGAAAATATTGTTCTACCTTACAACTCTGAACCTGGTTCGTTTCCTCCGTGAAGATGCTCCTATCCTGAAAGAGGATGAAACCGACCGGCAAGTGGTTGCTGCGGTTGATACTTGGAAACATGTCGATTTCCTTTGCCGGAATTACATCTTGAACGGACTTGACAACACATTATACAACGTCTACAGTCCAATCAAGACAACAAAGGAACTTTGGGAATCATTGGAGAAAAAGTACAAAACGGAAGATGCTGGCTCAAAGAAATTTGTGGTTGGCAGATTCTTGGATTTTGTAATGGTTGATTCAAAAACTGTGATCAGTCAAGCTCAAGATTTCCAACTCATTTTGCATGACATTTACGCAGAAGGCATGTCTCTCAGTGAATCCTTCCAAGTTGCAGCCTTAATTGAAAAATTACCAAAAGGCTAGAAGGAATTCCAGAACTACCTCAAACACAAGCGCAAAGAAATTTCTATGGAAGAATTAATTGTGCGTTTGAGGATTGAGGAGGACAACCGCAATTCTGAAAAGCGGGCTGGTAAGAATCCTATGGAGTCTAAGGCAAATGTAGTGGAACATGCTTCAAAAACCAAGAAACGAAAGTCTTATGGAGAAAGTTCAACACAAGGCTCTAAAGGGGGGGGAAAATAAAAATTACAAGTTTAATGGCAAATATTACATTTGTGACAAAGAGGGACATCGGGCCAAAGATTGCCGTAGCAAAGGCAAAAGCAAAAGGAGAACAAACAAGAAGCCTGCTCAAGCCCATATGACCGAAGTGGACAATATTTCCAATGGTATCGATGACATCAATCTTTCTGCAGTTGTTTCCGAGCAAATCTTGTCGGAAATCCTAAAGAATGGTGGGTGGACACTGGTGCTACTCGTCATATTTGTTCCGACAAAAAGATATTCACATCTTATTCTACAGTGGACAATGGTGAGCAACTCTTTATGGCCAACTCCTCAACTTCCAAAGTTGAAGGACAAGGAAAGATTGTACTTAAGATGACATCTGGAAAGGAACTCACTCTCAACAATGTGCTGCATGTACCGGACATTCGCAAGAATCTTGTTTCCGGATCTTTGTTATCCGGCGCGTGGCTGTTTACTCTAAGCAGCTTCTATTAATCAGCCTGGCTCCGAGATGCCCAACAAGTCAACTCCAGCTTGGCCAGACCAGTTAAACTTGCCCCAGTTCTGTCATGACCCAAATCTTCTTGGACCATTACAATGCGGCGAGATCAGCCCAGTCTATAAGTAGAACACTTCAGCCGAGCTAGTAGAGCTCGGTTAACCCTTGGTGGATCCAGTCCGCTTCGATCTTGTCTAGCTAACCATAAAGCGATGGGCCAAGTTAGGCCCATAACGTTCCCAGCTCCGCCCTTTTGCACGGTCAAAAATCCCCTCTCAATTGCCCCTTAATCCGTTATGCTTCAGCATAAACCAGATTACCACAAATAGCCAAGCTACATACCTTGCCCAACTAGACGAACTGCACGGTGTGAACTTGACATCTCAAGGAGCTCAGCGGGAATCTCACGCCACTAGGAGCTCGATGCCAATTCCATGCCAAAAGTAGCATGGTCCATCACACTACACTAACACAACGCCTTCTTAGAGGGACACACATTGCT
Organism: Camellia sinensis; assembly: GCF_055761805.1. Classification (NCBI taxonomy): domain Eukaryota; kingdom Viridiplantae; phylum Streptophyta; class Magnoliopsida; order Ericales; family Theaceae; genus Camellia; species Camellia sinensis. The sequence continues at coordinate 114,552,041 of NC_138973.1, forward strand.
ATGTAATGATGAGGGTTGTGATTCCCCATGAGACCTTTTAAATTTTTGGCGCCCCTTCGATGGTGAGGTACATATTCCGTTGCCCTATTTCCTATTTCTCCACTGTTCATCATCCATTTACAGACTATATACCTTGCGAACCAGAGCGTACTATCATCTACTCCTTACGTTTGGTGCTTAACTCAAAGCGTTTCTATCAGATATTCCATTTTCTTTTCATCATCAGAGCATTTCCTACCGATCAGAGTGTCGTTTGGGGCTTTATTCCAACGAACTCCCCATTTGAGTAAGTGTTTTTCATCGCCCTTCAATATTCTTCATTATTCTTGGGCTTTTATTGTATTATTCGCACTCAAAACGTGATAACAGCATCAAATCCCACTGAAAACACATTTTCACAGGGGTTTCGAACCATCCCTAGTGCTTAAATGGCCCACAGGCCTTGGTTTCCGCTTGCATAACTCATCCTTTGGGATGAACACAGAAGGGACTGGGCTAAACTAGGCAAAAACCAATTTTTCAATCCAAAATCACAATTTGGCCGAGCAAATTTTATGTTGGTCACATATAAAGAACAAACCAAGCTAGGAATCAAAGAAACTTAGGGGGCTGCAAGACTGAGCCAAATCTGCTTTGCTCGTGGCCAAGCTAAGACCTAATTCACTACGTGGCCAAGAAACAATTTGGTTTATAGTTAACCCAGCTAATACCCAGCTTCTCTGAATCTATCGAGCTAAAACTCCAGCTTGTTTAACAATCGAGCTACCACTTACACTTAAACTTGATTTTCCACTTATGTAGAATCCTAGGAGACCAAGCACACCAACATAAGCGCTCTCAAAGTCCGAGCAGTTGCTACATAGCTTTGACAAACACTTTGCTGAGCAAATTACACCGGCCTACATGGGGCTATACTGCTTCCTGGTAAACACACTGGGCGCCCTAGCCAAGTTTCACCAGGAGTATGGCATTTCCGCCAATGTACACTTCGAGCTTGACAAAGATGAGGCAATCCCTTGGGACAGATTAGACTCTTGCCCTTTCATCGTGCTATCTATCATTGAAAGGGGGCTCGTTTCCCAGTACAACCATTGATGTGCAAGTTCTTAAGACGCACCAGGTTGTGCCCCGCATAAGTCTCCACAAACACTTTCCGTATAATAAATGGAGTCGCCGAGCTAAATCATCGACTTGGGTTGAACTTAGGCCTGGCCGAGATACTTCGGCAATACACGCTCGGTCACACCAGCGACGGTTTTAACTGGTACCTAAAAGTAAGACCGGGCAGAGAGCGTCTAGTGACTGGCATGCCGCGTAAAGATCTTCACGATGATGATTTTTTCTAGGTAACCGACAACTACAAAACTACCGACGTGCCTAGTTGGTACATTAATAAGGACAAGGGCTCAGCAAGTAAGCCAAATTTCAAATATAGTCAATTTCATTTTGGTCTTGCTTTGCTGGGCTAACAGACTTCCTTTTGCAGGTATCGTCGTGCTACAAGCGTTATATTTACGCCCTCATGAAGCAACTGTGAGAACCGTGCTACGATATAAAAACCACAGTTGCCATGACTTGCTCGGTTATGTACCAAGCAATCAATATTCGGCCAAAACAAAGAGCAAGGTCACAGACTTCTTGTCCGAACCTTCTCTCCTTTCAAATCCAAGTCTTTCAGGTGTCCCACTCATTTGTCTAACCGAGAAAGAAGAGATAGCAAAAAGGAATAGAATTAAGAATCTCAAGAACTGTCGAGCGGCATACTTCCCTCAGCCCGAACGACTAGTGAAGGTTCAGCAACCGTGCTAGCCTTGGCCTCTTCCACTGCTCAACCTTCCTACACACAATCCCACCGAGCTGGCAAACGGGCTCGCTCAGTTGATTATTCAGCCAAGCTCGTGGTCGAGCTAATTAGCGAACACGTAGTAGAGGTTGAGCCAGCTCTTGCGTGGTAGCCAAAGTTGAGGCACCGAGGCAAGGACATTTCAGCCAAAAGTGATAAAGAGCATCTCCTCGCCTTTGACTTGTCCAAATCCTTACTGTTGCCAGGCGACATGCTCAGGACTAACCATGTGCCAAACACTCGGATGGTTAAATCTGCGGTGAAGTCCATGACCAAGGTAAGTGTTGCACCTAAAATCAGCTAAATGTTTGCTTGGTTTTGCATTCTAATCATTTTCCACCTTGCAAGTGATCCAGAAGACCTACATGGCCATGGAACGTGTGATCAACCTGAGGTAGAAGGTGGTTAACACCACTACATAGGGAAAGTACTTTGAGGTTGAACTCTGGTGATCCTAAGCTTCACTCGAGCTAGCCAATACAAAGAACGCCCAGCTCGTCAGTCAGCTTTCCATCGCCGAGCAAAAGAGAGATGCTGCATGTGTCGAGCTTGAGGGCTGAAGAAGGAAGATCAAGGCTTCAAGGACGCTGAGGAAAGCTACACCAAGCAAGTCAAGGCCACTAAATACATCTTCTTCCAATCCAGCTAAAAGGCCACTTACGAGAAGCTTGGTCACGGTCCTTCGACCGAGGTGTTCACCGCTCCTCCCCCCATTTCCTGTCTAGCTACATGGTTTCGTATGCCAAGAACATCTTCAATGCCTTGTAGGAAGAGAAAACCGAGGAGTGGGTATAGGCTGCATTGGCTGAGCTCTCCAAAGATGAATTCATGGTTACAACTGAGCAAGAGAGAGTTGTTGTAACCAAGCAGGAAAGGGCTACTGCTAGCAACGACTTCGTGGACGATTTGTCTCCCCTCGTTTGACTTGTTAACGTTTCTTCTTTTTCTTTCTTTTCTCCTGTCTCTGAACATTGTAATTGAGCAATCTGCCCCACCTTTTGTACTTCTTTTTTACTATTAATGGAAATTTTGCCAAGTCTTTTTGTTTATGGTTTTGGATTGATGCGTGTTTACTTTAAACCGTGCAATGATACCTCAGTAAGGAATGATAATCCAAACTTAATCAGCTTGGCAACGAATTACGGATTGAACACAACTTGACTTGTCCTGCGGAGAAAAATTAGCTCGGCAAAGGGCTATGAATTGAACAAAACATCAAATCATTTTTCGAGCAAAACCATCTTGGCAAGGAGCTACAAGTTGAACAAAATACCAACTCATTTTGCCGAGCAAAACTAGCTCAACAAGGAGCTATGAGTTGAACAAAACACTAACTCATTTTGTCGAGCAAAACTAGCTTGGCAAGGAGCTACAAGTTAAACAAAACACCAACTCATTTTACCAAGAAAAATTAGTTCGGCAAAGCAATATGAGTTGAACAAAACATCAACACATCTTGTCGAGCAAAACCAACTTGGCAAGGAACAGCGAGTTGAACAAAACCTAAACTCATTTTGCCAAGCAAATTCCAACTTCACAAAGAACCCTGAGTTGAATAAGTCATCAACCCGTCTTGTTGAGCGAAACCACCTCAATAGTCTATTGCGCCTTGTCCGCGGCAGCTTGTCAAAAAAGAATAAAGATAAAGCTACAGCCTCAAATGAAATGAACCATTGTTTCCCTTACATGAACAAGTTTACAGAAAATGTTGGAAAATTACATCATGAAATGGGGGGTTACATTGAAAGCACAATTAGAAGTAGAATAGCTTCAAATTCGGAATGTTCCATGGCCTAGGTATGGCTTGGCCGTCTAGGTTCTCTATGTAATATGCCCCTTTACTTACCAAACTAGTTATCTTGTAAAGTCCTTCCCAGTTTGCCCCCAATTCTCCTTCTCCTGGTATCAAGGTGTTGCCCATCACTTTGCACATGACCCAATTTCCAATTTTGAACTGCCTGGGATGGACTATTTTCTTATACTTCCTGGATAGTTCTTGCTGATATGTTGCGATGTGGATTAGTTCATTTTCTCTTCACTCTTCCACGAGGTCCAATTCCAAGCGATAGCTTTCGCATTCAAGTCTGGCTCAAAGTTCTCACTCCGGATGGTGGGCATGCCGACTTTTAGTGGGATGACGGTCTCCATGTCATATGCCAAGGCAAAAGAAGTCTCCTTCGTTGATCATCTTGGCATCGTCCGATATGCCCACAAGATATTAGAAAGTTCTTTGGTCCACTTTCCCTTCGCCTTCTCCAACCTTTTCTTTAACCCACCTAGAATGGTCTTGTTCGACACTTCCACCTAACCGTTTGATTGAGGGTAAGCCGGTGTTGAATTGTAAAATTCTATCTTCAACTCTTCACAAAATCCTTTGAATAGTTTTCCATCAAATTGGGTGCCGTTGTTGGAGATTAGAGCCTTGTGGACTCCAAACCACATTACCACATTTTCCCAGATAAATTTCTTTACATCTTTCTCCTTGATAGTCGCAAAAGGCTCAGTCTTCACCTATTTGGTGAAGTAGTCTGTTGCCGTGATGAAGAATTTGCAGTTGCCAGGCACGGTTGGGAGTGGTCACACTATATCTAGCCCCCACATTGCGAATGACCAAGGACTTGTAAAACGGAGGAGTTCTCTGGCTTGTTGATGAATCTAGAGTGCAAATTTCTGGCATTTTTCACACTTTCTCACATATTTTTGCACGTCAGCTTGTATGCACAGCCACCAATACCCTTGTGAAATAGCGTGGTAAGCTAGAGATCTTTTGCTGATGTGGCTTCCACGTATACCTTTGTACATTTCAAAAAGGAAGGCTTCGACTTTGCTCTGATGAACGCACTTCAGGTAAGGTCCAGTGAAGGACTTTTTATACAAGGCGCTAGAAGGAAAGAGCCAAAACCGTTCAGATTTCGCCCGAATTTTGTTTGCTTCTTTCTTGTCAGTCAGCAAGATCCTGTCCTATTATGATAGGGTCTATCCAAGAGGGTCCTAGCTCGACACAGAGGATGTCTGCCACTTCCAGTTCTTTGTAGGGGTGCAACTCGGGCAGGTTCGGGCGGGTTGGAAGGTTGTCCAAGCCCAGCCCAAGTTGTGTTGAGACCTGCCCAAGCCCGCCCAAGCCCGAATTGTAACACAAGATTGTCTGCCCAAGCCCGACCCGAGTTAAACCCGAATTGCCAGAGTTGCCGGAATTGTAAATGAATTTCAATTTTTTTTTCCAACTACATTATTAAATTATTAAAATTTGACGCTATTTACAAATTTTTTTTTTAGAAAATCATTAATACCATCAAAACAAATAATTTATATAATGTAAGAGAGATACCACTATAGTAATCCTTACAATTTATGAGTGAAAATAAAAAGAAAAAAAGTAAGATTTTATATTATTTGTATATATAATATATATTCAATATGATTTAATAATATAAATTACTTTAATATCATATAATGGCTAATAATTTATATGTATATTTAATATTTTTATATATCTATATATGTATAATTCGGGCTTCGGGTTGTTTGACGTCTTTGCCCAAGCCCGTCCAAATTTAATTCGGGCTTCTGAATTTTTACCCAAGCCCGTACCGAATTTAAAAATATTTTGTCCAAGCCCTAAAAAAATTCGAGCTGGGCTCGGGTTGCTCAAGTTGAGCCCGCCCAAGTTGCACCCCTAGTTCTTTGATGCTGGGCCTTAGGAGGAATTCAATCAGTAAGGGACTAGGTGTCGATTTGTCAGCCATAGAAGCCAACCCAGCTGGCTCATCTGCCCGGTTGTTCCTTTCGCGACCAATTTGTTCGACTCTGACTCCTTCAAATTTTTTGAGCCCTTCCCTTACGAGTGTCTAGTATTTAGCCATTCTGTTATCCTTGGCTTCATATTCTCTAGACACTTGGTTGACGACAAGCTACGAGTCGCTGTAAACCATTAACCCTGACGCTTTTAACCGGAATGTGCTTTTTAGCCCGGCTAGTAGCACCTCATATTCAGCCTCGTTGTTCGATGTTGGGAACCTAAGTGTGATTGAATGTTCTACGATCAGACCTTCTGGCGAGATCAAAACTATACCCAATCCAGCACCGTGTCTGTTTAAAGCACCATTGACAAAAAAATTTCACATTTCTCCGATGAACAACATCCAGCATTCTGATGGTTCTTGTGATTTTTGAAGAATTAGGCAGCCTTTGTCGTTGTTGTTCAGCTCAGGGGCCTGCGAAGTTGTATCTTTGCTTGGCAGCTCAGCTATTTGCGCTTCGAGCGCGCCATTGATGGTTGCGAGTTGCATGGCCTCTTTCTCCCCCCTCCAGCGATGTGTTGTTGGGTCCTACAGGTTGTTCTGTTACTTCCAAACTCAACAAAGCATGGCTAGGTCTTGATAGTTCTTCAGTTGGCGGATCGATAGTCTGGCGCACAACCTCTGCGACGCCTTCTCCACTTTGTCCAGCTGGTAGGTTGGTAGTAACTGGAAGGAGTGTAAGCCTTGCAATTTCCGTAATGTCGTCTCCTTTTAGGTCGATTGGCTTAATGGGATATGTCAATGGGACAATAAGCATTGCAACTTCCCTGACGCTCACTTCCCTTTATCCAGCTACGTTTGTAAGGTCCACCAGGCAAACTGGGTGAGTCCCTAGCGAGAATTCTGCGATGAAGTCGGCCAACACTTGGGCTTTAATTGCAATTCTAGGTTAAAACTTGACGTCAAACTACCCCAATTTGAATACACGCTTCAGGATCCGGCTGGAGAAGTCTACTCTCTCAAATAAGGCTTTTAATGGGAACTCGGTCAAACTATGATTGTGTGAGCATGAAAATAATGCGCCAACTTCCTAGAAGCCATCATTAGTGCCAAGGCGAGTTTTTCCAACGGCAAATATATCGATTCTGCTAGAAACAATGTTTTGCTCACATAGAAGATTGGAAGATGTTGTATGTCCCCTACTCTAACGAGCACCGCACGAATGGCGTATGGGAGGACAACAAGACAGAGAAAAAGTTCTTCACCAAGTATTGACGTTACGATAAGTGGGGTGGATGACAAGTAAGCCTTCAAGTCTACCAACACTCGGTCACATTTATCATCCCATGAGAACTTTGACTTTAGAGTATGAAAGAAAGGGTGGCAATTATCTGAAAACTGGCTTATGAATCTATTAAGCACGGCTGCCATACCGACAAGATGTTGCACGTCCTGTGTTGAATTTGGCCCCTTCAACTCCTGCACAGCTTTGATTTGAGAGGGATCCACCTCAATTCCTCGGTTGGTCACCAAGAAGCCCCAAAACTTGCCTGATCCGACGCCGAAGGCGCATTTAGACGCATTGAGGCCCAACTTATGCAGCTTCAGGATTGTGAACATCTCAGCTAGATGTTTCTGGTGATCGACCTCATTCTTGCTCTTGACCACCATGTCGTTAATGTATGCTTCTATTGTCCGGCCAAGTAGAGGGGCAAACATCTTAGTGATCATTCTCTGGAAGGTGGCCCTAATGTTCTTTAGCCCGAAGGGCATGACTTTATAGCAGAACAACCCCCTTGGAGTTGTAAAAGAAGTGATCTCTCGGTCAGGATCATACAAGGTGATCTGGTGATAGCTTTGGTAAGCATCTAAGAAACTGAGCCTGTTGTGCCTAGTTGTAAGGTCCACAAGCTGGTCGATTCAAGGAAGTGGAAAGCTATCTTTGGGGCAAGCTCTGTTAACCATCATGTAGTCAATGCAGACCTGCCATTTTTCTTTCTTTTTGGGCACAACTACCATGCTTGAAACCTACCGAGGGTAGTGCACCTCTTCGATCACCTCTGCTTCTAATAAATTCTTGACCTCTACTGCCACCACCTCAGCGTGGTGAAGTGCTGATCGCCATGTTCTTTGCACGACTAACCGACATCTAGAAAGATATTGAGTTGGTGGCAAATGAAGTTTAAATCAACGCCAGGCATGTCATAAGCCATCCATGCAAATACTTCAACGTTGGCCACCAAAAAGTTCATGATCTCTGATCGCTCTTAGGCAGACAAAGATGACCTAAGTAGAAAGAACTTGCTCGGATTGTTCTCGTTGATTCTCTCTTCCACCAAGTCTTCAACAACCTTATCTTCAGCTTTCTGACCGACATCACACAAGACCTTCTGATCTTCCAGTCTTTTGATCATTTGCACAAAGCCTTTGGCAGCTCGACTTCCATTCACAGCCACGAAAGATTACTTGGCCATGACTTGATCACCCTACACTTTCTTTATCATCCTAGTGGCATAATAGAACCTTATTACTTGGTGGTAAGTCGACGCTATTGCCTGCATGGCATGAAGCCATCCTCTGCCTAAGATTAAGTGATAAGTCGAGAGCACCTTCAATACCCAAAACTCTACTTGATTGATGACAGATCCCGCTTTGATTGGTAGGATAATCTTCCCAACTAGCCATTTTGGCTACAAGTTGAAACTGACTAGTGGCGAGGTTGCTGGGGCTAGGTCTTTGTCCTCCAACTTCAGTTGCTTGAAGTCGTCATAGTACATTTTTTTTTACTGAGCTACCTGGTCAATCAGATTGTGTTTGATGTCGAAGTCTTTGATGCTTAGCGTGACGACTAGTGCGTCATTGTGTGGGGTTTGGATTCACTCTAGATCTTTGCTAAAGAAAGTGATGACATCTGTGACTTCTACCTTGCCCTTTTTTACGGCAGGCTGGACGGACAGAATTTCCCTCATGTGTTCAGTCTTTTTGATCATCACCCTAAGCTCGCATACTCGTGCTGGTTCGATGATCCCATGGATCATGTTGATTACACCTTTGGAAGGGGCGTCCAGGGTGGTTCAACCGTTAGGTTCAACTTGGCCTTGAGGCACAACCTTAACGCCCCCGTCGATGTAGTGGTTCAAGTGCTTGGTTGACACCAATTCTTCCAAGTGCTTCTTTAAGGGCACGCAATCTTTCGTATGGCGTCCTTGCTCGTCATGGTAGGTGTAGCGATATCGCAGGTTAAAGCCTCTTTGGGCATCTCCCAGCTTAGTCGGCCACCGAACGTATGCCTCGTCACGGATCTTGCCAAGGATGCGATAGATTGGAACTTTGAAGATAGTGGTGATGCCTGTCTGGGCATTCAGCTTTCTTTTGGCATCGTCCGCAGTATCACGATGGTAGTTTGCTTGGTCAGAGTTGTGGTTTTTGTTATTGTGATTGTTTCCACAGCTCTTGTCCTTTCCACGATTGTCCGGATGGTTTTTCTCATGTCCAACCATGTGAACTTTGCTCGCAATTCTCTTATCTGTTACTGTCGGACTTGCCTTCACGGTAGTAGCAACCGCGTCATCCTCAAGTCGGATAGTTCGTTGATACGTTGCATAAGCAACTCCATGGTTGAAGATTGGTTCATGGTAAGCGAGTCTTTAAGTCTAGACCATGCTTGTATTGGGTGATTGCTAGGTTTGTCTGGCAATCAAGAATCTCATTGAATGTTTCCCAATACTTGGCATTGTACGCCTTTAACGAGTCGCCTGATTCCATCTTGATTCCCAAAAGATGGTCTACCTCGTTAGGAGTTTTGGTGTTTGTCTTGAATTGGGTGACAAACACCTCCACCAAGTGCTGCCACCTCTCGATACTCTCCTCCGACAACCTCTCAAACCACTTTAGGCCTAATTCACCTAAACTCGATGGGAAAATGAGGTACATCAATGCATCGTTACATCGGTGGCCAGCCATCACTTGTCGGAAGTGGCTCATTTGCATGTATAGATCGGTTTTTTCATTATAGAGTGTGAATTTTGGTTGGTGAAAACCGGAGAGAAATGGTGTGTTCTCTATCTCGAGGGAAGAAGAGGTGGCGTTCAGCCTCGCCAAGTGCCTATCTAATGGCTCGTGTGTAACCAGGCGTGGTGGCAACATTACGACCTCCTCGCTGGCATAACCTCTGTGGGTTGGCCGCTGCAATACTAGCACCGTTTGTGCCTCCTACTGACACGCTCGCTCCTCTAATATGTCTCTCAAATCCCCCGATTGATCAAAATAAGAGTATCTTGACGTCGTTGATGGACGAGAGTGCCTGTAGCTACTGTCTCAAGTACGGGACACCTTTGCTGGCATGACGAAGTCGTCAGCTCTGAACCTTCTGGTAATGGAAAGAGACAGTGTCGGCCTCCTACTGCAACTGTCTGAATAGTGGGATTAGGCACGCTTACTGTGGTTTCTCACTCAAGCAACGCCCTTTCCCTTCAGCTGGTGCTTCATAGCCTCCATCTCCATCTCCATCTTTCTGATGATGGCGTCCTGGTCTCTCGGGTTGCTCTCTAGGTGCTGAGTATGTGATCCATGCCGTCAGTGGCGTCCTTCTAGGCTCAAGGAGCGCCCAGAACTCCTTGCATGTTTGTCTCGCGTGTCTCTGGAGGATCTCCACATGGAGGTCTCCAAACCAGTCATTATCGGAACGGCGAATAAGTCATCTCGCCGCTAGACTAACTTCGGCGTAATGCCATTGATAACTAACTTCGGAACATCATCGTTCACTATGGTGATCAGATGAGCTTAGAGGTCAAGGTTTTGTCTGTTTGGATTCCCACAAACGGCGCCAATTGTACAGGGAGCAAATATTTTATGCTTCTGTGGTAGCTGAATAATTGGCAATACCGGGAAGAGCGTACTCTGCAGAACAGACACTATTCGGCGTTATCCGGCGCGCTCAGGAGGCCGAATACAATAGATAGGCCGAATAAGCGTAAATCCATGGAGCCGAATATGAGAGAGGACAATGAGTAACGAGTAGGCCCTGGCCCCGAGGCCCAGTAAACGAGTATAAATACAGGAACTACAGATAAAGAAGGGAGAGAAAATGAAGGGTAAGAATCTCCTTGTTTAACTTAGAATACAAGTAACTTAAAGCTTGAGACTGACTTGTCCATCGGAGTGCTGATTCCGGCACCCCCGTCAGAGTGTTTATCTCCTTTCAGGTGACTATCCGAGGACCCCTAGCGTCTCCCAGGATCCGAAGAGTATTTCCGAACCACATCCCCACAACTGGCGCTGTCTATGGGAATACTCGAATACATCCATGGAAGGCGTAACCGAAGATCCTCCGGTAGCCACTGATGAGATTACACAGAGGGATGACCTTACTCCAGCAAATATGCTCGGAAAGGAAACCATCGCTGTAAGACGTGCTTTGAACTTCGACTCACCAACGACTTCAGCGCAAGAGACAATGCAAGCAATTATGGAACAAGCAAAGCAGAATGAACAGAGGCTGGAGAATATGATCGCTGAAAATGAATGTCTCTGTCAAGATTTGGCCCTGGAAGTAGCGAAATCTAGAGAAGCCGCGCGCCAAGATCCTGAACGACCTCCAAGGGCAGGTGAACAACGACCTCGAGCCCAACCAAGGGACACTGATAGTGACTCCAACTCATTATCCACGGAGCCCGACAAGAAGGGACAATCCGAAACCTCTAGCTCCTTCGAAAAAAGTCTACGAACAAGAAATAAGCGCAAGAGAAACAGTTCAGATGAAGAAGATCAGCATGATCCCTTTGTCCGACGGATTGCAAGCGCAATTCTGCCCAAGAAGTTCAAAGCTCTGTCATTTACCCTCTACGATGGAAAATCAGACCCCATCGATCACATCTGTCACTACAAGCAAGCCATGACATTGCATGCAGACAACGAGGCCCTCATGTACCAAATATTCCCCAGCAGCTTGGAACCTCTGGCAGTCGGGTGGTATTACAAACTGGAGCCGGCTTCGGTCAAAAGCTTCCATCAATTACAGAAATCCTTCAGGGCCAGATTTATCACCAACGAGGTCCAGCCAAAACAAGCAGACTCTTTCTGGGTGATGCAAATTCAACCTGAAGAAACACTAAGAGCGTATTCGGTGCGCTATTGGGAATGCTTTAATCTTGTTGATGGCACTTGCAACGACTCCATTGCAACCAAACAGTGCCCTCCGCAGTTCCTTGACCAGAAGACCCCCCAAAACGGTCTGGGGGTTGATAAAGAAAGTTGAAGAATACTGCAAGGTAGAGGACGATGCCTTGCGAGTTAAAGCCGGACGCGTATCCAGTAAAACGGCCTGCCCTGAAATTGCTCAGCCAATAAGTTCCATACCGCCTCAAAGCCCAGAACCACGGCAGTGGGGTAAACTAGAAAAAAGGCAGGATTCTCGCCGATCGAACGATCAGTGCTCTCACCAAACGAATGAACAACTGTAAGTCGACAGTAGACGCACAAGACGTACCGACAAAAAATATACGGAACTGACAGAGCTGATCAATGCGGTAATGTCCAAAATCCAACATCTCCCGTTCTTCAAATGGCCATCGAAGATGGTAGGCCCTCCTGACACACGAAGGCGGGATAAGCGCTGTGAGTATCACAAAGATCATGGCCACGAAACTGAAAGTTGCTACGCATTAAAGGATCACCTAGAGGAACTGGTGCAAGATGGCCGGCTGCAACAGTACGTAAGAAAAGGCAACCCAACCAAGGCACTAGCCTTAAGACAAGATTCACCTCCACTTGGCATGATCCATATGACATACAACCTGCCAGCACCTCTAACCGTGCACACAAATCAATCGTATCCTGTCCCCCGAGAGCAACATACTCCAACCAAACGGCCTAAAAAAGCTCCAAGTATTGCCTTCAACGATTCTGATCTTGTCGGCATGACAACCTCCCACATTGACCCGTTGATCATCAGATTATGTGTAAACCAGTTTACCGTCAAACGCATTCTCGTAGATCCAAGGAGTACGTCGGAGGTTATGTATTATGAGACCCTCATCAAACTCAGCTTCAACGAGTCAGATCTGTCTCTGGCGCCTTATCCGTTATTTGGCTTCAACACGAATCCAGAGTACCCGTTGGGGAAGATCGCACTACTCGTTCGAGTGGGCTCCAGAACAGTCAAGGTTGAATTCTTGGTCGTAAAGCTTCCTTCGTCGTATAATGTCATCACAGGGCGAACCTAGTTGCATATCATGCAGGCCGTGCCAAGCACCTATCATTAGCTTATGCGCTTCCCGATAGCCCGTGGCGTTGAAGAGATCCGTGGCTGCCGGCAGTCAACATCAACAGTTTTACGAAAGTTCTATCATTGACCCGACTTATGGGCTTTGATACTTGTATTTAACTGACTTCTGCAATGCAAAGTCTCATCTTTTTCCATCATGTAACTCACTTCCCATTATAGTGTCGATAAGTCTCCGGATTCAGAGCGCCCTTCGTGGATATCACGATTGGCTCAAATAAGCCTCCGGATTCAGAGCGCCCTTCGGTGCATGACACCTTAGGGCTGATTAAGCCTCCGCATTTGGAGCGCCCTTCGATGCATGACACCTTAGGGCTGATTAAGTCTCCGGATTCGGAGCGCCCTTCGTGGATATCACGATTGGCTCAAATAAGCCTCCGGATTCGGAGCGCCCTTCGGTGCATGACAACTTAGGGTCGATTAAGCCTCCGGATTCGGAGCGCCCTTCGGTGCATGACACCTTAGGGCCAATTAAGTCTTCGGATTCAGAGCGCCCTTCGTGGATATCACGATTGGCTTAAATAAGCCTCTAGATTCGGAGCGCCCTTTGGTGCATGATACCTTAGGGCCGATTAAGCCTCCAGATTGGGAGCGCCCTTCGGTGCATGACACCTTAGGGCCGATTAAGTTTCCGAATACGAAGCGCCCTTCGTGGATATCACGATTAGCCCAAATAAGCCTTCGAATTCAGAGCGCCCTTCGGTGCATGACACCTTAGGGCCGATTAAGTCTCCGGATACGGAGCGCCCTTCGTGGATATCACGATTGGCCCAAATAAGCCTCCGGATTCGGAGCGCCCTTCGATGCATGACACCTTTGGGCCGATTAAGTCTCCAGATTTGGAGCGCCCTTCGTGGATATCACGATTGGCCCAAATAGGCCTCCGAATTCAGAGCACCCTTCAGTGCATGACACCTTAGGGCCGATTAAGCCTCCGAATTCGGAGCGCCCTTCGGAGCATGACACCTTAGAGCTGATTAAGTCTCCAGATTCGGAGCGCCCTTTGTGGATATCATGATCGGCCCAAATAAGCCTCCGGATTCGGAGCGCCCTTCGGCGCATGACACCTTAGGGCCGATTAAGCCTCCGGATTCGGAGCCCCCTTCAGCGCATGACACCTTAAGGCCGATTAAGTCTCTGGATTCGGAGCGCCCTTCATGGATATCAAGATTGGCTCAAATAAGCCTCCGGATTCGGAGCGCCCTTCGGTGCATGACATCTTAGGGCCGATTAAACCTCCGGATTCGGAGTGCCCTACGGTGCATGACACCTTAGGGCCAATTAAGCCTCCGGATTCGGAGCGCCCTTCGTGGATATCACGATTGGCTCAAATAAACCTCCGAATTCGGAGCCCCTTCTGCAAATCATATCCCCATTCGGCTCCTAAAGCTCGCACGCATAGGCTGATTCATTGCGTCGGTCGGCCAAGTACCTAAGCTGAGCCGAATCAGACTATAATTGAACGCAATGCCATTCGTCAACTTAGCGAATTGGGCACATCTTATGGACCCCTTGTTACATACAAAAATTATTACACAAACTACAAGTTCACATGAATGAAACAAAATATGCCAATATGCGAAATTAGGTGCCTAATTGAATATATAAAAACGCCCAGAAGAAGGCGCAAACGTTCGAAATGAAACATTTTTATTTGATTAAAACAGTAGTTACATAAACGCAACCCGCATTTGAACATTACAATATCCATTTTCAACCTAAAAAGTGAAAAAGGGAAAAAGACGCGTTGGTAAAGCGGCAGTGCCAAATCAACGCCCGTCGCTCGGAAGTCCTCCACGGCTTGCAATGCCTTGAGCCAACTGTGCCCAAGCTCATGGCTTGCACATTGCCAAACTTCCCCTGATACCATTGACAATGTCAAGGCAAAGATCCAGGGCAAGGAAGGATAAACTTAACGGTCGTTGTCTCTCCTTTCGGGGCGATCTGCTTAGACGACTTGAAGACTCATGCCATCTTTCGGACACCCTACCTCCCATACGGGTGGGTTCTCTGCTGCGATCCATTGCAACACCAAGCTCGGCCGAAGTTCGAGCTTCTCTAACTAACACCCCCACTTATCTCACCCCACATAACAAGTGATGAGGAATCAAGCGTGTTTATTTGCGCGAGGCGCCCACTCCTTTTATTTTCAATACTGGTAGCGATCTCAAGGCCCCAATCCCGAGGCGATTTCATTAACGCTAAACTCCATGAGACGAACGTCGGTCGACATTCACCACTGCCTAGTTATCCAAACGGCTTTTTGAAGCACATGCACTAGCTGGGCAAGGACAGAATTATCAATCCAACGGGCCAAACATCCAGGCCCCGAGCCGGGATGAATTTGCCGCAGCCACTCCACTCACTGGTTTTCGGCTTCCTCAAGCTACAATGGCCTAGTTACAAATGGTCAAATTACAATGGCCTCATTTAAGACTAAACGGCTATCACGTATGGGCCGACCTTGCCTATAAACCGGCGTATCACTGGACATTTAATAGATACTCGGGCCGATCAATGCTTAAATATTCATTCAAACATGTATGCAATAAAACGAAACACGTATATACCGAATACGAACTGCAACGAAATATTTATAAATAGAACGTTTTTATTCAATCAAACAATAAATTACATAGTTTTAAACGTGATCTGCGTTTCAACCTTACAATGAGTATCCTTATACGGCGTCACCCTCATCCTCACTCTTCTCGACTTCAAAAGCAGAAAACAGAAAATGTTTACTCTGGTAGAGTGGCGATGCCGAATCAATGCCCGACGCTCGTAGAACTTCTGCGACCTGAGATGCCTTGATCCAACCGTGCCTAAATCCACGATTTTCACATCGGCATACCTCTTCGGCAAGCTTCTCCTTGGTCTTTTCGATTCCAACTTTTCGGCCTTCATGAAAACCTTTTTCATAGGCCCTCCCCTTGGCAGACTCCATTGCGAACATACTCGCCGTCTCACGATCGACGAGCGCGGTACTGATAAGCCGCTGGTAACCCTTTCTTCCACGATTGGGTTTCCCTACCCCGCGGGTTGTGCCTGAGCCACCCTGGCCTTCCTTAACTCACGCTCAGCCGCCTCCGCGCGAGCTTCCAAACTTCGAATACATTCCTCCCTCCTCTCCATTTCTCGGTGGGCAGCGCGCAGCCGCATGCCAATTTCATAGGCTGTGTAAAGCCCCTTCACCGCCCCGTAAATGCCTTCACGAAATACTTCGTAGTCCTGTCGACCTACCATTGACTGCTGAACCTAAGGAGGAAAAAATTGTCGAGCAAACTCGACCGCTACATTTGGGTCTCTAATGATCGAGTCCGCCTCTGTCATGGGTTTATTCCCCACAAATACTGCAATGCTTAATGGGCACGGATTCGCGTCAGATCCTCTTTCGACTCGGGGTTGCGGAGATCTGCCCTGTGACTGCTTATCCTGCCTGGGCGACCTGCTTCGACGTCGAGGAGACTGACGCCTCTCTCGATCCCTAGAACTCCTACTTCCTATGCACGAAGGTTCGCCACCACGATTCATATCTCCGCCTAGCTCAGCTAATGTCCTCGCTTCCCCTCTGCTGTTAAAGAAGAGTCTGTTCGACATTCAAGCGATGAATCTTCCTCCAACAGCTAGAGTCAGTTGTTCACTAAGCTTATAAAAGTTGTACCTTTGTTCCTTTATCCTTTACGGAGGCAGCACCCTCGAGGCAATCTCATTAATTATGAAAACCTCAATCGTCCGACACCGACTGAGTCGACCCTCGTGGGGCAAGGGCAGAATCCATGCGCCCATCCGGCGTATCATGTCCATGAGCCAACTACGGCAAGGGCAGATTTATTAATCTAATCGGCTTAAGGGTAGATTCATCAATATATTCGGCTTATACGCCCCAACCGGCCCATGAATCGATTCTTCAAAACTCTTAAATTCGTCTCTTCCGGCGCCCAAATGATCATGAACCGCTTGAGGCAGGGGCAGAATCCGTGCGCCCATTCGGCGTACCATGTCCATGAGCCAACTACGGCAGGGGCAGATTTATTAATCTAATCGGCTTAAGAGCAGATTCATCGATATATTCGGCTTGTGCGCCCCAGCCGGCCCATGAATCGATTCTTCAGAACTCTAAAGTTCATCTCTTCCAGCGCCCGAATGATCATGAACCGCCTGGGGCAGGGGCAGAATCCATGCGCCCATCCGGCGTATCATGTCCATGAGCCAACTACAGCAAGGGCAGATTTATTAATCTAATCGGCTTAAGGGCAGATTCATCAAACTATTCGGCATATGAATGATAAGTCAATATTGCCAAGATATTCAATCTTAGAAAGCTCAATAGAATAATCATTTTATCTAAAGTAGTAAAAGACAAAAATTCTTCACTAGCACAACATCACAAGCTGCGCATAAGTAGTAGTGAAATGACAAGGTAATTTTCATTAATAAATTGAGCGGAGATAGTAACCAATTTATACATGAAAACAACTCGGAACCAACAAAAGTCCTTAAAACAAAAACATACATCAAAAGTGAAAGCATTTCATAAAATTCGAATGCCTCCCAGATCAATCGTCGAGGTCAGACTCAAGTGGCTCAACGTCCACCTGCTCATATGGAATTGGCAAGTCCAATGTAACCCCAGCAGCATCAAGGGCCTTGAGCCACCCATGTTTGAATCCCCGATTCTCAAACTTGGGGACTTCATCTACGTATTCCTCGAAGGCGGCGTCTTTTCCTGCTTCAAATGCGGTAGAAGCCTCAGATTTGGCTTTTTCCTTGGCCGCCTTCAACTCTGCTAACTTAATCTCCACATTGTTAAGTGCCTCATTGGCTAGCCTAAGCGATTCTTCGCTCGCGTTCGCCCTATCTTCGGCATCAGAATGGAGCCGATCGACAGACCGAGCCCTTTCTAATTTGGCTTCGGCTCAGGCAATCTCCATTGCGTCTCTCATAACCTCAAACTCGGCCCTGCTCTTTTGACCGTCCATTTCTGACTGCAAACGGTCAATCCTTTCAAGGGCATCATGTAGGTGGCGGCCCAAGTCGGTGATCCTACCGACCGTCTGCAAAACGAGTTGGGATCGTCAGATACCATAGGCAAGCAAAATCAAAACAAGTTAAGGTCACCTACCAAAAGGGCCGACTGCGCAGATAGGGCTACGGCCACCAAATCCGGCACGACATGAAAGGATGCCTTATCAGCTGGTAGGGAGACTGAAGTCGCCAAGCTCAACGCTACCGCTGGGTCGGTAATGATGGATGCGTTAGAGGAAATCGGCGCGTCTCTGATCTTTGGTTGAACAATGAAAGGAACAACCACGTTCGAATTTTCTAAGCGAGGCCTTTTGTCAGCAGGACTATCTTCTAAATCGACCTCTCCCTCGGCGCTACACTTCTTGCCCCGCTCTTCCAGAATCAACCGTTCTTCAATGACCAGTTGTTCAACCTCTTTCGCTGTTTCGGCTGCTACAATCTGAACCGGCTCTTCAATAACGGGTTTGAAAGACTCAATCAAGACGGGTTCAGAACGGACGGCCTCGGCCTTTTTCCCCGCGGCCATTCGCTTGGCATTTTTCTTTCGAGCCATCTGCATGAGGTTTTCCCTAGCCATACTTTCAAAAAAATCGTCGGGTAGGTCTCCCAAACTTGCAAAAATATCTCCAGAAAAAAACTCTGCCCGACCCGAAGTGGACGGTGAGGCAGGCTAATTAAGTCCGGCTACCTTAAACGCCGAGTTTAGGTCCTCGTCGACCTCTTCGGCCTCCTCAGCGAACTCACTGGTTGGTTCGGCGACTACCTCTACCACCGGCTCCACGTCTTGCCCTAAATCAGAAGCTTCAAGACCAACTTGCCTAAGGCTCTTAAAGCTAGGGAAGATAAGAGCCGCAAGGTGTTGATCGCCGATTGGAATTGGAATGTTGTCTGCGGCCAAAAAAGTAGTATAAGTAGGCTCATATCGAAGAAGTATGTGGGCCGCTCTCCCTTGCTTCTGTACGTTTGGATGGCCGAAGTACCTGAGTGCAGTCGCAATCTGCACAAGGATTGCATCGTCAGTAGAAGTCAGAATCTTTTTCAATTTACTGCCTGCAAAAACAAAGGGTTAGACTTTGAGAGAAGGCTGAGTAAAAGAAAAGTTCAATAAATGCAAGAAGATACACGACCACCTAGTTCACCCTTCCGTCTGGGAATAGGGTCTAGGTGATCCTCGCCTTCGCCAAATTCCCAGTTCCCTCGGACATTGACCATTACGTCATCCACTCGCTTGCCAGAACTGGCAAGCATCGATACCAAATGATAGTCAGTATCCTTGGCCCTAAGAAAGTACCGCCCGAGCCGACCGAAAGATTAGGCTAAAGCATAGCAGTGCCGAATAGCCGGAATGCCAAGATCGATCCTGAGGCACCAGTTCAACTCTACGATCCCCATTACGATTCGAAAAAAATTCACATTGGGCTAAGAAGGAATCAGACCCCAATGGCGGAGGACGACCCTAAGGAATGGATGCAAGGGAAAACAGACTCCACCCTCCGCAATGGATAGGAGAGGCAAGACGATTGTGTTGTGATCCTCTCTCTCCATATCCAGAGTATTGTCCGTCACTAGAGATAGATGAACATCATCAGGAATATAAAAATGTCAACGGAATCCTGAGATACGACCTTCGGAAAGGAGGTCTTTCAGGTGCTTAGCCATTTTAGCAAAGATTCGAGGGTATACCAAAGCTAAAATAAGCATGGAAAGTAGGATCGCAAAGAAAGAAAGAAAACTTATGAGAGGTGAAGAAGACGAGGATAGACGAACGAAAGTTGCAGAGAAAAGCGTTAGAAGAGCGATACCGTCTGGGAATCCAAGAGGCCCAAGTATTTGAGAAAAGCATGCATTCGAAAGGACTGAAGTTTCAAATCGTATTAAATGCAAAAGGGGCACGAATGAGGCAGGAAAGCATAATGATGACCAAAAAGACGTGCGCGCTCTGACACATTGGGATAGGCAGAGCTGCCTAACTTATGTCTCGGCTTTTCAGAATCAAAACCAAACATGCCAGTTAACTATTGTCAATGGCGAGTTTAGGGGGCAATTGTGGGAGCTGAACAATTGGCAATGCCGGGAAGAGCGTACTCTGCAGAACAGACACTATTCGGCGTTATCCGGCGCGCTCAGGAGGCCAAATACAATAGATAGGCCGGATAAGCGTAAATCCATGGAGCCGAATATGAGAGAGGACAATGAGTAACGAGTAGGCCCTGGCCCCGAGGCCCAGTAAACGAGTATAAATACAGGAACTACAGATAAAGAATGGAGAGAAAAATGAAGGGTAAGAATCTCCTTGTTTAACTTAGAATACAAGTAACTTAAAGCTTGAGACTGACTTGTCCGTCGGAGTGCTAATTCTGGCACCCCCGTCGGAGTGTTTATCTCCTTTTAGGTGACTATTCGAGGACCCCTAGCATCTCCCAGGATTCGAAGGGTATTTCCGAACCACATCCCCACAGCTTCCATACTCCTTACGTCCAAGCTTCGCGTTTTTCTCAACAACATCACCGTACCTAAAAACACAACGACAATGAGCTACCCGACAGGTGTGTTGCTGGAAAACCCCTTCTGACAATCAAGTTAGCAATCATAGAGAGAGAAGAAGACAACATCGAAGATAGCTTTGTATCAAAAAAATTTAGACCTATTACATAGAGGCGCTGCAAGGTTTATATAGTTTATGTGCGCACTACCCTGCTTGCCCTCTCCTCGGCACGTGGATGTGTATCAACCTCTCTTCATCTTATACGTGTGTCCGACAATACTGCCAAACAGTATCGACAAAACAACTAAATAGTATTTACGTTCATGAACAATGGGTTTCCTTCTCTGCTCTTTAATTGGGCCATGTGGTGGCTATTGCCGAGCTATTCGCCATTCAACACGTGGTTGTTTACTCTAAGCAGCTTCTACCAATCGGCCTAGCTCCGAATGGGCCAAGTTCTGTCATGACCCAAATTTGCTTAGACGATTACAACGCGGCGAGATTAGCCCAGTCTATAAGTAGAACACTTCGGCTAAGGTAGTGGAGCTCGGTTAACCTTGCTTGGTGAATCCAATCCACTTCGGTCTCGTCCAGCTAACCGTAAAGCGATGGGCCAAGTTCGGCCCATAACGTTTACAACTTGGCCTTTTTGCACGGTCGAAACTCCCCTCTCAAGAAGTATAAGGAAAATGATCTGCAAACTAGGAAAATTTGAGGATGTCGAACGGGATGATATCATTAAATATTTGAATATTAGGTAATGTAACTTATTTGAATATTATATGGCACATGTCAGCGCGTTCCCAATAATGGAAATTTCAACTGATATCCTAATATCAGTGTGACAGAGAAGGAAAGTTTCCCATTCCTAAATGTCAATACTTTGAACCATTGTATGTATTATTGTTCATCTATATTAAAAATAAAAATACTTTTATTTTTGACAAATAAGGGTTCTAAGTATTAAACAATGATATCTAGAGTCGACAAATGTTTACAGCCCGGATAAAAATACAAAGAAAATCAAATATAAGTTTAGACTTTGCAATTGGATAATTGCAACCAGGATATACAAGTAGAATTGCAATAATTGAGGAGCACATAGATGATCAAATTGTCAAATGGACACAATATTGAAATTTTTGTTATAATATAACTTAATAGATCTACATCTAATTCAGCTTTGGAATGAAGGATTGGTTGAAATGCTATTTTGTACACACATACACACAAATGTATAAACTAAGCCATTATCTTTAAAAAACAATAAGATTGTTGTCATGTGTACTATGTGATCTACTTGACAAAAACAAAAGAGATAGATGGTGGAATCAAAAAATATTATTAAGAAAAACACTGATGATGAGAAAATTGAATATTGAGAAGTAATTAAAACAGCAAGAAGTAATAAAACGGAAAACAATCAATAATCAAAGTAGTGTTTGATATTGTTACCAAAATAGCTTTGCTAACTGATCGCATTGGGTCAAGAAAATACCTCTGCTATTAGGATTTGCTCCATAATCGAGCAGGAGAAGCACGCAATTCTCACTTCCTTTCGACGCTGCTATGTGCTGATTTTACATAGAAAAAAACAATGAAATTGTGACAAACCCATCTTTAGAAATTAATGAGAAACCACAATGCAAAAAGTCAGTGGCGTATGCACACCAAAGCAGATCTCTCGTTGTTATCTGATTCGTTTGGATCCAAACCCCGTCTCAACAATTGATCCAACAACAGGTCGTCTCCCCTAAGTGTAGCAAAGCATAGGCTTAGAGGTAGGTCCATTCTACCATGAGCAAGCATGTTCTCCGTCTCCAACAAAACTCCCTCCATTATCGGGTCATTCTGTTCTTTCAAATGCTGCCCACAAAACAAAGAAGTTGAAATTCAATCTCGAGTTTGAAAAAACAAACATATGCTTGTGTATTCGACTACAAACTATGTCATATCAAACATTAATGACAAAGATAGTGGATTAAACAAAAAAAAATGGGAAAATAAGAGGAATTTTTTGAGAAATGTTAGTCAAAGAAATACAAAATCCTACATCTAAATTGGCTTATTTTTACCGGTATGATCAAAATCTATTTGGGTATATCAGGCTTACATACCTGAAGGAGATTGTTCATGATTATGGTTCCATGTCCGACATTGGCTTGAACAATATTCAAGAATGTGGTCCGGTTCATACGCAGTAACTGGCATAATCGTTTAGTCCTCATTGTAAAGAGTTGTGGCCTATAACATAGCACACCAATCTCCCCACAAAGATCACCCGTGTTCGCCTCTCCAATGACCTGCAAGGATTAAACCATAATTTTACACTTGGGACATGCATTTTGTCATGGAAACTCTGAAATCTTTCGATGTCAAAGTTTCAATCAAGTCATTTTATTATTAGCAGACTCCTTTTGAGATATTCAAGATTCAGACTTACCTGTTCAGTTCCGTTTTTGAAGACCAGTAGCTCCTGTAAAACAATCAAACATTAAAAACTCCAAGAGAAAAGATTTACAATCGACTTATAGTAATCTATTTCTGTTCATTTTCGTTTTCATAATATTTTTTTTGAAAATAGACTAAAAACTAGTTCAGTGAAAATAAACTCCAAAAAGATGTTTTTTGAATTTTCAAGCACTATTTTTGCGCGCCAAAAAAAAAAAACTATATGAAAATGATGAGAGTATTTTTAAAATTTTCATTATTCTTTCATCAAATTAGTTTTTAGTGTTTTTTAGAAAATAGATTTTGAAAATGAAATCAGACCGTTCCAAAAAAAAAAAAAAAAGAAGGATAAAGCTCCATAATTACCACAGCTCCGGTAACAAGTATGTAGAAGTCTGTGGGCGCTTCGTTCTGCAATATCACGTCTTCTTTGGGAGGAAAATACTCGGCTTTCATCTCCGAAACCTTTGAAATTAATAAACCAGAAAACACAACATTAGGGGACATATTCGAGTGAAATACGCGGTGATCATGCTAAATCTTGGTATATTACCAGTTGGAAGAGCAAGTCATCGGACACGCCACGAAACAAGTACACCTTATCGACAAGGGAGTAGAAAAGAAAATGTGAAATGCTTGATCGGATGGCTTTTGGAAGCGAATCAAGAGTCTCCTTCTGCTGCAGGCCCTCCGAGTCTGTTCTGTACTTCAAAGATAAATGCGCAAGCATCTGATCTTGCAGGCGAGTAGGCAAATGGTTTCTCTGTGCAAAATATGATGCGGCTTGAATTGTATCTCTCTGTTTTAAAATACACGAAACAATTAATGGCATAATAAATAAACAAAATTAAAAGAGAATTCATAAAAAAGTAACAAATATTAGGATTTACTCACAAATTCTCTAGTTTTACTGGTACCGTGGACAACCAAGTTGGTCATATTTCCTATCAGATATGCTGTCAGTCCGAGGTTGAAGAACATGTAGAATATATCAAATACCATCTCCCTTGTATTTTGAGCATGCAAATCGCCATATCCAACAGTTGTGAGAGTAGTGATAGACCAGTAAATTGATGTCACATACCGGGTCCATAGGCTCTCGTGAAGGAAGTCATCCATGGATGCTCCAATCCATGTCTTTTTTGGGTCGCGATAATGTGCTGCAAGAAGGTAATAGAAGCATCCAGCACAGTGAACCGCGAAAAGGGTGACCTATAATTGCAACCAAAACAAAATAAAATGCTACACTGTTGGAAAAACCGATCACTTTGATGCAGAATAGCCCAAGGTTTCTCAAATTTACTTACACAAATAAGCTTTGCACATCGAACCCAAAAGTAGTTGAAGTTCCTATCTTTCTCCAATCTGTTTTTGAACAAAGAAAACGAGGATTGGGAATTACACGAATACACATTTCACCTATGCCATCATGCTATCTATAATTATATGCTCGTTAAGATTGAACGACAATAGTTTACCTGGCAAATAGAGCACTAACTCTACGAAGACGCCAGAGGCGAAGCATGTTGAATAAGCCACATGAGCGTAAAGGTGTAGGAGAAATCTTCCTAGCAAGTTCAGAAGGGAGTGTGGATACGACATCAAAGACTAGCCAAGAACTTGCATATTTCCAAGCAATTTGATTTCGATTGTCAACAATTAGGTAAGTTGTTTTGTCAAGGTATGCTACAAAGAACGTGAGAATGATATCGATGGCGAAGAATCCGTTGACAACATTGTCAGTAATGCCTAGTAGCCCTTCTGGCCTATCAAGGAAACCAAATTCGAATGGAGATACCCAAGCTGTGTAGATGACTAGAACAACCAAAAATGTCTCCCATGCCCTGCAAATATTAGTTTAACTGAGCTAATTTTAGTGGAAAGAGTGTTCTTCAACTTGGAAGTATCAGAACAATAATGCTAAGTGTACAGAATTATGACGCATTATCTACAAACAAAATGTAGTGTGGTCGCCACATAACAATAAGAAGGGATTTTTGTGCAGTTTTCTGAAGTTGGGTTTTTGTGTTTCATTCTTTTTGTTTCCCTCAGGTTCTGGTTTCTCTTTGTTGGTCTAGGAGGTTGGAGCTTCCTAGCTCCAAGCTTCTCTTTATTGATGTAATTTTCATACTTCGTATGTATTTATCATCAATAAAGCTTTTCTTTTGCCGTTCAAAAAAAAAAAAAAAAAACAATCAGAAGGGATTTCAACCACAATGCATTTTCTTTGCACTTAGCATTATTGGTATCATAAACCTCTGAGATTTGTCATATTAGTGAAAAAATTTCTTACATGGAAAAAACAAGACGGAAAATATCAAGTTGTAATTGTAGAACAAAAATTAGTGAGATCATTTTTTCCAAGCAAGAACAATAACCCTATGTTTGGATTGAGTGATTTGGAGAGAAAAGAAAAGAAATGAAGTGATATGTATTTCTCTTATTTATTTGGATAACCTAAGTAGAGAGAAATGAGAATAAATGTAGAGAATTTGATAGAAACTCATTTCTCTTATAAGCCTCATTTTCAATCTTCCCAAAAGTAGAGAGATTGAGAGAGAAAAGAAATCACTATTTTCATAATATCAATTTTGTCCCCATAAAAATAAAAGAAATAAAATGATTGAAAATATAAAAAGGTTATTTTGGTAATATAACATAAAATAATGTCTTTTCTTTTCTCTTAATGAAACCTAACCAAACAAGAATGAGAGAAATCACAATCATTTCATTTCTTTTATTTCTTCTTTATCCAAACAAAAAGGAGAGAAATCACAATCATTTCTTTTTTTTTCTTTCCTCTTATTATTTAAGTAATTTTTTCTTTTCTTTTCTCTCATAAATTCCCAAACATAGTGTAAAGAAGCCAAAATTATGCAGAAAAGAAGCAGAAGGGATTCTACAAGAAGAGTAAGTTGAAAAAAGTCCACGAAACCGAAAAAAGCAGATTTTAGAGGAAGTTGTTCAATAGAAGTAGTTGTTGTTAGTCTTTAGTAGAAATTTTAAAATTTCTTTCCAAAGTCAATCATATCAATAAAGCGGGTTTCGTCTTAGTTTTTGAAAAGCTAGTGATGAAACAAGATCTGGACTTGTTTGCAGGTGATAATGATGATGATTGATGTTCACTCCTGGCTCAATGTGCTTAACGAAAAAGGAACTCTATAGACATTTTAAAATTGTTTAGGGTACCTAAAATATAAAACTTTTTGACTCCAAATTTTAAAAAATTAACTGAAGATGAAAATAACTATAAAGCTTGGAGATGAAAGAAATGCTAAAAAGTACAAAAAAGATACTGACTGAACCATCAAAGTGATTCTGCAAAATAGTCAACTGGAATATTTTTCAATTGCTCCCAAATTGGTGGAGAAAAAAAAAAATTACTGTTGAAAATGTAGTGTGACAATTACATTTTTTTTTTTCTTCATAGAATCAAGTCCTTTCTTTTAAATTTTAAAAAATCATATTTTAGAATCCGAAACTACGAGTATGAAACACAAAATTAAACAGTGTGGTCGAATATAAACGGAATAAAAAATTTCAAAAGAAAATTTGGAAAAAGGCAGAAGAAGAATCAGTTAGTGTGGCATATTTCTAGAGATGGAGTCCTCTTTTCGAATCAAAATTTTCCATCAGACAAATCCAAAATTCAAAAGCACGAAAATAGAGCCAGAAAGAAAAATCATATTCACATGCTGTTCATGCTCAACCTACATCGTTAATCTTCAAATTTTCCAGGAAAGTGAACTAGAAAATTGCAGGCCACCAGTTAGGAATGATTTTGGTCTCTCACTTTTTTTACTGTGCAATTCCAAACCCATATGCACAACCAAAACTAGCAACAGAGAAATTTACCAGAAAGTGTTTCAAAGCAGATTATAATAAAAACTTGGGTAATTATATCGGTAGTCCTTGTATTTTTGTTCTGTATCATTTTGATTCTTATAATTTTAATTAACTCAATTTTGATCTTAATTTTAGATTTTGTGTCAATTTGATTCAATTGATAAAGTTGATTAGGATTTTTGAAGGAGTTTTATTGAATTAGTTCAGGTTAACCCACTAAGTTAAATAATTTTACAATTTTGTCTATAAAAACATAATACATGTCACTTATGTGAGTATTCTCTCAAAAAAAAAAAAAAATAAATAAATAAAAGACAATTGTAACCAATTAGCCTACATTGAGACAAAATAATAAATTTAGAGTCAAAATTGAGTTGATTAAAATTATAAAAATTAAAATATAAAGACAGCTGATATAATTTGCTGTAAAAGCATTTTGTAAAAAGGGACAAAGTGTATGAGAAGTATAAAAAATTAAATAAAAATAGATGGACCAAAAACAAGATCAATATTTGTAGAGTAATGCTACAGACTCCAAATAATCTTTCAAATATTTTATCATACCTCTCACATTGGTGTGGGACCCACAAGTTTGTGTGGATCCCATACCCATATAAGAGATTTGATTAAACATTTGATAAAAAAGAGAAAATAGTTATTACTCTTTCTAAAATTCATCAACCAGAAAACCTTATAGAAAAGAGAAAATTCATCTTAAAATGTTAATTTTTTGTTATAAAAAAAGTTTTGCTACTCTTTCTAAACTTTTACTTTTTAATAATAAAATTGTTATTACTCTTATCATATTGTGGAATCTTTATTAATACAATCAATAGGATATAGTGGAATTCTCAAGATATAGAATGTAAAATCACATATTAACAATTTTATTGACTTTCCTAAAAAAGGGTTTTTTTTTTTATTCAAAAATTTGTTTTTTCAACCAAAACCAAACAAGTTTTTTTCTCTGCACTTTTTTAAGTAAAAAAACCTGCTTTTTTGAGATTACCAATTAATAATAGTTTCTTGTATCCCAAGATTTTCCAAGAAAATAATTACACACCCAATTAGAAAAATAAACATAGACCTGAACACAAAAGATAGAAGAAAATCAACTATATTTATAGTGAAGAGCGAAAGTGATAGAAATTGAACTGAAAAATTAAAACAAAAAGTAAAAAATCTTGCAAGCATTTGATTAGGATGAAATGAAGAAGACAGAAATTTAAAGTAACTTCTTGCAAGCACAAATTCAATTTTTTTTTTTGGTTTTTTTTTTTTGCAAAAATATTTAAAACTAAATTATAATGCTAATATAATAATAATAATAACAATAACAATAACTTTTTAAAGTTTCCATTATTTTCCTACCAAACAAACTTTTTAAAGTTTCCATTATTTTCTTACCAAATAAAGTCAAAAAGTACACTTATTTAGTCTTTCCAAAATAGGCCTTAATGTTACATAGACTTTAGAACTGTAACAAGATACATATATGATATGCAAATAAAATAATATATTACATATATACAATACAAACACACACACACACATATATATATATGAGAGAAGAGAGAGAAGATGAAGATGACTGAGAGAGAACCTGTAGCGGCCGTCATAAGGGGAGATAATGAATCTGTGGAGCTTAACAGTCCGGTTGCTTCTAGCACCCAGAGATGGAAGAATACCTGTTGAGATGCTGTAATGGCTTCCATCTCTTGACAACTGTTCAATTTCTTCCTCAGAAGCACCACACATTCCTCTTTTATTACTCCTCCACATCATCATATTTTGACTCTGTTTTTGCAAAAACACTTTTCTACCCACTGCAGAGAAACTGATGACAAGCTTTCTTTCTTTCTTTCTTTCTTTCTTTCCTTCTCTGTTTCTATATGTATGTATATAGAGGCTATATATATATATAGAGAGAGAGAGAGAGAGCAAGTCCTAGTTGTTTTACTTATTTTTGGTCCATTTGAGTAGAAATTTGAAAATGAAACTGAAAAAAAATAGATAAAATATAAATAAAATAATTTTGTTTCACATAGTTTTTTTTTTTCTTTTTAAATCTTTTTTCAAATCTCTCAGCCAAACACAGCAATAATAAAGGATTTTGTAATTCTCTGCCCTTATCCTATATGATATTGATAGTGTGGATTTTTGGTGCATGCTGTGACTACATCCATGCTGTCATTCTCCGTTAAATTTATTTGTGATCATATTTTAATGATTTAAATTATTTATGTTATAGAGCTTATATCATTTATATAAAAAATGAATTTAATTAGATAAGTATAATTTCATGATCAAGTCAAGTAATAATCTTAAAAAATTATTAAAATGATCTTGGCCATTTATTTATTTTTTCTGAATAAAAATATGGTCTTATTGTGGGTTACAAATATCTAATTTACTTATTTTTTTCATAAATAATTTACTTAACAAATTTTACAATATTAATAATTCAAATTATTAAAATAAAGAAAAATGCGGCAGACCCCCACCAAAACCGACCCCCAGTGACCCCCAGTGCCACGTGGCACTGGATGATTGGAAGGAAAGAAAAAAAAAAAAAAAAAAAAAAAGGAAACTGGCCAATGGGGTTGAGCTGGGGGTGCTGGGGGTGCCCCCAGCTGGGGGTCCCTAGCACTTCTGTAAAATAAATTTAAAACATGCCTTCAAAAACTGACAACATAGTATGATATCTATCTTTTATAGCACCAACCCTAGTTCGTGGCTAATGGGGGTGTCGGGATTCAGTAGGTGTTAATTTTGCACTAATTTAAAAAATAAAAATATTAATAAAAATTAGAATTATTTACATCAAAATGTCTTCAATAATTAATGACTATCAGTTTACATTTATTTATAAGGAAAATGTTTGATAGCTTAAAATTTTGTGGTTCAAATGGCTCAAATCTGTCAAAACGACGTCGTTTTACACTCAAAATCCGTCAAAATGACGTCGTTTTGAGTGATTTGAGCCATTTGAGCCACAAAATTTTGAACTACCTATCATTGTTGTATTTATAAATCTCTACATTTTGACATATCAACTATAAAAATTAACCCTAAAAGATAAAATGATATTCACTTAGTTGAAGGGATCTGAGTATAATTAATTCTAAAAATTAGAAAGGTAAATTAAGAAGTTTAGAAAAAATGTAATTAATTCAACATTTTTGACGTAATTATATTGATATTCCTTTTAGTAAGATTAAAATGATTGAAACTGATGCAAATAATAGATAGCCACTGAAATAAATAAAGATAAATATATATTTTAGTTTAAAAAAGATGATAACATCATTCTTTTTTCATTTATATCACTAACGAATTATTCATAAAAAATGATTCAAATGTTAAATAAATTAAAACCTTAAGAGTGGTTAATGTAATTATGTAAAAAGTATTTTTTTTCAAATCTCAAGAGAGGGAAGTGTAATTTATCAAAATTAGAAACAATATAGTCTATTATATTACAACACTAGTGACCTATATTTTTATCTCAAATTTCATTCACAAAAATCGATCTATGACTCAAATTTATTCTGTATATAGAGTTCACACTGTACCAAATCAATCTCTACCATACAATTTCAATCTGGGTTTAACCTAGATAACTTTTTTGGGCAAATAGAATTATTGTTTATATTAATTAGAGTTAAAGATGTAAAATGATAAATAAATGAGTAACAATGAATGCTAAGTGCTATGTTTTACTGTTTTAATCTTATTATATTGATCAAAATTAAATCATATATATATATATATTTGATAAATATAATCAGGACAGAGTTGGGGTAGAACGAGGTATGGAGAGAAAAATTCATCACATCTCTATTTCGTCGTTGGGACAGAGAAAACCCACACAGGGTGAGGCAGGGATACAAGGGCGAGGAAAAATTGTCATCTCTATTTTCAAGAAAGGGCGATTCTATTTGCACCATAAAT
The DNA here is from genome assembly GCF_055761805.1 of Camellia sinensis. Classification (NCBI taxonomy): domain Eukaryota; kingdom Viridiplantae; phylum Streptophyta; class Magnoliopsida; order Ericales; family Theaceae; genus Camellia; species Camellia sinensis. The sequence goes on from NC_138973.1 coordinate 114,582,670, forward strand.
TATCTTGCTACACCCTTTAATTATATTTTTTTTGTTATAATTTTATCTTTGTATCAAATTACAAATATATATATATACAAAGTTTAAAATTTTAAAATCCTAATTTGTCTATCGCCCATCTCCTTCAACCACATCTATTGTTGACGTTAGCGTTTGCTCCACTCATAGCCACATTCCAACCCCTCCACATCATCTCTCCTTACCACCGCAAACTCCTTTTCTTTTTGACCACCCACATCAAGCTATCCCCTTTTTTGGCCACCATTGTAACCGCTATTTTCTCCACCTCGTCACCTTACCTCATGGTCCCCACCCTTTTCCCTCCCTAATGGTCCCTACCCTTTTCCCTCCCTTACGACCACCACCCTTCTTGTATCTTGCCTCTTTTACTCCTCATTTTCTTATAGCACTCATTTACCCTTGAAACCCTATCTATCTCTTTTCCTAACTCCCCCTTCTCCCTAGGCCCCTTTTCTTTTCCACCACCTTCATAGCCTCGTTACCTACCCTCAAAGCTCTAACCTCCCTCCCATTTTCGCTAGTCTCTAGTCCTTTCTCTTTGTCAATATCCTAAGCCTCTCCCCTGACACTCTTATGCACCTCTCGTCCCTTTCTATTTCACTACAACAAATGGCACTTTTGACAACTAAATTTTTTGATTGCTAGACTATCATTGAATAATTGTCGGGAAAGATAATTGGCGACTAAAAAAAATTTAGTTGCCGATAGTCCTCAATTATCGACTAATGTTTTCATTGCCAAAATCTTTCATAAAAAATTAATATCGTATTTTCAGCGACTAAAACATTTCATCACCAAAAATCCTCAATTGCCGACTAATGTTTTAGTCGCCAAAAGCTTTCAAACAAATTAATGTTGCATTTTTAGCGACTAAAACATTTAATCATCAAAAATTGAAATTATTTAGGACGATTAAAGTTTTAGTCGCCAAAATTTTTTTTGTTATTCATCTTATTTTTATAGCTACTAAATGTTTTAGTTGCCAAAAGTCTAAATTTTTTTAGCTACTTAAAATTTAGTTGCCTAAAGTCCATTTTTTTAGCTACTAAATGTTTTAGTCGCCAAAAGTTTCAATATTTTTAGATACTAAAAATTTAGTCGCCTAAAGTCTGATTTATTTTTTGGCCACTAAAGTTTTGGCCGCCAATTTTTTTTTTCATTTTATTTATTTTTTAGCCACTAACTATTTAGTCGCTAAAAATATGTACTTCCTTTTTGGATACCAATTGTTTAGTCACCAAAAACATGATTTTAGGTTGTTTTATTTATTAATTTTTCCACAACCTGTATGTATTCTGTGCAACATCTACCATCTATATAAAAAAAAAAAAAAAAAAAAACATATATTATCAACTATTCCGTAATTTGCATCCATTCACTTCCAACCATCCAAAAAAGAATAACTTTTAATATCAAATTTCATACAAACTAAGTATATTCTAACCTAAAATAATAATTTCATACAAAATATAGAATCAAACGAAAACATGTTCTCCGTACACACAAAAAAAAAAAAAAAATATATATATATATATTCACTATCATGCCAAATGTGGTACAAATTACCAAAAGGTAATCCATATACCACGCAAAAAATATATATTTGATGCCAAAAGTTATCAGTACGATTAATATTAATCCACACAAAAGCAAAAGACGACCAAATAATGGGATCATACAAAAGTGTAAATTGTTCTCCATACACAAAAATAAAATATCCACAACTCCACACCAAAAGCCATCTATAAAAAAAAAAAAAAATTGCACCCATTAGTACCAGAAATGTATGCAGAACTTGATAGTCTGAGGCAAAAGGTCAGAGGTTATTGTCAGTGAATTAAATTTTTCATCTTCTTCAATACTCTTTCCATTATATAATCTTAGACATGGTTGAAGTGTTGACTAAAAAGATGACATTTTGTTTGCATATATATATATATATATATATTTAAATAGCGGATGCATGGAAACAAGTAGCAGCACTTATTGCCATAGAAAATATCATTAGATTCAGTACAATGGACTCAAGCAGCACAATTCATGTGAATAACAATAATCACTCACAACATTTAAGATTAAGAGCAGTGATAAAATATGTTTGAAGATTCATAAAGTAGGTATCTATAATTAATAGTACATATGACATAATTAGTCATCTAAATATGTTCGATTTAGTTTTAGGCCTTTTTCACTCTAACTCTCAATCTATGTGTGATAACTAAATGCCGTATGTTTCCATAGGTCCTATTTGTCATGAAGAAGCTGCGCGTGACATCCATAGTGGTTCGGGAGCTATTTTGCATTTTTTGCTGCCCAAATGTCTTTTTTCAACTAAGTTTATAGCGTTTTCGACTCTAGCTCCCAACCTAGGTGTGCTAACTACATGTCATCTATCCCCATAGGTCCTATTTGTCATAAGGAAACTGTCCATGACATTTATAGAGTGGTTCAGGGGTTGTTTTGCATTTTCACCTCCCAAACATCCTTTTTCGACCAACTTTAAGGCGTTTTCTAGTCTAACTCCCAACTTATGTCTGCTAATTACATGTCATCTGTAATTAGCATCACCAAAATGATGTCCTTTTGTGTGGAAGGTTTGGTCTGACATGTTGGCATGGTGGGGTATCCAAGCTGCTATTCCAGGATCGGTGGAAAGTTTATTACTGTGGTGGGCAGGGGAGAAGCTAAAGAGGAAGGAGAGGAAGATCTGGAGGGTGATTCCATTGTCAGTAATGTGGTCTGTGTGGAAGTGCAGGAATGAATGTGTATTTAGAAAATCTATCCCAAATCTGGAGGACCTATGTGATTCAATTAAATATAGGGTTGCATTTTGGTTGAAGCTAGTCTTCAGTGAGTTTAATTTCTCAGTCCAGGACTTTGTGTTTAATCTGAGGCAGGTGAGGGAGTGCTTGGGTGGGTGTGCTGGTATGGTGTCCTGAGCTGAGATGTGCTGTCAGATATTTGGAAGGGTAGGCTGCTTTGAAATACAGTGGACTGGTCTCGATTGGCAGAAGTTTCAGCTGTGTTGCTGGGTGTAAATATACATCGGGTGGGCTGATGTGGGTCACTGTATTGCTCAGTTTTTGGGCTAACAAATTGCACTGAACAAGAGTGCAGGGGTAATGTGGAAGGTCTCTGGTCTGATGAGGAAGTCTCTGGTCATATCAGTTTTTGTTCTTACTGGGCTGTGTGGAGTTAATTGTTTTAATTGGGGATTGCTGATTGGCGGGGCTGATGTGGTGTTATAGTGCTGATTTGTTTATGTGGCTGTCTTCATGGGTCCATGTGGCTGTGTTGCTGATTTGTTTACCTCTGTTTTGGTTTTCTAATATGTTTTTGTTCTCCCTCTCCTTCTATATTTGTTGGTTTCTCACCAACTGGCGCTTGGGTCTGTTCAGGCCTAAGCTCCTCTTTATTGATGTAAACTTCATTCCTTGAATGTTTTGTCAATAAAGATTTTTCTTTGCCGATCAAAAAAAAAAATTACATGTCATCTGTCCCCACAAATTCTATTTGTCACATAAAAGCTACCCATGACATTCGTAGAGTAGTTCAAGGACTATTTTTCATTTTGCGAGAACAGTCGGAAGCCATATCTAATTAGTGTTAAAATGATTAATTAACATAAGGGTATAAGAGCCCTAACTATATGCCATCCAGTATACAAAACCTAGTGCCTTCTTTCCCCTTTCACTACTATGAACCACATAAATAATATTTTCAAACCTTTTTCCATAGACGATTCATTGAAACACATATATAAGGTGAACATGAGTCAGGTGCATGTTTGTCCCTCTAGAACCTAGTTAAAAATCAACAGGAAAGTTTGGCACACATGAAAACATCTAGGATGTAATTTGCTCATATAGCTTATAACGTTCCTTCAGTTATGCAGTGACCATTATAATGCATCGTATAACTTGATGGAGGTTATTCGATAATCATGCATTTCTTTTTTATTACTTATGCTCAATAATGTAATATTCTTTGCATATAGAATTAGTGAAAGGAAATAATATGAAGGTCAGTAGAACTGCATTAAACATAACCATCCCAAAAGCAGCAACAAACCCACTCCCAGCTGAATCTTAAATCCAATCTCAATCCATCACAGAGGTGCTTCAATTCAAATAAAGATTTTTATTTGTTGTGAGGTGTCTTGTATTCACTATACCCCCAATTGGCGCCCCAGGGGGGGAGGGAAGGGTGGTACAACGGACCGGAGGATTGCACCAAAATTGATGTTTATGGACCTGTAATGTTAGTTTTAGCCCATTAGTTTTTACCCTATAAATTGTATCAATTTATACGTTTTAAGAGGTGTAACTAATCTATGAGCAATAAACAAGTGAAAATATATCAAATCCATGTATGACTTGATGGGTATTGCCCAACAGTAAATAGAAAGCCCAACAGTTATTAAACTCAACAACCACCACAAGCTCAAACTAGAGAAGAAATAATCGACTATATGTACAAACTTCATATTGGCAAAAAAATAAACACCAAAAAGAGTATCAAACTTCTTGCTATAAGAATTGAACTTGAAAACTCATACTACAAAGTGGTGTTACATAAATTTCATGTACTTGATTCTCTTTCTCCAAATCACTCTGCCTTCTATCTGAAAACACTTACAATTAAGGAATGGCTTGTCTCCAGTCTAATTATTGGATTGGACTATGTTGTTCGAGCTCATAGGCCTACCATGGAACTTGTTCTGATTATTTAAGCCATTCATTTTAAACGTCATTTTGTGTAGATCATCCAAAAAAAATTAGGGTGATCTGATATACTCAGCTACAAAATTTTCTTGTTTTCGGAAAATGTACAGTTTATTTCAAAATCATTCATATCGTTCATTTTCTCAAAAACAAATAGATATCAAATCAATATGAGTTTTTGAATGGATAATTTACAAAAAGTGACCTAAAAAATGAACAATTTACATAAGCAAGACAAGACCATTGTAAACCTCATGGGTCTGAAAGCCTTCATAACCTATAATTATTGAATCACGTGAGAAGCTTTAACTATGATTTTATGCCCGTGAGTTTAGATTTTAGGGAGAGTTTTTTCTCAAGTCCATATCGAACTTGAGAGGTCTTTGTGGGCTCACCACAGAACCCGTGTTGATAATCCGAACTGTTGAATGTGTAGAACTCATCGAGTACTTCATTCTCGTGAAAAATTATGTTGATTGAATACGAATAGCAACTTGATCAGATCATATTTGTATCAACGATAAATATAATTTTAAAAATAAATTATTGACACAAATGTGACCTGATCAAATGACTATCGATATTCGATCAACGTAATTTTTCAAGGGATAAAGTATTTGACGAATTTTACACATTGAATAGTTCGGATCATCGATGCGGATTCCATAGTGGGCCCATAGAGGTCCAACAACACCCTCCAATTAAAAAACCCACCTGGAGAGAACCCAAGTCCTAGATTTTAATACATGGGCACAAAAATCTGGCATCTTTATTTGTGAGGTAATTCACTTTTACTCCAATATTTTGGCCCCAAAAGCATCGTAACCCTTTATGACTCGTGAGTTTTGAACTAAAAGTGTAAAATGGATTAAAACTCGTTAGTTTTAGCAAGTTGTGATTCAAGCCCCAAGTTGACCAGGAATCTGTATGTTAAATGATTCTTTTGTCTTTGTTTCTTCAAATAAGTTCTTTATTTTATATCAGGTTTTAAAGAGAAAAAGATAGAGAAAAAACACTAGTCTAATTTTAGAGAAGAACTTCACGGACATGTTTAGTTTGAAGGAGAAAAAGGAAGATAAAGGATTTTTAAGTAATGGTGAAAATTGTACATAGAAGAAAATTTGTTTTTTTAAAAAAAAAAAAGAAAAAAAGAGAGAGAGTATATATAGACTTTCCCAAAAAACTTTTTGAGAATTACAAATCAATGTACAAGACCGAAAGTAATTACTGGAAGGTGCCCTCATATTTATGTAATTACATTTGGTCATTTAGACTGCATTGTAATTCTCCCAAAAACTTTTATCAGAATCATACTTGCATGTTAGTCCAAATTGCAATTTAGTCCAAATTACAATTGTATGGCTATACGCTTATGTTGGAATCAGAGGGAGTCATGTCAATATAATAAATTCAAATTTTAGAGACAAAAATTTAAATATAAAATCATTTTTAGGAATGGAATATTTTAATGATTGAATTTTTAACGACAAAATTGAATATTTGGAGATGAATCACTATCTTTTTTGGGCCAATTTTTTTGTCTTAAAAAGTATTTTTTGGCATCAAATTGTTGTCCACAAAATTAAATTTATTAATGACATTTTTTAAATTTTATCACAAAAAGTTTGGTCTCCAAATATATTTTGCAATTCCTCAAACCCTTATATTTTTTGTTTGTGATTTTGGGCAAACCAAATGGGGTAAAATGTAATTAAAACTTTATTTATTTTTCTTTTATTATTTAGGTAAAGTTCATTCTACCTAGTGGTTTGAGAGTGGAATACTTTACCACATAGTCAAAAAAAACTTCATGTGATTTCAGATTAAAGTGTCGCTTCTATTTTTCTATCTAAACTAACGGAATATATATCACATACCAGTTTTTAGAATGGGCCTGATTTTTTTAAAGAAACCTAAAGTGAAATTAATACAACAAAAAGACAATTTTACTCCATTTTCTCAAAACATAAAATTAAATTAAAATGTTAATTAAAATAAAATAATATAATATATAATTAAAGATTGATTTAAAATATAATTAAATTAAAATAAATAATAATTAAGGATTAAGGATTGATCTAAACTATAATTAAATTAAGATATATTAGGAATATAATAAATAATTAAGAATTTAGGATTAATTGTAATTTCAAATATAATTAAATTAAAATTAATTTTAAAAGTTAGGAATTACAATAAATATTTATAGATTTAGGATTAATAGTGATTTAATTGAATTAATGTGAGGAATTATAAAAAATGTATATAAGCGATGAGGAAAAAAGAAAATAACAAAAAAGACATAGGATTTTAGCCTATTACAGTTATTTTATATTTGTAATTAACGGAATTAATGGTTACCCTTTAATCTAAAATCACATTAAAAAATGATGTTATGGTTTGTCCCAGTGAATGGATCGGACTGGTCCAAGCTCCTCTAGCCTAGGTCCAAATGATCAAGTTCACCGAATAACTTGCAAACAAGTTCAACGGGAAATGGGGTAGTCTTCCAGTGAACCCTCCGACGAGCAAGTTAGGAAGAGAAGTAGAGTATAGAGGGAGAGATTAGAGATAGAAAACCTTAACCTTCTTCTTGTCTTCAACGTTTGCTTATATCCTTTGGTAATCATTTCGCTGTCCCTTCCGACCTGCCCCCCTCGCCGAAAGTCTATGCTGTAGCTTACCTTATTCAGGGTAAGGGGGTCCTATTCCAACGGAGAGGTGTTGTCATAATAAATGCTGTAATGGGCTGCATTAATGGTGATGTACAGTGGTAATAACTTTGCAGATCTTTGTCTACTGATGTGGCTCATTCTTCACCTGCCGTGTGTTCGAATGTCATTGGTTCTTTATGCCATGTTGGACTCCAACTATCCTGGACCTCACCAACTGGGTTATGCATTGGGCTCCAAGTGATGGGCTTGGATTGTTCATAGTGATTCGTGGCTTTTATGGGCTTATACACGTCAGTAGTCCCCTATTCCCGAGTGCAGCTTTAGTCCAACGAAGGGAATATTAATGAAGTAGATGAGGGTGTTAGGGATCGGCAGAATGGAGGTCGACCGACAGGGGTGACCGAGGGGGTGAACCGACCAGGAGGTGGTCCGACCGTGTAGGGCGACCGAGTGGAAGGGCCGATCACGGGGAGGACCGACCGCAAAAGTTGGCCGAGTGGGAGGGTCGAAGATGAGGAGGACCGACCGCGAGGGGGGGCCGACCGTGGAGGTTGGCCGAGTGGGAGGGTCGGCCGCGAGAAGGTTCAACCGCGAAGGGTGAGGTGGAGGGGCGTAGGGCTCGAGAGGCAGCGTGTCACGTGGTGATTTGAAGTGGAAAAGACAGGGTGAGGGGAGGAGTCAGTGAATCGTGGTCGTACACGTGGCAACATCTCACGGAGGGGGGGGGGAGATTAGGCGCTAGATCAGAAATGAAACGATAGGTTATTATGGGTATTGAAAAGACAGTTTTGGCGGATGATTTGAAAAGTTTTCAAACTGGCGAAAATTAATTGGGATCCTTGGAATACGGGCAAACCGTGGGCTTTTGGCATCATTCGATTCACCTACTTGTTTACAAAAAATCAAAACATTCCAAGTGTTAATTCCTTTGTTGCTCACGATACACCTCTGCAACACTTTTTCAATTTCCTTGCACCTGCATCCGAAGCGATTCGCAGACATACCATAGAGATGGCCCAAGAAGAAACTACGAATGTCAGGGGGGTCGATCCACTTGGTGATGATGATGCCGTGGAGTTGGCGCAGCAGTACCAGACGGAGAGGGTGGGGGAGTTAGTGGGACGATCCCATGGTTCTACCATGATAGTAGCTCCGAGGCGAATCAGCCAGGCAGAACCAGATCACTGGCACACAAAGGCAGACAGATCCACTCTTACACCAGCGGAGTTGGAGGGAATAAGGGGGAAGTACCAGATTCCTTTGGAAATAGGGTTGAGGCTGCCGACATCTACCGAGAGGGCGTTGGATGTACAGCCGGGGAAATTTAGCCTGTACGAGGAAGCATTGCGGGGAGGTGTGAGGCTACCGCTGCCTCAAGTTGTAGTTGACGTGTTGAATAAACTAGATGCGGCGCCAGGTCAGTTGATGCCAAGCGCCTAGAAAATGTTGATGGCGTGCGCAAATTCCTAGTCGCAAGCAACGAGAGGGTTGGCCTTGATAGTAGATGAGTTCTTCTCGTGCTACAAGGCCTCCGGCCAGTAGGACACTTGGGTTACACCGCAGGCGGTGGTGGGGCGAGGTCTGGTGGCGGGTCTGCCATCTTCGGTAAAAGGCTGGAGGCCAAGGTGGTTCTTTGTGGCGGCAAACGACGGGGCGGGAGTTCGTGCAACTTGGAAGGTGCCTACCAAATCGGTCGAGCCCAAGCTGGACAAGGCGACTGAGGACCAAGTGAAGAGGGTGAGGGATTGGAGGGAGGAGAAAGGAGTAAAGTGGGACGAGCTTGTTCTACCGTCGGTGCTGTTTGCCTTAAACTTGGGACCGCAGCCATTGGGGGGGTCCAGAAAGAGAGGAGTTTTGAGGTGTGGAGAAAAGGGGAGGAGGAGGAGGAGGAAAGGAGGTTGTTCGCGTGGGCGGACAAGTATAAAGAGTCCCAACTGGGGCCCGCTCCGAAGCCGGTCGTGAGAGAGCAGATCCGACCGCGCCCCAAGCCGTTGGGGGAGAAAGACTTAGGCAGTTTTGTACCCCGACCGCCCCCAGTGGATCCTGTGAAGGAACGGGCGAACAAGGAGGGGGATGCTCTGAAGAGGAAAAAGAGGAGGGTGTGGAGGAGTCAAGAAGAGCCTGCCTAGAAGAGAAAGAAGGAAGTGAGGGCAGAAAAGACCAGTACGACGAAGGAGGCAGAGGGGGGAGAAGTGGAGGAGACCCTAGGAAGAGTAATGGCCCCAGTAGCGGTGGACATTGCCTCAGAGGTCAATGAAGTCGTTCCAATAGTGGCGGCGATCGCCGCAAGGGTCGCGAGGGTCGCCCCTGAAGTGTAGGTAGAAAGTGGGGCAACTGGCCTTGAGCCAAGGAGGGGAGAGCAGCTGCAGGGGGGGCCTGTACCCCATGAAGAGGGAGTTAGCCTGACCACTGCGATCTACCACGCTCGTGCAGTGGCTGGGCGGCTGGAGGGAGAAGAAGACCCAGCCAGGGCAGGGGCAGACCGCCTTGTTGGAATTGTAGAAGAGGCAGCCTTGCGCTCAACAGCCAGATTCAATGAGGCTGAACTGCTGAAGGGGTTATGCTCTGCTCAAATAGAGGTGACCACCTTAGCAGGGGCTCTGCTGAGGAAGGCAGGGGCTGCCAAACTCAAGGCAGAGGAGGCTAAGACTCAGCTTGCCAAGTTGAAGAAAAAGAGTGCAAGTTGGGAGAGTGCCCACTCTGATCTGCAAGCGGTCAAGGTGGAGTTGGAGGACACACGTCGCCAGGTTATGTCGCTCGAGTTCCAACTGGCTGGCGAGCAGAAGAGGTTGGATAAAGCCCAAAAAGCCTGCATGGTCGCAGTCAAACGACATGAAGAGGCGATGAGCAGTAATGAAAAGTTGGTCAGGCAGAAGGATGAGACAGACATGAAGATTAGCGATCTACAGAAGGAGCTGGAGGGCGAGCGTGCAAAGGCACTGGAAGAAAGGGAGAGCCTTCAGAAGGAGTTGGAGGCAGAGGGAGCCAAGGCAACTGCGGAAAGGGCGTCCCTGAAGAAGGGGTGGAAAGAAGAGAGGGCTAAGGCAGCCTCTAAAACGGCGACCCTGCAGAAAGAGCTGGACGAAGAGAGGGCGAAGGCAGCCTCTGAAAGGGCGGCTTACCCCGATCTGTATGTGGCAGCAGTGGATCAATTCAAGGGGTCTGTTGAGTTTCAGATGGCAGTGGATGCCACGGTCGCCAGCAGCTTGGCGAGGGAGGAGTCGGAGGGGGGGTGGGCCTATCGAGGACGACCGTTAGGGGCAGAACTGAAGCGGAAGTGATTGAAAGCTTCCAGCAGTCAGACTTCTATAAACACGAAATGGCTGAGTTCTAGGACAGTGGCTAGAAAATGTTCAAACGTAGGGCTGAAGAACTATTCCCAGACTTAGACCTTAGTAGTGTAACAATTGGTGAAGATGATGTGGCTCAGACCCCCCTAGATGAGGGTATTGAAGAAGAAGACCTTGTCTCCAGTGAGGAGGAATGAGTGAAGTGAAGAAAGTTTGTATTTAAGAGAGTTTTTTTTTTTTTTTTTTTTTGAATGGCTGTAATGAACTCATGTACAAATTTCTGAATAAATAAAATTGCAATTATGTTTTCATTTGATTGTTTGTGCGTGTATAGCTGAAATAAATGAGGTGTATAATTCATTGTGAAATGCAAAGTGAAGTTAAACTTGTAATAAGAAGTAAATGTAAGAACTCCTCAGTGTAGAGTGAAGTTGAAGTTGTAATAAAAACTCAATGCAGAGTGAAGTTAAGAACCCCTCAATGCAGAGTAAAATTGAACTTGTAATAAAGACTCAATGCAGAGTAAAGTTAAGAACTCCTCAATGCAGAGTGAAATTTAAAAGGTAATAAAATTATAAGTTTGTGTTTACCACACTGCTGAAGTAGATTAGTGGTTTATTGGAGTGAGACTTGGCTTGTAAGGGAACAGACTGACTTGTAAGTGTTTGATTAAGAAGAAAATGACCCAACTTGTAAAGAAAACGTGTAAGAAGGTCTTTGGAATTTGACTAAGCAAAGAGTGGTGTAAAGACTTGGACCTGAAATTGTGACTAAGTGTGTCTACTAATTCCACAAGTATGAAGTTTGCATAGATGGCTTTGACCGAGCCCTACACGCATGCTTAGTTGGGGCTTAAGCTATGATGCACTGACGTCGTAAGGAACTCAGTCTGATCTTGAAATTGTGGCGCTCGGTCTGGCTGAGACTTGTTATGCTTAGGCTGGCAGAGGCTTGGTCTGGCCGAGTGCTTCATGCTCAGTCTGGCTGAGGCTTTATGATGCTCAGTCTGGCTGAGGCATTTTAGTGCTCAGTCTGGCTGAGGCTTGTTGATGCTCAGTCTGGCTGAGGCTTGTCGATGCTCAGTCTGGTTGAGGCTTTATGATGCTCAGTCTGGCTGAGGCTTTTCATGAGTACTGCAATCAAAACGTCATTGAGACACCATACAGAAAACTGAGATATATAATTGATGGCAGGGGAAGTGTAACCCAGTTAATTAAAAAGTTACATTGCGTAAGGAGATATCAAGAATGCGTAAATTTTCCGGAAAGAAAATACAATAACTGAGCGATACAAAAGTAGGAGCTTATTGAAAGTAACGTTTCAGGTGTTCGGCGTGCCATGAGTGGGGGAGGTCTCGACCTTCCATGTCCTGAAGTCGGTAGGTGCCCGGACGTGGTCTGGCTTTCACAACGTAAGGTCCCTCCCATTTGGTTGCTAGTTTACCCTCAGTCGGATTTTTGGTGGCAAGAGTTGTTTCTCTCAAGACAAGGTCCCCTACAGCGAACTCCCTTGGTCGGACTTTCCGGTTGTAGTGTGTTCTCATTTTCTATTGGTATGAGGCCAGTCTGACCGCGGTGGTCTCTCTGAGTTCTTCGATTAGGTCCAGGTCTACCCAACAGAGCTCTTCGATTTGTGCTGGATCCGGATGTAAAACCCTGAGAGTAGGCAGACCGACTTCTACTGGAATAACCGCCTCAGCGCTGTATGTTAAGCGGAAACGGGTTTCCCTAGTGGGAGTCTGAGTTGTAGTTCGGTAAGCCCAGAGTACATTCGGTAGTTTCTCAACCCAAAGTCCCTTAGCAGCTTCAAGCTTAGTTTTGATGATCTTCAGGAGAGAACGGTTGGTGACCTCGACTTGGCCATTGGCCTGGGGATGACCGGGGAAAAAGAAACATGGTTGAATTTGGAGGTTGGCACAGAACTTCCTGTACTTGGCGTTGTCAAATTGTTTGCCGTTGTCGGAGACAATGGCCTGAGGGATGCCAAATCTGCAAACGATCGACTGCCAGGTGAACTTGGTTGTATTCCGCTCAGTAATGGTGGCAAAGGGCTCTGCCTCTACCCACTTGGTGAAGTAATCAATGGCGACGATCGCGAACTTGGTCTGATCTCGGCCGGTGGGAAGTGGACCGACCAAGTCGATCCCCCATTTGGAAAACGGATAAGGACTGCAAAGTGTGATCAACTCTGTAGGAGGAGCATGGGGGATGTTGGCAAAACGTTGACACTTATCACATTTGAGCACGAAATCAGACGCATCTTGATTGAGAGTTGGCCAGAAATAACCAGTACGGAGTATTTTGTGGGCCAGAGACCTGCCGCCCGAATGATTGCCACAAATTCCCTCATGGATTTTCCGCATTACATAGGTTGCTTGAGCCGAATTGAGGCATCGCAGGTATGGGCGTGTAAAACCACGTTTGTATAAGACGCCACTGACCAGGATGTAATTGGACGACCGGGCCCTGACTTTGGCGGCCTGCTGTTGGTCATCTGGGAGTTCTCCTGTTGTCAAAAATAGGAAGATGTCAGAGGCCCAAGGGATAGGTTCGTTTTGGAGGAACTGCACTTCTTGTAAGTCGGGTGAGATGGCCGGGTGGGCTAGGTATTCGAGGCGGACACCGTGGCTGAGGTCGGACTAGTCTGCAGAGACCAACTGAGCCATCTCGTCTGCCTTGGAGTTTTCCGCCCGAGGTATGTGCTTGATGTGGAAGGTATTGAAGAGGCGAACAAGGGAAAGGGCCAGATCGCTATAAGCCCGCATTGTGTCCTCCTTGGCATCGAATTCCCCTGTAATCTGGCCGACGATGAGCTGGGATTCGCTGAACACCCGGATGTGGCTAACTCCAATGTCCTTGGCGAGGCGGAGTCCTGCTATCAATGCCTCATATTCAGCCTCATTGTTACTGGCATTAAACAAAAAACGGAGAGCACATTTGAAATAGCCGCTCTCAGGGGCGGTGAGAATGAGGCCAGCCCCACTACCTTCCCTGCAGGATGATCTATCCACGTTGAGAGTCCATGAATGTGGGTCTTCTGGCTCGGTAGGGGTTGGTAGGGGTGGGGGCGCAGCGGTTGGGGTAGGATTAGTGAATTTCATGATGAAATCCGCGACAGCCTGTCCCTTAATTGCTGTTCGAGGCCGGTAAGAGATGTCAAACTGACTGAGTTCCACTGACCATTGCATGAGTCTGCCGGAAAGTTCTGGTTGTTGCATGACCTTCTTCAATGGTTGGTTGGTGAGAACCACTATGGAATGGGCCTGGAAGTAAGGACGGAGCCGTCTGGAGGCAGTGACTAAGGCCAAGGACAATTTTTCTAACAGCGGGTAGTTCTACTCTGCTCCCCTAAGAGCCCGACTGATATAGTAGACCGGTCGTTGGATAGAGTCGTCTTCCTTGATAAGAGCTGCACTAACTGCGGTGCTTGAGACGGCTAAATAGAGGAAGAGGGGCTCGCCCGTAATTGCTTGTGTAAGGAGGGGGGATTTGCAATGAACTGCTTCAACTGCTGAAAAGCTTCTTCAGATTCAGTTGTCCATTCAAAAGTTTGCCGAAGAACTTTGAAGAATGGTAGGCACTTATCTATTGCGCGGGAAATGATGCGGTTGAGGGCCGCAACTCGGCCAGTGAGCCTTTGAACCTCCTTAACCGTTCTGGGTGACTGCATCTCAATCAAGGCCTTGATCTTTTCAAGGTTAGCTTCAATGCCCCGCTGACTGACCATAAAATCCAGAAACTTCCCAGATCCTACGCCGAAGGCGCACTTCCCTGGGTTGAGCTTCATTTGATACTTGCGTAGGGTGGCGAAGGTCTCTCGCAGGTCGGACAGATGATCAATAGAGATTTTGCTCTTGACTAGCATGTCGTCGACATAGACTTCCATATTCCAGCCTATCTAATGATGAAAAATGGCATTGACCAACCATTGGTAGGTAGCCCCAGCATTCTTCAGTTCGAATGGCATCACGCGGTAGTGGTAGGTACCTTGGTCGACAATGAAGGATGTATGTTCCCGATCGGACGACTGCATCCCCAGAGAAAGCATCCATGAAGTTGAGCATTTGATGACCGGCCGTGGCATCGACCAGTAGATCTATGCGGGGGAGAGGATAGCTGTCTTTTGGACAAGCTCGATTTAGGTCAGAGTAATCGACACAGAATCGCCATTTGCCATTGTTCTTGCAAACTAGGACCATGTTTGACAACCATTTAGGGTAATCCACGTTTTTGATGAATTGGGCCTCAAGGAGCTTGTCAACCTCTGTGGCTATAAGTGTATTGCGCTCTGGATGGAAGATGCGTTACTTCTGGCGGTAAGGTCGGAAATAAGGTTCGATACTGAGGCGGTGAGTTATGAAAGAGGGGTCAATGCCCGGCATGTTTGAATGGGTCCAGGCAAATACATCATTGTGCTCGATCAGAAGGACGGTAAGGTCGGCCTTAGATTGGGGGGATAGTTGGCTGCCAATCTTGGTAGTCTTCATAGAGTTGGTGGGATCGATGGAAACCTCGACGAGCTCCTCAACTGGCTCTCCTCTAACCAGCTCGTCCTCATCTCAGACGTCAAGTCCTTCAATGATCATGGCCTCCTTCAGCTTGACTTCCTTGAGTGAGGCGACATAACATTCCCTGGCTACAGTCTGCTCTCCCCTTACGGTCCTGACGCCCAAGTCGGTAGGGAACTTTATGGCGAGGTGGTAGGTTGAAGTGATAGCTTGGAAAGCATTGAGGGCAGTGCAGCCAAGGATGATGTTGTAGGCAGAGGGACAGTCGACCACAAGGAAAGTGACCAACTTGGTAGTCTGCCGCGGGTATTCGCCGATGGTGAGGGGGAGATCGATGGAGCCGATAGAGGTCACCCGGTCGCCAGTGAAACCGACCAAAGAGGTTTGGAGGGGAGACAAACTTTCCTCTCCAATCTTGAGCTGGCGGAAGCAGTTGAGGAATATGATGTCTGAAGAACTGTCGTTGTCGATGAGAACCCGTCTGACCTTATAGTTGGAGAGGAGAGCAGAAATGACGAGAGGGTCATCATGAGGATAACGGATGCCTGTACAGTCAGCGTCCGTGAAGGTGATGGGCTCTGTCCACTGCTTGGGCTGTTTGGAGGGTTGGTCTACCGTGGCAACTGCTCTATCCGATTCTTGCCTTATCTTCCTGAGCTCTGCCCTCTGAGCAGAGCGGGATGGTCCGCCACAAGCAAGGCCACCTAAAATGACTCAGATTTCACCAACTAGCGGAGGGGGATTGCCTGGTGGCCGAGGTTGTTGTGGGGGGCGATTATGGCCTTGGTTAGGTTGGGCTGGTTGTCGGGGTGGGGTACACCGACGGTTGTTTCTGAGGGGCTCGGTTCTTTGCCTCTGTTGTGGGCAGGTGTCTGTGAACCGGCTAAGACGCCCTTGACGAATGAGGGTGTCGACCTGATCCTTGAGGTTGATGCAGTCATCAGTGTTGTGGCCATGGTCCTGGTGGAAACGACAATATTTGGACTGGTCTTTCCAGTTGGAAGGGGTCTGTGAGGGTAGGGACCATTTGACGGGGTAGTCCTATTGGATCTGGTGAAGGACTTGTTCCATAGGAGAATTAAGAGGCGTGTACCGCTCGAACTGACCGGGCGGTCGGGCTGGTGCCGACTGGTTAGCGCGAGGAGGTCGGTCGGTATAATGGGGTGTTTAGCTGTTATACTGGGTGTTTTTGGATTCTGAGTCTTTTCTCTTTTCTTTGGGGATCAGGTTTTTAGATATTGGATCCTGCCGAGCGGCTAGTGAATCTTCAGCATTTATGTATTTCTGGACTTTGGAGAGTAGGGCGGCCATGGAGGTCGGGGGGGTTTTTGGAGAGGGAGAAGAGGAAATCGGACGATCGTAGCCCGGCCATGAAAGCCGTGAGGATGACCTCGTCATCGTTTTCCGTTACCTGCAGGGCTTCAGTGTTGAAGCGGGTAATGAAACTGCGCAGCAACTCCCCCTCGGTCTGACGGATGTTGAGGAGTTGGGTTGCACGGCGGCGTTGGCACTGGGCTCCAATGAAATGGCTAAGGAAGGAGTCGCTGAGATGCTGGAAAGTGGAGACAGAGTCTGCTGGTAACTGGCTGAACCACAGTCGAGCTGACCCCTTCAGTGTCACTGGGAAAGCCTGATACATGATCTCGTCAGGGAAGGCATGGAGGATCATGAGGGTACGGTAAGTCTCCAGGTGGTCAACTGGGTCCGTCGTACCGTCAAAAGAGTCAATGGTGGGCATCTTGAACTTGGTGGGCAGAGGTTTCTCCTAGATGGAGGCAACAAATGGTGAGCTTGCCGTGGTAGAGGGTTTATGCTGAATGTTTTGCATGATCCCTTGGAGCTGGACCTTCATTGCTCGAAGTTCAGCGTCCAGAGGGGAATGTGGTCACCATGGTCAGTCAATGGGGGCTGGACGCTACTGGCTTCCCTTTCAGGGCCTGGTGCCACGACTGAAGGGTGTGGGGATGGAGGTGGTAGATTTATATACGCGGGGGGGGGGGGGGGGGGGGAGGGGGGAGGTTACAAACCCTCCAAGTTGGATGGATAGGGTTGTGGAAACAGTATGGCTCGGGGCTCTTTCTTGGTTGGGTGAGATATTTGGAGGTAGTGGAGAAGGCATCAGAAGGTTTCTTTGAAGTAAAGCATTTATCAGGGCCTGGTTTTGTTCGGCCATGCGGTTAATACTGTTGGTAAGCTCAATGATATACTGTGGTGGGTTGTTTGGATTGGGAGGGTCGGTTTGATGGTCGGCAGCATTATGGTGAGAAGCCATGGATCTAGTCGTGACCATACACTTGGATAGATAGGAGGAAAAGGTTGTTAGAACAGGGTCTCCGGCGACAATGAGCACAACTAGCGTCCGGATAAGAATCACTTCCCACAGACGGCGCCAACTGATGTTACAATTTGTCCCAGTGAATGGATCGGACTGGTCCAAGCTCCTCAAGCCCAGGTCCAAATGATCAAGCTCACCGGATAACCTACAAACAAGTTCAACGGGGAACGGGGTAGTCCCCCAGTGAACCCTCCGACGAGCAAGTTAGGAAGAGAAGTAGAGTATAGAGGGAGAGATTAGAGATAGAAAAGCTTAACCTTTTTCTTGTCTTCAACGTTTGCTTATATCCTTTGGTAATCATTTTGCTGTCCCTTCCGACCTGCCCTCCTCGCCGAAAGTCTATGTTGTAGCTTACCTTGTTCATGGTAAGAGGGTCTTGTTCCGACGGAGAGGTGTTGTCGTAATAAATGCTGTGATGGACTGCATTAATGGTGATGTGCAGTGGCAATAACTTTGCAGATCTTTGTCTGCTGATGTGGCTCGTCCTTCACCTGTCGTGTGTCTGAATGTCATTGGTTCTTTATGCTATGTTGGACTCCAGCTGTCTTGGACCTCACCAGCTGGGTTATGCATTGGGCTCCAAGTGATGGGCTTGGATTGTTCATAGTGATTTGTGGCCTTCATGGGCTTATACACGTCAAAAAAATTCGACTATATTTAAACTATGAGAAAATAAAAGGTTTTCCATTCTCAAATTAGAGGTAAAATAAATTTTGCTATTATTATTTTTACGATGATGTGCATATGTTTATTTTAATGTACGATTCATTTTTTGTCTTCTTCTTCTTTTTCTTTTTTTTTTCTTTTAATTTTTTTTATTTATTTAAGATTGGATATTGATGGGTCGTTGGACACACCAAAATTAAATATTAAACTATACCAAATTCAATCAGAATAACGGCAAGTCCAGGTATCGATCCACAAGGACTGTTGTGAAATTAAATTAATTCAATCGCAAAATTCCTAAATTAATTTTGATTAAAAAGATAAGATTGATTCTATACCTAAACAGCAATTAAATAAAATTGAAGAATTATATTAACAATTAAAATCTAGGGTTTGAGATATTAATTTTCAGAAAATATTCTAGGGTAAAGAATTCACCACTAACCACATGAATGAGACTTAACATCAACCATCAATCGTAATTCGGTTTGAATTATCCAATATTTCAAAACTACAAGTTTGAAATATTGATCAAGAGGGTTGTTGCATTCAATGTACAGGCACAAATCATCCTGAGTGGTACGAGTCGTTTGCTCTAAACTATGTTAGCAAAACGACCCGTCTCTCATAGTATGACTCGTCTCATGCTTTGAATACAAACGCAAAGAATACTAATGTATGGAAAACATTAAACAATCACAGAGAGTAAAATGTTTGAAGAGAAGAACGAAACAATTATTTATAAACTTCTAAAACATCCATACATTCATTCAAACCAAGTTACAATGAAAGCTCGTGAAAAATTCCATTACATGGCTAGGGTTTCATCAAAACCCTAGAAAAGACAACTAGCCAGTCATGGAGGAGTGGAAAGAGGAAGAAGATGAAGAAGAAGCCCCCATGGAAGTGTTTTCCAAGCTTTGGTAGTGTCTCCCCCTTTGGAACCCTAGCCTCCCTCTTTTTTGTATTCAATTTTCGAACCCTAACTGTGACTCATTTTCTGTCTTATATTCAGAGCAAAATAGACCAAAAAGTCTGTGCACGCGTCCCTTGGTGGGCCGCTCGTGCGGTGGTTTGGGTCGCTCGTACAGTGGTGGGTCGCACGTGCGGTGGTCTGGTGGACTCGGATTTTTCACGTCTCGCTCGGAGAATCTGATTTCACGCCCCCTTTTGATTGAATTTTCATATTTCCTGTCAAATTTGTACAAGTGCATGAAACACATCATCTCCACCAAATAAATAAAATTAAAAGACAAAAAATGTAACCTAAGTGACCTCAATGTGGTACCTTTCGGCCTACATCAGATATCGTTTATGGTTAATTGTCGGATTTAGTCATCCATATAATTTTATAAAGTCAACATCAAAAGATTGTCTTATTGGGTCTTTGGCGTGATTGCAATTTTGGTCTTTCTTTTTTTAATTATATGATAAAATTCAAAGTTTCAAGATGATAATTGGTAAGAAATTAAAAAATAGAGTGAAAATTAAGTAAAGCAAAATGATTTATAAATACAATTTTATGCATAAAAATTATTCAAAGTAATATAATAATGATAGTTTTATAAGTATGTTCTACACCATAGGAGTTTTGATTTGAAATAAAGCCACATAATTCTATAAAAAATAAAAAATAAATAAAAGCAAAACAAAAAAAAATGGAGGAATTCTATAATACACATCATATGTGCCACTAATGACGTTTATGGTCTCTAATTATGACTTATTATAGTGTTAGTTAAGATTTTATTATAAATCATTGTAGCGTTCTACCTCATTGTGATGTCGGTTATAATATTATTTTGCTTAAAAAGTATCCGGATTTACTAAAGTTAAAATTCTCCGTTTTACAATAAAATTGATCCATTATCAAATTAATTTGGACTTACATCTGTAATCTAAACCCTTTATGTTATACGATTAATTAAGAAAATTATCTATACAAAACACCAAGTTAATCCAATATTGGTTGTCGTACGATTAGAAAATTATATTTTTGTTTTTCATTTTTATACAGCCTATATATTATTAAGAATAGTTATCAATGTGTTATAACATATATGTGATTTGATCATATGATTATTTATGCCTGATCAGTCCAATTTCTTGGACACATGTTTTTCTCAGTTTGTCATATGAGATGAACGGATTTGATCATTAACATGGGTACAAATCGTTGACGTAAGATCTTCAACTTCAACAAATCTAAACTCTAATCCAAAAGGTTTTAGGTTTGATTATAATTTTTTGTTTTTCATTTTTAGTTATGATTATAGCTATCAGCACTATAAATATCATGACATTTGTAATAATCAATAATATAAATGTTTAAAATTTAGGGCAAACTTTGCTTTATCCCCTATGGTTTGGACCATGTGCAATATACTCTCCTAACGTTAAGAAATGACCACAAACTCCCACATGATTTGTGAACTAAAATGTACCGTTAAACATTTCATCCAACTTGTTAGGTTTTTATTCTTGGCAATCCCGTTTGACAAAACTCCTTTGAGTTATAATTTTATTCATTTTTTTTAAAACAGTGAGGCTATGATTTGTTAGATGCGAATCCAACCTGAATCGTGCTTTGCAGAGAAGTTTGTGGTGTTTAATTCTTCAAGATTTCCACTTCGTTGATTATGACGGGGATCAAGCTGCCCGGTCAGCTCGCGGGGGTCCAGGGGGCAGCACCCCTTGGTAGGTCCGGGGCAGCGCCCAGGCGGGGTCCAAGAGCAACGCCCCCAAAGCAAAATGCAAAAATGCATTTAAAGTTGCCTTTCCGCTCGAGCGGAGAATGCTGAGTTCCAGAAGTTTAGTTCGCCTGCAAAAATACTGGATGTTTTTTTTTTCCGCTCGAGCGGAACTTTCCGCGCTCGAGCGTAGGTCCGCTCGAGTGGCCAATCTGGCACTCGAGCGGAGATCGCGGGACAGTTTTCTAAAAATACGTGTTTCAGTCCAAATCGAGGATTACTTCTCCAGATCTTCTACTTGGGTTCTAGGGTTTATATTTGGGGATATTTTGCTAGTTTTCTCTGATGTTTTGATTGAGTATTCAACTCATAGTTTAAAGAGTATACATCAAATGATTATTTGTTTGTCTTACACAAAAGAGAGAGTTGTTCTTCGGTGGATTCTGAAGAATTCGAGCCTAAAGCTTTGGTGGATTCTGGAGTGGCTCATCGTAAAGACAATTCCAAGGTGAAGACGGGGTTGGAAGAGGCACATAGGGGTTGGTTCAATTTGGCCGTGGATTCACTAGGTAATTGAGAGTATACCTGTGTAATTCATTTATATCTTCTTAGTGGATTGTTTTGTGACTGTTGCCCGTGGTTTTTTTTTTTTAACACAATTGGAGGTGCTCCAATTGCGGTTTTTCCACGTTAAAATCGTTGTGTCGATTTGTCTTGATTGTTTAATTGGGATTGTTTTATTACTTAAAATTGATACATAATCACAAATCAATATCTAGCGGATTTCTAGATTTTTCACAACTTAACAGTAAATGTTAAACAAGTGGCAGACATAAAGGATTATACGCTCATTTTTAAATTTTAAGAGGGTAATAAAGAACAAGGTGTTAAAATGCACTTTATATTCCAAACAAATGACAAAAATATCCGTAATTCACACACTTAAGTTATTTATATATAGGGGTATTTCAGTCTTTTTCATTAAATCGTTAACGGGTCTAACGGTGCACTTTAATCGACAAAACACATGGAAGTTATGTGGTCATTTCCAAATGTTAAGGTGATAAACCGCACATGACTCAAATCAAAGGGGATAAAGTGAAATTTGTCCTAAAATTTAAGTGTAACAAGTTTATAAGATTGGAAATCTTATGATGTGTACCCCTAAAACCCCTTTTGGGGTGCATACCATATGAACCCTAGGACAAAAATGTGTAAATTTATCACAAAATTTTGTAATATCAACTACAAAATATATAATCTTACTACAAAATTAGTATAATAAAATGTTCAAAATTTTGTAGTTGATTTTGTAAAAATTTATGACTTGATTACGATATTTTTTATTATATCAATTTATGACGAGATTACTTATTTTATTTTTTTTGGTCGGCAAGATTACTTATTTTTATAATTGATATTATATAATTTTATGATATAATTCCACATTTTATGATAGAGGGCATGTACCATTTCCCTTATAAGATATTACCTTAAAGAAAATGAGATACAAAATGCACCGTACATACGTGGCTCCTCTAATAGGGAAATGCTAAGGTGTGCGTTCTTTTAGAGGTATATATCATATGTATTTTATTATAAAATATGTAATTTTATTACAAATTTCGTAACTTTAATTACAAAATATGTAATTACAGTACAAATTGACTTAATAAAAAGTATTGTAACTAAATTATAAACTTTTACAACATTAATTACAAAATTTTAGATATTTTCTTATGCCAATTTATGTTGAGATTACGCATTTTATAATTGATATTATAAAATTTTATGACAAATAATATATTTTTTTGATAGAATGCATATGTGTGCAACCCTCTAATATAGATGAACAATAATGATTGAGACTTCCTTTTTTTGGGACCCTCACAACTCCTTTTGAATCTTAACCATTGATGATGTGGGCTCCACACATACATAAGTGAGTCTCACACATGCATCAATGGTTAAAATCCAAATGGAATTGTAGGGTCCTAAGTATTTTTGATAGAATGAAACCTTGATAGCAGAAAGCAAGAGAATAAATCTAGTTTGAGAGCTTCTCTCTCTAAACTTTTATCTCCTTAGGGTTTCCCGAGTTTGTGGTTGATGGTGGTGGGGGAGGGGTTTCCGACGGCCTCCGGCCTCCTCTCCTGTCCCCCTACCCCTCTTTTGCTCCTTCTTTTCCTTTCTTTGCTTTCTCATAGCTTGGAAGCTATGACTTTCCATCCTCTCCCTCCTTTGTGAGGTGTTTTTCCCACATCCATTCACTCTGAGAATGGCCTTCTCAGATCCGCGTCGTCCCCGCCGCCTTCACCGCCTCTTCACCACCGTCTTCTCCATAGCTTGATTTGCCTGGGCCAGATTTGCCTTAGTCGCCTTCTCCGCCGCCTTTTCCTCGCCGTTCTTTCCCATCGCCAGATTTGCCGACGCCACTGCTGGATTTGTTTGGTTGTGGGTCTGTTTTGCTTGGTTTTAGTCTTATGTTTGATTTCTTTGTTTTTATTTTTTTTCCCTTTGGTTTGTGTTGTTTTTGGGTTTGTTTGATTGATTCTCTTAGAGTCCATCTGTGCAGATTTGTTTAACTTACCCTCATTGTGGTTGGAATCTATGATTTATTTCGGACATGCTCTATTGCCAAACTTTTATGACCGGCTTTGCTTCACAGTACGAGCACGAGTACATGTACGTTTGAATTTTTTTATAGCTCTCTTCCTTAGTGCTTCTTGCTTTATTTTCTCTTTGTTTGGTGTAAGTTTTGGATTGAATTGACTCTTGTAAGTGTTGTTTTGGCTTTTATTAAATGAAATATTTCTTCTAATCAAAAAAAAAAAATGACAATTTTATTAATTGTCAGGAATCGTATTATATAGGTGATAAAATTAGATAGTGACTATTCTCATTCTATTTTGTTTTATATATATTTTTCTTTATTTTTATTATACATAGAAAGGGATATATTTAGAGTAAAATAGAGTGATAATAGTAACTCCGTATAACAAAGACAAAAAATAAAATATATTTAGAATAAAATGAAGTGAGGATAATGAATCCCTAAAATTATTGTGTGAATGTTGAAAAACTATTCAATGCCCATAGAATACTACGTGGCACATGTCACAATTATTGCTTGAAGATGTGACAAAATTTAAAAGGTTTTGAGATTTGTAATGTGATTAATGAATAGGGTCAATAATACCATATAATTAGGGTTAGTACATTAATTAATATACTAATTGATGTATATAGCATTATTCAAAAAATTATGGACACTAACTCCATCAATTGAGAAAAGATAGGGATCATGAAAAAACTTTCATGAAACTGGTCATGAAAAATTTATGACTCTTGGATTACCTTGATTAGTGTGAGGCACTACTTGGCCGTATTACAGGGGCATTGAATAACCTCTAGTTAATGTTATTAAAAAGTTTTATTAATTAAGTTATTAAAAAGTTTAGGTTTTTTTTTTTTTTTTTTTTTGGAAATTGAACTTTTTATTTTTGCATTTTTTTTGTTCTCTCTAATTTTTTTAAATATTTAAATAAATTTTTTTAATTCTTAAATACACATATTATAAATACACTAAAAAGATATAATAATTGTGAAAAAAAAATATTTAAAATTTTTTACTAAATACGAAAACACAAAAAATAATACATTTTTTTTATATTATTGTGTATTCATTAATTTTTTTCAAAAACAAATTACAAATATTTTTTTTTAGGTACATCTGGGTTAGGTAGATCAAAAAAGTAAAAAAAATTGTTTAAAACATTAAAAAAAAATACGAAAAGTAAAAAAATTATTTTTCAAAAAATCAATCAAAACCAAACAAGGTATTATGAAAAAAATATTAAATTATATATTGGTTTATTTGGTATCATTTATAAGTTAGTTTTTATGATTATAATTTTTTAGATTATTAGCTTAAAAAATCTAAAATAAATTATAAATTTTTTTGATACAGTTTTTAATAATTTGTGAGATAACCAACGAGGTTAGCTCAATTAGCCAAAACTCTTGCACCTTACTAGGTCAACGGATGGCAGCGGTTTGAATTTCTTGTGTATTAATTGTGACTTTTTTCTCCCAATTTGAGAGTTTCTTGTGTGGTGTTTTGGGAAGTTAGTAAAAAGTTGAGTTTTTTGCTTTTTGGCTTTTTTGGTGGCTTTTTTGACAAAAAAATTGGCTTTTTTGGCTTAAAAAGCTAAAAAGCCAAAAGCTGACTTTTTTGATGTGTTCCCAAAAACATTTTGAGCTAAAATAGTCACAAAAAGACAATAAATTAAAAAGTTAATAAGACAAAATGTCACGTCCAAACTATAATCATTTTATTTTTTCTCTCACAAAAGTCAAAAAATCTATCCTAAACAAATTTTTTTAATCCCAGACTAAAATAATCAAAAATCCAAAAAAACCAACTCACAATCCAAGGTAGATTATGTGCTACATTTTATGTTTATTATTATGATTGTAATCATTGAGTATAGTTATGTCAAAAGTTATCAAACTTTTAGGTCAAAGCATATTTAAGAGTTTCAAGCAAGTTCAAAAAATTATAACAACTCCGCTGCATAGCTTGAATGCGTGAGAGCTCGAATCTTCCAAAATCCCAAAAGTGTTACTCAAATACTTATAATCATTGGGATTTTGTTTTCTTTTCTTTTTTCCTTCTCGTTTGCTTGAAGAAGAAGAAGAAGAAGAAGAAGAAGAGGAGGAGGAGAAGAGGAGGAGGAGAGGAGAGAAGAAGAAGAAGATCTGAAATCAAACCCACTTTCCTTCACTTTCCTTCAACCACAAAATTGAACACAAAATTGATTCAACCACAAAATTGAAACCATCACAAAACTGAAATCAAAATCAAAATCAAACCCACCCACCGAAAAATCAAACCCAATCAAACACAAAAATCAAACCCACCCACAGATCTAGATCTACTAGAAAAAAAAAAAAAAAAAAAGCAACAACAAAATCTTCATCAACACATCATCATCAACAATAACAACATCTTCATCAACATCACCATCATCAACACATCATCTCCATCTTCAGAGCCAAAAAAAAAAAAAAAGAGACAAAACAGAGTCTGCGTCCATCACCGTCCACCGTCGCACACTCGCACCATCGTCGCCCCGCCCTGCTATTACCGTCGCCTCTCTCTCTCTCTCTGTGTTTCCGTCGCTCTTCTCTCCTCTCTCTCTCTCTCTTTCCCTCCCCCCTGTGTGTTCAAATATAAACGAGAAAAAAAAATGCCAAAACGACGTCGTTTCGACATTCGGGGGATTCAAGCTCTCACGCATTTTCCAAACTATAAATTCTTGCTTAAAAAAATTTTACTTTTTGGACCAAATAAATTAAAAAATTCAAATAAGCTATACTTTAAAATTACAACTAAGTGTCATTCATTAATTTTTTAAACAAATAAGTTAAATAAATTAACTTGTACGTGCTACCAAACGACTCCATTAGTGGCCCAATTCCACGATTTTTAACTCATATGTTTCTTCTCCAAAATGTGCATCATCTCCATCAACATTTAGATCTGAAAAGTCATGAAATAAATTCAATCAACATAAATTTGAAAACTTACGAGTTTAAGAGTAATTACAAAATAAATTGAAACTAAGGGTCAATTGGATGAATGTTAAGGGATTTGATCATAACCATTCACAAATAATAATTCAAATTTAAATATGATAGTTTACTTATGAATTTCAAGATTGAGTTAAATTTTTTTTATTATCAAGGATTTAAAATAGCCACTAGATTGTCTCAATTTGGGCAATCCAACTAGACCGTCTAGTCCGACCAATTTAAGACTCATTTTTGGTCCGTCTTGATAATTTAAACTGTTTAATATATACAACTCATTAACTATTTCATTCCTGCAAAAAATTATGTTAATTGGATATCGATAATCACTTAATCAGTTCACACGTTGAAAGAAATGTGAACTGATCAAATGACTATCAATATCCGATCAACGTGATTTTTTGCAGGGATGAAGTATTCGACGAGTTATACATATTACACGGTTCATATTATGGATTTGGATTCCGTCGTGAGCCCACAGAGGTCCAACGGCACGATCCAATATAATTACTACTGAAGACAAGCCTAGGCCTTTAAAATAACCATCTAAAAGAAATTAGGACAAATTAAACCTGTGCTCCCTATATTTTATCTTTTTTGTCATTTTGATCCCTATACTTTCAATTGACTCAATTTTGACTCTTAATGTTAAATTTTGCGTTAATTTAGTTCAGTTGATAATATCGTTAGTGATGTTTAAGAAAAATTATTCCTAGATTAGTTGATATTAACTCACTAAGTTGAGTAAGTTTATAATTTTACTATTAAAAATGTGGTACATAACACTTATGTGAATATTTTTTATTAAAAAAAAATATTAAGAGTTGTAATCAATTGTACTAAATTGAGACAAAGTCATAAAATTATAGTCAAAATCGAGTAAATTGAAATCATATATATATATATATATATAAGTAGTGTTTTTCCATTTACTTAGGTGACACATTCTTAAAGCTTACTCTTTTTTTTTTTCTAATTTTTTTTTTATCAGTATGCATTTTTCACTTATATATAAAGTTCTACACAAACTCAATTTCAATTATAATAACCAATTTTATATGGACTCTATTTGGAAAATACATATATTTCATATATTTTTTTTATTGTGTATTTAGTTTTGTCATTATCAGATTTCTTTTATATAATTGATATTTTAATTTAATTATTATGCTATTTAAAATTTTTTATCTTGATATACAAATAAATTAATAAATAAAAGAAACAAGATTAATTTTAACTTAAAATTAAAATTAAAGTTTGATTTTAATTATTTATTTTGATATCTACCATCGTTACTATCTACATCTATATTCTATATCTATAATTTTAAATTTCAAAATTACGTATATGGAAAGTCAACAAATGAATTTTAGCCATATCTTTTAACAAAATCTAAGCCATATCTAATTTGAAATTAAAAAACTTTTAAAATAATATTTGAAATGCGGCCCTAATATAATTTGAAAATTTGAACATGTTTGTACATTTTTGAAAAATAAAATATAAATGTCGCGTGAAACACGTGTGAAATTATTTTTAATTAAAATTTTAAAAAAGTAATTTTCTTTTATATTTTTATATATTTTTTCTATACTATTGACATATTAATATTAATTTATATTTAGTTTTTTATTCAACATGAAATTTTTTATTACAAAACATTTATATTTAATTTAAATTTTATATACCTATATACAATATGTATGAATAATTCAAAAAGAATATTAAAGAAAAAAATCAATACTACACATAATTAATTTATGTATATTCTTCTTAATCCAATCACAACATATTTATATTTAATGTTTTAAATAAATTTTGTGTAGTTTTATTTCTATATATTTTTATTTTCCAAATAAATATAAAAATAAAAATTAAATTAAATAATTACAATCACTTTTAGTTTTATATTACTAATTCTCTTTCTTATTTAACTATTATTTTTAATATCAAAATGAGTGTTTATTTTGCTATCTTATAATTTAATATATATAATA
This sequence comes from Camellia sinensis, assembly GCF_055761805.1. Taxonomy (NCBI): domain Eukaryota; kingdom Viridiplantae; phylum Streptophyta; class Magnoliopsida; order Ericales; family Theaceae; genus Camellia; species Camellia sinensis. The sequence goes on from NC_138973.1 coordinate 114,611,170, forward strand.
TAAAATCATTATATGATAATTACACTTTTATAGTACAATAGAACTAAAATTATCAAAATAAACAAATAATGTAACTAAATTTATTATATATAAGTATTCAAGTAACACTTTTATAGAATGATAAAGTTAAGATTATTAAAATAAATAATTTAAATTTAAATTATTCTTTTGTAACACATATCATAGTATAAAATATTATTACATTAATTAAAGTTAATTTCATTATGGTTTTATGTCAGACATCATATTTTTAAAAGTGAATTACATACACGTGTAGCGTCCAATTTGATATTTATTGATTAAAATAATAGAACTCGATACTTTTTTTGTTTAATTTTTAGAAGATAAATTGAAAATATCAAATGACAAATAGTGTGGAGTATTATTAAAGAATAATGATTCATTGAAAATAATTGTGTATATTTAAGGCACCTATTGATGTTTTTGAATAATTTTTAAATAAAAATTTTGAATTTATAATATTACTAATAATGCACATTCATGAGCTCTGTTAGAAAGATACACAAAATAATTTGGCTGGAATAAAAATTTAATTAATTAGAACCCACTTGAGAACTGGAATTATTAAGGTCATATAGATTTTGTAGTTGGTTCCCTTTGAGGATACTGTTTATGATTTGAAATTATAATTTTTTATGCATCAATGTGAATAACTTTTACGATCTTACTAATATAAGTATAAATCCTACCTTTGAGTCAAACCATCTTAAGCACTTTTTTGTGTAATAAAATACTTAAATATTGTCATATAAAAATATTATAATTAAACACCACTTGAAATATAATTAAAGACTTGATGCACCTCTTTAGACATAACAAAAAACATAAGAAATTAGCAAAGACCTTTTCGATTAATAACTAAAATAATACACTGTGGGTTATAATCAAGTCATAATTTGTATATTATAGAATTTTTTGCTGTTTTTATTTTTTTTAGAAAAAAATATTTTAATACAAGTGAAATTCATGATTTTTGGTAAATTTGATTAAAACAAATAAGAATTTGATTTTAGATTGAGACTACACATTTTTAAAAAAAAAAAACTTTGAGACTACTTATTTTATGTAGGATCACACACAATGACAAAAAATTTCATCAGCCATTAACAAATCTGTTTGTATTTAACTTTCAATTTTTAAAATTTTCTACACATAAAGTATTAAGACTTAAAATTAATTTTTCATTTAAAAAATAAATTCTCGTACATCGCACAAGTCTCCTACTAATTAGAGACTAAAATGATACAAGGACCACCATCTAGGGACTACCCTCACAATTTGCATAAGAAATTATTTGAAATCATGTTAAATAATTCTCTTTTTAGATAAAAAGGATCCTAATAAAATATTTAGAGAAAATTTTATTTTTGCTCTTATACTTTGCCTCGATAATCAATTACACTCTCATACTTCGATTAATTTTAATTTTATCTCTAAAGTTTTTAAAGTCATATCAATTTAATTCCTACCGTCACATTTAAAGAAAAAGTTTTAAAAAAAAATTACATTTTGGCCCCAAATTTCAAATTAAAGATGTAAACTCACAATCTCCTACCCAAACTCACCCTTTTTCCTCTCTACACCTCTGCAATTCTGCCAACCACCACCACTTGCGACAACTAGCCCTCCTTCTCCCTTAACCACGATAGCAGGGTCTCTATCGATTTCAATTCAACACTACCTCTACTTTTTCATCATTTTCTCTCTCTCTCTCTCTCTCTCTCTCTCTATATATATATATATATATGTGTGTGTGTGTGTGTGTGTGTGTGTGTGTGTGTGTTGTTTTCTGACCACACTGCCTACCAGGTACTCAGTTGGAGAACACTGGCAGAATAGATTGTGCCCGAATGACCTGTAATAGAAAGATGAGATTCCGGCAGTGGTTCTTTCACTTGGGGACACTCCGACGATCAAGTTAGTAAACAATATCTCTCAAAGATAACCAATTATGTTTAACTCACAAGCCAGAATACTAAAAACGTACCTTAGACCCACGAGGATGCCTCTCTTTTGTAGCCAACATTAACCTGGTCCCTGTAGAAGCCTAGCTTCTCTTGGACTCTGGCCCAATGCTCTTCCTGGACTCTCCAATAGATAAAGATAAATTCCCTAAGAGTTTTATCCTTATCTAGGCTGAAATTCTCCCCCATTCTAGGACTCTTATCCCTTATCCATTCACCTCGGATTCCGGTATCTCCGCAGATAACCTCGGTCTAGTCGAGATCATCTCGGCGTCGTGATTGGGACACGTGGCACCTCGGCTGGCACTTCGGTGCCACCTTGGCAACGTGTTGTCATCCAAAAAATATGTCCCCACAACTGCCCCCTAGGTTCTATTACCTCAACATTCTAAGGTGATGGAACCTATATCATTCAACCCCATAGCACGTTGGTTAAACTTGCTCTATCATTTGTTACTAAGGTCATCATTTGTCGGCTCCATACGACCAAGACATATAATCTGTTTTCACCAATACTTTAGAACCAATAACCAAGTTTGTTCAAGTTATTTAGCCAAGATCGTCTCCCTAGCCGAGGTCTTTGCTTCATTAAATCAAGAACTCCAAGAGTTTTAACACGTGTATGAGCTGTCACGCATAGTATTTCAACCGTTTTTGCCATACGTCTCTTCCCCACTGAACCATACTTGACACGCGCCATTAAGTCGCATCGCACTTGCGTGCGCCGTCTGACAAGCACGTCATCCTAGGCACACTAATTACAATTTGTTGCCTTTTCGGGTTTTGACAAAAACACTTCCCTCTTTCTTCGCCGTTTCACTTTTGCATCTTCGTCTTCTTCAAACTCTCTCTCTCTCTAACATTCATCTCCCAAATCCTCCATTTTCATTCTTGAAGCTTTCTGCAACTACTTCATTCTTCCCCTCCGGCGAGGCTTTCGATGTTCTGCCACTCGTACCACCTGCGTTCAACTCCGGCATACCTCACACTGGCTCCATTTTCTTCGGTGAGTTACTATTCTCCCCCTCTTTAGTTTTTCATACTCTGTTGCCTCTACTTATTCGTCATGATGAATATATTCATAGTCTCATGTCTTTGTTTGTGCTTCAAATTTCACCCTTCGCGTGCTTAAACATGTTCTACTTCATACACTCATATGCTGTTCACACTTTTGATGTTCTTGATTTTTTCTTTCTGGGTTCTGAACCAAGTACAAACATTTGGTATTCTGTCACTGTTTTTTTTTTTTGGAAAAATGTTCTTGAATTCCTTCTTGCTTCTGAATCATGCTTTTTGTCCTGTTTTCTTGTTGTCTTTTTCAGATTCTTGTTTTCAATTCTTGTTTCCACAGTCTTAGGTTTGGGACTTGTTCTAGAACTTACAAACTTAGAAAAAACTGAAACAAATTCCCTTTAGATCGTCTAAAACTCTTGCCCTAGCATTCGTTTAGATTTTACCGAGGTCCTTTAAAACTTAATAAACCACTTCCTTTCAGAAACCCAACACCTTCCCCCCTAAGCCGACGTCATGGGTATGTGGAGGTGGAAGGTAGACACCCCAATTAAGCTAGAATATTTCACGCAGGAGTTTGCCATCCCTGCCGATGTTCACCTCAGGTTGGCTGGGGAAGAGGACTCCATCATGCCCAAAGATGACTTCATGCCCTTTCTAGTCGTAGCCTTCATAAAGTGTGGACTTAGGTTCCCTCTTAACATCCTCTTCCGAGAAGTCCTTCACTAGTATGAACTCAACCCAATGAAATTAGCCATTAACTCTTACAGAGTCATCAACGGTATTATTGCCTTAGCTAGCCGAGAAAATGCTAGGGTAACTCTAGCTGACATCCAGTACTGCTACACCATGTGTGGCCTTAAGTCAGAAAAAAGCTACATTTACTATCTTAAGCCGAGGTTGACAGAATACAAACTCATCGCCGACCTCCCTGATTCCAACAAGGGCGCTGGGGACGATTACTTCATCGTCTCGGGCAACTGGGAGTTCCTTCCAGATGATGACATTCACCTCTACCCTCTAAGCCATGCATTGTTTAGAGAGGGAGATAGTAAGAGCCAAGTGTTACTTTTACTTGCTTCTTAATTCTTTTTTAATTTGATATTTTTGTATGCTCTAACGTCTGTATGTTTTATTTTCTCAGCCTCCAAAGGACTTCCGCAAAAACTTATATATTAGCAAGGATTTTAAGAAGCTGGTGGGTCTGCCAGTTGATCAGTGAAAAGCCCCTCTGTTGCTCAACTACATCCTGACGTACAAGTCTGTACTTCTCAACGTCCGAAGCAAAAGCAAGTCCCCCCCTTCTGCTACCACTCCTGCCACAACCTCGTCACCTAGGCCAGATCAGGGATCAACATCTAGTCCTGTGGAGTAACCATCAACCTCTGCACCACAACGGATCCCATATTCTCAACACCAACGCCGACGTCGAGCTCTATTGTTCGCACTGGCAGGCAAGACTCGAAGCCGAAGACGCTGAAGTGCCGAGGCGTCCTCATACGATCCAGCCAACCCGCTAACAGCTCTACCGGCAATCCGCCTTGGTACTAAAGTTACCGCTGCTATCTCCTCTAACGAAATGGGGCGACAAAAGGCCGTTGTCGAAGACCTTCTTGCCGACATCCCTAATGTCACCACAGTCCAATCTTCCCAGTCTCAACCCAAGCCGAAACCAAAGAGGCTGAAGAAAGCCCAAGCCAAGGCAACGGTGACTCAAATCGACTCTAAGGACACCTTGCCAATCTCAAAACTAGCTGAGGCAAAAAAAAATGCCTCTGACGCTGAAAAGAGGCCCATAGAGGCTGCTCCCTCTGAATCCACCCAGTCAAAGAAGCCAAGGTCAGAGTCTGCTCCAACCTCGGGCTCCCTGAAGTACGAAACCCCCTGGACCCCTCTAATTACCATTGAGGACAAGCCAGTCAGAGTGGGCAACAACGCTATTGACATTAAAGTCGGCGTTGCCCTCTCTACTGCCTTGCTCCTCTCAAAAGACCTCGAACGCAACGCCGATGTCAGCGAATATGAAAACTTCTCTCTCCGTACAAGTAAGTTCCTAACACTTGGTACTTTTCATTCTCTATTTTTCCATACTTAGAGAATTTTAATAACTTTTGTTTTGTCCATTTCTTCTAGGCGATCCAGTACGCCCACTTATTCGCGATGCAGGCTTTCGACATTAAGAAGGAGTTAGTTAACAAGACCAACGAGGCTGCTGGCTTGCTGAAGACCATAAACAGAGCCGAGGCCAAGATGAAGACACTGATAGATCAGCCAAGGTAGCTAAACAGGCCCAAGACGAGGCCGATGAGAGGGTAGGCGCTGCTGAGGCCGTTGCTAAGGTCCTTAAAGCCAAAAAAAAAAGAGGCCAAAGCAAAGACCGCTGAAGCCCAAGTCCAGCTCATCGTTGCCTTGGCCACAAAGGACGCTGAGATCAAAGCGGTGGACGAGAAAGCATACGTCGAGGGGGTAGTCGACGTCCATGAGGACTATAAGAAGCAAGTAAAACAGGCATGCAACAAGGGTTTCACCCTTGGTTGGATGGCTTCCTTAAAGGAGTTGGTTGTCCCCGAGGACTCGCCTCTCCGAGAAGATAGCCGCATTGTCCTGCCATTCCCATCCACTCTAAGCAAATCTGAGGATGAAGTTGAGTTCGAGGAGAAGACCGAAGCCAAAGAGACCGAGGAGACTGAAGCTGCTGGGGCCAAGTCCTCAACTCTGAATGAGCAAGTTTTAGACTTGACTCAGGATGATGAGGACGAGGTCCAAAAGACCACCTTTGAGGCTGAGGTCGAGACTTCTAACAAGAGCTTGGATAATACACTGCGTAAAATTGACGCCGAGTTCCAAGCTGAAAAATCTGCCTAGCTGTCTGTTGAGGCTGACACAATGCCAATTGTCGAGGCAGGACAAACTGTGGAAAATGCATAAACTTTAGTTTTTCCTCCTTTTAGTACTTGCTCTGTTTTGGACAGCTGTAAATCTCTTTGTCTTGAAACAATGTTAACTTTGTATTTGGCCGATATGCCACTTTTGTAATCTGGACAAGTAGTCTCTTTGTAGGCTGAAGTGCCTTTTTTCCCTTTGAATGCAAGTTTTCTTTTTTTGACTAAGTGTTTGAATACTTGTCTTTCCTTTACTGTCTTGTATGATTTCATACTTAGAATATTTTGTATGTCTTTAAAGTACACCTCAGCTGTGTAATCTCCTCAGGGTAAAAATACCTCAGATATATCCGTTGAATGTTTATCTCGACCTTGTCTTAACACTTGAAAAACATTGTAAGAAATTTTTTCATAAGTGTTTATCTAAAACATGCCACTTCACTTTCAGTTATCAAGACTTCTGCTTTCCATTATTTTCCAAGTCCTAACAACATGGTAATCTCGGCAAGTACGTAGGTACTTCTTCCAACATAACCTTGGCTTAACTTCAACTTGTAAATTGTTTCTTAAAATTTCAACAAGTGTTAAACCAATTTCTTTTTAACATGACATCGGCTTAACTTCAACTTTTAAATTTTTCTTAAAATTGCAACAAGTGTTAAACTAATTTTAGCTTGTAAATTCTAACTTCCACGCATTATTTTCCAACTCTCTGCCCCCTAATGTGAACTTAAGTTTTACTTATGTTCACGTTAAGTATATACCTATGATCTTGTCGCCGAGATCAGATTCAAACAGAGACTGGCCGACCTTATCAACCTCGGTCTCGGTTAATCTAACTAATATGTATTAACAGTCATTCAAAGTTTTCATTCTATCGACATAGCAAATCTGGGTCAATTCAACTTAGTTCAACTTGATTATATGCAAGTATAGTTCAACTCTGCCATATAATAAGTCTAAGTTATTCGTCATGTTTCAATTAGAAACATCGCCAACTTAGTTTAACTCTATTATAGGCAAGTATAATTCAACTCTGCCATATAATAAGTCTAAGTTATTTGTCATGTTTCAATCAGAAACATCGTCAACTTAGTTCAACTCTATTATATGCAAGTATAATTCAACTCTGCCATATAATAAGTCTAAGTTATTCATCATGTTTTTATCAGAAACATCGCTAAGTGACTGGTCAATCCTTTTACAAATGTTTGAAATAAAAAACCGAGCTAAAATTTTATTAATTACTTCGGCTAATAACAGAAAAACTTAAAAACAAAAGGAAATTTTAATGATAGAAAAAATTCAAGTTGCAAGTATTTCAAGACCTTGGCAACTCTTTGCCTTCACTGTCTTCAAGTCGATATGCCCCATTATCCAAGACTGACATGATTCTATAAGATCCTTCCCAATTTGGGCCAACCTTGCCCTCTCTGGGATCCTTCTTGTTGTCGACGACCTTTCTCAAGACAAGGTCCCCAATTGAAACTCTCATGGGTTGACCTTTTTGTTATAAGCCTTGGCAAGTTGCTGCTGGTATGCTCCCAGTTGGATTGTTGCTTTCTCTCTTCTTTCTTCCAACAAGTCCAGATCTCAGGCTAAAAATACATCATTAGTCCCATTGTCTACTCCCTAGGCTCTAATCCCTGGGATACCGACCTCCAGTGGAATAAACTACTTCTGTGCCATAAGCCATGGCGAATGGGAACTCCCCAATTGATCTTCTCGGCGTAGTTCGATATGCCCAGAGTACATTGGGCAATCCATCCACCCACTTTCCCTTTCCTGCTTCCAGCATCTTCTTGATCCCATCTAAGATAACTTTGTTGGATGCTTCTGCTTGTCCATTGCTTTGAGGGAAACTTGGAGTGGAATAGTAATTCTTAATCTTATATTTTGCATAGAAGCTCTTGATTAGCTTACTGTCAAACTGCATTCCATTGTCTGCTATTATTGCCCTTGGAATCCCAAACCTGGTGATGATGTTCTTCCATATGAAGTTCTTTACATCAATGTTCCGAATCTTTGCGAGGGGTTCAGCTGCAACCCACTTGCTGAAGTAATCTATTGCCACTAGTAGGAACTTCCTTTGTCCAGTTTCTTGAGGCAATTGTCCAACAAGATCCATGCCCCATTGGGCAAATGGCCAAGGGCTGGACACTGGGTTCAAATCTGCTACTGGTTGGTGTATCAATGGTGCAAACCTTTGACACTTCTCACACTTTCTGACATAGGCTTCAGCATCTTTCTGTATATAGGGCCACCAGTACCCCTGAGTAATGGCCCTATGAGCAAGTGACCTGCTCCTAGTGTGGCTTCCACATACTTCTTCATGTATTTCATACAAGAAGTCTTTAACTTGTGAGAGATGCACACACCTCAAAAGGAGACCAGTAAAAGATCTTCTGTAAAGATGCCCCTCTGTTGTCAGACTGAATCTTGCCGACTTCAGTCTGATCTTGTGTGCATCTTTATGATCATCTGGCAGTTTTCCCTCTTTAAGGAATACTATTATTGTATCCATCTAGCTTGGTCCCATCTCCACACACATTACTTCATGCTCTGTCTTCAGTGGTTCTACACTTGGACCTGATAAGTAGTTAACCATTATTGTCCTTGCCTCTCCTAGTTTTATTGCACTAGCCAAATTGGCCAAGGCATCAGCATGGCTGTTATCATCTCGGTTAACTTGCTGTAGTTGGCAATTTTGGAACAATGCTATCAGTCTGCCCACTTCCTTGACATAGGCCACCATCCTTTCATCTCGGGTAGCATATTCACCTGTTGCTTGGTTGACGATAAGCTAGGAGTCACAGAAGACCATTACCTCATCGGCTTCCATTGCTACTACCAACTTTAATCCTATTATCAGTGCTTCATACTCTGCTTCATTTTTTGAGGCCTTAAATCCCAAATGAATGGATTGTTCCAGCATCTATCCATCCGGTGATACTAGCACTACTTCTGGCCCCGCTCCTTGTCGGTTTGAACTTCCGTCAATAAACAGTTGAAAGGAGTCGCAGACGTAAATACTGCAGTGCTTGAGTTTCTCTTCTTTCCTCTGTTTGGCTATCCCCAACTGGGTTTCTCCTTGTTCACTTGGACATCGTATGCCTTGGCTCAACGGAGCCCGGTGTATGATGGCGCCTGGTGTGAACTTGGCCACGAAGTCGGCCAAAACTTGGCCTTTGATTGTTGTTCTGGATCTAAATTCCAGGTCATATTGACCTAACACCATTGCCCATCTAGTTATCCTGCCTGTCAGATCTCCTTGCTGCAATAGGGTCTTCAGAGGATTCTCAGTTAACACCACAATCTTGTGGGCTTGAAAGTAATGATTCAGTTTCTTGGAGGCCATTACCAAAGCTAGTGTTAGCTTTTCCAAAGGTAGATATTTGGTTTCTACATCTGCTAGGGTTTTACTCACGTAGTAAACTGCCTACTGCTCTCCTTTATCTTCCCTGATTATGACTGCACTTACTACATGCTCTGAGACCGCCAAGTATAAGAACAGTTCCTCTCCAGGTACTGGATTTGAGAGAACTGGAGCTGTGGTCAAGTATTTCTTCAAGTCAGCCAAGGCAACTTTGCACTTCTCTGTCCATAAGAAATCTATGGATTTCTTTACTAAATTGAAGAAAAGTTTGCATTTATCAAAACTTCTACTTATGAATCTATTTAGGGCTGCAGCCCTTCCAGTCAGCATCTGTACTTGTTTTGCCGACATTGGGCTTTCTAACTCTAGAATAGCCTTGATTTGATCCGAGCTTGCCTCAACGACCTTTCTGGTGACCAGGTATCCCATGAACTTCCCTGACCCAACTCCAAATGCGCACTTTGATGCATTGAGTTGGAGCCAAAATGTCTTTAAAATGTCAAAGACTGTCTTCAGGTCGACCAGGTGATCTTTAGGTTCCTTGGTCTTTATGACCATGTCACCAATGTATACCTCCACTGTTTTGCCTATTAGATGTCTGAACATCTTAATTACCAATCTCTGGTAAGTTGCTCCTGCATTTTTCAACCCAAAAGGCATCACTCTGTAGTAATACAGCCCTTTTGGGGTGATAAATGCGGTCTTCTCATCTGGGGGGTACATGGCTATCTGATGATACCCTCTGTAAGCATCCAAGAAGCTCATCCTTCCATGCCCTGAAGTGGCATCCACCAATTGGTCAATCTTGGGTAGTGAGAAACTGTCTTTGGGACAAGCCTTGTTCAGGCTGGTGAAGTCCACGCAGACCCTCCATTTGTCATTCTTTTTCTTCACAACCACCGTGTTTGATAACCATGTCGGGTAATTTACCTCTCAAATGGCTCTGGCCTCCAGAAGTTTATCCACTTTCTCTTCTACTGCCTCAACATGCATCAACGTTGGCCTTCTTGCTCGTTGGATGACAGGTTTAGCCGACCTTTCCATATTCAGTTTATGGCAAGTGACCTCGGGGTCAATGCCAGGAATCTCGTACGGTGTCCAAGCAAACATCTCAAGGTTTGCTCTCAAGAATGCTTCTAATTCCCTTTCTCTTCCTCGGCCAAGCCTGAGCCGAGGAGGAAGAAGCACTCTTCATCCTCTTGCTGGACTAAGATCTTCTTCAGGGCTTCATCACTTTTCTCGGCTGGTTCCTTGCCGACGTCCTCAAGAAGCTCCATGTCCTCATCTTCAATCTCTGTTGCTTCTGCTTCTTGTATGTTGCAGGTGGATTACATTGCTACTATGGAGCAATTCTTTGCCTGCACTTGATCTCCTCTAACCTCATCAATTCCATGCTCTGTTGAGAATCGCAACAGCTGGTGCAATGTTGAGGAAACAGCCCCCATTGCATGCAACCATGGCCTTCCCAGGATAGCATTGTAAGGGGAAGGAGTGTCAATTATTGTGAACTCAGTTTTTACCTTCTTGGTGCCAGCCTGCACCTCCAAACTTACTGCTTCCAGGGGCAACGTTGGCGTTTCACTAAACCCGACCATTGGACCATTGGTTTATTCCAGATCATCTTGGTGATGGCCAAGCTCCTTGTAACACCTGACATACATGATGTCACAAGAGCTACCCTGGTCGATCAGAATTCACTTTACCTGGCACTCTCCAATCTGGAGGGATATTACCACGGCATCATTGTGTGGATGTTGCGCCATCTTTAGGTCATCTTCAGTAAAGGACACCACTGGTCCCTGGCACTCGTCTGCCCTAGGTCTCTTCTGTCGGACCTGATATACATGTTGCAGGTGTTTTACCTTCTGAGTTTCTCTCCCGTATCTCGTTCTCATTCACCTTCGAGTGAATCACATTAATCACTCGAGGTCCGTCTGCCTGTGGTTGTGGTGCTAGCGAGGGTAGTGCTGCTAGCGAGGGTAGTGCTGCTGGTGCCTGGGGCAGTCTCGCTTGCTCTTCCCTTGTCCTGGTCTCATCTACCAGGTCTCTTAAAGACCTTGTCTTACCAGGTCTTCCAGATGTGTCTTTAGGGCTCTACATCCTTGAGTTAGATGCCCATCCTCATTGTGGTAGGCACAGTGTTTCCCCAGATTTCTTCCCATAAATTCACCAGGAAGCTTTTCTGGTGCTCTATAATAGGGTTGATTCTGAATTCTTTCCAAGACTTTGTAGATCAGAATTCGGAATACGGTTGTGAATGCCTGTGCATCCATTAGTCCTGTTTCTTGCTTATTGTATCCACCATTACCTCGGCCTCGCTTCGGCGAGCCGTTTCTCTTCTCTTGTTTTGACGCCTTCGTCCCTGGTGTGTTCTCCTCGGCCCTGGCATACTTTTTTATCCTGGCCACAAGTTCCTCCATGCTTGTTGGTAGTGTCTTTGCCAGTGACTTTCGAAGCAGACAATCATCTTTCAAGCCGTTCTTAAAAGATACGACCGCCACCTCTTGGTTGCATCCTGGTATTCGGTTGAACACTTCGTAATACCTTTTGGCATAGGCCCTAAGGCTTTCATCCTCGCTAATTCTTAGAGCCATCAGGGAGTCCACCCTCAATGGCTGTAGTTTGTTTGTCATAAACCTGGCCACGAACATCTTGGCCAGGCTTTCCCAGCTTTTCACAGTTTCTTTCAGCAACTTGTGAAACCAATCTGATGCGATTTCCCTAAAGGATGAGGGGAACACCTTGCAGAGCAACGGCTCATTCCCGGTGTATAATGCCATTGAATTTAGGTATAAGCCGACGTGAACATTAAGGTCCGACTTACCGTTGTATATCTGGAATCTCGGCATATTAAACCTTTTCGGGACTTCAAATTTGTCCAATTCTACCGAGAACCGTTCTCGGCTTGAACGGAGAGGTTACGTCAGCATCTTGTCGCTTCCTCTAGAGGTAATCCCTCAAAACTTCCTTGGTTCGTCTAAGAGCTCGGCTATCAATGGATTTCAGTCTTTTCAGTGCGCTACTCCAAATATCGTTATGAGTCCTCTTGGACCTCTCTCCATTAGTTGCATCAAAACAAAGTTCCTTCCCTTGAACATGCCGATGTTCTTTGGCGTCAGCTTCTTTGGTATGATGCATCCTCCGAGAATCTCCCTTCATTGACTCCCCTAGCCTGACCTCCTTTGAAGGCCGGTGAGAGTGTTCTTTGGTCCTGGTGTGCTGGGGTACTGTAGGAACTGTTTTTTGCCCCCCATTCTGGGAATTTTTCTTGGCCGCTGGAATCGGTGTATCTTGTAACGGGAACGGTGGTTGCATGACGTTGTTCTGCATCATGAAATTGACAATCGATTCTTAGTCTGCCAATTTGTTCGCCATTCCTTTCATCTCGCTGTCCCTCCGTAAGAATCTATCCTTCCATACCTGGAGGTCGTCCTCGTTATAATACTCGCCTTGGTCTGACTTCTTTGGTACGTCGCCTTCTTTGCCAATGTCTTTCACTCCAGGATTCTGATCCCGAGTTTCTTCGTTGTAGTTATCCTCCTCCACGTTAGGGTCAATGTGATCACCACTCGCAGTAGGAATGTTGTCCCCATCCTTTTCTTTCTGTTTGTCGTTGGCTATCTATTCTCCTTTCTTTTCCACAGAGGCGCCAAATTGTGTGTGCTGCTTTCTGACCACACTACCTACCAGGTACTCAGCTGGAGAACACTGGCAGGATAGATTGCGCCCGAACGACCTGTAACAGAAAGATGAGATTCCGGTGGTGGTTCTTCCACCCAGGGGCACTTGGACGATCAAGTCAGTAAACAATATCTCTCAAAGATAACCAGTTATGCTTAACTCACAAGCTAGAATACTGAAAGCGTACCTTAGACCCACGAGGGTGCCTTTCTTTTGTAGCCAGCACTAACCTGGTCCCTGTAGAAGCCTAGCTTCTCTTGGACTCTGGCCCAATGCTCATCTTGGACTCTCCAATAGATAAAGATAAACTCTCTAAAAGTTTTATCTTTATCCAGGCTGATGTCCTTCCCCATTCTAGGACTTTTATCCCTTATCTATTCACCTCAGATTTCGACATCTCTGCAGATAACCTCGGCCTCGCCGAGATCATCTCGGTGTCATGACTGGGACACGTGGCACCTCGGCTGGCACTTCGGTGCCACCTTGGCCACGTGTTCTCATCCAAAAAATACGTCCCCACAATATATATGCATCTTAAAGTTTATGTAAACACTTGAATGTTTTTACTGATACAAGTTGAAATTGTGCAGGATGAGAAGGTTATTGCTTTTCAAGACATCAATCCTTCAGCACTCAGGTTTCAAATTGCACAAACTAATGACTATCCAGAAATAGATATGAAAAATGAGAAATGTAGGTAGTCAAACTCAAGCCAAAATGAAGCTATATTCCAATCAGCCATTTCAACAAGCAATTCCAACACATTGTGCAAAGGAAATCAAAACATTATGTTTGTTTATTACCAAAATAAAACGCAACAATTAAAGCCCTTCTCTTTCACCCAACACCACCACCACCACCACCACCACCACCACCAACTTCAATAATGATGTTCTCTTTCATGATTGCCAAACACTGTGTTTCTCCTCTTCCTTTCAAGTACAGGTCGATTGACCCTTATATATTGGCCCAAAAACAGAGTCAAATCATTGTAACTGGGTCCTAGTCGCAGTCTTTCACTCATACTATGCCGAAATCGTTGAACCTATCACAATATCACCCATTTTATTCCCAAAAATGAAGAGGAATGGGTTCAAGCGGTTCTTGCACAATCCCTGGAATCTCAGGTCCCTCCTGACCCTCTTGTTCCACCACATAGTGCCGAAGAGGATATGGTTCGGCAAGTAGCCAGACTAGCCCACTGAGTCAACCCAGCATAATACGCTCGTGAGCAACCATGTTTGCTTCAGACGATGAAGATGATGATTGAGGAGGAAGATTTAAATGGAGATTTGTATTTGAATTGAAATTGTGATTATTGTGATTATGGGTTTATTGTTGAGAGTGTTTTTGTTGGATTGAAGGAGGGAAAAGTAGAGGCGGTGCGGTGCTAGATTGAAATCTGAAGAGACGCCGTTGTAGTGGCTAAGGGAAAAGGAGGGCTAGCCGCCGCCAATGGTGATGGCCGGCGGAGTTGTAGAGGTGCAGAGAAAAGAGAAGGTGAGTTTGGATAGAAGAGGGTGGATTTGTATCTATAATTTGAAATTTAAGATCAAAATATAATTTTTTTTATACTTTTTCCGTTTCTAATGTGACGGTAAAGGACAAATTGATATGTTTTCAAAAATTTTAAGAATAAAATTAAAATTATTCAAAATCTGTTGGTGTAATTGATTATTAAGACAAAATATAAGAGTAAAAATAAGTGCTTTGTTTGGTGCATTTTTAAAACCTAATTCCACCCCTCCATTTGCATGCATTGTTTATAGGGATGGCAATTTGAACTCGGCTCGACGGGGAACCGGATCGTCCCGTCCCGATAAGTCGGGTTTTCTTTGAAAATTATTCCCCATGGGGCTGGGACTGGTAGTAAAAAATAGATCCTTGATGATTTTTGGGCCGGGTACGGTAATAAGTGCCCTAGCCCCGACCTCTTCCTGATTTGGCCTCGAACAGTCCCCGTATGTATATATGTTTAGAAATTAGAGTTTGGTTATCTATCTCAACTCTCTCTCTCTCTCGTTCTTTATTCTTCTCCTCCCTTCTACTCTATGACTTTAAGAGATGAGAAAGAAGGTCTAAGCCTCCATCACCTCCTCTCCTCCTCACTTTCACCACTTCGTCACCTCTTCCCCTCCTTCCCATAGTCTATTTCGCCCATCCTTTACCCAGATCTATTTAGTATAGTTCAGATCTATAGTGACCTCCTCGTACGCAGTGAATCCGCCATAATCGCCGTGATACGACGGTGGATCGGAGGCAGCGTAACCGTCGATCTCCCTCATTCTCTGCTGTCTTCGGAGAGAGAAAGCTGTTAGGGTTTCGATCTTCCCTCCTCAACAACATCAAGGCGACACCAACATCACGGCAAGAGAAAGCTGTTGTGTTGATTTCTCTTTTTTTGATTTCTTGCAAATTTTACGAGTTGTGTTGATCTCCATCTATCTTTCTATCTCCATGTTTTTTTTTTGGGTAGTTGATGTATAGCCAACATTCATTGATGATTTTATATTTGATAATTTTGTTGGTTTGTTGATGTATTTGATGTATAGAATCTGGTGATACCGAGCACTGATTTGTTGATTTTTGTGTTGATCTGTTGATTTTTTTGTGTTGGTCTCCATTTTTTTTGTGTTGGTCTGTATTTGATTTTTTTTTTATTTATTTTTCTTTTTGTGTGGATCTGTTTCTATAGATGATGTTGGTCTCCATTTTTTGTGTTGATCTGTTGATTTTTTTTTTTTGGATTAGGGAATTTTCGAGATTGAGGAAACTCGATCTCCGTTAGGGGACGGGGCTAGACATGGGGACAGTGATAGGTTTCCCATTTCCCGTCGAGGATCGGGGCCAGGGATGGAGAAATTTTCACCATTGGGGATCGGGGACGGGGAGTTTGATCCCCGGCCCCGGCCCGATCCGTTGTCATTCCTAATTGTTTAGATGTAGTTTTGGAATTATGATTCTACCACACATTTCAAAATATATTTCTCAAATTATAATTCCAAAACTCACAAGCTCAAAATATAATTCCATTCTCAAATCATAATTTTAAAATTTTACCAAACATAGCCAAAATTTTCTCAAATATTTATCTTTCTATCATAACTAATCTTTTTCTATTATTTTTCAATTTATTTAATTTTAAAGCCTTCAATTCGATTTGATGATGTGGTGGGCTAACTAAGGAAGAGCTTGGCTGGCGTGACTTGATTCGCGTGGAGATTTGAGACGGATGTGGTGCTCTTAGAGCATGGAATAATCTCCAATTCACCCCCAATCCACTTGGTTACCATTAAGGGTGAGTAGTGGATATTTCAATCCGTTCAAACAGATTAAATCGAATCGATCCACTGTATTTTAGACAGATGCCTGACGACGAACAGACAGTTGTGTATTGATTTTTTTTTAATCGGCCTAGATTTGGACGGATGACGGATTTGACATTTCTTTGGCCTCAACCAAACCGCCAAACCGCGAGCATCCCTAATTATTTGTAAAATTTTATTTTTTAATTTGTTTAGATATTTTGGTTATATTTTCAATTGAAAAAGAATTTAGATATTGTATTGTGTTTTCAATTTGTTTTCAATTTGAAAATCATTTTATCAAATAACAAGCGTTGATATTTGGTATTTTTGTGTACAAAATATAAGATTTAATTTAGTCATTTTTTTTTAAAAATCAAATTAAATAGTTTTTTAATAAAAAAAAGTAATGAAATAATTTTAATCATGCATAATTTTCTTATATGTATTTATTAATGGTATTTGATAATTTACTTAATAATCTTTTGGTTTTATTGAGTTGAATTGTTATCCAAAAAAAATATATATATATATTGACAATTTGTTATATTATATTCAAAATTTGTAAAAGTTTAAACTGCCAAATCGATTCACATCCATCAACAAATCCACTCAATCCACATCCGTCAATCCGGCAAATGGAAGTGGATTGATTTTTTCTAATTTTCCAATCCGACGGATGGATGACGGATTGGAAGTTTCCTGACGCACAATCGAACTGCAAATACCCCTAGTTACCACCCCCAACCCCCTACCACCACACCCTTGCTTGTAATATTGGATCATTGTTAGCAGATGCGGATTGATTTTTTCCAATTTGCTAATCCAGCTGACAGATGATGGATTAGAATTTCTTAACCACAATTAAACTGCAAACTGTAGACGTCCCCAAATGCCCCGGAAGGGAAATCCCGTTTTGTTCATTATGGGCTCACTATAGTTCAGGACTCAAATGTCACGGTCCTATATCTAATCTCGTAGAGTGCAATGCAAGACCGATGAATCATCAAAGAGTCCAAATCTGGCAAATCGTTTTGGAAAACAGATTTTTAGAAAGAAGTGCCAAACATAGACTGCTTTGCCAGATACAGAGTCGCCACCTAAATATTTTATTTTGGAAAATTTAAGAAAGCCTGACTCGTCCTAAGGCCACGTGTCCGTCATCACCAAAGTTGCCTCGGCTCGGGAACTTGGGTACGATTGGGGAAGGTCACTTCATGAGCACCCTCGCTCGCCCGATCAAAGATCGGCCTCTACTAACCATGATATCGGGTTTTGAAAATATTATGCATTCTTATTCTAGTTATTAGCCTAGGTTTACTATGTGATGCGCGCAGCATACAAGTATAGACTGGATCGCCTGAATTTGAATAACACATCTCATGTTTGTTTATTTTGAAAATTGTTTGATACTCGCAAGTAGGCTAAAATGCAGATTTTGCTGCCCTCGGGTGGGCTTAGAAAACATAGTTTTGCCACTATCTAGTGGGCTTAAAACTAACAGTCAATGCATTATTCCAATTCAGATAATCCAACCTTCACCCACAGGCATTCAGGCAGGTATATCGCATAAGCAGTTAGCCTCATGGTAAGCATGCTATCATGGCAACACTCACACTCATGCAAGGATGCTAAAGCATAAACACTTACCGAGTACTTCGAGCCAAAACAGAAACTAGTTAGTAATCAATGCATGATCATAGTTCATGTTAAAATGGCTAATGTAACACATGCAAAATGCAACTATAATAGGCTCAGCTATCCTAAGAATGGCATATGAGATGCTATAGCTGACGTGCATTCCACTTGGAATTGAAATACAATGCAGTTAGTATGATGCGCCGAGCCCGGTGCATGCAAGACAGATGAATGAATGCAAACATGCGAGCATAAGTATGCTAATTGAAACATGCCCTAATCTAACCATCATAAGTTGATAAATAAAAGGGAGAAAGACGTGGGGTTGGAAGACATACATCACACACACGCACACTTATTACAATTGTGCCCTCGCTCAGAGGGTCCGAATAAATAATACAGTCCGAATAAATAACAGCTACAGCTAATTATTACACAACATTAACTAATTAACAAACTAGCTAAGTAAGCATGTAAACTACATGAATGTGACTGTCTCGGCTCTATTTTGGGTGATGATGGATGCATGCATGCTCGAGTCGCCTCGTCAGGAAATTCCATCATGATGCCTCGTCTCGCCTTTGTTTGTAACTGATTTTAGAAATTTGCACAAGGCTCCAAGAGGCCGAAACTCCACCCTGGGAAGGCTGCCGACCAGGTATTGGTTTGGGAGACACCTGTCGACCACCCTTTGTGGTGGGAACCAAAAAAAGTGGTCGGCCTGCCAGAAAACCTGGTCGGCCGACCACTTTCTGCCCCCTGGATTCTGGTTTTTCTGCAACAAAGGCAAGAGAGAGAGAAGGCAATGTATTTTCAACATATGTGTGCAAGACCACTCTCCCTGTCCTTGCACAAGCTCAAGGGGATGTAATCCTCGATCCTCTTGCCACCAATCACGCATCTCGATGCATGATGGCCGAGGAGTCGAATTGCACGACTCAATATGAAATGAATGCACATATAAGCAAGTAAAGCCAATAACTCTATCATGGACAGTCAAGAGTGTCAGCGACTGAGAATCGGGGCGCG
Source organism: Camellia sinensis (assembly GCF_055761805.1). Classification (NCBI taxonomy): domain Eukaryota; kingdom Viridiplantae; phylum Streptophyta; class Magnoliopsida; order Ericales; family Theaceae; genus Camellia; species Camellia sinensis. Next base: position 114,630,077 of record NC_138973.1, read on the forward strand.
TTTCGTCACTTGGAGTACGAAACGTCCCTCGTTTCCCGTGTTTGGACTAGACCCTACTCCAAACACAATGCAACAAATAAGGATGGTATGACATGCACAAATGCAACTAGGATGCAATCCTAATGCAATGCGACCTAATCATGCAAACATGCAAGGATAAGATGCAAACATACTACTAGCATACACAATGCTATGAACCATACGACCTACACAATGTGACTAACAACCTAGCATATGCAATGCAAGAAAATAAGATGGCATACACAATGCCTAAAACAACATAACATGCACAACACATTGTAACATGGCATACACAATGCACGATGGACTTATACCAAAATGGAGAGTCCTCAGCCGCGCCCAAATCAGTGGCAATATGGTGAAAATGAAACAACCGAAATACATGCAAACATGCACGAATGCAAAGGATCGATCCTAAGGCACAACACGTAACTCTAACTAAGCATGGCAAAGGATGAAATATGGTATAGAGTGGCACATGATATAGCTCTGAAATGGCACAAAAGATGGTCCCAAAACATGCAAACAGGTCACCCAATGCATGCTAGAAGGCCCGGGTACCGAAACTAGTGAAGTGCGTTACACTAGAGGTACCCGAAGCAATGCACAAATGGAAAAACCAACCCCAAACAGACCCTAGGCAGGTCTAAAATAGTGGGGAAATGGCCTAAAATGATGGTTCGGAATGCAAAGAAATGGAGCTCATTCAATGGTCGGTAAATGAGGCATACAAACCCGACTCTCAAACACATTTAAAGAGTACAAAGCATGACAATATGCCATTCAAACAAGCTCTGAAATATGATGTACAATTGGCCCAAAACATGAACACACCTCCGTATATGCATGGAATGGACCTCAAAACTCAAAGTCAAGCATGGGTATTGAACTACAAGCATGCAAAATAGACATCATTCAATCATGAGACCTAAAAATAGAGCTAAGGTAGTCCAAAATACGCACAATATCATTTTAAGGCATGGCCAAAAAGTGCTAACATGAAGGGTCAACAAAGCATGCGAAGTTAGCTAGTGAACCATGATTTACACTACACGTATATGAAGCACATGAGGGCTCACCAAACTAACCAAAAACAGAAGTATTCCATGCCAAAATATGCCCAAATAACCACTGAAACTCAGTCAACACATGCAAGAATGAAGTGCTCCTTTGAAAGGCCATGCAAGAGGTTATTCTACACATGTATGATGGACACAAAAAATGGCAAAAACACCTCTGGACAGAGGTTATGAGGGTCCTAAAACCCACCAAAAAGGCCCTGAAATTAGTCTAGGAAGCATGCAAGTGAAAGTCCCTTTGAAAGACCTTGAATAGGATTGTTCTACACATGCATAATAGACATTCAAAATGGCCAAAAGGGCTCTGGACAGAGCTTATGCAGACCTTAAAACTCACCAAATAAGGTCTGAAACATGACTTCAAAACATGCAAAAAAGGGGCCCTTCGGAAGGCCAACAAAGCTAGTAAAGAGAACAAGGGGTGAAAGGGTCACCCCTTTATGATTTTGAAGCTCAAAGAAACAAGTTAGCCACTGAAAATCCATTGGATTTCAATGGCTAAAAGGCCAAACCAAGGCCAATGCAAATGCTCAAATGCATAGCTCAAAACATGAGGAAATGAAGCATGAAAGGGGGTAGATGACCCCCAACAGAAAAATCACCTTAAGCGAACATGTTTATAAGTTTAAAAGAAAACATTTTCAGTTCATGTCGAAACCCAAAAATGCTTGCAAATAGGGCTAATATATGAAACAAAATAATGCAAAAAAAAGAAAAATAGAGGCTTACTCTTGTACAGCCGACCCTCAGCAACTTCTGGACCAAGGTAATGAGCCTTCAACCTCTAAAAATCAGTTCCAAGGTGCTTGGATGGATGGTGGAGGTGTTGTGCTAGGAGGTGTAGTGTAATGGGTGTAAGAATAGTGGGGTTTGGAGCTTGAAGAAGGGAGCTATGGAGGGAGAAGTGTATAAGCCTCAGTCAAAAATTTTCTACCTTTGCAAATGGAGAGGAAATCCTCTCTTATAGAAGACAAAGGGCCAAGACTTCTTGGAGAAGCCTCAAGTAAAGGGTGCAAGCTTCTAAAAGAAGCTAAATCAAAAGGTCAAGCTTCTTAAGGAAGCTAGACCAAAGGGGTCAAGCTTCCTCAAGAAGCTTGACAAAAGGTCAAGCTTCCCTTAGAAGCTAAGCAAAAAGGGCCAAATCTTCTTTAAGAAGACAAGCAAAAGGGTCAAATCTCGGAGGATGCGGCAAATGCCTCCCAGCCGACCAGCTAAGGTGGTCGGCTGACCACTCCCCCTGGTTGGCCGACCAGGGGTCAAAAGGGTCAAGTTGAAAAGGTGGTTGGCCATACCAGATTGGTGGCCTCCCAAATGAGTGCAACACAGTCGTGGTATGGGAGACTAGAAAATGTGGCTCAAAAGTAAGAAAAACCAGCTTTCAAAGAAGGTTCGAAAGGGTCAATCACCAAAGGTGGTCGGCCATACCAAATAGGTGGTCTCCCAGATGAATGCAACACAATGGTGGTATGGGAGACCAGAAATTATGGCCTAAAAGTGAGGGAGACCAGTTTCCCGACAAGAAAACTGGCTGGAAGAGAGAGAAAAGTGGTCTCCGAGGAGAAAACTAGTTTCCAAGAGGAAAAATTGGTCTCCCACCATACTACCACGTTTCTAAAATGAAAATAGGGTCCATGCCAAAAATGAACCCTGACCGATGTAAAACGAGGGTTCGGGGGCCAAAATGCGCAGCCGGGGGCCCTGAAAACTAGCTGTCAAGCACCGGAAGTGGCATGTGACCACGAAGGTGGTCTCCTGGGCCACAGTGTCCCTCTAGGGAGAGGAAACAAGGTGTGTGCCAAAAACCGGAGCAAACGGAGGTAGTTAAGCGATCCCGAACCGAGGCGCGCGACCGATGGCTCCGAAAACCGAAAATTGATCTCCAAACGGGAAAAATGGCCTACGATCACGAAACGTAGCCTATGGCCACTGAGAGATGGTCTACGAGACCTCTCCCTCCCTTCGGGAAGAGAAAACAGAGAAAACAAGACCTGGTTCGCAAATCGAGACAAAGCACAAAAGAGCCCCAAAGTCTGGAGGCAAGGCTCTCAGCTGAGACTCCGCAACCTCAGAACGAGCACAATATGCATCATCACTGAGCGCTCAATCGGTGACATCCGAGTCTTAAGGTCGGTCAAAAATGGGATGTCTACACAAACACCCATAGTTACCACCCCCAACGCCCTACCCCCTACCACCACATAGGGATGGCAATTTGAAACCGACCCGACGAGGACCCGATCCCTCGACCCCGATTTGAACGGGTTTTCCTTGAAAAATACCCTCAACGAGACGGGGATGGTATTCAAAAATCAATCCCCAATCAATTTCGGGCTGGGGACGGTGATAAGTGCCCAAGCCCCGGCCCCGGCCCCGGCTCGCCCTGTATGTCCCCCCAACTGATATATATATATATAATATTTTTTTTATTATCTGCTTCCGTCTCTCTCATTTCATCTCTCATTTCTATCTTTTTATTTGATTTCATAGCTACTCTCTCTCTCTTTCTCTCTCTCTCTTTCTCTTTCTCTTCCTTCTACTCTCACTCCCTCTCTCTTCCTCACCGTCTGAGATGCCACCTTCGACTACGACGACGGTCCGTCTCTGATGACGCCGCCTCCGACTATGAAGACGACGATGAGCGCCACCTCTGACGATGACGAGCAGAGAGATATGAGGACAATGAGGTGACGAGCAGATTGACGTCATGAGATCTGAATCGACGCCACCGACGATGACGAGTAACGAACAGATCTCTCTTTCTCTCTCTCTCTTTCTCTCTACTCAGATCTCTCCTTCTGATATTGTTTGATGTTGATGATGTTGATAATGTTGTTTGTTATGTTGATGATGTTTGATGATGTTGTTAATCTCTCTCCCTCTCTATTTGGTTTTTTTTTCTTTTTTGGTCTGGGGAATTTCGGGGTCGGGGAAACCCGGTCCCAGTTAGGAGGCGGGAACGGGGGCGGTGATAGGTTCCCCGTCGGGGATCGGGGCCAAGGACGGGGAAAATTTTACCATCGGGGATCGGGGACGGGAAATGTAATCCCTGGCCCCGCCCGCCCCCGTTGCCATTCCTACTGCCACACCCCTTGCTTGTAATATTGATCATTGTTAGATTATTATTATGAAGAATATTAGATATATGGCGAGATTATTAATAAGATTTAAAAAAAATAAATTATACCATAAAATTAAACGAGATGAATGATTGAACATATAATAAAATTATAAAGAATAAATCATAGCATGAAATAAGAGATGGGTAAAATAATTGAATCGAATTGTTAGATATTATATTGGGTTAGCATGAACAAAAAGTAAAATAATTATTTTTTATCATTAGATGAATAAAAAAATAATATGGAGAAGTCTTATTCATCTAATACCACACTACTTATATTATTATTTAATTCTCTATATCAGTATTAAAATTGTCTCGTGTTTGGTATCATGCAAATCAAATACTGGATTATTCAGTGGGATTCACATGTTCTTCACTTTCAATTACTTCTGGCTGGGAACAAATAAAAAAGCCATATCTTATTTCAAATTTTTTTTTTTTAATTTTAGTATTTTTTTTTCAAAATTATGTTACATTTTTTTAATATTCCAGTCTATTTTGACGAGACCAACTGGAAAATTAAACCCTTTGGAAAATTTTCAAAAATTAAAAAAAATCAAAATAAGTCCAAAAACCCATTATTATTATTTTATTTATTTTTTTCTTTTTTAAAATTTTTAATTCTCCATTTTATCTCGTGGAGTAGAATTGAGAAACTTAAATACGGGATTAACAATGAGAGAATTACAACGTAATGGGACAGAGAATTTTTTTATAAAAAGATATAAAGTGTAAATAATTCTATAATGATGAAGGGGCTAAATGTGAAATGGGTCGGGTCCAAGCCTTAGGCCGGCCCAATCCGCTAAAGTTCAGATCCAAGCGGGCTGGATGAGCATATAGGTAGACCAATTAAGCCCAACTTCATGATCAACAGACCACCCAAGTCCTCAAGCACTTGGGCCCAACCCGCAGTGGAAAGGCTAGTCCAGCCGTGGTGCTGGGCTGGGCTGAGCTACGAGACTGGGTCTATGGGCCGAACAGATGACAGGCCGAGCCCATGCAAAGATACATGAATGGACCAGTCCATCTCCATGACTGATCTTGTAAAAGGCCGAGACAAGGCATAATGATGCCGAGCTGAGGAACATCCGTACCGAGCTGAGGAAACCTCGCAAGGAAACGTGGAAATTGTGAACGTGTGCACATGCAAGTTGCCACCTCAGCTGGTCCCTTACACCTAGAATCACGGAAGTTGTTGAACCAAAGGAATGTGGTTTGTTATCAGCATGACTACAATGAGTATATGCATTCAATGACAGCTACCAAGTGGTCCCCCATCATGAGCAATGCTAAAAGGACACCTGGCAGCATCCAAGCTCCATGAACTCACCTTGAGAAGCAAGCAAGGAACTATATATCTACAACATGAACTTCACATGGAAGGTAACTGAACAATTCCAAGTATAACTATAAGCTCAACTCGATATACATTCTCTCCGATCACTAATTTCCACACCGGAAGGGTTATCCGGCCAACCCCGGCCGGGCAGGTCTAACGGTGCTTCTTGTGGTAGGAATCTCAGTCCCTGGATAGTCCAACCGAGTGCGGAGCCCCGATCCACTTTCATCTAGTGCGGAATCTGGTACGCACAATTGGTGCGGTGAACGTGGACCACTTCATCTCTGAGCTCTACACTCAGTTCCGGCGATGGGGATTGAGGACATTCCGCCTTCGACACATACTCCACAGACTAAGAAAACGAAGGACAAAGGTTTGGCCCTCCCAATAGTTCCGGAGGAACAAACTGGAAACAATAATCGAACCCCTGAATCCGTCGAGCATCGATTACCCTTCGCTGGAGGTTCTTCTCATAACTTTCTTCTGGAAAGGATTATAGAGATTGAATCATAGACTCCATCGGAATGGAGATATAGGAGTTAAAAGCCCAACTTAGGAGGGTGCTAGGTGATCCAACGGAAAAGAAGACGGAAGCGGAGCCCTCTCGTTTGCGACGAAGGAGCTCATCCAGAGAGCCACCAGTGAAGAAGTTCCCCAGGAATGAGTCTGGGCAACAAAGCCAGCCTATCCCGGTACAGAGTGAGGTAGCAAGCACTCACACCCGTGGGTCACGCCAGAAAAGGCCAAGAGGCAGAAGACCGTTAGTCAACAGACCGAATACCCTCCTCAGGACCTTCACACTTGGTTGATTGGCAATAGGCAGAATGAACAACATCGGGATCATCTGGACCGTACTATTCACCAGAGGGAACACCAAGCGGTAGACAGGCTCGTCTCTTCGCCATTCTCCTCAGAGATCGAGACCATAAGACCTCTAAAGAAATTCACCCCGCTAAAGTTCACTTCATACGACGGGAAGTTGAACCCGCTGACACATATTAGCCACTATAGACAGATGATGTCCCTATGGAACCGAGACGAGGCACTGATGTGTAAAGTCTTCCCATCCAGCTTGGGAGAAACTGGACTTCGATGGTTCGATCGTCTCCCAGCTGGATCGATCTATGGCTAGAAGCAGCTCTCCGAAGAGTTCCTAGCCAGGTTCGTCTCCAACACTAAGATCTCGAAGGAGCCGGATAAACTGTTCGGCCTCCGAAAGGAGGAGGAGGAAACGCTGTGCAATTATACTAGGAGGTACTGGGAAGAATACAATGACCTGGAGGAAAATGTGTGCAGCGAGCAGATGGCCGTCATGTCCTTCAAATATGGTCTGCGCCTGGAAAGTAAGCTGAGACAGTCACTTACCAAGCACCCGGCCACAGCTTTGAAAGATTTGCGTGCCAGGATTGAGCAGTATGCACGCCTCGAAGACGATCAGATCCCCATCGAGGTAGCGTCAACAGAACAAACAGCTCGGCACAAGAAGAGATCAGACCAAGGAGAACACCGAGGGATTACAGTGAATAAAGTGGATAAGTCCAAATCCCACGAAGACGTTGTAACTGTATTCAAAGAGTCGATCTATCGAATCCTGGAAAAGATCAAGAGAGAGCCCTTCTTCGTTTGGCACCGAAAATGTTGGGAGATCCAGCTCGGCGCAATCAGAAGCTCAGATGCACCTACCACCAAGACAGGGGCACATGACTCAGAACTGCAGGGTACTGAAGCAACACTTGGAAGATCTAGTGGCAGCCGGGCACCTAAGGGATTACATTGATCAGGATAAGGAAGTGGCCGAACTGGGGAACCCACCGCCAGAACCAAACATTGAGCATCCACCTCGGCTGATAATAAATGTGATCCACGAGACAGCGACTCAGGAGTCCGAGGAGGCACTGAAGGAAGAGATCGCTAAGGCTTCACAAATTCAGCGGGTCATGTCAGTGGAACCTGCATCGAAAAAGGTACGTACAGTACCTAAATCCCTCTTATGCACTGTTTCATTTACTAGCAAAGATTTAGAAGGCATACAGCACCCACATACTGATGCATTAATTATAACTGTGGGAATTGGGAAACGGTTTGATGTAAAACGAGTCTTGGTAGATCAAGGTAGTGCAGCAGATATTTTGTATTATTATTTGTTCAGAAAGCTTGGTCTCTCCGAGCAGCACCTCACCCTAGCGGCAGCCCCGTTGGTCGGTTTCAATTCATAGCCAGAATGGCCGCTTGGCAGAATAGTGTTGCCAGTCGTAGCGGGAACAAAAACCCTCCAGATAGAGTTCTTAGTTATTAATACACCATCCCCTTACAACGCCATACTTGGTCGTCCGTGGATTCATCAAATGGAGGCAGTCCTTTTAACCTACCACCAGCTCATCCGTTTCCCAACGGAACACGGAGTAGAGCAGATCTCAAGGGATCAAGTTGCGTCCAAACATTGCTTCATGGCAGCATTGAAGGCAAAGCAGCTCTGTAATCGGGTATAGACGGTAGAAGTGGCTGAACAGCCAGTCTTGGAAGATATAGGGGGAACCCCAGGGGAAAAGATGGTAGAGGATTTGGAAAAAGTCTTGGTAAAAAGGGACGACCCAGAAAAGTACTTCCTTATCGGTACCTCGCTAGGCACTGATGAGAAACTTCAGCTGCTGGAATTGCTGAGGGAGAATATGGAGGTATTCGCATGGTCAGCATATGATACTCCAGGGTTGGACCCAGAATTTGCTTGCCATAAACTCAACATCAACCCTTCAGCTTGGCCCATTGTGTAGAAAAGTCGGAGATCATCAGTTGAGCACACCAAAGTAGTAATTGCCGAAGTCGAAAAACTCCTGGCTTCAGGAGCAATCAGGGAAGTTCAGTACCCGCATGGTTGTCCAACACAGTTGTAGTCAAGAAGAAGAACGAAAAATGAAGAGCTTGTGTTGACTTCACTTGCTTGAAAAAAGCCTGCCCTAAAGATAGCTTTCCGCTGCCTCGCATTGATCAACTAGTAGACTCAACGGCAGGGCATGAGCGCATGAGCTTTCTGGACGCTTATAGCGGCTATCATCAGATACCACTGTTCGGTCCAGATCAAGAAAAGACAGCGTTTATCACTCCAAGGGGAACTAATTGCTACAAAGTAATGCCATTCGGCCTCAAGAACGCCGAGGTAACCTACCAGTGAATGATTACACGGATGTTCAAGGATCAACTGGGAAAAACCATGGAAGCATATATAGACGATATGGTAGTAAAAAGCAAGCTCGCTGCAAACCATCTCACGGACTTGAGAGAAGTTTTTGGCATCCTAAAAAACCACCAGCTTCACCTCAATGCCTTGAAATGCACTTTCAGGGTAGGAACAGAGAAGTTCTTGGGTTACATGGTCACTCACAGAGGAATTGAAGCAAATCCGGACCAGATCAGAGCGATACGAGATCTTGAAGTACCAACAAAGGCTAAAGAGCTGCTGAAGCTCGCCGGAATGGCGGCCGCATTGAATCGGTTTATTAGCAAATCGTCAGATCGGATGAATCCCTTCTTCTAGATTTTAAGGAAAAAAGCAGCATTCGAATGGAATAATGAATGTACCGAAGCACTGCAAAGCCTCAAAAGATACCTCAGTACACCTCCTCTGCTGTCCACTCCAGAACAAGGAGAGGAGTTGTACCTCTATCTAGCGGTCTCGGATCACGTTGTGAGCGCAATATTAATTCGAGAAGTTGACAAGGAACATAGGCCTGCCTATTATGTCAGCAAGACTTTACTAGACGCCGAGACACGGTATCTGCCGTTGAAAAAGTTAGCATACGCGCTGCTTATCGCCTCAAGAAAGCTGCAGCATTACTTCCAGGGGCATACCATTAACGTCCTCACCGAATTCCCCCTCATATCTGTGTTCAGCAGAGCCGATTTCTCAGGCTGAACAGCAAAATGGGCGGTAGAGCTTGGTGAGTTTGACATTCGGTATCAACCCAGGACAGTGATCAAGGCCCAGGTCTTAGCAGATTTTGGCGCAGAATTTGCTCCCACCCAGAGTATCGAACCGGGGGATCCGAGTTCGGCACAGGTGCCATGCACTACCGAACAAGGGAAACCCTGCGCTTCGAAAGCTTGGAAACTATTTATTGGAAACATCTGGCAGCTTTATGTTGATGGATCGTCCAATAACCGAGGCTCGAGGGCAGGAGTAGTACTTATTTCACTAGAAGGGTTCATCTGGGAAGAGGCTCTCAGGCTCGGTTGGAAGGCTTCCAACAACGAGGCCGAGTACGAAGCGTTATTGGCTGGATTGCATAGCATTAAACACTTCAGTGCAGAACAGCTTCTTGTTTTCAGCGATTCACAACTAGTGGTAAACCAGCTTTCTGGGATCTATGAGACACGAGATGAAAGAATGGCTATGTACTCAGGCAAGGCCAAGGACCTACTCAGAAAATTTCAATCCATACGGGTGGAACGAATCAGTCGGGACAAAAACAATCACGCTGATGCTTTGGCATGCCTTGGCTCATCAGTGGATATGAAGGATGCCAAAAACGTTTGGGTTGAGTTTGTACCAGAACCAAGTATTGCATCTCCAGTCCTTTACAACAACTTAGAGCCGAGCTGGATGGATCCGATATTTGCTTTTCTGAAATCTGGTACACTCCCCGAAGACAAAAGGGAAGCCAACAAGGTCAGACACAAGTCAGCTCGGTTCTGGATCTCACCATCTGGGAAGCTTTACAGACGGTCCTATCTTGGCCCCTACCTCCTATGTGTACATCCAAATCTTGTCGAGAATGTTCTCTACGAAATTCATGATGGGATTTATGGATGCCACGTTGGCAGAAGGTCACTGGCACACCGAGTCCTCACTCACGGGTACTGGTGACCACAGATGCAACAAGATGCGTAGCGGTACGTAAAGAAGTGCAACAAATGTCAGAGGTTTGCTCCACTCATTCATCAACCGGCCAAAACTCTCACTCCACTCATCAGACCATGGCCCTTTGTGCAATGGGGACTGGATATTGTCGGACCATTGGCGCGAGGCACTGGGAACATGCGATTCTTCATTGCTGCAACCGATATTTCACTAAGTGGGTTGAAGTTGAGGCGCTGGCAAGTATCAAAGAGGCAGACACAAAGCGGTTTGTTTTGAAGAATGTGGTGGTGCGTTTCGGTATTCCGCGGGTACTGATTGCGGACAATGGAACACAGTTCGATGGTAAGGTCTTCAGCAAGTTCTGTGCCGACCTCAGAATCGACTATAGGAACTCTTCTCCAGGGTACCTGCAGAGTAATGGACAGGCAGAAGCGTCAAACAAAACCATCATCAACGAAGTAAAGAAGCGGCTTGAACATGCAAAAGGCAAATGGGTTGAAGAGTTACCTCACGTATTATGGGCCTACCGAACCACAACACGACGTTCAACGGGGGAAACACCTTACTCCCTAACTTATGGAATGGAGGCCATCATCCCACTTGAAGTAGGTCTCCCAACCCTTCAGTCTGAATTATTTGAAAGCTCTAGTAACCAGGAAGCTATTACACAAGCATTGAATATGGCAGAGGGCCGAAGAGAAGCAGCGCTGATCAGACTTGAAGCGTATCAGCAGCAGCTCATCAGAAGTTTCAATCAAAAAGTTTTCCCAAGGCAATTTACACCTGGAGAACTGGTTTATAGGAAAGTTATGGCTCACAAACGGGTGCCTGGCGAGGGCAAACTTAGGCCTAACTGGGAAGGTCCCTACAAAGTCACAGTCGTTGTTGGAAACGGAGCTTACTACCTAGAGGATCTGAATGGCAGAGCTATACCTCGGCCCTGGAACGTAGCAAATCTCAAGAAATACTATCAGTAGAATTATCCCCCAACTTCTCTATCAGAATGTAAAAGCATTTATCTGTTGACCAATGCAAATACTTCCCCACTTTTCTCAAATTTATCAAATTCTTGTAATTGGCTTTGATGTTTATCAAACGGAATTAGCTTTGGTCTTTACCAAACGGAATTAGCTTTGATGTTTATCAAACGGAATTAGCTTTGGTTCTTACCAAACGGAATTAGCTTTGATGTTTATCAAACGAAATTAGCTTTGGTTCTTACCAAACGGAATTAGCTTTGATGTTCATCAAACGGAATTAGCTTTGATTCTTACCAAACGGAATTAGCTTTGATGTTCATCAAACGGAATTAGCTTTGGTCCTCACCAAACGGAATTAGCTTTGATGTTTATCAAATGGAATTAACTTTGGTCTTTGCCCAAATGGATTTAGTTTCAGGACGACTGGACGGAATATAAATTTGGTTAGCACTCAAACATGCTAAGTGATATTGCTTGGTGGAATAATGTTTGGCAACTGAATTGGACTTTAGCCAAGTGGAATTGCTTGGTGGAAACCCCACTAACATATCTTAAGTAAACATCTTTGCATCTACAGAACCTCTTAAGTACCAACACGTCGACACTTTAGTACTAACTCAAACAAGCAGCATTGGAACAAGCATGACCAGGTTCTATCAAGAGTAAACTTCCAGCATTAGTCTTACTCAACTCCAGGTGGGGGCAAACAATTGTTTTTCAAAACCAACATGGACCTGAGTAAGACACCTCTTCATGCCTTTATCGCATTCAAATGCCCTTATGCTATCAAAGTTGCAACAGACTTAACCAGCTCTACCTACAGAGCACAACCTTCAGTGCCGATCTTACTTAGCTCCAGGTGGGGGCAAACAATTGTTTTTCAAAACCAACTTGGACCTAAGTAAGACCCACTTACGAACTCAAGCACAGCCATACCACATATTCGTTAGCTACAAGCATCAGTTCGGTCCCGAGGTCCCAACAGTGCTCAGCCGGGGGCAAACGGTCCAACGTCGCACCGAGCATCAGTTCAGCTCCGAGGCCCCAACAATGCTCGGCCGGGGGCAAGTAATACAAAATCAGATGAAGCATCTATTTAAAAGCAGTACAGAGCTAGACCGAGCTCTATTCGGCCCCGAGGTCCCAATAGTACTCGGCCCCGAGGTCCCAATAGTACTCGGTCAGGGGCAGGTAGTATAGAAAACATTCAGACATAAAAGCCAAACAGCATCAGATTGCAAGTTCAAAGAGAAAATTCTATCATACAAAGGCACAGATGGCCTCATAACCAGCAGCAAAGAAAAAAAAAATTGTCTTGGCAAGTGCAAAAAGAAAGGTCGTCATGGAGATCGAACCACAATACATCAAAACAGAAAAGAAAAAAAGTTCCAATCCTTTCAACATCAATTTTCATCAATAGTGGGCAACTTAGGAGCAGGATCAGCAATTTTGTCGGGGCTGTCTGCGGAAGGAAAAGTAGAGGAAGTTCCAACTTCCTGAGAAGTAGAAGCCTCCCTAACCACATCTCCCATGGCTTTTGTCTCTGGGGTTTTAATCCCTTCAACATCCATCGTTTCAGCGGCAACATTCCTGTCCTGGGTCTTGCTTGCAGAATCATCTTCTGGAGAAACTTCGGTTAGAAGAACAGCAGGCGTGGAAACAGTCTTTGAACCCAAGGATCTCGAAGGAACGGGGATATACTAAAATAGGGAAGAGCCTTCAGGAACCAGCGCAATAGTCAAGGCACTCGTCCAAACCCTTCACGAAGAGCTTATCTCGCAGTACTAGCACCTCTTCCTTATAGGCAGCCCCAGCTTCATCCCAGCCCTGCTGCCAGTGTTTGGCTTCCAGCGTAGAATGCTCGGCAGCTAGTACGGTAATAATGGCCTCTAGTTCGGCCACTTTCCTCTCGAGTTGAGCCTGTGTCCCAATAGCAGCCTCCTTTAATTTTTCAGCCGAAGCGACAATCTTGTTCAAACGAAATGCTTCCCTCTCCGCGGTTCGGCGCCCCTTCTTCTCTGTCTCCAAGCTTACCGTCAGTCTTTTAGTGTTCATTGCGGCCTCCAGCACGGCCCTTTCTAGCTCTTCAGTATGAGTAATGGACAGATGCATTGAAGGACAACGAAGAATTAAGAGAAAAGAAGACAGCAATGCAACAGTAAAGACAAGTAAAATAGGAAACACTTACAGCGGTCATCATCTGAAGGGTCCCCTTCAGGATAGGAATATCATAGGGCCCATTATGGTTGGCCATATCAACCGGCATCAACAAAAACTTAGTCAAATCAAAGGCAAAATCTTGTGAAGCAACAACTGAATCAGAAATGGAAATGGGCCTGCCCTCATGTGATATTAGCGGCTTCCATTTCTCGAAAGCATCATCCTCGGCACGATCCTCAGAAGCTTCCCCCACCACTACTTTGCCAGCCTCCCTCCTTCTCTTTTTCGCTCGAGCAGCTACTGAAGCTGAGGGCTCGGCAGCAGTCGCAGGGGTTCCAGAAGCTCTAACCTCCATCTTCACCTCCATGAGACTCTTCACCTCGGTCTTTTCCGGAGGGGTTTGCAAGGCATCGGAGGCTCCGAAGGCCTCGGCCTCTAAATCCACTAACACTCTTCTCTTCGCCACAGACCCGCTCTTTGCGAAACTAGGGCCAAGGGAGGGCGCTTTTTCAGAAAGTGCACCTTGACTAGCATCGGAGGCTCCGAAGGCCTCGGCCTCTAAATCCACCAACACTCTTCTCTTCGCCACAGACCCGCTCCCTGCGAAACTAGGGCCAGGGGAGGGCGCTTTTTCAGAAAGTGCACCTTGACTCCTGCGACGGTTCGTGACCAAAGGAGTGAGAGACGTGTCGGTCTCGGTATCAGAGTCCATAAGGGCAGTAGCGAGCCTCGCATTCTTTGGAATAGTAGAACGATAAGTAGACTAGTATTCCAATAACTCGGGTGCAGATCTCTTTTTATACCTCAAGGCCGCTTTTATGATTTCAACATTTTCTCGGTTCGGTCTTCGTTGGAAACGAGAGGCCTCTGCAAAAAAGAAGTGATCCATTAGAGCAACATCCAAAATAAAGCAAGAAATATAAAAGGCATTAGAAGGAGAGGCCCGAACCTAGATAGCCGTCATTTTGGGGCATCCTCTTAGACTGAAACTCAGTTCCGGTGGGAAACTCCCAGTTTCCACCAACTTGTAAGAAATCATCGTTGTGTTTATCTGAATCAGGCAGCCCAGTAACCAAATGGCAATCAAATGAGTGAACACGCAAGTAATATTTGCTGTGGTCTTTGTTATGAGAAAAAGTATAATAACCTAAGATATCCCATATGTCAAGGTTCAAACACAATCATCTATTAAGGGCAGAGACACCGCAAACGACATGGAAAAGTTCACAGATACTTGCATTGGGGTTAGCTGGACTTGATGCAGAAACCGGCGTACCAACGGGTCAAGAGGGAACCGAACCCCTCCCTCAACTATGGCCACAATGGGAAAAGAAACGGTATTCCTCGTGCCCATACGCTTGGCATATACTTTTGCCAACGAAAGGGTAACGCTCGGGGGTATCAACTAGAGAACGAAACTTCCCTATTTAACAAACCTAATGGGACAGAGGGGGGACTCAGATAACAGAGTATGAAACACAGACAGCGAGTGGGCCAAGCAAGATGACTAAGACAAAAAGAGGCAAGAGAAGAAGAGTAACAAGAGGACATACAGAAATTAGAACAGTGGTAGCAGAGCAACATCAGCGGCGAAAGAAAAAATCTGAGCAGGGCACCAACGAAACTGGTTCAGAGGAACGGCAAGAGACCTTTCTCTCTCTTTGAAACTCTCTAGAGCAACGAAAAAGCAGATGAAGAGATTTGTATTGACAGCCTGAGCATTAATTGCACTAGCCAGCGCGCAGGTACGCGGAGCACGACCTTCAGTATGGGATCGACGCACTATCTCTACACACCAATCTCATATCGCCACGTGTCACTATGAAAGGACGCATGCAGGAATTGTGTGTCAGGATTGAACCGTCACCAAGGCCGAACTGGGAAAAATCGAAACGACGCGACGCTTGGGAAGCAGAACAATAGCTCCCCTTAAGGGGAACCTTAGCGCGAGCTAGGGGGCAAATGAAGGGGCTAAAGGTGAAATGGGTCGGGTCCAAGCCTTGGGCCTATCCAATCCGCTGAAGTCCAGATCCAAGCGGGCTGGATGAGCATATAGGCAGACCAATTAGCCCAACTTCATGATCAACAGACCACCCAAGTCCTCACGCACTTGGGCCCAACCCGCAGTGGAAAGGCTAGTCCAGCCGTGGTGCTGGGCTGGGCCGAGCTGCGAGACTGGGTCTATGGGCCGAACAGATGACCGGCCGAGCCCATGCAAAGATACACGAATGGACCAGTCCATCTCCATGACTGATCTTGTAAAAGGCCGAGACAAGGCATAATGATGCCGAGCTGAGGAACATCCGTACCGAGCTGAGGAAACCTCACAAGGGAACGTGGAAATTATGAACATGTGCACGTGCAAGTTGCCACCTCAGCTGGTCCCCTACACCTAGAATCACGGAAGTTGTTGAACCAAAGGAATGTGATTTGTTAGCAGCATGACTACAATGAGTATATGCATTCAATGGCAACTACCAGGTGGTCCCCCACCATGGGCAATGCTAAAAGGACACCTGGAAGCATCCAAGCTCCATGAACTCACCTTGAGAAGCAAGCAAGGAACTATATATGTACAACATGAACTTCACATAGAAGGTAACTGAATAATTCCAAGTACAACTATAAGCTCAACTCGATATACATTCTCTCCGATCACTAACTCCCACACCGGAGGGATTATCCGGCCAACCTCGGCCGGGCAGTTCTAACGGTGCTTCTTGTGGCAGGAATCTCAATCCCTGGCTAGTCCAACCGAGTGCGGAGCCCCGATCCAATTTCATCTAGTGCGGAATTCGGTACGCACAAATGAGATATAAATAAGATACTGTGAGGGGCAGACTTACCACCCCTCTATATTTGTGTAAAAAAAAAAAATTATGTTTAATTCCTCCATTAATAATTGAGTTGCCCATGACGAGCTTCGGAACGAAGGATAGAAGCAGGGGTATAACAAGATCTCTTGTCGGCATGTCGTTTGATTGTTTACCCTTTCCCTCTCTTCCGATCGTCCTACCACCAACGCCACACACAAGACATGACCTACCATCACACAAAATCTATGTACTTTTGCTTTTGAAAATTGGTTTGGTGTTGTCAGCTATGGTATTCTTTGATTTGGTATCATTAATATTGCAACAGAAATAGGAGATTTGTTTTAGAGTAATATTACCAATTCATACTTATCAACACAAAAGTTTTTTAGAATTATTATATTACAATTCAGATTTATTCTATATATAAACTTCACACTATTCAAATTTAATCTCTACTACACAACATATTATCTAGAAAAATCTGAATAGTTATGTCTGAGAGAGTAGGTTTTCTCTTTTATTTTTTCTTTTTATTTAAAAAAAAAAACCTTTTTTGGTAATGTTGATGGCGATGATTACCAAAGATAAATCTATGAGTTACAAAATGTCAAAACACCTTATTATATTAGTATTGGTTATTAATTATCTCCAAACTATATAGATTAATCGATGTTTTTAAAAGTTTAAATGGTCTTATTATATCTTGACTTGATTGACAAAAGTAAAATGTCAAGAGTACTGAAAAGTATTTTCGAAGAAAATATATAACAGAATAACCATTACACATGGATGCAATTAATATAATAAACATGTATTTATAATTTAACGTGAATATAAGAAAACATGTATTACCCTATCTGAATACAAGAAAAACACATTAGTTATAGGTATAATTTATATGTTAATTTTTCATTTCTTAAGCCAATAGAAATTGATGTCACATCTGTATTTATTTTTCAAAATAAATTCTAATGTACATGTTCACCCCCTCTAAGTTATATTTATAGGTTCATCCCTGATGGTTAGCTTACGCGCTTTTGTACATTGTTATAAGAAGAATGGGAATATGTTTATTTAATACTTAACTTTTTATTTTAGTTTTATTTTTTTTCAAACTTACGTGGAAGATTTTAATTGGCTGACCGTAAAATGAGCATTTTATGGTAATTTACTCTCATTTATCCATGTTATAGCTTTTATGACCAATCATTAACAAAAGTTTTTTACTTGGTATATTAGTAATTTCTTTGTTTTACCCCACACTTTAATCATTCTATGGTAGGTGAAGCTTCACAAAACTAGATAACTAATCAGTGGGCCAAAAAGAGGGTAATATGAAAATTCTCAATTTGACGGACTGGGATTTGCCCGCAATGCATGATTGATGGCTTCAAAAGAAAAGGATGGCTCTCCCTAGATTTGAAAAGAAAAGCACTAATATGCATAGTTGGTTTTCATCTATTTTCTCTCCTCTTTCTTTAATTGTTCCAAAGCACTACTCTTTAGCATAATTTAACTCCACCTATCATTCTTCACTGCAGAGTATTCTAGGTTTAATTGGTGGGTGTAGGTATCCAACTCCTCGTAAAATTACCATCATACCCTTCTTCATCACCATTATAATATTGAAATACTTAAAAATTGAATAAGTTGATAAAAATTGAATATTAATTTTTAATTTGAAAAAAGTTACACTAAACGAATATAATATACACGATGTATAACTCTCGTCTCCGATCATTCTTACAAAATATATGATCTTGCTTAAAAGTAGTAAATCTCACTAGATGAACAAATAAGAACATAGGGTTATGTTCTCACTTTAGAAGTGAGAAAACAAAATATATATAGCCTCGTTATGTTTTAACTTTAGCCATTGGCATAGAATCACATTGTTTAATTGCAATTTTATAGCCTTTAAGCAAGCATGTTAGTGACATGGAAGGATAGCCACAGAAAAATCCAATCCACTATAAAGTGGGTATGCTAGAAATTTTCAAGGAATGTGAAAGCATATTACTAGAATATAGATGAAGCATGCAATGATATCAGACAGGAGCACAAGAAAAATCAAAATCAAATTAGGGTGGTACAAACTCAATTCCCCAGAGTACTGTTTAGGGTAAAGCAAGTGAAAACAAGGGAAAGTTATAGGTGTTTTTTGGGTCCACATTTGATTTTTGATGACAATATCTTTAAAATGTTGTATGGGATTCTCTTTTCCAGAAGGGTCTGGTGTGCGAATTTTGCATGTGGGTTGTAGCCACATACTTTTGTCTGTACCATTTGTGAAGAAGGATCGGAGAATTATGAACAAATTCAAGAATTTGATATACAAAAGTGGGTTTACAGTACTTCTGCCTTAATAGAGTTCCTCGTTAAATATTATATATATATATATATATATATACATTTGTAAATTAGCTCAAAGTAATTGAAAAAAGCATAAATTATGTAAATGGTCCATATAGTTTATATGATATATCAATTTGGCCTTTATTGTTTTAATTTGTTCGATTTTACCCCCTTAATTTAATAGATTGTGTCATATTAGTCTAATAAATAACATTTGTTAGGTTTGATGGACGAAAGCTCAAACAACGTGTCAATTTGGTTTCTATAGTTTATACGATGTATCAATTTGGTCTCTGTTATTTTAATTTGCTTGATTTTGATAAAGACCGAGTTGACACATCGTATAAATTACAGGAATTAAATTGACACATCATTTGACATTCCGTCCACCAAATCTAATAGCCGTTATTTATTGGATTAATATAACACAATCCGTTAAATTAAGAAACAAAATTAAACAAACTGAAACAACAAAAATCAAATTGACACATTATATAAATTATAGGAATTATTTACATAATTTACCCATGAAAAAAATTAGACAGCCTTGCGGAGAATTTAGTGATTTGCAAGCCAATCTTTGGTCTCTTGACTTGCTAAGTTATGTATTTTATTTTTTATTTTTTGTTTTCAGTTTTCGAAAAATACAGTAGTTCACTGAGTGCGTGATTATTGTCATCTCAGCGCATAATTAAGCAGTAGAAAAGCTTTAATTATCAATATAGACAAAAATGAAGGCTTAGGTACAGATGTATGTGTTTCAATTGATCAAAAGAATTAATAAACAGAGACTAGTTTATTGGCTAAGAAACCATCATTTCATTTAAAGTTTAATGTTTGATTCTCCTACTTATAGATGGGTATTTTTTCATTATATTTTTTGGAGAGCTATGATGCATGATTTATGTGATTGATATGATATGGAAGAGGATTTCCTCTCGTCCATAATGTGAATTGTAGAGCACTGTTTGGATTTATGGAGCTTGTGAGGGGTGGTTTTATAATATTCTTTCGTTCTAAACAAACATTTGTTTGATTCTCGCTCCAGTGCCTGAAATAAGAAACACTTTGGTCGGAAGTGTCATAATTAGTACTCCGACGTTTAAGTTAGATTTTGAATGAAAGAAGATATGTTAGGTATTTAGAGAATGAAGTGAGTTTGGATGAATGTGCATACCTTCTCCTTTCATTGATTTTCCTTTTATAGAGATTTGGTGTAGATATTTTCTACGTATTTGACTTGTTTGTCATGATGATCACAATGTCAAGGCCCAAGTTTCTATTACACCTCCAGAAATGGATGAATGTCTGCCAATTTTGTTGGTATCACCTACTTGGCATATCACCTGATCGGCGAAGAGGCTGCTCGACGTTGAACTTTTGCAATCTAGCGAGCCTGGTTGGATTTGGGCCTGTGATGGGCCCGGATGTGCTCTGTTTACTGAATGTGCAATATTTATACTCGGCTCACACAATTGCCACCCGAGCTCTTGGTTATCTTCTATTTCCGAATGGCCTGCATGCTTGGCTCACGCTGGACCGATACTTCAACTGATTTCCTTGATGCGTGAGTCTCTCTCATTGTGCCTCGTAATTTGGGCACGTAGTAGGTATTTGTCTATATATCTCTGACACGGCTGATGGGATCCCACAGAAGATATATATCTCTCCCAGCCTCTTTAGACTTCCGTCATACGCCTTATTTATTATTTTTGAAAATTTGCTTTAGCACCCTTTCATCTCCTAATAGCCCTCCGTTTTCTGAAAATCTTTAACTCCGTTTTCTTTATTGATGTTGCTTCGTAATCCTTTCTCTGAGCATTCCACAAACCCTCTGTAAGTCTTTTGAGCTTCCTTCTCTTTTTCCATCTAGCATTTTACATTTGCATTTTTTTTCTTTGAGTGTTCATGGCGAATCACCTAAAAGAGTTGCTGTCGGAGTTAAAGGTGGTTTCCTTCCATCGTCACTTCGAGATCTCAAACGACGTTGAGTTGAGACTCATCGGGGATAGGGTAGTTAACCTAGAGATGGCTAATGCGAGCACCATTGCTCTGCCATTGCTAGCCATCGCTGAGGGCAGAGTTCACTTTCCTCTTCATCTTTTGCTTAATATTACTGTAGACACCCCATTTTTGACCAGTTTTAAGACTTGGGCGCTCTCTTTTGGGTACCTAATGATGAAAACGAGATATGCTAGTCCTATGAAGTCGTCGGCCGGAAGTCTAAGGTTTGAGTTTTTAAACCAACCAAACACCCGTTTTGGTCAAAGTACTTTTCGACCAGTGGAAATACCTTTTTCAAAATGGATTTAGTTGTACAGTTTCAAATATTGTCAGTATTTCCTAAGGTTCATCTTTTCAAAATCAAAATGTTGTATTCTTTCAAAACAAACAGAGCAACAGATGCAGTGGAAGTGAATGGAAAGGGTAAAATCCTTTTAAATGCCTATTTCTCCTCTCAGTTCAGGCATGTCTTACCTTGTTGATCTAATGATGTATTTTCTGACTGGCTGGACAACATTTGACGGCCGATCAAAAATGCATTCGGCTGATCATCAAATGGAATGGCCGGCTGAATGTTCTGGGTAGAGAGCATTTTCAGGAATTTCAACTTCAACACACTTTACGTAAATATGCTAGATATTTACACCATAGGCTCTACAAATAGATCTCAGTAGCCTCTTTCTAAGGGTTGTAAAATTTTGCCCAACGCTTATACAAGCCTTTGGTCCTCTCTCTCTCTCTCTCCCCTTCATTCCATACCTACCGCCTTTACTTTCCAACATTAAAACTTCATTAAAGCTTGATCATGAGCTCTTGGCTAAAGTACTTGGACATTATACAATGTATCTAAAAGAACTTGAAGGAACCAAAAGAGAGTATGTAAAACAAATGGACTCACCCTCTTTAAGAGGTGACTTTTTGTACCTTCAATCATTTTTCTCCTACTTTTTCTTCAGTTCTAACCCTATATTTTCATCATGTAACTATTGTAAGTCCTCATGGATGTGGAGGGAGTAAAATTTACCCACCCATTCATTGAGTTGATAACTTTTTCTTTCCATTCTTGCTTTCTTTATTGGATTCTTGTGGATGTGTTTGGGAGTAGGAATTAGCCATCCATTCACAGGTTTAATATATAGAATAGCTTTTCTTTATTCTTTATTTTTCTTTTTTTCTTTTCACACGTATTCTTCATCTATCTTAGCCTTTAAGTATATTCGTCTATGTGTTTCAACCTATGCTCGATGCTAATGAGTAAAAGGGTGTCTCATAAGATTACTTAGGGGATTCTTAGGATTTGATGTTGAAAGAGTAGTGCTTTCCCTTCTTATTGGTTATTTTTGGAAGTAAAATAAGAGATTTTGGGTCAAAGAGTGTTGCAACCTCCCTTCTCAATCATTTGTGAACATAGAAAAAGGTGGAGACATCTTTGTTTTATGAATATGAGAGGAGTTTTCAATGGCTTTGATGAATCCCTTCTTTTGAAAGCAAAAGCCTCCACTAAGAAATGATCTGCATTAATCTACACTCTTCACTTAATAGCACGAATTTGGGTATTAACTTGCCCTTATTTACAAAGAGATGATGTAGGTTCCTATTCGTTTCTTAGGCTTGAGTTTGTTCTTAATTCGATCTATTTAATTGTTGATTTTAAAGCAAAATATTTGTTGTACGTATTTATTTATATCATTGTTGGGGGTTGCAGCTCATCTACCTCTCCCTTAAGTGCTTCATGTGGATGGTAGAGGTAAAAGAGATGAACACCCCTTAGAAAGTGTCATTGGCTTATATTTTGGAAAGTCTACACTAACCCAGATTCTGCTCGAAAGAAGAGTTCGGCCGGTCCATTTTCTATTTGGCCGATCATTGTTGTGCATAGCTGGCTAACTTCTCAAAGTATAGAGTAGACAACTTCTAGGGGGTGGTCTTCTAGGTAATTCTAGAGTTGCTGGCTCAGTTATTCTATTTATTTAACATGATTTGTTAGATTCAACATTAATTTGGCTGAATCTATTCAATTATTGTAATAATTTCTCCCCCTTCTTTTCTTTCTCTCATTCATTCAAATTGTTGTAATAACTTCCAACCCCACATCTTTTTATTCCTTTTAGTTACATGCTTTCCGTGTATGTTGTACAGTATCACATTTTATTTAGCATACCCCTGTTGTGCATCCATTTTTCATGCATATGGATTCGGTCAATTTGCATTTGTGGATTTTATTAATTCAAAGGTGGTTTTATGCGCTATCTTATGTCTTGAAATGATATATATGCCATGTGGTAGTAACTGAGTCCTTAGTTGCATAATGTGGGTGTCTCGCATTAGTTGGTTGTATATAAGGTCATATATGTGTATATAACATATTCTTTTGGCTCATCTCGGACTACTAGGTGAGCATTTCTTTGCTTTAGCATATTGTGTATATGTCCTCTATCATGATCATTGTTATACCATGAGGCTAAATGCTAAATTGAAATATCTATGTGAATACCAGTGGATGAAGGTTGTGTTGCTTACAATGGAATACAATTGATTCTTGTGCTTATGAGTTTGTATAAAAAGGCTTTTCAAAATCTGCATGAAATCAAAGTATAACCAAAATCAGTGACATAGTCTATATTTGATTGTCTCGGATAGTAATGTTAGTATTAATAATAATTGGAACATGAGTATATGTTGATCATAAAAACCACATCATGAAAGAGACCGATCTTTTTGATTGGGTGATGACGTTCCTCCCTTATACCTAAGTTCCTGAGCCGAGACAATTTGGTTATGATGAAGAGTGGCCTTTGGCACGAATCACGGGGTTCCTAATTTCTCCAAAAGATTAGGTGGCAACTCTGAAATCTGGTGATGCAGTGTATTCATGGCGAAAGTTTTGCAACAAAAATGAATTTTCTATAAAAGTTGTCGGATCAAGACTCTCATTTTTTGGTTCACATTGCACTAGTGATATCAGATTGAAGATTGAGAGTTTGAACTGTTGGGCGCGCTTGGTAACCCTAAACGTATCCCACAGTTTTTGGCGACTTTGCTAAGGAAACTAAGAGAACTTGACTTAAACTTCATGATGAGGATTTTTATTTTCACATATATATATATATATATATATTCATTGCATCTCATGCATGGTGCACTTAAGTCACTATATTTTCCATCTAATATCCCGAACGGCTTGTTGGATGTGGGCTCTCTTATGGTGGAAATACAAGCCTTGGATCTAGATCACCAACGTACTGCTTGATCCTCCCTTCACTTATAAGTGTTGGGTAGGGTAGGTATATCAGGCGTCTTGCTGAGGTACCCTCTTTGATGAGACTAACTTAGTACATATATTCAGCTGTAGCAACTTCCACAAATAAGACAGGATTCTTTCCCATGTCTAAGATACAGTGATGCCACTTGATTGGATAGTAAAGCTCTAGTCCGTCTCCAAAACTAGGACAGGGTAACCCAAGCCCCCATAGGGGTGTTTTGTTCGCCTTACTTGCTATGTGCTATGTATGAGGATCAATACAAGGGGTTCGCTATTTCATATTAGCAGTTCAGATATATCAGTGGTTGGGTTGAGAACAGTTCAGTGGGGTATACAGTGATCAGTGGTATAGATATAATGATTGGGCTGAAATGTTGCCAAATTTGTATCTGATATACAATAGTAATATTTGATATAAATGTTGTGAGCCAAAATGCTGCCGGATTTGTGTTTGATATATGCTTTGTTTTCTTTGTTTGTTTTTTTCTTCTTCTTCTTTTTGTTTGGTAATTAGTTCATCATAGCTTCGAAAAACTCTAACACCCCTAAAACCCTGTGGACTCATGCTGGTAGGCTTTGCAAAATTACAGATCTGGTTCAAGGTCAACCAGCATTAGTGCCACTTCTATCAATATCCAGAAGAAGAATCAGACAAGCACAGTTGGTTTAGAGTTCGCATCAATCACCTCTCAGATCTCCTTAACAGATTTTACATTAGTCACCTCTTAGATTTCCTTTCTTCAGTACCCCGGCTATCCCCTCTCCAGACTTTGCATTGGCTTAGAATCTGCCAGATCTCGTAGAAATAATTGCTAATCCCTAGTGGTTCATGGATATTATTAATCACACAGTAGCTGCCTAGGGCAATGCTATTGTTAGAATGCAACAACCAGCCGGGGCAACTACTGCCTATCTGTTGCTAGTTAATCATCTGGTTCTAGTCCCACCTCTACTAATCGCAAAATTTACTAGGTTTTGGCCAACTAGAAGAACTGCCCTAAGCTCCCGCTGTTAGAGCTTTGGTACATCCAGTTGAAGGGCTCTTTTCCCTTAATATCATCGAGTTTGATCTGGTTATGCTAAAAATAGCCAAGTTAGAGAAGTTGTTCAAAAAATCCCAGAGGATCAATTCTATTCCTGATATTGAGGACGGGTATACAGAAGCAACTGTCAAATTATCAAAAAGATTCAAAATGCCACATGTTGATCGGTTTGATGGATTAGGGCATCCTCCTTTGCACCATCCTTCCAAACAGTATGTATTTTCTTTTCTTTCTTGTTATGCATATCCGCTTGTTCTCAAATATTTTGAAACCCATAGGTTTGACCCATCCTCATAAATTGTCTTTGTTTGGGAGGACTTTGTTGGAAATTGCTGCCACTTGGTATGCCAAGCTAGAGGATAAAGTAAAACAAAGTTGGAAAAAATTGGTTGAGGTATTCATTGCTCAATACTCCTACAATACATAAATCGAAGTAACCACCCGGGATTTAGAAGCAACTCGCCAAGAACTGAAGGAAAACTTTGTTAAATTCATAACCAGATGGAGGGTCAAGGTAGCCATGATGACTAACAGGCCTTCAGAGAAGGATCACATTTGGATAGTGGTAAGAAATCTTCACGACAAGATGTTATAGAAATGATAGTGCTCCCATTCTTCACCTTCAAAGATTTGCATGAGCTAGGAGTACAGATTGAAGGCGCTATGAAGCAAGGGATCATTGTAGATGAGAAAGAGCCCATAAGAAAGACTTTTGTTTGCAGTTCCAATGTTACTAGCAGTAGTAACACAGTCGCAAAGCCATCAGAAGTCAGTACTATCACCACATCAACTAAATATCCATTCTATTTGCCAAGGCCACCCCTCAGCCCTATAATCAAAATCGATTCCTGAACCACAATTTCCATTCGCTCTATATGACCCTAACTCGAGCCCTAAAAATGTTGGCGGAAAATGGCAATCTCAAACTTCTTGATCCTCGACCTCTTCCTGATCCATTTCACCCAGGCATAATGCATCTAAATACTATTCTTTCCAGTAGCAACAAGGTCATGAAACTAATCAATGCATTCGTCTCCATCATGATAGACTGTAAAATCATAGTTCCACCACAAGCTGCACAACAAAGACCAAATGTCACCACCAACCCACTGCCCACTCATGATCGAGTACCATCACCACCCCCTCTTAACCTTATCCATACACTACCTTCCACCTTTAACCCCATCATATACATTACTGTAGACATCCCATTTTGACTAGCCCTAAGATTTTGGCATTTTCTTTTGATTACCCGAAGATGAAAATAAAAATGTGTTTCTCACATAATTCTCAGTAAAAAAGGTGAAATTTGAGCTTTATTTTCAAACCTAAGCCTGTTTTGGTCAAGTGTACAAATCCCATTCAAAACACTCTTTTGAAATTTTCTTTCTGCACTTTGTTTTCAATATTTTCGTAGTGTTCTGAGGCTCATTTTTAAACTTCAAAATGAAACATTTTCTCAGGAAATTGAGTAAAGAATAGTATGAAAATAGGAAGAAACGATGAGAATTCAATCAAAAATCCTATTTCGTGTAAAACAGTCAACCTCGGCCAAATAATT
The DNA here is from genome assembly GCF_055761805.1 of Camellia sinensis. NCBI lineage: Eukaryota > Viridiplantae > Streptophyta > Magnoliopsida > Ericales > Theaceae > Camellia > Camellia sinensis. The sequence goes on from NC_138973.1 coordinate 114,656,676, forward strand.
TGGCCGGCCAGCCAAAGAATTAACAGGCTAAAGCCAAGGTTTTAGCCGGCCAGCTAATAAATTGGCTGGCTGGCTGGCTAATTGGCCCAGAAGTAGGGCAGTTTTGGCAGAATTCTTAATAAAAACGTGTGGGTTATACCATTTCAGATCTTTTCTGGTTACATTCATGTAGAAGATGCATCTAGACCCCCTTCATTATCATCCATTGTCCTTTATTGTCAAAAGAGAGATTGTCCTCTTCTCAAAAGACGGCATCCATTTGAACCACCCATGTCACCCCATCAACCTTGTCTCTTACCTCCTTGACTTAGCAACCTTCCCTGATTGCTTATAGAGATAGAGAGGATCAGAATGTGAGGGACGAGAATTGAATTGAGAGAGTGAATTGAGAGTTAGAGAGAAAAGAAATAAAGTTTTAAGTTTTGAGCCAAAACTCCCATATACACTGATATTTTATATTCTATATATTAAAACCATTCCATAAATTTTGTGAAATTCTAGTAGCCTTGATCAAAAAAGAGTGAGTGTTCTTCAAATTGAGTGAAAAACAGAGAGTTATAACTTTTCCTCCACACACACTGTTAAACAGTCCAAAAACACCATTCCAACTAGAATTTTGAACTTTCAAATTGAGAATCGAGGACACACTTCCATAAGCTTGAGGGTAATCAAAAGGAAGTTTGGAAATCAAATCCTTTCCTTGGAAAGTGAATTGTGCACACTTTTAGTTTCTTTCATTTTCTTTATTGTATTACTTTTCTTGCTTTAATTTCATATTATAAACCTGTTGTAAGCTAACTGTAAGTGGTTGAGCCACCTGCATATTTTTCATTTGTTTTATGGTGTTTTGAGCAAAATAAAGTTTTTTTGGCCTGTCCTAATTGGCTGGTTGGCCACCTTCTCTTGGATAAAACCCAATAGCTTCCCTATGTTGAACAGAACAGTCTCCCACGGTCTTCGAGGCCCCTTGAAGCTTTTGTTTTTATTGTTTTATGTTAATTAGAGCGTGTTTGTGAGGATTTAATTTTGTTGTATTATTTTTATTCTTCATTTTATTCAGATATGTAATATTCAAATGATATAATAATTCTCCGCCCCACTTCTTTTTATTCCGTTCTTTTATTTACTTTCCATATTCTATAAATATGTAGTACATTATGCTTGTCATCATATACATGCTTTGCATCCATGCTTTATGCCTTAAGATCTGGTTAAATTTGCATCTATGAGTTTAATTGATCATTATGTAATTTTGTGCGCTACCTCATGTCTTGAGTTGATTCACATGTCATATATTAGAAGCCAGATAGGTAGTTGCATTACTTGAGTGAATTGCATTAAGATCTTGTATATAGAATCATGCATGTTTTACTAATTTTGTTTTTTGTACCTATTTGCAGGACGTCGGGAAATATGTAAGTTTTTGTGCTTTAGCATCCGCACTGCGTGTATTTTTCTACTATGTTTAGCATCCTACCATGTGGCTTTTTGCTTATTTGATATACTCTATGCATGCCAATGGGTAAAGGTTGCATTATTTAATTTGGAATAAAACTAATTTTCATAGTTGCACTATTCAAAACATCTTTAAAATGATGAAATCAAATTGGTCCAAACCGAATAGCACAATCCATATGTGTTTGCTTCACATAGTAATTTTTATGATTTATTAAATAAATTAGAACATGAACACATAAAGGAAATAAAAATCATATCATAGTTAGTAAAGGTCAATCTTTTGATCGGGTGAGCGAGGGTGCTCAATTAATGACCTTCCCCTTTCATACCTAAGGTTTCGAGCCAAGCATCGTTGGTTACCATGAACAGTGGCCTTAACACGAGTCACGGGTTTCCTAATTCTCCCAAAATATTAGGTGGCAACTATGAGATTTGATGACACAGTCCATTTTTGACAAATATTTTTGCAATAAAATGGATTTTCTAAAAGTTGCCAAATTTAGACTTTTATCTATGTTTCATGTTGCACTCGTGAGACTAGATCTAAGAGACCGAGGGTCTAAACTATTTAACGTGCATGGGTACCCTCCTAGGCATGTTACAGTTTCTGGCGGCTACACTGGGGATATTAAAAAACCTTGACTCAAACTCCATGATATGACTTTTATTTTCAATTATATATTCATTGCATTGCATGCATTGGTGCGCTTAAGTCTCATGCTCATCACCTGTTATTTTGGATGACTATTCGGCTTTGGGTGGATAGTTGGACATGGGCTTTAACATGGTGAGAGCAAAAGCCTTGGAATCGGGATCACCTGTAGACGTCCCCGAACGCCCCGGGGAGGAACGAGCTCCCCGTTCCGTTCGATATTGGTCTCACTACAGTTCAGGACTCAAATGTCACGGTTCGTAATCTGAACCAAAGAGTCCAAATCCGGCAAATCGTTTTGAGAAAACAGATTTTGAAAGAAGTGCCAAACATGGACTGCTTTGCCAGATATAGAGTCGCCACCTAAATATTTTATTTTGGGAAAATTTAGGAAACCCTGACTCGTTTGCCTAAGGCCACGTGTCCGTCATCACCAAAGTTGCCTCGGCTCGGGAACTTGGGTACGATTGGGGAAGGTCACTTCGTGAGCACCCTCGCTCGCCCGATCAAAGATCGGCCTTTACTAACCATGATATCTATTTTTGAAAACATTATGCGTTCTTATTCCGGTTATTAGCCTAGATTTACTATGTGATGCGCACAGCATACAAGTATAGACTGGATCGCCTGAATTGGAACAAAACATTTCATGTTTGTTTGTTTGAAAATTGTTTGATGGTGCTACCCGCGGGTAGGCTAAGACGTGGATTTGCCACCCTCGGGTGGACTTAGAAAATATGATTTTGCCACTATCTAGTGGGCTTAAAACACACATTTGATGAATTGTTCCAATCCAAATAACCCGAACTTCACCCATAGGCACTCAGGCAGTTATATCACATAAGCAATTAGCCTCATGGTAAGCATGCTATCATGGCAATCACTCACACGCATGCAAGGATGCTAAAACATAAAACTTACCGAGTAATCCAAGCCAAAACAGAAACTAATTAGAAATCCATGCATGATCCTAATTATACAGAAATGCCTAATGCAACACATGTAAAAGTGCAACTATAGCAGGCTCGGCTATTCTGAACATGGCATATGAAATGCTACAGCTAACATGTATTCAATTTGGAATTGAAAATACGATGCAGTTAGTATGATGCGCCGAGCCCGGTGCATGCCAGACTGTTAAATGAATATAAACATGCTATCATACTGTATGCTAATTGAAACATGCCCTAATCTAACCATCATAAGTGGATAAATAAAAGGGAGAAAGACGTGGGGTTGGAAGACATACATCACACACACACACACACTTATTACAGTTATGCCCTCGCGCGGAGGGTCCGAAAGAATAATACAGTCCCGAATAAATATTACAGTCCCAAATAAATAATTATAGTCCCGAATATGTACAAAACCCTAATTAATTAATAAATTAAATTAGGAAAGCAATAAACTGGCATACAAGCCAGGGACTGCCTCAACTCTGCTTCGGATGATGGATGATGCATGCTCGGGTTGCCTTGTGCGGAAATCCATTGCGATGCCCCAATTAGCCTCTGTTTGCAATTGTTCTTGGGATACGTGCCAAGCTCCGGAAGGCTGTCGATTTCTGATTTGCTGCAACAGAGAGCAGGAAAGGGGCATAGCAATGTATTTTCACATATGTATGCATGTCTCGATCCTCATGCCACTAATCACGCATCTCGATGCATGATGGCCGATGAGTCGAATTGTGCAACTCAATATAGAACGAATGCACATGAAAAACACAACAGGGCCTAAACTCCATCATGGATAATCTGGATTGTCGGTGACAGGGAATTGAGACACGTTTCGTCACTCGAAGTACGAAACGCCCCTCGTTTCCCGTGCCTGGGCTAATTCCTATCCCAAGCACAATGCAATATGCATGATATGCATGAAATGCAACTAAGATACAACCTAACATACACAATGCTATGAAATTGCATACACGATGCACGAGGTAACATGGCATACACAATGCGCTAACATACAACCTAGCATACACAATACTATGAAATGGAATGGCATACACAATGCATAAATGGACTTACACTAACACAAGTGGACCTCAGCTACACTCACATAAGAGGCCACTAGATGAAAATGAGACAACTCGAGATGCGTGCACGCATGCATGCAAACCGAGGACCGACCCTAAGGCACCAAATGCCACTCTAACAAGACATGGCAAGGCATGAAATATGATATGCAAACATGCAAATTTCAGTAGCAAAACAAGATGCAAAACGGCCCCAAAACATGGCAATATGGCACCCGATGCATGAAATGAGACCCGAAATGCAAAACTAGGCACACACAATGGCCTACAGCTATACAAAGCGTACACTATTTGAACATGAAGTGTGAATACAGATTGAAGGCAGCCCCAAAACAAGCATATTTACAGTTTTAAGGAAGGCCAAACAGCAAACGCAAATGGGGCTAAGCTAGCATGCAAAAATGGCCCCGAAAGAGAGGTAATGAAGCAAGTGGCAGCTTCTGGCTCGAAACAGATGAGAGCCCTTCAACAATGTTGAAGAGGGGCCCAAAATATGACCTTTTACAGTTTATGATCAAACCCAAAACAGTGCACAAGCATGCTCAAAATACTATGCAAAACAAGGCAAAAAAGAGAGCTATAACACAAAGTACAAAAAGGATGCCTCAAACAGTAAAAGACCCTTAATGAAAAATGAAGACGGGGTCAAAATAAGGCCATTTATAGTTCATACCAGAGCCCAAAAACAGAAGCACAAGAGGCTAACAAATCATGCAAAAATGGAGCCAAAAGAGAGATACAAAGGGAAGTTGCAAATGAAAGCCTCAAACAGTGATGAGCCCTTCAACAATGTTGAAGAAGGGCTCAAAATAGGCTACCTTTCAGTTTGGCTCGGAGCCCAAAAATTCTTAAAAATAGGGCTAAAATATCATGCAAGAATAGGCCCTAAAAGAGAGGTAAAGAACAAAGGGGGAGAAGAAGACTTCAAACAGAAAAAAGTTCTTATTCAAACATGAAGATGACCTCAAAATATGATCTTTTTCAATCTGGATCGAAGTCCAAAAATGCTTTCAAGTAAAGCTAAACAATCATGCAAAAAAGTGCAAGTTTAAGGGAAATAGGGACTCACCCTTGAAAAACAACTTTCCAGCAGCTTTTAGTCCGAAAATCTGAGCTTTCAACCTCTTCAAATGTCCTCCAAGGTACTGAAATGAGTAATGGAGGTGATAGGCTAGGGGTTGTAGTGTAAAAATGGTCCAAGAACAAAGGGTTTTGGAGCTTGGAAGAGAGAGAGAGAGAGAGAGAGAGAGAGAGAGAGAGAGATTTAATGTGAGAGCTCAAAACCAAAATTTTCTAACCCCTAAAACACAGCTGGGGGGTCTGTTATATAGACATAAGAGGGTGGAAAAGAGGGGGAAAAATGGGGGGGAAATGAAATTTAAATTTCCCCCCAAAATTGGCCTAAAAGGGAGATAAAGGGGCAAGTGATAGTAGGAGATCTCAAACCAAAGAGAGCCCTTCAACAAAGTTTAAGAGGGACTCAAAATAAGACACTTTTTAGTTTATGACAAGTCACGAAAATAAATACAAGTAGGCCTAAACTATCATGCAAGAAAAGGCCTAAAAGAGGGGTAAAGAAGCAAGTGGCAGTAGGAGATCTCAAACAGTAAAAGGTCCTTAATCAAACATGAAAAGGACCTCAAAATATGACTATCTCAAGTTCGGGTTGGAGCTCAAAAATGCAGAATGAAGGTTCGGGAGCCAAAACACGCAGTTCGGGGCCCCGAAAGTGGGCTGTTAGGCATCGGAAGTGGCGTCAGACCACGAAGTTGGTCTCTCGGACCGCAGTGTCCCTCAAAAGGGAGTAAATAAGATGCATGCCAAAAACTAGAGCAAACGGAGGTGGTTAAGCGGTCCCGAACTGAGGCACACGGCCAACGGCTCCGAAAAATCGGAAACCGGACTCCAAACGGGCAAAACGGCCTACGACCACGAAACGTAGCCTACGGCCACTGAGAGATGATCTACGAGACCTCTCCCTCCCTTAGAAAAGGGAAAATAGAGAAAACGGAGCCTGGTTCGCAAACCGAGGCAAAGCACAAAAGAGTCCGGAAGTCCAGAGGCAAGGCTCGCAGCCGAGACTCTGAAACTTTTGAACGAGCACAATATGCAATATCACCGAGCGCTCAACTGGTGACGTCTAAGTCTCAAGGTCGGTCAAAAATGGGGTGTCTACAGTTGCCCCTCTTTGACAGAACTCGAAAGCCATAAGTGGTGGGAGTGAATGTCATAGCCCAGAGACGACCTATTTTTGACAAGGCCGAAGACTTAGACAAACATACAAAATAACACAGATGTGCCCGCAAGCATGCTCGCAGGCAGGGGCAACATGCAACTACCAATGCAAGAAGCTGAACATAACTTATGATCATGCAAAGAAAAATGTAATGAAGCATACCATGCAACAGTTTTAAGCAAGTGAATACAAATCTAACTACATTTCATTCAGAAAGGATGTAAGAAAATTATGCAATTCTCACTGCATCTCACGCGGAGAAGGCTAAAAGCGACTACTGAGAATACCTGGAGTCTTACACACAACATCTCCCTGCGTATCACACATAAGAGAGGAAGAAGGTAAACCTCTCAGCGTATCACACGCAAAAGAGGAAAGGTAAACCTCTCAGCATATCACACGCAAGAGAAGAAAGGCAAATTCCTCAGCGTATCACACGCAAGAGAAAACCCCTCAGCATATCACATGCAAGAGAGAAAAGGAAAATTTCTCTGCGTATCACACGCAAGAGAAAACCTCTCAGCATATCACATGCAAGAGAGAAAAAAGAAATTTCTCAGCGCATCACACGCAAGAGAAAACCTCTCAGCATATCACATGCAAGAGAGGAAAGGTAAATTTCCCAGCGTATCACACGCAAGAGAAAACCTCTCAGCATATCACATGCAAGAGAGAAAAGGAAAATTTCTCAGCGTATCACACGCAAAAGAAAACCTCTCAGCATATCACATGCAAGAGAGAAAAGGGAAATTTCTCAACGTATCACACGCAAGAGAAAACCTCTCAGCATATCACATACAAGAGAGGAAAGGTAAATTTCCCAGCGTATCAAACACAATAGAAAACCTCTCAGCATATCACATGCAAGAGGGAAAAGGGAAATTTCTCAGCGTATCACACGCAAGAGAAAACCTCTCAGCATATCACATGCAAGAGAGGAAAGGAAAATTTCTCAGCGTATCATACGCAAGAGAAAACCTCTCAGCATATCACATGCAAGAGGGAAAAGGTAAATTTCTCAGCGTATCACACTCAAGAGAAAACCTCTCAGCATATCGCATGCAAGAGAGAAAAGGTAAATTTCTCAGCGTATCACACGCAAGAGAAAACCTCTCAACATATCACATGCGAGGGAGGAAAGGTAAATTTCTCAGCGTATCACACGCAAGAGAAAACCTCTCAGCATATCACATGCAAGAGAGAAAAGGGAAATTTCTCAGCATATCACACGCAAGAGAAAACCTCTCAGCATATCACATGCAAGAGAGAAAAGGTAAATTTCTCAGCGTATCACACGCAAGAGAAAACCTCTCAACATATCACATGCAAGAGAGAAAAGGTAAATTTCTCAGCGTATCACACGCAAGAAAAAACCTCCCAGCATATCACATGCAAGAGAGAAAAAGGAAATTTCTAAGCGTATCACACGCAAGAGAAAACCTCTCAGCATATCACATGCAAGAGATAAAAGGGAAATTTCTCAGCGTATCACACGCAAGAGAAAACCTCTCAGCATATCACATGCAAGGGAGAAAAGAGAAATTTCTCAGCGTATCACACGCAAGAGAAAACCTCTCAGCATATCACATGCAAGAGAGGAATGGTAAATTTCCCAGCGTATCACACGCAAGAGAAAACCTCTCAGCATATCACATGCAAGAGAGAAAAGGGAAATTTCTCAGCGTATCACACGCAAGAGAAAACCTCTCAGCATATCACATGCAAGAGAGAAAAGGAAAATTTCTCAACGTATCACACGCAAGAGAAAACCTCTCAGCATATCACATGCAAGAGAGTAATGCTAAATTTCCCAGCGTATCGCACGCAAGAGAAAACCTCTCAGCATATCACATGCAAGTGAGAAAAAGGAAATTTCTCAGCGTATCACATGCAAAAGAAAACCTCTCAGCATATCACATGCAAGAGAGAAAAGGAAAATTTCTCAGCGTATCACACGCAAGAGAAAACCTCTCAGCATATCACATGCAAGAGAGAAAAGGTAAATTTCTCAGCGTATCACACGCAAGAGAAAACCTCTTAGCATATCACATGCAAGAGGGGAAAGGTAAATTTCTTAGCGTATCACACGCATGAGAAAACCTCTCAGCATATCACTTGTAAGAGAGGAAAGGTAAATTTCCCAGCGTATCACACGCAAGAGAAAACCTCTCAGCATAGCACATGCAAGAGAGAAAAGGGAAATTTCTCAGCATATCACACGTAAGAGAAAACTTCTCAGCATATCACATGCAAGAGAGAAAAGGGAAATTTCTCAGCGTATCACACGCAAGAGAAAACCTCTCAGCATATCACATGCAAGAGAGAAAAGGAAAATTTCTCAACGTATCACACGCAAGAGAAAACCTCTCAGCATATCACATGCAAGAGAGTAATGATAAATTTCCCAGCGTATCGCACGCAAGAGAAAACCTCTCAGCATATCACATGCAAGTGAGAAAAGGGAAATTTCTCAGCGTATCACACGCAAGAGAAAACCTCTCAGCATATCACATGCAAGAGAGAAAAGGTAAATTTCTCAGCGTATCACACGCAAGAGAAAACCTCTCAGCATATCACATGCAAGAGGGGAAAGGTAAATTTCTTAGCGTATCACACGCAAGAGAAAACCTCTCAGCATATCACATGTAAGAGAGGAAAGGTAAATTTCCCAGCGTATCACACGCAAGAGAAAACCTCTCAGCATAGCACATGCAAGAGAGAAAAGGGAAATTTCTCAGCATATCACACGCAAGAGAAAACCTCTCAGCATATCACATGCAAGAGAGAAAAGGGAAATTTCTCAGCGTATCACACGCAAGAGAAAACCTCTCTGCATATCACATGCAAGAGAGGAAAGGTAAATTTCTCAGCGTATCACACGCAAGAGAAAACCTCTCAGCATATCACATGCTAGAGAGGAAAGGTAAATTTCTCAACGTATCACACGCAAGAGAAAACCTCTCAGCATATCACATGCAAGAGAGGAAAGGTATGAATGAACACTGGAACTTGTTCGAATGTTCGAAACCGAAGATGTCCTAACGCACCGCATGCGAGAGGAGAAAAGACGACAATTGCAATTAAAAAAGGTGCATAACGATGCAGGTGAAGTGTACATAACAATGCAAGTAGTGAGCATAACAATGCTAGATAGATGTGCATAACAATGCAAGCAATGAGCATAACAATGCTAGATAGATGTGCATAACAATGCAACGAATGAGCATAACAATGCTAGATAGATGTGCATAACAATGCAACGAATGAGCATAACAATGCTAGATAGATGTGCATAACAATGCAACGAATGAGCATAACAATGCTAGAGGAGTGGGTGCATAACAATACAATTGGAATGTGCATCACAATGCAAGTGGAACGTGCGTGACAACGCATATTTGAAACAAAATGCCGAATAAGGGAATACAAGCCTTAACAAGACCAAATCCAAACGCGACCTCCGATTTACCTCTCGAAGAGGTTTGTAACACACTCCGCTTGAAAAGGGGACATCCTGTTTATATTGGCGAGAGATAACATCTGCTGCTGCTTTAATTGCCATTCTGACTTGAAGCATGCTTAAGATCGGAGTAGAGGCACACTCATTCTTCGGAGCACTAACAAGGCCTGAAGAGGTGCATCCGGAGTACAATCACGGGATTTGCTGAAGGTGAGACACACTCAGATGCTTAGGTTTTCCCTCTTTTCTTTTGCTTTGCAGTCCGGAACCTATATAGCTTCAGATAGATCCTAATTTTACTGTTCTCACATGACCTGGGTTGAACCCTGCAGTTTTTGAAAGAACAAATTCTCTTTTTTGCACAAATGTGGAGAATGGCACAGCACTCTGAGCACACAACAAATCATTTTTTTTTTTTTTGAAATTGAGAAAATGAGTTCTCAACCAGGTATTGAGCCTACGACTGAACACAGCGAAAAAGACTCAACAACGAAAGACAAAAAGGTAAACAACCTAAACACAACGAGACACGCTCGGGACGACTCAAAGCAGGAATCGAGATAAACAAAACAAAAGACACGACACACAGATGTATTACAAAGACGACAGACCTCTCAGTCGCGAGGAGCCAGTTTCTCCGGATATTGTTTCCCACCATTTCTCATTTGTGTCTCTCACATCACTCGGCCCTCAGGCTCTGTTTTTCTAAAAAAACCCTTTCCTCACTTTTTCTCTCAGCGCACACCTCTCTATTCTTCAATCTCTCATTTTGTTATCCCTCCCCTGGGTGGTTGATGGATAAGCAGGAAGTTGTGGGCTCTTGCCCCTAGTATTCTGCCAGATTCTTCTTCTTGTTCACAACAGTGAGTTTCTTCCACAGAAGGGCTATGCTACAATTGGGTGTGTAGCAAATCTGCAGCTGACATCGGTTGACGATGCTCTGTTAGGGAGTTCGGACGTGATCAGATCTATCCAGATAAGGGAGTGGAATATCTTGTCCCATTCCGGTTCGTGCTACGCACTTGGCTTGATACCTCGTTGCCTGGTGGATGAGAGAGCTTTCAGCCCTTTGTTGTTAACTTCAGTTGTGCCCTATTCTGGTAGGTAGAGTGCCCTTCTTGGCAAGTATGTTGACAAGGGGAAAGACAGGAAGCCTGACTTAACTGTGCCCCTAGTTCATCATTTTGACCATTTTTTGTTTTAGTTTTCTCCTAAAAAAATTTGACCAAGATGAGAGTTGGATTAACATGCTTGTTCAATTTTCTGATTTAAAATCATGCAAGTCAGGCCATGAGCACTGAAAATTTTCCTCTTTTGGGTCCAAGAAATGGTCCAGTTTTGAAAATGGAATACTTTTCGAGAAGATTAGTCAACCTCAGTAAAAATTCTCAAAAACTATTTTTGCAAACGACCACTGCTCAACAAGCACGGAACCTACTCTTGAGATGCGCAACCTCGGATCCATGGCAATGGAAAATTGCCCCTTGTCTGAAGGACACTGCATGGCAACGGAAAGTTGCCCCTTGTTTGAAATGACACTGCGGCGTTTTGAATGGCAACGGAAAGTTGCCCCTTGTTTGGATAGCACTGCAGCGCATTGTAGTCAGTCCTCAGAGCGACGAACACAACCAGACTCTCAGATACAGAGAAGACAAAGATGACCAGAACTATCGCATGGACACAGTCGATTTGGAAGTGTTTATGGCTGGACTTCAGAATGAAGTTGCCTACGTATCCCAAACATGGGAATCAAGCCTTACGTAGTTCGGGATTAAGGTACACTCGGGTATTAACCTCTCCTTTTTAGGCTCTAACTTTTGCCAAGGCGCCCGTCGCGGGTTTTCGACCTTGCGAGCTTTGTTCTTTTTTCTTTTTCATTTCTTTTCTTCTCTTTTTTTCTTTTTTTTCTCTTTTCTTCTTTTTCTCTTTTTTTTTTTTTTTGCTTTTCTTCTTTCTTCTTTTTTCTCTTTTCTTTTTTTTTTCTTTTTGCTTTTTTTGTCTCGCTCTAACTTTTGCCTGGGTCGCCCTTCTGGGTTTTCGGCCCAGCGAGCCTCTCAAGGGTAAAAGTGTAGCTTGGTCCATGTCAAATGGTTCTGAGATCTCGAATCCGTCTGAATTCATGAGAATGGCTGTTGTTCGTTGATGATGTAGGAGTCTATCCAATGGGGGGGCTGAATTTGCCCCTAGTGCTGTAGATCGGAACTCAGTTTTTCTTCAGCAATACTTTCTTCTTTCTTCCCCTCTGGGATTTGGCATTCTTGCCGATCTTTGTTAGCTTGAGAAACATCCCAATTTTTTGACTCTTCAAGCACATCTAACAGTTTTGCCCCTAGTTTGAGGGCTTTTGATCTAGCTTCGCAAGCTTCCTTTGAAAACACTTGATCTTCTTGATCTGACTTTCCTTGCCCCTAGTCCGAGGGCTGCTTCGAATCTGGCCACGCAAGCCTTACATTATGGTTGACCTTTAACTTTCTGAGTCTGAGTTTGAGGTTTGAAAGCAAGGGGTCGAGTCTCGAGGCTGAGAGCGATCCTAGGCTGCACAATCTCAAGAGCGATTCCACACAGGTCTTCGCAGGACCGCGCAAAACATTTTTTGAAATCTTTTAAGAAAGCGACCAGTCGCTCGTGATGAAGACAGTGTAGAACCAATCTGGATCAAGCCAGGATCCTTCCCCGTACTCACACTAACAAGCATGATTTCATTCATTAAGGGCTTAGCATGCCTCTCTTTCTCTCAATTGATCAAATTTTTGCAAAACCCGGGGAATTCCTTCCTCTTCGTTTTCACCGTAGTGTTCAAAAGGTTTTGAAAAACTTAGGTCGATGTAATGAATTCAAGGCACAAAAGAGCAGGTGAGATGCATTGCCGTTTCATTCAAATCTTCTGGCACAACTGGCGCACGGCTAAAGCAAACACAGGAGTGTGAAAACTACTGCTGTTTCATTGAGATCTGTTGGCACAACTGGCTCCTCGGTAGAAACAGACTCAAAAGAAAGCGAAAAGACAAACACAAAACAAGCAAGTGATGTCCAAGGTAACACCCCCAGAATCACCCGACTTCTATATAACAGGACTGACTCGATACGACAAGACAGACCTCAACTGACTCAGTATGAAAAGACTGACTCAAAACAAAAGGATAGATTCAAAACAAAACAACAAGACTGACTCAATACCCAAGTCAAAATGTGGCTTTCGCCAAATGCTCAAAACGGTGCGTGCCAAACGCCACATTTGGAGTAAACTGAGTGCCGCCCGCAGGTGGTTCATCCCCTGATCACATTCTTGTATTATCCTTGAAACTTGCTGACCCAGCGATGGTAGACTTCACCGAACTTGGCGGGAGGACAACCCCGTTGTCAAATAGATCCTGTACTTCATGACGAAGACGGAAGCAGTTATCGATGCTGTGACCAGTTTGCTGGTGGTACGCGCAGTACTGGGTACCATCATGCTTAGCTGGAAGGGGACTCGGGAGAGGCCGAGGCTCGAGGGGTTTGAGATGCCCTTTTTCGACGAGGATTTGAAGGGCCTTAGACAAAGGTGTGTAGAGGGCATGGAAGACCCTGCGACCTCGGGGCGGATATTTCGAAGTCTGTGAGTTTTTGCTGGACGCACTCGAAAAAGGATCCGCAGGTGCTGCCTTGGCTCTCTGATCTTTTCCAGGTGCAGGGTTAGAATTGGAAGGAACTGTTCTGGTACGACGGTCCCCATCTCGATTTTTTCCCTGGCTTGAACTGCTCTCGTCTTTAGTGGGGAAGATGTCATCCACAGTCTTAGCCACAACTGCGAGTACTTGTTGCTTATTCAACCCTCTGGCTTTCAGAACCTTAACAGCTTGCTGGAGTTGTTCATAGGGATCAGTGTCCATCTTCATCTTGTTCTTTCCACTAGCCTCAGCTTGGTGGAAGGCTTGGGTTGCTTGACCAGTACGAAGTCCGACTGTTGTTGACATATCATTGCCAGAGCTCGAGACAGCTTCAGGTTGGCTGAGCTCAATTACAATTCGCCCCAGTAGCGGGGGCTCCTGCGGTATGAAATTCCCAGCACGCGATGCATTTGGTGGCGGAATCGACATTCCGCAGGCTAGATCCGCCACAGATCTTTGAAGGTCACCAATCATTCCCATCAACTCGAATGTGGTGGGCTCACGGGTTTGAAATAACTGGGGTTCCCAGATCGGATGTGCGGCAGGTGACCTGAGCGGGTATGGCACTTCAACGTCAGTATCACCCTGTATAATGATTCCCTGGTTGAATGCGGCTTCCATAACCACTATTTCCTCTGAATTCTGTGTCATCACGAGTCTGGTGAACTGATCAGAGGTGATGTGACTGGTGACTGACGGATCAGATGGACTGGACTGGTGATTGACGGATCAGATGGACCGGACTGGTGACTGACGGATCAGATGGACCGGACTGGTGACTGACGGATCAGAAGAACCGGTGAGCCTTTTTCTGTCTTGCCTCAGCAAAGGAGAACACTGGTTGCTCTGAACCGAGCCTCTGAACCCCCCCTGAAAGAGAAAACATGCGGCATCTCAGCCCAATCCCACTAATACAGACATGAGCATAACTGAATAACTGCATTCGACTGCTGATCGCTGTTCCCAAAATTACTGCCCCCCCCAAAACTGAATCCGATACCCGCAGATATAACTGATTCCCAAAATGCTGAATTGGTGCCCGCAGGCCCTTTATACCCAGAAACACTGAACTGGTGCCCGCAGGCCTGATGCCCAAACTTGTAAACTAATACATGCATTCTTGTAGAGATGCACTCTAAAAGCACATAACACGAAAATGAGAGCCAAAACACCCCTATGGTGGGGTAGGGTTTCCCTGTCCTATTTTGTCAGGAGCTAGGGTTTCACTACGCAAGCAGCAGTTTCAAACAACCTATCGGGTAAGCAACCTGTCCTAGTTTGGAATGGTCACTACGGATCCCGAATATGCACTAGGTCGAATGGTCAAAAGGGTGCCCCGGTAAAACCGGGGTTTGTGTTCCCATACTGGCAGAGCCCACAACCGGTCAGCCTTATGGTCATGCCTTGACAAGACAACCCTCCGGCAAACCGTTCAGGAATAGCAGATGCCAAACACGGTGTCCTAGGCGCACCAATGCAAATGCAATGCAAGGAAACACATAAGTGTAATCAAAACAAGATATCATGAGTTCGAGTCAAGTTCTCTAAATCCCCAGCAGAGTCGCCAGAAACTGTAGACGTCCCCGAACGCCCCGAGGAGGAACGAGCTCCCCGTTTCATTCGATATTGGGCTCACTACAGTTCAGGACTCAAATGTCACGGTTCGTAATCTGAACCAAAGAGTCCAAATCCGGCAAATCGTTTTGAGAAAATAGATTTTGAAAGAAGTGCCAAACATGGACTGCTTTGCCAGATACAGAGTCGCCACCTAAATATTTTATTTTGGAGAAATTTAGGAAACCCTGACTCGTTTGCCTAAGGCCACGTGTCCGTCATCACCAAAGTTGCCTTGTTTCGGGAACTTGGGTACGATTGGGAAAGGTCACTTCGTGAGCACCCCCGCTCGCCCGATCAAAGATCGGCCTCTACTAACCATGATATCTATTTTTGAAAACATTATGCGTTCTTATTTCGGTTATTAGCCTAGATTTACTATGTGATGCGCACAACATACAAATATAGACTGGATCGCCTGAATTGGAACAAAACATTTCATGTTTGTTTGTTTGAAAATTGTTTGATGGTGCTACCCGCGGGTAGGCTAAGACGTGGATTTGCCACCCTCAGGTGGGCTTAGAAAATATGATTTTGCCACTATCTAGTGGCCTTAAAACACACATTTGATGAATTGTTCCATTCCAAATAACCCAACCTTCACCCACAGGCACTCAGGCAGTTATATCACATAAGCAATTAGCCTCATGGTAAGCATGCTATCATAGCAGTCACTCACACGTATGCAAGGATGCTAAAACATAAAACTTACCGAGTACTCCAAGCCAAAACAGAAACTAATTAGAAATCCATGCATGATCCTAATTATACAGAAATGCCTAATGCAACACATGCAGAAGTGCAACTATAGCAGGCTCGGCTATTCTGAACATGGCATATGAAATGCTACAGCTAACATGTATTCAATTTGGAATTGAAAATACGATGCAGTTAGTATGATGCGCCGAGCCTGGTGCATGCCAGACTGTTGAATGAATACAAACATGCTATCATACTGTATGCTAATTGAAACATGCCCTAATCTAACCATCATAAGCGGATAAATAAAAGGGAGAAAGACGTGGGGTTGGAAAACATACATCACACACACGCACACTTATTACAGTTATGCCCTCGTGCGGAGGGTCCGAAAGAATAATACAGTCCCGAATATGTACAAAACCCTAATTAATTAATAAATTAAATTAGGAAAGCAATAAACTGGCATGCAAGCCAGGGACTGCCTCAACTCTGCTTCGGATGATAGATGATGCATGCTCGGGTTGCCTTGTGCGGAAATCCATTGCGATGCCCCAATTAGCCTCTATTTGCAATTGTTCTTGGGATACGTGCAGAGCTCTGGAAGGCTGCCGATTTCTGATTTGCTCCAATAGAGAGCAGGAAAGGGGCATAGCAATGTATTTTCACATATGTATGCATGTCTCGATCCTCGTACCACCAATCACGCATCTCGATGCATGATGGCCGATGAGTCGAATTGTGCAACTCAATATAGAATTAATGCACATGAAAAACACAACAGGGCCTAAAATCCATCATGGATAATCCGGAGTGTCGGTGACAGGGAATTGAGACATGTTTCGTCACTCGAAGTACGAAACGCCCCTCGTTTCCCGTGCCTGGGCTAATTCCTATCCCAAGCACAATGCAATATGCATGATATGCATGAAATGCAACTAAGATACAACCTAACATACACAATGCTATGAAATGGCATACACGATGCACGAGGTAACATGGCATACACAATGCGCTAACATACAACCTAGCATACACAATGCTATGAAATGGAATGGCATACACAATGCATAAATGGACTTACACTAACACAAGTGGACCTCAGCCACACTCACATAAGAGGCCATTAGATGAAAATGAGACAACTCGAGATGCGTGCACGCATGCACGCAAACCGAGGACCGACCCTAAGGCACCAAATGTCACTCTAACAAGACATGGCAAGGCATGAAATATGATATGCAAACATGCAAATTTCAGTAGCAAAACAAGATGCAAAATGCCCCCAAAACATGGCAATATGGCACCCGATGCATGAAATGAGACCCGAAATGCAAAACTAGGCACACACAATGGCCTACAGCTATACAAAGCGTACACTATTTGAACATGAAGTGTGAAGACAGATTCAAGGGAGCCCCAAAACAAGCATATTTACAGTTTTAAGGAAGGCCAAACAGCGAACGCAAATGGGGCTAAGCTAGCATGCAAAAATGGCCCCGAAAGAGAGGTAATGAAGCAAGTGGCAGCTTCTGGCTCTAAAAAGATGAGGGACCTTTAACAATGTTGATGAGGGGCCCAAAATATGACCTTTTACAGTTTATGATAAAACCCAAAACAATGCACAAGCATGCTCAAAATACTATGCAAAACAAGGCAAAAAAGAGAGCTATAACACAAAGTACAAAAAGGATGCCTCAAACAGTAAAAGACCCTTAATGAAACATAAAGAGGGGGTCAAAATAAGGCCATTTATAGTTCGGACCAGAGCCCAAAAACAGAAGCACAAGAGGCTAACAAATCATGCAAAAATGGGGCCAAAAGAAAGATACAAAGGGAAGTGGAAAATGGAAGCCTCAAACAGTGATGATTCCTTCAACAATGTTGAATAAGGGCTCAAAATAGGCCACTTTACAGTTTGGATCGGAGCCCAGAAATGCTTAAAAACAGGGATAACATATCATGCAAGAATAGGCCCTAAAAGAGAGGTAAAGAACAAAGGGGGAGAATAAGACTTCAAACAAAAAAACGTTCTGATTCAAACATGAAGATGACCTCAAAATATGATCTTTTTCAGTTTGGATCGAAGTCCAAAAATGCTTGCAAGTAAATCTAAACAATCATGCAAAAAAGTGCAAGTTTAAGGGAAATAGGGACTCACCCTTGAAGAACAACTTTCCAGAAGCTTTTAGTCCGAAAATCTGAGCTTTCAACCTCTTCAAATGTCCTCCAAGGTACTGAAATGAGTAATGGAGGTGATAGGCTAGGGGTTGTAGTGTAAAAATGGTCCAAGAACAAAGGGTTTTGGAGCTTGGAAGAGAGAGAGAGAGAGAGATTTAATGTGAAAGCTCAAAACCAAAATTTTCTAGCCCCTAAAACACAGCTGGGGGGTCTGTTATATAGACACAAGAGGGTGGAAAAGAGGGGGAAAAATGGGGGGGAAATGAAATTCAAATTTCCCCCCAAAATTGGCCTAAAAGGGAGATAAAGGGGTAAGTGATAGTAGGAGATCTCAAACCGAAGAGAGCCCTTCAACAGAGTTGAAGAGGGGCTCAAAATAAGACACTTTGTAGTTTATGACAAGCCAGGAAAATAAATACAAGTAGGCCTAAACTATCATGCAAGAAAAGGCCTAAAAGATGGGTAAAGAAGCAAGTGGCAGTAGGAGATCTCAAACAGTAAAAGGTCCTTAATCAAACATAAAAAGGACCTCAAAATATGACTATCTCAAGTTCGGGTCGGAGCCCAAAAATGCAGAATGAAGGTTCGGGAGCCAAGACACGCAGTTCGGAGCCCCGAAAGTGAGCTGTTAGGCACCGGAAGTGGTGTCAGACCACAAAGTTGGTCTCTTGGACCGCAGTGTCCCTCAAAAGGGAGTAAATAAGATGCATGCCAAAAATTGGAGCAAACGGAGGTGGTTAAGCGGTCTCGAACCGAGGCACACGGCCAACGGCTCAAAAAAATCGAAAACCGGACTCCAAACGGAAAAAACGGCCTACGACCACGAAACGTAGCCTACGGCCACTGAGAGATGATCTACGAGACCTCTCCCTTCCTTCGAGAAGAGAAAATAGAGAAAACGGAGCCTGGTTCGCAAACCGAGGCAAAGCACAAAAGAGTTCGGAAGTCCAGAGGCAAGGCTCGCAGCCGAAACTCTGAAACTTCTGAACGAGAACAATATGCAATATCACCGAGTGCTTAACTGGTGACGTCTGAGTCTCAAGGTCGGTCAAAAATGGGGTGTCTACATCACCATGTACCACTTGATCCACCAGATTGGGCAGGTATATCGGTATCTTGCTGCGGTACCCTTTTAGCCAAAGACTGACCTAGTGCATGTAGCATGCTCTAACAACTTCCAAAAGTAGGGCAGGATGCTACTCCGTTCTAGGATGTATAATGTCACTTGAATAGTGAAACCTTAGATCATGTCAAAACTAGGACAGGATAACCTTACCCTTTATAGGGGTGTTTGTTCTCTTTCTTGCTATATGCAATGTATGGATCTAGGGTTCTCAAATTCTGAACAGTGGTTCAGGCATGTTAATTTGTGAGGTTCAGTTTTTTTGGTGGGATATGTAATGTTCAGTTGTGTTCATTGATTCGAAGTGCTGCCGAAATTTTAATTGGGGGTTTTGTTTTTGATTTTGCTAAGTTGTAGCACCATAGCTTCAGAAAAGTCTGATATCTCATAAAGTCTACCAGTGTAAATAAATAGAACTTGTGGGACATTCGACCATTTCTGTGATTGGGGAATGACCACCTGTTGATTGCATGAGCTTTATTTTGAATGCGGTGGATGGCCTACACTTTAACTAGCAATTTGAGAATGGTTTATTATGAGTTCTGAATTGAGTATTGAGTCTAAGTTAGATTCCACCAAGTCTGTAGAGTTGGGTTCAGACTCAAGTCATTCTAGCACGTCTAAGTCTAGTGATTTCGGGGGTGATAACCCGGGCATCACTATCTTGTTTGTGTTTGTCTTTTCATTCTTTCTTTCGAGTCTATTTTGACCATTGAGTTAAAGTTCTGAATGAAAAATACAGTAATTTTCACCCACTTCTCTGTGCCTGTAAATCATTGCATTGACCAAAATTTTCAAAAACTTTTTTTCCAAAAACTTTGATAAAAACGAAGAGGAAGGAATTCCTCAGGATTTGTAAAATTTGATCGACTAAGAGGAAGAGAGATGTGCTGAGCCCTTAATGGATAAAAATGTGTCTGTTAATGTAGGTACTGAGAAGGATCATGGCTCGGTCCAAATTGGTTCTACATTGTCTTCAGAGGAGCACAAGTGATTAGTCACTTTATTAAAAGATTTCAAAAATATTTTTGTGTGGTCCTACAAAGATATGCTTGGAATTGATCTTGAGATTGTACAACATAGGATCCCTCTCGACCTATTAGGTTTCAAACTTTGATTGAGACTGTCCACAATTCAAGCAGAATATGAGGCGTGTATAACTAGATTGGAAGCAGCCCTTGAACTAGGGGCAAAAAGGTCGGATGTGATCGAAGAATAAAAATTGGATCGTTTTTGAAGCCAATGGAGACTGGCAATAAAGTCAAATCCTGAAATTTGAGAGAAGAAGATTTAGTGTTGAAGGATAATCGAGTTCCTATTCATGACCTTAGGGGCAAATTCATACCCAATTGGATGGGTCCCTACATCATTAAGTCTATAAGGTTAGGAGGAATAGTTATTCCCATGGATTTAGATGGCCTAGAGATCTCATAACCAATCAACATGGACAAGTCAAAAAATTTCTATCCTTGAGAGGCTCGTTCCACCGAAAACCTAGAAAGCTAACCCCAGCAAAAGTTAGAGCAGAAAAGAAAAAAAAAGAAAAAAAAAAGAAAAAAAAATTAAGGAATTAAAAAAGCTTGCAAAAGTCGAAAACCCGGAAGGGTGACTTTGACAAAAATTAGAGCATAAAAGGAGAGTGTTAATACTCGATTGAGCCTTACCCCGTGAACTACGTAAGGTTTGATTCCTATCTTTCGAATACATAGGTAGCTTCATCCTGAACTTCAGCCCCAACCATTTTCAACTTGCTTGTCTCGTCCATGTTTGATTGGTGTATCCTTATTCAACTAAGCTATTCTATCCATGTTCAATTGGCTCATCTCTGTTCAATTCAGTTGTCTTATTCCTTCTTCATAAAAGATTTAGCTGCAAGACAAATCCTGCTCAGGTTATCTAATTTGGAGTTGTGCATCTCAAGGGTTAATTCCATGTTAGTTGGGTAGTGGCCATTTGCAAAAATAGTTTTTAAGGATTTTGAGTGAAGTTGACTAATTTTCTTGAAAATTATTTCATTTTTCCAAAACCGAACCATTTCTTGGACCCAAAAGGAAATTTTGCAATGCTCATAGCTTGACTTACATGATTTCAAAATAGAGAGTGGAATAAGTATGTTAATCTAACTCTCATGTTGGTCAAAATCTTTTTAGCAGAAAACCCAAAAATTAGTTAAAGCGATGAACTAGGGACACAGTTGAGTCATGTTTTCTGTCTTTTTCCTGTATTCTCGAAAGTCTCCATTGCCAACTCACTCGTCGAAAAGTGCGTAATAGTTGTCTCGGGCAATGTATTGCGCTTGTGATATCGCACCCGCGACGTTTCTAATTGCGCCCGCGTTGAAGTTTTGTGCCCTATCTATTCCTGTAAGTGGCAATAAGTATGTTTGTTTGAGTCATTTTTTATTTCCGGCCACTTGTTTAGCTGGCCGACCAATTTTCCATCCAGTTCAACAGTTCGTTCACCCAGGAAGTTCAAGAATGAGCCGGCCCGTCAATTTTTCAGCTGGTTGGATAACAAATCAATCGGCTAGCCAATTTATGAACCCAAAATGAAAAACTACAAAATTTGTGTAGGCTCATGGTTTGTCTTTTAGAGTCTTGTTTTGAGTATCTTTCATTCCAGTGAGTGTAAATAGGTGTCTTTGGTTTGTTTTTGCTTTGTTTTTCTTTCATTGAATCGTTGTTTGATTTTTTGTCAATTGAGGGCTTGGCATCCATTTCAGATTTTATTAAAATTCGACCATTCTCAGATTCAAGTTCAGAATAAAATATTTTCAAGATGAAATGTCGTGCCATTCATGCTATGATATGCAAACAAAAAAACTTATTTTATTACTTCAAGGTAAAGCCCCAATCAGCATTACAAGAAAAAAAGAAAAGAAGATTCAAAAGCAACAAAAGGGAAAAATCTGAAGCATTAGTGCTTATTCTTAAGCAAAAATGAAAGAAAAGAAAAGAAAAGAAAAGAACAGAACAGAGGGCGGATCATTTTTCTCGGATTCTGGCAGCAGTCCAGTGGCGAAGATTACAAACCAACTTCATTTGTAGACAGCTTCACAACCCGCTTCCATTGCCAGCTATCTCACTTCAACCATCATTTTTGGGAAGCTCTTGAAGACTCTACCTCAATGTTCGCAGAGCTTCTAAAGGAGATGACCCCCTGTTGTCCGTCAAATTGGGAATCCCAAGGAGCTTTGAATCGGGCTGCAATGGTTGCTTTTCGTTTCAACTCTGTATTTCACTTTTTCAATTGGGTGATCCTTTTTCGAGCATCCTGAAATATGCCATGGAACATAGAGAGTTGTTCTTTGAGCTGGTGTACCTCATTTGTCCTACTTTGCAGCCGGCGGGACAAATTAGTGATCGCAGTCATGGCCTCTACGTAGGACTTCAATGTGTAGTGATTGGCATCAATATTAGACTGTGCTGACATTAGTTGATCGACTGACAGCACATGAAAGTTGAGAACAGGGGCAGGGGCACTTTGTCGAGGCTCAGAGGAGCTGGTGTCAACATTTTCAATTGGAGAAGTGTTGAGGTCAGGAAAGAGAGTGAGGGGACGGCGAGAAGAAGCCATGTCAGGGGGAGTGTAATGCCTCCGAAGGGAAAAATTGATAGAGTATTGGCAGGGGAAAAGTTTGTAGCTCTCTGCTATGCTTTCTTGTAGGCCTCGTTTAAGAAGAGAATGGAGAAGGAGAACATGCCAAAGAAGTGGATGGCTGAGGCAATCTTTGACAAATGAAGATCGGTCCAGCTATTGTCGGTCAGACGCATCATGATTGTTGAAATCACGTGCCAGACACGGCACTCGACGAAGATATACAGGGCAGAGAGAGAGGGACAAAAACAAGGGAGAGAGAGAAGTGTATGTATATATTCTGTATATATATTTTGTATATAATATGTATGTATCCATATATGTATGTATACTATATGTATGTGTGTATCTATATGTAGATAATATGTATATATGTGTATATATATAGTTTGTATGCATATATTTTGTGTGTATGCAATACGTATTTTTGTATATCATTTGTATCTGTATATATATGTGTGGTATATATATAATTTTTCAAAAAAAAAATCAAAAAGAAATTTTCAAAAAAAAAAGAGAGAAATTTTCAAGCAAGGAAAAAATGAAAATCAAAAAATCAAAAAAAATAAAAAATTCAAAAGGAATTTTTAGAAAATCAATTTTGAAAACAATTTTTTTGAAAACAATTTTTGTTTTTTGTCTTTTTTTTTTTATTTTTTTTTCAGGTTCATCTGTTGTGCATCAATCATATAGTTTTGCATCCATTGTTTTATTGTTGTGCATTCATCATTGCATATTGTGTGTCTCACATTGCCCCTTCATGTTGATTTTGCATTCACCGTCACACTTGCATTGTTCATTACATACATGATTGAAATCCATTCACTTCACCTCAAACTTTTTGGTTACAACTGTTCTCTCTTACCCAGTTGAAACCATCGCCCTATTTTGTATTAAGATATGGTCTAGGTCTCGTATATTAGTTTAGACCCCTTTCTCCTTAACCGGTTGAAACCATTGCCCTATTTCGTATTAAGGTATGGTCTAGGTCTCATATATTGGTTAAGACCCTTTCTCTTTTGCCCAGTTAGAACCATCGCCCCATTTCGTACTAAGGTACGGTCTAGGTCTTGTATATTGGTTAAGACCCTTTTCTCTTTTACCTGGTTGAAACCATTGCCCTATTTCGTATTAAGGTACAGTATAGGTCTTGTATATTGGTTAAGACCCCTTTTCTCTCCTCTCATGTGAGTGTGTTTGGATTGAACCCGTTTATTTGCTTAATTTCCATGACGCTTGCCTTACCCCCTTTCATATTGCACTGCATAAGTAATAAAAAACAAAAAAAGAATTTTTTTTTTCAACTTTCAATTGTATTAGCATATCATTTGCGTGGTTAGAGCTATCATTGTTGCATCACTTGGCTACAATCTTTGCATATCAACATTTGATTACAGCCTTTTTCATTAGTTTTTGCTGCCCTCCCCCCCCCCCCCTTTTTTTAGGGTTGTAGGATAACACCACTTGGTTTGTATTGGCCATTTTTCAAGTTGATGAAACTATCCCTTTCTTGGGTTGGAAATCCAAACCACCATTGGTTAATACCTCCATTTTCTTAGGTTGTTAGTTAAGACTATCCATCGGTTAATACCTCCCCTATTTTGGGGTGTAGGTTAAAACTATTCTTCGGTTACATTTCGTTCTCTTATCTGAATGTGTATGGATTATATCTCTTGTTATGGTTCATATTACCTGTTGCATTGCGTTGTAGTTCAAAAATTGGCTTCGTGAAGCATGTAAGTCCAGCTATCAATTGTGTTTCGAGCATATCATTTACATTTTGACCCTGAACTACGCTAGTTTGATTCCTTTCAAAGGGATACGTGGGCAACGCTCGGGTTCAATCAACTATTTTTGCATCTTGTTTGTTTCCCAAGTATTACGGCCTTGTCAAAAGGGTCCCCTTCGGCTTTGACATTCACTCACATCAAGAAACGACTTCGAGTTTTGTCAAAGAGGGGCAACTGTAGACACCCTATTTTGACTGGCCCTAAGACTTCGGCAACTTCTTTTGATTACCCAATGATGAAAATAAGAATGTGTTTCTTACATAATTCTCAGTAGGAAAGATGGAATTTGTGTTTGTGTTTCATTTTCAAACCTAAGCCTGTTTTGGCCAAGTGTTCAAATTCTATTCAAAACTCTCTTTCCAAATTTCCTTTTCGCGTTTTGTTCCAAATATTTTCATAGGGTTCCGAGGCTCATTTTTTAACTTCAAAATGAAACATTTTCTCGGGAAATTGAGCAAAGAATAGTGTGGAAATAGGAAGAAATGATGAGAATTCGGTCGAAAAATCCTGTTTCATGTAAAACAGTTAGGCCCGGCCAAATATTTTAGTCGGCCGGCCGAATAAGTTGGCCGACTAGCAAAGGAATTTGCCGGCCAAAGCCAAGGTTTTGGCCGGCAAGCCAATAAATTTGCCGGTTGGCTAATTTGCCCAGAAGCAGGGCAGTTTCGGCAAAATTCTTGATGAAAGCGTGCGGGTCATGTCATTTCAGAACTTTTCTTGTTACATTCATCCACGAGATGCATCTAGACCTCCTCTATTCTCATCCATTGTCCTCCATTGTCAAAAGGGAGATAGTCATCTTCTGAAAATAGGGCATCCATTTCAACCACCCATGTCACCCCATCAACCTTGTCTCCCAGATTATTTCCCACCTTCTTGACTTGGCATCCTTCTCTAATTTCTTATAGAGATAGAGAGGATCAGAATGTGAGGGAGGAGAATTGAATTGAGAGAGTGAATTGAGAGTTAGAGAGAAAAGAAAGAAAGTCTTAAGTTTTTAGGCAAAACTTCCATATACACTAATATTGCATATTCCATATATCAAAACCATTCCAAAAATTTTGTGAGAGCCTAATTCTAGTAGTCTTGATCAAAAGAGAGTGAGTGTTGTTCAATTTGAGTGAAAAACAGAGAGTTGTAACTCTCTCCCCCACACACACTATTAAACAGCCTAGAAACACCATTCCAACTAGAATTTCAAACTTTCAAATTAAGAATTGAGAACAGACTTCCATAAGCTTGAGGGTAATTAAAAGGAAGTTTGGAAATCAAATCCTTTCCTTGGAAAGTGAATTGTGCACACTTTTAGTTTCTTGCATTTTCTTTCATTTTTTTTCTTGTATTGCTTTTCTTATTTCATTTTCATATTATAAACCCGTTGTAAACTAACTGTAAGTGGTTAGTAGAGCCACCTGCATATTTTTCATTTGTTTTCTAGTGTTTTGAGCAAAATAGAGTTTTTGGCCAGACCTGATTGGTTGGCCAACTAATATTTTTGCCGGCCAGCTTCTCTTTTGGCCGGCTGACCACCTTCTCCTAGATAGAACCCAGTAGCTTCTCGGTGTTGAGCAAAACGGTCTCTGTGGCCCCCTGAAGCTTTTGTTTTTATTGTTTTATGTTAATTAGAGAGTGTTTGTGAGAATTTAATTTTGTTGTATTATTTTTATTTCTCATTTTATTCGAATATGTAATATTTGAATGATGTAATAATTCTTTGCCCCGCTTCTTTCTATCCCGTTCTTTTATTTGCTTTCCATATTTTATAAATATGTAGTGCATTATGCTTGTCATCATATCCATGCTTTGCATCCATGCTTTATGCTTTAAGATCCGGCTAAATTTGCATCTTTGAGTTTAATTGATCATTATGTAATTTTGTGTGCTACCTCATGTCTTGAGTTGATTCACATGTCATATATTAGAAGCCAGATCTTTAGTTGCATTTCATGACTGAATTGCATTAGGATCTTGTATATAGAATCATGCATGTTTTTACTAATTTTGTTTTTTGTACCTATTTGTGGGGCCCTGGTAAATATATAAGTTTTTGTGCCTTAGCGTTCCCCCTGTGTGTATTTTTGAATTATGGTTAGCATTCTACCATGTGGTTCTTTGCTTATTTGATATAACTCTATGCATGCCAGTGGGTGAAGGTTGTGTTATTTAATTTGGAATAAAATTGATTTTCACGATTGCACTATTTAAAACATTTTCAAAATGATGAAATCAAATTGTTCCAAACTGAACAACACAGTCTATATGTGTTTGCTTCACATAGTAATTTTTAGGATTTATTAAATAAATTAGAACATGAACACATAAAGGAAATAAAAATCACATCATGGTTAGTAAAGGCTGATCAATTAATGACCTTCCCCCCTCATACCTAAGGTTTCGAGCCAAGCATTATTGGTTACGATGAATAGTGGCCTTGGCACGAGTCACGAGTTTCCTAATTTCCCCAAAATTTTAGGTGGGAACTCTGAGATCTGATGACGCAGTCCATTTTTTGGAAATTATTTTTGCAATAAAATGGATTTTTTAAAAGTTGCTAAATTTGGACTCTTATTTACATTTCATATTGCACTCGTGAGACTAGATCGAAGAGACAGAGGGTTCGAACTGTTTGACGCGTGTGGGTACCCTCCTAGGCATGTTACGATTACTCTTTCTTACTTACCTAAACCTGAGGTTCACATTCTTGAGGGCACTGGTCTATGCATGATGGATGCACCTCAATCTCAGTTAGAGCCCCAATACCTTGTGGTAACAGAATCTAGAGAATGAGAGGCAGTGATAGAGAAAGAAAAAGAGATGAGGATAAAGGAAGAGACAAAACCTAAAGCAGAAATGA
Organism: Camellia sinensis; assembly: GCF_055761805.1. Taxonomy (NCBI): domain Eukaryota; kingdom Viridiplantae; phylum Streptophyta; class Magnoliopsida; order Ericales; family Theaceae; genus Camellia; species Camellia sinensis. Next base: position 114,684,031 of record NC_138973.1, read on the forward strand.
CAGAGATGCCAATGATAGAAATCAGGAAGTTGCCAGAAGAAGGTTACGATCCTAACAGATATATATTTCCGGCTAACTATCCAAAATCGAAGGTCATCTTACTTGATGCCTTCTCTATTAGTGTTATCAGGGAAGATGTACCTAAGTAGGGATTGGATGATTTGGCTAATTTGGAAGAAGACTTGGATAATCTCCATTTCTTCAAAGAGTAGAGCCTGGAAGATGTACAAATCGAATGGTGGAACCTGAACAATTTGTCTAGGGTTCATGGATGGGCAAACACTGAGGGAGATTTAGAAATAAAGGGGGATGACAAGGAAACAATCAGGAAAGTGCGAGGTAGTAAAAAAGCAAAGGGTAAAGGAAAAACAGGCGAAAGTAGTAAAATTATGAAAAATAGTAAGCTAGAAAAATTCAAGCAGAAGAGATTGAGAAAGAAATGCTAGGAGGGGTTGAGAAAGAGGAAATTAGAAGGGTAACGCTAGGACTAAAGAGAATTCAACCAATTGGGCCAATAATCAAGGAAGATAGATGGGGATCAAACTTAGCATGGGTGTAGGTGAGAAGTAGGGAGATTTTTGTAGAAATTTGGTTAACATCGTCATACCAGCCAAAAGGAGATAATTACAGTATAGGAACTATAAATGTTGAGTCAGATGATTATCTGTCTATAAATGGAGGAGAGTGGTATGAAGAAAATGGTCTACATTTCACCCATACTGATGAAGGTTAAGGAAACAATGCGCCAGACGACATTTAGTATTATGAGAAAATTGATCATTTAGCTAGGAGCGGGCATTTCTTCAAGCCCTCACACCTAGATAAAGGTGAATTGTCAGGAAAACATGCAAAGAATGGGAAAGAGAAAGAAAAAGAAGAGAAAGAAGATCTAGTCCTTAAATAGCTGAAGAAGATCCAAGCTAACCTCTCAATCTGGGGGTTGCTTAGGGTATCACAAGAACACCGACAGGCTATGTTCATAGCACTAAGAAAAACTAAATTATCAATCAATACCACACCAGATAAGATGGTATCATTGATTACACCGACTAAGCCAATTCCGTCCATGACTTTCTCGGATAAAGAGTTTCCCCCAAAAGGATCAGAGCATAACAAACCATTGTATATGTCTCTAGAATGTAGAAAGAAGTAGGTTCCTGTAGTCCTAATTGATACTGGGTTGGCCATAAATGTGTGCCCTTCACGCATTGCTTATGCGATAGGGCTAAAATCGGAAGACTTTATGCTTACAAATCAATTGATCTAAGCATATGATAACACTAGCTGAGAGGTTATGGGTACCTTCAATTTGTTGTTAGGTAGGCCATGGCTGCACCAGATGAAAACCGTTTCCTCCACAATGCATCGAACTGGTGGAGTACCCGTATGCTGGGGAAATCGCTACTATTTTCAAGAACTCATCAATCCACCCTCCACTCGAGGTTATAACCCTAGTATTGGAGATAAATCGTGGGGAGAAACATGTTGTAGACACCCCATTTTTGACCGCCCTTAAGACTTGGGCACCACTGATGTTTTACTTGGTGGAGACAGGTGTGCAGGGCAAAGGTTCAGTTTCTTCGGCAAGAAGAGAGACAAATCTCAACTTCACACCCCATTTGGACCAAAGTTATTTGGGATGATTTTTAGACCTTAAAACCCTCTCCTTCAAAACATTTTTGAAATAAAGTTTCTACAATGTTCCGAGGCTCACATTTTGTCAAATGATGCGCTTTTCGATAAACCGAGCAAGGACAAAGTGGAAATTAATGAAAGAGAGATGAAATCTTTGAAAAATCTTTCAAAACACCTTACTTAGGGGTTTGAAGTTGAAGAAAATAGAGGAAAGGAGAGGAGAAAACTAGTTTGGGAGAAGTTCGGCATGAATCCGGGTAGAAGCGAGTCGAGCAGCCCTCGCTGAATCGGGCTTATCTGTCTGTACACTTGGAGTTTAGCTATGGGGCCACCACCGTCAGAAATCTTACTTCCAGGGCTTCATTTTTCACTCAAGAATCTCTTAAAGCCAAGTCCGGGTGGGGGAGATATGATCAGCTGAAGTTGGGCATCATCCCGGTTGGATCGAATCTGCGCGGCTTCACCAAAATGGGCATAACTTTTTCCACAGGGGGAATGTTAATGCAAGGTTTGCGCCATTGGAAAGATAACTTCCGGGGCTTCAATCTGGACATCTACCGGCACTTTTTGACCTCATCGACCACCCATCGGCACTCTATTTATCCGACTAGCCAGTATAAATTGCAGGTCGGCAATATATTGTGCCGACCAGCAATTTATTTTGCCGATGACCTCCTTTCATGGCCGATATGCCCCTTTTGCACCCCTCAAGCATGGTGCATGCCAGCTGTGCCAGCTATTCTCCATTCAAACCCTCTGTCCGAGATTTTGCCTATTGGGGGGAAACTTGACTCATTTTCCCTCCATTTTTCCCCCCCCCTTTTTCCCCCTCTTTGGCCTATATATCAGCAGCTCCAGCTGCTGGTTTAGGGTTACAAAATTCCCCCCTAAGCCCTTGCCTTGTATCTCTCTTTCCCCATACTTCCAAGCACTAAACCTCTCAAGTCCTACACCCTCCTCTACACCACCACCTAGCACCACCCTTCCATCCTTCATTCCAGCAGCTGGAGGTGATTCTTCAGGGCCTAGGAGTGTTGTAACTCAAGCCAAGAGGCTGTCAAGACTTGGTCTACAAGGGTGAGCTCCTTTTTTCTCTTTTCTAGCCTTTTCTTGATCAATACATAAGTCATTTTTGCTTGCTGTTTTGAGCTCTGACCAAAACTGAAAGTACCCTTTATTTGAGCTCTATTTCATGATTCATTAAGGGAATTTTGTCATTCGAGGTCCCCATCCTGCACTTCCTTCTTTATCTCTCCTTTAGGCCCTAATCTTGCATGTTATTTTTGGCCTATGTGTAATCTGTTTCGGGGCATGTAATAAACTGTAAGTGAGCTTTTTTTGAGCCTTTCTTCAACATTCAAGAAGGGCTCATCACTGTTTAGATACCCCATGTGCTACTTGCTTTGAAATCCATGTTTTTGCCTCATTTTGCATGTTTTTTTAGCCTATTTTTCTTCTGTTTTTGGACCTTGGTCCGAACAGAAAGTGGCCATATTTTGACCCCCCTGCCATGCTTCATTAAGGGTCTTTGGCTGTTTGATGAATGTTTTGTATACTTTGTGTTTTGACCTCTTTTGGGCCCTACCTTGCATGGCATTTTGAGCATACTTTTATTTTGTTTTGGGGGTTTCCATAAACTGTAAGTAGTCATATTTTTGGTCCCTCTTCAGTGTTGTAGAGGAGTCTTTTTCTGTTTGGGTTTTGCATCTACCACTTGCTTCATTGCCTCCCTTGCGGAGCCATTTTTGTATGATAGTGTAGTCCCACTTGTGCTTGCTGTTTGGCCATGCTTTGAACTGTAAAAATGCTTATTTTGGGGCTGCCTTGCTTCTGTCTTTTTATTCCATGTACCAATTATGCATGCATTGCATAGCTATAGGCCATTTCATCCACCAAAATTCATGTTTCGGGACTCGTTCCATGCATCGGGTATCATTTTGCCATGATTCGGGGCTGTTTTGCATCTCATTTTGCCTCTGAAAATTGCATGATCATATGCCATATTCCATGTTTTTCCATGTCTTGTTAGAGTGGCATTCCGTGCCGTAGGTTCGGTCCTCGGTTTGCGTGCACGCGTGCACGCACTTCGAGTTGTCTTATTTCCATCTTATGGCCACTGATGTGGGTGCGGCTGAGGTCCACTCACATTGGTGTAAGTCCATCTTGCATTGTGTATGCCGTGTTTCAATGCATTATGCATGTTACATTGTTAGCATTGTGTGTGCCATGTAGTTGTATTGCATGTTTGTATGTTTGCTTGCATGCTTAGGTCGCATGTGCATTGTTGTGCATTGCCTCGCCTCTTGACCAACCATGACTGAGGTTGGGTCCCTTGTATGTTTTGTGTGCATTGCATTTGACATTGAAATGCATACTTGACTCTTTGGCCATCATGCATCGAAATGCGTGATTGGTGGCCCGAGGGTCGAGGGCCATGCTCCCTTGAGTTCATTACATGATAGGGAACGTGTCCATGCATACACTTGCTTGAAATTCCATGCCATACACTGTCTGTTCTTGTTGCTGTCCAAAAACCAGATTCTGCAGGAACTTTCTGCCGACCGGCAGTATTCAGTGCCGACCGGCAATCCTTCCTGGGCCGGTAGCTTCATCAGAAGCCGATGGATATTTTCAATGGCCGGTGGACATTTCCTTCAGCCGATGGTGTTCCACAGTGTTCAGGGGACCTATCCCAGAACTTTGGCAATTTTCAGAGAAGCAGGGCAGTGTAAACCGAGGCGGCAGTGGTATGGTACGGACTTTCCGGGCGAGACGGGTTCGAGCATGCATCATTCACGCATCCCGAGGCAGGGGCTGTGGCCACCTTTCCTTTTGCATTCATTCTGTTAATTAATTAGAAATTCTGTAATAATTAATGTGTTTATTACTCGGACTGTAATATTTATTCGGACCCTCCGAGTGAGGGCAATTGTGTAATAAGTGTGCGTGAGTGTGTGTATGTCTTCCAACCCCCACTTCTTTCTCCCTTTTAGTTACCCGCTTTGATGGTTAGTATTAGGACACGTTTAATTTAGCATACCTTATGCAAAACATGCGTGCATCCATACATTTGTCTTACATGCACCGGGCTCGACACATCATGCTAACTGCACTTGTATTTCAACTCCAAGTTGAGAACTTGTTAGTTGTAGCATTTCATATGCCATGTCTAGAATAGCCGAGCCTGCTATAGTTGCATTCTTTTGCATGTGTTGCATTAGGCATTTCTGTATAGTTAGGATCATGCATGGATTTCTAACATAGCTTTTGTTTTGGCTTGGAGTACTCGGTAAGTGTTTATGCTTTAGCATCCTTGCATACGTGTGAGTGCTGCCATGAATAGCATGCTTACCATGAGGCTATTTGCTTATGTGATATAACTGCCTGAATGCCTGTGGGTGAAGGTTGGGTTATTTGGATTGGAGCAATTCATTCAAATGTGTGTTTTAAGCCCACTAGATAGTGGCAAAATCATGTTTTCTAAGCCCACCCGAGGGTGGCAAATCCACGTCTTAGCCTACTTGCGAGTAACACCATCAAACCATTTTCAAATAAACAAACATGAAATGTTTTGTTCCAATTCAGGCGACCTAGTCTATACTTGTTTGTTGCGCGCATAACATAGTAATTCTAGGCTAATAATTGGTTTAAGAACACATAACATTTTCAAAATCAGATATCATGGTTAGTAGAGGCCGGTCTTCGGACCGGGCGAAAGGGGGTGCTCATAGCTGACCTTCCCCGATCGTACCCAAGCTCCCGAGCCGAGACAACTCCGGTGATGACGGACATGTGGCCTTCGGCACCGAGTCAGGGTTTCCTAAATTCTCCCATTTTAAAATATTTAGGTGGCGACTCTGTATCTGGCAAAGCAGTCCATGTTTGGCACTACTTTTTCACAAATCTGTTTCTCAAAACGATTTGCCAGACTTGGACTCTTTGGTTCAGATTTAGAACCGTGACACAAATCGAGTCCGAACTGTAGTGACCCCAAATGAACAGAACGGGACTCACCCTCCCGGGGCGTTCGGGGGACGTCTACAGTTTTGAGAACTTGTTAGTTGTAGCATTTCATATGCCATGTCTAGAATAGCCGAGCTTGCTATAGTTACATTCTTTTGCATGTGTTGCATTAGGCATTTCTGTATAGTTAGGATCATGCATGGATTTCTAACATAGCTTTTGTTTTGCTTGGAGTACTCGGTAAGTGTTTATGCTTTAGCATCCTTGCATACGTGTGAGTGCTGCCATGAATAGCATGCTTACCATGAGGCTATTTGCTTATGTGATATAACTGCCTGAATGCCTGTGGGTGAAGGTTGGGTTATTTGGATTGGAGCAATTCATTCAAATGTGTGTTTTAAGCCCACTAGATAGTGGCAAAATCATGTTTTCTAAGTCCACCCGAGGGTGGCAAATCCACGTCTTAGCCTACTTGCGAGTAGCACCATAAAACCATTTTCAAATAAACAAACATGAAATGTTTTGTTCCAATTCAGGCGACCCAGTCTATACTTGTATGCTGCTTGCATCACATAGTAATCTAGGCTAATAACCGGAATAAGAACACATAATGTTTTCAAAAATAGATATCATGGTTAGTAGAGGCCGATCTTTGATCGGGCGAGCGGGGGTGCTCACGAAGTGACCTTCCCCAATCGTACCCAAGTTCCCGAGCCGAGGCAACTTTGGTGATGACGGACACGTGGCCTTAGGCAACGAGTCAGGGTTTCCTAAATTTCCCAAAATAAAATATTTAGGTGGCGACTCGGTATCTGGCAAAGCAGTCCATGTTTGGCACTTCTTTCAAAATCTATTTTCTCAAAACGATTTGCCGGATTTGGACTCTTTGGTTCAGATTTAGAACCGTGACAATTAATCGAGTCCGAACTGTAGTGACCCCAAATGAACAGAACGGGACTCATCCTCCCGGGGCGTTCGGGGACGTCTACAGTTTCTGGCGACTCTGCTGGGGACTTTAGAGAGCTTGACTCGAACTCGTGATATCCCGTTTTGATTACACTTATGTGTTTCTTTGCATTGCATGTGCATTGGTGCGCCTAGGACACCGTGTTTGCCATCTGCCATTCCTGAATGGTTTGCCGGAGGCTTGTCTTGTCAAGGCATGACCATAAGGCTGACCGGTTATGGACTCTGACAGTATGGGAACACAAACCCCGGTTTTATCGGGGCACCCTTTTTGACCATTCGACCTAGTGCATATCGAAATCCATAGTGACCATTCCAAACTAGGACAGGTTGCTCACCCGATGTTAGGTTGTTTGAAACCGCTGCGTGCGTAGTGAAACCCTAGTTCCTGACAAAATAGGACAGGGAAACCCTACCCCAGCATAGGGGTGTTTTGGCTCTCTCTTACTTGCTATGTGCTTTTGGAGTGTATCTCTACAGGAACGCATATACCAGTTTGCAAGTCTGGGTATCAGACCTGTGGGCATCAGCATCAGTTTTTGGGAAATCAGTTTTACCTGAGGGTATCGGTTTACAGGCAGAATTTGGGGCATAATTCAGTAAAGAGTGCAGTCATTCAGCTATGCTCATATCTGTTTTGGTGAAATCAGGCTGAGGTGCTGTCTGTTTTCTCTTTTGCTAGGTAGTCTTGGAACCATAGCGTCAGAAGGCTTCACTATCCCCCGGGTACATTGAATTTGTGTTGATAGACTTTGTCAGGTCAAAGACTCAATTCAAGGGTAATCAGGGCCAAAGCAGGCTAGTCAGGCACAGATCATCAGTTCAACAGTCTTCAGATCAGCAGTCATTATCCATCTCGCCTGTGTACAGTTGGGTTGAGATATCTGCTTTCGCCATAGAGACAGATATACCGGTTGCTTAGTTAGATCAGGACAATATGTCGAGTCTGGAAGAGATGGTGCACCAACTCCAGGATAGTATGAAAGCCATGCAGCAAGATGTTGTCTGTCAAACAGAATTCGCCAAGCAACAGGCTGTGGCCATAGCCCAACAGGCAGAGACAATTGCCAGGTTAGAGCAGCAAACTGGAGTATCTACTTCACACCAGGCTCCTCCTCCACCAAGAGTTCCAACACTCGGGGATACAGCTAATGTCCAGGAAGATATGAACATTCCAGTCGAGCCACCTCCACCCCCGGTTCTACCCCAGCTATCCAAGACACCCATCAACCTACCAGACTCCCCCTTTGAGTTCAAGACAGACCCCACAGCTTTGAAGTTGAGCAAGCTCGAAAAGCTATTCAAGAGATCCCAGGGAGTCAAGACCATCCCTGACATCGAAGATGGATATACTGACGCAGCTGTAACGCTGCCTGACAGATTCAAAATGCCGCACATTGATCGATTTGATGGGTCCGGGGACCCCATGGTGCACCTGAGACTGTTTTCAGACATCTTAAGGCCAATGGGCCTCAGCAGACTTCAGAAGCTGTCTCTGTTCGGCCGAACCCTGTCAGGTGTGGCGGCCATATGGTATGCCAAGTTAGAAGATGATGTCAAGAGAAACTGGGAGGAGAGGGCCGAGGCCTTTGTCGCACAATATTCATACAATACCCAAATCGAGATTACGACTCGTGATCTTGAGACGACGAGGCAGGAGCCTAAGGAGAGCTTCTCAGAATTCGTGGCCCGTTGGAGGGCCAAGGCCTTAATGATGACCATTAGGCCAACAGATAAGGATCAAATACGGATGGTTGTGTGCAACCTCCAGCCCAAACTAATGCAAAAAATGATCATGCTCCCCTTCCCTACCTTTGCAGATTTGCATGAGATGGGAGTACAGATCGAGGATGCTATGAAGCAGGGCCTTATTGACCAGGAAAAGGAGCAGCCCAGGAGGGCGTTTACCCGCAGTTCGAATGCGACCACCAGCGGTGACGCAGCTGCAAGATCTTCCGAGGTGGGCATGGTCGCCACCACCACACCAAGAGCAGCCACCCCCTTTGTTGGTACATCCACTTCAAACCCCCGAACTTCAGACTATCTACCCCGAGTCAATAGGGTTTTCACCCCACTCTATATGTCTTTGTCTAAAGCCCTGGGGGTCCTACTCAAGAAAGGACATCTGAAACCGTTAGAGCAACGGCCTCTACCCGATCCTCTCCCTCCAAAACATGACCCGACTAAGTACTGTGCTTTCCATCAACAAACCGGTCATGACACCGACAGTTGCGTCCGTCTCTGCCACGAGATACAAAATTTGATTGACAACGGGGTCATCCCCGCACCAGGTCCTGCAAAGTCTATCGACACTTGATCAGTGAACTTGTAGGGGATAATGTGATGTGATCGAGGGATGAACCACCTGCGGGTGACACTCAGTTTACTCCAGATGTGGCGTATGGCACACACTGTTTTGAGCATTTGTGAATGCTAGTTTTGTACATTCTGACTTGGGTATTGGGTCAGTCTTGTTGTGTTGTTTTGAGTCTGCCTCTTTGTTTTAAGTCAGTCCTTTCATACTGAGTCAGTCGGGTCTGTCTTATTGTATCTAGTCAGTCCTGTTTTGTTACAGTCGGGTGATTCCAGGGGTGTTACCTCAGACATCACTATCTTGTTTTGTGTTTGTCTTTTTGCTTTCCTTTGAGTCTGTTTCTGCCAGGGAGCCAGTTGTGCCAACAGATCTGAATGGAACAGCAGTGATTTTCACACTCTTGTGTTTGCTTCTGCCGTGTGCCAGTTGTGCCAAAAGTTTGAATGAAATGACAGTGCTCTTCGCCTGCCTTTTCTGTGCCTTTGAAGTCATTGTAATGACCTAAGTTTTTCAAAACTCTTTTCGAAACATTGTGATAAAAACAAAGAGGAAGGAATTCCTCAGGTTTTGCAAAACTTGATCAATTGAGAGAAAGAGAGGCATGTTAAGCCCTTAATGATCGAGATCATGCTTGTTAGTATGAGTACTGAGAAGGACCCTGGCTTGATCTAGATTGGTTCTACATTGTCTTTGGCGCGAGCGATTTGTCGCTTTCTTAAAAAAATTCAAAAAATATTTTGCGCGGTCCTGCGAAGACTTGTGTTGTATCGCTCTTGAGATTGTGCAGCTTAGGATCGCTCTCAGCCTCGAGATTCGACCCCTCACTTTCGAACCTTGAACCTGAGTTCAGAAGGTTCAACGGTCAACCACAACGTGAGGCCTGCGTGGCCATTTTGAAGCAGCCCTCGAACAAGAGGCACCAAATTCAGATCAAGATGATCAGATCAAAGGAAGCTTGTAAAGCTAGATCAGAAGCCCCCCCTCAAACTAGGGGCAAAAATGTCAGATATGCTTCAAAACCCTAAAACCATTTGGCATGGACTTGTTACACTTTTACCCTTTGAGAGGCTCGCTGGGCCGAAAACCCAGAAGGGCGACCCAGGGAAAACTTAGAGCGAAGAAAAAAGAAGAAAAAGAACAAAAAAAAAGAGAAGAGAAAAATACAAAAAAAGCGAAAAAAAAAATGCAAAAGAAAAAAGAAAAAAAAAGAAGAAAAAAAAAAAAGAAGAGAAAAAGAAATGAAGAAAAAAAAAATTGAAAAGAAAAGAAGAACAAAGCTCGCAAGGTCGAAAACCCGTAACGGGCGCCTTGGCAAAAGTTAGAGCCTAAAAAGGAGAGGTTAATACCCGAGTGTACCTTAACCCCGAACTACGTAAGGCTTGATTCCCATCTTTGGGATACGTAGGCAACTTCATTCTGAAGTCCAGCCATAAAACACTCCAAATTCAACTGTGTCCATGTGATGGTTCTAGTCATCTTTGTCTTTTCTGTATCCAGGAGTTCGGTTGCGATCATCGCTCTGAGGACTGATTACAATACACTACGGTGCCATTCAGACAAGGGGCAACTTTTCGTTGCCATTCAATGCACCGCGGTGTCATTCAAACAAGGGGCAACTTTCCGTTGCCATTCAATGCACTGCGGTGCCGTTCAAACAAGGGGCAACTTTCCGTTGCCATGCAGCCCTTTTCGAGCAAAGGGGAAATTTTCCTCCAAATCCGAGGTTGTGCGTCTCAAGAGTAGGTTCTGTGCTTGTTAAGCATTGGCCGTTTGCAAGAATAGTTTTTGAGAATTTTTACTGAAGTTGACTAATTTTCTTGAAAATTGTTCCATCTTTTCCAAAAGCTGGACCATTTCTTGGACCCAAAAAAGGAAAATTTTCAGTGCTCATAGCCTGACTTGCATGATTTCAAATCAAAAATCGAACAAGTGTGTTAATCTAACTCTCATATTGGTCAAAATTGTTTTCGTAGAAAACCAAAAAAAATGGTCAAAATGATGAACTAGGGGCACAATTGAGTCAGGTGTTCTGTCTTTCCCCCGTCATCAACTACTTGCTAAGAAGGGCACCCTACCTGCCAAGAAGGGCACAACTGAAGTCAACAACAAAGGGCTGAAAGCTCTCTCATCCTCCAAGCAATGAGGTATCAAGACAAGTGCGAAGCACGAACTGGAATAGGGCGAGATATTCCACTCCCTCATCTGGACAGATCTGATCACATCCAAACTCCCCAGCAAAGCATCGTCAACCAATGTCAATTGCAAATCTGCTGTACATCCAGCCGCATCACAACCTCTCCGTGGGAGAAGATCACTGTTGTGAGCAGAAGAAGAGAATCTAGCAGAATGCTAGGGGCAAGAGCCCGTAACTCCTTGTTTATCCACCAACCACCTAAGGGAGGGATGAAAAATGAGAGATTGAAGAATAGAGAGATGTGCATTGAGAGAAAAAATGAGAAAAGGGCTTTTTAAGAAAAACAGAGATTGAGTGCCAGAGTGACGTAAGAATCACAAATGAGAAAAGGGTGGGAAACAATACCTAGAGAAACTGGCTCCTCGTGCGCTGAGAGGTCTCTCGTCTTTGTAACACGTCTATGTGTCGTGTCTCTTGTTTTGTTTGTCTCGATTTTGGATTTGAGTCGTTCCGAGCGTGTCTCGAGATGTTTAGGTTGTTTACCATTTATTTTTTCGTTGTTGAGTATTTTTCGCTGTGTTCAGTCGTAGGCTCAATACCTGGTCGAGAACTCATTTTCTCAATTTCAAAAAATGATTTGTAGTGTGCTCAGAGTGCTGTGCCATTCTCCACATTTGTGCAAAAAAGGGAATTTGTTTTTTCGAAAACTGCAAGGTTCAACCCAGGTCATGTGAGAATAGTAAAATCAGGATCTATCTGAAGCTATATAGGTTCTGGACTGCAAAGCAAAAGAAAAGAGGGAAAATCGAAGCATCTGAGTGTGTTTCACCTTCAGCAAATTCCGTGATTGTACTCCGGATGTACCTTTTCAGGCCTTGTCACTACTCCGAAGTATGGGTGTGCCTCTACCTCAAGCTCAAGATCAGGTCTACTTCAAGCCAGAATGGCAATCAAAGTGCTCCCTCAGAAAACCAGTCCTTGCCAGGAAAGAAAGGTAGTAACTGCGTTTTGGAAGTATAAGCAAGAGTAACCCACTTTCAGCTCAAATTGTTTCTGCGGAATTTTCAATTCATGTCTTCGATGCGTAGCTCATCGTCAGTCGGCATGCACGAGGTGTATCCTTTTGAAACATATATTGTGACCCTTCTGAGAGGTAAATCGGAGGCTGTGTTTGAATTGGTCTTATTAAGGCTTATATTCCTTTATTCGGCATTTTGTTCCAAATATGCGTTGTCACGCCCGTTTCACTTGCATTGTGATGCACGTTCCAATTGCATTGTTATACACCCATTTCACTAGCATTGTTATGCTCATTCATTGCATTAATTATGCACATCTATCTAGCATTGTTATGCTCATTACTTGCATTGTTATGCACCTTTTCACTTGCAATTATCATTCTTTCTCCTCGCGCGTGCGACGGGTTAGACCTTCTCTGGTTACGAGCATTTGGAATACGTTTCAATGCTCACACCATTCCGAAACACCGGGACACGTCCCTATGTTTCTCCTCTCTTTTGAAACACCGGGATACGTCCCTACGTTTCTCTCTCTTTCCGAAACACCGGGATACGTCCCTATGTTTCTCTTTCTTTTTGAAACACCAGGATATGTCCCTACGTTTCCCTCTTTTTGAAACACCGGGATACGTCCCTACGTTTCTCTCTCTTTCCAAAACACCGAGATACGTCCCTATGTTTCTCTTTCTTTTTGAAACATCAGGATATGTCCCTACGTTTCCCTCTTTTCGAAACACCGGGATACGTCCCTACGTTTCTCTCTCTTTCCGAAACACCGGGATACGTCCCTATGTTTCTCTTTCTTTTTGAAACACTGGGATATGTCCCTACGTTTCCCTCTTTTCGAAACACCGGGATACGTCCCTACGTTTCTCTCTCTTTCCGAAACACCGGGATACGTCCCTATGTTTCTCTTTCTTTTTGAAACACCGGGATATGTCCCTACGTTTCCCTCTTTACGAAACACCGGGATACGTCCCTACGTTTCTCTCTCTTTCCGAAACACCGGGATACATCCCTATATTTCTCCTCTTTTTCCGAAACACCGGGATACGTCCTTATGTTTCTCCTACTTTTCCGAAACAACGGGATACGTCCCTATGTTTCTTTTTCCATTTCGAAACAACGGGATACGTCCCTATGTTTCTTTTTCCATTCCGAAATAACGGGATACGTCCCTATGTTTCTCTTTCTCGCCGTAACACCGGGATACGTCCCTAATCCTTGGGATATGTCCCTAACCTTTGGGATACGTCCCTAATCCTTGGGATACGTCCCTAAACCTTTGGGATACGTCCCTAATCCTTGGGATACGTCCCTAATCCTTTGGGATACATCCCTAATCCTTGGGATTCGTCCCTAACCTTTGGGATACGTCCCTAATCTTTGGGATACGTCCCTAATCCTTGGGATACGTCCCTAATCCTTGGGATACGTCCCTAATCTTTGGGATACGTCCCTAACCTTTGGGATACGTCCCTAATCTTTGGGATACGTCCCTAACCTTTGGGATACGTCCCTAATCCTTGGGATACGTCCCTAACCTTTGGGATACGTCCCTATCCTTGGGATACGTCCCTAATCTTTGGGATACGTCCCTAATCTTTGGGATACGTCCCTAATCTCTGGGATACGTCCCTAATCTTTGGGATACGTCCCTAATCCTTGGGATACGTCCCTAACCTTTGGGATACGTCCCTAACCCTTGGGATATGTCCTAAACCTTCGGGATACATCCCTAACCTTCGGGATACGTCCCTATGTTTCTCCCTCTTCGGTTAAAAGCGTTCGGAATACGTTCCAATGCTCACACCATTCCAAAACACCGGGATATGTCCCTATGTTTCTCCCTGTCCCATTTCCCCACACGATTTCAGTGTGTTTGGAATTCATCTTAGGTTGCATTGTCATGCACACCTCTTCACTTGCGTTGTCACGCACATTCCACTTGCATTGTTCTATCAAACCGGCTTCGCGAAAGCGTATAAGTCCAATTACAAATCGGCTTCGCGAAAGCGTATAAGTCCAATTACAAACCGGCTTTGCTAGCATATAAGCCCAATGTTCAAACCGGCTTCGCGTAGCGTATAAGTCCAATTATCAAAGTCTTCCTACATATCATTTGCATCCTGTCCCTGAACTACGCTGGTTTGATTCCTTGCAAAGGGATACGTAGGCAGCCTGCGGGTACAACCATTCATTCATTTGTATTTTGTTTGTTAGTCCAAGTCTTCGGCCATGTCAAAAATGGGTCGTCTCTGGGCTTTGACATTCACTCCCATCATTCCTATGACTTCTGAGTTCTGTCAAAGAGGGGCAACTGTAGACACCCCATTTTTGACCGCTCTTAAGACTTGGGCACCACTAATGTTTTACTTGGTGGAGACAGGTGTGCAGGGCAAAGGTTCAATTTCTTCGGCAAGAAGAGAGACAAATCTCAACTTCACACCCCATTTTGGACCAAAGTTATTTTGGATGATTTTTAGACCTTAAAACCCTCTCCTTCAAAACATTTTTGAAATAAAGTTTCTACAATGTTCCGAGGCTCACATTTTGTCAAATGATGCGCTTTTCGATAAACCGAGCAAGGACAAAGTGGAAATTAATGAAAGAGAGATGAAATCTTTGAAAAATCTTTCAAAACACCTTACTTAGGGGTTTGAAGTTGAAGAAAATAGAGGAAAGGAGAGGAGAAAACTAGTTTGGGAGAAGTTCGGCATGAATCCGGGAAGAAGCGAGTCGAGCAGCCCTCGCTGAATCGGGCTTATCTGTCTGTACACTTGGAGTTTAGCTATGGGGCCACCACCGTCAGAAAGCTTACTTCCGGGGCTTCATTTTGCACTCAAGAATCTCTTAAAGCCAAGTCCGGGTGGGGGAGATATGATCAGCTGAAGTTGGGCATCATCCCGGTTGGATCGAATCTGCGCGGCTTCACCAAAATGGGCATAACTTTTTCCACAGGACGAATTGTAATGCAAGGTTTGCGCCATTGGAAAGCTAACTTCCGGGGCTTCAATCTGGACATCCACCGGCACTTTTTGACCTCATCGGCCACCCATCGACACTCTATTTATCCGACCGGCCAGTATAAATTGCAGGTCGGCAATATATTGTGCCGACCGGCAATTTATTTTGCCGATGACCTCCTTTCATGGCCGATATGCCCCTTTTGCACCCCTCAAGCATGGTGCATGCCAGCTGTGCCAGCTATTCTCCATTCAAACCCTCTGTCCGAGATTTTGCCTTTTGGGGGGAAAGTTGACTCATTTTCCCTCCATTTTCCCCCCATTTTTCCTCCTCTTTGGCCTATATATCAGCAGCTCCAGCTGCTGGTTTAGGGTTACAAAATTCCCCCCTAAGCCCTTGCCTTGTATCTCTCTTTCCCCATACTTCCAAGCACTAAACCTCTCAAGTCCTACACCCTCCTCTACACCACCACCTAGCACCACCCTTCCATCCTTCATTCCAGCAGCTGGAGGTGATTCTTTAGGGCCTAGGAGTGCTGTAACTCAAGCCAAGAGGCTGTCAAGACTTGGTCTACAAGGGTGAGCTCCTTTTTTCTCTTTTCTAGCCTTTTCTTGATCAATACATAAGTCATTTTTGCTTGCTGTTTTGAGCTCTGACCAAAACTGAAAGTACCCTTTATTTGAGCTCTATTTCATGATTCATTAAGGGAATTTTGTCATTCGAGGTCCCCATCTCGCACTTCCTTCTTTATCTCTCCTTTAGGCCCAAATCTTGCATGTTATTTTTGGCCTATGTGTAATCTGTTTTGGGGCATGTAATAAACTGTAAGTGAGCTTTTTTTGAGCCCTTCTTCAACATTCAAGAAGGGCTCATCACTATTTAGATACCCCATGTGCTACTTGCTTTGAAATCCATGTTTTTGCCTCATTTTGCATGTTTTTTTAGCCTATTTTTCTTCTGTTTTTGGACCTTGGTCCGAACTGAAAGTGGCCATATTTTGACCCCCCTGCCATGCTTCATTAAGGGTCTTTGGCTGTTTGATGAATGTTTTGTATACTTTGTGTTTTGACCTCTTTTGGGCCCTACCTTTCATGGCATTTTGAGCATACTTTTATTTTGTTTTGGGGGTTTCCATAAACTGTAAGTAGTCATATTTTTGGTCCCTCTTCAGTGTTGTAGAGGAGTCTTTTTCTGTTTGGGCTTTGCATCTACCACTTGCTTCATTTCCTCCCTTGCGGAGCCATTTTTGTATGATAGTGTAGTCCCACTTGTGCTTGCTGTTTGGCCATGCTTTGAACTGTAAAAATGCTTATTTTGGGGCTGCCTTGCTTCTGTCTTTTCATTCCATGTACCAATTATGCATGCATTGCATAGCTATAGGCCATTTCATGCACCAAAATTCATGTTTCGGGACTCGTTCCATGCATCGGGTATCATTTTGCCATGATTCGGGGCTGTTTTGCATCTCATTTTGCCTCTGAAAATTGCATGATCATATGCCATATTCCATGTTTTGCCATGTCTTGTTAGAGTGGCATTCTGTGCCGTAGGTTCGGTCCTCGGTTTGCGTGCACGCGTGCACGCACTTCGAGTTGTCTCATTTCCATCTTATGGCCACTGATGTGGGTGCGGCTGAGGTCCACTCACATTGGTGTAAGTCCATCTTGCATTGTGTATGCCATGTTTTAATGCATTATGCATGTTATATTGTTAGCATTGTGTGTGCCATGTAGTTGTATTGCACGTTTGTATGTTTGCTTGCATGCTTCGGTCGCATGCGCATTGTTGTGTATTGCCTCGCCTCTTGACCAACCGTGACTGAGGTTGGGTCCCTTGTATGTTTTGTGTGCATTGCATTTGACATTGAAATGCATACTTGACTCTTTGGCATCATGCATCGAAATGCGTGATTGGTGGCCCGAGGGTCGAGGGCCATGCTCCCTTGAGTTCATTACATGATAGGGAACGTGTCCATGCATACACTTGCTTGAAATTCCATGCCATACACTGTCTGTTGTTGTTGCTGTCCAAAAACCAGATTCTGCAGGAACTTTCTGCCGACCGGCAGTATTCAGTGCCGACCGGCAATCCTTCCTGGGCCGGTAGCTTCATCAGAAGCCGATGGATATTTTCAATGGCCGGTGGACATTTCCTTCAGCCGATGGTGTTCCACAGTGTTCAGGGGACCTATCCCAGAACTTTGGCAATTTTCAGAGAAGCAGGGCAGTGTAAACCGAGGCGGCAGTGGTATGGTACGGACTTTCCGGGCGAGACGGGTTCGAGCATGCATCATTCGCGCATCCCGAGGCAGGGGCTGTGGCCACCTTTCCTTTTGCATTCATTCTGTTAATTAATTAGAAATTCTGTAATAATTAATGTGTTTATTACTCGGACTGTAATATTTATTCGGACCCTCCGAGTGAGGGCAATTGTGTAATAAGTGTGCGTGAGTGTGTGTATGTCTTCCAACCCCCACTTCTTTCTCCCTTTTAGTTACCCGCTTTGATGGTTAGTATTAGGACACGTTTAATTTAGCATACCTTATGCAAAACATGCGTGCATCCATACATTTGTCTTACATGCACCGGGCTCGACACATCATGCTAACTGCACTTGTATTTCAACTCCAAGTTGAGAACTTGTTAGTTGTAGCATTTCATATGCCATGTCTAGAATAGCCGAGCCTGCTATAGTTGCATTCTTTTGCATGTGTTGCATTAGGCATTTCTGTATAGTTAGGATCATGCATGGATTTCTAACATAGCTTTTGTTTTGGCTTGGAGTACTCGGTAAGTGTTTATGCTTTAGCATCCTTGCATACGTGTGAGTGTTGCCATGAATAGCATGCTTACCATGAGGCTATTTGCTTATGTGATATAACTGCCTGAATGCCTGTGGGTGAAGGTTAGGTTATTTGGATTGGAGCAATTCATTCAAATGTGTGTTTTAAGCCCACTAGATAGTGGCAAAATCATGTTTTCTAAGCCCACCCGAGGGTGGCAAATCCACGTCTTAGCCTACTTGCAAGTAGCACCATCAAACCATTTTCAAATAAACAAACATGAAATGTTTTGTTCCAATTCAGGCGACCCAGTCTATACTTGTTTGCTGCGTGCATAACATAGTAATTCTAGGCTAATAATTGGTTTAAGAACACATAACGTTTTCAAAATTGGATATCATGGTTAGTAGAGGCCGGTCTTCGGACCGGGCGAAAGGGGGTGCTCATAGCTAACCTTCCCCGATCGTACCCAAGCTCCCGAGCCGAGACAACTCCGGTGATGACGGATATGTGGCCTTCGGCACCGAGTCAGGCTTTCCTAAATTTCCCAAAATAAAATATTTAGGTGGCGACTCTGTATCTGGCAAAGCAGTCCATGTTTGGCACTTCTTTCAAAATCTGTTTTCTCAAAACGATTTGTCGGATTTGGACTCTTTGGTTCAGATTTAGAACCGTGACAATTTGAGAGTCCGAACTGTAGTAGACCCGCAAAACGAACGGAACGGGACCTCATCCTCCCGGGGCGTTCGGGGACGTCTACACATGTTTTTCTTTCTGGATTCACTTTAGCTGAAGCCTAACTAGTCCAAAACTATCATGGTTGATGAAGAAGCGATGTACTTGAGTGCTCAATCAATCTACTTCGTGAGCAAGTTAGGACATATCCCAAGGATGGGGTTGCAAAAGAGTGGCAAAAAAGGTGTTGTTATGGTAGGAGAAGTTACCCATAATCCACATTCATTTGGATTATGGTATAAACCCACAAAAGAAGATTAGAAGAAGAAGGAGAATAAGGTGAGAGAAAGGGTTAAAACAAAAAGCGCTGGTAAGTAGTGTGAACTGAAACATAAACCGATCCAGGGGACCTTGAATTGGTGTTTTGTCAAAGAGGGAGATGATTTTCACTTATGCGGCTTTCTTGAACTGTGGGTCGACCCCAAATCAAAGGAGTGTCTCCCGAGATTTGAGGTTTTCTTTGATCACTAGCTATCTCAGGATGAGGATGAAAAAGTGAACCTCGGTAGTGGCGTAAACCAAAACGGAAGCAAGAATCTAGACAAAAGCGAAGGAAATGAGGGGGAGTTGACACTATTCAACTTTGAAGCTAGCACCGAGTTACAGGGTTTGGAGGATGTTAGTATTTTTGTGATTAGGGAGGAATCGTTTGTGGACTGCAGCGACCTTGTCTTGGATGCATCAGAAGCATCGCATTTAACTTGGCAACTCGAGAACTGTTATATTGTGAGCTCTAAATCTGATAGTAAGTTTGAGTCTGGTTTTTTTGAGTTTGTGGAACTGGAGTCAGATTCGAGTTCTTTGAGTGAGTCGGAGTCTAGTGATTCTGGGAGTAATAACCTAGACGCCACTGTGTTGTCCTGGTTGTCATTTTCTTTTTCTTTTGAATCCACTATAACTGCTGAATTAGGCCTGATGAATGAGAATGATGTGGATTGTGCTTACTTTTCTTGCCTTTAATTTATTGCATTTACAAAAAGTTTCAAAACTTTGATAAAAATGAAGAGGAAGAAATTCCTCGGGCTTTGAAAATTTTGATTAATTGGGAGAAGGAAAGATATGCAAAGCCTTTCATTAATGAGATTGTTCCAATAAATGTGGGTACTGAAGAGGATCCTTGCTTGGCCCAGATTGTTTCCTTGCTATCTTCGGAGGAATGTGAGTGATAGTCACTTTGTTAAAAGAATTTACAGATGTTTTTACGTGGTCCTACGAAGACATGCATGGAATCGATCCTAAGATTGTCTAACATAGGATCCTTCTTGATTCCAAGGCCTGACCTGCCAAGTAGAAGCTTCGTAGAATTTGGCCAACCTGGACAATGAAAATTAAGGAGGAGTTCACCAAGTAGATCAACATGGGATTTTTTTTATTGTGTTAGAATATCCAACGTGGTTAGCAGACATTGCGCCATTTTTGAAGAAGGATGCCCGAATCTGAGTCTGTATCGATTTTATGGATTTGAATAAGGCTAGCCCTAAGGATGACTTCTCATTGTCGCACATCGATGAATTAATAGACTTTGTTGCAGATCATGCTCTACTTTTATTCGTGGATGGGTTTTCAGGTATAATTAGATCTCTATGGCACCTAAGGATAGAGAGAACAACATTTACCACTCAGTGGGGGACTTCATGCTATCGAGTCATGCCATTTAGGTTGAAAAATGCTGGAGCCACCTACCAAAGAGCAGCAACTATCATATTGCACGACATGATCCACAGAGAGGTTTAAGTATATGTTGATGATATGATTGTCAAGTCCAAGGAGTGAGAGGGTCATTATGATGCATTGAGGAGGTTCTTCAACAGGATTCGGAAATACAAGTTAAGGCTGAATCTACAAAAATGTACCTTTGGGGTCACTGCAGGAAAGATGTTGGGGTTTCTAATCACGCAACATGAAATCAAAGTCGACCCATCCAAAATTAAAGTCATCATAAAAATGCCCCCACTAATGATTGAAAATGAGGTGCAAGGCTTTATACAAAAAGTGTAATTCATAAAAAAGGTTTTATCTGAAAATTAGCCTTGACTTGTGAACCACTATTTGGCTTGCTGAAGAAAGGGAAAAAGTTTTAATGGGGTGATCGATGCAATTTCGCCTTTAAAAAAATCAAGTAGTACCTGTAGAATCTGCTTGTGCTGTCACCGCCTGAGCCAATGAAATTATTGATCCTATACTTGTTAGTGACTGAGTTGACCATGGGCTTCATGCTAGCGCAAGAATCAGAAGAAAGAGTGGAAAAGGCCATATACTATTTGAGCAAGAAAACGTTGGAATACAAGACCCATTACACCCTTTTGGTTTGTCTAGCCTTGGTTTGGATCACGAACAAGTTGAGGCACTACTTGTTAGCCCACTCAGTAATCCTGGTTTCAAGATTAGATCCCGTTAAATATCTCTTTGAGAAACTAGCACTTACTAGTATACTAGCTCAACGGTTGTTTTTGCTTTCCGAGTTCCATCTTCGGTATGTCACTCACAAATTTGTCAAAGGAAGAGCTGTAGCAGAGTTCTTAGTCAGTCACTCGGTCAACGGAGAAAAGACGAGGAATATGAGTTCCCGAATAAAGACATCTTGTAGCTAGAAGAGGACACCTGGAGATTGTATTTTGATGGAGCTTCATATCAGTATGGATACAAGATAAGAGTGTTGCTTATAGCACCCGATGATTCCCATGTACCCTTAGCCTTCAAACTTCGATTTAAAGTGTCCAACAACCAAGTAAAGTATGAGACATGTATAGCTAGACTGGAAGCAGCCCTAGAACTAGGGGTAATAAGATTGGATGTAATTAGAGATTCGAAACCTAGTTGTATCTCAAGCTAATGGAGATTGAAAAGTGAAGGAAGAGAAAATTAAAGTCTATCATTAGACCTTGGATATGCTGATCCTGAGGTTTGAACAACTGACATTTACGCACTTCGTGAGAGAAGCCATTGGTTCAC
The DNA here is from genome assembly GCF_055761805.1 of Camellia sinensis. NCBI lineage: Eukaryota > Viridiplantae > Streptophyta > Magnoliopsida > Ericales > Theaceae > Camellia > Camellia sinensis. Next base: position 114,705,498 of record NC_138973.1, read on the forward strand.
TGATGCTTTGGCAACTCTAGCTTCGATGGTAGACATACCAATTGGGGTGAAGATGCATCCAATTCTCATAGAATAAAGGTATGCACCTGGGTACGAGATGATAGCTACAACAGAAAAAACCCCAGATGAGGGTCCTTGGTATTTTGACATTTGGAATTTTCTAGAGAAAGAGATATACCTGCAGGGGGCAAATGCTAAGAATGAAAGGGGAATATGACGTCTGGCTGCTCAGTTCATCACCTATGGAGACAAGCTGTACAAGAGGGGTTATCTGGGAATGCATAAGTTACGTGTGGTGGAAAATGAAGCAAAGCTCATCATGGAAGTTGTCCATGGAGGGGAGTCTGGGGCTCATATGAACAGTAAAATGTTGGCAAGAAAGATCCTTAGACAAGTGTACTACTAGTCGACCATGGAAAGTGATTGTATCGGATTTGTGCAGGATACCATAATTGTCAAATTCATGCCAATCGCATGAACATCCCACTGTCAAAATTGTACAACATGACTTCACCATGGCCTTTGACGTTATCGAGGCAGTAACACCAAAAGGGACTAATGGATACGAATTCATCCTGGTAGTAGTTGATTACTTTACCAAGAGGGTAAAAGTACAGTCGCATTCGATGTTAAAGGCGTCGAACTTGGCTAAGTTTATCGAAAACAATATCACTTGTAGGTATGGCGTTCCAAATGAGATTATTTCAGCTAATGGTTCGCATTTCAAAGGAGAAATGATTGATCTTCATGAAAAATATAATATGGCCTTTAACAAGTCATCAACTTATAGGCCACAGACCAACGGAGTTGTTGAAGTAGCAAAGAAGAACATTAAGAATATCTTATGAAAAATGGTGGACACCTACAACGATTGGCCATATAAGCTACCTTTCGCACTGTAGGGATATAGGACATCGATTTGAACATCTACCGGGGCAATTCCCTACTTTCTAGTATATTGGATAGAGGCAACATTATCGATTGAGATAGAGATACGTTCGCTAAAGATTATGGCTAAGTGTTAGATAGTAGAGGCAGATTGGCAACAGAATCGATTCGAAGAGCTGATGTTGTTTGATGAGAGAAGATTGAAAGTGTTGGACCATGTACAAGGGTACCAGCGCAGCATTGCCTGACCATTCAATAAGAAAGTCAAGTCCATAAATCTAACAGAGGGGGATCTAGTGCTAAAAGACAACCGGACTCTAATTTATGATCCTAGGGGCAAGTTCAAACCCAATTGGACTGGCCTTTACATCATCAAGTCAATTTGGACGGAAGGAGCAGTTATTCCAATGGATATGGATGGATTGGAGGTTTCACAGTCGATTAACATGGACAAGTTGAAGAAGTACTAACCCTGAGAGGCTTGTTGGGCTAAAAACTCGGTAGGGCGACGTAAGCAAAATTTAGAGCAAGAAAAAGGAAAAATGAAATAAATAGAGCTCGTAAGGTTGAAAACCTGAAAGGGCAGCCTTAGCAAAAGTTAAACGGCAAAAGGAAAGTGTTAACACCCGAGTGAACCCTAATCGTGAACTATGTAAGGCTTAATTCCCATGTTTAGGATACGTAGGAAACTTCATTATGAAGTTCGACCCTAACCATTTTCAATTTGGTTGTCCTGTCCATGTTCGGTCGATTCATTTTGTTCGGATTCGGATCCGATTATCTAAACCTTCTTTTATGTAATAAGTATGGTTGCAAGGCAGATTGAATTGGTGGTACAATAGTGGGAGAAGACGTAGAGAGTCATGTCCGGAATGATGATTTGAGGTTATGCATTTTGGGGGTTCATTTCAGGTATGTTAAGTAATGATTGTTCATGAAAATGTATTTTGGTGTTCTTAACAAAATTAACTAATTTTCTCAAACATCGTTTTGCAAAATAGACCTTTCATTGGACCTAAGATGAAGTTTTTCACTACCCATAATCTTTTTTTACATGATTTCAAAACAAAAGTGGAACAAACATGATCGTCCAACTCTCATATTAATTAAAGCATTTTACATTAGAAAACTAAAGTCAAAGCAATAAATTGGAGGCATAGTCAAATCAAGTCCTTTGCGCTCTCCCCATAGCATCAGAAGATTTTGCTACCAAGGACGCGTCCACCTGTGCCTCTTTCTCAAGCCAAAGCAAGCGCTCACCAGAAAGAGCGTGACTAAAGACATTAACAGGGGCCAAGATCTCCCTCATCCTCCAAGTAGTTACATAGCAAGAGAGATGTCTAGCCCAAAATGGAAAAGAAGCAGAATACTTTATCTCATTAGTAGCACGAGTTTGATCATGTCTGAACTGTCACCTGAATCAGAAAGGGAAGCAAAAGACGCAGTGTGTCAAGCTAATCAATTGCACACTCGACTGGTGGAGCATACTGTATGTCATCAAAGGCAAGTTTAGCCACGTGCAGTACCAAGCAATCCATCGTAGACCTGCTGCACATCCAATCACACCACATATCCTCTGAAGAAAAATTCGTTGTCTGGGCTTGGAAGAAATAGTTCCTAGCTGAGTATCGAGCACAAGGAGCCACTACTTTCAGCTTGTCCATCAGCCACATTTGGTGATGAATGAAAAATAAGAGAGATTAAAGAACAGGGAGATGTATGTTGAGCGAAAAAAGTGAGAAAGGGATTTTGAAGGGGAAAATTGAGTGATAAGGGCTAGAGTGATGTAAGAAACATAAAGCGAGGAAATGGTGGGAAACAATACCTAGAGAAGTAGTGGACTCCCTGTAAATTGGGAGGTCTCCTATTGGCAGAATGCGCCTAAGCCCATCAAAGTCTTAGTTATCACTAAACCAATGCAATTATGTCCCTCCTAAAGTCATCGAGCCACCTCAATAAGCCTGATGCTGGCCCTATCACTACTAGGGTCAAATAAGTAATGTGAAATAAGACATATGCAAAGGGCATATTGATGGCGGCCATGCCAAATAGGATCACTTTGGTCTCCAATGACAGAAAATTAGTGAATTAATTTGGACATATCTAGCCCTTGGTCATGAGCTAGAGATCGAGCATCGCTCAAAGTTACACCACACATCCTTGCCAAGGTTTGTGCATAGCTGAAATTGGGTTGAGACATGATTTCTTCATCTCTAGAAAGTTCCATTAACTCCCAAAATTCCTTGATAATCGAACATAGCTCTTGCATGCCAAAGTGAAACACATAGGTAATTGGATACCAACAACGAGTCGCCACCTAAAGGAAAAGAAAATGGAGCGGAGTACGACTCAAAGTCAATAAGGCATTTAGATTGAATCCTATGAAATTTACTTTATCGGTGCCATAAAAGGTGGTCATCCAGTCTTAGAGCCTCGCAAGAGTTAAAGCCTTCATTTTTAGAGAAAAACCCCTAACTTTTCCACGTCTAGTCGAAGGAGTAGTGGAGGATCACCTTTTAAAGAGACATGGTTATTTGGGTGCTTGATAGTTAGATAGCAAAAATCGGTCACTTTTGGCTCGACTAGAAAAGTTTTTGGCCAGCAGACTTCCAGAGTTACAAAAATAGTGTCGTTTAGTTGTTCGAATTATTGATTTTGTTTTAGGTTTTGTTTTGAGTCTTATTCATTCCAATAGGTGTAGATAGGTGTGTTTAAGTTATTTTTGCTGTGTTTTGCGTTTATTATGTTGTATCTTATATTTTGGTCTGACGTAGGCTTGATGCAAGATTTAGAACTCGTCTAAATACAACCATTCTCTATTTCAATTTCAAAATAAAAGGTGTTATGTTCTCAAGTGCGGTGCCATGCATGTTTAGATGTCCAAGATGATCCAAAATCAAGAATGTTGCTTTCATTACTTCCTAGTCAAAAAGTGTTACAAAGTTTTACAAAAACCTATACATGATTTTCTAACTACAAAGCAAAAAAAATAATAATAATATATATATGTAGAAAAAGAGAAAATTAGGATGGGCTCGCCTTCTTCGTCCTCTTCCTCGGCAAAACCTCAATGTCATCTCCATTAGCACCACTGTCCTCATCTTCGTCCTCATCACCACCATCATCCTCAGAGCCACTAGCATCCCCACTACCACTAGCATCATCCTTAGAGCCACTAGTCTTCTTGTTGCCGTTGTCTTCATCCTCAGCATCATTATCATTGGCATCGTTGCCCTCAGAGTATCGATGCGCATCTCTGCTGCCCTCACTATCGTCGAAAGTTTCATTTGTAGCAGCATCCTCCTTCGCAGAACTAGTAGGAGTCCTTTTTGAAGAGAAATAGCTCTCCACCACCTGAGCACCTCTACCCCTGCCTCTACCAGGTGCACCTCTACCTCGACCTTTATCAACACCTTATCCTCGAACTGGAGTTCGTCCATCTCTTCTCCCAACAACAGGAGGAGGCATCACTAGCATCGCATCAAGCTGGAATGAGGGGTTGACAAGAAACAAAATATCAGATCGGAGGAGTACAGAGACAAAGACAGACTATCAGAGCATATCAGAGCATAAACACGTGACAAACATTATAGAATAAGTTGGAATGAGATACTTGAACTCCAACAGCAGTAAGGGCATGCTTCCTCCTCCGCACCATGTAGACCAAAGACTTGATCACCTTGAGACATCGCTCAATGTAGGCTGTAGGAGGCAACAAATAGAAACGGAAACATGAGTAAAGCAGAGTAAATTAGTATGCTGGTATTTGAGAAAGCTATGGAAGAAGTAAGGCATACCAGTCTCATGTTCGAAGAAAAGGTGAGCACCCAGTCCTCAGGAAGCTCCAGAGAAACCTCTCTAAGGGCACCACTCGATCTCATGTATCTGATCAAGGTTGGGAGTGCAGAAAAGTTGGTGGCGGGGTCAATCAGTAGAACAATAGCTATAGGAGCAGTGCCTCAAGGGACAAGAGTATGTTATAGGACTGCATGATATGGGACTACACGAAAATGTAATAGTATCTAGGCCCATGGAATAAATCTGCATCCTGGCCGTCCATTAGCGCCTCGAGCTCAACTATGTTCGTGATCACGTTTGCAGTCCTCGTGCGGACAGGTGTTGGGAATGGGACATTAGAAAGCACTTGATCCATAGTCTAGTGAATAAAGCACTCTCCCAAGAACCAGGCACAGCTAAAGGGACCCTAAAAAAAGATCCTCATTTGGGAGGCTACCAGGATCCAGCATACCGCTCTCTCTCAACCTGGGGCATAGTAACCCAAGGATGCCAGTCGATCTGCATGCATGAGAGAATGAGTCGTGATTGGAAGTTGAAATGAGGAGATGAAAGAAGGCAGAATGAATATAAATCAGTGTGAGTTTTGAATGCTTACCTGAGTGGAGGTCACGATATCGAAGTAGTAGCAGAAGTGGGTGAAGCTACGAGGCTGGCGGTCTAATGGCCTGAGGGCACTATCAAAATACAAAGATTGGGGCACCGCCCAATCAACCTCATGCTTGGGAAAATATGAATACAACCATATCTGCACAGAATAGGGAATAACATCAGATAATGGTCAAAAGTAGCGATCAGAATAAAGAAAAGCATGCAAAATAGAGAGAACGAGGAAAAAATGAACTAAAAGGGACAAAGTATACCTCCCAGACCCTCTAATATCCTCCAAGTGAATTCTCCTTACAGCGGGAGGATGAGCTTGCATAGCTGAATAGGGTGGCTGGGTTTGCACATCTCCAATCATAATCTCTTATCCGGAGGATGTCTACCATAGCGCTTAGGAAGTATAGCCTAACGATATTCTCCTTGTTTGCAAACAGAGTAGTACTGAGTACATACAAGAGGAAGTCACATGCGTAATGGGCTATGGTCTCAAGTGTGTCTGGATGTGTGCAATGGAATCTCTCATAAAGCTAACTGTACCGGATGATCCCCGAACTGTCCTGTGGGGGAATGGCCCTGAGCAAGTAGAGTTAGGCAGTATCCCAATACTCTATGTCTAAGTCGAAAGGGATGGGATCACCCCTATTTGAAGGCTTGTGATCATGGAGAAGTCATATCAACCTTGGGAAGTGGATGAGGCATGTCAATATTTGGAACAAGAGGAGGAGCATCCTCGTGGGGAATATCATTGTCCATGGGGAGTAATGGGTGTGAGCAAACCGAAAACTGAGGGAGAGGGAGGAAGAAATCCTAAAAACCGAACCTGGGTCACCTGAAAATCTAAAAAACAAAGAGAAATGTGAGAAACCAAATAGAATGGAAGGAAGCTAGGCTCAAGCCTTGTGAAGCACGCAAGGAGGACTGGAAAACTCAAACTCAACCAAACCACAAACTAATTGGTTCAAAATGAAGAGGAGAAGGGTTGTTTCAAGGAAAAATGGGTGTGAGTCAGTGGGAAAGGTGAGGGAGTGAGAATCTAGAAAGAGAGGGAGTGAAGAAGAGAGGAAAGGAGTTTCAGATGGTGTAGGATCAAAATAAACTGTTAGTCTATTTTTATAAACTTTTAAGGAGGCAAAAGGTCGAAATTGTCCCTGAAAAAATTGATATGACTAGCCGACCCAATTTTCGGTCGGCCGACCAATTTTGTGACCGATAGCCAAAAGAAAGGACTGGCATTGTTCTTTTGTATAAGCAAAGTCCATGTTTTTCTCAAATGATCTGCGTTTCTATCTGGGGAAAGAATTAGTGTTGATCAAACGCAATGTAGTCTTAAGCAATCAATATACATCCGAATGAATCAACCCAAATAATAAATGGTCAGTGAATACATGAAGAGTGTTGTATTAAACAAAGAGGGGAAATATTGCAAGATATTACAAAAGGGGGCTTCTTGCCCATTACAACTGTTTTGGTATATCACAAGAGTGCTAGCTGTTATGCCGATACTATACAAAATGCCATATTCCTTCTAAGAACAAAATTAGGAAAAAGACACGTCTAAAGCTGATCTAGGTTGCGGAAGAGAGGTTGCAATGATTCAGGAGATATGAGAGGTCCCTTAGTGCATCTTTGTCACTGTCGGAATTATCTTGGTTGTCGAAACTTTCCACAGCATCAGGGATCACTTCTGTGACGTCCTCATCATCGTTACTCACCACTGAAGAATCTGGACTAGGTGGTTGAGATAGCTTCACATCCTTGTCCAGAAACCAAGAGAGTTATTTATGAAGAACAGTAGTGTTGAATGGGGGATAGATGAAAAGTTCAAAGAGGTAACCTCTAAAAAGTTTGGAAAATGAGAAGATGAGAAACCTATGTGTGAGGGACTTTCATTATGTCCATGTGCCGGCATTGGGCCAAGTTCGTAAAAGTGACTGTGAGCCTAAGCAAAACTCAGAGATCATCCATAAGTTTTTCTATGGCTCCACACTCTTCTCCCGTTGTTGTTGCTGTTGTTGGGTTCCTTTGGGACAATATGTGGCTCACGTGCAAGTGTTTTTCTACCACCAAGGCCTCTAGTGCTCTAGCTCCAAGTCCGAGACTACGGCGTCATCGAAACTACCATCAGAGGGGTTAGAAGTATCTGGGTAATGAAGGGAGCCCATAATTAGAGAAGAACTAGGAGAGAGAGGAGGGAAGGTGTTTTCATCCATGTAAAATGAAGTGAATGTGGGTAAGGCCACATAAACAACAATTTCGGGTGGACATAAGCAACCTGTATACAATTTCACACCTTTTCATTAAACTATAAGCAGTTGAAAAGTCAAGGCAACCTCGAGGCTCGCCCAAATTGGCTAGCCGGATTAAGGTTTGATCGACTAACCATAAAATGTATCTGGAAAATGGTAGTAGGTAATTGGGTCCAATTTCAGCTAGAGCAGAGAAAAGGGTATGTTGTGGATCTTAGAATGACAATATGTTTAGGTATGTGTTCAAATGTGTGTTCAGGTGTGTGTTCAGATGTGTATTTAGAAATGGAATAAGTCGAGAATCGAGAGTTATCCATTTGCAAAAAATAGTAGATATATACATGGGCTACAATGGCATATTTGGTTACAAGATAAGTGATTACAAAAGTTTTGTTACCTTTAGATGATTACATTATGACCTAACAAGCTATACAAGGCAAAGGAAAATAGAAAAGATGACAAAAAGTGTGACTAGTAAAAAACAAGGGCTAAGCAGAAAGTGCGACCATCAAAAGAGGTAATGGAATGCCAACTTTACTAGTCCCATTATCATCACCACTAGCATCACTGCCAAAGTCACTGCTATCAGGGGAAGGGTCGTCGAAGTATCCTTCAAGCTTGTCACTCTCCTCTCCATCATCACTGCTAATGATGATCACCTTGGAAGGAGCAACTTCGTCCTACAAAATAAGAAGTGTGAGTTGGATAATAAGAGAGTTGTATACAACCATTTAGACGAGAAGATCAATTTCAAGTAGTTAACCTCAGGATAGAAATCAGGAAAGTGTGGAGGAAATGGGCCTGAAGGTAAAAGACCTCGTCCACGTCCATTTCTACGTCCACATCCTCCATGATGTCTTATGCCTCGTCTTTCTCTAGGAGCTTGGCCCGTACTGCAATATCACCCTCTACCACGGGCCCATGTCTAAATAGGCTCATCATCTGCCAAATGTCCACTGTCCTAGCCACCGCCACGAGGTAGCCCTAAGCCATGTTTCTTCGCATAAGTCAAGACGTAGGGAAACTCCAGGTCTACACCATCAGTTATGGCCATAGTAAGCGCCTCAACCATAGTATTGTTGGACGAGCTATCGTTATCCTCCAGGGTGTCAGGTTCATCAAAACTAATGGGTGAACTAGGAGGAAATTGAAGGAAATCATCATCAGCCATAGATAGTGATCAGAAATGAGTTCAAAGAGTTAGAGAGTAATTTTCGGATGGAAGTGAATGGAAGTTGGATGGTTGTTTCTTTTTATAAACTTTGAAAGATGTGAAAGGTCAATTCTGTTTCTGGAATTGCCCGTTAGGGTTGGCCGATAACAATTGAATTTGGCCGGCTAGTTTTTTAGTCGGCCAAAGCATTATCAGTAATATGTTGAGTTGAAGGTTCTCAGAAGCCTGCAATTGTTGTTCAGTGGCGTATGGTTATTATCCCTATCACATTCTAAGGTACGGTTGTTCAATGACTCCACCAAAGAGAAAAGTTTGTTCCCGGTTATGTCGTGTTTTTCCTGTATTTGCCTCAGCAACATGATGCTTCTATTGTTGCAATCACTCCTTACACATGTGTAATGTGTAAGGTATGAGCCCTCTGTTAATACCGCCTACTGCGTGAATTAGAGGTTAATACCACCCTCAGTTAATACCTCTCTTTGCACTGGTTGGCGGTTAACACCACCCTTGATTAATACCGCCCCCTGCGCGGGTTGGTGGTTAACACCACCCTCGGTTAATATCGGTCCTTGCGTGGATTGGTGGTTAACATCACCCTCGGTTAATACTGCCCTCTGCGTGGGTTGGTGGTGAACACAACTCTTGGTTAATACCACTCCCTATGCAGGTTGGCGGTTAATACCACTCTCTGTTACTACCGCCCCTTGTAGAGGTTGGTAGTTAACATTACTCTCGATTAATGCTGCCTCTTGTGTGGGTTGGCAGTCCCTCGGTTAATACCGCCCCCTGCGCAAGTTGGTGATTAATACCACTCTCGGTTAATACTGCCTCCTGTGTGGGTTAGCCTTTGACACCACCTTTGGTTCATACCCCTCTATGTGGGTTAGCGGTTAACACCACCCCTTTTTCTTTCTTTGCATTACTGTGTGTTTGGAATGTGTTGTGGGGTTCCTTATTGGTGTGACTGCCAGTTATATGCGACTTTTGGCTGCGGTCATCATTTTCTCTGTTCCACTTGTGCCACGGCATGTGTGGGTTTTACATTTCTTTTATTCGTGTAGAGCATGCTTGTATGTGTTGTGCATCATTCTTCATACTTTCCGTAGTTGTTAGCTTGCTTTATGCTATTTGCATAAGGTTCTCTTCTTTTTTTTTGTCCTCTTTATAGCTTTATCTTTGTTCCACCTTGTCACCTTTCGTGGCGTTCACATCATCAAGCTTTTCAAAACTCCGGTAGTGTGGTACACATAAGCCCAATTCTCAAATCATGGCAGCGCGTGGGGCATAAGCCCAACTTTGCAAATATATTTTGAGCATGGCATTTGCATTCTGTCCCTAAAATATGCTGGTTTGATTCCTTATAAAGGGATATGTAGGCAACCCTCAGGTTCAACCAAATTTTATTTGCATTTTATTCGTTTGTCCAAGCCTTATGACCTCGTCAAAAGGGTCATCCTCGAACTTTGACATTCACTCACGTCATGAAATGACGCATCGAGCTCTGTCCAAGAAGAGCAACTGTAGACACCCAATTTTTAACTAGTCTTAAGACTTGGGTGCTCTCTCTTGGGCACCCAATGATGAAAACGAGATATACTAGTCCTATGAAGTCCTCATCTAGAAGTCTAAGGTATGAGCTTTTAAACCAACCAAACACCTGTTTTGGCCAAAGTACTTTTCGTCCAACGGAAAAAACTGTTTTCAAAATGGATTTAATTGTGTAGTTCCAAACATTGCCAATATGTCTTAAGGCTCATCTTTTCAAAATCAAGGTGTTGTATTCCTTCAAAACAAACAGAGCAATGGATACAATATAAGTGAATGGAAATGGTGAAATCTTTTGAAATGCCTATTTCTCCTCTTAATTCAAGCCTACCTTACCTTGTTGATCAAATGATGTACTTTCTGACTGACTGGACAACATTTGATGGCCAGTCAAAAATGCATTTGGCCGATCACCAAATGGAACGGTTGGCTGAATGTTTCAGGTACAAAGCATTTTCAAGAATTTCAGCTTGTTTAACGCACTTTATGTAAATATCTCAAATATTTACAACCTGGGCTCTATAAATAGAGCTCAACAGCCTCTTTCTAAGGGTTAAAAAAATTTTTCCAAAGCTTATACAAGCCTTTGGTCCTGTCTCTCTCCCTCATTCATTCTTTACCTATCACCTTCACTTTCCAACATTAAAACTTCATTAAAGCTTGAACATACCCTCTTGACTGAAGCATTGGGACATTATACAACATATCTAAAAGAACTTGAGGGAACCAAAAGAGAGTTTGTAAAACAAAGGGACTCACCATCTTTAAGATGTGAATTTTCACACTTTCAATCATTTTTCTCCTACTCTTTCTTCAATTCTAGCCCTATATTTTCATCATGTAACTGTTGCAAGTCCTCATGGATGTGGAGAGAGTAAAATTTAGCCACTCATCTATTGAGTTGATAGCTTTTTATTTCCATTCTTGCTTTCTTTAGCTTAGTTTCATTGTTGTTATGTATTTGGATCCTTGTGGATATGTTTGGGAGTAGTAATTAGCCATCTATTCACTAGTTTAATATATAGAATAGCTTTTTTTTTTTCTTTTCTTTTTTTTTTCACACCTATTCTTCATCTATCCTTCCCCTTAAGCATATTAGTCTATGTGTTTAGCCTATGCTCAATGCTAATGAGTAAAAGGGTGTCACATAAGATTACTTAGGGGATTCTTGGGGTTTGATGTTGAAAGAGTTGTGTTTTCCCTTTTCGTTGATTTTTTTGGAAGCAAAACAAGAGATTTTGAGTCAAAGAGTGTTGCAACCTCTCTTCTCAATCATTTGTGAACATAGAAAAGGGTGGAGGCATCTTTGTCCTATGAATAGGAGAGGAGTTTTCAATGGCTTTGATGGATTCCTTATTTTGAAAGTAAAACTTCCGTTAAGAAATAATCTGCATTAAACTAAACTCTCTACTTAATAGCATGGATTTGAGTATTAACTTGCCCTTATTCACAAAGAGATGATGTACGTTTCTATTCATTTCCTAGGCTTGAGTTTGTTCTTGATTTGATCTATTTAGTTGTTGATTTTAAGGCAAAATATTTGTTGTACATATCTGTTTATATCGTTGTTGAGGGTTGCAGCACATCTACCTCTCCCTTAAGTGGTTCATATGGGTGGTAGTGGTAGAATGGATGAACACCCCTTAGAAAGTGTCATTGGCTTCTATTCTAGAAAGTCTGCACTAACCCAGATTCTGCTCAGAAAAAGAGTTCGGCCGATTACTATTGTGCATAGCCGGCTAACTTCTCTAAGAATAGAGCAGACAGCTTCTTGGGAGGTGGTCTCCTGGGTCATTCTATTCTATTTATTTAATATGATTTGTTAGATTCAAAATTAATTTGGCTAAATCCATTCAATTTTTTAAATAATTTCTCCCCCTATTTTCCTTATCTCATTCATTCGAATTGTTGTAATAACTTCTAACTCCACGTCTTTTTATCCCTTTTATTTACATGCTTTATGTGTATGTTGTACAGTATCAGGTTTTATTTATCATATCCCTATTGTGCATCCATTTTTCATGCATATGGATTCGGTTCATTTGTATTTGTGAATTTTATCAATTCAAAGGTGGTTGTATATGCTATCTCATGTCATGAAATGTTATACATGCCATGTGGTAGTGACTGAATCCGTAGTTGCATGTTGTGGGTGTCTCACATTAGTTGGTTGTATATAAGGTCATGCATGAGTATATAACATATTCTTTTGGCTCATCTCGGAGTACTAGGTGAGCATTTCTTTGCTTTAGTATATTGTGTGTATATGTTCTATATCATGATCATTGTTATACCATGAGGCTAAATGCTTTATTGAAATATCTGCATGAATGCTAACGGATGATGGTTGTATTGATTACATTGGAATGCAATTGATTCTTATTCTTATGAGTTTGTACAAAAATGTTTTTTAAAAACTGCATGAAATCAAAGTATAACCAAAATTAGTGACACAGTCTATATTGGATTGCCTCAGATAGTAATGTTAGTTTTAATAATAACTAGAACATGAATAAATGTTGATCATAAAAATCACATCATGACTTAGTAAAGGCATATCTTTTTGATCGAGTGTGCGGAGGTGTTCAATTAATGACCTTCCCCCCTCATACCTAAGTTCCTGAGCCGAAACACTTTGGTTATGACAAATAGTGGCATTTGGCATGAGTCACAAGTTTCCTAATTTCCCTAAAAGATTTGGTGGCGGCTCTGAAATCTGGTGATGTAGTCCATTCCTAACAAAAGTTTTGTAATAAAAATATATTTTCCATAAAAAATTGTCGGATCTAGATTCTCATTTTCTGGTTCACATTGCACTAGTGATATCAGATCGGAGATTGTGAGTCTGAACTATTGGGCGCACTTGGTAACCCCAAAGGTATCCCACAACTGCCCTTCGTTACTAGGGTTTAATTCCCTCCTAGCCCAATGTTACTTTCTTCCACATCATAATGGGAATCGTTAAGTTCAACCAGATCTTGGGGATTAATTTACAAATGTCCGCTATTCATACTCTTTAGGAGATATTTCCTGAAGGCCAAGGGTAAGGATCACTAACTGGTTACCATGTTAGCCAGCTTGGGAAAAAGCGTGGATGATGTAATGATCCTAGTCCGCTACAATTGGGAATTTGAAGCCGAAAAGGATCACTCAAATCCCATTCCCAAGAATAAGGGTGACCTAGGTGGCCAAATAGATTTTATTCATTGAACTTGTAAACTTTGTCTCAAATGATTTCTAATCGACTTCGTTTCCTACAAATGCCGGGCCCAAAATAGCTCTCTCATCAAGGGATGCTGAAGTGTTGTCCTAAGTGAAGACGGCCCTTGACTACATTGGCCGAGAAGATTTTGAGGGCCAAGGCTACACCGCTCACATTCTACTTCGATATGACCCCATGTATGCAACCTTTGCTACTGCTGACAGCGTATCAATCCCTGAAGGGAAGAATCGTCTTGTGGCCATCACATTTGGCGACACCCTCAATTTTGGGGAATTGGGTGGAGTAGTTGAAGTAGTTTGCAACAAAGAAGATGAGGGAAACACGAAGAATAGAGAGTTAGCAAAAAATCCTTCCATAGAAGAAGTCAGCACATCAGGACGTGGTCTGTTGCCTAAGCCTAAGACTTTTTCTAGCTGAGTAGATCTCGAAACTCATACTTGAGAGGACACCGTCTTCTTCATTTTCCAAGACTTGGAGGATCTGCCAAGTTCAAGGGAAGATATGGGCACTAAGAAGTTATCATTGTCTCATCTCACAAAATGGCAAAATGTTGAGAAAATGGTTTCTAAGTCCAAAAGCAAGCCGTCAGATGTTATCGATAGGAGTGGGGAGCCTGTAGCTCTAGCAAAAGAGATTTCTATCTAGAAAAAAGCTGAGGCGCTTAAGGAACTAGCTCCAGAAACAGCAGTTATGTAGCTGCTTCCATTGACCACGAACACAGGGGTTCAAAACGCCCTGCCGAGTCAGAAGTACCGGTAGAAAAAAGGGCGCGTGTCTCCCCCGCATTGGACATCATGCAACCTTTTGTGATCTATCCAATAGTGAAGGATGCTAATGTGTCGATGAGCGCTTTAGCATTCAGGGAGCCCTACATTGCCCTAAGCTTGGCCAAAGCCATTATGCTTCCAATAGACAAAGAGATACTGCTTGCTGAAGATGATATTGTGGCCATTTCTATGGTAGCTCAATCGACAATATTGGTAAGTCCTTGATTCTAACATAAAATTTTTGCAAGTTGTCGAGAAGATTGCCGACATTGGACACCAACACTCCAAGTAGTAAACCTAGTTATCAAACTCAAGGAGGAATTTTCGTCTAAAGAGAAAAAAGTTCAGACAACGGTTGCTGACCTTGCGGTTGCAACTGAGAAAGCTACTATAGAGCAAACCGGAGCTGAAGCTGAGCGTACTAGGGCTGAGGATGCTAAGAAGCTTCACCTTATTGCCGAAGAACAGCAGCGACTATTGAAGAAGCATACAAGGCAGCCGAGGAGGAGCTCTAAAAGGTGAGGGCTCAACTCACGGAGGCACAACAAGCAACAACTAATGCTTTCAAGAAGGGGAAAGAGTTGGCTACGAACAATTATGCCGCTGAAAAGTTTAGGTTTGAGAACGGCGGGCTCAAACATGGATGCACAAAGGCCTTTGAAGTAGCCAAGGTCACTTTAGACGTGCTAATCCTGTTCAAAAACGAAAGTGTTGAAGATCTCGACTCTAACCTCGAGTAAAGATGATGCCAACTTGGTTTTGTGTTTGCGTTCGCTATATGTATCCTTTTTTTAGACAGGGCCATTTTTATGTATAAAATGATTTGTAACAATTTAGTTTATTAATGAAAACAACTCTTTTTGCCGAATTAACTCAATGAATATTACTGCCAAACAATTAATTTTATGCTTGTGCACTTGTTAAAATGTCATGTGTTTGTTTAAAAAATTATGTTTAAACTTGGCAACATGAATTCAAATAGGTCTTTCACTCAACATCAATATGATAGTAAAGAGGTATACATCTCTTGTCGAATGATGTATTCAGATTAAAGGCAATGCGCTAGCTTAGTATCCATAAAATCGGCAATTAGCGCCACAACTTACACTTGTGAACTCGACAACGAGCATAGAATTTCACAAATGAGAGAAATTGGGCCGAATGACCTGTACTGATGGACTTGGCAATGAACACAGAATTTTACAAGCGGAAGAAATTGTGCTGAATGACTTGTACTGATGAACTTATCAATGAACACAGAATTTCACAAATGGGGGAACTTTTGTTAAATGAACTGTGCCGACACGCCCTTGCCCGGATTGAGAAATGAAAAGAATTCAAATGGAAGACGACCATCATGGAGTTGCCCCAGTAAATGGCAGTGCGTAAGCTAGATGATGATACGACATGCTCAACACGTGACAGTCTTCCAAGTGCTTTGAAAAGGGTGCCAATAATGGCTATTTAGAGGAACGCATGCTGGCCTATGCCATTTGTGGCTTTTGTCAAATGTTGAGGTTTGTGAGGTGGAAGATTGTAATGTTCCTTTGAAACCATAAGCGGTTGCTCCTGTGCCTTAAGCTTTCTCAATCAACTACAAAATTAACCACGAAATAGCATTCTGCAGCTGATCGTTATTGTTGACAACCACTGAGATCCTTCTACAATGACTGGAAAGGTCTTTTTTGACAGTAGAGGTGAAGTGAGGAGTCTTGCTAAATTGGACGCAATGATGGACCAGCGGTCGCGTGGCGATTCCAGTCATAAAGGTTTGGTTGAAATAGAGGAGGAAAATCTACGATGCTCATCCACCAATCTCATCAGAGCTCTGATCGACAAGAACAACAAAGCAGATCGCCCAAGGGCGATGGACATGATAAAAGGGGCAACATAAAAGCTGGCACTCTAAATGTAGGAGAGCTAACTAGGCTGCCCTGCCATTTGAGCTTCGCGGTCTTTATTGGGAATAGACAATAACAGAGGCTAACTCATTGGTCAACAACAACGACCCCAACGTGGCAGTTGATTTCGCGCGCCAAATCATCACCAAAGAAATCCAAAGATCGTTATCAAATGTCAATGACTACGAGGTCTTTCGGCAAGGGATTTATGGAGCTGTGAGGAGGCTCTATAGTTCGTATGACATCAGCATGCACCTCCGTGACGCCCAAGCTGAGGTTGGGAGGAAAGATGAACTAATTCAAAACTTGTAATGGTGTCTAATCGAAGCCAAGAAAAAATTTGAATCAAAAGCAAGAAGAGCCAGGGTAGTAGAGAATAAAGCGACGGGGGTTGTTGATTTGGCAACAACCTAAAACAAAAGAGTGCAACGCCAAGTGGTTCATGCTTTATTCGATCTGGAAACTACACAATTTTTTCTGAATGACCATTAGCAAAGCTGAGCTTATAACTGAGGGTTTATAGAAGGGAAAGAGCTTGGCATGCGAACCACCACCGAAAAGCTTGCTGATGACCTCTGCCAATGTGAGAATCACGGCTTTAAACATGGGTGGACCAAGGCCTTCCAATCAACGAGTATGGACTCTGAATCCCCACTTTATAAGAACTTTGAAATGCTATTTAAGGCATATGATGCCGAGAAGACGAACGACAAAGAAGAACACCCAGAAGCTTGCTAAGAACAAGGCTCTTATTACGACTCCAGTTTAATTCTTTGGTTCAACCAAATAAATCTGGATGTTATCTGTGTTTCTTGTTTTTAAATGTAAATTCATAATGTAATTTCTATTTTTATGTTTTGTAATCTGCAGTCATTTCCTTAATGAAATCCAAGATTACTTGTGTTGCAAATGATACATATAATGTGTTGTTCCGAATTCGGAGGCTTTTGCTAATGGCGCTCCGTGTCGAGCACAAAGATTACTCCAAATTAGGAGACTTCTACTGATGGTGCTCCGTGCTGAGCACGAAGATTGCTCTGAATTTGGAGACTTTTATTGATTTGAAGTGTCGATCAATTTCAAGCATTTACAAGGATGATGAACAATACATCCTATGTCATTGATTGCCTGTATAAAGATGTAGAGTTTGTCAATCACAAAAAAGTAGAAAGCGAAAAAAAACTTACATTAGTTGTAAAATTTGTGCAAATGTGTAGAGTCCCAAGTCCGAGGTAATTTCTTGCAACTCATATCTGAGAGGCGGTATGCCCTTGCCCTAATGATGGAATCTATCTGGTAAGGGCCATCCTAGTTTGGGCTGAGCTTGCCGTTAGTGGGGTTTTTGCTAGCAGACATAACTTTCTTTAAGACCAACTCTCCTAGCATATAACCTCAAATTTGCACTTTTTCATTTTACGACTTAGCCAATTACTGTTGATAACGGGCTATCTTGAGTAGTGCCTTATCTGTGCGTTCTTTAATTAAATCAAGATCAAGTGCAAGCATCATATTGTTCTATCCAATATCAAATGCCCTCATTCAGAGAGAGTGTAGGTTGATTTCAAGGGGTATGATTGTCTGATGGGTGGTGAAGAAAAGTATGGCCGAATCCCATACATATCACACAAGTCACGATACACCCCATAGTCAAATTAAGTCTCGTTATCTGATATAAGTGCCCTAGGGATGCCAAATCATGTTATAATGATCTTCCATATGAAATGCCTGGCATCTGTATCTCGTATATTGACCAACGACTATACCTCAACCCACATAGTGAAATAATCAGTAGCAACGATCAAAAACCGTTTATTTCCTTGTTCTCTCGACAATGGCCCTACAACATCTAATCTCCACTAAGCAAAGGGCGAAGGATTAGTCAAAGAAGTCAACTCTTTGGTGGGCAAATGCTTAAGAGCATAAAACCTTTGGCATTGCTCGCACTTTTTGACATACTCTTCTGCATCAGTTCACATGGTTGGTCACCAATATCCTTGAGTCACTGCCCTATGAGCCAATGATGGGCCTCCTAAATGGGCACCACAGCTCCTCTCATGTATTTTGGCTAGAAAAACTTCCACTTTGTCCGAATGGACACACTCAAGGTAAAGCCCCCAAAGAGATTTCTTGTACAATTTCCCTCAGGTTCAAGATAATATCTTAGGACTTTGTTGCGTAGTTTATGAATCTTTTTTTTTTTTTAATATCTTTCAGCAACTGTTCGAAAGTTAGAAACGCAGCTATAGGATGCATCCAACTCGAACCCCTATAGATGACAAATACAATTGGCTCATCTTGGGGTAGATCAAAACTTGATCCAGGAATGAAACTCATTTCAATAAACACTTGCCCTCCGAGTCGACAGTTGAGGCTAAATATGCCAACGCATCAACATAAATGTTTGATCTCAAGTTATCTGGTTTAGTTTATGGCTATCAAACTTCCCTAACAAGGCACTAGCCGTTCACATATAAGCTGTCGTACGATCATTTCTGGCAGCATGCTCTCCTTTCAACTGATTAATAACCAGCTTTGAATCATTGTAGACCTGCAGACGCTTGCCTCCCATTTGCAATGAATTACTCAGGCCGACGAGGAGGGCTTCATACTTGGCTTCATTATTTGAGGCATCAAAGCAATGTTTAACTGACTGCTTAATCATTGCTTCCTCAGGGGTCATGATAACGACTCTTGCCCCACTGCCATGCCGGTTTGACAAGCCATCACAATATAGTTTCCATATATCCCCTACTTACATTCGTCACTCTTGCGGACAAGAGACTAATTGGCTCGGCATGCTTAACTCAACATCAATCGCTATGGCTTTGGTAAATTTGGTAATTAAATCAGCAATGACCTAACCTTTAATGGATATTCTTGGGAAAAAGCTAAGGTCATGTTGCTAAAGTTCTAGTGCCCACTTAAACACTCACCCAGAAGACTCAGGTCGGCGAAGGACTGAATGAAAGGGTGGCTTGTCAAGACCTTAATGGTATAGGCTTGAAAGTAATGCATCAATTTCCTGACTACCACCACAAGGGCTAGAATCAACTTCTCCAAGGGTAGATACGAGTTTCGGCGTCGACTATTGATTTGCTAACGTAAAAAATAGGTCTCTGCTTGCTGAGTTCTTCCTTGAGATGGACGACACTCACTACATGATCTAACGTCGCCATGTATAAAACAAGCTCATCATCTATCTCTCGAGTTGATAACAATAGGATAGGACTGAGGTAAGTTTTTAGCCCCTCCAAAGCTTCGTAGCATTGCGAAGTCCGCTTGAATGGCCTACATCGATCGGAGGATCGGCTAATGAATCTGTTCAGTGTCGCTGTCATAACCATCAATTTCTGGATCTCTTTAATAGTTTTGGGAGAGCCGAGTTCCATTATGGCCATAATTTGCTTCAGATTGGCTTTTATTTCACGGTGATTCACGATATAGCCAAGGAATTTGCTTGAGGCAATGACGAATGCACACTTTAAGGCATTGAGCTTCATTTTGAACTTTTGTAGAATATCAAAAATAGTCACAAGGTCAGACAGATGAACATTTTTTTTCTTTGGACTTCACCACAATATCATCAATAGACACCGACATAGTCTTGCCAAGTTGGTCTTTGAATATGGTGATGACCAGACTCTGATAAGTTACCTCGACATTTTTTAGTCTAAAGGGTATAACCTTGTAGCAATAGGTTCCCTTGGAGTGAGAAATGTCTTTTTTTCCTAGTCTGCTGCGTCCATAGCAATCTGATGATAGCCCTGATAAGCGTCAAAGAAACTCATCCTCAGATGAAGCGCAGTGGCATCCTTAAGTTGGTCAATTCGAGAAAACATAAAACAATCCTTCGGACAGGCTTTATTCAAATTCGTGAAGTTAACACAAACCCTCCACATCCCCATCTGCTTCTTCACCAACACAATGTTGGATAGCCATGTGGGATAAGTTATTTCCCGTATTGCCCTAGCCTCCAACAATTTGTCAACTTCTTCAACAATCGCTGTAACATGCTCAACAGCTAATCGACGACTTCTTTGTATAACAGGTTGGGCTTTCGGATCCACATTTAAGTGTTGTATATCCACTTTTGGGGCAACTTTAGGCATCTCATGTGGAGTCCATACAAAAACATCAATGCTGCTGAGAAGAAAGACAACTAGCCTTATTGTTCGACAACATTAAGACCCGCTCCAATGAGAAAAAAAAAATTCTCTGAATCTTCGAAAATCACGACCCAATCCAAATTCTCAATTACTGTACTTGTTGGAATCTTCCCCACATCTTCAAGAATCTCCTGGTCTGTAATCTCTATTGAATTAACATCATGCTTCTTTGTCTTTTTGGTGAGAGTCGTAAGGTAACATTATTTTACCGATTTCTGAGGTCCCCAAATTTGGTCAATGCCATACTTGGTAGGGAACCATAAGAGCTGATGGTATGTACTCAGCATGGTCTTCATCGCATGGAGCCACGTCCGGTCCATAATTATATTGGAAGAAGATAGGAGCTTAACAATTAGGAATTCTATATCTAGTGTCTTAGTGCTGGCATAGACGGGCAACACAATCTTGTTGCGTAGGTATTCAGGGTTGGCAGCCAAAGATTAGATAATCAACTGGTTTGAGATCCTCGCCTTTGAGGTCGAATTTAAGGAAGGTTTTGTAGTACATAATTTCTGAAGTGCTCCCGTAATCGATTAGGATTCGCTCAATGGAGTACCTGTTTACCCTCAACTCAACAACGAGGGCATCATCATGGGGAAAAAACTAATCTCATTAGTTGGCACCCCTTACTACCTCTTTGGCAACAACTCTAACTCTAAACGGGGCTGTGTAGACCCCTTGACCCAAGTTTATCTTGTTCATAGGTGGGATGTTGTAGATCACGTGAATCACACCGAATAGGGGAGATTCTAACCGTATGGTTAAAGCATTGGCCGGTGTAGCCCTATTTGAGAGGTAATTGGATAGATGACCATCCCTTAACAAATCCTCTAGATGGGTCCTTTGAGGCATAGCACTTGTCCGTCAAGTGGTCGTGATCTTGGTGATATTCACACCTCTAATCTCTCATTCTCAGATTAGGGGGTCCAGACATTTTGGCTAGCCATTTGAAATAGGTGTGGTGTTTGATCTTCGGAAGGATCTGACTAATTGGCTCCAAAAATTCAATATACTTTTTGTCAAACCACCTTTGATGCCTCAAGTCAACTTGATACTGTACATTCCTTCGCGCGTGAATCTCGACGGTTATCGATTGTAGACCTCCCACTCTGCTCTAGACTCCTCCTCAGTGATGTGAGTCCTCTGACTGGTGGAACAACTATTAGTGGCTAAGCCATCATTGTTGCAATCGATTCTAGGGCTTGAAGCCTTGCGTTTAGTCAGAGCATATCATCTTTAACCTTACAATACTTCTCAACTTTCTTCATCAGGGCCCAAACTGACTTTGATAGTCTAAGCTTTGAAGCGAGTTGTCTGGGTGGGGTCCCATTTTAAAGGCGATCACAACTATAGCATCATTGCAATCATCATTAACAAGATTAGAACACTCCCAATATTGTGCCAAGGAGGGTCTCGTTGGGTCCAATCTTCATTGCCTACAAGGAATTTGCTTGCTTGGGCTGAGTTTCGTTGGTGATAAACCTGGCCCGAAAAGATTTCTGAAGCTGATGAAAGCCCTTGATGGACATTGGCTAAAGCTTACAATACCATCTAACAGCTAAAGGGCCTAGGCTACTAGGGAATATTTGGCACATAAGCGCTTCATCATCTGCATGCAACATCCTAGCTTACTTATAATGACGTACACGGTCAGTAGGATCCAACTTTCCATCATATAGTGTAAATGATGGAGTCTTAAACTTCTTGGGCAAGGAAGCCTTAGCTATCCATTGGACAAATGGATTGTGCCTATCCTCTAAGTTGAAATCTTCATCATTTCGTTTACACGCCCGATATTGTGCCCGTAGGGAGTTTTTTTCATCAAATGAGCTCAAGTTTATATCTCGGTCATGTTTTCTAGGCTCACCCTGAGATGAATCGGTAAAGTTGTTACTAGTACCTCATCTCTGAGGACGATGTTATTTGATTTCCCTTACTGGAGAACGGCCACGTTCTTGAAGAAAAGCTTTTTGAGACTTCACCAGCTTTTCAAAACATTGTTCATTGCATTTGGCTTGGTCCAACAACGTACGTATTATGTCTTTGGTAGACGTCGGCAGTACAGATGAATTTGGTGGATCAAAGTTTAAGATTTGTCGGACGAGAGTTTCTTTCGGGTTGGAGGAACCTCCAGGTGCCACAGAATCAACTTCGGTGATTGGACGATCATTAGTTAGGTCTACCATGGATGAGTTTGAATTTTCCCACAAACGGCGTCAATTGTGAGAGGTGGTTTTACAATATTCCTTCATCCCGAATAGACCTTTGTTTGATTCTCGCTCCGATGCCTGAAACAAGAAACACTTCGATCAAGGGTGCCGGAATTAGCTCTCTAACTGTTAAGTCAGATTTTGGATGAAAGAAGATAGGTTAGATATTTAGGAAATGAAGTGAGTTTGGATGAATGTGCATACCTTCTCATTCCATTTACCTTCCTTTTATAGAGATTTGGTGTAGATATTTTCTACATAATTTGACCTACTTGTCATGGTCATCACAATGTCAGGGCCTAAGTTCTTATTACATCTTCGAACAGGGACAGCCTGGGCCCATTTCTGTACTCTGTATGAATGACTGCCGATTCTGTCGGTACCACTTACTTAGTGTATCACCTAATTGGCGAAGATGCTGGTTAGCGTTGAACTTCTACAATCGAGTGGGCCTGGTCAGATTTGGGTCCATGATGGACCTGAATGCACTCTGTTTGCCGAATGTGCAATTTTTATACTCAGCTCACACAGAGCTCACTATAAGTGTCATTTCAATGATCTGAACCATTCCTTTTGTTGGGCATTTCATGTATTTTATTTGTTGCAAAATTAGGTCAATCCGATAATCGTAACATATTCAATTTTGCGTTTGTGTTTTTAAAAATAAACCATCATTTTTTGGTGCCAACCACGATAAATTGAATAGTTTACGACTATCAAATCGGCCTAATTTTTTTGGTGTATAAAATACACAAAGTCTTTGACAAAATGAACGGTTTAAATCTATTGGAGAAATTAAACAAGATTTGCTGTTAGAATAAAATACCAAACTAATAATAAACCAAAAATAACAAATAAATATTATTAGAGAGAAAGTTTAGAGAAGCCTATATGGTGGTCGAGGCATGCGAATTGCGCTCTCCTTAGGAACGATAAATCCTCTTCTGCACCAAATTGAATGGTGTTGCTCCCCCAAGATACAACGACCTTCAAAATCACTTGTGTATAGCAAAGTGAATTTCGCTAGCCTTGAATTGCCCAATACTCACTTATAAACTCAATATACTAAACTCACAAGGAAAAGAACTGAGCTAAAGAATAGGTGAGTAAAGACTTCTTTTCTATGTGTTTTGAAACAACGTTGAAGTCTTATTTATACACACAACTAAATAACAATAAATTAGATATTTAGGAGATATTGTAGGATAACTCAAAAGATTAGGAAACTAATATTAACATTACAAACTTATTCCTAAAAAGATGTAAATATCAAATAAAATAAAATAAATTAAATATAATTTTAAGTTACAAAATACGAGAATGATTGAAACAAAACTTGTGATAGGCTCCACCATCCAATCTACTTTATGAACTGAAGAGGAGCTACCATCGTATGATATATATTTATTTATTATCTTCCACAGCTAATTGAATTGTAAATATTGACTTGGATTTCTGCTTCTTTTTAACCATTAACTATTGCATTGAGTGTTTCTCTTTACACAATGAAATTATCTCCTTATTAATTTTTTTCCTGTTATATGTCCTCATATTTCAAATATATCCTCATCCATTAACCTTTCAAATTCTATTTACATTCCATTTTTCAAACCCTAACTTCATACTCACTCCAACCATTACCTCCAATTAGTGCAACCATTATTTATAACCAAACCCCCCACCCTCAATTCTCTCTTACTCCAACAACTACCACATTTCAACTCCCCAACCCCTACAAGCCCCTACACCCCATTGACTACCACTCCACAACACACAACCCATTTCCTCCCTAGTGACCACCATGCCACAACCTTCAACTCTTTGCCCCTCGTAGGCATCACCCACCCAAGCAACCACCACCATGCAGCTCCTTCTACCCCTGCAATCCTTCATCACCCTAGTGACCACCACCCTCGTAACTCCAACCTCTGCAACTCCCGCGTTCCCTCTCCTTTCCTCCATTTTTTCTTCAACCTTTATGACCCTTCATCTTTACAACCTCTACTTTAAGGTTTTAAGAGAGAGAGAGAGAGAGAGAGAGAGAGAGAGAGAGAGAGGGGGAAAGGGTTTGTTTTTGTGTGTAAATAAAGGCACTGCATGACTTTATACTGAATGACTTCCCTCCATACTACTATCGTCCATACTCTATTTTGTTTGCCCATCATGGGCTTACAACAATAATCTAAACCATTTATCTTGTTAGCTTAGTAGTAAAAATAAGTTATGCAAAAACTCAATTTTATCAGATATCAGTAAAGACATATACACAATTTATATTTTCTTTTTAAAATAGATGACAACTGTGAATTTAAACATAAATCTTATATTTTATAAATAAAATGCAATTTGTTTATCTATTCATTGATAACTGTTGAAATTGATTTTTTGCACAAATGATTTTTATTACGAAATTTATACGATGACTGGTTTAGATCATTATCGTAAACTTAAATTGAGACCCACAAAATAAAGTATGAAGAAGTACGCAAGATAGTGACACGGAGAGTAGAGAAGGAACTATTGAGGGATCGGGGGTGGCCCTTTCCCAAGTTTTTGAGAATTAGAATAATATCCCTATATTTTATGTATATTTATAAAACATGTAATGAAATGATACCATAATTTTCCAAAAATTACTTATTAATTTTTTATTTCATTAGGGTTTTACAATCTATAAAGAAATGATCTCCAATTATTTTATAATTAATAGTATCAATTTTATCGAGTCGATTTTATTTGTACAAGATATACATTTGACTTCTTTTTAGAATAAATTATACTGATCTCTCATCAAGTTTGAAAAAAAATAACAAACTCTACAAAATTGACTTAATTATATTAGAATCTCCTAAGATTTTAATTCACATAACATTGAGCATATTTTTTATTAGTAATTTATTTAGCAAACGGATAAAAAAAAATAATATTATCATATCTTTTATACTACATTATTAACTTTTATATCTTCTGACTATCAAATTATTATCACAGCACTCATGTAACAAATTGTCTTTAATTAGTCATTTATCATTTTAAAAAAATAAAATTGCACATACCTCCGTACCCCTAACCAAGATTTCTGGTTCCACCCCTGACCGATAGGAGCTATTCCCCACTTTATCTTTGAAAAAACAGAAAGTAGTGTAAAAACATGAGATTGCTAAATACCATCATTATGCAAGAGCACCCAAGTCAGCAGCGTACTTAGTAAAGGTTTGGTGTTTAAGACTCCAAGTTTCAAGACACAGTATAATTGATTAGGAGATTAAGTTTTAAATTGTCGTTACCACAATATTTAGTGTGGGTTCGATACTGAACAAGTCCTGACTTAAGTTGAACTTGTCTTGAGAGATAGAGCCAAGTTCTTAGGTTATAGTCTCTTACTCAGAACAGATAATAGGATACCTTGGTGATCTCTACGAGAAGAACTGCCTTGGACCTACGGGAGTGTAGGAGGATTTTTTTTGTAACAAAAAAAAAAAAAAATACTCATTTTTTACTAACTAAAATACAAAAAAAGATAATTCTTTATTTTACCTAAGAAAAATGCTTTGGACCCCCACCGGGGGTCGACCCCTAGTGAGGTGGCGCGCCGTGATTGGACAAAAAAAATTTGTTTTATTTATTTTTTTTTTTTTTAAGTTTCAGCCAGTGGGAGCTCGCCACCTCACTGGGGTCTGCAACATAATTGTTTTACCTAATTCTTTTTTTAGCTATTTACTCCAACGCAACTCTTTATTTTATCTACGTATACACAAAAACTGTTTAAAAAACATCTCAAAGCTCTTCCAATGTAGCTAGTTTTGATTTTTTTTATTTTTTTAGGTGAAAACGACTATTGTTAACAACTAACTCATTAAAGTAACTAAAATATAATAATATTAACTATGATGACTAATCAGACTCATTTAAAAAGTTCTTTAGAGATGCTCCAACAGCATATCCAAGCGAACCTATAGCAGTCGACATGTTGTTTGAATGATAACAGGAAAATAGAAAAAGCCATCGCAAATTGATTTTGATGGGAATTGGCTCTTATTTTTTTGAATTTTTTTTTTCCTCAACCCATTTAGGTTTTGATTGGACAAATTAGAAAAATAAAAAATAAAAAATAAAATATATTAAAAATAAAAAAATTAATAATAGTTGATTTTTTAGTTTTTTTCATTTTTTTGTTTTACTTTTTTAAATTTTCTACATTACATGAATCTGAAAAATAAAATATTTTTTTATCATAATTTATTTTTAAAAAATTAAAAATACAAAATACAAATATAACTTTTTAAACCAGATGTCAAACCATGAATCCGGATCACCCGTCGCCTTCCCCTGTCGCCCTTTCCTGTCGCCCCCAAAACGACGTCGTTTTGGGGGCAATTTTCAGAAAAAAAAAAATTGCAGAGAAGAGGGAGGAAGGAGAGGAAGAGGGAGAGGGAGAGGGAGAGGGAGGGTAGGGAGGAGGAGGAGGCTGCGAGCTCGCCGTCCGTCCTCGTCCCTCGCCGCCGTCGCAGCCGCCGTCGCTACCGTCGCAGCCGCCGTCGCTGCCGTCGCTGCCGTCCGTCCTCGTCCCTCGCCGCCGCCGTCGCCTCCTCCTCCTCCTCCTCCCCTGTATTTAAGGCCCCCTCCCCCTCCCTCTCCCTCTCCCTCTCCTTCCTCCCTCTCCCTCTTCCTCTTCCTCTCCTTCCTCCCTCTTCTCTGCGTTTTTTTTTTTGAAAATTCGCCCCCAAAACGACGTCGTTTTGGGGGCGACAGGGGATGGCTACAGGGAATGGCGACCGAAGATCCGGATTCGTCAAACCATACCACTATCTATGGGAGGCTGAATCTAGGAACGTAGGACTTGGTGAATGTGCACTTACAAAAACATCATTGAGGGGAAAAAAACAACCATTGTTGGACCATAAATTAACATCTAGAGAGGTACAACAGATTTGACAAAAAGTTGGAAGTTGATTGTCCTATCTTTAGCCAGTTGGGGTCTCTCCATGTGGGTTGTGGTCACATAAGTTTGACATGGACCACCATAAAATGCAAATGAGTATATCCCAACAAGCGGCGGAGTCAATATTTTACTTGAGAGAAAATAAGATAATATTAAAATAAATTATAAAAAAAATTAATTATCATTATTTCGAAACTATTCTTATATCATTTGTATCATAATAATAAACTATCGTGACATTTAAATAAAGAGAAATTACAAACAATTAGAGTATAAAAGTCAGAACAAAAAAATGCTAACAAAATATACATAATCAAAAGTGATGTTTTCTTAAATTTCTTTAAGAAGCAAACAACGAATCAATTTATACCCCATGTTCGATGTAATGGTCGGTTCAATTCGCTGAAAGAAGAATGAGAATTTTTTTTTCTTTTTCTTTTCAGGGATACTACAATATCCAGAATTATCATATTGTAATTTAGATTTATTTTATATATGAATTTCATACTATATAAATTTAATCTCAACCACTCAACTCTCATTCGGGATAAATTCAGAATACTTAAGTGGGGTTCATAAAATTTTTCTGTTTTATTCTATTAATGTAATAATTCAAATCAATCAATTTACTGATTAACAAAATCTTGATAACGTTAATCTCTCAAATTAATCCATGGATGACAAAGAAGTCATATTTTAATTGAGCAAATAGACAAAAATAAAACTTGATTATAATGCGATAAAAAAATATTTATATAAAGAAATTTTATAGTAAAATAAAAATTTAATCATTAAATTATAAGAAGTTTTGATGAAAAAGATTTTTTTTTAAAATTTTTAAATGTGGATAACTAACAAATTTACGGGCATACATAATTTTTTTTTTTTTTTGGGAGGGGGGCGAGGAGAAATCCATGGTTTAACCGTAATAACAAATTATACCTTCAAATTTTAATTATGTTAACTTTACCACAATTCTAAACATTTGTGCATTTTTTTGTGGAGTGAGTAACAATTTTTTATTTTATTTTTGCAGCACATGCCATTTTCTTATTTGTTATTTTAAATTAATATAAAATAAAAAAATTATTTTTACCATGAACCCTGTTACATAGAATGAACTCTCGTTCCCCAATATTACCCTCCCCCAACCACCACCCTTCTCCCACCAACCGCCCTCCTAGAATCACGTTATCTGCTCCGACAGTGCCACCATTCCCCACTGTCTTATTCTCCCAATGGTGTCACTTTCCTACACTGCTCCACCATCCCCAAGTGGCACCCCCTTCCCTGAATGAGCCCCACCTTAGCACTGCCCCTTGTTCTCTGACAGCATCTCCTTGTAAAATAAAATAAAATTGAAAAAAAAAATCACTACAACAAAATGCACTTTTGGCTATTAAATTTGGTGACTAAAAAAAATTAGTCACTAAAAGTTGTGGAATCGGTGACCAAAAATTTTTTTAATCAGCAAAAGTACAATATTTAGCTACTAATTTTTTTAGTCGGGGTATATTGATTATTGGCGACTAAAAAAAATTTAGTCGCCAAAAATGCCACAATTGGCTACTAAAATTAGTTAGTTGCCAAATGAAAAACAAAAATTTATTTTTTATCTTCGGCGACCAAAAGTTTGGTCGCCAAAAGTGTGTTTTCAGCAACTAAAAAATGTTTTAGTCGTTGTATGATTAGTTTTGGCTACTAAAATTATTTAGTCTCCGAATGTAAAATAAAAATTTAATTTTTATCTTTGGCGACCAAACTTTTGGTCGCCAAAAGTGTGTTTTCAGCGATTAAAAAATGTTTTAGTCGCCAAAAAACTAAAATATTTGGAGGGAGAAATTTTGGAGGGATTTATAAAATTAATTGGCGACTAAAAAAATTTTGGTCGCTAATTGTGTAAAATGATATATATTTTCAGGGCCTCTCTCTCTCTCTCTCTCTCTTCCCCTCTTCTCTTCACCTATGGTGGATCTCTCTCATCACCCATAATCTTCTTCTTCAAGGTGTTGTAGTACAGAGAAAGAGATGGGTGTTATGTTCACCATCCATAATCTTCTTCAACATCAGTTTACTGCCATAACAACTCTGCGACTGTCCACCATCATTGAAAGGAAGATCAACAAATAGCAAAAACCCAATGTAGCATCGACACCCACCCTCGCTCTTCGCTACCGACGCTGAATTCCCCAAATCAGAGGTATTTTTCTTCAGTTCTTTGTACTTTGAATTCCCCAAAAACAGAGCCTTTTTGGACTTGTAATTCAGTAACGATTGAACTGTATTATTGTATATGTACATACATAGATTGATGAGATATATATCTATGATGGGTTCACCGTCAAATCGTACTGAGTCAAACTGGATACCGAGTAAACCCAATTTGGATTTGTGATTTTCATTAACTGGGTTATGACTTCCATTTGAAACTCAAACTTGAGTGACAATGGAGTTCCAAATAAGAGAAGAAAAAGTAGAAGAAAAGAAAAAGCAAAGGGAGTGGTCTGATTTTTGTTCCATTGTGTTTGCTTGATGGCAAATTGTCTTTGCCTCTCTGTTTTGGAGTTTGGTTTGTGCTGATATATGTGTGGTTTCCATGAATTTCTGCTTCTGCTCAGCAACTGTTTGATGCAATGCCTAAATGAAAAATTCACCACAAAGCAATTACAACATGCTAGAATTTCTAGACAACCATCATTTTAATGATCTTGGGTGTTCAATTGTAGGCCATGAGGTAGATTTTTCTTGGATATCAATGGGCTAGGGTTTTGAGGGCTGAATATCTTTGTTCGGGGTTGTAAATAGAACTACAACAATAGTAATTCGCATGCTCTGTGATGTAGGATCATTTATTTTTATTACCAAATTGAGGTTTAATTTTAGGTTTGGCTTATAGATGATTGGGACAAGGATTTGGGATACAACTTATGGTTTATAAGGGCTAAATAGTGAGTTTAACGTTTTAAAATCAAATCTGGCAAGCAGCTCTGTAAATGCAATGACACTTTAAGAAAATAAGAAAGTGAAAGCAAAGGAGGAGAAGAAAACAAGTGAAGCATAGACAGTCGCACTTGGGGTATTAGGTACTTGCACAAAAGAAAGATGCATCACACATCCACAAGTAGTTGGCGACATAATACTTATTCATTTAAATTGTTCAAAATAGGCCAACTATGTTCTCTTTGCTACTACAACCAATCCGAAGGTAAAATAGTAGAATCTTCAATGTTTATGTCCTGAAATTCATAAACTAATGTTCGCCATATAACCTGCAAATCATTGGTCAACGATTTCCTTAAATAAAATTTCTGTAACAATTGTCTAGTTGAAGAGGCTGTCCTAATTGATGAATTTTACTTTCAATGATCAATGTTAGTTTCTGATGTGTCCTTGATAAGGATAGCAAATATGGAGATCATTAAAATGCAGGGAAACAATATATGTGAGTATGGGGTCATAGTAGCTAAACAAAAAGTAGATTACAGTAAGTCACTCAAAAGCAGGGGAAAAAAAAAAACAAAGAGTGTACTTTCCTCCAAATTAATCTGGGTATAGTTCCAACTGGTGAATGCAGAACTAGAACCGGGGGGAGGGAGAGAGAGAGAGAGAGCAGTCTAAAAGATGAAATTGTGAATGGAAAAAACTAACAAAGGATGGTAACTTAAATTCTAGAATTTGGGGAATAGATCAAGTCCTCAAAAAGAATGGTAACTTTATATGAGGTCATTATCATAGAAACATGATACATTTATGTCATTATACGCATGAATCTTCACAAGGACCACAACCATTTATTTGGAAGTGCTAAGAAATTATTGGCCTATAGATCCAAAGTTAGTGTTGAATATATTTTTAATTTAATAGATTGAGTTCTCTATGAGTTTTGGCAACATTTACAGATTTTAGAGTTAAGATCCAAGCTACTTCTAGGTTTTGATGTTGATCTTTGCAATGAAGAAAATATATGTTGAATATGTAGTGAATCATACTTCTCAACCTGTTGGTGCCATCTTATAAAAGCATATGTAGCCAACATGCAAAA
The DNA here is from genome assembly GCF_055761805.1 of Camellia sinensis. Classification (NCBI taxonomy): domain Eukaryota; kingdom Viridiplantae; phylum Streptophyta; class Magnoliopsida; order Ericales; family Theaceae; genus Camellia; species Camellia sinensis. The sequence goes on from NC_138973.1 coordinate 114,737,003, forward strand.
TCATTTGTTCTCTTACCATGGAGATACTTAAGTTGTGCCTTTAGTGATTGCCAACCATAGTAAAGTTGTGACCAAAATCCTACTATGAGATGCATTGTTGAGTTAATCTTTTAGATGTCAATGTTGCTTGTGTCAATATCATCAAGGCAACTTTATTAATTTTTTTTAGATACCAGTATTTAGAATTTCATTCACGGTCACAAGTAAACAATAATTCTTAAATCACTTGCTGCTGATTTGTCTGATTCATCTACTAAATATTTGGAGTCATGTATGTTGTTGGTCTTTCTAAGGGTGGGTCTTCTTGTTTCATTTCATCCTCTTCTTCCTTGTATATAAATATAAACTTATTGTTGTATTTATATTTATACCTTCCTAGAGAGACACTTATGCATAGTTAATTGCTTTAAAAATGATTGACTTCTTGGAATTGACACTTTAGCATTGTCAATGTAAGGTTATGGCATAAACAAGATCCATTGTTGGTTAAAGCCAAAC